>NC_047015.1:13216383-15745821 GCF_902652985.1 Pecten maximus
TATGCCCGTTAGTTTGTTAAAAGTATGTACATATCTGCAACAGAGAAGTCGGGGAAAAATATTTAGTAACAATCCTGAAATATCCGGAAATATAATTGTGGTCTGAGGCCTGTATTCTTGGTGTATTTCAGTCCAGTCAGCAGCAGTCCGTTTTTTATTCTTCTACTGTTTCTCAAAAAAGGTCGATGTCAGGCCATGGGACTTGTCATTTTTAAGTTTTAGTGTAATGTACACATCCTTAAATTAATTCAAGCCTAATGTAGGTCCGCCGGCAGTGTCAGAAGACCCTGAAAAATTTCGTTGGGGATGGTGTCGCTGAGATGTCATTTCCTCTCAGCCAAGTTCCAGAGGTGGGTTCAGAGACAAAAGGTGGTCTTGCATGCCATGCGCTTACTCAGCCCAAGTTTCCTCGGGCCCTGACACTTTTGGCACCAGACATGGTGTCAGGGCCAGAGGAAACTCGGGCTAGCGCTTACTCGACCGGAAGACAGTGCAAACGCTGCAACATTAATAAAACAAATTGTATATTGATAATTTTTAATATATATACTGTACATGTAAGCTCTTAGGACAAAAATGGGAAAGGCCGGAAATACATCTACGGACGTGGGTTCCTTTGCTGGTATATTATAATTTCCATCGCTGTCTTTGTGACGCTTAAAAAATGTAAACAGTTGGCTAAGGATCACGCCCGGCATTTGTCATCCGCCTTTTTATAGACATGAATTCATAATTTTAGCTCAGAAGTAACTAAGAATTCGTTTTTGTCTTGAATCAAACACGTTTATTGCCGACCAGTAAGTACGATTATACTCCACTCAAATTATATATCACGACCCACAGATTTAATGCACTGTTTACGTGTTCACCGTGTTGTTGCTGACTGATGTCATGCTTTATTTATCCCGAAACCGAGCCCCATGTAGGAGGGTCGCGGCACCGATACACTGACTTTCGATCATATCTTATTTTTTGTATTTTTTTCCACCTAGGATTGCAAATGATTTAACTGTTTTGATAATTACAAGCACAAGGCAAGGCAAAGCAAATATTTTTATTGAAATTCTTTATCTTTGCTGTATAGGCTACTATGCATTATTATACCGTTCTCACGGTTTAGCTTCATGGGTCGCAATTTTTCACTTAAATTTACGTCTGTTTCACAGTATATTTGAATAAAAATCCACACGGTTCATTTAATAGTATTTAATGACAGCTTTCTGATACAGAATCGCATTATCTTTGACATGACACCCAAACATAATCAATTTATTCTAATTTAAAAAATCATTATGACACAGTTCATATACCCTATCTGGCCTGAAATGATATAATAAAAATAAATCAGTATTTTTGAAACGGTTCAGATTATGGGCACAGCACCACATACTGGTAAGTTATAATTTATTCCACACATCTGCAGCTTGTAGCAAGAATCTGTTCTTCATGTGCTGTTATTGCTTAAGCATTTTTAATAATGACAGAATCAAGTTGCTATGTCACCTTACTTGGCAGCCAAGAACATTGGAACATCAGAGTCAAGTGCACCTAGAGAAATTGTGAAATGAAAACACCAACGGCTTTGTAGTAACAGCTAGAGTTGACAAAAAGGTTCTTTCTAGGAAAATATACACATAATATTTTTTTCAGATATATTGTGAAGTACACCTGCACTGTTTTAATTGATAATTCCTTTATAATTAACTGCTAGCTCTGGCGATACAATTTATCAATTTCAATTTTCATGTTGAATTTTCAATATTCTGTTTCAGCCAGTTTTTCATAAATAATTACAAAGATGTCGTCCCAGTCATTTGAACAAACAACAGAGCAGGTAAGTAACACAATTTTGAAATTGTGATAATTGTATCTAGTACAGTTACTGTTAAAATCAATCAATCTGCCATTACAGTGTAACAGAATTCAGATACATATAACACTAAAAGAAGAAAGTTTCCTGTTAAGATCACTAGCTTGTATATCCTCAGCCCATTGATGTAGTACCATCAGATATCATATTGATAGAAACAAAGTATCTGATACATCAGATCGGTATATCCTCGGCCCATTGATGTAGTACCATCAGATACCATATTGATAGAAACAAAGTATCTGATACATCAGATTGGTATATCCTCGGCCCATTGATGTAGTACCATCAGATACCATATTGACAGAAACAAAGTAACTGATACATCAGATTGGTATATCCTCGGCCCATTGATGTAGTACCATCAGATACCATATTGATAGAAACGAAGTAACTGATACATCAGATTGGTATATCCTCGGCCCATTGATGTAGTACCATCAGATACCATATTGACAGAAACAAAGTATCTGATACATCAGATTGGTACATCCTTTGACTATATTGGATAATGTCAGATTATTTAACATCATTACAAAGTACATTCCACGGTCATATATGACTATAACTTCTGTGAATACTGTGAACATTGATTTACAGATGACACTTGTGTATAGACTTATTTCCAGCATCAGTTTTGCCACAAAGGTACACTCTGTCAAGGCTGCATTTACTACGCGAGGACCAGTTGCTGATTATCGTCCATGTTATAATTTTGATTGTTGGATAATATAGATGCTGTCAATTTATAAACAGGCTTTTTTGAGGAATCCCCACTTCTGACTGCTGAGCATTGTTTATGAACTACCCTCCCCATTGTGAATCATGTCATTCTGTATCATCTACAATAACGACACTAAGTCAATCACAGCTAGAATAGGAGTCATTCTGTATCATCTACAATAATGACACTTACTCAGTCAGTCACAGCTAGAATAGGAGTCATTCTGTATCATCTACAATAACAACACTAAGTCAGTCACAGCTAGAATAGGATTTCCTACCAAAGGTGACTTCTCACTACATTCTTTTGTATAGTAAAGATAATTTCTGACAGATAGTGAAACTATTGCTGAGAATCAGTCTCCCCTCACATTACTTATCAAAGTATCCATTAATCTGGTTATAATTACTCTTTTGAAAGGTGTTGTTGGAACCATACAAATACATCTGTCAAATTCCTGGTAAGAAAGTCAGGAGCAAACTAGCAGAGGTAAGTAGCCTGTATCTGATTCTATATGTAACTTGTAGTGTTCTGTCAATGTTCCCTCGATTTAGAGAATTATAACATGTTGATTCTGTGATTCAGTGTATTATAACAAGTTGTCTCCCTTGATTGAGAGTATTATAACAAGTTGTCTCCCTTAATTGAGAGTATTATAACAAGTTGTCTCCCTTGATTGAGAGTATTATAACATGTTTGTGATTCAGTGATTTATTACAAGTTGTCTCCCTTGATTGAGAGTATTATAACAAGTTGTCTCCCTTGATTGAGAGTATGATAACAAGTTGTCTCCCTTGATTGAGAGTATTATAACATGTCTCTGATTCAGTGTTTTATAACAAGTTGTCTGTCCGTTATACATTGTATTATATCAATAAGACATGTACATACTGTCTTTGATTAAAAAGACTTTTCCTTATGTTAAGAAGCTATTCCTAAACAATGTACCACAAGTTAAGGTGAATGGGATGTTTTTTTGTCATTTAGTCCAGGACCACATCAATAACATAATATTACAGTATAAAAGTCATTACTAGCCTCAAACAGGTGGACAATTAGAACATTTATGCATTGTCATTTTAAATAAAAAGTAAAAAGCCTATTATGTAATAGGCTTAACTCATCTGAGTCAAATACTGTCCAGACAATCCACTTCCAATTATAAATAACCTTGGAATATTGATTTCTCCTTGAACAATAGAGTTTAAGTTTAGGTAACTTAACTATCACAACAAACAAAGGGTGATCAGGGTACAAAGTCCTGGTGTAAAAAGTAACTTAATGCTCTATTTCTAGGCATTCAACCACTGGCTCAACATTCCATCGGAAAAACTAGCTGTTATAGGGGAGGCAACTCAGATGTTACACAACGCAAGTTTATTGTGAGTACACACATTTCCACAGTAGGTGTTTGGCGAGTAGCAAATACTGACTTATATATAAGATACAGTTATCATATACAATAGATATATTGAACTTGATGTCTTTTTATTTTGTCAATTTCAGAATAGACGATATAGAAGACAGTTCTAAACTAAGAAGAGGCATTCCAGGTAAATATTCATGTTCCGTTTTTTAAAAGATACAAGTGTAAGTATTTCTCATCTCATCATTGGTTGTTAATTTGCTATCAGGTGCCTACCTACATTTTGTAGCAGTACAGAATATATTTTTTAAAATAAGTCAGTGTTAGTGTACTGCATCATTTTATGTTTTCATTATTTCAGTTGCACACAGTATATACGGTGTACCACACACGATCAATTCTGCCAACTATGTATATTTCCTAGGACTGGAGAAGGTATTAAAGCTGGAACATCCAGAAGCCACGAAGGTCTTTACAGGTAATTATTATTATTTTTCGTTAGTTTTAGTAGTACAGGTTTTATTACCAGATAGGGTTTGGTAGTAATTGTATTGTTAACATTTATCTAGAGATAGCCAATGGTTAAAGGATTGTGGGTTACATATTTATTCTCATATGTATATTCTTTTCGATTGGTATTTTATTCCTAAAAAAAGTAATCCTTTAATATTCATGGCCTTTGTGTATTTATACAATGGTAGAAGGACTTCATTATGACTTACATGTACAACTTTGGTGTAGTCACAATAGATCCTTGTACTCCATTGTTTATAAATATGAATGACAAATTTTCTTTTGCTTATATAGAAGATCCTAACATACCTATTTCTCTGTACACAGAACAGCTGCTAGAACTCCACCGTGGTCAGGGGATGGATATCTACTGGAGGGATGCTATTATCTGTCCGACAGAGGACGAGTACAAAGCCATGGTTACCAAAAGTAGGCTGTATACAGATTTATCTCCCTTTGTCTCTATAGCATATGCTACTTTTGCCACTCTGCAGCTACCAACAATCAAGTGCTTGTTAGATTGTATTTATTGTCAATATAACACAATTTGTGTGACATATAAATAGAAAGGTTAGGGTGCCATGAATAGTTATCTGTCATCCATATTGCATTTATATTGACAATAAATACAATTTAACAAGCATTTAATTGTTAAATGTACATTAACATAGGTTAAATTCTGCCTTTCTTTAATAAATATGTCCTTAATTTTCTCCCATTTCCCAGTACAGTCAACTGAAAGAATATCATCTTTAAATCAAATAATTGCTGTGATTAACTGTTTTTTCTCAACACACAGTGAAAAACCCTTACCCTGGCAAAGATCAAAATGACATCATAATAATGCAATTGTTCTCGATCAGAATCATTTCTGTGTTTGATTCATCTGTAGTGTAGTACAAAGCATTTCTGTGATGTTGAACAAAATGGTGTAACGGTCATGTCATGTGATCTAGATTGCATCTGTAGGCTCCCAAATCCAGCCAAGATTAACATTTAGGTAATGAGAGAGTTAGGGGCTAAATATGAATATTTCTTACTGTTTTAAGAGCTGTAAAGATGTCAGCACAGGTGTTATTATGCCCTACTTCCTGACATATAACGGTAAAATCTCCTTTGAAGTAGATAGGTTGTACAATGGACTGAAAGTCATGTTGTGTTACAGAGACAGGTGGACTATTTGGACTGGCTGTGCGACTGATGCAGCTGTTTAGTGATAACAAAAGGTACAGCTCTTTGACTCTACTGAATATGTCTAACACACCCGCTGACTATAATGTATCACCATGGTAGATAAAAATATATGTGTTAGCAATCATATCTACATAGAAAATATATATTTCTAAATCACATCATTTATACCGGTAGTTGTAATTAGAGCATGGATATCCTCTAAATGGATTGATTACAATTTACTCCCAAATAGTTAGACTACTTATTTCTGTACGGGCATGTTTAATATACTACATGGTGTTTTACTATTACTTTAAGTCCATGATGTTATTTGTAGCTAAACATTTGTATCTACTTTACAGTGACCTCAAACCAGTATTAGATGCCTTGGGTCTTTATTTTCAAATCAGAGATGATTATGCCAATCTGATATCCAAGGAGGTAAGTGATACGAACCCCAATTCCTAGTCCTGTGCTGAGTAATGGAATTTCCCACTCCTAGTCCTGTGCTGAGTAATAGAATCTCCCACTCCTAGTCCTGTGCTGAGTAATAGAATCTCACAATCCTAGTCCTGTGCTGAGTAATAGAATCTCCTACTCCTAGTCCTGTGCTGAGTAAAAGAATCGCCCACTCCTAGTCCTGTGCTGAGTAATAGAATCTCATAATCCTAGTCCTGTGCTGAGTAATAGAATCTCCTACTCCTAGTCCTGTGCTGAGTAAAAGAATCGCCCACTCCTAGTCCTGTGCTGAGTAATAGAATCGCCCACTCCTAGTCCTATGCTGAGTAATAGAATCTCCCACTCCTAGTCCTGTGCTGAGTAATAGAATCTCCCACTCCTAGTCCTGTGCTGAGTAATAGAATCTCCCACTCCTAGTCCTGTGCTGAGTAATAGAATCTCCCACTCCTAGTCCTGTGCTGAGTAATAGAATCTCCCACTCCTAGTCCTGTGCTGAGTAATAGAATCTCCCACTCCTAGTCCTGTGCTGAGTAATAGAATCTCCTACTCCTAGTGTTGTGCTGAGTAATAGAATCTCTTACTCTGCTCCTAGTCCAGTGCTGAGTAATAGAATCTCCTACTCCTAGTCTTGTGCTGAGTAATAGAATCTCCCACTCCTAGTCCTGTGCTGAGTAATAGAATCTCCCACTCCTAGTCCTGTGCTGAGTAATAGAATCTCCCACTCCTAGTCCTGTGCTGAGTAATAGAATCTCCCACTCCTAGTCCTGTGCTGAGTAATAGAATCTCCTACTCCCATTTATAGTCATGACCTGGATAATATAACTCCTGGTCATGAAATTAGTAATATAATCTCCTACTCCCACTCCTAGTTGTGTGCTGAGTAATAGACTCTAATACTCCCATTTCTACATGTAGTCATGTGATCAGTAATATAATCTCCTACCCCCTTCCTAAGTTTGAATTGGGTAATAGAATCTCTTACTCTGCTCCTAGTCCAGTGCTGAGTAATAGAATCTCCTACTCCTAGTCCTGTGCTGAGTAATAGAATCTCCTACTCCTAGTCTTGTGCTGAGTAATAGAATCGCCCACTCCTAGTCCTGTGCTGAGTAATAGAATCTCCTACTCCTAGTCCTGTGCTGATTAATAGAATCTCCCACTCCTAGTCCTGTGCTGAGTAATAGAATCTCCCACTTCTAGTCCTGTGCTGAGTAATAGAATCTCCTACTCCTAGTCTTGTGCTGAGTAATAGAATCTTCTACTCCTGATTATGTGCTGAGTAATAGAATCTCCTGCATCTAGTCATGTGCTGAGACACAGAATCTCCTATTCCTTCAGAGTAACTACAAAAAGAAAGAAATAATTTTGATGTTTTCTTTGATGTGATTACAGTATGAAGCCAATAAAAGTTACTGTGAGGACCTGACGGAGGGTAAATTCTCATTTCCCATCATCCATGGCATCAGATCTAGTCCAGACAACAACCAAGTCCTTAGTATCCTTATACCAAAATAATGGCAAACACTGAAAATCTTTTTATCAAACAATAGTGGCAAGTACTAGAAATCTTTATAGCAAAAAAACAGTGAAATTCACCAGAAATGTTTACAGCAAACAACAATGATGGCTATATAGCACTAGAAAGCTTTATAGCAAACTGCAACGGTGGAATATAGTAGAAATCCTTGTATCAAACTACCAGTACAACAGTGAAAAACACTAGAAATCCTTAAAGCAAATAACAATGGTGGCTAACTAGAATCCTTTTGTCAAACAACAACAGTGGCTATATAACACCAGAAATCCTTACAGCAAACAAACAACGAAGCAAAACACGAGAAATCCTTAAAGCTTACAACAATACATGTAACTAACACTAAAAATTGCACATGTGTCACCTTTATTAATCTGCTGATAAGGATGCTTATAAAATGACATTGCTTTAGTAAATGTACCATATTGTAGTATTTGTAGTTTGATGTTTGTTTATTAGTGAGATGTATAAAGTGTACTTGTTTTATCGGATGGGTATTTTACTAAACTGAACAAAGGTTTTTTCCTTGACGACCATAAGGCATATTACGACAGAAAACAACTGATAATGACGTGAAAAAATACTGCGTGGAAGTTCTAGAAAAGTTGGGATCTTTTGTTTACACCAGAAAGACCCTTGAAGAACTGGAAGAAAGGTAAATGAACTACATGATGTTGGAGCACCACCTTTGTGTACAGAAGCTTACTTAGGTTTACAGTTCTAGGGTAGCAGGGGAATTAGTTTGATTACAGCTCTAGGATAGCAGGGGAATTAGTTTGGTTTACAGTTCTAGGGTAGCAGGGGAATTAGTTTGTTTTACAGCTCTAGGATAGCAGGGGAATTAGTTTGGTTTACAGTTCTAGGGTAGCAGGGGAATAAGTTTGTTTTACAGTTCTATGATAGCAGGGGAATTAGTTTGTTTTACAGTTCTAGGATAGCAGGGGAATAAGTTTGTTTTACAGTTCTAGGATAGCAGGGGAATAAGTTTGTTTGATTACAGTTCTAGGGTAGCAGGGGAGTTAGTTTGATTTACAGTTCTAGGATAGCAGGGGAATAAGTTTGTTTTACAGCTCTAGGATAGCAGGGGAATTAGTTTGTTTTACAGCTCTAGGGTAGCAGGGGAATTAGTTTGTTTTACAGCTCTAGGGTAGCAGGGGAATTAGTTAGGTTTACAGTTCTAGGGTAGCAGGGGAATTAGTTTGTTTTACAGTTCTAGGGTAGCAGGGGAATTAGTTTGGTTTACAGTTCTAGGATAGCAGGGGAATTAGTTTGGTTTACAGTTCTAGGGTAGCAGGGGAATTAGTTTGGTTTACAGTTCTAGGATAGCAGGGGAATTAGTTTGGTTTACAGTTCTAGGGTAGCAGGGGAATTAGTTTGATTACAGTTCTAGGATAGCAGGGGAATTAGTTTGATTACAGCTCTAGGATAGCAGGGGAATTAGTTTGTTTTACAGCTCTGGGAAGTGGGGGTGGGGGTATTAGTTTGGTTTACAGTTCTAGGGTAGTGGGGGTGGGGGTATAAGTTTGGTTTACAGTTCTAGGGTAGTGGGGGTGGGGGCAGTAGTTTGGTTTACAGTTCTAGGGTAGTGGGGGTGGGGGTATTAGTTTGGTTTAGTTCTACTTATATTTTTGAAATAAGTGTGTTATATTCAGACTAAAATTGAAACTATTTGTGATTTGATTAATGTACTTGTTTAGGAAAACCTAAATATAGGTTGTGTATATTTCAGACTACTGAATCTGATAGAGGAGCAAGGAGGAAATCCAATTCTTGTCAGCCTTATAAGTGAACTGAGGAAGGTGTACAGAAATGGACAATGAGTAAACTTTGAACATAATGGACTTGTGCAATCTCAGTGTATCTGTAATGTGTTGTCAGAAGCCAAAAGTGCGTCTACTAACTGATCTTTTACAACGGGCTTTAGTGAAATTGTCTCTTTTTTTTGGTTCAATATTTTGTTTTTAAAACAGAGGTTGAGGTCTCACTTCATCAAAGATTAGTAAAGCAAACATTTTTTACCCCAGTTTAGAGTTACTTCCCTTGATAAGGTATCGCGTTTTTATAAGGAAAGATGGTGCCTTCTATATCTGTGCATTATATTTTTTTTCTTTATGCACTGTGCATTTAAATTTCAATCAACTGTGTTATTATATTAAATACATCGGAAATTGTTTTTACACACATAAATGTGTAAATATACCTTCAAAATGACAAAAATTGGTTAAATATATCTTGATAATGACAAATATATTTAATAATAGGGACAATGGTAATGTTTTAACTTTTGATTGCCAATATCAGTACAGTAATGAAAGGTATTATAACATCACTAGATCTGTTTGTCTTTAACAAGTCTGCCCCATTGTCCAAACCGTTAAGACTACACGAAATGAAAGCTGTTGGCTGTAATAGGATTATAAACTAGTTAACAGGGTTTGGGATTATAAATTGATGGTTGGCAAAATCTTAGATTCTTCATTTGATGAACAATAATTTTTGTTGTCTCTATTAAATGCTTGGCTTACAGAGTAGTCTTCCTCTAAACATCTATTATTACAGTGGTTATAAGAAGGGCCTTGCGTTAGTGGATTACGACGATGAATTGACTTTGTGTACTGGTGCACCTCAGCATTTATGTGTAGTGGAACAAATATTTATTATTGATCTCAGTGCTGTTAGAATGCTCAGTTTGTTGTAATTCAGTCTTCTTTACAAAGTTGATCATTTATAAACATGACAAGTTACAAATAGGTATGGTAATACTAAATCTGTATGTATGACATAGGTAATCACATTGTAGGAGGTATACCTGTGTATGGTATTACTAAATCTGTATGTATGACATAGGTAATCACACTGTAGGAGGTATACCTGTGTATGGTATTACTAAATCTGTATGTATGATATAGGTAATCACATTGTAGGAGGTATACCTGTGTATGGTAATACTAAATCTGTATGTATGACAGGTAATCACATTGTAGAGGTATACTTGTTATGTATGGTAATACTTAATCTGTATGTATGATATAGGTAATCACATAGTAGGAGGTATACCTGTGTATGGTAATACTAAATCTGTATGTATGATATAAGTAATCACATTGTAGGAGATATACCTGTGTATGGTAATACTAAATCTGTATGTATGATATAGGTAATCACATTGTAGAGGTATACTTGTGTATGGTAATACTAAATCTGTATGTATGATATAGGTAATCACATTGCAGGAGGTATACTTGTGTATGGTAATACTAAATCTGTATGTATGATATAGATAATCACATTGTAGGAGGTATACCTGTGTATGGTAATACTAAATCTGTATGTATGATATAGGTAATCATATTGAAGAGGTATACTTGTGTATGGTAATACTAAATCTGTATGTATGATATAGGTAATCACATTGTAGGAGGTATACCTGTGTATGGTAATACTAAATCTGTATGTATGATATAGGTAATCGCATTGAAGGAGGTATACTTGTGTATGGTAATACTTAATCTGTATGTATGATACAGGTAATCATATTGAAGAGGTATACTTGTGTATGGTAATACTAAATCTGTATGTATGATATAGGTAATCACATTGTAGGAGGTATACTTGTGTATGGTAATACTAAATCTGTATGTATGATATAGGTAATCACATAGTAGGAGGTATACCTGTGTATGGTATTACTAAATCTGTATGTATGATATAGGTAATCACACTGTAGGAGGTATACCTGTGTATGGTAATACTAAATCTGTATGTATGACATAAGTAATCACATTGTAGGAGGTATACCTGTGTATGGTAATACTAAATCTGTATGTATGATATAGGTAATCACATTGTAGGAGGTATACCTGTGTATGGTAATACTTAATCTGTATGTATGATATAGGTAATCACATAGTAGGAGGTATACCTGTGTATGGTAATACTAAATCTGTATGTATGACATAAGTAATCACACTGTAGGAGGTATACCTGTGTATGGTAATACTAAATCTGTATGTATGACATAGGTAATCACATTGTAGGAGGTATACCTGTGTATGGTAATACTAAATCTGTATGTATGATATAGGTAATCACATTGTAGAGGTATACTTGTGTATGGTAATACTAAATCTGTATGTATGATATAGGTAATCACATTGTAGGAGGTATACCTGTGTATGGTAATACTTAATCTGTATGTATGATATAGGTAATCACATTGTAGGAGGTATACTTGTGTATGGTAATACTAAATCTGTATGTATGACATAAGTAATCACATTGTAGGAGGTATACCTGTGTATGGTAATACTAAATCTGTATGTATGATATAGGTAATCACATTGTAGGAGGTATACTTGTGTATGGTAATACTAAATCTGTATGTATGATATAGGTAATCATATTGAAGAGGTATACTTGTGTATGGTAATACTAAATCTGTATGTATGACATAGGTAATCACATTGTAGGAGGTATACTTGTGTATGGTAATACTAAATCTGTATGTATAACATAGATAATCACATTGTTGGAGGTATACTTGATATGTATGGTAATACTAAATCTGTATGTATGATATAAGTAATCACATTGTAGGAGATAAACTTGTGTATGGTAATACTAAATCTGTATGTATGATATAGATAATCACATTGTAGGAGATATACTTGTGTATGGTAATACTAAATCTGTATGTATGATATAGGTAATCACATTGTAGGAGGTATACCTGTGTATGGTAATACTTAATCTGTATGTATGATATAGGTAATCACATTGTAGGAGGTATACTTGTGTATGGTAATACTAAATCTGTATGTATGACATAAGTAATCACATTGTAGGAGGTATACCTGTGTATGGTAATACTAAATCTGTATGTATGATATAGGTAATCACATTGTAGGAGGTATACTTGTGTATGGTAATACTAAATCTGTATGTATGACATAGGTAATCACATTGTAGGAGGTATACCTGTGTATGGTAATACTAAATCTGTATGTATGACATAGGTAATCACATTGTAGGAGGTATACTTGTGTATGGTAATACTAAATCTGTATGTATAACATAGATAATCACATTGTTGGAGGTATACTTGATATGTATGGTAATACTAAATCTGTATGTATGATATAAGTAATCACATTGTAGGAGATAAACTTGTGTATGGTAATACTAAATCTGTATGTATGATATAGATAATCACATTGTAGGAGATATACTTGTGTATGGTAATACTAAATCTGTATGTATGACATAGGTAATCAGGTGATATACTTGTTTTGTATCTGTTTTATGACTGTATACAGTAGATCGACAGGTAAGACAATAGCTGGCAGTGTAGACACAAAATCAGTTAATACACACCTGTTGTACAAAGCAGTAATTATCTTTTGTCCATCGTGAAAGATTCTTTGATGCTCAAGATGTTTAAAATGTCTATTGCAAAATACCAGTTTTACTCTTGCCTGCCTTCTGTCTGGTGAATTACTGTGCTTGAGAGAACTCGAGAATGTTTATGGTGTGATTTACAGAGAGATTGATTGTGAACGTAGTCTCCCTACCAATACGCCTCAAAATCACTCTACATAAGTTATACAATACCAAATAAAATCAGGATATTTTAAAGTGTTTGGTTTTTCAGTACTTGGAGAATATGAATGGGATAATCATCGAATATTAATTTTATCAAAGAATATGAACATTCTTACTAAGTTTAGTGTATATGTCTCGCACAACTAACTCTGCTACTGTTCCACTGGAACCAAGTCCCCAAAAAACATGTTTTTTAGATTTGTAGCTATTTACCTAAGTAATGAACATATGAAATAGTAAGGTCTTTAGATTTGAAAATCAAGAATATACACTCCTACTAAAAATAGAATGACGTAGCATTACAGGTGCAGATAAGCGGGTATTTGGGTCTCCCCATCCACTTGTGTGCTCTAATATGCCATTAAACTTATCCAATAACCGTGGGTCAAGTAGTAGAAACTTTAATTTTAAATAATTTTCACATCATTGAACTTCAAATGAGCGATTCTGCGGAATAGAGTCACTTGTAATAACGTAAAAAATATTTAGTTGTGGGAGACCTATAGAGGGGTACAAGGGTTGATTGATATATTGTGAGCCTCATATTGAAGGAGGTACTCAAGGATGTTCTTTTTAAGTCCTACTATTCCCTGACTATATAGGGCAGTGTGCCCAAGGACTAGGGTCTCATTTGGTTAGTTAATATCGAAGACGTAGCACTCCAAAGTATACAAGACAAGAAGCTTTTGCAAAATGGACAAAATCGGTTAGGGTTCGGGTTAGGGTGAAAGAGTCTGTCATTACCATGGCTGCCATTCACAATTGTGGCTTTAAATTGATTGAGCATCCACCTTATTCACCTAATTTTGTTCCATCAGACTTTCATCCATTTCAAAACTGAGAATTGCTATTTCAGGCACCCTAACCCTAACATGTAGTGGATGACTTTCTTAACAGCCAAGAAAAGGAGTTCTATAAAAGTGGCATTGAGGCCCTTAAACATTGCTGCCAAAAGTGTATAGATACTGAATGGGATTATGTTGAAAAATAATACAATATGTCCGGCAAAATTGAAATCCTTCAATACGAGACTCACAACTTATCAATCAGCCCTGGTATGAAGGAAGTTGTGTTTAGATTTTGCTGGAGTTGCTTCCCTTAATCCTCCACTCAAGAAAGCTTGTTTTGCTGGGAATCTCCAACACAATCATGATTTATTGATGTATATGGTTAGTTTTATCTTTAAACCCTTAAAATTTCTCCTCCAGAAATTCTTTTAATGATTAAAATTTAATTAGATCTATTTAAGAAAAGGCCATGTTATGTTTTGTCTTTGGTATAAGTATTGAAGAACAGGAACAAGGTTTTATACACATATTTATTCACTGAGAAGAATGTTATACATATTATCAATGTAATTACAGCTGTCGCTGTCTAATACATCAGATGTTTGTACCACAATAATGTAACTACAGCTGTCACTGTCCTTACATCAGATGTTTGTACCACAATAATGTAATTACAGCTGTCACTGTCCTTACATCAGATGTTTGTACCACAATAATGTAACTACAGTTGTCACTGTCTAATACATCAGATGTTTGTACCACAATAATGTAATTACAGTTGTTACTGTCCAATACATCAGATGTTTGTACCACAATAATGTAATTACAGCTGTTACTGTCCAATACATCAGATGTTTGTACCACAATAATGTAATTACAGCTGTCACTGTCCTTACATCAGATGTTTGTACCACAATAATGTAATTACAGCTGTTACTGTCCTTACATCAGATTTTTGTACCACAATAATGTAACTACAGTTGTCACTGTCTAATACATCAGATGTTTGTACCACAATAATGTAACTACAGCTGTCACTGTCCTTACATCAGATGTTTGTACCACAATAATGTAACTACAGCTGTCGCTGTCCAATACATCAGATGTTTGTACCACAATAATGTAATTACAGCTGTCACTGTCCAATACATCAGATGTTTGTACCACAATAATGTAACTACAGTTGTCACTGTCTAATACATCAGATTTTTGTACCACAATAATGTAATTACAGCTGTCGCTGTCCAATACATCAGATGTTTGTACCACAATGATGTAATTACAGCTGTTACTGTCCAATACGTCAGATGTTTGTACCACAATAATGTAACTACAGCTGTCACTGTCCAATACATCAGATGTTTGTACCACAATAATGTAACTACAGTTGTCACTGTCCTTACATCAGATGTTTGTACCACAATAATGTAATTACAGCTGTCGCTGTCCAATACATCAGATGTTTGTACCACAATAATGTAATTACAGCTGTCACTGTCCAATACATCAGATGTTTGTACCACAATAATGTAATTACAGCTGTCACTGTCCTTACATCAGATGTTTGTACCACAATAATGTAATTACAGCTGTCGCTGTCCAATACATCAGATGTTTGTACAACAATAATGTAATTACAGCTGTCACTGTCCAATACATCAGATGTTTGTACCACAATAATGTAATTACAGCTGTTACTGTCTAATACATCAGATGTTTGTACCACAATAATGTAACTACAGCTGTTACTGTCCTTACATCAGATGTTTGTACCACAATAATGTAACTACAGCTGTCACTGTCCAATACATCAGATGTTTGTACCCCAATAATGTAACTACAGCTGTCACTGTCCTTACATCAGATGTTTGTACCACAATAATGTAACTACAGCTGTCGCTGTCCAATACATCAGATGTTTGTACCACAATAATGTAACTACAGCTGTTACTGTCCAATACATCAGATGTTTGTACCACAATAATGTAATTACAGCTGTTACTGTCCAATACATCAGATGTTTGTACCACAATAATGTAATTACAGCTGTCACTGTCCTTACATCAGATGTTTGTACCACAATAATGTAACTACAGCTGTCACTGTCCTTACATCAGATGTTTGTACCACAATAATGTAATTACAGCTGTTACTGTCTAATACATCAGATGTTTGTACCACAATAATGTAACTACAGCTGTTACTGTCCTTACATCAGATGTTTGTACCACAATAATGTAATTACAGCTGTCACTGTCCAATACATCAGATGTTTGTACCACAATAATGTAACTACAGCTGTCACTGTCCTTACATCAGATGTTTGTACCACAATAATGTAATTACAGCTGTTACTGTCCAATACATCAGATGTTTGTACCACAATAATGTAATTACAGCTGTTACTGTCCAATACATCAGATGTTTGTACCACAATAATGTAATTACAGCTGTCACTGTCCAATACATCAGATGTTTGTACCACAATAATGTAACTACAGCTGTTACTGTCCTTACATCAGATGTTTGTACCACAATAATGTAACTACAGTTGTCACTGTCTAATACATCAGATGTTTGTACCACAATAATGTAATTACAGCTGTCGCTGTCCAATACATCAGATGTTTGTACCACAATAATGTAACTACAGCTGTTACTTTCCTTACATCAGATGTTTGTACCACAATAATGTAACTACAGCTGTCGCTGTCCAATACATCAGATGTTTGTACCACAATAATATAACTACAGTTGTCACTGTCCAATACATCAGATGTTTGTACCACAATGATGTAATTACAGCTGTCACTGTCCTTACATCAGATGTTTGTACCACAATAATGTAACTACAGCTGTCGCTGTCTAATACATCAGATGTTTGTACCACAATAATGTAATTACAGCTGTCGCTGTCCAATACATCAGATGTTTGTACCACAATAATGTAATTACAGCTGTTACTTTCCTTACATCAGATGTTTGTACCACAATAATGTAACTACAGCTGTCGCTGTCCAATACATCAGATGTTTGTACCACAATAATGTAACTACAGCTGTCACTGTCCTTACATCAAAAGGCCAAATAGAAACAAGCACAGGGCATGAACTCAGTATATAGTAGAGCATAGCGTTCATTTTCAGTACACATCAATTTATGATTCCTGAACAGTTACAAAATTTGGTAATTGTATGGGTTGAATATATGCACTAATAATCATGTTGGTGGACAAACCGATGGTCCCCTCCAGTAGTACCGACCGATGGTCAGTCCAGTAGTACCAACCGACGGTCCCCTCCAGTAGTACCAACTGACGGTCCCCTCCAGTAGTACCAACAGATGGTCAGTCCAGTAGTACCAACCGATGGTCAGTTCAGTAGTACCAACCGATGGACCCCTCCTGTCATACCAACCGATGGTCCCCTCCAGTAGTACCGACCGATGGTCCACTCCAGTAGTACCGACCGATGGTCCCCTCCAGTAGTACCAACCGATGGTCCCCTCCAGTAGTGCCGACCGATGGTCCTCTCCAGTAGTACCAACCGATGGTCCCCTCCAGTAGTACCGACCGATGGTCCCCTCCAGTAGTACCAACTGATGTTCAGGTCATAGTTCAGAGTGTATTGACTGATCCATGTTAAATCCACCATTATATCCAACTGTTCAGTCAGTGTTGATTGACTTGTCTGTAAATTGAAGTCCACTGTTTTGTTCCATGGTCTCATCTGCTGCATAGCAGCTGTGCTATTAGTTGAAATTCTCAATTCAATTTTTCTCTATGTTCCTCAGAACTCCGGCAGTTTGCCTTCATTTTCCACGTGGTACAGAATGTCAGCTAGAGCATATTCAATCATAGTCTGTGAAGCAGCGTCTGACATCTGAAATTCAAATTCATCAAGACTACATGAAGTTTACAGCATAAACATCAGTCGTTTAAAGTTTCATGTTGACAAAGGAAACTTGTTTGACATGAAATTGTTTTCTATACATGTGATTGTATCATTGGTAACGTGAATTAAGTTTCTGCTTCATTAACATGATGTGATCAGCATCAGCACGACTCATGTCGCCAATCAAATAATCTGATGTGGTAACAGATGACAATGTCTTGATTCTGTCCTAACAAAACATCACACAAAGTTATGAAAGCAGGAATTTGAGTGTTTCAAAGGACAACCCCGACTGATGTTGATAATGCTGTTTGGATGGAATTTTACTCTCGTAATGTTAAACAATTTGTGAACAATATGTTACAGGTATGTAACCATACAATAAATAAGATTTTGTACAAATATTTACCGGCTTGAAACCCTTCAGGCCCTGTGGAGCGTGCTTAAAATCTGGTCCAAAGTTCACCGTTACCTAGAAACAATAAAAAAAAAAAAAATTCCTCACAAATCAACTTCTAATTCACCATTTGTTATGTACTTGATATAGTTGTAGAATTGTTACATACTCTTTACACAACACAGTTTTATGTATCATAATTGTATTCGTTAATTCCATATTAAATTGGCACTATATATTGTATATTAAAGAATGGCAGACCATGCACATCCAACAACAGTTCGTGATTCTCACACGAGCTAAAAACAACAGGACCCGTCTTAGTTTTCTACATGGTTTAAATGTTTCTAGTTTTACATGTCCCAATAAAACTTTACCTTAGCATTTTTATACAGCGAGATACAAGGGTAGTACCAGCCCTCGTACACATCCTCAAAGGCAATCCCTTGGGAAACACCGTTCTTGTACATGATCATCTGAAACACCGCAATAACAAGCTCCATATAAAAAGTATCAATTGTTAAACTGAAAACATTTCATTTTCTTTCATTTTAATTGATATCTCTAAAAATACATATTGGATCCTTATTATAGACAATATTATTTCTGTCAGTCATGGATGAAATCACCAACTAGGTTCTAGGAACATTGTATCAGTATTTTAAATCTTAGAAGTTTCATTCAAAATTGAAGCACAATGTACGGTAGCAGATGGATGACAGTACTTTTCATAAACTTGAAAAAAGGTTTGTTTTCCAACAGGTATGTTAGTATATTGAGAATAAACCTCAGAGAATACTCAATACCAACACCACACCTTCCTGTTAAATATATATCACAGTTAACGCGATCCTCAACACCACACCTTCCTGTTATATATATATATATAATACTGTTAACGAGATCCTCAACACCACACCTTCCTGTTATATATATATATCACTGTTAACGAGATCCTCAACACCACACCTTCCTGTTATATATATATAACACTGTTAACGAGATCCTCAACACCACACCTTCCTGTTATATATATATATAATACTGTTAACGAGATCCTCAACACCACACCTTCCTGTTATATATATATAACACTGTTAACGAGATCCTCAACACCACACCTTCCTGTTATATATATATAACACTGTTAACGAGATCCTCAACACCACACCGTCCTGTTATATATATATCACTGTTAACAAGATCCTCAACACCACACCTTCCTGTTAAATATATATATCACTGTTAACAAGATCCTCAACACCACACCTTCCTGTTAAATATATATCACTATTAACGAGATCCTCAACACCACACCTTCCTGTTATATATATATAACACTGTTAACGAGATCCTCAACACCACACCTTCCTGTTAAATATATATCACTGTTAACGAGATCCTCAACACCACACCTTCCTGTTAAATATATATCAGTTAACGAGATCCTCAACACCACACCTTCCTGTTATATATATAACACTGTTAACGAGATCCTCAACACCACACCGTCCTGTTATATATATATATATATCACTGTTAACGAGATCCTCAACACCACACCTTCCTGTTATATATATATTACTGTTAACGAGATCCTCAACACCACACCTTCCTGTTAAATATATAACACTGTTAACGAGATCCTCAACACCACACCTTCCTGTTATATATATATATATAATACTGTTAACGAGATACCCAACACCACACCTTCCTGTTATATATATATAACACTGTTAACGAGCTCCTCAACACCACACCTTCCTGTTAAATATATATATAATACTGTTAACGAGATCCTCAACACCACACCTTCCTGTTAAATATATAACACTGTTAACGAGATCCTCAACACCACACCTTCCTGTTATATATATATAACACTGTTAACGAGATCCTCAACACCACACCTTCCTGATATATGACACTGTTAACGAGACAGCAATAACAGATGTAAACTATTGTATTAGAGTATTATCAAGTTAATTGATTTATTGTACATTTTTTATTACTCATAAGCAGATTAAATGTCATGCAATGTAATTAGTTATCTGGGCGTATGTACACATGGCTGTCCTTGTAGTGAAGCTCATATGACTCAGATACCATATCTTACCTGCCTTGGGCAGTTTTACCATTTTCCCATCAATAGTCTAATTCTGTTTAGAAATCTTAGGACTATTCCCTTCTTGAAAAACCATATTTAACCTAACTCCTGACTCATCAAAAATTTCTGCGACACTCTTAATTACATTATTTACCATGTGTTAACCTGTGTTGGCCATGGTGTTTACCTGTGTTGGCCATGTGTTTTACCTGCATTGGCAATATGTTTACCTGTGTTGGTCATGTGTTTACCTGAATTGGTCATGTGTTTACCTGTCTTTGCCATGGTGTTTACCTGTGTTGGTCATGTGTTTAAATGTACCTGTGTTGGTCATGTGCTTACCTGCCCTCCCCATGTGTTTACCTGCCCTCCCTATGTTATTACCTGCCCTCCCCATGTGTTTTACCTGCCCTCCCTGTGTTATTACCTGCCCTCCTCATGTGTTTTACCTGTCCTTCCTGTGTTATTACCTGCCCTCCCCATGTGTTTACCTGCCCTACCTGTGTTATTACATGTACCTGCCCACTCTGTGTATTTACCTGCCCATCCTGTGTTATTACCTGCCCTCCCCATGTGTTTTACCTGCCCACCCTCTGTTATTACCTGCCCTCCTGTGTTTACCTGTCCTCCCTGTGTTATTACCTGTCCTCCCTGTGTTATTACCTGCCCTCCCTGTGTTATCCCCCCCCCCCCCCCCATGTGTTTTACCTGCCCACCCTGTGTTATTACCTGCTCACCCTGTGTATTTACCCATGTTATTACCTGCCCTCCCAATGTGTTTACCTGCCCCCCCCCCCCCCCCCCCCCATGTGTATTTACCTGCCCACCCTGTGTTATTACTTGTCCTCCCCATGTGTTTACCTGTCCCCCCCCCCCCATGTGTATTTACCTGCCCACCCTGTGTTATTACCTGTCCACCCTGTGTTATTACCTGTCCCCCCTGTGTTATTACCTGTCCTCCCCATGTGTTTACCTGTCCTCCCTGTGTTATTTCCTGCCTTCTCCATGTGTTTACCTGTCCCCCCTGTGTTATTACCTGTCCTCCCTGTGTTATTTCCTGCCTTCTCCATGTGTTTACCTGCCCTCCCTGTGTATTTACCTGTCCTGCCTGTGTTATTACTTGTCCTCCCTGTGTTATTACCTGTCCTCCCTGTGTTATTACCTGTCCCCCCTGTGTTATTACCTGTCCTCCCTGTGTTATTTCCTGCCTTCTCCATGTGTTTACCTGCCCTCCCTGTGTATTTACCTGTCCTGCCCGTGTTATTACTTGTCCTCCCCATGTGTTTACCTGTCCTCCCTGTGTTATTTCCTGCCTTCTCCATGTGTTTACCTGTCCTCCCTGTGTTATTACCTGTCCTCCCTGTGCTATTTCCTGCCTTCTCCATGTGTTTACCTGCCCTCCCTGTGTATTTACCTGTCCTGCCCGTGTTATTACCTGCCCTCCCCATGTGTTTATTTGTCCTCCCTGCCCACCCTGTGTTATTACCTGTCCTCCCTGTGTTATTACCTGCCCTCCCCATGTGTTTATCTGCCCTCCCCATATGTTATAACCTACCCTCCCCATATGTTATAACCTACCCTCCCCATATGTTTATAACCTGCCCTCCCCATATGTTATAACCTACCCTCCCCATATGTTATAACCTACCCTCCCCATATGTTATAACCTACCCTCCCCATGTGTTTACCTGCCCTCCCCATATGTTATAACCTTCCCTCCCTATATGTTATAACCTACCCTCCCCATGTGTTTACCTGCCCTCCCCATGTTATAACCTACCCTCCCCATGTGTTTACCTGCCCTCCCCATATGTTATAACCTACCCTCCCCATGTGTTTCCCTGCCCTCCCCATATGTTATAACCTACCCTCCCCATGTTATAACCTACCCTCCCCATATGTTATAACCTGCCCTCCCCATATGTTATAACCTGCCCTCCCCATATGTTATAACCTACCCTCCCCATGTGTTTACCCGCCCTCCCCATATGTTATAACCTACCCTCCCCATATGTTATAACCTACCCTCCCCATGTGTTTACCTGCCCTCCCCATGTTATAACCTACCCTCCCCATATGTTATAACCTACCCTCCCCATATGTTATAACCTTCCCTCCCTATATGTTATAACCTACCCTCCCCATGTGTTTACCTGCCCTCCCCATATGTTATAACCTACCCTCCCCATGTGTTTACCTGCCCTCCCCATATGTTATAACCTGCCCTCCCCATATGTTATAACCTGCCCTCCCCATATGTTATAACCTACCCTCCCCATATGTTATAACCTGCCCTCCCCATATGTTATAACCTACCCTCCCTTCCCATGTGTTATAACCTTCCCTCCCCATATGTTATAACTCCTCCCTGTGTTATCTGCCCTCCCCATATGTTATAACCTACCCTCCCCATATGTTATAACCTGCCCTCCCCATATGTTATAACCTACCCTCCCCATGTGTTTAACCCCCTCCCCATATGTTATAACCTTCCCTCCCCATATGTTATAACCTGCCCTCCCCATATGTTATAACCTGCCCTCCCCATATGTTATAACCTACCCTCCCCATGTGTTTACCTGCCCTCCCCATATGTTATAACCTACCCTCCCCATGTGTTACCTCCCTCCCCATATGTTATAACCTTCCCTCCCCATATGTTATAACCTTCCCTCCCCATATGTTATAACCTGCCCTCCCCATATGTTATAACCTACCCTCCCCATATGTTATAACCTACCCTCCCCATATGTTATAACCTACCCTCCCCATGTGTTTACCTGCCCTCCCCATATGTTATAACCTACCTCCCAGACCTCCCTCCCATTGTTATAACCCCCCATGTATACCTCTCCCCATATGTTATAACCTCCCTCCCCATTGTTTACCTGCCCTCCCCATATGTTATAACCTCCATACTCCCTCCCCATATGTTTATAACCTACCCTCCCCATATGTTATAACCTGCCCTCCCCATGTTATAAACCCTGCCTGCCCTCCCCATATGTTATAACCTGCCCTCCCCATATGTTATAACCTGCCCTCCCCATATGTTATAACCTACCCTCCCCATATGTTATAACCTACCCTCCCTATATGTTATAACCTGCCCTCCCCATATGTTATAACCTACCCTCCCCCTATATTATAACCTACCCTCCCCATATGTTATAACCTGCCCTCCCCATATGTTATAACCTGCCCTCCCCATATGTTATAACCTACCCTCCCCGTGTGTTTACCTACCTCCCCATATGTTATAACCTACCCTCCCCATGTGTTTACCTGATGAACCTATATCAATCTCATCACTCACCTGACTTCCCCGTATTGGTTTTAAACTCTTCTCTGTTTCCGTTACATAATCTTTTTCCTCGTAGTACAGATGACTCTTAAACTTCACCAACGGCTGCAGAATAAAAACATTAATGATCTTTACAGATATTGCATGATTCAAAACATTCCAATGTGTTTCTCACATTAAACACTAGTCAGCTGGCATTGAAGCGTATCCCAGGATACTCAATCTTCAAACTCGGTCATGTTTCTGTAAAACTTCTTATTTCATTATTAAGGATATTATGTGAAAAAGTCCATTTACATATCATGAGATGATTTGCTCTTCAACTGCTCTAAAATGTTTGTTTCTTTGTGTCGGTTCGAATGAAGGATACTGTTACTTTCAGATTGCCTAATTTGAAATAAAACAAGTAAAAGTAAACATGGGCCTCAATGGTCATCTGACTCTAAATTAAGACCTTCAACTATATATATACTCATTACCAAGTATAGTGGTAACATTGGCCATATTGGATTTTTGACCAACCCGAAAAATAACAACACTTGGTCAGGACCAATTCTCACGATTATTGAAGGCAGGTTTGAGTTGAATCCCACTGGTGAAACTTGAGAGGAGAAAAAAAAAATGATTTCAAAATCATGTTGCAAACTGGCTGCCATGTCAAAGTTTTTCACAAGGCGGAAAAATAACACCATTTTGTTGGCTCCACTTCCTTAAAATCCCTACCAATTTTCAGCTCAGTGGTAACAGTAGAACTGGAGAAGTTTAAAATGCATTTTTCAAGACATGGCAGCCATCTCCGATTTTAGACTGATGAAAAATAACAACACTTGGTCAGGGCCTTCTCAGGATCAGTTCTGGTAAGTTTGAGCTGAATACCACTGGAAGAAGTTTGAAATGTGAAAAGTGTATGGACAGCGCATGATGACAGACAATGCATGATGGCTATTGGTCATCTTGACCCTTTGGGTCAGATGACCAAAAATTAATTCATTTTTTCCAGTTTTCTTTTCAAGCAAAAGAGTAATATCAAGTCAATGTGAAGCAATTCATTTGACTTGAGTCAATACATCATATTCTAAACAAAATGTAGGAATGAAACCCACACAGAGTAATGGCCAACTGACCAACATATCCAGACATATGCACACTGAGGTTAAGGAATTCAGACATGTAAATTGTGATTCTTATCTCTACTTCTGCTTCCAGATTCCTGGTAAATATTTGTTTTCTATAATTGGTCTGATTTGATTGATAACATCTGACAGCAACATACACTACCATTGAGCCAATATTTGGCCCCACCACTATGAGCCACATAGACTAAGTAAGTGTTATCACTTAGTTCAACAGCTGAGGGCTACATACATCACTAGGTCCAGTATCTAACATCACTAAGTAGGAGACATCACTGGGCCCAGTATCTGTGGGCCACATCACTAAGTAGGAGACATCACTGGGCTCAGTATCTGAGGGCCACATCACTAAGTAGGAGACCTCACTAGGCCCAGTATCTGAGGGCCACATTACTAAGTAGGAGACATCACTGGGCCCAGTATATGAGGGCCACATCACTAAGTAGGAGACATCACTAGGCCCAGTATCTAAGGGCCACATTACTAAGTATGAGACATCACTGGGCCCAGTATATGAGGGCCACACCACTAAGTAGGAGACATCACTGGGCCCAGTATCTGAGGGCCAAATCACTAAGTAATAGACATCACTGAGTCCAGTATCTGACGGCCACATCACTAAGTAGGAGACATCACTGGGCCCAGTATCTGAGGATCAAATCACTAAGTAGGAGACATCACTGGGCCCAGTATCTAAGGGCCACATCACTAAGTAGGAGACATCACTGGGCCCAGTATCTGAGGGCCAAATCACTAAGTAGGAGACATCACTGGGCCCAGTATCTGACAGCTACATCACTAAGTAGGAGACATCACTGAGCCCAGTATCTGAGGGCCACATCACTAAGTAGGAGACATCACTGGGCCCAGTATCTGAGGGCCACATCACTAAGTAGGAGACATCACTGGGCCCAGTATCTGAGGGCCAAATCACTAAGTAGGAGACATCACTGGGCCCAGTATCTGACAGCTACATCACTAAGTAGGAGACATCACTGGGCCCAGTATCTGAGGGCCAAATCACTAAGTAGGAGACATCACTGGGCCCAGTATCTGAGGGCCAAATCACTAAGTAGGAGACATCACTGGGCCCAGTATCTGAGGGCCACATCACTAAGTAGGAGACATCACTAGGCCCAGTATCTGAGGGAAGCATCACTAAGTAGGAGACATCACTAGACCCAGTATCTGAGGGCCAAATCACTAAGTAGGAGACATCACTAGACCCAGTATCTAAGGACCACATCACTAAGTAGGAGACATCACTGGGCCCAGTATCTGAGGGCCACATCACTAAGTAGGAGACATCACTAGGCCAAGTATCTAAGGGCCACATCACTAAGTAGGAGACATCACTAGACCCAGTATCTAAAGGCAAAATTACTAAGTAGGAGACATCACTGGGCCCAGTATCTGAGGGCCACATCACTAAGTAGGGGACATCACTGGGCCCAGTATCTGAGGGCCACATCACTAAGTAGGAGACATCACTAGGCCCAGTATCTGAGGGCCACATCATTAAGTAGGAGACGTCACTGGGCCCAGTATCTAAGGGCCACATTACTAAGTAGAAGACATCACTGGGCCCAGTATCTGAGGGCCACATCACTGAGTAGGAGACATCACTAGGCCCAGTATCTGAGGGCCACATCACTAAGTATGAGACATCACTTGGCCCAGTATCTGAGGGCCACATCACTAAGTGAGAGACATCACTGGGCCCAGTATCCAAAGGCCACATCACTAAGTAGGAGACATCACTGGGCCCAGTATCTAAGGGCCACATCACTAAGTAGGAGACATCACTGGGCCCAGTATCTGAGGGCCACATCACTAAGTAGGAGACATCACTGGGCCCAGTATCTGAGGGCCACATCACTAAGTAGGAGACATCACTGGGCCCAGTATCTGAGGGCTACATCACTAAGTAGGAGACATCACTGGGCCCAGTATCTGAGGGCCACATCACTAAGTAGGAGACCTCACTAGGCCCAGTATCTGAGGGCCACATTACTAAGTAGGAGACATCACTGGGCCCAGTATATGAGGGCCACATCACTAAGTAGGAGACATCACTAGGCCCAGTATCTAAGGGCCACATTACTAAGTAGGAGACATCACTGGGCCCAGTATCTGAGGGCCACACCACTAAGTAGGAGACATCACTGGGCCCAGTATCTGAGGGCCAAATCACTAAGTAATAGACATCACTGAGTCCAGTATCTGACGGCCACATCACTAAGTAGGAGACATCACTGGGCCCAGTATCTGAGGATCAAATCACTAAGTAGGAGACATCACTGGGCCCAGTATCTAAGGGCCACATCACTAAGTAGGAGACATCACTGGGCCCAGTATCTGAGGGCCAAATCACTAAGTAGGAGACATCACTGGGCCCAGTATCTGACAGCTACATCACTAAGTAGGAGACATCACTGAGCCCAGTATCTGAGGGCCACATCACTAAGTAGGAGACATCACAGGGCCCAGTATCTGAGGGCCACATCACTAAGTAGGAGACATCACTGGGCCCAGTATCTGAGGGCCAAATCACTAAGTAGGAGACATCACTGGGCCCAGTATCTGACAGCTACATCACTAAGTAGGAGACATCACTGGGCCCAGTATCTGAGGGCCAAATCACTAAGTAGGAGACATCACTGGGCCCAGTATCTGAGGGCCAAATCACTAAGTAGGAGACATCACTGGGCCCAGTATCTGAGGGCCACATCACTAAGTAGGAGACATCACTAGGCCCAGTATCTGAGGGAAGCATCACTAAGTAGGAGACATCACTAGACCCAGTATCTGAGGGCCAAATCACTAAGTAGGAGACATCACTAGACCCAGTATCTAAGGACCACATCACTAAGTAGGAGACATCACTGGGCCCAGTATCTGAGGGCCACATCACTAAGTAGGAGACATCACTAGGCCAAGTATCTAAGGGCCACATCACTAAGTAGGAGACATCACTAGACCCAGTATCTAAAGGCAAAATTACTAAGTAGGAGACATCACTGGGCCCAGTATCTGAGGGCCACATCACTAAGTAGGGGACATCACTGGGCCCAGTATCTGAGGGCCACATCACTAAGTAGGAGACATCACTAGGCCCAGTATCTGAGGGCCACATCATTAAGTAGGAGACGTCACTGGGCCCAGTATCTAAGGGCCACATTACTAAGTAGAAGACATCACTGGGCCCAGTATCTGAGGGCCACATCACTGAGTAGGAGACATCACTAGGCCCAGTATCTGAGGGCCACATCACTAAGTATGAGACATCACTTGGCCCAGTATCTGAGGGCCACATCACTAAGTGAGAGACATCACTGGGCCCAGTATCCAAAGGCCACATCACTAAGTAGGAGACATCACTGGGCCCAGTATCTAAGGGCCACATCACTAAGTAGGAGACATCACTGGGCCCAGTATCTGTGGGCCACATCACTAAGTAGGAGACATCACTGGGCCCAGTATCTGAGGGCCACATCACTAAGTAGGAGACATCACTGGGCCCAGTATCTGTGGGCCACATCACTAAGTAGGAGACATCACTAGACCCAGTATCTAAGGACCACACCACTAAGTAGGAGACATCACTGGGCCCAGTATCTGAGGGCCAAATCACTAAGTAATAGACATCACTGAGTCCAGTATCTGACGGCCACATCACTAAGTAGGAGACATCACTGGGCCCAGTATCTGAGGATCAAATCACTAAGTAGGAGACATCACTGGGCCCAGTATCTAAGGGCCACATCACTAAGTAGGAGACATCACTGGGCCCAGTATCTGAGGGCCAAATCACTAAGTAGGAGACATCACTGGGCCCAGTATCTGACAGCTACATCACTAAGTAGGAGACATCACTGAGCCCAGTATCTGAGGGCCACATCACTAAGTAGGAGACATCACAGGGCCCAGTATCTGAGGGCCACATCACTAAGTAGGAGACATCACTGGGCCCAGTATCTGAGGGCCAAATCACTAAGTAGGAGACATCACTGGGCCCAGTATCTGACAGCTACATCACTAAGTAGGAGACATCACTGAGCCCAGTATCTGAGGGCCAAATCACTAAGTAGGAGACATCACTGGGCCCAGTATCTGAGGGCCAAATCACTAAGTAGGAGACATCACTGGGCCCAGTATCTGAGGGCCACATCACTAAGTAGGAGACATCACTAGGCCCAGTATCTGAGGGAAGCATCACTAAGTAGGAGACATCACTAGACCCAGTATCTGAGGGCCAAATCACTAAGTAGGAGACATCACTAGACCCAGTATCTAAGGACCACATCACTAAGTAGGAGACATCACTGGGCCCAGTATCTGAGGGCCACATCACTAAGTAGGAGACATCACTAGGCCAAGTATCTAAGGGCCACATCACTAAGTAGGAGACATCACTAGACCCAGTATCTAAAGGCAAAATTACTAAGTAGGAGACATCACTGGGCCCAGTATCTGAGGGCCACATCACTAAGTAGGGGACATCACTGGGCCCAGTATCTGAGGGCCACATCACTAAGTAGGAGACATCACTAGGCCCAGTATCTGAGGGCCACATCATTAAGTAGGAGACGTCACTGGGCCCAGTATCTAAGGCCCACATTACTAAGTAGAAGACATCACTGGGCCCAGTATCTGAGGGCCACATCACTGAGTAGGAGACATCACTAGGCCCAGTATCTGAGGGCCACATCACTAAGTATGAGACATCACTTGGCCCAGTATCTGAGGGCCACATCACTAAGTGAGAGACATCACTGGGCCCAGTATCCAAAGGCCACATCACTAAGTAGGAGACATCACTGGGCCCAGTATCTAAGGGCCACATCACTAAGTAGGAGACATCACTGGGCCCAGTATCTGAGGGCCACATCACTAAGTAGGAGACATCACTGGGCCCAGTATCTGAGGGCCACATCACTAAGTAGGAGACATCACTGGGCCCAGTATCTGAGGGCTACATCACTAAGTAGGAGACATCACTGGGCCCAGTATCTGAGGGCCACATCACTAAGTAGGAGACATCACTAGGCCCAGTATCTGAGGGCCACATTACTAAGTAGGAGACATCACTGGGCCCAGTATATGAGGGCCACATCACTAAGTAGGAGACATCACTAGGCCCAGTATCTAAGGGCCACATTACTAAGTAGGAGACATCACTGGGCCCAGTATCTGAGGGCCACACCACTAAGTAGGAGACATCACTGGGCCCAGTATCTGAGGGCCAAATCACTAAGTAATAGACATCACTGAGTCCAGTATCTGACGGCCACATCACTAAGTAGGAGACATCACTGGGCCCAGTATCTGAGGGCCAAATCACTAAGTAGGAGACATCACTGGGCCCAGTATCTAAGGGCCACATCACTAAGTAGGAGACATCACTGGGCCCAGTATCTGAGGGCCAAATCACTAAGTAGGAGACATCACTGGGCCCAGTATCTGACAGCTACATCACTAAGTAGGAGACATCACTGAGCCCAGTATCTGAGGGCCACATCACTAAGTAGGAGACATCACTGGGCCCAGTATCTGAGGGCCACATCACTAAGTAGGAGACATCACTGGGCCCAGTATCTGAGGGCCAAATCACTAAGTAGGAGACATCACTGGGCCCAGTATCTGACAGCTACATCACTAAGTAGGAGACATCACTGAGCCCAGTATCTGAGGGCCAAATCACTAAGTAGGAGACATCACTGGGCCCAGTATCTGAGGGCCAAATCACTAAGTAGGAGACATCACTGGGCCCAGTATCTGAGGGCCACATCACTAAGTAGGAGACATCACTAGGCCCAGTATCTGAGGGAAGCATCACTAAGTAGGAGACATCACTAGACCCAGTATCTGAGGGCCAAATCACTAAGTAGGAGACATCACTAGACCCAGTATCTAAGGACCACATCACTAAGTAGGAGACATCACTGGGCCCAGTATCTGAGGGCCACATCACTAAGTAGGAGACATCACTAGGCCAAGTATCTAAGGGCCACATCACTAAGTAGGAGACATCACTAGACCCAGTATCTAAAGGCAAAATTACTAAGTAGGAGACATCACTGGGCCCAGTATCTGAGGGCCACATCACTAAGTAGGGGACATCACTGGGCCCAGTATCTGAGGGCCACATCACTAAGTAGGAGACATCACTAGGCCCAGTATCTGAGGGCCACATCATTAAGTAGGAGACGTCACTGGGCCCAGTATCTAAGGGCCACATTACTAAGTAGAAGACATCACTGGGCCCAGTATCTGAGGGCCACATCACTGAGTAGGAGACATCACTAGGCCCAGTATCTGAGGGCCACATCACTAAGTATGAGACATCACTTGGCCCAGTATCTGAGGGCCACATCACTAAGTGAGAGACATCACTGGGCCCAGTATCCAAAGGCCACATCACTAAGTAGGAGACATCACTGGGCCCAGTATCTAAGGGCCACATCACTAAGTAGGAGACATCACTGGGCCCAGTATCTGTGGGCCACATCACTAAGTAGGAGACATCACTGGGCCCAGTATCTGAGGGCCACATCACTAAGTAGGAGACATCACTGGGCCCAGTATCTGTGGGCCACATCACTAAGTAGGAGACATCACTAGACCCAGTATCTAAGGACCACATCACTAAGTAGGAGACATCACTTGGCCCAGTATCTGAGGGCTACATCACTAAGTAGGAGACATCACTGGGCCCAGTATCTGAGGGCCACATCACTAAGTAGGAGACATCACTGGGCCCAGTATCTGAGGGCCAAATCACTAAGTAGGAGACATCACTAGACCCAGTATCTAAGGACCACATCACTAAGTAGGAGACATCACTTGGCCCAGTATCTGAGGGCTACATCACTAAGTAGGAGACATCACTGGGCCCAGTATCTGAGGGCCACATCACTAAGTAGGGGACACCATTTAATTGGCCCAGTATTTGAGCATCATACACTTTAGCCATAGAAACCTATAAAATGAAAATGAAATTTTAATGGCACAGCTATCGTACAAATTACTGAACATCAAGTTGAATAAAATTAAGTTGAGTACAAGTGTAAGAAATATTCTTCCTTATTCTTTTTAACTGGATGGAAATATAAGCCCACCTCCATGATGTTGAGCTAAAAGACCTATGTTCAGGATCGTCACATGTTAGGGAAGTGTTTAGCACATGCAGCAGAGTGAACTATACCACTCCAATTTGTAAGCACTGTGAACTATGATAGCTGCATAGTGAGTAACTATGCCTGTACAAGCCTAGTACCAGGGAATTATAATGGAGTAGGTGCTTGACCTCAAGGGAATGGTACAAACCCACGAGTCTGACTTCCCACACTAGCACACAGCCAGCAGCCTAGGTGAGTATAGCAGCTAGCTAAGATTTACTAGTCAATATTTCAACTTTTACATTTAAATAATAAGAGTGTTTTGAAAAGGATCTGTGAAATTTACATAATTCTAGGTTAAGTTATTTAAGTCTTGTCAGTTTAACAAAATGGGCTTCATATTCTAATCATTCCATATGTAGAGTTTTCTTGGATTACAACATCTATAAGAAAGTGACATATGCACATGTATTTTGAAAACTTGCCTTGAATAAATAAGTGGGCTACATAGCTAGTGCAAGAAATTTAAAGCCAGATAAAATTTTAAAGATGCAGTATTACATTAGAATACTCCAAGATCAATTTCCCTGTTATACAAAGTAAATGGTTGTGTATCTCAGTCATTGTACCCCCTCCATCACCGTTTGCAGGAAAACCCAGACAAAAATACATTTCCATGGCAACACATAAAATCATAATGCACGATGTCTTACCCAGTTACCATTGAACTTTTACAGAAAAGCATGGCTTGGTAATTGTTGGGTCTGGGTGCCTGATGATATCTCATCGCTTATTATCATTCTCCTATAGTATCAGCCCTAACCATCATTTATAAAAATTGTTCGTATCTGGTAAAAATTATTTTAAAAGTTTCATTTTAAAACAGTAGATCTATCAATAAATTTGGAAAGTTTTAGAAAATGACAGTAACAGTGTGGTTAGAACACATTAACAGGATTCTCTTGTTTCCACAGCAACAGTCTCACTGTGATAATGTTTTAAACTGAATGCTGTTATAATGCTAACCTCTGTCTAGGCTGTAATGGCCTCTATCTATATATATTGTCAGTGAAATCAAGCAGTGATATAAAATACTATTACTGTCATATTAAGAAACATCAGATTGAAATAATTGACCAGATGTTTTTGAATTTGAAATGTCACCGGAGGATAGCTGGGTTTTGTTGAGCTCCACAGCTGGGGTGTGATAAGGGTGAGTTAGAGTAGCAAACAGATAAAATTATCACCCCAGATAGGGACCTACTGCTACATTCCTAACCCCCCTCCCCTCTAAACTGGCACTTTCTGATGCTCTTATCAGCTAGCAATTCTCAACAGTATGTTTGTATTTCATTTGAAACAGACTTTTGGATAGATGTATAAAGTAGATATGTCCTCACCCATGATCTGTCTGGTGGCTAGGTTAAGGTTTCAGATAAATACTTCATAGTAGTTTAACAGTATGTGAAGAACAGTTTAAATTGGATAAAAACAAACTTACCAGGTATCTAAACTTTTTCTATTTAAACAATTCACTTATCTCAGCAATGTCTCATTGGGAAAAAATAATGATTGTTGTTTATGCAAGTTTGGTTTTTCGGAGTTTAACATCCCCACTAACAGTTAAGGTCATATGAAATGGAGTTTTACATCCTCACTAACATTTAAGGTAATATGAAATGGTTGAGTTATACATCCTCACATATTTGACCCTTGTGACCTTGAATGAAGGTCAAGGTCATTCATTCGAACAAACTTGGTAACCCTTCACCCCAGCATGCTACAGGCCCAATATCAGGTCTCTGGGCCTCTTGATTATTAAGGAGTTGTTTAAAAGATTTTAGCATATTTGACCCCTGTGACCTTGAATGAAGGTCAAGGTCACTCTTTTGAAAATCTTGATAGCCCTTCAGCCCAGCATGATATATGCCCAATATTAGGTCTCTAGGCCTTTTGGTTATAAAGAAATGTTTACCAACGGACGACAGCGGACAAAGGCGAGTAGAAAAGGTCACCTGAGACGAAGTCTCAAATGACCTTTTCTACTCGCCTTTTGTCCGAACTCGCGAGTTCTCTCGCCTTTTCTACTCGCATTTTTAACCTAAAAATGTTATCACAATATACCAAAGTGTTCATGTAACCGTACCTTTACCATGAGATGACATCGGGTACAGCAGGCTAGATCTGACATGTAACCGTACCTTACCATGAGATGACATCGGGTACAGCAGGCTAGATCTGGTATGTGACCTTACCTATACCACGAGATGACATCGGGTATAGCAGGCTAGATCTGGTATGTAACCTTACCTTTACCATGAGATGACATCGGGTATAGCAGGCTAGATCTGGTATGTAATGGTACCTATACCACGAGATGACATCGGGTATAGCAGGCTAGATCTGGTATGTAACCTTACCTTTACCATGAGATGACATCGGGTACAGCAGGCTAGATTTGACATGTAACCGTACCTTACCATGAGATGACATCGGGTACAGCAGGCTAGATCTGGTATGTAACCTTACCTATACCACAAGATGACATCGGGTATAGCAGGCTAGATCTGGTATGTAACCTTACCTATACCACGAGATGACATCGGGTATAGCAGGCTAGATCTGGTATGTAACCGTACCTTACCATGAGATGACATCGGGTACAGCAGGCTAGATCTGGTATGTGACCTTACCTATACCACGAGATGACATTGGGTATAGCAGGCTAGATCTGGTATGTAACCATACCTATACCACGAGATGACATCGGGTATAGCAGGCTAGATCTGGTATGTAATGGTACCTATACCACGAGATGACATCGGGTACAGCAGGCTAGATCTGGTATGTAACCTTACCTATACCACGAGATGACATCGGGTATAGCAGGCTAGATCTGGTATGTAACCGTACCTTACAATGAGATGACATCGGTTATAGCAGGCTAGATCTGGTATGTAACCGTACCTAAACCACGAGATGACATCGGGTATAGCAGGCTAGATCTGGTATGTAACCGTACCTTACAATGAGATGACATCGGGTATAGCAGGCTAGATCTGGTATGTAATGGTACCTAAACCACGAGATGACATCGGGTATAGCAGGCTAGATCTGGTATGTAACCTTACCTTTACCATGAGATGACATCGGGTATAGCAGGCTAGATCTGGTATGTAATGGTACCTATACCACGAGATGACATCGGGTATAGCAGACTAGATCTGGTATGTAACCGTACCTTACAATGAGATGACATCGGGTATAGCAGGCTAGATCTGGTATGTAATGGTACCTATACCACGAGATGACATCGGGTACAGCAGGCTAGATCTGACATGTAACCGTACCTTTACCATGAGATGACATCGGGTACAGCAGGCTAGATCTGACATGTAACCTTACCTATACCACGAGATGACATCGGGTATAGCAGGCTAGATCTGGTATGTGACCTTACCTATACCACGAGATGACATTGGGTATAGCAGGCTAGATCTGGTATGTAACCGTACCTATACCACGAGATGACATCGGGTATAGCAGGCTAGATCTGGTATGTAATGGTACCTATACCACGAGATGACATCGGGTACAGCAGGCTAGATCTGGTATGTAACCTTACCTATACCACGAGATGACATCGGGTATAGCAGGCTAGATCTGGTATGTAACCGTACCTTACAATGAGATGACATCGGTTATAGCAGGCTAGATCTGGTATGTAACCGTACCTATACCACGAGATGACATCGGTTATAGCAGGCTAGATCTGGTATGTAATGGTACCTATACCACGAGATGACATCGGTTATAGCAGGCTAGATCTGGTATGTAACCGTACCTAAACCACGAGATGACATCGGGTATAGCAGGCTAGATCTGGTATGTAACCGTACCTTACAATGAGATGACATCGGGTATAGCAGGCTAGATCTGGTATGTAATGGTACCTAAACCACGAGATGACATCAGGTATAGCAGGCTAGATCTGGTATGTAATGGTACCTACCACAAGTCTGAATCATATAGGAGTTATTTTGATCTTGGAATAATAACATGTTACTAGCCGGTGAACACTGACTGGAGACTGGTACTATTACTATCCTACGTATGTTGGGATGATTAAATCAGTGTTAGTCATGGTCATCATCCTTGTACAGACACATTGGGGTAAATTCACAAGTACAGACAAATATCATCACAAGAACAAACAAAACAATACCAATTTCCTTTTGTATGTGTCAGTTTCTAAAGTGTGTACTTCACTCAATGGGGATTTCTTGTCCAAAGTTATGAAGAATGGAATATCTTTTTAATGCTAAAAAACAATTCCAAAGCTTGTTTCCAAATTACTGAAATATTAATGTCTTAATTGATAAGGCTTGATTTACTGGCCCTAGGACAGCTCTGTGAGATGACCCTTGACCCAGTCTATCTCCCTAGCTGTGTAACATGTAAACATTCTTGCACAAAACAATTGAATAATTAGACAAAAACCTCACTCTGAACATGGACCACCTGTCCTGCCCTATCAGGACAATGTTAAGGAATTTGGGATGGTTTTGTTTACCAGCCACATGGCTTAAAGGGATTCATATCTTATTAACAGTAACTGCAAGAGCTAGACCATACACAAAAGAATGCATAAAACAAATTAAATAGACTTTAAACTTCATTCCTATAGGTATTATCCCTGTGTGCAGTGTATCAGTTCTTTTAACTATACAATGCTGTCCTTACACCAAAAATTTATTGAATGAACCTATCACTTGTTCACGCTTAATTTACTTAAACTTTTGACATTCTTAGGGGCTGCTCATTCTTACATTGAACTTCATCAAACCTACTTACAATATTACATAATTTTAAAAGTTTAACTCACTTTACACTGGAGGCCTAGTTTTCATTGTATATGCATTCTCTGAAGTTGACTTGTTCACAAGCCATTTCATGGATTACTTACTATACAGTGTATTTGCATTTTGAAGTGGATGATAAAACCGTTATGTCTTATGGATTACAAGTTTAATTCCAAGTTTAATTTTACCTGATTATGAAATATACTTAAAGATGATATAACCCAGGTAACAACAGCAATGTTATAGATAATCTACCAAAGTGAGGTTATAACCCTCTCAGGTACATATTTTTTGCCTTTTGTTTTACAAACATGCAAATCATTCCTTACTGTCTAAGGAGAAAACTTTCAACTACAGTAAAACCTTGCTATAACGAATTCCATGGGACCAGGAGAAATAATTCGTTATAACAGAAATTCGTTATAGAGTTTCTGAAACTAAACGTTAAAGTCATATAGGCCTACATTATACATATGTAAGCTTAGTTCCATCCCGATTCCACGTATGTTAGTCCATAAATCATCCTCGTCGTCCGAGGTGTCCCCGATGTCTACATCGGGTATGGGGCCCGACGGAGGGAATCCAGCTTAAAAATAACACTGGAAAGACGACCACCTAGAAAAGCACGATTTATTTACGCATGGCTGATTAGTTTGAATAGCCAAACGTACTTAAACGCCACATACTGGACAGATGAAACAATAGTGAATACTGTTTACCTAAGACTACATGTACCTGTGTTACTTTCATGTCTCCGGGCTATTCAAACTTACCTGTATACATGTTCGATCGTATTTAGTTATGTGTCGATCGATTCCCCTTTATGGCCCCAGGTTTCACTTTGAAACGAGACCACACTCAGCACTTCCGGAAAAATGTGCCAGGAAAATTTGTTAAAGACGCAAATATTGACTTGAAGGGACCACGAAATCACTTTGTATCAAAAGATAATTCGTTATATGCGATTTCGTTATACGTTGCAAAAAATAGTATAAGTAAAGAGGATCCAAAACCGGGGATTTGAATTTACTTCGCATCAAGCAGAAATTCGTATCAAGCAGGTTCGTCTTAAGAAAGTTTTACTGTACTAGAATAAAGAAAACAGTCATGATCATCCCCCACAGTTGGTATGAAAATGAAATAAAAAGTTTTTGATAGAAACAGAGAGTGTGAGCATCTCCTTTAGGTAAATAACCTCAGGAAACCCAGCAGAGACATAGGCCCCATCATCACTTCTAATTCTTTAATGCTAGTGTATTCGTTGGCTCACATCTGTGTCTCCAGAGGGTCAGGTGACTCTGCTTCCCTATCAATAATTAATACTGTCAGAAATTAACATTGATTTGGTTAACACCAGTGGTGTGATTAGGGAAAGTGTTACCCTGGTAAGTCTGGATTGACATCACTCACTTAACACAATTTGTGTGAATATGGAAAGTTTTACCCTGGTAAGTCTGGATCAAGATCACTCAAGTCTCACACAACTAAATCAAACTAATTAAGCCAATCAGCAGGTGTTTGACCTGAATCAAGTCCCAGAAGAAAATGTGTTTCTTAGGTTTGTAGCTGTTTTCCTGAGTAACATATGAAATGGGTACTTTCTATATACGAGAATAAAGAGAAGGGTCTTGAGTTTTTAACAAGAGGCCCAAAGGGTCTTAACGGTCACCTGAGATTTGAAATATTTCGGCCAACTAAATTGACCCTTTTTGGCCCCACCCATCAGTCCTAATGGGGTCAGTCTATGAAGAGTATTTGATTCTAACATATACATGTAGTAGATAAGAAAATTTTTGAAATTTCAGTCAATTTGACCCTTTTTGGCCCCGCCCACCAGCCCCTGGGGGTCAACTAGGGCCAACATGTACATAACATCAAACTGTAATCCCATGAGGATAATTTGAACCAAGTTAGAATGAATTCCAATAGAAATCCAACAAATAATAGTCAAAAATGTGATTTCCCTATATAAACTATAGTAAAGTTTACCCCCTCCCCAGGGGCAAACGTGAGACCCCAGGGTCATGAAATTCACAATTTGGTAAAGCACCTTAAGACCCTTCCATCTATGAAGAGTATTTGATTCTACCATATCTGAGAGTAGGAAAGAAGATTTTTGAAATTTTAGTCAATTTGACCCTTTTTGGCCCCGGCCACCAGCCCCTGGGGGTCAACCTGGGCCAACATGTACATAACATCAAACTGTAATCCAATGCTGATAATTTGAACCAAGTTAGAATGAATTCCAATACAAATCCAACAAAAAATAGTCAAAAATGTGATTTCCCTATATAAACTATAGTAAAGTTTACCCCCTCCCCAGGGGCAAACGTGAGACCCCAGGGTCATGAAATTCACAATTTTGGTAAAGCACCTGAAGAGCCTTCCATCTATGAAGAGTATTTGATTCTAACATATCTGAGAGTAGAGAAGAAGATTTTTGAAATTTCAGTCAATTTGACCCTTTTTGGCCCCGCCCACCAGCCCCTGGGGGTCAACCAGGGCCAACATGTACATAACTTCAAACTGTAATCCCATGCTGATAATTTGAACCAAGTTAGAATGAATTCCAATAGAAATCCAACAAATAATAGTCAAAAATTGTCATTTCCCTATATAAACTATAGTAAAGTTTACCCCCTCCCCAGGGGCAAACGTGAGACCCCAGGGTCATGAAATTCACAATTTTGGTAAAGCACCTTAAGACCCTTCCATCTATGAAGAGTATTTGATTCTACCATATCTGAGAGTAGAGAAGAAGATTTTTGAAATTTCAGTCAATTTGACCCTTTTTGGCCCCGCCCACCAGCCCCTGGGGGTCAACCAGGGCCAACATGTACATACCATCAAACTGTCATCCCATGCTGATAATTTGATACAAGTTAGAATGAATTCCAATAGAAATCCAACAAATAATAGTCAAAAATGTGATTTCCCTATATAAACTATAGTAAAGTTTACCCCCTCCCCAGGGGCAAACATGAGACCCCAGGGTCATGAAATTCACAATTTTGGTAAAGCACCTTAAGACCCTTCCATCTATGAAGAGTATTCGATTCTACCATATCTGAGAGTAGAGAAGAAGATTTTTGAAGTTTTAGTCAATTTGACCCTTTTTGGCCCCACCCCTCAGGCCCCTGGGGGCTGGGGACCATATAATTCACAATTTTGGTTGATCTTCAGCCATAGAAACTTTCTGCCAAATTTCATTGAATTTTGTTAAGTGGTTTTGGAGAAGAAGTCGAAAATGTAAAAAGTTTACGGACGCACGACGGACGACGGACGACGACGGACAAAAGGCGATTAGAATAGGTCACTTGAGACTTCGTCTCAGGTGACCTAAAAATTAAAAAACATGCCCTGCAAGTAAAAATAGAACGACATACAATAATGTAGGATTCCAGGTGTAAAACGTCAGGAATTCCCCAGGTAGAAGTTTCCCAGGTGGAATTTCCCCAGTCCACTGTAAATAACAAGGTTACTGTCTTTCAAGTACTGGAGTACTGTTATATGCCATTAAACCTGTCCAATAACATTGTTTTTCAGAGAGAGAAATCTTCAAACTTCATATAAAGAATTTCACTTCATTTGAACTTTGAACGAGCTATTGAGTCATTAGCAATAACATAAAGTGAAATAACTAGTTGTGTGAGACCCCTCACCACACTCAAGTTGTGTGAGTATGGAAAGTGTTACCTCGGTAAGACTAGTATGAGATCCCACACCACACACTAGTAGTGTGACTAGGGAAAGTGTGACCTTAGTAAGTCTGGTCGGGAATCCCACACCACACACTAGTAGTGTGACTAGGGAAAGTGTGACCTTAGTAAGTCTGGTCGGAGATCCCACACCACACACTAGTAGTGTGACTAGGGAAAGTGTGACCTTGATAAGTCTGGTCGGAGATCCCACACCACACACTAGTAGTGTGACTAGGGAAAGTGTGACCTCGGTAAGACTAGTATGAGATCCCACACCACACACTAGTAGTGTGACTAGGGAAAGTGTGACCTTAGTAAGTCTGGTCGGGAATCCCACACCACACACTAGTAGTGTGACTAGGGAAAGTGTGACCTTAGTAAGTCTGGTCGGAGATCCCACACCACACACTAGTAGTGTGACTAGGGAAAGTGTGACCTTGATAAGTCTGGTCGGAGATCTCACACCACACACTAGTAGTGTGACTAGGGAAAGTGTGACCTTAGTAAGTCTGGTCGGAGATCCCACACCACACACTAGTAGTATGACTAGGGAAAGTGTGACCTTAGTAAGTCTGGTTGGAGATCCCACACCACACACTAGTAGTGTGACTAGGGAAAGTGTGACCTTAGTAAGTCTGGTCGGAGATCCCACACCACACACTGGTAGTGTGACTAGGGAAAGTGTGACCTTGGTAAGTCTGGTCGGAGATCTCACACCACACACTAGTAGTGTGACTAGGGAAAGTGTGACCTTAGTAAGTCTGGTCGGGGATCCCACACCACACACTAGTAGTGTGACTAGGGAAAGTGTGACCTTAGTAAGTCTGGTCGGGGATCCCACACCACACACTAGTAGTGTGACTAGGGAAAGTGTGACCTCGGTAAGACTAGTATGAGATCCCACACCACACACTAGTAGTGTGACTAGGGAAAGTGTGACCTTAGTAAGTCTGGTCGGAGATCCCACACCACACACTAGTAGTGTGACTAGGGAAAGTGTGACCTTAGTAAGTCTGGTTGGAGATCCCACACCACACACTAGCAGTGTGACTAGGGAAAGTGTGACCTTAGTAAGTATGGGCGGGGATCCCACACCACACACTAGCAGTGTGACTAAGACAAGTGTTACCCCTCTACATTTGGTTCAAGATCACTTATTCAACACCAGTTACATAAAATGCATGTGTAAATCTGGTTTGAGATCCCTAATCATGCGCTCACTAGTTGTATGATTAGGCCAAGTAAATCTATTCTCAGAAAACTCAATTCTGTAACGGTTTTATTCTACCATATTACAAGTCATGAATATTTCAAAAAGCAGTCTTCTGTTATCATCTGCAGTTATGTCACAATCGATCAATAACAAACTGAGGGATGACAGTTGAATACTAAAAATGATGTGATCATGTGATGTTAGAATAATGCCTTGATTTTTTGTTTGCTATAGCAGGTCAATAGTCCTGTTATTTAATCTGTTAAAAATATAATCTTTTTAGAAATAATTTTGGACAAAAACATTTGCGGTCACAATAACTTATCTGGGGCATCATTCAATATCAATTATTTAGTATTACAGTAAAGGACAAATATCTTAGCCTAATTCCTATTAAATGATGAAAACTATTTTCCACAGTAAAAATTAGAAAATATAATCAAATTACAGACATCTAACAATTTACGAATCCTTACATCAATTAGCTGCTTCAACTGCAATTTTAGTTATTTTGATTAGATTAAAAGTTGTGAATTCATGACACATCTGTTAGTTAATTACTGCTAATTCTGACAATAACGAATACATTTGACTTTTATAATAGTTTCATGAAATATCCTGTTAATTCCATAATATCTCTGCCTCAGTTGAACTGCCTTGATTATAGTAAATAGTAATTTAGTAAATATGGAATGAAGTGCAGTAAGGAGGCGATAACGGAGTTATCGTTCCTTACGGAACGGAATGTAGACACGGCTACTTCGGCCTATTTTGCCGCATATAGTCGCGATTTGAGCGCAGAGAAAACGGCTCGATACATTTTGATAAAACTTTCTACACTTGTAAAACTCGGTGTGATCTAGGTCCTGGCTTATCCGGTATATCTGGGGAAAATCTAGTTATCGAGATATTTTGGGTTAAACACGCCAAAATCGACACTTTGACTGCTGGTTTCAGTTTAACTTAAACTGGGGAATTCAATCTTAAAGCAGACAAACTGAAACTCCAAATGTAGCAAGTAGAGGTAATTCCGAAGAAAAGGCCGTGTTTGGTTTTTCGATATCTGTCATAGAACGGCCACAATAGGGCTTTAAAAATGGGTAGTATTTTGGCGAGGTCTCATGGAAACCAGAGGAGGATTCCGGATGCTACGTCACGAGGGACGTCACAAGTATGTGTGGAATGTAGTGTATTGGGGGACGGAACGTAATGTACATGCAGCTAATTCTGACTACTTTGCCGGAGCTTACTGAAAAACGACTCATTACATTTTGATAAAACTTTCCACACTTGCTAAAGTCGGTGTGATCTATGTTCTGGCAGTTCCCTTATATATGGGGACATTTTAGTTATGGAGATATTTTGGGTACAAACACGCCAAAATCGACTATTTGACTGCTGGTTTCTGCACAACTCGGTCTTGAGAATTAACGCATAATGCCAACATACTGAAACTTCACACATCACAAGTACATATAATTCCAAAGAAAATGATATCTTTAGTTTTTCTATATCTATCACAGAACGGCCACAATAGGGTTTTGAACATGGGTACTATGTACCGCGACCTCACATTCCGGAGAGTCTATTACGGACGTACGTCACGAGTGACGTTATCAAGTCTGTTCCGCTTGTCTGATTGAACTTGTAGCGCTCGGTGAGCTGCTTGTATTTTCACTGTCACTGCCAGTATTTCTTAAAATGTTGAGATATCAGAGAAAATACGAAAGACATTTCTCCACAATTTTTTTTTTTTAATTTTTTTTTTTTTACATATTTATCACAAACATCTCTATCTAAAAGACATAATTAATCTTGTTTCTTCATATATGGTATATTAAGTTCTTTTTCCTGTCGTATCCGTGATGCAACAGTTTCCGCTTAGGTCACACGGGTACGTATAATCGAAAGACAGAAATAAGCCAGACATTTTACACTGCACTGGGGAACCCCCACCTGGGGAATTCCCGCCTTTTTACACCAGAAACCTACGTCATTCTATTTTCAGTAACAGTGTGTATTTGTGATCTTCTAAATCTCAACATACTACTCTTTATCCTCGTATCATATATAAAGTACCCGTTTCATGTGTTACATGTATTTACTCGGGAAAACAGGTACATACCAGAGAAACGCATTCTCCAAAGGGACTTGGATAGGGTGAAACACAAGCTGATTGGCCGGTCGTGTTGCGCAAGTTGTTAACACACTTTTGGGTGTAGATTTGACCTCTACTCCAGACCCGGATGTATATAATCGGTATTTGGTGACAGCTGTTGACAGATATCTCCTGATAATGTTCAACATGCTGTGTTGAAACTTTTGTATTTTGTTTCTCAGATGTTGGTCTTGACCAGGTGAAATAGAAAGTTGTAAATGCAATTTTGGGAATTTATTATGAATTTTAATATTACAATGTAACATATAGCGAAGCTAATTGTGAACTCGGTCCCAATATATGATGTTATAACCAGAAGTGATGTTAAGGATTTTGTGTACACTTGTGGAATTTATTTTTAGTATTAATACTCAATCGGTATTTTATACTTAGTAATAGAAATACTTTAATTAATTCTAATATTATAATGAATGACAGCATTAGCAACGTAATTCGTTAATTATTTAATATTATCGTGGTAATGATATCTCAGGATTCCGATCGATAAATTGACGATAGAATATTATAAAGGATGAAGTGTAGTAACGGAACGTATTAATGTTCGAAGATTTAAGTTATTGTCCGATTACAATGAAATTTAAATTTGGTATGTAGGTACATCATGGGACACTGGTTACTCTTGTAACCTCAATTTATTATTTTATTAACATTTTACCGAAAAGGTCGCCATTTCCTAGCCTCTGATTGGTTCGAATTTACATATTGTTTGATTTCAATGAAATATGTAAATAAAGTTTTTAACGTCATATAAAAAGGAAGGGTCATTTACACTCGGATCATCCTCGAGTTGGCTATACCTACATGTATCCTCGGACGCTAATGTTAGTAGTCCAGTAATCTACCCAGATCCTGGAGAAATGCGGTTTCGCGTAATAATGACGGAGCAAAATAACTGGCAATTGAGTTCGCGCATGATTTAGGCAAAACATTTCTTTTAATCATTTTAAATAAAGTTACTGGTTCTAAGGTTCAAATTGGACATTCCACATGTTTAAAATTTGTTTATTGAAATATCTTTCATTATTTTAAGTTGTTGTACTGAGTACATTATAAGCAAACATGGCAGCGCCCATAGACTTTTCAACGTGTTAACAACGCTTCATCTAAATTTGATAATGCAATTAGTTTAAAGACGAAACAAAAAAACTTCAACATGTATTTAATGGAATTAGTTTGATGGTGACACAACAAAAACAGCAAGAATTCAGCGTGTCTTGCTGAAATACAGCCTTTTGTGGCGTGGCAGCCATTTTCATTACCAAATGATTTGTCACGTGACAAAACGTTTCTTCAAATAACCATTCACGTCCGAGGTGTATTTTGGAAAAAACATTTAAGGACGTGCCTGGTTTTGTTCGTGGAGGAAAGCTGGAGTACCCAGAGAAAAATCACCGACCTACAGTCATAAAAAGGCATCTGCCCTATATGTGTTTCGAACTCGCAACCCAGAGATGAAGGGCTAGTGATAAAGTGTTTGGGCCCCTTAACCAATCGGCTACGGCGGCCCACAACACAATGTCTTCTTATTGGTCGAAATTTTGATAGTGAGCGGTTTTGATGAAAACTGCTGGAACAGAGTTATCGCCCCTTACTGCACTTCATTCCATCTGTGACATCCTTCAGGTGTCACCCTCTAGTATAAGAAAGAAGATAGATAAATAAACTACACAAAAATGATTTACCTCAACAGTTTAATATAAAAGGTACGTGAGCAAGACAATGTTTTGTCAATGGTAGAGATGGTGCAAATTGGGAGGCCGATATTGTGGTTGATTTATCACTTACCTTTATCTTAAACCTCTAGGATACAACTTTGACACAGAGTATTTTAGGAAATATATTTCCAGTTTGTGATTTCATCAGATAAATATACAGAGAAGATCTGTAGTTTTTGATAGGACAGACAGAAACCAGACAGCAACACCATCCCTCTCTATTGACTACATCATCCATTACAAACACCTTGTTGACTTTGTCATGTATACAAATCAGGGCTTGAAAAGATCTTTAAAGTCTCTCATAATCAGGTGAAAAAGTTTTCATAATATTTCATGAATGTAGAATATAGAATAAATTGAATTACAATATGTTTATGTACTTTAAATAAAATAAAATCTACAAAAAATATGTCCTGTATGTGTAGTCATGGCAGCTATAACTGCTTATCCTCTAGCAGTTGATGCTAAATGGGTTAGAAACAGTCTGCCAAGCAATCATCCAAAATATGATGAAACAGTCCTGGCCTCACTTGGTACCCCACAAGAGGCAGACCTGGTATTCCTATCACTGTGTCTGTAAACACTTTACAAATATTGAAGAGCGAAAACAAGTCTGAAAGTTTTCAAATTCCTACTTGACTGGTAAACAACACCATTTTATACAGTCTAACCTCCCAATATACACCTTATCACCAGCCAGCTCACCTATCTCCCGTCACATTCAAAGTAGAATATTAATCAAATTATTCTGAGAAAACAGATTCATTAACATATATTTCTATTTACTCAGTATTGTCACTACGTATATAATTTTACCAAACTAGAAAGTTATCAGATTATAATTCTCATATAATTAAATTGGTGTCGTGATATGAATAACAATGTAAAGTTGAATGACATCACTATATTTAAGACATTTTTCTCCCATATTAAGTGTATATAGGGATGTACATCAATGGAAAAGGATATCTTGAGATGACAAATCAATTGTTCACAGTAACTTTATCTAGTGAGACTGTAAACAATAAAATAAACGAACGTTTGAAAATGTTTGATAACTAATACAATTCCTCAAAATTATATCAATTATCTCATTTTTATCCCTGCGCAGGAATGGAAAAATAGTTAGGCATAAGAGCCCTGTAATGAATACATAGCATTCATGACTATTGTAGAGACTCCTGGTAGGAATAAAAGGAGCTGTTATAGTAAAAGGAATATTTCTGCTAAATAAACCGTGGTCACATGGCTGTGGATGGCCTGGGCATGAGTCAGCCTGAGGATAGGTCTGTCACAGTATTGCAGTTAGGACAATAGAACCAGGCATATACAGCCATGTCTCCAAAGGGGATATTTATAGTCCAAAGAGGATATTTATAGTACCCAGAGACACCAAAAGGTCAAAGGAGCCAGGGACACAAGAGGATGAGCCAGGGAGACAAAGATTGAGAGGTGATGGTTTTAAATGTTCTGATGACTTCGTAGTCGTCCAGGACTGCATGACTCCAGTCTATAAATACAATACAAGGTGTTGACGGTCGGGATGTTTTATCTCGTACAACACTATATTATTTTATTGCTTTGCAGAGTGCATTACTATTTTTGACTTATTGGGGTAACCTGAACTAGATCCATTTAACAATCAATGGAATGCAGGTTGGTTTAGCTGTTAAAACACAAGTTAGCCATCACATGCAGGCAGACTTACTGGCCATTCATCAGTGCAGCACTGCCAGGCCTTTAGTTGCCATAGCAATAATTGAATGCTCAGTCACTGAGAAATTGTTCCTGTCACTTTGTCTTGATCATAGATTTAAGAATGCCAATAAATCCAATTTATCACCTTAACAAAAGGAAAATAAATAATTTTAAAGTAAAAACTTAAATCAGACAGGACGTGGTGATCAATGGCCAAAAATGGAAAGATGTAAAGTCAATCATAAGAAATGGAAAATTTGAGAATTTAACCTGAGGCCTATTGTAACACAGTTAAACCAGGCAAAGGGGAATTCTGATCAATATTTTACACCAGGTCAGAGAAAATTCATTTATCTCAGAACAATCAATCTATTCAATATGATGTCATTACAATCTCATTTTGATATAGGACCTGACACAAGTTTCTATGGCATAAGTGAAACAGTCTAAAAGTTAACAGTTTTACGAGGCTAGTCCAGAATTTAATGTCTCATCGAAGGGATGCTTGGGAAAAAGTCCAGAGGATAGCATCGTAGTGAGACTCTCCTGCAGAATATGTCTAGAATCTAACACTTTGGTGAGTCTCTGGTAGAATATGTCTAGAATTTAACACTTTGGTGGTCTCTGGTGGGGATTTAAGTCAAGAAGTTACAAACTCTGCTGGGGACTAAGTTCAGAGTTAACATTTCAGTGGGACTCTGCTAGGAAAGAAGTCCAGAAATTAATGCTTTTGTGGGGCTCTGCTAGGAAAGAAGTCCAGAAATTAATGCTTTGTGGGGATGTTAGTCTAGAAGTTATGTACTCTGCTGGTTAAAGAGTCCAAAAGTTAACAATTCAGCATCCAAAATATTTCCTTTGAATTAATATAGGGATGTTTTAATGTCTACAGATTCAATCAGGCAAATGACTAACAAGTAATTTTGGTAACTGATAAAATAACCCTAATTAAATCACAAAAGGATTTGTTTCCTAGAAGTAACATCTAATTTTGACTGCAAAATTCAATATATTTTTTGTTTCACATGAATGTTATTTTTCCACAGCTCCATAGCTCTGGGATGAAGGTACAAAAACAGGAAAGTGCATCATCAGGAGTGAGCTACACAGTAGACCAACACCAGAGTGAGCTATAACACAGACCCATGTGAACCACACACCAGGCCAAATTACCCCGTACCATTAAATACAGACAGCATACACAGGATTAAAGAAATCCTACAATAAACAGATATTGTTCTGTGTAAATATTTTACTGCCAAGAAAGCAGCATTGAAACTAGCATGCCTGCACTATTCAGGTGAGCATGGATACACATAACAGTGTATTAGTATGGCTGTGTAATGGATCCTGTACTGATGCTGCTGACCCAGGCCTGTTTATGTAAGCCCCCAGCACCACTGTCAAATCACTGCTCATCCACAGGTAGCAACAGCCTCCACTAAAGCCTTGGAATATACTCAAAAAATGTTAGTGGTAGGAACACTGGCGGTGATGTATCGGCAGGCTAAGGTGTTAATTCGATAGAAAACCCTCATCATTGTGTAGTGTTCAGATTCCAATTGGATTTATTTCTACCACAGGAAAGCGTTGGATCTACATTTGTATCTGTTGTAATCAGGAATAAATGTCTTTTTACAAAAACAAAACCACAAGACACTATTTCTGCTAAGGAATTTATTAGACTATAAATACCAGGAATAAATCTATGTTATTGGAGTTGCTGTGTGCCATGTGGTATACAGTATTCATGTATCCATAGAGTTTGTGTGAGTTGTTGTGGAATCCGAGGAGTAAGATGTGGGATGCTACAGTGTCTATTTTATGTTTCCTTGTGATCTGTGTAGGGGCTGTGTGGGTCCCTGGGAGCTCAGGCCACCCCTCCTCACCAGCAGATCAGTCCAGTGATAACACCCAATCCTCACCACTATTATTACACAAACTGACAGCCACTCAGACAGCCAGTCATCCAGGCAGTGATTCTGATCAGGGTGTTTATACAGATAAGGAAGTGGATAGTTATTCTGTACACCGGTCAAAACACACACTGTTTCATGCTACTTTACAGAGCAGAGAGCCATCACAAATTAAAACTTTACAAAGTTCCTCAAAGTTTTACAACAGTTTGAAACTGACGACAAGATCAGAGGATGAGCTAGACTTAGCTAAATCTAGGGCACTGAGTCAAGAGGTAGGTGATCGTGAGCACCGTAACACCAAGTCCATGTCGAAGATGGTTGTGACCATTATAAGTACTGTTACAGCACTCGTCAGTATGTCCATGTTGGTCGCTATATTTCAATGTTGTTGTCGTCGTAAAAAGCGCCGGAGCAGTGAATCCAAGGGATCGGAGGATAATGGAAAGACATTGGTAGATAACGAGGGAGGAGGACAGAGCGTAGTGGAGGAAGTTAAACCTCTCAATGAGGAGGAAGACAAACAGAAGGAGGAGTAAGTATAGACCACAAGTGTGTGTATAACATTGTGTGTCCTACATATTACAACATCAGGTCAGCATCCATATGCATGATATACATGTCAAATATTAAAGGTTTTATAGAGAATAATTTACACAAGTTTTCGCAAATTATTATAAATCAACAATAATAATGAACAAAGTAGAATTATTTAAACTATCAAATTAGGTGAAGGGATGGAGTCTTCATTAAATCATGGAGGAAATGGGATAGGACCTAGAGGAAGAGGGGATGAAGGATAGGGGACAGAGATGGAGCCTTCAGCTCCTTGAGGAAGGAAGGGGCATAGCAGGAAAGGGGCAGAGGGAAAAGGTTAAAGGGAATGAGGGATATGTCCTTTAGTTCATTGTGAAGGGAATAATACAGAGCCTTGAGGAAAAGGGGTAGAGGGAAAAGGTTAAAGGGAAAGGGATGGGGCCTTCAGTACCTTGAGGGGGGAATGGGACCCAGAAGGAAAGGGACAAGGTTAGAGGGAAAAGGATGGGACCTTCAGTACCTGGAGGGGGGAATGGGACCCAGAAGGAAAGGGACAAGGTTAGAGGGAAAAGGATGGGACCTTCGGTACCTGGAGGGGGGAATGGGACCCAGAAGGAAAGGGACAAGGTTAGAGGGAAAAGGATGGGACCTTCGGTACCTGGAGGAGGGAATGGAACCTAGAAGGAAAGGGACAAGGGAAAAGGTTAGAGGGAAGGGATGGGGATTTTGTACATTCAGTAGGAAATGAAGGGGAGGAGGTGATAACTATACAATGTTCTATGTTCCATGCTATGGTATCATAGTATTGAGTTTCAGCCTCTGAAGTTTACCTGTTTGTCGTATCTCTGTCCTACAACTATAGTTACGTCTGATAGATTACAGTTTACAGTTGTATTACTATATACCTGCAGCACACCAAGGTAATGAATGAAATAATATAGTGACTTGGTTTGCCCTACAAATGACCTTCTCTTTCCTATCGTTTTTCATTAGGTTTGTTTTATATATGCTGCATATTATATACTGGTGATTTTGTAGGCCGTACTATATCGTATTGACAGGAAGTGGTATATGAATTCCAATGTCTGTCATACTTCCTCACTGCGTTTATGAAGATTTGCTGAGCTTTGTGAACTATTTCCGAATTCCCAAATGATTTAGAATAAAAATTCTTAAGTTATCTTGGATATGTGTAAAGATCATATGCCTGCCTCCACACTACACATACACATGTAGGAAGTGATATATCTGCAGGTGCATTACACATAAAAACTGTACACCAGTGAAAAACAGTCTGACATATAACCATCAAAACCAGTCTAACTCTGCACTCACTTCAAATTTATAGTGAGATACTACAGTAGTACACTACAACACATCAGTTCACAGAGGAATAGGCCAGCTAATCATAATGAACACAGACATCAAACGGTCTGACTTCCCAGTTAGTCTCTTTGTCTACTGCCTGTATCAAGATTGTGTCATATTCTCCTTTGATGAGAAAGTCCTAAGTAAAGTGAATCAGATAGATGCAGTAACTTAATCTTATTTTATAATTGTTCACAACAAGAATGTTCCATGTACATTATGTGACTTTATAACACCAATCACAAAGGGCTTTAGAGATTTCATTTAGATTTTATGAGAAAATATCACAATATTGATACAATGAACACTATTCTATTTGAAAATAGATATAATAAAGAAACAAATCACAGCAACTAATGAATATCTAAACATTATTTAAACAGGTTAAACATTTCAAACCTAGACTTTTAGTTCTAACTAAATGTATACATTAATATATCTGGAGTTATCTTCACCTGAGGGTACCACATACAAGCATTAGTTTGGTACTTGGTGCCCAGGGTTTATGTGGATAAAGATCAGTGATTTGCTACAGAAGTACTAGCTTCCTGCTTTCAGTTCAAGGTCTGGTATTAAATTAATGGCAAAATAAATCTTTATAATCTCTTCATCTATCCTCTCATCTAAAACATATTCAGCTGGAATTAGTATTGGAAGTGGGGTCACGATAAAGGTTAGAGAGGTAAGGGGAAAAGTGGGAAAGGATCATGATGAAGGGAAGAGAAGGGTAATAGGGGTGGGAATGAAGGGAGTTATGATAAAGGGGTGGGGCAGAAGTGGGAAGCATGATTAAGGGAGGGAAAGGGTATAGGGGTGGGAGGACATAGGGGTCATGATAAAGGGAAGAAGAGGGGTAAAGCTGAATTCAGGAAGGATAACGGGAAGGAGAGGTTAAGATGTTTGGAGAATAGGACAGAACTACAGCTCACTGTGAAGCTAAAGGCCCAGAAACTATAATCTATGTTTAGCTCAGAGAAACTATGATATGTAGCTCAGAGAAACTATGATATGTCGCTCAGAGAAACTATGATATGTCGCTCAGAGAAACTATGATATGTAACTCAGAGAAACTATGATATGTCGCTCAGAGAAACTATGATATGTCGCTCAGAGAAACTATGATATGTCGCTCAGAGAAACTATGATATGTAACTCAGAGAAACTATGATATGTCGCTCAGAGAAACTATGATATGTAACTCAGAGAAACTATGATATGTAACTCAGAGAAACTATGATATGTCGCTCAGAGAAACTATGATATGTAACTCAGAGAAACTATGATATGTCGCTCAGAGAAACTATGATATGTCGCTCAGAGAAACTATGATATGTAACTCAGAGAAACAAAGATATGTAGCTCAGAGAAACTATGATATGTAGCTCAGAGAAACTATGATATGTAGCCCAGAGAAATTATGATATGTAGCTCACAGAAACTATGATATGTAACTCAGAGAAACAAAGATATGTAGCTCAGAGAAATTATGATATGTAGCTCAGAGAAATTATGATATGTAGCTCAGAGAAACTAGATATGTAGATCAGAGAAATTATGACCAGTTAGAAAGACATCAGCTAACAGAGAAACAGCTGGCTATATAAACAGGTATATAGATATCACAATAACATGTGCAGCTTTTTAATCAGGAGATGATTCGATACCTGAGACATATATTTGATGGTACAGATAGAAATGAACCAGTAAAACTTAACTCATGGTTACTTTCAGACCTTGTCTCCAATTAGATGCCACAAATGAACCTGTGGTATTGAGGTAGGTTAATATGTATACATCTTTATTACCTTATCACAACTCAACTACTGGTATGCTTATCACCTGTCTATAATCTACCAGTCACACATTATACTACTATCACCTGTCTATAATCTACCAGTCACACATTATACTACTATCACCTGTCTATAATCTACCAGTCACACATTATACTACTATCACCTGTCTATAATCTACCAGTCACACATTATACTACTATCACCTGTCTATAATCTACCAGTCACACATTATACTACTATCACCTGTCTATAATCTACCAGTCACACATTATACTACTATCACCTGTCTATAACTGTGTTGCCTAATATACAGTTAATTGTATGTTGCCTTTTCCTGTATTATAATACAATCAACAATAATAACTGATCTGATAATAACATTTTAAAGACACAATGAAGGTGGTGTTACAGACAATCAATGAATTTGATGTACAGTTTCCAGTTTTTATTTGACCTCTGTCACAGACATCAAACTACAGACATTGAATGACTAGTAATATCTGATATAAGGAATCCATTCAGTTACCATGTTGTTATATGAACCTGAAAGAAGGCTATTATATTACAACCATCTACCTCATCAAAAGTCCATAATTGTTAAGTACTATCTACAACTATCAACATTGTTTATGGTTTCTATCATCAATATCAAGAATTCTCTCTGTAGAGAGTTGTATCAGTAGAGTTCTCTCAGTAGAGTTCTCTCAATAGAGTTTTCTTAGTAGAGTTATATCAGTAGAGTTCTCTCAGTAGAGAGTTCTATAGGTAGAGAGTTCTCTCAATAGAGTTCTTTCAGCAGAGTTCTATCAGCAGAAATCTCTGAAGAATTCTCTCAGTAGAGTTCTCTTAGTAGAGTAGCTATCAGCAGAGTTCTCCTAGTAGAGTTTTACCAGTAATTCTCTCAGCAGAATTATCTCAGTAGAGTTCTTTCAGCAGAGTTCTCTCAGTAGAGTTCTCTCAATAGAGTTTTCTTAGTAGATCTAGAGTTCTATCAGTAGAATTATCTCAGTAGAGTTCTATCAGAAGGATTATCTCAGTAGAGTTCTCTTAATAGAGTTCTATCAGTAGAGTTCTATTAATAGAGTTCTATCAGTAGAGTTCTCTCAGAAGAATTATCTCAGTAGAGATCTCTTAATAGAGTTCTCTCAGTAGAGTTCTCTTAATAGAGTTCTATCAGTAGAGTTCTCTTAATAGAGTTCTATCAGTAGAGTTCTCTTAATAGAGTTCTCTCAGTAGAGTTCTCTTAATAGAGTTCTATCAGTAGAGTTCTCTTAATAGAGTTCTATCAGTAGAGTTCTCTTAATAGAGTTCTATAAAAAAAAAACAGTATCTCTGTAGAATTCCTTCAGTAGAATTCTATGAACAGAGTCCTACCAGCAGTTCTGTCAGTAGAGTTTTCTGTGATGTATACAGTATGTATTGTATGTTGGTTAATGCGCTGTAAACAACACACAATACAAACTCAGGAAAATAGGATGAATCACAAAAATCTTAAGGTTTGAAAGAGAGGAAGGAAGCTATTAGTCGACAGGTACAGTATATATCTGTAACACTGGTGTGAAGACTTGAAATAGAATACAATACAACTTATGTAGCTACGATATGTCTATCTCCAATATGTTTGATATTTGAACAGTGACAACACTGGTCCACGCTAAACAGACTAAATAACGTCCAAACCAAAACGTCCTGTCCAACCCAATAATGTCCAAACCTATAATGTCCAATCCAATGACAACCAAACCTATAATGTCCAATCCAATGACAACCAAACCTATAATGTCCAATCCAATGACAACCAAACCTATAATGTCCAATCCAATGACAACCAAACCTATAATGTCCAATCCAATGACAACCAAACCTGTAATGTCCAATCCAATGACAACCAAACTAATGTCCAATCCAATGACAACCAAACCTATAATGTCCAATCCAATGACAACCAAACCTATAATGTCCAATCCAATGACAACCAAACCTATAATGTCCAATCCAATGACAACCAAACCTATAATGTCCAATCCAATGACAACCAAACCTGTAATGTCCAATCCATTGCCAACCAAACCTATAATGTCCAATCCATTGCCAACCAAACCTATAATGTCCAATCCAATGACAACCAAACCTATAATGTCCAATCCAATGACAACCAAACCTATAATGTCCAATCCAATGACAACCAAACTTGTAATGTCCAATCCAATGACAACCAAACCTATAATGTCCAATCCAATGACAACCAAACCTATAATGTCCAATCCAATGACAACCAAACCTATAATGTCCAATCCAATGACAACCAAACCTATAATGTCCAATCCAATGACAACCAAACCTATAATGTCCAATCCAATGACAACCAAACCTGTAATGTCCAATCCAATGACAACCAAACCTATAATGTCCAATCCAATGACAACCAAACCTATAATGTCCAATCCAATGACAACCAAACTAATGTCCAATCCAATGACAACCAAACTTATAATGTCCAATCCAATGACAACCAAACCTATAATGTCCAATCCAATGACAACCAAACCTATAATGTCCAATCCAATGACAACCAAACCTATAATGTCCAATCCAATGACAACCAAACCTATAATGTCCAATCCAATGACAACCAAACCTATAATGTCCTAACCTATAATGTCCTAACCAAGAGATAACTGGTTATACTGATAATTGTACTTCGTTCCCAATCATAAGTTTGACATGTTGATGTGAAATTTATTGTGACATATGACTTAATACTTTTTAAGAATTTAATAAAGTCAGGAGATAAACAAAATTTCTGTCATGGAGGGTGAAACAGGAAACAATACTATGTCAATTTTGTATTGTTGTAGGATACATGACAGAGAATCATCCGAAGAGAAAGATGTGTCTGTCAGAAACAGAATCAAGGCCTTCGAGGATAAGCCCGCTAGTCCCACCTCTCATGAGGTCAGGGGTCAAGTGATGAAGAAACGACCAGACAGTAATGCCTTCAAGGTGTTCGAAAACAAAGGGATTCTAATTGGTATGGTAGGTATAAGAAATAGTAAGAAAATCCTTAACAATCTTTGTTCTGGAAAGATACAGAGAAGTGTTACGGGTACCTGTTAAAGTTGTGGTTCTTGTGTACCCGGTAATGTGCACTGTTTTGTAAAAGCAGGTCAAGGTCAATTATTTGAACATTCTACTGGTCCAATATCATGACTACTGGCCTCTTAGTTGTTGAAAATTTGTTTCATTTAACATAGTTGACACATGTGACCTTGAAAGAAGCAAATATCATCCATTTGAATGCACTTGGTAGCTCTTCATCCCAGCATGATAATGACACAACATGAATCTGGGCCTTCAGTTATTTAGAAGGTTTAAAATATAAGTATTTAAAAGGAAAATGTTAACACTGGGTAAACAGAGAACAGATGTTTCTGTAGGCTTGTGAGATAAAAACTGCTGAATCGGACATTTCCATCAGATATACACAATACAGATTTGTATGATTGGAAAAAACATTTTAACATTAAGTATAAATTGATTTCTTGTAAAAAGGTTGGGTTAAAAACGTACTTCAAAAGGCAAATCAATAGATTTCCTTCTATCTTGTAATGATCTCCAGATTTAGGCCACAAAGTAAGTGTAATCTTTGTCTATCACACACCAGTAATACATGTAGCCAGCCTTCTAATGATGCAGATGATAGAGATGTGTATGAATGAGTAATATACAAGCAATTCACAGTTCACTTGGGAAGGAGCTCAAAATGAAAGTAGAACTATCATATAAAAAAAACAATGAAAGTCAAACTGCAATGATTACAAAGTGAAAGTGTACCAATAACAAAGAGATAGTGTGTAGTCTGATTTCTCAAATGAAGGTAGCATGAAAGTTTGTAGAGTATGGAGATAAATCATGTTTTACATACACTGATGTTGGTCAGGGTATATGGTATACTCTCTCACATCAACGTACCAAACAATAAAACCAATAGATAAATGGCTGGCAAAACACCAATACCAAAGTTTGTGTTGAAAGCTACATATCTTTACTCTGGGATCCATTAGCTCTTCAGAAAGAAGGAAACAGATCATAGAGGCTAATGTTGGATAAACGTAATAAATATATCATCACTAACACAGGACAACACAGCCTTAACATATCACTAACCCTGCTTACACATGACAACACAACCTCATCATCACTAACCCTGCTTACACCGGACATCACAACCTCATCATCACTAACCCTGCTTACACAGGACATCACAACCTCATCATCACTAACCCTGCTTACACAGGACATCACAGCCTCATCATCACTAACCCTGCTTACACAGGACATCACAACCTCATCAACACTAACCTTGCTTACACAGGACATCACAACCTCATCATCACTAACCCTGCTTACACAGGACATCACAACCTCATCATCACTAACCCTGCTTACACAGGACATCACAACCTCATCATCACTAACACATGACATCACAACACAGTCTCATCATCACTAACCCTGCTTACACAGGACATCACAACCTCATCATCACTAACCCTGCTTACACAGGACATCACAACCTCATCATCACTAACCCTGCTTACACAGGACAACACAGCCTCATCATCACTAACCCTGCTTACACAGGACATCACAACCTCATCATCACTAACCCTGCTTACACAGGACAACACAACCTCATCATCACTAACCCTGCTTACACATGACAACACAACATCACTAACCCTGCTTACACAGGACATCACAACCTCATCAACACTAACCTTGCTTACACAGGACATCACAACCTCATCAACACTAACCCTGCTTACACAGGACAACACAACCTCATCATCACTAACCCTGCTTACACAGGACATCACAACCTCATCATCACTAACCCTGCTTACACAGGACAACACAAGCTCATCATCACTAACCCTGCTTACACCAGACATCACAACCTCATCATCACTAACCCTGCTTACACAGGATAACATAGCCTCATCATCACTAACCCTGCTTACACAGGACAACACAACCTCATCATATCACTAACCCTAAGCAGATTAGTGTTGGCTGAATAGTGGGACAACCAGTTTAATAGTTACATATGATAAGTTTGTAGTAGTTGACTGGTTTTGTTTAAATACAAAAATTTTGACTTGCTGAAATTCATTATCCTTCAATGCAGGATTTCCTGACTTGAACAAAAGCTGTAATATCTAGAGGGAAAAGCTTGGAGTTGTTAGTGGTTTGCCTCCGGTTAACGATGATTGCTGAAAAAATCCATTTGTCTGACTACCATAGAGGTAGTAGTGCTTGATGAGACCAATATTATAATGGTGTTTACCTCAACATATATGGTGGCTATTCAGGACAGTAAAAAGATCATTTACTGTGACCAGTAAAAATGACTCCAAACATGTGACTTAGACAAACTTTTCTCCAAAGTGGTTGGCTGTACCAGTGCCTTTCCCACTAAACAGGTGGCTTGTTGTGACCAAGAAAATCTATTTGCTGCTATATAATGATTTGGCCTGCTGTGACCGAGGAGAAAATTACTTTTCTCCAAAATGGTTGGCAGTGCCTGTAGGTTTTCCCACAGAACAGGTGGCATGGTCTATCTGGTGATAACCAAATGGTACAGACTAGGGTGATTAAGTGTCTGTAGTATCATCTCCACAGCCTTGTTGGTGGTCATTAGTGGACTAATGAACTGTGAATAGAAATACCAGACAGTTCTAACTCCCACTGGCTTTATATAGTACACACACCACAGGTCAGACCCTCACAGGAATATATGTATACAAATATACTGCAAGGTCAGACCCTCACAGGAAATATATGTATACATATACTGCAAGGTCAGACCCTCACAGGAATATATGTATACAAATATACTGCAAGGTCAGACCCTCACAGGAATATATGTATATATACATATACTGCAGGGTTAGACCTTCACAGGAAATATATATATATACATATACACTAGTACTGAGGGGTCAAACCCTCACAGGAATATATGTATATACATATACTGCAGGGTCAGACCCTCATAGGAAATATATATATATACATATACTGCAGGGTCAGACCCTCACAGGAAATATATATATATACATATACTACAAGGTCAGACCCTCACAGGAATATATGTATACAAATATACTGCAAGGTCAGACCCTCACAGGAATATATGTATACAAATATATATACATATATACTGCAAGGTCAGACCCTCACAGGAAATATATGTATACATATACTGCAAGGTCAGACCCTCACAGGAATATATACACAGAGGGTCAGGTTCATAGCGGAATATCTACACACACACAGAGGGTCAGACCCATACAGGAATATCTACACACACAGAGGGTCAGATCCATACAGGAATATCTACACACACAGAGAGGGTCAGACCCATACAGGAATATCTACACACACAGAGAGGGTCAGACCCATACAGGAATATCTATACACACAGAGGGTCAGATCCATAGAGGAATATCTACAAACACACCCAGAGATTCAGACCCATAGTGGAATATATATTCACATACACAGAGGGTCAATATCTACATGAAATGAAATGTGGTTTTATTTACCTTCATAAACATTTTAATGCCATGATTATTACTGCTTTGTAAGACATAAATACTTTGAGTGATGTCACAGACAAACTTGGCAATGGATAATATTTGGTGTTATGTAATTTCTGTGCCACAACACAGCTATGTTATGATAACAGACAGGTGTACTCTACACATTCCTGTCTAAAACATGGGAGTAATCTGTACCTATATATAAGTTACTTGGTAATATCCATGCCAAAAATGTGATTCAGGTACAGTATCTATCTTGTGTTAAGTCTAGGGGGCCACCATATAGCCTCTGACTCAAAGTCAGTACAGGACAATAAGTATAGTCTCGGACTCAAAGTCAGCACAAGACAATAAGTCCAGGGGGCCAACACATAGTCTCTGACTCAAAGTCAGTACAGGACAATAAGTATAGTCTCTGACTCAAAGTCAGTACAGGACAATAAGTATAGTCTCTGACTCAAAGTCAGTACTGGACAATAAGTATAGTCTCTGACTCAAAGTCAGTACTGGACAATAAGTATAGTCTCTGACTCAAAGTCAGTACAGGACAATAAGTATAGTCTCTGACTCAAAGTCAGTACAGGACAATAAGTATAATCTGACTCAAAGTCAGTACTGGACAATAAGTATAGCCTCTGACTCAAAGTCAGTACAGGACAATAAGTATAGCCTCTGACTCAAAGTCAGTACAGGACAATAAGTATAGTCTCTGACTCAAAGTCAGTACTGGACAATAAGTATAGTCTCTGACTCAAAGTCAGTACAGGACAATAAGTATAATCTGACTCAAAGTCAGTACAGGACAATAAGTATAATCTGACTCAAAGTCAGTACAGGACAATAAGTATAATCTGACTCAAATTCAGTACAGGACAATAAGTATAGTCTCTGACTCAAAGTCAGTACATGACAATAAGTATAGTCTGACTCAAAGTCAGTACAGGACAATAAGTATAGTCACTGACTCAAAGTCAGTACAGGACAATAAGTATAGTCACTGACTCAAAGTCAGTACAGGACAATAAGTATAGTAACTGACTCAAAGTCAGTACAGGACAATAAGTATAGTCTGACTCAAAGTCAGTACAGGACAATAAGTATAGTCTCTGACTCAAAGTCAGTACAGGACAATAAGTATAGTCTCTGACTCACAGTCAGTACAGGACAATAAGTATAGTGTGACTCAAAATCAGTACAGGACAATAAGTATAGTCTCTGACTCAAAGTCAGTACAGGACAATAAGTATAGTCACTGACTCACAGTCAGTACTGGACAATAAGTATAGTCACTGACTCACAGTCAGTACAAGACAATAAGTATAGTCTGACTCAAAGTCAGTACATGACAATAAGTATGGTCTGACTCAAAGTCAGTACAGGACAATTAGTATAGTCTCTGACTCAAAGTCAGTACAGGACAAAGAAATAACATTTATTGGTAATTCTAACAATATTTATTGGTAATTCTACTGAACAGCTTAAGAAAAACAGTAGCTTTAACTTGAGTTATATGTACACCACTTTTTAGACATTCTGACACAATAAGATGTCTGGAGTAGGGCCAGAGTAACTCTATCAGAAAACAAGGAGTTCTCTGATAGTATTGTTGACAGGTATACATAACAAATTTAGAACACATGTTGCTGTATTGGACAGGCAAATAGCATTTATATGACATGTGTGTCTAATTACTCAATGATAATTCCTATAACACTTGTCATCACTTGGTTGATACAAGGTAACTAGGCTAGTGGTTCTGTCTACATACCAGCGCAGTAATTACATAATATCAATATTCTAGAGATTCATACCAGATTTAAATTTCTCTGTTTATTCCTGTCAGAACAGAACAGAATTATAAGTAGATGCGAGTAACCTGTCACCTTGTTTTGACATGGGTGTACCTGTTGACTTGGTTGAGGGAGATTGATGTGTCAGGTATTACCAGTTGTGTACAGTCACATGTGTGTCGAGCAAGCCAATTCAGGAAGTTCCGGGAAGGATTAGTTTTATATATAAATAACTTAGGACTTAAAATATAACAGTTGAAAACTGTGTAATGGGATCCTTCTTTAGTAAGGTAAGACTATATAACATATTCTGTGTGTATTTCTGAGTTATACCTACCAGTTTAAATTTCCCCTATCTAAAGATAAATCTATCTACTACGTGTGTATAGAACAGATTTTGTGTTGATCATTTTTATTCAGTGCTGATGTCTATAGAATGTTTACTATCAGCCTTTAAAGTCACCTGCGTTTACCCTGTACACCTAGGCCCCCTGTAATGTACCACAAACATTCCCATGGCTGCTAGTCATAAACTACACACACATACATACTTTAAAGTTTCTACATATCAACGAAATATATTACTCATTATCCTCAGAGACAAAATCTGAATAACACCTTTCTTAATAATAGTTAGGACAGACTTGGGAGCTGACAGGATATATATAATAGTTAGGACAGACTTGGGAGCTGACAGGATATATATAAAAGTTAGGACAGACTTGGGAGCTGACAGGATATATAAGATAAATAGTTAGGACAGACTTGGGAGCTGACAGGATATATATATAAGTTAGGACAGACTTGGGAGCTGACAGGATATATATAAAAGTTAGGACAGACTAAGGAGCTGACAGGATATATATAAAAGTTAGGACAGACTTGGGAGCTGACAGGATATATATAATAGTTAGGACAGACTTGGGAGCTGACAGGATATATATAATAGTTAGGACAGACTTGGGAGCTGACAGGATATATATAATAGTTAGGACAGACTTGGGAGCTGACAGGATATATATATATAGTTAGGACATACTTGGAAGCTGACAGGATATATATAATAGTTAGGACATACTTGGGAGCTGACATGATATATATATAAGTTAGGACAGACTTGGGAGCTGACAGGATATATATAATAGTTAGGACATACTTGGGAGCTGACAGGATATATATAATAGTTAGGACAGACTTGGGAGCTGACATGATATATATAATAGTTAGGACAGACTTGGGAGCTGACAGGATATATATAATAGTTAGGACAGACTTGGGAGCTGACAGGATATATATAATAGTTAGGACATACTTGGGAGCTGACAGGATATATATATAGTTAGGACAGACTTGGGAGCTGACAGGATATATATAAAAGTTAGGACAGACTTGGGAGCTGACAGGATATATCTAATAGTTAGGACAGACTTGGGAGCTGACCTGATATATATAATAGTTAGGACATACATGTACTTGGGAGCTGACAGGATATATAATAGTTAGGACATACATGTACTTGGGAGCTGACAGGATATATAATAGTTAGGACATACATGTACTTGGGAGCTGACAGGATATACATAATAGTTAGGACAGACTTGGGAGCTGACAGGATATATATAAAAGTTAGGACATACTTGGGAGCTGACAGGATATATATAATAGTTAGGACAGACTTGGGAGCTGACAGGATATATATAATAGTTAGGACAGACTTGGGAGCTGATAGGATATATATAATAGTTAGGACAGACTTGGGAGCTGACCTGATATATATAATAGTTAGGACAGACTTGGGAGCTGACAGGATATATATAATAGTTAGGACAGACTTGGGAGCTGACAGGATATATATAAAAGTTAGGACAGACTTGGGAGCTGACAGGATATATATAAAAGTTAGGACAGACTTGGGAGCTGACAGGATATATATAATAGTTAGGACAGACTTGGGAGCTGACAGGATATATATATAGTTAGGACATACTTGGGAGCTGACAGGATATATATAAAAGTTAGGACTGATGAGTGAGCTGACAGGATATATATAATAGTTAGGACATACTTGGGAGCTGACAGGATATATATAATAGTTAGGACAGACTTGGGAGCTGACCTGATATATATATATAGTTAGGACAGACTAAGGAGCTGACAGGATATATATAATAGTTAGGACATACTTGGGAGCTGACAGGATATATATAATAGTTAGGACTGATGAGTGAGCGGACTATATGCTATTTAACACAGATGTACAAGCTGACCTTGTACATATTATAGTGGTGGTCTTAGTTCCCCACACTGGAAACAAAACAATAATCAGGATTGCCCCAAGTAAAGTTTGGTTATCTTGTATTATATATAAATTGTGGATGTGCCAATTCATCAATGTGCCTGTATAAAACTGATAGTGTACACAAATTTGAGCATGCAACACATCTACAGAATTTAACTATTAATCCACACAAGTTTAATTGAGCTTGACATCATACACTTACATCATTGATGGATGACTCAGTTATTATTTATATCCATTCAGAGTATTATTACTCATACTGCTTTCCCTCACTTACTAAAACAATCCAATTAATTGCTATTTCCTTATTTATCATTATTTCCTATTTTATATGCACATTATTGTGGCACTTCTCTATGAAAATATGTCTCACTTAGAAATGTTTGTCATCAAATTATGATCAACATGTATCATTATTGCTGTAAACCCTATCATTGCATTTTGTACAGCTGCAACCCCCCCTTACATTACATTCTATATTGCTGTAACCCCCCCCCCCCCCACCCCTTCTTACATTTTGTATTACTGTAAACTCCTTTACATATATTGCTGTAAACCCTCCCTTACATTGCTGAATAGCTGTTATTTTTATTTCATGTATCTTTCTCCGACCTATAGGGCAGGACTCCAAAGCCCAAAGTGACCATCGAAGAGAGCGATGGTGAGGAACTTGATCAGGACAAAATCAGCCAGTCACCATCTTCAATAAAATCATCCCCCACAGTGAGCCCCAAACCAGCCAAATCACCCGCAGTGAGCCCCAAACCCAGTAAAGAGTATGTATATATTAAAATATATCTACATGTACTTGAGTGACAAAGACTGTAGAGTTATTTCACTTAATACATGGATATCATATCTATTAATATTTTGTACAGGTAAAACATTATATCATATCTATTATTCTGTACAGGTAAAACATTATAGCATATCTATTATTTATTCTGTACAGGTAAAACAATATATCATATTTATTATTCTGTACAGGTCAAACATTACATTGTCTCTATTATTCTGTACAGGTAAAACATTACATTGTCTCTATTATTCTGTACAGGTAAAACATTACATTGTCTATTATTCTGTACAGGTAAAACATTACATTGTCTCTATTATTCTGTACAGGTAAAACATTACATTGTCTATTATTCTGTACAGGTAAAACATTACATTGTCTATTATTCTGTACAGGTACAATATATATCTGTTATTTAGTACTTATATTACATCTATTCCTTTCTGGTACATTAGCAAAATTATTGTTGCCGTTGAGATATTGGTCTGTTGATAAAACTGATATCCTTCAAACTGTGAGAGGAATCAGAAGAGAATACATCAGGTTATAGTCCATCCTTTTTATATCTACATAAATATATATCTTTTGTCCTCAGTCGGCTGTACCCAGATAACCCAGACGTGGTAATTGCCAGTGAAGATGAGGACGATGAATTCGCTGTCATCAAACGTGAGAGTGAGGTTCTTAAATCGGTAAGTGTTGTACAATACTTGAAAAGATAAGACAGACTAAAACTTATCTCAAATCACTACAGCCGCCAAGCTAGCTAACAAATAAATATTCATTTGTACTATGAAAATCCTTCAGCTTTCTATAAACTGTGTTTCAATTTGGTATTCATATGATGATGTACCTTGAAATCAATGCTTACTTTGACAGAAGCTTACATGTTTTTACTTCAAGAAATTAGAATGAAATATTTTGCCTTTCAAAATGTTATTCTGTCCTTTCAGTTTTCAAAACCTTCAGCACCAAAGACAAGGAACAGAACTTCACAGGCTATAGGAGGACGTAGGGCCAGAGCAACAAACAGCCCTGTCCCCAAACCTGTTAGTATGGTAAGTATAGGGGGACGTAGGGCCAGGGCAACAAACAGCCCTGTCCCCAAACCTGTTAGTATGGTAGGTATAGGGGGACATAGGGCCTGGGCTACAACAGCCCTGCCCCCGAACCTGTTAGTATGGTAAGTATAGGGGGACGTAGGGCTAGGGCAACAAACAGTCCTGTCCCAAACCTGTTAGTATGGTAAGTATAGGGGGACGTAGGGCCAGGGCAACAAACAGCCCTGTCCCAAACCTGTTAGTATGGTAGGTATAGGGGGACGTAGGGCCAGGGCAACAAACAGCCCTGTCTCCAAACCTGTTAGTATGGTAAGTATAGGGGACGTAGGGCCAGGGCATAAACAGCCCTGTCCCCAAACCTGTTAGTATGGTAAGTATAGGGGGACGTAGGGCCAGGGCATAAACAGCCCTGTCTCCAAACCTGTTAGTATGGTAAGTATAGGGGGACGTAGGGCCAGGGCAACAAACAGCCCTGTCCCCAAACCTGTTAGTATGGTAAGTATAGGGGGACATAGGGCCAGGGCATAAACAGCCCTGTCCCCAAACCTGTTAGTATGGTAAGTATAGGGGACGTAGAGCCAGGGCTAAACAGCCCTGTCCCCAAACCTGTTAGTTTGGTAAGTATAGGGGGACATAGGGCCAGGGCATAAACAGCCCTGTCCCCAAACCTGTTAGTACAGTACAGCCCTGTCCCCAAACCTGTTAGTATGGTAAGTATAGGGGGACATAGGGCCAGGGCTACAACAGCCCTGCCCCCGAACCTGTTAGTATGGTAACTAGATGAAAGAGTCTTGCCCCTCAATTGCAGGTCCTGGTCAAGGTTTCAACAACCTTGCTTAAACATTCGCCATAGGAATACATTACACAATTCAAGGAAAGTTCTTTAACTAAGATTCTGATTTGTTTCCTTAAATCAAAAAATTTTAATTAAGAAGAGTTGACAGAACCGAAGAAAGTACCAATCTCTAGTATTCATCAGTAAATATGTAATGTACATTCTGTAAAGTACAGAAAGAGTGTTCTGTAAAGTACAGAAAGAGTGTGCCCTGTTGTGCGGAGTCACCTTTTCTGCAATTGAACACTCAATGCAAAGAACATCATGGTAATTGTTTGTACATGTATGTTGAATTTGACAACTAAAGACAGAACTGAGAAAAATATACAACCTTGTCCCAGGTAACAAATATCTGAGCTATTTTTACATTTTATTTTGTTGATGGAACTCTTAACATAGACAATAACAAACCACAATTTATTGATATCTTCACAGATTGAAGAAAAGACAGAAGACAAAGATGAGACAAGTCCGTTCCTAAACACAAACGAAAGTGATGATTCTAAAACACGAGAGGAGAAACACAAGTTACTAGAATCTGTTATAGACAAGTCAGTGGTTAAAACCAAGGATTCTGTGACAGTAAACAAAACTAATGGTACTCCTTCCTCAGACTCTAGTCCTGTGTCACAGTCCAATATAGATACTACTGGAAATATATTTTTACAAATTGACCCCACTGCTAAACGTAGATCAACAGGATCAACACCAGTCCACAGTCCTGAAAAGGAGCCGTCAATCACAGGTGAGTGTTAACAGTCCTACACAAGTTATCTCCCTTCTCTGGAGAAAACCATATGATGAGCTCCAATTATCATAATGGTTACAAACAAGTCAATATTAATGTCATTATGTCAATAATCCTGCCCAAGGTTTTGTATACTGTACTTGATATACCTGAGTAAACAGGCATACAATCTTAATCTACATTATAACCAGCTGGTATTCTATATAAAGTGTAATGCTATGGGGCATTCTTGTCAGATGATATCTAAAGGTGATCAAGACAAAATGTGGAATAAAGGGCACAAATCAAACAGATGGCTGCTATAGCAACTGATTAGTAAAAACAAGCAAATTACCATTTATTTACTATGAATAAAGTATATCTGTATTATATATGGACAGAGCGACCAAAGAGCACCCATGAGGTGATAAAAGTAAGTCCGAGGCCCAGTCCTAAACCCAGCCCTAAACCCAGTCCTAAGCCTTTCCGGGACGACCAACTAATGAAAGGTAAGTCACCAGCTATCCTGTTAATCCTCATCACAAGTTATCTGAGGATGGTAGTCATAATAGTGTCAACCTCTCACTTTTCCTATACTCTCTACACACCAGACACTTGTCCTATACTCTCTACACACCAGACACTTTTCCTATACTCTCTACACACCAGACACTTTTCCTATACTCTCTACACACCAGACACTTTTCCTATACTCTCTACACACCAGTCACTTTTCCTATACTCTCTACACACCAGACACTTTTCCTATACTCTCTACACACCAGACACTTGTCCTATACTCTCTACACACCAGACACTTTTCCTATACTCTCTACACACCAGACACTTTTCCTATACTCTCTACACACCAGACACTTTTCCTATACTCTCTACACACCAGACACTTTTCCTATACTCTCTACACACCAGACACTTTTCCTATACTCTCTACACACCAGACACTTGTCCTATACTCTCTACACACCAGACACTTGTCCTATACTCTCTACACACCAGACACTTGTCCTATACTCTCTACACACCAGACACTTGTCCTATACTCTCTACACACCAGACACTTTTCCTATACTCTCTACACACCAGACACTTTTCCTATACTCTCTACACACCAGTCACTTTTCCTACTATCTACATACCAGACATATTTCCAACTATCTACATACCTGACATATTTCAAACTCATATTTCCAACTATCTACATACCAGACATATTTCAAACTGTTTACATACCTGACATATTTCCAACGTATCTGTATACATACCTGACATATTTCCAACTCTCTACATACCTGATATTTTTCCAACTGTCTAAATACCAGACATATTTCAAACTGTCTACATACCAGACATATTTCAAACTGTCTACATACCAGACATATTTCAAACTGTCTACATACCAGACATATTTCAAACTGTCTACATACCAGACATATTTCAAACTATCTACATACCTGACATATTTCAAACTCTCTACATACCTGATATTTTTCCAACTATCTACATACCTGACATATTTCAAACTGTCTACATACCTGATATTTTTCCAACTGTCTAAATACCAGACATATTTCAAACTGTCTACATACCAGACATATTTCCAACTATCTAAATACCAGACATATTTCAAACTGTCTACATACCTGACATACTTCAAACTGCCTACATAACAGACTTATTTCAAAGATGTTTCCTATAATGATGGTGTATTATATCAACAGACTGAGTATAAACTAGAAATATTGTGCACTTGAACAAGATCTATTCTTCTGAACTTCCACTGATTTTAATAATAATATATTGTCACCTGATTTCTATAACTTCATTATTTGCCTTCATACAAATTTGAATTTGATTCATAATTCTTTTTCAAAATATGAAAACAAGATTTTAAGGTTTCTTGCTATTAATCTTTCTAATTTTATCATTACAGCTTTGTCAGAAAGACTCAAGAAATCGTCCCCCGATAAAGAGGTCAGTAAACGATCTGATGATGTCAAAAAATATTCTCCCGACAACCAATGATACAATTTGTAGTGTAACTTAACAATAAAGTCTGAGCCAGATCATACACAAGTTAGAAAGGACCTCATCATACACAGGGTAGATAGGACTTCATCATAGATAGAACTTCATCATACACAAGTTAGAAAGGACCTCATCATACACAGGGTAGATAGGACTTCATCATACACAAGGTAGATAGGACTTCATCATACACAGGATAGATAGGACTTCATCATAGATAGGACTTCATTAAACACAGGATAGATAGGACTTCATCATACACAGGGTAGATAGGACTTCATCATACACAGGGTAGGTAGGACTTCATCATACACAAGGATAGATAGGACTTCATCATACACAAGGTAGGTAGGACTTCATCATACACAAGGTAGATAGGACTTCATCATAGATAGGACTTCATTAAACACAGGATAGATAGGACTTCATCATACACAGGATAGATAGGACTTCATCATAGATAGGACTTCATCAAACACAGGATAGATAGGACTTCATCATACACAGGGTAGATAGGACTTCATCATAGATAGGACTTCATCAAACACAGGATAGATAGGACTTCATCATACACAGGGTAGATAGGACTTCATCATAGATAGGACTTCATCAAACACAGGATAGATAGGACTTCATCATACACAGGGTAGACAGGACTTCATCAAACACAGTGTAGATAGGACTTCATCATACACAGGGTAGATAGGACTTCATCATACACAAGGTAGATAGGACTTCATCATACACAGGGTAGGTAGGACTTCATCATACACAGGGTAGATAGGACTTCATCATACACAGGGTAGGTAGGACTTCATCATACACAAGGTAGATAGGACTTCATCTTACACAAGGTAGATAGGACTACAAACTCAACATCAGGTTGTAGCTTCATGACAATATGATCATTACAATATGATCATTACAATATGATCATTACAATATGATCATTACAATATGATCATTACCAATGCTGACCTTTACCTACATATCAAGCACTTTTTTCCCTTTGTTATGAACATATGGTTCCACAAAAATTTGTACTGAACCAAATTATTTCTTTTTTCTTTTTCAGAAATCCGATGACTTGTGACAGGGGAGTTAACTCAGAAAGAAAACCTATTTTTGTACTAGTCAAGATGTAGTAGGCGGAACTTCCACTATTTATACTGGAACAGTTATTTTGCAGAAATATATTGATAATATGCTAACATATCTCTGAGCACAAGAAAGACTATAACACTGTCTTAATAATCAATTGGAGAATTGTTGTAGGAAAAAAATTTCCCCAGTCTTAAAATGGTCTTCTGTCCATCGACTTAAGACGTTATTATTTATGAGACAGGAGTGGGACACTGACACTGTTTCTGTGACAGTAGGACAATGACACTGTTTCTGAGATGGAAGTAGTGAATTAACACTATAATCTACCTATAAAAAACTTGAATCATTTTCCTGGTAGATTTGCCTGATGATGTATGAATTATGTATCAATAAGTTTTTATCATCACAAGCTGGGGAATAGATACAGAAAACAGTTGTTAAATCTGCTGTTGATGTAATGATGTTAGTGATAGCCATGGGTAGTCCAAAAAGGCACCCGTAAACAGAATATATACTTTTATACATCACCCTCACCTGGAAATCTGTTTAACACAGAGGTGGGCTTATCACCAAGCACAGACATCAAAGCATGGTGTATCAATGTTGAGATACATGTATAAATCCTAATGCTGTAAGTATCTGTGTAAGTCATCTGTGTAATAATCCTCATCATATCTGAAGCCTATAGTGTTCCTCAGCTTTGTGTGTTATTGTGGACGAACTGTTAGATTAGATGTTACTCACACAAGTTATACTGCGGAATCTGGTCAAATTGCCTTATACAGTTATGTCAGTTTTGTGTTTCCTCAAACCAATCATTTACACTGTGTTATCATACTTCATAAACCACACACAAACTCCGAAGGGTTTGAAAGGATAATACACCCCACTCATATCTGCTTGAAGTTTCTGGAGTACAATCAGGGTTAGGTAAATTTTAATCACATAATCGTTAAACATGTACTCGAAATGATCCACAAAATGCCAAATCATAAAATTGATTTCTGATGTAAATACGTTTTTGATGTGTTTTTTTAATGCTCATGTTTACAGGTTTATTTAGATAATTATTGTGTTCTGCACTTTGGTTACATTTTGAAATTATTAGTGAAAAAGTGCTGCCGTATTATTTTGTACATGTATGTATGCTGACGTTTTTAGAATATGATATTACTGACAAACAACGGAATACATTACACAGTCTCTTACTTACACAATCCTAAATATACTATCCTTGTAAATGTATTTAACAGCAATCCATTTTATTTAGATAACAGATATCTCAAATATGTCTTCCATCACAGTTTACTTGATGGTATTATAAGACATTTTACTAGTTATCGTTTTTGGGTTCCTCTGGAAACAATGACAAATCTAAAGAACTTTATAAGGTAAATTTACTGTATAAATTAATGTAAATCAGTGTTTAATCACCCATATACACTTCACACAAAAGACAATCTTTAATGTTCATAGAAAATACACCTCTTATAGCTTAATGATTTAGTTGTAACATTGAAATAAGAAAAACAATAAAACATGTGTTAACTACAGCTGTATTGTCACAATTCAGACCTACATCATACAGGTAACATCCTGACTATGTGATGTTATACCAGGTCTGGACATCCCAACACTGTGATGTTATATCAGGTCTGGACATCCCAACTCTGTGATGTTACATCAGGTCTGGACATCCTAACTCTGTGATGTTATATCAGGTCTGGACATCCCAACTCTGTGATGTTACATCAGGTCTGGACATCCCAACACTGTGATGTTATATCAGGTCTGGACATCCCAACACTGTGATGTTACATCAGGTCTGGACATCCTAACTCTGTGCTGTTATATCAGGTCTGGACAATCCAACACTGTGATGTTACATCAGGTCTGGACATCCCAACTCTGTGATGTCACATCAGGTCTGGACATCCCAACACTGTGATGTTATATCAGGTCTGGACATCCCAACTCTGTGATGTCACATCAGGTCTGGACATCCCAACTCTGTGATGTTATATCAGGTCTGGACATCCCAACTCTGTGATGTTACATCAGGTCTGGACATCCCAACTCTGTGATGTTATATCAGGTCTGGACATCCCAACTCTGTGATGTTATACCAGGTCTGGACATCCCAACTCTGTGATGTTACATCAGGTCTCTGGACATCCCAACACTGTGATGTTATACCAGGTCTGGACATCCCAACTCTGTGATGTTACATCAGGTCTGGACATCCCAACACTGTGATGTTATACAAGGTCTGGACATCCCAACACTGTGATGTTATATCAGGTCTGGACATCCCAACACTGTGATGTTACATCAGGTCTGGACAATCCAACACTGTGATGTTATATCAGGTCTGGACATCCTAACTCTGTGATGTTACATCAGGTCTGGACATCACAACTCTGTGATGTTATATCAGGTCTGGACATCCCAACACTGTGATGTTATACCAGGTCTGGACATCCCAACACTGTGATGTTATATCAGGTCTGGACAATCCAACACTGTGATGTTATATCAGGTCTGGACATCCCAACTCTGTGATGTTACATCAGGTCTGGACATCACAACTCTGTGATGTTATATCAGGTCTGGACATCCCAACACTGTGATGTTATACCAGGTCTGGACATCCCAACACTGTGATGTTACATCAGGTCTGGACAATCCCAACTCTGTGATGTTATATCAGGTCTGGACATCCCAACACTGTGATGTTATATCAGGTCTGGACAATCCAACACTGTGATGTTATATCAGGTCTGGACATCCCAACTCTGTGATGTTACATCAGGTCTGGACATCCCAACACTGTGATGTTATACCAGGTCTGGACATCCCAACTCTGTGATGTTATATCAGGTCTGGACAATCCAACACTGTGATGTTATATCAGGTCTGGACATCACAACTCTGTGATGTTATATCAGGTCTGGACATCCCAACACTGTGATGTTATACCAGGTCTGGACATCCCAACTCTGTGATGTTATATCAGGTCTGTTATCTCTGAGAAATCAATCCTTATGTAAGGTACAAGGAAGTTTTGGAAACATCTGTTAGGTACAAGTGATGAGCATCGGGGGTTAACCTCTCAAATCAATTGTACTTACTAAAGTTGATATTGGAAAATAAAAGATTTCTAGAGGATTGTTTATATATCACCACTCGCTGGATACACTTTCTCTTTATATAAAGATACAATTAACATGTAGTATGATGTATACAGAAAGGTTTGGATACAGTGTGGTTATGGCAGTGTAATGTTTGTATGTAAATGCTCCAATTCAATTCAATATGAAAAAGTTTCTCCTCAAGGTTTATTACCCTAATCATTACCGAAATAAAAATTTCCTAACTGCAATTTCAAAACACTTCAAATATGTGATCAAAATATATCAAACATTACACTGTCAAACCAAATCTATGTATAGTATCTGAAAATCTGAAACTCCTCATGTGTAGAACAAGATCAAGTGTGCTTCACGCAATAATGCATTGTTACATTTACTTGCTGTTAAAAGTTTATTGATATTTTTGTAACAGGTGGTTAATGAAAAAAAAATAAAATATTTTGTCACATGATAAATATATTGTGCAGGACTTATTTTTTATGGTAATTTACTATGTAAGGAGGTTTATCACTGATGATTTCATTAATTTGTGTACAAGGGCTGGGGCTTATAACTATAGCTGTATAAAGGGGCTTACAGCTGTAAAGCACATCTGTAAGTATAAAGGCTTACAGCTATCCCTAAAGTACATCTATACTTAAAGTACATTGATACATAAAGAGGCTTACAGCTAGCAGTAAAGTACATCTGTACATAAAGAGGCTTACAGCTAACAGTAAAGTACATCTGTTCATAAAGAGGCTTACAGCTAGCAGTAAAGTACATCTGTTCATAAAGAGGCTTACAGCTAGCAGTAAAGTACATCTGTACATGAAAGAGGCTTACAGCTAACAGTAAAGTACATCTGTTCATAAAGAGGCTTACAGCTAACAGTAAAGTACATCTGTACATAAAGAGGCTTACAGCTATCCCTAAAGTACATCTAACATAAAGAGGCTTACAGCTAACAGTAAAGTACATCTGTACATAAAGAGGCTTACAGCTATTAGTAAAGTACATCTGTACATGAAAGAGGCTTACAGCTAACAGTTAAGTACATCTGTTCATAAAGAGGCTTACAGCTAACAGTAAAGTACATCTGTACATGAAAGAGGCTTACAGCTAACAGTAAAGTACATCTGTACATAAAGAGGCCTACAGCTAACAGTTAAGTACATCTGTACAGCTTTTGGTGTATTTTGTTTAATGTCCTATCAACAGCCAGGGTCATTTAAGGACGTGCCAGGTTTTGGAGGTGGAGGAAAGCCGGAGTACCCAGAGAAAAACCACTGGCCTACGGTCAGTACCTGACAACTGCCCCACGTAGGTTTCGAACTCACAACCCAGAGGTGGAGGGCCAGTAATAAAGTGTCGGGACACCTTAATCAACCAGCCGCCGCGGCCCCTATAGCCTACAGCTATCAGAAAAGTACATCTGTATGTAAATGGACATGCAGGTATCAAACCTGTTCATCGTGTCAAAGCAGACATTTCCTTAACACAGCAACAAATCATTAAAGATTGGTGTTATAGTCTGAAGATGAAAACCACTCAATAAAACTAGAAGAGAACAATGGCCTGGAAATAGTCATCACCCCATGACTTCTTCCTTTTTTAAACAGGAAAACAGAAATATCTCAAATTTGTATTTAATACCCTTAATAATTACACCCTACCATTACAAATCTGGTATACAAAAAATACAGGCACATGATACAAGCATTTCCAATGTCTGCCATTTCCCATTAATATTTGTAATATGGCTGGAGTGTTTCCTTAATTTTCATTGGCCAATTTACTGTTTTCTTCACAAAAACCTATCAGTGAGTAGACTGGGTCAACAATCTTTGCCTCCAATCATGCAACATTTTACTTTGGATAACAGCCAATCACAATGCTGGAAACAAACGATTGTTCGGCATCACTTTGTTTACAATATTGCAGACGAGATACCCCAACAACATTTCGCTACAATAAACGAAGAGGAATAACAAGATATTTTGAAAAAAAAGACTTGTTGTACACCCGGGAAAATACTTCAGGTGCAACAAAACTATTCCGGCCATATTTAAGTGCCAAAAGTCAGTCTGCATGCCGACTTTGAAAACTTTAGTCAACATGATTTGGGACAGGAGCCTTGAGATTTTTTCTATTTATTTTTGTTTTAGCCATATTACAAAACAGTTATTGACTTTTGAGTTTGGTGTACATGAGACTATACGGACCTGGTCAAGAGTTTGTTCCTTGTGGCCTCGATGAGCAAACTCTTGACCAGGTTTGTATAGTCTCGTGTACACCTCCACAAAAGGCAATAATTGTATAGAGTACTATATAAAATTGTGACTTACCCGGTCCTTGTATGTCTGAGGAAGGATTTTCCTGATATCCTCAGGCTCGGGCAAATGTATAAAGAATCCTAGGACATCGCCCTCCACATACCCAGAACTGCTGTAGTGTTTACCTCGACTCTGGTGGAACTTAGTCCCCTTCCTTGACCGCCAAGAGTAACTGAATTTGTCATAGCCGACTGGTGCCTGCAGATTACCTACAAAATAGTCCGGAGTCAACAGCCTACTGTACACTACGTAAAACTGTAGTTAAGTGTAAAATTACTATACTGTACACTACATAAAACTGTAGTTAAGTATAAAATTACTATACTGTACACTACATAAAACTGTAGTTAAGTGTAAAATTACTATAAGATTTGATACAGTTTATTACTACCAAAGTTACTGTGTACTTCCAATTTGTAAACAGTTATGAAACAAGTCATATCAACTTATGTTAATTACGCTAAATGACCTGGATGGAGATACACAGGAGGTCTTACTAGGGGAGGAAACTAGGGATTCTGGAAAAACCCCACAGATGGCACCATTTCAAGTCCAAACAATGAAATGATCCCCGGCCATCTGGTAAAAGGCAAGTGTGTTAGCACTGTGCAATTCAACCACCCAATTCATCCAATTTGCTATTAAGAACTATGATAAAACAAGATCCCAGAGGGATCTTGGTGCCCACCATTGAATGATCCATATCAGTCAAATGAAAGAATAATCTTTTCTCTTCTTTCCCTTTCTTTCACTCTTCCTTCAAAACACTGAATAGCTTTATATAACACTATATAGCAGGAACAACCTGCAATTGTCAAAATCCAAGATGGCCATACTCTGTCATCAATTTAGTTCCTTCAATTAGACTTGCCTGCACAAATTGGGACCAAGGGCAACCTCTACATTCAAATTTGAGAAAGATCCATAATAGCCAAATAGGTACCAAGAGAAACCTACATATGAAATTGGAGAAAAAAGTCTTCAGTACCTTTTGTGATCTAGTGGTAAAAAACTTCAATTGTCAAAAAAATCCAAGATGGATTCCTGTTTGCCATGTTGTGCTCCGATTGATTCCAAACTGTATTATTCACAACTAGGGACCAAGGGAAACCTACGTATCAAATTTAAGAATAATCCCTTCAGTACTTTTTGAGAAATAGCGATAACAAACTTCAATTGTCAAAATCCAAGATAGCTACCTGTTGGTCATGTTGTTTTCCAATCTGTCCCAAAATGCAATATGCATAACTAGAGTGGAACTAATGTATGAAATTTGAGAAAGATCCCTTGAGTACTTCCTGAGATATAGCGATAACAAACTTCAAATGTCAAAATGTAAGATGGCCGCTTGTCGGCCATGTTTTTATTTTAATGGCCCCAAAATACAATAGGCATAACTAGGCACCAAGAGGAACCTACATATGAAATTTGAGAAAGATCACTTCAGTACTTTTTGAGAAATAGCGATAACAAACTTCAAATGTCAAAATCCAAGATGGCTGCCATCAGCCATGTTATTTTTTCGATCGGTACTGAAATACAATATGCATAACTAGGGACCAAGGGGAACTTACACATGAAAGAGAAAGATCCTTTCAGTACTTTCTGAGAAATAGCGATAACAAGAATTGGTTATGGAGGGACGGACCACAGATGCAATTTGAATCGCTCACCATCTGATGATGATGGGCTAAAAACCAATTAAAACCACTGAGACAATTACCTAGTTCCTGGGACCAGCCAATCCTGGAGGCTGTATCAGTAGGCATCTCCTCAATCAAGACCTCATAGTACCAGGCACCTCGCCTCACTCCTGTAGGACAAAATACTGGGTTTTATTTATTGTCATCTGGCCATGGGGTTACATCAATAAATAACTGTCACTTTGTTATAATAAAACTTAAATAATCAATTAATGATGTTCACTTTGTTATAATTTTTACCTGGTAGAGATTGAACTTGAGACATCCATGGATTGTTATAATGATTAATGATTTTGATACAAAGGAATATTAAATGTGAGCTTAATGACATTGACACTTTAATATGAAATACAGGTTAAATTACATTGCATTGTTTAGAACATTTCAAAGAGGTGACTTCAATGTCAGAACACAAAATGGCTTATGATGAATATCTTGGACATCCAGAACATGCTAAAAAAGATTGAAGATCCATTTCATGTCTTTTTTTTTCAAAATTAATGCTTCAAGTTTTACATTTTAAAATGTTCACTAGTGACCATTTTACCTGCCCAATAAAGCTCATACTCACACAAACATGTTGGATACTGAGCACGTCCCTAAACGGAGACTTTCAATAGTCATCTAACAATATCCTGAAAGGTTCCTGAGGATCATTTTATTTAATCTTGATCAACAGCAGTAACCAGACATGTCTTCTGGACTACATGTAACTAGGGTTAACAGACAAACATCTGATAATGGGATGATCAATCAATCAAATCAACATCAACATCAACAAGGTAAATCCGATCAAAGTAGTTATTCCAGAGGTGTGTGTATAAGTATTTATCATGTGTGGCCCTGACGTCAGAGGTGTGTGTGTATAAGTATTTACCATGTGTGGCCCTGATGTCAGAGGTGTGTGTGTGTATAAGTATTTATCATGTGTAGCCCTGACGTCAGAGGTGTGTGTGTGTATAAGTATTTATCATGTGTAGCCCTGACGTCAGAGGTGTGTGTGTGTATTAGTATTTATCATGTGTAGCCCTGACGTCAGAGGTGTGTGTGTGTATAAGTATTTACCATGTGTAGCCCTGACGTCAGAGGTGTGTGTGTATTAGTATTTACCATGTGTGGCCCTGACGTCAGAGGTGTGTGTGTATAAGTATTTACCATGTGTGGCCCTGATGTCAGAGGTGCGTGTGTATAAGTATTTACCATGTGTGGCCCTGATGTCAGAGGTGTGTGTGTATTAGTATTTACCATGTGTGGCCCTGATGTCAGAGGTGTGGGTGTGTTAGTATTTATCATATGTGGCCCTGATGTCAGAGGTGTGTGTGTGTGTGTTAGTATTTATCATGTGTGGCCCTGATGTCAGAGGTGTGTGTGTATTAGTATTTATCATGTGTGACCCTGATGTCAGAGGTTTGTGTGTATTAGTATTTATCATGCGTGGCCCTCATGTCAGAGGTGTGTGTGTATTAGTATTTACCATGTGTGACCCTGATGTCAGAGGTGCGTGTGTATTAATATTTACCATGTGTGGCCCTGATGTCAGAGGTGTGTGTGTATTAGTATTTACCATGTGTGGCCCTGATGTCAGAGGTGTGTGTGTATTAGTATTTACCATGTGTGGCCCTGATGTCAGAGGTGTGTGTGTATTAGTATTTACCATGTGTGGCCCTGATGTCAGAGGTTTGTGTGTATTAGTATTTACTATGTGTGGCCCTGATGTCAGAGGTGTGTGTGTATTAGTATTTATCATGTGTGGCCCTGATGTCAGAGGTGTGTGTGTATTAGAATTTACCATGTGTGGCCCTGATGTCAGAGGTTTGTGTGTATTAGTATTTACCATGTGTGGCCCTGATGTCAGAGGTTTGTGTGTATTAATATTTACCATGTGTGGCCCTGATGAGGCTGTAGCCCTTGTCCCCGGTCACCGAGAGCCTGTCTTCTGACACTTTAAGCTGTGGAGCTGATACAACAAGGAAGACAATGAGTACATCATATGGCCTTAAGCAGCTTACATGTAGTGTTAATACTTATAAGATTATCCACATTCCTATCAATTTTACACACTTATAAAGCTTAGCTGGTATTTTCAGTTCATTTCATATTTCCTTGTTTTGAACTTCTGCGTATTAGATTTTATTAGTTTTTAATAACCAAACTTACAGTACAGTTATAAATTACCTCAGTCTAGGGACCAATCTACATATCTATATACCTCTGTCATTTATACCTCAGTCTTAGGACCAATCTACATATCTATATACCTCTGTCATTTATACCTCAGTCTTAGGACCAATCTACATATCTATATACCTCTGTCATTTATACCTCAGTCTTAGGACCAATCTACATATCTATATACCTCAGTCTTAGGACCAATCTACATATCTATATACCTCTGTCATTTATACCTCAGTCTTAGGACCAATCTACATATCTATATACCTCTGTCATTTATACCTCAGTATTAGGACGTATCTATATATCTATATATCTATATACCTCTGTCATTTATACCTCAGTCTTAGGACCGATCTACATATCTATATACCTCTGTCATTTATACCTCAGTCTTAGGACCAATCTACATATCTATATACCTCAGTCTTAGGACCAATCTACATATCTATATACCTCAGTCTTAGGACCAATCTACATATCTATATACCTCAGTCTTAGGACCAATCTACATATCTATATACCTCTGTCATTTATACCTCAGTCTTAGGACCAATCTACATATCTATATACCTCTGTCATTTATACCCCAGTCTTAGGACGTATCTATATATCTATATACCTCTGTCATTTATACCTCAGTCTTAGGACCAATCTACATATCTATATACCTCTGTCATTTATACCTCAGTCTTAGGACCAATCTACATATCTATATACCTCTGTCATTTATACCTCAGTCTTAGGACCAATCTACATATCTATATACCTGTCATTTATACCTCAGTATAAGGACCAATCTACATATCTATATACCTCTGTCATTTAGTGCCATGAGAACCTCAGCTCCCAGAAAAGTTCTGTACAGGTATCCAGGGATAGGTTTGCCTGCCCAGTCCAGACTTTCATCAAAAGCCTGTCTGTTTGGAGCATGTGGATCAGATTCGGCCAGGATGTAGCGGTACCCATCCTTGTTAAAGGGGTGCTCTAATGGGTAGCCGTGTGGGGCCAATTTGGCCATAGTGTTCACATCGCTAGACAGAACAATAAAAACAATTTAGGATGGTATACAGAACTAGAGTTTGTAAACTACACAAAATGATTATATACCATTGTAGTGAGGATGAAGTGTACAGAACAATGAGTTTGTAAACAATTACAGCACAACAAACCTTGGTAGTCAGACAACGATGTGAAAGATAAACAAGAAAAATAAAGTATTTTAACAAGACAAATTCCAGAATGATTGGGACACAGCCATTTGATCTGGACTAAGTCCATCCAGAATATCATAACTTCTGAAACATTCTCCCACCACCCTCACCTGCTAAATCCCCAGAGACAGGTTTATAAATAGAAATGTGGCAGATTCAATTGGCAAAATTTCTGGAAAACAAACCTTCTTTTAAGTCGAGATCCGACAGGCTGTATGCTATCAGGAGCTTTTCTCTTTGTTCCCCTTCCTTTACCTGCAAAAAATAAATAAATAAATAAATCAATAAATTACAGTCATCCAGCTGATGTGCAATTATATGCCAAGAATGCATAGATGATGAACTCATACCAACCCGCCAACCCTCATTATTTGTAGAAAAGTGAAATTAATTGTATCTTGTAACACAGGTTCAGGGTCAATTTAGCTTTCCAAACCGGGGAGGTTAATTCTACCTCTTATAGATTACGCACATCTACAATGTATAAAGATTATTGCTGGTAAGTTTAGTTGAAATCCCACTGCATTTGTATGAAAGTACTAATTGTAATGGGAAACCCTTACAGAAGTCCCAAAACGTCTCCCAAATTCCCATAGATGCAAATTTAGCAATATGACAATGAAACCCATGCAGTTGAATTTACAGTCTCTAAAACCCCTATAAATCTATTTTGATCAAAATCAAACAATCTCTAAATTTTGACCAATTAGAAGCTTCCATGCAGTTACTATGGCAACGAAACGCATGCAGTTGTATTCGCAGTCCCCTACTACCCCTATAAACCAATTTTCAGTGAAATCAAACAATATGGAAATATTGACCAATCAGAAGCCAATAAATGGCCGCCATTTTCTTGAAATGTAAAACTGAGGTGGCAAAAGTGAACAGTGCTCCATGGTAAACATATGTATCAAAATCACAAAATTGGACAATATCAAGATTCAAAAAGGCCAGAAAATGGCAGCCTTTTTACTTTTTTTTCCAAAAATAAACACTGTCATTGTTTTTGCAGTGCCATACTTCACCTACATACTAAATTTCATCAAAATCAGACAATATCTAAATTTTGACCAATCAGAAGTCATCAATATGGTGACCATTTTGTTTTTTACTTTTATTTTTTCCACACAAAAGTTCATAGTAAGATTTTTAGCCAATCAGAGGCCGTGGCAGCCATCTTGGCTGACGATTGGAAACCTGATAAAGATTACACACATCTACAATGTGTAAGGATCATTCCCAGCAAGTTTTGTTGAAATTCCCTGAGCAGTTTAGGGGGAGTAGCCAGAAGATCGTTGTGTCTACAGACAGACGGACATCCTGATTCCAGTATATACCCCTAACTTTGTTGCGGGGGTTTAATAAGGTGAACCCATGTCCCAAGCAAAACGTTCCAGTGACAAGTAATGTAAGAAAGAGCCCTTACAAAATTTTACTTTGATGTAGGTCAAAGGTCAAGATGTAGGTCAGATTGACCTACTTTTAATGAATGGCACACTGCTTCATACAGGTGAACCCATGCCCCAAGTATGAAGTTTCAGTATCAAGTAGTGTTGGAGACAGAGCTAGGACAAGATGATGTAAGGAAGGAAGGAAAAATGGATGGAAGGAAGAACAAAACGTAAAACTGGCCTGTCTATAAGTTACTCTCTAAAATTACAAAAAAAAATGAACTCACTGTCTACCAGTGATCCTGTCTTCTGGCCTGTCGGTATCACACTGCCTTGCTTCAGTAATTCATAACCAGGACCAACTTTGGTCAAGTCCTACAGGAATAAAAAACAAAAGATTTATCATCAATTTGGCTTGATAGGTTTACATCAACTATAGTTTTACCATAACAGATGATATACAATGACACACAACTAAAGGTAGCGGTACCTTGTGTTGATGTTTATAACAGACACACGACTAAAGGTAATGGTACCTTGTGTTGATGTTGTTAACAGATACACAACTAAAGGTAGCAGTACCTTGTGTTGATGTTTATAACAGACACACGACTAAAGGTAATGGTACCTTGTGTTGATGTTGTTAACAGATACACAACTAAAGGTAGCAGTACCTTGTGTTGATATTTTAACAGACACACAACTAAAGGTAGTGGTACCTCGTGTTGATGTTTATAACAGACACACAACTAAAGGTAGCGGTACCTTGTGTTGATGTTTATAACAGACACACAACTAAAGGTCGTGGTACCTTGTGTTGATGTTTATAACAGACACACAACTAAAGGTAGTGGTACCTGGTGTTGATGTTTATAACAGACACACAACTAAAGGTAGTGGTACCTTGTGTTGATGTTTATAACAGACACACAACTAAAGGTCGTGGTACCTTGTGTTGATGTTTATAACAGACACACAACTTAATGTAGCGGTACCTGGTGTTGATGTTTATAACAGACACACAACTAAAGGTCATGGTACCTTGTGTTGATGTTTATAACAGACACACAACTAAAGGTAATGTTACCTTGTGTTGATGTTTATAACAGACACACAACTAAAGGTCGTGGTACCTTGTGTTGATGTTTATAACAGACACACAACTTAATGTAGCGGTACCTGGTGTTGATGTTTATAACAGACACACAACTAAAGGTCATGGTACCTTGTGTTGATGTTTATAACAGACACACAACTAAAGGTAATGTTACCTTGTGTTGATGTTTATAACAGACACACAACTAAAGGTAGTGGTACCTTGTGTTGATGTTTATAACAGACACACAACTAAAGGTAATGTTACCATGTGTTGATGTTTATAACAGACACACAACTAAAGGTAGCGGTACCTTGTGTTGATGTTTTTAACAAACACACAGCTAAAGGTAGCGGTACCTTGTGTTGATGTTTATAACAGACACACAACTAAAGGTAGTGGTACCTTGTACCCTTGTGTTGATGTTTATAACAGACACACAGCTAAAGGTAATGTTACCTTGTGTTTTTACTTTCTTTTAAGCATTATACATGTATAACAATGTTTTACCATATAAATTAATTCCATGTATATAGATAAAATACCTACCGCCATGACCAGGCCATACAGTGGGTCTCCTATAGTCTCTTCAGAGGACATAAATAGCTCTGTTTCTTTTGTCTGCAAAAATAAATATTGTTATAAACATTATACTATAACATTATGGTATATCTCATTGATATTTCATAGAACTGAAGTTTTTGTTATTAGGATGAAATTTCCCAGATAATGACCAGGAGAGCAGTAACACTATAATTTTTTCCTTTATTTATTCCTATTAAATCATTTGTATTCATCTTAACTTTCACTGTTATAAACACATACAGAAAATATATACACAGCAAAATTGGAAAAAAAACAAAAACAAAAAATAGCTGTATCTTACCAGAGTTTTCGTGACTGTTGTATGCCATGTTGTTTTGATTCTCCTTGCCATTGTTGTTAAGTTTTCCCACTGCTTTTCAATGTATGGTATGATCTCCTACAAACATTATATCAATGCTGTTTATAAGATGTTACTGCAACTCTACAAAACACATTCTAACTCAAAATAATGAGATACAATTTTTTTATGAATATCACAAACAATTATCACTATGTATGATAATGCCATGTTGACATATATGTGGAGGTAAGTACTAAACTATATAAACATGACTAGTTTGTATATATCACTCTCCGCACATCTATAACGTTTCAGTCACCCAGTGTTTTGCCAAAACCATGTAGGGTTTGCATAGTTAAGAAGTGACTTTTCATACCTTCTCTTTAGAGAATAATGTTTTTTCTTCCCCTTGACTTTTGGCCTGGTTGGTTAAATTGGCTATAGTGGTATAACAGATCTGTGTAAAACCTGGGAAAAAGAAGGAGAATAAGTAATGACAGTAACTTCTATAATATTTGTATCAGTTATCTGATGAAAAGTCTAACAAAATTTTTCTTTTTTTCTTTTTTGTACTTTTATTCAAATGAACCACCACACTCTCTGTATCATTCTCAAATTAATCCAATGTACAGAACATTTGTGGCCACTACAAGTTCTTTCTTCATTGACCCATATATCTATGTTTAAAAGATTGAAAAAAATGAGTTTAATGTACTGATTGACCCTTTCATAGACTTCTACATAGGTGCTTCCATTTTAGATATGACTCCTATTTAAGCTGCTAGGGTTGTTTTTTGTTCTGCAGGTGTACTACAGGGACACCAGGCTAGTCAGCACAGTTCCCTTTACAATATAGAGTTTATAATGTAAGTGTTTATCTACATTTAAAGTTACTTACTGGCTTGCTTTCTGTTGAAATATTCCAGACCATTTGGACTACACTGCTTGCATGAAAACTGGTAATTAGTCATGAAGGGAATACAGGTTCTGAAAAAAATGTAATTTCATTTTCACTGATTTTTTATTCAGAATATGATACAAAGTTTTGTTAAACAGATGTTTCAGTTTTCTTATCTTTTGATTCATTGATGATTTTTAACGGATTTCAATATCATATATCCCAGATACATAAAATTAAATTCTCCATACCCAATATAGCAGCCAATACACTCTGAATGAAACCATTTGTTACAGTATCCACACTGTAACTCCACTGATCCCAGATTTCTTCCCTTCCCACTGAAATCAAAAAATTATTGTTAGCCATAGTTATGTTTCTGTAATCTACAGTTATTTATACTGTTTAAACATGTCAATATTTCATACAATTTTGTATGGCCTTTTTATACGATTTCATATTAATTTCCTAGATGTATTCAAGATTGCACGATGCACAATCCAAAAATGGCTAATTGACTTCAAAACAGTAAAAAAGAAAAAACAAAAGTAGGTGTCACTTAGGGTGAAATTGTCATCATATAAAGGCATTACCAGCCATTCTACTCCGGTTCCAACAAACAAGCAATAATGTTTGTTTAGGCAGTCTTTTTGTAGAAAGATGTTTTGCATCACAGTGTGTGAGTGTACAAAAACAATATATCCCAGAGGGAGTTTGGCACCCACCACTGAATGATACATATCAGTCAAATGAAAGACTGATCTTTTCTTTTCTTTTCCCTTCTTTCACTCTTCTTTCAAAATATTTAATAAATTTATATAACAGGATATAGCAGGAGCAACCTGTAATTATCAAAATCCAAGATGGCCACCTGTCAGCCATATTTTTTTTCTGATCAGTCCAAAAATGCAATATGCACAACTAGCGACCAAGGGGAACTTACATATGAAATATGAGACAGATCTTTTGGACTTTCTGTGAAATAGAGATAATAAACTTCAATTGTCAAATTCAAAGATGGCTGCCTGTATGCCATATTGTTTCCTGATCAGTCCCAAATACTATATGCACAACTAGGGACCATGGGGAACTTACATATGAAATTTGAGAAAGATCCCTTCCATACTTTCTGAGAAATAGCAATAACAACCTTCAATTGTCAAAATCCAAGATGGCTGCCTGTCAGCCATGTTGTTTTCTGATTGGTCATAAAATTTAATATCCATAACTAGGAATCTAGTGAAACTTACATATGAAATTTCAGAAGGATCCCTTCAGTACTTTTCTAGAAATAGCGATAACAAACTTCAATTGTAAAAATCCAAGATGGCCACCTGTCGGCCATGTTGTTTTCTGATTGGTCCCAAAATACAATATGCATAAATAATGATCAAGGGGAACCTACAAATGAAATATAAGAAAGATCCCTTCATTACTTTCTGAGAAATAGTGATAACAAGAATTATTTACAGAGGAACGGAGGGAGGGACGGACAGATGGATGGACCATGGACGCTTTATACAGAAGAAGGATTCCTGAAAGGGGAGGGGGCAGCAGATCAACTTTTTTTTACAAAAACAAAATTGGTTCCCATTCCTCCAAGGAAGCCAGAGTCACCATTTTGATCCCCTAAAGGACACTTCAAAAAAAATACACTTTCTTCTTAAAGGTTTGACATTCAGTATCTATCCATACAAATGTGAAACAGTTTACCAATAGCATAGAGATGAGGTTTCTGTTGGATTTTCTTCAGACTCTAATTTTGTTCCAGCTCCAGGATTCTGTGTCCCGGGACCGGTAATAACTGAAAAAGAAATGGCAAGTCAGTTATCTAGTTATCCTTAGTGTAATCAAACTACAGTATATGTAACTTATCTAAACAACAAATGAAAATAGTCTTCTGAATGGAAATACAGAGAAAAGGCTCCAAGGGGCGATTGATAAAATATCAAATAAGAAGAAATAATACATTCACTTAAACCATAAACCCATATAAGTTCTATTAAATCTTATTTTAAGAAACTGCTCTTTTCAGGATGAACTTTTAATTCATTTCTTTTCGAATACTTTTGAATTTTTTCATCATCTTCTATATATTTGACCTTGATCTACAGCATCTTGAGAATCTGTATTAGCTGAATTTGTTGAAACAGGAACATCACCCATGGAGGTATCCATATCACTTTCAATTCTAAAATAGAAAAAAAAGATAAACAATTTTTAAACAAAAATATATAAAAATTGTCATTTAGTGATCTGTGCTTTCAATAATTTCAAGATAGACCTATATCATCAACACCAATATTGAACAGTCAATTCTTCCCTTTCTAATAACCACACAGTGGTAAACAATGAGTTAAAAGAAAGATAGCTATGGGTCATCCTCCCACCCACACACACACACACACAAAATCTCCTGTGTGGTTGCATCACTTCCTAGCATTCACAAATATAGTCACCAAGATTGACATTTAATTGCTATGGAAAGCTCTCAGTAAGCTAGAAAGGCTGTGGGTATTCAGTAATTGTAAATTAAGTTTATTCCCTATAATGACCTTCACCGTCATTGTAAATGGCCCTTTCTCGCCCCTATGCACAAAGCTATCGATAGTCATAATCACAGGGCGAGAAAAAATCCAGGTCCGATGGCCCGGAGCCAGTAGATTTGGTCTGTGGGCAAGTAAATATTGCTGACCACTTGCCCGATTGCCATGTCCAAAATTTCTCAATTATTTTTACCTTTCCCCTAGAGTAATTGAAGATACTACTAGTTCAGGTTAATTGGACCACTATGTTTCACCTTTGGGCAAATACTTTTGAACCCAAACTTGCCCGAAGGACCATTGATGCTGGAATTCTTCTTCCTGCTCTAAATCATCAATTTTTTTATGGCAACTACGTATCGTTTCATCTGCAGGCACTCTTATAGTAGCGTGGTGCAGGCCCTGAATAGGTATACAGGTGTTGTGTGCATTCTGGACAGTGACTGACCAACTGACCCATGACATGCTCTGTCCAGTTATTTCTTCCTTTTCCCCCCTAATCTTTCTTTTCTTTCTTACTTCCTATTTCGGATTTGAACCAGAAAGACGCTGTACTGATTATACCATTTTCTTGCAAAGGGTTAATGACGTTCATACCATACACAGGGTAAGTTTAAAACATCATATTTCAAACATGTCTATGCTATTACTCTGTATAAATGATTTATAAAGATTAATATTTATATTTAATCCAAACTAGAAATTTAACGGTTACATATGTTATTTATTTTCTTCTCAATGATCAATGTTAGAACAAAATCTCTTAAATAATAAATATATATATGTAGGTCTTGGTCTCAGTCGTTTAATTATTTAAAGCCACATACTCACAAAGAAACATATATCAATATTTACACATTGAGTTTTTTTACAGTTTCTGGATTTGATACATACCTAACAGATTATCATGAATCAGAAACTGAAAGAAAATGTGTATTTATGAAAGTATACGGGGAATTCCCCAAAATAATAACTGTGGCTGCCGGACCAAGTTCCTCTGAAAATTAGTCCCACAATGCAACGGCGGGTTTATAGTCCATACAAAATGGCGGAACGCTGCAAGCATTGAACTGCGAAAACCAGAGAGATTCTGCCAAAAAAAGAGACACAAAAGTGTGTGGAATCGGCAAAACCCGAGTATTTCCTTAGAAAAGGAAATGATTCGTTGGAACTTAACGAGAGAAGAAAAGGAAATAGACTCGAATTCCGATTTTTCCGGACGTCTATTGAATTGCTGGTTAGCTTTTGAACATTGTCAACTTCACCGATCTAAGAAAGCATTATTAGGCAAAGTTCACGTATGCTCGATATGTAAACAACGGCCATGTGTGTCGTTTATGTGCAGGGCATGTTGTTATAGCCTCGTTCTCGGCTCCGTGACATAATGCGGCAAGTTATTTTTATACACTGATATCTCAAGGACTCCCCCGGTCAAGCGTCCAGGCCAGTGGTAATTTTAATGTTGGAAGAGCGTGAATGAGCATCTTGGATTGCCATTAATACACGTGTGCAACTAGAATTTTAGGTTGTTCAGGAGTATGTGGCTTTAATATACATATGTATTTAAGTAATGTATAGCATATTTTTAGCAAGCTATATAGTATTGTTACCTTTTATGTTCTTGTGAAACAGGTACTTATTGTCTACATTGTTACTGTGTACTTTGTAAGTGTGTAATTGATTAAGGTTTGATTTGTACCTTTATTGTATAGTAATAAGAATTATTTGTATATTTTAGGGAGTTTGATTTGATTCAGGTCAATTCACTTCGGCTCATATCAATCAATACTGGTTCAACAAATAAATATCTGGAATGACTTCACCTAGTTGGTCGAAAAAGAGAACCCGTACCTATTCCATATTTTGACAAAATCATACCTATATCTTATAGGCATGAAATGATCATGAACATTCACAATATCGCCTAATTCAAACACATTACCAAGTATAACTTTGTATCAACTATTTGCTATAGAAAATGAACAAGTAAGTGTAATGTCTAATATAATTACATGTCAAAGACGAAGCACTGAACACTGGCAGCTTGCCTTTGGTTAGATTATAACAAGGGGAGTAACTCTACTTTACAATTAATATTTTCTGTACACAATAGGCATATGTATACATACCACTCTACAGCTCTATGCCTATTTGCACATCTTAGCGTTGTAATTGCGTGTTATATTGTATATGTATCATTTGATACTGCATGAATATATATACAGAATGATAACAATAAATAAATAAATATAAACATATCAGTTTCGATTATCATCATCGTTGTCGTTATTCTATCTTTCACTTAGTTCAGCTGCTGCAACCAACGAAACTCTAGATGTGGTCAAAAATCATTGTATTAAAAAGATAAAAAGTTAACATATTAGTAAATTAAGCAGTAATATATATATTGTGAAGGCTTCAATATAGTTGTCAACCTCTGTTGGGATGAGTTCTCATTTTTTTCCGGCTCTGGGATTTTGTCTCCCGCGTTGTCCTCCATATTGTCAATAAATGATGCTCTCGCGAGAAGTTTGTGAAGATGTCACCGGATGTAGAATTTAAAACGATGTCTTCAAAGTTTTCTAGTATCGAACTATGTGTATGGTAGTAAAAAATTCACAACAGAAATGAATGAAATTGCTAAATGAATTGCATGACGTCAGTATATTTAGTTTTAATCGGTAATTGTTTATGCTTTAGTCACGTGATTTACTTATGAGACGAGATTTCCACCATATTTTGGTAGCAGGTGCTCGATGACACCTTCTGATTCATCGATAATGACACTGTCACCTTTATCAACGTACTGAATAACGGATCTATAGTAAGCAGAATATTGGTTGTATTTGCATTAGATGTGCTCGTCGTGCGTAAGTAATGGTCAAGACATAATTCAGGAAAATCGGGTCGACCCTGACCGCATGAAATTATTTCAGGGAAAACCGCCTACTCCATATCATAGATATATATAATATACATTCGACACAACTGACATTCCAAAAGTGAGAGCAGAGCTGACATCGTCACGATGAAGAAACTTTTCTCGAAAATTGACACAGGTCAACAAAATCCTCATGTTGGAAAAGTGTTCAATGTTGGAAGATTTAGCTGTACAGTTGAAGATGTCATCGCTGAAGGTATGAATGTTAGAATATTATATATATAAACAATAACATTAAAAGTGTGTGTGTATATTTGGTTGATATACTTTATCTTATTACTTACCAGTTCTGTTTACATGTCATATTTGTTGAAAATACCGAAAAATGACATTAGCTGTTCATCTTCGATTCCCTCCATCAGAAAAGACATCAGACCAGGGATGACAGTGGGTAAATAATGGTCAAACACGTTTTTGTTTCTTCTTCTCATTCCACATTCTCACTGATTCATCCATTAATTGTGCATGATCGCTGGGATGTATTGGCATTTCCCTTTCTTCGATAAGATATTTAATTCTTAAAGTACCTTTAAATTGGTAATAAAATTCTTCAAACACTTGGAACCTCTGGTTATGATATGTAACAGAGCACTAGCTGGATCTGTTGGAAATTATATTATTAGTAATCCAATGGTTGGGGATCCTATCCCTAAAGAGAAGTTCACCCTAGCCATTGAGGCTATAGTATTTACCTCTTGCTTCACAAGTATGATTCCTGGGTCCTTTACATGCATGGATGCCAGTGTAACAGAGCATATGATTGATTGAATATGAATTGCTGCTTCTGCTAGGGTTTGAACCCTGGACTTCTGGATTGTAAGTCAATTAATCCTAAGCCAATCAAGCTAAGAGAACTTCACCCTAGCCAAGTATTGTATTACTGCAGCAAGAATTTACCAGGGTATGAAACTCCCCCTCAAAGAATACCTCAAAATCCTAGTTTCTTGGGTTAACATGTACAACAATGCTTATATGGAGCAAGACTGAGTGTCTACATGCATATGGGTGCTAATTACTTAAGTCATTTTCTATTTCAATGCTTCTGCTAGGGATTAAATCTGAGACCTCTGGTTTAATAGTCTTATATATGCTCAACCGATTGAGCTTAAGAGAATTTATAGACAAGCAATGTTTGCAGCTAGTATACTATAAATACCAGGGTTACATGATTATCACCACAGCATCAACATGGAAAAAATGTTTTTTTAATAGAAGATGATCGGTTAAATGAACTGATCAACAAAACTGTGAAAATAATAATAAATGTTTTAATATATGGGTGTTTGAGCATGCATTTTCCTACTTTTAGCAGTATCCGCGATTAAACCGAGGATCATCTACATTCACATGATATTCAACATAAGTCTGTTCTGAGTGATCAAAACGATAACTTTACTCATTTGTCAACTATTCTATTAAATGAACAACACCTGGTAACTTTTCTTGGCTTGAATCATTCATTATAACTACCTAAGGAATATATGGTTCCCTTTAATCGCAAAATATCTTTTTTATTACTTCGCAGCTAAGTCATGGAGGGTTATCCCTTAGCAACTTAATTAGTCATGGACACATCATTCGTACCGTGGACATTCATTTCACCTTTTGTCAGCACTTTAGAGCATTACGACGTTGGTATTGAAGTTTTTGTTTGAAAATGGCAGTAACGTAACAGTACAAATCATGGTAACACATAAAGACACATTGGTAAAAGTACGAAATATTTAAGAATTCAAAACAGATGTATATTTCAAAAACAACTTCCCTATATAATAATATTAGATGCATCCCCATACAATTGTCACTAGTCAATAACATGCTACATATATACCTTACTCGAGCTCCTAGCCTGTGTGAATTGTCTTTATATGCCCCCATAATGCCATACATCGTCTGTAAATAATTGTATCATGTTGGAGGTAAAAGCATGGATTTACAAGCTACAGGTGTGGTGATGTACCAGATAAATAAATCTCAAGACAAAATGAGCTTTTTAAATGATTTAATCAATAATTATTCTGTAATGGACTGGATCAGGACTAAAATGTAATTTTCAACATGCATGTCAACATAATTACCCCCATATATATAATTGCCCTTTTAAATACCGGTAGTATATTGCAAATTTACTATGTGTAAGTGATTTTGGCTATTTTTAGTAAGAAATCTACACTCCAACTGGCGTAAAATATGCGAGTTTGCGTATTATATGCAAGTTGATTGTCTTCCCAAACTTGACCAAAGTTACTGTTATTATTTAGTGTATTTTAATCAAAATATAATAATGATAATTTAATGCAGTTTTATGCACCATCACCTCACAACCTACAGAGTCCTTGTTCTATTACACAGGATGCCTGGGCTCTTCGTTAGAAGAGTTTCATGCCCAAAGGCCTTTATTAGAAAAAAATATGGTACATTTCTACTTGACATGGTGAAGTGAGTGGTAGCCCTTGATGTTTCAATGTCATGTGGTTGGATGAGGTCTAGAGTCCATCAGCTGTCCATCACTGATGAATGAGATATACGTATATATTAACTGTGTTTGATCATGGGTACAGCAAGTCAGGCTAGAGATGTACCTTAAATTGGAGGTTCATCTTGTGTTGAGGTTCATCTTGTGTTTGTTTTTATTTTCTTATCTAGTTGCTATATATGTCTTAAAGCCTGAACATTGATTTTAATGAGATGGAATTGTAATGCATAATACTTATGATAAATTACTCAAAATAGTATGCTTGGACAATATGATTAATACACACAAGTAATATAATAATTATGTTTGTTGATCTATATATATATTAAAAGTGTGATCATCCATAAATCAGCAATATATAGATACAGGGATATTAGTCTTGCCCTAGACCTACAGCTGGTTAAAAGTGTGTTGTTCAAGTTATCTTTTGACTTAATTTTCCATGTTCAGTTTGAATTGTATACCACCTACCCTCAAATAATTTGTATTGCTTTTCTTTGAGAAGTATTGACTGGGATCCTTCTCAAATTTAAGAAGCATGTGCTTGCTTGGTTCTTATATTATGTATAAGTACTTGACAGTCTTGGATTTTAAATTTTAAATTTTGGTGTTATTGTTATTCCTCAGTAAGGACTTTGTTCTGTTTTGTTCTTAGTTATATCAGGCATATTAGTTATACCAGAATATGCCTGTTTGATGTTTAAAATATGATTCAAGAAACAAGATGGCAGACAGGATCGAAGCCATCTTGGAGTTGGACAGTATGAAGTATTTAATAGACAGGTACAGGTCTAGATCTTCAAATCTCATGTTAGATTTTGATATTGATTTCATGCAGTAGTTGGCAGCAATTAATGCAGCCTTCTTTTATTTTGACTTCATTGCTTTTCTCAGGTACTGGCTAGATGCATGGTTCTTTTGCATTTTAGTTTCCTATATATAGGATCCCCCTTAAAGCTTGGTCACAGTACTAGTGATTGACTTGTTTAATTTTTGAGACTGGGCAAGTAATATGGTCAGAAGAAAACTAGCTGTGTGAAACAGAAATGATAAACTGGTGTTAATTTTGATTAATTTGAGCTCAAACTAAAGCTAACGGATAGATAAAATAAGGTAAATGTTTTTGACATGCCAATATTTATTATGCAATCAATAGGAAATCTTTTCTCCCCTTTCATTTTCCAGTATTAAACAGGGATGAGGGGGCCAAAGACTCTCATGATCACACATCTATGACTAAGTGTTAAAGAAGTGTAGCCGATTCGACTACAGTACATCATACCATCTCATACACATTTTTGATTCTATTTTATTAGCTCACCTGGTCCAAAAGACCAAGGTGAGCTATTCAATACAGTAGCATCCAGCATCTGTCCGTCAGTCTGTCAACAGCTACCTTAGCTTGTGCAGCACACAATGACTTCGTAACACTAAATATCAACAAGTTTGATGAAACTTTGTATGCAGTAATATATCCACAAGAAACATCCTAAACATTCAATTGAGTCCAGAAAATACCATCTCGGGCACTAAATATGTCAGTGCTAGTACACATCACATTGGTCATTAATCTGACGAAGGTAACAGTGGTGTCATCGAAGCGACATACTCTTATCGAAGCGACATACCCTTAAATATCATATTGGTTGTGTTATATAACTTCTGTCATATTTACACTACCAACCTGAAGAAAATGTTCCAGAATGAAGTTGTTTATATTTGTCAAAAGTACTGACTATGTTTTTTTTGTTTTTTTTTTCAAATATTGTATCTCCATCATGGATTATAGCTGTGCAGCATCTAATTCTTTTTGTTTGTAGACATGTGCATGGAGAACACTACAACTGAAAGGGAAAGAAAATAACAATTTTCCCTGTTCATAATATTTGTTTTCACTTGACTGTGTAGCTTTAACTTGCTGTATCACCAAACATTGTACAGTAATACATTTTATTGTTACACTATATATATACAGTACATTCCAGTTAATCGGGTAACGCTTAATAGGGTATTTCGTTTATTGGGGTAAAAATTCAAAAACCAAAACCATTTTCTCTTGAATCATGTTTTAAAAAATCGTTTAATTGGGTTGGAAAAGTCGTATATTTAGGTTATTCAACTACGATAATTTGACAAAAAAGATATAAATGCTCCAATTTTCACGAAAGTCATCACGTATTTCTTAAAAAGTTTTAGACATTTATCAACAAATAGGGCAATTTAGATGGTTATAATGTCAAAAAACGGTAAAATATTACCTTAAACGATAATGTTATGTCGGGGTTTTGTCATGTTTAGAACTGTGTTGTTGTTCTGCCTCGTGGGGTTTTCCCCCCCAACAGGAAATCGATTAAGAATTGTGGGTAATATCAAATGTTATTTTTAGAGTCAACAGCAGGCCAACGTAATGAGGGTTTAAAAGCATATAATTAAGCTACTAGACAATTAAACTTTTACACTTCTGGGATGTAAAATCTTTGAAGCAGAAACCAGAACAATAGGTTTTGACCTGGGTCTGACATTGCTACAGACCGATTGATATCACCACTAACTGTGGCGAATTAAAAGTGAGGGGTTCGCCACGGGGAAATGTGACGACACCGGTACACAGATGAGTTATTAAAAAAACAGTAGCGAGCAGATAAAAGGACAGACGCCCGACGTTAGCTTATAGTTTTATCAGTGACTGCCAGTGTCAAGGTCGTATTTATACCACAGGAAACGACCCAAATAAACTCTGTTTCTCCGATCTCTGTGCTTTGGCAATTGAAAATAATATGGAATACATAGCGAACAAAAGAATGTCTCTATGATAAACATAAATTATTTTAGCTGTGATTGTCGGCAAGTCCTTAGATCGTATGTCAAATTAGGAACATGTGGATGAAACAGGGATGTATGACCCCCGATTTGAGGTGCTACGATTGTACTGTGTCACGAATAAGAAACAATCTGTAATGTTTTATTATTTTAATACATGTATTTTCATACAATTAGTTGTAGTAATCTGACAAGTTGACATCAGTAAAAAGCACAAACAAAAACACAGTTTATTAACAATAATAACGCAAATATTTTCATCCAAAATCGACAAGACCCAAGTCTGACAACCATTACGGACCAAATCCAAGATGGCGACGTGCATTTTGGCTTATTGCATAAGTCGGTTAATCGGGTAAAAAGCCCCCGCAAATAGGCAACCCAATTAAGCGGAATGCACTGTATATATACAAGTCTCAGGGTAATCACAAATGTCTTATCTAATTGCAATCGAAGGATAATCAGATGTTCATTTTTAGCCTTCTTTATCCATGTGCTCACAAATGGTGGGTGCTAATTAAAGCTCCTAGTTATTACTTATTCATAGTACACATTTTCTGACAATTCTGTGCTTCAGTGCAGTAATTAACAAGCAACTTTACTATTTGCTGCTAGCATGGTGGAAATATAGCTAAACATTGTCATACACGATTGCTATATGATGATGGTCAGTGTGTTCGATTTGTATTGGAAATACTGTCATGAAAAAAGAAATTATTCTCACCCCAGCAATCTTATAAGAATGAATCTATCAATGGATCCCATACTTATGTCCCGCATTTGATAGTCATTGGTCAGCCAGGATGCTTTGGTTGCTATAGAGACCATGAATTTATGGAAATGTGTCAGAACAGAACTTGTGAATTGAGTTTTGTGTGAAAGTATTCCTTTGCCAGGTCCATGCATCGTACTGGAAAAAGGGGATGTTTTAGGGCACCACTACTCTGATAAGACAGGGAAAATAGACCGATTTGAACCAGGAACCACCAAACGCTGTCTAATTGTGTTACCTGGCCAATGGTGATCAGGTCAGCTCATGTTTTAATACATGTACAGTAATTATAACATAAATATGATTTTACCAAGTCAAAAAAACTAACTATTTTATCACAATATATGAAAACACACAAACTTTCCTCAGCGCTGTCAAATATAAGTTTCATATACTGAATTTGTTTTTACACAAATTTTGCTATCTGTATTCATATTAAAGGGGCACATCGATACAGCCAGCTTAAATATAATAATTAACCACCACCACCCCTCGATTTGTGATGGGGAAGGACTCTAGTAAATCCTAGGATAAATTATAGTTGAAAAAGGAATTGCTGTGGGGGGAATACATCTACAATATCACCCGGCTTTGACTAGCTGAGACTTTCCTACTTTCTCATATACCTTTCAGCGTAAACTCTCGAGAATATCTAAAGTATTGACATCAAACCAATCAGAAGTATTCTTTCATTTTTAGACCCCTAATATATATATATAGCAACAGGCGAGACTAACGATTGGAAATTCTAATGTGCCAGATCAGCATGTCTTGGGGTAGAAATTGCACGGTTGGAATTATAAAGGGGTTAGTTTTGCAATGGCACAGCCTGGATGGAACACCATGTTACTGAGCAGCAATAGACATGGATCAGTTTAGTACCAGACATGGGCTTATTGCCAGGTAAATAAGGTATAATAGGTATGTAAATTTAACCCTATGGGTAATATGTTGTTATTTTGTTTGTCCTAGGTGCTATAGTTAATATTGTGAATTTTGTAATTGCACCATAAACACGACGTTATTGATGTTGTAATCGAGTCAAAGTGTTGTGTCAGCTAGTGGTGTCATCTCCAGGTCTCCAGGGTACTAGTACGTACTACATAAATTAGTATATAACGGCTAGGATGTATTGCCTACTGGTGTCAGGCCCAGTGGTAACTGGACACTGGATCATCATATCTGTAATAACTACCTCATTGTGTGGTCATATATAGATAGATTTGATGTCCCGTACATGTAAATTGACTACGACAGCAGAATTTAAGGACAAAATAAAAATGCAGGTTATTTCAATCGCTGCAATGATTAATTTAATGTTAATTGAATGTATCACATGGGAAATAAACACACATGATATGATGACATCACATTGGAATCAATAAACATGACATGATGACATTACATTGGAATCAATAAACATGACATGATGACATCACATTGGAAATAAACACACATGATATGATGACATCACATTGGAATCAATAAACATGGCATTATGACATCACATTAACATCAATAAACACAACATTATGACATCACAATGGAATCCAGACATGACATGATGACATAACATTGGAATCAATAAACATGACATCACAATGGAATCTAGACATGACATGATGACATCACATTGGAATCAATAAACATGATATGATGACATTACATTGGAATCAATAAACATGACATCACATTGGAATCAACAGACATGACATGATGATATCACATTAACATCAATAAACACCATTATAACATCACAATGGAATCCAGACATGACATGATGACATCACATTGGAATCAATAGACATGACATTATGACATCACAATGGAATCAATAAACATGACATCACATTGGAATCAACAGACATGACATTATGACATCACATTTGAATCAGTAGAAATGACATAATGTTACTATGAAACTAAAGACATGACTGGATAAAACAATAGTGAATCTTTATTGCACACAAAAGACCTGGACTTGATGTCGGGACCTGAGATTTTTTATTAAGTTTACACTTGCTCTTTAGAAATTCTGTATCAGCCTGTAGCAAATTAACTTTGTTGACATGCTTTTGCAGGAAGTCTACTGAAGGATATTGGTGTGGATTGAATTTGCATTTTTCATTATCTCAAAATTGGACTTCAAATGTAATCTTCTGTAATGAGCTCTGAAGCTGATGCACGTGTCAACCATTATAAGCCAACCGAGTCTGAACTAGAGGTTAACTGTAATAGTGGCGGCCATCCAGTGACAAATAGATGGCATGCTGATTGGATTGTAAGTGCCTTCTCCTCCTCAAGTGTCTGTTAGATTTATAAGAGTTAGCTTCGTCAATATAACTCGTCAGGCTAGTTTAGTCATGTAAATTTGTTTCTTACTAAGTGATAACACCTTTTTGATAAAACTTCAGGATCAGCATCAATTATTGCTGAACTTTTCAACCCTACAACCCTAATAATTCCTCTTAACTTGGCAGCAGTTTTGTGATTTTGAATCATAGCTTGGAAATGATTTGCCAAAATTTCCTTCAGTGATTGTGTATTAGGGTAGTTCTATATTATCAGCAATAACTGATATATACTACATCTGTCTTGTATTTATTCATCAGTTAATTGGTATCTTCAACTATAGGTTCTGATTCACTACAACATATACATAAGGATTAGCTGAACCATTGATAGAGAATGGTGTTTTATTAATTACAGCCCATATAGAAAATTAGGACCATTTAGGGTGTTTTATTAATTACAGCCCATATAGAAAATTAGGACCATTTATATATATATATAGGGCCAAGATAAATTGATGAGTAACAATATTGAGCTGAAGTATATTTATTGGAACACACATGTACCACAGTTTTTGTGTGTGTACCAGGTAATTACCGGTACCTGCTTTTAGAAGTTGAAGTTGGTGAGGAATAGAACGATAGGCTTCTTCAATCCATCTAAAAGATTATTTCCAGATGGATCATTAGACTTGAAAGCAAAAGGTCACTTGGAATTGATGTACAAATCAGAAAGGTATGTTCTGAATGATAAAAAATGGCCTGTATTTTGTAATTTTGTCAGCTTTTGTACATTCCTGTCACCTATATATATATAATTGCCATTATTTTGTATATGCAAGTACCATTTGAGTTGAAATCACAGAGCAATATTGGTTCCCATGCCCTTACACAGTGATATTGGGTCCCATGCCCTTACACAGTGATATTGGGTCCCATGCCCTTACACAGTGATATTGGGTCCCACACCCTTACACAGTGATATTGGGTCCCACGCCCTTACACAGTGATATTGGGTCCCACACCCTTACACAGTGATATTGGGTCCCACATCCTTACACAGTGATATTGGGTCCCACACCCTTACACAGTGATATTGGGTCCCACACCCTTACACAGTGATATTGGGTCACATGACCTTACACAGTGATATTGTGTCCAACTCCCTTACACAGTGATATTGGGTCCCACGCCCTTACATAGTGATATTGGGTCCCATGCCCTTACACAGTGATATTGGGTCCCACACCCTTACACAGTAATATTGTGTCCAACTCCCTTACACAGTGATATTGGGTCCCACACCCTTACACAGTGATATTAGGTCCCATGCCCTTACACAGTGATATTGGGTCCCAAGCCCTTACACAGTGATATTGGGTCCCATGCCCTTACACAGTGATATTGGGTCCCACGCCCTTACACAGTGATATTGGGTCCCACACCCTTACACAGTGATATTGGGTCCCACACCCTTACACAGTGATATTGGGTCCCACACCCTTACACAGTGATATTGGGTCCCACACCCTTACACAGTGATATTGGGTCCCATGACCTTACACAGTGATATTGGGTCCCACACCCTTACACAGTGATATTGGGTCCCATGCCCTTACACAGTGATATTGGGTCCCACACCCTTACACAGTGATATTGGGTCCCACACCCTTACACAGTGATATTGGGTCCCACGCCCTTACACAGTGATATTGGGTCCCACACCCTTACACAGTGATATTGGGTCCCACACGACCTTACACAGTGATATTGGGTCCCATGCCCTTACACAGTGATATTGGGTCCCACACCCTTACACAGTGATATTGGGTCCCAAGCCCTTACACAGTGATATTAGGTCCCACACCCTTACACAGTGATATTGGGTCCCACGCCCTTACACAGTGATATTGGGTCCCACACCCTTACACAGTGATATTGGGTCCCACGCCCTTACACAGTGATATTGGGTCCCACGCCCTTACACAGTGATATTGGGTCCCACACCCTTACACAGTGATATTGGGTCCCACACCCTTACACAGTGATATTGGGTCCCACGCCCTTACACAGTGATATTGGGTCCCACACCCTTACACAGTGATATTGGGTCCCACGCCCTTACACAGTGATATTGGGTCCCACACCCTTACACAGTGATATTAGGTCCCACACCCTTACACAGTGATATTAGGTCCCACACCCTTACACAGTGATATTGGGTCCCACGCCCTTACACAGTGATATTGGGTCCCACACCCTTACACAGTGATATTGGGTCCCACACCCTTACACAGTGATATTGGGTCCCACACCCTTACACAGTGATATTGGGTCCCACACCCTTACACAGTGATATTGGGTCCCACACCCTTACACAGTGATATTGGGTCCCACACCCTTACACAGTGATATTGGGTCACATGACCTTACACAGTGATATTGTGTCCAACTCCCTTACACAGTGATATTGGGTCCCACGCCCTTACATAGTGATATTGGGTCCCATGCCCTTACACAGTGATATTGGGTCCCACACCCTTACACAGTAATATTGTGTCCAACTCCCTTACACAGTGATATTGGGTCCCACACCCTTACACAGTGATATTAGGTCCCATGCCCTTACACAGTGATATTGGGTCCCAAGCCCTTACACAGTGATATTGGGTCCCATGCCCTTACACAGTGATATTGGGTCCCACGCCCTTACACAGTGATATTGGGTCCCACACCCTTACACAGTGATATTGGGTCCCACACCCTTACACAGTGATATTGGGTCCCACACCCTTACACAGTGATATTGGGTCCCACACCCTTACACAGTGATATTGGGTCCCATGACCTTACACAGTGATATTGGGTCCCACGCCCTTACACAGTGATATTGGGTCCCATGCCCTTACACAGTGATATTGGGTCCCACACCCTTACACAGTGATATTGGGTCCCACACCCTTACACAGTGATATTGGGTCCCACGCCCTTACACAGTGATATTGGGTCCCACACCCTTACACAGTGATATTGGGTCCCACACGACCTTACACAGTGATATTGGGTCCCATGCCCTTACACAGTGATATTGGGTCCCACACCCTTACACAGTGATATTGGGTCCCAAGCCCTTACACAGTGATATTGGGTCCCACACCCTTACACAGTGATATTGGGTCCCACGCCCTTACACAGTGATATTGGGTCCCACACCCTTACACAGTGATATTGGGTCCCACGCCCTTACACAGTGATATTGGGTCCCACGCCCTTACACAGTGATATTGGGTCCCACACCCTTACACAGTGATATTGGGTCCCACACCCTTACACAGTGATATTGGGTCCCACGCCCTTACACAGTGATATTGGGTCCCACACCCTTACACAGTGATATTGGGTCCCACGCCCTTACACAGTGATATTGGGTCCCACACCCTTACACAGTGATATTGGGTCCCACACCCTTACACAGTGATATTAGGTCCCACACCCTTACACAGTGATATTGGGTCCCACACCCTTACACAGTGATATTGGGTCCCACGCCCTTACACAGTGATATTGGGTCCCACCCCCTTACACAGTGATATTGGGTCCCATGCCCTTACACAGTGATATTGGGTCCCATGCCCTTACACAGTGATATTGGGTCCTGTGACCTTACACAGTGATATTGGGTCCCACACCCTTACACAGTGATATTGGGTCCCACACCCTTACACAGTGATATTGGGTCCCACACCCTTACACAGTGATATTGGGTCCCACGCCCTTACACAGTGATATTGGGTCCCACGCCCTTACACAGTGATATTGGGTCCCACACCCTTACACAGTGATATTGGGTCCCACACCCTTACACAGTGATATTGGGTCCCACGCCCTTACACAGTGATATTGGGTCCCACACCCTTACACAGTGATATTGGGTCCCACGCCCTTACACAGTGATATTGGGTCCCACACCCTTACACAGTGATATTAGGTCCCACACCCTTACACAGTGATATTAGGTCCCACACCCTTACACAGTGATATTGGGTCCCACACCCTTACACAGTGATATTGGGTCCCACGCCCTTACACAGTGATATTGGGTCCCACCCCCTTACACAGTGATATTGGGTCCCATGCCCTTACACAGTGATATTGGGTCCCATGCCCTTACACAGTGATATTGGGTCCTGTGACCTTACACAGTGATATTGGGTCCCACACCCTTACACAGTGATATTGGGTCCCACACCCTTACACAGTGATATTGGGTCCCACACCCTTACACAGTGATATTGGGTCACATGACCTTACACAGTGATATTGGGTCCCATGCCCTTGATTACATACTGATATAGAGGTTACACAACGAGTGGTTGTTGGATATGGAATTGATTTCACACGAGTAAGTTATTTTTTAAAAGTTACAAAAGACACGAGCTTTAGCGAGTGTTTTTTGCAACTTTTAAAAAATAACTTACGAGTGTGAAATAAATTCCATATCCAACAATCTCGAGTCGTGTGACCTGTTTCTACCACAATAATATCGGCTTGAATCAAAGGGAAACGTGACCAAGTATAAGTTCGCGTATGCAAATAAAGTGTACCGGTGACGTCCGGGACCCGGTGACGTGACGTCATTAGATTATTGATGACGTCAATAACAATTGCAGTTTGGGTCAAAGTTCACCGTGTTAGCCAATCGAAATGCGTACAGAGTTTATACCACGTGTGGTATAAACAGATTGTTAATCAACAGCTGTAATGATTAACTGATGGTCTGAGAGTTGAATAACACAGGGTATTGTGGTAGAAATATAGGATCCCATACATGCCCATGGCCAAAGGTATACAGAGTATTATCCATTTAAAGCTGTTTCTTCTTGAAAGATTGGTGGTAGGACACCCAACACTTTATCCTAGACAACAATAATGATAAATGATGTGTTGGCTGACAGGTCAGACATTGGTTTTTAAAAAAAACTACCAATCTTATCAGTCAGATCAGCAATGTAGTTCTAAATCGGTCAACATCATTCAGTGGTTCATTATTTGAACATAAACTGTAACATAGCTCATTGCAGGTAATCCCTATATATACATGTACACATTTGGTTTTGGTTAGAGATTATATCTCTGTTGGGCAATAAACTTTAGGTGTTTTATTTCAAAAAGGTATTTAAACATAACTAAATTTGTAATTGAACAGTTTTGTAATATTTACTAAGTGAAGCACCTGCCTTCAGGTTCTTTGATCATTTAGCTGACTGTGTAACCTCTCATGACATTTTCTTTGGTAGCATGTAAAAAAATTTGATTCAAATCGCCCTTACTTCCATGGTCCGTCTGTCGTCTATTTGTCGTCCATCTGTAAACAATCCTCTTGAAAAGTCCTGTGGGGATATTTCTCCCAACTTCATGTGTAGGTTCCCCTTGGTCCTTAGTTGTGCCATTTGGATATAAATTTTTAATCAGAAAAACAAAATGGTCGACTTGCAGCCATCTTGGATTTTGATAATTGAAGTTTGTTATTGCTATTTCTTGCAAAGTACTAGAGGGATATTCCTCAAGCATCATGTGTAGGTTCCCCTAGTTGTGCCATTTAATTTGGATTTGGAATTTTGATCAATAAAATAACATGGCCGACAGGCAGCCATCTTGGATTTTGTTAATTGAAGTTTGTTATCGTTATTTCTTTAAAAGTACTGGAGCAAGAGGTACCGTATTCCTTAAACTTTATGTGTATGTTCCTTGGTCCGTAGTTGTGCAATTTCAATGTAGATTTTTTATCAGAAAAACAAGATGGCCATCTAAAAAAAAACAAAATGGCCCGCAGATGGCCATCTTGGATTTTGATAATTGAAGGTTGTTCCACATGGTCCCTTGTTGTGCCAATTCAATTTAGATATTCTGATTAGAAAAAGGAAAAGAAGATCAGTCTTACATAAAGCCAATAAAGATCATTCAATGGTGGGCTTGTTGTTATTTATATACAGTGTATATAATTACCATTTATGCATTGATGTAACACATTTTCACAGAGAGAGAAAAAACAAACCTTTGTAAGATATTGTGATACAATGCTTACAAGGGGATTGATAAGACCCTTGCAATATTTACTAGAAAGTACATTTGAAAGAGTATGTATTATGGCTGTCCTCACTGGCCACAAGGACAAAAAAGTGGAGTGTATTAATTAAGGTATTGATGTGTACACAACACAGTAATGGCTGTGTTGGGGATCAATATCCCTGTCACTCTGTGTTACCACCGATATGTATGTCTTTCCTAAATCGATGACATAAAAACTTGGCCAGTGGTAGCCTAGCTTACTGCTTCACCGGCTCAAACTTTCTGTATTGGAGATTTTCAGCCTCATACTTGGTTTATACTGAAAAGAAGACAGTCTAGTAGCTATAGCTAGTCCCATATATCCAGTCCAACATTATAATACTTTGTCAGTACAAATCTAGCTTATACATGAGCATTAATGTCTGACTCCATGTATACACTTGGTCATAGTCAGTACAGATCTAACTTACATTGTAAACATGAGGGTCTGACTCCATGTATACACTTGGTCATAGTCAGTACAGATCTAACTTATATTGTAAACATGAGAGTCTGACTCCATGGATCTATCTAACTTATATTGTAAACATGAGAGTCTGACTCCATGGATATATCTAACTTATATTGTAAACATGAGAGTCTGACTCCATGGATATATCTAACTTATATTGTAAACATGAGAGTCTGACTCCATGTATACACTTGGTCATAGTCAGTACAGATCTAACTTATATTGTAAACATGAGAGTCTGACTCCATGGATCTATCTAACTTATATTGTAAACATGAGAGTCTGACTCCATGGATATATCTAACTTATATTGTAAACATGAGAGTCTGACTCCTGCTCAGTGTACCATTGGTCAGTACCACCTCCTCAACTGAAGCATTATTAATGATGTGAATATGAGGGGAAGACTCCTGTACAGGATTGACATGATTTGATAAAGAGTCCGTATCTCAGATCTAGAGATGAAGCAGGACATGGTAAGGGGGCTGTTACAATCCAGAAACTAGTACTGCATTACAGGAAACATCCTGTCCAAGGGAGGTACAGATACTGCTAATTCCTCCATAGGGAGTCCGACATTCTCAGGTGAACTATATATAGCTTGTCCATGCATAAAAAGTAGTCTAAGATATTATATACCCAGTAAAGGCATATATAGAGAGATACTTTGATAGTGTGGACAGGACCTTGGTGATTATATTGATTACTCGCTTGGCCTTCACATAATTCACATTGATGCAGTGAGAACAATTGTCGTGATGTTGCCACTAAATGACATTGTTTTGTGTGATGTCACTATATCAGGGTTTTTTTTTTGACACAACAAAAAATTCATGCTACCGTATCCAAAAAACCTGATTGATCAATGTAGCTCACAACAATTTGTGTATAGGGAACTTTTCTAAACCGATCATGTACACAGTACATGAGTATTTGGCTGGTTTATAGATGGTTCAGTTTGGGGAAGTGATCCATTTTGACATGTTACGGATATGATAGGATTCTGGGATAATTATTGATGGATGATGTTTTGTATCTCTGAACCATCAATAACAATATGGCAGTTTATGAATACATATAATGCAGAATTTATAAGAAAAATAAACTAATTAAATACATTCTGATACTGATTGTAGACGTATATGAACACGTTACTTAGTATTATATATGAACATGTTACTATGCAATGTTAATTGTCACAGGAGCTTGTACGTCACGTGTCAAAGTCTTAGGTGTAATGCTTCCTTCATAGGATTTTTGTGCATGTCTCAATTTTTTTTTAGGGAGTTTTTTTCTAATTCTAAGACGTACACTTATACGCCCCTTATATCTGGAGAATAGTTATATTGTTCCCACCACCCAGGGGCCTGAGGGTTGGGGCCAAAAAGAGTCAAATTGGCTGAAATTTCAAGAAATCGTCTCAAGAAACAGCTATGATAGATTCGATTACCCCTCATGGTTTATGGTGCTACAAAGGGTCAAATTGACTAAAATTTAAAAAATCTTTTCATGAAATCAGATATTGTAGAATCAAATACTGTTCATGTATGGAAGGGTCTTAAGATGCTTTTTCAAAATTGTAATGTCATGGCCCCTGGGTTTCACATTTACCCTTGGGGAGGAGCTAAACTTTCCTCTTAGTTTACAACTGTTTACATTATAAATGTTTTAGACTCAAATGACCACTAAGGTCCATGGGCCTCATGTATAAGGGGTTGTAAAGATATACATGTACAAAAATTAAGTTGAAGATCAAATAGATGTGAATTTAGTCAATGGATATTGAGTGAGTGAAATATCACACACCATGTGGGTTGACTGTTCTAGTGTTTGTATATCTAGTGGAGGTTCTCATGAAGGCCTGTGATACACTGTTATGTGGTGTGGTAAAGGAAATGTTCCATTAGCTTCACAAGTGCTTTGTTTGTAAATAGTTTGTCCAGCATAAGTACATACCCATTACACTACACATGTAAGTGTTTGTGGTACTGAAACTGAAAATGTATGTTATTTTACAAAAGTTTTGAATCTTAGAATACTTTAAAAAAAAAAAAAAAAAATCGAAATATTTTTAGCATTTACCATTGTAAAATAATTATATAATATAAAAATTGTATATTTTTAAGCAGATTGTTTTGGGAGCTTCATGTAGTTGACGGTGTAACAAAAGTGTCCTTTGTACGAATATATTATAGAATTAAAATGTATACCATATGTTGTATACTAATTATCTCAGATATTCAAGATGTTGATTGTTGATACTCAAGTGAGTTGTCATTATAATTAGCATTGTGGAGTTGTACTCTGATTTCTTTTGATTGTTTGGTAACAAATGTATTTTGAAAGGATTTGTAATGGCAAATAACAGACTTAGAAATCTTCTCGGGGGGGAAACTTCAAATTGTTTTATTCTAAAATAAATCCAGAATAATTTAATTTGAATAATTGTTCCATTTCTGTGACTCATTTGGCTTGTTTACATATGCATACAAATTGAAGTTTTGTCAAGATTCCTGCTTAAAATTTTCAATTGAATGATATTCGTTGCTTTGATGGCGTTGATTTGAGCTATTTTGTTTACTTTTGCAGGAGGATTTGCTATCGTGTTCCTGGTGAAGGCTCAGAATGGTAATCACTATGCTCTGAAGCGTCTGTTTGTGAACAATGATCAGGACCTGACAGTGTGTAAGAGGGAGATTCACATAGCGGTGAGTTTACATCTATTTCTACCACCGTTAGACAATAATTGATATATATTCTTACAGAAGTGATATATGGCCGCACTTCTATATATTAATCTTTCAAGGAAGTATTAACATTGATGTCTATTTTCTTCATAATTTCTAAAATGCATGTATAATCTAATTATGAACGTGATTCAGTTTTAGAATTATTTTAGCAGGCTGATTTTAGATATATCAATCATTTAAACAAAACAAAAATTGTAAATGGAAAAAAAATGTGTAATTGATAATTCGTAGAATGCTTAGAAACTATTGTTCCTTTCACAGAAAACATTATCAGGCCATAAGAATATCATCAAATATGTAGATTCCAGTATAACAGTAACAACCAACCGTGTGTACGAGGTGATGATTTTAATGCAATATTGTAGAGGTAAGTTATCAACTTTAAACTATAGAGTTTCCAAATATAATGTGCGAGTTTTAAATGATGGGAAGGTGCTATGTATGGATATGTTAATTTCATTGGTGAGGAGGCCCTGTGCATGAATATAATATAGTTTATAGTTATAAGAGGCCTAGATCCATTAAGTATTTTATTGTTAGGAGGCCTAGGTCCATTAAGTATTCTGTTGTTAGGAGGCCTAGGTCCATTAAGTATTTTATTGTTAGGATCGAGGCCTAGGTCCATTAAGTATTTTATTGTTAGGAGACCTAGGTCCATTAAGTATTCTATTGTTAGGAGGCCTAGGTCCATTAAGTATTCTATTGTTAGGAGGCCTAGGTCCATTAAGTATTTTATTGTTAGGAGGCCTAGGTCCATTAAGTATTCTATTGTTAGGAGGCCTAGGTCCATTAAGTATTTTATTGTTAAGAGGCCTAGGTCCATTAAGTATTCTATTGTTAAGAGGCCTAGGTCCATTAAGTATTCTATTGTTAGGAGGCCTAGGTCCATTAAGTATTCGATTGTTAGGAGGCCTAGGTCCATTAAGTATTCTGTTGTTAGGAGGCCTAGGTCCATTAAGTATTTTATTGTTAGGAGGCCTATAGGTCCATTAAGTATTCTATTGTTAGGAGGCCTAGGTCCATTAAGTATTTTATTGTTAGGAGGCCTAGGTCCATTAAGTATTTTATTGTTAGGAGGCCTAGGTCCATTAAGTATTCTATTGTTAGGAGGCCTAGGTCCATTAAGTGTTCTTTTGTTAGGAGGCCTAGGTCCATTAAGTATTCTTTTGTTTGGAGGCCTAGGTCCATTAAATATTTTATTGTTAGGAGGCCTAGGTCTGTTAATTATTTTATCGTAAGTAGGTTTATATATGACTATTTGTTTAATAATCATTGTTTTGAAGTATTTACCTAAATTGCTGTTTGTTTATGAATGAAAAATTCCAATTTGCTTATATTTGTAGGTCATGTGATACAATTAATGAATGATCGATTGAATGTTGGATTTTCGGAGAAGGAGGTATTACGTATTTTCTGTGATGTGTGTGAAGCAGTAGCAAGACTACACCATTGTCAAACACCTATAATTCACCGAGATTTAAAGGTATTTATATTAGGTCAGAGATCGCAGCTGACCATTGCACTTATAAAGAACACAGGAGATTTAAAGGTATCTCTACTGGGCCAGACTATACTGTCAAACACCCATAAAACAGAGATTTAAAGGTGTTTATACTGGGCCAGACTATACTGTCAAACGCCCATAAAACAGAGATTTAAAGGTGTTTATACTGGGCCAGACTGTACTGTCAAACGCCCATAAAACAGAGATTTAAAGGTGTTTATACTGGGCCAGACTGTACTGTCAAACGCCCATAAAACAAGAGATTAAAAGGTGTTTATACTGGGCCAGACTACACTGTCAAACGTCCATAAAACACAGAGATTAAAAGGTGTTTATACTGGGCCAGACTACACTGTCAAACACCCATAAAACACAGAGATTAAAAGGTGTTTATACTGGGCCAGACTATACTGTCAAACACCCATAAAACACAGAGATTAAAAGGTGTTTATACTGGGCCAGACTACACTGTCAAACGTCCATAAAACACAGAGATTAAAAGGTGTTTATACTGGGCCAGACTACACTGTCAAACACCCATAAAACACAGAGATTAAAAGGTGTTTATACTGGGCCAGACTACACTGTCAAACGCCCATAAAACACAGAGATTTAGAGGTGTTTATACTGGGCCAAACTGTACTGTCAAACACCCATAAAACACAGAGATTAAAAGGTGTTTATACTGGGCCAGACGGTACTGTCAAACACCCATAAAACACAGAGATTAAAAGGTGTTTATACTGGGCCAGACTATACTGTCAAACACCCATAAAACACAGAGATTAAAAGGTGTTTATACTGGGCCAGACTACACTGTCAAACGCCCATAAAACACAGAGATTTAGAGGTGTTTATACTGGGCCAAACTGTACTGTCAAACACCCATAAAACACAGAGATTAAAAGGTGTTTATACTGGGCCAGACGGTACTGTCAAACACCCATAAAACACAGAGATTAAAAGGTGTTTATACTGGGCCAGACTATACTGTCAAACACCCATAAAACACAGAGATTAAAAGGTGTTTATACTGGGCCAGACTACACTGTCAAACGTCCATAAAACACAGAGATTAAAAGGTGTTTATACTGGGCCAGACTACACTGTCAAACACCCATAAAATACAGAGATTAAAAGGTGTTTATACTGGGCCAGACTACACTGTCAAACGCCCATAAAACACAGAGATTTAGAGGTGTTTATACTGGGCCAGACTATACACTTTTGAACACCCACAGATTAAAAATATTCAAGCATCCACAAGACATAGATTAAACAGTACATTGTATTTGCATTGTTTAACATTAAACAATGTTTGTCATACTGAGCTGGCTGAAATTTTCATCCTGCTGAAAAAAAGTCTTTTCTGTAACATTGGTCCTTTTTTCGGTCATAATGATCAATAACTTACTCTTCCAACTTGCTGAAACTATTGATTTCTTAAAGTTCCTGCTCACAGCAGTTTGTGAAGCACTACTTCAGAATACTTTGATTGATATCAGAATGAAATGTGAGTCAATTTCCAGTCGTAATTGGTCGATCAGCAGTGTAACGTTTGTTATTTTTAAGATTTAGCTGACATTGGTTCCTGGTTTACAGGCAGGAAAGGATATCTATATACTATTGATACCCTATCTTCCTAACACAGACATGGCTTCATACACATAATACAGAAAAGTCATACTCAATTTTCTACCATCTAATTATGAGATACTGAAGCCCTGTTCTAGTTGCCCCTTATTTCAAATTGATGTTTATGGTCAGGTTTCTATATTGATTCCACTTTATTTTGTTTGGCTTTTAACATTACAAGGGATTTGATGAATGGTGTGTACTGTATTTACAGGTAGAAAATATACTTATATCTGACAGTAGTCATTACGTGCTATGTGACTTCGGAAGTGCTACAGCTAAAGTTCTTGATCCAAGTCAACAAAACGTTTCACAGATAGAAGAAGAGATTCAAAAGTAAGTCAATGACCTGGTTAGCTTTGCCATTCAGAATATTGATAGGTGAGAGTGAACGTTGATAGGTGAGAGTGAATATTGATAGGTGAGGGTGACCATTGATAGGTGAGGGTGAATATTGATAGGTGAGAGTGAACGTTGATAGGTGAGAGTGAATATTGATAGGTGAGAGTGAACGTTGATAGGTGAGAGTGAATATTGATAGGTGAGGGTGACCATTGATAGGTGAGGGTGAACATTGATAGGTGAGAGTGAATATTGATAGGTGAGAGTTAACATTGATTGGTGAGGGTGAACATTGATAGGTGAGGGTGAACATTGATCTGTGAGAGTGAATATTGATAGGTGAGGGTGAATATTGATAGGTGAGGGTGAACATTGATAGGTGAGGGTGAACATTGATCTGTGAGAGTGAACGTTGATAGGTGAGAGTGAATATTGATAGGTGAGGGTGAACATTGATAGGTGAGGGTGAACATTGATAGGTGAGGGTGAATATTGATAGGTGATGGTGAATATTGATAGGTGAGGGTGAATATTGATAGGTGAGGGTGAACAGTGATAGGTGAGGGTGAATATTGATAGGTGAGGGTGAACATTGATAGGTGAGGGTGAACATTGATAGGTGAGGGTGAATATTGATAGGTGAGGGTGAACATTGATAGGTGAGGGTGAACAGTGATAGGTGAGGGTGAATATTGATAGGTGAGGGTGAACATTGGTAGGTGAGAGTAAACATTGATAGGTGAGGGTGAACATTGGTAGGTGAGGGTGAACATTGATAGGTGAGAGTAAACATTGATAGGTGAGGGTGAACATTGGTAGGTGAGGGTGGTCTTTGTTCCTTCTTACATATGTAGATAGACTGATGTAACACTTCATATGTGCAGCAGGCCATATCAGATAAAGTCAAAACTTATTTCAGTTTAGGTTCTATAATGTTGTAGTATGTATATAAATTATGCTCCATATGTATCTGATGAGAATATCTTAACCTTGATTAAAGTATGAAAGATATCAGTACCAAAGACAAAATCTGACATCTCATTGACAAAAAAGTGTGCATACTTTATTCCAGATAACATTATCTTTTGTATTTCAATAGATATACAACATTATCATACCGGTCCCCGGAGATGGTAGATCTCTACAATGGAAAACCAATCACGACTAAGGCAGATATATGGGTAAGTTATTACATGTGAAAATAACTTTGTTATATATCATATGTACCTTACAACTCATAGACCCAGGCTATTCTACTCCCATTGTTATCAGATGTTTGTTATATACCCAGGCTATTCTATTCCCATTGTTATCAGATGTTTGTTATATACCCAGGCTATTCTACTCCCATTGTTATCAGATGTTTGTTATAGACCCAGGCTATTCTATTCCCATTGTTATCAGATGTTTGTTATAGACCCAGGCTATTCTATTCCCATTGTTATCAGATGTTTGTTATAGACCCAGGCTATTCTATTCCCATTGTTATCAGATGTTTGTTATATACCCAGGCTATTCTACTCCCATTGTTATCAGATGTTTGTTATAGACCCAGGCTATTCTATTCCCATTGTTATCAGATGTTTGTTATATACCCAGGCTATTCTATTCCCATTGTTATCAGATGTTTGTTATAGACCCAGGCTATTCTATTCCCATTGTTATCAGATGTTTGTTATAGACCCAGGCTATTCTATTCTCATTGTTATCAGATGTTTGTTATATATCCAGGTTATTCTATTCCCATTGTTATCAGATGTTTGTTATAGACCCAGGTTATTCTACTCCCATTGTTATCAGATGTTTGTTATAGACCCAGGCTATTCTACTCCCATTGTTATCAGATGTTTGTTATAGACCCAGGCTATTCTATTCCCATTGTTATCAGATGTTTGTTATAGACCCAGGCTATTCTATTCCCATTGTTATCAGATGTTTGTTATATACCCAGGCTATTCTATTCCCATTGTTATCAGATGTTTGTTATAGACCCAGGCTATTCTATTCTCATTGTTATCAGATGTTTGTTATAGACCCAGGCTATTCTATTCCCATTGTTATCAGATGTTTGTATTAGACCCAGGCTATTCTATTCCCATTGTTATCAGATGTTTGTATTAGACCCAGGCTATTCTACTCCCATTGTTATCAGATGTTTGTTATAGACCCAGGCTATTCTATTCCCATTGTAATCAGATGTTTGTTATATACCCAGGCTATTCTACTCCCATTGTTATCAGATGTTTGTTATATACCAAGGCTATTCTACTCCCATTGTTATCAGATGTTTGTATTAGACCCGGGCTATTCTATTTCCATTGTTATCAGATGTTTGTTATAGACCCAGGCTATTCTATTCCCATTGTTATCAGATGTTTGTATTAGACCCAGGCTATTCTATTCCCATTGTTATCAGATGTTTGCATTAGACCCAGGCTATTCTATTCCCATTGTTATCAGATGTTTGTATTAGACCCAGGCTATTCTACTCCCATTGTTATCGGATGTTTGTTATATACCAAGGCTATTCTACTCCCATTGTTATCAGATGTTTGTATTAGACCCGGGCTATTCTATTCCCATTGTTATCAGATGTTTGTTATAGACCCAGGCTATTCTATTCCCATTGTTATCAGATGTTTGTATTAGACCCAGGCTATTCTATTCCCATTGTTATCAGATTTTTGTTATAGACCCAGGCTATTCTATTCCCATTGTTATCAGATGTTTGTTATATACCCAGGCTATTCTATTCCCATTGTAATCAGATGTTTGTTATAGACCCAGGCTATTCTATTCCCATTGTTATCAGATGTTTGTATTAGACCCAGGCTATTCTATTCTCATTGTTATCAGATGTTTGTTATAGACCCAGGCTATTCTATTCCCATTGTTATCAGATGTTTGTTATAGACCCAGGCTATTCTATTCCCATTGTTATCAGATGTTTGTTATATACCCAGGCTATTCTATTCCCATTGTAATCAGATGTTTGTTATATACCCAGGCTATTCTATTCCCATTGTTATCAGATGTTTGTTATAGACCGAGGTTATTCTATTCCCATTGTTATCAGATGTTTGTATTAGACCCAGGTTATTCTATTCCCATTGTTATCAGATATTTGTTATAGACCCAGGTTATTCTATTCCCATTGTTATCAGATGTTTGTTATAGACCCAGGCTATTCTATTCCCATTGTAATCAGATGTTTGTTATAGACCCAGGCTATTCTATTCCCATTGTAATCAGATGTTTGTTATAGACCCAGGCTATTCTATTCCCATTGTTATCAGATGTTTGTATTAGACCGAGGCTATTCTACTTCCATTGTTATCAGATGTTTGTTATACATTGTAGACCCAGGCTATTCTATTCCCATTGTTATCAGATGTTTGTTATAGACCCAGGCTATTCTATTCCCATTGTTATCAGATGTTTGTATTAGACCCAGGCTATTCTATTCTCATTGTTATCAGATGTTTGTTATAGACCCAGGCTATTCTATTCCCATTGTTATCAGATGTTTGTTATATATCCAGGTTATTCTATTCCCATTGTTATCAGATGTTTGTTATAGACCCAGGTTATTCTACTCCCATTGTTATCAGATGTTTGTTATAGACCCAGGCTATTCTACTCCCATTGTTATCAGATGTTTGTTATAGACCAAGGCTATTCTATTCCCATTGTTATCAGATGTTTGTTATAGACCCAGGCTATTCTATTCCCATTGTTATCAGATGTTTGTTATATACCCAGGCTATTCTATTCTCATTGTTATCAGATGTTTGTTATAGACCAAGGCTATTCTATTCCCATTGTTATCAGATGTTTGTTATATATCATATGTACCTTACAACTCATAGACCCAGGCTATTCTATTCTCATTGTTATGTTACCTGCATTCATGCATCATGGATGAAAAATGTACATGTACATAGCAATTTTGGCACTATACTAACTTCTGTTAAATCACAGCATTTGTGTATTAAATTGTGGATATGTCAATTTATAAAAGAACTACTCTGTTTGAATTAGGTAATGAACTCTATGAAATTTCTTGACTGTTCACCAAAATATATGTATGCATGCAGTGCTTGAATTGATAAGTTAGAAGACACTTATTTAATCTGGAGGGTAATATCCTCTGTAATTTATTTGTGTTACAGATTTTAATTCCCATTAATAAGAGGAAACAGTTAAACAGAGGATTATTAAAATCATTACATGTTTGTTTGTAATTTTTTAGGCATTAGGTTGTATGTTGTACAAGTTGTGTTTCTTCATCTTACCCTTCGGAGAAAGTACCTTGGCTATACAGAGTGGCACCTTCACCATACCTGATAACTCCAGATACTCCAATGGACTTCATGCACTTATAGGTAAGCTTATACACAGGATGTTTTAAGATTCAGTAAACCTATGATTTCTGATGGATTTATTGTCTACAAACATTTAAATGCTAATTGTGAACATCAGAATTACACATTTTTGAAATGATATTCATATTTCTGCACAAATGTTGCTTTCTTTTTCAGTGCTGATGAAATGCAAATTTTCTAAAATATCTGGTGTTGTTTGTTTTTGCAGCCTACATGTTGGAGGTAGACCCTGTGAAAAGACCAGATATATTCCAAGTGACATATGTAGCATTTAAACTAGTAGGACGTGAATGTCCTGTAGCCAATATGTTTGTAAGTACATATTTATTGTACCATATTTATCCTCAAATAATCCCCCTTCCCAGTGTAAAAGTTTAGTACTGTATTTATCCTCAATTAAACCCTTTCCCCCAGTGTAAAAGTTTAGCACTGTATTTATCCTCAATTAAACCCTTTCCCCTAGTGTAAATGTTTAGTATTTAAAGACTTATTTGTGAACCACTTTTAGCTATTTCAAAATTGATAATTCTGCATAAATGATGAAGGGGGCTTATTTTTAGGTGCTGTGAAACAGCAACATTAAGCGATCATCGCAAAATTTCACTAGAACAAATTCCTTCAGAACTCTTGGAGGGAATCAAAATTTTGCTTATTTCTATGATAAATCCAGATGAGTTCAGGATGGGACCAGAAATATTTCATCCCGAAAAATGCTAACAACACACTGAACAATCTTGTCTCCTTCCACAAAGTATTTGTTTGTGATTAAGTAATATGATTCATGCTTTTATTAGGTCACCTGAGACAAAGTCTCAAGTGACCTATTCTAATCTCCTTTTGTCCGTCGTCGTGCGTCGTGCGTCGTCCGTCGTGCGTCGTCCGTCGTCCGTCGTCCGTCGTGCGTCCGTAAACAATTTACATTTTCAACTTCTTCTCCAAAACCCACAAACCAAATTCTATGAAATTTGGCAGGAAGCTTCTATGGCTAAAGGTCAACCAAAATTGTAAATTATATGGTCCCGACCCCCCAGGGGCCTGCGGGGCGGGGCCAAAAAGGGTCAAATTGACTAAAACTTCAAAAATCTTCTTCTCTACTCTCAGATATGCTGGAATCAAACACTCTTCATAGATGGAAGGGCCTTAAGGTGCTTTACCAAAATTGTAAATTTCATGACCCAGGGGTTTCACGTTTGCCCCTGGAGAGGGGCTAAACTTTACCATAGTTTATATTGGGAAATCACATTTTTGACTTTAATTTATTTTATTTCGATTGGAATTCGTTCTAATTTTGTAAACATTGTCAGCATGGGATGACAGTTTGATGGCATGCACATGTTGGCCCGAACTGACCCCCAGGGGCTGATGGTCGGGGCTAAAAAGGGCCAAATTGACTGAAATTTCAAAAATCTTCTTCTCTACTCTCAGATATGCTGGAATCAAACACTCTTCATAGATGGAAGGGTCTTAAGGTGCTTTACCAAAATTGTAAATTTCATGACCTAGGGGTCTCAAGTTTTCCCCTGGGGCGGGGCTAAACTTTACTATAGTTTATATAGGGAAATCACATTTTTTACTTTTATTTGTTTTATTTCTATTGGAATTCATTCTAATTTTGTAAACATTGTCAGCATGGGATGACAGTTTGATGGCATGCACATTTTGGCCCTGACTGACCCCAGGGGCTGATGGGCAGGGCTTAAAAGGGCCAAATTGACTGAAATTTCAAAAATCTTCTTCTCTACTCTCAGATATAATAGAATCAAATACACTTCATAGATGGCAGGGTCTGAAGGTGCTTTACCAAAATTGTGAATTTCATGACCCTGGGGTCTCAAGTTTGCCCCTGGGGCGGGGGTAAACTCTACTATAGTTTATATAAGGAAATAACATTTTTGACTTTAATTTATTTTATTTCTATTGGAATTCATTCTAATTTTGTAAACATTGTCAGCAAGGGATGCCAGTTTGATGGCATGCACATGTTGGCCCTGACTGACCCCCGGGGCTGATGGACGGGGGCTAAAACGGGTCAAATTGACTGAAATTTCAAAAATCTTCTTCTCAAGACTGAAAAAAGGTGGAATCAAATACTCTTTTATAGTTTGAAGGGTCTTATGGTGCTTTATTGAAATTTTAAATTTCATGACCCTGTGGTCACAACTTTGCCCCTGGGGAGGGGTTAAATTTTTACTATAGTTTATATAGGGAAATCACATTTTTGACTGATTTGTTTTGATTTCTATTGGAATTTATTCTGGTTAACATTTTCAGCATGGAATGAAAGTTAATAATATGCATATGTTGGCCCTGACTGACCCCTAGGGGCTGATAAGGGGGGGGGGGGGGGGGGGGGGGGGGGCAAAAGAAAAAAGGGTCAATTAAATAAACTGAAATATTTCAAATCTCAGGTGACCGTTAAGGCCCATGGGCCTCTTGTATGTTTGAAGACATTTGTTTAAGTTAAATAAATTATAGAAAACAGTTTAAATCATACACAATGACCTGTTTTATCCCTGAGTATTCCAAACTATTTTCTGTGCAAATCACGCTCGCTTCCTGGTTTGTGCAGGGGGAGATAACTTGTATACACTCTAGTTGATGCAACATTGGAAAAAAATGGCCCTCGGCCGTCGAATACTGTTTTTTGTCTCAGATTTCCCATTTGGAATCTCCGATTGTCTGATTTGGCTCCTAAGTTTTTATATTGCACTCGATATACTGGATTTTTCCTCTCTCTCTCTTTCCGTGTAATAACTGATCTGTATCCTGATTAGAGATCTGACAACTTTCGTTTAAAAAACTTGTCTCTGAAATTTAATTTATTCCCCATTAATTGGCCTACCTTATATCTGTTCTGGTGACTTGTTGAATCGCACATTCATGTTATATACTTTTTGCAAGCATTTCACTATCGACTGATTTAAAACATGCAACTTAAATTAGTATTTTTGTTGTCCAGAGTTGTAAAACCCCAGACATTGCCAAGCTTACACTGCCTATGACAGAGTCAGAAGCAAGACAAGTGAAAACAGCCACATACAAGTAAGTCATAAAATTTATAGAAAACTTACTAATAAGTTCAGAGATTTATAGAAAACAGACACAAACAGCTAAGTCATGAGAAATATATAGAAATATAGAAAACAATCATATACAAGTAGGTTGTGAGGGATGTTGAGAAAACAGTCGTATGAATGAAAATTTACCAGATTTGGAGAATGTTTATGTTAAGAATTAATGAATGTTGATGGTAAAATTGAATCCCAGAATTGTGAAAATGTTATAAATGTTCCATTTAGGAGTGGCAGCTATCAATAAAGAAAAACTTTTTTTTTGTCGTTTAGAAATTTCAGGGGAGATTAAGGAACAACATGCTAACATCATACTGGGCAGAATTTTTGTAAAATAGAAATAGAAAATTGATACCTTCAAATAGCATTTGAAAGTAGCAAGTTGGAAGGAACTTTTCCACAGGTTTGCCACTGATCTTCTTACGTTTCTGTTATAGGACTGTGTCATCCTCAGCTATAGAGAGTACAACAGTCACTCCACGGTCACGACCGAAGGGACAAGCTATTCCACAGGGGGCCACTTTAGGGCTGCCCTTACAGACATCAGTTGCCCCACGTAAACGGCCGACTCCGACACAAACTCCTAATACAGGTATGTACCCCCTCCAATCATTTGTCAGATACCAGTAATGTAGTCTGAAATATATATACCTGTCTCAAGTACAGGTAAAATAACCCTGATATGTACTAGTGAGTATTCAACATCAATATATACCTGTCTCAAGTACAGGTAACATTATACAAATATTGACTGGAGCTGAGGGCAACAGCGATTTTGTTAGCACCCGAGATCCTGGCTATTGCCCTTGAAGAGAAGGACAATAGTTAGGGTTGAGGGTTCTAATAAAATTGCTGTCGTCCTCAGCCCCAATCAATAATTGTTTTGTTATATTAGACTAACTTCTATCAGCTAGAATGTTCAGAACAGTACACGGAAGCAAAAAAGTTTTCGTCATTATAACGTTGTAAAGGGAATTTTTAGGTCACCTGAGACAAAGTCTCAAGTGACCTATTCTAATCCCCTTTTGTCCGTCGTCGTCCGTCGTCCGTCGTCCGTCGTCCGTCCGTAAACAATTCACATTTTCAACTTCTTCTCCAAAACCCACAAACCAAATTCTATGAAATTTGGCAGACAGCTTCTATGGCTAAAGGTCAACCAAAATTGTAAATTATATGGTCCCCACCCCCTAGGGGCCTGAGGGGCGGGGCCAAAAAGGGTCAAATTGACTAAAACTTCAAAAATCTTCTTCTCTACTCTCAGATATGCTGGAATGAAACACTCTTCATAGATGGAAGGGTCTTAAGGTGCTTTACCAAAATTGTAAACTTTATGACCCAGGGGTTTCACGTTTGCCCCTGGGGAGGGGCTAAACTTTACTATAGTTTATATAGGGAAATCACATTTTTGAATTTAATTTATTTTATTTCTATTGGAATTCATTCTAATTTTGTAAACATTGTCAGCATGGGATGACAGTTTGATGACATGCATATGTTGGCCCTGACTGACCCCCAGGGGCTGATGGGTGGGGCTAAAAAGGGTCAAATTGACTAAAACTTCAAAAATCTTCTTCTCTACTCTCAGATATGCTGGAATCAAGCACTCTTCATAGATGGAAGGGTCTTAAGGTGCTTTACCAAAATTGTAAATTTCATGACCCAGGGGTTTCACGTTTGCTCCTAGGGAGGGGCTAAACTTTACTATAGTTTATATAGGGAAATCACATTTTTGACTTTAATTTATTTTATTTCTATTGGAATTCATTCTAATTTTGTAAACATTGTCAGCATGAGATGACAGTTTGATGGCATGCACATGTTGGCCCTGACTGACCCCCAGGGGCTGATGGGCGGGGCTAAAAAGGGCCAAATTGACCAAATCTTCAAATATCTTCTTCTCTACTCTCAGATATGCTGGAATCAATTACACTTCATAGATGGCTGGGTTTGAAGGTTCTTTACCAAAATTGTGAATTTAGGACCCTGGGGTCTCAAGTTTGCCCCTGGGGTGGGGCTAAACTTTACTATAGTTTATATAGGGAAATCACATTTTTGACTTTTATTTCTATTGGAATTCATTCTTATTTTGTAAACATTGTCACCACTGTGTTACTATAGTTTATATAGGGAAATCACATTTTTGACTGATTTGTTTTGATTTCTATTGGAATTCATTCTGGTTTACATTTACAGCATGGAATGAAAGTTTGATAATATGCATATGTTGGCCCTGACTGCCTAGGGGCTGATAGGGGGGGGCAAAAAGGTTCATTTAAATAAACTGAAATATTTCAAATCTCAGGTGACCGTTAAGGCCCATGGGCCTCTTGTTTTCATTAATATACAAACTTGTATGTATATTGTATGTATATCTGTCTCAGGTACAGTTATCATAACCCAGAAATATACAGGTGAATATCCATCATTGATATGTACAGGTGAATATCCATCATTGATATGTACAGGTGAATATCCATCATTGATATGTACAGGTGAATATCCATCATTGATATGTACAGATGAATAATTGAGAGAAACAACCTGAAATGTACAGATTCAATACAAAGTAGTGTAATAATTATATGTCACTGAAATTATCCATTGGTCTCATTTTCAGATATATCACAAGCTAGTTCCAGTCACTTACCCCAAGCAACACCAGCTCAAACATCCAGTAGACCTAGTCAGCAGCAGCAGCAACAACAACAACAGGTGTATGGTGCAAGTGGTCCAACACAGGATCATTACAACCAGGCATCAAGTCAGTACAACTCAGGGATGCAGGCTCAGTATCCTCAAAACCAACAGCAGTACATGGCTCAGCAAAAGGCTATCCAGCAACAATTGTACACACAACAAATGTACAAACAACAACAGCAACAACTTTATATGCAACAACAACAGATACAACAACAGCAGCAGCAACAACAGTATATACAAAGTCGTCAACATCAACAAAATTTACAACAAAGCCTGCAACAACAACAACAACAGCAGCAGCAGCAACAACAACAACAACAACAACAACAACAACAACAACAACAACGGTTAAACATGGCTCAGCAAAGAGCAATGACTCATTCCTATCATGATGGCCAATCCGTTATGCCAGCAGCCATACACAGTAGTCACAGTAGTGAGGCACTCTTCACCAACTTCTCAGACAATTTCCATCGGGGAGAAACAACTGCTGCTGAGGAATGTGTGTATAACTCTAATGTCGATCAGAACAATAGGTCAGGCCGCCACTCCAGTGAGGACAATTTTAAAATCCCTAGCACTTCTCATTCTCGACAAAAAGTCAGTCAGGGCAAAAATGTAAGTATTTACATTGTGGGACTATATTTTGCTCTATGCTATGTTACTAAGTATAGCACAAAACTTAATTTCTTTAAGGTATATCCTATATCTGTTACTATATAAAAATGTCTGACCTATTTACCTGTTTATATATAAAAATGTCTGACCTATTTACCTGTTTATATATAAAAATGTCTGACATATTTACCTGTTTATATATAAAATGTCTGACATATTTACATGTTTATATATAAAATGTCTGACATAGTTACCTGTTTATATTTTAAAATGTCTGACATATTTAACTGTTTATATATAAAATTACTGACATATTTACATGTTTATTGTAATATTTTAATTGTATTTATTTAAATATATATTTTAATATTTTTGATCAAACAGTTGATTCCTTCATGCTCATTGGTTGATTTTAATCATCTAGAAAATAAATCATTCCTGTTTTAAGGCAGAGTTATTTGTAAGGCATTAAGTGAATCATATATTGTATTGTAAGAATAATCAGGGTTTACTATTTTGATGTTTTCAGTCCGATGCTCAGCCACTGATATCTATAACACCACCTCTGTCACCAAAGGTTGTCAAGAGTCACCGTAGAAACGTCAGTGATACGTCTTACGTAACCATGGGAGGAAAGGGAAGTGCCTTCAGGTTGGTCAAGGGAAGGTACACTGGTCAACATATTCTTTTGGTGTTGTCTGGTGCTTTTTATGTTAGAATGTATCATGTTTTACTGTATTCATGAAGGTTCATTATCATCTTGAATCCTTTTGGTAGTCATGGTGACTGTTCATTTGTCTGTGTGTTTTAATTTTGATTCTGTTTGGGAAAACAAAATAGCCAACAGGCGGACATCATGGATTTTGACAGTTGAAGATTGGTTCAGCTATTTCTTGAAAAGCACTTGAGGGATTTTGATTGAATTTAATATGTAGGTTCCCCTTGATCCCTAGTTGTGCCAATTTGATTTTGAGTCTGATTTGTAAAGCAAAATGGCTGACAGGTGCCATCTTTGCTTCGTATTGCTATTCCCTGATATATTTCAGGAAGTTCATCTTAGATCTTTCTTAGACTTTATTGAATTAAACTTTATTGATTTTACAATAATTACAAAAATAGTTACATAAATTTATATTAATCACTCTTGTTTGCCTGGATGGGAGCGCATATGAAAATGGTAGTTGCTACTCCTGCTTAATGCTCAGCATTTTAGTGTGTCAACTAGTACATCCACAAGGAGACAAGCACAAACACATCTGACCACAGCTAGCCTCCAAGATCACACACACATACACTACACATATGCATCTTACACACAGGGGAGGCCATCCTTAAATTACCTTAGCTGTTGATAGGACATTAAACAATACAGAACCAAACCAAATCTGTCACTATAATTTAAGTATGCCTTTTTAGGTCACCTGAGACAGTCTCGGTGACCTATTCTTATCGCCTTTTGTCCGTCGCCGTCAATGTAAACAATTCACATTTTCGACTTCTCAGAAACCCCTGAACCAATTTCATTGAAACTTTGCAAAAACTTTCATGGTCAAAGGTCAACCAGACTTATGAATTATATGGTACCCAATCCACATGGGTCTAATGGGCAGGGCCAAAAGGTGTCAAATTGACTGAAATTTTTAAAAATCTGCTTCTCAAGACCCAAATAAGGTAGAATAAAATACTCCTTATCGATGGAAAGATCTTTTACCAAAATTGTAAATTTAACTATAGTTAATATATTGGGAAATCACAATTTTTACTACCATTTGTTGAACATCTATCGGAATTCATTCTAACTTGGTTTGAATTAGATGACTGGGATGACAGTTTGATGGTATGCTGGCCCTGAATGACCCCTGGGGCTGATGGGCTGGGCCAAAAAGGGTCAAATTAACTGAAATTTCAAAAATCTTCTCAAATAAGCAAAAATCAAATACTCTTATAGATGGAAGCGTCTTTGGTGATTTACCCAAGTTGCGAGTTTCATGACCCTTGGGTCTCACATTTGCCCCATTGTGGGGGTAATTTTTACTGTAGTTTTTGTTGGGAAATCTTTTTGACTATCACTTGTTTGATTACTACTAGAATTAAATTGAACTTGGTTAGAATTTTAGAATTAGCAGGATGGGATGGTAGTTTGGTGGTATGCACACGTTGGCCTGACTGAAATTACAGCCGCAACAGTTGCCAGGCTTGCGTCATAACATGTTTACTTTTAATTGGGACACTTCATCATTTTCTATCCTAGTAGACAGAGAGGAGTTGTTGTGGTTGGTTGGCTTGTAATGACAGGGGATATACCCACCAAATTTGCTTGTCCAAATTGACCACAGGAAAGATATATTGAAGCTGACAATAGGTTCAAAAAAGTCATTAGAAAGAGTTCTTAAAAGTTGGACAATAGCCAGAAACTTTGCAACTTGTACGGAAATATAACATCTTACTTTGCTTGGTTTTCATAATTAGTTATTCTTAATTATCTTACATTGCTAGAAACTACCAAGGAAACCTATTGTCTGCACCACTACAAGGAAAGTCGAAGTCTGCAACAACATCACCAGTACATTCCTCACCCAGGTAAGTTAAGATATACATCAATACAGGTTACAAGTTTTCCTCACCCAGGTAAGTTACGATATACGTCAATACAGGTTACAAGTTTTCCTTGCCCAGGTAAGTTATGATATACATCAATACAGGTTGCAAGTTTTCCTTACCCAGGTAAGTTACTTTATACGTCGATACAAGTTACAAGTTTTCCTTACCCAGGTAAGTTACAATATACATCAATACAGGTTACAAGTTTTCCTTACCCAGGTAAGTTAAATATACATCAATACAAGTTACAAGTTTTCCTTACCCAGGTAAGTTACAATATACATCAATACAGGTTACAAGTTTTCCTTACCCAGTTAAGTTACGATATACGTCAAAACAAGTTACAAGTTTTCCTTACCCAGGTAAGTTACAATATACATCAATACAAGTTACAAGTTTTCCTTACCCAGGTAAGTTAAATATACATCATTAAAGATTACGCTAGTTTTCGTTGTGTACAGTTACTAGGTATTTACAGATCATGTTGTATATTGTAGGTCACCAACACTAACAAGAGCTGTATCAGCTGATATATCTGACTGGAACCCTTTTGATGATAACTTTGGTGTAGATACAGAAGAGGAAATATTTGGCAAGGAATTTGATAAGCTAAGGCGGGGCTCCAATAGTAGTAAGTCACTATTTAATCCTGTCATATGTGGGGGGGAAATTTCAACATGAAATTTAATATAGAAGAGACCAACTTTGTCATTAATAGAATCAGTTTGGCCTGTGTCAACTTGTTCATGGTATTATAAATAAAGATGATAATTTTCTGTGAAAGTATACTTAATTTTATGTACATAGCCTAATGTTAATAGCAGGGAAGACCTTGTGATATTGTGTATTATAGGTATATCCAATGTCAAGAGCAGAGAAGACCTTGTGATATTGTGTATTATAGGTATATCCAATGTCAAGAGCAGAGAAGACCTTGTAATGTTGTGTATTATAGGTATATCCAATGTCAAGAGCAGAGAAGACCTTGTGATATTGTGTATTATAGGTATATCCAATGTCAAGAGCAGAGAAGACCTTGTGATATTGTGTATTATAGATATATCCAATGTCAAGAGCAGAGAAGACCTTGTGATATTGTGTATTATAGGTATATCCAATGTCAAGAGTAGAGAAGACCTTGTCATGTCAGGCTCAGATTCTTCAGATCCCTTCACTAGTGCACCATTCAAAAAACCAGGTATGTTTGCATGTTTATTTACTTGTGTATTTAAGCACATTTTATGTTGGAGTTAAAATAGTCAATATTGTGTCTAGGATGTTTAAGAAGTTAACTGTTTTGTCAGTTTTGTTTAATTGTTAAAAAACTGTTTGATAACTATACTTGGACAAATATCCTGTGTTTTGAGTATATTTTAAGGGCGTGTCAGCCTAATGATCCTGTCTAGGATGTTCTTGGTGGTTACTTCTTGCTACATTGATATTACTGTCAATCAACTGGTACATTATATCAGTACTGCATTTCCACTGTCCTCTCTCAAACCCAGCAAAACCTTTCCAGAGGGATGCTTTCTATTTCTTGTATAAATATTTTGAATAGATGTTACCATTTTGCTATGTTTTTGGAGATAACTGATTTCCTTACCTGGTGTGTACAACATCAACTTCTATATACATATTATACGCCTTAGGTTTGTGCACATTACCTTTGCATGGTATATACAACAGAGTACAATTATCTTTTTCTTTAACACTTTAATCATAACCAGTTCTTAAACCTACTCCAGTTTCAATTGCACTGCAGGTTTTTTTTAAGGAAATAATATGCGAAATGTTGATTTTCTACCCATGTAAGATTTTGTTAGAATATGTCCATTCCACACTGAGAGTGTTAGACTGTCTATAAGGCCCATTCCAACCTGAAAGTATAAGACTGTCTATAAGCTCATTCCACTCTGAGAGTGTTACTGTCTACAAGCCCATTCCACACTGATAGTGGTAGACTGTCTATAAGGCCCAATCCACACTGAGTGTTATACTGTCTATAAGGCCCATTCCAACTTGAGAGTCAAACTGTATATAAGACCCATTTCACCCCAAGAGTGTTAGACTGTCTATAAGGCCCATTCAACACTGAGTGTTAGAATGTCTATAATGCTGATTCCACCCTGAGAGTGTTAGACTGTCTATAAAGCCTATTTCACCCTGAGAGTGTTAGAATGTCTATAAGGCTCATTCCCCCCAAGAATTGACTGTCAATAAAGCCTGTCCCTCTCCTAGTTATTTGCCTAAGACCCACCCACCACCTAGTTATTAGCACACCTGCCCATGATGCGGTGTCCGGCCATCCAGCTTCAACTAAAATCTTTAAACAGCTTCTCTCTCAAAAAAAAAGAGGCACAGAGACCTGATATTGGTCATGCGGCATATTTGGTTAAAGGGCTAACATGTTTGTTTGAAAAAATGACCTTGACCCACATTCAAGGTCACAGGTCAAAAATGCCAAAATCTTTAAGTAACTTCTTAATAACTAAGAGGCCCAGGGACTTGATATTGAGCATGTAGCAAGCTTGGGTTTAGGGCTATCAAATTTGTTCAAATGAATGACCGTAACATACTTTCAAGGTCACAGGGGTCAAATAGGCTAAAATCTTCTTAATAACCAAGAGGCATACCCACCACCCAGTTATTCGTCTAAGGCCCACCACCCACCTCCTAGTTATTTGTCTAAGGTCTACCCACCACCTAGTTATTTGTCTAAGACCTACCCACCACCTTGTTATTTGTCTAAGGCCATCCCACCACCTAGTTATTTGTCTAAGGCCCACCCATCAGTCGGTTATTTGTCTAAGGCCATCCCACCACCTAGTTATTTGTCTAAGGCCCACCCATCACTCAGTTATTTGTCTAAGGCCCACCCATCACTCAGTTATTTGTCTAAGGCCTACCCACCACTCAGTTATTTGTCTAAGGCCCCCCACCACCTAGTTATTTGTCTAAGGCCATCCCACCACCTAGTTATTTGTCTAAGGCCATCCCACCACCTAGTTATTTGTCCAAGACCTACCCATCACTCAGTTATTTGTCTAAGGCCATCCCACCACCTAGTTATTTGTCTAAGGCCATCCCACCACCTAGTTATTTGTCTGAGGCCCACCCACCACTCAGTTATTTGTCTAAGGCCCACCCATCACTCAGTTATTTGTCTGAGGCCCACCCACCACTCAGTTATTTGTCTAAGGCCATCCCACCACTCAGTTATTTGTCTGAGGCCATCCCACCACCTAGTTATTTGTCGAAGACCATCCCACCACCTAGTTATTTGTCTAAGGCCATCCCACCACCTAGTTATTTGTCTGAGGCCATCCCACCACCTAGTTATTTGTCTGAGGCCCACCCACCACTCAGTTGTTTGTCTAAGGCCCACACTTTGCCTGGTTGTCATGTTATTGATGCCCATCCCTGGATGACTGTCTTCAGTGCCTATATATAGGGAGTTAGTTGCATGGGGCAGCATGTATTGCATGAAAGTAATATGTCCTGGCTACTTACAGGTAGAGCAGGGCCAGGCAGTTCCCACCACCGGAGCACCTCCAGCACATCCAACTCCAGTTATGGAGGTAAACCGCGCTAAATAGCTTGTCTCTGACTGCACGCCTGCCTTCCTCTCATCTTCATCATAATCATCAGGATGGTCCTATCCTAGACTCAGACAAAAAAACCTGATAATGGCTTCATCATTACAAAACCACTGTACCTGTCTGATTTTATTGCTTTTGGGATTGGATTAGAGTTTGAAATTTAGCAGAAAATATTTATGCTTTAATATTTAATATTTTCCAAAATATTTTACAAGTCATTCAAAATTTATCAAACAGGAACACTATTTTGGCTTGTGAAGGAAAGACAGAGTATAAGTAAACATGTAATGATGAATGTCGTACCTGATAAAGACAACATTGACCTTACAAGTTGTGATATGTATGTGTTGCAGACCAGGGTGGACAGAGGCGGTACTCAACGCCATGGAAACCACCAGGAATGTGTAAATCTACTATATTGGAGGAAGCCTAGCTGTGTGTGTGTTTTGTCAGGTTTTCCAGTGTGTTCAGACTATAGGCATTACAACATGGGAAATCCTCAATGATAGAAATCCTACTAGTCCTGTCCTCGTAGCATTAAAAAAACACAATCAATTTACCAACTCATCATTTAATATGAAATGTATATCACACTTACTATTTCTCTTCACTTTCTTTTCTTGAAAGTTTTGAAAGTTTTTAAGCTGCATCTTACAGTTTTACTATGAATTTTTTATTTCATTTAAATTTTAAATCCTTTCAGTATCTGCATAAGTGAGTTATTGGGATGTTTCATAGCAGGACTGATGAGTTACTCAATTGTTTCATAGCAGGACTCTGATGAGTTACTCAGTTGTTTCATAACTGGCGAGTTACTCAGTTGTTTCATAGAAGGACTCTTGTGAGTTACTCAGTTGTTTCATTGCTGGACTCTGGTGAATTTAGTTGTTTCATAGCTGTCCAGCTCTTTTATATATATATATTACTAGGTAGAATTTTCTGAGATTTTTTACTACAGCCAGTCAGGGTTTTCATGATATGATAAGTTGAGGGTGTGAGAATTTAGGTGATGTTATGTCCCCATCAGATTTTGATTGTTTGCTTGCTCATTGGTCCACACATCTGGCTTAAGTATCAGTCAATTTTATGAAACTTGGTCAACAGTCATGCTATTTACAGACTAAGGAGTTCTAAAAAAATAATCAGCCATTATTCATTTAACATATTATACTGCAATTGGTGAATTGTTTCAGTACCTCAACTTAACATAATAGGACTGGATTCTGATGAAATATTAAATGTTAATACAACACTATTACTAGTCTTTTAATCAAGCTTGGATTTGTATAAGTTTTATTGCTTAAGAAAATATGATTAAGTGTGGAGAAGACCAATGAGTTATTCTAAATTGTTTGACCACAAAATGGCAAATATAGTTTTTTATCAAATAGAATATAATTGTGTGACAATACAGTGATAGGAAGTGGATGTTATGTGGAGTAGTAGGCTATAATTGTGTGACAATACAGTGATAAGAAGTGGACGCTATGTGGGGTAGTAGGCTATAATGGTGTGACAATACAGTGATAGGAAGTGGACGTTATGTGGGGTAGTAGGCTATAATTGTGTGACAATACAGTGATAGGAAGTGGACGTTATGTGGGGTAGTAGGCTATAATTGTGTGACAATACAGTGATAGGAAGTGGACGTTATGTGGGGTAGTAGGCTATAATGGTGTGACAATACAGTGATAAGAAGTGGACGCTATGTGGGGTAGTAGGCTATAATGGTGTGACAATACAGTGATAAGAAGTGGACGTTATGTGGGGTAGTAGGCTATAATGGTGTGACAATACAGTGATAAGAAGTGGACGTTATGTGGGGTAGTAGGCTATAATGGTGTGACAATACAGTGATAAGAAGTGGACGTTATGTGGGGTAGTAGGCTATAATTGTGTGACAATACAGTGATAGGAAGTGGATGTTATGTGGAGTAGTAGGCTATAATTGTGTGACAATACAGTGATAAGAAGTGGACGCTATGTGGGGTAGTAGGCTATAATTGTGTGACAATACAGTGATAAGAAGTGGACGTTATGTGGGGTAGTAGGCTATAATGGTGTGACAATACAGTGATAAGAAGTGGATGTTATGTGGGGTAGTAGGCTATAATTGTGTGACAATACAGTGATAGGAAGTGGACGTTATGTGGAGTAGTAGGCTATAATGGTGTGACAATATAGTGATAGGAAGTGGACGTTATGTGGGGTAGTAGGCTATAATTGTGTGACAATACAGTGATAAGAAGTGGACGTTATGTGGGGTAGTAGGCTATAATTGTGTGACAATACAGTGATAAGAAGTGGACGTTATGTGGGGTAGTAGGCTATAATGGTGTGACAATACAGTGATAAGAAGTGGACGTTATGTGGGGTAGTAGGCTATAATGGTGTGACAATACAGTGATAAGAAGTGGACGTTATGTGGGGTAGTAGGCTATAATGGTGTGACAATACAGTGATAGGAAGTGGACGTTATGTGGGGTAGTAGGCTATAATGGTGTGACAATACAGTGATAAGAAGTGGACGTTATGTGGGGTAGTAGGCTATAATGGTGTGACAATACAGTGATAAGAAGTGGACGTTATGTGGGGTAGTAGGCTATAATTGTGTGACAATACAGTGATAAGAAGTGGACGTTATGTGGGGTAGTAGGCTATAATGGTGTGACAATATAGTGATAGGAAGTGGACGTTATGTGGGGTAGTAGGCTATAATGGTGTGACAATACAGTGATAAGAAGTGGACGCTATGTGGGGTAGTAGGCTATAATGGTGTGACAATACAGTGATAGGAAGTGGACGTTATGTGGGGTAGTAGGCTATAATGGTGTGACAATACAGTGATAGGAAGTGGACGTTATGTGGGGTAGTAGGCTATAATGGTGTGACAATACAGTGATAAGAAGTGGACGTTATGTGGGGTAGTAGGCTATAATGGTGTGACAATACAGTGATAGGAAGTGGACGTTATGTGGGGTAGTAGGCTATAATGGTGTGACAATACAGTGATAAGAAGTGGACGTTATGTGGGGTAGTAGGCTATAATGGTGTGACAATATAGTGATAGGAAGTGGACGTTATGTGGAGTAGTAGGCTATAATGGTGTGACAATACAGTGATAGGAAGTGGACGTTATGTGGGGTAGTAGGCTATAATTGTGTGACAATAAAGTGATAAGAAGTGGACGTTATGTGGAGTAGTAGGCTATAACGGTGTGACAATACAGTGATAAGAAGTGGATGTTATGTGGGGTAGTAGGCTATAATTGTGTGACAATACAGTGATAGGAAGTGGACGTTATGTGGAGTAGTAGGCTATAATGGTGTGACAATACAGTGATAAGAAGTGGACGTTATGTGGGGTAGTAGGCTATAATTGTGTGACAATACAGTGATAAGAAGTGGACGTTATGTGGGGTAGTAGGCTATAATGGTGTGACAATACAGTGATAAGAAGTGGATGTTATGTGGGGTAGTAGGCTATAATTGTGTGACAATACAGTGATAAGAAGTGGACGTTATGTGGGGTAGTAGGCTATAATTGTGTGACAATACAGTGATAAGAAGTGGACGTTATGTGGAGTAGTAGGCTATAACGGTGTGACAATACAGTGATAAGAAGTGGATGTTATGTGGGGTAGTAGGCTATAATTGTGTGACAATACAGTGATAAGAAGTGGACTTTATGTGGGGTAGTAGGCTATAATTGTGTGACAATACAGTGATAGGAAGTGGACGTTATGTGGGGTAGTAGGCTATAATTGTGTGACAATACAGTGATAAGAAGTGGACGTTATGTGGGGTAGTAGGCTATAATTGTGTGACAATACAGTGATAAGAAGTGGACGTTATGTGGGGTAGTAGGCTATAATGGTGTGACAATACAGTGATAGGAAGTGGACGTTATGTGGGGTAGTAGGCTATAATTGTGTGACAATACAGTGATAAGAAGTGGACGTTATGTGGGGTAGTAGGCTATAACGGTGTGACAATACAGTGATAAGAAGTAGATGTTATGTGGGGTAGTAGGCTATAATGGTGTGACAATACAGTGATAAGAAGTGGACGTTATGTGGGGTAGAATGCCTACTAGTATAGAATACTCAACCCCTGCGGTACTCTTTTATCAGTTTGTTATATAAACTGTATTTTATATTTAACAATTAAATGTACTGTTTGCCTCTTGTTTATTTCGCCACTTTAGAAGAAAACATTACTTGTGTTACAGAGGAAATATTAAGTATTGGAGCCAGTCTACTTGCCAAAAATGCTACTGTTAACATTATTTCTTAATATAATCTCCTAACAGGGTAAGCTATAAGATAAAAAACAGGTCTTCGAAATATTGTTAATGATAATAATGTGATTACTTCATGATAAAGACTACATACCAAATATAGAGTAGAACTTTGTAATTTCAGACTCAGTTGGGTCTCAAAAAATGGATTATATTTCATATTATATAAAATGTCTCCTGTTGAGACTGAATTTTTACTTGGAGTTAAGCAGGGTGTTATCAGAGTTCAAGATAAGGACATTTGACTTTATATGTTTGATCTTTACATTCCTAATCCTGAATCGGAACCATCTATGAGATAGATTTTGTAGATAATTGCACTGTACTTCTCTACAGATAAAATGTCTTTAAATTGTTATTGACTAATGTAGCTGATTTATAACATGGGATTGTGTGCTGGAACAACGCTCTCATTATATTTGTCATTCTGTAAATAGAATCATACACATTGAAGTGTTAGGACCAAGTTTAGTCCGTGTGATGAGCAGGGAACAAAGTTGCATAGATGTAGAAAAAGTGATATTGATTAGCTTTGAAATGTTTTTTTTTTTGTATATTCAGTTTTTCTATGACAATGAAATGTTTTTCAACTAAAACATCAAAGATGTATTGTTTTTGTGTTCAAGTCTTGACAGGTTCTGTATCAATTCTTTTTTATTATGTTTTTGTTTATGATAATCATGCCAAATTTTTTAAAAAGTTTTACAGGGTATGTCATTAATGACAGGAAAACAGATGATGTTTTTATAGTGAGTGTTTAATTTTTTTTCATTTTTTTGTTTTGTTTGTTCCTTCTATTCCTAAATATCGAAGGCTTCATTTCTGTTGTTTATTTTGAGATGCTTTAATTACTTAGTTAAAACTTTGAAGTTTGCTGTTGATGATGCAAGTTAGTGATGCTGCTTGTAAGCTTTGTTGAGGAGGTTCTGTCTGGAAGGTTAGATGGCGAAAGTTACATAGGATTCTTATACTGTTGATCTTATTGTTGTGCATTCATCAGATATATTTGGGATAGATATGTTTTATTCTTACTTGTGGTTTATTATGTTTGTAATTGACTATCCAGTGATTTTGTTTGTGCCCTTTTTCAAATAGTGATTCTTTGTCATTGGTTGTCTATGCAAGAATATGAAATTACCTCCCCTTTCCTAACTGCTCCTGTTTGGTATATATATGTATGTATACTGTATATAGTATGAGATTTGCATTAATTTAACAGTTCATATTTTTGTTAAAATTAAAAAACTGTTAACAGTTTATATTTTTGTCAGTTGAATGCTATGAAAAAACTGAAGTACATGTGTTATATAATTTTGTACATTTCACGACTGTATGTCAAAGGATGCTACAGTATGTGCATTGCTAGTTTTCTCAAATTCAAGGTTATATCTTTTCCTAGTTATATTTAAATCTCCACCATTAAAAAAGAAGATGAAAGATTTTTTTTTTTTTTCTTTGTAATTGGAATTAAATTTGGAACTTGGTAATTTCCCATTGGTAGGAGATTTTCTACTTTGTGATGTGATAAGTTTTTGTATGCTTGCTCCTCCCAGATATTTGTTACCCTTTTAGAAATTGTTACTTGGACAAAGAGAAGGATATGACAAGGGTATTTTTGCTGAACATTATTTTGTTGTTTTGTGTATAAAATAAGATATTACCATGATCTAACCAGCATATGGTCTTAAGATAAGTAATGAAGAGTAGAAAACTGTTAGTGTATACTGATCACAGTACTATTGTACCATTGAATCAGTCTCCTCATAGCCTGTCACAAAACCTCAATTCAGTCTCCTTATAGCCTGTCACACTTCATCTCCTCAAATCAGTCTCCTCATAGCCTGTCACACAACCTCAAGTCAGTTTCCTCATAGCCTGTCACAAAACCTCAAGTCAGTTTCCTCATAGCCTGTCACAAAACCTAAAGTCAGTCTCCTCATAGCCTGTCACCCAACCTCAAGTCAGTCTCCTCATAGCCTGTCGCACTTCATCTCCTCAATTCAGTCTCCTCATAGCCTGTCACACTTCATTTCCTCAATTCAGTCTCCTCATAGCCTGTCACACTTCATTTCCTCAAGTCAGTCTCCTCATAGCCTGTCACCCAACCTCAAGTCAGTCTCCTCATAGCCTGTCGCACTTCATTTCCTCAAGTCGGTCTCCTCATAGCCTGTCACACTTCATATCCTCAAGTCAGTCTCGTCATGGCCTGTCACACTTCATTTCCTCAAGTCAGTCTTGTCATAGCCTGTCACCCAACCTCAAGTCAGCCTTCTCATAGCCTGACATACATCGTTTCCTCAAGTCAGTCTCCTCATAGCTTGTCACACATCATTTCCTCATACATGAATGTTACTTGTCACACTTCATGTCAAGTCGGTCTTGTCATAGCTGGTCACACTTCATGTCAAGTCGGTCTTGTCATAGCTGGTCACACTTCATTCAAGTCGGTCTCGTCATAGCTGGTCACACTTCATTCAAGTCGGTCTCGTCATAGCTGGTCACACTTCATGTTCTCAAGTCACAACTATTGAGGTGTTATGGTATGTATTAAAAAAACTGACATTTTGATACTTTCTCTTAATAATTTAGTCCCAAAAGTGATGAATGGCCAAGGGTGTTAACATAAGTTTATACTGGTGTTAAGTAAACCAGGCTTCATAAATATTTCCACAAAGTGTAAGCAATTATATTTGAAACCCAATGATTCAAAGATCTGTCAGCTTGATGGTGCATTAGAGCAAAGCATTCATTTGATTTGAAAGTGTAAATGAATCTTTTTGTTTCATTTCAAATAGAGAAGAAATCTTCTACTGGGAACCTTTGCCAATAAGCTTGCAGAGGTTTGAAATAATGGGATGTGTTGTACTTTGTAAGAGTAATTATGATATATTTATTGTACCCTGATTTTCATGGTTAATGCCATTGGTTGTAATTATCGGGTGTCATCTGGGGAGCCTTGTTTCAAAATTGCTTTCTATTTTCACTTTTATTTTCTGTTTTAAATTTGTTTTGCACAGCCCTTTGCATGACAATATTGTTGATAGACAAACAATATTTCCTGTACAATTCGACAGCGGAGAGCTAGGAACTCTTGGACCATCCTTTTGATCTTCACATCATGCCTTTTATCACTTCTGCCATTGTTTATTCCCTAAAATGTACTTTGAAGATATCTGTATATAACCATGTTTGTGCTTATTAACATAATCAAAGTCAGCAGTTTTGAAACAAGGGTTGCCATGGTAACAAAAAGGGAAATTGTGCCAAGTGTATGTGATATAATGGTACTGTATGATAGATGTACTAATAGTCAGTGATAGTATCACCTGTTAGGGGCTCCTTGTTCATATTTTAATAGAATTTATTTTTGTTGTTGCCATGATTGCGAATATCTAATTTGTAGCTCGCATACATTTTGAAGTAATTTCAGAATAAAGATAATTCTTTGAAATCAATATTATTGTTGATTTATTTGTATCACAAAACTGCTGACTTTGCTGATTGCTTGTTTTACAGATTTATGATTCTCCTCATCAGCATTTTAAGGTTTTATATACAATATTCAAATGATCTTGTCTAGAAATTTTAACAAAATACTATTGTACATTGTGGTGAGTTACCTCCTAATTGACAAGTAAATTATATATTGTAGTGAGTTACCTCCTAATTGACAAGTAAATTATACATTGTAATGAGTTACCTCCTAATTGACAAGTAAATTATACATTGTAGTGAGTTAGCTCCTAATTGACAAGTAAATTATACATTGTAGTTAGTTACTGTCTAATTGACAAGTAAATTATACATTGTGGTTTGTTACCTCCTAATTGACACGTATATCATACATTACAGTTACTGTTTGTATACATGTAGTTACAACATTTCATCATTACTGATGCACGGAAGTCTTAACTTGCAAAACACACATGTATCTAGTAGTTAACCTATAGCCAAATTAAAGACTTACGTATACCTAAAGTCACCCAAGGATAAACATCTACTGGATTACAAGCTGATAAAATAAAATAGCTGACTGCAGAAACAACTTGACCTAACAAGAATATAAAAATATTATGTCTAATGACAGGCTAAATGATATTTGACCCACGATCAACCTCAACTGAAAGATACATTTGCTACTCGAGGATGACAAAAGTATAAAATAGAAAGTCTTTATTGAGGGCGAAAAGAACACTTCTACCAACTCTATCACCCAACACTACAGAAAGTTACCTAGTGACATCACATCTATGATAGCATTAACATGTTCTTTTTCAGAAAAATCAACAAAGATTGTATCAGTTAACATAAATCACTGAGGAACACAGCCCAGATTTCCTGTTTATCAGTCCAAAACATTCTACAATATACCGTATTTGACCTAATAAGGGTGCCTGCCCTAATAAGGGCGCCCCTACCTTTTTTCAAGGAAAAAATCTTTGACTGAGTGTCAAAATGGTGTTCAAAAGTAATAATTTATGTGAAATGTTTTGCTACTTTATTTGTTCAATTTTCTTGAGCAAATTAAGTAACTGGATCACAAGTTTTCGCCACATTTTGTCTATTCCTACAGATGACATGTCAGTGCAAAGAGCACCGAAACTAAACACACATACAAATAATAACTTACCATCTTTATTTGAAGATAAAGTAAAAGACTTCATTCTTGTTGATAAATAACTTTGGTTCAGAACAGAAAGCTAGTAAAAGACATTGTAAATCTCCATATAGAGGTCCACCTTCAGTATCTCCTCTCAGAGGTTCACCTCCATATAGAGGTCCACCTTCGGTATCTCTCAGAGATTCACCTCCGTAATGAGGTACAACTTCGGTATCTCTCAGAGATTCACCTCCGTAATAGAGGTCCACCTTCGGTATCTCTCAGAGATTCACCTCCATATAGAGGTCCACCTTCGGTATCTCTCAGAGATTCACCTCCATATAGAGGTCCACCTTCGGTATCTCTCAGAGATTCACCTCCGTAATGAGGTCCACCTTCGGTATCTCTCAGAGATTCACCTCCGTAATGAGGTACAACTTCGGTATCTCTCAGAGATTCACCTCCATATAGAGGTACACCTTCGGTATCTCTCAGAGATTCACCTCCGTAATGAGGTACAACTTCGGTATCTCTCAGAGATTCACCTCCATATAGAGGTCCACCTTCGGTATCTCTCAGAGATTCACCTCCGTAATGAGGTACAACTTCGGTATCTCTCAGAGATTCACCTCCATATAGAGGTCCACCTTCAGTATCTTCTACCAGATATTCACCTCCATATTGAGGTCCAACTTCAATATCCCCCCAGAGGTTCACCTCCATATTGAGGTCCAATATCAGTTTTCCACCTCCAAATTGAGGTCCATCTCCAGTATTCAGGACCTTTGTAAATCTTAGTAGGTATACCCGTGAGAGGGCTCGCATCAGAGGCAGAGATCACTGTAAACTTTAACTAGGTGTGTCTGTATGAATTATAGAATATGATCCTTCTCAAAATATATGCCTCACTATGTCCGCGCTAGTGTCCATTTCTCGGGTAACCATCAAAGACTATGGGCCTCCGTAACTATTCATAACATACATATATGTATCTGCCAAATTTACCAGTGTTGGTCATACAGTAAGAAGAGTACACCTGGTCTTGTGTTGACCATTCAGTCTTTATGCCAGTGTTGCTACCCTCACATTACAGAAGCAGCCGATTCTGTCATTGACAGGCCACATTTATGTTACTCAGAGAGGAAATAATACCACCTTGACACCAGGGTCAGGAAATTTTAACTAGCATTCAGCGAGGAAAGTTTTCTTATTTAAAGCTGATCTAATCTCTTGTTGCATAGGAAATCAAAGGTCAGGTTCTAAGTACTTCAGGTGTGAGGAAATATCTAACCAATAGAAACTTCAAAAATCAAATCAACGTACATGTTTCTGGCATTGTCACAATCATGCATGCTCACAAGATCCAAGGCCACAAACATGTAAGGTCACATATCCCAAAGTCACAAATATCCAAGGTCACGTAGATTAAGCTCTCAACATGCAAGGTCACAAAGATCCAATGTCCCAGATAAAGGTATTGTTGAACAAAGTTACCTTATCCCACATTAAACTTCACAGGGATCAAAAAAGGTTTTTTATTATCATTTAAACATATTCATCAGGGGAAAAATGATCTAGAGGAGACAGGGGTCAAATGTTTTAAATTCTTACAACACTTCTTCACAATAACAAGGAGGCCAATACTATCTGGTAGGTATCATGCTAAAATAAGTGGTTGTTAACTTCTTCAAAAACCATTATATTTTCTTAACCTACCAAGGTCATGAGGGTCAGATGTGTTAAAATCATTGAACAATTTCATTTTGATAGCCAGGAGACTCAGTGTGACAATATTTGGCCAGTAACATGCTGAGATGAAGTTATATAACATTTGATGAAATAAAAGTCTTTGACCCACTTCCGAAAAGACCAAATGTCTCTTAGCTTCTTTTGATTTACAAAGTAACACAGGTGAATGAAATACTTTAAGTTTGGTATCCAAATACACCAAATGGATATTGGCATGACTGCTGTAATTAACCTCCTGGAGCCCATGGTTAATACATTTCATATATCAAAGAGCTTTGTATACAAATGTTCTTTGTGGATGTATAGTTTTGAGAAAGTGAGAGCTATTTTGTAACTTCTCATGATTGTGGATTAACCTTTCAGTATTCATATGTAATTATAGAATAGCAAATGAATCAGCTCAAAATTTCATAATTATGTATGATTATAAAGAAATATCAAGCAGGACCAAACTATTTTGATACTGATTCACAATTTTGATTTGACCATTCTCAATTTTTGAGGAAAAAAAATACTAGTTTTCTGTGATCTTTGTATCTAATGGACAAAATCAAAAACATTTTACTAATGCAATTTGTTTTTATGTTACAATTTTTCAGAGGAAGAAAATGATGAAAAATCCAATGGAAAACAAGACAGGAAGGAACCCAAGGATACTGTTAACCAGGAAACAGAATCACATGACTTCTTTGGTGCTTCTTTAGTAAAAGCCGCATTGAATCGGGCATCACGGTACCAACAACTGGTTGACACCGATGAGGACAGTGAAGAGAAAAAAGTCTCCAAACCAATAGAGCCCCAGGCTAAACCTTCCAAAGAACAGGCAGAGTCCAGCTCATCATATGCAGAAGATGACCACCCTGATGTACATGTAAATAGAAATGCTAAAGACTTCAGTTACAAGGAGTTAGAGGACGAGTATGGCAGTCGACCTGTGCCTGCTACATCGGCAAATAAACCACGTGAGGGACACCAGGGGGCACCACAAGAGTTCAACAGCCGGCGTTCTGTGGGGCGTGAAGTACCGCCAGGTACAGATCAGAGAAACATGAATTCATCAGACAGGATTGTAGGTCATGAGTATGGTGTACGGCCACTTTTAGATGATGATGAGTTAGAGGATTCATATGGAATGCAGCATCACCATGGTAACTCAGAGACTGGCTATTCACATGATCATGATGACAGTACCCCCAGCAGTAATAGCACGGTATCCCCTAACATGCTGGGTAGTCCTTCTCTGTCCCCGTCTATGGAGACCGGTTCATCAGATCCATTTGCTTCCGCACCATTTAGGAAGAAGCAGACAAGAAAAAAGCGTCCATCTAGTGCTGTTATGCCAAGTAAACCAGCTGGAAACCCAGATATATTTGCCAAGGCACCATTCAAACCAAAGTTTATGACAAAGTCCAAGACTCACCAATCTATAGGAAGCCCACTCCTTCAGATTGACAAACCTGGCGAGGCCCAAGCAGGGGAGTCAAGCAATGGGGATATATTTGGCAAGGCCCCTTTTAAAATAGCTCCTGTAACAAAACCAAAACAATTGACACACGAGTTGTCTCCCCCTTGTGAGCCAGTGTCATCTGTGGGCCTAAGCTCTGAACAGGCCAAACAATCTGTGATAGTATCCACTCCCTCCTTCATGCCACCCAACCCTAGACAGTTCTACTCCATGTCCCTCACCACGTCCCACTCTGCCAGTGTACAGGCACCTGTGAAAGAGCCTCCCAAGGAACACTTCGCCGTCTCTGATCCCTTTGGGGCAGTGCCATTCGGTCATATGAGAATGAATAAAAAGGCTGATGATGTACAAACAAGTAATGTGAAAAAATCTCAGTCGTTTGGTTATAATCCCAGAAACACAGTATCTAAACAGACACAGGATGTGAGGCAAGTATCTGGTGGTAGTGATGTCGGTTACCAATCCCTCAGTAATGAGGAGATTAAATTTCCAGACTCTATCTCCCCCGGGCACCAACATGCTGAGGACTATTTATTGAGCAGGGACAGTGATGATGAGGATGAGCAGGATGAAGAAGAAAACCTTAGTTCCAGTTTTCAGCATTCCAGAGGTCGCAGCAAACCTGTGCGGCGGAGCCCAAGAGATACTGTTCCTACATCAGGATTCGCAAACATGAGTTTTAATGATGACGATGAAGGAGGTGACCCTGATGGGGTTCACGCTCAGGGATACATGGGACAGGACTTGAGTAAATGTATGGGACAGAGTTTACATGTGTCAAGTATTCGTCATCCTGCATATACCAAGGAGTCTATCTCACATGTAGCAAATGCTTCAACAGAGGCAATGAAGGTGAGCTCTGGTGGATACGACACCTTCACATGGCCGAGGAAACAACGCAAGATTCCCAGCATGGCCACTAACGAACCATTTAGTTCCAAAAAGAAAGTAGATGTGGTATCAAAGTGATAACAAAGATAGATTAAAAGCACATTGTAATAGCCAGCAAAGACAAACGTTCTACACAATTTAATCACCAGCAAAGACAGATTGCACATTGTAATAGTCAGGTTATGATTTCGGTGATTCTAAAAATTTTAATCTGTATGTGTACATGTACCAGAAAAACTAGTTTAAATTCCATGAAAGTTTGTGTTGTTTACACAGACTTGTATTAGTTATCATTGATATTTTTTGTATGATTTATGCTTATTTTACGATGCAAAGTTGTGCATTCGATATAGTTTCTAGATCACCTGTACATCTGATACAGTTACTACATCACCTGTACATCTGATACAGCTACTACATCACCTGTACATCTGATACAGTTACTACATCACCTGTACATCTGATACAGTTACTAGATCACCTGTACATCTGATACAGTTACTACATCACCTGTACATCTGATACAGTTACTACATCACCTGTACATCTGATACAGTTACTACATCACCTGTACATCTGATACAGTTACTACATCACCTGTACATCTGATACAGTTACTACATCACCTGTACATCTGATACAGTTACTACATCACCTGTACATCTGATACAGTTACTAGATCACCTGTACATCTGATACAGTTACTACATCACCTGTACATCTGATACAGTTACTAGATCACCTGTACATCTGATACAGTTACTAGATCACCTGTACATCTGATACAGTTACTAGATCACCTGTACATCTGATACAGTTACTAGATCACCTGTACATCTGATACAGTTACTAGATCACCTGTACATCTGATACAGTTACTACATCACCTGTACATCTGATACAGTTACTACATCACCTATACATACAGTTACTACATCACCTGTACATCTGATACAGTTACTACATCACCTATACATACAGTTACTACATCACCTGTACATCTGATACAGTTACTACATCACCTGTACATCTGATACAGTTACTAGATCACCTGTACATCTGATACAGTTACTACATCACCTGTACATCTGATACAGTTACTAGATCACCTGTACATCTGATACAGTTACTACATCACCTGTACATCTGATACAGTTACTAGATCACCTGTACATCTCATACAGTTACTAGATCACCTGTACATCTGATACAGTTACTAGATCACCTGTACATCTGATACAGCTACTACATCACCTGTACATCTGATACAGTTACTAGATCACCTGTACATCTGATACAGTTACTACATCACTTGTACATCTGATACAGTTACTACATCACCTGTACATCTGATACAGTTACTAGATCACCTGTACATCTGATACAAATACTACATCACCTGTACATCTGATACAGTTACTAGATCACCTGTACATCTGATACAGCTACTACATCACCTGTACATCTGATACAGTTACTACATCACTTGTACATCTGATACAGTTACTACATCACCTGTACATCTGATACAGTTACTAGATCACCTGTACATCTGATACAGTTACTACATCACCTGTACATCTGATACAGTTACTACATCACCTGTACATCTGATACAGTTACTACATCACCTGTACATCTGATACAGTTACTACATCACCTGTACATCTGATACAGTTACTACATCACCTGTACATCTGATACAGTTACTACATCACCTGTACATCTGATACAGTTACTACATCACCTGTACATCTGATACAGTTACTAGATCACCTGTACATCTGATACAGCTACTACATCACCTGTACATCTGATACAGTTACTAGATCACCTGTACATCTGATACAGTTACTAGATCACCTGTACATCTGATACAGTTACTAGATCACCTGTACATCTGATACAGTTACTACATCACCTGTACATCTGATACAGTTACTACATCACCTGTACATCTGATACAGTTACTACATCACCTGTACATCTGATACAGTTACTACATCACCTGTACATCTGATACAGTTACTACATCACCTGTACATCTGATACAGTTACTACATCACCTGTACATATGATACAGTTACTAGATCACCTGTACATCTGATACAGCTACTACATCACCTGTACATCTGATACAGTTACTAGATCACCTGTACATCTGATACAGTTACTAGATCACCTGTACATCTGATACAGTTACTAGATCACCTGTACATCTGATACAGTTACTACATCACCTGTACATCTGATACAGTTACTACATCACCTGTACATCTGATACAGTTACTAGATCACCTGTACATCTGATACAGTTACTACATCACCTGTACATCTGATACAGTTACTACATCACCCGTACATACAGTTACTACATCACCTGTACATCTGATACAGTTACTACATCACCTATACATCTGATACAGTTACTACATCACCTGTACATCTGATACAGTTACTAGATCACCTGTTCATCTGATACAGTTACTACATCACCTGTACATCTGATACAGTTACTAGATCACCTGTACATCTGATACAGTTACTAGATCACCTGTACATCTGATACAGTTACTAGATCACCTGTACATCTGATACAGTTACTAGATCACCTGTACATCTGATACAGTTACTACATCACCTGTACATAGTTACTAGATCACCTGTACATCTGATACAGTTACTACATCACCTGTACATCTGATACAGTTACTAGATCACCTGTACATCTGATACAGTTACTACATCACCTGTACATCTGATACAGTTACTAGATCACCTGTACATCTGATACAGTTACTACATCACCTGTACATCTGATACAGTTACTAGATCATTGGTACACTTGATCTAGATTCTGGATATCATGTACATATTGACATACTTTCTATTTGTATATTTTATATAGTTTCTAGATCTCCCTTACTTTTGAGATAGTTTCCAGATCTCCAGTAGTTTACCCGGTGCTTTCCTTGTCCTTGATAAACGACCTCATATTCACTATTTATACACCATATGTTGATTTCTAGGTTGCATGTCAGCAGTATAATAAACATTGATAGTTTGTTTCTAAAACAAAGTACTTGTACACCATTCTTTATAGTCTTTATATCATATATAAACAGTATCAATCTACCCAATGTTTCCTATCTTACCAATGTATACCAGCTCATAATGATCATTTAATTTATACATAAATGTTTTTAATTTAAACTCATGTACTAGATGGTTGTCTTTATCCCTTGGGGGAGGAAATGTTGTTTTTTACTTGCCTAGATTTTCAGATTTGTTAGAATTCTAACTCTGTGTATGTAATAAACAAATGATTTACTTTAGTAACAAATAGATAAAGTACAAATATAATATATAGTATGTAGTAAATACTGCTTATATTGATAGATAAAAAAATCCTACAATTTATCTATGTTGATCAAATACAATACTTTCTGTGTTCAAATACCAGTAGTTATGTGTAATTGGCTAGGTGTGTAATTGGCTAGGTGTTTATGACCCCAATATTAGGCTATACATCTATGATAGTGTCTAACAGTATGGAAACACTTCAGAACCCCATCTGTAAGTAAGTGTGACATTTAGAGACAAACACAATCAAGTGCAGATGTTAACCTGTGAGTATGGCATTTGTCCTGAAGTATCATTGGATATTTTGCCATGGTGCTTGAATAGTATTTATATTTTTAACGCACAATCTGGTGTTGGTTGGCTATTCAAATCGCTTTCGTCCAGGGTCTGTCTTCAGTCCATCCGCATACAACCCTTGTTAGCGCTATTTCTCAGAAAGCTCATCATGGATCGTTCTTGAATTTCATTTAGATTCCTAGAAGTTTGTTAACCCCATTTCTCAGATTTATTATATAAGTTCCTCTTGTTTTCAAATAATTAAAAGCAAGGAGAGAAAAGTAAAGAAAAAAAATCAGTCTTACAGAGATCCAATAAAGGACATTCGATGGTGGGGGCCAAGATCCCTGTCAAATCTCTTGCACAGATTCTCACAAAAACCTCACTTACGAATTCTGGTACCTAGGTAATCTAAGGTGAGTCGGTCTCGGAAGTAAAGTTATGGAAGTCATTGTTCACCAAAGTATACTTCATGTTATCAAAAGAAGGGGGTGTTAGCAGTAATGTTATTTTCAATTCTGTGCTTTTAGTCCTACCTAACTATGATTAAAATAGTTTGATCCCAAAGTAATATCCATTTGTTATCTAAAAACTTATAATCAATATGTTCCATGGACTAGGTTTAATTTCAAAATAACATAATCTAACAATTCTTGTAGAAGGTTGGTACTGTAATATGATGTGAAGGTTGGTAACATATTATATTGTAAAGGTTGTTATCGTAATATGATGGGAAGGTTGTTATCGTAATACAATGTGAAGGTTGTTATCGTTATATGATTGGAAGGTTGTTATCGTAATATGATGGGAAGGTTGTTATCGTAATATGATGGGAAGGTTGGTACTGTGACATAATAATATCACGTTGGTCAATCCTGTTATAAATGATGTCTGTGGCCCTCGGATGGGGATGGAGGAGGAGGAATGTGGTGGATGTCCACTTGTTAAATCCTTAGGCCTTGGCACAAATGTCCGATGCATGGTTCATATATATGGTACATATGTATAAATACAGACTGTGGGTCGGAAATGTCCCCTTAGTCTCTGGATCTGTCCCTGGGGGTTTCCTTTTACATATGTATGAGATACTTTTAAATTAGTGGTTGAGCTGCAAACCTTATTTCAGAATTGTTAATGAGTTAAGTTATTGCATGTCCTGTCACATTTGCAATGGAACTTCTGTGGAAAATTACTTTTGACTGCTGTTGTATTTACTCATAAAGGGAGATAACCTGCTGTTGATGATCTGTATAACCAAACATTAGAAAACGTGCCATTATTTTGTGTCTGCTGTGAAGTATGATATACATGTATTTTTTTCTTAAATTTTTTATTTATTCAAATTATAATTAAGATTTATTTCATGATTTTGCTGATGTTTCAAAATCAATAATTTCTGCCTTTGTAATATATCACTTAGGCTCATGTACATGTACCTCCTGAATTTTGGTCCAGAGTTACCTTTAAGAAAATGAAACATTACGAAAATCTTTGAACTGGTATAGGATGATCTCCATTTGGCTGCTGTGGCCAATGCTAGAGTAATGCTATACCTGTAAATGCTGGCCTCCACCAGTATAAAGTCATAGATGAGACCTAGTGGACTGAGATATCGTGTAATGTCACTGTGTCATAGATGAGACCTAGTGGACTGAGATATCGTGTAATGTCACCGTGTCATAGACGAGACCTAGTAGACTGAGATATCGTGTAATGTCACTGTGTCATAGATGAGACCTAGTGGACTGAGATATCGTGTAATGTCACTGTGTCATAGATGAGACCTAGTGGACTGAGATATCGTAAAGTGTCACTGTCATAGATGAGACCTAGTGGACTGAGATATCGTGTAATGTCACTGTGTCATAGATGAGACCTAGTTGACTGAGATATCGTGTAATGTCACTGTGTCATAGATGAGACCTAGTAGACTGAGATATCGTGTAATGTCACCGTGTCATAGATGAGACCTAGTTGACTGAGATATCGTGTAATGTCACTGTGTCATAGATGAGACCTAGTGGACTGAGATATCGTGTATTGTCACCGTGTCATAGATGAGACCTAGTTGACTGAGATATCGTGTAATGTCACCGTGTCATAGATGAGACCTAGTGGACTGAGATATCGTGTAATGTCACTGTGTCATAGATGAGACCTAGTTGACTGAGATATCGTGTAATGTCACCGTGTCATAGATGAGACCTAGTGGACTGAGATATCGTAAAGTGTCACTGTGTCATAGATGAGACCCAGTGGACTGAGATATCGTGTAATGTCACTGTGTCATAGATGAGACCCAGTGGACTGAGATATCGTGTAATGTCACCGTGTCATAGATGAGACCTAGTTGACTGAGATATCGTGTGATGTCACCGTGTCATAGATGAGACCTAGTGGACTGAGATATCGTGTAATGTCACTGTGTCATCTTCATGATCCTTTAGTCCAGGTGGACTGAGATATCGTAAAGTGTCACTGTGTCATAGATGAGACCTAGTAGACTGAGATATCGTGTAATGTCACTGTGTCATAGATGAGACCTAGTGGACTGAGATATCGTGTAATGTCACCGTGTCATAGATGAGACCTAGTGGACTGAGATATTGTGTAATGTCACTGTGTCATAGATGAGACCTAGTGGACTGAGATATTGTGTAATGTCACTGTGTCATAGATGAGACCTAGTGGACTGATATATCGTGTAATGTCACTGTGTCATAGATGAGACCTAGTGGACTGAGATATCGTGTAATGTCACTGTGTCATAGATGAGACCTAGTGGACTGAGATATCGTGTAATGTCACTGTGTCATAGATGAGACCTAGTGGACTGAGATATTGTGTAATGTCACTGTGTCATAGATGAGACCTAGTGGACTGATATATCGTGTGATGTCACTGTGTCATAGATGAGACCTAGTGGACTGAGATATCGTGTAATGTCACCGTGTCATAGATGAGACCTAGTGGACTGAGATATCGTAAAGTGTCACTGTGTCATAGATGAGACCTTGTAGACTTGAGATATTGTGTAATGTCACCGTGTCATAGATGAGACCTAGTGGACTGAGATATCGTGTAATGTCACTGTGTCATAGATGAGACCTAGTGGACTGAGATATTGTGTAATGTCACTGTGTCATAGATGAGACCTAGTGGACTGAGATATCGTGTAATGTCACTGTGTCATAGATGAGACCCAGTGGACTGAGATATTGTGTAATGTCACCGTGTCATAGATGAGACCTGAGATATCGTGTAATGTCACTGTGTCATAGATGAGACCTAGTGGACTGAGATATCGTAAAGTGTCACTGTGTCATAGATGAGACCTAGTGGACTGAGATATTGTGTAATGTCACCGTGTCATAGATGAGACCTAGTAGACTGAGATATCGTGTAATGTCACTGTGTCATCTTCATGATCCTTTAGTCCAGGTTTTGTAGTCAGGCTGTATTTGTTACCTCACAATGACATAGTAGGGTATATATCTTGTCTGTCTTTATCACCATCTGTTTGTAGATACAACAAGGAACCACCTATCTACAGGTGACAACTGAGCCTGATAGATCTAGGTACCACACTATCTACAGGTGACAACTGGGCCTGATAGATCTAGGTACCACACTATCTACAGGTGACAACTGAGCCTGATAGATCTAGGTACCACACTATCTACAGGTGACAACTGGGCCTGATAGATCTAGGTACCACACTATCTACAGGTGACAACTGGGCCTGATAGATCTAGGTACCACACTATCTACAGGTGACAACTGGGCCTGATAGATCTAGGTACCACACTATCTACAGGTGACAACTGAGCCTGATAGATCTAGGTACCACACTATCTACAGGTGACAACTGAGCCTGATAGATCTAGGTACCACACTATCTACAGGTGACAACTGGGTCTGATGATAGGACTAGGTAGCGCACTATCTACAGGTGACAACTGGGTCTGATGATAGGACTAGGTAGCGCACTATCTACAGGTGACAACTGGGTCTGATGATAGGACTAGGTACCGCACTATCTACAAGTGACAACTGGGTCTGATGATAGGACTAGGTAGCGCACTATCTACAGGTGACAACTGGGTCTGATGATAGGACTAGGTACCGCACTATCTACAAGTGACAACTGGGTCTGATGATAGGACTAGGTAGCGCACTATCTACAGGTGACAACTGAGCCTGATAGATCTAGGTACCACACTATCTACAAGTGACAACTGGGCCTGGTGATAGAACTAGGTACCACACTATCTACAGGTGACAACTGAGTCCCACACTATCTACAGGTGACAACTGGGTCTGATACAACTAGGTACCACACTATCTACAGGTGACAACTGAGTCCCACACTATCTACAGGTGACAACTGGGTCTGATACAACTAGGTACCACACTATCTACAGGTGACAACTGGGCCAGATGATCGACTTAGGTAACCTGCTTTTCCCTTGTCTGTTCTACAATATTTGTTGATGAATATCACATTAAACATTATCGATCAAAAAGTTGTATTGTACTGCCACATATTAGAAAAATGATTAGTTCACCTGCATGCTACGTCATTATTTAACTTTTCATTGTAAACCTTTTATGTAACTCATGTGAGATCTAGTCAACTTATTATTGATGTGACTTTTGCTTGATTTCTTAGAGAATTTTATGTATTCAACAAATTATATTCCACTCTTTCATGCTATTTTGATTTTTCCCATTTTATCTCACATTCCATTTGTTTTATTTTAACTTGTTGTGATCTGAGAGTGGTGTAAAAGTGTAACAGAGTAGCTACCAAATGTATTTACTAACTTTAAATACCAGTGCTGTAAACTAGATGGTGTTGTTACCCAGAGACTAAACCTTCAGATTGATGTTGCTTTCATATTTTACAGGAGAATCTTCGTACTTGCTTAGAAAAAGACAAATCTTTCTCACATACTTCACAGGGTTATATCCCGCGGTTGCTAGGGAAAAGATAAATTGATCTCGCACAGGGGAGGTGAAGACAGCTGGCACGCACTTTATGACACTGTTCACAATAACATAACTTCATCATTTTATGTTGAGTAACCATGTCTTAATGATGACATCATTAATTTTGATGTACATTCCAAGGAGCATTGCAGGTGGTGCGATGAAAAACTTTCAGGAAAGCTTACATTTGCTTGTAAGTATGTGAGAAAAATAATCAAACATGGGTCTGTTACGTGAGCAAGTATATCTCAACCCTGGTGTAAGAGTTTGGCTGGCCAGCATTCGACATGCCTCGTGCAGACTGGCCAAACTCTTACACTTGTCATAATGTCATAATGATGAATTATTTCTACTTGAAGGTTTCTGGTGAACAGATTAGATTGCTGTTTCTTCAGTCTGGAATTGATTTATTTGTAAAATGTGAGAACATTATTCAAACATGGGTCTTATCCATACCATCATGTTGACCAGGCCAAACTCTTACACTCTGGGCAATATATCCCTGTCAACAGAACAGATCCTAGTAAAAAAAAAAAAGGAGATCACAGCTAGGACTAGTAATCCATAACATGACTAGATATATTTTATACTTTAACCTTATGAGGATAAACTCCCATATTTTCTGTTTTTAACTTCACCAAAGTCTATTTTAATGCTTCCCTGGCTGTGGTATGAGGTTGTAATTGGGAATTATTGGTCCTGTAAAATAGTTCTGGTTGTGATTTTAATTCATTATCAAGAAATCTAATAAAATCTTTAAGGGATTGTACTCATACAGTAGGTGTCATTCTATTGCGAAACTACATGAAATTGGCAATTGTGTTACTTGTATGGTTTTTATTTCAGGCTATTGTAACTTCCAAATCCTACATGAACACACAAATTTGTATAAAAATTGGATACACAATTTGCAATCTTCTTTAAAGCCAAACATTTACAATTTACTACTTTATATTCAATTTGCTTTTGGAATGATCTCTTTAATCTAGAAGTGTAAAGCACAAAATTTGAGAATAAAATATAAAGGATTTCTATTGTTATAGCAACTGGAGATATCAGTCTAAGACAACACAAAACACGGAGGACTGGAAAATACCCAGCGAGATTGTGCACAATTAATTTTAATTCAAGCTTGTTCCATTCTGTTAATTATTTCATTTATTTGATAAAAGTTTTGATTCCTTATGTAGTACATTGTATCTCTTTAACAACAGATGTTATGTAATACATTTCCCTAACAACAGAAGTTATGTAATACATCTCTGAAACAACAGATGTTATGTAGTACATCTCTGAAACGACAGATGTTATGTAGTACATCTCCCTAACAACATATGTTATGTAATACATCTCTGAAACAACAGATGTTATGTAATACATCTCTGAAACAACAGATGTTATGTAGTACATCTCTGTAGTGACATGTTATGTAGTACATCTTTGTAACAACAGATGTTATTTAATACATCTCTGTAGTGACATGCTATGTAGTACATCTCTGTAATGACAGATGTTATGTAATACATCTCTGAAACAACAGATGTTATGTAATACATCTCCCTAACAACAGATGTTATGTAGTACATCTCCCTAACAACAGATGTTATGTAATACATCTCTGAAACAACAGATGTTATGTAGTACATCTCCCTAACAACAGATGTTATGTAATATATCTCCCTAACAACAGATGTTATGTAATACATCTCTGAAACAACAGATGTTATGTAATACATCTTTGTTACAACAGATGTTATGTAATACACTCTGAAATGACAGATGTAATATAGTACATCTCCCTAACAACAGATGTTATGTAATACATCTCTGTAATGACATGTTATGTAGTACATCTTTGTAACAACAGATGTTATGTAATACATCTCCCTAACAACAGATGTTATGTCATACATCTCTGTAGTGACATATTATGTAGTACATCTCCGTAATAACAGATGTTATTTAATACATTGTATCTGTACTGTTACATTTTCTGTATAATAATATATAATTCATTGTAAGTGGTTCCCTTTTCACCAGGTCTCGACTGCCTGGAACTTTACATGTTTCTTTGTATGAACTCCTCTGGAATAAACATTTCCTATGGAAAAGGTTTGGTGTTGAAAGTTCTAATAATGAAGGTCAATTCAAGGAATGAGTGTTCTGAGTTAAAACCATTGGTTTTCATTCTTGAATGTGTTTTTAGATGAATGACTGTGATGATTGTTAAGTTTGAGGTAGCCAACTATTGTCTAAGTTATAGATGTATGTATATGTATATTATGCACCAACAAATGTTGGCACTCGTGGTTGTATAGAGAATGTAGAGGGTACACAGCTAGTGTGCTAGTATGACCATTCATGTCTTCAGAGATTAATAATGAACTGATCAATAAAAAATTAACTACAAAAATCTTTGAAATCTTGTTAATTTTTCCTTGGGGAGACTTATAATCACCACTTTGTCAGTCTGTTTGTCACCATTTATACAACAATTTCTTCTCCTTCCCTAAGGGATGCTCCTGACTAAATTTGGTTAAAATCCGTTCACTCGTTCATGACTAGTAGCGTTTTTAAGAACATACTTTTATTTCCCCTATTGGGCGTCACCCCTCCTGATGAGATAAATGAAAACTGCAAATAGACAGAATATGTGAATAATAATCAAATCAGCTTCATAACACATACCAACATACCAGTATTACTGAAATTGAAATTTACTTGAAATAAAGATAGTTTTGAAATTGTACATAGTTTTTATAAGTCCCCATTTGAAATACGCTTGCAAGTTATTGGACAAATGTAAAAGTATTATTGATTCTGATAAATGAGAGAAAAAACATTTAGAGGCAGCCAGAATTGTGACTGGTCTTCCTATTTTCACTAGTCAACAAAGTTTTTATTATCAGACTGGAAAGGAGATAATTGAGCAGTCGTGGAAAATCCAGGAGACTTAAAATATTTTACAAAATACATGATAACCTTACCCCTTCTCATTTACACAACATTATGCCTAATCCATTAAACACTTGGCAATTAAATTTGAGAAATGAAAATGATTATATAATTCCAAAGGATAAGAATAACTAGATTAGAAAGATCATTTATACCTAATACAGTAAAATTTTGAAATGAATTCAAACCCAATCATGCAATATTATTTCTACATTTAGATGTAAAATTTCTTTGAAAGGAATTATTTTGGTTATCAATAGTTTATAACAAAATAAATACTGCATACAAGACTCTGATAAAAATGTAGTTCCTTAAGTGCTAACCTTAAACTCATTAATTTGATTTAGTTTTCCCAGTGTTAGATCAAATGTAGAACATTATTTGTTAGAATGTCCATTATTTGATGTTTCTAGATATGTCTTGGAACATAATAACTTATATTTAGCAAATAATTTATATTAAGCTCACCTGGCCCATAGGACCAAAGTGAGCTTATGCCATAATATGGCATCCGGCATCCGACTCCTTCATAACCACTGATGGGAATGGGAACAAAATTTGACTTGTAGCATCGTTATAGGCTGGGGATTCAAAATTGTACAGAAGGCGGGGCTGAGAGGCAGGGCCAAAAGGGGTCAATTTGGCTAAATTAATATAAAAGACTTTTTCTCTGAAACTAAGCAATGTACATCACTCATAGGGACTTGGTTGCTGTATCTTTGAAAAAGTTTAAATCCCCACCCTTTAACCATATATAGCATTTCTGGGAATCAACAGGTTAACACAACCCTGTTATAAAAATAGGACCCTCGGGTCTTTCCCCACCCCTAAGGATTTATAATTAGTTCCTTTGTTGTATCTATGAAATGCTGAGATCCTGACCCTGAACATAAAGAGATAAACACAATCCTAATGTAAAAATAGGCCCAGGGGTCTTTCCCCACCCCAAGAGGCTAAGTTTCTTTAACACAAATATCATGTTCTGAAAACAATCCCTCGGGTCTTGGGGCCCCTAGGGAGTCTGGACTTCATTTCTTGGTTTTATCTTTGAAGCAGTTGAGATCCCTTCCTCATAACCATGTATAGCATTTTGACACCAACATGTGAACATGTTTTGATGTTTTATCAAATCCAGTCAGGTAAGTGATACATGCCCATTCCTACTCAGCATTGTGGTACTCTGATGACACGGCAGGGAGCCCAAAGCTCGGAAACAGCAATGGTGGTGTGGTACATACCCGAAGAAAGAATGTGTAGAGAGTTTCAGGATGTGTCAAGTGGTCTGCCATCTACAGTGTCAACTAGTTATCATAATTTCTACCACAATACCCTGTGTTATTCAACTCTCAGACCATCAGTTAATCATTACAGCTGTTGATTAACAATCTGTTTATACCACACATGGTATAAACTCTGTTCGCATTTTGATTGGCTAACACGGTGAACTTTGACCCAAGCGGCAATTGTTATTGACGTCATCAATAATCTAATGACGTCACATCACCGGGTCCCGGACATCACCAGTACACTTTATTTGCATACGCGAAATTATACTTGGCCATGTTTCCCTTTGATTCAAGCCGATATTATTGTGGTAGAAACAGGTCACACGACTCGAAATTGTTGGATATGGAATTTATTTCACACGAGTAAGTTATTTTTTAAAAGTTGCAAAAAACACTCGCTAAAGCTCCGGTCTTTTGTAACTTTAAAAAAATAACTTACTCGTGTGAAATAAATTCCATATCCAACAACCACTCGTTGTGTAACCTCTATTTAAACCAATATGTTCATTATTTCTGTTATTGAATGATATGAACATATACATCACTTATATTCCCCATGTTATAAAATGAACCTCATTTAGTTAATGTAAAATATATTGTGTCAGCAATTTATCAGTTTGCATTTATAGGTATGCGTTTGAACATACACTTTATATAGACATACGGGTACGGTCATAACAACACTTTATTCAGACATACGGGTACGGTCATAACATGATATATATTTGGTAAACTTTATCTTATAGGCAAGTTTTGACCTTTTCATCCTCAGTCTTTCAATAATTTGCGGCCGAATGTATAATTCATCATTTATGTCTTAAGATTTGACAGATCAAAAGTTTTTCAACTTTTGTCTAATTCCATTTGTATTTTTGCAAATAAAATTTGTTTAAATCAGATCAAAGGAAGTGATCCCCAAATAACTACAGTGACCAAGGATCAATGTTCAAATACAACTCGGATCACAAGCTACGACGTGTGTCCCTGTTTGATTAACCTGTTTCTATGTCTACCACTATAAATGACTCAAGAATATCAATACCTTTTAATTCTATGCTATATATAATATGCATGGACCTTCATATGCCATTTCTTCTTATGATGGTGAGCTAATAATTGATTGATTCAAATTGTTCTATGTCCGTGGTCCATCCGTAAACAGAAGCCATGTTTTTGCAATTTCTTTAAAAGTACTCAAGGATATTTCTCCCACTTCACCAGTAGGTTTCTCTTGGTCCCTAGTTGTGCCCATTCAGGTTTTAGTCTGAATGGCAAACAAAATGGCCAATAGGCATTCATCTTCGATTTTGACAGCTGAAAGTTGTTATTATACATTTCAGAAAGTTCTTTCTGAATTTGTTCTCTTAAGACTTCATATGTAGGTTCCCCATGTTAGCAACTTAGAGGAAGAGGGGAAAGAATGAAAAGGTAGAGAATACATTAATCTTTCTTATGACTAATACATTGTATGTCAATATTAAAAACTGCCCACAGAATATGTAAATCAGAAAATATTAATGTCTTTTCCTCTCAAATTATTCAAATTTATCTTTGTGCCATATTCAGCATTGACAGAAAACACTTCAGAACCAGTTCTTGTATCATTCAGAAATGTTTATATATTCATCCTTCCATATTCAGAAATTAAATAGAATTAACACAAGTCTCGTGCTTTTAAAAAAAAGACAACATCTATAAAGGTTAAAAATTGTATTTGTAAAATGGTAATAAAGACATTAAAAAGACAATAGTGTCAAAAACTTTGACAAAATCAGTAAAACTGTACAGAATTCAGTTCCCTGTTTTTATATGCCTCTTTTTTAAGTAGCCAACCGTTAATAACATCACAATGCCAGTTATAGTAAGTAATTGTACACCATATGACTAGATGTCAGATACAATATTGAACAGTACACATATAGTATATTTATACAGATTACAATAGTAATAACAAATTATTGGAATTATAAATTGAATTGTTAAATACAGAAAAACAAAATGTATATGTCATTTGTTCAATCTTATGTTGAATAAGAAACCTTCATATGATATCATAAAAAGATTAACATGATGACTTTCTATGATGGAAAATATTTTTTCTGTTGTATAATGAAATCCAAAGACCCTCTATCATGTATAGCATTTCCCCAACTTTATACTTCTCCACTTCTTGGCACCAAGGGGAACAACATCCTTCCTATATAAAATGTTTAATTCTATACGTTTCCACATACTGTAAATCATTTATATTTCGCGAGTACTTAATTTCGCGAACTCATCTCATGCGACTTATTCGCGAATACATAATTTCGCGAATTCTGATCTCAAAATGACTTTAAATTCGCGGATGACGTTAACAGGTCGGCGATATTTCCCTGTGGAGAGTGCAGTGAGTTGTTTTCAATGTAAATAAAGCTTCCATGCCCGTTCATATGTAGTGTTTTGTGATATAAAATTACAATCTGATATAAGTATATCATTTATCATTTTATTATTACTTTAACGGCGATGTCTGTTCACCAACTAAATATTACGGTAGATTCAAAATGGACGCCATTTATTCTTGTCATTCTTATATAAATATTCGCGAGGGATTTGAATTCGCGTTGTACTCTCCTCGCGAATTAACGCGAAAATAAATCCCACGCGAAATATAAGTGATTTACAGTATGCTTCAAAGCAAATTGAGTTGACAATGATAAACTGTTCAGAAGTACATATACAATGTACCTTAACAACAACAGGTCTCAGGCCATTCAAGGTCATTTGACATGAAAAAATTTGAGATATGTACTATATGTACAGGTTTATTGTGTCTTTATCATTTCAATGTTCCTTACCCTGTCCTTGAAATTACCTTGACAATTTCTACAATCTAGAATCCTCATCACCTAATAATGTTCCCTGTAAATTTCTATTTTGAGTCCCAAAGGACCAGAGAGTTAAAAAGTAAAAAATCAAATTTAATAACTGGGTAGTATTTTAAAATCAAAACAATATAACAAAAACAAAAGAAACTATAATTCTTCCTCAAAATTCATAAATCAAGGGCAAAATAAGAACAAAATATAGATGTTCATGTCCTTGATGGAGACCCATGAATAAGGCCAAGTCATTTGGAAGCCCAAGTTTCTTTTTGCTTTGTCAAAGACACCCATCATGAAAAAACTATTTCAAATCTTGGTTATGTCCCCAAAATGGGAACCGGGGTGGTGTTATTGGAACCATAAAGCATACTGTATTCTACCTAATAAACGCATTGTGTACTTACAAAAACTCAAAATGAGTGCGCCAAATAAAACTATGTACAGGGAAAAGTTTAATTTCCATGTGAAATCTGGGTGAAAAAAACAATTCTTTTAGACAGCTTTATGTAGTGAAAACTTTGGTTAAATTGAAGCTTATATTAGCAGATCAGTGATGTAGGAAACATTTTTATGTTTTAATTATAGTGCACCCAACCTTTTTTCCATGAAAAAATAGTGCAGTTATAAGGGCAGGTACATTTATTAGGTCGAATATGGTATACATGTATATAAATGAACAAACTTTGCATATAAAATTTGTCAGATGTTGGCCTCCTCACTGATTCCAGTGTTCTAGTACAAACAACTGATCATGCTACATTTATCAATCAGCTGAAGTAAAACAATAACCCGGACAATTTGGTAGATCTTACATAGGATAAACAGGTCAATTATATAATGGACAAAGCAGGAATGTATGTGTCAACAAGATCACAGAATACACATGTACATAGTATAAATAATATCTGTCAAACACTATCGATCATCTACTTGGGACATAAATTAACAAAAGGCATTTCAAGACTGTGACTAAATTGTGATCAAAATGTAATAAAACTAATGGAATACACAAAAAGAAACTAGTTTGCCTTTGAAATGACATGGATGCTCCTGTTTGATAGAAGATAGTAATGGAAGAATATTTTCCTGAGTCTTATATCATATAATTTGGGTGTTGTGTTGGAAGTTGTTGAGGACATCAATGAACAAATCTCTTATTACACTTGATCTAGTAGTGATATCTATATAGACCCCTTATTATGTCATAAACCTGATCTAGTAGGTAAGGATATCTATATAGACCCCTTATTATATCATAAACCTGATCTAGTAGGTAAGGATATCTATATAGACCCCTTATTATTATATCATACACCTATAACAAGTACAAATTATAAGTTAATGCCTATTTATACTTGCATTGTCTCATTTTTATAAATTCATAATTACGATAATTGGCACGATGAATAAAGATTTTGAAAAAAAAATCCCATGAATCTATTGAAGTACAAAATCTAATAACAATTAATTTTAAGTACAAAGAAATACTTAAACTTTCAAATATCGAAATCATTATGCAAAATACTTTAAATGCTATAAACATGGTCCAGAGTACTGATAATAAAATGTAATAATTCAATGAATGTAAATCCTAAAAATAACTTAGTACCTGTTCTCTCATATTGTTTAAAATGTACAAAATAAATAAATAGTCCTCTCAAAAGAGTCAACTTGATGTCACACTCTTTGCAGCATTTTTCTCTCATGATTCAATCGTCACCCATGATAACATCACTGAAAACTAGCAGGACAGCTCACACTTTGTATTTCTTACATCCAGTAGTTAAATGCCTTCATTGTACCCAATTCTACCACCATAACTGTTCACAGAGATCCTCTTTTCCTGTAACCATATTCTGTCCTTTGTAACACAGGACAGGGTGGCAGATTCATTATAATCATTTATCCGGTCCTTAGGACATGGATGGTCGATTCGATACAGCAATATATCCTGTTCTGAGGACATGGATGGTCGATTCAATACAGCAATATATCCTGTCCTTAGGACATGGATGGTCGATTCAATACAGCAATATATCCTGTCCTTAGGACATGGATGGCCGATTCGATACAGCAATATATCCTGTCCTGAGGACATGGATGGTCGATTCGATACAGCAATATATCCTGTCCTTAGGACATAGGTGGTTGATTCGACATTCATTTATCCTTCCTTATTGACATGGGTGGTTGATTCGATACAACAATAAATCCTGTCCTTAGGACATGGATGGCCGATTCGATACAGCAATATATCCTGTCCTGAGGACATGGATGGTCGATTCGATACAGCAATATATCCTGTCCTTAGGACATAGGTGGTTGATTCGACATTCATTTATCCTTCCTTAGTGACATGGGTGGTTGATTCGATACAACAATAAATCCTGTCCAGCATAGTGCCAAAAGGTGAAGGCTGCAACCACTATAACATGCCACCACTGGTGGCTAGAGCCTACAAAGTCAAACAGACCTGCAATGGAAAATAAAACCATAGTTGACTGGGTATAGCTAGGACTTTTTTTCTTCTAATAAATCAAATAATTTTATTCGAAAATGAATGAGGGATTTGACTGCAAAACCTTAAATCTCAATGAACACTACAGGTAAATCCCTACAACACTGTTTCATAATGTTGTGACTCAATGAATGTCATTAAAAACAAACAGAGAATGACTGGGGAACTTGTTTGTCCACACAATTTATATCACATAACTAAACAAAATGTATTTTAACAAGTCTTGAAGTCAAAATGTGGAGGACAAAATCAATCAAAGACAGCCATTTTATTGAGCCATTTTCAATGACTGGAACGTCATTGGCCATATTATTATGCCATCACAATCAAATTCTGACTGGTACAACCAATGAAAACGCTCCAGGGAATATTAACACTACAGACACTTACAAAAATATTACATGACTGAATTCACTGGACAACAAGCCGATTAAGATATGTGATAATGGTTTATAATATTACCACTCTGGAGACTGGGATTAATGTTATGATATGTGATAATGGTTTATAATATTACCACTCTGGAGACTGGGATTAGTGTTATAATATGTGATAATGGTTTATAATAATGTTATGATATGTGATAATGGTTTATAATATTACCACTCTGGAGACTGGGATTAATGTTATAATATGTGATAATGGTTTATAATATTACCACTCTGTAGACTGGGATTAATGTTATGATATGTGATAATGGTTTATAATATTACCACTCTGGAGACTGGGATTAATGTTATAATATGTGGTATTGGTTTATAATATTACCACTCTGTAGACTGGGATTAGTGTTATGATATGTGATAATGGTTTATAATATTACCACTCTGGAGACTGGGATTAATGTTATAATATGTGATAATTGTTTATAATATTACCACTCTAGAGACTGGGGTTAGTGTTATGATATGTGATAATGGTTTATAATATTACCACTCTAGAGACAGGGATTAATGTTATAATATGTGATAATGGTTTATAATATTACCACTCTGGAGACTGGGATTAATGTTATAATATGTAATAATGGTTTATAATATTACCACTCTGGAGACGGGGATTAGTGTTATGATATGTGATAATGGTTTATAATATTACCACTATGGAGACTGGGATTAATGTTATGATATGTGATAATGGTTTATAATAATGTTATAATATGTGATAATGGTTTATAATATTACCACTCTGTAGACTGGGATTAATGTTATAATATGTGATAATGGTTTATAATAATGTTATAATATGTGATAATGGTTTATAATATTACCACTCTAGAGACTGGGATTAGTGTTATGATATGTGATAATGGTTTATAATATTACCACTCTGGAGACGGGGATTAGTGTTATGATATGTGATAATGGTTTATAATAATGTTATGATATGTGATAATGGTTTATAATAATGTTATAATATGTGATAATGGTTTATAATATTACCACTCTGGAGACTGGGATTAGTGTTATGATATGTGATAATGGTTTATAATAATGTTATAATATGTGATAATGGTTTATAATATTACCACTCTAGAGACTGGGGTTAGTGTTATGATATGTGATAATGGTTTATAATATTACCACTCTGGAGACTGGGATTAGTGTTATGATATGTGATAATGGTTTATAATAATGTTATAATATGTGATAATGGTTTATAATATTACCACTCTGGAGACTGGGATTAATGTTATGATATGTGATAATGGTTTATAATAATGTTATAATATGTGATAATGGTTTATAATATTACCACTCTAGAGACTGGGATTAGTGTTATGATATGTGATAATGGTTTATAATATTACCACTCTGGAGACTGGGATTAATGTTATGATATGTGATAATGGTTTATAATAATGTTATAATATGTGATAATGGTTTATAATATTACCACTCTGGAGACTGGGATTAATGTTATGATATGTGATAATGGTTTATAATAATGTTATAATATGTGATAATGGTTTATAATATTACCACTCTAGAGACTGGGATTAGTGTTATGATATGTGATAATGGTTTATAATATTACCACTCTGGAGACTGGGGTTAGTGTTATGATATGTGATAATGGTTTATAATAATGTTATGATATGTGATAATGGTTTATAATAATGTTATAATATGTGATAATGGTTTATAATATTACCACTCTAAAGACTGGGGTTAGTGTTATGATATGTGATAATGGTTTATAATATTACCACTCTAGAGACGGGGATTAGTGTTATGATATGTGATAATGGTTTATAATAATGTTATGATATGTGATAATGGTTTATAATATTACCACTCTGGAGACTGGGATTAATGTTATAATATGTGATAATGGTTTATAATAATGTTATGATATGTGGTATTGGTTTATAATATTACCACTCTGTAGACTGGGATTAATGTTATGATATGTGATAATGGTTTATAATATTACCACTCTAGAGACGGGGATTAGTGTTATAATATGTGATAATGGTTTATAATATTACCACCCTGGAGACGGGGATTAGTGTTATGATATGTGATAATGGTTTATAATATTACCACTCTGTAGACTGGGATTAATGTTATGATATGTGATAATGGTTTATAATATTACCACTCTGTAGACTGGGATTAATGTTATGATATGTGATAATGGTTTATAATATTACCACTCTGGAGACTGGGATTAATGTTATAATATGTGATAATTGTTTATAATATTACCACTCTAGAGACTGGGGTTAGTGTTATGATATGTGATAATGGTTTATAATAATGTTATGATATGTGATAATGGTTTATAATATTACCACTCTGGAGACTGGGATTAGTGTTATGATATGTGATAATGGTTTATAATATTTACCACTCTGGAGACTGGGATTAATGTTATGATATGTGATAATGGTTTATAATATTACCACTATGGAGACTGGGATTAATGTTATAATATGTGGTAATGGTTTATAATAATGTTATGATATGTGATAATGGTTTATAATATTACCACTCTGTAGACTGGGGTTAGTGTTATAATATGTGATAATGGTTTATAATATTACCACTCTGGAGACTGGGATTAACGTTATAATATGTGGTAATGGTTTATGATAATGTTATGATATGTGATAATGGTTTATAATATTACCACTATGGAGACTGGGATTAATGTTATGATATGTGATAATGGTTTATAATATTACCACTCTGGAGACGGGGATTACTGTTATGATATGTGGTATTGGTTTATAATATTACCACTCTGGAGACGGGGATTAGTGTTATAATATGTGATAATGGTTTATAATAATGTTATAATATGTGATAATGGTTTATAATATTACCACTCTAGAGACTGGGATTAGTGTTATGATATGTGATAATGGTTTATAATATTACCACTCTAGAGACTAGGATTAGTGTTATGATATGTGATAATGGTTTATAATATTACCACTCTGGAGACGGGGATTAGTGTCAGGGGTCGACATTAACGCTTGTCCGATTGTCCGGTACCAGACGAAATTGATGTCGGACAAGTGAAATCATTAAAGTACTTGTCCGACGGGACAAGTAACAAATCTGTCATTGTGTTTTATTTATGTTATATTCTGAAGTCAAAACTGATTCAATACTCACTGTAAAATGAGTAAAAACTCCTTTAAATTGTGTTAACCATCGAACGGAAGTAAGCAGACTTCCGTGCCCTAGAAAACGGTGACATGTTTTAATGTTTTCACAGTAGTAAGTTTGTTTATAATTTAGTCGAACGGTTCTCCGTGAAAGTTAATTATTTTAGAGTACTTCATTCATCTGCTTTTAGGTAAAAAAAAGGATGGTTTGGTAAAACTTTTAATAACTTGTAATAATACTTTCTTGCTGTTTTATTGTTGTTAGTAATTATTATGAGTCGAAATTATGGCTTGCAGTGCTTACCTCTACTTTATAATAAATCATCTCGCTGTTCACACATAACAGATAGAAAGTAGAAACACATGTAGGACAAGTGATTATTTCATTCGGACAAGTGAATTTATCTTATCACTTGTCCAAAGGGACAAGTGCAGAAAAAAGTTAATGTCGACCCCTGATTAGTGTTATGATATGTGATAATGGTTTATAATATTACCACTCTGGAGACTGGGATTAATGTTATAATATGTGATAATGGTTTATAATATTACCACTCTGGAGACTGGGATTAGTGTTATAATATGTAATAATGGTTTATAATAATGTTATGATATGTGATAATGGTTTATAATATTACCACTCTGGAGACTGGGATTAGTGTTATAATATGTGATAATGGTTTATAATAATGTTATAATATGTGATAATGGTTTATAATATTACCACTCTGGAGACTGGGATTAGTGTTATAATATGTGATAATGGTTTATAATAATGTTATAATATGTGATGATGGTTTATAATATTACCACTCTGGAGACTGGGATTAATGTTATAATATGTAATAATGGTTTATAATATTACCACTCTGTAGACTGGGGTTAGTGTTATGATATGTGATAATGGTTTATAATATTACCACTCTGGAGACTGGGGCTAGTGTTATGATATGTGATAATGGTTTATAATATTACCACTGGGATATTTTATCACCAGAGATTACTACCAGGTAATCTAACCTGTATTTTTATACAATCACCAGAGATTACCACCAGGTGATCTAACCTGTATTTTTATACAATCACCAGAGATTACTACCAGGTGATCTAGTACCTGTATCTTTATACAATCACCAGAGATTACCACCAGGTGATCTAACCTGTATCTTTATACAATCACCAGAGATTACCACCAGGTGATCTAACCTGTATTTTTATACAATCACCAGAGATTACCACCAGGTGATCTAACCTGTATCTTTATACAAAGATTATTTAAGGACAATGATAGAAGTTTTCAGTTTTATTTTTTAGGCAGAGATTCCATTACTTACCGGGAACAAAGCGTTCTGGGAATTTGGTGAGATAAAACCCTAATGCCATCACTCCAAGGCTATACATTACTACTATCTTTGGCACGAATAACTGAAAGTAAATTAAAAGCTGTTATGAGACAGAAGATAATACATTAGACTTCTACTTTATAGACAAGAATGTCTCAAAAAGTGATAAGATTTGTTCATCAAACTTTTGTAAAACAAAACAAAAAATAGTGCACAATCTATTTTAAGGTACATTTTGTATATGTATTTAGCACAGTAATGTGTGTATGTTAAGTCAAAACATCTGCTAAAATTTACACCAGATAAAAAAAAATTACATTCAACTTCACATACATATTTCTGGGTCATTTTCACGTTACTGTCACATACCTGTAGTCATTGAAATTGCTACTAGTGCTCTTTTTGATAAATCTCTTCATCATTGACAGTATGTTCATGAAATTCTGATATTATCACATTATTTTTAATGTTTTAGATACAGAGTCAGGTAATAAATATGTTTGTTTAATTGTATGCCGTACTAAGTTTTATCTGCACTATGTACTATGTTTTACCTATACTATGTTTTACCTGTACTATGTACTATATTTTACCTGTACTATATTCTATGTTTTACCTGTACTTTATACTATATTTTACCTGTACTATATTCTATGTTTTACCTGTACTTTATACTATATTTTACCTGTACTATATTCTATGTTTTACCTGTACTATGTACTATATTTTACCTGTACTATATACTATATTTTACCTGTACTAAGTACTATTATGTTTTAACTGTACTATGTACGATATTTTACCTGTACTATAAACTATGATTTACCTGTACTATATACTATATTTTACCTGTACTATGTACTATATTTTATCTGTTCAAGTTCAAGTTCTTTATTTACCAAAAGAAGTTCTTTATTTACCAAAAGCCCTAAGGCCTATAGGTATACAATATATATATCATTAAACAATTACATATGTGTACAGGAGAGTGTTTCATACATATACATGACAATTGTACGATATAAAATTATCCACACTAATCAATTTTGTCTTTTGTGAGCAAAGTATAGATATTTTCCTAAATTTGACAACTCTCTTACATTATTAACAGATAATAGTTGAATTAATTTAAAAACAGATGGTCTTTTGTAGTAATATTGTTTTATATATTTTACCCCCAGTTCTGTATATAATGGACATATCAAAATAAAATGAAACTCATCCTCGATGTCACCCAAATCACAATTGTTACAGCTTCTATTTCTTCGAGTAATATTATTATGTCTACCTACTTCTATATTTAATATGTGTGAGGATGTTCTAAACTTAGTTAACATACATTTATATTTTGTTTCTATAGGTTTACGTAGATAAAACTGTACACAGTGGCTACCTTACTATATACATTTACTATGTTTTACCTGTACTATGTACTATGTTTTACCTGTACTATATACTATATTTTACCTGTACTATATACTATGTTTTACCTGTACTATGTCCTATGTTTTACCTGTACTATATACTATGTTTTTCCTGTACTATATACTATATTTTACCTGTACTAAGTACTATTATGTTTTACCTGTACTATGTACATGTACTATATTTTACCTGTACTATATACTATGTTTTACCTGTACTATATACTATGTTTTTCCTGTACTATATACTATAGTTTACCGGTACTAAGTACTATTATGTTTTACCGGTACTATGTACTATATTTTACCGGTACTAAGTACTCTTATGTTTTAACTGTACTATGTCGATATTTTACCGGTACTAAGTACTCTTATGTTTTAACTGTACTATGTCGATATTTTACCGGTACTAAGTACTCTTATGTTTTACCTGTACTATATACTATGTTTTTCCTGTACTATATACTATAGTTTACCGGTACTAAGTACTATTATGTTTTACCGGTACTATGTACTATATTTTACTGGTACTAAGTACTATTATGTTTTAACTGTACTATGTCGATATTTTACCGGTACTATGTACTTTGTTTTACCTGTACTATATACTATGTTTTACCTGTATTATGTCTAACAGTTCTTGTTTTACCTGTACTAGATGTTTTACTTGTAGTGAATACTTTTGTTGTGCTATGCTTTACTTGTTTTCATCTGTATATGATTTACCTGTACTATGTTTAAAATTTGCAACATAACTACCTGTACTATATCAGCTGATATGCCCCCGTTTAGATATATCCAGTGGATTGTTGGTAGAACTCCATAGGCTCCTAGTCCTACATACACCATTATACGTTTATTACTCCACTCATTTGAGAAATATCTGGGGTTCTGCATCATGAAGAAGGTTGATATTGACAAACAGGTGATGATGAATAAATAGATGTCACGCCAAATCTGAAATAGTCAATACAGTATGGTTCAATACTCTCTTCATATTTTATGACAAAAGCATGTTCATAAGTATTCATCTTTTTGTGTTCATTTGAAATCCAAGCACCCATTTTATGATTTTTTTTAACTTTATATCATATTCAGAAATATCATAAACATCTAACCTCAAATAACAAACAAAAAGATCCAAGCTATATGATGACCCCCTGGGTGAATTGTTTAGTTTGAGAGCACAGATTGTGAGTACTTTGTAGATTACCCAGTACATTGAATTTGCCTTACTGGAGCTGTATATTACTGTGTAACACATGAAAACTTACCGAGAGACAGTAGAAAGCGTAATGAACAGCTGGTAGATAACAGCCGATGACTCCTATAGAGATTCCTGTCAGGTCTATTGCCAGCCATCGCTTACTCGCTCTTTCTGAATGGCATGCAAACATGTGGAAACCCGTCGAACACAACATACAAAACTAGTGGAAATAAAAATAACATGATTTATTATATTGCAGTAAACCTTCAGACGTCAATAGGTTAACAGTAAGTGTGTAAAATATTGTGTCAAATAACTGACAAAAAGCATAATATATATGATTTTGTATGTTTTTTATGCACATATATATCACACTTATAACTTTGCGTTATAATTTGAAAATTGATGAACAAAATTAACTGATGTTTAATGCTAAAAGGCTAAAATTAGACATCTGACAACATATATTTGCTTATGTAGATCTAGAGTATATTGGATAAATATCAGTACAAGAGGCCCATGGTCTTTAACGGTCATCTTATTCTAAAGACCCTTGTACTGTTGAAGTCTACAAATTTAGTAGCAGGTATAGTGGTACTGTTGACCATGATGGCCATTTTCGATTTCTAGTCAACCCAAAAAATCAAAGTGTCAAGGCCACTCATAGGTGCTGTGCATGAGGGATTAAAATACAGGAGAAAAGCAAATATTATATAAATATTTGTATAAAATGGCATGAAATAAGAAGACATTTTTCTTGTTTTTTCAAGTGCATTACTGAATATTTTACTGATGATTATCCTATGTCATTTTAAGGAATTTTATTTACTTTAAAAAGGCTGTGGTTGCGTTAAAGTTGTGATGAATAGTGAAGAACTATGGTTTTAAACCTCACTTGAATTTGCCTTCTTTGTTTATTATTTTATTATTTTTCTTCTTTATTAAGTTTAATTCTTAGATTGATTAACCTGTGATGTCCGTCATGTTTCTAAATACACCACATCGTGATTCCCTATATATAAGATTCCTCTAAATTACTCTCCCAGTTTATTTTGGTTCCTAAGCTTTAAATAAAATTGTACTCATTTTTTTCTCCATGTAATAACTGGTCTGTTTCCTGATTCGAGATGTGATAACTTTCATTAGAAGAATCTCGTCTCGGAAATTTGTTCCTGATGAACTGGACTGCCTTATCTGTTCTGGTGACTTGAGCAAACAATCAGATATTTCACTTATTGATTTCCAATTGGCTGAGGGCCATTTTTATCAACTCAAGAGCTTGAGGTGACTTTCCAATGTCACATCAACTAGAGTGTATACAAGTTACCTTCCCTCCCACAAAACAGGTAGCGTAATAATTTGCACAGAAAATAGTTCGGAATATTCAGGGATAAAACAGCTCAATGTGTACGATTTAAACTGTTTTTTTCTATAATTTATTCAACTAAAACAAATATCTTCAAACATATAAAAGCGTGAATCATATTACTTAATCACAAACAAATACCTTGCAGAAGAAGACAAGATTGTCTAATGTGTTGTTAGCATATTTTGGGAAGAATTATTTCTGGTCCAATCCTAAACTCATATCGGGATTTATCATACAAGTAAGCAATATTTTTATTCCCCTGAGAGTTTTGAATGAATTTGTTCCAGTAAAATTTGGCAATAATCGCTTAAGATTGTTGTTTCACAGCACCTAATAACCGCACTTGCCCAGGATCACTTCAGCATCATTTCAGGAAAGTTTGAGTAAATTTCAATGGAGGAACTTGAGAAGAAGTTTGAAATGTGTTTATCAAGATTAAGGTCATGGCGACCATCTTGAATTTCCAACTGACGCAAAAATTAATAACAGTTGGTCAGGACCATTTCAGGATCATTTCAGGCAAGTTAAGAGCTAAATCCCACTGATGGCTGGAACTTAAAAAGAAGTTTGAAAAATGATTTTCAAGAATAAGATGAAGGCCATGGTGGCCATCTTGGATTTCAGACCAACTCTGTATATAACAACACATGGTCAGGACCATTTCAAGAACATTTGCAGGTTTGAGCTGAAGCCCACTAATGTGGGCATGGCAACCATCTTGCATTACTGATCACCAACCCGTAAAATGACAACGTTAACACTTGGTCATGACCATTTCAGCCAGGATAGAGCTGAATTCCACTGGTGGAACTTAAGAAAAACGTTTGAAATGTGAAAAGTTTACGCACTGTGGACTATGGCATATACAAAACAATAGATATAGGTCATCCTGTCCCTTTCAGATCAGATGACCTAAAATTGCTGCCTAGTATGAAATACAATTTATTGCATGTGTATACATACCTGGTAACAGAAGAGCCCCAGTGTGACAATAACGTGGTCAGTGTAAGATGATTTAAGTATGGGTAGCACAATAATATTGTCATAAAACATCAGGAAGAAGAATGCGATGAAACCCACCAGGTGAGACCAGATGTTGATTGTCTCATTGTTCCAGACAAATAAACTGAAAAGTGAAAGTCACAACTAAACAAGTGATATGGGCAAAACAGCATAAGTTTGTTAATATAACCAACTCGAAAATATGACTGTTACAATCCGTTTTTCATCTTTAAATTCTTCCATTGTTTTGGATTTTTTATATGCATATTGTATGAATACTTCTTCTTATTGTAACTCCCTTCCGTCAATAATGACGTTGCATTTCATTGATTGCAGTGTTAAGATAATTCAATCAAATTGATGCTGCAGCGATAGCAATCAACAATAATACATATTTTACTATATGAAAAATAATACTTTACCTTTTTAAGCACAAGCTAAACGGCAGAAACACTCTATAACCCTTGACTACATATGGATTTCCTTGCAAGAAGTCTGGTATTTCACTATATTTGAACAGCGGTATTTCCTTCTCGTGAGCATCACAAAAGTTTGTCCCACATGTTTCAATGCCCCTGTCAATCTCAATGTCAAGTATCTGGTAAGAATCGCGCTTGACCAGCGTTTGCCCAGATGACAAAGGTCGGAAGTTGAGGTTTTCTCCGAAGCGTCCCATGCTCCACTAATAATGTGCCCCGCGTATCTATCAATATAACAGTATATCCTATGCATAGGAATAAAAAATAAAACCGTAAAATATTTACACTACGCCTAGTGTATGTTAAACATCTCTCTGCTGGTTGGTACCTGTTTTGGTATCACGTTACCATGCAGACCAAGAAACAGGACACTGGTAGCCTGTATTTATAATGCTTTTTCAATATTGAACTAAGAAGTTTGACGCTAACTGAACTGAATAAACAGTGTAAATAAAACGCATTTTTCTGAACTCATCATTATGAGTTATGCCTACACCTCTTACAATGCTAGTACAACTTCGACTTTTTCCTTGACATGTTACACGCTACACACAGCCATGTTTATATTCCGAGCAATGTCGTGTGCGACGCTTGAAAACCTGAGAAAGAAAAACGTTTTCGAGGGCCTGATGTAATCCAGACGTTTCGTCCCAATTATTTCGTCCTATATGTTCCTAATAGATTTCATGATTAGGAAAACTAGATAATGAAATAACATTTCACATGCATATTGTATAAAATAAAATAAAACAGACAGTAAAACAAGATTGGTATAATCAAAACATTCTACATTGTCTCTCAAGTAACAAAAAGCAAATATGACACTTTGGGCAAATTTGTTGCAATGTGTAACGCTGGTCAAGCGCGATTCTTACCAGATACTTGACATTGAGATTGACTGGTTTAGGTTTGGGTTTATGGTTTAAACCTGGTTTTCAAAACGGTTTGTAAACTAAAACTGGTTTGCTCTTGAGAAACAAATGCAAAATTCTAGTTTTCAATGTGGTGTCTTTGGGAGAAAAAAACTTCAGAGCAGTATTTGAAACGTTAATACCTCCTGAACGCACAAAAATCCCCCGAATCCCAAATTATGTTGAAGACATATTTCCACAATGCAATGACAGGGAAACGCATGCAGTTCTAGCAGACTTTCTTTCAAACACAAGGGAAAACTGTCATACCAATGGGAAAACAATTATTAAATATTTATAATTTATATTTTATTTGTCCAGTCAAATGACACTACAAGCTATAGCTGGCAAGTTTGGAGCACGTAGCGCACTTCAAGAGCACATTCTGCATGTGTGTTGACAACATTCGCCATCTTGTTTTCAGATACGAAACCTTCCAAACCACAACCGGTGGTGGTTTGAATGGTTTGATAAACTAGTTTAGGTTTATCAGAAACAAATGAATGAACCGGTTTCAGTTTAAATGTGGTTTGAAACTGGTTTACTCAACAAATGGAAAGTTTACAGAACCGGTTCGAAACTAAAACTGGTTTTAGGAGAACAAATTCGCCCTTTGATTACTGTTACAGATCTATACAAAAGTGGGATTCACTTCCCACACAACTTCAAGGACACAAAGTTCCGAAATACGTAAACTGTCCTAGCTCTATACGTAATATATAACTGACAATGCGGAAGTTTGTATTATAATAGAACATTTCATAGATTAGATCTAATATGGCAAGTTAGAATATAAATAAGATGGAATCTCTCCACCACATAATTTAACACATAAACCCTCTATATTAATCCAATTTTTAAGCCGATCAACCCAGCACGTTATTATCTAGGTCATCTTTACCCTTTGACAACTGAACTTTACGGCCGGACTCTTATTTCTTGTGGAATCTGTCGGCTGGATATAAGACGTATTATATAGAGCCGCACCCAACTTTTTACACCGACTATCTGTAATGGGAATTGGTTTTCTGTTGGAGTTATCGCCTTTTAACACACACTTGTTAATTTAAGCGCTGTTTTGTCTCATTGATTAATATGGGTGATTACTAAGTAATTGTTCGTTTGTATAAATTGAAAATTATTCCTTATTATACTCAAATTATTGATAGAAAAGATAGTTTAAATCATGTTTATTTAAGCGCTGTTTTATCTCATTGATTAACAGATGAAATGATTCCTCATTATACTTTTTTTGACAGAAAAGATAGTTTACCATGTAAAGATGTCTGTATATGAAGATTATATTCGATCTTGGAACAAAATGTGTAATACATTTTATTGTATATATGGTACTGGCTGCTGGCTCGCCAAATAGCTTGGAATATAAATAGCAAGCTAAAAACTGCGTATAAGGGGAGAATCAGCCGATGGAAATTAAGCGTGGTTCTGGCTGAAGCTGATAGGTTTCTCTATAAAAAAGAAGCTGACAGGTTTCAAACCCCGAAAGCTAGAAAGGCTGAATTAGTCTTTGCCGAGAGACCGAGAAGTCTTTCGTGTGGTAGCCAGTGGTGGACGATGAGTAGGTGCCCATTAGTCGTGAAGCAGTGGGGTATCAAGTAGGAGCTAACAGCGTTGCGCTGGGTAAGCAGGTGCGCAACGGGTAGCCACCGCGAAGTACCGGTTCCGAGAGCAGCAGTAGGCGGGGTCTAGCGCAGTGCACATTATCGTGACATATTCTATTGTTTTGGGGTCCCGTGGCAAGCAGCACGGCCCTGTTTTGGTATATTAGTGTATATAACGTACAAATTAATCGAGTGCGCCGAAGGCACAGCGCGTATACGTATCCCAAGAGACCCTTGAGACGGACGTAACAGCACCAACCAGCTGCACGCTACATACTTTTCGGCAGCAGCGATGGGATACTGCTATGCAATTGATTCAGTTCGTTACCATTGGACCATTTAAGCAAAACGGAAGCTATTGATATTGATAAAAGTGCAATTGAGACCCAACCATCGATTTTGAAACAAGAGCGAGATGAATTACTTGACCAAATCCGGCATTCAACACCCAAGTCATCACACGCGCGAAAGGAGGCTAGAGATTCTGGTGTTCCCAGTGCGCCGCCATCAGGACAATCACAGCAGATGGCTACGAGGGTTCCTGATACAGCCTAACCCTCGATACAACCTTCCAATTGAATCGACATGGGATGAACGAAGATTATCAATCGTTATCAGGTGCGACGAGGCGTGTACCAACCGACAAGGGTGCGCGGCCCAAGGTTAAATTTGTGAATACTGAGCACGACCTGGGTATGAACGAAGCAGAGTATCCCCTTGCAGGAGGAAGTGGTATGGCGCATATTACACAGAGGACACCGCCACCGATCCAAGACCCAGACAGTGGTATAATGCCAAGAGAGACAGATACCACAGAAGGCACACAATGCGTGTTTAACCAGCCTCCTATAACGCCACAGGCTCTTGGAAGGATACAAATCACATGCGCGGATTAACAGATAGATAATTGAAAAAAGGATATGCACCTTACTGTTTGTTTACGTGGACAAGCACGGGGAGTCCTAGGAGATTTACCAGATGACGCCAAGCAACACTATACAACGCTGGTTGCTTCCTTAGAAGAGAGATTCGCGCTGCCAAGCCAAACTGACCTGTACAGGGTTCAGCTCGGGCAGAATCACATCCGGAGATGGGCCAGGCAGTACGAAGACTAGCGAGTTTGTATTGTCCTACAGCTCCCCGGCAATGGTACACATTGGCCATGGAACAGTTTATCGTTGTACTGTTTGACTCTGAAGTACGCATCCGGATAAAACAGTCGCTACCAGCCTTGTTGAATGATGCAATACGCCTCGCTTTGGAGCTGGAGGCTTTAAATCGGGCAGGAGCAGCGGTGTAAGAAATGCATGGGCATTTCAGATTGGCATTTACGACAGACAATCAACACGATGCACAAGAACATTCCAGTGACGAAATCGTGAAGGCAATGATGGCTATCCAAGAGAAGCTAGATGCCTTATAAAAGGACATGGAGTGCTTGGAGGGGAGCAGAGGTCAGAGACGCCACCAGCGAGCCAACTACAGATCTCTCAGTGACATAACCTGCTGCGAGTGCAAGGATAAAGTACACACGCGAAGAAACTATACAGCGCTGAAAAGTACCAACGCCAAGGACGACAGATATCTTGCGAATGAACTAGCAGAAAATCGATTGATGGTGCGTCCGCAACCCCCACAGATGTGTTTGGTAACAGGTCGGAGCAAGTGGGAAACAGACTGTCTTTGGTGAGAAGGGACATTACCAGAGAAAGAGTGTATCAAGCAGAAAGAACAGCAATTGATCAAGTAGCAGAGAAAGAAACTTCGATTGTGCCCCAAGGAAACATCAGATGGTAGCAGAGAGACAGGCTTCAGAGCTAGGGGTCTATATAAGTGTTCTGATCAACGGGGGTATTGGGTTTAGGGTAGTATGTAGCAAAGGTGAATGCAAAAGGAACTTGACAGTGGTGTCACCTGATATAATATCAGCGAATGGTGATCCACTGGTTGTCAGTGGACAAATCAACCTATCAATCATCTGTACAACGGGTAGTCGCCAGTCTTTCCGTCGATAGGATCATGTGACTAGATTTCATGGGGAATGAGAAGTGTATTGTAGATGTTATGGAACAGATGTTGACCATTGGCAAGCAAAAAGTGGACCTATACTTACTGAGGGAAGATTTGGACTTTACCACCGAGTTACTGTGTCTTGACCATTTCGCCGGCGAGAACCTACGTCTGTGGATCATGCGAGTGTGCCGCTACTTCCACTAGTGAGCTGAAGCGCCATATTAAGTGTATTAAGAAGAAGCATAGCACCGAGAAGCCTGGGTCATTGACCAAAACGGGTAAACCACAGGTTTCAATGAGTAACCGTACTCGGTGGTTGGCGCAAAGCGTACAACACAACAAATGGGACCTAGGGAATCGGAAAATGGTGTTTGAGTATGATCAGAGAGATGAGTAGGTTATGTAACAGTGACTGTGTGAGTATGATCAGAGAGACGAGTAGGTTATTTAACAGTGACTGTTCGAGTATGATCAGAGAGACGAGTAGGTTATTTAACAGTGACTGTTCGAGTATGATCAGAGAGACGAGTAGGTTATTTAACAGTGACTGTTCGAGTATGATCAGAGAGACGAGTAGGTTATTTAACAGTGACTGTTCGAGTATGATCAGAGAGATGAGTAGGTTATTTAACAGTGACTGTGTGAGTATGATCAGAGAGACGAGTAGGTTATTTAACAGTGACTGTTGCAGTATGATCAGAGAGACGAGTAGGTTATTTAACAGTGACCGTTCGAGTATGATCAGAGAGACGAGTAGGTTATTTAACAGTGACTGTTGGAGTATGATCAGAGAGATGAGTAGGTTATTTAACAGTGACTGTGTGAGTATGATCAGAGAGACGAGTAGGTTATTTAACAGTGACTGTTCGAGTATGATCAGATAGACGAGTAGGTTATTTAACAATGACTGTTCGAGTATGATCAGAGAGACGAGTAGGTTATTTAACAGTGACTGTTTGAGTATGATCAGAGAGACGAGTAGGTTATTTAACAGTGACTGTTCGAGTATGATCAGAGAGATGAGTAGGTTATTTAACAGTGACTGTTCGAGTATGATCAGAGAGACGAGTAGGTTATTTAACAGTGACTGTTGGAGTATGATCAGAGAGACGAGTAGGTTATTTAACAGTGACTGTTGGAGTATGATCAGAGATGAGTATGTTATTTAACAGTGACTGTTCGAGTATGATCAGAGAGACAAGTAGGTTATTTAACAGTGACTGTTCGAGTATGATCAGAGAGACGAGTAGGTTATTTAACAGTGACTGTTCGAGTATGATCAGAGAGACGAGTAGGTCATTTAACAGTGACTGTTCGAGTATGATCAGAGAGACGAGTAGGTTATTTAACAGTGACTGTTCGAGTATGATCAGAGAGACGAGTAGGTTATTTAACAGTGACTGTTCGAGTATGATCAGAGAGATGAGTAGGTTATTTAACAGTGACTGTTCGAGTATGATCAGAGAGATGTGTAGGTTATTTAACAGTGACTGTTTGAGTATGATCAGAGAGATGAGTAGGTTATTTAACAGTGACGGTTTGAGTATGATCAGAGAGATGAGTAGGTTATTTAACAGTGACTGTTGGAGTATGATCAGAGAGATGAGTAGGTTATGTAACAGTGACTGTGTGAGTATGATCAGATAGACGAGTAGGTTATTTAACAGTGACTGTTCGAGTATGATCAGAGAGACGAGTAGGTTATTTAACAGTGACTGTTCGAGTATGATCAGAGAGACGAGTAGGTTATTCAACAGTGACTGTTCGAATATGATCAGAGAGATGAGTAAGTTATTTAACAGTGACTGTTGGAATATGATCAGAGAGACGAGTAGGTTATTTAACAGTGACTGTTCGAGTATGATCAGAGAGACGAGTAGGTTATTTAACAGTGACTGTTCGAGTATGATCAGAGATGAGTAGGTTATTTAACAGTGACTGTTGGAGTATGATCAGAGAGACGAGTAGGTTATTTTACAGTGACTGTTCGAGTATGATCAGAGAGATGAGTAGGTTATGTAACAGTGACTGTGTGAGTATGATCAGATAGACGAGTAGGTTATTTAACAGTGACTGTTCGAGTATGATCAGAGAGACGAGTAGGTTATTTAACAGTGACTGTTCGAGTATGATCAGAGAGATGAGTAGGTTATTTAACAGTGACTGTTCGAGTATGATCAGAGAGATGAGTAGGGTATTTAACAGTGACTGTTCGAGTATGATCAGAGAGATGAGTAGGTTATTTAACAGTGACTGTTGGAATATGATCAGAGAGATGAGTAGGTTATGTAACAGTGACTGTGTGAGTAAGATCAGATAGACGAGTAGGTTATTTAACAGTGACTGTTCGAGTATGATCAGAGAGATGAGTAGGTCATTTAACAGTGACTGTTCGAGTATGATCAGAGAGACGAGTAGGTTATTTAACAGTGACTGTTCGAGTATGATCAGAGAGACGAGTAGGTTATTTAACAGTGACTGTTCGAGTATGATCAGAGAGATGAGTAGGTTATTTAACAGTGACTGTTCGAGTATGATCAGAGAGATGTGTAGGTTATTTAACAGTGACTGTTTGAGTATGATCAGAGAGATGAGTAGGTTATTTAACAGTGACGGTTTGAGTATGATCAGAGAGATGAGTAGGTTATTTAACAGTGACTGTTGGAGTATGATCAGAGAGATGAGTAGGTTATGTAACAGTGACTGTGTGAGTATGATCAGATAGACGAGTAGGTTATTTAACAGTGACTGTTCGAGTATGATCAGAGAGACGAGTAGGTTATTTAACAGTGACTGTTCGAGTATGATCAGAGAGACGAGTAGGTTATTTAACAGTGACTGTTCGAGTATGATCAGAGAGACGAGTAGGTTATTTAACAGTGACTGTTTGAGTATTATCAGAGATGAGTAGGTTATTTAACAGTGACTGTTCGAGTATGATCAGAGAGACGAGTAGGTTATTTAACAGTGACTGTTTGAGTATGATCAGAGATTAGTAGGTTATTTAACAGTGACTGTTCGAGTATGATCAGAGATGAGTAGGTTATTTAACAGTGACTGTTCGAGTATGATCAGAGACGAGTAGGTTATTTAACAGTGACTGTTTGAGTATGATCAGAGAGACGAGTAGGTTATGTAACAGTGACTGTTGGAGTATGATCAGAGAGACGAGTAGGTTATTTAACAGTGACTGTGTGAGTATGATCAGAGAGACGAGTAGGTTATTTAACAGTGACTGTTGGAGTATGATCAGAGAGATGAGTAGGTTATGTAACAGTGACTGTGTGAGTATGATCAGATAGACGAGTAGGTTATTTAACAGTGACTGTTCGAGTATGAGCAGAGAGATGAGTAGGTTATTTAACAGTGACTGTTCGAGTATGATCAGAGAGACGAGTAGGTTATTTAACAGTGACTGTTCGAGTATGATCAGAGAGACGAGTAGGTTATTTAACAGTGACTGTTTGAGTATGATCAGAGATTAGTAGGTTATTTAACAGTGACTGTTCGAGTATGATCAGAGATGAGTAGGTTATTTAACAGTGACTGTTCGAGTATGATCAGAGAGACGAGTAGGTTATTTAACAGTGACTGTTTGAGTATGATCAGAGAGACGAGTAGGTTATGTAACAGTGACTGTTGGAGTATGATCAGAGAGACGAGTAGGTTATTTAACAGTGACTGTTCGAGTATGATCAGAGAGACGAGTAGGTTATTTAACAGTGACTGTTGGAGTATGATCAGAGAGATGAGTAGGTTATGTAACAGTGACTGTGTGAGTATGATCAGATAGACGAGTAGGTTATTTAACAGTGACTGTTCGAGTATGAGCAGAGAGATGAGTAGGTTATTTAACAGTGACTGTTCGAGTATGATCAGAGAGACGAGTAGGTTATTTAACAGTGACTGTTCGAGTATGATCAGAGAGACGAGTAGGTTATTTAACAGTGACTGTTCGAGTATGATCAGAGAGACGAGTAGGTTATTTAACAGTGACTGTTCGAGTATGATCAGAGAGATGAGTAGGTTATTTAACAGTGACTGTTTGAGTATGATCAGAGAGATGAGTAGGTTATTTAACAGTGACGGTTTGAGTATGATCAGAGAGATGAGTAGGTTATTTAACAGTGACTGTTGGAGTATGATCAGAGAGATGAGTAGGTTATGTAACAGTGACTGTGTGAGTATGATCAGATAGACGAGTAGGTTATTTAACATTGACTGTTCGAGTATGATCAGAGAGATGAGTAGGTTATGTAACAGTGACTGTGTGAGTATGATCAGATAGACGAGTAGGTTATTTAACAGTGACTGTTCGAGTATGATCAGAGAGATGAGTAGGTTATTTAACAGTGACTGTTCGAGTATGATCAGAGAGACGAGTAGGTTATGTAACAGTGACTGTTGGAGTATGATCAGAGAGACGAGTAGGTTATTTAACAGTGACTGTGTGAGTATGATCAGAGAGACGAGTAGGTTATTTAACAGTGACTGTTGGAGTATGATCAGAGAGATGAGTAGGTTATGTAACAGTGACTGTGTGAGTATGATCAGATAGACGAGTAGGTTATTTAACAGTGACTGTTCGAGTATGAGCAGAGAGATGAGTAGGTTATTTAACAGTGACTGTTCGAGTATGATCAGAGAGACGAGTAGGTTATTTAACAGTGACTGTTCGAGTATGATCAGAGAGACGAGTAGGTTATTTAACAGTGACTGTTCGAGTATGATCAGAGAGATGAGTAGGTTATTTAACAGTGACTGTTCGAGTATGATCAGAGAGATGAGTAGGTTATTTAACAGTGACTGTTTGAGTATGATCAGAGAGATGAGTAGGTTATTTAACAGTGACGGTTTGAGTATGATCAGAGAGATGAGTAGGTTATTTAACAGTGACTGTTGGAGTATGATCAGAGAGATGAGTAGGTTATGTAACAGTGACTGTGTGAGTATGATCAGATAGACGAGTAGGTTATTTAACAGTGACTGTTCGAGTATGATCAGAGAGATGAGTAGGTTATGTAACAGTGACTGTGTGAGTATGATCAGATAGACGAGTAGGTTATTTAACAGTGACTGTTCGAGTATGATCAGAGAGATGAGTAGGTTATTTAACAGTGACTGTTCGAGTATGATCAGAGAGACGAGTAGGTTATTTAACAGTGACTGTTCGAGTATGATCAGAGAGACGAGTAGGTTATTTAACAGTGACTGTTTGAGTATGATCAGAGAGATGAGTAGGTTATTTAACAGTGACGGTTTGAGTATGATCAGAGAGATGAGTAGGTTATTTAACAGTGACTGTTGGAGTATGATCAGAGAGATGAGTAGGTTATGTAACAGTGACTGTGTGAGTATGATCAGATAGACGAGTAGGTTATTTAACAGTGACTGTTCGAGTATGATCAGAGAGACGAGTAGGTTATTTAACAGTGACTGTTTGAGTATTATCAGAGATGAGTAGGTTATTTAACAGTGACTGTTCGAGTATGATCAGAGATGAGTAGGTTATTTAACAGTGACTGTTGGAGTATGATCAGAGAGACGAGTAGGTTATTTTACAGTGACTGTTCGAGTATGATCAGAGAGATGAGTAGGTTATGTAACAGTGACTGTGTGAGTATGATCAGATAGACGAGTAGGTTATTTAACAGTGACTGTTCGAGTATGATCAGAGAGACGAGTAGGTTATTTAACAGTGACTGTTCGAGTATGATCAGAGAGATGAGTAGGTTATTTAACAGTGACTGTTCGAGTATGATCAGAGAGATGAGTAGGGTATTTAACAGTGACTGTTCGAGTATGATCAGAGAGATGAGTAGGTTATTTAACAGTGACTGTTGGAATATGATCAGAGAGATGAGTAGGTTATGTAACAGTGACTGTGTGAGTAAGATCAGATAGACGAGTAGGTTATTTAACAGTGACTGTTCGAGTATGATCAGAGAGATGAGTAGGTCATTTAACAGTGACTGTTCGAGTATGATCAGAGAGACGAGTAGGTTATTTAACAGTGACTGTTCGAGTATGATCAGAGAGACGAGTAGGTTATTTAACAGTGACTGTTCGAGTATGATCAGAGAGATGAGTAGGTTATTTAACAGTGACTGTTCGAGTATGATCAGAGAGATGTGTAGGTTATTTAACAGTGACTGTTTGAGTATGATCAGAGAGATGAGTAGGTTATTTAACAGTGACGGTTTGAGTATGATCTGAGAGATGAGTAGGTTATTTAACAGTGACTGTTGGAGTATGATCAGAGAGATGAGTAGGTTATGTAACAGTGACTGTGTGAGTATGATCAGATAGACGAGTAGGTTATTTAACAGTGACTGTTCGAGTATGATCAGAGAGACGAGTAGGTTATTTAACAGTGACTGTTCGAGTATGATCAGAGAGACGAGTAGGTTATTTAACAGTGACTGTTCGAGTATGATCAGAGAGACGAGTAGGTTATTTAACAGTGACTGTTTGAGTATTATCAGAGATGAGTAGGTTATTTAACAGTGACTGTTCGAGTATGATCAGAGAGACGAGTAGGTTATTTAACAGTGACTGTTTGAGTATGATCAGAGATTAGTAGGTTATTTAACAGTGACTGTTCGAGTATGATCAGAGATGAGTAGGTTATTTAACAGTGACTGTTCGAGTATGATCAGAGAGACGAGTAGGTTATTTAACAGTGACTGTTTGAGTATGATCAGAGAGACGAGTAGGTTATGTAACAGTGACTGTTGGAGTATGATCAGAGAGACGAGTAGGTTATTTAACAGTGACTGTGTGAGTATGATCAGAGAGACGAGTAGGTTATTTAACAGTGACTGTTGGAGTATGATCAGAGAGATGAGTAGGTTATGTAACAGTGACTGTGTGAGTATGATCAGATAGACGAGTAGGTTATTTAACAGTGACTGTTCGAGTATGAGCAGAGAGATGAGTAGGTTATTTAACAGTGACTGTTCGAGTATGATCAGAGAGACGAGTAGGTTATTTAACAGTGACTGTTTGAGTATGATCAGAGATTAGTAGGTTATTTAACAGTGACTGTTCGAGTATGATCAGAGATGAGTAGGTTATTTAACAGTGACTGTTCGAGTATGATCAGAGAGACGAGTAGGTTATTTAACAGTGACTGTTTGAGTATGATCAGAGAGACGAGTAGGTTATGTAACAGTGACTGTTGGAGTATGATCAGAGAGACGAGTAGGTTATTTAACAGTGACTGTTCGAGTATGATCAGAGAGACGAGTAGGTTATTTAACAGTGACTGTTGGAGTATGATCAGAGAGATGAGTAGGTTATGTAACAGTGACTGTGTGAGTATGATCAGATAGACGAGTAGGTTATTTAACAGTGACTGTTCGAGTATGATCAGAGAGATGAGTAGGTCATTTAACAGTGACTGTTCGAGTATGATCAGAGAGACGAGTAGGTTATTTAACAGTGACTGTTCGAGTATGATCAGAGAGACGAGTAGGTTATTTAACAGTGACTGTTCGAGTATGATCAGAGAGATGAGTAGGTTATTTAACAGTGACTGTTCGAGTATGATCAGAGAGATGTGTAGGTTATTTAACAGTGACTGTTTGAGTATGATCAGAGAGATGAGTAGGTTATTTAACAGTGACGGTTTGAGTATGATCAGAGAGATGAGTAGGTTATTTAACAGTGACTGTTGGAGTATGATCAGAGAGATGAGTAGGTTATGTAACAGTGACTGTGTGAGTATGATCAGATAGACGAGTAGGTTATTTAACAGTGACTGTTCGAGTATGATCAGAGAGACGAGTAGGTTATTTAACAGTGACTGTTCGAGTATGATCAGAGAGACGAGTAGGTTATTCAACAGTGACTGTTCGAGTATGATCAGAGAGATGAGTAAGTTATTTAACAGTGACTGTTGGAATATGATCAGAGAGACGAGTAGGTTATTTAACAGTGACTGTTCGAGTATGATCAGAGAGACGAGTAGGTTATTTAACAGTGACTGTTCGAGTATGATCAGAGATGAGTAGGTTATTTAACAGTGACTGTTGGAGTATGATCAGAGAGACGAGTAGGTTATTTTACAGTGACTGTTCGAGTATGATCAGAGAGATGAGTAGGTTATTTAACAGTGACTGTTCGAGTATGATCAGAGAGATGAGTAGGTTATTTAACAGTGACTGTTCGAGTATGATCAGAGAGACGAGTAGGTTATTTAACAGTGACTGTTCGAGTATGATCAGAGAGACGAGTAGGTTATTTAACAGTGACTGTTTGAGTATGATCAGAGAGATGGGTAGGTTATTTAACAGTGACTGCTCGAGTATGATCAGAGAAATGAGTAGGTTATTTAACAGTGACTGTTCGAGTATGATCAGAGAGACGAGTAGGTTATTTAACAGTGACTGTTCGAGTATGATCAGAGAGATGAGTAGGTTATTTAACAGTGACTGTTCGAGTATGATCAGAGAGACGAGTAGGTTATTTAACAGTGACTATTCGAGTATGATCAGAGAGATGAGTAAGTTATTCAACAGTGACTGTTTGAGTATGATCAAAGAAATGAGTAGGTTATTTAACAGTGACTCAGAGAGATGAGTAGGTTATTTAACAGTGACTGTTCGAGTATGATCAGAGAGATGAGTAGGTTATTTAACAGTGACTGTTTGAGTATGATCAGAGAGATGAGTAGGTTATTTAACAGTGACGGTTTGAGTATGATCAGAGAGATGAGTAGGTTATTTAACAGTGACTGTTGGAGTATGATCAGAGAGATGAGTAGGTTATGTAACAGTGACTGTGTGAGTATGATCAGATAGACGAGTAGGTTATTTAACAGTGACTGTTCGAGTATGATCAGAGAGATGAGTAGGTTATGTAACAGTGACTGTGTGAGTATGATCAGATAGACGAGTAGGTTATTTAACAGTGACTGTTCGAGTATGATCAGAGAGATGAGTAGGTTATTTAACAGTGACTGTTCGAGTATGATCAGAGAGACGAGTAGGTTATTTAACAGTGACTGTTCGAGTATGATCAGAGAGACGAGTAGGTTATTTAACAGTGACTGTTCGAGTATGATCAGAGAGATGAGTAGGTTATTTAACAGTGACTGTTTGAGTATGATCAGAGAGATGAGTAGGTTATTTAACAGTGACGGTTTGAGTATGATCAGAGAGATGAGTAGGTTATTTAACAGTGACTGTTGGAGTATGATCAGAGAGATGAGTAGGTTATGTAACAGTGACTGTGTGAGTATGATCAGATAGACGAGTAGGTTATTTAACAGTGACTGTTCGAGTATGATCAGAGAGACGAGTAGGTTATTTAACAGTGACTGTTCGAGTATGATCAGAGAGATGACTAGGTTATTTAACAGTGACTGTTCGAGTATTATCAGAGAGATGAGTAGGTTATTTAACAGTGACTGTTTGAGTATGATCAGAGAGATGAGTAGGTTATTTAACAGTGACGGTTTGAGTATGATCAGAGAGATGAGTAGGTTATTTAACAGTGACTGTTGGAGTATGATCAGAGAGATGAGTAGGTTATGTAACAGTGACTGTGTGAGTATGATCAGATAGACGAGTAGGTTATTTAACAGTGACTGTTCGAGTATGATCAGAGAGACGACTAGGTTATTTAACAGTGACTGTTCGAGTATGATCAGAGAGACGAGTAGGTTATTTAACAGTGACTGTTCGAGTATGATCAGAGAGATGAGTAGGTCATTTAACAGTGACTGTTCGAGTATGATCAGAGAGACGAGTAGGTTATTTAACAGTGACTGTTCGAGTATGATCAGAGAGACGAGTAGGTTATTTAACAGTGACTGTTCGAGTATGATCAGAGAGATGAGTAGGTTATTTAACAGTGACTGTTCGAGTATGATCAGAGAGATGTGTAGGTTATTTAACAGTGACTGTTTGAGTATGATCAGAGAGATGAGTAGGTTATTTAACAGTGACGGTTTGAGTATGATCAGAGAGATGAGTAGGTTATTTAACAGTGACTGTTGGAGTATGATCAGAGAGATGAGTAGGTTATTTAACAGTGACTGTTCGAGTATGATCAGAGAGACGAGTAGGTTATTTAACAGTGACTGTTTGAGTATGATCAGAGATTAGTAGGTTATTTAACAGTGACTGTTCGAGTATGATCAGAGATGAGTAGGTTATTTAACAGTGACTGTTCGAGTATGATCAGAGAGACGAGTAGGTTATTTAACAGTGACTGTTTGAGTATGATCAGAGAGACGAGTAGGTTATGTAACAGTGACTGTTGGAGTATGATCAGAGAGACGAGTAGGTTATTTAACAGTGACTGTTCGAGTATGATCAGAGAGACGAGTAGGTTATTTAACAGTGACTGTTGGAGTATGATCAGAGAGATGAGTAGGTTATGTAACAGTGACTGTGTGAGTATGATCAGATAGACGAGTAGGTTATTTAACAGTGACTGTTCGAGTATGATCAGAGAGATGAGTAGGTCATTTAACAGTGACTGTTCGAGTATGATCAGAGAGACGAGTAGGTTATTTAACAGTGACTGTTCGAGTATGATCAGAGAGACGAGTAGGTTATTTAACAGTGACTGTTCGAGTATGATCAGAGAGATGAGTAGGTTATTTAACAGTGACTGTTCGAGTATGATCAGAGAGATGTGTAGGTTATTTAACAGTGACTGTTTGAGTATGATCAGAGAGATGAGTAGGTTATTTAACAGTGACGGTTTGAGTATGATCAGAGAGATGAGTAGGTTATTTAACAGTGACTGTTGGAGTATGATCAGAGAGATGAGTAGGTTATGTAACAGTGACTGTGTGAGTATGATCAGATAGACGAGTAGGTTATTTAACAGTGACTGTTCGAGTATGATCAGAGAGACGAGTAGGTTATTTAACAGTGACTGTTCGAGTATGATCAGAGAGACGAGTAGGTTATTCAACAGTGACTGTTCGAGTATGATCAGAGAGATGAGTAAGTTATTTAACAGTGACTGTTGGAATATGATCAGAGAGACGAGTAGGTTATTTAACAGTGACTGTTCGAGTATGATCAGAGAGACGAGTAGGTTATTTAACAGTGACTGTTCGAGTATGATCAGAGATGAGTAGGTTATTTAACAGTGACTGTTGGAGTATGATCAGAGAGACGAGTAGGTTATTTTACAGTGACTGTTCGAGTATGATCAGAGAGATGAGTAGGTTATTTAACAGTGACTGTTCGAGTATGATCAGAGAGATGAGTAGGTTATTTAACAGTGACTGTTCGAGTATGATCAGAGAGACGAGTAGGTTATTTAACAGTGACTGTTCGAGTATGATCAGAGAGACGAGTAGGTTATTTAACAGTGACTATTCGAGTATGATCAGAGAGATGAGTAAGTTATTCAACAGTGACTGTTTGAGTATGATCAAAGAAATGAGTAGGTTATTTAACAGTGACTCAGAGAGATGAGTAGGTTATTTAACAGTGACTGTTCGAGTATGATCAGAGAGATGAGTAGGTTATTTAACAGTGACTGTTTGAGTATGATCAGAGAGATGAGTAGGTTATTTAACAGTGACGGTTTGAGTATGATCAGAGAGATGAGTAGGTTATTTAACAGTGACTGTTGGAGTATGATCAGAGAGATGAGTAGGTTATGTAACAGTGACTGTGTGAGTATGATCAGATAGACGAGTAGGTTATTTAACAGTGACTGTTCGAGTATGATCAGAGAGATGAGTAGGTTATGTAACAGTGACTGTGTGAGTATGATCAGATAGACGAGTAGGTTATTTAACAGTGACTGTTCGAGTATGATCAGAGAGATGAGTAGGTTATTTAACAGTGACTGTTCGAGTATGATCAGAGAGACGAGTAGGTTATTTAACAGTGACTGTTCGAGTATGATCAGAGAGACGAGTAGGTTATTTAACAGTGACTGTTCGAGTATGATCAGAGAGATGAGTAGGTTATTTAACAGTGACTGTTTGAGTATGATCAGAGAGATGAGTAGGTTATTTAACAGTGACGGTTTGAGTATGATCAGAGAGATGAGTAGGTTATTTAACAGTGACTGTTGGAGTATGATCAGAGAGATGAGTAGGTTATGTAACAGTGACTGTGTGAGTATGATCAGATAGACGAGTAGGTTATTTAACAGTGACTGTTCGAGTATGATCAGAGAGACGAGTAGGTTATTTAACAGTGACTGTTCGAGTATGATCAGAGAGATGACTAGGTTATTTAACAGTGACTGTTCGAGTATTATCAGAGAGATGAGTAGGTTATTTAACAGTGACTGTTTGAGTATGATCAGAGAGATGAGTAGGTTATTTAACAGTGACGGTTTGAGTATGATCAGAGAGATGAGTAGGTTATTTAACAGTGACTGTTGGAGTATGATCAGAGAGATGAGTAGGTTATGTAACAGTGACTGTGTGAGTATGATCAGATAGACGAGTAGGTTATTTAACAGTGACTGTTCGAGTATGATCAGAGAGACGACTAGGTTATTTAACAGTGACTGTTCGAGTATGATCAGAGAGACGAGTAGGTTATTTAACAGTGACTGTTCGAGTATGATCAGAGAGATGAGTAGGTCATTTAACAGTGACTGTTCGAGTATGATCAGAGAGACGAGTAGGTTATTTAACAGTGACTGTTCGAGTATGATCAGAGAGACGAGTAGGTTATTTAACAGTGACTGTTCGAGTATGATCAGAGAGATGAGTAGGTTATTTAACAGTGACTGTTCGAGTATGATCAGAGAGATGTGTAGGTTATTTAACAGTGACTGTTTGAGTATGATCAGAGAGATGAGTAGGTTATTTAACAGTGACGGTTTGAGTATGATCAGAGAGATGAGTAGGTTATTTAACAGTGACTGTTGGAGTATGATCAGAGAGATGAGTAGGTTATTTAACAGTGACTGTTCGAGTATGATCAGAGAGACGAGTAGGTTATTTAACAGTGACTGTTCGAGTATGATCAGAGAGACGAGTAGGTTATTTAACAGTGACTGTTCGAGTATGATCAGAGAGATGAGTAGGTTATTTAACAGTGACTGTTTGAGTATGATCAGAGAGATGAGTAGGTTATTTAACAGTGACGGTTTGAGTATGATCAGAGAGATGAGTAGGTTATTTAACAGTGACTGTTGGAGTATGATCAGAGAGATGAGTAGGTTATGTAACAGTGACTGTGTGAGTATGATCAGATAGACGAGTAGGTTATTTAACAGTGACTGTTCGAGTATGATCAGAGAGACGAGTAGGTTATTTAACAGTGACTGTTCGAGTATGATCAGAGAGACGAGTAGGTTATTTAACAGTGACTGTTCGAGTATGATCAGAGAGACGAGTAGGTTATTTAACAGTGACTGTTCGAGTATGATCAGAGAGATGAGTAGGGTATTTAACAGTGACTGTTCGAGTATGATCAGAGAGATGAGTAGGTTATTTAACAGTGACTGTTGGAATATGATCAGAGAGATGAGTAGGTTATGTAACAGTGACTGTGTGAGTATGATCAGATAGACGAGTAGGTTATTTAACAGTGACTGTTCGAGTATGATCAGAGAGATGAGTAGGTCATTTAACAGTGACTGTTCGAGTATGATCAGAGAGACGAGTAGGTTATTTAACAGTGACTGTTCGAGTATGATCAGAGAGATGAGTAGGTTATTTAACAGTGACTGTTGGAGTATGATCAGAGAGATGTGTAGGTTATTTAACAGTGACTGTTTGAGTATGATCAGAGAGATGAGTAGGTTATTTAACAGTGACGGTTTGAGTATGATCAGAGAGATGAGTAGGTTATTTAACAGTGACTGTTGGAGTATGATCAGAGAGATGAGTAGGTTATTTAACAGTGACTGTTCGAGTATGATCAGAGAGACGAGTAGGTTATTTAACAGTGACTGTTCGAGTATGATCAGAGAGACGAGTAGGTTATTTAACAGTGACTGTTCGAGTATGATCAGAGAGATGAGTAGGTTATTTAACAGTGACTGTTTGAGTATGATCAGAGAGATGAGTAGGTTATTTAACAGTGACGGTTTGAGTATGATCAGAGAGATGAGTAGGTTATTTAACAGTGACTGTTGGAGTATGATCAGAGAGATGAGTAGGTTATGTAACAGTGACTGTGTGAGTATGATCAGATAGACGAGTAGGTTATTTAACAGTGACTGTTCGAGTATGATCAGAGAGACGAGTAGGTTATTTAACAGTGACTGTTCGAGTATGATCAGAGAGACGAGTAGGTTATTTAACAGTGACTGTTCGAGTATGATCAGAGAGATGAGTAGGGTATTTAACAGTGACTGTTCGAGTATGATCAGAGAGATGAGTAGGTTATTTAACAGTGACTGTTGGAATATGATCAGAGAGATGAGTAGGTTATGTAACAGTGACTGTGTGAGTATGATCAGATAGACGAGTAGGTTATTTAACAGTGACTGTTCGAGTATGATCAGAGAGATGAGTAGGTCATTTAACAGTGACTGTTCGAGTATGATCAGAGAGACGAGTAGGTTATTTAACAGTGACTGTTCGAGTATGATCAGAGAGACGAGTAGGTTATTTAACAGTGACTGTTCGAGTATGATCAGAGAGATGAGTAGGTTATTTAACAGTGACTGTTCGAGTATGATCAGAGAGACGAGTAGGTTATTTAACAGTGACTATTCGAGTATGATCAGAGAGATGAGTAAGTTATTCAACAGTGACTGTTTGAGTATGATCAAAGAAATGAGTAGGTTATTTAACAGTGACTCAGAGAGATGAGTAGGTTATTTAACAGTGACTGTTTGAGGACGTGACTTGCGTTCATGATGTCATAATCAACAATACTTTAACCAGAATATTTAAAACGGGCGAATTTCCCCAACAATTCATAAGCTATAAACATTATAATATTTTTATATACAGCGGAATCTACTTAATTACGTTTCTAAATGAGTTAACTTTTAACACCAAGAAATTGTCATATTGTTTCCAGAGAAAGTAAAAAAAAAAAAAAATACTTTGACGTTTCAAGATGGATTACATATATAGAGAAACAATTCCTGACGACATTTTCAAGAGTGCTCCTCGTGCCATACATTAATGACCTTTACCTTATTTTCTCCCGAACACGTACCAGTCCACTTCGCTATGAAGCCTACTTTAGGTGACAGAGAGATAAAGTCGCCGGGTACTATATTATCTCGCACATGCTGCCACACGATATTCTGGGTAGCGAGTTATAATTTATCTACATTACCAGAGGTGCGAGCCTATAAATAGCATATGCCGCTAATGAAACATGAAGTTGCAGCTTTTCATCTACGTGTATTATATGACGTCACAGTAGGAGAGTGTTTGAATTTACAATTTGCACAACTACAATTTCGCTTACATGTAGTTTGCCGTGATACGGCGTCCGTCTTCCGTCCGGCGTCAATATTCTTAGTTCGACGAGACGAACCAGGATTTTCGAAAGGGGGGGCTCCAGTAATTCCAGGATTTTCGAAAAGGGGGGGGGGGGGGGGGGGGGGGGGGCTCCAGTAATTTAGTGATAATGCGAACGCCGTAGGCGCGAGCCGGTTTTGTTTGTTTTAATTTTTTTTTGTCGAGGGGTCTGGGGGCCGCCAGCGCCCTGGTAGGGGGTTCCAGGGGGGCGAAGCCCTCCGGCGGAAAATAAATATAGCAAATATGCAATCATTCGAGATCGTTTTCTAGAGAGTAATTAAAGTTGCACGAATTCATCGATGGATTCAAAGTTACGTTTTATAGAATGTGTTTTTGTCACTGTATACCTAACACGTTTTATAGAATGTGTGTTTGTCACTGTATACCTAACACGTTTTATAGAATGTGTGTGTTTGTCACTGTATACCCAACACGTTTTATAGAATGTGTGAGTTTGTCACTGTATACCCAACACGTTTTATAGAATGTGTGAGTTTGTCACTGTATTCCTAACACCTTTTATAGAATGTGTGAGTTTGTCACTGCATACCTGACACGTTTTATAGAATGTGTGTTTGTCACTGTATACCCAACACGTTTTATAGAATGTGTGTTTGTCACTGTATACCTAACACGTTTTATAGAATGTGAGTTTGTCACTACACTGTATATACCCAACACGTTTTATAGAATGTGTGTTTGTCACTGTATACCCAACACGTTTTATAGAATGTGTGTTTGTCACTGTATACCTAACACGTTTTATAGAATGTGAGTTTGTCACTACACTGTATATACCCAACACGTTTTATAGAATGTGTGAGTTTGTCACTGTACATTTGTATACCTAACACGTTTTATAGAATGTGTGAGTTTGCCACTGTATACCTAACACGTTTTATAGAATGTGAGAGTTTGTCACTGTATACCCAACACGTTTTATAGAATGTGTGTTTGTCACTGTATACCTAACACGTTTTATAGAATGTGAGTTTGTCACTATATACCCAACACGTTTTATAGAATGTGTGAGTTTGTCACTGTACATTTGTATACCTAACACGTTTTATAGAATGTGAGTTTGTCACTATATACCCAACACGTTTTATAGAATGTGTGAGTTTGTCACTGCACATTTGTATACCTAACACGTTTTATAGAATGTGTGTTTGTCACTGTATACCTAACACGTTTTATAGAATGTGAGTTTGTCACTATATACCCAACACGTTTTATAGAATGTGTGAGTTTGTCACTGTACATTTGTATACCTAACACGTTTTATAGAATGTGTGAGTTTATCACTGTATACCTAACACGTTTTATAGAATGTGGGTTTGTCACTATATACCCAACACGTTTGTCACTGTATTCATAAAGTTTTATACTGTTATACCGTTTCAGTGATCTAGTATGTAGTCTTGTGATCTAGTATGTATACAGTCATGTGATCTAGTATGTAGTCATATGATCTAGTATGAATAGTCATGTGATCTAGTATGTATACAGTCATGTGATCTAGTATGTATACAGTTTGGTTTGGTTTGGTTTATTTTGTTTAACGTCCTATTAACAGCTAAGGTCATTTAAGGACGGCCTCCCGTGCGTGCGACATGCATGCGTGTGGTGAATGCGTATGTGTGTTTTGGGAGGCTGCGGTATGTTCGTGTTAAGTCTCCTTGTGATAGGCCGGAACTTTTGCCGATTTATAGTGCTATCTCACTGAAGCATACTGCCGAAGACACCCAACCCGGTCACATTATACTGACAACGGGCGAACCAGTGGTCCCACTCCAAATATGCCTAGCGTTAAGCAGGAGTAGCAACTACCATTTTTAAAGACTTTGGTATGTCTCGGCCTGTGGACAGAACCCAAAGCCTTCCTCACAGCGGCGAACGCTCAACTAAAGGCCCAAAGTGAGGCATTGTCAAGGGAGACATTAGGAAGGAGAAAGTTGTTAGGAAAGAAGAGATAAAATAAGATCCCAAGTTTAGTCGCCTCTTACGATCATGCAATGGGGGCAGCAGGTACAATTCTTACGCCCTACATGTACACAGTCATGTGATCTAGTATGTAGTCATGTGATCTAGTATGTATACAGTCATGTGATATAGTATGTACAGTCATATGATCTAGTATATACAATCATGTGATCTAGTATGTACAGTCTTGTGATCTAGTATGTAGTCATGGGATATAGTATGTACAGTCATGTGATATAGTATGTATACAGTCATGTGATCTAGTATGTACAGTCATGTGATCTAGTATGTATAGTCATGTGATCTAGTATGTAGTCATGTGATATAGTATGTATAGTCATGTGATCTAGTATGTATACACAGTCATGTGATCTAGTATGTATACACAGTCATGTGATCTAGTATGTACAGTCATGTGATCTAGTATGTATAGTCATGTGATCTAGTATGTATAGTCTTGTGATCTGGTATGTATACACAGTCATGTGATCTAGTATGTATACAGTCATGTGATCTAGTATGTACAGTCATGTGATCTAGTATGTATAGTCTTGTGATCTGGTATGTATACACAGTCATGTGATCTAGTATGTATAGTCATGTGATCTAGTATGTACAGTCATGTGATCTAGTATGTATACACAGTCATGTGATCTAGTATGTAGTCATATGATCTAGTATGTATACAATCATTGATCTAGTATGTACAGTCATGTGATCTGGTATGTATACAGTCATGTGATCTAGTATGTATAGTCATGTGGTCTAGTATGTATACAGTCATGTGATCTAGTATGTATAGTCATGTGATCTAGTATGTACAGTCATGTGATCTAGTATGTATAGTCATGTGATCTAGTATGTATACAGTCATGTGATCTAGTATGTATAGTCATGTGATCTAGTATGTATACAGTCATGTGATCTAGTATGTATAGTCATGTGATCTAGTATGTATAGTCTTGTGATCTAGTATGTATAGTCATGTGATCTAGTATGTATAGTCATGTGATCTAGTATGTATACAGTCATGTGATCTAGTATGTATAGTCATGTGATCTAGTATGTATAGTCTTGTGATCTAGTATGTATAGTCATGTGATCTGGTATGTACAGTCATGTGATCTAGTATGTAGTCATGTGATCTGGTATGTATACAGTCATGTGATCTTGTATGTACAGTCATGTGATCTAGTATGTAGTCATGTGATCTGGTATGTATACAGTCATGTGATCTTGTATGTACAGTCGCATTGTGATCTAGTATGTAGTCATGTGATCTAGTATGTATAGTCATGTGATCTAGTATGTACAGTCATGTGGTCTACAATGTATAGTCATGTGATCTAGTATGTATCCAGTCATGTGATCTAGTATGTACACAGTCATGTGATCTAGTATGTATAGTCTTGTGATCTAGTATGTATACAGTCATGTGATCTAGTATGTACAGTCATGTGATCTAGTATGTAGTCATGTGATCTGGTAGGTATACAGTCATGTGATCTAGTATGTACAAAGTCGCATTGTGATCTAGTATGTAGTCATATGATGTAGTCATGTGATCTAGTATGTATAGTCATGTGATCTAGTGTGTATACAGTCATGTGATATAGTATGTAGTCATATGATCTAGTATGTACAATCATGTGATCTAGTATGAATAGTCTTGTGATCTAGTATGTAGCCATGTGATCTAGAATGTATAGTCATATGATCTAGTATGTACAGTCATGTGATCTACAATGTACATGTATAGTTATATGATCTCATATGTACACAGTTATGTGATCTAAAATGTGTGTACACATTTATGTGATCTAGAATGTATACACAGTCATGTGATCTACCATGTACACACAGTCATATTATCTAGTATGTACACAATCATGTGATCTAGTATGTATACAGTCATGTGATCTGGTATGTATACAGTCATGTGATCTGGTATGTACACAGTCATATTATCTAGTATGTACATAGTCATGTGATCTAGTATGTATACACAGTCATGTGATCTAGTATGTATACAGTTATATGATCTAGTATGTATACAGTCATGTGATCTGGTATGTACACATCATGTGATCTAGTATGTACTACATTCTGTGATCTAGTCTGTAATACATGTCAGTGATCTAGTTATGTATACACAGTCATGTGATTCTAGTATGTATTAACAGTCATGTGATCTAGAGTATGTATCAGTCATGTGAAATCTAGTATGTCCAAAGCGCAAATGTTATATATAGTATGTATACTAGTCATGTGAATCTAGTATGTACAGTCGCATTGTGATCTAGTATGTACAGTCATGTGATCTTGTATGTAGTCCTGGAATCTAGTATGATAGTCATGTGCATTAGTATGTTGTACAGTTCATGTGATCTAGTATTTGTAGTCATGTGTATAGTATGTACAGCGATTGGAGTTCTAGTATGTTACAGTCATGTAAATCTATATGACAGTCATTGTGATCTAAGATGTAACAGTCATGTGATCTAGTTGTATACAGTCAGTGATTAGTATTTACACAGTCGCAATGTTATCTAGTAGTATGTTTCCCCCCCCCTGTTTGATTAGTAGTACAGTTGATCAGTATTTTGTCATGTGATCGGGGGTTCAGTCATGTGATTAGTAGTACAAAATCGCATTTTTGATTTAGTATGTAGTCATTGAGTAGTCATTGATCAGAGTATAGTCATGTGATTAGTTGTAAAGTCATGGAGTAGTATTAGTCATAATTGTATGTACAATATGGATCGTATGAATAGTTTTGGGAATTTTTTATGTATCAGTGATCTAAAAGTATAAATCATATGATTAATGTACATCTGTGATTACAATTCATGAACAGTTATATGATCTCATATGTACAGTTATGTGATCTAGAATGTATAGTCATGTGATCTAGTATGTATACAGTCATGTGATCTAGTATGTATACAGTCATGTGATCTACAATGTTCATGTATACAGTTATATGATCACATATGTACACATTTATGTTATCTACCATGTACACACAGTCATATTATCTAGTATGTACACAGTCATGTGATCTAGTATGTATACAGTCATGTGATCTGGTATGTATACAGTCATGTGATCTGGTATGTACACAGTCATATTATCTAGTATGTACAGTCATGTGATCTAGTATGTATACAGTCATGTGATCTAGTATGTATACAGTTATATGATCTAGTATGTATACAGTCATGTGATCTGGTATATACACAGTCATGTGATCTAGTATGTATACAGTCATGTGATCTAATATGTATAGTCATGTGATCTAGTATGTATACACAGTCATGTGATCAGGTATGTATATAGTCATGTGATCTAGTATGTATACAGTCATGTGATCTAGTATGTATACAGTCATGTGATCTAGTATGTACACAGTCGCAATGTGATCTAGTATGTATACAGTCATGTGATCTAGTATGTACAGTCGCATTGTGATCTAGTATGTACAGTCATGTGATCTAGTATGTACAGTCATGTGATCTAGTATGTACACAGTCGCATTCTGATCTAGTATGTATACAGTCATGTGATCTAGTATGTACAGTCATGTGATCTAGGATGTATACAGTCATGTGATCTAGTATGTATAGTCATGTGATCTAGTATGTATAGTCTTGTGATCTAGTATGTACACAGTCATGTGATCTAGTATGTATACAGTCATGTGATCTAGTATGTATACAGTCATGTGATCTAGTATGTATACAGTCATGTGATCTAGTATGTACACAGTCGCATTGTGATCTAGTAGTATGTATAGTCATGTGATCTAGAATGTATATGCACAGTCAATGATTTAGAATGTACACATTTTTGTCAATAACACTTTCCTTATATACATTGAAAATGAAAACGACAGAAAGTAATTAAGTTCAATTTTACAAACTTTAATAATTGTCACTACAAAAAACTGTTACTGTGACTGCAAATACAGAATGTCCAAATTCTTTTCCACTGAGTATGAAGTCATTCTTCATTCATAAATTCCAATTTTTACACAGTTTTAAGCCTTCTTGTCTTTCTTTTTGCCCATCAATGACTTCACCGTTCTACCAATCTCCCTAAATGCTTCTTTTCCTTCTTCGTGTTCTTGCCAGAACTTTTTATTTGTTGTTTTCTCTGTTGTCTTATACTCATTCAAGCGTGCAGGCCACTCTGCCTTTAACCTGTCAGCCTCTTCCTTTGGAGATGTGTATCCAATCGAGCTGAAAGTGTCCAAATAATCCGGTTCTCTGGACTTGACATACTCATTCTGCACGCTACTTTTATAGGGCATCCGGTACAAAGGCATAGATGCAAGGTCAAAGTCATAATAAGCCTGGCTTTGATCTGCAAAACAGAAAAAAACAAGCATACTGAGTATTACTAAAGCAGTACATGTTTCCTATATGCCCCTACTACCTATTACACTTATTATGATAAAGATGGTGCTCTTTTGGTGCTAATTTGGGGAAATGAAAAGTATATATTAGTTTGTAACTGATCTTTTATGCAATGATACAAGAAAATGCAATGTCAGTATTTTGACTGTCAGAGGAACTATGTATACATGTATATAAAATGAAGCTAGTATTTTCTAAAAAAAAAAAAAAAAAAGTAATGGTGACCTTGATCCAACAATTAGGAAACTGAAACTTGTCTGAAATATTATGGTCCTTGTAAATTGTACTTTTTATCAGAGTGCAGACAATGAAGTTTCTGAAAATAGTAATGGTGACCTTGACCTTGTCCCAATGACCCTGCACCTTTAACTTGTTTGAGACATTATGGACCTTAGTAATTTTGTGAATTTTGATCAAAATCCCACAAGGAATGAAGCTGCTTGACAATGATTTTCTAACAAGAGTTCCATGGGCCTTATAGTAATCTGACTACAAACTTAAGACTTACTGCAGGGAAAATGATAAACTTTGAGCTCACACCACTTTCAGTAAAATCCAACAAAGAATTTGTTTCTGTTATGGTAGTTTGGTCCACAGTGGATACCTACTTGTCAATAAAGTCATCCGAGTCATTTAAAGTCAAAGTTTGAGCTAATTTTCCCATTTTGGAAGTGATTGCTCCTCTTTCAATTTTGTTCTAAATTTGGTTGAAACAGTTAATTGATTCATTTCCATTTGAGACCCCACCTCTCTGTCCCCCTGGGGTTAAACTAACTTGATTGATACAAAATATGATTGCCCTTCACCAAAGATGTTTAGGTCAAATTTGGCTGTAAATCACTCTGGCGTTAAGGAGTAGTATTTTAAAGCAAAATTTCAGCCAAGTCCCCCCCATTCAGGGCCCCACCCCTCTGTCCCCAGGGATAGAACCAACCTCATTTATGTCCCAAATGTTAGAACCAGCCTCATTTATTAGAGTAAATCCCTACTTCATTACAAAGATCCATAAAAATTGTAGGCAAAATGAAAAGATATTACTCTGGTCACATATACTTATATCACAATGAAGTGTAACTATGAATTAAAACAGCATAATCTCACAAATGTTTGTCAATAAAAAATTAAAAAGCATAAAAAGTCTAAGTCCAAAACACATTTTATTCGCATGTCAAAATGTAGGTATTTTCCAAAGAAATCTTTTAGTTTGCCACCTGTAGGGGATAGTATAACCCTTATACTAAATATCAATATGTCTTCAACACTTGCACCAAAATGTTAATATCAGAAAACCAAATCTGACTTCAACAATTCCGCCGGGTTGACAACAGTGTTTGAAAGTACATATGAAAATTCCTTAGACAATTGGTCTACAGAAAATTTAAATCCCTTAGCCCCAAGTCATTTTTCGATAGACCTATTTTGTAAACATATATTGTTTAAAGTAGCATAACTGCATCACGCAAAAGCTTGCATCATCAAGTTCATACTCACTTAAATGTTTGAAGTCAATAACGCGCTATTCTCAGTAAAAACACCTTGATTGTTAACTCTGATTTCATATGATCGTTTATCAGAAAGTATAGGAATGTTGTTTACATGAATTGAAATGTATGTCAGGACTCAAACTTTTCATAGTCCTTCGGGCCAACATTTAGAAATTTTACATAGACCGGCCAGGTTTTCTATAGCCTCGGGCCATCGGACCACCTTTACTTTCGAACACTGTGACAACATTAGCTCTCCCTCTTCTTCAAAGATACGAGCTAAAAAACATACAGATCTAGAAAAAAGGCCTTAGTACACAACTAAGTGTATTCTGGCTATATAAGAACTTTGGGAGAAGCTGTATCTACTGACTGATGTATGTGTGTTAAGTATTTTGAAATGATCATGATTTCAGGAGGTTGTTCATTTTCTGGTGAGGAATGTCATGAAAACATATTTAACCTTCCGCTTTTTTCAAGCTTATTTTGGTCAGTTTAAACAAAATTAAAGAAACATTGATGATCCTGTTCGAATTATACAAAATTATGCTTCAGAAAATAAGCATGAGTTTGAACTAAAGTAAAATGATCCTGGATTTGAAGAAGATAGAGATGACAGGTTAAATATTAGAGAAAATCTGTACAGTATTTTCTAAGAATGAGCAATTATAAACTTTAACCAGAAAATTCAGGATGACTCGTATGTGATGTTGTATACACATTTTGAAGGAGATAAGCTTCAGATATATATTTACTTCAGGAATGAATGCATGTCAATGTAGTATTACATGTACTGTATGATTATTTACAACATTTTCTGTGCATTACTAAAACAGTTTGAGTCTTTGAGATAAAGTCCAACTTGTTATGTTATGAACCCTTCCTCAATGTTATTTATACTTACGGGCAACGTCCCCGAAGAAATCTTCATTCAACATGGTATGTGGGAAGATTGTTGGCCTGACCTGAGGGTTCGGAATACAGTCTGGGAAATAGGCTGTATACAGCTGCAGGGTCCATTCATCTTTTGGTGGGAATGCTTTCTTGCAGACCTCTACCTAAAAGGCACATAGGTAAATTTATCAACAGAAATATAAATCAATATTGTTTCACAGAAATCAATTAAGATATGGAAATGTTTGTTAAACACACTGGCTATGGAAAGTAAAATAAAATAGTAATTAAACAAAAATTATAAAGGTCCCATTTCAGAGATACAAGAGCCGTAATGGGTGTCTGTCCACTTGAGTACAATGTACATCTGGTTTATTATAGAATTCATTCCAATTTGTAAATAAATTGGTAAACAATACAGATTTTATATAATTTTCTGAAAATAGAAGGTTTTTAACAAATACAGTGGAACTTCGTTAACTCGAAGTCGACGGGACCACGAAAAAACTTCGAGTTATCCGAGTGTTCGAATTAAGCGAGTTATCATTTTTGGTGGAAAGTTCGATCAATATTTGTCAACATTATATAATCATTATAACTTCGTCTGTCGCTCATCAGTTTAGTGTGAAGACTGGTCAATACATGTAAATATATATGTAATGTTTCGTTATGTCACTTGTAATTTGGTGTATTTTTGCCGATATACAGTCACGATAAAGTTTCTTTCACTTAGTCACTTCAATAACGATCTGATGTGCAAGTCATGATTGCAAAAAGTAAACGATAAAGAGGAATTTGACAAAATAACAAGTTATTCATGTCAAATCAAATAACCGTAGTTTAACACAGATTGCATGCAAAACGTAACAGAACCATTACCTTTTATTGGACATATAAAATACTGTTTGATCGGCCTACTTAATTTTTATTGATAACCACGCCATTTCCATGTGTATTAGCACCGGAAGTTGGGCTGCGCATGTGCGTATAAAATGTTACTGTAACTGAGTTGGCGTTTTATCCGATTTAATAGACAGCACTGACCGCTTCAGTTGTACTCTGAACACCTCGGCAGTAATTACGCTATTGTTTCAGCAGTTTACAGATTTGATAGGCGCCGGTCACTGTTTCATTTCTACACCTGTAAAAACATCAGCCGGGTAGATCTACCGGTGTGTCAGAGATTAGTTCCGCTTGAGCGAACGGGTAGATGAGTCGTTGACTTTCGTGTGTACTAATATCGGTGACCGCCTTAGGAAATTACCTGATGTAAGTAAAGCAGTACTTTTTATCACCAAGACTTGTTGTTATAAGATTCAACCGACAATTTCTTTTATGAATTTATGAAACACTTATAAATAGCATGTAGGTTAGTAGTGCCGATATGTTCAGTATTACAAACGGAATTTAGCTCTTAAAAAATGTCGACGTTTACCACCGATTGACGAAAATTATACTTCGAGTTATTCGATCATTTCAAATAGGATTTTTATTGTTGGGACCAAATTTTCACTTCGTATTATCCGAGTTTTTCGAGTTTTCCGAGTTTTCTTTACTAAGATAAAGAGAGAATTCGGCTGGGACCGACGAGGTACTTCGAGTTAAGCGGGGTATTCGAGTTTTCCGAGTTCGAATTAACGAAGTTCCACTGTAAATACAGCAAAAAGATAAAATTCAAGTAATCTGTAGGGTGTTTTATGATGTACATAGTACAATGCAAATATGCTCCAGGTTTGGTTGGAATAATACAGATATTTTTCGAGAAACACAAAATTTTATCAGATTTTTGTGGACTGGAAAAGACAAATGCTGGCATAAACACTTAAAAATCAGCATATGTATAATAGTTAATATTGCTTTACTGTTCAACATTCCCTCAATGCAAGATGTATGTGTATAAAGTATATATGGTCACTAGAGGAACAAGAGGCCCATGGGGCCTGTATCGCTCACATGGTAGAATTTGACAAAACGTTAAAATAATGTTCATGTACATTTCGTTAAAAGCTTTATTTGTCAATCTCCAACAATTCTATATATGGTTTTAGTGTGGGGATCTCAACTGCTTTAAGGAAATAACCTAGAAATGACTCTAAGAGTGTGAAAAGACCCCAGGAATTTGTTTTACAACATGATTGTGATTAAAGAAACTAAGTCACTTGGGGTGGGGAAAGACCCTTGGGCCTACTTTTACATCAGGATTGTGCATATCCCTTAATTACCAGCGATGCTATACATGGTTATGGGATGGGGCTTTCAACAGTTTCAAAAATATAACCAAGAAACTAAGTCCCTATGGGTGGGGAAGACTCCAGGGCCTATATCTACAACATGATTTTGTTGATCTCTTTATGCCCAACAATGCTATATATGGTTTTTAGAGTGGGGATCTAAATGGTTTCTAAGATATATCAAAGAAACTAAGTACAAAGGGTCCGGCAAAGACCACAGAGAATATTTTTGGGTTGGTCAAAGTTACTTTTTATGAAAAAATCTGTTTCCCTTCACCAGGGATGTTTCTGACCAAATTTGGCTGAAATCTATTCAGTACTTATGAATATGTGGCGATTTAAAGGACTTATCTCTTTTTCCCCTATTGGACCCCATCCTCCTAAGGCCAGTGGGGATAGAGTCATTTAAAATCTGTTCCACTTTTTCCAAAGATGTTTCTGACTAAATTGGATTCAAATCCATCCGTAACTGTTTGACTAGTAGCCATTTAAAAGCATTACCCCTATTTCCCCTATTGGGCCCCTTCCTTTGGCCCCTTGGAGGTCAGAGTCACCATTTATGCAAAATCTGTTCCCCTTCCCCTAATGATGTTAATGACCAAATTGGGTTCAAATTCATTTATAATTTTATGACTAAATTGGGTTCAAATCCAATCATAACTGTATGACAAGTAGCGATTTCAAAGCATTACTTTCATTTCCCCTAATGGGTCCCGCCCCTTTGGCCCCTTGGGGTCAGAGTCACCATTTATGCAAAATCTGTCAGGTTCCCCATAGGATGTTTCTGACTAAACTGGGTTCAAATCCATTCGTAACTCTATGACAAGTAGGGATTTAAAAGCATAACCTCTACTTCCCCTATTTGGCCCTGTCCCTTTGGCCCCTTCGGGGTCAGTCACTATTTATGCAAAATCTGTTTCCCTTTCCCCAAGGATCTTTCTGACCAAATTTAATTAAAATCCACAAGGATCTTTCTGACCGAATTTAATTAAAATCCACGAAGTATTTTATGACTAGTAGCGAATTAAAGCAAATGTTGACGGACGACAGGCCATGACATAAGCTCACTGGACATTTGGTCCAGGTGAACTAAAAACTATGGGGGGGCTCATAGGGACACTTTATTACTCTTAATTATTCAATGAAAACTTCCCACATCCTTTCCCACTGTCAAATCCAACAAGGAAAGGCCACAGTGAGGATGGAGGCTGTATTTTGAAATGTGCCCATATCATTTCCATATTAAATTTGGATAGGCATTACTGTGTTATTTTAAGCATAAAACCTTCCCTTGAGTTGGTAATTGATGAAATACTTACCACATCTGTTAACTGTTTAATATTGTTGTTTTCCTCTGAAACATATGCTTCCCTTTCCTTTTTCTGAAATTTGAAAAAAAATATTACTCTTCGACTGATTAATGCTTACATAAATTTATGTAAATAAAATCTGAAATAAGAGATAGAAGTGGGTAATGGAATTATAAGCACAGTATCATTTTGTTTATTGAATTCTTCTGCAGCATAAAAATAAGTAGTAAAATAAAGCATATTTTTAGATTACGTACCGCTTCCTGAAACTTCTTTTCTATTTTGTTAACACTATCGTTAGTGTCAGCTGGGTAGGCAACCTTGGCAGATCCATACTGAAAAAGAGGTTAAGTATACGTAACAAACCAAATCCAGAGTGGCAATCGGACAAAATTAGACACGTTAACATTTTACAATAAATGGCTGATATTTATGCACAGTATTGGAGCAAACTTGTGGACAGGAATCATTTTCACAGGTCTCAAACCATCTGTATATGTGATACCTTGGACATTATCAAAAGATATATGACTGGCTACACTAGAATAATGTGAATTATCACTATTTTAGATCTCAGACTGTCTTTGTCAATTAATGATATAAAATTATCTGATACCTAAGCAATACACTCACAAAACCCAGGGAAAACATGTTTATAACAGGGATTTGTACAGTGGACCCGCGATAATCCGGACGCCGATAGTCCGGAAAACTTGCAGTCCGGACGGAATAGCACGGGAACGGATTTCCGTAACGTTATTTGTACTCACCAGTCCGGAAATTCGGTTTCCGATTCCGGAAGCCCATTTTGGGAACGGAAAGTACTTTTCATTAGTAAATTTCCCCCGATAATCCGGACGATTTTTTCACCACGAGGAGAGAAAAATGTCGGGCAAGTCACCCGTGTCGACAGCTGTACAGACTATCGCTTGACACTGTAGGTAGTCATAGCGACCGCTGCCAGGTCATAGCCCCGGGTGTTTACCTGTGTTACAATGTAGCTCTGTCTTTATAACGGTACATTGCTTTTCTTTACGATCGACCTAAATGCTACAGTATTAAAGGGTTTTATAGTGTAGACTGGTCTTGCTTTTATCAACTTGACGTACAATATCTATTATAGTTATTTTACATAGTGCTATTTCGTAGTTAGCAATAATTAATTCACTAACATACAGTATGTGATACGATACTTAATCAATCACAAATGCATGTAATAAATTTATTATCGGTAATTAACATCACTAACAATTGTATTGGGTAAACAAGGATATCGGCTTGTAACATCGTTACGTGTAATGACGACTCATTGAAAGATGCATGTTATTAATTACACACATGGTACATTTACGTATTAAGCAGTGATCACAAGAACCGGGTTAATTACACACTAATAAGTCGTCAGATACCGCTGATTTACTTCAGTAAGTGTCACATTGTTAAGTGAATACGGGTTTAATAATTATCGGACAGCTTGGGTAGTTCTCGCTGGTGTCGCGTACTTTTAAATAGGTAGCTTGGAGTTTCTGGTACAGCAAAGTGAGTTACGATTCACCACATTAATTAATGTTAATTATTACGTGGCGTATGTCTGAATTTTATTTACACGATTAAAAACACACAATATTGTGAATAGTTTTTATTATTATTATCCAATCAGAATAAATGGGCGTAACGTGATGCGATAACTTCTTATATAAAGACTGTGAACATACCAAACTACACATTGCAACTTATTCATTGTATCTTCATACTTACGTAAAAATCATATAAAAAAGCATGGACTAATGGTAAGTTGTACATAGTGGGTCTTTCATTTCACGTTTCTGATTTACGTAACAAACGTACATTGTACATAGCAGTTCGTTTATTTCAGGTTTTTAACTTAAAGTAAAAAAACACACAAAAACACAGACTGTTGGTAAGTTGTAAAAACCGGGTCTTTCATTTCAGGTTCATAATTTACGTAAAAAAACGTACATTGTACATAGTGGGTCTTTCATTTCAGGTATTTAACGTATGTAATTTCTACTCGTTTGTGAACCTCTGGGACGTAACCCATGTGTGTTGTTTGTAGGTCACATATGCCTGCTATAAATAAAACAACTTTCACTTCACATGTTCTTTTAAAAACATTGTTTATTTTTTAGTTTCTACAAAATAAAAGAAAACAAGAATCATATCAAGAACATAAGTATATTTATTTTTTAAGAAGACTGACTATTAGACGTGTTTATGAAACGTCATTAAAACGTCCCGTATTGTATAGAGTCAAGGGAGATAACTCTTACACAACAATTTTGTTTTGACCTGGTAGACGAAATTCGGTAGTCCGGAAAACTCGTAATCCAGACGGTTTGGGCTGGGAACAAAGGTGTTCGGATTATCGAGGGTCCACTGTATATAGCAAAGTATAAATGCAAAGTCCTGTTGGTATCCCTGCATGGAACTATGTTTCTGGTACATGTTTTTGTTTTTTACAATACCTCAGTAAATATGAATGTCATAGTATCGGGAGAGCTATAAAAGTAAAAAGGCCATTCTTGCAGTGCTCTCAAAATACTGTATACCTGGTAATTTTCACCCCCGTTTAATTTTCGTCATTTGATGATTGGGCGAATTTAAGATGGCGACGAAAATTTCAAGCTAAATTGAAGGATTTACAAGTCATCGTACATAGGCCAACTGTAGTCGGATCCAAAACATACCCTCTTTCTTTTCAAGTGTTTTTTTTATTCTATACAATCACAAGCAACACTTGTTATATATTTACACTAAATTAATCAAATAATCCATTGTTTTATTCCAATCTATTCATGTGAAATTAAATCTAGATCTAAATCTGGGTCAGGTAAATTTGCAATATCACGTTGAGTTAAATCGAGAATAAGGGCCAAGACAGCGAACTAGGTTTAGTATATTTAATTTTAAAAAACTATAAATACTAATTAACTTTTTAAATCCAGACATTTTTTAAAATGATACACACAATATAGCATCAAATTCTTGCTATTGTGAAGACTGATTTTATGAGTTCACTGTCACTTGTGGCTTCCATTGATGACAAATGAACAAGAAAACACTGGTCAGTAATTAGTCACGGCACGGTGAACATGCCACTCATCGTGTTTGCTTAAAATCGACCATGCATACCTGATACTACTTGAATCAATTTTGGGTAAAAGTAAAACTGAACACAGGTAAACGTTGTATATTTCACACCTGATTACATTTCACACCTCATCGGGATATGCAAAGAAAGGAAAGTGGGGGATCATGATAAATGCTGAGTTTTCCGAGTGTAATTGTATCTAGAATTCCGAACAGAATTTTTCGAATGTAAACGAGGAAAAGACATTTCTAAAAGTAGCTTAGGGCGAAATTAAAACGGGGCGAATATCTTTTGTATTGCTCAAGGGCGAAAATAACCTGGGGCGAAAAATACCAAGTACATTTGTATACAGTATACAGAAATAAATTAAATAAGCAGTCTTACAGCCTTTTCCAAGCTATCCACAACAGCAGCAGGAGCACCAAGAGACTTGTAGTGAGCGAAATCTATCTTGGGTAAAGTTTCTGGGAGCTGGGAAACTCTGAAAAGAAAAAGAATATGTATATATTACCTCCGGGTATACTGTAAACATGTTCATACAGGCAGAATGACACAATAGCATCTTACAACTGAATGTGTAACTGTTACATGATCTACAGATTCTGTGGAGCTACACTCTTCCAATGTAATGTCTTGTAGACAGTATAATTTCAAAATTGAGTTTGGGAACTATCAAAATTCCATGATGGACATTTAACAACAGAGGAGATATTTGGAAACTACCGGTATATCAAACAATGTTTAGATTAGTTAGGGCAGATAATACATAGGCCCTTTCCCCAAAGGAATCAATTTCCCACTAAAGCCATTTTTCCAAAACTTGTTGCTTACGTGTGAAAGCTTCATCACCATTTTTATTTCAAAAGTAGATGATAAGGTCCCATCCTATGTATAGGAGTGTAAAAAATCCTAAAAGTAGTTACAGCTGCAGTTAAATCCTACACTAATTTGTATCCTAACCAAATGATCGATATATTTAAATCTAGACTAACCTGACAAGTGCTCAAACAGGAAGTGCTGAAACACTTCAATTCTTTCATTTCCTTTTCTCATTCCACAAATCGACCTATTCCTCCATTCAGGATGAATGATAAATATGGGTTACAGGGCTTTATCAGGGGCTTTTAGGAAATGGACCCTGGGGTCAAATTGGGAAAAATTGATCGACAAAACAGCTGTTTTGGGAAATTTAGACAAATGCAATTGTATCAACTAAACACATCATTTCTTGTCTGCATATATATATAATATGGTAGCTAGGGTTTATAAGTAATGTATAAGTATCATATATCTCTTTTATATAGAATTTTTTTCAAGAGATCATTCTGCTCCAACTATTTTCAGGGTAGATATTTGAAGTAGGAGGGTGGTTTACATAATACTTTGAAACTTTAATCAGAAAAAAAAGTTCAACTTTTACATATTGATTATTTTATTTAATATTTTAAACAAAAAATCAAACAACTTACCAACATTGTCTATGATTATTAAAATATTATTCTATGAATAGATTGGAAATCAATTATCACTTGACAATTGGCCACCATTAAGTATATCCTTGGCCAAATGTACATGTGGAACAATAACAAAATGTATTGTACAAAAAGTCAAAAATTCCTTTAGTTGGTTGTTCTGAGAGATTGATTATTCAGACAGAACACGGGAAGTACAGTCAACCAATTGTGACATTAATCATTAGAGCAGTATTTGTCTGTCCTTCTTATTTTGGAATCTAACAAGAAGTTCTTCAGTCGTGTCATCAGTTGCTTGTCTTTCCACTGTTTCGTCCACTGTTTTTTAAAGAAACAACTTATCTTTTTATTGTCCTTTTCGTCAGATTTTCTTATCTTTTTAGCATAATACTTGCTGTTGTGAGACATGGTGCGATGAAAATCGTGATCTATCAAACGCTTGTAAACACCTGTTGCCGAGACAGCATTACATAAAATGTCAAAATGACTACGAATTTGGAACTCTCCAAAGTTCCACGTGTCACGGAATGAGGGGTTCCGTTTAACGGACCCAAATAGATGGGTGATAAAGCCCTGATGCTCTAACGATTGAGCTACCTGGTCGTCGATAATCGACCCGGTCCAGTTCCGCTACACTCTTCCCTCCTTTTTTTTAAGTCTTCGACCCGGAAGACTTCACAACCCAGGTTCGGATATCCCCTTGTCAAGTATTCACCTCACTTGAAACAAGGTTTGGTCACGGCACCAAATGTACTAAGTAGGAATGGGAAAATGCATGGCCAGACTAGGGTTTGGACCTGGGACCTCCGAACAGTAGCCGGATGCTCTACCGATTGAGCTACCTGGTCGCCGATGATCGACCCGGTCCAGTTCCACTACACCAGTATGAGACTAAATAGGTTTTTTTGGGGGCAGATAAATATCTCATTATCCATATATGTAAGGTAGGTGCAATGTCACGCCCGATTTTATTGCATTTGCACCAAAATCTTAGCAACAGTAAACGGTGTCTGAGAATTCCACGTTTCCATATAGTAGTGCGCTCTGGCTCTACACCAGACTATGGTGTCATTCGGACGAGGTCATCCCCTGCTCCCGGGCCTGACTACAGCAGTACTGGTTGGTGGAGTTTAAATATCTTGTTGGTATTCTTTTAGAAAGTCCAACTGTATTAACTCGCACACCACTCTATATTCTTTTATTGAGATGGCCGTTGCCTTCGCATTCCAGCATTCTCTCAAGTGAATTTGTTCTCAACCTGTCGGGACAGAAATGGGCGATTTCGCCCTATCACTGGGATCTCTTGGACACTTACTTTCCTGAGTACGTATCGGACAACAGCTTGAATTTCTTGAAATATGGCAGGTTGGCATCAGACACCCTTTCGCCAAATGCCTTCCAGTTAACAACGGACTTCGCCAGTCTCTTACTAGCCATGGTCTCCGGTAATGGCGTTCTCAAGGGCACAGCCGGTTGTTCGTCAAGACTGAACCGCTTTACTGTATCCGGTTGTAACGATTCAACTGGCTCCTGGTAGCAGAACAGATCGGGAACGAGGCTTGCTGATAGCCATGATTATCTTGCTATTAGACTGAAAATGATCAATCATCACTTGCTTAACAATGTCGATTTTTAAAGAAATAATTCAGAAGATTTTATAAAATGAAAGAATCTTGTGTATTTTGAGCTTTTGCTGACCCACTTCCGGTTAATTTTATTCTGGGTTGCCCCTTTTTCATATCCGTTTCAATCGGGTCCGCCAAGGCAGGTACAGAGTCAGTGGCGTGTATTGAACGAGTTAGCGGTTTTCACGATAGAAATCTTGATCATACCGATGTTTAAATGCTTTGAGTTAGAAATGCGCTTTATTAACCCAGATAAGATTTTAATTCATCAGTTGTGAGACAGAATATCAGAATAACTAAATGACATTTCGTCATCATAATAATAATATTTCAGGGCCAGCTTCCTGATCTTCTTCATCAGTAAGGAAAGCACAAGGCTCTTGAGTAACTTTTGCATACTTGAAATGGCAACGGAACCTGGAAAGGACAGTGTCAATAATGTACCAGCCAGCTCAACATCCACGAGTAGAAAAAGTCAATGGGTAAAATTAAACGTGGGAGGAACTGTGTTCATGACGACAAGGACAACACTTTGTAGAGATCCAAAGTCTTTTCTTTACAGACTTGTCCAAGATGAACCTGACCTTAACACGGATAAGGTAATATGACCCATGCGTTAGAGCAGTATGACCATTTTGCTGTTAAAGCTAGTAGCTATCAAAAGCGATGCATTCAAATTGCAACATGATTGCAAGAAACAGATGCATAATTGAAAACTATCGGTTATTCATATGGGGCACATTGTAAGTTGAGGTTTCTTTCTTACATGCTAATGAAATAATCATAGCAAACGCATATTTTTTGTATTTTTTTTTTACTCACAGACAGCATATTCCCATCATATCAAAATCACACACTGTCAGAGATTGCAACGAATGCATGATAATGTTTCTGTATTGTTTTATGTTTAGTGTAGGGATACATCCAGTGTATTGTAACATGCACTGTGGTTGATACCTGTCACTAGCTGCGATAACGTAGCTCTGGACGGCGGACGGACAATTTCTGACAGATGGTCGTCGTCAGAGCTACGATTCCCTTCCATTGACGGTAGTGTTGCAAAACAGTGAACCTCGAAATTGCTACAAATAACGGATATCGTGTAACTTTGGAGTAATTGTTTGTTTAATTAACATTTCTAATACAATTTTTCAATGTATTGGCCTACTGTCTAATCTGGAAATCTTTAATTCGCATATTCTGATATCATACTGCTCGGAGTTGTTGTAACGTGCACCTGGTCCGTCCCAAGTGTTTCCTGGGATAAGATGTGCCCTCAGCGCACTTGACTAGTCTACTCTCAATCGGAATATAATCGGCAATATTTACAATGGATTAATCTATAGGTGACATATACGAACAGATAAAATCGCCGTGCTGCTTGCCACGAGACCTCTCAAACAACGATACAAATATAACTATAGTAGGCACTGACGCCCACAAATGCCTAACGCATGTGTTCTCGCCATGCACTGGTACCAGCCATGGCTGTCGTGCGCGCCGGCAATGACCAATCAAATTTGCAAGCACGTCGGCTACCTCGGGAACCGGCAATGCCAGATCAAGCACGCCTATTACAAGTGCTCCCGGCACTTGCACAGCGCACCGGCTACCTGCGCACCAGCTTATGAAGCGCAGTAGTAATGCAAGTGCTCCCAGTGTCTACCTTGCGCACTGGCTTATCCAGCCCTGCGCAACAGCAATGCAATTGCTCCCGGCACTGGAACCTCGCAGTGGCTTCCTTACGCACCAGCTTCCTTCAGCGCACCAACCATACAATTGCTCCCGACACTGGAACCTGGTAGTGGTTAAACTTGCGCACCAGCTTCCTACAGCAATACAAGTGCTCCCGGCACTGTAACCTTGTACATCTGCCTCGTACAGCGCAACAACACACTACCTCACGATTAATGGGCACTTATTCAGCGACCACCAATCGCTACATGAGAGACTTCTCAGTCTCTCCACAAAGACTTACTCAGCCTTCGTAGCTACCCGGGTTTGAAACCTGTCAGTTTCAATTAGAATCACGCCAACTTTTCAGCGGCATATTCTTCCCCCGATCTCAGTTTGTAGCTGGCTATTTATGTGCCAGGCTATTCGGGGAGCCAGTGGTACCATTCATTTGCATATTGCACATTTCGCTCTAAAACCTTGTATCATCTTTATATACAAACACATTTACATGGTATATTATCTTTCTTATCAATCAAGGTATATTTAGGAATCATTTTCAATCAATACAATCCAACCATTAATTAGTAATCATCCGATAATCAATGAGATAAAACAGCGCTTAACAATTGTATGTAAAAGGGAGGTAACTCCAACAGAAAACCAATTTTCCTTACATTGTCTCCGTGATCCGCCATGATACTTCTCTAAGAACTCTCGCCAGGATGCTGACCCAAATATGGAACCCGTGACCATATATGGATGAAGCTACTATGATAAATAAATACATAATCAGAGATATTTAACCACTGTTTTGTAACTCTTGTGAAGAATGCAAATCTTACTTTGCGTAATTAAAGAATTTCAGAAAGAATTGACCTTACTCACCGAGGTATATAAATCCGAATCTGTTTTTCTATTGAAATCTCGCTGGAAATCTCATTAGCATACATTTATTTTGATTTCCTTATAAGGAAATTGACCTTTACGTTTGTATCAAAGATGGCGGTATGTTTGAACTGATATCTCCGTGTGTCTTGCTCGTTTTGAATTTTACTATTTACTGTCAAACAATTGACGTAATGTGCAGGTTTGTGGCTTGAATATTGATAATAGATACCAGAATCATCAATTTACATGTGTTTTTTTATCCGAGAAAATTTTAACTACAGCTAAATACTGCCCGATGTGAATCACATCGGGGCTTGCTACACTATCGGCAATGGGAGGGACTTCATACCCTGCCGGAGAGCAGTGTAGGTAGGGTATGAATATTCGTTCTAACCTGTCACCTGCAAATTCTCAAGCCAAACTTTATGCTGCTGCTCAGCCTTTTAAGTTATTGAAAACCTCCAGCTCTGCAACAAGATATATTGCATATATATCTATCATTTAGAGAGGTTGGTTATAACTGTTTTATTCTAAAAGATATAACTTGTAAGTCAAACAGTGCGTCAGTAAACTGTTCTTTGGCTTGTGTGTCTTCTTATTGTTTTGTAAGCCAAACTCCCTGGTCTTCTAATTATGGCTATAAGCCAATTCCAGAAGAGATTCTGACACTTTTACCTATATCAATGGAACAGAGTCAAAAGGTCACTGAAGTGACATTTGACAATCAAGTTTGGACAAATGTTTTGGAATTGCTGGTCACATGACTAATCTTCACAGACTTTGTTTTACCAATTACCCTAGTTTAATCCATTGTTTAATTAGCTATTTTCAATATTCTTATCTTTGAAAGGATGACAATGGTGCCTACCTGATTGATAGAGATCCTACCTATTTTGGTCCAGTTCTGAATTATCTACGACATGGAAAATTAGTCATCAATAGAGATCTAGCTGAGGAAGGTAATACATGTGCATAACTGTGTGATACACATATATCACTTGTATCATATCACACATATATCACTTGTATCATATCACACAGATATCACTGGTATCATATCACACAGATATCACTTGTATCATATCACACAGATATCACTGGTATCATATCACACATATATCACTTGTATCATATCACACAGATATCACTTGTATCATATCACACAGTTATCACTGGTATCATATCACACATATATCACTTGTATCATATCACACAGTTATCACTGGTATCATATCACACATATATCACTTGTATCATATCACACAGATATCACTTGTATCATATCACACAGATATCACCGGTATCATATCACACAGATATCACTTGTATCATATCACACAGATATCACTGGTATCATATCACACAGATATCACTGGTATCATATCACACAGATATCACTGGTATCATATCACACAGATTTCACTGGTACCATATCACACAGATTTCACTGGTACCATATCACACAGATATCACTGGTATATCACACAGATATCACTTGTATCATATCACACAGATATCACTGGTATAATATCACACAGATATCACTGGTATAATATCACACAGATATCACTTGTATCATATCACACAGTTATCACTGGTATCATATCACACATATATCACTTGTATCATATCACACAGATATCACTTGTATCATATCACACAGATATCACTTGTATCATATCACACAGATATCACTTGTATCATATCACACAGATATCACTGGTATCATATCACACAGTTATCACTGGTATCATATCACACAGATATCACTGGTATCCTATCACACAGATATCACTTGTATCATATCACACAGATATCACTTGTATCATATATATCACACAGATATCAGATTTTCTACCACAATATATAGAGTATATCTAACAGTGTCATCAGAAATACCAAATATATTTCACGAGTGTGGCTAATAATGTATATATAGTAATATTTTGATATTTTTCACAAGTGCTCAATCTCTCCCAGAATTCATTGTGGTCCCCTGTCAATGGCTCACCATATTGTGATGTTATGTATTCTTTCTTGCATTAGGACATCATATAGCATGACGGAGAGCTATATCATATGCAAATCACTAGTGAAAAAAATCATTTTTGTAGAATGAATAATTTTCAGTATTTCACTGGTAAAAATGTAATAAAATGTGTTATTCCACTCTCAGACCATTGTGTAAATGTGTTAGATAATATAAATATATCAAGATTCAAACAAATATATATCTACATAAAGTCTGCAATTTTACATAAATAGGTAAAATATATTTACTAGAATGCAACACCATAATCAACAGGGTGTGTATTTCAGTAATTATGAGATTAAAATCTATCAAAAACAGCATTAAAGATGGTACATTGTATAATGGCAGATGCTGATGAGTTACATAGTTAAGTCAATATATCACACATCATATACCACAAGAACACACCAACCAAGAATAAACACCCAAGAATAACACACATAAAACAACAACACATCAAAAATACACACACATATACACAAAAGAACACAACACATAAACACACTAACCAAAATCACACATCAGACACAAGAAACACACATAACACAAAACACAACATACAAATATAACATATACCACATAATATACACAATCACACATCATACAATAGTAACATCATACACAAACCACATACACAAGATCACAATAACACAAAGATACACACATCATACCACAAGAATCCAATACACAAAATCACACATACCACATAGATATACATCAACACAATACACAACACCACAAGAAACACATCATACACATAAATCACACATCAACCACATAATAACAATCATACCACATAAATCACAATCAACCCATAATACACACATCATACCACAAAATCACACATCATACCACAAGATATCACACATCATACACATAGATACCACATTCAATTACCACATATATATCACAATCACTCAACCACATAGATATCAACATCATACCACATATATATAACATCATACACAGAATAACATCATACAAACCACAGATATACACATATACCACATCAATAATACACACATCATACCACATATATATCACACATCATACCACATAGATATCACACATCATACCACATATATATCACACATCATACCACATAGATATCACACATCATATCACACATCATACCACATAGATATCACATATATATCACACATCATATCACACATCATACCACATAGATATCACACATCATACCACATATATATCACACATCATATCACAATATACACAATCAATCATCCACATGATATATCACACATAACACATAGTATCACACAATACAATGCACATCATCACATACATACCACATATATACCACATACATACCACATACATACCACATACATACCACATATATACCACATACATACCACATACATACCACACATAGATATCACACATCATACCACATAGATATCACACATCATACCACATAGATATCACACATACCACATAGATATCACACATCATACCCATAAATCACACATCTATACCCACATATAGATCACACATCATACCACATAATAATCACACATCATTACCACATCTACAATAATATCACACATCATACCACATAGATATCACACATACCAATAATATCCACAACACTAATATCAACATCATCACACATAATATCACAATCATACCACATAGATTAAATTACACATCATACCACAAATAATCACACATCATACCACATAGATATCACACATCAACCACATGTATACATCACCATAAACATAAACACACATACCACATAATATCACCACCATAACCACATCATATCACACATCATACCACATAGATATCACACATCATACCACATAGATATCACACATCATACCACATAGATATCACATCATACCACATATATATCACACATCATACCACATAGATATTACACATCATACCACATAGATATCACACATTATGCCACATATATATCACACATCATACCACATATATATCACACATCATACCACATATATATCACACATCATACTACATAGATATCACACATCATACCACATAGATATCACACATCATACCACATAGATATCACACATCATACCACATAGATATCACACATCATACCACATAGATATCACATCATACCACATAGATATCACACATCATACCACATAGATATCACACATCATACCACATATATATCACACATCATACCACATAGATATCACACATCATACCACATAGATATCACATCATACCACATAGATATCACACATCATACCACATAGATATCACACATCATACCACATAGATATCACACATCATACCACATAGATATATCACACATCATACCACATAGATATCACACATCATACCACATAGATATCACACATCATACACATATATATCACACATCATACCACATAGATATCACACATCATACCACATAATATATACACATCATACCACATAGATATCACACATCATACCACATAGATATCACACATCATACCACATAGATATCACACATCATACCACATAGATATCACACATCATATCACATAGATATCACACATCATACCACATAGATATCACACATCATACCACATAGATATCACACATCATACCACATAGTATACACATCATCCACATATATCACACATCATATCACATAGACATACACATCATACCACATATAGATCACACATCATACCACATAGATATCACACATCATACCACATATATATCACACATCATACCACATAGATATCACACATCATACCACATATATATCACACATCATACCACATATATATCACACATCATACCACATATATATCACACATCATACACATATATATCACACATCATACCACATATATCACACATCATACCACATATATATCACACATCATACCACATATATATCACACATCATACCACATAGATATCACACATCATATCACACATCATACCACATATATATCACACATCATATCACACATCATACCACATAGATATCACACATCATATCACACATCATACCACATAGATATCACACATCATACCACATATATATCACACATCATACCACATAGATATCACACATCATACCACATATATATCACACATCATACCACATATATATCACACATATATATCACACATCATAAATATCACACATCATACCACATAGATATCACACATCATACCACATATATATCACACATCTTACCACATATATATCACACATCATACCACATAGATATCACACATCATACCACATATATATCACACTAACCAATATATAACACACATATCCCATAACAGATCACACATCATACAACATACATCAATATATCCACACACATACCACATAGATATCACACATCATACCACATAGATATCACACATCATACCACATATATATCACACATCATACCACATATATATCACACACATACCACATATATATCACACATCATACCACATAGACATCACACAAAACACATAACTAATCACACATCATACCACTAATATCACACATCATACCACAATAAATTCACACATACCCCATTACCACAAACACTAGTACCACATATATCACACATCATACCACATAGATATCACACATCATACCACATAGATATCACACATCATACCACATAGATATCACACATCATACCACATATATATCACACATCATACCACATATATATCACACATCATACCACATATATATCACACATCATACCACATAGATATCACACATCATACCACATATATATCACACATCATACCACATAGATATCACACATCATACCACACATATATATCACACATATTCAACCATCACATATATCATCACATATACCATCATACAATATATCACACATCATACCACATAGATATTATACATAGATATCACACATCATACCACATATATATCACACATCATACCACATAGATATCACACATCATACCACATAGATATCACACATCATACCACATAGATATCACACATCATACCACATATATATCACACATCATACCACATAGATATCACACATCATACCACATATATATCACACATCATACCACATATATATCACACATCATACCACATAGATATCACATCTCATACCACATAGATATCACATCATACCACATATATATCACACATCATACCACATATATATCACACATCATACCACACATATATATCACACATCATACCACATAGATATCACACATCATACCACATATATATCACACATCATACCACATATATATATCACACATCATACCACATATATATATCACACATCATATCACATATATATCACACATCATACCACATATATATCACACATCATACCACATATATATCACACATCATACCACATATATATCACACATCATACCACATATATATCACACATCATACCACATAGATATCACACATCATACCACATAGATATCACACATCATACCACATAGATATCACACATCATACCACATATATATCACACATCATACCACAAATATATCACATATCATATCACATAGATATCACACATCATACGGTACCACATATATATCACACGTGACATTTATGCCTGACATCACACAGATATCACATAGATATGGCTTCATATTGCACAAATCATGTATGAACACATGAATTATATGTGTTTCTGAGGATGTACTGAAGCAAATTGTTTCCAATATGATATATCCCTACGGTATGTTTTTTGGCCTATCACATTTTATCAGTTTTGGCAAATTCTTTAAGGTACGGTATTTAATCCTTTTTTGTAAATAAAGATTTTGAAATATTACTGTGATTTTCCGAAGCATTATATATAACATGTAATGTTTTGGTAGATGTATAAAAATGTAACTGTAACTGAGAACTGCTACTATAAAAGATTGTCATGTTTTAAGGAATCCTAGAGGAAGCAGAGTTCTACAACATAACAGATTTGATCAAGTTGGTGAAGGAGAAAATTGTGGAAAGAAATGCGAAGCAAAATCAGGTAAAAAGTCCAGCAAGTTGAGGTTAGCAGGGCGCAATGCCCTGCCCTTATTTTCAAAACTGCCCAGCTCCTTCGACATGCAGCCAGTACCCTGTGCCTTTAATATATGTGTTTTAAAAGTTTCTAACTAACAATCAGAACATAATTCACTCCACTCTTCTGGCAGTAATGTTTTACTTGGGAAGCCAGCTAAAGGCAGTCACTGATTGTTCCCTTACCAGTAACAATGGACACTGCCTCCAGTAGAGATTGGTCGTTGTTCAGGAGTGTTTGTTTACTCAACACCATACTTGATATCCTATTTCTACAATAATATCACATGTATTTTGAGATATCAGATTTTAAATGTATCAATCTGCATTTTACAGTCATTCACTAAAAGTGTCTACCGTGTCCTGCAATGCTCAGAGGAAGAATTAACACAAATTGTGTCGGCCATGTCTGATGGGTGGAAGTTTGAACAAGTAAGTATATTATCATCGTACTGTCAAGCAAGTATTTCCCTCTAATGTCACACTAATATGAACAAGCCATTTTCTACGAAACCTATTGTATTACTGGATTTTGATCATGAATAATTCATGAAGACTTTAAACGACCCTAAGGGATCGATCAGAACTATACGAAGACAGATGATGTGAGTAATGATGATGAGGTTCACGGCTGTGTCACTGTTGATTGAAGTGCCCATGGGTTCCAGTAACATGTATTAAATAATTGGCATCTCCAGGTGGTTGACAACTATTCACCACAACAAAAAGTTTATCATCAATATATTGTGAATACTTTTCAAATGTGTGCTTGAAATTGAATCGCATGCATATCTTTCGAGTGTGATGTTGATAGAGAATGTGCCCAGATGTTGATGCTGAGGACGACCCAGAACATGTAAAGAGTTGTAAATGTTAAGTTTGATATTAAGGCAGTGTAGAGACTGAGCTGACTTACCCAAGGTGACTAGAAAGAAGATTTGGTCAGTGACTATTTAGATGATTCCTGTGGAAACAATAAGGACTATGACAACGCTACTGATTTAAAGTTCTGGCAGACATGACCTACCCTGTTGTTCATTTGTTATTCTCATTTGCAGTGAATAAAGATGATTGGTATTTACAATTTATGTCTGACTTGAAAACTGCAACAGAAAATATTACTATGCAAACTTTGCAAAATATTTTTATGCTTCCAACATACAGAAAACAATTTGGATAAAAGTTGAATATTTTTTTCATGATGCACTTGTACCGTAATTAAAACATCCAGATCATGAAATGCTGGACTTTCTCTCTGTTGAAAGCAATTAAATCAGTCTCAGTGACCCATTGCATTTTGTCTATCACAGTGTGTCGTCTGTTATACATTATGTGTTATAAACAATTCATATTTTTGACTTCTTTTCAATAAACAAGAGGCCCAGAGCAGATATTGTGCTAGTAGCATTCAGGGACGAAAGACTACCAAAGTTGTTCAAATGAACTCTCAAGGTCACATGGGTCAAATGTGTTAGAATCTTTAAATGACTTCTTAATAACAAAACTTAATAACAAAAGGCCCAAAGCCATGATATTGTCTTAGTTTCATGCTTGAGTGTAAGGCTACCAAAGGTGTTCAAATGAATGACCTTGATCTACTTTCAATGTCACAGAGGTCAAATGTCTTCAAATCTTTTAACAACTTCTCACTGATTAAATGTGTTTAAATATGTTGAATTCTTAATTTGAAAACAAAAACATCAACTGTCTTTGTATGTATTTCAGAATTCAGGTGACCCTTAAGGCCCATGGATCTCTTGTCTTTGTTTCAAATTTTAGACAAAACCCATTCTTCAAATGTTTACAATTTCAAATCTCTATAAAGTGGACACCTGTGTAAACCGGCCAAATATGCTGGTCACAGTGACATCCAGTTTAGACAGGTTATACTCATTCTACTGTGAACAAGTATTGTCTTCCTAAGTCATTGTAATGTCTTGTTGTTGTGAACACATACTGCTATCATCTTAATGTGAACAAGTACTATCATCCTGTTTAATTTCTGTTCTACATATTTTGTGCCTATACTATCATACATTTATATGTACTTTAATCACTGTTGGCCCTTTGATGGAAATAAGACATCATGTGTACTTATAAATCAGATGATGTATTAGTTTGACTTTTTTTTCAGCTTGTGAATATTGGATCCCAGTATAACTACGGCAGTGAGGACCATGCTGAGTTTTTGTGTGTTGTATCTAAAGAGTGTCCGAACATTGTTAATGGCCAGGACCCAGAACCAACTGACAGAGCAAAGGTACCGGTATTAAATAAGTCGTAGTAAACTCTAGAATAGTGGTATTGACCTTGGTTTATTGAAGTAGAATTCTGACAACAGCTAATACAAGGTAGGGGAATGATTAAGTATACTGTAAGAGCAGAGATTTGAATGTAACCAGTATATCTGAAATGTCTTGTGAAAAACATCATCATGCTGACTAACCCACTGGATATTGTAATGAAGATGTTTTGATTATTAGTTAATGACATTAAGACATTCCATGGCTCATTGCCTATAGCTTTAGATACCAGGTACCAAGGATGGTCCAATCATTATATTGTCACCAGGGGTTGTCTAACTGGGTTACCAGGGGTGGCTCTTCATTGTCATTAGAGGTTGTCTAACTGGGCTACCAGGGGTGGCTCTACATTGTCACTAGAGGTTGTCTAACTGGGTTACCAGGGGTGACTCTACATTGTCACTAGAGGTTGTCTAACTGGGTTACCAGGGGTGGCTCTAGATTGTCACTAGAGGTTGTCTAACTGGGTTACCAGGGGTGGCTCTACATTGTCACTAGAGGTTGTCTAACTGGGTTACCAGGGGTGGCTCTAGATTGTCACTAGAGGTTGTCTAACTGGGTTACCAGGGGTGGCTCTACATTGTCACTAGAGGTTGTCTTAACTGGGTTACTAGGGGTGGCTCTACATTGTCACTAGAGGTTGTTTAACTGGGTTACCAGGGGTGACTCTACATTGTCACTACAGTTGTCTAACTGGGTTATCAGGGGTGGCTCTACATTTTCACTAGAGGTTGTTTTAACTGGGTTACCAGGGGTGGCTCTACATTGTCACTAGAGGTTGTCTAACTGGGTTACCAGGGGTGGCTCTACATTGTCACTACGGTTGTCTAACTGGGTTACCAGGGGTGGCTCTACATTGTCACTAGAGGTTGTCTAACTGGGTTACCAGGGGTGGCTCTAGATTGTCACCAGGGGTTATCTAACTGGGTTACCAGGGGTGGCTCTACATCGTCACTAGAGGTTGTCTAACTGGGTTACCAGGGGTGGCTCTACATTGTCACTAGAGGTTGTCTAACTGGGTTACCAGGGGTGGCTCTACATTGTCACTACGGTTGTCTAACTGGGTTACCAGGGGTGGCTCTACATTGTCACTAGAGGTTGTCTAACTGGGTTACCAGGGGTGGCTCTAGATTGTCACCAGGGGTTATCTAACTGGGTTACAAGGGGTAGCTCTACATTGTCACTAGAGGTTGTCTAACTGGGTTACCAGGGGTGGCTCTACATTGTCACTAGAAGTTGTCTAACTGGGTTACCAGGGGTGGCTCTACATTGTCACTAGAGGTTGTCTAACTGGGTTACCAGGGATGGCTCTACATTGTCACTAGAGGTTGTCTAACTGGGTTACCAGGGGTGGCTCTACATTTTCACTAGAGGTTGTCTAACTGGGTTACCAGGGGTGGCTCTACATTGTCACTAGGGGTTATCTAACTGGGTTACCAGGGGTGGCTCTACATTGTCACTAGAGTTTGTCTAACTGGGTTACCAGGGGTGGCTCTACATTGTCACTAGAAGTTGTCTAACTGGGTTACCAGGGGTGGCTCTACATTGTCACTAGAGGTTGTCTAACTGGGTTACCAGGGGTGGCTCTACATTGTCACTAGAGGTTGTCTAACTGGGTTACCAGGGATGGCTCTACATTGTCACTAGAGGTTGTCTAACTGGGTTACCAGGGGTGGCTCTACATTGTCACTAGAGGTTGTCTAACTGGGTTACCAGGGGTGGCTCTTCATTGTCATTAGAGGTTGTCTAACTGGGTTACCAGGGTTGGCTCTACATCATCACTAGAGGTTGTCTAACTGGGTTACCAGGGGTGGCTCTACATAGTCACTAGATGTTGTCTAACTGGGTTACCAGGGGTGGCTCTACATTGTCATTAGAGGTTGTCTAACTGGGTTACCAGGGTTGGCTCTACATCATCACTAGAGGTTGTCTAACTGGGTTACCAGGGGTGGCTCTACATAGTCACTAGATGTTGTCTAACTGGGTTACCAGGGGTGGCTCTACATAGTCACTAGATGTTGTCTAACTGGGTTACCAGGGGTGGCTCTACATTGTCACTAGAGGTTGTCTTACCTGGGTTACTTGGGGTGGCTCTACATTTTCACTAGAGGTTGTTTAACTGGGTTATCAGGGGTGACACTACATTGTCACTAGAGGTTGTCTAACTGGGTTACCAGGGGTGGCTCTAGATTGTCATCAGGGGTTATCTAACTGGGTTACCAGGGGTGGCTCTTCATTGTCACTAGAAGTTGTCTAACTGGGTTACCAGGGGTGGCTCTACATTGTCACTAGAGGTTGTCTTAACTGGGTTACTAGGGGTGATTCTACATTGTCACTAGAGGTTGTCTAACTGGGTTACCAGGGGTGGCTCTACATCATCACTAGAGGTTGTCTAACTGGGTTACCAGGGGTGGCTCTAGATTGTCACTAGAGGTTGTCTAACTGGGTTACCATGGGTGGCTCTACATTGTCACTAGAGGTTGTCATAACTTGGTTACTAGGGGTGGCTCTACATTGTCACTAGAGGTTGTTTAACTGGGTTACCAGGGGTGACTACATTGTCACTAGAGGTTGTCTAACTGGGTTACCAGGGGTGGCTCTACATTGTCACTAGAGGTTGTCTAACTGGGTTACCAGGGGTGGCTCTACATTGTCACTAGAGGTTGTCTAACTGGGTTACTAGGGGTGGCTCTACATTGTCACTAGAGGTTGTCTAACTGGGTTACCAGGGGTGGCTCTACATCGTCACTAGAGGTTGTCTAACTGGGTTACCAGGGGTGGCTCTACATTGTCACTAGAGGTTGTCTAACTGGGTTACCAGGGGTGGCTCTAGATTGTCACCAGGGGTTATCTAACTGGGTTACCAGGGGTGGCTCTACATTGTCACTAGAGGTTGTCTAACTGGGTTACCAGGGGTGGCTCTACATTGTCACTAGAAGTTGTCTAACTGGGTTACCAGGGGTGGCTCTACATTGTCACTAGAGGTTGTCTAACTGGGTTACCAGGGATGGCTCTACATTGTCACTAGAGGTTGTCTAACTGGGTTACCAGGGGTGGCTCTACATTGTCACTAGGGGTTATCTAACTGGGTTACCAGGGGTGGCTCTACATTGTCACTAGAAGTTGTCTAACTGGGTTACCAGGGGTGGCTCTACATTGTCACTAGAGGTTGTCTTAACTGGGTTACCAGGGGTGGCTCTACATTGTCACTAGAGGTTGTCTAACTGGGTTACCAGGGGTGGCTCTACATTGTCACTAGAGGTTGTCTAACTGGGTTACTAGGGGTGGCTCTACATTGTCACTAGAGGTTGTCTAACTGGGTTACCAGGGGTGGCTCTATATTGTCACTAGAGGTTGTCTAACTGGGTTACTAGGGGTGGCTCTACATTGTCACTAGAGGTTGTCTAACTGGGTTACTAGGGGTGGCTCTACATTGTCACTAGAGGTTGTCTAACTGGGTTACCAGGGGTGGCTCTACATTGTCACTAGAAGTTGTCTAACTGGGTTACCAGAGGCGTGTTCAGAATGGGGTGTGCTTGTGAGAATGCTCACATGACAATAAATTGGCAATCCTGAACAGTAGTCTGCGCTTGTATGTTAACAGTGTAAAGTACATGGTAAGGTGTACATGTTTTTTTCCGGTTAAAAAAAATCCTTTATAGTGCATGATTGTCATTATTTTGAACAGTAAATCCTTCTGGAATGACGGGCCACTGATTTAGTCGGTCGTGTGATAAGCTCCTGTCATCGTTTTTTAAAGTCAGTTTCTCCATGTTGAATGCATTTGCCCCATCTTGGTTTTTTGGGCGAACAGATCGGTGGGTTGGTATGCGTTAGCTCGTGATCAAGAGTGTTACCAAGAGTGGATCAATATTGTCATCAGGTGTTGTCTAACTCATTACCAAGAGTGGATCAACATTGTCACCAAGGGTTGTCTAACTCATTACCAAGAGTGGATCAACATTGTTACCAAGGGTTGTCTAACTGAGTTATCAGGTGTAGTCATAGATTGTCACGAGAGGTTGTCTTACTGGGTTATCAGGAGTGTTGTTCTGAGATTGTTACTAAGGGTTGTTTAACAGGGTTACCTGATGATCAAACTGATCTCTGAAAACAGGGTATGGTCAGACTTGTAACTAGGTACTGGGTATGGTCAGTCTTGTAACCAGGTACTGGGTATGGTCAGACATGTAACCAGGTACTGGGTATGGTCAGCCTTGTAACCAGGTACTGGGTATGGTCCCTTGTAACCAGGTACTGGGTATGGTCAGACATGTAACCAGGTACTGGGTATGGTCAGACTTGTAACCAGGTACTGGGTATGGTCAGACTTGTAACCAGGTACTGGGTATGGTCAGACATGTAACCAGATACTGGGTATGGTCAGACATGTAACCAGGTACTGGGTATGGTCAGACATGTAACCAGGTACTGGGTATGGTCAGACTTGTAACCAGGTACTGGGTATGGTCAGACTTGTAACCAGGTACTGGGTATGGTCAACCTTGTAACCAGGTACTGGGTATGGTCAGACATGTAACCAGGTACTGGGTATGGTCAGACATGTAACCAGGTACTGGGTATGGTCAGACTTGTAACCAGGTACTGGGTATGGTCAGACATGTAACCAGGTACTGGGTATGGTCAGCCTTGTAACCAGGTACTGGGTATGGTCAGACATGTAACCAGGTACTGGGTATGGTCAGACTTGTAACCAGGTACTGGGTATGGTCAGACTTGTAACCAGGTACTGGGTATGGTCAGACATGTAACCAGGTACTGGGTATGGTCAGACTTGTAACCAGGTACTGGGTATGGTCAGACATGTAACCAGATACTGGGTATGGTCAGCCTTGTAACCAGGTACTGGGTATGGTCAGTCTTGTAACCAGGTACCAGGAATGGTCACTGAATGTCGGTTAACAAGAGTTTCCATTGAGCATTTTGCAGTTTATGTTATGAGAGGATGAAATACCAACTGTGAATTCAGTAGATGTTTTGTCATTGATATGATGTATGTTATTATTGTGTTTTTGCTCCTCTGAAATCTTAACAGAATACTATCAATAGGTGTTACATTGTCTGGACACAAAACCCTTGATGTAAACCCAACAAAGAAACTTGAATGTACATTCTTTTTTTACAGGTGTTACAACAGAAAGGATCGAGAATCTAGGGAACACCTTTGGTGAGAGCAGAATCCTGCTCACAGATATGCTCACAATGTAAACAGATTGACAGTGGAAAATTACAAGCCAAATGTCAACAACCAAAAGCATGTCATTAGTATGATTGGACAACTTTTTTATTTACTATTTTTATGTATTTTTGAAAGCTTAAGTCTCCTTAAGACAGAGCTACATAATTATATATATATACACTGTACAGGGAAATGTGTAAAAGTAATAAGCCAACCTCCGGTCCATTCCAACAAAATTTTCAGATGAATGCAATATAAAAAAATCATGTGAAAGAAAATAATGGGCTAGAACATCAGGAAAAATCACAGTGAAATATCAAGCACTCCGGAAAAATACAAAAGAACTCTGCTGATCGGGCAATGACAGGCAATTACAGGCTTTTATGTGTCAAATTACTGTCACTTGATAATTACATGTACTATCCATGAATTCAACCGACCGGAGGTTTACAATATACATTTGTAACCTCTGATATTATAGGTGGTATTTCAAGTGCTATAATGTTCATATTGCAATATTTTGGAATATCATAATGCATCATGATATGTGAACTTGTATTTCTTATATATTCAATGCATTTACGGTGATTTAATATAGAAAGTGTAAAAAACTTAGGATCAGCAAATGTCACCGATAAACTTGATTTTTTAATTATAGAAAGTATATCAAACAAAGCTCGCATTGAAATAGTATTTACTCAGTACATTATATTTTAAAATTAATCTTAACTTTGCTTGAATTCTTAAACAAAACAACTGAAATCATGTTGCAATGCATTGGCATTTCAGAATTGTATTGTAATATATAAGTATTACATTGTTATTACCCACCTGTCTGAGAGTTTCATATTTCATATTAGTATGTACATTCATCTCATTATCATTGTAACTAGGGTTGGAGTTTGCTTTGGTCATGCTCAGAATGGTATAATTCTTGGGTGAGTTAGACATTCATCACACCATGGACTTGACGATGGCAAGCAACAACACTTACACATACATATACAAAGTACTGTCAATTACTGTACATTTGTGTATCCATTATACATTTATACAAATTTAAAGTGCTGTCAAGTGTTGAAATGTTATGGAAGATTTCCATGCAAATCAGTGACACCATATTTCATTGTTGATCTCACAACTCAGTGACATCATTTTTCATTGTTGACATAATTTTCCATTGTTGGTGTACTTGTATTGCCTCCTTCTCGTGATCATCTGTAAACAGGTTACAGTTGGTAGGGTCCAACACCAATAGAAAGAGAATCATGTTATCATGAATAAAAATGTTATTTTTATGTTACCATTTGTTTATTATTTTAGTTGTGCTTAGCGTAAACAGGTGTTATACTGATAACTGGTGAATCTATCGTTATATATTGTTACATGTTTTGAGAATGCATTGCACTTCCTATTGTGTGTGTGTGTGTAGTTATGTGGATATTGCTACAGGCAGTGAGGGATGTGTCCAGTGTTGTTTGCCTAGCTCCATTTTTTACTACCTGTTCTAAGTGAATAAATAAGATATTTGTGTTTAAGAGTAAACAAATAGTCATTCCTATGACATTTAAATACACATGAGAAACATCTACTATAGATTAATTGATGCAGATTTGTTAATCGAGTCTGTTGTGTAAATCTGGTGGTCAAGTGAAACTTTTGAACATTTATTTAAGTTTGTCTGTATTAGGTTATACAAAATGTAACCTTACAATGATATACTAGAATTTAAACCAGCAACTGCATATGGTATTAAAAAAATGATTTTATTGGTAAATAATTATGTTTGTGTTAGTCGTAAGGAATGGTAAATAAATATATTACAGTCATAAGGAATGGTAAATAAATATATTACAGTCGTAAGGAATGGTAAATAAATATATTTATGTTACAGTTGTAAGGATTGATAAATAATTATGTTTATGTTACAATCATAAGGAATTTGGTAAATAATTATGTTTATGTTACAATCATAAGGAATTTGGTAAATAATTATGTTTATGTTACAGTTGTAAGGTTTGATAAATAATTATGTTTATGTTACAATCATAAGGATTGATAAATAATTCATAAGGAATTTGGTAAATAATTATGTTTGTTACATTTGTAAGGATTGGTAAATAATTATGTTTATGTTACAATCATAAGGATTGATAAATAATTCATAAGGAATTTGGTAAATAATTATGTTTGTTACATTTGTAAGGATTGGAAGATAATTATGTTTATGTTACAGTCACGAGACTTGACAGAAACAATAGCAGCTTTGCATCATACAGATTTTCTTACAGTCAAGAATAAGACAGATTCTCGTTTTCCAGATCAGAGGTGCTAGGTGTATAAAAAAAAATTAACTAAAGAAATTCCCTTAACTTCACTAGTTATAATGCAATTCGATGGAAGAGCTTCTAGGTCAAAGGAAAGTTTGGCCAGGCTATTATCATCTACTGAGGTAGCATGATATATATAGTATACACGAATCATGCAGTAAGACAGGTCTGCCCAGATTAGTCAGCACTAGATAAACATCCAGAAGTATTCAGTAGCCTCTACTATCTGAAGCATTATGTAGAATTAATCTGTGTTTAAACGTCTGTAAGTTTTATATACATTTTTCTGGAATAGTCAGTTTCTGTATCGGTTATGATTGCGAAAAAGTATTGCACTTAGAAACTGTTTTAGTGATGTTTGTACTAATGTTTGAAGTGAGATCCATGCTGATTTAGTGTTCATACATGATAAAATGTTTCTATGGTTCTGGATAATAATGATGTTTCCTAAGAAGGTATGCTATATTATATCAACTTGTTGTTTTGTATTGTATATTTAATCGATCTATGGAAAGACGGTTACATCTGTATTTCAGCTCACCTGACCCAAATGGGCATTTGAGATTATGTCATGGCAAAGTATCCGTCGTCTGCAGAATGGGGCATCAGGGTTAATACTCAGTAGATGATAATTATATTTAATTCTTCCTCTTTTGTACCAGATACCAAAATTTGATCTGTAACAACAATAAAAGTGGAATCAGATACATTGATGTCAGGTGGGTTGGACCATGTAATCCTCACCCCTCGACTAGATACATCAATGTCAGGTGGGTTGGACCATGTAATCCTCTCCCCTCGACTAGATACATTGATGTCAGGTGGGATGGACCATAACATGTAATCCTCACCCCTCGACTAGATACATCAATGTCAGGTGGGTTGGACCATGTAATCCTCACCCCTCGACTAGATACATTGATGTCAGGTGGGTTGGACCATGTAATCCTCACCCCTCGACTAGATACATCAATGTCAGGTGGGTTGGACCATGTAATCCTCTCCCCTCGACTAGATACATCGATGCCAAGTAGGTTATTCCAAAACATGTTATCCTCAGCCCATGACTATATACATTGATGTCCGGTGGGTTGGACCATAACATGTAATCCTCAGCCCTCGACTAGATACTTTCTTTGTTTATTGTAAGAGATTAATTTCCCCTCCGAGACCATTGAAGCAATTTTTGTATAAAGAGTTAGCTCCCAATGCTGAAAAATTGTGTAAACCTGATTAACCTACTGTTTATAATGACCACTCGGTTGTACTTTAACCAGATTTTTATATGAAAACAACCTTGGGACCAGGAGAGTAAATGTTATATAAAGTAAGGATGTTGTTCTGTATTATGATCAAGGTGAGCGATTCAGGTCGTTTTGTTTAGAGATAGAAGTTTTTTTCATTCAAAGATATTGCAACCCCAGTTAAATGAAGATGTTTATAGCTAAGATGTCTTCATGTAACAAATACATATTGGAAATTGGTGGGTTGTTGTCTCCCTAGCCAGTCTCTCCATTGGCTTTTAGGAAGTACACAGGTTATTGTTGGTTGTGTTTTAGTGTTAACATTGGTATTGAGTTACATGGTAAACATATTTGTGCTAAGATTTTGTAAGTCTGATGACCTATGAAAGTCATGCAAGCTTTTAATAGTGATCAAAATTTGCTGTATTATGTCGTGTCTGCAGATTAGCCCCAGCTCACAAATAAGCTCCCTCCCTACAATGATGAATGTTCCAAGGAATAGGGTGCTTACTTGTAATTAAACCCTCACTTTTTAAGCTAGGGCACTGTAAAACACAAACTCTACTGAATATTTACTATAAAAGAAACCTGTCGTGTATATAATACTAAGTATGGTGTATAGGACTTGTCCTGATTGGTCAGGTAAGGTATAACCACATTGTCATTGTAGGTTTATCAATGACAGGTGTTCACTGATCAGCCTCTATAGTCACACTCCTATCACATTCAGTATGATTCGCCTGCATGGTGGTATATAAAGCACAAAGCTGCCAATTGCAACTTCTCAGGGCAATGGAAGATGGGACAAATCCGATCAAACTCATAAGCTGTTCTTTTCTCCCCATTATTTTTCTTTGATAAAACCTTTAGATCACTTGGTCCAAAAAAATAACTGTTGTGGTGCATCGTCTGTCAGTCATCATGTTTTCCTTAAAAAGAAAACTAGTCATGAATAATAAAGAATTTTGACTAATTTTGGCAAGTAGCATTTCTGAAAACTGAAAGCTATAAGAAATTAATTCAATAGACTTTTTTTTTTTTTAATTTGGCATAAAAGTGAAGGAAATTCAGTGTTGTGAAGAGTGTGTAGCTCCTCATTCGTCTCAAGCTCTGGCCATTTGAAAATGAAGGTGATCTCTTGATTGGCTGTTGATTTCCCAAGTTTCACAAGATCAATACCAAATGAATTATTCAGAATGATGAACCACATGCCTCACTCTTTAGACTTTCATTCCAGCCACTTCACTTTTTTTTTAATTCTTTAGATCAATTAAAAAATAATGTAAATTATCACCATGATTCCAAGTTTGAGGAAACATTTCAGTTTCTTTGTGCAGATAACAAAGAAATGCCGAGTGTAATGAGTAAGCAATACTGACCAATCATCAGATATTTTACAATTTAAGATTTTCTATCACTCATTCATAATTTTTTAAGCATGTTACCAGGTAGATGATCTATTGATCAAAGCAGATATCCTTGCATAGCAAAATGGTCCAGTTTCATAATCACGACACAAATTTCATTGATCTGGGTTGAATGCACTTTTTTTTTTTTTTTTGATAATTTCACTCGACATTCAAGAGCCCCAAATGAAAACTGCATGCAGGCAATGCAGATCATTGATTTGGGATTGATAAGGTCATGCAGTACATTTCTGTCATATTGGTAGAATCTTATAACACCTGAGCATTTATGAATTGATATGCATACAATTTTGTCTATACGTAAAGTGATATTTTCATTAAATTTATAAATGTGGCTGCTGCGTTTATTTTCTATTAATTTGTTGGAATAGTCTATCATTCATCGAGTATCAAACATCTTAGCTGATGATACTAATTTAAAGATACTACAGTTCGACTGCATAAAACTACACCCAAGGCATAATAACTAACACCAAGAAATGAAAACAAGGGGCCCATGGGCTTTAACAGTCTCCTGAGTTATGATATATTTTGGCAGATTTTCTTCAAGATCTTGAATTTGAGGTCAATGTCCTTCACCCCTAGCATGTTAAAGGCCCAATATCAGGTCTATGAACCTCTTGCTTAGTGAGAAAATGTTTAAAGATTTTAGTAAATTTGACCCCTGTCACCTTGAATGAAGGTCAATGTTATCCATTTCAACAATCTTGATAACTCTTCCTCCTAGCATGCTGAAGACCCAATATCAGGTCTCTGGGCCTCTTGCTTGGTGAAAAGAAGTCATTTAAAGATTTTAGCAAATTTGACCTGTGACGTTGAATGAAGGTCCAGGTCATTAACTTGAACATTCTTTATAGCCCTTTTCCCAGCATGATATAAGCCTAATACCAGGTATTGAGACTTTGTCTCGGATGACCTAAGTATGGAATATTAACACTGTGTATGAACTCAAACTGTAACTCACTATGACAAAGTGGCATACTAAGTTACAGTTACATTTGGTAAACATAAGGAAAAATGTTCACAAAACTGAAGTGTGACAGACGGACCAAGTGATATTTAATGTTCGCCATGCTTTGCAGCCGACACAAAAATAAAATATAATGCAAAAGATTCATCAGAACAAACAAGAGTTTTATGAAATTTTATTGTATAAATGTACACATAAGTTTATCTGTTGAAATAAAGATTATCTTGACATGGTCAGTATTAGCTAGTAAGACTCTCTACCAAGTATACTGCAGACAGCTTGTAAAATCTATTCTTAAAGTCATAATTACTGTAGCACACATACTGCAAAATACAACAAAACGAGAGAGAACAATCCACACCACCACCTACTTCTCTTGTACTTCATTCTAATTTGTTTTTCTTCAGCAAGCATATAAGACAAACCAAATTGTTGGTCCACCACAGCACCATCCAGTCAATTATACTGATTGTTACATTACCAAGAAATAAAAACATTTACATCATATTTGTGCATTAAATTGTTTGGAATATTTTGTATAAATCACAGAACAATGATAACACAATCAAAGCACATGTACAATGTCATCCTTCTTAATATGAAAGCCCAGTCACTTGTTTGTCCATTCAAGCACTGTACATGTTGAAGGTGATGAATTATTAGTGTTGGTTGTATTGAATCATAAAACATTCAATTTCCTGTACCAACAATAGTTCACCTGAAATTAGTTCAATGTTTAAAGTTTAAATTAAACCAGTAACAAGTAGGGATGGCAAAATTCTTACATGTCCATGTCTTCCATTTTCATCTTAATTTGAACAAACAGAACTGCCTGTCAGTTTTGAGGTATCCAATGTTTTAACATGTTATTCTAAGAAATATGGCATTAAATTTTCAAGATCAGCATTGTGTTTATAGCACAGTGTTTTCATTGCAACTTGGGTTTTAAAATGTCAATGAAAGGGTGTTAAAAGACATACAAGTGGCAAGACCTTAGTATGACGGGCCATGTTTAATCGCAAACATCAAGCTGTATTGTATGGTATGGTAAGGTATGGCCGCTACTAACATACCTGTGAGGTATCATTAACAAAAATGCAATGACAGACTGGATAAATACAGGATACCCCTGTAATGTGAAGCAGGGGGTACTAGTATTATAAATCAAAGCTAATACAAGGGTACTTTACATGGATCTATTAACTACCACACATGCCTGTTAAACTGTACTTACAGGTTGTAAATGTCTGGATATTTCTCACACTTTCTTCATACAATACATACATTCTATATTGGTTACATCTCCCACACAATAAATAAGCCTTTTATACCAAACATACTCTCAGTTCAATCTACAGCTTTCCTCAAAAATTTGATTATGGAGCCTAATCAATGTATCACAGTTTGAAGAGTTAACTTGGAGTCATGGCACTCCCTACAGTGGAAGCTGATCCCTACTATGGTAAAAGAGGGACATACATGATAGGTATCAACTCTAATATGTTATATAAAATCTTATTTGAGTCAATTCTGACATAACAATAAAATTCCTAAATGAAGACTCAAAGAAATACTGTTGAATTCAAAAAGGAACACCAATAATATGTAACCCACCGGCAATAACATACCGTATGTGTTGTAATAAGGGCACCTTCTCCTACAATAGTGTCTCCAGGGAACTAACTGATTTTATTGTATACCTATAAGTATATGAAATGAAAATCATCTACTGATGCTGGCACCTTTGATCTTTCAGATTCATATTTTATAATATAGTCCCTCTCTAACAGTGGGGGAATACTGAACATGTCGTTTGAGGGAATCCTATCTGAATAAACATTTACTATATATCTAAGTCTTTAGCCGTCATTACATCACATACGATAAATATAGTTAACACAGTTGATATGTACTACATTTCTTAATGTTATCGATCAACAAGTAAAAACATAATGCCATGCAAATAAGAAATAAAATAATATTAGAATGAGTGGGGCTCACATAGATATACCCGATCCCTCTTATCAATTAAATAGATCTATCTAGGGGTTGATGAGATATCTTGTACACATGCTTTTTTTTTTACATATACATTGTATTTTAAGGAGTCAAGTGTGTCTTATTTGACCTTTAGCTTGACCAATGACCACCAAATTGGTGTAAACATGAACTTAATCTGTCCAGAACACTAGCTGTACAAAGATGCTTGCATGCAAACACAAAGTGATTACAGATATAGGGGGCTCGGGGCAGTTTACTGAGTACTTTTACATATAATTCTCATAAACATTAAACCCCCTCCTAGATAACATGTATGCCTTGGTCATATAGCCCCCTCGCAGATAACATGTGTAGCGCTAGTGTACTTGGTATCATGGTACACCTTATAGTTTCCATGGTTCGAGAATCATCACTACCACAAACCTGTCTATATTACTTCATACTGATAAACAACTCTCCGTATAGTTACAGGCTAGTTATATAAAGATAGCAATGTCAAAATAAACACTTCTATTACTGTTTTATAAAAGTACATAAAAATAGGACACCATAGTTAGGATGTGAAAATCCACTGAAACGAAGAAAAATTGACTGTAATTACACTAACATTAACAGTTTGGTGTTTTGACAATAATTGAAAAGCCCTCCGATCCATGAGTTTTGACATTTGGAGATACTAGGATTTTGTACCATAGTATGTCTGCCATACTTCATCTATCTTGTTCACCCAGTCTTGTGACCTTGAACTTTTGTCCTCCAGGTAGTATGTTCTGTTGGGCTGTTGGAGGAATGAAAAATGACAATCATATTAGCTTGAGGCTAAAATTTAAGCCAAACATTTGAAAAGGATAGCTTCCTCCTTCTTTTTGAAATTGTTCCGTTACAATTTCAATCTTAGTTCTATAAGATTATGTATTTAAATCTTACTTCTTACTTTTTAGTTTGATAAGCATGATTATAAATCTTGTCCATACTTAAGCTATGATAAGACAAGAAAGTCTAGTATTTACACAAAAGGTAAAATGCATGGCTGTACTTTATTTAAGATGACAAGAAAGTCTAGTTTTCATACAGGTGGAAGTCTTCTTTCCTGATGTCACTCAAATCTATTCTCAAAGTGGTAGTCTGAACAGTTGTAAGATGTGGTTATGTATAACATACAACTGTATTTTGACTTTACATTGTTCCATAATGACAAGACAATTTTGTGACTCGTGTGCTGACGGGGGCTTACACTCTAGAGCACCTAATCGCCTAGCCAGAAATACAAGCAACTTATACCACTACACCATATCCACATTCTTAAAAAAAGAACATTTCAATGGTGCAGTGATGATCGTCTTGATATTATGAGAGGAAATTAAGATCTTTAATCTTATATATATTTAAAATGAACTCAGTAGTTCTGTTTCGTTAATGTTCATACATTTGTACATGTATATTATATGTATCAAAATTAATAGATGAAAGCACTTATGCTTTATTAACAAGTGTTTCTTAAGTTATTCTTTTTTTATATATGTATATATATTATACAAATGTATATAGGGTCTATTAGGTAAAAATGATGGCATGGACCAATATAGGTACTGGATCCTAATAAACAGACAGTTTCTGGATGTGTATCACTAAAAATAGATAATTGGTCATGAAGTAGTAACAACAGTACAGACAAGTAAATTGTTGAATTTTTGAGGCAATCCGCCCCTTTATCAAGACACAAGTAAATTACAAACAATCACAGACATGGAACATTAAACAGGTACATGTACATAGGTTTAGTAGATAAACACGACCAAGCTGGTGTTTAGATGGATACAAATAAATAGCCTAATAAAAGGTTTAATACATAACAGTGCAAGTTAAAGTGATGTGATGACTTGTATATGTATATATATAACGTAATGTAACATCTTCTTTGTCGGGTATCAGTTTTATATTAAATGTATTATAGGATACTTACAGTATGAACAAAAAATGTCTTAAAATTCTTAGCCTCCGGTTTCAAATCTTTTGACCTACAAAAGAAAAAATAATGCATATCCTAAATGGAGATTAGAGAACAAGTGAAATAAGTTTTACTCCCAAAGCAGGGAGCTTTTGAAATGTTGTTATAAGCTGTCGTATATAAATAATTTAACGAAGAATATTTTCTGTTTTTAATGAAATCTAGAATGTTTGCCTGTCACAGAATTAAAAACAATCTGACTTAAAACAGAGATCAAAGAGAAATCTTAAGTTGTCTCCAGAGAAAAAAAGTAGGGTAAATCCTCCCCTAATATATGTAACAACACCTTATTTGCATGACACGTCTTTAATCTTATTCACTATATATCAATACTATAAACCATTTACCATGGTATCTGGCCTTTTAACACTTTATTGGTAGGATCAACATAATATAGGTGGGGCCCTTCTGTTAACAGAAACATCCGTCTTCGTGCAAACAAACCCTGAAAATAAACATGTATGGTAAATTTTAAATATCTGTATTTTGATGTTACAATAATTAATATTGAAATATACACAACAAATGACAGAGCACAACAAGGAATAAAGCAATCTAATAATCATCTGTCTTGTTTATGCTTACCTTCCTCTTATCTACCAGACCCTGTTTAAGAATGAGATTGCCTTCAACAAATTTGTGATATTCATTTTCTTTGGCCTGTGCTTCAATTAATGTTTTCCTCTCATCATCAGAAATCCTGAAATAAGTTAGAAATAAAAATGAAAACATCAAAAAAATCACTCAAGTTTATCTTATAGAAAACCCCAAATACATGTATGTATCAAGTGTTTCAACAAATGTTTTCTATGACCGTTAGTCCACTATGTGTCATCTATATGTCGGAGCCTATATTTGTAGTGTCATCTCCTATATGTCTGAGCCTATAGTTGTATTTAATAACTAAGTATATTATTATGAGACCTGTAACCAAGTGTCCCTGTCCCATTACTTAGCATATCAGCATTATAGTTATCACTGCAAATGTTGTCAAATGTTTGGTAGGAAGGAAATAGTAAGGAGTGCAATTGACAAGTCAATTTTCCTGAAAAACCACTGTTAACACAACTTGTAAAATGTTGGTCATCGTACACTCGAATGTTACACAAATTACTGAAAAATATTCTCTTTTTGCACAGTGATCATGATTTAATAATTACTATTTAACAAATCATTTTAAATGTTTACAAGTTCATTTTGTTTTTAAAATTGTGTAAAATACTCAGCATTGTTCCAGTATTGACTGATAAAGAATCAGGTCATGTGATCTCTTCATCAAAATTACCAAGTGCACATTTGAGATTGAGTCATTGACTGAGAGAAAGATATTTGAAAATGTCAGTTTCTAATAAAAGGTGTAGACCAGAAATACTTTTGCGTTTTTTTATGACTTTTTTCCTCTAATGGTTAAAAATCTAACTAAGCATTGTGCATTTTTATATCATATATATATCATATTTGGATTATGCATACATGATACATATCGCAAGTTGGTGGCAATACACAGCCGAAGTATTTAATATCAAATGAAGTATATCTGTACATGATTCTGTCACACTGTTTCTACATTGTCAAGGAAAACATAGGAATACTTACACAGTATCTGTAATGATTTCTGCTACTCTTCTATCAGAAAGGCCAGGCTGAAAGTAATAACAAATCAAAATCAGAAATTTTGAAGTAGTTAATATGTAACAAAATACTGAAATTAACATGTTATGAACGTTTCTCTAATAGTTTATAGAAACTGAGGCTTGTACATAATAAATAACACTGATCCATCTGATCTTTGTTTAAACACCAAATGTACAAAAACAGAACAGAAATGTTAACAAGAAAATATTACATCTAGTGCTAATGGAATATCCACCCTTTGGATCACCTTATAGTTTCCATAAATATTTTCAGGATTTTCAGACGTGGCAGGGAGATACGGCTGCAATGTTGGAGGTTTCTGTTCAGGAACTTTATCCCAATCAATGTCCTCAAAAAATGGATGTTCTTTTAGGCGTTTATATCCCCCTTGCTCTGGACAACCTAGACGCTCTGATGGTTCTATCACCTGTATAGAAAAAAGTTACATCAATTAAAACACACTTCAAAAATAATTACTCAAAAATACTTTCATGAAAGCAACACATTATCATTCCTAAGAAAATTCCATGAAACGGATGATTGGTCAAAATATTCAACAGCAATGCATCAATAAGGCAACTTAATATGTATGTTAGAAGCTGATACCATGGAAAAGATTTCTTCACAAAACAGTCAAATATGGACATCAGGAAACATGGTTATTGTAGGTATAGCTTACCAATAATTTCTCAACCAAATCCCGTGCTACTTCACTAAAACCATCAGGGAACTCATAATCTAGCTTCATAATCTTCTGGAAGATTTGATATTCATGTCTGCAAAAGAAAGATGGTTTTACATTGTTGAACATTCTAAGCTATGGTCATTTAAGGACAGCCTCCCCTGTGTGCAAGTTGCATGCTTGCGATGAATGTGTGTACATGTATATATTTTGGGAGGCTGCAGTATATTCGTGTTTGTCTCCTTGTGATAGTGCAGAACTAATGCAAACTTTATAGAGCTACCGCAAGGAAGCATACTGCAGAAGACAACCAGCAGGACACCCCATCCAGTCACATTATACTGACAAAATGTGAACAAGTTGTCCCACTACCAAAATGCAGAGCACTAAGCAGTAGTAGTAACTACCAATTTTATAGACTCACAGCCAGGGGGCCAGAGAAATTATAGGAAGATTTCACACCAGATCAGATTACCATTTTTTCTTCTAGATCAGTGTAATACACACCGAGAATTTTCTTTATCAATCGTCACATAATCATAAATATTTAAGGACCAAACTTTGGAGTATGACTGAGAAGCCATAAAAGGTATACAGTAGAGATCTCAACAATGTTATAAATCGAGGAATCCCGTGACCTTTAAAGGCATTAAGGGCATTTATCATTGATATGAGAAAACTTTACAGCACTAAGCCAATCTAGTCACTGTCAAATGTCATTAACACAGGCCTTATCAAGCATACTATAGCTCATCATATCCCAACTCGCATTCAAATTAGCAAAATATATATTAAGAGAAATATATCAAGTCTAGACTACTAAACTTATTTTTCCCCTGTTATGAAGTAGGTCAGAATATCTGGGGATATTTACAGCCATTGCATGTACATACTTGGCAAATATCAGAACAATTTGTGTTGTAGCTTCTAAAGAAAGCTGTTTGAAGAAACAAGAGGCCCATGGGCCTTAACGGTCACCTGAGATTTGAATTATTTCAGTTTATTTAATTGACCCTTTTTGCCCCCCCCCCTCCCTATCAGCCCCTAGGGTCAGTCAGGGCCAACATATGCATATTAAAAAATGTGATTTACCTATATAAACTATAGTAACACAATGGTGACAATGTTTACAAAATTAGAATGAATTCCAATAGAAATAAAAGTCAAAAATGTTATTTCCCTATATAAACTTTAGTAAAGTTTAGCCCCACCCCAGGGGCAAACTTGAGACCCCAGGGTCCTGAAATTCACAATTTTGGTAAAGAACCTTCAAACCAAGCCATCTATGAAGTGTATTTGATTCCAGCATATCTGAGAGTAGAGAAGAAGATTTTTGAAGTTTTAGTCAATTTGGCCCTTTTTAGCCCCGCCCATCAGCCCCTGGGGGTCAGTCAGGGCCAACATGTGCATGCCATCAAACTGTCATCCCATGCTGACAATGTTCACAAAATTAGAATGAATCCCAATCGAAATAAAATAAATTAAAGTCAAAAATGTGATTTCCCTATATAAACTATAGTAAAGTATAGCCCCTCCCCAGGGGCAAACTTGAGACCCCTGGGTCATGAAATTTACAATTTTGGTAAAGCACCTTAAGACCCTTCCATCTATGAAGAGTGTTTGATTCCAGCATATCTGAGAGTAGAGAAGAAGATTTTTGAAGTTTTAGTCAATTTGGCCCTTTTTAGCCCCGCCCATCAGCCCCTTGGGGTCAGTCAGGGCCAACATGTGCATGCCATCAAACTGTCATCTCATGCTGACAATGTTTACAAAATTAGAATGAATTCCAATAGAAATAAAATAAATTAAAGTCAAAAATGTGATTTCCCTATATAAACTATAGTAAAGTTTAGCCCCTCCCCAGGGGCAAACGTGAAACACCTGGGTCATGAAATTTACAATTTTTGTAAAGCACCTTAAGACCCTTCCATCTATGAAGAGTGTTTGATTCCAGCATATCTGAGAGTAGAGAAGAAGATTTTTGAAGTTTTAGTCAATTTGACCCTTTTTGGCCCCGCCCCTCAGGCCCCTGGGGGGTGGGGACCATATAATTTACAATTTTGGTTGACCTTTAGCTATAGAAGCTTCCTGCAAAATTTCATAGAATTTGGTTTGTGGGTTTTGGAGAAGAAGTTGAAAATGTGAATTGTTTACGGACGCACGACGGACGACGCACGACGCACGACGGACGACGCACGACGACGGACAAAAGGGGATTAGAATAGGTCACTTGAGACTTTGTCCCAGGTGACCTAAAAAATTGATAGAGTTTCAAATACTTACCCTCCACGGAATGGAACTAGCCCCGCTAATAATTGGTAAATGATGCAGCCAAGAGCCCAAAGGTCAGAACTGAAAAATTCACAACAGTACAGAGCATTTCAAAACATAATGGCAGTAATCAAAATGTTAGTATGGCAGTAATCAAAATGTTAGTATGGCAGTAATCAAAATGTTAGTAGAAGTTATTATATTTCAGATTAATTCCCCTTAAACTTGTTGTCAGTGTCATCATAAATAAAGATAAGAGGCCCATGGGCCTTAACGGTCACCTGAGTTTTGATATATTTCAACATATTTGGCCCCTGTGACCTTGAATGAAGATCAAGGTCATCCATTTGAAAAAACTTGGTAGCCCTTCATCCCAGCATGCTACAGACCTGATATTGGGTCTGTGGGCCTTTTGGTTATCAAGAAGAAGTTGTTTAAAGATTTTAGTATATTTTACCCCTGTGACCTTAATGTGGTAAGCGCATCCATTTGAAAAAAAAATTGGTAGCCCTCTTTCCAGCATGCTACTGACTCAATATTGGGTCTGTGGGCCTTTTGGTAATGAAGAAGAAGCCATTTGAAATTTTTTAGTATATTTGACCCCTATGACCTTGAATGAATGTAAGGGCATCCACTTGAAGAAAAAAAGTTGGTAGCCCTTCATCCCAGCATGCTACAGACCCAATATTGGGTCTCTGGGCCTGTTGGTAATCGAGAAGAAGTTGAAAATGTAAATTGTTTATGGCGGACGACGCACGACGCCGGACAAAAGGCTTCTCAGGTGACCTTAAAAGTGATATATGTCAGATTATAACACGTACTATAAAGTATGCATAAGTTAAACTGATTTAAGATTTTGTCACCTCTGTTTAGAGCTGAAAAGAATAGCAGATTTTGGTATTTAAATATTTGTTTGGTTTATTCCAACTGTATTTGAATATTCAGTTAATGTTGACACTAAGGAAAATGTAGTTATTTCTGATTTACTCAACTGGATAGACAATTGAAAAGCTTAAAAATAAATAACGGTGATATAAACAACTGAAGAATGGACCAGAGCTAAGTGGGAAGCTAACTTTAACAATTGTAAAAATGTCGTCAAAAAATCATTCACAGACTTTGCCAAGTTCATCTTATGATGACAACATGGCTGGCTTGCCTGATTGACGTGCTTTTGTATAGTCAATGTCAAGAGATGGAAAATTCGCATTACAAAACCAAGAAATAACCAAAATTTAACGTACACTAAATTTGGTCTCTATGTTAATGCTCCACATTCACATTCTGGCAAAATAAGCTGAAATAAAACGACCACGAACTGTCCACATGGTAAATTTTCCTCTGTCAATTGAGCGCTTGTGACCGGGTATGTCGTGGTAATAAAGCATTTTAATCAAACTGATGTACATTATAGTATAGCGCACCACATGGTTGACAGTACATGGTACATAGATGAAAGATAGCAGCATTGCACCTGCCATGTTAGAAAAATGTTTGTATCTTATCATTCATACGTTTTGAAACTTATTCATGTCAAAATAGTTGCAATATACGTATATTTTGATGTTTAACTTAATGCTAGATTGGAACAGAAATATGATGTTTGAACATGTTTCAATCAAATCTCAATGGAGACGATTTGCAATGTTGGATGTAGTGTCTTTGTACGTTTAAAACGCCGAGCATAGCTTACATTCTGCTTTAGATTCATTGGAATTAATCTGAAAATCCTCCCGAACCCAACTGAAACGTTTATCTATGTTTCAGACCAAAGGTATATAAAGGAGGTAAATATAAATATCATACAGAATATTCGAATACCATTCCACTATTCAAATATTCAGGGAATTGGTATTCATTTGCGAATGTTTGAATATTCGTTTCAGCTCATAATAATCATAATAAGCCCCACAGTGTATTATTTATCATTTTGAACTTTCTCACACTTACACCTAATCATTTTGTATGTACAAACTAGTACTGGTCTAATTGATTACATATCTCAATCAGTTTCCTTTTGCTGTCTACAGTGCTATAAAGGTCAGTACTGAGGTTTACAGAAGTTATATTCAGAGACGTCCAGTGTTGTCATGTCCTTACCTGCTACATGCCTTTTTACTGGTAAGGATTTCTGGTGACACATATTGTGCTGTACCCACAAAAGAATTCTTCCTCTTTGGCTGATTTCCAGGTTCTGGGGAAGGTTCTTAGAGAAGATTGAACATGAATTATAAACAAATAAGACTAGCACAGACCAGGATTACATGGTGGAATTGTATATTGGTGAGAGAAGTAACATTACTGTTGAAGTAGATATCAGTACAGGGTAGTGAGCCACAGTAGTCATTGATGGGGTACACTCCCTGTAGTGATTGGATAATTAAATATTTTAATTAACTGTTTAACATCAAAAGATCTGATAATCAATTGTAATAATTAACCATCAGTGCAATATTTTCTTACATGTTTAGATCAAACAGATTCATAGCATGTGTGCATAGTACACATTATACAGATGTAAATCATCTATCTTGAATTCTAGGTATGGTAAACATAGTATATTTGGGTTAAAACTACAAACAAGAGGCCCATGGGGCCTGTATCGCTCACCTGGTTGGATTAGACCAAATGTTAAAATAATGTTCATATTCAATTTGTTATTTTGTAAATCTCTAACAATGCTATATATGGTTATAGTGTGGGAATCCGAACTGCTTTAAAGATTAATGAAGTCCAGACTCTTTAAGGTCTGAAAGACCTCAAGAATTGTTTTTAGAACATGCATGCATTCATCACTTTATGACTAGTAGCGATTTAAAGGAATTACCTCGATTTCCCCTATTGGGCCCCACCCTTTTGGCCCCTCGGGGGTCAGAGTCACCATTTATGCAAAATCTGTTCCCCTTTCCCCAAGGATGTTTCTGACCAAATTGGGTTCAAATCCATTCATAACTTTATGACTAGTAGCGATTTAAAGGAATTACCTCTATTTCCCATATTGCGCCACAGTACCCCTTTGGCCCCTTTGGGTTCAGAGCCACAATTTACGCAAAATCTGTTCCCCTTGCCCCGAGGATGTTTCTGACTAGATTGGATTCAAATCCATTCATAACTTTATGACAAGTAACGATTCAAAGGAATTACCTCTATTTCCCCTATTGGGCCCCGCCCCTCAGGCCCCTCGGGGGTCAGAACCACCATTTATGCAAAATCTGTTCCCTTTCCCCCAAGGATGTCTCTGACCGAATTTGGTTCAAATCCATTCATAACTTTACGACAAGTAGGGATTTAAAGGAATTACCTCTATTTCCCCTATTGGGCCCTGCCCCTTTGGCACCTCGGGGGTCAGAGTCACCATTTATGCAAAATCTGTTCCCCTTCTGCCAAGGATGTTTCTGACCAAATTGGGTTCAAATCCATTCATACCTTTATGACTAGTAGCGATTTGAAGGAATTACCTCTATTTCCCCATAGGGCCCCGCCCCTTTGGCCCCTTGGGGGGTCAGAGTCACAAATTATGCAAAATCTGTTCCCCTTTCCCAAAGAATGTTTTTGACCAAATTGGGTTCAAATCCATTCATAACTTTATGACTAGTAGAGATTAAAGGAATTGCCTCAATTTCCCCTATTGGGCCCCGCCCCTCAGGCCCCTTGGGGGTCAGAGTCACCATTTATGCAAAATCTGTTCCCCTTTCCCAAAGAATGTTTTTGACCAAATTGGGTTCAAATCCATTCATAACTTTATGACTAGTAGCGATTAAAGGAATTGCCTCAAATTCCCCTATTGGGCCCGGCCCCTCAGGCCCCTTGGGGGTCAGAGTCACCATTTATGCAAAATCTGTTCCCCATCCCCAAAGGATGTTTCTGATTAAATTGGGTTCAAATCCAATCATAACTTTATGACTAGTAGCGATTTAAACGAATTGCCTCAATTTCCTCTATTGGGCACCGCCCCTCAGGCCCCTTGGGGGTCAGAGTCACCATTTATGCAAAATCTGTTCCCCTACCCCCAAAGAATGTTTCTGACCAAATTGGGTTCAAATCCATTCATAACTTTATGACTAGTAGAGATTAAAGGAATTGCCTCAATTTCCCCTATTGGGCCCCGCCCCTCAGGCCCCTTGGGGGTCAGAGTCACCATTTATGCAAAATCTGTTCCCCTTTCCCAAAGAATGTTTTTGACCAAATTGGGTTCAAATCCATTCATAACTTTATGACTAGTAGCGATTAAAGGAATTGCCTCAAATTCCCCTATTGGGCCCGGCCCCTCAGGCCCCTTGGGGGTCAGAGTCACCATTTATGCAAAATCTGTTCCCCATCCCCAAAGGATGTTTCTGATTAAATTGGGTTCAAATCCAATCATAACTTTATGACTAGTAGCGATTTAAACGAATTGCCTCAATTTCCTCTATTGGGCACCGCCCCTCAGGCCCCTTGGGGGTCAGAGTCACCATTTATGCAAAATCTGTTCCCCTACCCCCAAAGAATGTTTCTGACCAAATTGGGTTCAAATCCATTCATAACTTTATGACTAGTAGCGATTTGAAGGAATTACCTCTATTTCCCCATTAGGCCCCGCCCCTTTGGCCCCTTGGGGGTCAGAGTCACCATTTATGCAAAATCTGTTCCCCATCCCCAAAAGATGTTTCTGACCATATTGGGTTCAAATCCAATCATAACTTTATGACTAGTAGCGATTTGAAGGAATTACCTCTATTTCCCTATTAGGCCCCGCCCCTTTGGCCCCTTGGGGGTCAGAGTCACCATTTATGCAAAATTTGTTCCCCCATCCCCAAAGGATGTTTTTGACCAAATTGGGTTCAAATCCAATCATAACTTTATGACGAGTAGCGATTTGAAGGAATTGCCTCAATTTCCCCTATTGGGCCCCGCCCCTCAGGCCCCTTGGGTGTCAGAGTCACCATTTATGCAAAATCTGTTCCCCTTCCCCCAAGAATGTTTCTGACCAAATTTGGTCAAAATCCAATAAGAACTTTATGACTAGTAGCGATTTGAAGCAAATGTTGACGGACGGACGACGGACGACGGACGCCGCACCATGGCATAAGCTCACCGGACCTTCGGTCCAGGTGAGCTAAAAAATGAAATATGTCTGCAATAGAGAAATTTTAAAATTCAGTCAGTAGATACCAGGTATTTGAATTTGTGAACAAAATACATCAGAAAGCCTATCTGATTACAACTAATAATTAATTATGGATCTGAAGAAAATATCCAATCACTACTGTATGTACATCAATTCTTAATCTTGGACACACTAAATCTGTCGCTGAACAAGTCTGACATGTGAAATCCTATTTCAATAGAATTTTACATGATTAGATTGTGCAGTGTATACATGAAATATATCTATGGCAGTTTGGTTGATACAATACTAATACAATACTTTTCAGCAGCATAAGAAACACAATAATTTACCTGGTCCACTATTTGTTAATTCTTGCAAATCCAATATCTTAGCACTTCCAAAATCTGTTATCTGTATATGCATTCCATCATTCAGCAAGATGTTTTCTGGCTTCAAATCTCTGTCAAAATAAACATAATAATTATCCTTATCTATCTTTATAGTGCCCTCTAAATCTAGACTTATTTCCAATGGGATATCAGTCTGTTTAAGTTAATGAATTGCTATACACTGAATTTCCAACAGCTCTGGGAAAATTACCATCTCAGGAAACAACGTTCTTTCAGCTCTGGAAAAAATTACCACCTCAGGAAACAATGGTCCAAAAGCCCAGGGAAACTTACCACCTCAGGAAACAATGGCCCCACAGCTCTGGGAAACTTACCATCTCAGGAAACAATGGTCCAACAGCCCAGGGAAACTTACCACCTCAGGAAACAATGGTCCAACAGCCCAGGGAAACTTACCACCTCAGGAAACAATGGTCCCAAACTCGGGGAAACTTACCACCTCAGGAAACAATGGCCCCACAGCTCTGGGAAACTTACCATCTCAGGAAACAATGGTCCAACAGCCCAGGGAAACTTACCATCTCAGGAAACAATGGTCCAACAGCCCAGGGAAACTTACCACCTCAGGAAATAATGGTCCAACAGCCCTGGGAAACTTACCACCTCAGGAAACAATGGTCCCAAACTCGGGGAAACTTACCACTTCAGGAAACAATGGCCCCACAGCTTGGGGAAACTTACCATCTCGGGAAACAATGGTCCAACAGCCCTGGGAAACTTACCACCTCAGGAAACAATGGCCCCACAGCTCTGGGAAACTTACCATCCTGGGAAACAATGGTCCAACAGTCTTGGGAAACTTACCAACTCAGGAAACAATGGTCCCACAGCTCGGGGAAACTTACCACCTCAGGAAACAATGGTCCCAAAGCTCGGGGAAACTTACCAACTCAGGATTCAATGGTACCACAGCTCTGGGAAACTTACCAACTCAGGAAACAATGGTACCAAAGCTCTGGGAAACTTACCACCTCAGGAAACAATGGTCCCATAGCTCGGGGAAACTTACCACTTCAGGAAACAATGGTCCCATAGCATTGGAAAACTCCCTCCCTCAAGAAACAATCTTAGTTTGCAGATAGTGTCACAAACGACTCTTCGCCCAATTTATACATTTAAAGTGAATAGAACAAAAGTTTTCCCTAGAGTAGAAAATAGTGCTTTACCAGTAAAAAAATATTAATGCAGATGCACAATTTTATGTCTTATTATAAGACTGATCAAGGAAAGAGTCTCTATCACAAACAAATTACATGCTCAAGGGATGAGAAAATTATTACTGTGACCAATCATGCATGCAGTCTATAAACAAGGGCCCAATGGGCCCAAATCCCTCACCTGCTATCCAGTGATCCTTTTTATACATAAACATAATTAAGAACAAGTGTATCAGAGAACAGATATAAGATCTAAGGGTCTTGCAGTTATCTTTTAAATATTTTGGCGAATTTAAATTTTTCAAACTCAAATTATGGTCCAGGTCATTCATTTGAACAAACATCCTAGCCTTCCCCCAAGCAATCTACAGACCAATATCAACTCCTGGGTCTTTTGGTTATTGACAAGAAGTTGTTTAAAAGATTTTAGCCTATTCGACCCCTGTGACCTTGAATGTCAGCCAAGGTTACTCATTTGAACAAAATTGATAGACCTTCACCTCAGCATGCTTTATACCCAATATCAAGTCTGTGGATCTCTTGGTTATTGAGAAGTCATTTAAAGATTTTAGCCTATTTGACCCCTGTGACCTTGAATGCATGGTCAATGTCATTCATTTGAACAAACTTGGTTGCCCATCCCCACAGCATGCTACAGACCCAATATCAAGTCCCTGGGTCTCTTGGTTATGGAGGAGAAGATGTTTAAATGGAAAAGTTGATGCCGGGCAGACGGCTGGACAACGGACGCACCACGCACCACGGCATAAGCTTACTTGCCCTTCCGGCAGGTGAGCTAATAAATACTCTCAACTATAAGGTGAAAGCTCTACCTGTGAATCACACCCAGGCTATGCATATGCTCCAGAGCCAGAACAAGTTCCGCTGCATACCACCTGGTACATTTCTCATCAAAACATGACAGTCTATTGAGGTAGTCCAAAAGTTCCCCCTGTCTAGCATAGCTCAGCACAAAGTCTGTCTAGTTAAGGAAGTGATATATACCGTAGTTTAATCTCTATAAAAACTTCCATTTTTCAACTCAAAGACTCAAATCAGAAGTGCTGAATAAAGATATAAAGCATTGAACAACCAGTTCACTAACACTTTTCATCTGATTACTAAATACCCAACTATCAAAAGTAGTGGTTTAAAAAATGGCATAATTTGCCTTCATGTGCAAAGTAGTCCCATAATGAAGGATTAACCTTACAGGTGGCTAGTTTCACCAAAATTCAGAATAGCCAAAATATATGTTCGAGATACATTGTACTTCAATCCAAATAAACTATTTTAAGACCACAACGATAACTGTATACAGGGAAAACACCGGTATCTATATAAATGACAGCTGTAGAATAAACTTATGCCATATTTTACTTGTCTATATAGGTCACATATTTTTATTTGTCTTTATACAAAACATTTTCCAGACCTTGTAATTTTGAAGTAGATCTGAATGAAATGAATGATATTGAATTGTTATTACATATATTTCAGTAATAGGTCATTGATGTAGATTAGGCTATCCTATCTGTATTATAATCCAAAATGGCAGCCTAGCTTATCCATCTTGCACAGGGTCTTATTCGGGGAGAAGCCCACCACACACTTTTGCCCATTTTCAGTGCATGAGCTCCCTGGTATTATACTAAGTAAAGTACAGTACCTGTATACAGACTTAATCTGTAATATAGTTATATCTGTATACAAAACAGAACTACAACTTTGGTACACATGTACTATCAACAGGCCCATGGGCCTTAACTGACACCTGAATTCTGAAATATATCCGTTAATTTGGCCCTTCTTGACCATGCCATGAAACTCCTAAATTTGGTAAAGCGCCTTTTGACTCTTTTTGGCCCAATCACCCCCGGGAGTTATTCAAGTGTAATACAGTAAAACACGTTTAGTACGAACACGCTTATAGCGATTTTATGGATATTGTGAACTGATTCCGATTCCCCAGCTATTCTCCCTCTTACTTCTATGTAATTCTATAATCATATTGCGAATTTCACATAGCGAAATATTGTCTATAACGAACCAATTTGGCAGTCCCGTCAGCTAAAAGTCAGTGTTATTTTAACACTGTTATTTAAAGAACCCATCTTCCGAAGTCGGAAAGTCATGCCCTGGTGATCAGGACTGTATCACTGAGAGGCGCCCGAGGGCACATTTCAGGGTATATGTTTGTACAGCTATTGAATTGGTGAGTTATGTTTTCGATGACTTCAGAATAAAGTGAGTTGTTTTATCAATGTTTATGTTGAGTTGTTAATCCATTCTTAGATGTCTTAGTGTATACACAGTACATGTATGTTTCGCAATGGCTTTATCATTTATCATTAGAGCTAGTGAAAACGAGGCTTCCGGGGTAAAGGTCACCGCGACTGATTTTGTCAGTAATACTACGGAGATGTTGTAAAAGACGTTATGAACGTTTCGGACAGTGAAGATGAATAGGAAAATAGAGACCGGGAGGAACATTACGTAATCAGTGGTGCTACAGCGAGTGATTATTTACACGAGACAAGCCGTTTTCTGGTGTCTCGAAATGATACGTCAGATGGTTTTAGTACTTTGTTATAACTGACTTAAAATAATTGCATCACTTTTAATTTGTACTTGCTTGTATTTCTATTTTAATATTTCTAAACAGCGAAGTTTTATAGGAAAAACAATAAAATTCATAATACACGTAATACGAACTATCAATATAACAAACTGATTCAGTTGGTCCCCTGGGATTCGTTATTAATAACCGTGTTTTACTGTATGTGTATACTAACAAAATGCAATCCTATACTGGTAATTCTAACCAAGTTTGTATCATTTTGAATGATAACACCTAAAAAAAAAGTGATTTTCCTGTATAAACTATAGTGAAGTTACCTTCTCCCCAGGGGCAAACACGAGACCTTTGAATCATAAAATTCACAATTTTGGTAAAGCACCTTCAGACCCTTCCATCTATGAAAAGTACAGCATTTGATTTTAATTTATCTGCGTCTTGAGAAGAAGTTTTTGAGATTTCAGTCAATTTGTCCCCCTTTTGCTCCACCCTCAGGCCTCTTTGTGGTATAGACAACATTATTCATTTGGACATGGAAGGTTTCTGCAAAATTTCATTAATTTGAGTCCAGTAGTTTTGGAGAAGTTGAAACTGAAGATTGTAGACAGACAACACTCCGATGGATAAAAGGCAATTAGAATAGGTCACTTGAGACTTGATCTCTGATGACCTAAAAATATTCTACATTTTTCCCCCCTAGATGTGATTACCAGTATGAAAAGTATACAAACAAGGATACAGAGTCTGTCTTGGTCCTGAAAGGTGTAGAAGAGACGTATAAAGAAAGCATGATTCAGCTTCATCAATACTTCTTTTTCTCTCATAACATACTGGGTCTTCTTCTCACGCATAATATGTCGTTTGTCCAAAACTTTGACTATAATGAATTAAAACATCAAATTATATTATTTATTAACCTGATCTATACAAAACATTAATCCGATCTATACAAAACATTAACCCGATCTATACAAAACATTAACCCGATCTATACAAAACATTAATCCGATCTATACAAAACATTTACCCGATCTATACAAAACATTAACCCGATCTATACAAAACATTAATCCGATCTATACAAAACATTTACCCGATCTATACAAAACATTAACCCGATCTATACAAAACATTAACCTGATCTATACAAAACATTAATCCGATCTATACAAAACATTAATCCGATCTATACAAAACATTAACCCCATCTATACAAAACATTAACCTGATCTATACAAAACATTAACCCGATCTATACAAAACATTAACCTGATCTATACAAAACATTAATCCGATCTATACAAAACATTAATCCGATCTATACAAAACATTAACCCGATCTATACAAAACATTAACCTGATCTACACAAAACATTATCCCGATCTATACAAAACATGAACCCGATCTATACAAAACACTAATCCGATCTATACAAAACATTAACTTGATTTATACAAAACATTATCCCGATCTATACAAAACATTAACCCGATCTATACAAAACATTAACTTGATTTATACAAAACATTAACTTGATCTCTCCAAACATTAACCCGATCTATACAAAACATTAACTTGATTTATACAAAACATTAACTTGATCTCTACAAAACATTAACCTGATCTATACAAAACATTATCCCGATCTATACAAAACATTAACCCGATCTATACAAAACATTAACTTGATTTATACAAAACATTATCCCGATCTATACAAAACATTAACCCGATCTATACAAAACATTAACCCGATCTATACAAAACATTAATCCGATCTATACAAAACATTAATCCGATCTATACAAAACATTAACCTGATCTATACAAAACATTATCCCGATCTATACAAAACATTAACCCGATCTATACAAAACATTAACCCGATCTATACAAAACATTAATCCGATCTATACAAAACATTAATCCGATCTATACAAAACATAAATCTGATCTATACAAAACATTAACCCGATCTATACAAAACATTAATCCGATCTATACAAAACATTTACCCGATCTATACAAAACATTAACCTGATCTATACAAAACATGAACCCGATCTATACAAAACATTAATCCGATCTATACAAAACATTAACTTGATTTATACAAAACATTATCCTGATCTATACAAAACACTAACTTGATTTATACAAAACATTATTCGATCTATAGAAAACATTAACCAGATCTATATAAAATATTAACTTGATCTATACAAAACATTGACCTTATCTATACAAATCGTTAACCTCACCTATACAAAAACCTCACATATACAAAATTTAAACCTGATCTATTCAATACATTAACTTGATCTATACAACTGAATAGCCAAATATACAATAATCCAAATACATAAAGTCACATACAGGTAAGTATATATAGACAAATATATTGATAATCAAATGCATATACTCGTATACAGGTATGTACAATGTATAGCCAAATATATTGATAATCCAAATTCATATAATATATGTATATACAGTGAAAAATACTGTGCCCCCTGATCTGGCAGGAACAAAGGCATATGTACATGTATGCAGGTTTGATCAATGGTAACTCATATGCATGTTCAAATTAGAAATGTTGTATCCATGAAAGCCTTAGTGGTCATAACTAAATTCCTAAGTTAATGCATAACACACTTTTCAAGACATAAGTGTAGTTTTATACTCACATTTGATTAATGATCATGAGCTAACTTACCTGCTAATTCATTCCCGGATTCAATTTCTTTTGCCAAATACACTAGTTTCATACTCACATTTGATTAATGATCATGAGCTAACTTACCTGCAAATTCATTCCCGGATTCAATTTCTTTTGCCAAATACACCTAGAATACATATTGTTATATGGATATAAACAGTCACTGCAGTTAAAAATAGATCTCTCCTTTATTTAATATTTTAGTAATTATTAATACTGAATCAAAATTATGTTTATAACATATTCTACCATATACTTATCCATGAAATACAAAGATTATACCTGAATAAGATGACTATATATTTCTCTAAGGTATATATAGTTCAGCTGCTCTCACAATTCAATATGTTTTAGTTTATCAACTGTTACAAAATATCTGTAAATATCATTATTGTAAGATTTTGTAAAAATGTTCAAAAAAAAAAGATTACTGTTGAAAATGATCCTTCCCCGATGACTTTTCCGAATATGAAGTCATTTGGCGTTTTTTTGGTGGATTTCTTTCCATTTAACTTGGTGGAGTCGTCCTGTGACATCCTCTTGGACATTTACCAAAATCTGTGACTGAAAATTGAAAAAATTCCAATGTTGATCAATTAATACAAATTATTGGTATCATATGTAACTAACGTCCGATTGCAAGGGATGACTTCAACTCAATGTAATCACTGGTCTGCAGTAGTGGTCTTAATAGAGAGATCTATGGCCATCCGACCACCTGAGATAAACTATGACAGGAAATATTTAAATCCTTAATATTTACATTCAGTATGCTTGCATTGAAAGCATTGGCAAAAATTGTATTAATTTTTCCTAACAACATTAGCCTCCTCAGTCTGTAGTAATGTACCACAGCCTCCCAAAACACACATACACACTCACCACACACATGCATATCGCATGCACAGGAAGTCGTCCTTAATGACCTTAGCTGTTGATAGGACATTAAACAAATAAAACCATTCCAAACCAAAGTGTAGCAATGACGAGGACCGTGTTTCAGGAGCAATTTTCCGAATTGTAATTTATTGAGATATTATTTTTGTACAGAACAGGAATAAACAGGTCCAGAGTGGAAAGGATTTTTGTCCACAAATTTCTAACATGCAGTACAGAGTTTCTGTACTGTTTGTTTTTTTTCCAGATGAGATGAATACTGATTTGCTGAAGTTTCTTACAGATTTTGTAACAATGTTGGATGTTGGTTCTTAAAAATTTTTGTCATGCATCCTCTGTCTTTGTAGTCCTTTGGTATGAATCTTGCACCACCTCTTCGTATATATATGTTTAATTTTTTTATCTCTTTGGCTGTAAAAAGGTCCCAGCTAATTATATATATTATAATTGCTCTCGATCTGTATTCCATGATATAATGATCATAATATCGCATGTTGACCTGCTTGCATGCAGTAGCTATAGCTGTCAAATGATTGTAGTGATTCAATGATGATGACTAATAGCTGTCTGGTTACAAAGAGTATGTATATACTCAGACCTGAACAAATGGTTTAATGTTGTCAAGGATGGTGTTTTCTACGTTTCATTCCGTGTTCAAGCAGCTTGCATTTTTGCACAGTACTAATGTTAGGGATATCTATCATGCTATCTTATATGAAACTTGTTCTTAAAGTTGGTAAGTGTTAATTTGACTAAACTTTGGTATATCAGTGTTATGTGTGTAAGAATATTATAATTATAATACTTCCTTTCTAATTCTTCATCTTTGTTTGATTCTCTTTGTTTGCAGTAGTGTTATAATTGAATTGAGTGTCAATGTTTTCCAGTTAATGTTAGGACAGTTAAAATAACCAACTAATATAATATTGCTATTGTTTTCTTCTAGGAGTATATCAAATGAATTTTTGATTTTCATAAAATCACTTAAAAATCACTCATCTCATTTACTGCCTTTAAGTTAAAATATGAGTCTGTGAATAATAATACGGTCAAATCAATCACTTTACCATGACCTTCTTTTTTTATAATTTCACAATATCCACATATGCACCGTGCTACTGCTGAACCATAATTATAATTTTACCCTAATCTGAAATCTGCATTCCAAATTTTGAAGCTGTATTTTCTACTACATCTTCCGGGTGACTGTTACCGTACTGTGGAAATATTTGATTAAAACTTTAAAGTATCATTGTGACCTACATATCTGTATCAATAAAGAGTAAAATTAAGCCATACGTACCCAAATTTAACCATTATTTCTCATAAAATAACGCAAAATGCACCACTTTCTCTTCACCAAGTCAAATGTAAAGTTGAACGGAAGTTAATGACTTCAAAAACGGATGTACACTTCACGCATGCGTAAATAGTTATTATTTGAGTTAAGTAATGAAATACAGTAACTGTGAATTTTTGCAATATCTTTATACATTGTAAAGAATAGAATTACTTAGTTATAACATTTTTCATTATTTTCATATTATTTTATTAGTGAAAACTATGGAAAACAATATATTATACTTGGCGGATTGTGACGTCACACCTGTCACATCCGGGATATTCTATTAGCATGGCGGCTGCAATAATGTTATTTCCGGATAACCAGGAAAGGTTTGTTACCTTCATTTTACATCAAAAGACAGTTATAATTGTTTTCTTTCAGAGTGTTGAAATAATACAGTAGCAAAATCGGTTTTGTTATTTCACCATCACTTAATATGTAATGCATTTGTCAGAGACGTTCTTTATTTATCTGTCCTTCCCCCTTATCATATTACCTGTATGTTATGTGTGTATTGGATATGATTATGGATGCTTAGAAGCATGTATTGTTCAAGATGATGTATAGGACATATCACATGATCATGTGTTTCCTTCCTATAAGACTGTTACTGCAAGATAGTAGAGATGACACTTTGGAATTGTGATGTTTAACTCGATACAGTTACATACTGCCTTCACCACAGGTGATCATGAATCATGTTTTTCAGTGTCTGTTGTTCAGTTCACGATGTTTTTGCTAAATTGCTATAGGCAGTATCAGAAAGAACTTTGACTTATATATCAAATGCAAAACTACTCTAAAAACTGTATGGCGTCTGTTTGTTTTCATTGCTCATCATTATTAATACAGTTGTGTTGATGTCAGATTTTTCACTTTTAATGTTGAAAGCAATTTCATAAAGAACATGAAAACTTCATAAGGTACATAAAGACACATATTACTGTATAATACAATGGTGCATTTGTATCAGGGGAGGTAGAATATAGTGTTGTCAGGCTGGAATTTGAGCCATAGCTCTGTATTAAAGATACACATAATTATATAATTAGCAATTGACCAAGTTACATGGACACAGTTGCGTCCCACTAGAAATAACAAGGATCACCCAGTCTAGTCCCAATGCACACACAGGACATGTATAACTATATAACATGGATCACCCAGTCTAGTCCCACTACACACAGGACATTTATAACTATATAACAGGGATCACCCAGTCTAGTCCCACCACACACAGGACATGTGTAACTATATGACAGGGATCACCCAGTCTAGTCCCACCACACACAGGACATGTGTAACTATATAACAGGGATCACCCAGTCTAGTCCCACCACACACAGGACATGTATAACTATATAACAGGGATCACCCAGTCTAGTCCCACCACACACAGGACATTTATAACTATATAACACGGATCACCCAGTCTAGTCCCACTACACACAGGATATGTATAACTATATAACAATGATCACCCAGTCTAGTCCCACCACACACAGGACATGTATAACTATATAACAGGGATCACCAAGTCTAGTCCCACTACACACAGGACATGTATAACTATATAACAGGGATCACCCAGTCTAGTCCCAATACATACACAGGACATTTATAACTATATAACAGGGATCACCCAGTCTAGTCCCAATACATACAGGACACGTATAACTATATAACAGGGATCACCCAGTCTAGTGCCACCACACACAGGACATGTATAACTATATAACAGGGATCACCCAGTCTAGTCCCACTACACACAGGACATGTATAACTATATAACATGGATCACCCAGTCTAGTCCCAATACATACACAGGACATTTATAACTATATAACATGGATCACCCAGTCTAGTCCCACTACACACAGGACATGTATAACTATATAACAGGGATCACCCAGTCTAACCCACTACACACAGGACATGTATAACTATATAACAGGGATCACCAAGTCTAGTCCCACTACACACAGGACATGTATAACTATATAACAGGGATCACCAAGTCTAGTCCCACCACACACAGGACATGTATAACTATATAACAGGGATTACCAAGTCTAGTCCCATCACACACAGGACATTTATAACTATATAACACGGATCACCCAGTCTAGTCCCACCACACACAGGACATGTATAACTATATAACACGGATCACCCAGTCTAGTCCCACCACACATAAAGGATATATGTAATGTAGGTTACTTGGTTAAGTCCCACCACAACATGTAAATTTGTGTTTTTTGGCATAGCTGTATAATATTCTTTTGGCCCCGGATATGACCTGACTGGTGGCGTTACTGGTCAAGATGAAGTATGTTATTGGTCAATGTAGCGGTAAATGCAAAATGCAGATATGCAGTTAAAAACGAAACAAAGTTAAGATTGAATGCAAGCTGAATAAGTGGATGTACCTTTTCAAATGACACATTAATAAAATTATATTCCTGATTCAAATGCAGTCTTCTTATAACCAAAATGATTCAAACTGATATTATTTTGTTATCCGTGCTGAAACACATTAGTTCGTTAATTTATGTCACCAGCAGTTTTACATTATAACCTCCAGCATTAAAACTATGCAGTTTATCTTTTTAAAAAATATTTCTTGTTTAGTAAAGTTTTGTTAATGCAATACAACATATATATATGAAAAGTAAATTCATGCATGTGCACTTAAAATATCTTTATTTTCTTTCAGAAAAACATATGTTCAGAAGTGATCCATTTGTGGGTGTAGCCCCCAGAAACTAGAAAGGTAAGAAAATGGCCTAACATTAAAGATGCTGGAAGATAAAATACAATTACTCAAGATACTGATCACTTACCTGTAGTGACTGAGTGATTATCTCCGACGATCGATTAATGGCTGTTCAGTAGACAGCAATGCTATTAATCGATTACAAAAAGAATTATCGAAAATCACTGAAATCGCTAATTTCCATCTTTCTGCATCCCAGATTCATTTTCAGCATTAGTTTGCATTTAATATCGCTCAACTATATAGTTGATACTTTGTGGTGACGCAAGCGCAGTCAACAAGTGTCTGATTGAATGAGACTAATCTAATCGGAACAACTCGGATGCACAAGGAGTTCCTAATAACGTGTGTATGCCAAGATGCAGGCGTCTCTGCAGACGACAGTAACAAACTCCTGGACGAGACGCTCATATCTGTAAAGATAAAGATTTAAAAAAAAATAGAAAATGTAATTGATCGATAATGACCACAAACCTATTATAATCTCACTCTTTTAACTATGTAATTATCAATATGCAAATAGTTAGTATACATTTTGGATATCTACACATGTTAAAAAATGAGTTATCTCCCTTGACTGGTAGCAGATATTGTGTTTTTTGCTAAAACAAAGTCTTAAATGTCAAGTCATCTATGACACTTTTCCAACGTCTGTCCATCTGTAAACAATCCTTATTATTGCTATTTCTTGAAAAGTACTGACCATTGAGGGATATTCCTCCTACTTCATGTGTAGGTTCTCCTTGGTCCCTAGTTGTGCCATTTTGGATTAAGATTTTTGGTCAGGAAAACAAATTAGCTGACAGGTGGCCATGTTGGGTTGTTATCACTATTTCTTGAAAAGTATTGGAAGGATATATAATCCTCAAACTTCATGTGTAGGTTCCCCTCAGTCCGTAGTTATGCCATTTCAATTTATATTATTGATCAGAAAAACAAAATGGCCGACTGACGGCATCTTTGATTTTGAGAATTGAAGATTGTTATCACTATTTCTTGAAAAGTACTGGAAGGATAATCCTCAAACTGCATGTGTAGGTTTCTCTTGGCCTGAAGTTGTGCTATTTCAATTTAGATTTTTGGTCAGAAAAACAAAACAGCCGACCGACAGCCATCTTGGATTTTGAGAATTGAAGTTTGTTATCACTATTTCTTTAAAAGAACTAGAGGTATGTTCCTCAAACTTCATGTCTTGTCTATCTTGAACCTCAGCTCTAGAGACACTCCATCAACTAGTTGTAATTATTGTATAAAGGGTATATGTTATTGTTTATCCCTATCGAGACACTCCATCACCTAGTTGTAATTATTGTATAAAGGGTATATGTTATCATATTGTTTATCCCTATCAAGAATGGTAGATTTTATCAATCCCTATATATATAGCTATTGAGTATTAACATCTCACTGTGTTTTCACTCCAATTTTGGGGCCGAAATATGTCCCATTTTAGTAACTGATCCAAAATTTAAAAAAATGCAGGTCCCTGTAAGAAACCCATACTTTGCTTTGAGATAGTAATAATAAATCACTTAGTTTAATAAATTTGTATGCTTGTATTTATTAAATCAAATTAAGTTATATCCATAATAGATATTTACCGTGAGTCTTTTGCAATATTTGTAGAGAAAAAATACCAAAAAATTTGTAATGACCAGGGGCCAATCCGACAGGAGTACTGAAATCGTGCTGTTTATAAATGTTAATGTTCTTTAGGTAGGGGGAGTACTTTCTTGCCACACCTTTATTTCTCAATGTAGCAAAGCTATGTTGCCTTGGAAAACTTCATACCCAGGTCCTATAATACTATACAATGTAATTATTTTGAGTATTTGAGATTATGAGATGCAAAATTTTCTTTGCAAGTTAATTATATATAACAAATTAAATCACACATTGTTATAAGTAAGATAAACAATTTGACAGTGGTATTGACCGGTTACTATGGTGACCTATGGTATTGACCTGTTACTATGGTGACCTATGGTATTGACCTGTGTACTGTATACTATAATTGGTATATTCATTATGAAGTAGTGTATACAGGCTTCACATCTGTTAGAAAAAATTGAGATATTCAAATTTCCATATTTTCCGTAAGTGTGTTTATACCAGAAAGTTAGTTTTGCCCACAGCAAAAAATGGTATCTAGCATACATGTACTCTAAGAAAGCAAAAAAACTTTATGATGAACAATTGTCAAAACAAGATTGATTCAATATTTGGAATGGAGATCTTTAATTTGAAAAAGGTTTCAGAGAAAAATAATGTATAGGTAATTGTGTCATTTTGGGTCAAAAATCATGATATTTTGCATTTTTTTTTAGGGTTTTGGAAGTGGTTACTATGGTTTTCACAGGTCTGAAAAACATAGAAGAAATAAGTTTACTTATCCTTCACTTCTGTATTAAAATGGCACATGTTGTATAGATAACAAATATATATACATTGTACTTTGGTATAAGTAATAGGTAGGGTTAACTGCTATGTTTACATATCTAAAACATATGGCTTATTTTTCAGAACTGGGCATTTTCACTGTACACTGCTACCACAACTGTGATAAACACCATAAATATATGCCACAAATATAAGCTTTGTTTCAATATTTTAAATTAGTTAAAAATACATCATGCACGAGACAGCTAATTGCAATTTTTGGATAATTCAAACTCACTTTTGTTTTCTGAAGTACAATTTTGCATAATTTGAACAGATTTAACAATATCTATTTTATTTTGATTGAGCTGACAAAAGGTTTACTGTACGTGTCAAAATGTAATGAAGTGAAATATAAAATAGAATGCATGCTATATCCAAAAACAAACAGTTCAGCTTAAACACTGAGGTTCATGTTTGACTCCCTATTCCTTTTAATATGAACCCATTAATCTTCAACTATGATATTGATCACAGTCTTTTGAAATAAAACACAATTTGATTACTGCTGTTGACAGCAGAGAAAATACACCACATTAACAACAATTTTCTTTCTCACTTTGGTGACCTATATATTTTTTTGTAGAACAAAGCGTTGTAGATGCTTATTTCGGTAAAGTCTATTTATATACCATATCATCCTTCTGAGAAACTGTCGGAGTTGACTTGTGAACTACCATAATCTCTATATATAGCTAACAGCAATATTTTGGAATGGTAGATTAAACATTCTACTGTGAGATGAGTGTGAGGATCAAGAGGGAGTGTTGATGTATTGCTACAGGTACTGGTAGTATTATGTTTGATTGTGGTCAATCTTGTGTAGTTTAAAGAACGTTTTTGCCCTACATATGAAGTTGTTGTATATTTCACATTTAATTGATTATTAGTATGATAACAATTATCGATAAAGTGTAAGATTCTATTTATAACTTAACTGATAAGGAAATATATGAAAACCTGCAAAGTTAACATCATTAAAGATGTCACAATGTAAAGTGATTACACGTATATATATATGTCATACTATATATTGATCCATTATAGGTTTTATTCATTGTTAACTAGATTTTAAATAACCATATACAATTATATACTGATGAAAATTCCTGTGTTCCATTTGTGCACAGCTGACATATACAGGTATTGTGCTCACAGTTGTAACTGTTTCTCTTCATTCATTGGTCTAGAAGACCCTAGTCTAATCATCAGATGACACATGTTGATATTGAAACAAGTGGTCAGTTGTGACCATTACTGGACTAAACAAGTGGTGGGCTGGTGACCTTTACTGGACTAAACAAGTGGTCAGTTGTGACCATTACTGGACTAAACAAGTGGTGGGCTGGTGACCTTTACTGGACTAAACAAGTGGTGGGCTGGTGACCTTTACTGGACTAAACAAGTGGTGGGCTGCTGACCTTTACTGGACTAAACAAGTAGTGGGCTGGTGACCTTTACTGGACTAAACAAGTGGTCAGTTGTGACCATTACTGGACTAAACAAGTGGTGGGCTGGTGACCTTTACTGGACTAAACAAGTGGTGGGCTGGTGACCTTTACTGGACTAAACAAGTGGTGGGCTGGTGACCTTTACTGGACTAAACAAGTGGTCAGTTGTGACCTTTACTGGACTAAACAAGTGGAGGGCTGGTGACCTTTACTGGACTAAACAAGTGGTCAGTTGTGACCTTTACTGGACTAAACAAGTAGTCAGTTGTGACCTTTACTGGACTAAACAAGTGGTGGGCTGGTGACCTTTAATGGACTAAACAAGTGGTCAGTTGTGACCTTTACTGGACTAAACAAGTGGTGGGCTGGTGACCTTTAATGGACTAAACAAGTGGTGGGCTGGTGACCTTTACTGGACTAAACAAGTGGTGGGCTGGTGACCTTTACTGGACTAAACAAGTGGTCAGTTGTGACCTTTACTGGCTTAAACACTTGGTGGGCTGGTGACCTTTACTGGACTAAACAAGTGGTGGGCTGGTGACCTTTAATGGACTAAACAAGTGGTGGACTGGTGACCTTTAATGGACTAAACAAGTGGTGGGCTGGTGACCTTTACTGGACTAAACAAGTGGTGGGCTGGTGACCTTACTGGACTAAACAAGTAGTCAGTTGTGACCTTTACTGGACTAAACAAGTGGTGGGCTGGTGACCTTTACTGGACTAAACAAGTGGTCAGTTGTGACCTTTACTGGACTAAACAAGTGGTGGGCTGGTGACCTTTACTGGACTAAACAAGTAGTCAGTTGTGACCTTTACTGGACTAAACAAGTGGTGGGCTGGTGACCTTTACTGGACTAAACAAGTGGTCAGTTGTGACCTTTACTGGACTAAACAAGTGGTCAGTTGTGACCTTTATTGGACTGAACAAGTGGTCAGTTGTGGCCTTTACTGGACTAAACAAGTAGTCAGTTGTGACCTTTACTGGACTAAACAAGTGGTGGGCTGGTGACCTTTACTGGACTAAACAAGTGGTCAGTTGTGACCTTTACTGGACTAAACAAGTGGTCAGTTGTGACCTTTACTGGCTTAAACACTTGGTGGGCTGGTGACCTTTACTAGACTTAATAAAGTGGTCATGATCAGCTGGTGACATTTACTGGACAAAACAAGTGGTCAGATGGCGACCTTTACTGGATTAAACAAGTAGTCAGCTGAGTCTTTGAAAATACATATTGAAATGTGTTAGACCATTCTACTTTGATAATAATAGCAAATATATTGCTGGGTGTGAATGATTTTTGCTGCAGTTGAAAGTGGCATGTACTCGTGGTGATTTTAGATGACCAACTTTAGTTGTTATTTTTATCTATTTTTTTCTGTTTTTCAACAAAAAAACCCAGACAAAACAATGAAAATACTTCCTCTTTTCCCAAATATTTATTTTTTCCTGTCATGACATTTTCCCTTAATTATCAAGTAAAAGCCACATTACAACGTCTTGATATAAATGGCTGAATATATATAATCATTTTTTAAGACATGTGATGTATGCAATATATTGATATAGTTATAATGGTTCATATATTATATCTAGAGTGGATAAGCAAGAGTTATGTTTCTTGGACCATGCATGAGTTGGCCTTTCTGTTTACTTGTCCCATCTGACTTATATCTCATGTAAAATATTAAAGCAACTCTATCAAAGATATTTTTTCCAAATTGCTTTGTAAACTCTTTGTGCTATATAACAAGAAATCAGACCAGTATTTGTAAGACATTTTAGGGGAAATTTTGTGGTGATGTATGTTAGTCCCGGGGGATACAGGATACATGTCTGTTATCATCAGTTGATGAGAGGAATGGTGGCTTTCTCCTCATCATGTGTAACTCATTTTCTCCTGGAGTTGGAGGTGGTGGGATGGTAGCACATGTTGGTGTGGTACCGACACAGGTACACAGATACATACATGTCACACCACTGTAGTCAATCTGTGTTTCCAGGGGCACCTGCAGCTTGACCTGAACTTTATTTGACAGCTAATAATTGGATTATATGACTTGGGGCGCTGGGATTATTTATGGATAACAGGAATTCAAACACTGAAAATTGTCTCCAAGATATTGGCAATTTCAATGGCAAGTCCAGTAACCACAGGAATATGACATATTAAGATGTTATACATGACAGCAGGAGCTGTGACCTATCGACGGAGAGAAGGAAAAGGGACCTTATGACAAATGGCTATGTGTGACAGACTTTCTGAAATTCAAACAATATGAAGTAAAGGTTAATTGGTGATATAGTTTAGCCACCAGTTTTTTCATCATTTTAGAATTTACAGCTGCAGTATTTAATTTGCTGACAGTCACTTGACCGATGTACTGACCAGAGGTAATGTGTTGTGTTTGGCCACTTCACTACAGCTATGTTTAGTTATGGCCAAAGACAGGGGTAATACAGCTGCTGATCTCATAGCAGACTCAGCAATAATTACCTGGAACAGGTCACTGGAGCTATAAATATGGAACTTTTAGGTGAGTGAGAGTCATACAGATCCGTTAGGTTTTTATTCTACATTTGGTAGATGTCTATGATAATCCATATAAACATGTATCCAATGGATACAAAATGACATTTTGTATGATAGCCCTTTGTGTATTGTATCAGATAATCATCTTAGGTAATCAAATTATTTAAAACATGTTAACATATGTCAAAATCAAAGCTGTATATGTAATTAGCCTGTAGATGTGATTACAACAAGGTAATTATATATAGCAGGGTTAGCATGTTGTAGCTGGATGACCTTTGTTAAATAACTTTTGATATACCATTTAGTTGCCTTGTGGTATGTATCAATATTCATATTGTCATTTAGTTACTTGTGGTATATGTGTCTATATTCATTTATTTACTTGTGGTATGTGTCTATATTCATTTATTTACTTGTGGTATGTATTCTATATTCATTTATTTACTTGTGGTATGTGTCTATATTCATTTATTTACTTGTGGTATGTGTCTATATTCATTTATTTACTTGTGGTATATGTGTCTATATTCATTTATTTACTTGTGGTATGTGTCTATATTCATTTAGTTGTTACTTGTGGTAGGTGTCTTAATTCATTTAGTTACTTGTGGTATATGTCTATATTCATTTAGTTACATTTAGTATTTCATTTAGTTACTTATGGTATGTGTCTAAATTCATCTGGGTACTTGTAGTACGTGTCTGAATTTATTCAGTTACTTGTGGTATGTGCCTTATCAAATATTTATTCTGTACAAGCTCAAAAACCCATAGACAGTTTTAGTTCATATTCTCACCATCAAATTCTTCATCTTATTAGATTTTGGTGGTCATCAGTTAAGATTAATCAAAGACTACACTTGACCACTTCAAAATAAAAAGCTTGTGCATATGATGGCTCCTGAGTTCCAGGCCAGATTACATTGCTGAAGAGTGGGGGCTATCTATATGAATTCTTGTTCACTTTGCTTTCATTTTCAAGCTTGAGCATTTGTAAAACTTCCAGTATCTGTTCATGCCTTTATTTATTCTTATATTGCAATTATTGCATTTCATTTTCAAAGTGATACCTGATTGGTTGGTATTATTATAAACCAACACAATGAAATGACAATGTCAACGGTCCCTGAACATTGCAAGTTATACCATAAATGTAATGTATACCAAGTTGTAGAATTGGTGACGTTTTAACATTCTAATAAAAGGTTGTATAAAGTGAGGAGAGAAAGAGAAAATGGAAGTAAACTATCAGCAGAGTAAGAAAATATCTGCAATGTTGCAATAATGTAACGTGGGGGGAAAGCTAAGGTCTAATTCCTCCACCAAACTTTATCTCATCTGTCCATCATCCCTTCACATTAGTTGCCTCACAGTGTAAATGTGATGGTACACTGATGAGGCCACCAGGTATAACAGGATAGTAACGCTATTGTGATATCATAATTGAGTAACATTACACAATATCATCTTAGTGGTGAAAAGGTTTAAGTCCAAGTAAATAATAGCTTGGGAAAATATGTAAACTTCAGTATTTTCAGTTATTTTTTGCTGATTTTGAGTGATGTTAATGTATATGATTAAAAGTGTCTTCTATTTTAGTCTATGTGACATGGAATTGATTTAATTTATCCATTGATATATCATTGCCTGAATCCTCACGAAATGTCAAATATTTTTTAACTTGTTTGTCTTGCAATAATTATCATGATACACATATTCTGATTTTTGTATCACTGCGGCCATTTTATTCTATTGGAGATAGACCAGATATTGATTACTCCTGACCATCTAGCTGCATAAATGGCAACTATCACATAATAACAAGTTCTACACTACAGGAGATTCAGGGTACGGGTATCATAAGTTCCACATGTTGAAAAGTCTGGTACTGTACTTGTAGGGATTTTATTAGGTGCTGTCAAACAGCAACCTTAAGCGGTCATCACCAAATTTCGCTAAAACAAATTAATTTGGAACTCTCGGGGGAATCAGAATGTCGCTTATTTCAATGATAAATCCTGATGAGTGCTGGATGGGACAGGAAATACTTTTTCCTGAAAAACGCTTACACATTAGACAATCTTGTCTTCTTCTGCAAAGTATTTGTTTGTGATTAAGTAATATGATTCACGCTTTTATATGTTTGAAGACTTTTGTTTAATTTGAATAAATTATAGAAAAACAGCTTAAATCATTCACAATGACCTGTTTTATCCCTGAGTATTCTGAACTATTTTCTGTGCAAATTATTACGCTCGCTTCCTGGTTTGTGCGGGGAGGTAACTCATATACACTCTAGTTGATGCGAGATTGGAAAGTCACCTCCAGCTCTTGGATTGATAAAAATGGCACTTAGCCGTCAAATTTTGGTTTTTAGTCTCAGATTTTCCAATAGGAAAGTGAAATCTCCGATTACATTCGATACTTAAAATGAAAGTCGAATACTTCCAATTGGTTCGTCATTTCTGAGAAACAGGCCACACAAAAATGGATTAATCGATCTAAGAATTAAACTTAACCATAGTATGTCAATTCAAGTGAGGTTTAAAAACATAATTCTTCACAGTTCATCACAACTTTAATGCAACCGCAGCCTTTTTAAAGTAAATAGAATTCCTTAAAATGACATCGGCTAATCATAAGTAAAACATTGAGGAATGCACCTAAAAAACAATAAAAATGTCTTCTTATTTCATGCTGTTTTATACAAATATTTATATAATATTTGCTTTTCTCCTGTATTTCAATCCCTCATGCACAGCACTTATGAGTGGCCTCGACACTTTGCTATATTTGTGGTCTGTAAAAGCATGGAAATAAATACCCAGCAAATATTTATATACTCAAACAAATGTTGTATAAGTCTTCACTGTAGAATGTTTATATACACAAACAAATGTTGTATAAGTGTTCACTGTAGAATGTTTATAAACACAATCAAATGTTGTATAAGTGTTCACTGTAGAATATATATATATACACAAACAAATGTTGTATAAGTGTTTACTGTAGAATGTTTATAAACACAAACAAATGTTGTATAAGTGTTCACTGTTGAATATTTATAAACAAACAAATGTTGTATAAATGTTCACTGTAGAATGTTTATAAACACAAACAAATGTTGTATAAGTGTTCACTGTAGAATATATATATATACAAACAAATGTTTTATAAGTGTTCACTGTAGAATATTTATAAACACAAACAAATGTTGTATAAGTGTTCACTGTTGAATATTTATAAACACAAACAAATGTTGTATATACGAACAAATGTTGTATAAGTGTTCACTGTAGAATGTTTATAAACACAAACAAATGTTGTACAAGTGTTCACTGTAGAATGTTTATAAACACAAACAAATGTTGTATAAGTGTTCACTGTAGAATATTTATAAAACCAAACAAATGTTGTATAAATGTTCACTGTAGAATGTTTATAAACACAAACAAATGTTGTATAAGTGTTCACTGTAGAATATATATATATACAAACAAATGTTGTATAAGTGTTCACTGTAGACTGTTTATAAACACGAACAAATGTTGTATAAGTGTTCACTGTAGACTGTTTATAAACACAAACAAATGTTGTATAAGTGTTCACTGTAGAATGTTTATAAACGCAAACAAATGTTGTATAAGTGTTCACTGTAGAATGTTTATATACACAAACAAATGTTGTATAAGTGTTCTCTGTAGAATGTTTATAAACACAAACAAATGTTGTATAAGTGTTCACTGTAGAATATTTATAAACACAAACAAATGTTGTATTTACGAACAAATGTTGTATATACAAACAAATGTTGTATAAGTGTTCACTGTAGAATGTTTATAAACACAAACAAATGTTGTATAAGTGTTCACTGTAGAATGTTTATAAACACAAACAAATGTTGTATAAGTGTTCACTGTAGAATGTTTATAAACACAAACAAATGTTGTATAAGTGTTCACTGTAGAATGTTTATAAACACAAACAAATGTTGTATAAGTGTTCACTGTAGAATGTTTATAAACGCAAACAAATGTTGTATAAGTGTTCACTGTAGAATATATATATACACAAACAAATGTTGTATAAGTGTTCTCTGTAGAATGTTTATAAACACAAACAAATGTTGTATAAGTGTTCACTGTAGAATATTTATAAACACAAACAAATGTTGTATATACGAACAATGTTGTATAAGTGTTCACTGTAGAATATATATATACACAAACAAATGTTGTATAAGTGTTCTCTGTAGAATGTTTATAAACACAAACAAATGTTGTATAAGTGTTCACTGTAGAATATTTATAAACACAAACAAATGTTGTATATACGAACAAATGTTGTATATACAAACAAATGTTGTATAAGTGTTCACTGTAGAATATTTATAAACACAAACAAATGTTGTATAAGTGTTCACTGTAGAATATATATATACACAAACGAATGTTGTATAGGTGTTCACTGTAGAATATTTATAAACACAAACAAATGTTGTATAAGTGTTCACTGTAGAATGTTTATAAACACAAACAAATGTTGTATAAGTGTTCACTGTAGAATGTTTATAAACACAAACAAATGTTGTATAAGTGTTCACTGTAGAATGTTTATAAACACAAACAAATGTTGTATAAGTGTTCACTGTAGAATGTTTATAAACGCAAACAAATGTTGTATAAGTGTTCACTGTAGAATATATATATATACACAAACAAATGTTGTATAAGTGTTCTCTGTAGAATGTTTATAAACACAAACAAATGTTGTATAAGTGTTCACTGTAGAATATTTATAAACACAAACAAATGTTGTATATACGAACAAATGTTGTATAAGTGTTCACTGTAGAATATATATATACACAAACAAATGTTGTATAAGTGTTCTCTGTAGAATGTTTATAAACACAAACAAATGTTGTATAAGTGTTCACTGTAGAATATTTATAAACACAAACAAATGTTGTATATACGAACAAATGTTGTATATACAAACAAATGTTGTATAAGTGTTCACTGTAGAATATTTATAAACACAAACAAATGTTGTATAAGTGTTCACTGTAGAATATATATATACACAAACGAATGTTGTATAGGTGTTCACTGTAGAATATTTATAAACACAAACAAATGTTGTATAAGTGTTCACTGTAGAATGTTTATAAACACAAACAAATGTTGTATAAGTGTTCACTGTAGAATGTTTATAAACACAAACAAATGTTGTATAAGTGTTCACTGTAGAATGTTTATAAACACAAACAAATGTTGTATAAGTGTTCACTGTAGAATGTTTATAAACGCAAACAAATGTTGTATAAGTGTTCACTGTAGAATATATATATATACACAAACAAATGTTGTATAAGTGTTCTCTGTAGAATGTTTATAAACACAAACAAATGTTGTATAAGTGTTCACTGTAGAATATTTATAAACACAAACAAATGTTGTATATACTAACAAATGTTGTATAAGTGTTCACTGTAGAATATATATATACACAAACAAATGTTGTATAAGTGTTCTCTGTAGAATGTTTATAAACACAAACAAATGTTGTATAAGTGTTCACTGTAGAATATTTATAAACACAAACAAATGTTGTATAAGTGTTCACTGTAGAATATTTATAAACACAAACAAATGTTGTATAAGTGTTCACTGTAGAATATATATATACACAAACGAATGTTGTATAGGTGTTCACTGTAGAATATTTATAAACACAAACACATGTTGTATAAGTGTTCCCTGTAGAATGTTTATATACACATTCAAATGTTGTGTAAGTGTTCACTGTAGAATGTTTATAAACACAATCAAATGTTGTATAAGTGTTCACTGTAGAATATATATATACACAAACAAATGTTGTATAAGTGTTCACTGTAGAATATTTATAAACACAAACAAATGTTGTATAAGTGTTCACTGTAGAATATATATATACACAAACAAATGGTGTATAAGTGTTCACTGTAGAATATTTATAAACACAAACAAATGTTGTATAAGTGTTCACTGTAGAATGTTTATATACACAAACAAATGTTGTATAAGTGTTCACTGTAGAGTATTTATAAACACATACAAATGTTGTATAAGTGTTCACTGTAGAATATATAGAGGATATCTAACAGTGTCTTCAGTAATACCAAATATATTACAGGAGTGGCGCAGCACGAGTGAAAAATATCAAAATATTAGCCACACGAGTGAAATATATTTGATTTTACTGTAGACACTGTTAGATATTCTATTTATTACATTTTTTATCAACGAAAAACCTACCCCGTATGCTAACTAGGCCTACAGTTCCCTAAAAAAAGTAGTTCCCCCTGTCCAGGTGCTGTATAATTGTTCACTGTAGAATGTTTATAAACAAAAACAAATGTTGTATAAGTGTTCACTGTAGAATGTTAATAAACACAAACAAATGTATAAGTGTTCACTGTAGAATATTATAAACACAAACAAATGTTGTATAAGTGTTCACTGTTGAATATTTATAAACACAAACAAATGTTGTATATACAAACAAATGTTGTATAAGTGTTCACTGTAGAATGTTTATAAAACCAAACAAATGTTGTACAAGTGTTCACTGTAGAATGTTTATATACACAAACAAATGTTGTATAAGTGTTCACTGTAGAATATATATATATACACAAACAAATGTTGTATAAGTGTTCACTGTAGAATATTTATAAACACAAACAAATGTTGTATATACGAACAAATGTTGTATATACAAACAAATGTTGTATAAGTGTTCACTGTAGAATATTTATAAACACAAACAAATGTTGTATAAGTGTTCACTGTAGAATGTTTATAAACACAAACAAATGTTGTATAAGTGTTCACTGTAGAATATATATATACACAAACGAATGTTGTATAGGTGTTCACTGTAGAATATTTATAAACACAAACAAATGTTGTATAAGTGTTCACTGTAGAATGTTTATAAACACAAACAAATGTTGTATAAGTGTTCACTGTAGAATGTTTATAAACACAAACAAATGTTGTATAAGTGTTCACTGTAGAATGTTTATAAACACAAACAAATGTTGTATAAGTGTTCACTGTAGAATGTTTATAAACGCAAACAAATGTTGTATAAGTGTTCACTGTAGAATATATATATATACACAAACAAATGTTGTATAAGTGTTCTCTGTAGAATGTTTATAAACACAAACAAATGTTGTATAAGTGTTCACTGTAGAATATTTATAAACACAAACAAATGTTGTATATACGAACAAATGTTGTATAAGTGTTCACTGTAGAATATATATATACACAAACAAATGTTGTATAAGTGTTCTCTGTAGAATGTTTATAAACACAAACAAATGTTGTATAAGTGTTCACTGTAGAATATTTATAAACACAAACAAATGTTGTATATACGAACAAATGTTGTATAAGTGTTCACTGTAGAATATTTATAAACACAAACAAATGTTGTATAAGTGTTCACTGTAGAATATATATATACACAAACGAATGTTGTATAGGTGTTCACTGTAGAATATTTATAAACACAAACACATGTTGTATAAGTGTTCCCTGTAGAATGTTTATATACACATTCAAATGTTGTGTAAGTGTTCACTGTAGAATGTTTATAAACACAATCAAATGTTGTATAAGTGTTCACTGTAGAATATATATATACACAAACAAATGTTGTATAAGTGTTCACTGTAGAATATTTATAAACACAAACAAATGTTGTATAAGTGTTCACTGTAGAATATATATATACACAAACAAATGGTGTATAAGTGTTCACTGTAGAATATTTATAAACACAAACAAATGTTGTATAAGTGTTCACTGTAGAATGTTTATATACACAAACAAATGTTGTATAAGTGTTCACTGTAGAGTATTTATAAACACATACAAATGTTGTATAAGTGTTCACTGTAGAATATATAGAGGATATCTAACAGTGTCTTCAGTAATACCAAATATATTACAGGAGTGCGCAGCACGAGTGAAAAATATCAAAATATTAGCCACACGAGTGAAATATATTTGATTTTACTGTAGACACTGTTAGATATTCTATTTATTACATTTTTTATCAACGAAAAACCTACCCCGTATGCTAACTAGGCCTACAGTTCCCTAAAAAAAGTAGTTCCCCCTGTCCAGGTGCTGATATATATGTCGGGCTTTCTGATTGGTCAATTATTTTGGTATTTTCAAATCATTAATTTGATTGGTCAAATCAGCAAAAGTGATATTTTTCAGAAAAATATTACTTTTATAGAATGAATAATTTTTGATATTTCACTGGTAAAAATGTAATAAATATATATACAAACAAATGTTGTATAATTGTTCACTGTAGAATGTTTATAAACAAAAACAAATGTTGTATAAGTGTTCACTGTAGAATGTTAATAAACACAAACAAATGTATAAGTGTTCACTGTAGAATATTTATAAACACAAACAAATGTTGTATAAGTGTTCACTGTTGAATATTTATAAACACAAACAAATGTTGTATATACAAACAAATGTTGTATAAGTGTTCACTGTAGAATGTTTATAAAACCAAACAAATGTTGTACAAGTGTTCACTGTAGAATGTTTATATACACAAACAAATGTTGTATAAGTGTTCACTGTAGAATATATATATACACAAACAAATGTTGTATAAGTGTTCTCTGTAGAATGTTTATAAACACAAACAAATGTTGTATAAGTGTTCACTGTAGAATATTTATAAACACAAACAAATGTTGTATATACGAACAAATGTTGTATAAGTGTTCACTGTAGAATATATATATACACAAACAAATGTTGTATAAGTGTTCTCTGTAGAATGTTTATAAACACAAACAAATGTTGTATAAGTGTTCACTGTAGAATATTTATAAACACAAACAAATGTTGTATATACGAACAAATGTTGTATATACAAACAAATGTTGTATAAGTGTTCACTGTAGAATATTTATAAACACAAACAAATGTTGTATATACGAACAAATGTTGTATATACAAACAAATGTTGTATAAGTGTTCACTGTAGAATATTTATAAACACAAACAAATGTTGTATAAGTGTTCACTGTAGAATATATATATACACAAACGAATGTTGTATAGGTGTTCACTGTAGAATATTTATAAACACAAACACATGTTGTATAAGTGTTCCCTGTAGAATGTTTATATACACATTCAAATGTTGTGTAAGTGTTCACTGTAGAATGTTTATAAACACAATCAAATGTTGTATAAGTGTTCACTGTAGAATGTTTATATACACATTCAAATGTTGTGTAAGTGTTCACTGTAGAATGTTTATATACACAAACAAATGTTGTATAAGTGTTCACTGTAGAGTATTTATAAACACATACAAATGTTGTATAAGTGTTCACTGTAGAATATATAGAGGATATCTAACAGTGTCTTCAGTAATACCAAATATATTACAGGAGTGCGCAGCACGAGTGAAAAATATCAAAATATTAGCCACACGAGTGAAATATATTTGATTTTACTGTAGACACTGTTAGATATTCTATTTATTACATTTTTTATCAACGAAAAACCTACCCCGTATGCTAACTAGGCCTACAGTTCCCTAAAAAAAGTAGTTCCCCCTGTCCAGGTGCTGATATATATGTCGGGCTTTCTGATTGGTCAATTATTTTGGTATTTTCAAATCATTAATTTGATTGGTCAAATCAGCAAAAGTGATATTTTTCACTAGTGAAAAATATCACTTTTATAGAATGAATAATTTTTGATATTTCACTGGTAAAAATGTAATAAATATATATACAAACAAATGTTGTATAATTGTTCACTGTAGAATGTTTATAAACAAAAACAAATGTTGTATAAGTGTTCACTGTAGAATGTTAATAAACACAAACAAATGTATAAGTGTTCACTGTAGAATATTTATAAACACAAACAAATGTTGTATAAGTGTTCACTGTTGAATATTTATCAACACAAACAAATGTTGTATATACAAACAAATGCTGTATAAGTGTTCACTGTAGAATGTTTATAAAACCAAACAAATGTTGTACAAGTGTTCACTGTAGAATGTTTATATACACAAACAAATGTTGTATAAGTGTTCACTGTAGAATATATATATATACACAAACAAATGTTGTATAAGTGTTCTCTGTAGAATGTTTATAAACACAAACAAATGTTGTATAAGTGTTCACTGTAGAATATTTATAAACACAAACAAATGTTGTATATACGAACAAATGTTGTATAAGTGTTCACTGTAGAATATATATATACACAAACAAATGTTGTATAAGTGTTCTCTGTAGAATGTTTATAAACACAAACAAATGTTGTATAAGTGTTCACTGTAGAATATTTATAAACACAAACAAATGTTGTATATACGAACAAATGTTGTATATACAAACAAATGTTGTATAAGTGTTCACTGTAGAATATTTATAAACACAAACAAATGTTGTATATACGAACAAATGTTGTATAAGTGTTCACTGTAGAATATATATATACACAAACAAATGTTGTATAAGTGTTCTCTGTAGAATGTTTATAAACACAAACAAATGTTGTATAAGTGTTCACTGTAGAATATTTATAAACACAAACAAATGTTGTATATACGAACAAATGTTGTATATACAAACAAATGTTGTATAAGTGTTCACTGTAGAATATTTATAAACACAAACAAATGTTGTATAAGTGTTCACTGTAGAATATATATATACACAAACGAATGTTGTATAGGTGTAATTCACTGTAGAATATTTATAAACACAAACACATGTTGTATAAGTGTTCCCTGTAGAATGTTTATATACACATTCAAATGTTGTGTAAGTGTTCACTGTAGAATGTTTATAAACACAATCAAATGTTGTATAAGTGTTCACTGTAGAATATATATATACACAAACAAATGTTGTATAAGTGTTCTCTGTAGAATGTTCATAAACACAAACAAATGTTGTATAAGTGTTCACTGTAGAATATTTATAAACACAAACAAATGTTGTATATACGAACAAATGTTGTATATACAAACAAATGTTGTATAAGTGTTCACTGTAGAATATTTATAAACACAAACAAATGTTGTATAAGTGTTCACTGTAGAATATATATATACACAAACGAATGTTGTATAGGTGTTCACTGTAGAATATTTATAAACACAAACACATGTTGTATAAGTGTTCCCTGTAGAATGTTTATATACACATTCAAATGTTGTGTAAGTGTTCACTGTAGAATGTTTATAAACACAATCAAATGTTGTATAAGTGTTCACTGTAGAATATATATATACACAAACAAATGTTGTATAAGTGTTCACTGTAGAATATTTATAAACACAAACAAATGTTGTATAAGTGTTCACTGTAGAATATATATATACACAAACAAATGGTGTATAAGTGTTCACTGTAGAATATTTATAAACACAAACAAATGTTGTATAAGTGTTCACTGTAGAATATATATATACACAAACAAATGGTGTATAAGTGTTCACTGTAGAGTATTTATAAACACATACAAATGTTGTATAAGTGTTCACTGTAGAATATATAGAGGATATCTAACAGTGTCTTCAGTAATACCAAATATATTACAGGAGTGCGCAGCACGAGTGAAAAATATCAAAATATTAGCCACACGAGTGAAATATATTTGATTTTACTGTAGACACTGTTAGATATTCTATTTATTACATTTTTTATCAACGAAAAACCTACCCCGTATGCTAACTAGGCCTACAGTTCCCTAAAAAAAGTAGTTCCCCCTGTCCAGGTGCTGATATATATGTCGGGCTTTCTGATTGGTCAATTATTTTGGTATTTTCAAATCATTAATTTGATTGGTCAAATCAGCAAAAGTGATATTTTTCACTAGTGAAAAATATCACTTTTATAGAATGAATAATTTTTGATATTTCACTGGTAAAAATTTAATAAATATATATACAAACAAATGTTGTATAATTGTTCACTGTAGAATGTTTATAAACAAAAACAAATGTTGTATAAGTGTTCACTGTAGAATGTTAATAAACACAAACAAATGTATAAGTGTTCACTGTAGAATATTTATAAACACAAACAAATGTTGTATAAGTGTTCACTGTTGAATATTTATAAACACAAACAAATGTTGTATATACAAACAAATGTTGTATAAGTGTTCACTGTAGAATGTTTATAAAACCAAACAAATGTTGTACAAGTGTTCACTGTAGAATGCTTATATACACAAACAAATGTTGTATAAGTGTTCACTGTTGAATATTTATATATATAAATATATATGTTGTATAAATGTTGTGAAATTTAACAATTAAACAGTTCCCATAGAAATGTAAATGGACATTATGGTTAATCTACATTTAATTTGCTGTTACATATGGTTAATCTACATTTAATTTGCTGTTACAGACTACGCCACCAGTGTCCCACCATCTCCTGTCAGCACCGGTAAGTTCATTGTATACAGAAGAAGCATGGTCTACAAACAGAATTATTGATGTCTGTAGTAGTACTAATCAGTTTGAAGAGTTCCAATGGTTGAGAAACATGAGAGTCATCAATTTTGAAAGTGCTGGAAAACTTGGAACAGTCATCATGATCAGCGGCTGAACACCACTTCTGTTTGAACCTAGCATAAATTTGTATTTTGACAATGATAGAAAGACCAGGATTAATGTTGTGACTTATGTCAAATGTAGATTTGTAAGACTGATGTCTGTAGGTCTTATCTGACCACTGTGGTGTTAGTAAGTATAGAAACTACTTAATCTAACAAATTAAGAGCTCATAAAGAGCAGTATGGAAGCTATTTACTCTGATCACTTTAATATATAAACCTGCAGCTGACACATGTCACAACATCAATTCTTAAATAATAGGGTATGTGTCATTGAATACACAAACAATGGGGTATTTATCAATGAATACACAAACAATGGTATGTGTCATTGAATACACAAACAATGGTATGTGTCATTGAATACACAAACAATGGCATGTGTCATTGAATACACAAACAATGGTATGTGTCATTGAATACACAAACAATGGCATGTGTCATTGAATACACAAACAATGGGGTATGTGTCATTGAATACACAAACAATGGCATGTGTCATTGAATACACAAACAATGGCATGTGTCATTGAATACACAAACAATGGGGTATGTGTCATTGAATACACAAACAATGGGGTATGTGTCATTGAATACACAAACAATGGCATGTGTCATTGAATACACAAACAATGGTATGTGTCATTGAATACACAAACAATGGCATGTGTCATTGAATACACAAACAATGGGGTATGTGTCATTGAATACACAAACAATGGTATGTGTCATTGAATACACAAACAATGGGGTATTTATCATTGAATACACAAACAATGGGGTATGTGTCATTGAATACACAAACAATGGGGTATGTGTCATTGAATACACAAACAATGGGGTATGTGTCATTGAATACACAAACAATGGGGTATGTGTCATTGAATACACAAACAATGGGGTATGTGTCATTGAATACACAAACAATTGGGTATGTGTCATTGAATACACAAACAATGGGGTAGTCATCATTGAATACACAAACAATGGGGTATGTGTCATTGAATACACAAACAATGGGGTATGTGTCATTGAATACACAAACAATGGGTATGTGTCATTGAATACACAAACAATGGGGTATGTGTCATTGAATACACAAACAATGGGGTATGTGTCATTGAATACACAAACAATGGGGTATGTGTCATTGAATACACAAACAATGGGGTATGTGTCATTGAATACACAAACAATGGGGTATGTGTCATTGAATACACAAACAATGGGGTATTTATCATTGAATACACAAACAATGGGGTATGTGTCATTGAATACACAAACAATGGTGTATGTGTAATTGAATTTACAAACAATTGGGTATGTGTCATTGAATTTACAAACAATTGGGTATGTGTCATTGAATTTACAAACAATTGGGTATGTGTCATTGAATTTACAAACAATTGGGTATGTGTCATTAAATGCAAAATTAATCAAAATTTTGTGCTGTTCTGCTCTAACTTTCCATACAGATTATAATGAAACTTGCATCTGCATAGGTTGTTCTCAATTTCTGCACCCTGAGACATGACTACTCCAATTCTAAATGATATGGCGGGGTTTAAATTGGATGATAAACTGCAGCTTTCATGGCCAAATGCAATTTAGGTCACAATACAAAAAGTATCTGGCTACTTGTAGTCTTTCAGTGATCAATAGAGCATATAATCTCTTATATTACAGACATTATGTATATAATGTTAAAATTGAGGCAGCTGGGGGTACTTGAAGTTGTATATCACATGTCTGTTAGAGATGAGGTCAGAAGAATGGGCATATTAGTTATCATCATTTTAGAAGATTTGGGAAGCATTCAAACATTTATATTGATGCACTATTCGTCAAGAATAAATGGGGGAAATTCTTAATGAAATAGATATGTTTTCATAAGAGATGTACATAGAAGATGTAAGAGAGAGCCTGTAGTAATGGATGTGCTGCTTTCACCAGGGTAACTTGTCAAGACCTCACATTTCAAGGCAGCGACTAGGAAAGGTGTTTTGGACACATATCAAAATCATGATTGGCATGATCCTGTTGTATGTAGTTTTGTGGGGGAGGCAGAATTAATTTGTCTGCACCATTGCCTAACTTGCTCGTCTAGCTGCTGCCTACAGCTGGGTTCTCTGGGTTGTTCTTTGGAGAAGAGATTATAATGATGCATGAAATCATAAATTTGTCTATACACCAGTAGTTTAATACTGGTCCAAAACCTATGTAATTGTAAGGAAAAGTCTCCTCATCCAAGAGGACGCAACAATGTTAAGAATATCTATCAATATTTCACTATACTCAGCATCCCTGTGACATGTGTAGGTTTTGTCTGTACCAAATTCTCATTGATAGTCCACATCTGACATTGATTTTTATCATGGCCACATTTTCACTGGTTTTTGCCTGGTTATGTAGTTGTGTTAGGAATGGTTGGTTGTTGTCCATGCTGAGCTGACAGTAGAATTGTGTTGTCAGTATTGTTAGTACACAGTAGTAAATGAACCACCCCCACACAATCTTCAAAATAATTCAATAAGGCTTTTGGCTGGTTTGCTGTAAAGTGGATGTCACTGCCACCTACATAACCAATGCCACTTGGTAACATGTAGGGTTTGACATGAGTTTTTTTCAGTACATTATATGTACATTTAAGATTTAAAGTTATAGGTACAATCAGCAAAGTAAAAAAATACAGTATATACATGTATTTGTTAAATTTCAGTTGGCTGATCAATTTGTGGCTGTCCACGTGGTACCTAGTTGATGGGTATTAATTTCTCACAACCATGCCTTGTAAACATTCTGTACATCTGTATAGTTGTTTGTTTATATAAATATTACCTAGGTATTTATTTCTAAGCTACACTTAATAACGCGGAATGGAGTGTGAATCCCCCACACATATTACCAACTACACATAACAGATATATGATATAAAGCATTTTCCTACAACTTCATTCCAGAACTACCTGTAAAGGGAATTCCTTCTCCACAAGTACCATTTCTAAATGGAATCAACTGCCACTTATATTGTTAACTGAAAACAATCAATTCTTCAAAGCTGCTTTTCCATCCTTTCAATTTTAAATACTTCAACAGTGTATATCTTCATCTTATATAGTTCTAGTCGATGTCAGTCACCGATGATATAAAATGGAAAATCTTCAGGACTTCCTCTTACATATAGATGTTTTTGTTTAATATACCTCCAGCTATGCCTAGTGGGGTATTTTGTTTAGTCTTTCTGTCAGTCACGCCTTTTGTCATCACAAGCAGTGATACGAAACTTATATATGTCTTGGAGTTGGAGATTGATTGGCTAAAAGTCACTAGGTTGCCTTTTGCCATTATTCCAGTGTTGTACCTATATAGCTATTGGCAGAGTCACAACTGTGTTTGTCCTTGAATGACCTTAGCTGTTGATAGGACATTAAGCAATGCAAACCAAACACATGTGTTTGCAGTGGAATACCTTGGACAAGATTGGATATCAGCTTGATTGGTCAAAGTGATAGTTTGATAATTTGAATTTGAAATGTATGCTGATTTAAGTTAAGAATTATGCAACAATTAAGACTAGTTAAAATCTGAAATCATACATGTATTTGAAAAGTTCTGATAGTATCTTATATGTATACATGTTTTGCTTCAATGTGAGCACTAACTCAGACATGACCAGACCACTGTGTGAAGAGTCTGCAGTGCTATTATCTGTGGCTGGGGCTTTATGGATATTTTTAGTCTCTAACCTTAGTAAATACCATGTGTGGGATATTTTGGTGTTGTACCATCTGTAGCTATAAGGATATATGTTTGGTCATGTTGTGTCCATATACCCTCAATTAGTGCCAGATTTGAGGTTGGGGCTGGCAAGCTAATTATGCTAGCTTGATGTCACTAAGGTACACAATTTGGGATCAGTAAAGAGTGTACTGGTATAAGATCTGTATAAGGGCAGGGGAGCTGTGGAAAAATGGGTTGGATAAAGTAAGTAAAAGATAGAAGTTATAAAAATTAAAAAAAAGGAGACGAGTAAGGAAAGCAGAAAAAAAAACCAAAGAGGGGAAGTATTAGGGAAAAGTTTGAAAGAAATTAGGGTTGAGATGGGTAGTGATAGGGAAAAGTTTGAAGGGAATTGGGGTTGAGATGGGTAGTGATATGGAAAAGTTTGAAGGGAATTAGGGTTGAGATGGGTAGTGATAGGGAAAAGTTTGAAGGGAATTAGGGTTGAGAGGGGTAGTGATAGGGAAAAGTTTGAAAGAAATTAGGGTAGAGAGGAGTAGTGATAGGGAAAAGTTTGAAAGAATTAGGGTAGAGATGGGTAGTGATAGAGAAAAGTTTGAAAGAAATTAGGGTAGAGAGGAGTAGTGATAGGGAAAACTTTGAAGGGAATTAGGGTTGAGATGGGTAGTGATATGGAAAAGTTTGAAAGGAGTTAGGGTTGAGATGGGTAGTGATAGGGAAAAGTTTGAAAGGAGTTAGGGTTGAGAGTGGTTAGTGATAGGGAAAAGTTTGAAAGAATTAGGGGAGAGAGGGAGTAGTGAGTAGTGATAGGGAAAAGTTTGAAGGGAATTAGGGTTGAGAGGGGTAGTGATAAGGAAAGTTTGAAAGAAATTAGGGTAGAGAGGGATAGTGATAGGGAAAAGTTTGAAAGAAATTAGGGTAGAGATGGGTAGTGATAGAGAAAAGTTTGAAAGAAATTAGGGTTGAGATGGGTAGTGATAAGGAAAAGTTTGAAAGGAGTTAGGGTTGAGATGGGTAGTGATAGGGAAAAGTTTGAAAGAAATTAGGGTTGAGAGGGGTAGTGATAAGGAAAATTTGAAGGGAATTAGGTTATAGAGGGGTAGTGATAAGGAAAAGTTTGAAGGGAATTAGGGTAGAGAAAAGGGTTGTTCATTGATGACAACAGACAACATGGAGATGGAATGGGAAGGTATAGCAGGAAGAGGGATGTGGAGGGTGATGGTAAAACAGAAGGAGTGTTATTTGGAGATAAAGGACATTAGGATGGGGTGGTAAAAAGGAAGTATGAGGGTAGTTAAGTGTGGGAAGGTAGGACAGATTGAAACCCCAGAGGGAACTAACAAGGGGGAAATAGTGTGTAAGGGAATTAGTAACAAGGGGGAAATAGTGTGTAAGGGAATTAGTAACAAGGGGGAAATAGTGTGCAAGGGAATTAGTAACAAGGGGGAAATAATGTGTAAGGGAAGACATAACAAGGGGAAATAGTGTGTAAGGGAAGACGTAACAAGGGGGAAATAGTATGTAAGGGAATTAGTAACAAGGGGGAAATAATGTGTAAGGGAATTAGTAACAAGGAGGAAATAGTGTGTAAGGGAATTAGTAACAAGGAGGAAATAGTGTGTAAGGGAATTAGTAACAAGGGGGAAATAGTGTGTAAGGGAATTAGTAACAAGGGAAAATAGTGTGTAAGGGAATTAGTAACAAGGGGGGAATAGTGTGTAAGGGAAGACGTAACAAGGGGGAAATAGTGTGTAAGGGAATTAGTAACAAGGGGGAAATAGTGTGTAAGGGAATTAGTAACAAGGGAAAATAGTGTGTAAGGGAAGAAGTAACAAGGGGGAAATAGTATGTAAGGGAATTAGTAACAAGGGGAAATAGTGTGTAAGGGAAGACGTAACATGGGGGAAATAGTGTGTAAGGGAAGAAGTAACAAGGGGGGAATAGTGTGTAAGGGAAGACGTAACAAGGGGGAAATAGTGTGTAAGGGAAGTAACAAAGGGAAATAGTGTGTAAGGGAATTAGTAACAAGGGGAAATAGTGTGCAAGGGAATTAGTAACAAGGGGAAATAGTGTGTAAGGGAAGTAACAAGGGGGAAATAGTGTGTAAGGGAAAACTTAACAAGGGGGAAATAGTGTGTAAGGGAAGACGTAACAAGGGGGAAATAGTGTGTAAGGGAAGTAACAAAGGGAAATAGTGTGTAAGGGAATTAGTAACAAGGGGGAAATAGTGTGCAAGGGAATTAGTAACAAGGGGAAATAGTGTGTAAGGGAAGTAACAAGGGGGAAATAGTGTGTAAGGGAAAACTTAACAAGGGGGAAATAGTGTGTAAGGGAAGAAGTAACAAGGGGGAAATAGTATGTAAGGGAATTAGTAACAAGGGGAAATAGTGTGTAAGGGAAGTAACAAGGCGGAAATAGTGTGTAAGGGAAGAAGTAACAAGGGGGAAATAGTGTGTAAGGGAAGACGTAACAAGGGGGAAATAGTGTGTAAGGGAAGTAACAAGGGGAAATAGTGTGTAAGGGAAGAAGTAACAAGGGGGAAATAGTATGTAAGGGAATTAGTAACAAGGGGAAATAGTGTGTAAGGGAAGAAGTAACAAGGGGGAAATAGTGTGTAAGGGAAGACGTAACAAGGGGGAAATAGTGTGTAAGGGAAGTAACAAGGGGAAATAGTATGTAAGGGAATTAGTAACAAGGGGAAATAGTGTGTAAGGGAAGTAACAAGGGGGAAATAGTGTGTAAGGGAAGAAGTAACAAGGGGGAAATAGTGTGTAAGGGAAGACGTAACAAGGGGGAAATAGTGTGTAAGGGAAGTAACAAGGGGAAATAGTGTGTAAGGGAAGAAGTAACAAGGGGGAAATAGTATGTAAGGGAATTAGTAACAAGGGGAAATAGTGTGTAAGGGAAGTAACAAGGGGGAAATAGTGTGTAAGGGAAGAAGTAACAAGGGGGAAATAGTGTGTAAGGGAAGACGTAACAAGGGGGAAATAGTGTGTAAGGGAAGTAACAAGGGGAAATAGTGTGTAAGGGAAGTAACAAGTGGAAATAGTGTGTAAGGGAAGACGTGACAAGTGGAAATAGTGTGTAAGGGAAGACGTAACAAGTGGAAATGGTGTGTAAGGGAAGACGTAACAAGTGGAAATAGTGTGTAAGGGAATTAGTAACAAGGGGGAAATAGTGTGTAAGGGAATTAGTAACAAGGGGAAATAGTGTGTAAGGGAATTAGTAACAAGGGAAAATAGTGTGTAAGGGAATTTGTAACAAGGGGGAAATAGTGTGTAAGGGAATTAGTAACAAGGGAAAATAGTGTGTAAGGGAAGTAACAAGTGGAAATAGTGTGTAAGGGAATTAGTAACAAGGGGGAAATAGTGTGTAAGGGAAGAAGTAACAAGGGGAAATAGTGTGTAAGGGAAGAAGTAACAAGGGGAAATAGTGTGCAAGGGAATTAGTAACAAGGGGAAATAGTGTGTAAGGGAATTTGTAACAAGGGGAAATAGTGTGTAAGGGAATTTGTAACAAGGGGGAAATAGTGTGTAAGGGAAGTAACAAGTGGAAATAGTGTGTAAGGGAAGTAACAAGTGGAAATAGTGTGTAAGGGAAGAAGTAACAAGGGGGAAATAGTGTGTAAGGGAAGTAACAAGGGGGGAATAGTGTGTAAGGGAAGAAGTAACAAGGGGAAATAGTGTGTAAGGGAAGTAACAAGTGGAAATAGTGTGTAAGGGAAGTAACAAGTGGAAATAGTGTGTAAAGGAAGAAGTAACAAGGGGGAAATAGTGTGTAAGGGAAGAAGTAACAAGGGGGAAATAGTGTGTAAGGGAAGAAGTAACAAGGGGGAAATAGTGTGTAAGGGAAGTAACAAGTGGAAATATTGTGTAAGGGAAGAAGTAACAAGGGGGAAATAGTGTGTAAGGGAAGTAACAAGTGGAAATAGTGTGTAAGGGAAGTAACAAGTGGAAATAGTGTGTAAGGGAAGTAACAAGTGGAAATAGTGTGTAAGGGAAGAAGTAACAAGGGGAAATAGTGTGTAAGGGAATTAGTAACAAGGGGAAATAGTGTGTAAGGGAATTTGTAACAAGGGGGAAATAGTGTGTAAGGGAAGTAACAAGTGGAAATAGTGTGTAAGGGAAGTAACAAGTGGAAATAGTGTGTAAGGGAAGAAGTAACAAGGGGGAAATAGTGTGTAAGGGAATTAGTAACAAGGGGAAATAGTGTGTAAGGGAAGTAACAAGGGGGAAATAGTGTGTAAGGGAAGAAGTAACAAGGGGGAAATAGTGTGTAAGGGAAGTAACAAGTGGAAATATTGTGTAAGGGAAGAAGTAACAAGGGGGAAATAGTGTGTAAGGGAAGTAACAAGTGGAAATAGTGTGTAAGGGAAGTAACAAGTGGAAATAGTGTGTAAGGGAAGTAACAAGTGGAAATAGTGTGTAAGGGAAGAAGTAACAAGGGGAAATAGTGTGTAAGGGAATTAGTAACAAGGGGAAATAGTGTGTAAGGGAATTTGTAACAAGGGGGAAATAGTGTGTAAGGGAAGTAACAAGTGGAAATAGTGTGTAAGGGAAGTAACAAGTGGAAATAGTGTGTAAGGGAAGAAGTAACAAGGGGAAATAGTGTGTAAGGGAATTAGTAACAAGGGGAAATAGTGTGTAAGGGAAGTAACAAGGGGGAAATAGTGTGTAAGGGAAGAAGTAACAAGGGGGAAATAGTGTGTAAGGGAAGACGTAACAAGGGGGAAATAGTGTGTAAGGGAAGTAACAAGGGGAAATAGTATGTAAGGGAATTAGTAACAAGGGGAAATAGTGTGTAAGGGAAGTAACAAGGGGGAAATAGTGTGTAAGGGAAGAAGTAACAAGGGGGAAATAGTGTGTAAGGGAAGACGTAACAAGGGGGAAATAGTGTGTAAGGGAAGTAACAAGGGGAAATAGTGTGTAAGGGAAGAAGTAACAAGGGGGAAATAGTATGTAAGGGAATGAGTAACAAGGTGAAATAGTGTGTAAGGGAAGTAACAAGGGGGAAATAGTGTGTAAGGGAAGAAGTAACAAGGGGGAAATAGTGTGTAAGGGAAGAAGTAACAAGGGGAAATAGTGTGTAAGGGAAGACGTAACAAGGGGAAATAGTGTGTTAGGGAAGACGTAACAAGGGGAAATAGTGTGTTAGGGAATTAGTAACAAGTGGAAATAGTGTGTAAGGGAATTAGTAACAAGGGGGAAATAGTGTGTAAGGGAATTAGTAACAAGGGAAAATAGTGTGTAAGGGAATTAGTAACAAGGGAAAATAGTGTGTAAGGGAATTTGTAACAAGGGGGAAATAGTGTGTAAGGGAATTAGTAACAAGGGAAAATAGTGTGTAAGGGAAGTAACAAGTGGAAATAGTTTGTAAGGGAAGAAGTAACAAGGGGGAAATAGTGTGTAAGGGAAGAAGTAACAAGGGGAAATAGTGTGTAAGGGAAGAAGTAACAAGGGTAAAGGGTATGTTAGATGCAGTTATGAGAGTTGGAAGTGAAAAAGATAGTATGAAGGGTTGAGAATGTAGGAAATAAGAAGGGCTGTGTTAAATGGGCTAGAGCAGTGATGAAGGTAGAAATCTAGGACTGAAGGGAGACAACAACATAGAAGAATAGAAAGGTAAGACTGAGGGTAGGCTGAGTCATCACAGACTTCCTACCACATGTTTTATCTAAACCACCCCATTAGACATGACCTTCGCTGTGATGCCATAGTTATGATTTTAGCCATACTAAGACTATCTAAAACTCCTGATTTCCTTATATCTGTTTATGTAAACATTACCAGAAACCTGCTGCATATAAAACATGGTTTTTACGTTTTTTACGCTGTGTTACTTGAGGTACCATTAAAAACAGCTCTGCTTTCTCGGGAATGGACCCTTTAATGTCTCTTTACCACTCCCATAGTATTTCATCACTGTGACTATGTAAATAAGAGGTTAATTCACACAACATCTGTGGAGGTCTTTGAAGTCTTATTCCAGCATCCTATCACTGAAGGGCAATACCTGTCCACTTAGTAGGGACTGGGGTCATTGTCTCCAATGTTTTACTTGTATAGTTCTTTTGTTCATGACTTATGCATTCCCAATATCATTATGGTAGACAATTGGTTTGATATTGGCTTAAACATAGTATTATATACCAGAATTTTAGGATATAAAACTCATTTCAAAGTCCTGTGTGGTATATCAGGAGGTAACTCTCATTCAAATAATGTAGCCATCTTAGATTTTAAGTTAAAAAAGAATTGTCCATTCTAGTCCTGAATCATGCTTATTTATTTTTGATCTGAGAAAATTCAGAGGGCCAAGAGACATGTTCCTGTCTTGGATGTGTGAGATAAAGTTTGTTACATTATTTTTCTTTTACTAAAGGGATCTTTCTGAACTTAACATGTTCCCTTCGATCTGTAGAGGATCTGTTCAGATTACCTGAGAGAGAGTAATGTGATAAAATTTGCATATGTAAATAATGTCTTGTAGTATTGAAAGTAAGTCTGACTTCATTTATTTAGTACTGAGTAGATAAGTGATCAAGAGAAGATTAAAAAAAAAAATGGTCACAGCACAATAAAGATTGATGCATGTTGAGGTTGCACTGGGATCTCTTTCATTTAGATATCTTAGGAGTCCAAGAAAAACTCCTCTTAAGTTTGTCCTTGAGTCAAGGAGAGCAGCCTTTCAAGGATGTTTGGCTACCCACAGTGTAGTGGTACAGACAGAGAAGTTTATAACTACTCAGGTGGCGTTTGGATCAGTTGCTTTGCTGATTTACATTTCTTAGGTGATTACAAATGTTGTAATTCTATATTCATTGTTTGTGTTAGCATTTAATTTGTTTTTCTGCAATATTATAGACGTTAGCTTCAAGCGGGAAATGGGCTCACAAGGGAAATGGTGTTGAAGTGTTAGAAAGGTTACCCAAACTGACAGCAACATGACCTTTCGTTCTCTCTTCTCTCAGGAAAGAGCATTAAGTGATGGTTGTAGTTTTTTCTCACCTTTATGTATTCACCTATCCTCTGTGACTACATTATCATCATTGTACATCTTTAACCCTGACAACAACATACCAGCGGACAGTAGTTACCCTACACTACTTTTATTTTCAGAGTAGAAACTACCGCTGCTTCCTTAACTAATGACTGTGCAAACATTCTCACTGATCACCACATTAACCTTGACTCAAAAAACCTGCGTCCATTCATGATCACAACCTGGGCTCAAAAACCTATATCACAAATTGATAATATGTATCTGCACACCTGTATCTCCGATCACATTCTGGACTCGATAAACCTGTGATGTGTCTAATTTTAAGAAAATTTGGTGAGCTAACTTCACTCTTATTCCTATCATTTATCAGGTGTTTTTACATTTTTCTCTTTGCAGAAAAATCCATCAGGATATTTGTGTTCTTCTGGAGATAGTATTCAAACAAGTTTTACAATTGAAACAACAATGTAAACCAAAACTCTATTTTCAAAGTATGTCATGTCATGGCATTATCAATCCTACTCAAATTAATTCTTTTACATTAAAATGAAAAAAAAGAATTTCTGAAAATGTTGTCTGCTAACATGTACTGCATATCAGTGACAAACATTTGTATGGTGACATGTTTCTGCTGTCATGTTGATTTAAATAACTTAGTTATAAGTTGTATGTTATTCTGAAAATTTCACCAATCAAAGCATACTTGCTCATCAGTATCAAAGCTAAAAGAAAATTCTGCTTCAAATTTCCTGTTGATCTAAGCTCTTTTTAACAGCTAGCCAACATCTTTTACCACATTTCTGAGATTACTTCTCCTACACTGATCTAATAACCAATGTTTAACAAAGTGGGTGATTATAACTTGATTATGTAAGGGTCTTTATAATGACAAGGAAACTGTAAGCCACTTTATTACGTACCCACACTAGGTGCTGTTTACAAGGTAATACAGGTTGTTTCTGATGGCCTGTGTTTCCATCCTTCCTCAAACGTTCCTTTTGTGCTTAACAAGTGTGAGACTTCCTGTTTATGAGCCAGAGATCGTTTAACGATATTGTTTCAATAAGTGGTTGATGATATTTTATCATGATGTGTCTTTTTGAAAGATATGAACTTTAAAACAAAAACAAAAACAAAACACAAAATTCAGAAGTTATTTCTACGGAAATGACAAAATAGACAGCTGTACTGAAATGTTTTAATTATTTTACAGGAAATGTGATGACAAAGATAAATCGTCTTTGTGGTGATCTTGTAATGGGTGATAGAAATGTAATTTGTTTTGTATTCATATGTTGTAATGATAATAACTGACAGTAAGTAAAATCGCAGATATATAGAAGCTCGGTTGTGAGGTAATCCGTAGGATACAGTACTCTTACCACTGTGTGGATAGCCATTAGTTTTCTTTGATACACATCTGCTTTTGAAATCACCTGGTATATATATATATATATATATATATAGTGTTTTTGTCACTAGTACTGTGGAGAGTATGAGAATCTATCCACACCGACTAGGTACAAGTTGGTTAAGTAGACACCATTCTGCTGTGTGTGCATCGCTAACATACTACTAATTATACCCCCCACTTAGGGGGTATATGGTTATCACTTTCTCTTTTTGTCTGTCTGTCCATGAAAAGCTTGCCAGCAAGATATATACCCCTGACATATTTAGTTATATTTTCACCATTACATAAAATCTAGTTCTACACCTGAGCAGATTTTGATGATGATTGGTCAAGGTTAAAAGTCAAAGGTCAGATATAATTTACCTTGAATATGTCTTTCCTATCCACTACATAGATATCTCGCTGTTTAATCCAAGACAAAAACTAATCCAATTACAGTAAACCAAACTTAGTGTTATATAATGGTTGGTTATCCTTGGATGTGGTTGCTACTTTTATTTGTGCCCCTAATTAGTGTAGCTATAGATCAGACTGACTGAGAGAAATTACCTCCATGTGGAGACTGCTTAACACAACAAACTCACAATTCTTCAGCATTTCTCCAGTTTTTGGCAGATTGCACACCAAGATTTAGGTCCAAATTCTATAGGTTCTGAACACTGCCTGTACGCATTGCTGGTAGATAGTATCAACATCCACAAGCCTTGTCCTTTGCCATTGGCAATTCTCTTCAAACCTTGGATGTGGTAGCTCTAATGGGTGTTACAGTAATAGTTATACTGCATCCATATCAGGGTCTACTGCAACCAAAAATCTCAAGATTTTATCATGTTTCTTTGGGTCTATATCTCCTAGATGTGCAGCGACCTGCTTAGATTGATAGTATCAGGGATTTTTGTCAGGTAAACTAGTTAATATCCTAGGTTCTGTCATTTTGTACAAAATGAAGACATAGCAAATACAGCTTATGTCTGGGATTTATATATTATTTCTCTTCTATCAAATGTCTTCATATACTACCTGTAGTTTGTCTTGTACACTACAGTCCATTTTGTTCTGTTCCCTTCCGGTCACCCTCATATACTAGTGTGTCCTGATAGACTACAGTCCATTTTGTTCTGTTCCCTTCGGTTACCCTCACATACTAGTGTGTCCTGTACACTACAGTCCATTTTGTTCTGTTCCCTTCGGTTACCCTCATATACTAGTGTGTCCTGTACACTACAGTCCATTTTGTTCTGTTCCCTTCGGTTACCCTCATATACTAGTGTGTCCTGTACACTACAGTCCATTTTGTTCTGTTCCCTTCGGTTACCCTCACATACTAGTGTGTCCTGTACACTACAGTCCATTTTGTTCTATTCCCTTCGGTTACCCTCATATACTAGTGTGTCTGATAGACTACAGTCCATTTTGTTCTGTTCCCTTCGGTTACCCTCATATACTAGTGTGTCTGATAGACTACAGTCCATTTTGTTCTGTTCCCTTCGGTTACCCTCATATACTAGTGTGTCTGATAGACTACAGTCCATTTTTTTCTGTTCCATTTGGTTACCCTCATACACTAGTGTGTCTGATAGACTACAGTCCATTTTGTTCTGTTCCCTTCGGTCACCCTCATATACAAATGTACTAGTGTGTCTGATAGACTACAGTCCATTTTGTTCTGTTCCCTTCGGTTACCCTCATATACTAGTGTGTCTGATAGACTACAGTCCATTTTGTTATGTTCCCTTCGGTCACCCTCATATACAAATGTACTAGTGTGTCTGATAGACTACAGTCCGTTTTGTTCTGTTCCCTTCGGTTACCCTCATATACTAGTGTGTCTGATAGACTACAGCCTATATGGCAGGTATATGTTGTTCCGAACCCTTCAGTTACTTTCATATTCTGGTTTGTCCTGTATACTACAGTTGTATTACTGGCAATGTTTTCTGCAATTTTGACATCAGCTGTTTTTGTAAGTGGGATATTATGGCTGATGAGCAGTAGTCTCGTTAATAACAACTTGATAGCCCTGTGGGAAAGTTCAAGTTAATGTTGAGAGAAAAATAACTCCCAATTCTTATGATGACAAGTCAAGCCACCTTTTAATTATTTTGGGTATTTGCAGTATTGGGAATGTACAGTACACTTGTAGGATTATAGGAATTGGCTGCTGAAGGTTTCATTTAGAGGAAAAGTACACTGATTATTTTGTTATATGTAGTTTGAGGCTCGGTCAGGGCACGAGTCATAAAAGTTGTCTTCCTTCGGCAATAGTGTTACTATGTTATATATATATAGATAAGGGTCAAATAATCTGGACTGTAGCACAGACACCCATGATATACTTGTTTTATTACATAATCACTAAATAACACTTATAATCACTGAATTCTTGACTTTCCTGTAGGCCTAGAAGTACCATGACGATCGTCTGGCAGTGTTTACATCTGAGTGACTTAGACACTTTAAAGGGTAGGACTAAATTCCGAAACATCGCGCCTTGTTCAATAATTCCCACGTGTCCATGCAATTTTCATTTTAGCTATGTTAATAATAGTTAAAAATATGGCTTATGCATATTTAAGGAAAATCAAACACATTACGTTGTAAAATATGATATCTCAATACCCTTAAATACATTATACATGTAGCTTATTGTTTCATATATAGAATCTAATTTATGGTATATGATATTTGTATACTAGCTCTTGTGTAAGATTATACAACTGTTAAGAATATTCTGTAACATTTATAATATTATATATAATCTTACTGCCGTATTTAATACGATAATACTATAAGAAGTAACCATTAACTAATATTTACTCAAACAAGTTGTCTTTGTTGTTCTTTATGCTAACAGTATTTGAAAACATGTACAGTATCTCTGAGTTCTGTTGATGATTGTGCGAAAGCTGCCGAATCCTATACTTTGCTATACACCTGTCAGTGCCTGAATTAACCAGGGTGCCTTTACTGTACACTTGTCAGTGTCTGAACTAAACCAGGTTATACAATAACTGGTGCCACTGCTATACACTTGTCAGTGCCTGAACTAAACCAGGTTATACAATAACTGGTGCCTTTCCTATACACTTGTCAGTGCCTGAATTAACCAGGGTGCCTTTACTATACACTTGTCAGTGCCTGAACTAAACCAGGTTATACAATAACTGGTGCCTTTCCTTTACACTTGTCAGTGCCTGAATTAACCAGGTTATACAATAACTGATGCCACTGTTATATACACCTGTCAGTGCCTGAATTAACCAGGGTGCCTTTACTATACACTTGTCAGTGTCTGAACTAAACCAGGTTATACAATAACTGGTGCCTTTCCTATACACTTGTCAGTGTCTGAACTAAACCAGGTTATACAATAACTGATGCCACTGCTATACACTTGTCAGTGCCTGAATTAACCAGGTTATACAGTTTGTTGATGTCTAAACTAACCAGGTTATACAGTTTGTTGATGTCTAAACTAACCAGGTTATACAGTTTGTTGATGTCTAAACTAACCAGGTTATACAGTTTGTTGATGTCTAAACTAACCAGGTTAAAAAGTTTGTTGATGTCTAAACTAACCAGGTTATACAGTTTGTTGATGTCTAAACTAACCAGGTTATACAGTTTGTTGATGTCTAAACTAACCATGTTATACAGTTTGTTGATGTCTAAACTAACCAAGTTATACAGTTTGTTGATGTCTAAACTAACCAGGTTATACAGTTTGTTGATGTCTAAACTAACCAGGTTATACAGTTTGTTGATGTCCAAACTAACCAGGTTACAGTTTGTTGATGTCCAAACTAACCAGGTTACAAAGTTTGTTGATGTCCAAACTAACCAGGTTACAAAGTTTGTTGATGTCTAAACTAACCAGGTTATACAGTTTGTTGATGTCCAAACTAACCAGGTTATACAGTTTGTTGATGTCTAAACTAACCAGGTTATACAGTTTGTTGATGTCTAAACTAACCAGGTTACACAGTTTGTTGATGTCTAAACTAACCAGGTTACACAGTTTGTTGATGTCTAAACTAACCAGGTTATACAGTTTGTTGATGTCAAAAACAAACCAGGTTATACAGTTTGTTGATGTCTAAAATAACCAGGTTATACAGTTTGTTGATGTCTTAACTAACCAGGTTATACAGTTTGTTGATGTCTAAACTAACCAGGTTATACAGTTTGTTGATGTCTAAACTAACCAGGTTATACAGTTTGTTGATGTCTAAACTAACCAGGTTATACAGTTTGTTGATGTCTAAACTAACCAGGTTATACAGTTTGTTGATGTCTTAACTAACCAGGTTATACAGTTTGTTGATGTCTAAACTAACCAGGTTATACAGTTTGTTGATGTCTTAACTAACCAGGTTATACAGTTTGTTGATGTCTAAACTAACCAGGTTATACAGTTTGTTGATGTCTTAACTAACCAGGTTACACAGTTTGTTGATGTCTAAACTAACCAGGTTATACAGTTTGTTGATGTCCAAACTAACCAGGTTACAGTTTGTTGATGTCTAAACTAACCAGGTTATACAGTTTGTTGATGTCCAAACTAACCAGGTTACAAAGTTTGTTGATGTCTAAACTAACCAGGTTATACAGTTTGTTGATGTCCAAACTAACCAGGTTATACAGTTTGTTGATGTCTAAACTAACCAGGTTATACAGTTTGTTGATGTCTAAACTAACCAGGTTACACAGTTTGTTGATGTCTAAACTAACCAGGTTATACAGTTTGTTGATGTCTAAACTAACCAGGTTATACAGTTTGTTGATGTCTAAACTAACCAGGTTATACAGTTTGTTGATGTCTAAACTAACCAGGTTATACAGTTTGTTGATGTCTTAACTAACCAGGTTATACAGTTTGTTGATGTCTAAACTAACCAGGTTATACAGTTTGTTGATGTCTAAACTAACCAGGTTATACAGTTTGTTGATGTCCAAACTAACCAGGTTGGCAATGCTGTTATTATATAGGTTGGTCAGGCATGGATATACATTAAAAACAAGCAGATTTAGGGGAAGATTTTCTACCTCCAAAATTGAGATTTTTAAAATCCATTTGCTGATCCTGAAATTCTGGCCATTAATCTGTAGATGATCTGTCTCATCAGAGAGTTATCATTGTAAATGTTCCGAGATCGTTGTATTCATCCAGGGTAAAACCCCACAGCATGGCTTTAGTAGGTACACCCAACTCAGATTTAAATACTTAAATCTAACTGTTTATCTGTAGTTAGATGAGTAATGTGCAACAATCTGAAAATCTTTAAAAATGTGATTTGTGTATATTTCTATGAGATATATATAATAGATAACATAACTTTCCTAAGACGTACCTGACTAGAGTCCGTCATATACTTATCGTATCATTATTGCAACTATTTCATTATTAATGGGAAATTATTTTTGGATGTTGCTAGAAATTATTTGAGTACATAATATGCTGATGAAATTGAACGTAATGGAGTTTGAGTGTTTAAGGTGATGATATCCAAGTTAGCAGCACTGACGTATTCCCTATTTCAGAAGCCAAGTTTAGATTATATCCCTGGTTCTGGAATGCTCAAATGAGGATGAGTAGGGAGACAGAATGTGGAGGATATTAGTAGCATGGCGATTATTTTTGTCTAGTGGTTGATGATGGGAGAGAAGCATTGAGAGGCTGTGTTTATCGGTAAAGAAAAAACAACAGTAGGGATAGGGCAGTAACCTTGTGTTAAGTACAGACAGGTACCCAGGACATTCTTTGGACACCATATACAGCTCTTACTAATGATGTTTTGTCATTAAAGTGTTATAATGCTGTGTTTCTGGCAGTCGTGCTGTTATCACTTTTTTTACTATTAGTACATCAAAGTATTCATGTATGTCTGTCTTTGTTCATTAATGAATTGTAGTCAAGAATATCAACAAAATTGTATTTCCATGGTAAATGTCCTGTAAAACAAGTTTTAATAGCTCTGCGGTATAATGCCCTCTTACCTGTGTAAGGAGCCATATTTCATTTATAGACACTAGTCTGTCAATATAGACATTATAGCTTGTCAATATAGACGCTATAGTCTGTCAATATAGATACTAGTCTGTCAATATAGACACTAGTCTGTCAATATAGACACTATAGTCTGTCAATATAGACACTATAGTCTGTCAATATAGACACTAGTCTGTCAATATAGACACTAGTCTGTCAATATAGACACTATAGTCTGTCAATATAGACACTAGTCTGTCAATATAGACACTAGTCTGTCAATATAGACACTTTAGTCTGTCAATATATACATTATAGTCTGTCAATATAGACATTATAGTCTGTCAATATAGATACTATTCTGTCAGTAAAGACTCTAGTCTGTCAATATAGACACTAGTCTGTCAATATAGATATTATAGTCTGTCAATATAGACACTATAGTCTGTCAATATAGACACTATAGTCTGTCAATATAGACACTATAGTCTGTCAATATAGACATTATAGTCTGTCAATATAGACATTATAGTCTGTCAATATAGATACTAGTCTGTCAATATAGATATTATAGTCTGTCAATATAGACACTATAGTCTGTCAATATAGACATTATAGTCTGTCAATATAGACACTATAGTCTGTCAATATAGACACTATAGTCTGTCAATATAGATACTAGTCTGTCAATATAGACATTATAGTCTGTCAATATAGACATTATAGTCTGTCAATATAGACATTATAGTCTGTCAATATAGACATTATAGTCTGTCAATATAGATACTAGTCTGTCAATATAGATATTATAGTCTGTCAATATAGACACTATAGTCTGTCAATATAGACATTATAGTCTGTCAATATAGACACTATAGTCTGTCAATATAGACACTCTAGTCTGTCAATATAGACACTAGTCTGTCAATATAGACACTAGTCTGTCAATATAGATACTAGTCTGTCAATATAGACACTAGCCTGTCAATATAGACACTATAGTCTGTCAATATAGACACTAGTCTGTCAATATAGACACTAGTCTGTCAATATATATACTAGTCTGTCAATATAGATACTAGTATGTCAATATAGACACTATAGTCTGTCAATATAGACACTATAGTCTTGTCAATATAGACACTATAGTCTGTAAATATAGACACTATAGTCTATCAATATAGATGCTAGTCTGTCAATATAGACACTAGTCTGTCAATATAGATACTAGTCTGTCAATATAGATACTAGTCTGTCAATATAGATACTAGTCTGTCAATATAGATACTAGTCTGTCAATATAGACACTAGTCTGTCAATATAGACACTATAGTCTGTCAATATATACATTATAGTCTGTCAATAAAGACTCTAGTCTATCAATATAGACACTAATCTGTCAATAAAGACTCTAGTCTGTCAATATAGACACTAGTCTGTCAATATAGACACTAGTCTGTCAATATAGATACTAGTATGTCAATATAGACACTATAGTCTGTCAATATAGACACTATAGTCTTGTCAATATAGACACTATAGTCTGTAAATATAGACACTATAGTCTATCAATATAGATGCTAGTCTGTCAATATAGACATTATAGTCTGTCAATATAGACACTAGTCTGTCAATATAGACACTAGTCTGTCAATATAGACACTAGTCTGTCAATATAGACTAGTCTGTCAATATAGATACTAGTCTGTCAATATAGACTCTAGACTGTCAATAAAGACTCTAGTCTCTCAATATAGACACTAGTCTGTCAATGTAGACTCTAGTCTGTCAATATAGACACTATAGTCTGTCAATATAGATACTAGTTTGTCAATATAGACACTATAGTCTGTCAATATAGACACTATAGTCTGTCAATATAAACACTAGTCTGTCAATATAGATACTAGTCTGTCAATAAAGACTCTATAGTCTGTCAATATAGACACTATAGTCTGTCAATATAGATACTAGTCTGTCAATAAAGACTCTAGTCTGTCAATAAAGACTCTAGTCTGTCAATATAGACTAGTCTGTCAATGTAGACTCTAGTCTGTCAATATATATACTAGTTTGTCAATATAGACACTAGTCTGTCAATATAGACACTATAGTCTGTCAATATAGACACTATAGTCTGTCAATATAGATGCTAGTCTGTCAATATAGACACTAGTCTGTCAATATAGACACTAGTCTGTCAATATAGACATTATAGTCTGTCAATATAGACACTAGTCTGTCAATATAGACACTAGTCTGTCAATATAGATACTAGTCTGTCAATATAGATACTAGTCTGTCAATATAGACACTATAGTCTGTCAATATAAACACTATAGGCTATCAATATAGACACTAGTCTGTCAATAAAGACATTATAGCTTGTCAATATAGACGCTATAGTCTGTCAATATAGACACTAGTCTGTCAATATATATGCTAGTCTGTCAATATAGACACTCTAGTCTGTCAATATAGACTCTAGTCTGTCAATAAAGACTCTAGTCTGTCAATATAGACTAGTCTGTCAATATAGACACTAGTCTGTCAATATAGATACTAGTCTGTCAATATAGATACTAGTCTGGCAATATAGACACTAGTCTGTCAATATAGACACTATAGTCTGTCAATATAGACACTATAGTCTGTCAATATAGACACTAGTCTGTCAATATATACATTATAGTCTGTCAATATAGACACTAGTCTGTCAATATATATACTAGTCTGTCAATATAGATATTAGTCTGTCAATATAGACACTATAGTCTGTCAATATAGACACTATAGTCTTGTCAATATAGACACTATAGTCTGTAAATATAGACACTATAGTCTATCAATATAGATGCTAGTCTGTCAATAGACACTAGTCTATCAATATAGATGCTAGTCTGTCAATATATTCACTAGTCTGTCAATATAGACACTATAGTCTGTCAATATAGACACTATAGTCTGTCAGTAAAGACTCTAGTCTATCAATATAGACACTAGTCTGTCAATATAGACATTATAGCTTGTCAATATAGACGCTATAGTCTGTCAATGTAGATTCTAATCTGTCAATATAGACACTAGTCTGTCAATATAAACACTAGTCTGTCAATATAGACACTATAGTCTGTCAATATAGACACTATAGTCTGTCAATAAAGACACTAGTCTGTCAATATAGACACTATAGTCTGTCAATAGAGACACTAGTCTGTCAATATAGACACTATAGTCTGTCAATATAGACACTATAGTCTGTCAATATAGACAATAGTCTGTCAATATAGACTCAAGTCTGTCAATATAGACACTAGTCTGTCAATATAGACACTATAGTCTGTCAATATAGACACTATAGTCTGTCAATAAAGACTCTAGTCTGTCAATATAGACACTTTAGTCTGTCAATATAGACACTATAGTCTGTCAATATAGACACTATAGTCTGTCAATATAGACACTATAGTCTGTCAATATAGACACTATAGTCTGTCAATATAGACATTAGTCTGTCCATATAGACTCTAGTCTGTCCATATAGATACTTTTGAATTACCAGGGTATTAGTTACATATCACTTTCCATTTACCGTAAGATGATTTTACCTAAAGCTAGATCCACTCTACCTTCTTGATATTATTAATGATTTTTCATTAAATTTATTTAGAAATCTTTTACTTTGTTTATATAAACACCTCCCTATGAAGCAAATTATATCTTTCCGAATATTTATGTCCGAGGTTCATGTCTTCACATCAAAAAATTGAATGCCCCAAAATAGATTTATAGTTGTGAAAAAATATTGGAACATTCACAAATATGCGAAAGATATTACACACATTTCAGTTGCTGCCTAGACATTGGTTCAAGTTGTAGTTATCTGTCAGAAAATGATTCTCACAAGCTATCAACTACAGGTATCAAAATTTACATTTTGATCACAGCATTTTAATATCTTTTTACCGTGTTCCCAAAATTGTGTGCAGCAAAATCACTTGGTTTTCCTAAAACTAGACAGCCATTACATGGTTTATTTTTATTTTTAAGTAACAAATTTTCCAATAAGATCTCCCTATCCAGACTCGTGTCTAAGGCTGTATACAATGAGATCTCCCCATCCAGACTCGTGTCTAAGGCTGTATACAATGAGATCTCCCCATCCAGACTCGTGTCTAAGGCTGTATACAATGAGATCTCCCCATCCAGACTTGTGTCTAAGGCTGTATACAATGAGATCTCCCTATCCAGACTTGTGTCTAAGGCTGTATACAATGAGATCTCCCCATCCAGACTTGTGTCTAAGGCTGTATACAATGAGATCTCCCTATCCAGACTTGTGTCTAAGGCTGTATACAATGATATCTCCCAATCCAGACTTGTGTCTAATGCTGTATACAATGAGATCTCCCCATCCAGACTTGTGTCTTAGGCTGTATACAATGATATCTCCCTATCCAGACTTGTGTCTAAGGCTGTATACAATGATATCTCCCTATCCAGACTCGTGTCTAAGGCTGTATACAATGAGATCTCCCCATCCAGACTCCTGTCTAAGGCTGTATACAATGAGACCCCCCCCTTCCAGACTCGTGTCTAAGGCTGTATACAATGAGATCTCCCCATCCAGACTTGTGTCTAAGGCTGTATACAATGAGATCTCCCTATCCAGACTTGTGTCTAAGGCTGTATACAATGAGATCTCCCCATCCAGACTTGTGTCTAAGGCTGTATACAATGAGATCTCCCTATCCAGACTTGTGTCTAAGGCTGTATACAATGATATCTCCCAATCCAGACTTGTGTCTAAGGCTGTATACAATGAGATCTCCCCATCCAGACTTGTGTCTTAGGCTGTATACAATGATATCTCCCTATCCAGACTTGTGTCTAAGGTTGTATACAATGATATCTCCCAATCCAGACTCGTGTCTAAGGCTGTATACAATGATATCTCCCAATCCAGACTTGTATCTAAGGCTGTATACAATGAGATCTCCCCATCCAGACTTGTGTCTAAGGTTGTATACAATGATATCTCCCCCATCCAGACTTGTGTCTAAGGCTGTATACAATGAGATCTCCCCAATCAGACTCGTGTCTAAGGCTGTATACAATGAGATCTCCCCATCCAGACTTGTGTCTAAGGCTGTATACAATGAGATCTCCCCATCCAGACTTGTGTCTTAGGCTGTATACAATGAGATCTCCCCTTCCAGACTTGTTGATAAGGCTGTATACAATGAGATCTCCCCATCCAGACTTGTTGATAAGGCTGTATACAATGAGCTCTCCCCATCCAGACTTGTGTTTAAGGCTGTATACAATGATATCTCCCCATCCAGACTTTTGTCTAAGGCTGTATACAATGATATCTCCCCATCCAGACTTGTGTCTAAGGCTGTATACAATGATATCTCCCCCATCCAGACTTGTGTCTAAGGCTGTATGCAATGAGATCTCCCCAATCAGACTGGTGTCTAAGGCTGTATACAATGAGATCTCCCCATACAGACTTGTGTCTAAGGCTGTATACAATGAGATCTCCCCATCCAGACTTGTGTCTTAGGCTGTATACAATGAGATCTCCCCATCCAGACTTGTGTCTAAGGCTGTATACAATGACATCTCCCCTTCCAGACTTGTGTCTAAGGCTGTATACAATGAGATCTCCCCATCCAGACTTGTGTCTAAGGCTGTATACAATGATATCTCCCCCATCCAGACTTGTGTCTAAGGCTGTATACAATGATATCTCCCCATCCAGACTCGTGTCTAAGGCTGTATACAATGATATCTCCCTATCCAGACTCGTGTCTAAGGCTGTATACAATACGATCTCCCTATCCAGACTTGTGTCTAAGGCTGTATACAATGAGATCTCCCCATCCAGACTTGTGTCTAAGGCTGTATACAATGAGATCTCCCCATCCAGACTTGTTGATAAGGCTGTATACAATGAGATCTCCCCATCCAGACTTGTGTCTAAGGCTGTATACAATGAGATCTCCCCATCCAGACTTGTGTCTAAGGCTGTATACAATGAGATCTCCCCATCCAGACTTGTTGATAAGGCTGTATACAATGAGATCTCCCCTTCCAGACTTGTGTCTAAGGCTGTATACAATGAGATCTCCCCATCCAGACTTGTGTCTAAGGCTGTATACAATGAGATCTCCCCATCCAGACTTGTTGATAAGGCTGTATACAATGAGCTCTCCCCATCCAGACTTGTGTTTAAGGCTGTATACAATGATATCTCCCCATCCAGACTTTTGTCTAAGGCTGTATACAATGATATCTCCCCATCCAGACTTGTGTCTAAGGCTGTATACAATGATATCTCCCCCATCCAGACTTGTGTCTAAGGCTGTATGCAATGAGATCTCCCCAATCAGACTGGTGTCTAAGGCTGTATACAATGAGATCTCCCCATACAGACTTGTGTCTAAGGCTGTATACAATGAGATCTCCCCATCCAGACTTGTGTCTTAGGCTGTATACAATGAGATCTCCCCATCCAGACTTGTGTCTAAGGCTGTATACAATGACATCTCCCCTTCCAGACTTGTTGATAAGGCTGTATACAATGAGATCTCCCCATCCAGACTTGTGTCTAAGGCTGTATACAATGATATCTCCCCCATCCAGACTTGTGTCTAAGGCTGTATACAATGATATCTCCCCATCCAGACTCGTGTCTAAGGCTGTATACAATGATATCTCCCTATCCAGACTCGTGTCTAAGGCTGTATACAATACGATCTCCCTATCCAGACTTGTGTCTAAGGCTGTATACAATGAGATCTCCCCATCCAGACTTGTGTCTAAGGCTGTATACAATGAGATCTCCCCATCCAGACTTGTTGATAAGGCTGTATACAATGAGATCTCCCCTTCCAGACTTGTGTCTAAGGCTGTATACAATGAGATCTCCCCATCCAGACTTGTGTCTAAGGCTGTATACAATGAGATCTCCCCATCCAGACTTGTTGATAAGGCTGTATACAATGAGATCTCCCCTTCCAGACTTGTGTCTAAGGCTGTATACAATGAGATCTCCCCATCCAGACTTGTGTCTAAGGCTGTATACAATGAGATCTCCCCATCCAGACTTGTGTCTAAGGCTGTATACAATGAGATCTCCCCTTCCAGACTTGTTGATAAGGCTGTATACAATGAGATCTCCCCATCCAGACTTGTTGATAAGGCTGTATACAATGATATCTCCCCATCCAGACTTGTGTCTAAGGCTGTATACAATGATATCTCCCTATCCAGACTTGTGTCTAAGGCTGTATACAATGTGATCTCCCCATCCAGACTTGTGTCTAAGGCTGTATACAATGATATCTCCCCATCCAGACTCGTGTCTAAGGCTGTATACAATGATATCTCCCCCATCCAGACTTGTGTCTAAGGCTGTATACAATGATATCTCCCCATCCAGACTCGTGTCTAAGGCTGTATACAATGAGATCTCCCCATCCAGACTTGTGTCTAAGGCTGTATACAATGAGATCTCCCCATCCAGACTTGTGTCTTAGGCTGTATACAATGAGATCTCCCCTTCCAGACTTGTTGATAAGGCTGTATACAATGAGATCTCCCCATCCAGACTTGTGTCTAAGGCTGTATACAATGAGATCTCCCCATCCAGACTTGTTGATAAGGCTGTATACAATGAGATCTCCCCATCCAGACTTGTGTCTAAGGCTGTATACAATGATATCTCCCCATCCAGACTTGTGTCTAAGGCTGTATACAATGATATCTCCCCATCCAGACTTGTGTCTAAGGCTGTATACAATGAGATCTCCCCATCCAGACTTGTGTCTAAGGCTGTATACAATGAGATCTCCCCATTCAGACTTGTGTCTAAGGCTGTATACAATGAGATCTCCCCATCCAGACTTGTGTCTAAGGCTGTATACAACAAGATCTCCGCAACCAGACTTGTTGAAAAGGCTGTATAGGTATTCAATGAGATCTCCCCATCCAGACTTGTGTCTAAGGCTGTATACAATGAGATCTCCCCAACCAGACTTGTGTCTAAGGCTGTATACAATGATATCTCCCTATCACTAATAAAACTTATTTCTGGAACTGAAATTCTGTGCTCTTTTAGTTTTTACTTTTTGATGAATGCCAATTTCCAGGACATTTCTTACAACAAATACAGTATATGTCAAGGTGGTAAACTGTCTCGCTATTGTTACTAACATGCATAGATGGAATTTCCCTTTAGCTCATTCTGTAGAACACTGTAATAGTTGTAATCTGTAGTTTCAACTTGTGGCAGCACACTGCAGGGGGGAATGTAGTGTTGGTTATGTATTTGTTACAATAGGTTTGGAGGTATTCTCTTCAAAACCATGTATAAAGTTATCTCGTTGTACTTTAATTTATAGATACAAGGTCCTGCTATAAGCTCGACAGATTTATAGAGCTTTCTGGTATTTATATTGTCTGGTACATGCCTTCCTGGAGCCAGTGCCAAAGTAAGCCTGCTAACTTGTTGTACTCCGGTTGTTGTTATACATTTTGTCACAATAATTTCCCGAGGTGTCAGTCTTCAGCATCAGAGCTAGATACCAACTTGCTACATGTTTTCTCTCCTAGAAATATGCTGTTTTCCAACTTTTCATGTGGCAATGAAGTTCCATTTGTCGCTTCTTTCCTGTTTTTTTTAACCATTGCATCATGTACATGTATCTTAGGTAAACAACTATGGTCTTTAATTTCATTAAACTAGAAATAGAGGTGATGGTCACTTCTGCTTCCATCATAATTATATAAAGGTATTCTCATAAACCAAAATATTCTGTTAAATAGCAACCTTGGTACTTTCCTTAACATGTTTTCCAGATATTACATTCTTCAGAAATCATTATTTAAGTGTGGTTTTCTGTGATTATGATATGGTTCTATAAATAGGGAGATCTAGCTGTATATGAGTGGAACCTGATGGGTGGAGAGTTATGATGATCATTTGTCTCTGAAGAGTCGTAGGTAAAGCAGCAGGAGAGCGGAACATCATGATGTTACCTCACTGGGTTGTGGATATAACAAAAGATGAAAGTTTCTTTGTTGGCATAGGTAATGATAATGTACAGTGTTCACAGGTAGCTCTGACAGATGCTCTGTTGGCTTCCTTCACCATAGTCCTGTTAACTCTCATTCACTCAAAACAACTTCAAATACTTGAAAAAATAAGAAAATTCAAAATCATTATTTTCAATAACCCAACTGCTCTTAACTTTCATACACTTTGAACAATTTTTGAAATATTAAGTAAATAAAATTAAATAAAAGAAAACATCCAAATAACCTCCCTCATCTCCATGCCTTCTCTCCCTTTTCTTAATACATAAACTTTGAAACATCTTCCAAATTGCTTATAATATATCGGTAATTTAAAAATTCCTATTCTCAATAACCCATTGCCCTATAACTATCTAAAAATATCAATTATGTCAGAAAATTCAAAACTCAATGGACATTGCCAAACAGCCCCATAACACACGAGTTAAATCCCAGACTAATAATCCCCAAAGGTATGGTGCTCAAAACAAGCTGTGCCTGTTCCATCCAGTGTAGCATGATTGGTTTACTAATTAGCAGTATACACACTTGAGATATTTGTCTTCAATTAGACCTTGTTATGATTCCGAATACATGCATGTACTTTTACAAATGGCTTCAGTTGTACTGTTAAGCTCTTTGGGATCTATACTCCCTATAACAAAGTTAGGTGGGTATTCTATACTGGAATCTGCTGTCTGTAGATAGATTCTTGTTCAGACAAACTTAGCTCAGCTATTATGGAATCAGGTTGTCTGCTATCTGTAGACCAAATTTTGTCAGGACAAATCGAGGTGTTCCATTCTGGGCAATGAATCTTCAGATTTCACGCATTATGTTTCATATGCATAACAATGACATCTTGCCAGCATCTTTGGTATAGTGAAGGTCAATTTTACTATTGATATAGCTTTGTGATTACAGTAACAAGGCCATTGTTCGTCTAGATCACCTTCATTAGTTTTAGGAATGTGTTCTGCAACATTCTCAGTACTTCACAGTTATTATTGAAACACAACAATTGTTCCTTTCATTCACATGATCTATCTTGCATTTTTTCAGGAAGACAATCTAATTAGTAGACCCTTTAGTGCTTCAATGTCTATAGTCATAAAATAAGAACAAATAAGTTTGTTTCCATATTCTTTTCCTGTTTACAGAAAATCACATATCTTTGGTATCTTTGTTGGCCATTATAGGCTTAGATGTAATTGGAACAATAAGCTTAAAGTTAAGTTTGATTGGTTGTCTTCAAATTTGAATACCTGAGGTAGTTATTGACACAGTAAAGTAAGATTTGATTGGTTGCCATTAATTTGATTACCAGAGGTAGTTATTGTTTACACAGTAAAGTAAGATCTGATTGGTTGCCATTAATTTGATTACCAGAGGTAGTTATTGTCACAGTAAAGTAAGATTTCTATAAAAGTAAGCTAAGATTTGACTGGTTACCATCACAGTATGTTCAGATTTTATTAGTGCAACATGTTCAAATGTACATAAGTAGATGATACAAGGCCAAACACAAGGTCACCAGAGTGGTGGTCAGACCATTCCTTCTAATTAGCCCTAATCAAGTAGCCTGCTCACAAACCAAGACCACTAATGATGTAGGAGTGGGTTGGTTGGTATCTTCATCAATAAACAGGAGGGGGGCTATGTAACCCTTCAAACTATCTCATTCACACAAGTATATCCACTAGACAGACTGCCAGGCCATAATTATATATATGTGATTATAAGTTTTTGTAAGAATTGTCTGGGTGTATTCTGATAGTGGATTGTCTCCCCCTAGTTTGAAACTTAGCATCAATGGTATCTATAGATATCAAACACATTTGAAGTCTCATTGGTATAAATTATATTTATTACTCTTGACCTTAACAAGGTCTTGTAGATGTATTATAGTAGAACAACGATTACACTCATGAGGTACAATTGCTGAGAAAACTATTGAAACATGTATATCATTGCTAGGGAGATGTGTGTTTTCACCACGTAGACATGTAGATATGTAATGTGTCTTTACCAGGAAAACATGGAGACATGAAGTGTGTCTTCACCAGGAAGACATGTAAATAATGTATAACAGGGAGACATGTAAATAATGTATAAACAGGGAGACATGTAGATAATGTATAAACAGGGAGACATGTAAATAATGTATAAACAGGGAGACATGTAAATAATGTATAAACAGGGAGACATGTAAATAATGTATAACAGGGAGACATGTAGATAATGTATAAACAGGGAGACATGAAGTGTGTCTTCACCAAGGAGACATGTAAATAATGTATAAACAGGGAGACATGTAAATAATGTATAAACAGGGAGACATGTAGATAATGTATAAACAGGGAGATGTGTAAATAATGTATAAACAGGGAGACATGTAAATAATGTATAAACAGGGAGACATGTAAATAATGTATAAACAGGGAGACATGTAGATAATGTATAAACAGGGAGACATGTAAATAATGTATAAACAGGGAGACATGTAGATAATGTATAAACAGGGAGACATGAAGTGTGTCTTCACCAAGGAGACATGTAAATAATGTATAAACAGGGAGACATGTAAATAATGTATAAACGAGAGACATGTAAATAATGTATAAACAGGGAGACGTTTAGTGTCTTCACCAGGGAGACATGTAAATAATGTATAAACAGGGAGACATGTAAATAATGTATAAACAGGGAGACGTGTAGTATGTCTTCACCAGGGAGACATGTAAATAATGTATAAACAGGGAGACGTGTAAATAATGTATAAACAGGGAGACATGTAAATAATGTATAAACAGGGAGACGTTTAGTGTCTTCACCAGGGAGACATGTAAATAATGTATAAACAGGGAGACGTGTAAATAATGTATAAACAGGAAGATGTGTAAATAATGTATAAACAGGGAGACGTGTAAATAATGTATAAACAGGGAGACATGTTAATAATGTATAAACAGGGAGACATGTAAATAATGTATAAACAGGGAGACATGAAGTGTGTCTTCACCAAGGAGACATGTAAATAATGTATAAACGAGAGACATGTACATAATGTATAAACAGGAAGACGTGTAGTGTGTCTTCACCAGGGAGACATGTAAATAATGTATAAACAGGGAGACATGTAAATAATGTATAAACAGGGAGACGTGTAGTATGTCTTCACCAGGGAGACATGTAAATAATGTATAAACAGGGAGACATGTAAATAATGTATAAACAGAGAGACGTGTAGTGTGTCTTCACCAGGGAGACATGTAAATAATGTATAAACAAGGAGACATGTAAATAATGTATAAACAGGGAGACATGAAATGTGTCTTCACCAAGGAGACATGTAAATAATGTATAAACGAGAGACATGTACATAATGTATAAACAGGGAGACGTGTAGTGTGTCTTCACCAGGGAGACATGTAAATAATGTATAAACAGGGAGACGTGTAAATAATGTATAAACAGGGAGACATGAAGTGTGTCTTCACCAGGAAGACATGTAAATAATGTATAAACAGGGAGATGTGTAAATAATGTATAAACAGGGAGACGTGTAAATAATGTATAAACAGGGAGACATGTAGTGTGTCTTCACCAGGGAGACATGTAAATAATGTATAAACAGGGAGATGTGTAAATAATGTATAAACAGGGAGACATGTAAATAATGTATAAACAGAGAGACGTGTAAATAATGTATAAACAGGGAGACATGAAGTGTGTCTTCACCAGGGAGACATGTAAATAATGTATAAACAGGGAGACGTGTAAATAATGTATAAACAGGGAGACATGTAAATAATGTATAAACAGGGAGACATGTAAATGATGTATAAACAGGGAGACGTGTAAATAATGTATAAACAGAGAGACGTGTAGTGTGTCTTCACCAGGGAGACATGTAAATAATGTATAAACAAAGAGACATGTAAATAATGTATAAACAGAGAGACGTGTAAATAATGTATAAACAGAGAGACGTGTAGTGTTATTCCTTGAGAGACAGCATGTAATTTATCATCAATGGGGAGACGTAGTCAAACACCACAAGGTATAGTTGTACCCGGACATTTGGGATACACTCAAGATCTTGTTGCCAGAGATTGTGTTGAACTGATGAGGTGTGTTGGAGATAATGGTGAATGTTTTTAAGGCAGGTGACATTAATGCAGGCTGACAAGCACACCAGAGACATAGACAGTAACAGTACATATAACAACCAGTACACAGCTGCCATTATGTAACACCAATATCGAAACCTAATACATCTTAATGCAGTCTTATCTCAGTCTTGAAAATATTTTATAATTAATCTCTTGAGTACTGCTGATAATTAATTTTACTCTCTTAAGATGTAGACCATATACTGTAGAGGTGTTAGGTAGTCACATGTGACTGTATGTGTAGTAGGTAGTCTATATGACTATGTGTAGTAGGTAGTCACATGTGACTGTATGTGTAGTAGGTAGTCTATATGACTGTATGTGTAGTAGGTAGTCTATATGACTGTATGTGTAGTAGGTAGTCTATATGACTGTATGTGTAGTAGGTAGTCTATATGACTGTATGTGTAGTAGCTATAGGTAGTCCATGTGACTGTAGGTGTGGTAGGTAGTCACATGTGACTGTAGGTGTAGTAGGTAGTCACATGTGACTAGGTGTAGTAGGTAATCACATGTGACTAGGTGTGGTAGATAGACCATGTGACTAGGTGTAGTAGGTAGTCACATGTGACTGTAAGTGTAGTAGGTAGTCACATGTGACTGTAGGTATAGTTGGCAGTCACATGTGACTGTAGGTGTAGTAGGTAGTCACATGTGACTAGGTATAGTAGGCAGTCACATGTGACTGTAGGTGTAGTAGGTAGTCACATGTGACTAGGTATAGTAGGCAGTCACATGTGACTGTAGGTGTTGTAGGTAGTCCATGTGACTAGGTGTAGTATATGGACCATGTGGCTGTAGGTGTAGTGGATAGACCATGTGACTGTAGGTGTAGTAGGTAGTCACATGTGACTGTAGGTATAGTAGGTAGTCACATGTGACTAGGTGTGGTAGGTAGTCACATGTGACTGTAGGTATAGTAGGTAGTCACATGTGACTAGGTGTGGTAGATAGACCATGTAACTGTATGTATAGTAGGTAGTCACATGTGACTAGGTGTGGTAGATAGACCATGTGACTGTAGGAGTAGTAGGTAGTCACATGTGACTGTAGGTGTGGTAGGTAGTCACATGTGACTAGGTATAGTAGGTAGTCACATGTGACTGTAGGTGTGGTAGATAGACCATATGTGAGTATATGTACAGTAGGTAGTCACATGTGACAGTATATGTTGTAATGAGCCTGCACTTTCTGTCTTTAAGAATTCTACAACATAATCCTGTCACACAGACTTTTGAATTTTTATGAGAAATGAAATCATTTTGTCATAGCCCTAAAAACACAAATAAGGGGCGATTATAACTTGGAAACACTAAAATGCAATATTTGGTTGCCAATATTAAGATCAGTCTCATGTTCAATATAATGTTTGGTATTTCCTGGATATATTTTCAAGAAGATTGATTTTACATCAAGATATTGAATATGGATTTATAACAAATCCTTGCTTAAAATTTGAAAAAATGGATAGAATAGATATGATAGATGGAAAGATTAATCAAACAGCAAAGCTTATTTTATTCAGACATGTTGATGAAGTCCATAAGCTGTTCATGCGTACCTATTCTATGTAACACAGCACTACTTAATGTTTGAATGGTCAGTGTTTATTATAGACCCAGGGCATCAAAGTGTACCTGTCGACACCTGGCAATCAGCTACACCTCATCATTAAAACAGCTTCCTGGAGCCAAGTCATGTCTCTTACATCTTCTTTACTCATACCTCAAGTTGTTTAACTATTCAACTTTTACACCTTTGATAAAGTTGTAGATATTAAAAAAATTAACAAAAACACACACATGTGAATAGCATATCATGCCAAATTATAAATAAAACTGCATCGTGCAGCTGTTTGACCTTCTAATGTTCTTAGTGATGCTTGTGAGGGCCCAAAATTGTCCAGAAGTAAAATTGATGTAATCTGATTGATAGTTTCTTAAAATTAGATTATGGTTTAAGAATTTGAAATATGATTACATAGATTCTTAACCATTGAAACTATTGGGTATTTGTAAAATTTGAATATGGCTGCCAGGGTACTGTAAACCTAAAAGTTCTATTAGTCGAGTCCAGCCATCTCGGATATTTGCTAAGTGTGAATCGTTTTCAGGATAAATATTCTTTAACAGATAAAGAAAATTTGTTTGGTCAAACAATACTGTACATTCAGCCATACAGGGTCATATGTGACCTTGGTCTGTTGTTAGAGTTTTGACACGATGATAGGTACAAAAAATTATGATGGTTTTTGTTGGGTTTTTTTATCTCATAAATGCTTCTCGGTCTTTTGACTGTCTAGAAAGAAAACTAATCAACAGGACCTTTCACAGAAATACATTTAGAAACAGGAAATATGCCAGAAAATGTAGGGAAAGTTATAGCTTTTAGATCAACCACAATAATTTAAAGTGTAATTAGCATATATCCATGTTCACAGTGATCATGACCACCACCAAGCATGGTGGTGTGTATAAACACCTGTGTATATATAGGCCATGCGTCTGATGAGACATTACATTGCCACATCATCTGCCTTTAATGCATCTATTTCATACATAACCTGTAAAACATGTTCCAGAAATTAGATTTTGATTGGAGGTGTGTCTGGTGTAGAATGTACATGTTTATGGTGTTACAATATGCATCTTTATATTGGGTGAGTGATAACATATTTGTTACCGTGAAATTCAAGTCCCTCCCAAATTCTAGAGATGAAGATTACAGGTACTTGTTCTATGCCAAAGTAAAGTAGTTGGTGTGGTGTGGTTGGTGTATGTTATCAAAACAATTGTTGAAAGCTTGCCATCCTGAAGTAGTAAGCAGTTTCATACTTATTAGACCTACCATATGTATGTTTAGGTGAAGGCCAATTGGTGGTATGAAGGCCATTATAATTATTATGTAACTGTTTAAAATCATCAACTCTTATATTGTTGGTCTAGTTCAGTATTCAATGACATTTAAGTCATGGAAAATAACAGCTGACAAGTGGGAAAGAAAAATCACAATGACTGCAGATAAATATTATTATAAGGAAAGAAATAACAGAAAGACAACCAACTTGAAGCTGGTTCAGGAACAACCTCTTACATTAATACAAGAGAGACACAGAATGGTACTAATGGAAACAATTATATGGACCAAACAGTGGTACTGATGGACTCACATACCCAGACATAATTAGGTAGTAGTTACAGACCAGATGTGTCTGCTTGTCCCATCCATTAGGGGAGGGTGTTCAGGGCATGGCAGGGTGTACAGGGCATGGCAGGGCAGGGCGTACAGGGCATGGCAGGGCGTACAGGGCATGGCAGGGCGTACAGGGCATGGCAGGGCGTACAGGGCATGGCAGGGTGTACAGGGCATGGCAGGGCATACAGGGCATGGCAGGGCGTACAGGGCATGGCAGGGTGTACAGGACATGGCAGGGCGTACAGAGCATGGCAGGGTGTACAGGGCATGGCAGGGTGTACAGGGCATGGCAGGGCATACAGAGGGTATGTCGGTGTACAGGGCATGGCAGGGTGTACAGGGACGGGACAGTGACTGGGGTTCAGTACAGGTCACCAGTACCAGGAAAGAGATGGGTTACTTGAGCCAGGATAGAGACGGGTCACCAAATTAGGTGGGACAGACATGGGTTATCTGGAGCAGGACAGACATGGGCAGGACAGACATGGGTTACTTCGGGTAGGACAGACATGGGTTATCTGGAGCAGGACAGACATGGGCAGGACAGACATGGGTTACTTCGGGTAGGACAGACATGGGTTACCTGGGACAGGACAGACATGGGTTACCTGGGACAGGACAGACATGGGTTACCTGGGCAGGACAGACATGGGTTACTTCGGGTAGGACAGACATGGGTTACCTGGGACAGGACAGACATGGGTTACCTGGGACAGGACAGACATGGGTTACCTGGGACAGCACAGACATGGGTTACCTGGGGTAGGACAGACATGGGTTACCTGAGGCAGGACACACATGGGTTACCTGAGGCAGGACAGACATGGGTTACCTGGGGCTGGACACACATGGGTTACCTGGGGCAGGACAGACATGGGTTACCTGGGGTAGGACAGACATGGGTTACCTGAGGCAGGACAGACATGGGTTACCTGGGGCAGGACAGACATGGGTTACCTGGGGTAGGACAGACATGGGTTACCTGAAGCAGGACAGACATGGGTTACCTGGGGCAGGACAGAGGATTACCATAATGTCAGGCTACTACAGTGACAAGTTATCAGAGTAATACAGAGGATTTCCAGGGTGTGAGGTTACCAAAGTGACCTGTTGCTAGGGTGACAGGGTACCAGAGTGGGACAGGGAATTGCCAGGATGTCAGGTTACTGAAGTGACAGGGTACCAGAGTGGGACAGGGGATTGCCAGGATGTCAGGTTACTGAAGTGACAGGGTACCAGAGTGGGACAGGGAATTGCCAGGATGTCAGGTTACCAAAGTAACAGATTACCAGAATGAGACTGGGAATTGCCAGAGAAAGGGAAAAGAAAGGGAAGTACTAGGATATGGGATAAGAAGTTTACCAACAGTGGTTTGAAAAGTTACTGTTAGTTCTACTTAGATATATGGTTTTGCTGAATGACAAGTAGAATACAAGTCTTTTCTAAATTCAGAACATTTCTATCTTCTTTTAAATATAATAACAAATGAGTAAATCAAAGAAAACAAAGAGATAATGGATTTTCTAGCAGATCATTGGAGGGAGCATGTGGTGTTTTGTAAGGAATCTCGACTTGCCATTATGTATTACATGTTTGCTGGTTTCTGCTTCACTCTCAACTCGGCATGGGTTCATTTATGCAATCTTCAATAATTATTCTTCTAATATCTTGTACTTTTGTATAAATCACAATGTCATGAAACTCATCTTCGGAAGCTAAAGAGCTTTCAGTTCGTTTAAATGCTAGTGGCAAATACAAGCACTTCTGTTGGTAGGACAAGTACTTCTAACCATTATGTGAGATAATTAAGTTGAATAGACAAAGCATTAAATGTTATTGGCACCAGTGATGTTGTGAATGCTGTGTATGGGTTTGATTGTATAGATAGTATACAGCAGTGTGTGTACCAGTGTCTGTCTTCTTGGTTATTATAGAAAATAAATCTTTGCTTCGGTCCTAAGGAAACCTTTATAGCTATTTGATACATTTAGATATTCATATATATGCAAGAACTGTAAATTATAAATGAATTTTACCATGACAGTACCATATAAAACTGTTGCCTACAAGTAGTGAGGCTTAAGTAAATTTAAGTGTACAAAGTAAAGATGTCATCTGTTTACAGTAAACTCAAGCTTACAAAGATGCAGTGTGTCTCCCCCCCCCCCCCCCCCCCCCCCATTTATTGGATTAATGTAGAGTAAACTCAAGCTTACAAAGATGCAGTGTGTCTCCCCCCTACCCACCCATTTATTGGATCAATGTAGAGTAAACTCAAGCTTACAAAGATGCAGTGTGTCCCCCCCCCCCCCCCCCCCCCCCCCCCCCATTTATTGGATCAATGTAGAGTAAACTCAAGCTTACAAAGATGCAGTGTGTCCCCCCACCCACCCATTTATTGGATCAATGTAGAGTAAACTCAAGCTTACAAAGATGCAGTGTGTCTCCCCCCCCCCCCCCCCCCCATTTATTGGATCAATGTAGAGTAAACTCAAGCTTACAAAGATGCAGTGTCTCCCCCCCCCCCCCCCCCCCACCCATTTATTGGATCAATGTAGAGTAAACTCAAGCTTACAAAGATGCAGTGTCTCCCCCCCCCCCCCCCATTTATTGGATCAATGTAGAGTAAACTCAAGCTTACAAAGATGCAGTGTGTCCCCCCCCCCCCACCCATTTATTGGATCAATGTAGAGTAAACTCAAGCTTACAAAGATGCAGTGTGTCCCCCCCCCCCCCCCCCCCACCCATTTATTGGATCAATGTAGAGTAAACTCAAGCTTACAAAGATGCAGTGTCTCCCCCCCCCCCCCCCCCCCCCCCCACCACCACCACCACCACCACCACCACCACCCATTTATTGGATCAATGTAGAGTAAACTCAAGCTTACAAAGATGCAGTGTTTATCTCCTACCAAGTTCTAGCAAAATTTACTCTGGAATTCTGATTTGATTGATGCTTTGTTTCTGTGCACTTTGAAGAATTTGTGTAAACTACTGCAATGCTGGGATAAAAGGGACCATTATCATGGTGATAATTAAACAATTAATGTCCTAAGGTCAACACTTGGTCAGTGTAGGAACAGGTGTACTGACAATTCCTCGGTATCATACTGCAGCAAGATTCCAGAGATTATCGGGCCACGATTTGTCACAAGGCAGTAAGAAGGGATGGTGGAAATGAATCGGGATGTCTGACCTGCCAACTTAGTGTCATTCTTCATCAGCTAGAAATAGACTTTACTGCCCTGAATGTCTCTCTTCCTGTATCTAACACATCAATTGATACATGCTATCTAGAGGAAGGTATATCGCCCTGAATACACACCTCTAGCATATAGTGCATTATATCCTGGAACTTTAGAAGGGAAATGAATACCACTTCTAGATTTCATCATCGGTGAAACCATAGCTTATTTAACACTGCAGTATGTCTTAGCTATAGGTTATCTTGTGAAAACGGGAATCAGCTTATCTTGATGATGTTACTTTTTTCTATAGAAGAATTTCAGATGTCTATTTTCCGGTTTTATATGGGGGCTTTATTTTGGAGGATACTACTTTACCACACTATAAACACATTGGTCAGGGCATTATTTCAATATAGTCTATTTCAATTTTCAAATTTTGAATGCAAATGCCTCTTGTTATTTTAACATAGCATCACATATACATATGGAATCTTGTGCTGCAACATATAACATTACTAGGTATATGAAGAATGAAATGCTGAATTTTTTGCCAAAAACTGGCTTGTTTGGGAATATGCAATGTTTATTGTAGCAATAATTCTGATAAAATGTGTGTAAAAAAAGTGAGCCTAACACTGAGATTCGTCCGATGGTCTGATATATTGGAGAGTGTACGTTGTTGTCATGTTTCGGTGTTGGCAGCCTTCATCAGAACAACGAGCAAAATAAGTTTTGATAAAAAGATCATTTTGAAACTTATTTTGCTGTTAAAATTCTGTTTTATTTTTGTCTTAGTTATTTGCACCATCACTACTGGCCTACTGTAGTACAGTAGAAGGTATTTTTGATCAAAAGGTTTCCATTCATGGGAATTTTACCTGGCACCGGTAACAATCCTATGGTAGGTGGGGACCGTGTGTGGGAGTTTTACCTGGCACCGGTAACAATCCTATGGTAGGTGGGGACCGTGTGTGGGACTATACCTGGCACCGGTAACAATCCTATGGTAGGTGGGGACCGTGTTTGGGACTATACCTGGCACCGGTAACAATCCTATGGTAGGTGGGGACCGTGTGTGGGAGTTTTACCTGGCACCGGTAACAATCCTATGGTAGGTGGGGACCGTGTGTGGGACTATACCTGGCACCGGTAACAATCCTATGGTAGGTGGGGACCGTGTGTGGGAGTTTTACCTGGCACCGGTAACAATCCTATGGTAGGTGGAGACCCTGTGTGGGACTATACCTGGCACCGGTAACAATCCTATGGTAGGTGGGGACCGTGTGTGGGACTATACCTGGCACCGGTAACAGACCGATGGTAGGTGGAGACCCTGTGTGGGACTATATACCTGGCACCAGTTACAGGAAGTAAACCATTGGATACAGGCTACCAATAGGGGAAGGCCAAACAATTGTTTCTCTCATAATATCAGTGAAGAAACACATGCTTCTCATTAAACTCAAGTTACTAGTAATCACTTGAATTACCACATGAGCAAAAACAGGTTCTTGCATTAAAGATTTTAACAATGAAGAATTGCTACTTTTACATAGAATTATGCTGACAAGTTTTTGTACTTAGAAAAAATATGTCCTATTATGCAGACTGTATGTAACATATTTTTGCTGATATCATTTGTTTTCTTCATTGTGAATTTGTTTTTTCTTCAAAATTATTAGTAAAAAAAAGTTTCATTCATGTGTAACTTTTACCTGTATTTTTATAGAGTTATAGATCCACAAGCTGACTTACTACTATTTCCCAGGAGGGTATTTAACTTAACCAGGTGTAATGTCTACTGAACAAAGTTTATTCAACTGGGACAGATATTAAGTAAACTCATCCATACACACTGCAATAGATCTGTTTATATCCTCTTGTAAAACTAAATTTCACTGGTCAAACAGCTTTGTATATGAACCAATCACATTGGCAGAAATCATACAGATTTTCTTCATTGGTTTATTAAATACTTCCCTTCAGGAATTCCAATTTCTATGTGGTACATACTTTTACTTATCTTGGAGCTACCTTATTTTGCATTTATGTTTTTGCTACAATAGTACGGTACCTATCTAGTAACAATAGGTAATCTATTTAACCTCTCCAGTACAGTACTTATCTAGTAACAATAGGTAATCTATTTAACCTGTCCAGTACGGTACCTATCTAGTAACAATAGGTAATCTATTTAACCTCTCCAGTACGGTACCTATCTAGTAACAATAGGTAATCTATTTAACCTGTCCAGTACGGTACCTATCTAGTAACAACAGGTAATCTATTTAACCTGTCCAGTACAGTACCTATCTAGTAACAACAGGTAATCTATTTAACCTCTCCAGTACGGTACCTATCTAGTAACAATAGGTAATCTATTTAACCTGTCCAGTACGGTACCTATCTAGTAACAATAGGTAATCTATTTAACCTGTCCAGTACGGTACCTATCTAGTAACAACAGGTAATCTATTTAACCTGTCCAGTACAGTACCTATCTAGTAACAATAGGTAATCTATCTAACCTCTCCAGTACGGTACCTATCTAGTAACAATAGGTAATCTATTTAACCTGTCCAGTACGGTACCTATCTAGTAACAATAGGTAATCTATTTAACCTGTCCAGTACGGTACCTATCTAGTAACAATAGGTAATCTATTTAACCTGTCCAGTACCGTACCTATCTAGTAACAATAGGTAATCTATTTAACCTGTCCAGTACGGTACCTATCTAGTAACAATAGGTAATCTATTTAACCTGTCCAGTACGGTACCTATCTAGTAACAATAGGTAATCTATTTAACCTGTCCAGTACCGTACCTATCTAGTAACAATAGGTAATCTATTTAACCTCTCCAGTACGGTACCTATCTAGTAACAATAGGTAATCTATTTAACCTGTCCAGTACGGTACCTATCTAGTAACAATAGGTAATCTATTTAACCTCTCCAGTACAGTACCTATCTAGTAAAGAAGATAATTAATTAATAGTAATAACACTACAAAAATTTAAAATTGTGTAGAGTGTTTGACAGTCAAGACTCGAATGATGACAAAACACTGATAACACGTTTATAACACTTAATAATAATTGTATATCACCTGTATCGCATGCATTGACACGTACCCCATCCCTACACGACTTGGTTTGACCTCTCACCTATGTATCCACTTTGACCACCCGACCTAACACATGTTCACTGTTTAACAACAACTGTGTACCTTGACTATAATACATACATACACTAAGTACACAAATACATTTTAATGGTGAAATATCTATTGTTTTCAAAAGAAATTTTATTAAGAATCTCATGGTTTGTAACACAACTGATACATACAGAAGCTACATCTGTCACAGGTCTGGAGGATAATAACCTTTAGACAACTGTCTGACCTTCCCACAGCTACTAAGTCTGACAATACTTATAAAACATGATTTATGACAAACATCTTGTAAAACTACACCTTCCAAAATTCCATAAGACAAACAATATGTTTAGATGCTCATTTAGGACAGCACAGTCGGCATTTTTAGTGCATCGAATCCTCTAAAACCACTGGTATAGACAGTACTGCTATCCACAGCAATCATCAGTGTTTGTACATCTGGCAAATCTTGAAGAAGCTATTATTCTAGGAAATGTAGAAATAACTATGTAAATTTAACATTTCACCTGTGGTCCAACAGGTATAAAATGTCATTTGATTTTAATATGCCTGTGATAGACACTGCAGCAGGTTGACATTTAACCATTGATAAACCTCATGGAGGAAAGAAGTATTGAAACGCCATTTGGTAGTGTTGATCTAAGTGGAAGCTAGTATTCAAAAGGTCAACAGTATTTACTATATAGCAAATAACCTGTCTTGCTAAGTGTTCTTTGGGTATGATTTCTTGCTGATCAATTTATTTTAAATCCTAGAACCCAGTAATATTTCCTATTGCAGCATTATATCCAATGGAAACTTAGTAAGGACAATTGTACTGTTGCCATTGTCTTTTTATGTGCATATAATCCAAATGTGATGGGAGTATTATGGTATGGCGTTGTCTATTCATCCGTCCCACAGGTGTTAACTTTTGTCAGAAGTTTGCCTTTCAAGGTTCATCATAATATTTAGTTGTATTTTCCTGAGCTGCATTTTGATTCAGTACCTGACATCCCTGTTTATCAGTACATGACATGACGTCCCTGTTTATCAGTACCTGACGTGACGTCCCTGTTCATCAGTACCTGATGTGACGTCCCTGTTTATCAGTACCTGACATGACGTCCCTCTTTATCAGTACCTGACGTGACGTCCCTGTTTATCAGTACCTGAAGTGACGTCCCTGTTTATCAGTACCTGACATGACGTCCCTGTTTATCAGTACCTGAAGTGATGTCCCTGTTTATCAGTACCTGACATGACGTCCCTGTTTATCAGTACCTGACATGACGTCCCTGTTTATCAGTACCTGACATGACGTCCCTGTTTATCAGTACCTGGCATGACGTCCCTGTTTATTAGTAACTGACATGACATCCCTGTTTATTAGTACCTGACATGACGTCCCTGTTTATTAGTAACTGACATGACATCCCTGTTTATCAGTACCTGAAGTGACGTCCCTGTTTATCAGTACCTGATGTGACGTCCCTGTTCATCAGTACATGACGTGATGTCCCTGTTTATCGGTACCTGAAGTGACGTCCCTGTTTATCAGTATCAGACATGATGTCCCTGTTTATCAGTACCTGACATGACGTCACTGTTTATTAGTACCTGACATGACGTACCTGTTTATCAGTAACTGACATGACGTCCCTGTTTATCAGTAACTGACATGACGTCCCTGAGAAAACAAATGTATCAGATTATTATTCCCTGATGAATTGTTAACAAATGTATTTAATTGCAAAAGAGCAAGAGTGTTCATGCTTTACAAGAATTGAAAAAATAAATCAGTCAATATATTAAGAGTGTACATGGGTAGAAGCTGGATAAAGGCGTGTTACAGACATTTTGCAGGCAAAGAGTTCTGCTCGTAATGTGTCGCCTAGCATATCAAGTTACGTAGACATTCTTTGTACCAGGAGAAGAAAAGGTCTGATAAAAACAGTTTTCTGAAATTGATTTACAACATTTAGGATAGTTGCCAAAAATAGAATAAAAGAACTATAAATAGTCCTTGTCAGGAATTCAATTTTAATCCTTGTGATTAAATCAACATTGAATTTGTAAAAATGTTGGATATATCTAGAAACTATTCAGGGAAATCTTGATATAATGTTATTGTTCTACATATTTAAAACGTTTGCCTTCCATACATGTTGCTGCTGGCAGTAATATTGAGAGTGTAAAAGGTGTGATTGTATTGTTTGAAGGCTTTTGGTATTTCTTTGTGAAGGTTTCATCTGTGTCTTATGTAAAACTCTGATAAGTTCCACAATCTTGAATTACATTTGCTTGTATATTTAGTAAGTCTACATAATGATTGTTTGGAAAAGTCATCACTTCAAAATGGCATAGTCAACATTATCCGAATATAACAGTAACTGAAAACATTTCTGTTTTACATCTCATTACTCATACAAATTGTATACTTGAAAATATTCAGTGTGATTACTTCATTATTTAACCTGATGTACTGATGTCAAGATCAGGGTTAATTCACCCAGAGTTTTGGCACATCTAGAGCTTGGCACAGGGTCAGTAGCAAATTGTGTAGAACTTCACCAAGGTATTCAATGTTATTACTGTTGGCAGTGAATCTACAACCTGCAGGGTCTCTGTCAGGCAGCGTATGACCTCCTCACGGTCTCTGTCAGGCAGCGTATGACCTCCTCACGGTCTCTGTCAGGCAGCGTATGACCTCCTCACGGTCTCTGTCAGGGAGCATATGACCTCCTCACGGTCTCTGTCAGGCAGCATATGACCTCCTCACGGTCTCTGTCAGGCAACGTATGACCTCCTCACAGTCTCTGTCAGGCAGCGTATGACCTCCTCACGGTCTCTGTCAGGCAGCATATGACCTCCTCACAGTCTCTGTCAGGCAACGTATGACCTCCTCATGGCCGCTGTCAGGCAACATATGACCTCCTCACAGTCTCTGTCAGGCAGCATATGACCTCCTCACAGTCTCTGTCAGGCAACGTATGACCTCCTCATGGCCGCTGTCAGGCAACATATGACCTCCTCACAGTCTCTGTCAGGCAGCATATGACCTCCTCACGGTCTCTGTCAGGCAGCATATGACCTCCTCACAGTCTCTGTCAGGCAACGTATGACCTCCTCATGGCCGCTGTCAGGCAACATATGACCTCCTCACAGTCTCTGTCAGGCAGCGTATGACCTCCTCAGGGTCTCTGTCAGGCAGCATATGACCTCCTCACAGTCTCTGTCAGGCAACGTATGACCTCCTCATGGCCGCTGTCAGGCAACATATGACCTCCTCACAGTCTCTGTCAGGCAGCATATGACCTCCTCAGGGTCTCTGTCAGGCAACATATGACCTCCTCACGGTCTCTGTCAGACAACATATGACCTCCTCACGGTCTCTGGCAGGCAACATATGACCTCCTCACGGTCTCTGTCAGACAACATATGACCTTCTCATGGCCACTGTTAGGCAGCGTATGACCTTCTCAGGGTCTCTGTCAGACAACATATGACCTCTGGGTCTCTGTCAGACAACATATGACCTTCTCAGGGTCTCTGTCAGGCAACATATGACCTCCTCACAGTCTCTGTCAGGCAACATATGACCTCCTCAGGGTCTCTGTCAGACAACATATGACCTTCTCAGGGTCTCTGTCAGGCAGCATATGACCTCACAGTCTCTGTCAGGCAACATATGACCACCTCACGGTCTCTGTCAGACAACATATGACCTCCTCAGGGTCTCTGTCAGGCAACATATGACCACCTCACAGTCTCTGTCAGACAACATATGACCTCCTCACGGTCTCTGTCAGGCAACATATGACCTCCTCACGGTCTCTGTCAGGCAACATATGACCTCCTTGGCACCGTCAGTATCAGACTTCAACATGAAAATACTTAAATTGACAGACTGATTAAATAACAGTTTTCGTTTAAATTTCAGTGTTTCTACTCACGATACATTCAGTAAATTAGTAGTGTATTCTGATAGAACTAATTATTTAATTAGATAGGGATATTAAAAAATGTGCTGTCATTGTATGTTTTACAGTAGATATGGCAGTTGTTCAGTACTTTATTGGAATGTGGGTCTGATGCAGTTCTTATCTGTATCAATTAAAAACAATACTGATATAAATTATATGGTTTTCATGGTCTGTGAATTCTAATTATATGATACAAATAATATAGAATGTTTTAGATATTTCTTACTGATATATTACAAATTTCCATTCTTTTATAATTAGTCATTATTTGGGTAACATATCACAAGTTTAAAACTATGTTTCATGAATTGATATCAAATCCCAAATTTAGAAAAATACTGAAACTTTCATGCAATAACATAATTGAAATTAAAGTGAGATTTCCTGTGCAAAAGATGAATTTCTATGCTGTTAGCATTATAGGTGTAATGGTGGGCATCGGTAATGAAACCATATATATATATGTATGTTATATTTTAGTAAATCAAATCCTTGATTATAACATACAGTACAATAATGGACATATACTAGCTGATACAGTAAAATGGGGACTATAACCACACTCCTCACACTAGACATATACTGATACAGTAAAATGGGGACTACAAGTATACTCCTAACACTAGACATATACTGATACAGTAAAATGAGGACCACAAGTATACTCCAAACACTAGACATATACTGATACAGTAAAATGGGGACTACAAGTATACTCCTAACACTAGACATATACTGATACAGTAAAATGAGGACCACAAGTATACTCCTAACACTAGACATATACTGATACAGTAAAATGGGGACTACAAGTATACTCCTAACACTAGACATATACTGATACTTCTCACACTAGACATATACTGATACAGTAAAATGAGGACCACAAGTATACTCCTAACACAAGACATATACTGATACAGTAAAACGGGGACTACAAGTAAACTCCTAACACTAGACATATACTGATACAGTAAAACGGGGACTACAAGTATACTCCTTACACTAGACATATACTGATACAGTAAAACGGGGACTACAAGTATACTCCTTACACTAGACATATACTGATACAGTAAAATGAGGACCACAAGTATACTCCTTACACTAGACATATACTGATACAGTAAAAAGGGGACTGCAAGAACGCTCCTCACACTAGACATATACTGATACAGTAAAATGGGGACTATAAGTATACTCCTCACACTAGACATATACTGATACAGTAAAGTGGGGACTACAAGTATACTCCTAACACTAGACATATACTGATACAGTAAAACGGGGACTACAAGTATACTCCTAACACTAGACATATACTGATACAGTAAAAAGGGGACTGCAAGTATACTCCTAACACTAGACATATACTGATACAGTAAAATGGGGACTATAAGTATACTTCTCACACTAGACATATACTGATACAGTAAAATGGGGACTACAAGTATACTCCTAACACTAGACATATACTGATACAGTAAAATGGGGACTACAAGTATACTCCTCACACTAGACATATACTGATACAGTAAAATGGGGACTATAAGTATACTTCTCACACTAGACATATACTGATACAGTAAAATGGGGACTACAAGTATACTCCTAACACTAGACATATACTGATACAGTAAAACGGGGACTACAAGTATACTCCTAACACTAGACATATACTGATACAGTAAAACGGGAACTACAAGTATACTCCTAACACTAGACATATACTGATACAGTAAAAAGGGGACTGCAAGTATACTCCTAACACTAGACATATACTGATACAGTAAAAAGGGGACTGCAAGTATACTCCTAACACTAGACATATACTGATACAGTAAAACGGGGACTACAAGTATACTCCTAACACTAGACATATACTGATACAGTAAAAAGGGGACTGCAAGTATACTCCTAACACTAGACATATACTGATACAGTAAAAAGGGGACTACAAGTATACTCCTAACACTAGACATATACTGATACAGTAAAACGGGGACTACAAGTATACTCCTAACACTAGACATATACTGATACAGTAAAAAGGGGACTATAAGTAAACTCCTTACACTAGACATATACTGATACAGTAAAAAGGGGACTATAAGTAAACTCCTTACACTAGACATATACTGATACAGTAAAAAGGGGACTATAAGTAAACTCCTTACACTAGACACTCCTTATACTAGGAATACTCTAAAGTACCCCTATGATGTTCTATGCTCGACTTATCTGTTGCTGTTTACAAGTTGTAAAATAAAGTTAAGATTGGGACACAAAGACTTAACACAAAGACTAAATGTGTAATAGACATCTCTATGTCATTTCTCCATAAGTTTTCATATTGGTATGTAACAGATCTAAATATAACACTGAGGAAGCTCAGTGATGCAGCTGTCATGGTCATAAATTACCAAACAATATCACATTAATGGTGGGAAGGAAAAAGTCAACCACATTATCAGACACTGTTAACAGATGAGTTCTTAATTACCAAATCAGATCTATTGGAATCATACCTCCAGATTATATAGGAAGTAAGTTACAATGATGGAGATGTGCCCGAGAGAAAAAACAAAGGAGGTTTCAAGATGTGCTCTGAAGTATGCGATAAGTGCTGTGACTGGTCCTGGCAGATGGAAACAACCTGTTGAGACTGCTGTGCATTACATAACGGTTACATGTAGATGTTGGTGACTAACAACAGACCTGCACTGCTGCACAATGGGTGTACTGATGTGTAGACAAGGTTTATAATCACCCGTTTATCTGATCTTAATGCCGTACAGGTAATCACTGATGTTGGGAATGTTTTGTTATTGAAGGGCCTGTGACACATTGAGGAACTGTTGCGAGGAAACACACAGACCTACATATTTATTGTTACTATGGTTAATTCTGGGTACATGTTTATAAACAGTTGTTCTACCCACTTCCAGCTGAGGGCTTGGAAGATAATTTTAAGCTGGTTTTTTTTTCTCCCAATTTTGTCGTTGAAAAAAAAAAATCATGATCTGATAAAATATATATTGTGTTTCAAGTGACTCTCTCAAATGTATACACAAAATGCCTGGTTTAAGTTTTGGCAGATTGTTTGGATATGTTGATTAAATATGCCAGGAAGATATATTGAAGTAGGAATATTGTGGTGTCAGCGGTAATTATCTCATAGAGTTATTTCCCTTGGTATGTTTATAAAATAGTTAATGTCACAGTGTTGACAGGTTCCTAGAACACACCTTAACCAAACATTACGCTACATTCTCAACATTGTGAGTTTTTTATTTTGCTTAAAACTTATTGAGATATGTGTCAGAATTTTTTTAGTTCAAAATGTTTCTGATAAATTTCTAAATGTTGACTTCTTTCATTCTCTTGTACATCAAAATAAAATAAATAAAAAAGAGAGAAACTTCAGACTATTTATCACTTGCTGTTAAGATTTTTAGTTTTATGAAACCAACACACTTAATGTTTTTACATTTCCGTGTCATTTCTATCCATCTTTAGCATCAATATCCCAAAACTCCATTTTACGCAGAAGCAATATCAGCAATGAAATTATCTCATGTGGGCCTCTGAAAGAATTATAAACATCCTGGATCATGTATGTCCAATCTAACATCTGGGCGAGGGAGGGGACATTACGGCTTTCCAGGGATGGTATCTCCAATCCAGAAACTTGGAGGATGATGGATCTTCCAAAGCTCCTGCCAAATAATCAGTAGAATGTATATTACAAACTCAGGGAGTGTTACACATCTCACTGACATTGATTATCAACGTATCCCATCAAGGTTAATTTAGTAATTTTAATAAATGTTTATCTGAGAGAGTCTCTCAAAATGAAAGATTTACAGCATTCCTGTAGTATAAAACCATGTGTCGAAATCAAGGATTTAAATGAATGTCAACTTGTATCAGGCTATTTTCTGTTGTTATAATACACAATAACAGTATCCTATATCAGTCATTAGATAAACAGAATGTAACAGATTTCTTATAAGAAACTTCGATGTTGTATTTTACAAAAGAAACAGGAAACCTGAATACATAAAAAAAACAAGTTTGTGTTTGCTATTTTGGTTTATTAGGATTCCGAAGATGTTTATCAAAACAGTAAAAAATTATACACGGTAAACTAATGTTTTGCTTGCCTGTGTTTTAGAATTGACTTTTATGTAATATCTGTAGTTGCTCATGTAAATGGAAGCTGTTGATACAGAGAAGCTGTACATGTTTAGACCGGTAGGACTCCTTTGTGTCTTAACTTCCTGTTATTACTGTTGTAAAACTGAGGCATAAATATACATTTCCTTTCTCTACCTTGATTGAAGTTAATTTTCCTTGAGTTTTATGGCCAGACAAACATCAATGTTACAAAACAATGAGCTTTGAAATCCAGAAATACCTCGTCTGACATTAATGGTCAGCCTTGTTTTCAATTACATGTGCAACGCTGAGTTCGTTATTGTAATCAAATTGATGTCCCTCCAGGATTGGTTACTGATTATTGACAATCTCATGAAGACGTTTCCAAATTCAAAGATGAAGTTTTTCAGTCTTTTAAGTGATTACAGCCTAATTTTAGACATTTAGTGTATTCAAAAATAGCTTCCTTCTTTGTTAGATTATGAAATCCAGGCCTTTTTTAGCCCATGAGCCAGATTTTATCTTGCAAATCATTACACACAATTCGCCATGTTTAAGTCACTTTCATAGAGTTTAGCAATATTGTACATGTGTTTGGAGATGTCTTATGTTAATTAGTACTCTATATAATACATGTGTAGTACATATACTGTAAATCACTTAGATTTTGTGAAAACTTAATTTTGCAAAGGTACCTGTTCTGACATATTTGCGACCACATGATTGACCAAATGCTGATCTAGACATGATTTAATTCGCGAATGATGAGAATGCTGATCTAGACATGATTTAATTCGCGAATGATGAGCTATTAGAGTTATGGACTCTGCAAGACTCCTAAAATTATTTGTTATTCGAAAACATATTTGTGATTCACTCTTCTCACATATTAACTCAAAAATAGATCCTACGTGAAATGTGATTGACAGCAGTACCAGTAACGCACATAAGATCTGGTTGTTCAGTGGAAATTCAGTCTTCAACTCACATGGACTGTGTATTTGTATCAGTTATAATTTTCCAAATAAGGATTAATTAATTAGCATTGTCATATTTCTTTTCATAATACAGCCCTGTAATAAAAAAGGTACCAAGAAAAACTACACTTTCTATTTTCTTGTATGTTGGTGGAACACACAGCTATTTTTGTCTGGCTATAATCAACTTAACATTTAATCTCTCTGGACAACTTGCTATTTATAATTGATAGAAATTGGCCCTAGCCAGCTTAGCAGTAGCTTCATACAGTGGCTAATTAGTAACATATATGATGTTAGTTGACCATTAAATAACACCATTTCCTGTGCAGGGGTCAGTCTGGACACAGATTAATGTTGATAACAACAGGTATAGGCTAATGTAGCCCTGTCTGAATGGTCATTGTGGTCAGAATAACAGAGTGGACAGGTCTGGACCATTTCCTGTGCCCCCCCTATAATGTTGACAGACTCCAGTCAGCCAAACTGAGGGGGTGCTAGATGATGTCCGTGTCTGTTAGTTATGGGATAGGTAATGCCATGTAATATTTACATCATTGGTTGACTGAGTACAAGATGGAATTCCTTAGGTCAAAACATAGTGCATTTTTGGCAGGTTGTTTATATCTTTAAACTTCAGGTTGAATACACAATATGTCATTCTGTTAATAAGTTTACATAACCCACAATAAAGAACTCCTTGATTTTATGATAGACTGTGTAAAGTAGACCTTTGCCTTGGCTGGGCTTAATCAACTGTGCTTTCTCAATCTTTGCTGTTGTCTTATTGTAATGTGCAAACATGGTTGTACAGGACTATTTTTCTTCTGGCCCTATAAGATAAAGGACTGGAGTATGTGTACAAAGTTTTCCTCGCCTAGGCCCTGGCCCTATACTATAAATGACCAGTCTGTCTGTACAAAGTTTCCCTGTCAAGACCCTGGCCCTATAACATAAAGGACTGGAGTATGTGTACAAAGTTTTCCTCGCCTAGGCCCTGGCCCTATACTATAAATGACTGGACTGTCTGTACAAATTTTCCCCCGCCCAGACCCTGGCCCTATAACATAAAGGACTGGAGTATGTGTACAAAGTTTCCCTGCCCAGGCCCTGGCCCTATACTATAAATGACTGGTCTGTCTGTACAAAGTTTCCCTGCCCAGGCCTTGGCCCTAAGGACTGGACTGTCTGTACAAAGTTTTCCCTGCCTTGGCCCTGGCCCTGGCCCTGGCCCTGGCCCTATAATATAAATGACCGGTCTGTCTGTACAAAGTTTCCCTGCCCAGGCCTTGGCCCTATAATATAAATGACCGGACTGTCTGTACAAAGTTTCCCTGCCCAGGCCCTGGCCCTATAACATAAACGACTGGACTGTCTGTACAAATTTTCTCTGCCCAGGCCCTGGCCCTATACTATAAATGACTGGTCTGTCTGTACAAAGTTTCCCTGCCCAGGCCTTGGCCCTAAGGACTGGACTGTCTGTACAAAGTTTTCCTCGCCCAGACCCTGGCCCTATAACATAAACGACCGGACTGTCTGTACAAAGTTTCCCCGCCCAGGCCCTGTCCCTAAAACATTAAGGATTGGGTAGTTACTGTAAACAGTAATTTGTTTTGCCCTGACCTAGGCCCTAGGGTAAAGATTTGGGGTTTATGTACATGCAGGAGGTTTTTTTGCCCCGACCCTATGATAACGGGTGGTAGTTACTGTACACAGTAGCCAGGTATTTCATTTTGCCCTGACCTAGGCCCTAAGGTAAAGGGTTAAGTGTCTGTACATGTAGTAGGTATTTTTGCCTAGACCCTATGATAAAAGGCAGAAATGACTGTACACAATGACTATACCAGATATTTTTGCCCTGGCCCATGCTTTTAATAAAGGACTGTAAAGACTGTATCAGATAGTTTTGCGCAGGCCTTGGCCCTATGACAAAAGTCATTATACAAGGTATTTTGCTCCCACCTTGGCCTTATGATAAAGCGCTACGGTGACTACCAGGTAGATTAAGTTTGCCCTGGCCTAAGCCCTACGATAAAGGGCAGAAGTGAGCATACCAGGTATTTTTTGGGCTTGCCTTGGTCCAATGTGAAAGGCTACAGTGACTGTACAAAGTATTTTTGCTCTGGCGGGCAGGCACTATGAGAAGTGATACATTGACTTCACTTTTTTTGTTTGCCCTGGCCCAGAGGGTGGAGGGGGGTCTGTACTTGTTAACCCCTACCCTGACTATGAATTGAATTGGCCTGGTTGGTGGGGTTAGGTAAAAAGCTACAGATATTTGTTGTATGTATATACTGACATAGGACTAATCAACACCACCTGGACTGTTGTTGGATAGGTATTGGGGATGTTTACCTTGACTGGACTCCTTCCCCTCCAACAGTAGGCTGGATGCTATTATACCACAGCCACACTTACTGAGGAATAAGATCGACCAGACTCAGCTGTTATCATTAGCATTTCAGAGAGAGCACATATGAGTTCCCCCTTCTCTGAGAATGGTGTCTGCCCTGGAACTGGTGGATGTTGAGTAGCAGTGCACACTGCTAGTCTGCCTGGCCAGGCAGCTGGGTTGGACCTGTGTAGTGTACCCACATGTCACCAAAGGGTCAGACATGGTCACCTATGGTCATCTCATCCACACCATCACATTGCTCAGACAAGGACATACACGGACATCAAACGTACAGCCACCATTAAACTGGACTCAGATGCTGTAACCTGTACCTAATATACATTTGACCTAAGGTTTACACTGTATTACTACTGATATAGACTAATATTGGTCTGTGTGGCATTGGACTACTGGTGTTGTTGTGACCTATGGGGCTGACTTGTTGAAGGGCCCAGCTGATAGACCCCCAGCTGGTTGGTAAACAGCTGACTGGCTGGCTGATGTGTAGAGACTAGTCAGTACTGTCACAACTGCAGGTCAGGGATGTGTGGACAGAGAGCTCCATGTACATAAACTGTGGACTATGTAGATAACGTGTGCAATATATATTTTATTTATTTATTTATTTAATTTATTTAATTTATTCAACTATTTATTGGAAAAAACTAGCGAGATCAGTATGACTTGTCTCGTTCAGAACACTACAACACCATCAGTTGGAGGTGAGTACATGTTTTTGTTCAAGTTGTTATATATATTTGTTCATGTTTTGTTCTTCATCTTGGAGAAGATTCTAGAAATTTTCTGACAAATTTCAATTAACAGCTCAACGCAATTTTCTGTGTGTATTGTGGTACTCTGTCTATTGATTAGATGCGTTAGTTTGGAAACTAAGAATATACATAAAGATGTTGTATATAGAATTCAAATAGAGACTGGTCTAAGGATCTATAGATTTAGATAATGTAGAATATAATGTTCATACAGGGACTGTATGTTGTACATGATATTGCCTTTATTTCTGTTTTACACTGGATTATACATAGTAATCTTTGTATTGATGTGGTTTCTGTTGATGTTAGGGTTTCATTATTGTGTTAATTATAATGACCTTGTTGTCTTTTAACTAGATAATAAAGATAGTAATTGAGGAGAGTAAATACAAATTAGAAACAAGTGATGAGAGGGTTTCTGACCTTGAAATGTAATGGGAGAGATGCTGAGGTATTATACAGCTTCGTCAGTGGTAAGTGTACTGGACATGTACACTCTATAGTGTTGACAGACTGACCAGTAGAAAACTGGGCTGTAAATTACACTGGACATTCATAGGCTGACATAGGTCTAATGCACAGGAAACCATGTACTAATTATATCTCTAACCTTGGGCACCTGTGTTACTGATGAAAATCGTTAATATTATACAGTGGACATTTTTGTCCATTCTGTATTTACTAAATCAGTAGATATGCACGTTTGGATACACTGGAGTTTGGAATATTGAGTTTAACCACCTTTTCAATTTCAACATATGCATTAATTGAAGATCAACTCCAGAAATTTCCAATTTTACTGAAACATATTTCAAAATAGTAAAGAAAAAATGTTAAGAGGGCTTTTATAATTCAAATGTTGAGCATTATGATTTGGCAGATACCTTAAAACATCATTTACTCTGACTTAAAAATTTAATTGCTGTTTAAGTATCATTTTTGTCTATTTCTTATTAAATGTAAATGAGTTCTATGAATTTTTGTGTTTCTCACTAATGAAAAGAAAGTTGATGCTGGTAAATAGTGAAAATCAGAACTCGTGGAACACAATATATAATGTTTGGCAGACAGCAATTGCAGTTTGGCAGTAAGTAATGTAAAAGTGAGCTGCAAGGTAAAGTTATTGATGGCGAAACGGCAGAAAATGGAAACAGAATGGACCGAGTTATCATTTCGCTTAGATCCCCCCAAAATAAATAGCCTACCTCATTAGCGATGTTATTAGGTTTATGTGTGGAACATCATTGGCAGTAGATTTATTTGACAGGTCTACCTGTATGTTTGGATGGCTGTTTGTAGGTGCATGCTTCTACAGAAAGGTTAATGCTGTTTTTTCAAGTTATATAATCAGGAGGGATGACAGGGGAGTGAAAGTATAGTTGGGCCACATCATAAAGAGTATTGTTGTAGGTCAGCTTACTCAGCATATCTCTACAGAACACTTGTTATTAATGCATCACAAACCGAACATACAAAATGTATATGGGCCACAGGTTCAGGTCTAATTATAAGGTTCCAATAAACAACTCAGGCTCTTAGAGATTATCTATCTAGAACTGGTGCTTACAGATTTTTGATTTCAGGCCAGAGATGTTCAGATAATGCACAAAATGAAGATTAATCTTAAAGAATGATTAATTGAGCAGCACATTACCAGGTGTTTGCATGTGTTTGATACCACAATTCTTGCATAATTTCTCAGGTTTTGGATGTGGTTGTGTGGTCATTTTGGGCTTGTCGTAATGGCAATTAGATAAGTTCAGCTGTTGTAAGGATTTAAAACCACTTTAAATATATATTAAACAACTGCTACATTTTTCAATTTTCTTTAAACCTACATAGCATTGGTTTCTTTAAGGATAACCACCTATGACATTACAGTAACCATCAATAATTGGTACAGGTAAAAGTGGGATCCTAGAGGCTGTACTACAGAGTAGATACAATAACACCCACACCAAAATCACCATGTACCAGGATATCATGGGGACATTTGATTGTCACTCTCTCACCAGACATGTCCAGGATATCATGGGGACATTTGATTGTCACTCTCTCACCAGACATGTCCAGGATATCATGGGGACATTTGATTGTCACTCTCTCACCAGACATGTCCAGGATATCATGTGGACATTTGATTGTCACTCTCTCACCAGACATGTCCAGGATACCATGGGGACATTTGATTGTCACTCTCTCACCAGACATGTCCAGGATACCATGGGGACATTTGATTGTCACTCTCTCACCAGACATATGTCCAGGGTATCATGGGGACATTTGATTGTCACTCTCTCACCAGACATGTCCAGGATATCATGAGGACATTTGATTGTCACTCTCTCACCAGACATGTCCAGGATATCATGGGGACATTTGAGTGTCACTCTCTCACCAGACATGTCCAGGATACCATGGGGACATTTGATTGTCACTCTCTCACCAGACATGTCCAGGATATCATGGGGACATTTGATTGTCACTCTCTCACCAGACATGTCCAGGATATCATGGGGACATTTGATTGTCACTCTCTCACCAGACATGTCCAGGATACCATGGGGACATTTGATTGTCACTCTCTCACCAGACATGTCCAGGATATCATGGGGACATTTGATTGTCACTCTCTCACCAGACATGTCCAGGATATCATGTGGACATTTGATTGTCACTCTCTCACCAGACATGTCCAGGATACCATGGGGACATTTGATTGTCACTCTCTCACCAGACATGTCCAGGATACCATGGGGACATTTGATTGTCACTCTCTCACCAGACATGTCCAGGATACCATGGGGACATTTGATTGTCACTCTCTCACCAGACATATGTCCAGGGTATCATGGGGACATTTGATTGTCACTCTCTCACCAGACATGTCCAGGATATCATGAGGACATTTGATTGTCACTCTCTCACCAGACATGTCCAGGATATCATGGGGACATTTGATTGTCACTCTCTCACCAGACATGTCCAGGATATCATGGGGACATTTGATTGTCACTCTCTCACCAGACATGTCCAGGATATCATGTGGACATTTGAGTGTCACTCTCTCACCAGACATGTCCAGGATACCATGGGGACATTTGATTGTCACTCTCTCACCAGACATGTCCAGGATATCATGGGGACATTTGATTGTCACTCTCTCACCAGACATATGTCCAGGGTATCATACCAGGTCTCCAAGACCTCCTGCTGACTGACAGATGTCTACAAAGTACCAGCTGTATATGTTCTACCACTTACTAGACCTGCCCCTGAAGGGCTCCACAGTAGGGGTCGAGTGTGGTTACTGGGTGTCCTGCTGAGGAAGACCACTCTACAGGGAGTTGTTTCTGATTTATGTAGGACTCCTAATTAAAATAATGTCTCTATACCTAGTGAGAGATCTAGTCAGAACAGTAGAGGCACACTTCCCATAATTATGATGATCTTGGCCAGATTGATTAATACTTAAAGGAATGTATTCAGATCTATACTGTATGGTATGTTATAAAGTTATCATGTCTCATACTCATTGTAAATAGGAATTTAAACTGGAGTATCATCATTATGGAATATAATGATTTTTATTGGTCAAGGTGAAAGGGTCAATGGTTACACTTAAAAAAAATTATGAGAAGATGTGTGTTTAACTTTGTGCTCTTGGCATTTATTGATAACACATAATTAATTGAATAATCATTAGCTTTATATGCTTCACTTCAGTAAGAAACACTCTGTGAGTATTTTAAAATGAAGTTTAATTTGATTCCATTAACATGAATGCCCAGTGCATATTTAAATGGGGAAGTAACAGAAAGATTGTAGTGGTTTATAATTACTGGACAGAGAGTAGAATGGGTATACTAGTTTGATCTCTTAGTGATAACATGTATATGGTATATGGTGGCGACGGCAACAACATGTTATGGTATATGGTGGCGACGGCAACAACATGTTATGGTATATGGTGGCGGCGGCAACAACATGTTATGGTATATGGTGGCGGCGGCAACAACATGTTATGGTATATGGTGCCGGCGGCAACATGTTATGGTATATGGTGGGGGTGGCAACAACATGTTATGGTATATGATTGTATAGTGATGGTATTGTAACTAATAGAAAACAAACCCTTTCTTACAGGAGAGTTGTCATACACCGATTACAGCATCTGAGCTGTGAGGCTGTTTGTTGTGACATAATCCTACCATTTAAACTGAATTTGCCAGAGTTCAGCATTGGTATCCTCCAGTTAGTTTGTGAGTGTTGTTTTACTTTGAGGAATAGATAAGGTCACATCTGATGGCTCTCTAATGACATATAACTGATAAGTGAGTTTCATGGCTACCAAAGTGTTTTTGTATGGGTGTATCTGCCATCATAGAAGAGCTGTATTACCCTCTGGCCTTTACGGTAGTCTACTTTCACTTTCTTATGTAAATACACTAGGTTTTATGATTCTTCAGATCAAGTTGATAATATACTAATCTGTCGTGTTCATATCTCAGAATTATACAGCACACCCATTATGATAAAGATGTTTAATTTTTTTCCAGATTAAAACAGTTTTCTATTTTAGTTTCGTATCAGTGATATCAGGGTGATAGACCTAGCTATGTATGTTAGATTAATTTGATCAAGTGAACTGGATTATGAAGATAGGACTGGTTAGCGCCTGCTGAGCATGCTGTATCTAAGCTGTATTGTGTATACCTCCTGAGGTACTTTGTCTATGTTATGTAATGTATTGCCTCAAGGCCATGTTACAATTCTGACAGATTCTATAAACAAACTTGTTATAATAAACCACACTTGAACGCATTCCAGAGGCTTGTACAATTTGTAATGCTGTGTGGGCAGAAATTATACCATTTCATCAGTAGAAAATATACCACTGGGTGGATGAAAAAATATACCACTGGGTGGATGGGGAAAATATACCATTGGGTGGATGGGGAAAATATACCGTTGGATTGATGTGGAAAATATAACGCTGGGTGGATGGGGAAAATATAATGCTGGGTGGATGGGGAAAATATAACGCTGGGTGGATAGGAAATATATCGCTGGGTGTATGGAAAATATAACACTGGGTGGATGGGGAAAATATAACGCTGGGTGTATGGGAAATATAACACTGGGTGTATGGGAAATACACTGTATAACCGTACTTACTAGTTGTCCCTCTATAACCATACAGACCAGTTGTCCCTCTATAACCATATACAGACCAGTTGTCCCTCTATAACCATACAGACCAGTTGTCCCTCTATAACCATACAGACCAGTTGTCCATTTATAACCATACAGAACAGTTGTCCATCTATAACCATACAGACCAGTTGTCCCTCTATAACCACATAGACCAGTTGTCCCTCTATAACCACACAGACCAGTTGTCCCTCTATAACCATACTAACTAGTTGTCCCTCTATAACCATACTAACTAGTTGTTACTCTATAACCATACTAACTAGTTGTCCCTCTATAACCATACTAACTAGTTGTCCCTCTATAACCATACTAACTAGTTGTCCCTCTATAACCATACTAACTAGTTGTCCCTCTATAACCACACTAACTAGTTGTTACTCTATAACCACACTAACTAGTTGTTACTCTATAACCATACTAACTAGTTGTCCCTCTATAACCATACTAACTAGTTGTTACTCTATAACCATACTAACTAGTTGTCCCTCTATAACCATACTTATTACTCTATAACCATACTAACTAGTTGTCCCTCTATAACCATACTAACTAGTTGTCCCTCTATATAACTATATACACCTAAATACTGCTGAGCCAGCAGTGGCACAAGTGTTGGAAGCAGTCACAATGCAAAGCGACAGTTAAAGCCAAAGCCGTGGAGATCTATAGATATGGAGATGAGTAGGAGAAAATGTTACTAGCTATAGGCTATGTCCAGGGCAAGCGTAAAGGGGTCAGTCACCTGACCTTGTAAAGGTGGCCAGCAGTTCACTTGGAAGTCTGCCTAAGTTATGGAGATGTAACAATATCTACATACTGATTGATTTGCTCTATCCTTATTGGAAATTAATAAAATATTGTTACACAGTCAGGGATCAATCTAGAGTTTAGGGGAATATACCCTTTTCTGTATTCAGGGGAAAATAGCTGGGGTTCCAATGCAAGGGGCCACAGACTGAAAATGATTTTAAGCATTCCAAGACTATTTAGATTGGCTCTACTGACAGCTTTCAAGCGTGTGAGATTCTTTTTAAAAAACAGAAAATAAACACAGTAAATATTTCTTCCAGGGGGTTTACTTGTTTCACTGGGACACTATTGCATATATGTCTACATATTCTGTATCCATATTAAAGATTAAGCCTAGCTTCTCTCTTTCTTATTTTTGAATATGTCCACCATTTTTTCCAAATCATATTTGGAAAATTCCTCTTTTTTTCCCTCGGAACATATCCTCATCAGTGCATCAAGTGACCCTGACCAAGACAATTCCTTCGTTTGAAAGTCCACTGCCGGCCTGGTTGTCATTTGTGTCCGTCCTTGGTTTCTTGCTGAACAAATCTTTTAGTTTCTTTGTTCCCAATGCATCCCTTTTGGAAAGCTTTTTCACGTAGAATCGGTCTTTGTGAGACATAATTGTAAACGTAAACAGTGTTAAGAATTGTTATCATGCCACCGGAAGCATGTGTAGTCGATTACTAGTCTCGTTCAATGCAACCAGACGCTTGCTGATAGTACACGGAAAATGTGACGTGTCAAGCGCCTGATTGAACGAGACAAGAACAAGATTTAATATTCGCCTCGATAATTATTTCTTGCAAAACAAAACAAAATGATCTCGGAGAAAACATCAAAAAGTAATCTATTATGAAGTAGGGGAAATTGTATGAGAAAACAGTATTTTCCAGGTAGAAATAGGGGAAATATCTAAGTTCCAAGGGGAATATTCTGCAGAAGGGGAATTTTATCACCGAGGGGAAACTACCGAATACCGGTAGTAAAACGGCCCTAGATTGATCCCTGACAGTAGTTGTTAGGGATATAGCCGGGGTCCAGGAGCATAGGAAAGCATTATACAACATTGGGATATAGCTAGGGTCCAGGAGCACAGGAAAGCATTATACAACATTGGGATATAGCCGGGGTCCAGGAGCACAGGAAAGCATCATACAACATTGGGATATAGCTGGGGTCCAGGAGCACAGGAAAGCATCATACAACATTGGGATATAGTCGGGGTCCAGGAGCAGGGATATAGCCGGGGTCCAGGAGCATAGGAAAGCATTATACAACATGGCGATATAGCTAGGGTCCAGGAGCATAGGAAAGCATTATACAACATTGGGATATAGCCGGGGTCCAGGAGCATAGGAAAGCATTATACAACATTGGGATATAACCAGGGTCCAGGAGCACAGGAAAGCATTATACAACATGGGGATATAACCAGGGTCCAGGAGCAGAGGAAAGCATTATACAACATTGGGATATAGCTAGGGTCCAGGAGCACAGGAAAGCATTATACAACATTGGGATATAGCCAGGGTCCAGGAGCAGAGGAAAGCATTATACAACATGGGGATATAGCCAGGGTCCAGGAGCAGAGGAAAGCATTATACAACATTGAGATATAGCCGGGGTCCAGGAGCAGAGGACAGCATGATATAGCCAGGGTCCAGGAGCAGAGGACAGCATGATATAGCCAGGGTCCAGGAGCACAGGAAAGCATCATACAACATTGGGATATAGTCGGGGTCCAGGAGCACAGGAAAGCATCATACAACATTGGGATATAGTCAGGGTTCAGGACATCCCCAGTATGTTAAGAAAAGTTACAAGGATATTTGAGGTGTTGTTCAAGAGGGTTACAGGGGTATTTAAGAGGGCATTGAGGGTTACAGGAATGTTGAAAGTAGGGGGGTGTCAGGAGGGTTATAGGGGTGTTTAGGAGTTATTAAGGGGGGTTACAGGGACGTTGGGGGTTGGGCTGTTCAGCAGTGTTATAGGGGTATTTAGGAAGGTATTAAGGAGGGTTACAAGGATATTTTGGAGGGGTTGCTCAGGAGAGTTATGGGGGTATTTAGGAGTTATTAAAGAGGGTTACAAGATTGTTTAGAAAGAGAAGTTTGATGCTTAAAGTTCTGCTTTAGTTTGTTTGTTCCCTGTCGTTTGGAGCTGGGATGAGTTCTTTTTTCAAGCACTGCAGATTTCTGTGTCTCTCTAAGAGTCAGTTTGAGAGATTATGTACCTAGGATGGTTTAGTAGGCCATGATGATGGAAATCTCATCACCACAGCTGATATAAGTCATCTATTAAGCACTTCTCTGACTGAGTCACTTCCTGTCAGGGGATCCTTTATTGTCATCTTGACCAGGCACTTCCTGTGGAGAGCTCTTGACCAGCCACATCCTCTGAATACCTGTAAGTTGATGAGATAGGCTGTGGTAATCTGAAGCTATCATCAGAAGTAAGAAAAAGTGATGTTGTCTGAGGATTGTGTACCTTCTTGGTCCATTGACTGATCACCTAAACAGATGGTTCTCAAGGGAATTGTTTTAACACAGGTCTTGGCATGGATTAGAATGTATATGTTGATGGTGTGATGTTTATTACTAGAAACAATGCTTGATTATACCCTCATATTTTATAGGTGTATATGGATCCACCCCAAATACATATGTACCATATTTATTCACAAATAAGCCCCTGCCAAAAGTTCACAAAGAAGCCATCCCCAAACTTTAATACAGCAATGGCACTGAACTTGGACACTTATTTGAGGATTAATACAGTATGTGTCCTTGATGACACCATTCCTTTCATATCTAGTTGTTGTTACACAATTAGTCTCACAGATGTTTCTCTGTCATCTGTAGAAGTTGTATATTTATTCTCTCCACTTAGTCAAAGAGGGATATAGTCATCACTTGGTCTGCCTTCGTTCCCTTGTTAGTTAGTTCAACAATCCTTTTGTACAAGATATTTTGTGAACCTTCATCAAATTTAGTTTGTGTTTGTACCATAGTATCATCACATCAAGTTCTACTCCTGAGTCAATTTTGGTAATCATCAGCCATTATTGAAGGGTCAAAGGTTATAACTGACTGCTTCTGAAATAAAAAGTTTATGTACAAAATATCTCACATGGTTTGAATTTGGTGCCATATCAAACAAGGTCAAAGGGTGAAAGGTCACACTTTACCACTTTTTCCAATATCAATGTGAGACACCCACGACTCCAACCCCCACTCCATATCCCCCAACTGTGTATATTTCCACTCAAGCCATACTTTAGGGTATCATCACTTCCAAGGTTGGTGGTGTAGATCAGAAACTGCAGATATTAAAATATTTATGGCAGTAAATTGGTCAATGCTAAAAAAAAACCTCTGAAGCTGATTTGGTAGCTGAGTTGTGAAAAACAGCCAGACAAATCATCTGAGATAAATCGACATCCAGCAGGAGGGTATTTCTATTGACCCACTTCTGTAATGTCATGTTGATGAAGCAACTTTCGTGGAATTATAGTAATGAAAGCAGAATTAAAAAATGAAGCAATTTGATAAGGGATGGTAATTACAGGGTAGGTAGTGGTCTATGTAGGTCCTTGGGGAGTTGTGAGGTAACATGTATACACAGTTGAGAATATAAGGGATATATAAACCCAGCCTTATAGTGCAGTGATACCACATGTTTTACACATTGGCCTGGTATTTTCTTCAGTGGTAATAAGCAGCAACACATTCTGATGAGGATGAGTCAGGCTACAATCTTTCTCTATCTCCTACGTTTTCATTCATCCGCAGCATACGCACCAATATGTTACTAATTATAGCAGATTTGTTGGGACATTTTTCAAAAAAAATAAAATAGCTTGTTATACGTCAGTAGATATTGGGGCAGCCATTTATAATTGACTCGGACAGAGTTGTGGGCAACTGCTACTGCTCCTATCAGAAATGGCATCAGAATTAATGGCCTTTATCATATGTAGACATTTATTCCAATTAATCCTGGTACATTCAATCATATTCACATTAAATTTGTTAACTCATAATTTAACATGAAACATGAGTTTACCTTTCTCGTATGGCTTTTTCTTAAACTCTATAAAAGTAGATTATGACGTCTGAAATGGGATGAAAACTTAGACAATTTACTGATGCTATTTTGGATCTATTTATGTTTTCTGATTTAAATTTTATAGTCGAGTCTGCATTGAGGGAGAAAATTTAATTTCAACCGAAGTTTACTTCTGATAAGTGTCAAATTCATATATGGTATAAGAAGAAACACTTCAAAAGGTTTAGTCATGCTTGTTCATTAAAACATCTTGGTAAAATATTGTATATGACAACTTCAAATTTATTTTACAGACTGTTATAATATATCCAGTACATCTGTGTACCAGTGCCAAGAACATTAAGCCAAAAACAGATCTGTCCAAATTCAAACGGCTTGTATTCATTATTTGTTTTGAATTTGAATAAGGAGAAGAATGCTGGTGAAAAACTAACCATAGTGTACCATAGTCAATGATAGAAGCTGGAATCCGGAGTCCTTAAGTTCAGTATTTGGGAGAGTTTTTATGATGCCTTGAAGTCAGGCTTATCTATTGTAATAGCTAGCACTTCGGTTGATATACAATATATGGTATATCTTGGGTAGGCCTTAAAATTTTCTTTTAAAATTATGTACTCTAAAGTATAGATTCTGATTGTCCTTCAGTTGAAGAATAAGCTAATTAATGTACTGTGAAGACTTTCAAGTATATCCTCCACAAAATAAAATCTCCAAAGCAAAATGTTTTTTCAAGCAGCTCAAATTCAACTTTTTTTGTTTTGTTTCAAAGTTATGAATTTAAGTGGATTTCAAAATGAACATTAAATTTGATATGTAGGTAATGAGTGTTCCACACCTCCAACACAAAAACTGGGATTGGTATGGGGTGTAGTGGGTCTCAGTAGCCAGCTGGGAGTTAAACATGGTGGGCAATCCAGTTGAGAACACTTTCAAACAGACACACTCTATTTTTTAAACCCACATTAAATCAAAAGTCAAGATATTGGCCACTCTAGTGTAAACATGTGTGAGTTCCAGCTAACTTCACAATGACAGTGAAGGTGTTATAAGGGATACTAGGAAAATATATACATTTTTTGTATAGTTCCAGAATGATTTTTTTTTCTTTTGGAGGAATTTGAAACAAAAATACCTTGGTAGGATTTCCATGAAGTGTTTGTGCTGATCTTAAAGTGTATCCTGTTTGGGAATATATCTGATGTAAAATAGCCCTCTTATCTCTTCAGCAACCTAAAGCCCATCAGAGAAATCTTTTATGTCACTCTTACAAACGGTTCCAGTTTTACAAGAAACCTGACTGACTTCTTGGTATCTAGGATTCACTTTGTAATTATAGGCAAAATGTGGAGAAGAATTTCATTAAAGGCATAATTTGGAACAAATTGATTTATGAATTTTTGTTAAAAGTAAATTCCAGTGAAACAGATGTTGGTTATATATAGCTAATAATAAACTACAAATCAAAATTGTTATAAATAAACAGATACATATTGCGGTCCAAATGGAAAATCAAAATTTATTGTTGAAAAGAATATGATGCAGAAATTATTTCCAACTAAACAAAATTTATTTTCTTCAATATTTGATAAGATAATCTGATTTTCAATGTAAATATTCAGCTTCTGATCTAAAAGGATTGAGTTCAAAGAACATAACTTCAATGATTATTTCTGATTGATTACAGAATTACCCTACCGTTTATGTTTATGAAACAGTAAACAATTTCATGGATAAAAGGCAATGACATGTGTGACGTATTAGGCTGATGTTTGGGTGCCTGCATGCTGCCCTGTGTTATATTCTGGGACTTTCCCTGGCTGACGAGGTTTGTGGTCAGGTTGCCATATGAACATTCTGACGTACAGCTGCCTTGTGGTCCCCACTCCCTAACTCTTGTCAAATCTGTCCTTATCCTCATCTTTGATATTTGATTACTTGCTAGCAGCTGATTGGATCTTGGAAGTGATCTTTGTCATCAGAAATCTTTGACCAGTCTTGGTTATCAGAAAGCTTTGAAGTATAAGAGTTTGGAACAGATACTGGAGCTGTCAGTCACTGGATAGGTTATAATTATATGACAACTATAGAATATTTGAATGATTTCTTATGCTGAATACTTAGGGTTTTTATTGGGAATCAGATGGATTTGTACAGGGTACAAGGTTTTAATGGGTATCAGATGGATTTGTACAGGGTACAAGGTTTTAATGGGTATCAGATGGATTTGTACAGGGTACAAGGTTTTAATGGGTATCAGATGGATTTGTACAGGGTGCAAGGTTTTAATGGGTATCAGATTGATTGGTACAGGGTACAAGGTTTTAATGGGTATCAGATGGATTTGTACAGGGTGCAAGGTTTTAATGGGTATCAGATTGATTGGTACAGGGTGCAAGGTTTTAATGGGTATCAGATGGATTGGTACAGGGTGCAATGTTTTAATGGGTATCAGATGGATTTGTACAGGGTGCAAGGTTTTAATGGGTATCAGATTGATTTGTACAAGGTGCTAGGTTTTAATGGGTATCAGATGGATTGGTACAGGGTGCAATGTTTTAATGGGTATCAGATGGATTTGTACAGGGTGCAAGGTTTTAATGGGTATCAGATGGATTGGTACAGGGTACAAGGTTTTAATGGGTATCAGATGGATTGGTACGGTGATTTGGTACCCAAGAGGTGCTTACTTTCTTTAGGACTGTTACAGTAGGGTGTAGAAGAGCCTTGTTATTGAAAAACAAGCAAAAGTAAGTTTTACTATACATATATTGCCTTGTTGACCAGATATACTATTGGTTCTAGTGGAAAATAATAAATTTCTTCTGAGTTGAACTAGATAACAACATATAATAGTTGATAGTATTTAAAAGTTTGATTCATCAAAATAAAACCTTATCACATTTATGACCAGAAAAATCGCCAACTTAAAGCCAGATATCCATTTCCCAGTAATTCACTCAAAAATCTCTGTCCTTATTCATGTCAAATAAGAATGTTGCTGCAGAAGCACACTCTAAGAGTCCTCTCCTATATTAGAAGAAGTAGACAAAATGATGATTTTATGCTGTGGTATCTGATGTGATCATGAGCTCATAGTAAAAAAATGGCAAATGTAACAAATTGCTACCTACAACTAATGGGAGTACTTAAACAACAAAGAGAAATCTCTTGATGTGTCTTGCCAAATATTCCATGTGACATATCCCTGGGAAGACTGTTCTACCTGTGCTAGCACAGGGACTGGAGAAGTTGTTACATTCTCAGAAAATTTGGACATATCAGGACATTTCAAAAATTCTAAATTCACATTAAAGTATTTGGGGTTTAGGTTATGAATGGCTTATCAATCTATCTGACCATACGTACAATCATTAGTTGTCTAAGTACGATGAAATGACATGGGTGTCGAAAATATTTTGAGTTTTTTCTGAATTTTCACATAATTTGGATTTAACCATTTCAACAAAAACTAAATTTGAAGTGATTGCTTATGGATTTTGTTTCAACTCCACAAAAATATCAACTCAAACTGTTAGTTTTTAGTTTCATATCCTAAAATTTCCAGAGTGAGCTTCACTTGTTTTGATTTGTCTATAGAGAAAGAAGTCTACTTTTAGAAAAAAAATGTCTTGTAAGAAAATTCAAGAATGGAAAGTACAACAATAATAAAAATATTTTCAAATTTCTTAAATTGAACAATTAATATCATGTGACAATCATTAATTATAATATTCCTATTATTATAATATTCCTGGACAACTATTGAACTAAGGTCTGGAATCCTGATTTGGGGCATTTCATCATCTTCTCCATCTGACTAAACGTATTTGTAACCTGCAGTAATCGATGGTTTCCTTGGCCTAGGTAAATTACATGGCCACTATATATATATTGTACAGTGTGTATGTTTTTCGTTGGCCTGCCAAAGATCCCAGTAGAAATCTGAATGGCAAGACAATATGGGTACTGTATGTAGGTGTTGTCTCAGAAGTCCCTCATATACCGCCCCCTAACATGTGAAGGATGTCTGGCCCAGCGATGGAATAGAAGTTCATGTTCAATGGTAAAGCTGTAAAACACAGACTCATCAGTAAGAAACAGAAGGATACATCAACAGCATCAGGTTTCTCAATTCTTTGTTTTACATTCAGGCAAAATCTATTTCAAATTAATTAGAAAATCACCAAATTTTCATATGCTTTCCCCAAGATTTAAAAACTGAAGGGTCTCCTAGGTACACAAGCAGGAAATTGCAAAAGTATGACAAAATAAATACCATCTCATGTTTGGATAGCTCCGGTTTTGTTTTAGCCTCAGAGTGAGATCAGTTTTAAACAAAGTATGGGAGATAGGCACCATATGTCAGCCTGGTGAGATATAACTAAAAGGGTAACTTCTTTATGCTGGTCAGTGCTTCCAAAGGCTTAGGAACACATGACCCTTCAAGATATGAACATCCTCAGTGTTTACATTATGTAAATTGTTTTCAAAATATTGTTCTTGACATTTTCATGGCAGTATGTAAATATATAAATACCAGTGATTCATTCAGTTATGTCCGATTGTTCCAAAATGTGATAAATCTGGGTATTTAATAAATAAAACCAGTTTCATTAACCTACCAAAAGACCATTTTTGTTTTACATTGCTTCAAAATGAATAAAATAATTTGATCTAAATGTGGAAGAAGGTAGCTCCTTGACGAAAATGGATAAAATAATTTGATCTAAATGTGGAAGAAGATGGCTCCTTGACAAATTGATATTTCAAGTGGAAGTGTGGTTTGAGATGCTTGAGAGGTAATATTGTACAAATTGTGTGTGGTATTGAGGTGTAAGTTGAGAGCACATGTAACACCAGGTAGGGCAGTCTGCCATAATGTTTCCCAGGAGACCTGTATCACATGACATGCCAGATAGCCCTGACAGATCACATGACCTTTTCAAAGCCCCCATTATTTCCAGCTAATTAGTGCAGATGATCATTGGTATATTTCTGTAAACATGTGTCCTTGTCATGGTGTTCAAATGCATAGATGCTACTTGGAAGTTTGTGAATTTGACATTGATTTCTTTCAGTATGGTTGACCGTTAGGACCAGCCACTAACATCTATCTTGTTTCAGTTAGATGTACAAACAAAAGTATGCTGTAAATTATTTTACAGCATTTTAAAGCAAGTTCTTTTAACTTATTTTAATCACTCTTGTCGGCCTAAATGTTAGTGTAAAATGGATAATAGGAAAGGAATTTGGGTTAAAATAATAAAAAAACTAACTGAACTCTTGTAGTAGTATTAACTTGTTAGGTCAGGGGCAATACGATCCTACAGAGAGTATTGGGTCCCCACTGGACAGCTGTATCAACTCATGTCCTGTTTAGTTTGTGAATGGTTATCTTACTGACCAGTGAAAGTGACACCTAGTTTTGAAACAAAACAAAGGTCAATTATAAGTATCACCCATAAGATGTCATCTATGTGTACATAGTCAACTACCCAATTTCCACCTTTAGCAAATTCTGTCCAGCACCAGGTTGCTATGTTAGATTTTGACTAGGACTAGGTTGCTATGACAGGTTTGGCTTGGACCTTGTTGCTATGGCAGGTTTCATTTTGACCTTGTTGCTATGTCATGTTTTTGAATTGGTTAAAAGCTAGATATCAGTATAGCGTCACACATGCTGGTGATTTTGGGCTATGTCTTAGAGGGCTTGGGTGTTGGTGATCTAGGTGATAATTCTCAGCTGGCATGATGATAAAATATGTCTTTTTATCATCTTTAACCTTCCCTCTGGGTTCAGAGAAAGTGCCAATCCCCTTTGGAGTAAATAAACTTTCTATCATTTCTCCTCTGTCTTATTTAAATGATTGATTTATGCTTGAATGGTTTATCTGTGAAGGTTGCTTCACGATAAAGATGACTTTCCAATGTATTTTAACATAGTATTAGGAGTTTTTGTTTTGGGTTTTGGAAGCTAGTTCTGGTGAAGATGAATACCCAAACATTTGTAATTTACCAATCTTCACAAGAGATAAGATTTTCCTAGTTCATCATAGCTTCTACATAATCACAAATTAGTCATGCTTTCTAGAATAGAACGCAATATATGAAAACAAGAATTTGGGGTGAAATTAGGTAAATTATAAGGTCTAGCTGCTTCTGTAACAGAAGGTTGTGGTGATATGTGTGGCTTTATCTGTAGGGAACTGATAAGGATTAAAGTACAATGTGTGGTATAGTGGAGAGCAATACAGAGGCCAAAGTTGATAAAAACACTAGTACAATGTGTGGTATAGTAGTGAATATCACAGGAGCCTGTGCTGAAAACACTAAAAGTACAATGTGTGGTATAGTAGTGAATATCACAGGGACCTGTGTTCAATAATAGTGAAATTACTTTCTTTCAGTTAAAATTGTCGATGAGTCAAAGTGACATGTGTAAGGCACAAGAACAATTTATTTGGTATGGTAGGTGTGGGACATTTTGATAAGGTTCTGGTATACAGACCATTGTGAATCAGCATAGCTTTAAAATGTTTGTTATTTGTGTGTTACAGACTCCAACAGTGGTTCAGGCTGGGCCCCCCTGTATGGGGGAGGGACACACCTAGACCAGGAGGCCATCCAATACATACACAAGTTCTACTGTAAGGACTGTCGCATGGAGGAGGAGAAGGCCAAAGCAGCTGCAGCAGCCGCAAGGGGAGACAGTCCACAGGGGGGTGGGGACACCTCGGACACACCCCCTGAACAACAACAACAACAACCTATCAGTCCAGAGGCTATGCTAGAGGAGATGTCCTTACAACAAAGCATGGACAAAAACAAAGAATGTAAGTTCCTCAGGATATTGATGAGTGACGTTCTGGAAGTAGAACAGATAATTATTTTGATGGTTTGGAATAGATGTTGTCATCTGAAGATGATTACATGAATATGTCATGATGGAAGACGAAGTTCAAAATCAAAAGTATAAGAGAGTTACAAAAACCTTATCTATAAAACATTGTAGCTTAGGAAGGTGTCTTTTACTTAAAGATAGCGTTGAAGTTTAATACACATCAATTTTTCACATGACAAAAATAAATCAAACTGCAAGGACTTTTCTTTTCTTTTTCATTTTTGTTTCTTTTCTTCTCTATTGGACAATATTATTTACAGCCTTGAAGCGTAAGCTGATGATGAGGCGATCTGTGACAGAGCTGGTGGAGCAGGGCATCTATCCTCGTAAGTAATGAACCCTCCCTGTGTGATGTCATCAGGGAGGAGCTTTATGTCTATATATCTTCCCTGAGAAAATCATCCATATCCGAATAACTTGAATCACTAAACAGAAAGTTCCTTTATAAATCATTTCTGTTCAGTTTATATAAACTATACACAAAAGAGACTGAAATTGTGTTGATTATGTTGTAGTTACTCATTGTTTTTGGTGTTACATTGCTAGTGAATATACCTTTAACAACAAGTAATGCTAAAGATTGTTAAGTGATTCAGTGTATAATGTTAGTGATTTGTGTTTAGTATGTGTCTTTTAGAAGATGTTCTCCCGATAATCAGGTTTATACTCTATCCCTATGTATTTGCCAGCTCTGAAAACACCACCTGCATTTGCGGAACAGAGAAAACATCTCGAGCGAGCTAAGGTAAGTGTCTCCATCCATTACCCGCCTCTATTAACAAAGTAGTACATCGCCTCCATACCATCCCATCCTTGTCGTCAAAATGCTTAAAGGTGATCTGCACTGATGTTACTGGTGTTTGTGTTGGCATAGCATCCAAGAGTTGTTAGGATCCTAAATGGGATATTGACACCCAGATTGTCTGAAGGTGAAAATGTAGATATGGCTGTCAAAAATGCACTTTAGTTTCCATACACCATATCATTTTCAAAACGCTTTTCAAAACATATGCTCGAGTGATAACAAAGACATCTTTTAAAATTTGGTAATAACTGTAGAAGTGTAATTAATCCACAAGACACTGGAATGAATATGTCAGCATGCTGATGTGTTGACTCCCCCTCCTCACCCATTTCCACTTTCCTGCTCTAATTCTTATCTTCATAGGCATTATGCAACATGATGCAAAATAAATATCACTTCCCACCTTGTCAGAACTCAGCTATCCTAGACCTGCTACTCCATACACACTCGTTAAAATCTGAAAAGTTGAGGGATGATGTAAAACCACTTGTCACAGAGATGCCACACAAACATTTAAGGATGTCAAAAGTGGGAGGAAGAGATTAAAGTTCACAAAGTGTAATCTGTGACATGTGTGGCTGGTTATACCCCCGACAATTTCAGGGCTTCTTTCAAGTGTGTACGACAGAGCTCTGTGATTACATCTGTCTACGTCTGCACCCAAAGCACTCTAATAAATATTATCTGTATGTACTGCATTGTTGCTACAGGGTAATGCAGGTTTAATTTGTATAGAATTCCCAGTTGTTTTATAGAATTTCAAATATATCCATGCTGTGCATGTGTCTGTTTCCAAATTCTTCAAAAATTCAGAATGATATGAATTCACCAACTCTGCGTTTGATAGTGTTGTTTAGCATTGAGTCTACAATATTCTAACTTGGGTATGTTTAAAATCCAGAACGCTGAGACACTGTGATTTATCCAGCCAATGTTTATACATTGAATGCAGTAAATACTTGCCCAGTCCTGTTCCAGCAATCGTTATGTCAGATGTAGCCACATACAGCACCCCATGCACAGCACACATTCCCTGTTATTTATTATACAATTAACCAGAACAGTTTGTTGGCTGTGATTTAGGTCAGTATTCAACATTGATGATCAATTTTAATTCTAAACAATGTGGAGATATACAATGTTCTTGTCAAGGTCTGAAATTGGCAGCATGCCAGGTGGTAGAACTATCCTGAACAGTTTCATTTTGATGTATTTTGGAGGTGCTTATGGGTTGCCAATTTAGACTTGAATGTTGAAGTTAGTTGTTTTGATGGAATTGCCAGATGTTCTGCTGAGAAAGATGTGGAAAAGCTTATATAAGTAACCTATGGATCATCAGTAGTGTTGGGCCACAAAACAGTGCTGACTTGATAGGGCTGTAATACTGTACATTACCTTGTATATCAGTAGTGTTGGACCACAAAACAGTGCTGACTTGATGGGGCTGTAATACTGTACATTACCTTGTATATCAGTAGTGTTGGGCCACAAAACAGTGCTGACTTGATGGGACTGTAATACTGTACATTACCTGATGTACCAGTAGTGTTGGGCCACAAAACAGTGCTGACTTGATGGGGCTGTAATACTGTACATTACCTGGTATATCAGTAGTGTTGGGCCACAAAACAGTACTGACTTGATGGGGCTGTAATACTGTACATTACCTTGTATATCAGTAGTGTTGGGCCACAAAACAGTACTGACTTGATGGGGCTGTAATACTGTACATTACCTTGTATACCAGTAGTGTTGGGCCACAAAACAGTGCTGACTTGATGGGACTGTAATACTGTACATTACCTGGTATACCAGTAGTATTGGGCCACAAAACAGTGCTGACTTGATAGGGCTGTAATACTGTACATTACCTTGTATATCAGTAGTGTTGGGCCACAAAACAGTACTGACTTGATGGGGCTGTAATACTGTACATTACCTTGTATATCAGTAGTATTGGGCCACAAAACAGTACTGACTTGATGGGGCTGTAATACTGTACATTACCTGATGTACCAGTAGTGTTGGGCCACAAAACAGTACTGACTTGATAGGGCTGTAATACTGTACATTACCTTGTATATCAGTAGTGTTGGGCCACAAAACAGTGCTGACTTGATGGGGCTGTAATACTGTACATTACCTTGTATACCAGTAGTATTGGGCCACAAAACAGTGCTGACTTGATGGGGCTGTAATACTGTACATTACCTTGTATACCAGTAGTATTGGGCCACAAAACAGTGCTGACTTGATGGGGCTGTAATACTGTACATTACCTTGTATATCAGTAGTGTTGGGCCACAAAACAGTGCTGACTTGATGGGGCTGTAATACTGTACATTACCTTGTATATCAGTAGTGTTGGGCCACAAAACAGTGCTGACTTGATGGGGCTGTAATACTGTACATTACCTTGTATACCAGTAGTATTGGGCCACAAAACAGTACTGACTTGATGGGGCTGTAATACTGTACATTACCTGATGTACCAGTAGTGTTGGGCCACAAAACAGTACTGACTTGATAGGGCTGTAATACTGTACATTACCTTGTATATCAGTAGTGTTGGGCCACAAAACAGTGCTGACTTGATGGGGCTGTAATACTGTACATTACCTTGTATACCAGTAGTATTGGGCCACAAAACAGTGCTGACTTGATGGGGCTGTAATACTGTACATTACCTTGTATACCAGTAGTATTGGGCCACAAAACAGTGCTGACTTGATGGGGCTGTAATACTGTACATTACCTTGTATATCAGTAGTGTTGGGCCACAAAACAGTGCTGACTTGATGGGGCTGTAATACTGTACATTACCTTGTATATCAGTAGTGTTGGGCCACAAAACAGTGCTGACTTGATGGGGCTGTAATACTGTACATTACCTTGTATACCAGTAGTATTGGGCCACAAAACAGTACTGACTTGATAGGGCTGTAATACTGTACATTACCTGATGTACCAGTAGTGTTGGGCCACAAAACAGTGCTGACTTGATGGGGCTGTAATACTGTACATTACCTTGTATATCAGTAGTGTTGGGCCACAAAACAGTGCTGACTTGATGGGGCTGTAATACTGTACATTACCTGATGTACCAGTAGTGTTGGGCCACAAAACAGTGCTGACTTGATGGGGCTGTAATACTCTACATTACCTGGTATATCAGTAGTGTTGGACCACAAAACAGTGCTGACTTGATAGGGCTGTAATACTGTACATTACCTTGTATATCAGTAGTGTTGGACCACAAAACAGTGCTGACTTGATGGGGCTGTAATACTGTACATTACACGGTATATCAGTAGTGTTGGACCACAAAACAGTGCTGACTTGATGGGGCTGTAATACTGTACATTACACGGTATATCAGTAGTGTTGGACCACAAAACAGTGCTGACTTGATGGGGCTGTAATACTGTACATTACCTTGTATATCAGTAGTATTGGGCCACAAAACAGTACTGACTTGATGGGGCTGTAATACTGTACATTACCTTGTATACCAGTAGTGTTGGGCCACAAAACAGTGCTGACTTGATGGGACTGTAATACTGTACATTACACGGTATACCAGTAGTGTTGGGCCACAAAACTTGATAGGGCTGTAATACTGTACATTACACGGTATATCAGTAGTGTTGGGCCACAAAACAGTGCTGACTTGATGGGGCTGTAATACTGTACATTACCTTGTATACCAGTAGTGTTGGGCCACAAAACAGTGCTGACTTGATGGGACTGTAATACTGTACATTACACGGTATACCAGTAGTGTTGGGCCACAAAACTTGATAGGGCTGTAATACTGTACATTACACGGTATATCAGTAGTGTTGGGCCACAAAACAGTACTGACTTGATGGGGCTGTAATACTGTACATTACACGGTATACCAGTAGTGTTGGGCCACAAAACAGTACTGACTCGATGGGGCTGTAATACGTACTGTACATTACCTGATGTACCAGTAGTGTTGGGCCACAAAACAGTGCTGACTTTAATTATTACACAAGTATCATTGAAGCATAACAGAACAATGTTGTTAACAATTCTATTATTATGGACAAAAATGAAATGAAAGAAAACATATATATATATATATATATATATAATGTAAGGACTAAAATGAGCATTCAAAGGCATTCTAAAGCTAAGGGATAACGATTTACTGATATGAATGTGAAACTGGAACCTCCAGAAAGCTGAGCATTCATACACCACAAAGTGACCTTGACATTTGCTTAACTTGACCCTACCTAACAAACAGTAATTCACAGTGACCTCGACATTGGTGAATTTAATCATGACCTATATACTGTATGTGTTACACATTCCTGGCTGACATGTCAGAGTTGTTTACATTACCCCATTACTGGTGCCCACCATATTACATAATAATTCTGTCTACCAGAAGGGCTGCTACTTGTCATCAGACTCATGTAGACTGGCCGCCTGTAGGCTGATAAATCCTACCTGTGTCAATGTTTTGTCATTCAGATTGTCTGATCCGACTGATGGAATGTCATAGATAAAAAAACAAATCTTATTCTGATAGACTCGGAGAATGTCAAAGATAAAAAAACATCTATTTTTATTGAAGTTCTATGCTTGTCTGCTATAGATAATACTCCCAAGTGTTATTGGTGTTTTCTATAAATGTTGGTTCATGATCACTCGCTCCAATCCTGAAGACTGGAGCAATTAATAACCAATTGCTTACATAACAAAGAGTAGGTATTGAGAGATAGATACAATAACACTCGAGTTCACAACTTGACATCAAAGATACACATGGCTACCAACTTATCTGCATATTATCCACACAAGGGCTCAGCTTCCGAAACTCTCTTACCACTTAATTTTGTGGAAGTTCAATTTACTTTTTATTCTGATTTTTTGTTGTTGTGTGTATACCTATCATTAATGACTCAAGTACTTAGATCATTGGAACATCATTTAACACACTTTTTCTGAATTCTCAAAATGACTTTCTGGAAGAGTGACCAGCTGTTTTATATTACTTTAGTAGGTTGTAGACTAGTTATGGTGGAATATTAGGAACAGTGGTTAATTCTTACAAATGGTTAAATATCATAACTGTTTAATAATGAAATGGGGTTAAAAGGATCTGTCTTAATTAAGTGATGATGTTTACTTTCAGTATTTCAAATCAACATTTACTTGGGCCTTATTACACTTGGTATACATGGGTTGTATTGTACATGGTATACATGGGTTGTATTGTACATGATATACATGGGTTGTATTGTATGACATAACTGTAGGTTGTATTAACGAACGACCCTTGAATTATGTTGGGAGTGAACAACAGGGTTAAATGTTGTGCTTTACCTATAATACCCTCAATAAGTAATAATAGTAATAGTAATAATTGTAGAAGGGTAAGATGTTTACAGGTATGTTGTTTAATTACCCACTAGTATGTAACAGATGTGAGGATAAGATTTTTGTATGGCCATGCTACACAGTGATGGAACATTTTGTGTTTCTTCATCAATTTGTCATTGTGACATACACTTTCCATCATTCTGCCATGACCACATACTTTTCTGTTGATCTGTCAAAGCAATATACCTTTTCCATCAATGGATTGGGCTACATCAAAATGACAAGTTCGCATACATTTCCTATCATTCTGTTACACATGCTTTTCATCAATTTGTTGTGACAACACACCTTTCATCTGTCTGCTGTGACAACACACCTTTCATTTGTCTGCTGTGACAACATACCGTCCATTAATCTGTTGTGACAACACACCTTTCATTTGTCTGCTGTGACAACACACCTTCCCTCAATTTGCTGTGACAACACACCTTCCATTAATCTGTTGTGACAACACACCTTTCATTTGTCTGCTGTGACAACACACCTTCCCTCAATTTGCTGTGACAACACACCTTCCATTAATCTGTTGTGACAACACACCTTCCATCAATCTTCTGTGACAACACACCTTCCATCAATCTTCTGTGACAACACACCTTCCATCAATATGCTGTGACAACACACCTTCCATCAATATGCTGTGACAACACACCTTCCATTAATCTACTGTGACAACAAGCCTTTTCCACCAATCTGCCATGACAACAGGCCTTTTTCATCAATCTGCCATGACAACAAACCTTTTCCACCGATCTGCCATGACAACAAGCCTTTTCCATCAATCTGCCATGACAACAAGCCTTTTCCACCAATCTGCCATGACAACAAGCCTTTTCCATCAATCTGCCATGACAACAAGCCTTTTCCATCAATCTGCCATGACAACAAGCCTTTTCCATCAATCTGCCATGACAACAAGCCTTTTCCATCAATCTGCCATGACAACAAGCCTTTTCCATCAATCTGCCATGACAACAAGCCTTTTCCACCAATCTGCCATGACAACAAGCCTTTTCCATCAATCTGCCATGACAACAAGCCTTTTCCATCAATCTGCCATGACAACAAGCCTTTTCCATCAATCTGCCATGACAACAAGCCTTTTCCATCAATCTGCCATGACAACAACCCTTTTCCACCAATCTGCCATGGTGTCATGTTAGATAAACTTTAGCTTCTTCACTACCCAAACAAACAAACAGAAGTAAAAGGAAAAATTACTGAAATTAGCAGATATTTATTTTAAATGTCTTCATCTGTTAAAGGAGTATATCAATCTGATATTCATTGATTGATGTTTACAGCCTCCCTGAAGCAGTACCTCCTAGTCAGAGAAGGGCTTCCTAGCCTGCATCTGTTTTATCCCAAGTTATTCAAATCAGTTAACGAATTGTCAATTATCAGAAGTCAGTTAATAGACCAAAGGTTGTGTATACCTGTACTGTAGTGGTGAGGCAGATGAGAAGTGACATACTAATGTAATGTTGAGGCAGTATGTAGTTCTGACTCTCACATGTGGTAGTAAGTCGGCTATCCCTGGCACCACACTAGAGCTGTGTAGCTTTCTCACTGCTGAACAAATATTTGTTTTGTGTTTGAAGGTGACAAAAGAAAACACATCTCACCAAATAAAATCTACAACAGTGTACATATCTTTTTACTGTTAAATAAAGATTAGAGGACAATCTAGAATAAGTGAAATCCCTGCTGTGTGGTGTTTTTTTTCTCCTTCATGCAGTATTAATTATTTGGGAGTCCTTGAGTCATTCTAGAGTGGTGTAGGAATTTGGCAGCCCCCCAGGTGTATTATCCTGCCTAACACAGCAGTTGGTGCACAGGTTTAATGGGTACTGTCTATCACCTGGTCAAATACTTCTGCTGCTGACACTGCCTCCTACACAGGGGGATACCTGTCATGTACATAATGCCTACACACAAGCTCTCAACACTAAACTTTCTCCAATATCTTGCATGCACTTTTACTTCTTTCAACCAATGTTTTAGTAATAATAACCAATGTTTTAGTAATAATTAATCATTGTTCTTATTAAAGTGAGCATTGGATATATTTATGAGCAAAGTTTTAAGCTGCTGATGCTGCTGATGTATGCATGGCTGCTAGGGCTACGTTCAGATGACCTCTGCTTCAACATCAGATCCTGTCATTCCACACATGTACTCTTACCTATCTAATCAGCCTGCTCACAACCACAGCATAATCACACCATATATCAAAATCAGCCAGATATACCATCTCCAGGAAAATTTCTCAGCACTGGCTGGTAGAACTGTGTAAAAGAACCTAATGCAGGGTTTTGAGAATCGAAACAGACATTAATTGCTCAGATTGATGATCTAAGTTTTGATTTGACAACACTTTGTAGTGCCACAACATCATTATCAGGTTTACAAGGTTCCAGGATGGCAGAAGACTTTATGTACTCCCCCAACATCAGCAACACAGCATCAGATGTACCTGGGTGTACATCACATAAAGTTTTAGTTTTGTTCTCAAGAGGAGGGGGCAACATTTGAGCAGTGTAACAGCGCTGCTTGTAACTAAAAACGTCATATTTTCCAGATTTTTTTCTTTCTTTTAACTAATTTTTGAATCGTTTATTTTTGCCAAAACTTGAAGGCATTTGGCATGGATGTTCCTTGGGGATAAATATTTCTTTCTAAGCAGATTTATGTATACATACATGAGTGACAGATATGAATAAGTGTACAAAGTTGGGGGCGACTTGAGTCTGTTTTAGGGTACAGAGTTGGAGGGACAACTTGAGTCTGTTTTAGGGTACAGAGTTGGAAGGACAACTTGAGTCTGTTTTAGGGTACAGAGTAGGAGGGACAACTTTAGTCTGTTTTAGGGTACAGAGTTGGACGGACAACTTGAGTCTGTTTTAGGGTACAGAGTTGGAGGGACAACTTGAGTCTGTTTTAGGGTACAGAGTTGGAGGAACAACTTGAGTCTGTTTAGGGTACAGAGTTTGAGGGACAACTTGAGTCTGTTTTAGGGTACAGAGTAGGAGGGACAACTTTAGTCTGTTTTAGGGTACAGAGTTGGACGGACAACTTGAGTCTGTTTTAGGGTACAGAGTAGGAGGGACAACTTGAGTCTGTTTTAGGGTACAGAGTTGGACGGACAACTTGAGTCTGTTTTAGGGTACAGAGTTGGACGGACAACTTGAGTCTGTTTTAGGGTACAGAGTTGGACGGACAACTTGAGTCTGTTTTAGGGTACAGAGTTGGACGGACAACTTGAGTCTGTTTAAGGGTACAGAGTTGGAGGGACAACTTGAGTCTGTTTAAGGGTACAGAGTTGGAGGGACAACTTGAGTCTGTTTTAGGGTACAGAGTTGGACGGACAACTTGAGTCTGTTTTAGGGTACAGAGTTGGACGGACAACTTGAGTCTGTTTAAGGGTACAGAGTTGGAGGGACAACTTGAGTCTGTTTAGGGTACAGAGTAGGAGGGGTGTTTTAGGGTACAGAGTTGGAGAGATGTTTTAGGGTACAGAGTTGGACGGACAACTTGAGTCTGTTTAAGGGTACAGAGTTGGAGGGACAACTTGAGTCTGTTTAGGGTACAGAGTTGGACGGACAACTTGAGTCTGTTTAGGGTACAGAGTTGGACGGACAACTTGAGTCTGTTTAGGGTACAGAGTTGGACGGACAACTTGAGTCTGTTTAGGGTACAGAGTTGGAGGGGTGTTTTAGGGTACAGAGTTGGAGGGACAACTTGAGTCTGTTTAAGGGTACAGAGTTGGAGAGATGTTTTAGGGTACAGAGTTGGAGGGGTGTTTTAGGGTACAGAGTTGGAGAGATGTTTTAGGGTACAGAGTTGGACGGACAACTTGAGTCTGTTTAGGGTACAGAGTTGGAGGGGTGTTTTAGGGTACAGAGTTGGAGGGGTGTTTTAGGGTACAGAGTTGGAGGGGTGTATAAGGGTACAGAGTTGGAAGGACAACTTGAGTCTGTTTTAGGGTACAGAGTTGGACGGACAACTTGAGTCTGTTTAGGGTACAGAGTTGGAGGACAACTTGAGTCTGTTTAGGGTACAGAGTTGGACGGACAACTTGAGTCTGTTTTAGGGTACAGAGTTGGAGGGACAACTTGAGTCTGTTTTAGGGTACAGAGTAGGAGGGACAACTTGAGTCTGTTTTAGGGTACAGAGTTGGACGGACAACTTGAGTCTGTTTTAGGGTACAGAGTTGGAGGGGTGTATAAGGGTACAGAGTTGGACGGACAACTTGAGTCTGTTTTAGGGTACAGAGTTGGATGGACAACTTGAGTCTGTTTTAGGGTACAGAGTTGGAGGGGTGTATAAGGGTACAGAGTTGGAGGGGTGTATAAGGGTACAGAGTTAGAGGGACAACTTGAGTCTGTTTAGGGTACAGAGTTGGAGGGACAACTTGAGTCTGTTTAGGGTACAGAATTGGACGGACAACTTGAGTCTGTTTTAGGGTACAGAGTTGGACGGACAACTTGAGTCTGTTTTAGGGTACAGAGTTGGAGGGGTGTTTTAGGGTACAGAGTTGGAGGGACAACTTGAGTCTGTTTAGGGTACAGAGTTGGACGGACAACTTGAGTCTGTTTTAGGGTACAGAGTTGGAGGGGTGTTTTAGGGTACAGAGTTGGAGGGGTGTATAGGGTACAGAGTTAGAGGGACAACTTGAGTCTGTTTAGGGTACAGAGTTGGAAGGACAACTTGAGTCGGTTTTGCCTTACTATTGATGTACTAGTACATATAGTGTTGACTATATTGATCATCACCCTACCTGCTATGTTGCCTGAAAGTCTTAATTTCACTATTCTACTTTATGTCTGACTTTCCATCAAACCTGAAAATCAGAGGTCATTGCCAATACATGATGACAACAAAAAAAACTTTTACAATAGTTACAACACAAGACACAACTCATGACAATAATGAGGTGCACTTCAATGATACGTGTTGGTTAAAACTTGGCTAAAACAGATTAACACCTGGATGATATTGTATCCTGTATGGTGCCATGTTTTTTTGGAGGAGGGTGTAGGCAGGCCTTCATGTGAACTATCTGTATGGTACAGTGTTTTCCTGGGGATCTAGGCTTTTCTGACCTTGACTAACAGATGGCAAGAGAGTGGGAGTTTTACCTGACACAAATCTAACCTCATCACTTTTAAATTAAGTGCTAATTTTAGGATTTTTAATGAAAGCTAATTGACACTATTGGGTGTGATTACTAAAACATGTGTTGATGCCAATGTTTTGTATGATGTATACCAATCATTAAAAGCAGATGTAGATATGTTTTTAACAACTCGCGATTAGTATGTAAGTAAATAGTATTCAAGCTGACTTTAATATAGGAATTCATGTCTATCCATGTTGGTAATATTACTTCTCACTGATTCATTTACAGGGACATTAAATCCCTTCAGTTTAAGACAAGCTGAAATCAGCGGAGTCAACATTTACTGTATGTTTATAAAAATAGCATACTGGTTTATAGGCAAGGGCAACAGGTCAGGGATTTGGGTCCAAGGTAGTTTGACCTCTAATGAGAAACCAGTCATAAGCAAGGACAAACTAATTAAACAGTTGTAGGAGTGAAACTTTGACCTGAGCTAGTGTAATGAATTGAATGTCAGGTAATCGGTAGATGTTGAAGGAGTTTCAGGGACCTAGGCACTGTAACCTAGGTGATGGATCAGCGAACAGATAAATATTTAGGCTTCAGTCCTCAGTTTTCTCAAGGACTCTCTCCAACAAAATAAATTTAATGAGAAACTGCTTGATGACCCCATTGCTTCCAATCGTACCAGAAAGATAAATGGCTTCATGTGTCAATCTTACCAGAAAGATAGATGTTATTTGTGTCAAACATGGGGGAAATCCAGGCCTGCTACTGGAACTTAGGTCAATATGGCACCATTAATGAAAAATTGTAAGCCCTTTTGAACTTGATTCAGTGTAGCTACATATGTTGTGTATCTCTCAGCACTGCTCTGTGGTTGTCAGCTGATAGAGACCCAGCAAATAAATAGTTATTGTTGACACCACAAGGCAGCCCAATCTCAATACTTTTCAAAGAAAGCCTTGTTAAGGAAGGAAGTATATGGCACATAAAAGTGGTTGTTGGTTGTCCTTTCTTAAACCTGGCTTAATATAGTTATTATATAGGGATACAGAATAGATAGTGCACGTTCTCAGATTTGTATATCTTATCATGCCAATAAGAGAAATTCACATTTCCGTGGGAGAAAGGGGTTTTTATATGAAGTTCCTAATGTGACATATCTGAAGTTTCCATAAACAAATCAGTAGCAGATTTTCCTTATTTGACAAGGGTGTTTTTGTTCCCTATCTTACTGAAATATCAGTGGTATACAAATCTGCCACGCAGGTTATGGGAATACATATAGGGTTTTTATATACCAAATGTCTGTAGGGATCCCTAATAGTGGTTTGTAGTACAAATGTTGTGGCTCTAATTTCACTTCCAAATTATTTCTTTTAGCCTTCAATAAAACGTAAACAATTAATTTGTCAAGGCTCATGGCCTTAATTGGCATCATTTTTTACTTCAGTGCAAGTTGTTCAAAAGAGGTCTGCTATCTGTTGGAAGAGCATGGTTATAGGGATGTACTGGGGAGTGTTGAATGCCATAGTCATACAACAGCATTAGGGAGCGATGGGTACAACCTAAACCTACCTAATGTGCCCGTCATAGCAGTTTTATCTCTTAACCATTAACATTTCTATTTCAAATCACCCATTGGCATCATTTCACCTCAAATATTTGATAGTTGTTTTCTAAGTGCCTCCAGCCTATGTCTGGTGACGTTGTGTTCAATGGCAGACATAAAGATGCTGTGTACTTCTCTTGGAAGATGAATTTTATTGTGTGTTCCACATTTATATTTGATATGAGTAATTTGGCAAAGACATATTTCAAAGTGTTCCAAGATCAACCAGATATCATATGGAACAGTGTCAACTGATCAATATAAGATTCAGGTTTATCAGAAATAAGTGGCACAGTGTTAGCACGACTACTGGATATAGAATTGTCAGAAATAGAACTTTTCTGTGTAAAGTACTGATAATCTGTCCAAATTCTTCCTACCTACCCAGACTGACTCAAAATAGCACTGACACACACTTACACAGGAAAAATACACACAACACCCACACAGACACACACTTACACAGGAAAAATACACACAACACCCACACAGACACACACTTACACAGGAAAAATACACACAACACCCACACAGACACACACTTACACAGGAAAAATACACACAACACCCACACAGACACACACTTACACAGGAAAAATACACACCCACACTGACACACACTTACACAGGGAAAATACACACAACACCCACACAGACACACACTTACACAGGTACACATGTACACAACACCCACACTGACACACACTAACACTAACACAGGTACACATGTACACAACACCCACACTGACACACACTAACACAGGTACACACTTACACAGGAAAAATACACACAACACCCACACAGACACACACTTACACAGGAAAAATACACACAACACCCACACAGACACACACTTACACAGGAAAAATACACACAACACCCACACAGACACACACTTACACAGGAAAAATACACACAACACCCACACAGACACACACTTACACAGGAAAAATACACACAACACCCACACAGACACACACTTACACAGGAAAAATACACACAACACCCACACAGACACACACTTACACAGGGAAAATACACACAACACCCACACAGACACACACTTACACAGGTACACATGTACACAACACCCACACTGACACACAATATCACTGGTACACACAACAGACACACACTAACATTAACACAGGTACACATGTACACAACACCCACACAGACACACAATATCACTGGTACACAAAACAGTGCAGACGTGTGACACCTTCATGCGGATTGTGACCAGAATAAATTTGAACCTTATCAGTTCTAATAGATGATGTTATGGCAACAGGACGAAATAGGATCTATATTTAGAAACTTGGTCACAGTCAAAGTGCTGTACGATTGCCAGATGTTGGTTTCCTCCTTAATAAAGAATATGTACCATCTTTATGGTCGTTTTTATATGCTCCCTGCTGATTGCTACCAGTTTGATGGTTTTGTTAATATTTTTTTGTTCTGATTGCTACCATTTTATGGTATTTCTATTTACTTATGTTGCTATTGGTATAATTTTATGGATTTTCTCTGTTTTCTATCTCAATATCGCCTGTATTTCTTATGTTCTTACAGCTTCTTCCTCATTACTTATAAATGATATGGGCAAGTAGATACTGCTTGTCAGAGATAATTAGAGCTCATTGATCACATCCCTGGTACATCTATATTACATTGCGACAAATATTGACATGTTAGCTCAGAATACCATTTGACTTCTGGTGGTCTCCTCCCTTAAAGTACCATTTGACTGGTGGTGGTTCTTCCCTTGGTACCATTTGATCGGTGGTGGTTCTTCCCTTGGTACCATTTGATCGGTGGTGGTTCCTTCCTTGGTACCATTTGACTGGTGGTGGTTCCTCCCTTGGTACCATTTGATTGGTGGTGGTTCCTTCCTTGGTACCATTTGACCGGTGGTTTTTCCTCCCTCAGTACCATTTGACCGGTGGTGGTTCCTTCCTTGGTACCATTTGACCGGTGGTGGTTCCTTCCTTGGTACCATTTGATTGGTGGTGGTTCCTTCCTTGGTACCATTTGACTGGTGGTGGTTCTTCCCTTGGTACCATTTGATTGGTGTTGGTTCTTCCCTTGGTACCATTTGACCGGTGGTGGTTCCTCCCTTGGTACCATTTGATTGGTGGTGGTTCCTCCCTTGGTACCATTTGACCGGTGGTGGTTCCTCCCTCAGTACCATTTGACCGGTGGTGGTTCCTCCCTTGGTACCATTTGATTGGTGGTGGTTCCTCCCTTGGTACCATTTGATTGGTGGTGGTTCCTCCCTCAGTACCATTTGACCGGTGGTGGTTCCTCCCTTTGTACCATTTGACCGGTGGTGGTTCCTCCCTCAGTACCATTTGACCGGCGGTGGTTCCTCCCTTGGTACCATTTGACCGGCGGTGGTTCCTCCCTCAGTACCATTTGACTGGTGGTGGTTCCTCCCTTGGTACCATTTGACCGGCGGTTGTTCCTCCCTCAGTACCATTTGACCGGTGGTGGTTCCTTCCTTGGTACCATTTGACCGGTGGTGGTTCCTCCCTCAGTACCATTTGACCGGTGGTGGTTCCTCCCTCAGTACCATTTGACCGGTGGTGGTTCCTTCCTTGGTACCATTTGACCGGTGGTGGTTCCTTCCTTGGTACCATTTGACCGGTGGTGGTTCCTTCCTTGGTACCATTTGATTGGTGGTGGTTCCTTCCTTGGTACCATTTGACCGGTGGTGGTTCCTCCCTCAGTACCATTTGACCGGTGGTGGTTCCTCCCTTGGTACCATTTGATTGGTGGTGGTTCCTCCCTTGGTACCATTTGATTGGTGGTGGTTCCTCCCTTGGTACCATTTGACCGGTGGTGGTTCCTCCCTCAGTACCATTTGACCGGTGGTGGTTCCTCCCTTGGTACCATTTGATTGGTGGTGGTTCCTCCCTTGGTACCATTTGATTGGTGGTGGTTCCTCCCTCAGTACCATTTGACCGGTGGTGGTTCCTCCCTTGGTACCATTTGACCGGTGGTGGTTCCTCCCTCAGTACCATTTGACCGGCGGTGGTTCCTCCCTTGGTACCATTTGACCGGCGGTGGTTCCTTCCTCAGTACCATTTGACCGGTGGTGGTTCCTCCCTTGGTACCATTTGACTGGTGGTGGTTCCTTCCTTGGTACCATTTGACCGATGGTGGTTCCTCCCTCAGTACCATTTGACTGGTGGTGGTTCCTCCCTTGGTACCATTTGACCGGCGGTTGTTCCTCCCTCAGTACCATTTGACCGGTGGTGGTTCCTTTCTTGGTACCATTTGACCGATGGTGGTTCCTCCCTCAGTACCATTTGATCGGTGGTGGTTCCTTCCTTGGTACCATTTGACTGGTGGTGGTTCCTCCTTTGGTACCATTTGACCGGTGGTGGTTCCTCCCTCAGTACCATTTGACCGGTGGTGGTTCCTTCCTTGGTACCATTTGACCGGTGGTGGTTCCTTCCTTGGTACCATTTGACCGGTGGTGGTTCCTCCCTCAGTACCATTTGATTGGTGGTGGTTCCTTCCTTGGTACCATTTGACCGGTGGTGGTTCCTCCCTCAGTACCATTTGACTGGTGGTGGTTCCTCCCTTGGTACCATTTGATTGGTGGTGGTTCCTTTCTTGGTACCATTTGACTGGTGGTGGTTCCTTCCTTGGTACCATTTGATTGGTGGTGGTTCCTCCCTTGGTACCATTTGACTGGTGGTGGTTCCTCCCTTAATACTATTTGAATGGTGCTAATTTCTCCTCAGAATTATTTGACTTACAATGACTCTTTGAAGATAAGGTATGGACAGTTTAGATATAAACAAGAAATGGGATTAGGTAACTGGGGTGGATCATGCTTCAGGGAGAATGTCAGCTCCAATTAATGAAGATAATAGTAGAAGAAAAGTGGCTGCCACTGTGAACACCAGGTCAGAGGGGTTATTTAGTGTAGGTTATTGGGATGCTTAGCAGCTGCTTTTCTCAAACTCACCACAAACATCAGAAAAAATCTGCTGGAAAAAAACTCTACTCTTGGAAAATTTTGTTTATAAAATATTGGTACTAATATATGATTGGTAAAACTGAGGTGTGAAATGTTGAATTTAGATATAAGGTCAATGTAGTAGGAGGATATAATGGTGATTAAGGTCTGTGTAATCAATGTACATCCTCCTGTGGAGATATCAGTCAACTTATCAGTAATACATACAGTTCATCCATATCTACCAATCCAGCAGCCTGCTGCTTTGTATTCTGGTATGTATATGATTATGTAAGGTTTTGGAGTCCTTCATTAATTAGTGGGAGATACTGGTCTGCTGTTGTCTACAGATGGAGGCCCTGCCAAGCCAGGTTGGCTAATATTTGCAGGGTACCTGATGGTAGTCACTAAATTAAATTAAATTACTGCCTGTGTTCTAGTACCAAGCCTGATTTCTTCATATTTGCCGGCTGACTGGATTTGGTGGTGTTTGATGTGGCTTTGTTACACTGCCTTTGTTGAGACAGGGTGTCTGTATGGAGGAGGTTACCGTGGTGATAATGAGAGGTTGCCCTCTCCATCTTGTGTTCCCTTCCAGTCCAATCACCTGGACCATGTTCCTGTCGAACCTTCTCCACTTTGATCTGCATGTCAGGTCCAGAGAAGTCTGTTAGAACTTCACATCTGGACATTGACTGCATCTAAGATCCTAAAATAGTTCTTATTGACAAATATAGTAACTTCAACATTTCCCATCATAACATTTCAAAAGATGTTTCTACTTCTAAGATGTCTCCACTACAACTGCATCTTCTGTCTGTTGATGCTGACAAAGTCTCTGGCTTCTGAATACATTTAGTTAATTTTTGCTAGACAATAGGATCCACTGAACTAAATCTGTTATCATTTGTTGGATAGTAAAATCCGATTCTATTTGCTAGTCAAGATTTATACCTAATTTTACAACAAGGTCACCAGCACTGTTGTACTGTCCATCCTTGTTTTCAAACCACCACATATCCAGTTGTCTCATTACTCCCACTCATCACTTATCTGGTAGTCCCAATCAGTCACCACTAATCTGGTAGTCCCACGCAGTCACCACTAATCTTATAGTCCCACTCGGTCACCACTAATCTGGTTGTCCCACTCGGTCACCACTAAGCTGGTATTCCAACTCAGTCACCACCAATCTGGTTGTCTCGCTCAGTCACCATTAATCTGGTAGTCCCATTCAGTCACCATTAATCTGGTTGTCCTAATCAGTCATCAATAATCTGGTTGTCCTAATCAGTCACCACTTATCTGGTATTCCAACTCAAGTCACCACTAACCTGGAACTCCAACTCAGTCACCACTAATCTGGTTATCCCACTCAGTCACCACTAATCTAGTCTCCAAACTATATATCAAATATGTTAAGGGACAGATTTTCAAAATTGTCCAGGTCATCTAGTCAACTCAAAATTCTGGTACTCTAAATGGAAAAAAATGGTTTAACAATTCTCAATTTTGTAAAAATCTCAAGAATCAACAAAATACAGAGTGTCTGCAGGATTTCTAATTTTGAAAATATTAATTGTTTGATTTTCTCCTTCACAGACTGGGGATTTGTTACGACACAAAATCATACATCGTCCTGACCGACAACTACTGGTACAACAGCACATATTAGAAGGTAACTATACAAGTTAACAGAGTGACAAAAGTTTTGTGAATTGTTCCTTAACATTTGACCCTCAAAAATCAATCTGTTCATCAGGACCAATGTTTAATATGACAGGTCAGAAAGTCTAAGGAACTGTTCACTTAACTAGGTTTTGTTTTGAAGTGTTCTAACCCAATATGCAGCTATAAAAGTCTTGCCTTCAGTAGTTCAGTAAAAATCATGGTACCCCTTGTCAGGTAATATAAACAGATTTAATCTCAGATATGTGTTCTTTTAACCAAATGTGCAGACTCAAGAGGTTCTACTGTACTGTATTTGTCTGCCGTCTGCTTCCATTATAAGACAAGGAAACAGAAAATCAACAAAGGATAGAAACTATTTCAAGAAGCACTTTTATGAAAGGAGAAAAGATTAAGCTAAATTTGATGAGATACTGTGGCTAGCTCCATATGGGAGTTGAATGATAGATAAAATGCACATTGATGATAATGTATCTACCACTGTATAGTATACTGTATATCATTATGTAGCCCATTGGACCAATCCATAATTCTCCATTATCTATAATTCTCTGTACAGTATCCATAATTCTCTGTACAGTATCCATAATTCTCTGTACAGTATCCCCAATTATCTGTACAGTATCCCCAATTCTCTGTTCAGTATCCCCAATTATCTGTACAGTATCCATAATTCTCTGTACAGTATCCATAATTCTCTGTACAGTATCCCCAATTCTCTGTACAGTATCCATAATTCTCGGGTACAGTATCCATAATTCTCTGTACAGTATCCCCAATTCTCTATACAGTATCCATAATTCTCTATACAGTATCCATAATTCTCTGTACAGTATCCATAATTCTCTGTACAGTATCCATAATTCTCTGTACAGTATCCCCAATTCTCTGTACAGTATCCATAATTCTCTGTACAGTATCCATAATTCTCTGTACATTAACCATAATTCTCTGTACAGTATCCATATGCACCATTTCCTTTTTGCATACCAAGTTGATAACTTTTCATCTCGACTAATAATGCTATGCTGTTTCACCTCTGTGTTTCTCATCCTGCTAACCTGTTAGTCACACATAGGGGTAGCTCTAGGTGGCCAATTTAATCAGCACACATGCTCCCTAATGGGGACCATTTAATTACACAATAATAGATCTGATACCATTGGTGTAGCCATTATTATTTCCAAAAATGAACGGAAGTCTGCAAATAAAAAAAAAATCATCTTTTAACTTCTTAAGCCTTTGAATTTATATAACATGAAAATCGCATGATAGATAGAAGGAAGTAGATGAAAGGATTGAGATGAAAACAAACAAAATATTCATGTAAGACATATTATCATAAATTCATTACTGATATGTAGCAAATTTAAGAAGAGAAAACAAAGGTATATTGATGCTGGATGATACCTAGATATCTGGAGCACATAGTTTAAAATTAGAAGCAGGTGCCATTCAAAGAAGGCAGATGGAGTATATTTTTGTGGATGTTTGCTGCTGTCTTTAATTTTGTTTTGGTGTGTGGTTTAGCGTTATTAATGTCTAACCGCCTGCTGCTCATCTCAGAGTAAGTTTGAAGAAACAAGAGTTGTGTTTCAATTACTCTTGTTCTGAGAAAACAAAAATGGGAATAAAAAAAAAACAGCCATAAAAACCAATGAACCATTAGACTACCTGGATCATGTACTACATGGAGAATACTCAGTAGTTGATACTGGTTAAAGTGTTAATCCCATTGGAAAACTGCTGATATATGTATAAGATTTTCGAAAAATTAATTTCAATAATTCAATCTTTCAAGAATGACCAAACAACCCATTTCAGATCTCCCTGGCATACTGCTTCATGGACAGAAATGATTTTACTGTTAAGAACAAATTGTTTAAAAAAAAAATCAATTATTTGAAAAAATGCTTCTTTTACGATTTTACCATCTCCTATGCTGTTATTTTACCTCCCCTTAATTTGTTGGTTTTAAGTTTTGGTTATTGTGTGTGGCTATAAGGTTTTTGCATGTCTTATGGTTTTGTGCCTTTCAGATACAAAAATAGACCCTTCTCTGCATGAACGACAACGTCTGTTGAAGCGTGCTCGACTCGCAGATGATCTCAATGAAAAGCTCCTTCACAGACCTGGCCCACTGGATCTTATACGAGGCAACATTCTAAAAACTGAAGATGAAACGCTCACAGACGCTATCACAGGTAGCTTGGCCCAGTCATCCTAGGTCTCATTACACTATAGGGGGTCATAAACATGTATATAAGACTAGGACATTGTTAGGTTCCCCTAACCCCTCCATCCCTGTAACCAGGTATACACCCTATGACAACCTAACAGCTGATTGCATGGTCTGTATTACTGCCTTTACCTATGTCCAGTCAGAACACTTTGGTATAACCAAGCAGAACTCAAGTCAATAAATCCTGATTTATGTAAAAAGAAGAACACCAAATATTTGATAGTCACCTATCCAAGTTTACATTACACACTTCTGTTTCTTTGTGCATGGCATGACTTTAATTTCCAAACTTCATTGAACCATCATAAAACTTTAAAACAATTTCAAAGTTTTGATGGTATATGTAGTTGTTTTATGAGGACAACTATCATGAGACTGTGAATGGAACTTCATTGTTTTTAGACTGGGTCTATTCTTGTCTGTAAGGTAATAATTGGGTGTATACTTGTCTGTAAGGTAATAATTGGGTGTATACTTGTCTGTAAGGTAATAATTGGGTCTATTCTTGTCTGGTAGGTAATAATTGGGTGTATACTTGTCTGTAAGGTAATAATTGGGTGTATACTCGTCTGTAAGGTAATAATTGGGTGTATACTTGTCTGTAAGGTAATAATTGGGTGTATACTTGTCTGTAAGGTAATAATTGGGTGTATACTTGTCTGTAAGGTAAAATGGGTGGTATACTTGTCTGTAAGGTAATAATTGGGTGTTATACTGTCTGTAAGGTAATAATTGGGTGTATACTTGTCTGTAAGGTAATAATTGGGTCTATTCTTGTCTGGTAGGTAATAATTGGGTGTATACTTGTCTGTAAGGTAATAATTGGGTGTATACTCGTCTGTAAGGTAATAATTGGGTGTATACTTGTCTGTAAGGTAATAATTGGGTGTATACTTGTCTGTAAGGTAATAATTGGGTCTATTCTTGTCTGGTAGGTAATAATTGGGTGTATACTTGTCTGTAAGGTAATAATTGGGTGTATACTCGTCTGTAAGGTTATAATTGGGTGTATACTTGTCTGTAAGGTTATAATTGGGTGTATACTTGTCTGTAAGGTAATAATTGGGTGTATTCTCCTCTTTATGACTGAAGATTACTAAGGTTACAAGCCTGTATTGTTAAAGACTATTACTGAAGATGATGTGAAATTTTAAGTATTGCTGAATTCTGTCTGTATATATTATCAGCTGAAGGTCCATTAAGTTGTAATACCGAATGTAAAAAAACCTGTTAATAAAAAAATCTATTGATTTGACTTGAAAAGAATTGAAACTACTGATATTCTCGTTTTTTACCCTAAGTCCCGTACTTTGACAATTTTGTTATGAAGTAATAATAATTTATGAACAAATTAGACATACTAACAGGAATTATAAAACCATGAAAGCTTTCACTAACATATTTAACTGTACACCTACTGCTACAGGGCATGTCATGGGGCTCTCCTGTGCTAAAATTGTATATAATTTATCTACTTCCTTAGTACTTGCTTCAGACTAAAACTATTATAGACATTGATATCCCAACACATTTGTTCTATTGTCAAATTTAAATGCATTAGACTGACTTTTCTGTGTTAATCTTCAGATGGAGTCGTGCAGTTACAAGTTCCAGACAACAAAGATTCCAAGTCGTTCCATTTTGTGTTTGATGATGATAGTAGCGAAGGAGCGCCTTCTCCGTCCCAGACCGAGGAGTCTGGAATGTCGGACATTGGAAGTCCTCCAGTGGTGCCCCCTGCGCCTGATCCACCACCGCTTCAACTCAAAACACGACAGACAACTATCACAGCCCCTACTTTCACCAAGATGTCACCTCTCAATACTCAGTCCATAGCTGTTCTCAGCACTCCCATTACTTCCTTCTCTGGTTCTCTATCGTCATCTTCATCATCCAAGAATGGAAACTCTGGTAATGGCATTAACAAGGCCTCACGACAGAAAAAGTCAAAGCCAAAAACCTCATCAAAGTCAAAAGTGATAAAATTTCATGAATACAAGGGACCGCCGAGTGCATCAAAATCACAAGTGACATCCACTGTAACATGTACAGCATCTCCTTCACAGAGTACTACCATAAGTTCTACTCCACCAGCTAACGATACTAAATACAATCTGATGCTTCAGCAGCAACAGTTATTTCTGCAGTGGCAGTTGGAGTTTCAGCAGAAGAACCTCCCAGTCCCTGTTACCCTACTACCACAACAGAAGGTGGAGTCAAGTACAGCGTTGTCACCAGGACAAAGTGTTGCTGGAAGTGTTATCATGACCTCTGCTATCAACAGTCCTCCCACGTTTGTCAGTAGTCCACCCACAGTAGTGCAAGCTCAAGGCGTGGTACCAGCTCAAGGGCTGCTGCCCCCACAGAACGTTGTCCCTGCCCAAGGAATGTTAGCCACACCGTCAGTAGTACCAGCACAAGGCCTGGTACCCTCACAGGTTGCTACGACAGTAGTGTCAACATCTTTACTGCAGTCTTCTACAGTTCCCCACACCGTGATCAAACAACAACCTGCACAACTTCAAACTGTGTCACAGCCTCAGGTTCAAAAAGTGCAACAGGTGCAAGTGCAAAGTGGACAATCTGTGGTGCAAAAACCTGGGTCACAGGTACGAACACACACACACCCAGTATCTCAGACACATCACTCTAAATCTCAGAACAAGTCTAATCATATAGTGCAGAAACCATTTGCTAACTTGGAGGACATGAAAGTGGCTGATCTAAAACAGGAACTAAAGAAAAGAAATTTGCCTGTGTCTGGTCCTAAACCTCAGTTGATAGAAAGGTTAAAGCCTTATGTTGATGTGATCATTGGAGTGGCACAGGGATCAGTAAGCACTAGTGTGTCAAATGATAACTCATCATCATTAATCAAGAGACCTGTGCCAACGATAGTGAGTGTGAAGTCTATTCCTCTAACACCACTAGATGAGGCTGTATGTATGCAGTCTCCTCCTTGCTCCCCAAAGACAGAACAAACCATTACAACTACTCCACTTTCGCCAGAAATTATGGATATTGCTCAATCAGCACTAAATGCTCAGAATAAAGGGGGACCACTCACTCTGAGTCAGTCCTCAATTCCTATGGCAATTGACAATTCTAGGCCTCCATCTGTAGCCCCTATGGACATAACAATGGATGTAGATGGACCTATAGATATTCGTAGATTCTCTCCCACAAGTGTCAGTCAGGCTGTGACTCCACCAGTGACAGCAACTGTCACATCACCTAAGCCACAGTCTCAACCCCAACTCCAGACACAGCCTGCACCTCCAGTCAAACAGGCTAATTCCCCCCCTGGGGCTGCGCCGCAGATTAGTAGTGAAATCTTGCTCCAACAACAACGTCGCATAGCACAGCTACAGAAGGAGCTTGAGGAGTCACAAATGAGGCTGAAGCTGCAACAGATGCAACATCAACATCTTCAACAACAACAGCGGCATTTACAACAACAGCAGACAACACACCTCGCACAACAGCCAGCCTCACCCCCACAGCTGTCCCAGCAGCCAAACTCACCCCCACAACAAGTGATACAGCAGATAATCCAGCAGCCAACCTCACCCCCTCAGTTTATGCATCCAAGCCCACAGCCAACCCCCCCTCCTCAAATCTTACATGCCATGACCTCTCAACCAAATTCACCTCCGATGATTTTACAACAGCCTCTGTCACCACCTCAGTCAGTACAACAGCCAATATCCCCTCCACAGTTGATACAGCAGCCTATATCCCCTCCGCAACAGCCTTTGTCCCCACCACAAATGCTGACAACAGTGACTCTAGGCGATGGTAAGATCTCGCCAATACCCCAGAGTGTGGGCATGACCAAACTGGTGCAGATTCCCACTCAGTCGTTGCATTCTATGATTGGTAACCCGCCTGTACTGACGGCGGCACATGGCCTCCAACTTGCCCACCATGGCATTCCTACAGTTATGGTTGCCACCAGTGCTGCATCAGACAACAAACAACAAGGTGCCAAACCAAACCTCACAGATTTCTTTAAAACACAGTCACTGCATCAGAGTCTCAACATAGTTAAACCTGGAACATCTAGCTCGGCTGCCATGTTCAAACAGCCAACTTTACTTGTGACTTCCGGTGCCAAGACGATAACCTTGACTGCTCCACTCAATGGACTAGCCACCACGAGGTAAGTCGTAATTGGATTTATCTCTTTTTATTAGTTGACAATTATTAGTATGTTACTTAACCTGCTTCCCAGAGTAGAGACATTGCCTTAAGGACATTTGGTTAACAATAACTTACCATTACTGATGTCCTGCATCAGTCTGCTACTACTATAAGACCTACTACTACAAGAATAACTTGGATCTATAACTGGAGTTTAAAATGTAACTGATAATAAACTTGAATGCGTAGAAAATTCCACTGTGTCAATTATGGAAGCTTTATGTAACCAAGAAACATTTCTTTTGAGAAAATTTTGTGCAGTACATTTGATGGCTTATCTGATGAGTACTGTGTGTTATAGGACAACCTCCTTGCCATCTTCTCCTGTTGAGGCCAAAATGTCACTAGGGAGAACGATGTCAAACCCATTTTTTGTGCCACAGAAGGAACCTCCAAAGTATGACGAGGCTGTGAGGAACAAACACAACTCACAACAGGTATGTTTTATGGTGGGGTCACAGCAGGTAGGCCATATGGCAGGGGGCACTGTGAAAAGTCTTTTGGCAGGTGTTACTACAGGTAAAGCCATTAACGGGATCACTATATGTATAGCCCTTTGATGGGGTCACTGCAGGTCAGACTTGGGGCATGAGGGTCACCACAAGTCAAGATTGGTGCATAAAAGTCACCACAAGTCAAGATTGGTGCATGAAAGTCATCACAAGTCGGGCTTGGGGTATGAGAGTCACTACATGACAGGCTTGGGGCATGATGGTCACCACAAGTCAAGATTGGTGCTTAAAATCCCCACAGGTCAAGATTGGTACATAAAAGTCACCAGAGGTCAGACTTGGGGCATAAGGGTCACCACAGGTCAAGCTTGGGACATGAGGGTCACCACAGGTCAAGCTTGGGACATGAGGGTCACCACAGGTCAGGCTTGGGACAGGAGGGTCACCACAGGTCAAGCTTGGGACATGAGGGTCACCACAGGTCAGGCTTGGGACATGAGGGTCACCACAGGTCAAGCTTGGGACATGAGGGTCACCACAGGTCAAGCTTGGGACATGAGGGTCACCACAGGTCAGGCTTGGGACAGGAGGGTCACCACAGGTCAGGCTTGGGACATGAGGGTCACCACAGGTCAGGCTTGGGACATGAGGGTCACCACAGGTCAATATTTGGACAGGTTTAACATTAGTTATCCTAGAGAGGTAGACTTTGCTGTTACTTATTGTTTCTGTTGGGATATATTATAACTAGTGTATGATTGAGCTAACAGTGCTGTGCAGAAATGCTGTGTAGGGAACAGTGTCAGCTCTGGAAATGTATCCAAACACATATATATGAGATTAGGAAGATAAAACAAAACCTTAGGTATGAAGATGGTAAGTATAGTTATCCCAAATAGGCCTGCAAGATACTTACCAGCCTAGCCTGTTTATAAAGCTATAAAGTAGACAGAGAGAGATTTACATGTGCCAGATACAACTCTGATAACGCTGGTCCCAAAACATAGCAAGAGCTGTCGTAGGAGTTTTAAAAAATATATCTGACAATGCACATGTATGAACAGCATGCATTCACAAGGTTCATCCACTTGCAACATTCCTTTGCTATACCTGCCTTCTCAGCAACAAGATCAAGGTAGCTATAGCTCCCTGTAGGTATAGATACACAGCCCTAAACTGCTGCGATACATATCTCAAAACACACTGCTTGCTATAAACCAATATTGGAAAAAACTAAAAACATCATCAGAAGTTTTCTATCTGTCTGGCAGATTTCTGGAAGGATTCCAGTAGTTTGAGTGTTTCAAACATTCATGATATGCATTATATAGGATCAATTTATGGAGAAAGTAAGTACATGTATACCGATAGGTTAATTATGGTAAGGAACATGTGTCCCAATAGGTTAATTATGGTAAGGAACAGGTGTCCCAATAGGTTAATTATGGTAAGGAACAGATGTCCCAATAGGTTAACTATACTAAGGAACAGTTGTCCCAATAGGTTAATTATGGTAAGGAACAGATGTCCCAATAGGTTAACTATACTAAGGAACAGTTGTCCCAATAGGTTAATTATGGTAAGGAACAGGTGTCCCAATAGGTTAATTATGGTAAGGAACAGTTGTCCCAATAGGTTAACTATACTAAGGAACAGATGTCCCAATAGGTTAACTATACTAAGGAACAGATGTCCCAAACTAAGGAACAGTTGTCCCAATAGGTTAATTATGGTAAGGAACAGGTGTCCTAATAGGTTAATTATAGTAAGGAACAGGTGTCCCAATAGGTTAATTATGGTAAGGAACAGTTGTCCCAATAGGTTAATTATAGTAAGGAACAGTTGTCCCAATAGGTTAATTATAGTAAGGAACATATGTCCCAATAGGTTAATTATAGTAAGGAACAGTTGTCCCAATAGGTTAACTATACTAAGGAACAGATGTCGCAATAGGTTAACTATACTAAGGAACAGATGTCCCAAACTAAGGAACAGTTGTCCCAATAGGTTAATTATGGTAAGGAACAGTTGTCCCAATAGGTTAATTATAGTAAGGAACAGGTGTCCCAATAGGTTAATTATGGTAAGGAACAGTTGTCCCAATAGGTTAATTATGGTAAGGAACAGTTGTCCCAATAGGTTAACTATACTAAGGAACAGTTGTCCCAATAGGTTAATTATAGTAAGGAACAGTTGTCCCAATAGGTTAATTATAGTAAGGAACAGTTGTCCCAATAGGTTAATTATACTAAGGAACAGATGTCCCAATAGGTTAATTATAGTAAGGAACAGTTGTTCCAATAGGTTAATTATGGTAAGGAACAGTTGTCCCAATAGGTTAATTATGGTAAGGAACATGTGTTCCAATAGGTTAATTATGGTAAGGAACAGTTGTCCCAATAGGTTAATTATGGTAAGGAACAGGTGTCCCAATAGGTTAATTATGGTAAGGAACAGTTGTCCCAATAGGTTAATTATGGTAAGGAACAGGTGTCCCAATAGGTTAACTATACTAAGGAACAGTTGTCCCAATAGGTTAATTATAGTAAGGAACAGATGTCCCAATAGGTTAATTATAGTAAGGAACAGGTGTCCCAATAGGTTAATTATAGTAAGGAACAACAGGTTTATAATGGTGGTGTGTGACTGGGGTGTTTAGTGCCATCATACATGTGGTGTGTGACGGGGTGTTTAGTGCCATCATACACGTGGTGTGTGACTGGTGTTTAGTGCCATCATACACATGGTGTGTGACTGTGGTGTTTAGTGCCATCATACATGTGGTGTGTGACTGTGATGTTTAGTGCCATCATACATGTGGTGTGTGACTGGGGTGTTTAGTGCCATCATACACGTGGTGTGTGACGGGGTGTTTAGTGCCATCATACACGTGGTGTGTGACTGTGGTGTTTAGTGCCATCATACACGTGGTGTGTGACGGGGTGTTTGGTGCCATCATACATGTGGTGTGTGACTGTGATGTTTAGTGCCATCATACACGTGGTGTGTGACTGGGGTGTTTAGTGCCATCATACATGTGGTGTGTGACTGTGATGTTTAGTGCCATCATACATGTGGTGTGTGACTGTGGTGTTTAGTGCCATCATACACGTGGTGTGTGACTGTGGTGTTTAGTGCCATCATACACGTGGTGTGTGACTGTGGTGTTAAGTGCCATCATACATGTGGTGTGTGACTGTGGTGTTTAGTGCCATCATACACGTGGTGTGTGACGGGGTGTTTAGTGCCATCATACATGTGGTGTGTGACTGTGGTGTTTAGTGCCATCATACACGTGGTGTGTGACGGGGTGTTTAGTGCCATCATACACGTGGTGTGTGACCGGGGTGTTTAGTGCCATCATACATGTGGTGTGTGACTGTGATGTTTAGTGACATCATACATGTGGTGTGTGACTGGGGTGTTTAGTGCCATCATACATGTGGTGTGTGACTGTGATGTTTAGTGCCATCATACATGTGGTGTGTGACTGTGATGTTTAGTGCCATCATACATGTGGTGTGTGACTGTGATGTTTAGTGCCATCATACACGTGGTGTGTGACGGGGTGTTTAGTGCCATCATACACGTGGTGTGTGACTGGGGTGTTTAGTGCCATCATACACGTGGTGTGTGACGGGGTGTTTAGTGCCATCATACACGTGGTGTGTGACTGGGGTGTTTAGTGCCATCATACATGTGGTGTGTGACTGTGGTGTTTAGTGCCATCATACATGTGGTGTGTGACTGGTGTTTAGTGCCATCATACACGTGGTGTGTGACTGTGGTGTTTAGTGCCATCATACATGTGGTGTGTGACTGTGATGTTTAGTGCCATCATACATGTGGTGTGTGACTGGGGTGTTTAGTGCCATCATACATGTGGTGTGTGACTGGTGTTTAGTGCCATCATACATGTGGTGTGTGACTGGGGTGTTTAGTGCCATCATACATGTGGTGTGTGACGGGTTGTTTAGTGCCATCATACATGTGGTGTGTGACTGGGGTGTTTAGTGCCATCATACACGTGGTGTGTGACGGGGTGTTTAGTGCCATCATACACGTGGTGTGTGACTGGGGTGTTTAGTGCCATCATACACGTGGTGTGTGACGGGGTGTTTAGTGCCATCATACATGTGGTGTGTGACTGTGATGTTTAGTGCCATCATACATGTGGTGTGTGACTGTGATGTTTAGTGCCATCATACATGTGGTGTGTGACTGTGGTGTTTAGTGCCATCATACACGTGGTGTGTGACTGTGATGTTTAGTGCCATCATACACGTGGTGTGTGACTGGGGTGTTTAGTGCCATCATACACGTGGTGTGTGACTGGGGTGTTTAGTGCCATCATACACGTGGTGTGTGACGGGGGTGTTTAGTGCCATCATACATGTGGTGTGTGACGGGGTGTTTAGTGCCATCATACATGTTGTGTGGACTGAATTCCTACTTTCTGTTCTATCAATATGTTGAGTTGATACTATTAATGATGCTGGGGTTTACATTGAGTGTCTAGCCATCACATTACCTTTATCAAGGCTAACTAGTTATACAACATTACCTGTAATCTTTATCAAGGCTTACTAGTTATGTAACATTACCTGTAATTTTAGGGAAGAGTAAAAGCAAATGTGCAAGTACTTTTCTGTAATAGATCAATAAGCTCCCTTTGAAATATTGCAGCAGATTTCTGCATTTTTGTGTGCTATAACAAGATAGATTTCTTTTTCAATCTTACATGAATGACTGTTTATATTTGTAAATGGAGTTGGGTGTTTACTTATATTAGAACTATATAAAAACACTCCCTTGTTAGATATCCATAGATATGTCCTATTTAATCTGTTACATAGGAAAACTGATCAGAAGTAATCAAACAAGCTCTCTGCTGCCATACTAATGATGTTATCATTGAAATCTTGACATTTATATATTAGACTTTCATGATTCACTTTGATGAAAATTGAATTAGTTTGTATATTCTAATCAATATATGGAAATTCTTATAAAATTGATGTGTGTACATTAAAAGATAGAAAACTCATTATTGTGGGTAGTTTCCACATCACCGATAAATATATATATTGGTCATTTCATGAAAGTGCTTCAGAAGAAATGGTCAGTTAAACGTTATTGTGACAGATGATAGGTCAGAAATACAAATCAACAGTTTTAGAGTCTGACCTTTTGTCCAATATTACATTGTAAACAGCAGTGGTAATTTCCTGACTTTTCATTAATAGAAATTATTAATATCACGTTATAAGGAAATTAATATAAACCTCCATATGTTCCAAACTGAATATCTTTAAAAAGAGCTGGCAAGCCATTTCAGAATGTTAAAAGATCCTTGCTATGGTAGTAAATGTATGCCTCACAATGTGTCTTGTTTTGGTTACAGGGACCTGGAGCAATAGAGATCACTAATGCTATAGTACCTAACAAAATTCCTGTAAAAAGTCAGGCGATGGATGACGTTCTGGAGATCCTCATAAGGACCGGGGGTAGGGTTTTCATAACATCTCTCATACTTCTGTACACTCAGGACTCAGACCATCATATCATTCATGAAACTTAACAAAGATGTTCTTGACATCAGTAGATTGAGAAGAGAGGAATCTATTTGAACCCAATGGAACAGCTTTGATATTATGGAGAATTTTGGAAACTTGTTTTGTTTGATTATTCCATATTAGAGTTTTCCATCCAATTTTAAGACACTTCATGTGTGTCTGACATCAGATTCTCTAGACCTCTCAATTTCAAGGTCATCTTTAAGACAGGCCAGGAAGAAAATTGTCCTCAGGTTTCTTTTTTAATGTTTTCAACAAAACTTTTGAAAATTTTACTCTATTGTGTTTGTCAATCAATCTGTCAACCAGTTTTCAAATCAGTCAGAACTGAATGTTCACATAAATATTACCAATATCTGTCCAAGGTCAGTTGAATTTTAGGGTCAAGTTCAAGGTCACAGTTACAGAACTTATCCATGATGATGGGTAATTGCTTATTCCAAGCATTTCTGACTTAAGTTTTATACCACATTTCGTAATACTAGATATTTGGCACTGTAGATTGTATTGTTTGTTTGCGTATATAAGTGTGCAAGGTCAGCTTCCATTTCTTAGTGATGAAAATAAAGTTAACATACACACATTTAGAGTGACAATTTAATAGATATTTAGCATACATTCCCATAATAATAATTATGTGATAATGATGAATATATGATAATGATGATTATATGATAACGATGATTATATAAGCCTCTAGGGCCACTTGTTTGATATATTTGTATATTTGATAAGAAATTTATCTTTAATCACTTGTAGGGAAGTTAATGTTTCCACATTGAAAATAGATTTATCTGATAGCTGTTTACATTATTTAACAGAATTGCCACCAAGTGCTGCCCAAGAACCTCCTCCAACACCAAAGACAACGACACAAAACGCGACCATACCTTCTAGTGTGTCGCAGTCAAGTGTCGCTATGACCACAACCACCTCTACAACCACTGTTGTATCATACCCTGTGACCTGTTCAGAACAGTTTCCTGGGCTGTCCTCTACGTTCACAGCAACAGCCCCATTAGACTCTGCAGCAGAAAGTATCTCCTTGCTGCTCAACAGCCCACAGCAGGTGTCATCTCTGTGTGTGAAACAGGAGAGTTCCACTCCACCACCATTAATGGTGGCCAATGTGTTGTCACCGGACACTCACGACCTACTGGATATAAATGACTACATGTTGAACCAGGATTTGAACTCAATGGATTGGACGTCCGACCAATCATTCACTCTAGACTTGAATGACACTTCTTCAATGAACATGCAGACAGACCAAGAAATGAAGTGTGATGGAGTTAATGACTTCTTAAATGTGCCATTGTTACAAGGCGGCAATAATAAAGGGGCACCCCATGGGTCTGAACCTGACCTCACAGGGCTGGGACTCACAGAATCAGATAACTGTCCTAATAACCAGATGGATGTGTCTGATTGGCTGGATGTGATCATGCCCAGTACAGGGTTAACCCCACTCAGTGCTAATCCACCCACGTCATTCCCCTCGGACCCTATCCTCACCCCCAAAACACAGCAGGAGGTTCTAGAATTATTCAACTTTGATGATACAGACTTCAATACTCCTACAGATCTACATAGTGGTATCAATTGGGAAAAACTGACAGAAACAACAGGATCTAGTTAGTGAAAAGTATCATCGCTGGCTCTAGATATTGTAGAGTGTCGAAGCTGGCTCTAAAATTCTATATATACTTTTAATGAAGCTCATATTGAAACAAAATTTCAACAATGAAATTTGAACAAATTTTGAATGTGGTGCTTATTATTATAAGTTTGGACCAAGACATTCAAGTGAGACAGGTGCAGAAATACATTTTTTTATTCTTTTATATTAGAAAGGCAAGATGGGGAGTTGTTTGTAACTAAATTCTTCAGTGTAAAAACACTGCTTATGGTCACCTGATGGATTGATCAGTATACATACATACAGCTGTGTGTACAAGTAAAATTATAAACAAGTGGAACGCAAAGACTAATAGAAGTATTCCTTCTTTTTTTAAAAACAATATAAAAAAATAAATTTTGCATATTGATAGCTATTTGCAGTGCTGGTATTGGTTTGTTGTCACTGATATTGTATTAAAATTGCATTGTTTTTCTGTTTTTTTTTTGTGATTTAGATTGTGAGACTTGTAGTCCATACACTTGTATATGTTTACCATTACTAGTAGCACTAACACCAAAACTTTCTGGTTGAATGTGTCCCCCCATGTTAAAATGTCTCATTAATCATCAGTCTGCTACTCACAATGACTCTGTCATGTTTTGTGGGTCCATTCATATCGGAATGTTTAATTTGCATTGATTGTCTTCTCAGTGACAGAGTCGTTGCGACTAGCAGATTCTCCAAACACATATATATGTAATTGTTTTAATTTTTGTTTCATTTTTCAACTCATTGCTGTGTTCGAATGCATTCCATCCCGAAGAAAACATTTTCCTTATTTCTCCTAAATTAAATTATTTATTAAAAGAATCCTTATTTATTATTTAATAAATCTTATCCGCAAAGTGGAGCTACCAGACAAGTATGTAATATTGGGGACCATTTTTCATGCCAACATGAACCAAGCAGTGTAAGCTTTTATTTCCTGGAGCCGTCTTTGGTTTCCATGGCAATCAATTTGAATAAAAAGAGCTATCCTAAATGTAGGATAGCCTTGACAACGTGTAATGTTAAGTAGTCTCCTACTTTTGTAAGTCAATCCATCATCCAATTTTAAATCATTGTCTAGGGTTAATAGTAGAAATACTTTTGATTTCAAAATGGTTGCCATGTTACCATGGAGGCTGCGACCAGATGAGGGCACAGTATCCAAGACCATATTTACATGAGAATTGCATGCATATGTATTTTTTATAAGTAGGAGAATGTGAAAACATTGATGCCTGGTTGAGATTTAGGATAGCTACTTATGCTGGTGAGAGTGAGAATGATCTATGTAGGTTTAATGAATGAAACTATTAGCATGAAGAATCTCAGATGAAATTCATAGGTAAGCACTAGGTTTTTAGATTTTTTTCTCATACATTCCCCCATTCCCTGGTACTACCACTTTGCATTCATTACCATGGCAATTGTAACCTCTGGCCAATCACAGGGCACATCACTTGTTATCTAATCTAGGCACCAGCCAATGGCAAGCTTAGCCTTCTCTCTATGCACTACCAGTTTCACTGTGGCATCATTCTTCAAAGGTAATTTCATGATTCAAATTTAAAAATAAACATTTTATACAAATGTAGAATGGGTGTATTTATAGGTATTAGTAAATATTACAGAAATTTAGGCAATGTTTGTTGCTGAGTTCTGTCCATCATGTGTTGATTACGCTGGCCTAACACTACAGCAGTGACATTTCTTACTACCAAATTTATCTTCCTTCTGTTGTTTGAAGGGCACTGTTTGGCAGTTCTTTTATAGGCTAAAATATACAGTAAAACCTGAGTAAGCCAAGGTCAAAGGGACCACAAAAATATTCCAGTTATCCTAGACGAAATTAAAGTTTTCCATTTCTGACAACTGTTCAGAGTGACATTTGCTTACATATTAAGCCATGTAAAACTATAAAGTGTCAATACAGCAGAGATATCATAAATAAAGTATCTAGCGTTTTAACATATCCAAGATAATAGATAACTTCAATTAGATTTCATATTTGAATGAAGCCATGTCACAGTCAACAATGTGATGGTGACTGAAGTAGAGAATACGGTAAACCTTCCACCAACCAACCTCTAGTTCTAACTGTTACCATAGTAACAACTTTGATAGGCCCTGTATCACCGACACTACTGGTCTGTCTGTGTGGGAGGTGTGTCAGTGGAATGGTGTGGGGGTTGAAGGTTCATAGCCATAGTTACCAGGTATACAATTCTGCTGACCATACCGCATATTCATCGAACATCCCACAGCATAGATTTTTTAAAACATATTTCCTTTTAACACAATAAAAGTTTTAGAGATTTTCTTTAACAATAAACAATGTATTGAGATTTTAACATATCTTGTTTGAAGTTATCAATTTTTTTCCTTTTTCTTTTTTAATCGTATAGTAGTATATCTGATAATGTAGTGTTAGAAGTAGGCTAGATTATTTCAAATTAATAAGTTCTAACGGTATCTTATTACTTCAGGAGTACATGTATGATTCAGTTTGATTTTCATGTGAGTTAAGGTTTTAAGATTTTAAAAGATAAATATCATTTGAAATCTAATGGCATTGAAGTGGATTGTACAGGTGTTATATGTAATCTACACGTGTGTTATTTATAGGTTTTATTTACAGAGTATATAAACCTTTGTTATATCAAAAACTTGTACACGTTATTGTAGCCTGTGTCATCATATTCACAGCCTGATCATTAGAGAACAAATTTGAAGTAAGTCTTTTGAGGATTGTAATTACATTTTCATAGCCTTACTGACAGTAAAAGAAATTCTGAAGGCCTAGTTTTATTACAGAAGTCACAGAGACTTTGGGGTTTATTTTGAATAGATAATTTCTCTGTGAATATCAGGGGTTCATATTTCATCTTTTCAATTTTTTGTACATTAAAAAAAATGAAAATTTGAGAATTTTTTAGGAGATGAAGTGTAATCACCCTTTTATTGTTAGGTACATTTAAGAGGTCAATTACGATTTTAAAGTTCAAACATAGGATTGTTGGTACTATAGGACACTACCCTGGTGTTACAGAGCTGTGAAGCCCTATGTTGGTACTATAGGACACTACCCTGGTGTTACAGAGCTGTGAAGCCCTATGTTACATTTGTTAGTGATTCGCATCTGTGTAAATATGCAAATCAGATTACTCCCATTGTTGGGACACAATTCTCCTTTAAATGTATGAGATTGTCTTTCACTGTTGCATGATAGTTTGGATATTTTTGTAAAATGTTGGGAGATTATAGTTCAGACAGAGACACCAAAGGACGTATACATTGTAAGGTATTGTATATTACATTGTAAAACATTACTTTGTGTTACACATTGTATTACAATGTATAATGCTGATGAATCTTGCCGATTTGTAATTCAAGATGAGAAACATAAAATTATGTATGTGATGTAAAAAAAAATTGCAGGAAATTTATTAACGAGTGAAATAGTTAAATTTTGTGTATAAAATGTAAAATGTAGTTATGTTTTTATTACATGAACCTGATAGTGATAAAATATATTGTTTTTTTCTTGGCTTTACCGGTTAATCTATGACCTTCCTCACTGTTAGTGTAGAATAATTTAAGCATGAATTCAAGTCTTTGTCTTTATACTTAGTGTCCAAATTTTAAAAGGTGTTTACAAATATCTCTATTTCATCCCCACTATACTCAGGGAGGCTGCTCCAATTGATCTACACTATCCATCTTAATGAAAACAATATTTGATGAAATATAGATCTAGTAACAGATCAAAAACATAAATACTTTGAAAATGGGTTATGTAATGAGGTGTTGGGTGAGGTGGTCCTACAGGCAAGCCCTACACATGTATACAGATGTATACAGGTGAACCTGAACAGATACTGGTACATACAGATGAACCTGGTACATACAGGTGAACCTGAACAGATACTGGTACATACAGGTACATACAGGTGAACCTGGTACATACAGGTACCTACAGGTGAACCTGGTACAGATACTGGTACATACAGATGAACCTGGTACATACAGGTGAACCTGAACAGATACTGGTACATACAGGTACATACAGGTGAACCTGGTACATACAGGTACCTACAGGTGGACCCAATATATACAGGTACCTTCAGGTGAACCCGTTACATACAGGTACCTACAGGTGAACCTGGTACATACAGGTACCTTCAGGTGAACCCGATACATACAGGTACATACAGGTGAACCTGATACATACATATATATAAGTGCTGGTACATACAGGTACCTACAGGTGAACCTGGTACATACAGGTACCTACAGGTGAACCAGATGCATACAGATGCATACAGGTGAACCCTGTACAAGTAAACCTGGTACATACATGTAAACCTAGTAAATACATGGTAAGGAGGCTCAGCTAACAGTATCTTAGGTCAACAAAAGAAATAGATGAAGAATTTATCTGTTTTTCACATGAAAAAACAAGAGTAGGAGGAAGGTCATATTAGTCTGTATATCTAGTCACACTGACCAAACTCTGTCTTTTCTTTCAAAGTGACCACTGGTCAGCTCTGTTTGCTCACAGTTGTTAAAGTGACACCAACGTTTTTACGACATGTTGTATGTGCCTTAAATACATCTGTGAACATTGGACATATCTGTTGTAGTTTGCGTTTTCTGTTATTTTGTTCATTGATTTCATTGTTATATAATTATATACCTTTTGGAGAAATCAAACAAGCTAAAATAAATGAGTTTTCCACACTGTGATTTTCCCTTTCTCTGTATGTGTTATCACAGATTGTCATTGTTAGCATCACTTCTACACAGTGTGGGTATACGTTGGTTAAAGTCGTTATACTGACATATTGGCTTGGAATTGGTTTCTCCATCAGGTCCACATGTCACGTGACTGTGAGAGTATAGTAATTACATATTTATTATGTTTTTCTCTCCATATATCTGTGGTCATATCATTGGTTGGTTTGCACTAGGTCAGAGACATATTTCCCCATGTGCATGCGCTGTGTCTTATATATATAAGCTGTATGGTTGAATATATTTTCTTATGAAAAGTAATATATTATTTAAGACAGTAGAACTGTAGCTTGTACAGTGTGATGTACCAACACACACAGTCCTATATAAAACTATTGTACAAATTTGCTGTGTGCTTTTGCTTATTCCTGCTGTTATTTCTCACCCACAGTTTCCACAATTTACCCGTGTGAGCCAACATTCGAGTATATATTATCTCTTACTGATTTTATCTTGCACACTTTATGTAACTTAAGCAGTTTGCTAAAAGTAATAACAGGATTTGAAATTTCCATAAAAATACAAGAAATAACCTTGGTTCCCCCATACATGTACCATGTCTGTACAATTTTACAACTGAAAACTTTGTTTTACTAATGAGTTTCTACAAATGGACCCAACAGAGGTTAATGTCGTTTGCCAACTTCAACTTTTTTGTTTATAACTAAATCTGCCACTTGAGGTTTAATGTTTTGTATGTACGACATTACAGCATGCTTTAATGTTACAGCCACCTCTAACAATCTATAGAGAAACTGTGGTTTTTGTAAATTACCTTGATGTTTAAAAAAAACTTTCTGCATTTACATTTGAAATTTGTCCTTTTTATCCTAACATGTAAAAAAAAAAAACCTACAGAACTGATCAAATTTTGATATAGTTGTCAAAGTAAATGGCTTGTTCCATGAGGAAAGACATGGTATGTATGGGTCTATACCTATATCGTGTGGTGGGAATCACTACACTCACAGCTTTGTTTCCTCGCTAGTACAATATTATGTGTCGTTTGACATTCCATAAAGTCATATATCTGCTTTTGCATTTCAGAAAATCATTTCTGTATTGAATGTGTTCCATGGCGTATCCTTCTGAGTCTTCTCAATTCTATGATTTTGTTCATAAAGAAAATTTGGTACTTATAATAGTGATGGATACAGATATCTACGCGACTCGTTGAGTTTCTGTAGTAACATTTGGTACTTAATAGTGATAGATACAGATATCTACACGACTCGTTGAGTTTCTGTATTACTATTTGGTACTTAATAGTGATAGATACAGATATTTATGCGACTCGTCGAGTTTCTGTAGTAACATTTGCTGCTTTTTGTCAATAACATGTGCCAAAAATTTGTTAAAGTCTTTTGTATGTTGATATGAAAAACATGAGTTTACTGTAAAACTATTTTGTATATTGATACCAAAAACATGAGTTGAGATATTATCATGGATATTTGTCAGTAGGGGGAGTGAAAAACTTTGGAGCCATTATTTCTGTAACTGCTTTTGATTGTTATTACCAAACAAATTTCATATCAAAACAAATTAATATAAATCTTTCAGAACCATGCATTTTCAAATGATTATGAAATTGATTAGGAAGATTATCTCCCTTGGAAAGGAAATCTTCAAAATGTTGACAAAAAGATAATGCAATATGTGGTTTAGGCTGACATACATTTAGATAATAATGTAATATCATAGTTTGTTATAAGATAATAATACAGATGAAATACTGAATATTTTGTCAGGTAACCACAGTATTGTATTCTTTAAAGGCAATGTGTGTACGCTTTCTCTGGGTGAACCAGAAATTACAAGTATCATTCAAGGTGTGTCATATGGAACATGTTGAGTCACCAGACACAACATAAAGAATGTGTAGTAATTGTTATTTTATGATGTGACCACTACACCAAGGAAGTTACATACTACATCAGGTGTGTAATGGTAAACTGTCACCTATATACCAAGTCATAACAAAATTATGTACTCTATATCAACACTTACATGTACTCGGACATGTTTTGAAATGACTTTGTATATTAAACAAGTTATGATTCCGGTGCTTGATATGACACTATTTGTATCATTTACAGGGAAATCTCTTCACAAATCACCTCTCAACTATGTAACACCTATTTGTACAGTTATTATCAGTCTTGTGACATATCAGCCATTTCTTATGCATAATATGATTCACATGTTCCATTGAAACATCAGGTAGGGCACATAGGGAATCTCGCTTCACAGTTGAAATATCAAACACAAATTCATGTATTTTTACTTTGGAAATTAATTATGTCAAATTTTATCAATTTTTCTTATAACCTGACCAATATGACACCCCTGGGCCCCTCCCTCTGGGCCCTTCCCTTGGGCCCCTCCCTCTGCTGCCCTAGTCTGTGTGGCCTGTAGCAGTTGTTCTACTGTATATACATTGACAGCTCTGTACATGCTTGATACCACATGGATCATTAGACCCAACTAATAAAGGAGAGCTTGATGTTACTCTTATTTCTTGTCTTTTTGTTTTGTATTATTGATGTCATTCTCAATACAGTGGAATTTTGGTAGTTTGGAACTTCACCATTGCAAAATGTGTATGAAACAAATTTCTGCCTGAATAAGCATTGTCATGATCAGGATTCTAGAAAAGGAGATTCTCAATTTCATTAGTTTCATTTAAACTACAAAGTTCCACTGTAGGGAGACAATAGAACTTTTTTTTGCATTTGTGCATCTCACTGTCTCTTTGATGAAAACAGAGCTTAACACAAAATTTGAGCTTCACACAAATTTAAATCCAAGTTCAAAACGTCCAAATTCTATATCAATAAATTGGTAAATTATTCTCTATAATTTCAATTCACAACATAGAAGGTTGACTGTAAAAACAGACAAAACTGACATGCAAAAATACAAAAGGAAAAAAAAACGGTACCAGGTTCACTGGCCAGCCATCTCAAACACTTGTACAAAAGACAGGAATTAATGCATGGCTTATTAGCCAGACACCTCAAATGATTGTACAAATACACACGGATGAATGCAGAGCTTACTGGCCAGACACCTCAAATGATTGTACAAACACACACGGATGAATGCAGAGCTTACTGGCCAGACACCTCAAATGATTGTACAAATACACACGGATGAATACAGAGCTTACTGGCCAGGCATCTCAAACGATTGTACAAACACACGGATGAATACAGAGCTTACTGGCCAGGCATCTCAAACGATTGTACAAACACACGGATGAATGCAGAGCTTACTGGCCAGACACCTCAAATGATTGTACAAACACACGGATGAATACAGAGCTTACTGGCCAGGCATCTCAAACGATTGTACAAACACACGGATGAATGCAGAGCTTACTGGCCAGACACCTCAAATGATTGTACAAATACACACGGATGAATGCAGAGCTTACTGGCCAGACACCTCAAATGATTGTACAAATACACACGGATGAATGCAGAGCTTACTGGCCAGACACCTCAAATGATTGTACAAACACACGGATGAATACAGAGCTTACTGGCCAGGCATCTCAAACGATTGTACAAACACACGGATGAATGCAGAGCTTACTGGCCAGACACCTCAAATGATTGTACAAATACACACGGATGAATACAGAGCTTACTGGCCAGCCACATCAAATGATTGTACGAATGCAGAGCTTACTGGCCAGACACCTCAAACGATTGTACAAACACGGATGAATGCAGAGCTTACTGGCCAGGCATCTCAAATGATTGTACAAATACACACGGATGAATGCAGAGCTTACTGGCCAGACACCTCAAATGATTGTACAAACACACACGGATGAATGCAGAGCTTACTGGCCAGCCACATCAAACGATTGTACAAACACACGGATGAATGCAGAGCTTACTGGCCAGACACCTCAAATGATTGTACAAACACACGGATGAATGCAGAGCTTACTGGCCAGACACCTCAAATGATTGTACAAACACACGGATGAATGCAGAGCTTACTGGCCAGCCACATCAAACGATTGTACAAACACACACGGATGAATGCAGAGCTTACTGGCCAGACACCTCAAATGATTGTACAAATACACACGGATGAATGCAGAGCTTACTGGCCAGACACCTCAAATGATTGTACAAACACACGGATGAATGCAGAGCTTACATGTACTGGCCAGACACCTCAAATGATTGTACAAATACACACGGATGAATGCAGAGCTTACATGTACTGGCCAGACACCTCAAATGATTGTACAAACACACGGATGAATGCAGAGCTTACTGGCCAGACACCTCAAATGATTGTACAAATACACACGAATGAATGCAGAGCTTACTGGCCAGACACCTCAAATGATTGTACAAACACACACGGATGAATGCAGAGCTTACTGGCCAGGCATCTCAAACGATTGTACAAACACACACGGATGAATGCAGAGCTTACTGGCCAGCCACATCAAACGATTGTACAAACACACGGATGAATGCAGAGCTTACTGGCCAGACACCTCAAATGATTGTACAAACACACACGGATGAATGCAGAGCTTACTGGCCAGACACCTCAAATGATTGTACAAACACACACGGATGAATGCAGAGCTTACTGGCCAGCCACATCAAACGATTGTACAAACACACGGATGAATGCAGAGCTTACTGGCCAGACACCTCAAATGATTGTACAAATACACGGATGAATGCAGAGCTTACTGGCCAGACACCTCAAATGATTGTACAAACACACGGATGAATGCAGAGCTTACTGGCCAGCCACATCAAACGATTGTACAAACACACACGGATGAATGCAGAGCTTACTGGCCAGACACCTCAAATGATTGTACAAATACACACGGATGAATGCAGAGCTTACTGGCCAGACACCTCAAATGATTGTACAAACACACACGGATGAATGCAGAGCTTACTGGCCAGACACCTCAAATGATTGTACAAATACACACGGATGAATGCAGAGCTTACTGGCCAGACACCTCAAATGATTGTACAAACACACACGGATGAATGCAGAGCTTACTGGCCAGACACATCAAATGATTGTACAAATACACACGGATGAATGCAGAGCTTACTGGCCAGACACCTCAAATGATTGTACAAACACACGGATGAATACAGAGCTTACTGGCCAGGCATCTCAAACGATTGTACAAACACACGGATGAATGCAGAGCTTACTGGCCAGACACCTCAAATGATTGTACAAATACACACGGATGAATGCAGAGCTTACTGGCCAGACACCTCAAATGATTGTACAAATACACACGGATGAATGCAGAGCTTACTGGCCAGACACCTCAAATGATTGTACAAATACACACGGATGAATGCAGAGCTTACTGGCCAGACACCTCAAATGATTGTACAAACACACGGATGAATGCAGAGCTTACATGTACTGGCCAGACACCTCAAATGATTGTACAAATACACACGGATGAATGCAGAGCTTACTGGCCAGCCACATCAAACGATTGTACAAATACACACGGATGAATGCAGAGCTTACTGGCCAGACACCTCAAATGATTGTACAAATACACACGAATGAATGCAGAGCTTACTGGCCAGATACCTCAAATGATTGTACAAACACACACGGATGAATGCAGAGCTTACTGGCCAGACACCTCAAATGATTGTACAAACACACACGGATGAATGCAGAGCTTACTGGCCAGCCACATCAAACGATTGTACAAACACACGGATGAATGCAGAGCTTACTGGCCAGACACCTCAAATGATTGTACAAATACACACGGATGAATGCAGAGCTTACTGGCCAGACACCTCAAATGATTGTACAAACACACACGGATGAATGCAGAGCTTACTGGCCAGCCACATCAAACGATTGTACAAACACACGGATGAATGCAGAGCTTACTGGCCAGACACCTCAAATGATTGTACAAATACACACGGATGAATGCAGAGCTTACTGGCCAGACACCTCAAATGATTGTACAAACACACGGATGAATGCAGAGCTTACTGGCCAGCCACATCAAACGATTGTACAAACACACACGGATGAATGCAGAGCTTACTGGCCAGACACCTCAAATGATTGTACAAATACACACGGATGAATGCAGAGCTTACTGGCCAGACACCTCAAATGATTGTACAAACACACACGGATGAATGCAGAGCTTACTGGCCAGCCACCTCAAATGATTGTACAAACACACACGGATGAATGCAGAGCTTACTGGCCAGACACCTCAAATGATTGTACAAACACACGGATGAATGCAGAGCTTACTGGCCAGACACCTCAAATGATTGTACAAATACACACGGATGAATGCAGAGCTTACTGGCCAGACACCTCAAATGATTGTACAAATACACACGGATGAATGCAGAGCTTACTGGCCAGACACCTCAAATGATTGTACAAACACACGGATGAATGCAGAGCTTACTGGCCAGACACCTCAAATGATTGTACAAACACACACGGATGAATGCAGAGCTTACTGGCCAGACACATCAAATGATTGTATAAATACACACGGATGAATGCAGAGCTTACTGGCCAGCCACATCAAACGATTGTACAAACACACGCGGATGAATGCAGAGCTTACTGGCCAGCCACATCAAACGATTGTACAAACACACACGGATGAATGCAGAGCTTACTGGCCAGACACCTCAAATGATTGTACAAACACGGATGAATGCAGAGCTTACTGGCCAGGCATCTCAAATGATTGTACAAACACACACGGATGAATGCAGAGCTTACTGGCCAGACACCTCAAATGATTGTACAAACACACGGATGAATGCAGAGCTTACTGGCCAGGCATCTCAAATGATTGTACAAATACACACGGATGAATGCAGAGCTTACTGGCCAGACACCTCAAATGATTGTACAAATACACACGGATGAATGCAGAGCTTACTGGCCAGACACCTCAAATGATTGTACAAATACACATGGATGAATGCAGAGCTTACTGGCCAGCCACATCAAACGATTTTACGAAAGACACGAAGTGATGCAGAGCGGACTGTTCAGCCATCTCAAACGATTGTACAAAAGACAAAAATGAATACAGAGCTTCCTGGTCAGCCATCTCAAACGAGTATTTTGGAGTATTTTAGTATCCTCTGTGTTGTTTCTCCTTCCCATTGTCTCCATTAACACTGCCTCAGTTCATTTCCTTTCCCATTGTCTCCCTTCACACTGCCTCAGTTTGTTCCTTTTCCCATTGTCTCCTTTCACACTGCCTCAGTTCATTTCCTTTCCCATTGTCTCCATTCACCCTGCCTCAGTTCGTTCCTTTTCCCATTGTCTCCCTTCACACTGCCCCAGTTCGTTCCCCTTCCCATTGTCTCCCTTCACACTGTCTAAGTTCGTTCCCCTTCCCATTGCCTCCATTCACACTGCCTCAGTTCATTTCCTTTCCCATTGTCTCCCTTCACACTGCCTCAGTTTGTTCCTTTTCCCATTGTCTCCTTTCACACTGCCCCAGTTCGTTCCCCTTCCCATTGTCTCCCTTCACACTGCCCCAGTTCGTTCCCCTTCCCATTGTCTCCCTTCACACTGCCTCAGTTTGTTCCTTTTCCCATTGTCTCCCTTCACACTGCCCCAGTTCGTTCCCCTTCCCATTGTCTCCCTTCACACTGCCCCAGTTCGTTCCCCTTCCCATTGTCTCCCTTCACACTGCCTCAGTTCGTTCCCCTTCCCATTGTCTCCCTTCACACTGCCCCAGTTCGTTCCCCTTCCCATTGTCTCCCTTCACACTGCCTCAGTTCGTTCCCCTTCCCATTGTCTCCCTTCACACTGCCCCAGGTCGTTCCCCTTCCCATTGTCTCCCTTCACACTGCCTCAGTTCGTTCCCCTTCCCATTGTCTCCCTTCACACTGCCTCAGTTCGTTCCTTTTCCCATTGTCTCCCTTCACACTGCCCCAGTTCGTTCCCCTTCCCATTGTATCCCTTCACACTGCCTCAGTTCGTTCCCCTTCCCATTGTCTCCCTTCACACTGCCCCAGTTCGTTCCCCTTCCCATTGTCTCCCTTCACACTGCCTCAGTTCGTTCCCCTTCCCATTGTCTCCCTTCACACTGCCCCAGTTCGTTCCCCTTCCCATTGTCTCCCTTCACACTGCCCCAGTTCGTTCCCCTTCCCATTGTCTCCCTTCACACTGCCCCAGTTCGTTCCCCTTCCCATTGTCTCCCTTCACACTGCCTCAGTTCGTTCCCCTTCCCATTGTCTCCCTTCACACTGCCCCAGTTCGTTCCCCTTCCCATTGTCTCCCTTCACACTGCCTCAGTTCGTTCCCCTTCCCATTGTCTCCCTTCACACTGCCCCAGTTCGTTCCCCTTCCCATTGTCTCCCTTCACACTGCCTCAGTTCGTTCCCCTTCCCATTGTCTCCCTTCACACTGCCCCAGTTCGTTTCCTTCCCATTGTCTCCCTTCACACTGCCCCAGTTCGTTCCCTTCCTCATTGTCTCCCTTCACACTGCCCCAGTTCGTTCCCCTTCCCATTGTCTCCCTTCACACTGCCCCAGTTCGTTCCCCTTCCCGTTGCCTACATTAACACTGCCTCAGTTCATTTCCTTTCCCATTGCCTCCCTTCACACTGCCCCAGTTCGTTCCCCTTCCCATTGCCTCCATTAACCCTGCCCCAGTTCATTTCCCCTTCCCATTGTCTCCATCAACACTGCCTCAGTTTGTTCCTTTTCCCATTGTCTCCCTTCACACTGCCCCAGTTCATTTCCCCTTCCCATTGTCTCCCTTCACACTGCCTCAGTTCATTCCCCTTCCCATTGTCTCCATTAACACTGCCCAGTTCGTTCCCCTTCCCATTGTCTCCCTTCATACTGCCCCAGTTCGTTGTCCCTTCCCATTGTCTCCCTTCACACTGCCCCCAGTTCATTCCCCCTTCCCATTGTCTCCCTTCACACTGCCCCCAGTTCGTTCCCCTTCCCATTGTCTCCCTTCATACTGCCTCAGTTCGTTCCCCTTCCCATTGTCTCCCTTCACACTTCCCCAGTTCGTTCCCCTTCCCATTGTCTCCCTTCACACTGCCTCAGTTCATTTCCCCTTCCCATTCACACTGGCTGTGTCAGTTTCAAGGAACCGACACAATGTGTCATAAGTTTGTTACGTAGGCGCCGTTTTTAAGCGACCTTATTGTCTCAGTTGTATAATAGTAATAACCAACCAATAAGTTCGATTAAATGAACATTTTTTTGCAAGAAAATATAAGATTTAACAGTTTACGTACCTGGTTTTATATCAGAACGCCTTATTGGCATTAAGGGCTGCTTCCCCACTTCCCTTTGTTCTGAAAATATTTTTTGATGGAGATTGCCAACAGGTATTCGAGTTAAACATATTTCGTTAAATCTTTTTATATTTTTATTTTGTGGAATTAATTTTAGACAAAAACAATTTCAATTTCTTCATGAACGTCGAATAGTCGAAAACCCTTTCAGCTTTACCTCAGCGTTTTGAGAAAAGATCCATGAAACTTTTCACATGGAAGGGGAAGGTCGCGATGTTATTAATTAGTTGCTGAAATGTATAATTACGGAGAAGCTGTCTGAATCGTCAGAAGAATGCCCCAGAACATTGTTTAGACCAATATATCTGGGCTTTCGTTTTCGTAATCGTCAGCTAATCATATTACAGTGCTGAAATCCCTACCTCGCCGGCGGAGGGAAAACAAAGTAGGTAGTACTTGACAGGATGGGAATAACATTATGCTTAATAAATAATATAACGTTATGGTAAACCAATGTATAACGCCATGATAGCCTATTTTACTGCGATAGGGATGAAGGCTTCCACAACTGTCGATCGAGTTCCAATATAACGCTGGTTTACATGCATTGTTTCCGTTTGGGATTGTAAACAACGCACGCAAACCAGCGTTAGATTCGTACTAAGCAATATCATGCAAATCACATCATGGGTTCAATTTCGATATTTGCCGAGAAACCAATGTCCTATTGAAAGCCAGGGCCATTTAAGGACGTGCCAGGTTTTGAAGGTGGTTTAGGACCCTTGAAAGTATTGATAAAACAATGGAGAATAACCATATAACTAACATCGATACAGCTTGTATTATTATATCACTTCTTGCCTCGTTAAGTAATAATGCCGTTCCTAGTTATGGTATTTTTCTTTGAAACAGAATTAACGTTATTTTCAAGTTCCACAGAGAATTGAGCAAAATAGACAGAATTATATACCATCTTCAAATACTAATTTAGTGAGTCAGTGATTCTAGGGACATCATACAGCTGTAAGGTCAGTCAAGGACTCGTCAGTGATGCTAGGGACATCATACAACTCTCTCGTCCTTCTAGGACTCGTCAGTGATGCTAGGGACATCAAACAGTTGTCAGGTCATTCTAAGACTCGTCAGTGATGCTAGGGACATCATACAGCTCTCTCGTCCTTTTAGGACTCGTCAGTGATGCTAGGGACATACAACTCTCTCGTCCTTCTAGGACTCGTCAGTGATGTCGGGGACCTCATACAGTTGTTAGGTCATTCTAAGACTCGTCAGTGATGCTAGGGACATCATACAGCTCTCTCGTCCTTTTAGGACTCGTCAGTGATGCTAGGGACATCATACAGCTGTTAGATCATTCTAAGACTCGTCAGTGATGCTCGAGACACCATACAGCTGTTTAGTCATCCAAGACTCGTTAGTGATGCTAGGGACATCATGCAATTGTTTAGTCATTCTAAGACTCGTTAGTGATGCTAGGGACATCATGTAATTGTTTAGTCATTCTAAGACTCGTCAATGATGCTAGGAACATCATACAACTGTTAGGTCATGCTAAGACTCTTCAGTGATGCTAGGGACATCATACAGCTCTCTCGTCCTTCTAGGACTCGTCAGTGATGCTCGAGACACCATACAGCTGTTTAGTCATCCAAGACTCGTTAGTGATGCTAGGGACATCATGCAATTGTTTAGTCATTCTAAGACTCGTCAATGATGCTAGGAACATCATACAGTTGTTAGGTCATTCTAAGACTCGTCAGTGATGCTAGGGACATCATACAACTGTTAGGTCATTCGAAGACTCGTCAGTGATACTAGGGACATCATACAGCTGTTTAGTCATCCAAGACTCGTTAGTGATGCTAGGGACATCATACAATTGTTTAGTCATCCAAGACTCGTTAGTGATGCTAGGGACATCATACAACTGTTAGGTCATTCTATGACTCGTCAGTGATGCTAGGGACATCATACAACTGTTAGGTCATTCGAAGACTCGTCAGTGATACTAGGGACATCATACAGCTGTTTAGTCATCCAAGACTCGTTAGTGATGCTAGGGACATCATACAACTGTTAGGTCATTCTATGACTCGTCAGTGATGATAGGGACATCATACAGCTGTTAGGTCATTCTAAGACTCGTCGGTGATGATAGGGACATCATACAGCTGTTAGGTCATTCTAAGACTCGTCGGTGATGCTAGGGACATCATACAGTTGTTTAATCATCCAAGACTCGTCGGTGATGCTAGAAACATCATACAGTTGTTAGGTCATTCTAAGACTCGTCAGTGATGCTAGGGACATCATACAACTGTTAGGTCATTCTAAGACTCGTCAGTGGTGATAGGGACATCATACAGCTGTTTAGTCCGGGACTGGTCAGTGATTCGTCCTTCTAGGACTTGTCTGTGACGTTAAGGTATAAACGTGGAACCCAGATGGGAAACCGGAGATATTAAAATGAGTTTGGACCATGATATAAATATGCCTTTGTAAAGGTGCAGTTAAGTAAAACTACAAGTTAATACACAAACAATCGAAAGTCTCGGTACTGGCAATGCTGACTTTAGGACCGTACTGTAGACAACCTGAGGCGTTATCTAGAAGATCGGGGTAGTATTTTTCAGAAGGTGTAATTTGTACTGCGGTGGGCACCAGTCTGATAGATATTCAGGATACAGCAACAAACAGTCGGCCAGTCGCTGATCTGTTTGTTAGAAAATCAGTTTTTTTCTCCTCTGAAAAACATCAAACGTGATGCTTGTGTTGTGTTATATAATTGCCAAAGAGAAAAATGTTACGGTATCACCATGATCGCCAGCGGCAAGTGTTCGTGTGTGTAGGTCTTCACTCACCGCGCACAGCGCCACATCTCAAAAAGTGCACCTTTCCTCGCGTCCTACTTTCGTTTTTGCGTGTGGGAGGAAAGTCTAGTTCAGAGTTCCCAGAATATGTTAGATTCCAACTGGACAGCGCACAGCATACTTCTGAGCCAGTGACTCATATGGTAGATATGCCGGCACTCTGCGTTCCAGACTTGGCTCATTATTTTGCAATTCATCGTCTTCAATAATAAACTTTTCAATTAAATCAGATACCTATATACTAAAGTATATATAGGTCTCTGATTAAATTAATAATTATCAATTAATTAAATCCCAAAATACATTTACATCCACCAGGAAGCAACGTGACCTGTCGGGGTATCTTTATTAACCAACATTATATGATGCGTGTGTCACTTTCTCCCTGAACATCGTGACGATATTCAATTTCAAGTGATCGACAGTTCCATCCTCTGTTCGTCTTTTTTCGCGTTGTCTCCTTTCGTCTTTTCCGAGGCGGACACAAAACCCGTAACATTCTATTAATTCCTGTTACATTAACCCCTGTTCTAATAACCCATATCTGTTAATTCCTGCTCTATTAACCCTGCTCTATTAACCCTGCTCTACTAACCGTACTCTATTGACCGTGTAATGATAACGTCTTCTTTATCTATTAACCGTGATATGATAACGTCTTATCTATCAGCTGTGCTATAATAACCCTGCTCTATCAACCGTGATATAATAACCCTCTCTATTAACCGTGATATAATAACCCTGCTCTATTAACCGTGATATAATAACCCTCTTTATTAACCGTGATATAATAACCCTGCTCTATTAACCGTGATGTAATAACCCTCTTTATTAACCGTGATATAATAACCCTGCTCTATTAACCGTGATGTAATAACCCTCTCTATTAACCGTGATGTAATAACCCTGCTCTATTAACCGTGATATAATAACCCTGTTATATTAACCCTGCTATATTTACCGTACCTATCATCCGAACTAAATAACTCTGGTCTATTAACCCTGCTTCATTAACCCCTGTTCTATTAACCGTGATGTAATAACCCTCTCTATTAACAGTGCTATAATAACCATGCTCTATTAACCGTGATATAATAACCCTGCTCTATTAACCGTGATATAATAACCCTGCTCTATTAACCGTGATATAATAACCCTCTCTATTAACCGTTATATAATAACCCTGCTCTATTAACAGTGCTATAATAACCCTCTCTATTAACCGTGATATAATAACCCTCTCTATTAACCGTGATATAATAACCCTCTCTATTAACCGTGATGTAATAACCCTGTTATATTAACCGTGATATATTTACCGTACTTATCATCCGAACTATTAACCCTGTCCTATTAACCCGTTCTATTAACTGTGCTATAATAACCCTGCTCTATTAACCGTGCGCTAATTACAACTGCTTTTTACGCTTCTCTATTAACCCTGCTCTATCAACCGTGCTACAATAACCCCGCTTTATTACCCCTACTTTTTAACCCTGCTCTATTAACCCTACTCCATTAAACCAATGCTATAATGACCCCTGCTTTTCAACCCTTCTCTATTACCCCTGCTCTATTAATCGTGCTTAAATAACCGTGCTATACTTACCCCTGCTCTATCAACCGTGCTATAATAACACCTGCTCTATTTTCCCTTCTCTATTAACCATGCTCTCTTAACTGTGCTTTATTTACTCTTGCTCTGTCTAATAATAAATCTGGTGTAGGGTATGGTGACTAGCGCGATTTCACTTCCGAGAAAAAAGGAATACTTCAGCACCAAACACAGCTTATCGATACACTGGTTATAAGGTCGTTGTCCATGACAATGTTCCCGGTTAACACACATTCTACCCCGTCATTGTGTCGTGATTTACATTTGCCAGAACGAGGTGAGGTACGGCTGCCATAATTTCGATGGCACCAGAATGTCGTACAGGTAACACTAACAAGATGGCTGGCAAGTGGCACTGACAAACGGAGGCCATCACTTACATGTGTAGAGACCCCTCATTACCCTAGTGTGGAGTTTCTCCTCATGTTGTAGGTATAAAATATACCTCGGTTATCACTCGTCATCCAAACCATCACCTGTGTACGGGAACGATCCATGACCTCTTTTTTCAGCATCATTTAGTAGGTCAGATGACAACAACACAGCAGAGCTTCCTCTTACAAGAAAAACTGGCCAGAAGACGTGTGGAAAAGACAGTGACAGTCATCCATTTTATCGGAAAATGATCCCCTTTGGAGCATTTCCGACCTTTTTTTGTTGCTATATTTGTATATTTTGTAGTTTTTTCAGACCTGTTATTGTTTGCTATAATTTAACATGATATATTTGAGCAATTTACTATGGCACGGGAAGGATGGCATAATTAAATGTTCTTGCCCAGGCAAAAATCGAAACAAAATTATTTTTGCCTAGGCATAATTCATAATGCTTCAACCAATGAAAACAACTTTTGCAAATAGGAAACTAGTTTATTCAGCGGATCAGGGAATCTATATATTTTCAAAGCATAGTGAATCATGTTCTTGAAAAAATGGCAGCCGGTCACGACCGTTTTCTTCGTCAGTTTGACCAGATTGTCCAGACTTCTGAGAGTATAGCAACCTGATGGACCTGGTTCCATCGGTGCGAAGATATATCGTTGATATCAAAAGGTAAGATTTGTTACCCTAAATAAATTCAGTTTTAAATGTAGATTTATTTAAATTAAAATCAAATTATATTTTAAAAACACAAATTTATATTTCGACTAAACCTTGACTAATTGGCTTAGATTGATCAGAATTCCAATTTTGCTTAGGCAGAAAAAAATGTGCCTAGGTAATACAAAATGTATTCGATTTTTGCGTAGGCAATATTTTATTTTTGCCTTATTTTTAGCTCACCTGGACCGAAGGTCCGGTGAGCTTATGTCATGGCGCAGCGTCCGTCGTCCGTCCGTCGTCCGTCCGTCCGTCAACATTTGCTTCAAATCGCTACTAGTCTAAAAGTTCTTATTGGATTTTGACCAAATTTGGCCAGAAACATCCTTGGCAGAAGGGGGACATATTTTGCATAAATGGTGACTCTGACCCCAAAGGGGCCAAAGGGGCGGGGCCCATAAGGGGAAATAGAGGTAATTCCTTTAAATCACTACTTGTCATAAAGTTATGAATGGATTTGAACCCAATTTAGTCAGAAACATCCCTGGGGGAAGGGGAACAGATTTTGCATAAATGTTGTCTCTGACCCGCGAGGGGCCAAAGGGGCGGGGCCCAATAGGGGAAATAGAGGTAATTTCTTTAAATCGCTACTTGTCATAAAGTTATGAATGGATTTGAACCCAATTTAGTCAGAAACATCCTTGGGGGAAGGGGAACAGATTTTGCATAAATGGTGCGTCTGACCCCCAAGGGGCCAAAGGGGCGGGGGCCCAATAGGGGAAATAGAGGTAATTCCTTTAAATCGCTACTAGTCATAAAGTTATGAATGGATTTGAACCCAATTTAGTCGGAAACATCCTTGGGGGAAGCGGAACAGATTTTGCATAAATAGTGGCTCTGACCCCAAAGGGGCCAAAGGGGCGGGGCCCATAAGGGGAAATAGAGGTAATTCCTTTAAATCACTACTTGTCATAAAGTTATGAATGGATTTGAACCCAATTTAGTCAGAAACATCCCTGGGGGAAGGGGAACAGATTTTGCATAAATGGTGTCTCTGACCCCCGAGGGGCCAAAGGGGCGGGGCCCAATAGGGGAAATAGAGGTAATTTCTTTAAATCGCTACTTGTCATAAAGTTATGAATGGATTTGAACCCAATTTAGTCAGAAACATTCTTGGGGGAAGGGGAACAGATTTTGCATAAATGGTGCGTCTGACCCCCAAGGGGCCAAAGGGGCGGGGCCCAATAGGGGAAATACAGGTAATTTCTTTAAATCGCTACTAGTCATAAAGTTATGAATGCATGTTCTAAAAACAATTCTTGAGGTCTTTCAGACCTTAGAGAATCTGGACTTCATTAATCTTTAAAGCAGTTAGGATTCCCACACTATAACCATATATAGCATTGTTTGAGATTTACAAATAAAACAAATTGAATATGAACAATATTTTGACATTTGGTCTAATCCAACCAGGTGAGCGATACAGGCCCCATGGGCCTCTTGTTACACGTTATATTGGAGACCTTTTCTTATTTGCTTCATCTGTTATACCTCCATAACAAAATTTTTGACGTTGCGAAATGTAACGTCAGTTTTGATTGGCTGATGACGTTGCGTAATAATTTATCACAGAAAAGAGTTCGCCAAAGAAAGTGAAATATCTCGGTGTGTTGAAGACGAAATTAAATTATAAGAATTAACATTAATTATTTTTTCTGTTATACAGTCATAACATAAAAAACTGGAGTGTACTCTCTTCATAAACCGCTTCGCGGTTTATTTAGAGTACACTCCAGTTTTTTCTGTTATGACTGTATAACAGAAAAAATAATTGATGTTAATCCTTAAATAATTGATAGTGTCAAAAAGTGCGGGAATCAGTAATACAATTCATACGTGATCACTTTGTGACGTTACTTCAAGTCAACCTGACGGCGCCATTTTGAAAGGACTGATCAGCGCAGTATCTAAGCGTTTTCTGCTGTTGTCGGAGAATCTGTGCATGAATAGCAAACGTCAAGTGAGTATTTCAGAAAAAGAGCAAAATAACCAATTTATCTATCTTCGCTTCGATTAGAAAAATCGGCAAGTTTCAATGAGGTGAATCAGTCCTTTCAAAATGGCGCCGCCAAGTTGACGTGGAGTAACGTCCCAAAGAGATGACGTCATGAATTATGTTACTGATTCCCGCACTTTTTGACACGATTGATTTTTCGATGTTTTTATTTTTGTTTTTAAGTATAAATTATATAAAATGCAATAAAAAGATAACTGAATTGTTTCCCGTTTAATATAACATATCTTTCAATCGTATGACAGTATATTTCGATATTTTTTACTAGTGCTTCGCACTCGTGAAAATATTGATGTTCTGCCATTCTCGTGAAACATTTTGTAGTATTTCAGACCTGCTCTTGTTTGCTATAATTAAATATCATATATTGGAGTAATTTACACCTTTAACTTGTATACTATGTTTAATATACATTCGAGCGTTTAAGAATTTTCTTGTTTGCTCTATTTTTACATGATGTATAGGAGCAATTCAGACCTTTTCTTGTTTGCTCAATTTTTATATGATATAAAGGAGCAATTCAGACCTTTTCTTAATTGCTATATTTTTACAAACATTGGCGCATTTAAGACCTTTCCTTTTTTATAATGTTTTTATCTTATATATTGGTGTATTTCTGACCTTCCCTGTTTGTTGTATTACCTCCAACATAACATTTCATTTTGTTGTCATTAACTAATACTGGTAATACTCGAATGAAAACAATACTACATGTATGTACATGTTAACGCAGTAAGATATCATTTTGTAAGGGTCTCTCTGTCCCCTTTCCTTCCTAAATCAATATTTATTTCAGACTATTCAGATCGTGAACTACAGTAGCTGTTGAACCATCTGTACATCAACGCTGGTAGAATACCATGGCGTCTTTTTACTGGGGATTTGGTGTATCGCCACAGGATGTATTGTCTGTTGAGAAGAAAACACGTATGTTTATAGATGGACATTAAATTACTCAGTTATGTGTTAACCCACCCAGGCCATGTGACCATATTGGTTTACGTAATCTGTCGGTTATCATCGTTATAATTACCTATAACCAAGAACAGCATCAGAAAGTCTAGTTTATAGACGAGCAGATGACGGGTATTCCTGGGACTAACCTTGGATGTTAAGGATTACTTGGCACAAACAGAATGGTATCAATGTGAAACCAGCAAGCTTATCGGTTACTCACACCTGACAGGTGTGTTGTGACGTCATTTATTGAATTATTTTATTGTGACGTCATGCGGTGCTAGTTGTTGTTTATAGTCATTTGGTAATTCTGACGAATTCCAGTTATGAGGTGCCGACTTGATCTGTTGACCCTCGCGAATTCCATGGATGTTGACGAAGTGACGCAGAACACAATGCTTCACGAGATAATAATGATTTAATCTCCTCACGTGTGTAAACAACCTCTAAATCGCAGTGATAAAAACACAAATTGTAGATCTACCAAGTGGAAATTCCAATATTGGCTTGTCATTTACAACCAACTCGGCTAAGCATTTTGGGAAGTAAAAGACGCGTTGACTTTCTACTACGGACACACTAATAAAAAGTGGCTATTGGTAGGTGGCTAAAAGTATGAGAAAAGTTGTCGAAGCAAAACCAACAAGATGGATTTATCGAGTAAACATCTACCCAAGTCGCCAAAAGGAAGGTGTGAATTCATTGCGATGCTACTTGTGGCTTTGGCTGAGGGACAAGTCACATAATTTGGTAGCACGTCATACATAAACATCTTTATGATGTATAAATAGCGGGGTGTTTCCATCAGTATCGGCGAGGTCATCGCCACTGGAACATATTCAGTGTTAACTAGCATCTTTTGCATAATTACAATTGCTGGCATAAGCCAATTATCAAGAAATGTATATGATCCCGGAAACTGCTATGACTCAATTTCATTTTATGCCATTTTATCGAAGCTAGCACCTCAATACCAGATTGAACAGTATAAACGAACCGGTTGTTTCTCGATACTGTTCTGTAGTATATAACACAGTATACACGAAGATGGCGCTGTCTTTTCTTTAAGAATACTGAAACACATCTGTCTTTTTTTTATCCGGTTAAGCATCGGGAAACATTGTAAAAGAACCTGCAAGCGATGACAAGTCCCGATCCCTACAAATGTATCTTCTACCTTGTAACACGTGATGCTTCACTGTGGACAGTACGACCTGACTTACTGGTGTGACCACATTTTACTGTGGTGGCATTAATCTGGTTTACTGTTGTGACCATGACCTGATTTACTGTTGTGACCATGACCTGATTTACAGAGGCGATCATTACCTATTTTACTGTGGTGACCATGACCTGATTTACTGTGGTGACCATGACCTGATTTACTGTGGTGACCATCACCTGATTTACTGTTGTGACTATGACCTGATTTACTGTGGTGACAATGACCTGATTTACAGAGGCGACCATTACCTATTTTACTGTGGTGACCATGACATGATTTACTGTGGTGACTATGACCTATTTTACTGTGGTGACCATGACCTGAATTACTGTGGTGACCATGACCTATTTTACTGTGGTGACCATGACCTGAATTACTGTGGTGACCATGACCTAATTTACTGTGGAGACCATGACCTGGATTACAGTGGCGACCATGACCTGATTTACTGTGGTGATCATGACCTATTTTACTGTGGTGACCATGACCTATTTTATTGTGGTGACCATGACCTGATTTACTGTTGTGATCATGACCTATTTTACTGTGAACATGACCTGATTTACTGTGGTGACTATGACCTATTTTACTGTGGTGACCATGACCTGATTTACTGTGGTGACCATGACCTATTTTACTGTGGTGACCATGACCTGATTTACTGTTGTGATCATGACCTATTTTACTGTGGTGAACATGACCTGATTTACTGTGGTGACTATGACCTATTTTACTGTGGTGACCATGACCTGATTTACTGTGGTGACCATGACCTATTTTACTGTGGTGACCATGACCTGATTTACTGTTGTGATCATGACCTATTTTACTGTGGTGAACATGACCTGATTTACTGTGGTGACTATGACCTATTTTACTGTGGTGACCATGACCTGAATTACTGTGGTGACCATGACCTGATTTACTGTGGCCACCATGACCTAATTTACTGTGGTGACCATGACCTTTATTTACCGTGATGATTATGATCTAATTTACTTGATGACCATGACCTAAATAATGGTGGTGACCCTGACCTTGTTTACTGTGGTGACTGATCTGATTCACTCTACTGACCATGACCATAACTACTGTGGTGACCATAGCTGGCGTAACTCTGGTCATCAGCCAGTCGTAGTATAGTGTAAGCAGTGTATGAATAGGCGTTCTATGGTTACCATAGCCTTATTTACTGGGGTGACCATGACCTAATTTACTGTGGTGATCTTGACCTAATTTGTTGTTGTGACCATGACCTAATTTACTGTTGTAACCATGACCTAATTTACTGTGGTGATCTTGACCTAATTTACTGTTGTAACCATGACCTAATTAACTGCTGTGACCATGTCCTAATTAACTGTGGTGATCTTGACTTAATTTACTGTTGTGACCATGATCTAACTTACTGTTGTGACCATGACCTGATTTGCTGTCGGACAATGACCTGATTTACTGTGGTGACCATGACCTAATTTACTGTTGTAACCATGACCTAATTAACTGTGGTGACCATGATCTAATTTACTGTGGTGACCATGACCTGATTTACAGTGGCGACCATGACCTATTTTACTGTGGTGACCATGACCTGATTTACTGTGGCCACCATGACCTAATTTACTGTGGTGACCATGACCTTTATTTACCGTGATGATTATGATCTAATTTACTTGATGACCATGACCTAAATAATGGTGGTGACCCTGACCTTGTTTACTGTGGTGACTGATCTGATTCACTCTACTGACCATGACCATAACTACTGTGGTGACCATAGCTGGCGTAACTCTGGTCATCAGCCAGTCGTAGTATAGTGTAAGCAGTGTATGAATAGGCGCTCTAGGGTTACCATAGCCTTATTTACTAGGGGTGACCATGACCTTATTTATTGTGGTGATCTTGACCTAATTTGCTGTTGTGACCATGACCTAATTTATTGTTGTAACCATGACCTAATTTACTGTGGTGATCTTGACCTAATTTACTGTTGTAACCATGACCTGATTTACTGTTGTGACCATGACCTAATTTACTGTTGTAACCATGATCTAACTTACTGTTGTGAACATGACCTGATTTACTGTTGTGACCATGACATAATTCACTGTTGTGATCATGACCTAATTCACTGTTGCGATCATGATCTAATTCGCTACAGACATTGAAGGCAATTTTCATTATCAGGACTTTGTTTACTATGGTAATTCTGACTAACAGTGATAGGTGTCTGATGAACTTTTTACTTTATGTTAAACGAAAAATAAAATGAAGTTATAGGACAGGAGATCCAGATTTAGTGTTTGACAGATCCCAAGAGGTGATCACAATGTTTTGTGTTTGGAGATTAGATAATCAGCAGTGTTTCCTCTGGTAATATCTCACCAGACATGTATATGTAGCGAGAAATTGTGTGAGGAACTTAAACGAAGCGTCCTAATGAGCTCCGCACTTATCATAATGTATAGATACATCATTAGTATGCAAGCATTAATGTCAAAAGACAATACTAGGGATAATGTTCCCCATTACCAGCTGCTCCATTGCCTCACTATATCTAATGTGTACACAAGTCTGGATTTCCCTAGTGGTGCATAAAGGGAGACAACTACTACAGAAAAAGATACAGGAAGATATCAAGTTTATATTTATTATGAGACATCAACAGAATAAATTACCAAACACACAATAGAATACAATGGAAGGTTCTTCATGATCATTTGATTTTTTTGGTAAGAGGAGACAGGCTACTAGAGAATTCCCGCTCCATGATGTAGTCCACACACTGTTGAGGAACCAACCAGCCCAGTCTCAGCAGTACCTATATCAACATAACAAAGACAGTGAATACATACCACATACAGTGAATACATACCACAGACAGTGAATACATACCACATACAGTAAATATACACCAAGTATAGTGAATACATACCACATACAGTGAATACATACCACAGACAGTGAATACATACCACAGACAGTAAATACACACCAAGTATAGTGAATACATACCACATACAGTGAATACATACCACAGACAGTGAATACATACCACAGACAGTGAATACATACCACATACAGTAAATATACACCAAGTATAGTGAATACATACCAAATATAGTGAATACATACCAAATATAGTGAATACATACCAAGTATAGTGAATATATACCAAATATAGTGAATACATACCAAGTATAGTGAATACATACCAAGTATAGTGAATAAACTACATACCAAATATAGTGAATACATACCAAATATAGTGAATACATACCAAATATAGTGAATACATACCAAATATAGTGAATACAAACCAAGTATAGTGAATACATACCAAATATAGTGAATACATACCAAGTATAGTGAATAAACTACATACCAAATATAGTGAATACATACCAAATATAGTGAATGAACTACATACCAAATATAGTGAATGAACTACATACCAATTATAGTGAATGAACTATATACCAATTATAGTCTATGAACTATATACTAATTATAGTGAATAATCTACATACCACATATAGTGAATGAACTATATACCAATTATAGTGAATAATCTACATACCACATATAGTGAACGAACTACATACCAGATATAGTGAATACACTACACACCAAATACAGTGAATGAACTACTTACCAAAGATAGTGAATGAACTACATACCAAATATAGTGAATAATCTACATACCAAATATAGTGAATGAACTACACACCAAATATAGTGAATAATCTACATACCAAATATAGTGAATAATCTACATACCAAATATAGTGAATAACTACACCAACAAAGTCATGTAAGTATTAACTACACCAACAAAGTTGTTCATGAATTATGTACTCCAACCAAATAGTTTAAGTTCATTGTATGAAAGAAGAAAGGGTATGAAATTCCCATAGATTTATATAAAACAGAGGCAATGTAGGGTTTGAATAATTCACTGAAACATATTTTTGTATATTTACATTGTGTACATCAAAGAGCAAACTGCTTCCATCCACTAGATAGTGTGTTCCTGGCCTAGCCGACAGTATTGCCTCCTCTATCTTGTCCACAACTGGTCCAAGAGAGTTACAGCTGGTCACAGCAAAGCTAGATAAAGATTGCTGGACACCAGTTAAATACTTCTGTCCATATGCAGCCTTCAGTTCTGGTTCAGCTTTCTCCCAAACCTGTTGGTGTTCCTTCTCTACACTGGCCATCTATAGACACAACCGAAATAACAAAACTACCCAACTGTAGAAAGTCATTATAATATGGATGTCCTATTTCCATTTGTCTAGAAATTGATACTTAATATCAAACTCTACCCAAAATATTACTGGGTTTAATTTTAAAGACAACTTTAAAGACGTTGGTTGATCAGATTACGATGCAAAATCAGCTAAAATTTACCAAAATCCTGAAATAAAAAATGAGGATATAGCCAAAACATGTAATCAACGCTATCCAATAAACAAGACCATTGAATGAATGAAAAAATTGAAGAGTTCAGAATTTTTTGAAGAGTTTCTTATAATACATCTACTTGAACTTACTGTGGATTTGTTCAGAAATCCTGTGGCTCCATAGAAATTGCCTGGTTCCACAGTAATCACCTGGACACCAAACTTGTGCATTTCCCTACGCAGGCTGTTAGAGAAAGCATCACACCCAGCCTTGGTCATGGCATGGGCAGAGTGGTAAGGGTAACATACTGGGGCACTGGTAACGTTGATGACCCGCCCTGTATAAAACAGATACTATATCATAGTGATGACCCGCCCTGTATAAAACAGATACTATATCATAGTGATGACCCGCCCTGTATAAAACAGATACTATATCATAGTGATGACCTCGCCCTGTATAAAACAGATTCTATATCATAGTGATGACCCGCCCTGTATAAAACAGATACTATATCATAGTGATGACCCGCCCTGTATAAAACAGATTCTATATCATAGTGATGACCCGCCCTGTATAAAACAGATTCTATATCATAGTGATGACCCGCCCTGTATAAACAGATTCTATATCATAGTGATGACCCGCCCTGTATAAAACAGATTCTATATCATAGTGATGACCCGCCCTGTATAAACAGATTCTATATCATAGTGATGACCCGCCCTGTATAAAACAGATTCTATATCATAGTGATGACACGCCCTGTATAAAACATTATATATCATAGTGATGACACGCCCTGTATAAAACAGATTCTATATCATAGTGATGACCCGCCCTGTATAAAACAGATTCTATATCATAGTGATGACCCGCCCTGTATAAAACAGATTCTATATCATAGTGATGACCCGCCCTGTATAAAACAGATTACTATATCATAGTGATGACCCGCCCTGTATAAAACATATTATATCATAGTGATGACCCGTCCTGTATAAAACAGATACTATATCATAGTGATGACCCGCCCTGTATAAAACATATTATATCATAGTGATGACCCGCCCTGTATAAAACAGATACTATATCATAGTGATGACCCGTCCTGTATAAAACAGATACTATATCATAGTGATGACACGCCCTGTATAAAACACATACTATATCATAGTGATGACCCGCCCTGTATAAAACATTATATATCATAGTGATGACACGCCCTGTATAAAACAGATTCTATATCATAGTGATGACACGCCCTGTATAAAACATATTATATATCATAGTGATGACACGCCCTGTATAAAACAGATTCTATATCATAGTGATGACACGCCCTGTATAAAACAGATTATATATCATAGTGATGACCCGCCCTGTATAAAACATTATATATCATAGTGATGACTCGCCCTGTATAAAACATACTATATATCATAGTGATGACCCGCCCTGTATAAAACAGATTCTATATCATAGTGATGACTCGCCCTGTATAAAACAGATTCTATATCATAGTGATGACCCGCCCTGTATAAAACATTATATATCATAGTGATGACACGCCCTGTATAAAACAGATTCTATATCATAGTGATGACCTGCCCTGTATAAAACAGATCCTATAACATAGTGATGACCCGCCCTGTATAAAACAGATTCTATATCATAGTGATGACACGCCCTGTATAAAACATTATATATCATAGTGATGACCCGCCCTGTATAAAACAGATTATATATCATAGTGATGACACGCCCTGTATAAAACAGATTATATATCATAGTGATGACACGCCCTGTATAAAACAGATCCTATAACATAGTGATGACCCGCCCTGTATAAAACAGATTCTATATCATAGTGATGACACGCCCTGTATAAAACATTATATATCATAGTGATGACCCGCCCTGTATAAAACAGATTATATATCATAGTGATGACACGCCCTGTATAAAACAGATTATATATCATAGTGATGACCTGCCCTGTATAAAACACATACTATATCATAGTGATGACACGCCCTGTATAAAACATATTATATCATAGTGATGACCCGCCCTGTATAAAACAGATTCTATATCATAGTGATGACCCGCCCTGTATAAAACAGATTCTATATCATAGTGATGACTCGCCCTGTATAAAACAGATTCTATATCATAGTGATGACCCGCCCTGTATAAAACAGATTATATATCATAGTGATGACACGCCCTGTATAAAACAGATTCTATATCATAGTGATGACCCGCCCTGTATAAAACAGATTCTATATCATAGTGATGACCCGCCCTGTATAAAACAGATTCTATATCATAGTGATGACCCGCCCTGTATAAAACAGATTCTATATCATAGTGATGACCCGCCCTGTATAAAACAGATTATATATCATAGTGATGACACGCCCTGTATAAAACAGATTATATAACATAGTGATGACCCGCCCTGTATAAAACATATATATCATAGTGATGACCTGCCCTGTATAAAACATAGTATATAACATAGTGATGACACGCCCTGTATAAAACAGATTCTATATCATAGTGATGACCCGCCCTGTACAAAACATATATATCATAGTGATGACACGCCCTGTATAAAACAGATTCTATATCATAGTGATGACTCGCCCTGTATAAAACATTATATATCATAGTGATGACCTGCCCTGTATAAAACAGATTATATATCATAGTGATGACACGCCCTGTATAAAACATTATATATCATAGTGATGACTCGCCCTGTATAAAACATTATATATCATAGTGATGACCCGCCCTGTATAAAACAGATTATATATCATAGTGATGACACGCCCTGTATAAAACAGATACTATATCATAGTGATGACCCGCCCTGTATAAAACATATTATATATCATAGTGATGACACGCCCTGTATAAAACAGATTATATATCATAGTGATGACCCGCCCTGTATAAAACAGATTCTATATCATAGTGATGACCCGCCCTGTATAAAACAGATTCTATATCATAGTGATGACCTGCCCTGTATAAAACAGATTCTATATCATAGTGATGACCCGCCCTGTATAAAACAGATTCTATATCATAGTGATGACCCGCCCTGTATAAAACAGATACTATATCATAGTGATGACTCGCCCTGTATAAAACATTATATATCATAGTGATGACACGCCCTGTATAAAACATATTATATATCATAGTGATGACCCGCCCTGTATAAAACAGATACTATATCATAGTGATGACCCGCCCTGTATAAAACAGATCCTATATCATAGTGATGACCCGCCCTGTATAAAACAGATACTATATCATAGTGATGACCCGCCCTGTATAAAACAGATACTATATCATAGTGATGACCCGCCCTGTATAAAACAGATACTATATCATAGTGATGACCCGCCCTGTATAAAACAGATACTATATCATAGTGATGACCCGCCCTGTATAAAACAGATCCTATATCATAGTGATGACCCGCCCTGTATAAAACATATTATATATCATAGTGATGACCCGCCCTGTATAAAACAGATACTATATCATAGTGATGACCCGCCCTGTATAAAACATATTATATATCATAGTGATGACCCGCCCTGTATAAAACAGATACTATATCATAGTGATGACCCGCCCTGTATAAAACAGATTCTATATCATAGTGATGACACGCCCTGTATAAAACACATACTATATCATAGTGATGACCCGCCCTGTATAAAACAGATACTACATGTATATCATAGTGATGACCCGCCCTGTATAAAACACATACTATATCATAGTGATGACCCGCCCTGTATAAAACAGATACTATATCATAGTGATGACCCGCCCTGTAAAAAACAGATTCTATATCATAGTGATGACATGCCCTGTATAAAACAGATTCTATATCATAGTGATGACCCGCCCTGTATAAAACAGATCCTATATCATAGTGATGACCCGCCCTGTATAAAACATATTATATATCATAGTGATGACCCGCCCTGTATAAAACAGATTCTATATCATAGTGATGACACGCCCTGTATAAAACACATACTATATCATAGTGATGACCCGCCCTGTATAAAACAGATACTACATGTATATCATAGTGATGACCCGCCCTGTATAAAACACATACTATATCATAGTGATGACCCGCCCTGTATAAAACATTATATATCATAGTGATGTCCCGCCCTGTATAAAACATTATATATCATAGTGATGACCCGCCCTGTATAAAACAGATTCTATATCATAGTGATGACCCGCCCTGTATAAAACATTATATATCATAGTGATGACACGCCCTGTATAAAACAGATCCTATAAAGTGATGTCCCGCCCTGTATAAAACATATTTTATATCATAGTGATGACCCGCCCTGTATAAAACATTATATATCATAGTGATGACACGCCCTGTATAAAACAGATCCTATAAAGTGATGTCCCGCCCTGTATAAAACATATTTTATATCATAGTGATGACCCGCCCTGTATAAAACATTATATATCATAGTGATGACCCGCCCTGTATAAAACATACTATATATCATAGTGATGACCCGCCCTGTATAAAACAGATTCTATATCATAGTGATGACCCGCCCTGTATAAAACACATACTATATCATAGTGATGACCCGCCCTGTATAAAACAGATTCTATATCATAGTGATGACCCGCCCTGTATAAAACAGATACTATATCATAGTGATGACCCGTCCTGTATAAAACAGATACTATATCATAGTGATGACACGCCCTGTATAAAACACATACTATATCATAGTGATGACCCGCCCTGTATAAAACATACTATATCATAGTGATGACCCGCCCTGTATAAAACAGATCCTATAACATAGTGATGACCTGCCCTGTATAAAACAGATTCTATATCATAGTGATGACCCGCCCTGTATAAAACAGATTCTATATCATAGTGATGACCCGCCCTGTATAAAACAGATTCTATATCATAGTGATGACCCGCCCTGTATAAAACATTATATATCATAGTGATGACACGCCCTGTATAAAACAGATTCTATATCATAGTGATGACACGCCCTGTATAAAACAGATTATATATCATAGTGATGACCCGCCCTGTATAAAACATTATATATCATAGTGATGACCCGCCCTGTATAAAACAGATTCTATATCATAGTGATGACTCGCCCTGTATAAAACATATTATATATCATAGTGATGACCCGCCCTGTATAAAACAGATTCTATATCATAGTGATGACTCGCCCTGTATAAAACATATTATATATCATAGTGATGACACGCCCTGTATAAAACAGATTCTATATCATAGTGATGACACGCCCTGTATAAAACATATTATATATCATAGTGATGACACGCCCTGTATAAAACAGATTCTATATCATAGTGATGACACGCCCTGTATAAAACATTATATATCATAGTGATGACCCGCCCTGTATAAAACAGATTCTATATCATAGTGATGACACGCCCTGTATAAAACATATTATATATCATAGTGATGACACGCCCTGTATAAAACAGATTCTATATCATAGTGATGACACGCCCTGTATAAAACATTATATATCATAGTGATGACCCGCCCTGTATAAAACAGATTATATATCATAGTGATGACACGCCCTGTATAAAACAGATTATATATCATAGTGATGACCTGCCCTGTATAAAACACATACTATATCATAGTGATGACACGCCCTGTATAAAACATATTATATCATAGTGATGACCCGCCCTGTATAAAACAGATTCTATATCATAGTGATGACCCGCCCTGTATAAAACAGATTCTATATCATAGTGATGACTCGCCCTGTATAAAACAGATTCTATATCATAGTGATGACCCGCCCTGTATAAAACAGATTATATATCATAGTGATGACACGCCCTGTATAAAACAGATTCTATATCATAGTGATGACCCGCCCTGTATAAAACAGATTCTATATCATAGTGATGACCCGCCCTGTATAAAACAGATTCTATATCATAGTGATGACCCGCCCTGTATAAAACAGATTCTATATCATAGTGATGACCCGCCCTGTATAAAACAGATTATATATCATAGTGATGACACGCCCTGTATAAAACAGATTCTATATCATAGTGATGACTCGCCCTGTATAAAACATTATATATCATAGTGATGACACGCCCTGTATAAAACAGATTATATATCATAGTGATGACCTGCCCTGTATAAAACACATACTATATCATAGTGATGACCCGCCCTGTATAAAACAGATTCTATATCATAGTGATGACCCGCCCTGTATAAAACAGATTCTATATCATAGTGATGACCCGCCCTGTATAAAACACATACTATATCATAGTGATGACCCGCCCTGTATAAAACAGATTCTATATCATAGTGATGACTCGCCCTGTATAAAACATTATATATCATAGTGATGACACGCCCTGTATAAAACAGATTCTATATCATAGTGATGACACGCCCTGTATAAAACAGATTCTATATCATAGTGATGACACGCCCTGTATAAAACATTATATATCATAGTGATGACACGCCCTGTATAAAACAGATTCTATATCATAGTGATGACACGCCCTGTATAAAACACATACTATATCATAGTGATGACCCGCCCTGTATAAAACAGATACTACATGTATATCATAGTGATGACCCGCCCTGTATAAAACAGATTCTATATCATAGTGATGACACGCCCTGTATAAAACATATTATATATCATAGTGATGACACGCCCTGTATAAAACATTATATATCATAGTGATGACACGCCCTGTATAAAACAGATTCTATATCATAGTGATGACACGCCCTGTATAAAACACATACTATATCATAGTGATGACCCGCCCTGTATAAAACAGATACTACATGTATATCATAGTGATGACCCGCCCTGTATAAAACACATACTATATCATAGTGATGACCCGCCCTGTATAAAACAGATACTATATCATAGTGATGACCCGCCCTGTAAAAAACAGATTCTATATCATAGTGATGACATGCCCTGTATAAAACAGATTCTATATCATAGTGATGACCCGCCCTGTATAAAACAGATCCTATATCATAGTGATGACCCGCCCTGTATAAAACATATTATATATCATAGTGATGACCCGCCCTGTATAAAACAGATTCTATATCATAGTGATGACACGCCCTGTATAAAACACATTCTATATCATAGTGATGACCCGCCCTGTATAAAACAGATACTACATGTATATCATAGTGATGACCCGCCCTGTATAAAACACATACTATATCATAGTGATGACCCGCCCTGTATAAAACATTATATATCATAGTGATGTCCCGCCCTGTATAAAACATTATATATCATAGTGATGACACGCCCTGTATAAAACATTATATATCATAGTGATGACACGCCCTGTATAAAACAGATCCTATAAAGTGATGTCCCGCCCTGTATAAAACATATTTTATATCATAGTGATGACCCGCCCTGTATAAAACATTATATATCATAGTGATGACCCGCCCTGTATAAAACATACTATATATCATAGTGATGACCCGCCCTGTATAAAACAGATTCTATATCATAGTGATGACTCGCCCTGTATAAAACAGATTCTATATCATAGTGATGACCTGCCCTGTATAAAACATATTATATATCATAGTGATGACACGCCCTGTATAAAACAGATTCTATATCATAGTGATGACTGGCCCTGTATAAAACAGATTCTATATCATAGTGATGACCCGCCCTGTATAAAACATATTCTATATCATAGTGATGACTGGCCCTGTATAAAACAGATTCTATATCATAGTGATGACCCGCCCTGTATAAAACATATTCTATATCATAGTGATGACACGCCCTGTATAAAACAGATTCTATATCATAGTGATGACCCGCCCTGTATAAAACATATTATATATCATAGTGATGACACGCCCTGTATAAAACAGATTCTATATCATAGTGATGACCCACCCTGTATGAAACAGATTCTATATCATAGTGATGACACGCCCTGTATAAAACAGATTCTATATCATAGTGATGACCCGCCCTGTATAAAACATATTATATATCATAGTGATGACCCGCCCTGTATAAAACATATTATATATCATAGTGATGACCCGCCCTGTATAAAACATATTATATATCATAGTGATGACTCGCCCTGTATAAAACAGATCCTATAAAGTGATGTCCCGCCCTGTATAAAACATATTATATATCATAGTGATGACCCGCCCTGTATAAAACAGATTCTATATCATAGTGATGACACGCCCTGTATAAAACATATTATATATCATAGTGATGACACGCCCTGTATAAAACAGATTCTATATCATAGTGATGACACGCCCTGTATAAAACAGATTCTATATCATAGTGATGACTCGCCCTGTATAAAACAGATTCTATATCATAGTGATGACCCGCCCTGTATAAAACATTATATATCATAGTGATGACCGCCCTGTATAAAACAGATTATATATCATTGTGATGACCTGCCCTGTATAAAACAGATCCTATATCATTGTCTTGACAGAGTTGTATGAGTTACATACTAGTAACATTGATATGTTTCCATCAAAGAGAATTCAATTCAAAGTGAATATTTCAATGTCTAAATGAAATTGCTTACAACAGACTCAACAACAAAACAATTATCTTTTATTTGTGTTAAGACAAGGGAAATAAAGACAATTCTTGTTAACATAGGTATATTTGTCTATTTACCAAGATGAAAGTACAGATGCTTATATTATTTATCCGTTTTAATCTCATTAGCTGTTTTCCCAACTCAAACACACATCACCTACAACAGAACCTTGGTCTGGTACGTAACCCTTACCTTGACCTTTCCTGATCAGGGGAAGATAAGCCTTGGTAACACATACTGTCCCAAGTAAATTGACCTCAGTCACCCTTCTGTACATCTCCATGGAACAGAATTCAACATCCACGAGACAACCGACTCCAGCGTTGTTGACTAGAGCCCACAAACCTGAGAAACATTATGTAGTTATGATTTATGAGGTCATCTTGTGTATATCATTATGATTATTGGAAGATGCAGTCATCAAAGGTTATAACCTTCGTATCATTTATTGAAGTGAATTTATTTACTTGAAATTTTGTGTCAGTAATTTACCCTCATCTTTTGTCTTCTTTTTCACAACTTCAACAGCATTTCTCACTGATTCTTCTGATGTAACATCCAATGGGATGATGTGGATATTTTCTCTTGAAGTTCCCGTTTCCAGAAGTTTGGCTCCATTTCCTTCAGGATTTAGACAACCAGCATACACAGTCATTCCCCGGGAAGACATACGCTTGGCCAGCGCATGGCCAAAACCTGTCCAGACAAAAATTTCATATTTATCTAGTGGATATAATAATTCTCAAGTCTTTCATAAATCAGTCCTTACACAGAAGAACTTAAGCCTGAAGCATGTATGTGCTCTATACAAGTGGACTGGGAAAAGTTAACAACCTCACGAAGATTCTGAAACAAGTAAATGATTGGAGTCAAAGTAGTACTCCTACACAATATTAACATACAATACATATCCTTTGAAGCGGAACTGGACTGGGTTGATCATCAGCGTCCAGGAGCTCAATTGGTAGAGCATTTTGCTAGTGTTTGAAGGTCCGAGGTTTGAACCCCGGTCTGGCTGCTACATTTTCTCTTTCTCCTGTTACATAATTGGCAAGCTTTCCAACTCCTGTTTAAAGCATTGGGAGTAGGCTTAGCAAGGAAATAACAGAACTTGTGGTCATTGGGGCTAAGGCTTGAAATAAGGAGGGATGTAGTGAAACTGGACTGGGTCGATCATTGGGGACCAGGTACCTCTATTGGTAGAGCATTCCGCTATTGTTCGGAGGGCCCGGGTTCAAACTCTGGTTTGGCTGCTACATTTTCTCTTTCTCCTGTTACACCTTTATGACGCATACACATTTTATACAGTATAGGCACAGGAGCAGACATGACATTCTATAAATCTATTATAAGGCAGAATATAAACTGGATATGCTTTTGTTTTGGTTTGTTTTGTTTAATGTCATATTAACAGCCAGGGTCATTAAAGGACGTGCTAGGTTTTGGAGGTGGAGGAAAGCCGGAGTACCCAGAGAAAAACCACCAGTCTACGATCAGTACCTGGCAACTGCCCCACGTAGGTTTCGAACTCTCAACCCAGAGGTGGAGGGTCAGTGATAAAGTGTCGGGACACCTTAACCATTCTGCCACCGCAGCTCCTAACTGGATATGCAGATCAGAAAGAAATCCCTGTAAATGATAAGGATTATGAGCATTACCTGTGTCACAGCCAGTGATGAGAACAGATCTTGTCTCGGGGTTGGGTAACCATCGGAATGTAAGCATCCGCCATAAAGCACTCAGACCCAGAAACACCAATATAGCTAGGATGGTCAGTCCGACTATAGGCTTGGCAATCAGGAAAGGAAGGATGGCCAACACACAGAGGTAGCCTACCTCAAACATGTGGAGAGCCAAAAACTGCTTCATACTCGTATTATTGAAGAACATTGTCACGACTAAAACATAAAAACATCATTATATAGTCCATATTTATCCTAAATAAGCCTCCTCTCCAAGTCTAGCATCGTATTTATCCTCATATAAGCTCCCTCCTCTAAAGTAAAAGTTTAGCACCATATTTATCCTCAAACAAGCCCCCTCTCCATGTGCAAAAGTTTTAGTATAAAAATTTTGAAGGGTTTATTTGTAAACAACTGTAAGATAATCACTGCTTTGAAATTGATGATTCTGCAAAAATGAAGAAGGGGGCTTATATGTGAGCAGGATATTGATTACTGATAAATATGGTTAAATAGATAGCATGGTGTTAAGAAGCATAACTGTTTTTAACAAAAAAAAAAACAACTGAACAAATGGATCAAGATTCAGTGATCTACATTATATGTATGTGGAGATAACAATAATCCCATTATCTTATGTATCATATTGTCAATATTGTATTCTATAATGACATCTTTTCAGATTAAACAGGATCAGTAAAGTATAGATGTGGTTCTTTTTATTTGTTACAGCAACTAGAATGCTTGTAAAAAGGCTATGTAAGCTAGACTAAAACACAAAAACTATCGCTGAATAAGATATATACAGAAAAATAAATGTTTACATTGTTTTTTTTTTATTACACTCATAGAGAATTCTTTATATCATTTGAGTTTAACAAAAAATAATGAAGTGACCATCTTCTGAATAAAGTACCATTATTTTAATTATCATTATCTTAACCACTGAGGGAACTGGAAAATATCTTATTGTGTGATAACCGCATACAAAGCATGCAATAGTCAGACCAAAACTTGAATACAGCTCTCCCATTTGGGACCGACACAACACAAACCAAATTAAACAAATAGAAAAACTACAAGGATGAACATCAAACCTGCAGATCCCCTACCAAGACATGTACACCCTCAGACCCCCTACTAAAACATGTACACCCTCAGACCCCCTACCAAGACATGTACACCCTCAGGCCCCCTACTAAAACATGTGATTATGATTATGATGATAGTTGCAAACCATACCTATTGGAATTGATGCGTGTTTGTGTGTGTGGTTCCTATATATGTATTATAAATGTCTTCAAAAATAACAAATTATAAAAAAAAATCATTTTTTCCACACACAATAACACCATGGAACATCCTTCCAATAGCACACATAGGTACAGCCCCTGAGGCTGAAGCCCTCATCACACACTATTTAAGGCGCCTGTTTAAGACGTCTGATGATTGAAGTAATTTCCCCGCTGGGTGCCCCTTCGGGAGACACGGCAATATCTAATTAACATCGAACGCAACTGCATAATTATGTTTTTACCATAAACGTTACACTCATCGAATTTAACACGAGACCGAGAATTTATATTCCAGCTAAGATTATATGTAGTCCCTCACTGCACATCGCTATCCCCTAAGCACATTATTACATTCAATATATTGGCTACCTACTGATCGAGGGGTGTCACTTTGACAGCAAACAGGTCTAAATTTAGCTCTCCTTCAGTCTTGGAAAAAATGTCCAGTATTCGTCCAAGAAGAAAGTCGAGCGTGATATGTGTCGATGGTGGATGTAGCAATCTATAAGTCAATCCAGCGCTTATCGAGGCGCATCCGGTGCACGATACTTGCCTGTCACTAGCTAGCGACCACAGAGCTATCCTTGACCCTTGTCGGAGAGGCCAAAGAGGGGTACTGTATATAAACGAAAATGAAAGTACAGTAGCGCAGAATCACGCGAGACAGAACCTAACAGAAGACGGAGTCGAGTAATGTAGGCAAAAACTAGTTGTCAGTTGTCCTCGAACTCTTCTTTAAGATTGGGAGCCTCTCTGAGCTATTTGGTTGTCTTTTCTAATAGTTTCCAGTTCGGTCTTTTTTAAGCTTATCAGGTTCCGGACCTCCTTAATTGATATTGATTTTCCACCTTCCAATGGAGCTTCTTGATTTCTTATCTGAAAAAAAGAACATTGATTTATTGTCAACACGTACTATATACAGTTCCTGATCAGTAGCTTAATTTGTGTGATAGCCACTTGGGTTGAACTTCGGACTCTCATGGTCTTTCCAGTGTCGGTTCAAAACTGATAAAACCTGTTCAAAGTGCCTGCGTTTACCACAAGAACTTGAGAATTTTACGATGGCCGACAAGAGCCTGGCGAAACTGTAACGTTTTTTTCTTGGTACACTTTTTTTCATATCTTTTTGTACCAAAAATGGTACAAAAAGATATGAAAAAAGTGTAACGCGGTACAAAACCTTTCACATCATTTTGCCGGCTGATACCGGCTTTTGGTACATAAACATGTGAATGTAAACTGTGTTTTTTCCTAAGTGGTTTATAATCTTTCTGTAACACATATAGTACAAAATGATTTGAATTTTCACATCTTTTTGTACCATGGTACACTTTTCTATGGTACAAAAAGATATGAAAAAACTGTACCATTGAAAAAAGTGTTACAGTTTTTTCATTTCATTTTGCCAGGCTCTTGTCGGCCATCGTAGAATTTGTTACAGTCTACGTGTATACATTTGGCAGGCTATTCCAGTCGTCTGTAACCCGAACTCCAAAGAAATGTTCCCTGATGTTTAGCCTGGCCCGTTGTGTATCCAATTTCTTGTTGTGGCCCCTTGCTCTATTTTCTCTAGACGTTTTGATCATGTTTTACCTTTCTTACTGAGATTGTCTATACCAATCATTATCCTGTACATTTGGACGGCATCACTTCTTTTCCTTGTAAACCAAGAGATAGTAACATTTCGTTGTATGATTTTTCTTTCATGTCATTTACTAATTTTATTGCACGCCTTTGAACTCCCTCTATGGCTTGTAGATCTACATCCTTTAAAAACTTTGGACCCCGTGCTGTATTTGCATACTTCACCTGTGCTCTAATCAGGGTGTGTATGATGGCAGAAACATTCGCATCAGCAGAGAAGCAGTTAGACAGGAAATTGATGGTTATAGTCCTTTCCAGTGTTCGTCAATTTTTTTTTATTTAAAGGAATTCTATGTTTCAGCACACACAACTATCATTCGGTAAGGCATTAATCTTAAGTGTAGATATGTATGATCGGGTCACATAATGGCAAACACATATTTCCCTTATGGTCCAAATTTGGGATCTTATAGTTATCTTTTCTCTTCTTTCTGAACACTTCTTCCTAATGTCTTCCTTGCAATGCCTCACTTTTGGCCTTTAGTTGAGCGTTCGTCCCTAAGAGGTAGGATTTGGGTTCTGTCCCCTGGCCGAGACATACCACGAGTCTTTAACAATGGTAGTTGCTACTCCTGCTTAGCGCTCAGCATTTTAGGAGTGGGACGACTGCTTCGCCCGTTTTCAGCATAATGTGACCGGGTGGGGTGTCCTACTGCGTGTCTTCGACAGTATGCTTCAGTGAGGTAGCACTATAAATCGGCAAAAGTTCCGGCCTACCACAAGGAGACTTAACACAAACATACCGCAGTCTCCCAAAACACACACAAATGTTTTGAAGGTCCTCTTCGTATTACAGTCGTCAACAGCAGGAACGACTCAGATTCAACCGTCTTCATTTCTCTGTCGATACAGCATCCTGATGGAGAATGTTGCAGGAAAGTTCTCAGCGTCCTGGATTTTCCTGTTGGAAGATAATTTCTAACTTCTCTCTGCTGCTGTGCCGTATTGTCACATCTTTCATAATTTCACAAATATATAAACTCCAATGTCGCACATACCATTCTGTATTTTCAAAAAAGTTTGAAATCAAATCTTCTCCGACTCGGGATCGACGATTGGGATTATCATAACCTTTCTTGATCGTTCTTGGTCGTATAGATCTACTGCCTCCAATCTAACTATATCTAGCCTACTTGCATTCGTCAGCAACTAAATGGAAAAAGATAAGGTTAAAAGACAAATATGTAACATCAATTTATGTCACTTGTTAGTAAAAGTAACACGTGTTTATGCATACGTGCAGAGACATATATACATATATGTCTCTGATACGTGTTGGCATTTCATAACATGTATGCGTGCTATATGGTATTCCGGATTTTTTCTCGTTTCCTTCAAAATTAGTGTGCATTCAAGATGGCGCTCTCCATGTTTCCACGATGGCATGACAGATGTTAAAAAATCAATCGTATTCCGTTACATTTTGTTCAATCTGAGTCGTTTATTAATTGTTATATAAAAGTACAAATATGGGTATCTTAGAGAAAATCCAGGAGATTGAGCGGGAAATATCCCGTACCCAGAAAAACAAAGGTATGATCATTGCACGCATTTCAATCATACTGTAATTTCAGTTGTGTATCAACAGGAAGAGATATCAATTATCAGATGGTTATTATGATATCATTTGGCCCTATTTTCATTTAGTTGGTTATGTCAACATTATATTTAATACTGTACAGAAATTAGTTTTAAACCATAAACGAAGCGTCATTCCAATACAGTTACACCCCCCGCATTTATTTCAATCAAATATCAATTTTGCAACGTCCCATTCTATCTCAACATTAATACTACAGTAATATTGTTTAATTTTTTTCTTTAATTACAGCAACGGAGTACCATCTTGGGCTGTTGAAAGCAAAGTTAGCGAAATACAGACAACAGTTGATAGAACCCACTGGGAAGGCTGGAGCTAAGGTGCTGTGATCATTATAATTAGTAGGCCTAACGAAAATAAGGCAGAAGCATTTTAATAAATATTTAACAACTATTTCATTCGTTTTTCAATTTCCAGGTTCAAAATTAATTGTATTTATGAACAATTTAATGCCAAAATGTGTAATATTATTTGGTTTGTTGAACTAGGATATATCAATATCACTGCATGGTAATCAATATTAAATATGTACTATAATGTGTTAATTTGGATATTTCATATTATGAAATATACAGTCCAACCCGGTTATGACGAATTTCTTGGGATCCCTTAAATGTTTTCATACTACATGTATACAGGTTTCGTATTATGTGGGGTCGTATTTCCAATGTGCCACACTTCGTGCATGTTTGTATACACACGTTTCATGTTACACTTTTCTCACTAAAAATAAACAAAACCGCATGTTAATTTAATAAGAAAAATAAAACGTTTTAAACTTTGTATATGGTAAGTATGTGGCATTCAGTCTTTGGTTATTTACAGTTGGCCTACCAATACACAATAGGCCTCGTCGGCTATGTAATGTCATATCACGATCGCGCTAATCACGTTTTGCAGCTGCGAAAAAATCACTGACCAGTGTTTGTTTGACTCTTCCCAAGCTGACCTTACTTACAATATATCCAGGTCTAAGAGATTTTTGAAAACACAATCTTAAACGTCATTTTGATTTTGAATGAATGATTTAACTTGTCAAGGCATTCGTGGGCCTCACGATCTGTAACGCATGTTTCCGGGTCAGTACCATCATCGTCATCATCGCTCTCGTGGAGCTCTGTTCCTTTCACAGAATTGATAATGTCAGCCTCAGTAATCTCCTCTGATGTGACAATATTGCTGTCAATATCGTGGGTTCGTATTAATATGTGGGTTTAAAACAACACAAACAGTACTAGTGGTCAAGGGACCCTGGCATGTCTGTGTATTACCCGGGTTTTCGTCGTAACCGATTCGTATTAAGTGGCCATGGGTAAACAATATAGGCATATTGCACACGGTTTGCGGGGGATTTGATTTTCTTTCATATAAAACAAGTTTTTGTATTATCAGAGTTTGTATTAAGTGGGTTGGACTGTACCTGTAAGATATTAAATAGCTTTATACAATTGTATCACTCTTGATCAATTTTATATATTGACATATGAGGTGATACAGCTTTAACTTTGCAGCAAGCATGTGTCATTTGAATTTTACATTCATACATTATATATATATCATAAAGCTCCAAACATCATTTCATTTGTCTTGAATTCATCAAAAATGTGTTACTCGCTTGGTTTATTACAGGGAGAGGGGTTTGATGTTATGAAATCAGGAGATGCTAGAGTTGCACTAATTGGATTCCCCTCGGTCGGAAAGGTGAATAGACTTTTATCTTTACATCCTCTGTGTCAAACATGGTCAAGTGCTATCATACGTGTTGATAAAAATATATACCCTGCAGGTATACCATATTTATCCTAAAATACCCCCCCCCCCCCTCCCACCTTGTGTAAAAGCTCAGTATTAGAGTTTGGAGAGGGCTTATTTATGAACCACTTTTAGCTTACCATTCATGCTTAATGTTTTAAAAAGTGATGATTCTGTAAAAATGGAGATGGAGGCATATTTGTGGATAAATATATATGGTATATTTGAACAAAAAGGTATACATAAAAAAAATATATACATGTATACTTATCTTTTATAACCATGGCATTTCAGGGAAATGGTACTTCTTGCATACTGATTGTTTTATCATGTAAATGACTGACCTTGAATGACCTTGCATTTGTGTCAATAGGATATGAAACAGTACCGAATCAAACCCAAGATTCTCTTTGTTTTTCAGTCTACACTACTGAACACACTGACATCTACACACAGTGAGTCTGCTAACTATGAATTTACTACGCTCACCTGTATTCCAGGTGTTATAGAGGTAAGTTATCTGTATTAAGATTGATTAATAAATGCATGTATGAATAGTCTTCTTAATTTAATGTTGATTCCCATAAACTTGTCGCTTCTTACTTTTGACTCTTTTTAATAAAATGTCATTAAGCCTTTCTCTTAATTGCTCCATTACAAGATCTTTTAAACCAAATTAATGGTTTGTTCTCAAAAACGTGTGAACTCGTGCTCAATCCTGAGAATTTTGAAGATGAGCAAAATAATGCTTCCCTTCACTTGTTCCACTATGATTGTAATTGATAGACTTATTCAATATTCCACTTTCACTACATGGTTATTGGTAGACTTATTCAATATTCCACTTTCACTACATGGTTATTGGTAGACTTATTCAATATTCCACTTTCACTACAATGTTATTGGTAGACTTATTCAATATTCCACTTTCACTACAATGTTATTGATAGACTTATTCAATATTCCACTTTCACTACAATGTTATTGGTAGACTTATTCATTTTTCACTACAATGTTATTGGTAGACTTATTCCACATACTACATTATACAATTAATGCATTTTGTGAATGTGTACATGAGACTATACTGACCTGGTCAAGAGTTTGTTCACCTCGGCGCTGGTCAAGATTTCATCGAGGCTGCAGGCTGAGGTGAACAAACTCTTGACCTGGTCAGTATAGTCTCGTGTACACCGAACACAAAAGGCAATAACTGTTTTGTAATATGGCCAACTAAAACAAATAAACAGAAAAAATTCCAAGGCTCCTGTCCAAATCATGTTGATTTAAGTTTTCAAAGTCGGCATGCTGACTGACTTTTGGCACTTAAATAAGGCCGGAATAGTTTTGTTCCACCTGAAGTATATATCCGGGTGTTCAACAAGTCTTTTTTCTTCAAAATATCTTGTAATTCCTCTTCGTTTATTGTAGCAAAACGTGTTGGGGTATCTCATCAGCCATATTGTAAACAAAGTAATGCCGAACAATAATTGTTTGTTTCCAGCATTCTGATTGGCTGTTGTCCAAAGTAAAACGTTGCGTAATTGGAGGCAAAGATTGCCGACCTATTCGTGCTATTAATAGAACGGACAGGTCCGCAATGCCTGGTGAATTTCCCAACTAAGCTATTTTTAGCATGAACAGGTCTACTCACTCAAAGTACCTTGTGAGGAAAGCAGTAAATTGGCCAATGAAAATTAAGGAAACACTCCAGCCATACTACAATATTATTGATAGACTTATTCCATATTCCTCTTTCACTACATTTTTATTGGTAGATTTATTCAACTTTCACTACAATGTTATTGATTGACTTATTCCACGTACAGTACATTGATATTGATTGACTTATTCCACTTTCAGTACAATGGTGCTAACATTCAACTACTTGATTTACCTGGTATCATAGAGGGAGCTGCTGCAGGTTTGTATTTAAGCATTATGTAAAAAAAAAATTTCATAGGGGTATGAAAAAAACATGCAAATTTATACAGTTTGCAAACAATTTTTCATGAAACTAAAAAAATATTGAAATCTATGCTTATAGTTAAGTTCTGAAACTATATTTCGTATTTTGAAAATGTTTTATGTACACTTTTAGTTATTTATAAGGGATTCTTTTGAAAAAAATGAATTGATAACGTCAATGGTCGTATTGTGACATTGCGTTTTTTGCGCCATATACATTTCTTTTAAAGGTATGAAAAGTAAAACTCAACCAATCAGAAAGCTGTATTCTGCATACAAACAATGAAAAGTTTATTCTAATATGAAAGTGACAGAAAAAGCATAATAGAAGTACAGGAATTGATTGAACAATTTCTTGTGATGTGGTTTCATATCTATTTTTTTTTTCAGATCACATGTACCAAGTTATAGATTTGTTGTAGCTATCACTTGGTTATGTCAATACTATGTTACAGGTAAGGGTCGAGGACGTCAGGTTATTGCCGTTGCCAGAACAGCTGATGTCGTCATTATGATGTTGGATGCCACGAAAAAAGAAATTCAGAGGTACATTTGATAGTGCTTTCAAAATATATCAGTATATTGCAATGTGCCTTGAACTTGTATGATACGGCAATACTTTAAACAATTTTCTATACAATATTGACAATATTTTTTTCCTTATATATTTTGATGATTTGACTAATAGAGTTTGGCTCAGGTGTGAGAAAGCTTGATACTTGTATTGTTGATGAGAAGTTTTTGTCATGCTACATTTGGTTTTGTAATTCTGGATGAGTTATATGTTTTACAAACACCTTTCATGCTTGGCCTTCAACTAATATTCATTTATTGTTGTGATCTCAGACGAGGAAGATCTTGTGCCAAAGAAGAAGGCCAAAAGTAAAATATGGGGTTATTTTTGTATGAGATAACATAACTAAGCTGATTGTATCTGGTGATGATGTATGTAAGCTATGAATAATGACAGTGAAATAAAGCGAGGGACCAACAATTCTTAGTACTCATATGGCAAGGCACCAAACGGGATGTAATTTACCGACGTGAAAGAATCTACCAGAAATATGCCTTGCCAACACTTCAACTATTCAAATTTTTTTTTCAGTTCAAAATATCGGTTTAAATCTGTCAAGTTAAAAGTGTAACAATCTTGGTTGCCAACCTATTGAATTTGTTTGTTTATAATAAGTTGAGGACAACAAATAACATTTGATTTTTAGTCACCTACCTATGAAACCCGGGGACTATAGGTTTCCTCCCTTTCTGTTAGTTCATCCACTCAGTTTTACACACTTTTCTCAGCCATACATCAAGTTTGGTGAAAGTTGGTATGTAACTTTGGTATAAGTAGCTACAAATCAAGAGTTTATGGGTCAAGGTCAAGGTCACTGTTACTATTTTTAGCAGGGGCCGATAGGAGACATGTATTGCTTTAGCAATACCCAGCATGCTTGTTTAATTTCAATATTAAAGAACTGTTAATTAAAGTAGTTAATAGGACAAGGCTGTAATTAGTTTGGTTCGTAACAAGAATTTTCATTTGCTGAAAAATTTGTGTTATCAGCCCATGTAATGTTGCTTTTAATCGGCTGTAACAGCAGCATAATAATTTCTTAGAGAAAAGAGTCGATCAATAAAGCGGATTTTCATGGGGATTGTGTTCTAAAGCCTAGATCAAATTAGACTTCCTTGGTTCTAGTTTTTATGTCATAGACCTGTTTATTTAGAAAACGCACCATTTTTATGTTTAATATGGAGCAGTTTATCTTGATTACACTCCATTTTTATGTTTTTGGTGATTTCTATTTAGTGATCAGTGATAAATTCAATTAATAGATATTGATGATTGAATCAGCTGTTATTTATAGCCAATGAACGAATGATTTTGTGGACACAATATATCAAAAACAAGAAGGATTTAATTGTAATAATTCTGTATGTTGAAATGTTTATGGGTAAAGTGATTGCTGATTTAGTGATCAGAAGTTCTATTTGGAGATATTGATAAATGAATCCACAATCACCATATGACTGTGCCTTATTTTGGATATGAGTCGTTCACAGCAATTCAGTTACAATGTTATTGTCTGCTAGGCTATTAACAGGCGTAGCTCTGTACATATGCAAGAGACAGGGTCTGGTTTCCAGTTTGGTGATAAATGTGTACACAGAGGCCGTTTGTGTTACATAATGTATTTATCATTGTTGACTTATTTGAGATTATGTACCTTAAAGCAGGTGTAAATGCTTATAAGCCTCTCATCTAATAAAAACTTCTTTATATATATAATTGTTTGATCCAAAGTGTGACACCAAAGAAACAGCTGTATCACATCAATCAAAAAATAATACAGTGGTTTGGAGTCGTATCTCCTGTACAAAATCCATTTACTCTCTTTGGACCCAACTTCTAGAAAGTCTAACAGTAACTCAGCATGAGAAAAACATGTTATAATTTAGTCATTTTTTTCTGCTTACAGAGAACTTCTGACAAAAGAATTGGAGAGCGTGGGTATACGACTCAACAAACAAAGACCAAATATATATTTCAAGGTTAGTGTGTGTTGTGTTTAGTGAGTTTTGATTTAAAACTCTAATTGGAAAATGCTGTCAAATTTATAGTGATATGTGTTCTATCAAAAATTATTTTAACAAATTATTTTTACTGATAATATATTTAAATGCTTGTTTTAAATACATGCATCTTTAAATGATTGTTTTGGGTGTAATTACACTGATTGGAATTTAATTATGATACATTATATCATATCAACCTTTTAATGGGAAGTGTAAAACTTCATTACATTGCCACCATTTTGGCATAATAATGTGTTTTGGTAATTCATGGACGGAGTCACAAACAGGAACATTTGGTATAAGAATAATGGATGAAATGAGGATATTTATTGTGCTGTAATAAAATCTTCCACCAGTACTATGTAGTGGATCTAATTTAACTGTAGTCACTGCCATTAAATATAGGACAAAAATGAATACCCAGCTAATATTTATATAAACAAACAAATGTATAGAAGTACAGAATTTTTACAAGGTTTGGTTGTGAGAAGTTGATACCTGCGAAGAAGTTCTGATCTAATTCAACAGTTTTACAGTATCATATTCTGGATTTCTTTTCTCTCCACAGCAAAAGAAAGGAGGAGGGATATCATTCAATTCAACATTACCCCTGACAAAGTGCAACGAAAAAATGGTGCAAATGATTCTGCATGAATGGAGTATCCTTCCAAACTCTTTACTATAATACTACGTGCTTCTTTGTTCATTACGCATTTCACAGTACATTAAGTATCATTATCTTAACCTTCTGGCTGATTGTGATGTACAGTTAGTATTGTTTGTTACGGTATTCAGTTTCTGTTGAGATAAACTACGACCCGGCCATATATAAATACACCATTAAAAAAACGAAGTATTTTTAGGAAGCAAAAGTGTTGTTCATGATAAAACTGATAAGTATATTGTTACTGGCTGTGACATGATACAATTGAGTTAGTCCCTCTCTCTTGTTACCTGAAGTGAAATTGGGATCTCTTGTTACCTGAATGAAACAGCATACAGAAATCAAAGTCAGATCACCAATAATTAAGCCCTTTGGCCTCATGTAAGTAATTGTGGCTGATTAAGTGAGAGTGAAAGACTTTTTTTTGGAAATGAAAACTAATCTGGGGAATAATATTGATTTTTATAAAATTTTAAGATGAACTTTGGTGAGACCTATTTACACTATAATTTAAACAACTTATGGTCATTTTCTAGTCTCATTTGTATTTTACATCGGAGAGTAAATTTAGTTTCCTGTGTAAGTGATTTTATTGATTGATATTTAACATCAGCATTCCATATAGAATAATATTCTTTTGAAAAACTTATTATACTCTACTCATTTGTTCTTAACATTGATAGAAATATTCAATGCTGAAGTTTTATTCCGAGAAGATTGTACATCTGATGAATTTGTGGACATCATCCTTGGAAGTAGAGTGTACCTAGAATGTATCTATGTAAGTAAATGGTAAACAAAACTAATATTCCACGTTTTATGGGAGTAAATCCATTTAAAGAAATGAACTTTCGTTATCCTTCCCCGAAAACCTACTTGTTTTATAAAGATGGAACCGGTACATATTGTTTTCTCCTCATATTGTATTTATTTAATATGTAACATTCCTAAGAACTTGGTTGACCGTTAAGGCCCATGGGCCTTCTGTTTAATATGTAACATTCCTAAGAACTTGGTTGACCGTTAAGGCCCATGGGCCTCCTGTTTAATATGTAACATTCCTCAGAACTCCGGTGACGGTTAAGACCTGTTTAATATGTAACATTCCTAAGAACTTGGTTGACCGTTAAGGCCCATGGGCCTCCTGTTTAATATGTAACATTCCTCAGAACGCCGGTGACATTTAAGGCCTGTTTAATATGTAACGTCCCTCAGAACTAAGGTGACTGTTAAGGCCCATGGGCCTCCTGTTTAATATGTAACATCCCTCAGAACTCCGGTGACAGTTAAGGCCTGTTTAATATGTAACGTCCCTCAGAACTAAGGTGACTGTTAAGGCCTCCTGTTTGATATGTAACATTCCTCAGAACTCCGGTGACAGTTAAGGCCTCCTGTTTAATATGTAACGTCCCTCAGAACTAAGGTGACTGTTAAGGCCTCCTGTTTAATATGTAACGTCCCTCAGAACTAAGGTGACTGTTAAGGCCTGTTTAATATGTAACATCCCTCAGAACGCCGGTGACAGTTAAGGCCTGTTTAATATGTAACATCCCTCAGAACTCCGGTGACAGTTAAGGCCTGTTTAATATGTAACATCCCTCAGAACTCCGGTGACAGTTAAGGCCTGTTTAATATGTAACGTCCCTCAGAACTAAGGTGACTGTTAAGGCCTCCTGTTTGATATGTAACATTCCTCAGAACTTTAATTTGTACTTCATACTTAGCTATGTATAACTTGTTTAATTACCTTTATATATTGTAGGTATATAACAAGATTGACCAGATTTCTATAGAAGAAGTGGACAGATTAGCTAGAATGCCTGACACTGTTGTTGTGAGGTGAGAAATGTTTTGGTTGTTTAGTCGGAATATTTGATACCGTTAACAAATGTTTTGAGTATCATATATATATATATATATGTATATATATGAGAAATATATGTATCTCCATAGCTTTACATTGTAAATTAACTCACATTCAATCCATTCATGCGGGTACAGTGACTTCATAATATGACATATGTTTATGGTAAATTTGATCTTATAGTTATTTTTGACATGTTCATATCATCATCAATTGTCTTTATTATTTTCTTTCATGTATATTCATTTCATCATTTATGTTATACGGGAAAAGATGGATTAAAATTTTTATACTTGTGTCTAATCCCATTTGTGTTTTGACAAATAAAATATGTTTAAATCAAAAATTCAATCAGAGTATTCATAATAATTCCTTGGTTTGTATACTTTCACTTTAGCTTTGATGTCCTCAGAGTGTTAGACTTTGTGTTTAGCTCCTATTCCACCAAAATTGGAAAAGGTACTTTTTTGTTTGATAAATATGTAATAGCGTGATGTTTGTATTTCAAGTCTTATTCTTTTTCAGTTGCAATGTGAAGTTGAATCTTGACTATTTGTTGGAGAAAGTCTGGGAATACCTAGCCTTGGTGCGAGTTTACACAAAGAAACGAGGGGGTGAGTATTGTTATCCCCTCCTGACAAAGTTGGGGAGAAGATATAGCATTGTGATTGTATGTATGTAACAAACAATGAATTTGGGAGGCCCTCCGAGGGGTTGTATAGTTCCATTTGTACATATGTACGTTGATGTGTTCACATTTTGTCAGCCCTTTAGCAAATTCATTTTCAAAATTTTACAAGTCAAGTATGAGTACCTTAAACAAGGTTGTATTGCAGATCAAGGACAAGGTCACTGCTACTATAAATAGAAACCTTTGTTAGTGTTTGTGTGATTTTATCATTAAATGCATTTTAATTAAAATTAATATATTGGTCAAGTATGAGAATACCTCAAATGAGTTTAGGTTTCTGGATGCCAAGGACAATGTTACTGTTACTATTTAAAGAAAATCTTTTGACTTCATTTCAAACAGATTCTGATTGCACTTGATATATTGGTCAAGTATGAGAATGTCTTGAACAGGTTGGTCTCAGCACAAATTGTAGGATATCCCAGTATGTTACAGTTGATTGTCACAGAGTCAATGAAACACATTCTCATCTGTTCTACAGATAATTAACTCAGTCATAATTTACAAGTTTTCTTATCTCACGTTTTCTGGTCCACTGTTTATGATTTCTGGATTCTTATCCACCAATTTTTACTTCATAAGTCAAAAAAAAATTTTTTTCTTAGTCAAAACACATTAAGAAGACCTGCCCCTTCAAACCCAGTAGTCAACAGTCAAAAACATACACTTAGGAGTCTACTGAAAATTCTGTCAGGGTATCAGTAAGCCTTCTGAAAATTCTGTCAGGGTATCAGTAAGTCTTCTGAAAATTCTGTCTAGGTATCAGTAAGCCTTTTGAAAATTCTGTCTAGGTATCAGTAAGCCTTTTGAAAATTCTGTCTGGGTATCAGTAAGCCTTTTGAAAATTCTGTCAGGGTATCAGTAAGCCTTCTGAATATTCTGTCAGGGTATCAGTAAGCCTTCTGAAAATTCTGTCTAGGTTTCAGTAAGCCAGTAGTCTGATGCTCCACCACAAAATTTCCCTGTTAATGAAACTGGTTTTGACTGTCCTTTTATTTGTTACAGAGAGACCAGATTTTGATGGAGGACTGATCTTAAGAAGGGGCTGTACTGTAGAACATGTGGTAAGTAATAGTTTATTATTAGGAGCCAGTAATGATGATATTGTCTGTGTAATTCTACTTTTTAATAAAATAGGCATACATTTTCTGGATGTCCATCAAAAGAAAATTTTCAGTATCATTGTAAAAACCAATAGGCAATATTTTAATCAAACTAATACTTCAACTTGTGACAGTACTGTTTAATTTTGTAACAACTAAATATGTGATTTATAACAAGATAAACTATCTATATAATACAATTTTGTCTCTACAGTTTTTACTGATAAATGCATTGTTTTTGCTTCCAGTGTCATACAATACACAGGACGATTGTAAACACTTTCAAGTATGCCTTAGTCTGGGTAAGTGTAACTGTCTCCGGGACTACATTCAATAATTGGATAAGAATAGACTGTGGTATATCATAGCCAGTATTGGATGTTATGATTGATGGTTTGGTAACTACTCTGGCCAGTATTGGATGTTATGATTGATGGTTTGGTAACTACTCTGGCCAGTATTGGATGTTATGATTGATGGTTTGGTAACTACTCTGGCTAGTGAAGCGTATGTACACTTCATGTTATAATATTGATGTTACAATCTTGATGTTATAATCTTGATGTTACAATCTTGATGTTATAATCTTGATGTTATAATCGTTATAATCTTGATGTTACAATCTTGATGTTATAATCTTGATGTTATAATCGTTATAATCTTGATGTTACAATCTTGATGTTATAATCTTGATGTTATAATCGTTATAATCTTGATGTTACAATCTTGATGTTATAATCTTGATGTTACAATCTTGATGTTATAATCTTGATGTTACAATCTTGATGTTACGATCTTGATGAAACAATCTTGATGTTATAATATTGATGTTACAATCTTGATGTTACATTCTTGATGTTACAATCTTGATGTTATAATCTTGATGTTACAATCTTGATGTTATAATCTTGATGTTACAATCTTGATGTTACAATCTTGATGTTATAATCTTGATGTTATAATCTTGATGTTATAATCGTTATAATCTTGATGTTACAATCTTGATGTTATAATCTTGATGTTATAATCGTTATAATCTTGATGTTACAATCTTGATGTTATAATCTTGATGTTATAATCGTTATAATCTTGATGTTACAATCTTGATGTTATAATCTTGATGTTACAATCTTGATGTTATAATCTTGATGTTACAATCTTGATGTTACGATCTTGATGAAACAATCTTGATGTTATAATATTGATGTTACAATCTTGATGTTACATTCTTGATGTTACAATCTTGATGTTATAATCTTGATGTTACAATCTTGATGTTATAATCTTGATGTTACAATCTTGATGTTACAATCTTGATGTTATAATCTTGATGTTACAATCTTGATGTTACGATCTTGATGAAACAATCTTGATGTTATAATATTGATGTTACAATCTTGATGTTACAATCTTGATGTTATAATCTTGATGTTACAATCTTGATGTTACAATCTTGATGTTATAATCTTGATGTTACAATCTTGATGTTACAATCTTGATGTTATAATATTGATGTTATAATCTTGATGTTATAATATTGATGTTATAATCTTGATGTTACAATCTTGATGTTATAATATTGATGTTATAATCTTGATGTTACAATCTTGATGTTACAATCTTGATGTTATAATATTGATGTTATAATCTTGATGTTACAATCTTGATGTTTCAATCTTGATGTTATAATCTTGATGTTATAATCTTGATGTTTTAATCTTGATGTTATAATCTTGATGTTATAATATTGATGTTATAATCTTGATGTTATAATATTGATGTTATAATCTTGATGTTATAATATTGATGTTATAATCTTGATGTTACAATCTTGATGTTACAATCTTGATGTTATAATATTGATGTTATAATCTTGATGTTACAATCTTGATGTTTCAATCTTGATGTTACAATCTTGATGTTTCAATCTTGATGTTATAATCTTGATGTTACAATCTTGATGTTACAATCTTGATGTTTTAATCTTGATGTTATAATCTTGATGTAATTATAATCTTGATGTTACAATCTTGATGTTATAATCTTGATGTTACAATCTTGATGTTATAATATTGATGTTACAATCTTGATGTTACAATCTTGATGTTATAATCTTGATGTTTTGATCTTGATGTTACAATCTTGATGTTTTAATCTTGATGTTACAATCTTGATTACAATCTTGATGTTATAATCTTGATGTTTTAATCTTGATGTTACAATATTGATGTTTCAATCTTGATGTTACAATCTTGATGTTACATTCTTGATGTTACAATATTGATGTTACAATCTGGATGTTTCAATGTTGATGTTACAATCTTGGTGTTATAATCTTGATGTTTCAATATTGATGTTACAATCTTGATGTTTCAATCTTGATGTTACAATCTTGATGTTTCAATCTTGATTTGATGTTACAATTTAGTACACTTAACTCCTTTGTATATGTACACTTCATTGGTCATTTGTCTGATGAAGCTGACAGAATGTAGTCAATCTAAAGCTGCACATGATATCCAGTATTAGTTGTAATCTTACCAACCTGAAAAAATGTTCATACAATAACTGGTTGGTGAATTGGTCATTTTGAGTCGTAACAAATTAAACAACTCAAGGTGTAAAATAAGGCAATAAGCTTTAAGTAAAAAGTAATACAAAGAATTACGGTAGTTGTGCTTTTTTGCAGATATGTAAGGAAGTCATATGAGAAACTGTGGGTTAAATGTTACATTTGTGACTATGATGGGATAAATTCAGTTTTGGATGTAATTTGTGAATTTTGTTTCCAAAATACAAAAAAGGTAATATTTTACTTAGAATGATCTTTGGAATAATTTCATATTCTTAAGAAATTAAGAAGAATTTGATTATAATGATGATTGACAAAGATGATAAAAATGATGGTGATTACTGATATATTAATGTCACTATTTGACAGCAGAATAAATGTTTGTGTGCGTGCATGAAATAAAAATAAAATCAAAAACATTTTAAGTCGTATTTCTAGGACAGTTGATAAAATATTTTTCAGTTGTATTGTTGTATTTTCAGGGAACGAGTGTCAAATACAGCCCACAACGTGTTGGCTTGAACCACCTTATGAACCATGATGATGTCATTCAGATTGTGAAAAAGTAACACTCATCGTTCTGGATCCTGAAAATGACCCATTGACACTGTGATTGACTGCTCTGACGCGAATAGCTGTGACTTTAGTGGCTGTTACCACCTGACAATGAACATGGACAGATTGAAAGTTTCATCAAAACCATCGTGTATGGATATCGTCACTGAGATACAATAAATATGCCATCGTGTATAGATATCGTCACTGAGATACAATAAATATGCCATCGTGTATGGATACTTTAACAGAGATTTGATAAATACCATTACTGAAAGTGCTATAATGATAACAATCGAAACTTTAAAATTAATTGGAAGATGTGGTTTGTGATATTTTTATTCTAATCTGGTGAATTATCATGTAACCATGCTGTCTGCTTTTTTCTGTGTGAGAGAGACTGTGCTGATTTGTTAACTACATTATAATTTCAATAAATGTTTACATGCATTACAATCTTATTCAGTGTTGATTCATTTACTATGAGATAAATCAGGCATTTTGTAATCCATCTCCGAGTCGGCTTACGTTTCCCAGAGAATAATGTAGATAATGCTTTGTTATATAACAAGAGACAGTTATTAGCTCTGTTTTTAAACCAAGTCTGGCTTGCATTGAAATTTATTTTCTTTTTAAAAACTTTGTTCAATACATGATGAATTCTTGTGGATATATCTGTGTTTTATATGATTTATGCCACATACACAACATTACAAATTGACATACAGACGGATGGCCATTTTATCAAGGATTGTGTTCCATGGCAAGAACAATTGTTATATGACTGCAGTGGAACAAAAGTATCAAATCAGTTTCTACAAGCACACTGGGGATCCAAACATTTTTTTACAGAATTTATGAAAAACATAAGTATATTTTGTGGAATTTCTAAAAGAAAATAGCGGCATTATTCACTTAACATGTTTTCTGGGGCTATGGTTGGGCAGAGGCTAGAAATTGTTTTTGTTTTTTTCTGCTGACTTTATAGACCATTCGCTTTAACAAACAAGAGGTTGAGGTGAAAATGAAACGCAAACAAAAAAAGAATAGACAAGTATCGGGGATGTATATCATACACGTCTACCACACATGTCTTCACAAAATAAATTCACAGCCAAGTCACATAATATAATATGATGAATTAATAGATTCATCTACATCAACTGTTCGTTAGGTATATTTTCAAGAGCCGATGATATGCAAAGTTGTGCAGAGTCAGTAGTTCAAATCAAGAAGAAAACATGGAAACAATGTAGGATCAATACAACCAATGATAATCAAATAAAAATGATAGGCCTAAAATACAGTAGTACAAATAAACAGTACAGTATATTTTTACTGATTGCACATAACATACTGTTAAATATTATTTTTGTTTGAGGTTGTCAATTATTTATCCGTACCAGCGAACTAGATTGAAACAAGACTGATCATTGGGTTGTTTTTTTTTCCCATGTCATTTGAAAACATCAAAAGCATCAATAAACGGTCAAAGGGGAAGTAACTCGTTATCTGTTTATCAGAGTAGTCTCCCTTGGTCATCGACAGCAAGGAAAAGATGGTGACAACTGCGAGCGACAAAAGACTGAATCCTGTCGCTGTGCTGCTCGTCACGTCTGGTACACGGGGTGACAGACTTCTGTATAAATATCCTGTAGAACCAGACGTACCGACAGACGGAGATAAGTGTAAGAGTCGTCTACTCGTCCGTCACATCACCTCATCAATGTTGTAGCTTGAACACTGCAGACTGAGATAGACTCCGGCGATTTTCTTGTCATCTTTAAAACGATATTATCCCATGCGCAACCCGCAAATGAACTCTTCGATAAGCAAAAACGATCCCAAAGCATAATGTCTATTTGACAGCATGTAATCTGTTCCGACCATGGCTTAAATGTAGGGGGCAGATGACTTGACCAGGTCACAGGGGCTAGCAACGATTAGAATAAGAACAAGGAAAATAGTAAGAGCACACGTTAGGTCTATGTCGTTGCAAACACTTTATATGATCAGGTTACTGTATTTTTCTTACAAATTATAACATCGGTACACAGATGTTTACTAGACACATTGTCAGTACTCTCGATTCATATCCAGATATTTATCCTTTTACTTTATATTTTGATTTAGTCAAAATGAACGAGGTATTGAGTAAGAAAGTATTATGCGCCCCAATATTGTACTTCTTACACATTTCTGTGAGTAATGTCGCAGACAAATATTTTAACATTTTTTACATCAATACGTATAACACCAACATGGTCATGATACAGAGGATACCCACATGTACATCATTACTCCTATAACATAAGAGGCCGCTGGTCGGCTCTTTTTTTATCAGATATGACTTTGCCGACACGGCGCCTGTCAAAAGTATCTTGCCGTGTAAAATCTCTAACATTGTTGGAGTAGTATATCATGAGTATTAGATTCTGTTTATTATATAACACGAGAAACATGCTTACAAATGTAACTTCAATGCTTTTCTTCTATTGTAGCATTATAAGTATGACGGACGATAGACATTATACATATGCCATATTGTTTTAATGTTGATATTATAAAATTAAGATATCACAACATATATAGAGTCTAGAGGGTGTGAGTTTCAAGTCTGATGAAAAGCTAATCCGAAGGGTTCTGATGTTAATATCGCCAAAAGCTGATAGTAATATGCTTACATAGTAAGATCGTCAGAAAATTCGGACTAATGAAAAGCATGCTTTGAGACTTTTGGAAAAATTAATACAACAAAACACATTAAGCTGTTGTTCATTCTGTTGACTTATTGGATTTTTGAAAAATAAGGATGTTATGATAAATATTGATAACTTACATCTTGCAGTAAAACAATTAGTCCAAATCCCTCCTTATACATGGACTTTCCACAAATTCCCAACCCACATTTCCTATTATGATACATGCCAACTGCAGGTTGGGAATTTGTGCAAATTCCCTGTGCTCCTTAAAGTGATAGGGATAGTTGGTGGCCTGGGTATGCATGAAAACTTAATGTAAATTATGTATATCGCTTCAATACCCTATTGTAGTGTTGTACTTTTTCAGCCAAACCCTACAGTGTCAAGAATCCTTATGCTGTGAAAATAAGTGAAAACCTTCAGGCATGCAAGTATGTAATACCATTCTCCTACCATGATGTTTGTTCAGGTTCTGAATTTGTTTATAACTTTAAATAATTAATTATTTGTAAGCTTTAACAAATGTTGGCATTGGATTGCCTACTCTTGATTTTTAAGTGGAACTATAGGCCTACACTGGACTCTAATGTACGTATTGTTTGCCATTTTGTTCATTAAATAGAAATCTTGCTTGTTATATCTGCCATAGTCAAACCTGTCACAAAGGCAAAGACTTGATCCTAGTAGTTTAAAAGCAAGACTTTTTGTCAATAGCCCATGATAGAGAATTTAAAAAAAATTACCTGTCTCTAGTAAAAATACTGTAAACACAGATATTTTATAATTTTTTTTCTTAGGAGCCAAAGACCAAGCAGCAAAAAGCATACAAACACACTGGACAATGTCAGGTAAAATACTCATTAAGTCACCTGTATTTATCCAACAATGCATTATAATTTATATTTAGTATTGTTTTTTGTTTAAGTTATTTGTCTGTATGTTTTGTGTTTATTTCTGATACCATTTGAACATTAAAATTCATGCTAACAGTCATTTCTCTAGTTGTAATTTTCTTCTTTTCAGATTCAGTGATCAGATACTTGCCAATCTGTTAGCAGTGAAATCTGACCTCTGTAGCATGAGGTTTAATGTGAAAGTGGATGACATTCACTTCATTGGCTACCCAATGTTATTTGATCCTTGCACAAGTCAGGCCGCAGGAAAATCTTCACATCAGATCATCTCTTTCAGCATAATTCTGGCTCTCAAGGTAATTCAACTGTAACCAATATTCTGACTCTTCAGGTAACTCAACTGGCACGAATATTGTGACTATCAAAGAAACTCAACTGTCGCTAATATTTTGGCTATCAAGGTAATAATTGTGTACATTGTAGGCCCACCTAAACTTGTCTGATAAACTGTTTTATTATTGTGTACATTGTAGGCCCACCTAAATTTGTCTGATAAATTGTTGTATTATTGTACATATTGTAGACCCACCTAAATTTATCTGATAAACTGTTGTGTTATTGTGTATTTTGTAGGCCCACCTAAATTTGTCTGTGATAAACTGTTACCATGACCTGATGAAACAGCTCACTGTAGCCGTGCATTATGAAGAACGACGGAGACATTATCTATCCCAACAGGCAAAGATCATGCTGAGCGTCCATGACGAGGTGGCTGCCATGCCGGAGGAAGGTTGGCACTCCTTCCAAATGTTCTAAAAACTTTTGTATTTCATTATTGGTATTAGAGGTTTCCAGTGGTTTAACAAATGATGTTGTCAGATTTGATGTGTAGGTGTATTATGACACAAGGAACATCATCCTCTGTAATCACCATTTACTTCTGTGAAGCAGTGTTAGGGATGTAGTCGTCCCTTTTAATTACTTGTTATTCTATTGAAATGAAATATATTAGCAATATAGTACTGATATTAATGTACTACATGGTAATTACATGAACTAATATTTAGGTCAATTTACATGAGTATAACATGTATAAGATATGGTAACAATAGTTCAAAGATCTGAGAAACATCTATGTCTGTTTTTGTAGATTCTATGGAGTCTCCCTTTTCTTTAATCCTGAAGAGGAGTTCACTAGCTCAAGATCTTAAATCTATGTTTGAAAGGTAAATACATTAATCCACCAAACATTGTTTCAAATGAAATTAAGATTTAATTCATAGGAGAATCAGAAAAGAATTTCCAGTTGTACATGTTTTAGAAAATGTATATTGACATGTTTCATGTAAAAAAAAAAATTATAATAGAAGCACTTTCTTTTCATTATATGGTGACAAACTCACATATCTATACATGTATATCCTTGTAGTTATGGTGAAAGTCACATACATGTATATACAGTGTATATATATATACTTGTACATATGGTGACAAACTTACATATCTACCAGTATATAAAACTTAATTTGGGAGCTTTTGAAAACGTCTGTTTCCTTTGTCAAGCAAAGGGGTATATCTATGTGATTCCTGACATACAGCATATGTACTATTGAGAGAATTAGGGGTATATCTATGTGATAACTGACATACACCATTTACTGATGAGGGAATTAGGGGTATATCTATGTGATAACTGACATACACCATTTACTGATGAGGGAATTAGGGGTATATCTATGTGATTCCTGACATACACCATTTACTGATGAGGGAATTAGGGGTATATCTATGTGATTCCTGACATACACCATTTACTGATGAGGGAATTAGGGGTATATCTATGTGATTTCTGACATACACCATTTACTGATGAGGGAATTAGAGGTATATCTATGTGATTCCTGACATACACCATTTACTGATGAGAGAATTAGTGGTGTATCTTCATCTATGTGATAACTGACATACACCATTTACTTTTAATTGAATTAGGGGTATATCTATGTAATTCCTGACATACACCATTTACTGATGAGGGAATAAGGAGTATACCTGTAACAGAGTGATAATTAATCAAATTGAAATCAATGCCTTTGCTGGGGTTCGAACCTAGGACCACTGGATTACAAGTCTGATGCCCAACTGTTTGAGCTAAAGAGAAATTCTCTCTAGCTGAATGTTGTATTGTAGCTAATATTGACCAGGGTTACATATCTGTGTGAGGCCTTGCTTCCATTGCTTTTATTTTACAATTTGTGTGCCATTACTTATGCTCTCTCTTAAATCTGCCTTTCCATTTTCTATTTCGTCTACAGTTTGTGTGATAATGGTATGGTCAAGCTACTGGTCAATAACTTTATACTTGTGAGCTTCTGTCTCCCTCACAAGATGCATAGACAGCCCTGGGCCTCCAGAAATCTTTTAATTGAGGTGAGTTATTATACACTGTATCAGTAATTTTTACTTACTCAAAATAATGATCGTAATTCTGGAAAACAAATTTGATTGAAAGCCTGGATATCATTGTATGTCATCTAGGACATCAATTATATTATGAATAATAAATGATAACAAAAACTACATTTTTTTATGTGGATCAACCTGCATCAGCCTGCAGGCCACCATTATTGTATGGAATGGCAGCACAGAATATGTTTTAATGCTTAACATGTATTGTGTTTAAGTATGGGGGCCACGGTGGCCAAGTGGTTAAGGTGTCCCGACACGTTAACACTAGCCCTCCACCTCTGGGTTGCGAGTTCGAAACCTACGTGGGGCAGTTGCCAGGTACTGATCGTAGGCCGGTGGTTTTTCTCTGGGTACTCCGGCTTTCCTCCACCTCCAAACCTGGTTAAATGACCCGGGCTGTTAATAGGACATTAAACAAAAACAAACCATTGTTATGTTTGCATGAAAAGTTCTGTCACTTATACAACCATCAATATCTTCCCAAGGCAGTTCAATAGATTTACCATCTCTTCACCTTTTGCTGCCATACAGTATAGACTCTAATTCTTTTTTAAAATAAGTCCTTCATTAATGAAAGCATGATCCTGTAAGTTGAACAGCCATTTTGATGTGAACTGTAGCTGATCCCATGCTTCAATTATGACATCATAACAGACATGCGACAAATGGCATTTACAGTTCTATGAATTACACTTTTTTTTTCGGTTAGTTTATATTGTGGCATTGTTTTGCAACTGTTAAATAAAGCAGTGTTAAAATCACTTGCCATACTGTATAGAGTTATTACCCTTTGTTTGATGCCACACTTGGTGGAAGATTATTTGTAAGACTCTGCCCTTCTATAGATAATGTAAAGCTAGATTGGTTCATTTCGTAGTGCATCAGATACATGTACTAATCGATGTAAAGTTTACCTTATGGTAACCTCAATATGTTTTTCAGCCTGGGAAGATTCAACGGTGCCTGGAGATGTTGAGGTATGTTTTAGAAAGGCCAAAATAAACCATAACCCTTAAAAATACTAATCAGTACTTAAATATGTTAACAAAGGGTGTTTTCAAAGTTCTGTGCATTTTGTAAGTTGCAAGAAAGTGATGAAAAAGTGTTCGTAATTTTCTCCACGAATGTCTGTACAACAATGCATATTTGGGTAGGTATTGGAAACAGTTTTCATAATGCAATACATGCATGCACTATATTCCAAGAAATTTGTTACATAATTGTATTCAAAAGATAATTTGGAGAACATTAGTCCCTCTAGTATGAATCATTAATTGAAAATCATTTGGTATCATTTTGGAAGTTTCTCGGTACTTAGTTAACTGGAAATTTACAACTAAAATTTATAACCCAGAAAAGGATAAAACCTGCATTCTGTACCCCTTTGTAAATCCCCAACAAATATTGGAATGTATCATAACTATAAATTTTCCTATAGAGTACATTTAAATTCCATTCACATAAAATCTTTTTCATTCCAAATCTAAATCCTCAGGTAAACACTATATAGACAGTAATTTCAGATAGGGACTAAACTTATTGACTGCTTTTATTTACTTGTGCAAGTCCTATAAATGCACTTATTCTTACAACAGACCATACCATGGAATTCTTTTGCTGACGGACAAACAAAGCTTGCAGGAGTTCCTTCCCTTAGATGGAACTCAGTCTCTCAATAAACTGATCACGGTTACCAACCCTCTCAAAAGTCTGCAGACCCTGGCTCTGGAGGCTGACCTCAATCTCTCCCAGGTATATATTCATAACAGTCCTACTCTCATTTCACAGACCAATTTCCTTGTTATAACTTGGAGACTAAGGTGATGCTTTTCTATCAGTCACTGTGTTCACATCAATATTATAACAAATTGCATTCAGTTTAGTTTCTCTGAAAGTATTATGCAACATATACCTAAACCTAGTGAGATCATAATTATGGTGTACAATTAAAATAACAACAAAAATAAAGAATTGTGCAGTGGAACTGGACTGAGGTGAAAGTCGGTGCGTAGATGGTTAGAATGTCTGGTTGGGTCATTAAACAGGTGATTTTAATTTGGGTTCGTCTATCCATCCATCTGTCCCTCTGCCAAACCTCTTTTCCGTGCAATAACTGCAGCAAGTATTCACAGATTTCCTTCAAACTTGGTAACAAGGTTAAATATCTTAATTGCTTGGCCAATGTCAATTGCTACTTTTGCCCGACTTTATTTGACAGAGTAATAGAGTAACAGATTAATTAAAAGTGTCTTTTTCACCAGTTTCTGTGCAATTACTGCAACAAATGTTAATGGATTATTTTCAAACTTAGTAAGGTGGTAAAACCAAGATTGATTGCTACTTTTGCCGGACTATATTTGACGGAGTTATTCTCCGCTGATAAACTAACACAGTTGTTAACAGATTTCTTCAAACTTGATAACAAGGTAAAAAGCCTTAAAGGGCTACACCAAGTTCCATTGAGTTATACCCCCTTGATTAACGAAAATGTTTGTGTTCTGCTGTTTCCATGCTATAACCTCCACAATTATTATCCAATTACCATCAAACATAGTAACAAGAGTTATCGTCCCTTGATTTATATAAAGCATTGCCATTAAATAACAATCCTAAATATTTTCTGAAAGTCTTCAAACTTAGGAACTGGATTCAATGTATTACGGGTTCGGTAATGGCAGATGAGAAGAGACGTCTTGCAGAATCAGTTTACTTTATCCTGTAATACTTGTTCAATAAAACATCTAACTTCTGTATAAGGCTTTACTTTTTCTTTGAATTTCAGTAGATTGCAGTACATTATGGTTCAACTGAATTTATCATTCAAGCTATGATGACATGTTTATTCCTAACCTCAAAAATGTTTACCTACAATATTTGACAGGAAAGCGGGGGATCTACAAATTTGCTTCTATCCCATTATCCCACCACGAAATACCATGGAAGGTGGTATAGGGTCTTTTAATTGTCTTAGGGGTGAAAGATTTGTTGGAGGAAAGACTGTAGTAAAACTGGACTAAGCTTAACATCGTTGGCCAGTTAGCTTAAATGATGACAGCATCTGTCTAGAGTTCCGAGGTCCTGAGTTCGAGGCCTGGTCTGGTTGTTCCATTTTTCCTGTTCTGTTACAGTTGCAATACTTTGAGCCAATCATTTGGCTTGAGTATACTTAAAAAAAAATTTGGGATATTGAGAATTGGTCATAACCTCAAAAGTTGGGGTCTCCAGCAATAAGTTAATTTTCCATAGGGGTCGGCCTAAAGAATTTTTTACACTTGGAAACCACTAACCAATGCATTGCTTTGTGCCATCAAAGTTGGTCCCCTTGGCTATACAATTAACCTAAATCAATGGATGATGCACTTGCCTAATTAACTAGGTATATAACTTAATTACTAAACTAACAATGCAGATTGTCACAAAACAGATACAAATTAGTTATTCATTGACTCTGTCCTATAAAATGTCGGTAAAGTCAGGTTTCACTGTAAAATTTTCTGTGAACCAACCCTTTCCTGATATCTGTTGAATAAAAAGACCTAAATTTACTTCTATTATATGCTTGAGTATGTATTTCTTTGAAACCTTTCATCATTGCTTTAGCTGTCAAGTATATAATACAGGTTTGAGCTGAAATCTAATTACAACTGAGTGAAGAATTTATCCCATCACATTTCCTTGGATATTTGACTTACTCAGGTATTTATTTTATTTATTAAAGGTGTTCCAGATGGTCAGTCATCTGGTGTACTGGGCCAAGGCAACGGTGATCTTCCCTGTATGTGGTACCAACATCTATGTCCTATCTCCTGCGGTTGTCTTGTAAGTTTATCTTCAAGGTGAAGTCAACTTCCTGTCTTTTATAATAACTTGTAAACACAATTATGAAGTATGTATGAACTATTTCAGTAAGAAAATTAAACAAATCAATTATTGTACTTTATTTTACTATTTCAGAAACTCGAGTTTGAATGAAAGATTTACTGCAACATTTCAAGATAGATCACTGCCCGTTGAATTGTCAAAGTTCTCCTATCCAGTACAACTGAGAGATACTAGAGATATATTGGATCATCCAAAAAACCAGGTAAAACCTCTTCTCCTGTGAAATAATCAGTCAGGACTGCTAGGAGTGGATTCAAAACATGGGAACACTTGCTATCCACGTTTAGATTATTCTTAGCACTGTGGAGGCATGGTGGTCTAGTGGTAGGATGCCGAGATACATGACAGAATGGTCACTAGTTTGTGTCCTAGCATGGGCACAGTGTTGTATCCTGGAACAAGATACTTCACTCTGTTGTGTTCAAGTCAACTCTGCTGTAAATGAGTATGTGGTAGGGTAGTGCAAGAAAGGTCATATATGGATGCAGAAATGGCAGCTCCCGCTGTATGCTTCCCATGGAGTGAAGAAATACATTGGCCACCTAACATAGCCAAAATGAGGAATAAAATCCAAAACTATTACAGGCAAAATGAAGGTCCTCCTCCGCAAAGGACTGGGGATTTGGGGCCAAAACGATTTTAGAATCCCACAGCTGATTCGTATTGGAATACCTTAAAAGTCCCTATGGTCCCCAGTGAGGAGTCAAAATTTACCATAATATAGTTAATATAGAAATTGAACATTATTATCTGTTTTTAGGTCATCTGACCCGTCGTCTGCCGTGCGCCGTCCGTAAACTTTTCACATTTCAATCTTCTTCTCAAGTTCCACCAGTGGGATTGAGCTGAAACTTGCCAGAAATGATTCTGAGATGGTCTTGACCAAGTGTTGTTATTTTTCGGGTCGGTCCGAAATCCAAGATGGCCGCCATAGTCGCCATTTTCAAAACACATTTTTAACTTCTTCTCACGTTCCATCAGTGCTATTGAGTTGAAACTTACCAGAAATGATCCTGAGATAATCCTGACCAAGTGTTGTTATTTTTCGGGTCTGTCCAAAATCCAAGATGGCCGCCATGGCCGCCATCTTGAAAAACACATTTTAAACTTCTCCTCCAGTTCCATTGGTGCCATTGAGCTGGAAATTGGTGAGGGTATCAAGGAAGGCGAGCCAACATAGTGTTGTTATTTTTTCGGCCTCGTAAAAACTTTGACATGGCAGCAATGGTGGCCATTTTGTAACATGATTGCGCAATCATGGTTTTCCTGAACAACACCTATTTCAAACTTCTTCTCAAATTCCACTGGTGGGATTCAGCTCTAACTTACCAGGAATGATCCTGAGAAAGTCTTGATCAAGTGTTGTTATTTTTCGGGTTGGTCTAAATTCCAAGATGGCCACCATGGCAAACATTGCCACTATACTCGCTACAGAGAATGCATACTACAATAGTAAAAGGGTCTTTAATTTAGAGTCAGATGACCGTTAAGCCCCTTGGGTCTCTTGTTTTAACATTCACTTAATGGGTTTGTATCATATTGCCTTGTGTCGACTGAATTCCTTGATAGTAAAATGGGGAAAGGGCCATACACTGTCACTAGGATGTGTATAAGGGATATCGATGATACAAATGGGGAAAGGGCCATACACTGTCACTAGGATGTGTATAAGGGATGATACAGTGTGTAAAAGGATTAATAGAATCTGGGAGACAAGGATATCTCAGCCCAAGGGGGGTGGGGGGTGGGGGGAGATTCTGCAGTTGCCAATCATGAGGCTTGCCGAGTGCTTGGCAGCTTTAGTATCTTACCTCGAGGATTGATATTCCCCTGTCTGACCCCCAAGGGGGTGAATGATTATTTTTCTCTTACCTTGTTTACCCTCTTATGTATCTAATATGAACATTACATCAATGCAAGGAAATGTCGATGTGACATAATTGAATTGTCGATGTGATGTCATGGTATTGTTGACGTTACAAACTGCAATTGTTGAGAACTTGCAAAGAGCATTTGTAGCTTGTCTTTATTCAAGGGTGAGATAAGAAACTTCTGTCCAGGGTAAGAGAGATCTTTGATGTGTAATCTTTTGGTGTTATTTTGCCACAGGAGGAGAAAGTACAGATAGTGTTTTGGCTGCTGCAGCATAGACTCATCTTTCAGCAACACACATACACATTTTTTGTGCCATCTTTGTCTAGAAGGAAGAAGAAGACTTCAGAGGATGTAAGTCGTATTATGCCAATATTGCCAGAGGAGGAAAGTTTGGCTTTTGAAAACCGGGCATCCAGTATTTCAGATGTGGCATCAGGTATGAATCTTAAGATGTCTGTTCACCTCAAACATCACAGACTTGTCTGATGTTTAATTAATTTGTTGGCAAATGCAGCAATCAATTTCATAGATTTTTCTAAATCTTCATCTGTCTGGATTCACAGTAAAATTTTGTGTTATTGTGATAATGCTGACAGAAACTGTGAAGTTGTAATGGAATATGATGGGCAATATATATATAGATGATTCAGGAACAGAGTAAACATGGACGTTGAAATATATGGTGGTATATAATGTGGCAAATGAATGAAGAGGTGTTACTGTTGGGTGATAATTATGGACATGCAGTGTACCAAGAGTGGTTGGGTGGTACAGTGGTAACAAGCTTGCTTTTCACCTAGGCGACACGGGTTCTATTCCCAAAGTAGACATGAAAAGGTATGGGGTCACCTGCCTGACAATGTGGGTTTCCCTGTTTTCGCAGTTTTTATCAAGGGCTGTTTTATCAAGGTTTGACTATAGAGTGACAAACAATATTTAGCGGGACGTTATCATGAGTGTTGTTATATCATGGTTTTACCGTTATTTTACTGTTTTATTAGCCCAGCATTATCAGATGGTATGTTATTCAAGTCATTCGTTATCCATGGTTTGTTCATCAGTCTGTAAACAATCTTTGTTACCCCTATTCCTTGAGAAGTACTGGAAGGAATTTCTTAAACTCCATAGGTAGGTAACATGTTGAAACTTAGACTGATGGGAAAGCAAAATGGCAGACAGGGGGTTTCAGAGTTGGTTTTAGGCATTTGAAGTTTATTGTGACTATTTTTTGAGAAGCATTTTAAACCTCATATATAGGTTTCGCTTGGTTACTAGTTGTGCCAATTTAATTTTTAGTTTTATCAGGAAATATAAAGGCTGACAGGTGACAATCTTTCATTTGACAGTTGAAGTTTGATACTGCAATTTCTTTAGAAGTATTGGAAGGATTTTTGTCAAACTTCACGGATAGGTTTTTCTTGGCCCCTAGTTGTGCCAATGTTCAATTTTTAGTCTGATCTAGAAAACAAAATGGCTGAGAGTGGCCATCTAGGATTTTCAGCCCACCATCAGTGATATTGCCTAATATTTATACAGTAATATGTTATACGGCTTATGTCATGGCGGGGCGTCCGTCGTCTATCAGTCCGTCGTCCGTCAACATTTGCTTCAAATCGCTACTAGTCAAAAAGTTCTCACTGGATTTCGACCAAATTTGGTCAGATTCATCCTTGGTGGAAGGGGATTAGATTTTGCATAAATGGTGACTCTGACCCCTGAGGGGCCAAAGGGGTGGGACCCAATAGGGGAAATAGAGGTAATTCTTTAAAATCGTCACTTGTCATAAAGTTATGAATGGATTTGAACCCAATTTGGTCAGAAACTTCCTTGGGGGGATGGGAAGAGATTGTGCATAAATGGTGACTCTGACCCCAAGGGGCCAAAGGGTTGGGGCCCCATAGGGGATATAAAGGTACTTTAAATCGCTACTAGTCATTTAAGCATTGAACGGCTTTCAGTTGGCATTCATAGTCAATATGAATGCCAACTGAAAGCCGTTCAATGCTTATATTTACCATCTGCGATTTTGTATTTGTCGTGCGATTTTTTTTTTGAAATTTTCAAATTCAAATTTCAGTTGGCAGTTCATAAGCTGGTGAACTCGCAACTGAATTGGTAGGGTTATATAGTGGCAGTGCCATACAATGGTAAATATAAAGTTATGAATGCATATGGTGAAAACAATCCTTGAGGTCTTTCAGACCCTTAGAGAGTCTGGCCTTCGTTATTTCTTTAAAGCTGTTGGGATCCCCACACTATAACAATATATATATAGCATTGTTTGAGATTGACAAATAAAATGAATTGAACATTATTTTGACATTTGGTCAAATCCATCCAGGTGAGCGATACAAGCCCCATGGGCCTCTTGTTTAAGTTTACATTAAGGTAAAGTTATGATTGTGCTACTGTTCCGTTTTTGGATATTATTTTCTTATGCAAATTCATTATTGGACTACTAATTTGTAAATTATTAAATTGTTATTGCAAAATTAAAATCTTTGTCTTATGAGTATTAGGACATTGTATGTATTGTTTCTATTTTTCAGTCAACAGTGATGAAAGCGTGAGCATAGGGTCAAACTCTATCAATGCAATGTTTTCAAAGTCACCTTCCTCAGAGATAGCTAGTGACAGTTCACAAGTATCAGAGGACATGAGGGCAGGCAATAGAAACAGCCAAGACGGCTTGTCTCACTTATCAAAAGAGGAGCAAGATTGTGTTTTAAGTGTTCCTGCTGCCAAAAATCCAGAGGATTTGAAACTCTTTTCAAGGTAACAGATTTGAAGTATACTGTACTCTTGGGCCTTTCCCACTAAATATGATATACATTGTACATATATTTTATGCATTATGATTGTGATACAGTTTTTGTACTGTTTTGACTGTAAATAGGAAACTGCCACAGCCTTCCCAATCTAATTAAAATTAGACTTGTAATTTCTGCTCCTCTATGATACTCTACGATACACTGCAATACAAGATCTACCCAATACCCCATTGGAGGTCATCTCAGCATGACCTTTGAGCTCAGCCAATCAGCATGGCGCCTATGAAATTGTCGGTGTGATTTCATTCTTTGGAAATATAAATAGTAACATTCACAAGGTATTCCCATGGTCAGTAGTAACGGTAAACAATATGGCTTCCCCCACTCTGGCTCACTGAGAACAATTTATAGTTTAACAAACATGTGATGTCTGTGTGTTTTTTCCTTAATCGTACGAGAGATAGACAGTGAAGGCAACAGTGTTGTTAAAAAAAAAAAATAGTTTGAAAGGGAATAACGTGTACAGTTATGATTTTCGAAATCCAGTTAGCAACACAATCCGCCTTGTCGACTAGATATTGTTTAATCGTTTAATATGGTACTTCTTTCAATGAAACTTCCAGATGATTAGCAACTTCTTTTATTACTGTGGCTATCAAGATAGTGTACCAATAATGTTTGCAAAATTTTGCGTATTTCAAATCAAGTGCTGAATTGAGTCATAAATACTAAGGAGACGCAACCGAAGGCTCCAGTTTTCATTGGCTTATATTTGAAGCTCAAAGGTCATGCTGAGATGACCTCCAACAGGGTATTGTTAGATCTTGTATCACAGTGTATCGTAGAGTATCATAGAGGAGTGGAAATAACAAATCTAATTTTAATCAGATTGCAATCTGTCCATGGATATTTTGTTGTGTAAATATTTTGACAATTTATCAACAGGCCAAAAAATTTGTTTGATGGCGATATTTCAATTTGGCAATACAATGAGTGGTAAAGATTAAGGTGCGTGTTCAAATCGCCTTTTTCTGTCCATAAATAATCCTTGTTATTGCTATATTTGGTAAAGTGCTAAAAGGATTTTTCTCCAATATCATAGGTAGGTTCCACTTGGTCCCTTTTTGTGTATGATCAATTTTTAGACTGATTGGAAAACAAAATGGCTGACAGACGGCCATTTTTTAATTTTGAAGTTTTTTATCACTATTTCTCCTAAATTTCGTAATAAATCTTTCTCAAATTTCAAATTCATGTTTCCCTTTGGTCTCTAGATGAGCATGATTAATTTTTAGATTGAATGGAAAACAAAATGTCTGACAGGAGGCCATTTTCCACTGGGATGAATGGCTACCAATTTTGTTCAAATGACCTTGACCTGCATTCAAGGCCACAGAGATCAAATGTATTTGATTCAGCCAAGAGGCTAGGGCAATGCTTTGTGCAAGGAGTTTGCTTATGTTTGAATGAAGAGGTAATTAGCTTAGCATCCATATAAATAATCTAGATTAACTTTAAAGTTGTCTTTGGGTCTCTTGTTAGTTTGTCTTTTCAGCCTTGCCAGGTTAAAATGTTGATATGATTAAATGGAGAGTGGCACTACCCAATCAGAATCATGTACTTTACGAAGTCCTCCTTTCTTTGTAAGGGATGGATTTGATGAAATTGTAACCATTACCCAGTATATCATATGGGTCTGGAGAGTTAGGTTCCCTAGGAAGTGGAGGGGTGAGGCTGAATAAGGGGAATACAGTATTACAAGCCTAACCCCCACTCCCCCCTCCCAAGAAGAGGAGTGGGGCCCAATAGAGGAATAAGGCTTAATAAGGGAAATATAGAAGTACATGTATACGTTTTAGCAACCCCCCATCACCACCATCACAAGAGGAAAGGGCCCATTAGAGTCAATATTGGCTATTAAATATCTTTCGATGAATCATCCTAAATGTTAATGTAGCTATAGGAAAGTGTTAACTGCCGTGCATGATACTGAAATGCAGATTCTAAAATGGGAAAATATTTGCAGCATATAACTGAAATGAGTGTTTTGCCAAGATTGCCAAAATAGTCAGGTGATTAATGCAGACCCTTTTGGCCTTTTCTAACAGTGATGAGTTACTTAAAATTTTCTGTTGTTTTTATTTGAAGGTTGTGTTCCTACTTCAATGGAAAGCATCATTTAGAAGAAATCATGTACTACGAAAACCTCCATAGAGCCCACTTAGTGACATTATTAGACAAATTTAGAGATGTTCTTATCATGTGCCAATACCAGGACCCTGCCACAGCGCTTGGGGTCAGATGATATTTATCAGGCTCACTTTAAACTTTTTTTATATTAATATTAAAATGAACTTTATGCTATAGAGATTGTTCTGTTTTGATAAAATATAAATTAATACAGTACAATATCAAACAAGAGCTGTTGTAGAACAGCATAGGTCGTCTCGCAAATGTTTGTCAATAAATAAACAAATACATGTATATAAATTTGTATTGTTTTGCATATTGGATAAATAAGAGATATATTGTGTGCTTGACAGAATTGATTTGTGATACTCAACTCTAATTGACAAAATTCATAAATAACTGAAAAATATCTGAAATCTTCAAAAATGCAAAAAATGGTTGAAATCCAAAACATGTCAAAAAGCAGGGTTTTTTTCCAAAAAAAAAAAAAATAATTTTTAGTTTGACTCCAGGAGAGGACAGTAAAACCCCACAGGGAGCCGAAACTTAAATATCAGCACCTTAGTACAATTGTAAAGTGATACGTTATTGGCTTTCCGCACCAAAAACTTAAAAGTTGGGAAACCGACGCTGACGCGACATTAGCTCTCCCTCTTCTTCGAAGAGATGAGCTAAAAACTGAATTTAGACAGAATCCTACCAGCTACATTTCATAAAAGGATAGAAGAAGTCCTAAGAATTTTACAAATGCTTTTGTTTTAAAATTTGTGTCTGAATGTATCCTGCAATAATTATTTCTAAGAACTAAACTGTGTTCTCCAAATCATGAAGTTGTGCAAGTTCTCCACAGGTAAGCCACAATATCAATAACAGGATCATAGCTATAGCTTGTTATTGTGTTTATTCAAGAAGTACTAGAGAAGTCTTTCAAATGCTTAATGAACAGGTTTAATTATAATTCATAATTAATGATAGTTCATAATTGTGTCTTTTTTAAAATGAACAAGCTTAAAGAGGATTTAACATTATATGCCCCTCGGATGCCAAAGTGACATGGATTCTAAAATCAAAAGGCATACAATTTTGAAGTGTAACAAGAATCGCAAAATCACCAATTCTCAAATATCTCCTGAATACCGTATTTGACCTAATAAGGGCGCAGGGCGCGGGTAATTGACAGTGGGGGTGCCCTTATTAAGATAAGTTATTCTGAAGTTTCATGAAACAGACTATACCTTATAGCAGAATACCCAAGGCTGTGGAAACGGTAAAATATTCAGTCATAAACATATTCCAGATGAAGATATCTATTCATTATCATATATTAAGCTTATACATCAACTGAATATTCCTGTAAACTTGTAAACCATGCCAGCTGATCTTTAGACCAGAGAACGTGTGTTCCACCATTTATGTTCAAATGGAACTTTTTGTGTTCTATTTATAGACTCAGGTGATTTCCCAGATCATATCAGACATCGTTTTCTTTGACCTAATAATTGATTTACAATGTCTTTTACTAGCTTTCTGTTCTGAACAAAAGTTAGTTATCAACAAGAATAAAGTCTTTTACTTTATCTTCAAATAAAGATGGTAAGTTATTATTTGTATGTGTGTTTAGTTTCGGGTGCTCTTTGCACTGACATGTCATCTGTAGGAATAGACAAAATGTGGCGAAAACTTGTGTTCCAGTTACTTAATTTGCTGAAGAAAATTGAACATATAAAGTAGCAAAACATTTAACATGAATTATTACTTTTGAACACCATTTTGACACTCCGTCAAAGATTTATTCCTTGAAAAAAAGGTAGGGGCGCCCTTATTAGGGAAGGCACCCTTATTAGGTCAAATACGGTATGTCATTTTTACAAATCACCCTTTCTGAAAAGTGAATACATCAGATTTATTATAGATTTCACTCCAATAGGCTATAAACTACTTTTTTTTAATGAATTGGAGAAGCAATGAAGATTTTATATCAATTTCTCAAAATCTTAAAATACAGCAAAATATTGAAATAGTCCAAATTACCAGCATCCCAAAATTCCAGATCTCTGGTTGCTGGACCATAAATTCTACATTTTGTAAATGAAGCTGTGTTGAGATGTCCACATTGTGAACCAACTACAGTGCCAGATGTTATTTGTAGCACCCTTTAAGTGAACACTTATAGGTTTCAAAAGTTCAAATGGTCACAGGGGCCTGTGCTATGGCCAAAATAAACTTGTCCATCAGAGGTGTATGACTAGGTTCACTTTTAAATCATCCAAAACACTATCAAAACAATATTTGATTAGGTCAAATTAAATTATCTTATTTTTTAAAGAGTACGATTTACTGCATATTGGGTTCATAATGTGCAATAAATCATACTCTTTAGAAAATAAGTTAATTTGACCATATCAAATGCCTTTTTGACTTCAAAGTAATGATATCCAATTGTTACTTGATGTTACTAAAAATATCTGGTAATTTGACCGGTCCCAGATTTTTACCATAAGTTTAGATAATGATCTAAACCATCTAATCACAAAATATTTTTGCTGCACAAGGACCGGAAGTGGGTATATTTCCATAGAAATCTTACATGGCTAAAAATATGACTTAAAAAATTTGACAATTTTTGTCTTTAAAATTAGAATATCCACATCTCTCTATTCTGCAGCTAAGTAAACTCTGATTGCGTTAAAATTAGCATAAAGCAGTGAAAAAAGGCTCAAAGGATTTATTAAGCACAGGAATCGGTAACATAATCATGGCGTCATCTCTTTGTGATGTTACCGGAAACGTCAACCGACGGCGCCATTTTCAATGGGCTAATCTATGCAATTTTAGTGCTTTCATCTATTACCAGATGATCTCTATACAAAACGCTAATGTCAAGTGAGTGTTTTGTCAAGAACTAAACTGAAGATTGCGGAAATGAGTGAATAGTTTTAAAAACTTTTCCATGAGGTAATAATCTAACAAATTGCTGAAGCGTACAGTTCCTATAGGACATTCAACAAAGTTACTACTAAATCTGTGTCAATACCCGCTGTGCTCGACAACCAGTTAATCTGAGACAGAAATTGTGAATATATTAATGAATTGAAAACGTAAAATGTATTGAACAAAAATGTTGTTTCTCACTGAAACTATATTACCGTATCTTAGTAACCAACACTGCCGTAGTTACCAATGTCACAACTTTTATGGTCTTTTTACGGTATATATATATTTCAGCGATTTGTTTGATGTGAATATGCATTGAACAGTTTTTTTTATTGCATTTACGGTTGTATGAAAGCAATGGGATACAGACATATTCAATATATAGTGCATGTCTGTATCCCATTGCGTTCATGCCACAGTAAACACAACAAGAGATCCCAGAGGGATCTTGGCGCCCACCATTGAATGATCTTCATAGGTTCCATGTCAGATTGATCTTTTCTCTACTTTTCCCTTCTTCTAAGTCTTACTAATCTGTGTAAATTCAGAAACAGCCCTCTATAGCTAGTACTTTTCAAACAAGGGGAAGCTATATATAAAATTTAAGATTTAGCGATAATGGCTGTCTGTCGGCCATGTTGTTTTTGGATTGGTCCCAATATGCAAAACTAGGCACTAAGGGGAACATACATATGAAATTTGAGAAAGATCCCTTGAGTGCTTTCTGAGAAATAGCGATAACAAACTTCAATTGTCCAAATCCAAGATGGCTGCCTGTCGGCCATGTTGTTTTCTGATTAGTTTCAAAATGCAATATGCATAACTAGGCACCAAAGGGAACCTACATATGAAATTTGAGAAAGATCCCTTCAGATATGCATAACAAGGCAATAAGAGGAACCTACATATGAAATTTGAGAAAGATCCCTTCAGTACTTTCTGAGATATAGCGATAACAAACTTCAATTGTCAAAATCCAAGATGGCTGCATGTCGGCCATGTTGTTTTCCGATTGGTCTCAAAATGCAATATGCATAACTAGGCACCAAGGGGAACCTACATATGAAATTTGAGAAAGATCCCTTCAGTACTTTCTGAGAAATAGAGATAACAAACTTCAATTGTCAAAATCCAAGATGGCTGCCTGTCGGCCATGTTGTTTTCCGATTGGTCTCAAAATGCAATATGCATAACTAGGCACCAAGTGGAACCTACATATGAAATTTGAGAAAGATCCCTTCAGTGCTTTCTGAGAAATAGCGATAACAAACTTCAATTGTCAAAATCCAAGATGGCTGCCTGTCGGCCATGTTGTTTTCTGATTGGTCTCAAAATGCAATATGCGTAACTAGGTACCAAGTGGAACCTAAATATGAAATTTGAGAGAGATCCCTTCAGTACTTTCTGAGAAATAGCGATAACAAACTTCAATTGTCAAAATCCAAGATGGCTGCCTGTCGGCCATGTTGTTTTCTGATTGGTCTCAAAATGCAATATGCATAACTAAGCACCAAGAGGAACCTACATATGAAATTTGAGAAAGATCCCTTCATTACTTTCTGAGAAATAGCGATAACAAACTTCAATTGTCAAAATCCAAGATGGCTGCCTGTCGGCCATGTTGTTTTCCGATTTGTCTCAAAATGCAATATGCATAACAAGGCACAAAGGGGAACCTACATATGAAATTTGAGAAAGATCCCTTCAGTACTTTCTGAGAAATAGCGATAACAAACTTCAATTGTCAAAATCCAAGATGGCTGCCTGTCGGCCATGTTGTTTTCCGATTGGTCTCAAAATGCAATATGCATAACTAGGCACCAAGGGGAACCTACATATGAAATTTGAGAAAGATCCCTTCAGTACTTTCTGAGGATTAGCGATAACAAGAATTGTTTACGGACGGACGGAGGGACGGACGGACGGACGGACGGACGACGGACCACGGACGCAGGGCGATTTGAATAGCCCACCATCTGATGATGGTGGGCTAATAAAAACATCGTTCAATCCCTGTTTTTTATATATATTCATTGCGTATATTTTCTGTACATATTTTGGTTCATAATTTGCAGTAAATCATACTCCTTAGAAAATAAAATCATTAGACCACATAAGATAATCTTTTGATAGTTTTGGATGAAAAACTTAATCCCCTGCTGTACACCTCTAGTGGGCAACTTTATTTTGACCATAGCATATGTACAGGCCCCTAGGACCTTTCAAATTTTAAAAATCTATTTAAAGTGTTCACTCTAAGGGTGCTACAGATAACATCTGGTTTTGGTCAAATTGGTTGGTGGGCAAAATTGTAATGTTCATGAAAGTGGTCCTTTGGAAATGTTGATGTCAGAAAAGTAACACAGTCAGGGTCATTTATCAGGATAGGCCAGGTTTTGGAGGTGGAGTAAACCAAAGTATCCAGAGAAAAACAACCAGCCTACCCTCAGTACCAGGCAAGTTTCGAACTTGCAACCCAGAGGTGGAGGGCTGGACACCTCAACCACTTGGCCCCTAAAAACTAGAACTGTCGTCCAGAGGGCCAACTCATACCCCCGCCCCTCCAGTGAAGATTTTCCAACGTTTTGTGGGGAAAAAAATATAGGAGTTGTCAGAGTTGTCTTGACAAAGTTTTCCACAAGAATATGGGTATTGAAACCTGGCAACCAAAAATTCTGTAGAGAAATATCATGCATGCACATTTACACATGGTCCCTATCACTTCTGTGTAGTTTTACTTGAAGTTCACAGGTTTATGAGTTGACTGGACAAAATTCCCCCTCACCCAAAAAACGAAGTATAGTGACCATGGTAACCATAAAATTACAACATGATATAGATTACGCACATCTACAAATGTATAAGGGTTATTGCCATAAAGTTTCGTTGAAATTCCCTCAGTAGTTTAGGAAGAGAAGCCAGTACATTGTTGTGTCTACAGCTAGAAAAAAAACATGCATTTATTTTACTTTTGGGTGAAGAAAATGTCATTTCAAATGTTAAGATATATATGCCCCAAAGATCCAACAAATTAGAAGTTATAGACTGGACGAGAAATTCTTAGAAACTACAAAGGCATTTAGTTATTGCCTGGAAATCATACCAAGTAATGGTTATGAAGATGGATGGATGGATAGGCATTACAAATTACAATAACCTCCTCCGACTGTTCTTTGATCAGAGCAATAATTAGATATTTCTGTGGCACTTTCAGATATTTAAATAAATTAAGAAAGTCAAAAAATCTGCCAACCAAATTGTACAAGAACATGTATACTTGAATACATTAACAATGAAATTATGTATTTTTCTATTAATAACTACTTTTTCTAAAAAAAAAACGCAACACAATATAGAGTTTTTGATCATTATCAAACAATCACATTTTATGAGGTCCACTGCTCCAACATAGTTACATGTATTTATTATGAATGTATCTAGTAACCAATCAACAATATCACACTCAGTTGTTATCAAATCCAAACGGCACTATAAATACAAATATACATTTTTGGAAAATCTTGGGTGTCTAAAACAGTCTTTTCTTCTTAAGATTTCACTGTGAAAAAAAGTTTCAATGTGTTTCTAGTCCTAATATTTAAATTAATTATCACCAAGACGCCATTGGATATAAAGTGACTGGAATTTGTCAAAACCAGACAGTACACCTGCACCAGCAACTCCTCTGAGGATGTTTGCTCCAGCACCCTTCATCATGGACATGAATCCCTCATTCTTCAGGATGGTCTTGGCACAATCAATTGAGCCATTGTATTTTACAGCCTCACCGGATGTCATCATCATTCTCCTTCTGATTGTATCAATGGGGTACGAGATCAGGCCAGAGGTGACGGTGACCACATAACCAAGACAGAAAGAAGCAAATACTCCAGCCCCATCTCCAAGAACAATTGGTTTCAGACTGTCGTAGAATCCAAAGTAGCATCCTCTGTATACTACAATACCAACACAAGAGATGAGGAAACCTCTGTACAGACCCCCAATTCCATCACTTTTCAAGGTCTTCTTGTATACATCAACGAGTCCATTGAATTGGCGCTCACCGCCTTTCTTTCCAGATTTTGCATCATTGGCTAGACGAGTACGGGCGTAGTCAAGGGAATACACAAAGCAGAGGGACATAGCTCCAGCAACACCACCAGATGCAATGTTCTTTCCGAATTGTAATGCATATGCATCAGATTTGGAGGCTTTGAACAAAATCTTGATCTTGTCTTTGAATGCAAAATTTAGAGCTTGTGTTGGGAAGTATCTGATACAGTTGGCCAAGTTTCCTCTCCAGAAGGGCAGGAAACCTTCATTCTTGTATGTCTTGACAGTGCAGTCGATGACACCTTTGTATGGCTCCGCCAAGCGACCAGTCTTCAACATTTCCTCCTGATTTTGAACAAGCAGCTTGATCCTCTCAATTGGGGCGGCAGCTGTCTTGGAAATGACAGCTGCTGCACCACTGAGGGCGAAATTTTCTGCGAATCCAAGTTTCTTTGACATCTGAAAAATACAAATTGTGTGCTCATCAAGTAGGATTCAAAGTGAAGATGTGTTCAACAAATGAACAATGTGACCTCTTCAGTCTTTCCCCAATTGAAATTATTTATAAATTAAGTACATACTTTCGAAATTTGCAGTTTACAACTATTGGGTGGCATGGTGTATCAATAACAATCACTGATACACTGATATTTATACAAATTATGATTGCCCTCCCCCTATGACATTTCAGACTAAAATTAGGTGTAACAACTCTGATTGAAAATGGCATTCTGGTAAATACAAAAATGGAATATAAAGCAAAAACAAACGAAAAGCTATGTCCCTCCCACTTTTCCTACATATTGTAGGGCAAACAAAACTGCTTTTGAAGCTAAAGGTATTTAATCTTGTTACCAAGTTTTAAGGAAATTGGTCATAATTTTTGCTGTTATTGCAGGAAAACAAAGTATGGCCGACAGACGGACAGAACAACCCAAATCTATATCATCGACATTTTACACCAAATTGACTTATATCACTCTCCAGTGCGAACCCGTTGGAGATATCGGCGACGTCAGTTTTGCCAAAGACGGACATGTCAGCTGCCTTTACATTGTGATCGCGATGTAAAATTTTCACAATCAAAGTCTTGTTGGAGAAAGCCGACATATGACTCAACGTCTCTTTCTATATGAAGGCATTTCTCAATTTGACAGTTTGTATTGCCAAAACAGTTGACATCGGTGTGGCGGTCGCCATGATGGCGGAAGTGAGCGTTGGGATGATACCGGATGACCGATGATTTAGGTTAATTATAAACGCTGTAGTGGAATCGGGAAAATCAAGAAAAAAATCGAGACATCAGTATTCAAACCTAATAAAATGTTTATAATTAAGGGTTCACAGAAAAAATAGGGTCAGTCGGGAAAGGGGAAACAACTATAATTTTATTTGGCCTAACTTGAAGCAATGGAATGATTTAGCAAAGTATTTTGTGGCACATTATTGTTAATAAGGTGTGAATAAGTGATCTGATTGTTTAAATGGTATATATTAGTGGTGTAATGATTCACCGATGCAATGAATCGCAGAGTGGGGCATCAACGCATTGTCTATTCTGATTTGTATCGCGATACTTGAAAATTTGTAGTTATCTCCCTTAACAAACGTTAGCTAATTACGTTTTGTAGAAAACAACATGGCTGACAAAGCTGTTCCAGCGGATTATTAAGCTGCTGTAGAACGTGTTAAATAAATAGTTATTTCAAATCAAAATTATCTAAATTCAAGAATACTTTGTGGGAAACAGATAAAATGTATGTTTTTGTAACAAATGTAAACAAAGATTCAAATATTCTGGAAATACCACAAACATGACTACTGTACAATGGAATACCAGATATCTGACCGGTCATCAGCTTCTCATATGTCGTGATACGTATCGTATCGTGACCCATATAATATCGCGATATGTATCGTATCGCTACCAACCTTGTGATACACAGCTCTAGTATATATAATACACAAACTGTGTACACACTTGTCATCAAGTTTACAGTTGTAAATACCGATTTTATTGTATTTTTCTTTCCGTCCTGAAATCAGGGTGAACGTGCGCAGTATAGTGTCAAATAGGATTCGGTTGCTAAAGGTCGGTTGGCTTCGGAACCAAAAAATTGTCAGAAACCTTTAGCTATCTGAAGTATCTTTTTCCCAGTCATTTTGTGGGTGTTGTCGTATGCATGCCAGACTTATTTTGTCTAAACCTACATCTTGGTCACAACCAACATACTTCATCTAGCTTAAGGTCTCTCTGCATTATTCCACCACCTCATTTGCCCATTTCAAACCTGCTGGTCTTGGTTGTTAAAAATATGGAATTTATGTACTAAGCAAAACAAATATATGAAGTACACAAATTGGCTTTATTGCCTTTCATAGTTTTTGCTATATTTCCATTTTTATAAAGTAGACTGCCATTTCCAAACGTGATTTTTTTTACCAGATTTAGGCTGGACAGATTAACAATAATGATGATTAAAATCCAACATTTGAAAATATGACAGTCTGTGCAGTGTAAGTGTGCTGTTGTAGGCCTTACTGTCAGAATGTCAAAGTCTAATGTCAAGATAAGAAGAAACTCGAGCTAAAGAGTTCCAAACCTGTCTATTGTAAATAGTTGCTCGATGTTTTTTGAAAAGGTAGCAAAAACTTGTGAATTCTAAATCTTGTGTGCACATTGTTAAGGCCTTAGTCTCTAAAAGACTTCCTATCTAGAGCAGATCGTTTCATTCTAAGGTTACTTGATCATTACATATTTAGAACGTGATTAAAACGAATTAATTAATTTATTTTAGAAAACTTACATATGTATTCATCATTAGATGTAGATCGTTTGTATTTGTGAGATTTAAATGCAATACTATTAAGTATTTTCTAGACCCTTGGACGAGCAAATTTGCAAGTTGACAAGGTCATGTCACAAGTCCTGGAGAATCGGCTAGCTTTTGTGTAAAGTAAATGTTAAATAAAATGCAGATTCGCACTTAATACAAATATTATGTATATCTCAATGTGTGTTAATAAATTACTTCGTCGAATATGTTCAAAATTCTTCTGACACTAGTTATAGTATTGGAACTTTTCAATGTCATGTCAAGTGTAGGTTGTACAAAGGTAGATTTCGTGTCTATGCCGGTTAAAATCTATGATATCGGTGTAAAAATGATTGTTAAACGAAAAGCAGAACTGGAAATAACAGAAAGGTTATTTCATGCAGTTGCAATCGCATATCCATTTTCAGAATACAAACCTCGATTTCTTTTCGCTGTTGTTCAATATCAGAGGAGAGGAGTCACTACCGGCAAACCCACGAGTCGGTTTGGAAAGGATGGAAACGAGGTAGACACGTGACAAACCGCCAAACAACCCCGGATGTTACTTATGACGTAGGTTGACTACATTTTGTTGTATGCCGCCACCGCTAAATGAAAGATCTTAATGACATCAAATGTGACCACCAGAGACGGATAGGCGTAATATTTGATTTATATTTTATTGCCTTTTTTTAGCAAGGGGATTGGACAAGAGTTATACAACTTATTCAAAGCCCTTTCCCTACAATAACATTGGTATATACACAAAACGCAACATGGCATAAAATAGAAATACATCGTCACACACTCATATACTATGGCGCGGGAAAGATGTCATAATTAAATATTTTTGCATAGGCAAAAATAAAATATTGCCTACGCAAACTTATTTCTGCCTAGGCAAAAATCGAATATTGCTTAGGCAAAATTATTTCTGCCTAGGCAAAAATCGAATATTGCTTAGGCAAAAATATTTCTGCCTAAGCAAAAATAATTTTGCCTAGGCAAAATTCGATTTCTGCCTAGGCAAAATAATTTTTGCTTAGGCAGAAATATTTTTGCCTAGGCAAAAATATTTAATTATGACATCCTTCCCGCGCCATATACAACCACTCTTAAAATCACGAGAGAGATAGAGCATATTTTTACATAATGTGATCTTTTCCTACGCCGACGGCAGAAGTTTTAGTAGTGATCGCTTTTCTAAGCTCACTGCTTGAAATAGCGATCAGTACTAACTTCTGTCGTATATGCCGTTATTGGCGTATATATATTGTCGACACTACAATCATCGGCACATATGGACGGTCTGTCCGTGCATGATCGACACAAAAACATACATTGCGAAGTATATAAACGAATAAATGAAAGTTTAAAAAAAAAAGACGTATGCATACAGGGATAAGAGACCGGGCTAAAACATTTACTTGTTAATTATTGGACAATGTATTATTTCACGGAGCTAATCTGTTCTCTGTAGATTCTATATTAAAATTAATAACCAAAATTGACAACTCCGACTTCATATCCTAACTTTTTTTTTAGCATGCAACATGTTAATAATTAAAACAGTTCTGACATTTAATTCCACCCTGAGGTAAATATCTCCGTAAATCGTTGCTTTGTTACAGCCAGTGTCTTTTTGACGCGCTAAATACTAAGTATAAATGTAACAGGAGAGGAGAAAATGTAGCAGCCAGACCGGGGTTCGACCCTCCGAACTCTAGACGGAGACTCTACCACTGAGCTATCTGGTCGCCGATGATCAACCCAGTCCAGTTCCACTACATTCCTCCCTCCCTTTTTTCAAGTCTTCGCCCCCGAAGACCACAAGTTCGGATATCACCTTGCTAAGCATACTCCCAATGCTTTAAACAAGGATAGGAGAGCTCGCCAATTTTGTAACAGGAGAGGAGAAAATGTAGCAGCCAGACCGGGGTTCGAACCCGGGACCCTCCGAACTCTAGACGGAGACTCTACCACTAAGCTACCTGGTCGCCGATGATCGACCCAGTCCAGTTCCGCTACATAAAAACTAAACGCGTTAATTCAATACGAAGTTAAAATTAACGCATTAAATTTTATGTTTAACGCGTTAAATGCCAACGCGTTAGTTTATCTCGTGTTTGATATGAACGGCCTTTCATAGTCGAACCACGCACGTGGCTGTAGTCTATTCGCAGGCACTTGTAGTTTATAGAAATAACTATAATGTTTTTCGGCATAGCCGTATAATATTCTTTTGGCCCCGGATATGACGCGACAGGTGGCGTTACTGATCAAGATGAAGTATGTGATTGGTCAATGTAGCGGTAAAAACGAAACAAAGTTAAGATTGAATGTAAGCTGAATAACTTAAGGATGTATTTTTTTCAAATGACACATTAAACTTATATTCCTACTTCAAATGCAGTCTTATTATCACCAAAAATGATTCAAACTGATTTCTTATCATTGCTGAAACTCGTTAGTTCGTTAATTTATTTCACCAGTAGTTTTACATTATAACCACCCGAATTAAAACTATGCCGTTTATCTTTTTTAAGACATTTCTTGTTACAACAGTTATTGTTGTGTATGAATTTGATTTGCCTCCCTTTGAACCGTAAAAAAACCCTCATCATTTCAAAGGTCAGTTCCAGAAATTTTATTGACTTTGGGAAAGCTGACATGAGCCTGGACATTCCTGAACTCGACCTAAAGCCTATAAAGATGTCTTTTTTTTTTAATGATTTTCGTTTTGTTTAAGAATGAAGGATGTTTTTAATGTTTATGTTACTAAAACAACAATTTTTTTTTGTTTTATAACTTCATTTTTGATATATTGCGTGATCTCGGTTCACTTTCTACGAGGCCAACACTAAACCCTTTAAGCAGTTATTATATATTCATCTATAGCATGTAAGGTATTGTTCAAATTAGGACTAATTATATTTGTTTTCACACATTCAAACAGACGAGCTCAGTAGGACACATCGCTGTGCTGAGACCAGGCGCCTGTTCGTTTCTTGACAGACCTGCAAATGTTAATACCAGCCTTGGAAGTCTTTGTCAAGGCTCGTCGGAAAACAATATAAAATTTTAATCACCAGTTCCGTCTTTATTTCATAAACGAACAACACCGGTCCATTAACTGGTCCAACCGTTTGGACCGCAAAAGCGAAAACGGCCCAGTGTAGCTGTGCCAAGTTGTCCCCGAATACTGGATACATATTTTAAACTAGACAAAAGTTATCTGATGCAGTTGTACTGAAATGGTATGTAATAATATAACACCTTCAGTCAGGTGTGAACCTTAACCAGCATCATCTCAATAACAAGTACACCACGTGCACGAAGATGTGCTTTGAGGATATGCACATTTAATACTTACGTAGCGTTGTGTAGGGTGCCCAGACTGAGATAGTCGAGTTGCGTTTTTAACTTCTTACTCAGTGACTTGTATAATGGTGTAAATGTTTCCGGTCCTAAATGGTAAAACAAAATCTCCTGATAATTGCGAACATGGAATTTGCCCTTTTCACTTGTTTCCGCCATGTTTATCAAATTAGGATTGTCGAATATGACTCCCATGTCCCTTTCTTCAGTAGTTTCCTTGTGTCCCCATGCATGTTTTTTCCGATGTGCATGTGCTTACATTTTTGCGGATGGAATTTTAGTAGCCAAGTTTTGCTCTAATCCTCTAGTTTTTGTAGACCTTGTTGCATAGTGTTATATGGTCACCGTCCGTGTTTATGATTTTGAAGATTTTTGTGACAACGGCGAATAGGTATAATATAAAGATAACGAATAGCAGCGGCCCGATTACTGACCCTTGTGGAATTCCCGATGTTACCTCTCCCCATTCCGAAGTTTCCTACACGAAAAAAGTTTTCTATCCATGATCAACATTTCCCCTCCTATTCCATATGATCCGAGTTTATTTATTGTGCGGGACGTTGTCAAAGGATAATGATATGCAGAAGTATGTCAATTTAACACTTTGAAAATGGGGGTGAAATGACATCAAAGCGTTCAATTTTGTCATCTGGTAGGATAACATATTTGATAATGAGAAAAGTTGAGAACGAATAATCAGAAAAGATCTTGAGTTGAAGTTGAAGTAGATACCAGACATATGATATTTGGTCTAGTCTAGTTCAGTGGTAGAGCCGACTAGATGTCGGTTACTTTTGTAAAGATTGACGAGACGATCAGTTTCCAATTGCAACCGAACAGTGAACTCTTGATTTCGAAACGCCTACTTTCATATTACGTACACAAGAAACTTGTAGGACCTACTGATTCAACCAATCAGAAGGCATGTAATGCTTTATAGAGAAGACAATGGAAAAGATACGAGGCATTCCGATTTGATATCCAAATCGTTCCGAAGTTCATAGCATCGTCTGCTTGCAACTCAGAATGCAGCATAATAGTAGGCCTATATCACCTCAGAATGCGACTAGACCTCGGAATACGATGAATTGTCCTATGGAATTGTATCTCGAGTAGTTTTAATATTTCTACCACAATTTTTATCCAATTTGCCAGCCGTTAACTGGTCGGTGAGTAGACGTACCCCAATAAGCTAACAGTTCATATCGGACTAAAAGTCATAGTGCTTTGGTGGAAAATTGTTTCCGGCAAGAGGTTTTCCTTTTCATTATTTATTATCATTTCATTATGAGCACAATGAGTGAATCATATTTTCTATAACATGCAAGTTCAGCACTTCAACATTGTATTGTTACTTGATTTCACAGTGGGATCATGGCAACAGCTGCTCCACAGATAAGAAATTTTCAAATAGGTCGCATGGAACAGTCTGATACTTTAGGAAGTGATTACCATGATGCTGCTAGAAATGGAAATAAGAAGAAATTAAAGAAAATCATTGGAAGAGGTAGCATGATTTTATGGATGACCTCAAATTTTTATAAAGTTTCAGAATATATAGACTCTATATGAATAGAGTCTACTTAATTTGTAGTATTGTGATTGTTAACTGATGTCATGTGTTACTCAAAATCCTGAAACCAGCCCCTGTTGGCTATTTATATATGTTTTAATGCATATGATTTTCTAGATTTAATTTGCTCCAGTGAGGACGCAACTTTTTATTGGTAATTCATTCAAGAGGTATGAACTGTGTAGTGTAATCCTTTTACAATTAAATGATAATTGATGTATTTTTTTTTAAATGTCAAATATTGAAATAACCATAAAAATACTTACTGTACATACTGTAGAATTAGTTCTTGCCAAGTTCCAGCTCTTGTCACTGCACCTGCATATGGTTTGAGTTGTTGTGGAAGAGAGCCCCTCAGCAGACAAAATTTTGTTTGTGTGTGCTTGTAGCCTACAACTTACATTATTATCAATATATTAGATTTAAATTGCATTATTAAAAGTCAAAATAGAACTATTAATCCTTAGCTTCGAAAAAGTTCATTAACATGTCACAAGTGTAAGACTAATCATCCATACAGTATAGCTCTCCTTCAAATTTTGAAATCACATACAATATTAATATTTAACAGTTGCTTCATTCCATCCATATATCTAGAACCAGAGTGATTTGCAGCAGGCCTGCAATACATTGTTATGCACCTTGATAATTTTTCAGTTTTGTTTTTTCCAGGTATTCAAATTGATTATCCAAATGACCAAGGACAGTCACCTTTGTTCATTGCTTGCTTTGAAAATGAACCATCAGCTTGTGATTTATTGCTTAACAATGGAGCCAATCCAAATGAGTATGAAACATTAGCAGTTTGATACAAAATTTGTTCCATACACAGCAACAATAACAACAACAACAGATTGGTGTACATCATACATCAAGTAACTTGATTTTTATCAAAAGAGTCTGATATCTGAAATTCTGAATTAAGATGCTGGCATGTGAATTGCTTTAAACTTTTGTTTGTCCAGTGATCTACTCCTATATTTTATCAACTGATCTCTTTCAATCTTGGTAGGTTCTATCATCATGAATTATAGTTGAGTTTCCATCAACAGCAGTTTGATTTGCCTTTTTTGCAAAAGAGATTTCCATTTGTTTATTCATGTGTTTGATTTCTGTCTAGGGATCTTTGTTTTCTTTTAACTGGCTAGTGGGTAGTATTTATCATGATTTGATTTCACTATTCTTGCAAAAGTTATTGCCTTTTGTTTATTTCAGTATTTGATTATTATTCAGAGATCTCCTCATGCATTTTCCAATTGATCTCTTTGAAACTTTATCGACTTTATCATCATGCTATGTAGTGGTGTTTACTAGTGGGACTTTGATTTGACTATTTTTGCAAAATTTATTTCCCTTAGATGTAGATCCTCATCCTCAGTTTTGAACCATTTTCTTTCAAAATTTGTAGACTTTGCTAGACACTATCATTGTATTTTCTGGGTGGCATTTTGATTACACAATCAATTTGTATTCACTTGATGCAAACATGCATTTCCTTTTGGCATGGGATAAGCTTATATTGGTCTGTTTGCTGGTACACTACTGGTTAAAGTAATAGTGATTTTAATATCTATCATTATTAACAGGAGATGTAATGATGGAACTACCCCTGTACACATGGCTGCTTACTCTGGTAATGTCAAACTTTTATCTGACGTGTTAGCTGCAGGAGGGGATCTGCGTTTCCATGATAATTATGGACGAACAACAAAAGACTGGGCACTCTGTCAACCAGATCCAAAGAGAAGAATGAAAATGATTGAATTCTTGGAGAAGACAAAATTATTTGCATTGACAACTTCTGGAAGAGATATAAGAATGGGCAATAAAGTGTCCAGCAAAGTACATGTGTAGGTACATTTTAGAAAGTTCTATCAATTCTTGTAAAATATCATAAGAATGAAATTCATAATCATTATGAACTGCTGAAGATAGCTCCTTTCTGCATGCTATAAATATTGACTATTATATTATATATGTACCAAACTAACTTTTATTGGTTGTTCAGAATTTTACACACCATATTTATAATAAGCTTGCTTGATGATGGAAACATGAGTTGGTAGTGGAAATCACATTTAAATATTTTATTGATTTATAACTACAGTATATGTGTAAATCAATGATATGGTGCATAGAGTTTGACTGGGTATCTTTTTTTAGGAACAGGAACAATTCATTGATGCATATCATAATGAATAAAATCAAAGGTGGGATTGATGCAAATATAGACCACCTAAAGAGCTCTCATAGTATGGGATTTGGAAAGGTAAGTGTAAATCAATATTGAGATACTCAGGCATATTACTTTATGTAAATCAATATTGGTTGGTACATGTTAACATACATGTACAATGTATAAAAACTTTGATGGATTTAAAAAAAAAAGTATTTTTTAGTGATATCGTAAAAGGTAGTATGTGCATGTATGTATCGTTAGGTTTTGAATGAAAGATTTAATACTTTTTCCCAGCACCATTTTTCTAGCCCATCATCAACAAATGGTGAGCTATATATATAGCTATTCAAATTGCCCTTCATGCATGTAAAATTATGAGGATAAACATTTTTGACAGAAGAGAAAGGAAAAGAAAAGATCAATCAAACAAAGAACCAATTAAGAACTTTCAATGGGCGGCACCCCTCTGGGATCCCTTGTTTCAAAGAAAAAAAAAAAAAAATAATAATAATAAAAAAGAACTACCCTGATGAATTTAGGGTCAGAGAAATATTAGTACTGTTTCAGTTTCTTTTGCACAGAGTATTTTTAACATGGGCATTTGGAATTTTAAAAAGATTAAACATTAATTTGAAATGTCCTTCACTGCAACATTTCCAAATATTCATGAAGTCACGTACTATTCTGAAACCAAAGCACATATTGCAAGAAAAAAAGTAAGGTACATCTTATCTCAAAAATGTTGTTCTCTTCAAAACAAATTTTTAAATTTCATGCATGAACAGATGTTTATTTTGCAAATTGATTTTGAAGGTGTATTTAGATGGCGACTGCAGCAGTGGGTTTATGACAAGTATCCCATTGATATCTGAGAGCTGCCTCAAACACAGTGGTGATGGATTAACATTTGAAAATGGGTCTTTCATGGTAATGGAAAGGTACATTTGAATAAAATTTTGCATACATTATTTTCAATTTTTGATAATTTTTTTCATTAAAAAAGGACATTTAGTTTGTGGAGTATGGATATATAGTAATAGTTAACCAGTAACACTCTTCTCTTTTAGCATGATGTGGCAGTCTTCTAAAGTGACAGCCAAAAGGTTACACCGTGAGGCTGAAGCAGGAGGAGAAGTGGACTTGCTCATTACCGAGGCAGAGTTTGTTGGGTATTAAATGAAACCATATGAACTAGACAAAATTTGAATAAACATAATATTACTTTAGAATAAAGATATATATAAAAAAACTGAAATTTCATTCAGTTATATAATTAAAAAGTCCCCTTTATCCTGTGTTCATGGCCTTGACATACAAAATTTATAAATTTAATTCCTTTCCCTGACCTTACATTTTGGATTTTTACCCTAAAATGGTGCATTGCATGGCTATCTGATTAGACAAGATTCTTTCATGTTCAATAAAAAAGAGGACTAGAATGACTTACGATGTTTATCCTGTAATAAGGCTATAGGGGGTCAATACAGAATCTTTGACTCAAAGCAGGGGTTGACTTATAACAATACAGGTAAGTAGCATTTATTAGCATTTTTATTGAACTGTGATATGAACTTGGTACTACTAGACATGGACTGATTGTCAAAATAAGTGGTTATAGATTTAGTCTAAATGAAAGATGAAGGAAATTTAACATAAACTGTAATTTGTAATTAATTATGTCAGAACTATTTGCTTTAGTGTCTTGATTTATGCTTTTCAGGAAGTTGAGACATCCAAATATTTTGCTGTTGATGGGTGTCTGTCAAACAAACAACCTTGATGGATTAGTTCTGCTATTTGAAAATGTTGGTTTAGGATCACTTTACTATCATCTGCATGAAAAGGTATGGAAACATTTTCAGTGGATATCATTATTACAAAGCTATGCCATAAATGCAGTGTTCTGTTTGTGAGTGTTTTCCATGCTGCTGTTGATCTTAGTTCCTTTCTTTGAGTTTTAAAGATATATTTACAATTTTTCAAAATATATATATTTTTTTTTTTACATTGTACTACCCAGTATGAACATCAATAAGCCAGCAAAACAAGTTAATTTTCATTTTGCAGTGTGATCGAATGTCAACAAACCAGATACATGATATACTGGTACAGATATGCAATGGCATCATTTTTCTACATGACCAGGATTTATTACATTGCTACATCACATCACATGCTGTTTTCCTTGTTTCAACACATATAGCTAAACTTGGAAACCTGGAATATGCTGTTGAAAGGTAATGCATTTCATATTGAAGTTATATTACCATATATAGTTGTAAGGCATATTTTGGCATTTTAAAAAAGCTCATCAACAAAACAAAATATTGAACAAAAAGAGGTGCATATATATTATATTTGTGGTGATTGAGGTTTCATTGCGTGTCTAAAACTGTTTACAATTACCCTGATATTGTATTTTATGTTTCCATGAAAATGCCATTTGTGTAATGTAAAAAAAGTTTGCTGTGAAGCTTCAGTTTTATATAAAATTATGTTTGCTATACTTTGTGTTGTTTCATCTGATCAAGCAATGTCCATTCAAAATTTTTTGAATGAAGACTCAAAAGCGGAACTTTCTGTATGTTGCAGAAATATTCATCAATACTGCAGGTATTTCCTGATTTGAAAAAAAAAGTTTTTAATTTGAATTTAAGACTGTACTGATTTCCTAACTTTGTTTGGAAGGAGAAAAAGTGAAGTTGGAAAAAAATCCTTAGTTATCACTAACAAACACCAGAATGCAGCCTACAACTGGATGTCCCCAGAGATCATCAGTGGGTCATGTCCTTCTGAAGCTTCAGATATGTACAGCTTTTGTGCCATCATGTGGGAATGTTTTGAAAGTAAGAATCATTTTTAATATTCTTCTGTATTCTACTGAAGGACACCACATTCCTAATTGGAGTTTTTCAACATCTACATAATGAAGGCAATTAACTCCATAGAGAAAATGTATATAAATGATAACATAGCATGTTTAAGATTTTTCTCAAATCAGAATTAACTTACTCTCTCTCTCTTCAAAGTTTGAAGTTTAACTGTTTTGATTTGATTTATTTTCCAACGCCAAAATAGTTAAAGTTGAATGAAAATTTCCTTTATTATACAGCAATAAGTTCTTAGTTTACTTATCGGATTTGATCAAGTAAGAGTTGATTGAATTAGTTGTAACTTCATGGTTTCAGATATGATTCCCTGGGGGAGATGTGATGCAGCAGCAATTAGACATAAAATGTTCAATGATGGAGAACAGTTGACACCCAATTCAGGGAGGACACCACAATTATTTCTAACTCTTATGGAATATGGTTTGCAGCTAGACCCTCTACACCGTCAGCTGAGATTCAATCATATTCGAGATATCTTGGGATTGTCAACAGAAGTATATATGTTTGCTTGTCTTTTTGGTGAAAGCAGTTTTCTGTAATACAGTAATACTTTGATATGATGCTCTTTTCCTGGTTGCTTTATCCTTTGCAAGCCAGTAAATGCAAAATTGTTAAACAAGGTTTCACTATGTTAGCAAACCCCTAAACATACCAAGGTATAATGTCTGGAGTAAGCTATTAATTGACATTTATTTTTGACTGGTAAATTGATAAACAGTTTCTGAAATCAAGTATCAGTTTTTGGAAATAACATGATTTTTTTTCATACAGGGAGCATCAATTTAGAAAAGAGACTACATGTATACCGGTACATATTGTTTTTCTATATCTCCTGATAGACTGGAGTAAAACAAACAAAAATATATCATGTGCCCCCTAGTTCATTTTTTTTGGTTGCACATCTGACATTTATTTCTTCATACAAATTTGATCTTTTTTAGAAAGTAAAGCAGTATATCTCCAATCTCTTACCAAAACAACAACCTTTCAATGGAAACAGAGAAACCATTACAGAACAGGAAGTTTTGAAATCCAGGCAAAGATCAAGTAGAGAAAAGGGGAGAGATGGAGTAATACAGGCAAGAGAACAAACACCTCAATCCAGCAGAAAACCACAGCGTCCAAAAAAGCAACCAGATGGACCTAAAGTTAATCGGTAAGATGAGTATCAAGAGAATTTTTCTTTCATTTTTGTTTAGAATGAATAGAATTAATGGCTTACTCTTCCTTTAATTAAAAAAATCAATTGGGCATAATGCTTAGATTAAATACTTAGTAGTATAGATATGTAGAAGTCTTGCCATATTACAAGTGACTGTTGAAGGGAGTGTACAAATCTTTGATGAATTAAAACTATTTTAATCTGATCCCTACATATTCCAACATTCTGTATATTCGATATATAGCATCAAGCTAGAATATAGTTTCTAATGAAAACTCATAATGGGATCTGTGTATTCCAACAGTCTGTCAAAATGATTAATTTGTTATTTGTATTATATCTGCTAAAATGTTTTATCCTGTAGAAAATTGGATTAGTAGCTTTTAATGTTCATGTATTTATTATTAAGTTTTTCTGTTTACAGACATGATCAAAATCAGTCTAGTAGAAAAACAAAACATGGAAATGGATGCTATTCTGCAGAAGCAAAAGTTTCTCCAGACAACGGATACCAATACAAGTCACAGGATGGTGTTTCTTTTGATATAAAAAAGTAATTTGTATTTGTGATCTTGAAGTTGAATATGTTAGAATATATTAGATGAAACAGTTGCCTGGATTTCGTCTGTAAAAAAGGAAGGTGGTGGGGTGGCCAAACCACTCAGCTAGAGAGAGCTTAATCTTGATCGGTAGAGCATAGGACTAGTAAACCAGAGGTCTCCGGTTTGATTCCTAGCGGAGGCAGTGATTTTTATCATTTAAGCATGTGCTCTGTTACATAATGCATTAATGCATGGAATTTTGGTAATCCTTCACTACCCATGAACATCCTTGCTAAAAAAAACCCAAAGTTTAAAAGGCAATTGGCTAACAATAAGGATCAATTTGGCACTTTGTGTTAGAAAAAATGTCAACATTATTTATTTTACAACAATTGAGAAATAAGTTATACCATATCAATCAAACTCATGATGACCTGGATGGAAGTGTGTAAAGTATTGTGGGAGGAAACTGGACTACCCAGGGAAAAACGTATGTGGTTGGGCAGGTAACCCTATGATTCTTTCCATGTCTGAACCTAGATTCAAACCCTGGTTGCCTAGGTGAAAGCTAATATTTTGTTTCAATATTTTTCATGGATTGATGTAGAAACATATTTTTTTTTATCGAATAAGATAGAGGACAACATTTTTTATTTACCTGCTGATTTGTATGTATTACACAATTTCATACCACACCTGATTAGCTGCTGTGTAGAAAGTTTGTTGTGTAACACATTCATAGCCCAGCTGGTACAACTTAAAATCACCTTTAGATGGAATGAATTTAGATAAAGCTTTTCAGAGTTCAGAATACCATATTTTCTCTCACTACTTATCATCTTAATTGAGGAAAATGGAACATTAGAAAGATAAATTTGGTTACAGTATTCATTATCTTAATTATTTGCAGTACACATTGGGATTTACAAGAAGAGCAGAATAAACATGAATATTTCTACAGAGTAAAAGTCCTTCCAAAAAAAGAGAACATATGCAGTCATGAGCAAGGATATGAACAACACCAACAAGTTTGTGATCAGAAGCAGATAGCAGTGGATGATCACCAACAACAGCAACACCACAATGATCTGCCATCCTATGAAAAACAACACTTTCATCAAGGGTATGATCAGCAACAGAAACAGCAAATGTATAAACAACAAACATATGAACAGCAGCCATATGAAAAACAACATCTCCAGCAAGCGTATAATCAACCACATCAGCGAGAGTATGATCAATGTCATCAACACCAGCAGCAAATGTATGACCAAATGATATGTGATCAACAACATGTTAAATCACAGTATGATCCTGAACATGAGTACAGAAAGGCTTCTCCTGTCAAGGGCACCAACCACCTCATATCCAGTGAAAGTGAGGAGTCGTGCAGTACTCAAACAAGGCATGTTTGTTATGTATGTAGTGAAACTTGTCTAATCCAACACTCTATAAGATGTTTGGAAAGTTGATGTTGATGCTTGGAAAATTGATGTGATGTTGGGAAACTTGGGTGATGTTGGGAAACTTGATGGTGATATTGGAAGGCTTGATGGTGATGTTTGGAAGTTTGATGTTGATGTTTTGAGACTTGATGGTGATGTTGGGAGGCTTGGGTGACAATGGGAGACTTGATTGTAATGTTGGGAGACTAAATGGTGACGTTCGGAGACTAAATGATGATATTAGGGGACTAAATGATGTTCTTTAGGAGACTTGATGGTGATATTTGGAGACTTGATAGTGATATTTGGAGACTTGATGGTGATATTTGGAGACTTGATGGTGATATTTGGAGACTTGATGATGATATTAGGAGACTTGATGTAGGTGTTTGGAGACTTGTGATGTTGGGAGATTTGATTGTGATGTTGGGAGGCTTAATGTTGATGTTGGGGAGACATGATGGGCATTTGTCCACAAATAAGACCCCTTCAGTTTTGTGTTGTTTGGTGGGTGATTGGAAACTTAAGTTGATGGATTAATAGAATCTATCTCTGCTTTTGGGGTGTGACAAAGAAATCTCAACCCGAGGGGGAATTTATGAACGTCCAACCTGAGATTTGCCGAGGGTTTGACATTCATGAATTTCCCTGAGGATTGAGATTTCTTTGTCACACTCTCTAGGTAGGAGATGATTATTTTGCTCCCACCACTTCAAATAATTGCATATCATATCAGTGGTCAAGTTATGTTTGAAAACAAATGCACATGGTCGGCGCATGAATATCCTCATTTTAAGAAGTACCCATTACAACCCTAAAAAATGCATCCCAATATCATTACACAAGAAAACATAGGTCTAAAATTAATTCACAATATTTATTAAGTGATCATCAGTGATACTAGTCTGGTGTTAACGGCAGAACATGTTGTCGTTTCATAAAACTCTGTGTCTCAGATTAAATAACAATGTGGGAACTACTATACTATACTATTAGTGATGTCACTCAAAAAGTACTTCCGTAATTACTTTCGGTTCAGAAGGTAAGCGTGTGCAATATGTCATACCCTAGGGTTTGACAGAGAAATCTCTCGCATCTAAAACTTGAGATAAACCGGTGAACTGTGGGAGAAATGTTTGTAGAATTAGTGGTGATGTTACAGTCTTCATTATAGATATATTTGCAAAATTGATGGTGATGTTGGGACTTAATGGTGATGTTCAGAGATTTGATTGTGGTGTTTATAGATTATATATTGAGCTTGAGTAATTTGATGTTGATAGACAGACTTGTGGTGTTACTAATAATAGATTTGAAGACTTGATTGTGATGTTTTGAGACTTAATGGTGACAATTGGTGACTTGATCATGATGTTGGGAGACTGAAATTGATATTTGAAGACTTGATGGTGGTGTTTAGAGACTTTAAGCAGTTTTGAGACTTTAAATTGGTATTTGGAGACTTGACGGTGATGTTTGGAGTCTTTTTGATATTAGAAGACTTGAAAGTCATGTTTGCAGACTAGTTGATGCTGAAAATGAGATGATGATAGATGCCTTGAAGTTATGTCAGAAAACTTGGTGATGATGCTGGGAAACATGATGCTGACATTTATAGACTTGGTGTTGATATTGAGAGATTTTGATGTTGACATTTTGACTTGATGGTAATGTAAGAAGTTGATGATTTTGGGATACTTAATGGTGGTTTTGGTGATGTTTAGTGAATTAATGGGGATGTTTGGAGACTTGATCACAATTTACGACATTACCTTCTTCATATGTGTTTAGTTGGTACGTCATTCTCATTTGATATTTACAGGTATGTAATATCTCTTAAAATTTTCTTGTTTACACTTTTGTGCACACTTTTTAAAAAAAAAGTGAAAAATGGGTACTTTTTTCGTATATTTATATCTGTCATATGATGAGGAAATTTATGTAATGTGCTACATAGATGAACTTAAGTATACCAATAATTCATGGTAAAAGATTCTAAACTGTCATGGCTTTGTTCATTTAGCTCCAGTCAGGATGCAGACCACCAACTAAATTCGAGCCTTGCAAAGCCATTAGCTACTAGGTTTAGTTACCTACAAATCCAGCAGGGCAAGAGCCCAACTGGCGTTAGTGTCAAGCCTGCCAGTCATTGCACAGCACCATTTGAATCAATAGAGAAAGAATCGGAGAAAAAACTCAGTAATGCTGGAAGTGTGTATGCATTGTACAACCTGGACTGTTTTGAAGGCAATGAGTGTACACCAAATAGACAATCCATTGCTACACAAAATCAGCATTACAGCACTATGCCAAGGAAGAGAAAAAGGATGGGGATGACTCCAGAAATCAAGAACGAAACACAAATGTAAGTTTTGTAAGGTTTCACAGCCAACAAAGTTTGCGAAAAGAAATGACCTTGACTCATATTCAAGTTCACAGGAGTAAATTTTGTTAGAATTTTGATAAACTAAAAGGCTTAGGGTCAAGATTTATTATAGCTGGAAAGTTGCTTGGAGGACACATAACAAAGATTGTGAAAAGAAATAACCTTAACCCATATTCAAGATCACAAGGGTAAACTTTGATAAAACACTTAAATGACTTTTGTTGGTTTAAACAAAATGCCTAAAATCAAGATATAGCTATCATGTTCCTTGGATTACGTTCAACAAGGTTTGTGAAAGGAAATCACCTTGACCCATATTCAAGGTAATGGGTCAACTTTGTCAAAACCCTCACATGACTTCTTCTGATTAACTAAAGGACCTAGGGTCAAGATATATGGCTGATTAGGAGAATTGCAGATAGAAATGACCTTCACCCATATTCAAGGTCACAGGGGCCAAAGTTAAAACACACAATTTTTTCTGGGTATAATCAAAATGTTTGGCTGGTAGGTTTCTTGGATGATATCTAACAAAATTTTTGAAAAGTTTTTAGAAATGACCTTGACCCATATCCAGGTCACATGGGTCAAATTCTTAAAGACACAGAAACAAGTTCTTTTGCTTAACTGAAAGGCAGAGAATCATCGAAGACGTGAATACCAAGTGAGCGATGCAAGCCCATCGGGCCTCCAGTTGGATTTGATAGCATGCTTTTTCAAAGACAGCATTAATTTAATCAAACTATGGTGTTTTAATCAGGTGAATATTCATTTCTGAGATCTCAATTGCTTGATGTTATACTCTTGTAACAATTATTGTTTTGAGGTGTATATGCTTCTTTTCAGGCTGTTGAAACAACCAGGAAGTGTTCGGAATTTGGTTGACTTGTATCAGCATCAAGAAAGCAGTGTAAGCTTGTTTCTGAGTGGAAATCGTATGAAATAGAGATAATAACTACATGTACATGTACCAAACCAAGATACCAATTAGGTTTGCAGTTAGATGGCTCAATATTTTTGATGAGCTATAGATTAATAAGAAAAACTGTAAATTACAAAAGATTAATGGATATCTAAAATGTCTGAAATATTATGTTGGTAAACTACAGTCATCAGCTGAACAGAACTAAAGGTTGAGTCATGAGTCAAAGTTCAACCTCATAGTTATAGACATAATAAATGTAGATGTACATGTATAGTATTTCAACTCCAGACAAACTATCCATGATCCGTACTTTCAAAGTAGTTTTAATTAAGTAAAGTTAACTGTGTTGTAGAAACATAACTGCTTCATTATTTTCCCAGCATAAATTGAAGCAGGCAGTGTTGCACGGAAACATTAAAGACTGTATGGATGGAGATAGTTGTATGTATCCAGTGAGTACTCAGATTGTACATCTTGCAAATGATATATTAAAATATCAATATTATCATGATATGTCACTGATAAAACATTCGATCCAACATCTTTTTGTCTTTAAACAAAAATGGTCAAAGATTTAGAGATAGGCATAAATAAATAGTAAGCCTATCTAACTTTAATACGCATGATTTTATGTTTTTAACCTAGAAGTAACATTTGGTTTAATATTGAATTTTGATTGTTAAATAGAGATTAGACACGCTGGAAGGCAGTAGTGATAAAGAAATTAACAGTCCAAACAACTGCAACAATCATGGAATGGAGCAACACAATTTTTCAGGTGAACAACTGGTTTTTATCCACAAATGTATATTGATTCCATTCATACTTGATTTCCTTCCCCTGATTCTGATTTTGGCTTGAGTTGGTCATACCTATTACACTAATCCAAGTTAGTTTTGATATACAAAGGGCTTGCTTCCAGATGTTGCCCTGAAATGTGACTAAAACATTTTATATAAATATGTTTGCTTTTATAGTGAGTACCCCTTGATAAATTTACATGTAATGTATTTGATTTCCACAAAATTGAGTTTTTTATGTGAACATTTTGCGGGGGAACAAGAGCCACATGGGCATTAACAGTCATCTGACTTTAAAAGCACTAGTACTATTTTAGTAAACATACTCAGTTACAAGTCATAGCGGCCATCTTGGATTTCTGAACAACCCATAAAACAGTAACACTTGGTCAGAACCATCTCAGAATCATTTTAAGTAAGTTTGAGCTGAATTCCACTGGTGCAACCTGAGAAGGAGTTTGAGAAGGTTAATGTGATTTATATGATGGCTGCCATCTTGAATTTAATTAACACCAACTCGAAAAATAAGTACACTTGGTCAGGCCCATTTCGGGTAGGTAAAATTGAGCTGAATCCCATTGGTAGAGCTTGAGAAGAAGTTTGAAATGTATTTTTCAAGATGGCAGTAATGTCAGCCGTCTTAGATTTTGGACAGACCCCAAAAATAACAAAACTTTGTCAGGACCATCTCGGAATCATTTAGGCAAGTTTGAGCTGAATCCACCTTGTGAAACTTGAGAAGTTGGAAATGTATTTTAAAGATTATGGCCTTCTTGGATTTCGGACAGACCCAAAATATAGTTAAGATTAAACATTTGATCAGGACTATCTCAGAATCATTTCAGACAAGTTAGAGCTGAATTCCACTGGTGCGTATTTAGTAAAATATGAGTTGTTCAGGAAAGCCATGATTGTGCAATAGCCATGGTTGTTATATGTCAAAGTTTTTATGAGGCTTCCTCACCAATTTTCATCTCAATGGCAGAACTTGAGAAGTAGTTTAAAATGTGTTTTTCAAGATGGCAGCAATCTTGGATTTTGGTCCAAATCGAAAAATAACAACACTTGGCATTTCAGGATCATTTCAGGAAAGTCTGAGCTGAATCCCATGGATAGAACTTGAGAAGTTTGAAATGTGAAAAGTTTACGCACAGCTGACAACGATTGACAAAACGTGATGTCTATAGCTCCTAACAAAATAGAATTGAAGAAAGTTGGATATTTATATCTTTGTGATATGTTGCACGATTGTCAGTTTTGTATTCTAAAATAAAACATTGGTAATTTTATTACAAATGTACTAAGTAGTGTACTAAAGCAAATTAACAAATGTTACCTGCAGGTGGCCAGTCCAATAGAAAAACAAGAAAATCATCCCCATCTAAAAAGAACAAGGAAATCTATGCACCCCCTTCATCTGTCAATGATGCTATGAACAGCAGTAGTCTGACTACCATCTCACCCTGCGATAGTGGTATGTTAATTTGTTGCACATGACATATATACATGTACAAAAGTTACAGTGCATTTACATAATACAAATTGCAGGGACATGTGTATCTATAATACTCCAGTATATATGCATGATCTAAATCACAAAAACTGAGTTAAGCATTAAATACTGTCTTTTTTTGAAGAGAACTTAGCTATCATGACATATTTATAGGTCATTGTGACTTCATATATTTGCTTCTTTACTTACTTTACTTTGTGTTACACTGTACTGCTTTTTGCATTGAATGATCTATTTTAAATAGCGATAACAAACTTCAATTCTCTGCCGTTTTGTTTTTCTGATTAAAAAATATAAATGGACTACAACTAGGGACGAAGGAGAACCCACACATAAAGTTTGAGAAATATCCCTCCAGTAATTTTCAAGAATACGTGTGTATTGATAACAAAAATTGTTTACAGACGTACCATGGAGGCAGGGCAATTTGAATAGCCCGTCATTTGATGATAGTGGACTAAAAACAGGACAGTATTGGCAATATTTGCTATTAGAACAATGTATACCCATTGCCATCCTTTTAACTATCATATACTTAATGGAGTAATGTTACTTTTGATTGGGTTGTAGCTCACATAGACAAGTACATTTATTACAATTTTATGTATCATTAGAAAAATTATAAATTTTGTATAATAAACAAATATGAAGGGTCAGTTATAGATCTTGCAACACTCACAATATTTTATCTTTCTAATACTAGTAATAGAGATAACTTTTTAGCACAAAATTTTGTCATAATATGGGAAGGGGAGTGTAGTTGTATGGAGTTAGATGGGTATCAATGGAATATAATCTTTAATACAGTATATATTTTAAAACAAATGTTAGTATGATATGTAGTATAAGTACTACACAGGCATTATTTCTTCACCGTGAATTTTTTTTCACGTGAAATTCACATGAATTTTTTCATGTGAATTTCACGTGAATATTTTTTTCACGTGAAATTCACCTGAATTTTTTCATGTGAATTTCACGTGAATATTTTTTTCACATGAAATTCACGTGAAATTCACGTGAAAAAAATTCATGTGAAATTCGTGAATTTCACATGAATTTTTTCATGTGAATTTCATGTGAAAAATTTCATGTGAATTTCACGTGAAGGAATATTGCCTGTGTAACATTCAAATTGATGTCCAGTTAAAATAGATTTTTAAATGATAAACAGAAACAAGATTTGTGCACAGATAATGAAATACAAAAATGTATCAGTATTTTTCCTTTGGTTTAATCAGGTACTTCTTTCTGTGACAACAGCAGTGTTGCATCTGAACTCATTGAGAAATGGGTAGCAAATGAAATTATAAAAGTGAGGAACTCTCTGAGTGAAGAAATTTTTCATGCTTTGGATATAAAAGAAAATATCAGTAAGTTAATGAAATCAATTAAAACCAGAGAATTTTGTAGTAGAATCTATTATCTAACAGACTGTGAATCAGAGGCAAAGGTCATGGTTCAATAAATATACTTAGTATGCAGGCCCAATAATGGAAGGTACATGGAGTAAATTAAGAAGGGAAGGGAGAGGGATGGGGTATTTTTTAGAATATTTCATATGGGAAAAAGGCCTTATTTGCTAGAAAATTTAATGAGGAGGAGGTTGGGTCCTGGCCATTATACAAGTAACAGCCCTTATCAAGAAATTACATCAGAAGAAAATTGCATTTTGATGGTTTCTGCATGCAGCAAAGGTATCATTGATAGATGTACATGTATATAAGAGATTATTCAAATAAAACATTTTTATTTGTTTACACAACCTTTATAAGTTTTTATGTATTTCGGTACATTTTTAATGGGTTGGCAATGGATATATAATACATGTATATATAAAATTTTCTGGTTCTGTGTCTGGTGCGGTTACATATCATATTTATATATACATACACATTAGGTAGGTTCCAGGTGTCCATGAATTCGATGATAGACATATTCATTCATGTATAACATAATACCAATGCTAATGATAATCTAGATTTCATAAATATAGAAGCAGAGCTTGAATTATGTCAATTTTTTTAGCATCAAATGCAAGAATGAGAAGCCCATTATTTGATGATAGTCCATACCGTGACTCTGTTCCATGCAAGATGAAAGCAAAAGAAGCACTAAAAGTAGGCTATCAAATTTTCATCCACTGAATTGAGATTTTCGTTTACATGTATTTCCATTTTACTGAAACTTCAGTTTGCCTTAAGTCCTTGTAATCAAAACTGATTTATTCTTATGTATATCGTAATTTACATTTTAAACCTTAATTCTGATCAACAACACTTAGAAACACAAATGACAAAGAAAGACAGTTTTTAAATCATGCCATGACTTGTATGGCCTCTTCATCTTGCCAGAAATACCTGCAACTAGTGCACCAAGTCGAATTGGGATATCAACTTGGTGCAGTTAATTGTTACATTTGCAATTGGGCTATGTATATTGCAGTTATGAAGTAATCATGTACATTAAGTAATACAACAGAACCTTTTTTAAATTATGCAACCAACTTTTTCAAATTTAGTGTTAACTACTGAGACAATGTTATAACTGACTAGATACTACATAAACTAGATTTGTGTTGGGCTGGACTTCAACACTTGGTGTAGTAACTACATTGATTGTGACCAATTTAATCACATTTCTCAAATGTATTTCAGAAAGGAAAGAAGACAGATGTGGAGGAATTTTATTTTGATGATGAGCTTAATCAAGATTTTGAAGAACAAAGTAACATACAATTACAGTCTCCAACATCCCCACCACCAGCGTCATATGGACTCAAGGCGCGTAAAAGTTCCTTTATCATCACACCTCAAAATTCAAATGCATATGGAGAAACAAAACTTGGAGGTTTGTTTTGATGAGATAAATCCATATCAAGAAATTTGTGTAAGAGTCAATTGATGTTTAACCTGACTTGATTATTCATTCACTCAAGAATTAAACACGTATACTACATCAAAGTTTACTGTAGAATTTCACATACATGCAGATGCAAGAGAAATATAAATGTTAATGTGTTACAATTCATCATATCTTATATCAGGGAATTAGAAGTTAAAAGAGTTTTATCAAAGACTACACCTCTAGAGTTGCATTAAAGTAAAAGATGGGGTGTGGTGATGATATGTAATGCCAGATGTTGCAGGAAAAACAAACTACTTAAATCAGTTTTAATGGATCAATTTTTTTTTAAACATAGTAGCAATTTAAAGGGATTGTAGATTTAAAAGGACGAGAGATTTAAAGGGATCAGACATTTAATTAAAGGAACTAACAAGACTTTTTCAGCCACATTAGTCTGACGAAGGTACAGAACATGTTATTTCAAATTTTTACAATACACAGCAGTTTTTGTGCTTTAATTGTAGTTATTTTGCTTGACTTAATTTCAGACAGAACAGCCTACAACCAATATCTTTGTATAGAAAAATGTCAGCAAGGCATTCAACCGAGTCCAGTTACAGAGGTATTTTATTCAATAGATATTATACTCACAACACAGGCATGTACTTGTGTATAATTTATACATAATTGATAATACATGTGCAAGACATATATACATGTAGATGGCAGGATCTGAAATAATTAGGCCTTTAAATTAAGCCTATTATATGTAGCATATGAAGGTAACTCGGAAAAGATGTTCTTTAGGTGATTCTTGATAAGAAACTACTAAGTATGTACCACATTATAAGTATGAAAGTACCAAGGGAGATACATTCTGATAAAAAGGTAGCATAGAATTCGAACATTAGCTAGGATTATTACTTGGTAAAATATCAATTGTGACGTTTTCTGCACTTTTCACAGAAAAAACCCCCCAAATATATTGTATACATAACTTTTATGATATACAGATAACAATAATATCCTTGATTTGCCTCACAGTTTTAATTTTACTAACCAACACTACTTGATGGATTGCAACAAAAATTGATCATCTTGCTTGTTTTATGAGCCAGTGCAGGTGAAATTCAGTCTTATTTCACGATCTGGATGTAAACTTTCTAGAGCTACATCAATTCACATTCTCTGTTATAGTTATATATGTCATGTAATGTCATTTATTCTGACATCATATGGTTACTGGATTGTTACTCTGAACATTTTAATTATTCTCAAATGCTCAAACAGGAAAAACGAAGTATATATACTTGTAACGGGAAGCCCATATACTGAATAATGCTATTACCAATACTTGGCCTGCAAATAAAAGTTGTTTGCCCTCTAATCATACCCTTATCACTGCAGTAGATAAAACTTTAGTTGCATGTAACTTTATGTAAATGTTTTTGAGTTCAAAGCATGTCACTATTCCATATACATTTGTAGGTACATACGTATATGCATGTGGTGTATTTGTTCTGTATATATGCTGAGCTCAAGCTTAAGGGGCAAACACCTACATTTTTTTTAGTTGAAGGGGTCAACTTTTTACAGGATATGCTTTATAGCATTTGTTAACATTTTCACTGAACTGCAATCAACATAGGTGGTGTTATAATGGACGGAATCATCATCATGGACTTAGCTTGTACATCCCTAGGACATGACACCCATGTTATTTATTTCATTTTATGGTGTCACAAATGAAATGCGTGAATTATCAATAGAGAAATTATCTGTAGGCATTTAATTAAAATATAATGTAAGAATCATTTTTTTTTTATTCCACTGCTTTCTGTTATATACATGCATATGCATATTAATATACACAAGATAACAAAGAGACTGATCAATATGCCCATTAACCTATCAAAGAATGGAGAAAAAGTCAGTTAGCAAAATTATCTAATGATCAAATTGTAGTAATTCGTAATGTTAAATTGTATGTACATTTTTGAATACAATTGTAATTGTTATTTTTTCAGATGCAAACTGAAAGATTAGTTCGGGAAAGACCTGCTTATGTCAGCACTGTTACAATCAGTTCTAACCTTAAGGATCCAGAACAGCATAATATAACCCACACACTGACAGACCTAGATAATGGTGCAACAAACACTATGTACAAAAAGTCTATCAGAGCTTCACGCGTTGTTTCCTCACTATTTGAACAGTGATAGCTGTGTTTCCCAGCACTGAACAAGACTTTGGAATGTTGTACAATGTGACATACTGTTTCTAAATTTAGGTGACATTCAGTGAGACTGATTCTCCTTTATGCCTGTTCAAATGGAGTAAAGTCTAAAAGACATGTTTAATTGATCTATATGCTGACCAATGTTTTTCTTCCCGTGGTGTGGCTGATATTTTTACCCTATTTATCCTGTAATAAGACCATGGGATATATTACATTAACTTTGACTCAAAGTAGAGAGTCAATGTATAGCAGGTCAGTGAAATAGCATTTATTGGCATTATGTCTGACCTAGAATAGGGATGAGTGGGGTAAAATTTTGTCAGGTATGGGCTTATTACCAGATATCTACCATGTCTTAATTCAATAATTCTAAATTATTTTAGTAAAGCAGAAAGGCATGTCATATTAAACAAACAAGTGTACTGTAGATGTTGGAGCTATTTTGTTTAAATCCGAGAAAATTGTTCTTTACTACTGAATATTCAATTTAAATGCTCCTTTTTCTTAGGAACGAACATCAGTTTGTTCGGATCCAGTACCTATATTGGTCCATACTGTTGCTTTCTTATACTAGACCATATATATAATAGATGATTTGTCACTGTTATCATGTCAGAGTTACTCGGTATCGGGCTGACCATCACTGTGCCATTGAAACTTTTTCAAGAACTGGATATGTGGTGCAGTGGTATACATTGCAGGTATTCTTGGCTAGGCGATTTGGTCGATGTAGATTGTGATTTTGAGGCCCAGTCATGGCACAAGTCATAAAATTGTCCTCCCTCATCATTTGTGTTTCTATGTCCTATATACATGAATATATAACAAAGTCCAGTGACCAACGTACTAGCAGTTTTCAACCTTTTCTGAACTCTTTGGGTACCAGAGTAAAGTTTATTTTCAAAGGACAGGTTCGTTTCGAAATTTTTATGTCAATATGCATGTTCATGTCTGGTCTGGTGATCAATTTAATCTATTACTTGTATATCAATTACATTTATCAGACACCATTTTACTAGAAAAGAAAGAGGATCAATCAAAAAAAATTATTTAAACCAAGTCTGGACAGGCCATAATAAAATTTGTGCTATTTTCCATACTTGTTATGAGAATCATATTCACTATGACATCACAGACATGCCCTTTATCCCCATACAAGCTATACTAAAACTTACAATGTGTGAAATCAAAGTATCCCTGTAATCACTACATGAATGAAAGAAAGTTCATCTTCAGTCTTTATGTAATATATATACTCTTGAAATCCTGATAGCTGAAACTTTTTTTACCTGATATGCTTTCTCCATACTTCCCTTTGGAGTTACGAATTCAACACCATACCTCAATTAATTCATGTGGTTATGTGATATAACAACTGATAAATTAATGTTATAATGGCACATACTGTACCATTGCATGCATATCTGTATTTGAACCATTTTAAAAAGTATGGTGTAATTGTACAAATTTAGAAATTAAGGCTAAGCTTACCTTTTAGTTCGTTCATTGTCCTTTTTGGTCAAAGGGAGATAATCTATCTCAAAAAAGTTTTAATGGAAACTTGAATATTTTACAATATGAATTTGAAATTAGAAATCTGATCACTCTTGACTCATTAAGCTTTACACCTACATGTATAGAAATCAAAATAAGTCATTATGTTGTAGATTAATTCACATAATATTCTAGTAATAGGATAATAATGAACACTTAATTTTGTTTGATATACATGTATGTTTGTTACAAAAATTTCATTTTTATGTGACAATTTTAACATGATGTAAACTTATTTTGCAACTGTAAAATTGCACAAAGTATCCAAAAAATTAGAATGATCAATATTTGATCTTTTCTGTAATTTATCACTGTATTGTTAAATTTCCTTTCACTCAATATCTTGTGTAACTTCTGATAACATTTATTAGCTGTCCTTAACTAAACTTCCTACAAATTTATTATATCTATTTTCCTAAACTGCTGCATGTTAATTTAATTTTAAATTGTTTTTGGTGTAATGAATGTACAAGTAAGAATTTCCTGCAAACACGGAGATGTGAATGTATATGTGGATGGTTGTTCATTTTGTATCAGAAAGTATTTATTTGAGTTTTTAAATAATGGGACGATAATTGATGCTGGACCTCAAGTATTTATTTTTGTGTAAAAACTTATGCTAATATTTGTTATCAGATTCTCATAATTTGATGAATATTTAATACATGGAATGTTATAGAAAATTCTGCTTTGTTACTTGATGTTAAGTTTACCCATACCATTTGTATGAATATATTCTTATAATTTTCAAATTTAGCCTGTGATATAATCAACATATTTCAATCCTTAAATAGTTATTAATGATGCTGTGTTGAAATATTTTTGGTTTATAATTATCTCAACTGTTGGTTTGTCCATGTGTTAACATCCTTTCATGTATTAGTCAATTTTATGTACTTTATAGCCATGTTTGAATTGCAATGCCATCATTTTCAATGAATGTAATATCCAAAGATATTTGGCACCTTGGGACAGTATATATACACTGTATGAGTATGATAATGGACTTTAATATGTAACAAGAGTAAAGGGCCTTTATGTACATGTGTGTTTGTTGTAAGAAATATCGCAAATTTTAAATAAAATGTTAATATTGTTGTGGTTAATTATTGTGGTTTTGCAGTTTCCATGCGCATTAATTTCAAAATGCAGCACTTACAAATAGCAAAAATGGAATTAAAAAGGAAATCCATCAATAGAGATAATTTAATAACAGATGGCATTCGTATATATATTTCATGAAAAAGTGGGAAAATGTATATTAATAATTTTGTAAAATGTCTTTAACTGGGATTAATACAAAGCAATACATACTACAAGAAAAATGTAATTATATATCACTATATACATCTACAGAAATGTGAGAAGAATTATCTTAAATATAATTCACAATAAATAGCAATTTCTTAGCTCAGGTGATCTTGGTAAAACTGTATAACATCTGTTATGAATATCCTGAATCCTAGATATGGTCCAAAACTTAGATATTTGTAGCCATGAGCAATATACATGTGTATATGTACATTTTTTATTGCAGAGTTCTTTCAAGATCTAGTTGGGTCCAAGTGCTAGTGTCTCTAAGAATTTCAAACATATATTGTTGTAAAAGGTAATACACTGCATAGATATTATTTAACTCTGCTCTTTAATGCTACAGTTGGTTAATGTAGATCTTCAATAGGATAAATATTACAGCTGCACACATCATTGTCTTTAGTTGAATTTTGTCATAAATTCAGGAATTCGAACATCTTCATTGACTCAGGAACTCAAACAGCTGTACAGATTGTTTACAGGAATCATCACCTGAAAATGTTAAGTGATACATTATATACTTGTTTTTTAACAAAGAATCTAATAAAATTTATGTAGAGATCGCAAATGAATATAATGTATTCAGATTGAAATGCAAGTCTTATGAAACAAAAACTATGTCAAAAGGGAAATCTATATTTATCCTCAAATATCCTGCAGTAACAAGGCAATTCTACTGAACAGCAACAGATGTTACTGGTTTTGGCTTATTTTCACTTAATACAGAATGAGATATACCCCCAGGAAAAAGTCATACACAGTGGCCATAACTGTATATTACATTTTATTATGCAATAATACATATTATCATATGCTTGAAAATATATATACATATATAATCTTATTGTGATATATTCCAATATATGCTTCAAAGAAGGTATACTGTACCATATATAGCTTAGGAGACTTATATACCTAGTTGACCCACACATCATTTTTGTTAAAAAAAAAAGGGATGTACATGTACAAGTAACTTATCTACTACATGTATTTTACTAGCAATTCTTCTGAGCTGTGCATGTAATATAGGTGCACTTAATACTAAGCTTGGCTTGATTATATAGCTGGATACACATGCATAATACATGTTCACACGGCCCTTACTTCAGATATCTAAAGGTCTCTGGCTATTTTTGGGTTCAGACACATTACACTGCGCCCGTCTTAATTACTCGTGTTATATTCTTTAACATTATTGGAGTTACCAAAAATGACTAAGAATGATTATGAGATTTAACTTTGAACACTGAAGTAGTGCAATTGTGCAAGCGCACTACTGTTCATATAAATAACTTATATTTCGTGTGGGATATATTTTCGCGTAAATATGCGAGGAGAGTTAATAGCTAATTCAAATCCTTTGCAATTATTTGTACGAAACACCTTGGGATGGTGACCAAGCTATCAATTACCTTACAGAGTCCATGGCTATATTTAAATTGCTCATCATTCGCGAATCAAAAGTCATTTCTACATCAGTTTCGTGAAATATGTCCTAGCTATAGGAGGTCAGGTCGCAAAGTTTAAGTGATTTACAGTATACAGGGTCCAAGCATATTATTGTGATGAACATATAATACTGTGGCGTAAAATTAAAATGTCACCTGTGCATTTTTCTGTAAAATGGTCTTTTTTCTAACCGGAAATTGCAATTTCTATTTCATTTGCTTATTTCTTAATATCCGATACATCTGAACATCACAACAATGAACAATCTGTATAATTATGCTTTACCATAATTTTCCCAATCCAAAAACAGCCGCTGCAATCGTAAGTAGAGCAACGTAACTATTTTTTCACTTAAATTTTTTTTTTCGACTCCGGAGATGCTAACAGTTATTCTCATCTATCAGAGTTACTTCCCTTTGTTTATTTCGGTTAGTATTGATTTTTAAGAAAAATGCACAGGTGACATTTTAATTTATTGCTGGTATATTGTAACAACCAAGTACATGGATCAGACACCTAACAACCATAATTCTTGCTTTTTGTCACATATACCTTTTCTGATGGAAATGCTTCGATTCATAGCTATTATAGTGGAATACCACCATAATAGAGGTTAGACGATTTACAGGATCGGAGTAGAATCGGACCGTTTAGGCTATATATGCCAATGCATTTATTTTGATTTTAAACGAGCATATTTTAAATGTTATGGCTTAATTTTAACAAAATTATACGAATTATTGAGTATTTTCCACATAAACGTACTGCGCACACTGGACCAAAAGACGATTTACAGGATCGGGGGGAATCGGGCGGCTCACAGTAAATAGATCAGACACCTAACAACCATAATTCTTGCTTTTTGTCACATATACCTTTTCTGATGGAAATGCTTCGATTCATAGCTATTATAGTGGAATACCACCATAATAGAGGTTAGATGATTGACAGGATCGGGCAGCATCGGAGTAGAATCGGACCGTTTAGGCTATATATGCCAATGCATTTATTTTGTTTTAAACGAGCATATTTTAAACGTTATGGCTTAATTTAAACAAAATTATACGAATTATTGAGTATTTTCCACATAAACGTACTGTGCGCACTGGACCAAAAGACGATTTACAGGGGAATCGGGCGGCTCACAGACAAGATTGGACCTTTAAATTATTAGTGATGTATCTAGTTTGATTTTAAACGAGCATATTTGGAACATTATTGCCTATTTATAACAAAATTATATGAATTATTGACATTTTTCACATAAATGCACTGTGCGGACTGGACCAAAAGACGATTTACAGGATTTACAGGATTTACAGGATAGGGCAGAATCGGGCGACCAAGTTCATTTTTTAAGAAAAATGGCAATATTTTGCATAATTTTGTTAAAATTTGGTCATAATATGTTTGATATGACCATATATATAATCAAACTTAATACATAACTACAGTAATAATTAAAAGGTCCGATCCTATACGTAATCGCTCCTGATATTCTACCAGATCCTGTAAATCGTCTTTTTAAGTCCCGCGCGACCAATGCAAGTTCATTTTTAAGAAAAATGGCAAGATTTTGTATAATTTTGTTATCCGATTCTGTTCGATCCTGTAAATCGTCTAACCCCCATAATAGGGAAATCAGGACTTCTCTCCGACCTGGCTGTACATACAGTAACACCACCCCCCCCCCCCCCCAATACATATTGTGACATATTCTAAGTAGATGATGCATTTTCATATTCTTACTCAGGTTAAGTCATTAGTCATCATCATCGTCGTCTGGAACAAAGATATCATTTTCCTCCATGAACGCAGCTCCTTCTTTTCCTATTGTTGCACCAACGTACAAAAATGGCATGACAACCACCAGCACTTTGAGCACACCGAGGCGGTCAACATGAGGCTGTGGAAGGACTGCTCCAGTTTCACTGCATACTACAGTTCGTTTCGTTATTACTTTAAAGGGTGTTGCACCCTTAGGTGTCAGTAACGGACGACGAACAGCCGACAAGACCATCCGAGAAAATGTTGACGCCATCTTTCTTGTTGACACTGAAGTAGGAGTGCCTAAATTTCAGAACATTAAAATCAAAATTCCGGAATTGACAAGAAAAAAATCCTATGTTTTATTTTTCTATTACTACAGGCCTATGATATATTACAGTTCGATGTTTGTGAATTAAATGATGCGCCACCATAAACATATATATTATCCATTGAAATAAAACTGATTGAAACGTTATTTATTTACTATATTCCGGATAAAAATCAACGCTTCCGTGGCATTAAATTAGAACGGCAAAAATGGCAGGAAAAGAGTTGGACCTCTTCGTAGAAGACGAAGTTTGCAAAAAGAATGATGACGGTGGCTATGAATACGGCTTCGTTTTAGAAAATTCAGAATATTTCAGTAGCGAAGACGAAGAAGACGATCGTTTACGTTATGGAAGTGTTAAAGTGGTGTGGCATCCTGAGGGAAATGACGCGATTGAAACGGAAAGCAAGGTGATCAATGGTGCACTGCACATGCTCAACTTGGCCTGCTCATCATAACTTTATCATGATCCACTGTCCATACATGGTTTCCACCCAGCTTGCATAAACAATAATTCTATTGCTCATTACACGACACTAGGCTATTTCAAGTTCACTACTGCAGATGTTTTCTTCTAGATGTAAATTGTAATAAATTAATGCAATAACATATATATAATGTACTGTACATGTACTGGTACACTAGACGTCTATAGGGCATGTGTTAAGACTTTTTCAGATTTCAATCCAATGTATCTGAGCATGATACCATGATCAAAGATGATTTTTTAGGCTACTCGAAATTGATACAAGAGTAGTAGGGAAACTGAAACTAAACAATCTTTAAATCATTTTCATTCAACAATAACAATCTTTCTAAACATATTTGTGGAGAGGGCTTTTATAATTATAAGTTGTTAAAAAATTGTCAATATTGTGTCTAAACAATAGCATACGTTCAAATCAACAATATCAATAAACTTACAATTGTATGTTCTGCTCTTATTCGATGTCACTTTAATTTGACCATCAATTTGTGTACTGCATTAATACACAAACTTAGTGTGCCAATTTGAAGTAATTATATATAAAGCTTTGTTACTGAAGGTAGTCAAATTACTTTAAACATAACTTTTTAAAACTTTTCGTCAAAGTTGCATTTATTTAACCATGAAACATACAAATGCACAAATAGAATTAACCTGCATGTAGGGAAAATACTAGAAATTTATGCCATACTTCAAGTTCAGGTAGAATAACATCAAGTTTCTAAATAGTCGATGCTTTCAGTGAACATCTTTTGAAAAAAAATGGTATTAACTTTGTCGTAATTAATGTGACTTAAAGTATTAAAAACAAATTTACACTATGTCCATGCAAGGCAAAATAAGTTTTTGAAAACACATTTGTTTTCTATTGATCAATAAGTTTTTACCCATTTTCACCATTGATGCAGTGGCGTGAGTTGTACAGACCTAGAAGCTTGGAAAATTTGACTCACAACATATTGTTTTGATCTTTTTCACCTTTGTGTTTTCATACAAAACTACTTGACCTGTGACATTATAGTTTGGTTTGTTGCTTTTTGTTATTTTTGTTTTCTCTACAATATTCGTTCTTAGCCCTAAACAGTTGTCTTTCCTTTTACAAGTTTGTGTCGTCTCTGGACCCCATTAAAAATAAGTTACCTGGTGGTGTTATGGGTTATCCTAAGTGATCGGACATGTACTGATTGAGTCTGTGATACACATTTATTGGTTTCTGTGATATTCCAACTATATGATACTTCTTTATCTCTGAATAATATTGCTTGTAATCTAGTATACTAGTCTGACAAAGCGTTATGACTGTATATGATCATGATCATTTAGTTAATCTGAAATAGCATACAGTTAGTGCTTTTCAACTCTGTGAACAATATTGGTGATTTATTGCATTTTTGCCAGTGAAATATATAGAGGATATTGAATGGTTTCCCGTTTAATATAACATATATTTCACGAGTATGACAGAATATCGATATTTTCACGAGTGCGAAGCACGAGTGAAAAATATCAAAATATTCTGTCATACAAGTTATATATGTTATATTTAACAGGAAACCATTCGTCGCTGCAGTGAAAGTATAAGTTTTACTAGTTTGATAAATTTCTATATTTCACTGGCAAAAATGCAGTAAAGACATTTATCAAACTAATAAAACTTATATTTTCACTGTAGCGATGAGCTGTGAAAATATAAGATTTTGCAGTGAAAATATAAGTTTTTCGATTTTGACCAATCAGAGCAAACCTTTGTATTCACCTCATTGATTATTGATTCATTAATAAACTATGATAGTAATATTAATGCCACCAACAAAACATATCTGCCTTTACCTCCATGCCTATGCCTATATCTCATTGATGAGCCCCAGTACTAAAGGGTACTCAAAAAATGTAAATGAGAAAAAGCATCAGTCTAAGTCTCAAATCATAGATAAACCTTGTTGCATCCATCCTCATTGCACATTATATGCACGCATCCTCATTTTTTTTCATGATTTGTTTTTTGAAGGTGATTTTGACTGACAGGTCATTGATGCCCGGAGATGTAATCAGAAAATTAATAGTCGGAGAAAATAGTCCACGTGGATTTGTACAAGACACTTCGATGAAATGTCATCTTCACATTATTGGGACAAATAAATACATCTACAATGTAGATACTAAAGACTTGAAGCCCTTGCAGGTATGTATATGTAACTATATATAAAATTGAGAAAAATGACACAAGAATGTTGACATTTTGTGCTTAGGTTTTCACTGTATTAGCTTTTAAAGTGCATAGAAAATTACTAATTACTTAGCTAGTGTTATAAAGCTATAGTATCATATACTCCAGGCAATAGCAATATTATTGGTAACTATAGTCCCATGGCCCCAGGCAATGACAAAATTACTGGTTGCTAGTTCTATGATCCCTGCAGTCTTATCACTCCAGGTAGAGGCAGGATTACTTGTAGCTTGCTCCAAGCAAAGACAAGCATACATGGTAACTAATCGTATAAAACTAGGTAATGATAAAAATACGAGTAGTAAGTCATATGATATGCAGGCTATGTCCGAATTACTGGTAATTACACGTCCTATAACCCCAGGCAATGACAAAATTATTGGTAATTATTCACATGACAAAACATGTAACATTAATAATTTCATATAACTAGTAGATTCATTAATTCCTTTTAAAACTATAATTCAGTTATATCCTATTCCTACACATTGCAAGAAAATTAATAACTACTTGTTTTATAGGGATTTGAGATTGATGCAGGGGAGGTAACTATGGATTCTTGGGTTGGCCGCCCTGAAATGGTGAATCAACAGATCCAGGTTGTCTTTCCTGATGGAGCTCGATGTCTCATTATGGACACAGATCTATGCATGTTGGAGTGCACCAGTAATGTTATGAATGATGTGGGTGTATAATAATTATGTACTATTAAAATAAGTTTTGTTGATTGTACACTTAATATGAAAACCAATTACTGATTGTACACATAAAATTAATAACAATTACTGATTGTACACATAGAATTAAGAACAATTACTGATTGTACACATAGTATTAATAACAATTACTGATTGTACACATATAATTAATAACAATTACTGATTGTACACATAGAATTAATAACAAGTACTGATTGCACACATAGTATTAATAACAAGTACTGATTGTACACATAAAATTAATAACAATTACTTGTTGTACAAACATAATCAATAACAATTACTGATTGTACACATAGAATCAATAACAAGTACTGATTGTACACATAAAATTAATAACAAGTATTGATTGTACACATAGTATTAATAACAAGTACTGTTAACATACTATATAATTATTTATTAAAAGTATACTGATAATTCTGAAAACAATCATGTGTATCATGGTTAAGAAGTACATGTACATATATATTGTTGAAATGTTGAATTATGTTAAATGTTTTTAAAAAGATCTGCATTCTAGTTGGTATGAAATATTCTAGCTATTTCATTAAAGTTATTATAAAATGTACCTAGTACCTTCATATAATATGGTAAATTTGTGTATTCTTTTTCTTGTTTTTAGGACTCTGAATTTAGCTATGACAGCTGTTATTATCGTGGACAGACATTTGCTGGTTACATAAAAGATTTCAGAGATGCCAAATGGTTGAACCAAACAAAACTACACAATTCTAGACGTGCAAAGAAATCAAAGCTGGCAATTTGTGTCCAGGTGGAAGAAGTAAGTGTGTTAAATGATTGATTGTGCAGTGTTTAAATTTCAGTTATCAATTTTCTTTTTTTATGAAAAGATACACTATGTAATTTTGGAATCAATATATTTTTAGCCTACCATCTATTGAAAAAAAACTATGCTTGGTCTACATTTATATTATGTGTGTGAAGTTGGTGATATCTGATATCTGAGATGAAAATTAGGATATTAGGAATAATATAGACTTTGAGTGATAATTGTAAAGGCAGAATTTAAATGTGATAAGATATAAATATTATGAGTGGTGTACATGTATCCATAGTGAAGAATAAATGAAAAATAGTCCTAACATTCTCATTGGAGTAGTAGTATTCTTGCATGCATTGTGTAAAACTTTTACGGTAGACATTATTATTACAATTTGATTTTCTACAGAATCTGCTCCCTAGACCTATGTAAAAGTTTGACAAGTTTTACTGGCAATACAATGTCTAGAGGAAATAATGTTGGTTTGTTATAGGTAACTGTTCGGTCTGTTGAAGTCCAGTGGCTTTGTAGAGGTTTCACCAAAATGGACGATTCGGTTGCAAACATGGAACACCCACCTAATGATGTGAAGTCAAAAGATCTTGACAGGTTAACTTTATGATATATGTACATATTATTCTGATTTTCTGTGAACTTTTATTGAAGTAATCAACATCTATTTGTTTTGGGTTTAAAACAGCAGCTGCTTCACCACCACATTCATTGGTTAATGTTCATTTACTGGCCAAATAGTAATACCGTAGTTGTCATTAAACGCAACCAATTTCCTTGCATGTTCTGTCAAAATGGAAGCAGAATCCTACTACATACTATCAAGTAAAACACTGCCATTCTCTAAAGAGTGAAATTAAATTTCTTTATTTTGAAGTGATGCTTTCCTTAACAGAAGTTACATTTTAAAAGCTCACCTGGTCCGAAGCACCAAGGTGAGCTTGTTACGCCATACTGTGGCTTCTTCTTCAAATGATGGGGCTGAGGGGTGGGACCAAAAGGGGGTCAGTTTGGATAAATTGATAAAAAACGACTTCTCTAAAACTAACAATGGATATCGCTCATATTAATTTGACTGGTAGCATCCCCTTGGGGTAGGGATTCAAAATTGTACAAATGGCGGGGCTAACCCATGGGGGGCAGAGGGCAAGGTCAAAAGGGGTTGATTTGTATAAACAACGTCACTGGAACTAAGCAATGGCTATCACTCACATTTTTGTGGTAGCATGATTATGGGGTGGGGATTCAAAATTGTACAAAAGGGGTCTATTTGGCTAAATTGATTTAAAGGACTTCTTCTCTGAAACTAAGCAGTGGATGTCGCTCATTAGCTCACTGCTTATGAGTAACTGTGAGCTAATACTGTACCAGTGGCATCAGTGTCGGCGTCCCACCATAAGTTTTTGGGGTAAGTTTTGGAAAGCTTGCAAGTCCAAACATATACACCTCACACCCTTCTAATTTGGTTTATACATTCATTAGAGGTCCAGAATTTTGCAGATAAAAAATCTGCAGGAGAATTAAGTACTGAAGAGAGGTAAAACAATAATATCCATGGTTTCTAATTTGAATGTATTTTGGTTTCTGAATATTACTAATTTGAATGTATTTTTTCCTCTTTAGACTACACATATTAGAAGGCTTTACACACTGTGGAGTGCAGATTGGTGATAAAAAGAAGTATGTGATCAAAGCCACTGATATGATGACAGATATTCCTCCTAAAGGAAATCTGGTGCCAGACATTGTTACCAGAAATAATATATTGACTTTCAAGGATGGCATTAATCCAGTATTTACTCCAGTGAAATCATTATCTATAAGTTCTCCAGATTGTTCTAAATCTTCTACTAAAGAATCCCTAGTAAATCTTGTATCTCAGGAGAATGATGAGTCTAAAAATAGCACAGAACCAAGCAGTGATAAAGATGATATTGATATCTTATCTGATGAGTATGAGTCTATGGACGATGAGGATGATGAGGCAGATGAAACTGAAAAGAAAAAAAATGACATTTCTGAGGATGGAAAGCCAGGAAGCACAGTGAAAGAAGTTGGAACAAAGAAGTCTAAAGTGAAGAAAAGAGGAGAAAAATCCAAATCTAAACCACTTGCAAAATTTGAAGACATTACTATTCCTTGTGAGCCAGGGTCACAGGTAGCTGTTGAAGTGTGTTATACATTTTCAACGGCTAACATAATGTGGCAGGTTTGTAATATATTATATCCCAGTTAATGTGATAATCAACTGTTAAGTTGTTAATTATATATAAAGGCCTGTTAATTTTATAGGTCACTTAACCTAAGGTAAATAATTCAAACTTGAATTCTGCACAAGTTGGAAAACATTTGGCTGTACTGTACTTTATACTGTTTCAGCTGACATTTAAAACTACTGTCAGCCACAAAATATCTTTCCTATGGTCAGTTTGGACAAGCAAAATTGGTGGGAATACCCGCTTTCAACATTAAATCAGACTCTAAATATAGCTCATTGGGGAATCCAGAACAAGGTTTTTAGCAAAGTTCTGAGTAAAGGCACAAGTGTGTATGCTGTATATTGCTTATAATTTATGCTGGGATTTCATTAGGCTTATTTCCTGTCAATTTTAAAGTGAACACAAATATTTCACACTGTTCAGCTAATGTAACACAAACCTGTTTTGATGCAATAAGGGTCGCACAGCATTTGTAAATCAATCTAGTTAGATCTATAGCAAATTTCTACAAATAAAATCTATATGGTGAACCAAGGCTCAGAATTTTCATAAGTAGATATTTGAGTGCATATTTTATAAGGAGCATATATTATGAAATCCAAACTTGTGCAGAATATTCCATTAATTGGAATAAAAAAGAAAGGCATGACTGGTTCATGACATGAACATTTTGACACAGACCCTCCTTGAAGGGCAATTAAAGTCCCAAATGGGTCAAATTAGCTAAAATATTAACAGTCTTTTGCAGACACATGTAAGTAAGAATGGAACAGTTTTCATACTTCAATTTGTGTAGTAGGTTTTCAACGAGGCATTACTAGATTTATTAACACAGCTATACATTTTTTATGTCAGTTCACAACAACATGGATATACATGTACAATTAAATACTTATAAATTACTTATTGTAATGTTCCTCTTGCAACCAAATATGACGTGATATATTGACAGAATGGCGAAGAAGAAACAGGGACTCCCTCTCCAGATTTGTATCCAATTCATCATCTTGATGAGCTTGAATTTTTTCCTGGGGACTTTGTAGTTGACTCAAAAGGTAATTAATCAGAAAACCAATGAAATTTGTAATTAATTACCTAAACAAGATACATTTAAGCAAAAGAGAAATCTCTAATTTCCAGACCGTAAATTCTGGGCGATATTCCATAAATGAAGGTTGTGTTGAGATGTCCACTATATACATGTGGTCTAACTATTTATACAAAGTTTGGAAAAGTAACACTATAGTAGCTTGCTTCCATGTCTTTTGTCACAGGCAAGACAAAAACCAACAGTATCGAGAAGTTTCTGTATTTATTTGTACTAAATGTGTGTTTAAAGAGCAATGTATCAATACATGTATTGCAAAAATCAAAAGAATCTAAAGAAATATATTTCCATATATTAAACAAGTACATTCTGTATTTGTATTGGTAAAATTTTGTCCTTTATGGTTGTATCAAATGTAAAAATATTTCTCTCCACCAGATAACAATAACGGGAGATGTAGTAACTATGGTGTCGTGACCAGTTGCGACCATTTGGCTAGGACATGTATGGTCAGATGGATGAAGACCGTTGACATAGCCAAGGGGGAAAAGTGAGTTCAACAACAGTCTTAGTTATCTTCAATATTTTGATTAAAACATTTATATTGATTAGTTTTATCATTCTCTAATGCATGAATGTTGATTTAAAATGATATCTTTAAAGATTGTGAAAGAATGTTTTTTGAAATAATGTTCCATCAAAAGATGGTGGGCTATTCAAATCACCCTTCGTGGTGAGGTGGCCATTTTGAATTTTGATTGTTGAAATTTGTTATTGCTGTTTCTCAGAAAGTTTTTTGTGGACCTTTCTCAAATGTCATGTGTAGGTTCTCTTTAGTGTCTAGTTGTGTATATGGAAACTGGTGATGATGGGTATTAATCTAAAACATCATATGAAAGTTCCCCTTGGTCCATAGTTGTAGCCATTCAATTTTGACTCTCAATAAGAACAAAAAAGACTGAAGCCAGCGATCTTGGATGTTTAAATTTGTTATCATGATCAGTACTAGTTTGATCCTGTGTTTAGTTCCATTTACATCAATATGAAAGTGAGGGCATATATATTATACAATCTTTACAATCTTTGTTACTTCCCTGATCACAGATGAAAAGGTTAGAATGGGATATTGCAATCAACTCTGATCTGTTCCTCTTTTGCTTCTGCAAAATATAAGTTCTGCTTGACTGGTTTCACTCAGACTTCAAAAGTCTACTGAAAACCATGTAACATGTAGGAAATATGTCACCAAGTTTACGATCAGTTGCCATTGTAGACCAGACGAAGCTGTTCCTACTGATGAGGTCAGCGTGTATGACATCAAAGACCACTCTGACTTCAAATTCCGGCCTGGCCACACAGTCATCAGGGTGGCAGAACCTATGGTATGTCAGAAGTAGAGTAAAGTTTGGCTATTAATGTAAACCAGAATAACAGGTTAGGAGGCAAATGTCAGCTTTTGTGTACTGTAGGAATAATGCAATCTTAAAATTGGTCCTGTTCTGTCGGATCCATTTAATTTTTCGAGTGCCAGCAACATGACATGACATTTATGAAAATCGATGTTGGATATCAGATTAAAGTAATGACCATCAAAAATCTAATGAAGATTGAAACTATCCAAGGAAAAAACCTTGACTATTTAGAGTTAGGACACATCATCTTTTAAAGTTCTGGAATAAGGTAACTACTAACTTAGGAAGAAGAGAAATCTAATATGTGATAGTGACTAAAAGTTAACTCATAAAAACCTGTCATATTGAACTTTACAGTCATGGATTGTTAATCTTTGATTTATTGACTAGACCAAGTTTTTGCAGCGTCGACTTATACTACACAACTTGGCTGCCTTTTCTCCCTATAAGAATTATATAACGATAAAGAAACTTTTCAATTTTTCCCATTTCAAGGTAGGTGATGGTTCCCCTTATAACAATTGATTATTGTGTGTTGGTTACAGAATGTTACAGACAATACTCCTGCTGTAGGACAGGTACATAGACTCGACCCACAGGGATCCCTACATATACGATGGCCTAATGGGGAGATAACTCGATGTTACCCTCAGGAACTCTACATTGTAGGGGATGAGGTAAGTTTACACTTTGTGTTACATTTTGTGTATCATATCTATCAGCCATTAAACCCATGCATGGTAATAAGCCCATTCCTACCCATTGCAGCTCAGTACAATCAAATTAACTTCAACTGTAATCCATGTAAGCCCATCCTCATCTATAACTGTAATCCATGTAAGCCCATCCTCAGTTATAACTGTAATCCATGTAAGCCCATCCTCATCTATAACTGTAATCCATGTAAGCCCATCCTCAGTTATAACTGTAATCCATGTAAGCCCATCCTCATCTATAACTGTAATCCATGTAAGCCCATCCTCAGCTATAACTGTAATCCATGTAAGCCCATCCTCAGTTATAACTGTAATCGATGTAAGCCCATCCTCAGTTATAACTGTAATCGATGTAAGCCCATCCTCAGTTATAACTGTAATCCATGTAAGCCCATCTTCAGCTATAACTATAATCCATGTAAGCCTGTCCTCAGTTATAACTGTAATCCATGTAAGCCCATCCTCAGCTATACCTGTAATCCATGTAAGCCCATCCTCATCTATAACTGTAATCCATGTAAGCCAATCCTCATCTATAATTGTAATCCATGTAAGCCCATCCTCAGCTATACCTGTAATCCATGTAAGCCCATCCTCAGTTATAACTGTAATCCATGTAAGCCCATCCTCAGCTATACCTGTAATCCATGCAAGCCCATCCTCATATTTAACTGTAATCCATGTAAGCCCATCCTCAGTTATAACTGTAATCCATGTAAGCCCATTCTCAGCTACTTTGCGTCAGAAATGTTGGCCCCTTGGGCTTTCTACAGGATAAATGTAGTTATTTGTCACTCGCTATACACAAGGAGACAAAATGGTGGGGGAGTGTATATCTATGTATGTGTTTTCCAGGATATGTAGGCACCATGAAATCTTGGTATAATTCTTTACAGTCAACTATGCTATGTATTTCAATGTATCTGTAGATGAGCGAGTTTGACAGTGACTCCGACTGGGAGACCACCGAGGAGGAGGACGATGATGACGAGGATAGCGATGCTAGTTGGGAGACAGAAAATGAAGAAGAAGTTGATGATGACACCAACAAGTCAACAACACCAGATGCAAAGTAAAGATTTTAATTTGATTTAGTAACTATAGATAGCATGATAGAATTCATAGCATTATGTAATTTAATTTGAAATGAAGAAACCCATGTCTCCTTTTATCAAGCTATGCTTATTTCCTATCTTGTTTAATAGCAATTTGAAGAGCCAAGTTATATGCATTATAATGATCAGATCGCCCATATGTGAGGAAGTGGAGGAAGTTTTTTTTTGTTTACAGAAGTATTACAAATCGCCTTCTTGGAAATAACATTTTGATGCAGGTGTGTAAATTGTCATAAGCCTAAATTAATGGCACTACATTTTCAGTAAAAAGTGATGTTGTTAGTATCATTAAAGTCTTACTGGATCTTTCAGAGATGCAGACTCAACCTGGTTCCAGATACAACAGAAAAGAGAAGAGTTGGTTTCCTTCATACAGAGAGCTCAGACTGCACTAAGTAAACTGGAAGCAATTTTTGTAAATGTTCAGTGTGACCTACGAATTCAGAATCCAGAACAATGTTTTACGGACATTATAGCAATATACCGTAAGTGCAGAGAATTAGATAGAATTATTAAATCCTCTTACTTTGATAGTCCAGACATTGTAGGATTAATTGAAGACATCAAAGCAAAGCTACGCAAAGAAAAGTGCAATAAGATCAACAGACATTTGATACAGGTGTTTGAAAATAGACGAGGACAAAGTGTTAAAGGATCGATTACTGAGGGGAGCATATCTCAGGTATCAACAAGTGTTCAGACAGACATGAATGAGGAGTCAGGTGTTTGTAAGATTGCTACATGTGTTCAGACTGATGGTAGTGTGACAGGTATGGAAGTCCAAAGTGAGGTTGTACCCAATGATGTAGCCACAGGCAATAATAGTGGGTTATTGTCTATTGAATGTAGAGACAAACCTGGCAATGCCCAAGCTACTGAAGCAATCTCTGATCCTGTGGGCGGAGAAGGAGACGGATGTTGCACTACAAAATCTCCACCACAAACTGTGTGTAATGGTTTAGCAAGTGATTCAGAAGAGAATCCAGCAGATAACTGTCCAGAAGGTTGCTCAGGGGAGATAGCTTCAAATGACAAAAGTCAGCAGACTGATTTGGCTACAATCTGTGAAACCAAGACAAGAGACAGAAATGTTGAATTGTGTTCTCAGATATGCAAGCAGTTACGCAAACAAATGACCAAAATGCAGGAAGAAGTAAATACCAGGAGTAGTCAGGCGATTGCCCTTGCATCATTGACATCTGTGGAGGCTGGGCTTATTTCACCCACTTCTGAGACTGGGCTTATTTCACCCACTTCTGGTGCATCATGTATTCCCCAGGAAGGTGTCAATATCTTGTCAAAATCTGAGGAGACGGGGCTTAAGTCAACTACTGATGATGCATTACTTATTCCTAATAAAGGTGACACTTCAGAGATTGAGAATGGCAATGAAGTTTCAGAGGTCAAAAATACAGTCGATACCCAGCATGACACAACTGACATGGAAGCCAAATTATCAGAGGGTGCAGAGGATAGGCCTATCAGTGATGTGGCATCTACAGATTCGTCATCACAGATTCTTTCTCCGAGTGATGGGAACAATTTGGATATTTGCACAGAGGATATAGAACCCATCAGTGTGGAAAGGGGAAGTAAGTTTAAATATATCTCTAAATGCTATCAATAGTGATGGCTATTTTGCCATCATTTGTTCATAATAAATGGTAAATGAATTATAAAGAGTAGTGTTGGTAGCTAGTGTTTTAATGGACATGTATAAAGCAATTATTGAAAAGAAGACACTGAAATGTGTTTGAGTAGCTGACAAGAAAGCAAAAGGAATGAGGGGCATTACGTTAGAGTTTTACTGTTAGGGACTAATTATAACAGCAATAACAAAATAGCAGAAGATTGTTTGTTATTCATCAAGTCACAATGACAAGTTATTTTCTTGTTATAGCCGCATACTCCCAAATAACCTAAAATTCTAGTTGCACACACATTTTAATGGCAATCCAATATGCTAGCTCATTCACGCTTTCCTAACATTAAAATGACCACTGACCTTGATGCTTGACGGGAAATCCTTGAGACATCCGTGTGTAAAAATAATTTGCCGCATTTATTTTTATCATGAGATTTGCCACAGAGCCAAGAACGAGGCTATAACAACGTTAACGTGAACTGCACATAAACTACACACATGGCCGTTGTTTACATATCGAGTATACATGAACTTTGCCAAATAATGCTTTCATTCAAACATTTTAGCAAAATATTCGCATAATAACTGAACAAAATAAACAAACACACATCTAAATACTTAATTCTAAAATGTAGCAATATGCATACAACGAAACATCGATAAAATTTTAGATCAGTGAAGTTGACAATGTTCAAAAGCTAACCTTCATCTCTAGCTAAGTTCTAACAAATCATTTCCTTTCCTAAGGAAATACTCGGGTTTTGCCGATTCTAGTCCCTTTCACATTTCTTTTTGTTCATATTGCATGTCCTTTCCTACTAAATTGATATTGATGTCCTTTCTTACATTTCAATTGATATTGGATGTCCTTTCTTAGGTTTATATTGATATTGGATTCCTTTCTTAGGTTTAAATTGACATTGGATGTCCTTTCTTACATTTCCATTTACATTGGATGTCCTCACTTAAATGTAAATCTAAATCAGATGCACTTCTAACCAATGATAACTTCTTTCCAGGTTTTATATTAGAAGAGGAAGTACCACTAAGTCATAATTTCCGATCAAAAGAACCAGTAACAACTTCGAAGGCTTTCATGACTGCTGTTGCCAAGGAGGTACATATAGAAAAGGAGATAATCCGATTGTAAAAACTATGTAATCAGTCTATCTATACACACTCAGACAGTGGTAATCAGTCTATCTATACACACTCAGACAGTGGTAATCAGTCTATCTATACACACTCAGACAGTGGTAATCAGTCTATCTATACACACTCAGACAGTGGTAATCAGTCTATCTATACACACTCAGACAGTGGTAATCAGTCTATCTATACACACTCAGACAGTGGTAATCAGTCTATCTATACACACTCAGACAGTGGGTGAAAGCTTATTTCTTAAAAGGTTGTCTGCTACACTCATAGATTCCACCTCTATAAAGATCAGTTATTATCTTTATCCTATCAAACAGAGGAATCATCAGGTATCTATAAGTAAAGTATGGCTTTCTGATGTTTGTCTGATAAAGAAATAAAGACACATAAAAAGTTTTTTTTATATTTAGTCAATGTCTGTCATATTCCAAATTTCATGTTTTTAATTTTCATTTAAGCATCTTCTTCAAATAAAATACTTTTGAATAAGTGATTGGAAGAAAAATTGACAACGTATAGTGTATTTGGGAAAAAAATGAAGGGATGCACGTTCCTAATATTTTTTTTATTGTTTGTGAATGTTTGTATACCAGGAACTTTGTCTGTTGATGGCCTACATTGGATGAAGGTTTCGGTATTTGTGTTTGAATAGTTTTATAAATGATCAAGTAAGTCTAAGTCAGAAGTTATAATATAAGTACAATGTAAGCTTAGATCATAATTTCACAAAACATGGGAAAATAATGTTCAAATTGGGGTTATAAAATGATGTTTTCTTCCACTTTGTAGATGAAACTGCTGCAGTCCAGTCTACCCCATGGAATAACTGTGAAGGGGTTTGAAGACAGAGTAGTGAGTGATTATTAAGCTGGTTAAAGATTAGCCTTACCATTGGTGTTGTTGCTGCTACTGAATAGAAAATACATTATAGAAATGATTGATCTAGTGTACTGGAAGATTCCTGGTACATGTACTCCAATCTCTCTTGTAGATAGATACATGTGTAAGCCAATATTGAATGAAATAAGAAATAATGATGTACGATTCATTCAAATAGCATTTAACTTATTATTAGATGCAGAAAAAAAATAAAGTATCTCAAATTTCAAAGAAATATGTAATCTCAGAGTGAAATAATTGATACGTATACATTGTTGCAAAATTTTGGACTAATTTAAGCAGTAAAGACATGTTGAAGATACACCCTAGAAATATGACTTACTGTAGTGTGTACCCTTTACTTCAGGATCTCTTCTCTGCAATGATTATGGGCCCAGCCAAGACGCCATATGAGGATGCACCTTTCTTCTTTGACATTCACTTGCCAGCTGAGTACCCCAATTGTCCGCCCCTGTTCCACTACATAGCCTTCTGCTCAGATAGGTTAAACCCCAATCTGTATGAGGACGGCAATGTATGTGTGAGTCTGCTGGGAACATGGGAAGGCAAGGTTAGTAACCATGTCTGTAGTATATACCAGGTCAACTTTAATTTACATTTCTATCCTTTTTTGATCAGGTCATAACATTAATTCTGAGAACATATTAAAGGTATATTGTTCACATATATATGCATAACTCTTGTAGTTTTTACACTAACATTATGAAAGGAGGATGTATTCAAATATATCACATAGAATGATTAATCTATGTTTTGTTACAGGATAAGGAAAATTGGACCTCCAACTCGAATCTTCTTCAAGTTTTAGTGTCCATTCAAGGTAAGTTTTAAATGTCTTGTATTTAGGGGATAGTGCATTGTTTTAAGTGGCTATACTGGTGATTAGAACATGAAATTTGGTTTGAACTCGAGAACGATAGGTTGAGAGTTTAAAACAAATTTCATGTTCTAATCGCCAGTATAGCCACTCAAAACAACGTACTATCCCCATTCTAACACGTTTACTGTTAAATATGTTTAGAAACATTGTTTTACATCGCTACAAGTAGGCTGTTAAGTACTATGTGACCTCCGCGAGTGTTGTGTCATACTGTAGGGGACTGACCAATCAGAAAGAAACTTTCAAAGCCGGTCACTTGGCCACGCCCATACTGTCGAGAGTTCGATCACCGATAACTGGCCTAGAAATAATCTAGGCATAAAAAACCCACTAACTTTAGGTGAATTAACCTAGTATAGCAAGGTTTTCTTTTTTAACAGATAGATATTTCAGTTATATATTTATAAATATCGACATTTGAATTATGAATTGCAAATTGTGTTGTGAATTTTTGAGAATTCTGAGACTGAAATGTTGACTCTGTTGAAAGATGTCAAGACGCTAAAAGGCAAACCTGACACCATTATCTTTGGATTAGAAACGGGGCTTGGCTTAGGCCTAACACGATTGATCGTCGTTCTATCGCACATTAGAACATAGTCCGTATCCAATCAAATCACGCGTTGCAAACAAATCGTGTTAGAATGCATTATTAATTTATTGACCACATGTACAAAATGGAATTATACTATTACAGTAAATTGTTGTATGTTAATATTCTGTGATAAAGTTTTGTTAATGCTTATAATTTCATACCCCAATATGAGAAAGAAGACAGAGGTGAACTGAACTTCATCAGTTTTAGTATGCACATAATGTATTGCATATTAAACTGTAGAAGACCACTGATCTTCCACTGTTTACGGGAGTAAGTTTAGGCAAAAACTAGGATTACAGTGTTATTAATATGAAACTCTTTGAGATGTGAATGTTTTCTTTACCAACAGAACATACCGGTAACCAAATCTCAAACTGATTTGCCTCAATGTAGCTGCCTCATTGTATCTTGGCCATATGCCTAACTGTTGATTCAACAGTTCACTTGTCAATGACCATTTAAAATCAGAAATGAAAAGGTCCCGGATCGGATATATTTTGGATAACTTACTTTTACTCAGTATATATTATGTCCAGCAAATTGTTTTACATTATACATGTACTTTTATTGTGATATTTGCCACAATTTTACTTGTGTAAATTTTGATATCAATTCTGATATTGAGCCTTTGGGTCTGTTAAATTGAAATTGAAATAAACTTATAAGAAAAATAAAACAAAAACCGAAAATTTGCTACAAGTGATGACCCTCAAACGATTCGTGAAAACACAACTCTATCACTGACAAACAGAACAGACAACAGACAGACATACTAATTTTTTTGGAAGTAGCCCGGATGTTCTGGAAACTTTTCACGTTTGTCAGTGCACTGAAAATGAACAAAAAAGGACAGTCGAAAAATTCTTCCATTCAATTTACTTTTATTTCTTAGAAACTGTGATGTTATGATCATCCTGAACCAATTGTAAATACTGACTAAATAAAATGTTGATTAACTATACAATGTTATGTTGTTTGACGTAATACGGGAGTAAAATATGTTGGTCACAGATTTTACCTCAGTTATATTGGAAACCAGTTAATTTGTAAAGTATATTTCCATTCCCCGAGGTTTTCAATATAACAGTGTTCGACTGTATATATATATTACAACATATCTTTTTTATGGTATCTTAGGGCGAGATTGGTTGATAGGATATTGTCCTGTTACCAGGTGGTGTCATGCTACTGTATCTTAAGGATTTCGACATTTCAGTGTGAGGACACTGTAAAATGGACCTTGATTGGCCCAATCATCAGTGAACAGTTCTATGACCTGCTTTGTGAAAATTGAAAAACTGCAAACATGCAAACAATCCACTGTTAACTTGATTGTAGACTCATAGGGGGATCTAATTTAGACAGAAATATTGGTCATACTGCCTTGTAGTTATAGAGGGTAGGGCTTTTCTTAGACCAATGTCAAAGTGTGGTTTGTGGTAAAATATTGTCTTTGTATTTTTAGGACTGATACTTGTATCTGAACCTTATTTCAATGAAGCTGGCTATGAGAGACAAAAAGACACCCAACTGGGGAGTGAAAACAGCAAAACTTATAATGAGATGGCCATACTGAAGTTGGTGCAGGTAAGATCTCCAAAGAATAAAAGAAGAACCGAGTAGATAGTATTGTGGTAGGTTATGATGTATGTAGTGTGCTGAAACTTGCCATTCTCATGTTGTAGGATTAAGTCACCAGTCACATTAAAATTTTAAATGATTGTTGTGGGCATGTTGTGGGAACTTTAGACAAGGTTTACTTTTGTCTGACTCAAACACTTGATGAAAATGTTGTTTTTTTCCCACAAAGTATTCAAGGTAAAATATCCAATGTTGTAGGGTATCAAAGGTAAAATATCCTATGTTGTAGGGTATCACAGGTAAAATATCCTGTGTTGTAGGGTATCACAGGTAAAATATCCTGTGTTGTAGATTATCAAAGGTAAAATATCCTATGTTGTAGATTATCAAAGGTAAAATATCCTATGTTGTAGATTATCACAGGTAAAATATCCTATGTTGTAGATAATCAAAGGTAAAATATCCTGTGTTGTAGATAATCAAAGGTAAAATATCCTGTGTTGTAGAGTATCAAAGGTAAAATATCCTGTGTTGTAGATAATCACAGGTAAAATATCCTGTGTTGTAGATAATCAAAGGTAAAATATCCTGTGTTGTAGAGTATCAAAGGTAAAATATCCTATGTTGTAGATAATCAAAGGTAAAATATCCTATGTTGTAGAGTATCAAAGGTAAAATATCCTATGTTGTAGAGTATCAAAGGTAAAATATCCTGTGTTGTAGATAATCACAGGTAAAATATCCAATGTTGTAGATTATCAAAGGTGAAATATCCTATGTTGTAGACTATCAAAGGTAAAATATCCTATGTTGTAGGGTATCAAAGGTAAAATATCCTATGTTGTAGAAAATCAAAGGTAAAATATCAAAGGTTGTAGATTATCAAAGGTAAAATATCCTATGTTGTAGATTATCAAAGGTAAAATATCCTATGTTGTAGATTATCAAAGGTAAAATATCCTGTGTTGTAGGGTATCAAAGGTAAAATATCCTGTGTTGTAGATTATCAAAGGTAAAATATCCTATGTTGTAGGGTATCAAAGATAAAATATCCTATGTTGTAGATTATCAAAGATAAAATATCCTATGTTGTAGATTATCAAAGGTAAAATATCCTATGTTGTAGGGTATCAAAGATAAAATATCCTATGTTGTAGATTATCAAAGGTAAAATATCCTATGTTGTAGAGTATCAAAGGTAAAATATCCTATGTTGTAGATTATCAAAGGTAAAATATCCTATGTTGTAGGGTATCAAAGGTAAAATATCCTATGTTGTAGGGTATCAAAGGTAAAATATCCTATGTTGTAGATTATCAAAGGTAAAATATCCTATGTTGTAGGGTATCAAAGATAAAATATCCTATGTTGTAGGGTATCAAAGGTAAAATATCCTATGTTGTAGAGTATCAAAGGTAAAATATCCTGTGTTGTAGGGTATCAAAGGTAAAATATCCTATGTTGTAGGGTATCAAAGGTAAAATATCCTATGTTGTAGAGTATCACAAGTAAAATATCCTATATTGTAGAGTATCAAAGGTAAAATACCTATGTTGTAGGGTATCAAAGGTAAAATATCCTATGTTGTAGAGTATCAAAGATAAAATATCCTATGTTGTAGATTATCAAAGGTAAAATATCCTATGTTATAGGGTATCAAAGGTAAAATAGGTAAAATATCCTATGTTATAGGGTATCAAAGGTAAAATATCCTATGTTGTAGAGTATCAAAGGTAAAATATGCTATGTTGTAGAGTATCAAAGATAAAATATCCTATGTTGTAGATAATAAAAGGTAAAATACCTATGTTGTAGAGTATCAAAGGTAAAATACCTATGTTGTAGAGTATCAAAGGTAAAATATCCAATGTTGTAGAGTATCAAAGGTAAAATATCCTACGTGTAGAGTATCAAAGGTAAAATATCCTATGTTGTAGATAATAAAAGGTAAAATACCTATGTTGTAGAGTATCAAAGGTAAAATATCCTGTGTTGTAGGGTATCAAAGGTAAAATATCCTATGTTGTAGAGTATCAAAGGTAAAATATCCTATGTTGTAGAGTATCAAAGGTAAAATATCCTACGTGTAGAGTATCAAAGGTAAAATATCCTATGTTGTAGAGTATCAAAGGTAAAATATCCTACGTGTAGAGTATCAATGGTAAAATATCCTATGTTGTAGATAATAAAAGGTAAAATACCTATGTTGTAGAGTATCAAAGGTAAAATATCCAATGTTGTAGAGTATCAAAGGTAAAATATCCTGTGTTTTAGAGTATCAAAGGTAAAATATCCAATGTTGTAGAGTATCAAAGGTAAAATATCCTACATGTAGAGTATCAATGGTAAAATATCCTGTGTTGTAGAGTATCAAAGGTAAAATATGGTATATTGTAAAGTATCAAAGGTAAATCCCATTTGTTTTAGAGTGTCACCAAGATGATACAAAAACCACCTCACAGTTTTACTACAGAAACACTGGATCACATCAGGAATTGTGGAAGGAGGTAAGCTATTACAATATCTATTGTGCTGGAATTAATGATATCGACCCTTTTTCAAGGTCACAGGGGTGAAAAACCAAGAGGCTAAGGGTCATGATATTATAGGACCAGTAACATGCTGGGAAGAAACGTCTTGAACTACTGTCAAGACTCAAGGTCAAAGGAGTCAACTCTTCAAAATTATCCAGTTTACTCTCAAGTTGCCCTAGTATGTTATTAGATTTGTTTTATACTCCAAGGGGCATTAATTTAATCTTCATCAATAACCTTAATCAACTCATGAAGTCACATCAATTGAGTGTTCCAGGAAAGTCTTATTAAGCGGTAAAACAGGTGACTTATACATGATCTCTTGTTAATCTTATTAAAACAATATATTTTTTCCTCTCTGAAATAATGTAATATTTGTTTGGTTTAATAGGTTTGTGAATAGAATTGACCACTGGATTTTACTGTCAGAGGAGAAAACCAATTTCAGAAATCAGAGTTCAAAGGCTTTACATACTAGTGACTCGGATGGAATGATGATACGAGCCATGGAAAAAGGCAATGGCGAAGAATCTGTTGGTGACCTAGCTAAGAATGAGCTGTGTGCACCAGACTTTCCGTTCTTACCTGCTTCTAGAGGATTCTGTATCACAATGAATAAAAACCTTGTCCAGTTAAATGAGCAATTAGCAACACTAGAATCCTGATGTTGATATATATTTCAGACATGTCAATATATAGGAGTTACTATTTCCCTAGACCCGAGATAGCTGAGCCTGTGTGCATGTCAGTCAAGCTTCCCTAGACCCGAGATAGCTGAGCCTGTGTGCATGTCAGTCAAGCTTCCCTAGACCCGAGATAGCTGAGCCTGTGTGCATGTCAGTCAAGCTTCCCTAGACCCGAGATAGCTGAGCCTGTGTGCATGTCAGTCAAGCTTCCCTAGACCCGAGATAGCTGAGCCTGTGTGCCATGTCAGTCAAGCTTCCCTAGACCCGAGATAGCTGAGTTTGTGTGCCATGTCAGTCAAGCTTCCTTAGACCTGAGATAGCTGAGCCTGTGTACCATGTCAGTCAAGCTTCCCTAGACTGAGATAGCTGAGCCTGTGTACCATGTCAGTCAAGCTTCCCTAGACTAATATAGCTCATTTTAGAGGAACATGGTTATCAGTACGTAGAATAGAGGTAATATATATAAAGTGTTTGCATGTGCTAGACTGGAATCAGTGTTGTATTGAAAACTTTGTCCACTATCTTTGTCATGTTTTTCTGCAATGGGTTTTCCCGGTGTTAGCGATATTTCAAACAGTGTTCTGGATCATTGTTGTGGGTCATGTTGTAAAGACAACAATTTCAGTGATGTAACTTGTCTTTTGATTGCATGGTAATTATCTACCCAAAATATTAATTTGTTGTTTTGAGTTTGTCTTGTTTTGTTATGCATGTTTATTTTATTGATCTTTTTGATATATACTAAAGTGCTATACAGGTTGTACGTACAACACCCTGACATGTGACAAATATGATTGATGATAAATAAAGTGATGATAGCAATGTTGTGTTATATTAATATGGATATGATAGCATGCTAAGATATTAGCTGATTCCTACCCACTCGGCTAGGGTGTATATTATCCTGGTAAGAAGGTACTAGCTGCTTCCTACTGACTTGGAAAGAATTTCTCAGTTCAGTTGGTAGAGAGTTAGAATAGTGAGCCATGGTTGATCACTAAGTAGATGAGGCATTGAAGCACCGTATATGACCTAATAAGGGCACAGGGTGCGGGTAATTGACAGTGGGCACGTCCTTATTAAGATTTGTTATTCTGAAGTTTTATGAAACAGACTATAACTTATAGCAGAATAACCAAGGCTGTGGAAACGGTAAAATATTATGTCATAAATATATTCCAGATGAAGATATCTATTCATTATCATGTATTAAGCTTAAATATCACTTGAATATCCTGTAAACTTGTAAACCATGCCAGCTGTTCTTTAGACCAGAGCACGTGTGTTCCACCATTTATGTTCAAATGGAACTCTTGTGTTCTATTTATAGACACAGGTGATTTCCCAGATCATATCAGACATCGTTTTCTTTGACCTAATAATTGATTTACAATGTATTTTACAAGCTTTCTGTTCTGAACAACAGTTAGTTAACAACATGAATTAAGTCTTTTACTTTATCTTCAAATAAAGATGGTAAGTTATTATTTGTATGTGTGTTTAGTTTCAGGTGCACTTTGCACCGACATCTGTAAGAATACTTCAGTAGACAAAATGTGGCGAAACTTGTGTTCCAGTGACTAATTTGCTGAAGAAAATTGAACACATAAAGCAGCCAAACATTTCACATGAATTATTTCATTTGAACACCATTTTGACACTCAGTCAAATATTTTTTTCTTGGAAAAAAGGTAGGGGCGCCCTTATTAGGGCAGGCACCCTTATTAGGTCATATACGGTATATATAGCAATCACCTATTACAGATAACTTCATTTACACTAATATTGATAGCCGACATGTTTTGAACATATGAACTGCAGTATGATGACTGTCTAACTACAGTTTTTGACAGGATATTCTTGCTTTACAAGATGTCATATGAAAATTTAATACTCATTGACAAATGTGATGTTGTTGAGGTAATTAAAGTAGAAAACGTTAAACAGTTATTGTAAATCATGTTTAATGTGCTTTCCTGTTTTTGTGTTAGATCAATAATACAACTATACTTGTATTAAATGTAAACTGAAATACCACAAAAAAGTGAATCCAAGTTGTTTCACGGCATTAAGTGATAATACCAGATTGTTGAATATGTGATGCTCAGTACCTAATTGTTGTAATTATCTCTTGGAATGAAAAAGTAGACATAGTAATGATTAGGAGATTATAGGCTTCTTGAACCACATTGTTTCTAATATGATCTTTGTGTGAGTCCAACAATTGGGCATCTTCAGGACTCGATGGTTACCTTCCTGATAAGTTACCTCTTCACGTTGTATGTAAACACAACCCCATGGAACTTGAGGATGGTGATGAGGGTTGATGTGGTTTTAAGATTACGAGGTTTTGGTGTGGTTTTAAAGTTATGAGGTTTTCCTCATATACTGAAAGATCAGACAGGAATTGCTTAATGACAGCTTATTTAAATATAGATTAGATAATCCTTGTCTTAATTTATTAATGATTAACTTCATTGTCATGTACCCAAATGTATGCTGTGATGTGTTTACACTTAATATGTACTCAGTTTCATCTGTCTGTGATCAAATCCAGTCATTTTGAACTTGGTGCATGATGTCTTTCATCCCAGATTATGTATATGGGATTAATTTATTTGCATACCACATAATATAGTTAAATATAAAGTATTCAACATCCTGTATGAGTGCCGAAGCTATGGATAGCCCTGTAATGGTATTTATTACGATCACAGCAGACCTCATTTTTGTCCTATTGAACATTCCTGTTGAAATTGTTCTTCTCCACAGCTTAAGTTCACAGTAGGACAAGTTTCCTCCGGCTCACACCTGTTTTCTGTCAATAAAGGCGCGAGGTTCAGAGAAAACTTGGACTAAAGTCTACAGGAGCTAGACAAATTGAAATGTTGTTTGTTCCTTCATTCATAAATGTGTCAAGCCTGTGATTAAATCGTGCTATACTAGATATGTCTCATATTCATGGCTAGAGAAATCCACAGGGGCCAGACTCATTCAAGTCATAGGAATACATGTGTAATATTATCTACGTCCAGCTCCTGTAGTAACTTAGTGCTACACTAGATATCATCTGTGGCCAATAATTGTTACATTGTAACTGTGTAGGCACAGGTCTTGAATTCATGTGATGAGTGTTAAATAAACGTTATAATGCACGCTCATTTGACTTGTGCCTTGTTTTTGAAATTGTATAATTATTGAGAGCTATTTACTGTCTATATGTTAAAACAAAAAAGGAAATAAGTTGCACAGTGTATGTAGTTTTACTATGGAGTGCATCTCATTTTGAAAAGTTTAACATTTATTTGAGAAGTTTTCGTTTTAGGAACTAAAATGCACTACCTATTTGAAATATTCTGCAAGTAAACAGTGATTAAAATTAAATTAAACCATAACTGACTTAGATAATTTTTACAAGTATCTTCTTCGGAGACAATATTTTGAAAGCACATTACATTTTCCAATAGAATGACAACATCAATAACAAATGAAATGTAAAACTGACCATTGTAACAAGACAAAAACGAGCAGTTTTATAATTTGATAATGATACAAGAGATCCCAGAGGGATCTTGGCGCCCACCATTGAATGATCTTCATAGGTTCCATGTCAGATTGATCTTTTCTCTACTTTTCCCTTCATTTTACTAATCTGTGCAAATTGAGACATCCCTCCAGTACTTTTCAAACAAGGGAATCCTAGCTATATAAGAAATTTGAGATTTAACGATAATGGCTGTTTGTTTGCCGGGTTGTTTTCAGGACAGACTGGTCCAAAAATGCAATACAAGGGACCAAGGGGAACCTACTTATGAAATTTGAGAAAGATCCATTCAGTACTTTGAGAAATAGAGATAAACTTCAATTGTCAAAATCCAAGATGGCGGTCTGTCGGCCATATTGTTTTCCAATTGATCTCAAAATGCAATTAGCATAACGAGGCACCAAGGGGAACCTCCATATGAAATTTGAGAAAGATCCATTCAGTACTTTCTCAGAAATAGCGATAACAAACTTCAATTGTCGAAATCCAAGATGGCTGCCTGTCGGCCATGTTGTTTTCTGATTGGTCTCAAAACGCAATATGCATAACTAGGCACCAAGGGAAACCTACATATGAAATTTCAGAAAGATCCATTCAGTACTTTCTCAGAAATAGCGATAACAAACTTCAATTGTCAAAATCCAAGATGGCTGCCTGTCGGCCATGTTGTTTTCAGATTGGTCTCAAAACACAACACGCATAACTAGGCACCAAGGGAAACTTACATATGCAATTTGAGAAAGATCCATTCAGTACATTCTCAGAAATAGCGATAACAAACTTCAATTGTCAAAATCCAAGATGGCTGCCTGTCGGCCATGTTGTTTTCGGATTGGTCTCAAATCGCAATATACATAACTAGGCACCAAGGGGAACCTTCATATGAAATTTGAGAAAGATCCCATCAGTACTTCCTCAGAAATAGCGATAACAAACTTCAATTGTCAAAATCCAAGATGGCTGCCTGTCGGCCATGTTGTTATCCAATTGGTCTCAAAACGCAATATGCATAACTAGGCACCAAGGGGAGCCTTCATATGAAATTTGAGAAAGATCCCTTCAGTACTTTCTCAGAAATAGCGATAACAAACTTCAATTGTCAAAATCCAAGATGGCTGCCTGTCGGCCATTTTGTTTTCCGATTGGTCTCAAAACGCAATATGCATAACTAGGCACCAAGGGAAACCTATATATGAAATTTCAGAAAGATCCATTCAGTACTTTCTCAGAAATAGTGATAACAAACTTCAATTGTCAAAATCCAAGATGGCTGACTGTCGGCCATGTTGTTTTCCGATTGGTCTCAAATCGCAATATACATAACTAGGCACCAAGGGGAACCTTCATATGAAATTTGAGAAAGATCCCATCAGTACTTTCTCAGAAATAGCGATAACAAACTTCAATTGTCAAAATCCAAGATGGCTGCCTGTCGGCCATGTTGTTATCCGATTGGTCTCAAAACGCAATATGCATAACTAGGCACCAAGGGGAACCTTCATATGGAATTTGAGAAAGATCCCTTCAGCACTTTCTGAGAAACAGCGATAACAAAAATTGTTTACGGACGGACGGACGGAGGGACGGACGGACGACGGACCACGGACGCAGGGCGATTTGAACAGCCCACCATCTGATGATGGTGGGCTAATAAAAATACATATGTAGATGGAAGACTAAAAGAACACCCTGTAGGCAGTTATCAGATTTATTTGAGGGCAAAATTTTTAAATAACACAATGGGAATACTTTCTAGAAATATATTCTTATAAAACAGACAACAATATACATGTACAATGTATGCCAGATTTATCCATTTATAGTAGTGATAATGACTATATCACCACTTACTTCATATGGAAGTTACATTATTCATTTAATATTCACATATGTCATCAAACCTATCATTTACAACAACTTTCCTCAATGATCACTTTCACTTTCAGCATCAGAACCATAAAACAGCTTGGTATATGTCTAATGAAGCTACAGATGTATACAGAACAAACTGTAGACTACACATTTCACTAAAGATAAGCCCATGCCTGACAATAAGCCCACCCCATGTTGAATTAGCAGCAGTGAATCAGTATTTCTAAAACCACTCTAAAGCAAATATTTTTTTTGCAGCAAAGCACCATATTATTTCTTGGATTCATGAACAGAAACACTTTTTGGCAATAGTGAGCAATATATTTGGATACCCAATGTGTTTTTTTTTCAAATTTACTGTACAGCTTTTTTACTTGCACTATGCAACATAAATTAAGGAGCAAGAATAGGCCCAGATATCATTAATATTTGCATTTGAAAATAAGTTTACTTTTAGTAATACATTTGTAATGCTATTATTCCAATTAATGTTTGAAGAAATACATCCATTTGAATACTGTACTAGTAAATTAGACTGAGAAAAAATGAAGAAATTCTCATTTGTTTCAATAACTGGACATGCAGTGTTACTTCTGGATGTACGTAGAAAATAATTTCTATAGACTCAGACTCTCGACCTTGTTTATAAAATACAGTACTACTAAGACTCTCGACCTTGTTTATAAAATACAGTACTACTAAGACTCTCGACCTTGTTTATAAAATACAGTACTACTAAGACTCTCGACCTTGTTTATAAAATAGAGTACTACTAAGACTCTCGACCTTGTTTATAAAATACAGTACTACAAACAAAAGTGGCACAGTGATATCAACTGCTTTAGATCAATTTGTGTCAAATAATGACAAATTTTCCAAAAGTTCCAAAAAATGAAACCTTTAGATGAATTTAACTACTCGCAACAAATCCTTGATGCTCAATTTGTGAAATGAAATTATAACAAAGGTAAAGTGATTGATAGTATTTGTTTCTATACAAGAGTAAATCATATATACCTGAAATTCATACTTCGGTATAAATACACATAATTTACTACCATTAAGGACATTCTAAGTTACATACATGTATCACACATTCACACATAATCTTGACGCTCAAGATATTGGAGTTAACGATGATGTCTTTTTCACTATACTCGTCTGCCAATAAGAACAACTGTTTCAACCATTGGCCACTTTCCATTATGGCTCAAATTAGGAAACTCGACCAAATGATTGAATGCCAATGTAATAATCACTGTTGAGATGATCAGACCTCAAATCAACCGACCAGTCTCCTAATTAACCACTGATCAATAAGTCCTTTCACCAATGACCAGTCTGTTGATTAATGGTCAACTCCTCTCTTCATGGTGTATCAGCACTGCAGACACAATTCACGTATCACAGTGTCAGTTAATCATCTTGTGATAGGATTTGAGCGGTTCCACAGAAGGATCCCGGCCTCGGAATCGTCTGAATAATTCCTTAGCCTTCACAGCAGCAAGTGGATGGAAAAAGGAGTCACGTAATCTATGAGAAGAAAAAAAAAGAAAAAAAACTTTAAAAGGTGAAACAAAATCTGTTTTAAAAAACGAAACTACAAGAGCAATATTTGTTGTCATTAATTTTTACTTGTACTTGTTATGTCATTAATTTTTACTTGTACTATCAATTCATTCCTCTTTCTCCTTTAGTTGATACATTTAATATGCTTCAAAGAAAATTGAAAGCTGCTTGTGCAACTGAAATGCTCACCTGGGTCCCACTTCTTGAAGTACTTTTTTGTCAGGTTAAACTTCCAGCATCTTTGAAAACTTCTAACATGTCTAATGCCACCATCTGTAACAGTATGGAGTAAATATATCGTACAAAGAAGGGCAATTTTCATGTGTAAGCTGGGTGAAATTGTGTAGGTAGCACAGAAATATTTTATAATAAAAGAATATGTATGTATGTACAGGATGCTCAAATTGAGACATTGTGAATGTAACAACATTGGTGTGGGATGCTTACCTCTGACCAGACGAGATGGTAGGAGCTAGTCGCAAGGCCTTTTTCAAACTGATTCACATCAGCACAGGGATGGTTGTCCTCTACATCCAGTGGAATGGGCATGTATAGAGGCCAGATTTTCTCCAATGTCGTGTACCAGTTGTCATGGCTATATCATGGTAAATATAAAATAGAACTTGTCATGAATTGACGATGGCATGTAATGATCCAACAATTGCAAATACTGTCTTCTCATTTTCTGAACCTTAACTTTATTTATAATTCTTGTATATATCTCAGTTTTTTTTTTGAATTCTTGAACAAGAGGCCCAGAGGGCCTGTATCGCTCACCTGGATTTCACGAGATATAACAAGAATGAAGATTAAGTATATTTTTTCACTGGTATTGCTATGTCAATATATCATAGGCATTTTATATGGGTACGTGAGGTTTTTATGCCAAAAAAAACATTAATTCATGAAATGAAATTGACTTTTGGCGCAACCTCATAGGGAATCTGCTACCACACATGCAAATGTGAGTGATATCCATTGCTTAGTTTCAGAAAAGAAGTTGTTTAAACCAATTGACCCCTTTTGACCCTGCCCTCTGCACCCCGGGGGGGGGGGGGGGTCTGAGTTTCAGAGAAGAAGTTGTTTATATCAATTTAACCGAATTGACCCCTTTTGGTCCCAACTCTCAGCCCCCAGGGGGTTGGCCCTGTCATTTGTTCAATTTTGAATTTGTAACCCAAGGGAATGCTACCAGTTAAATATTAGAGATATCCATTGCTTAGTTTCAGAGAAAAAGTTGTTTATATCAATTCTGCCAAAATGACCCCTTTTGGCCCCGCCTCTCAGCCCCAAGGGAGGTCGGCCCAACTATTTGTACAATTTTGAATCCCGACCCCAAAGGGATGCTCACAGTCAAATATGAGCAATATCTTTTGCTTGGTTTCAGAGGAGATGTTACCCTCTTGGCCCCGTCCCTCAGGCCCGTGGGGTCAGCCTCACCATTTGTACACTTTTTAATGCCCACCCAATAGTGATGCTACCAGGCAAATATGAGCAATATCCTTGCTCAGTTTCAGAGAAGAAGTCGTTTATATCAATATAGCCCAATTGACCACATTTGGCCCCGCCCCTCAGGCCCCTGGGGGGTCAGCCCCATCATTTGTACAATTTTGAATCCCCACCCCATAGTGATGCTACCAGGCAAATATGAGCGATATCCATCGCTCGGTTTCAGAGAAGAAGTCGTTAATATCAATATAGCTATATTGACCCATTTTGGCCCCGCCCCTCAGGCCCCTGGGGGGTCAGCCCCACCATTTGTACAATTTTGAATCCCCACCCAATAGTGATGCTACCAGGCAAATATGAGCAATATCCATTGCTTGGTTTCAGAGAAGAAGTCGTTTATATTAATATAGCCCAATTGACCACATTTGGCCCCTCCCCTCAGGCCCCTGGGGGGTCAGCCCCACCATTTGTACAATTTTGAATCCCCACCTAATAGTGATGCTACCAGGCAAATATGAGCAATATCCATCGTTCAGTTTTAGAGAAGAAGTTGTTTATATCAATATAGCCCAATTGACCACATTTGGCCCCGCCCCTCAGGCCCCTGGGGGGTCAGCCCTTCATTTGTACAATTTTGAATCCCCACCCCAAAGTTATGCTACCAGGCAAATATGAGCAATATCCATTGCTCGGTTTCAGAGAAGAAGTCGTTTATATCAATGTAGCCCATTAGACCACATTTAGCCCATTAGACCACATTTGGCCCCGCCCCTCAGGCCCCTGGGGGGTCAGCCCCATCATTTGTACAATTTTGAATCCCCACCCCATAGTGATGCTACCAGACAAATATGAGCAATATCCATTGTTCAGTTTCAGAGAAGAAGTCGTTTATATCAATATAGCCCAATTGAACACATTTGGCCCGCCCCTCAGGCCCCTGGGGGGTCAGCCCCATCATTTGTACAATTTTGAATCCCCACCCCATAGTGATGCTACCAGGCAAATATGAGCAATATTCATTGCTCGGTTTCAGAGAAGAAGTCGTTTATATCAATATAGCCCAATTGAACACATTTGGCCCGCCCCTCAGGCCCCTGGGGGGTCAGCCCCATCATTTGTACAATTTTGAATCCCCACCCTATAGTGATGCTACCAGGCAAATGTGAGCAATATCCATTGTTTTGTTTCAGAGAAGAAGTCGTTTAGATCAATATAGCCCATTTGACCACATTTGGCCCCGCCCCTCAGGCCCCTGGGGGGTCAGCCCCTTCATTTGTACAATTTTGAATCCCCATCCCATATTGAAGCTACCAGGCAAATATAAGCAATATCCTTTGCTCGGTTTCAGAGAAGAAGTCGTTAATATTTATAGGGCCAAATTGACCCCTTTTGGCCCCGCCCTGCTGACCCCTGGGGGGTCAGCCCCACCATTTGTACAATTTTGAGTCCCCACCCCACAGGGATGCTTCTGACCAAATTTGGTCAAATTCTGATCACTGGTTATGAAGAAGAAGTCAATTGTTGACGGACGGACGACGGACGCCACGGTATGGCATAAGCTCACCTTGGTCCTTCGGACCAGGTGAGCTAATTATTATACATTGTATCAACATACATCAGCAGATCTCATGAATCATTTATACACTTGTTAATTACCAAGCTGAGGGACAATGGAAACAAGTGATATAACTTCCTATACAGTCACCTTTGTAACATTGATCTGTGAACTTTCAATACTTACGATAAATTGAGTTCCATGTCATATGCAATCTTAAACAGCTTATGGCATATGTCCCAACCTGCCATGTGCTTATTTGCTGCAAAAATGAATCAAAACAGTTATATATAAACAGTTATATATACACCATTTTTCATCTTTCTATTCAAATCTGCTCAATTTTCAGTTCAATTCACATATACATGTACATGTATTTTAAAACATTTAAAAGGGAAATTTACCAGGTAAACAGGGATATTGCTTTGTACATATCGTAGTTAGAGCTGTAATTATACCTTGTAATATGTTTTTGATGACTGGCATTGGGAGTTGTTCTCCAGTTTTAGCATGGCTGCTGATCTTCTGTAAATACTCAGGATCCAGTGTGAACTGCATGAGGAGGTAACCAAGCACAGTATCAATGTCCGACTCTGTACCATTATTGGACAGCATACTGTAGGACGTCTTTGACAAACATTGTTGCAAAAAGAATCCAAACTGAAAAGCAAACAATAGACCGTGTGAGATATACATCCAGTTTAGTTCCAGGATAAAACACAGACTAACTAGAACTGTACGACATGGGCTAATTTAATATAGTTCTATTATACTAAAATAAGGATATCAAAAATATAGAAATAAAAAAAAAGTTGCTATGTCTACTTCAAAATATACGTAAGTGTTTAAGGAATAAAGGCCTGTGTGAAATATATAAAGCAATCTGCTACATTCTTGAAATAGTGGTATTTAATGGGACAGAAACATTTCAAGCTTGTAGTCATCATTTAACACCACTGTCTAGAAGTCATCTACATAACACCACTGTCTAGAAGTCATCTACATAACACCACTGTCTAGAAGTCATCTACATAACACCACTGTCTAGAAGTCATCCATATCACACCACTGTCTAGAAGTCATCCATATCACACCACTGTCTAGAAGTCATCCACATAACATCACTGTCTAGAAGTCATCCACAGTACACCACTGTCTAGAAGTCATCCACATAACACCACTGTCTAGAAGTCATCCACATAACACCACTGTCTAGAAGTCATCCACAAAACACCACTGTCTAGAAGTCATCCACATCACACCACTGTCTAGAAGTCATCCACATCGCACCACTGTCTAGAAGTCATCCACATCACACCACTGTCTAGAAGTCATCCATATCACACCACTGTCTAGAAGTCATCCATATCACACCACTGTCTAGAAGTCATCCACATAACATCACTGTCTAGAAGTCATCCACATAACATCACTGTCTAGAAGTCATCCACATAACACCACTGTCTAGAAGTCATCCACATCACACCACTGTCTAGAAGTCATCCATATCACACCACTGTCTAGAAGTCATCTACATAACACCACTGTCTAGAAGTCATCCATATCACACCACTGTCTAGAAGTCATCCATATCACACCACTGTCTAGAAGTCATCCACATAACACCACTGTCTAGAAGTCATCCACATAACACCACTGTCTAGAAGTCATCCATATCACACCACTGTCTAAAAGTCATCTACAGTACACCACTGTCTAGAAGTCATCCACATAACACCACTGTCTAGAAGTCATCCACATCACACCACTGTCTAGAAGTCATCCATATCACACCACTGTCTAGAAGTCATCCACATAACACCACTGTCTAGAAGTCATCCACATCACACCACTGTCTAGAAGTCATCCACATAACACCAATGTCTAGAATGCCTGCTAGTAATCCCCATAATGCCCCTGTCTGTTAGTAATCCCCATAATGCCCCTGCCTGGCATTCACCCCCATAACGCCCTAGCCTGGTAGTTGTACCAAGAATGTCCCTGCCTGGTAGTCCTACCCATAATGCCCTAGCCTGATAGTCAACCTATCCTGCCCCTGTCTGGTAGTCATCCCCATCCTGCCCCTGCCTGGTAGTCATCCCCATCCTGCCCCTGCCTGGTAGTCAACCCCCCCCCCCCCCCCTGCCTGGTAGTCAACCCCATCCTGCCCCTGCCTGGTAGTCATCCCCATCCTGCCCCTGCCTGGTAGTCATCCCCATCCTGCCCCTGCCTGGTAGTCAACCCCATCCTGCCCCTGCCTGGTAGTCAACCCCATCCAGCCCCTGCCTGGTAGTCAACCCCATCCTGCCCCTGCCTGGTAGTCAACCCCATCCTGCCCCTGCCTGCTAGTAATCCCCATCCTGCCCCTGCCTGGTAGTCATCCCCATCATGCCCCTGCCTGATAGTCATCCCCATCCTGCCCCTGCCTGGTAGTCAACTTATCCTGCCCCTGCCTGGTAGTCATCCCCATCCTGCCCCTGCCTGGTAGTCAACCCCATCCTGCCCCTGCCTCTTGTGAGGATGTTGGACCCTAAATAAACAAACCTCCAGGTAGAAGGAGCTGACTCGGTGCCAGGACAAGCAGGGATCATTGGGATGTACTTCCATTGACTGGTAAGTATATGGTGTTAACACGGGATTATCACACCTTGCTGAAAAATAAAGATGCGGGTTAATATCTAACATACTGGGAATAAGTATCTATAAATATGATTAGCTGGATACTCTTTGAACATTGTTGAAGGTCTATTTTACTCTCAATTGGAGTTTACTCTCAATTGGAGGAACCAAAAAAATCAATGTTATCATAAAATTGCATCTACAATCCATTAAAGGATTCCCTGTATCGACAGTAGTGGTAAATAATGCTAGCTGAACCTTAAAGTTTGATATTCCATATACACAATAAGTTTTCTCAAAATTAGACCATATCCCAACCAATCACAGCTTGTTACAGCTTGGAAGTGCCACAACCAATAAGGTTGGTCTAACTACGTTTAAACATTATTTTCATTTAATAATCCAACATGGTTGATATTTACACATCATTCCATCGGGGAAAACAACCTCTGAGCTTGTATTTATATAGATCTTTATCAGAATAAAATTAACAGTTTGGCACAGAAGTTTGGAGGACTCGTCTTTACAACCAGAATATTCTACATTGCCCTAGAGCAGATAAGAAGATTTTTTTTACAAACCTCTTCCTGGTGCCATCCATACGCCTGGTAATTTTTCCGGCCGAGGAAATGGATCAAGGATATAATGACCAATTAATTTACCTAGAATGAAATTAAAAATGTATCATAGTAAAGACTTATTTATTTCATAAAAAGAGGTATTCATTAATATCAATTAATTTAATTAATTATTAAATAATGATGTGATTTTTTATTTTAAAGTTTTAAATATTAATAAATTTACAATATTCTAATATTGATACATGTAATTCGTTTCTTATTATTAATGATTTATTTAATATTAAAAAATCATTAATATTAAGGAGTGATTTTTTAATGTTGATAAATGAATTATAAGGTTAAGAAATGCTGTCATTGTTAACATTAAAAAAATCAGTACCACCATGTAGAAATTGGGGATTGCTTTCAGAACTCTATTTGCAGACATTGCTTTTTTCATGTGATTTTCTAAACTGTTTGATAATTTTGGCAAAAGTGTGTGACAGTCTTCTTGTCATATTCAGAGTCCTTACTAGTGTCTAATAAGAGCATTATTAATGATTGAAATACATTTTTGTGTACTACAATGTATATTTGTGTGATATCATAACTGCCATTCTCATTTCAGCTCCAAACAGGATCAATGTATACCCTTTTTAGTGTCATAGCCAATCAAATAAATGCATCTTATAGACATTAGTGAGTATAATGGAATGGTTGTTTTGTGCAATATATGTGATCTGCATGAGCTGCACAGGTTGTACAGAAACAGGCATTTATTCCCATGTTTTGCCAAAATATACAAACAGCTTACATGTAACAACTTACATGTCAAAAACAAGACTCATGGTTAACATGATACATACAACTGATCAAGATACGTCTGTTTAATTTCATCAATATTCAGTCAATATAACATTTGAAATTATTGCCATGAAAACATTCTTTTTGATGAGATTGATTTCTTACCTTCTTCATCGAATGCATCAAAAGCTGATATCTCTTCAGCATAAGTATAGCGTTTTTCAGAATACTAGGAAAAAAACAAGAAATTTTGATTAAATATATTCTTATCTGAATACTAGTTATATATCATTGCCTTCTTTTGAGGGCGCTATGGTCTGATGGTGTTGTCGAGGGATGGCATAGTAACCCAGCCATAGGGCGCTATGGTCTGATGGTGTTGTCGAGGGATGGCATAGTAACCCAGTCATAGGGCGCTATGGTCTGATGGTGTTGTCGAGGGATGGCATAGTAACCCAGCCACAGGGTGGTATGGTCTGATGGTGTTGTCGAGGGATGGCATAGTAACCCAGCCACAGGGTGGTATGGTCTGATGGTGTTGTCGAGGGATGGCATAGTAACCCAGCTACAGGGTGGCTATGGTCTGATGGTGTTGTCGAGGGATGGCATAGTAACTTAGCCACAGGGCGCTATGGTCTGATGGTGTTGTCGAGGCATGGCATAGTAACTTAGCCACAGGGCGCTATGGTCTGATGGTGTTGTCGAGGGATGGCATAGTAACCCAGCCACAGGGCCCTATAGTCTGATTGTGTTGTCGAGGAATGGCATAGTAACTCAGCCACAGGGCCCTATAGTCTGATTGTGTTGTCGAGGAATGGCATAGTAACTCAGCCACTTGGTGCTATGGTCTGTTCACTTACAGTAAAGCCTGTCAGTGTCGGACATTTCTGTTGTCTATATCCAGCACAACAGTGACATCACAATAGATTAAACTTCAATCTCGCCCTACATTTGAAGTGACTGGAGGAGCAGGCATATCGCCTCATAGTATCCATGAGTGTAGCCAATGAGAAGTCAGTATTCTGTCATGTGATGTACTAGATGTTTTCTTAACCTAACAGAAGTTCACTGCTGATTACTGATAATAAATGTAACATTGTTAAACATTATAATCCTACATCATTTACAATGTATCAATGTTCAAAGCCCATATGATCTTGTGTAATGATAATTAATATTCTTAAAATAAACAGAAAAATATAAACTCCATACATATTTTTGCCATTAAATGTCCTAAAATCTAGATTGATTTGAATTTGTTACAACATATCAATTCTTGACAAAGTAAAAGATTATATCAGCTGGAGTAGCATACCACAAATTTGATACCAAACAGCTGGGTGGCCAGTTCCATTGCACTCTCAACAACATTTTTGTACATAAAATACTTGGATACATCTTCTTCCCTACAATATAAAACAGTATCATTAACATTCTAGCATCAATACAGTAACACATACTGGTAAAGAAATGATAGCTCTGGTGAACCCTGAACCTGGGGAGTCACATACATACCGACAACTGTACCTGGGTATCACTGAGTCACATACATACCGACAACTGAACCAAGGTATGACTGAGTCACATACATACTGACAACTGAACCTGGGTATGACTGAGTCACATACATACTGACAACTGAACCTAGGTATGACTGAGTCACATACATACTGACAACTGTACCTGGGTATCACTGAGTCACATACATACTGACAACTGTACCTAGGTATGACTGAGTCACATACATACTGACAACTGAACCTGGGCATCACTGAGTCACATGCATACTGACAACTGAACCTAGGTATGACTGAGTCAGATACATACTGACAACTGAACCTGGGTATCAGTCACATACATACTGACAACTGTACCTGGGTATGACTGAGTCACATACATACTGACAACTGTACCGAGGTATGACTGAGTCACATACATACTGACAACTGTACCGAGGTATGACTGAGTCACATACATACTGACAACTGAACCTAGGTATGACTGAGTCACATACATACTGACAACTGTACCTAGGTATGACTGAGTCACATACATACTGACAACTGAACCTGGGTATGACTGAGTCACATACATACTGACAACTGTACCTGGGTATGACTGAGTCACATACATACTGACAACTGAACCTGGGTATGACTGAATCACATACATACTGACAACTGAACCTGGGTATCACTGAGTCACATACATACTGACAACTGAACCTAGGTATGACGGAGTCACATACATACTGACAACTGAACCTGGGTATGACTGAGTCACAAACATACTGACAACTGTACCTGGGTATGACTGAGTCACATACATACTGACAACTGAACCTGGGCATCACTGAGTCACATGCATACTGACAACTGAACCTAGGTATGACTGAGTCAGATACATACTGACAACTGAACCTGGGTATCAGTCACATACATACTGACAACTGTACCTGGGTATGACTGAGTCACATACATACTGACAACTGTACCGAGGTATGACTGAGTCACATACATACTGACAACTGTACCGAGGTATGACTGAGTCACATACATACTGACAACTGAACCTAGGTATGACTGAGTCACATACACACTGACAACTGTACCTAGGTATGACTGAGTCACATACATACTGACAACTGAACCTGGGTATGACTGAGTCACATACATACTGACAACTGTACCTGGGTATGACTGAGTCACATACATACTGACAACTGAACCTGGGTATGACTGAATCACATACATACTGACAACTGAACCTGGGTATCACTGAGTCACATACATACTGACAACTGAACCTAGGTATCACTGAGTCACATACATACTGACAACTGAACCTGGGTATGACTGAGTCACATACATACTGACAACTGTACCTGGGTATGACTGAGTCACATACATACTGACAACTGAACCTGGGTATGACTGAGTCACATACATACTGACAACTGAACCTGGGTATCACTGAGTCACATACATACTGACAACTGAACCTGGGTATCACTGAGTCACATACATACTGACAACTGAACCTGGGTATCACTGAGTCACATACATACTGACAACTGAACCTGGGTATCACTGAGTCACATACATACTTACGTGAACATGGATTCCTTCTGCTTTTGCCGGTAATATGGGATATCACACAATTTTAATTCATCCTCAAATCCATCTTCTTCAGCAAACTGTTGAAGTGCATCAAATTCTTCTTCAGCTTGTGGAAGGTATGCATTTCGCAGTCTGAAAATCAGGATAAAGATTAAATTATCATCAGTATCAACTTGGTTTTTGCAATGAGTCTCAAATTACCATTCAAAATTGTAGCATTTTACCACAACATTGTAAATAGACTGAGGTTTGGTTCTCTGGCCTTCTGATAGTCCCAAAAACACTGTTGTTAGCAAGTGTCATCTAAATTCCAATTAATTTTACCAAAAAATGACAACCATTTGTTGGCTGAAGTCCATGAACATTCTAGCCAAATTCTTGCTAAATTGAGAATTTTTAATGTGTTTTTTTATCAGATGGCAGTCATGGAGGTCATCTTGGATCTTAAACTGATCCAAAAATAACAAGACTTGGCCTGGATCACATCATGAGTATTTTAAATTTCAGATAAATCTGGCCATTACAATTGAAGAAGTAAAAATTGTTGAAAGTTTAAGCATGGCCAGTGGCACACTGCGCTATGGACAAAGAAGGATGAAAAAATGTAAATCATCATGTTTGTCAAAATACTATACACTAAAAACACTCAAATGCTCAAATTCCATTTATATCGTCAATATTAATCTACGTACTCTTCCACCATATTCAGAACTGTATCAACTGAACCTGCCATGGTATGCTCCATCATGTACTGAGCATAATTAGCATATCCAAGATCCTCTGCTACATGTTTTCTGAAAAGGAAATAAGTCAGCAGGTAGTGAAGGAATTTACGTTTGATATTTGTTGTTGGAATTGGCTAATTAAACAAGTATCCCTAGATTCAAAAATACTAAACAAATCAGTGCAACTTTAATATTGAATAGCATTTTCGCAAGAAGCTAGATATCAAAAGATGTTTATTAATATTTATTGAATTTCCATATCTTTCAGTAACCATAAAGTGAAAAGACACCAAAAAGGTTCCAAAATCTAGTTCTAGTTTTAATACATGATACGAACAGCAAAAATACATATATCTTGGCTTATTACCAGGCATGTGCTTATTGCAGGATAAATACAGAAAAAAATGCTTGAACAAGAAAACTTGTGATTTCAAAATCTGAATGTTAACAAACCACTAAAATCCATCTCATCATGATAAGTGTATGTGTACAAACCTAAATCTGACAATTTCGTCTATAATTCTGTGTGTGTCCAGGTACTGGGTTACAAAGTCTGTGGAGGACACATTCTTATAGGCATACCAAACGTTGTGCCTCTCCTCAGCATCCGGACAGTACATAAGAAACAAGTTATACACTGTATCGTTCAAGGTGACCTTCCAGGGACCAGATGTTGGATTTCTCCTGTACAAAATCAAAATCAGTGGTATAATCCTGGTTTAACTCAATCGATAATCAATGACTTTACTGTTTCTTGCTTTTGAGACTAGTGTACAAAGTCAAGGTTAAAGGTAACTTAAGGTCAAGAGAAAAATATACATCAACCATAAATGGTAGGTACACTTTTTTCACACACAATTTCGTACTCTTTTTGATCAATAGACAGAAAGAATTGATTCATGCATTTTGTCATCACCTCTGTCATATTATTTTATACCATATGCTGCCTTCTATGAAAGGTTATTTTTCCCATGTATTATTCACCTTTTAGTTATAGCTAAGCTACATACTCTGTATTCAAGTTATATATATATACAGTCTGTGTATGCAAGTGTGTGTGAAAGTTGTCTTTGTTTCTTTCTGTATCATGTAATTACTTTATGTGGAAAATCTGAATAAAATGTCAAAAGTAAAAAAAAAAAAAAGACATCCATGTGACTTCCTACGTTGTAACAACAATGATAGAAAAATTGGAATAGCAATAGGGTCGGGATAGGGAAGTCTCGATCGGTAGGGTCAGGATAGGGAATTCTTGATCGGTAGGGTCAGGATAGGGAATTCTTGATCGGTAGGGTCAGGATAGGGAATTCTTGATCAGCAGGGTCAGGATAGGGAAGTCTCGATCGGTAGGGTCAGGATAGGAAATTCTCTATCGGCAGGGTCAGGATAGGGAAGTCTCGATCGGTAGGGTCAGGATAGGGAAGTCTCGATCGGTAGGGTCAGGATAAGGAATTCTCGATCGGTAGGGTCAAGATAGGGAATACTCGATCGGTAGGGTCAGGATAGGGAATTCTCAATCAGCAGGGTCAGGATAGGGAATTCTCGATCGGTAGGGTCAGGATAGGGAATTCTCAATCGGTAGGGTCAGGATAGGGAATTCTCAATCAGCAGGGTCAAGATAGGGAATACTCGATCGGTAGGGTCAGGATAGGAAATTCTCTATCGGCAGGGTCAGGATAGGGAAGTCTCGATCGGTAGGGTCAGGATAGGGAATTCTTGATCGGCAGGGTCAGGATAGGGAATTCTCGATCGGTAGGGTCAGGATAGGGAATTCTTGATCAGCAGGGTCAGGATAGGGAATTCTTGATCGGTAGGGTCAGGATAGGGAATTCTCTATCGGCAGGGTCAGGATAGGGAAGTCTCGATCGGTAGGGTCAGGATAGGGAATTCTTGATCAGCAGGGTCAGGATAGGGAATTCTTGATCGGTAGGGTCAGGATAGGGAATTCTTGATCGGTAGGGTCAGGATAGGGAATTCTGGATCGGTAGGGTCAGGATAGGGAATTCTTGATCGGTAGGGTCAGGATAGGGAATTCTCAATCAGCAGGGTCAGGATAGGGAATTCTCGATAGGTAGGGTCAGGATAGGGAAGTCTCGATCGATAGGGTCAGGATAGGGAATTCTTGATCGGTAGGGTCAGGATAGGGAATTCTTGATCGGTAGGATCAGGATAGGGAATTCTCGATCGGTAGGGTCGGATAGGAAATTCTCGATCGGTAGGGTCAGGATAGGGAATTCTAGATTGGTAGGGTCAGGATAGGGAATTCTTGATCGGTAGGGTCAGGATAGGGAAGTCTCGATCGATAGGGTCAGGATAGGGAATTCTCGATAGGTAGGGTCAGGATAGGGAATTCTCGATCGGTAGGGTCAGGATAGGGAAGTCTCGATCGGTAGGGTCAGGATAGGGAATTCTTGATTGGTAGGGTCAGGATAGGGAATTCTAGATTGGTAGGGTCATGGTGATAGGGAATTCTTGATCGGTAGGGTCAGGATTTAATTTGCACATCCATCAGTGACAACTAAAGAAACAATTACAATTCAGATGTGAAATTGTCAGTAGCTCTGCAATACTTACGGGTTCAGCGATATGTAGTATAGCAGCAACTTGGGAAGTTTTCTGATAATTTCCCTGTCAGATATCGTGTGAACAAACAATCTCTTACATGCTGTGGCTCGTTTCCTGCAAACATCAAATGAATTTGTAATGATGATCCGATGGAAACGACCAAGAGAGACTGTAATGATGATCAGGTAATAACGACCAAGAGAGACTGTAATGATGATGGGGTAATAACGACCAAGAGAGACTGTAATGATTATCGGGTAATAACGACTAAGAGAGACTGTAATGATGATCGGGTAATAACGACCAAGAGAGACTGTAATGATGATCAGGTAATAACGACCAAGAGAGACTGTAATGATGATGGGGTAATAACGACCAAGAGAGACTGTAATGATGATGGGGTAATAACGACCAAGAGAGACTGTAATGATGATCGGGTAATAACGACCAAGAGCGACTGTAATGATGATGGGGTAGTAACGACCAAGAGAGACTGTAATGATGATCGGGTAATAACGACCAAGAGAGATTGTAATGATGATCGGGTAATAACGACCAAGAGAGACTGTAATAATGATCGTGTAATAACGACCAAGAGAGACTGTAATGATGATGGGGTAATAACGACCAAGAGAGACTGTAATGATGATCGGGTAATAATGACCAAGAGAGACTGTAATGATGATCGGGTATTAACGACTAAGAGAGACTGTAATGATGATCGGGTAATAACGACCAAGAGAGACTGTAATGATGATGGGGTAATAACGACCAAGAGAGATTGTAATGATGATCAGGTAATAACGACCAAGAGAGACTGTAATGATGATGGGGTAATAACGACCAGGAGAGACTGTAATGATGATGGGGTAATAACGACCAAGAGAGACTGTAATGATGATCGGGTATTAACGACTAAGAGAGACTGTAATGATGATCGGGTAATAACGACCAAGAGAGACTGTAATGATGATGGGGTAATAACGACCAAGAGAGATTGTAATGATGATCAGGTAATAACGACCAAGAGAGACTGTAATGATGATGGGGTAATAACGACCAGGAGAGACTGTAATGATGATGGGGTAATAACGACCAAGAGAGACTGTAATGATGATGGGGTAATAACGACCAAGAGAGACTGTAATGATGATCAGGTAATAACGACCAAGAGAGACTGTAATGATGATGGGGTAATAACGACCAAGGGAGACTGTAATGATGATCAGGTAATAACGACCAAGAGGGACTGTAATGATGATCGGGTAATAACGACCAAGAGAGACTGTAATGATGATGGGGTAATAACGACCAAGAGAGACTGTAATGATGATGGGGTAATAACGACCAAGAGAGACTGTAATGATGATGGGGTAATAACGACCAAGAGAGACTGTAATGATGATGGGGTAATAACGACCAAGAGAGATTGTAATGATGATCGGGTAATAACGACCAAGAGAGACTGTAATGATGATGGGGTAATAACGACCAAGAGAGATTGTAATGATGATCGGGTAATAACGACCAAGAGAGACTGTAATGATGATGGGGTAATAACGACCAAGAGAGATTGTAATGATGATGGGGTAATAACGACCAAGAGAGACTGTAATGATGATCGGGTAATAACGACCAAGAGAGACTGTAATGATGATCGGGTAATAACGACCAAGAGAGACTGTAATGATGATGGGGTAATAACGACCAAGAGAGACTGTAATGATGATCGGGTAATAACGACCAAGAGAGATTGTAATGATGATCGGGTAATAACGACCAAGAGAGACTGTAATGATGATGGGGTAATAACGACCAAGAGGTACTGTAATGATGATCGGGTAATAACGACCAAGAGAGATTGTAATGATGATGGGGTAATAACGACCAAGAGAGACTGTAATGATAATCGGGTAATAACGACCAAGAGAGACTGTAATGATGATGGGGTAATAACGACCAAGAGAGACTGTAATGATGATGGGGTAATAACGACCAAGAGAGACTGTAATGATGATTGTGTAATAACGACCAAGAGAGACTGTAATGATGATTGTGTAATAACGACCAAGAGAGACTGTAATGATGATGGGGTAATAACGACCAAGAGAGACTGTAATGATGATGGGGTAATAACGACCAAGAGAGACTGTAATGATGATGGGGTAATAACGACCAAGAGAGACTGTAATGATGATGGGGTAATAACGACCAAGAGAGACTGTAATGATGATGGGGTAATAACGACCAAGAGAGACTGTAATGATGATCCTATGATAACGTCCATTTACAGAGATTGTAATGATGATGGGGTAATAACGACCAAGAGAGATTGTAATGATGATCGGGTAATAACGACCAAGAGAGACTGTAATAATGATCGTGTAATAACAACCAAGAGAGACTGTAATGATGATCGGGTAATAACGACCAAGAGAGATTGTAATGATGATGGGGTAATAACGACCAAGAGAGACTGTAATGATGATCGGGTAATAACGACCAAGAGAGATTGTAATGATGATCGGGTAATAACGACCAAGAGAGACTGTAATGATGATGGGGTAATAACGACCAAGAGAGACTGTAATGATGATCGGGTAATAACGACCAAGAGAGACTGTAATGATGATCGGGTAATAACGACCAAGAGAGACTGTAATGATGATCGGGTATTAACGACTAAGAGAGACTGTAATGATGATCGGGTAATAATGACCAAGAGAGACTGTAATGATGATCGGGTATTAACGACCAAGAGAGACTGTAATGATGATCGGGTAATAATGACCAAGAGAGACTGTAATGATGATCGGGTATTAACGACTAAGAGAGACTGTAATGATGATCGGGTAATAACGACCAAGAGAGACTGTAATGATGATGGGGTAATAACGACCAAGAGGGACTGTAATGATGATCGGGTAATAACGACCAAGAGAGACTGTAATGATGATCGGGTAATAACGACCAAGAGGGACTGTAATGATGATCGGGTAATAACGACCAAGAGAGACTGTAATGATGATCGGGTAATAACGACCAAGAGAGACTGTAATGATGATGGGGTAATAACGACCAAGAGAGACTGTAATGATGATGGGGTAATAACGACCAAGAGAGATTGTAATGATGATGGGGTTATAATGACCAAGAGAGACTGTAATGATGATCAGGTAATAACGACCAAGAGAGACTGTAATGATGATGGGGTAATAACGACCAAGAGAGATTGTAATGATGATGGGGTAATAACGACCAAGAGAGACTGTAATGATGATCGGGTAATAACGACCAAGAGAGACTGTAATGATGATGGGGTAATAACGACCAAGAGAGACTGTAATGATGATGGGGTAATAACGACCAAGAGAGACTGTAATGATGATGGGGTAATAACGACCAAGAGAGACTGTAATGATGATCGGGTAATAACGACCAAGAGAGACTGTAATGATGATGGGGTAATAACGACCAAGAGAGACTGTAATGATGATCGGGTAATAACGACCAAGAGAGACTGTAATGATGATGGGGTAATAACGACCAAGAGAGACTGTAATGATGATGGGGTATAACGACCAAGAGAGACTGTAATGATGATCGGGTAATAACGACCAAGAGAGACTGTAATGATGATCGGGTAATAACGACCAAGAGAGACTGTAATGATGATCGGGTAATAACGACCAAGAGAGACTGTAATGATGATGGGGTAATAACGACCAAGAGAGACTGTAATGATGATGGGGTAATAACGACCAAGAGAGACTGTAATGATGATGGGGTAATAACGACCAAGAGAGACTGTAATGATGATCGGGTAATAACGACCAAGAGAGACTGTAATGATGATGGGGTAATAACGACCAGGAGAGACTGTAATGATGATGGGGTAATAACGACCAAGAGAGACTGTAATGATGATGGGGTAATAACGACCAAGATAGACTGTAATGATGATCGGGTAATAACGACCAAGAGAGACTGTAATGATGATAGGGTAATAACGACCAAGAGAGACTGTAATGATGATGGGGTAATAACGACCAAGAGAGACTGTAATGATGATTGTGTAATAACGACCAAGAGAGACTGTAATGATGATGGGGTAATAACGACCAAGAGAGACTGTAATGATGATGGGGTAATAACGACCAGGAGAGATTGTAATGATGATCGGGTAATAACGACCAAGAGAGATTGTAATGATGATGGGGTAATAACGACCAAGAGAGACTGTAATGATGATCAGGTAATAACGACCAAGAGAGACTGTAATGATGATCGGGTAATAACGACCAAGAGAGACTGTAATGATGATGGGGTAATAACGACCAAGAGAGACTGTAATGATGATAGGGTTATAATGACCAAGAGGGACTGTAATGATGATCGGGTAATAATGACCAAGAGAGACTGTAATGATGATCGGGTAATAATGACCAAGAGAGACTGTAATGATGATGGGGTAATAACGACCAAGATAGACTGTAATAATGATCGGGTAATAACGACCAAGAGAGACTGTAATGATGATCGGGTAATAACGACCAAGAGAGACTGTAATGATGATGGGGTAATAACGACCAAGAGAGACTGTAATGATGATCCTATGATAACGTCCATTTACAGAGACTGTAATGATGATCAAGTAAGATATTTGTATACTGCTCCCTTGAAACACAATGTGAGCGTGCCTAGCTTGCATGCCCCGCTTTGTCAGTATAGTATGCCTTAAGCAAACTCCAAAATTCACTAAAAGTTTAGTATTTTTACCAAAAATAACCAAAAGCCTCCCCCTGATATAGTATGGAAGTAACCTGTATACATTATAGACATGTGTAACTAATAATGCATCGCAAAACAAGTATCACTAATTCTTGAAATTCTCCTAAATATGTCATTTTTACCTCAATCATCACTCTTTTTGAAAAGTAAAAGGAAAGTACATAAAAACCTGATTTATATATAATAGAGTTCATTCCAATAGAGGTATAAACTTATATGTTAATCAATTGGAGAAGCATTAATAATCTTATAATAATTTCTCAAAATCTCAGTTTTTAACCCCAAAAGACAGCAAACAAGAGGCCCTCAGGGCCTGCATCTCTCACCTGGATATTTCAGTAATCATGGCAAATAAAAAGTTGCATTTCAATTTTTGTTTTCTACCGTTTTTGCTGCATCTTCCAACTATGGTCTCCTTAGCCCAATAATGCTTTAGACAAAATTTCATCAAAATTCATTTAGTCATTTAGGACTACCGGGTAGTAGGGATTTAAAGGATTTACCCCCTTTGGTGTCTGAGTCATTGTTTATACCCTTCGGGCTAGGTGAGCTAAAAATTCAAACTCGATCCTGTAATCTGTAGGTTATGTTGAGATTACCATATATACTACAATGCAACTATACTCCAGCTTTGGTTGGAATAACATTGATATTTTTTGAACAACAGATCTAAACACAAAACTGTAAAGTGATAGTTAACACTGCTGCCATCACTGCCAGAAAATTAACACCATAGTCTAGCAAAGTTGCAGACGAGACAAAAACATCTGTAAGGTATTTCATAAGCAATATAGGTAATTTCTACTGCCATTATTACACTGCCATACAACCAGAACAACTAAGATACCTCCTCTATAACCTGTGTTTACTGTATTTCGATGTCCCCATTGTAGTAACTTTCATATGAACTGAATCTATATATCAAAAGACTTTTTGAGGAGAGGGATGAGTCTTGTATATTAAACCTTATTCAATATATCTATGTCATCAAAATTATGAAGATATTCACGAATTACTGTTTGAAAAAAAATACAGACAGAGGTCTATAAATGCTTTCAATAAATACTTACCCAAAGTCCTCAGATAATTCATGAAGTTTATTCAGAGAATAATTATAGTCTTCTTTTCTTTTTGGATTCACCTCTAGTCCTGCTTTCTGGCAATATCGCAGCATCATTTCTAGGAGAGAGACCTCCTCTTCTGTCATAGCCTCTCTTTGTGTGGTGTACAAATCCTATGATAACAAACACACCAGCTGACAGGTGACTAGCCAAGCCCTGATATTTACACATGTAATTGGTTTATTACAAGATTAAACAAAAGGATCTGAGCCTGATGGGTTATAATGACATATAAAACTATGGGACAAAGAAATTGAGAAGCTTCCACAACCTGATGATGAAGATCATCTTTACAAACTATTCTGTATTGAGAAGAAATACCTTCTAGAACAATAAATCCCTTAGGATCATGTCCAACATTATATCATCGTACAGATATTATTCCTTTCTCTGTAAATTCAATATTTTCTCTACTTTTGTGTTCTTTCCTCTTACACAAGTACCAGTTTCTACTGACATGTGGTAATCACAGAATATAACTGTACTTTTTAATTGTATGACATGGGCTTAAACACTGACCACCACAACAAAAATGGCAGAATGGAGACATCTCTGTGGACAATGGGGAGTAAACTTTCTCTGATATTCAGCATACTTACAGGTAATGTTGAATACAATGTTTATCTAAGTAATTCATATGATACAGCCAGAAAAAAAGCTATTTAAGAAATACCTGAATATTGATGTTCAAAATCTGCTGTGTCAACTATTTTGATCTTGTTTTGATAGAGGATGGCTATATCCCCCGAAACAACCTTATATCTAAAATAAACTTAATTTATCTAGAAGTTTACTGATTGTCATTTAATAATTATTAACATGGCAACCACATAAATGATATCAACCTTCATGTTAAATCATTAAATCAATAAAATCATTGATGTACACTGTATCATCTCTACCTATATCATCACTAGTAATGATTGATTCTAGTGACCTATCACAGAACACTGCCTTTTTCTCTGGTTGGGGAAGGTGTAATAGGAGTTAAGCTACACCTTTGCAGCATATTAATCCTCAAATAGCTCCCCCCCCCCCCCCCCCCAGTGTAAAAGTTAAGTACTATATTTATCCTCATATAAGCCCCTCCCCCCAGTGTAAAAGTTTAGTACTATATTTATCCTCATATAAGCCCCTCCCCCCACCCCCCAGTGTAAAAGTTAAGTACTATAATATTTATCCTCATATAAGCCCCTCCCCCCAGTGTAAAAGTTTAGTACTATATTTATCCTCATATAAGCCCCTCCCCCCCCAGTGTAAAAGTTTAGTACTGTATTTATCCTCATATAAGCTCCCTCCCCTAGTGTAAAAATTGAGTGGTTCACATATAAGCTCTAAAGATAAATACTATACTTTAACACTAGGGGAGAAGGGTTATTTGGGGATAAATATAGTACATGTACTAAACTTTAACACCAGGGGAGGGGCTTATTTGAGGATAAATATAGTACATGTACTAAACTTTAACATCAGGGGAGAAGGGTTATTTGGGGATAAATACAGTAACAAACATTTTCACTAGGAAAGGGGCTTATATGAGCATAAATACAGTACTCTTAGGTTATTTTTTCAAAATTGATGATCCTGGAAACATAAAGAAGAGGGCTTACAGTTTGGAAGCAAGATGTTTCTGGTAACACCAGAAAATGTTGAAATTGTAATTATCAACATATTTGATTCTGATTGGCTGGTCAATTTAGGTGGGCACGCCATTGCACTCAGACTCAGTATCAGGATGACTTTGCAATTTTGCCTCAGAAGAAAATCTTGTTAATTTTTTTATAGTTTTATTTTTCAACTATTCGAAGTGATTCCACTTATTTAACGAGTGTTAAGGATTAACTGGAGAACTTTGAATTACAACCATGAACAATGACCCAACTTGGTGGGAGTAAATTTTAACATTCTGTTGGTGAACGGAGCTTCTGGAATTGGATCTATTAGTTGTGAATATATTGCATATACATGGATTTTGAAATGTAAAGATATACGATTTAGCAATTAACATTTATTTAACTCAATATATTGATTAGACTGTGGTGAATTTCATTACAATTTTATTACAAAATGGCTACCCCTCTGTCCAAAGAGAAAAGTGGTACTTCCATGTCTAGTCATGAGATTCTACAAATCAAGCAAATTGGACAATTGCTAAGTTACTTAGAGTTGTGGCCCTTTATACAGGGCCAGAATCAGGAGTGTCATTTTTACAATCAGCAATCCCCATTGATGTTTAGAGATTGTCATCACTACAGGTGATCAGTTCCATAGTAGATAGTGTACAGACTGTTGTGTTCTGTACGAATGTCAGGAAATGATTCTGAATTTAGTGTATATAATCTCAGCGAGAACAATAAGGGCTTGCCGAGCATATTTTCCTAACTGGTTGATTTAAAGGGACATTCCATCATTGAAATGAGTTTTTCCTATAAAACAAACGTAAACGGGAATCTTGTATTTTTGTCAGATAGTCAAAGTTATAAACTTCACCGCAATACAACACTCGTGTCGGTGGAGTCGAGGATATATACTGTCGATAGTTGACTCAACAACCTGACAGGTTGGTAATGAAGTTCTGCTCGAAAATACACTTGCTACCTTGCTGACAAATCACAGACACTAAAACTAAATATAACATCATTGAACCACAATAAATGATTTTACATGTATACTGTGTATATCTGTCTTATCTTTGACCAGTTCCTTCATTTACATCCATGCACACATCAGTTTGTAAACAAGGCATGGTGCTCATAGTTATGCAACTTTGTGCATGAATAAGATAATGTTTGTGAGTAATATTTAGATTTTTTTTTTATATTCTTAACTCATTTACTAGCTATGTATGCTACTTTAACATAAGTAATTGAGGTAAAATGGGCTATAATTGGGGTTTGTCATCACAACAAAAACGAAAACACCTACATCACTTGCTATGCTGTGATCTGTATATGGTTGTCAGTGGTGTCATGTGATATCTAAATGAAGTGTAGGAGGCATATGGCTGAATATTCCTGTGCAGATGTAGAGTGGTAAAGTTTTGCCGATTTTCTGTACAAATACGATATTTATTTCATTACAGTTAGTCATAAATATGAGTGTAAGCTTCTTTTATTTATAAATCTTATAAATTTATGTACAACTCATCTGGTGTTCAAACTATGGGTTTTGATTTTGATTAAAACAGTCACTCTGGTTGATATTCAATTATGATTAGCTCTTTTGTGTTTCATCGTATAAATAGCCAATGAATTAAAGTTTTTATAAGAGGCCGGTTACTTGCAGTTTCCCAAAACTATTAATTAATCATAAATCATTAAGTACTGAATTAAGTATTCATCATATTGACCGTAATATACATTGGCTCTTTTACATGATTTCTTAAATTTGTTTTGTGATATTTGATTTAATTGAAACCATGTTCCTCTTCCGATTAAATTTCTTTTGGTGTTTGTACAATAATTACATAAAGGTCTGTGTAAGATGAATAACGAAGTATTTTTTCATTTTGAAACCTGCTTCATTAATTCAGCCTTTCTGCTATCTGCCCCCCTTTTGGCTGAGAACTGAGGTGGCCAAATTAACAAAAGCCTGACTGGATCCATTACATGATAGAGGACAAATGTCTGTAATGTTTGATACATTTCATACCTTCAAAATTGCATAAGCTTCATCTGTGTAGATATCATCAAGGGCCCTTTCCATCTGGGGGTCAACCTGAAAGTGTAGATGGAGTAAAAGCAATGAATAAAAACTGAAACAGTGTCCATCAATTTGTTTTATTTTGTTTAATGTCCTATTTACAGCCAGGGTCATTAAAGGACCAGCCAGGTGTTGGAAGTGGAGGAAAGCTGGAGTACTCTCAGAAAAACTACCGGTCTACGGTCAGTACCAAGCAACTGCCCCATGTGGTTTCGAACTCGTGACACAGAGGTGGAGGGCTAGTGATAAAGTGTAGTGCCACCTTAACCACTCCCGGCCCCTATCCATCAGAACACAGAATTAAATATTAATCTTAATATCACAACAAAACACTGAACAGGTAATTGTTGGTGTTACCTCAGTTATAGTCTGTTAATATAAAATCAGTAAAAGATACACTATATTCAAACCATAAATTTCTCTGCTTGATTTCTAACTCTGAAAAGATATTAACATATTTCTAAAATAATATATTAAAACATTACTCTACTTCCTATGAAAATTACAAATTGGAATTTTTCATTTTTTTTTGTAATTTTTAATTTACTATGATTTTCAGATTTATCATGCTTACCCTGGCCTTTGCATCAATGTAGGGCTGTGTGTTCTTGAGCCAAGAGAGAATCTGTACGGTATTGGCTGCTGTTCTCAGAGGCGCATGGAGGGCATCAACTGGTGCTACTACACTTTCAAATGTTCTTGGTTTTTTTGGTTCTGAGATATACAAGAAGTGTTATATATCAAGTTGTATTTGAAATCTATTATTTATTTATTTTTTTTTTTTTTGGGGGGGGGGGGGGGGGGGGGGGGGGGGGGGGTTACATAAGGAAACACCAGTGTTCTTTCAATATCATATTAGGTAATATATATAATACAGATATATCATGCATAATATTCAAAAGGCAAAACAAGGGCCCAATGGGCCCAAATCGCTCACCTGCAATGCAGTGATCTTTTCATATATGGATCCTGCAGTTATTTGAAAGCATGCTACAGGACCAATATAATGTCTCTCTGCACTTTGGCTATTCACTAAAAGTCATTTAAAGATTTAAGCATACTTGATCGACGTTGACCTTGAAGGTCAAGGTCATTCATTTGAACAAACTAGGTAGCCCTTTACCGCAGCATGCTACAGACCCAATATCAACTCCCTGGGACTCTTGGTTATTGAGAAGAAGTCGTTTAAAGATTTTAGCCTTTTTGACTCCTGTGACATTGAATGAAGGTCAAGGTCATTCATTTGAACAAACTTGAGAGACCTTTACCCCAGCATGCTACAGGCCAAATATTAGGTCTCTGGAACTCTTGGTTATTGAGAAGAAGCCGTTTAAAGATTTTAGCCTTTTTGACTCCTGTGACCTTGAATGAAGGTCAAGGTCATTCATTTGAACAAACTTGGTAGCCCTTTATCCCTGCATTTTACAGACCCAATATCAACTCCCTCGGACTCTTGGTTATTGGGAAGTCGTTTAAAGATTTTAGCCTTTTTGACCCCTGTGACCTTGAATGAAGGTCAAGGTCATTCATTTGAACAAACTTGGTAGCCCTTCACCCCAGCATGCTACAGACCCAATTTCAAGTCCCTGGGTCTTTTGGCTATTTAGAAGAAGTTCTTTAATTTTTTTTAGCATATTTGACCCCTGTGACCTTGAATGAAAGTCAAGGTCATTCATTTGAACAAACTTGGTAGCCCTTCATCCCAGCATGCTACAGACCCAATATCAACTCCCTGGGACTCTTGGTTATTGAGAAGAAGTCGTTTAAAGATTTTAGCTTTTTTGACCCCTGTGACCTTGAATGAAGGTAAACTTTATTCATTTGAACAAACTTGGTAGGCCTCCACCCCAGCATGCTACAGGCCCAATATTAGGTCTCTGGGCCTTTTGGTTATTGAGAAGAAGTTGCTTGAATGGAAAAGTTGATGCCGGATGGACGGCCGGCCGGACGCCACGCCACGGCATAAGCTCACTTGCCCTTTGGGCAGGTGAGCTAAAAAGGTTTTGCAGTGGAGAGTTATTCCCTTGTGAAAGAACATTTTTTTATTGTACATATTTATAGGATAAATAGAGGAGATCTAACAGTGTCTTCAGTAATACCAAATATATTTCACTCGTGGGGCTAATATTTTGATATTTTTCACTCGTGCACGCAGCACGAGTGAAAAATATCAAAATATTAGCCCCACGAGTGAAATATATTTGGTATTACTGAAGACACTGTTAGATATTCTGTTTATTACATTTTTTATCAACGAAAAACCTACCCCGTATGCTAACTTGGCCTAATATAAACAAACAAGAGATCCCAGAGGGATCTTGGCGCCCACCATTGAATGATCTTTATAGGTTCCATGTCAGATTGATCTTTTCTCTACTTTTCCCTTCTTCTAAGTCTTACTAATCTGTGTAAATTCAGAAACAGCCCTCTAGTACTTTTCAAACAAGGGGAACCTATATATAAAATTTAAGATTTAGCGATAAAGGCTGTCTGTTGTTTTCGGATTGGTCCCAAAATGCAACACCAGGGACCAAGGGGAACCTACATATGAAATTTGAAAAAGATCCCTTCAGTACCTTCTGTAAAATAGCGATAACAAACTTCAATTGTCAAAATACAAGATGGCTGCCTGTCGGGCAGGTTGTTTTCTGACTGGTCTCAAAATCCAATATGCATAACTAGGCACAGAGGGCAACCTACAAATGATAAATAGCGATAACAACCTTCAATTGTCAAAATCCAAGATGGCTGCCTGTCGGCCATGTTTTTTTTACGTTTAGTCTCAAAATTCAATATGCATAAAAAGGCACTGAGGGGAACCTACATATTAAAATTTGAGAAAGATCCCTTCAGTACTTTCTGAGAAATAGCGATAACAAACTTCAATTGTCAAAATCCAAGATGGCTGCCTGTCAGCCATGTTGTTTTCCGATAGGTCTCAAAATGCAATATGGATACCTAGGCACCAAGGGGAACCTACATATGTAATTTGAGAAAGATCCTTTCAGTACTTTCTCAGAAATAGCGATAACAAACTTCAATTGTCAAAATCCAAGATGGCTGCCTGTTGGCCATGTTGTTTTCCGATTGGTCTCAAAATGCAATATGCATAACAAGGCACCAAGGGGAACCGACATATGAAATTTGAGAAAGATCCCTTCAGTACTTTCTCAGAAATAGCGATAACAAACTTCAATTGTCAAAATCCAAGATGGCTGCCTGTCGGCCACGTTGTTTTCCGATTGGTCTCAAAATGCAATATGCATAACTAAGGGGAACCTACATATGAAATTTGAGAAAGATCCCTTCAGTACTTTCTCAGAAATAGCAATAACAAACTTCAATTATCAAAATCCAAGATGGCTGCCTGTCGACCATGTTGTTTTCCGATTGGTCTCAAAATGCAATATGCATAACTAAGCACCAAGGGGAACCTACATATGAAATTTGAGAAAGATCCCTTCAGTACTTTCTCAGAAATAGCGATAACAAACTTCAATTATCAAAATCCAAGATGGCTGCCTGTCGGCCATGTTGTTTTCCGATTGGTCTCAAAATGCAATATGCATAACTAGGCACCAAGGGGAGCCTACATATGAAATTTGTGAAAGATCCCTTCTGTATTTTCTCAGAAATAGCGATAACAAACTTCAATTGTCAAAATCCAAGATGGCTGCCTGTCGGCCATGTTGTTTTCAGATTGGTCTCAAAATGCAATATGCATAACTAGGCACCAAGGGGAACCCACATATGAAATTTGAGAAAGATCCCTTCAGTACTTTCTGAGGATTAGCGATAACAAGAATTGTTTACGGACGGACCGAGGGACGGACGGACGGCCGGACGGACGGACGGACGGACCACGGACGCAGGGCGATTTGAATAGCCCACCATCTGATGATGGTGGGCTAAAAAAGTAGTTCCCCCTGTCCAGGTGCTGACATATATGTCAGGCTTTCTGATTGGTCAATTATTTTGGTATTTTCTAATCATTAATTTGATTGGTCAAATCAGCAAAAGTGATATTTTTTCACTAGTGAAAAATATCACTTTTATAGAATGAATAATTTTTGATATTTCACTGGTAAAAATGTAATAATTAGTTATAACAAACTTGAACTGTCATCTTAAAATACCTTAAAAGTTTTATTTTTTCTGACCCAAATTGAAATCTTAGTTTTTGCGGCAGTTTACAACTTTTATTAGTATTGTCCAATCAAAGATGGTGGCAGTACAAACGCTGGTAATGACAGCTATGATTAGAAAGGCATTGGTGGCTTTCATGTGAGTAAATCTGTTGACAGATATGACCAATATTCTTGAAGTGATGTATTATCCTAGTTCTAATCACAAAATTAACGGACAGTGTCAAATGAAGCCATCTAAGCACAGTCGTAATGTAATACACCGACACACACCGCACGGTGACCAACTCCTTTCTCATCAAGCCCCAGGCCAGGGCTGCTACAGAAATCATAACAGGTGGTGAGGGTCTTTTGTTTACATAATCAGGCCAAGGGTCAAAGCATCCCGATTTTTCCAGGGTTTTTAAGACTATCGCATGTAATCCAGGATGGATGACACCTATGTTATATATCTGATAGACAACTGCAATGTGCTTAGCTGGTCAGACAGAAAATAACTGGTAGAAGATCAAGAGGCCTGCACCACTTAACTCATAGTTAATATTACGGGGGTATTTTTTTTCTTTATTTTGAATCTGTCTCCCCTAAAAATTAATATGCGTAAATATAAATTATAACAAACCTTCTAAAAATGAAGTGAAATGTGCGTCTACTTTTCTTTCAAAATCAAGGCTTAATTTTGCACATGCCCTGACCACTTGTTTTGGTGTTATCCTTGAAAACTGTGGGTCATCCTCAATTCTCAGTAAAGGGTTTGTATCTGGTGTGTCATTTGGTGTTTCTGGAAGGCTGCAATAAGAGAAATAGTTCTGTAACTCTTAATACGGTCTAGATTACTGCAAAATTAAATCTACTAATAATTGGTGGTAAATTTTGTCAGTTAAGTACATCTAAGGAACACAAATATTTTTCTTCTTCTTTCGAAAATAGATTCATATAGTGAAAATATCACTTGTAATAAGAGCGAAGCTCTTCGGGCAGCAAAGCTGCCCGAGAAAAGCTCTTTACCGTTAACGTGCACGTATGTACAATATTCTAGTCCAACTTTGCATAACGTCCTGCGGGATTGTACAGCCAGAAAAATTTCCGTCAGAAACGGAAACAGTAACAGTAAGGAGCCCGGTGCAGATGTCTGCAGAAACTGTTAACATAAAAAGTCTATATAACGTACAACCCAGTTGGTGTGTTCATAATGCTGACTAATTATTTTTATAAAAAAAATCTCTTATAGCGTGAGAATAAAATATAGCTTCAGTTATGGTTTCGAGGACGGAACTGGGAACATTCGGCATATTTCCGAAGATTGCCGGAAATTAACTGAGATGTTGCGATTGCATTTGGACGGAAAGTTACCGATAGTTAACAACTGTCAAAGGTCATGTCATATAAGGTCACATTCTCGTATTTAAACTGCGAAACGTTTATCACTATATTTTTTATGTTGTACATTGGCATACTAGCTAGCTTCGCTCTTTTCAGGCATTGCCTGTTTCATATTAATTCTACATGTCAGGATTGCGGATATTTCATAACATAACTGGTAGAAGAGAAAATGCGTAGATATTATAAGGACCACATTTGCTCTCTTTTGCCTTTCTGATTCTAACTGTTTACTCTTAAAAACACGATCCTTGAATTATTGTGTATTTTGATTTAACCTATTTTACATATCAATTCTTTATCGTTCCATCGAGTTGAGTTTGAAGGATGTTTTTTTCATTTGTATATCATCACTAGGCCTAACTACACTACATACATAATCTTAACCTCTGCTCTACAAACACATGTACAGTACCGGTTATTTGCCGTTGAACTGGTCATGGTTTACGTAAGAATAAAACTAATCTAACGTAATCATAATTTGAGAAATTGTCTTAAGTACGATGTCACTACACCTAATACATACGCAACGAAATATCTTAGACGTCTTATAGGTGCAGAGAAAGGCAAACGGCATGGTGTCTGTAGGCATTTCAAAGTTTTCCCAAGGACTACCGATCCTCGTATCACGGAGGCCGCCATCTTGCCTGTTGCGGGGGTCAGTGGATGTCGCAAATATATGTATTTGTTTTGAGTTTTCAAAATAATATTTTGTCATTATACATTACTTAATTCATTAATATATCAACCAAACGATAATGATTTTTTTTTAAACTTTTGTTTTTTATATCAATTATTTTGCGACATTTTAACCGGAAGTTTTTGTCTCTGACGTCATGGGCGGGGTAAGAGGGGCAAAATGGCTGACATAGTAATGTCATGTTGTATGTCTGACCAAGAAAGGGAGCAGAAAAGTCGAAGTAGGAGTATAGACAAAACTCTAGCCAAGGAGAAAATTCAGTTCAGAAGGACTATTAAGATTTTGTTACTAGGGGCCGGAGAAAGTGGTAAAAGTACTTTTTTGAAACAAATGAGGATAATCCACGGACAAAATTTCGACGATGAAGCCCTCCGAGAGTTTAAAGTTGTCATTTTTGCAAACATTGTGAAAGGTATGCGTGTTCTTATAGATGCTAGAGACAAATTAGGAATACCTTGGGGAAACGAAGCTAATGCGAAGCATGCAAGCTATGTCTTTAGTTATGACACAAACAACAAATTAGATGAGACAACGTTCTGGGACTACGTCGAACCGATGAAGAATCTCTGGGGAGATTCTGCTATTTTAGCTGCCTTTGACAGAAGACGAGAATTTCAGCTGGTGAGTGCATTGACATGTAATGAAGTATTGATGGTCGTTGTGTAAATGTTGATATGAAAATATCGGATGACAATTGTGTTTTAATCACTTAAATATCCTATATTTTTAAGTATTTTTTCCCTGATGTCTGCATGCATGATGACACTAGTATACTAGACGTCACAACAAAATACAATGATGTACATATTTGGCGGAAAGACTTGCATATGTGTGTGTGTACATTTATTTGTATATTTAAAGGGGAAAGTATAAAAGTTAAAACAAGACATACATTGTACATAAAAAAAATATATAAAGCATTTTTGTTGCATCATGACACAATCACCATTTGCCATCGAAGATGTACATGTTCATTACATATGTAAAGTACATTGACATTGAAAGATATAAACCTTATGTAGAAATACTCATCTGATGATCAACTATAATGTACCAGAAAAAACACGTTTTTCACATTGTTTTTCTGTGAAAATATACTACTTTTATGTATCTCTATAACCAATTTAACATGTATCTGTATCCTCTCACTGTGCAAAGTTGTAGAATTCTTTTTGGTTTGTTTGATCCCACAGGAGTGTAAAAATCCACTTGCCTGTCATTCTGGGCAACAAAAATTTGAGTTTGAGCAAACAAAAATCTTCTTACTTGCTGGCCCAAGTAAGATGTTTATATCTCTCACATGATTTTCATGTTCTATATATATCTGAATTCTGTGTAAATAGGAATTTACCAGAATGACAGTAGTGAAGAAGTATATGTTAAAATATATTAAAATAAACAATCAGTAGTTAAAATATTGTCAATTTGCGTTTTTTGTAAATCAAATTTTCAAGATGGAAAAAGAAGTTAAGGTTGTTGGTGGCACTTTTAGGCCTTCACTTCACAAATCATATTGAAATGCTTTAAAGACTTTCAAGCTGATGAAAATAATAGAAACTGCATATCTGAAGTATGAAATAATGTTAGAAAGAGGTTACTAATTACTGTTCTTATTAGTACAAGGAACAAAAAAAAAGAGAAAAAATCTGTAAAATTAAAAAATTAGAAAGAAACAGAAAATGACAGAAGATATTATATTAATTTAAATAACAATATTTATGTATACATAGTTTTCCTTCGCTTATTGATTGTAAATATTTTAAATCTATTAAGTTTTAATGATGAAACTTTCCATGAATAACTCTTGATATGGACTTTTTATATATATTATTGCAACAAAACAGTATGCTTTGTGGCAAGAAGAAATTGCAGATATCTAATTATTTTATATAAAATGTAATGCAGATTACAATAATTACTATTTACATATAGATGTAGTTATTTTTTTTGCTTATTATCAATTAGCCAATTTACAAAATAGAACTGATATAAAACAGCAACCATAGAATGCCATTGAAAAGAAAAATCACTTGTGAAAAGTACCTTGGTGTCAATTTCAGGATCTTTGTATTTCTTAACTACAATTTTACCATGTACTCTGTACCAACACTGGTATATCCACATTTAGGATGTACGAACACTGGTATATCCACATTTAGGATGTACCAACACTGGTATCCACATTTAGGATGTACCAACACTGGGATCCACATTTAGGATGTACCAACACTGGGATCCACATTTAGGATGTACCAATACTGCAGGTATATCCACATTTAGGATGTACCAACACTACAGGTATATCCACATTTAGGATGTACGAACACTGGTATATCCACATTTAGGATGTACCAATACAGGGATCCACATTTAGGATGTACCAATACTGGGATCCACATTTAGGATGTACCAATACTGCAGGTATATCCACATTTAGGATGTACCAACACTGCAGGTATATCCACATTTAGGATGTACCAACACTGCAGGTATATCCACATTTAGGATGTACCAACACTGCAGGTATATCCACATTTAGGATGTACCAACACTAGTACTGGGATCCACATTTAGGATGAACCAACACTGGTATATCCACATTTAGGATACTACTTGGAAATCTGGTCACCTTTGATTCCAAAAAAAAGATATCAATCAATGATTATTGAAAATGTACAGAAGAGAGAAATCAAGAAACTAATAATGCTCCAGGGCCTATAGCCACGCTGGAAAGGTCAAAACTATAGCTATATAGGTCCCCACAATTCAAGGGGAGGGGGGCAGTCATCTCCGAGCAGATATTATTCTCTATATTTCCTCCCTAAAGAAGATTTTATAAATAAAATAACATATAGTTACACTAGTGAACAGGATAATTGATATAAATAAAGTACATACAAACATGACCAAAAAAAAATCATATATATGTTTAGTGTCTTAAGTTATTTAAGCACTTTACAAAATCTTTTTCAGAAGTAGAGTTGGAACACTTATATTAGTAAAGAGTGTTTGTCATTAAGAATACTTCAGGTAATCATTTGAAATATTTGTTTAGCAATTTTGAAACATAATTAACTGATCGATACCAGCTGTCAAAAGTCTGTTAACTCTGACATATTAATGACAGTTCTTGTATAATTTTGTCACCAATAATCAGTATGTGAAATAATTCGTGACAGTTGTTATATAATTTTGTCACCAATCAGTATGTGAAATAACTGAGAATCTACACGAGAGTGTAAATAAACATTGAATTTAATTTCTTTTAGCTTGTATAGTGTTATATATAGTGATTTAGTTTGTATAGTGTTATATAGTGTTTTAGCTTGTATAGTGTTATATAGTGATTTAGTTTGTATAGTGTTATATGTAGTGATTTAGTTTGTAGAGTGTTTTAGCTTGTATAGTGTTATATATATAGTGATTTAGTTTGTACAGTATTTTAGTTAGTATTTAGATTTATTATGTAAAGGGTTTTAGTTTGTACGGTGCTTTATTCATAGGGTTTTATTAGCTGTTAATAGGACGTTAAACTAAATAAACCAAACCAAACCATAGGGTTTTAGTTAACGTTTGTACAGTGCTTTATTAGTTATATCAGGGTTTTAGTTTGTAAACAGTTTTAGTTAGTACAGGGTTTTAGTTTGTACACTGTTTTAGTAAGCTAGTTTATACAGTATTTTAGTTTGTACAGTGCTTTATTCAATACAGGGTTTTAGTTTGTTTGTACAGTGCTTTATAGTTATATCAGGGTTTAGTTCGTACAGTTTTAGTTAGTATATATATACGTACAGGGTTTTAGTTTGTACAGTACGTGTTTTAGCTTGTACAGTGTTTTAGTTGGTACAGTGTTTTAGTTTGTACAGTGTTTTAGTTAGTATTTGGATTTATTATACCCCCGCAACAAAGTTAGGGGGGTATACTGGAATCAGGTTGTCCGTCCGTCTGTCTGTAGACGCATTTTGTCCGAACAAATCCTCCTAAACCACTGGGCCGATTCCAATGAAACTTCACACACATAAATTTAGTCATTACAGGGTTTTAGTTTGTACAGTGCTTTAGTCATTACAGGGTTTTAGTTTGTACAGTGCTTTAGTCATAACAGGGTTTTAGTTTGTACAGTGCTTTAGTCATAACAGGGTTTTAGTTTGTACAGTGCTTTATTAGTCATTACAGGGTTTAGTTTGTACAGCGCTTTAGTCATTACAGGGTTTTAGTTCGTACAGTTTTAGTTAGTATATACGTACAGGGTTTTAGTTTGTACAGTGCTTTAGTCATTACAGGGTTTTAGTTTGTACAGTGCTTTATTAGTCATTACAGGGTTTTAGTTTGTACAGTGCTTTATTAGTCATTACAGGGTTTTAGTTTGTATAGGGTTTTAGTTTGTACAGTGCTTTATTAGTCATTACAGGGTTTTAGTTTGTACAGTGCTTTATAAGTTATATCAGGGTTTAAGTTGGTACAGGGTTTTTGTTAGTTCAGTTTTTTAATGGACATATATATTTAATAGTTTCACAAGTCAAATGATATCACATTCCTTGAAGTTGAAGGGTCAAAAAATATATATATGTCCCTACGTATACGTAGCAACTCAGAAATCAAAACAGGAGGAAAACATATTTTTTCATTACTCTGAAAAACCTACAGAAAGGCATAATAGAAGTAGATTGTAAGTGTTTGTCTTTTCTGCCCATCCGTATGTACATCTATCTGTCTGTCTGTACAGAAACTTGGTATGTGTCTTTTAAAAAGTATTATAGATCCATTCCTCACTACATCGCTAATGCCAGAAGTTTTCCATCCATCAAGCCTTATGTTTGTGTAGAATCGTGAAGTACGTAACAAACACATAAGCTGTTGTTGGCTCAGGTTTATTGTCATTGACTTTTGTATGTATTCTATCATAACAGTAGCACAGACATGTTTATCACGTTTTAGAAAGAATTTCAGGTTTTATACACTGTAAATTATTACATTTAATGATAAGAGGGATGATATAATCATGGTATTTATTTTAGGTCCTTTGAGGGAGGCAGGTGTAAAGAAATTGATGCAGTATACATGTGTACAGTGTAATATCTGAGAAGTAGAATATCACAAGGATAAAAGATCTAGAATGTGATAAGTGTACAACATAGATCTCACTCCACTCAGTCTTAACTCTACAGTTTGGTGATCAGCAGTGTTGATGTAAAGCAGGCATGAGTTGGGCCTACATAGCTATCAGTCTATAAAATCTGATGTATCAGTGAAAAGCATGTCTGCCACATGTTTTAGCCCAGGATTAATACATTGTATGTCGATCGCCAGAGTTTGGTTGATGGTATGCAAAATATTACTACATATTTTTCGAAAAGATAGTGATAATATTACTACATGTTTTTTGAAAAGATACTGATACAAGTATATATATCCTTGAGATTTACATGTATAAAAGGGAAAAACACTAAGATCACCGATAGCACTTTCTTCTTCTCCTAGGTTCCTCATATTCCCTGTAGGGGTGTTTACTTGCTAAAGTCATTATGTTAATCATATAACAATCCTATTAGTAGTACAACATCATATATATTGGGGCCATGGTGGCCGAGTGGTTAAGGTGTCCCAACACTTTATCACTAGCCCTTCACTTCTGGGTCACAAGTTCGAAACCCATGTGGGGCAGTTGTCTGGTACTGATCATGACCATAGGTCAGTGGTTTTTCTCCTGGTACTCCCCCAGCTTTTCTCCACCTCCAAATTAAAACTTGGCACATCCTGAAATAACATCATATCGGATATCAAAGAAAATGTTGATGCTACATTATCTAATCGTAATCACAAACCTGGTTATAATTATTTGTATATATATATATATTTAAATAAAATGCAATAAATATGAAGGTAACTGTCTAATTTTGTAGGTTATTATTGTAAAACTACTAAGCATAACCATTATTATCAGAGGTATTATACTTTGTTCAGTTAATACTAAGTACTGTACAGTTCATATCATGCTGATGGTTTTCAAATAATTGATACAGTCATGCTCATATTTAGTTCAATTGCAAAGGGTGAAACGAACCTTTTTATATATCATTGTACAAAAAAAACTAGATCCTCTATATAAATTTAAGTATAAGAGGATTATTATTGCGATATTTGCAGTGGTGCTCGTGGTACAGTTCTAGTAGTGAACTGCTACAGTATATCAATAGAGTTAGCTGAAGATAGTGACAGATTTTTTAATTACTGGTCCAGGAAGACCGAAAGTAATATTTCTGTGAATGAACTAAATCAATTTGTTGATTAATCTTCATTTGTGTAAAGAAGATTTTTTAAAACCACAGGCAGACATGTATAGGTGGACATGTGATGTAGCATATGTATCATATACCTATATATATACATGGACATGATGTACAAGCTAGCACACACTTAGAGGATCTTAGACAAGTAATTCATACTGAAGGGTCGAAAGGATACAAAGTTAATGCCGTGTGTAATGAAAACAATTAGAACATATATATACAGACATAATGTAACATATATATACAGACATAACGTAACATATATATACAGACATAACGTAACATATATATACAGACATAATGTAACATATATATACAGACATAACGTAACATATATATACAGACATAACGTAACATATATATACAGACATAACGTAACATATATATACAGACATAACGTAACATATATATACAGACATAACGTAACATATATATACAGACATAACGTAACATATATATACAGACATAATGTTAAAAGTTTCTCACATTCATGTGAGATCTGACCCCAATTCCACATTTTCAAAGTCATTTCAGAAAGCATTGATGGAGTAATCTTGATAATGTTTTAAGCTCAAATAATGATTTCATTTCTTTAACGGAAAATCTGAAGAAACAGAATTACCCCTGGTCAGGTAAATTGGGGTGATATTTGAGCTGTGAAATATGTTTGTTTGTGTGATTCTTGATGTGCACATTATTTGTAGAAAGTCTAGGCCATGAGTTCCAGATAATGCTACTATTAAATAATGTTTGTGACATTGATGAATAAGACACATCTGTACCATTCTGTAGGCTCCTCACCTAGTCAATGTACATCTGGCAGTATAAATACATTGTTTAAGATGTGTATCAGTATATAACTAGACAGGTATACGTACTGTGTACAGGTAAATGAGATATATAGGTCACACTAACTTGTCTTTTTTGTCTCCTGTTATTTGTTGACTGTCTTTTCACATGGTTTACACAAGAGCAGGCTAGGGGTGTTATTTCATATTTGAGTGCTTGCCAGCAGGCTGATTTCTAAAAAGACTGCTGGTTTTACCTATTCCTGAATTTCATGAAGGTTAGAAAATTCTTTAGCTCTGGTCTGAAATGAAAAAAAAGGTACAGTCATCTAACTTAAGAGAAGAAAAAAAAAAGATTTTGAAAATGGGAAACAAAACTCACATTTTTTTTGTCAGTGTCAATAGCTTCACAATTAATGACTTAATAAGAGTGAAAAGATAGAAGCAAAAGAAATGGAGCATAAACATTCTTTTGATCTTTGAACATAGCTGTATAAGATATTGCTGTACCTGCGTGCATGCTTCATAAAACATATACATGCATACAAACAGTTCTCTAATAGTGATATCAGGAAGGAAATTTAATATTTCTTATTTACAAAATGTACTGGTCAAATGAATCTGTATATGAATATATAGGTACAATAATTTAAAAATTCACATAAAATTCAGATAATGAAGAGGATTACGGTAAGTTTAAGCTTCTTTTCTTGCAAACATTTGAGGTTGAAGTGTTTACTACTAGTTAATGTGGGGGCTTATGGTGTGTATATTCTCCATGAAGATTATATGTGTTGTCATACATTTTGTACTTATGATATATATTATTGCTCTAATCATGCTTCATAAGTTTCTGTAATTGTAAATATTTACACATCTGGCCTAAATGTATATATATATATATGAAAACATAAATAATATCCCCTCCTATTTATGGCTGGGGTATTTATATCTGGTTTTGTGAATAATGGTTTTAACTTGGGTTTCGGCAGCTGCTTTTGATCAGCTGAAGCAAAACACTGAAATTTGTTACTGGAATTTATATGCAGCAGATCTATACAAAACACTTCATTATATGTTCAAGCTAATTAAGGTCATGATACTATTGTGAGGAATGTTGACAAAAAGGGTACAAAAATCAGAAGATTCAGAAATTTTGCAAGGCCATTTCATCTTTTTGTTATTATTGATTTCTTAAATCAAAACAGGAGATGGTGCCAAGATTGATACAAAATTCAAAAGCATGATGTGGGGGATTCTGGAATCATCATCATTATGCCATGAAATTAAAAAAATGAAAATTTGCATAAAAAAAAAATCAGCATTGAAATACCGGTCAGCGTTTGATAATTGATAAAGAAGCTATGTGATTAACCCAATTTAGTTTCTGATATTGTAAAATTTCTTACAAATATTTATGGTCAGTGATACATTCTAATACTATTTTAACCACATATAAGTCGATACTAGTACAATATAAATAATAATATATGTTATTGGTTAAATTAATGGATGACAGCACTAAAGTCATATTGCCTAAAGCAAGTTGTATGTGTATTGGGAAGAATGTCATACAATATTGTATAAATAATAACATACTTAGGTCACCTGATCATGAGCAAAGCTCAGTGACCCTTTCCAATCTGGCTTTGTCCGCCGTCCTCCGTCGTTGGTTATCATTTTACATTTTCGATTTCTCGGAAACTCCTGAAATATTTTTTATGAAATTTTGCAGAAACCTTCCTTGGCTAAAGGTCTTATATGGTCCCTACCCCTCAAGGCCTGAGGGGCGGTGCCAAAAGGGGTCAAATTGACTGATATTTCAAAAAGCTTCTTTTCAAGACCCAAATATGGCAGAATGATATACTTTTTATGGATGGAAGGTTGTTATGGTGCTTTGTCAAAATTGTTCAGTTTCATAGCCCCTGGATGTCACGTTCCCCTGGGATAGGGGTAAAATTTACTATAGTTTATATAGGAAACTCACATATTTTAGCGTACTGGGTAATTTGTTTCATTTTCATTGGAAAATGGTCAATATTTGGTCAGGGCTAACTTTTCTCAATGACATGTTATCAGAGAATGTCAAGGTCAAATGTACATGTGCATGCCTTGCTATGGGGTCAAAAGTAGGTCAAAAATAAAAATCTTCAATGGAGTTTTTTTTTCTTGGCATATGAAAGAACATAAACCACATCTTTGGAAAAAAAAATGCAAATTTTTTCCTGCCAAAATTTAAAAAATCATGCACCCAAAATTGCACATAAAAGGTTTCTGCTCTTTACACATAAAGGCTTGATGTTTGGCACAGCGATAGCATGTATAGCTGGCTACAAATGTTGCATATCTTTGACATTTACCTTCATTCAAGGTCACGGGGGTCAAATGATGGGGGAAAAAAAGAAAAAATTCAAAATTCTTTCGAAATGATTATTTTTGGACACATTTTAAAGAACCTGCTCTTCTTAAGGTTTGGGCATTGTTTCAAGGTTTAATCATCAATAATGATGCTTAAGCTTGTAGATATGGCAATTTTGGGGAAAAAAAGACAAAATTAATTAAAGAATGAATTGCTTCAAAATTGCAGATAAAATATTTCTGCTCTTTTATCTATACACATGAAGGCTTGATGTTGGCACATCGATAGCATGTTTGGCTGGCTACAAATGGTCATTCAAGGTCACGGGTCAAATGATGAAAAAATAAAAAAAAAAAAAAAAAATTCAAAATGATTTACATGTATTTGCATCACATTTTAAAGAACCTGCTCTTCTGAAGGTGTGTGCAATGTTTCAAGGTCAAATCATAAAAAGTGACACACAGATATGGCACTTTGAAGAATGTTTTCCTTTCAAAATTATGTAAAAATTGCAATTCAAATGGTTTTCTTTCATTACTGTGACACATATACACTTGATAATTAGCAGCTACAGCATGAGTTGCTGGCTGTAATAGTTATGCAAAAAGTTGACATTGACCAACAAAGTTCAAGTCACAGTAATCAAATGATTGGTCAAAGAACTTAAGTGACGAGAAAATAAAGCGAAAACATTGCTATATAAGAAAGCGACCATCAGATCGATAACATATGAGATCATTTCCTGGATGTAAATTCGATGTTTTGGGTCAAATTGATTGGAATTTCTAAAATCTGTTCAACACCAATGGCCAGATTAAATCAAATACTCTTCATGGATGAAAAGGTCTTAAAAGTAACTTATCAAAATTGTAAATTTCATGGCCCAAAGGTTTCATGTTTCTCCCTGGAGAGGTGCTAAACTTTACTAAAGTTTATGTAGGAAAATCACATTTTAATGGAAATGATTCAAATTTGGTTAGAATTATGAGGAGGGGTAAAACTATACTACTACAGTGAATTACCAAGGAAGGGTAACAGTGTAAATATAGAAGATAGTTATATGTTTAAGACTCAGGTGACCATTAGGCCCATGGGCCTCTTGTTATATTTATTCATGTGGTATAATTTTTTTCATATTGTACATATCGAACCACATCATCATACATGTGTAACAGACATAAACAGTCAGGGACAGGTACCTGTAAATAATAACCAATGGTCTGTTGTTTGTGACACTTAGGTAGAGACAACAAATGTCTCCTAATGTTTTCAAATGCATTTTATCTCCTTTAGCTTGTTCTAAGTTGAAAATTTGTAAGATTTGTAAAAATATTTAACTTAGAAGCAACAATAGAAAACTGTGCTTGCTTTTGAAAACATCAGTTTCCTTTGTCAAGCAAATAGTGCAGTCATCGGAAAGGATGGTTGAAACATCACCCTAACTATACACTTTGGCCTATTCACCATATAGTGAATATTGGTCAAGGATCTTTAAGTGTCCTCCTTGTAAGTTATGTTGCTTAAACTACTAAGGTAGTCCTGATCAGGTATGGGCCACTATATCTACCTGTACCTATATAACTGTAATAAAATACTAAGGTAGTCCTGGTCAGGTATGGTCACTATAGCTACCTGTACCTATATATATAACTGTAATAAAATACTAAGGTAGTCCTGATCAGGTATGGCCACTATAGCTACCTGTACCTATATAACTGTAATAAAATACTAAGGTAGTCCTGATCAGGTATGGCCACTATAGCTACCTGTACCTATATAACTGTAATAAAATACTAAGGTAGTCCTGATCAGGTATGGGCCACTATAACTACCTGTATCTATATAACTGTAATAAAATACTAAGGTAGTCCTGGTCAGGTATGGGCCACTATAACTACCTGTATCTATATAACTGTAATAAAATACTAAGGTAGTCCTGGTCAGGTATGGGCCACTATAACTACCTGTACCTATATATAACTGTAATAAAATACTAAGGTAGTCCTGATCAGGTATGGGCCACTATATCTACCTGTACCTATATAACTAATAAAATACTAAAGTAGTCCTGATCAGGTATGGCCACTATAGCTACCTGTACCTATATATAACTGTAATAAAATACTAAGGTAGTCCTGATCAGGTATGGCCACTATAGCTACCTGTACCTATATAACTGTAATAAAATACTAAGGTAGTCCTGATCAGGTATGGCCACTATAACTACCTGTACCTATATAACTGTAATAAAATACTAAGGTAGTCCTGATCAGGTATGGCCACTATAGCTACCTGTACCTATATAACTGTAATAAAATACTAAGGTAGTCCTGATCAGGTATGGCCACTATAGCTACCTGTACCTATATAACTGTAATTAAATACTAAGGTAGTCCTGGTCAGGTATGGCCACTATAGCTACCTGTACCTATATATAACTGTAATAAAATACTAAGGTAGTCCTGATCAGGTATGGCCACTATAGCTACCTGTACCTATATAACTGTAATAAAATACTAAGGTAGTCCTGATCAGGTAGGGTCACTATAGCTACCTGTACCTATATAACTGTAATAAAATACTAAGGTACGTAGTCCTGATCAGGTGGCCACTATATCTACCTGTACCTATAACTGTAATTACTTATAAATACTAAGGCAGTCCTGATCAAGTATTAGCTTCTTCATATGGGCTACTAGTGCTTGTACATGTAACCTATAGCTGTATATATACGATAGTCTTGGCTGGTATCAGGTGGGTAGTGTAGTACAGCTTCCTTCAATTCAAAGTTGGTCATGTTATTAAACTCAAGGAAAAGCTTATTAATTACTTGTCTTTATGAAAGTGATTAAATTTGCTGAATGGCATTCTGTAGTTGCTTTGATAACAATTTAAGTAATTTTTAACTTTCATTAAATATGTTAATGAGGTACAAAATCTTAATGTATTACATACATGTACATTTTATTAACATCTGAAATGTGATATATGTCAACTTTATTGTAAGTTTGTAGGGAATTTGAAATTGTGCTATTGTGATATGGCTGGCTGTGTCTATCGTCCGTGACTGATTTGAAGGTCTAACATTTAATTTGGGTGGCACACTTATCTATAAAGCCTATGCACCAATTACTAAATAGTAAATATACAAGATGTATATCCCTGCACATTTAATTTAATGGCATGGCGTGATGATTATTAATTAAATCAGTACTTAATTCAAATAGAACCCACACACTTACACCCCAAACTGCACCGTGTTAACATGTATGACTCAAGTGTATAGGCTAAACCAAAGCTACTATAAGATGTTTATAAAAATGTGTTAAAATAATGTACATGTACAACCGGTGACAACCATCAGTGTCAGCCCCAAATCATTCTAAACAGCACCTCCTATGTTTGTGTGTTCCGTCACTTTGTCAACTAAACAGTTTTTGTACAATTCACTACTGCAATAGAGTTTGATAAATGAGATTCATTTTTGTTTCATTATAGACAAAAGGCCTTTTGTGGAGAAAATTGTCTCAACAAAGGCCTAATTTTGGCCAATAAATGTAAATTTATTTTATACTGGTATATGTATGTTTAAAGCACAGTTTAAAGTTATGAATTATTTTGAGCACAATAAATGTCATATAGGCACATGCAATGATAACAGTTTTTTCTTTTGTATCTTTGGCACAGATTTTGTCTGAAAAAAAAACTTGTGAAAAAAAATGAAAGTGAACTTTGTATCTAAAATGATGTGTTTGTTTTCCCACAGGGTGAGTCACTGAAATATTTCCTGGACAGCCTCCATAGGATCGCACAGAGAGTAAGCATCTCCACTCACTAACACAATTCAGATTTTATCTGTAGAAACAAATCTTGTTCAGCAAGTTTCCAACACATTATAAAATTCTATTATTTTGAATACAATTATGTCCAACATGGAACACATGTCTTTAATATGTTGTGTCTAAGCTATTCATATCCTTTCATGGGTGAATTCCTTTGTAATTTGACTAAACTACGAAGTAATAGACGTATTGTTTAAAAAGTCTTATATTCAACTGGGTCCCGTCATGTTGTTGTGATGCACCAGTAGTCTTTAACAGGATTGTTGATTGGAAACAATGGTTGCGTGGACTGGCTGGATAAATGTCTATTGTAAAAATTTGGGCTAGAATTTGAAGAATTTATCAATGGAAAACTCCTGCAGAAATCTTGGTCTGTACAACTATTGCAAAATGTCCATGCAAAGCAACTGGTTACATTATTACAACTGGGCCCAGTTAACAACAATTGTAAAATCCAGATAAAATCATTTCTGGTTAAACTAACTTGACAAATTTTAAGAAAATATAGCTCTAACACTTGAGCTTGTCAGTCTCTTCATACCTGCCTGTTTTAAAGAATACACACACTCACTAAAGGAGGAATTGGAAGTAAAGGAGAAGTGAGATTCTCACCTAAGTGATTAACATAATCACCTTGTGAACAACTGGGCCCTGGTTGTGGCCTGTGTAAATTCCTCCAGCTAAGCTACTAGAGACCCTATTTTCTAGAATTTTATGCATTATATTTACTTAATTTCCTTCACCTGTATAAAGGCTTACATATTAAACTTGTAGAATTTTGTGATTTCCGGTATCATAAACAACAACTTACTTTCATGTTCCAGATTAACTTTATGTTAATGTCTTGACAATATCATTGACATACAATAATTACTCCACCCAAACATCATGAGATGGTGGGCTATTCAAATCACTTGAAGTCTGTGGATTGTCATCTGTCCACAAATATTTCTGGAAGGATATTCAAAACTCAAAACTTCATATGTAGGTTCCCCTTGGTCCCTTTTTGAGTTAACATTGTGCCCATTTGATTTTGATAAAAAAAATGCCCAACAGGCAGCCATCTCAGATTTGGACAGTTGAAGTTTGTTATCCCTATTTCTTTATATATTTCTTAAACTTGACGTGTAAGTTCCCCTTGGTCCCATATTGTGCATGTAAGATTATGAGTGATTGTACGTGCATGTGATAATATAACAAAATGGCAGACAGGCAACCTTCTTGGATTTTGATAGTTGAAGTTTGTTGTTGCCAATTCCTGAGTAGTACTTTCACTTGCTTTCAATTGAAATGATTTAAGAGGGAAGAGTAAAGATGAGAAAGGTAGAAAAAGATCAGTTATACATTGACCCAATAAAGATCCTTCAATGGTGGGTACAAAGATCCCTCTTGGATTTCTTTTTTAAATTTGTATGCTTTATCATGGTGTTGATAAAATACTTCAATTTGGGCTAAGAGCAGATTTTACAAATGCTTCAGTATAAGTGAATTGTACTATTGAACCAACATTACTGCCGAATTGTTGTTTTTCCATGAATTCATCCATCACCATACACTCTCCCCTTCATATACAGATTTCACATTCATTTCAATTACCCGAAGAGCATCATTTAAGTGGGTTATCACATTTGTGGTTTTCCCATGATCACCATTAAGTTACAGGAAGTTATAAATATTATTTTTAGCGTAAGAAATGACAAAAACCCTCCAATTTAAAGTATTTAAAATTGAAATGATGAGGCATATGAAATGACTCAAACTGAAATATTTTCCTAATGTGACTGGAGATTAGAACCTCTTGTGTCCATCACATAACTGAAGGAAATGACCAGTACAGAAACATATTAAATTCAATGATGAAAATGATAGCTATAGGAACAGTGTCTCCTGTTAAGTTAATGTACTTATTGAATTAGATCCATATGTTCAGAAGAATTTCAGTGATCATAATGATTGCTAATTATATCCTTTCAGATTTAAAAAAGATTTGTTTAAAAAAAGGAAATTTTGTAATAGCTTTGATTTCAAATGACTCCTGTGTACATCATGTGCATCGTAATACTGTATAACACCATGACTAATATCTGATTGAAGAACTACCTGGTAATGTTATATAACTGTTTCCAGATCGGGACTTTAAAGGTTAAACACACTCTGATCACTATAAACAGAGAAATGTTAAAACGCTTAGAGCCTTTCATCAGCTTCTCACATAAAAGTTATAAATGTCTTCATAGCCTTCCATCCTAAATGATATTAAGTGGCTGAGTATTCTTCATGCCTGAATAACTTGTGTAAGATACCTATTGAGTTAATATCACTACCTAGAAGGGAAAAAAACCTACACCCTAGAGGCTTCTCATCGAAGGAGAGACAACTCTGTCTACATTGATATCTTTACTATTTGTACATACATTATATAAATGTTGTCTATCCTCAGAGTTACTCCACAGCAGATTATACAATTTGAGTATTTTATATGAAAACAAAGAAAAGATAGATTGTTTTTGCTGTTTAATCGTTTTACTTTAAACTTAGAAAGTCTAAGGTGTCACGTTTGATCTCTAGAAATTCTTTTCCCTACTTCCTTCCCGTTTCATTTTCAACAATGAAATTCAACTTTTTTCAGACCTACATTCCAACCAAACAGGATATACTACATGCCAGAAAAGCAACAAAGGGCATCATTGAGCACACCATCGACATCAGTGGGGTGCCTTTCTTGTTTGTGGATGTTGGAGGTCAAAGGTCACAGAGACAGAAGTGGTACCAGTGTTTCGAGGGTATAACGTCCATTCTATTTCTGGCGTCATCGAGTGAGTACGATCAGGTGTTGCTGGAAGATAGGAGAACAAACCGCCTGCAGGAATCTTGCATTATATTTGAGACTATTATTAACAACAGAAATTTCAAAAATGTGGCAATTATCTTGTTTCTGAATAAATTTGATCTGCTACAGGAAAAGGTGATACTTGTAAGTATTAAAGACTACTTTCCGGAGTTCGATGGAAACCCACACAACCTGGAGGATGTGCAGAACTTTATGTTGACAATGTTTGATTCACGACGCCGGGAACGTGTGAAGCCTCTTTTTCACCATTTTACCACAGCAATAGACACTGAGAATATCAAGTTTGTGTTCCAGGCAGTAAAAGACACCATACTCCAGGATAACCTTAAGTCACTGATGTTACAGTGAGTTTCTCCTTCAGCCTGACCTTGGCAAGAATTATGGTATATATATTATATGTGACCTTGAGGTTCTTCCTGCAGCCTGATCCTGGGGAGGCTCCAGCCCTCATTGTACCCTAGATTTAGGACATGGGGCCCCTGGAATTGGCTCTTACCCCATGGGTGTGCTGAGCAAAACTTTGTCCTTTACTGAGCTTTAGGGTATGTATAATCCCATCACCAATCTTAGGATTACTGTGTCTGGAGCCGGATACAGCAAAGCCCCCTCCCACCGCCAGACCATGGGGCCAGGTGTTCTCAACGAAAGTGTGACAATTGACACTGTTGACTTAGAAAGCCTTATAGAGGCTCATCTTCATTCTCACCTCAATGCCAATATCTGATTGTCTACATACGAGGTGCTGTACTGCTTGTACCAAAATATGCTGACCTAAGGTTTGATGTGATGCAGATTGTATATAAGCAGGTAGAAACTGGATCATATGGGTAATACCATATATGGTAGTCATGAACAATCTAGGTATGATCATTGCCTACCATGATTTGTTATATGACCCACTAATCCTAATGGGACTGGATTATCTGCTTATTAATTAGATCTTTATAAACTGCATAAACACAAACCATTCTTCTGCTGCATTTTTTTTAAAAATCCCTTCATTTTTTTTTTTTTTGCTGGTAAATCTGTTCTTAGGATTTCTTGACTGGCTGTTGGTGAATTTAGATACAGCTGTACGTACATGTAGACCTGCTCAAGACTGACGATAAGCTGTGGACTATGTTATAAACAGTGTATGATAGATTTTACAGTGATGGTGAAGGATTGTAACAATATATACACTAGTATTGATACATCATACACTATATATATAATTCTATACTTACAGGGATGGGTGTTTTATACAGTGTACACATACATACCCACACAGTTGTTTTTCTTAATATTGGTAAATAATGTTTATTTCACAACATATTGTTATTATGTAACCTCTTATATTCAGCTTGTCTGGCCAGAGGCCTAGGACAAGTGAAACTGATGCCATGACATGGTGTTCGTCGTTCGTCTCAAATGAGTTGACATTTTCGGTCACGCAGTTCACAATTAAAGATGGCCACCCTTGTACCTGCTTCGTTTGGCTGAGATGTTTCTGACTTGAGTTCCATCTGACGTATTACTGTTAATCAAGATTGGTTCAAATATACTACAAGTCTTTTTATTGTAATGCTTAGGGCAATTCCAGTTAAATATATATATATACCCACCAGGTATGTGGGTTCTAGTTGTAGAAAATACAGTTTCTTATACAGTACTGTTTGTTTTATAACTAAATCACTTCTATTGGTGGTTCCTATATGACACAACTGGAGTCCCACATCCCCATGTTGGTTAGATATTTTACTGTAATAGCTCTTAATAAAAAATCCAAGATTGCAAATTGAAAGAAATATTTTCAACATTATGTTCCCAGTTCCTACATTGTATATGCACTAACAGAATGTATATATAGTCAGGTGAGCATTATGGATCCTGTGAGCCTCTGGGTTTGAAGAGATTGAGTTGGTGGTACAGGAGGAGGGGGAGAAGTTCCTACTGAAGGAGGGGCAGGGGTTGGTATTCGGGGAGGGGGTTGGGTAAGTAAATTCCATGTTGTCATAATTACAAAGTAATTAAGTCCATTTATGTAACCAATTTCCAAAGATTAACTGGATATAGCAATTGGCTAAGGCCAGTGGCATTGTGCTTAGTGATTGGACGAGACCAGTGATGATGTACTGATTAAAACGATTGGCTGATGCCAGTGATGAGATATGTTTAGTGATGATGATGATGATTGCTGACCTCCTGATAATATATTGCTCAGTGTGTAATCCCGTCGACCCACTATATGGTTGTGATGTAAGGGTACTGCAAGTACTCCACCTGTGTCACATACCGGTAGTTACAAATGTATCAATCATATGTGTGACAGCTGTATACCCGTGTGAATGCATGGTTAGTGATTTTTAATTGTTTATATATTCAGATATAATTATTCATTGCAGAAGAGTATTTCAGTTTTATTTCACCTGTTTCAAAGAGACATATATACATTGTAGTTGCTACTGTAAACATAGACCTCTAAGCATGCAACGTATACAGTACACCTGTGTGAAGTTAAAGTTATTAACAGTATGAATATGTGTATGTATGAACATTTTTTTTGAATGAATGAGATTTGTTTACATTTTAGCTACTGTAATATATATAGATATAAATATTATTGTAGAATTATGCATGTAATAATTATATCCATTGACAATTATGTACATATGTATTTAAGAATGTACAGGTGGTATTACTTGTATATGTTTTTGTAGCAAGAAATATCCAATTACTCAAAGGTAGATTGGCTCTGTGTGCTGCATTTTGTCACAGTAAAATACATGTATCAGAATATCAGTTTGTACATATATCAGATGCAAGTAAGAAATTGAACAAAAATATAACTGACACAGAATTCCCATATATTAAGTGTCTTTACAAAGCCCTCTACATCTTCTTATTTTGGTAAAGAACAGAGGAAATGACATCAAAATTTAAACATTTTAGTGACAGTTAAACATTTAAAATGTTTGTATTGATTTTTTAGTATGAAATCCACAGCAGATTACAATTATCAACACTCAACATTTTAACAGAATATATATACAGGTTTTCATGGATTACATCCACATTTGAATATGAAACAATACTGTAAGTAATACATCCACACCTATACATTCACTGTAACTTTTTGTGAATATAACCTTTAATTTCAAGTATATTACTATTGTTAGCCGGCTGGAAGTTTACAGATTAGTTCTGGGAACATATCTGGTTTTTCTAGTAATGTATCCAGGGAGCCTGCTCTTGATCTGTATCAATATTAGATACCTGTTATATATTTTCACATCAGTACAGATTTTTAAAAAAGTTTTGTTTTCAAAGCACACTGAAAAAAGTACCTAGAGAATGAGATGGGTAAAAAATAAATTATTGTTTCTTACATCAAATTACATGTGTTAAAATATTACCAATATTGATGACAGGTATGAGGTCAGTGCACGTGTTATCCAACCTGTATTGTCTTTTTATCAATGTCAAAATGAAATGTAATGGCCAGACTGGTATCTGGTATGTGACCTCTGAACTGTAAAAATCCAAAACAAAAAATTGGTCGACCAACTAATCATGAGCAGCCTGACTTGCAAATGGTCGTTATGACCGACTCATGATCAGTCCAATACTGCTGTCAACAAAAAATAAGACGACAAAATAAACACTCTTGACCCCTCTATGGGTATACCTTTTTGAAAGTCAAATTTTAATTAACAGGAAAGGTAAGAACCTCCAATCTCTAGATAGATCATGCTCATCATCATGAATGAAATACCCTGTCACAAAGCAAGCAATCCACCATTTTCAGTTTCACTACATTATAACAATTTATGTCTAGATATTGGATAAAAATGATGATTATTTGGATACCCAGATGTATGTTGGATGGAAATCATATGTTATTATACCATGGAGATGAAATTTGCTGTCATGATTAAAAAAAAAATGCTTATTTTTGTACATAAAAAACAGAGGCAAAGTAGCTTCCTTTGTATGAGAACATTAACATCCCTGAAATATGAAAAACGAAAAGCTCTTCTAGGGTCCAATACTATTGCTCTGGTGTTGTCCTCTAGTGTACAATACTGTTGCTCAGGTGTTGTCCTCTATAGGGTACAATACTGTTGCTCTGGTGTTGTCCTCTAGGGTACAATACTGTTGCTCTGGTGTTGTCCTCTAGGGTACAATACTGTTGCTCTGGTGTTGTCCTCTAGGGTACAATACTGTTGCTCTGGTGTTGTCCTCTAGGGTACAATACTGTTGCTCAGGTGTTGTCCTCTAGTGTACAATACTGTTGCTCAGGTGTTGTCCTCTAGGGTACAATACTGTTGCTCTGGTGTTGTCCTCTATAGGGTACAATACTGTTGCTCAGGTGTTGTCCTCTAGTGTACAATACTGTTGCTCTGGTGTTGTCCTCTAGGGTACAATACTGTTGCTCTGGTGTTGTCCTCTTGGGTACAATACTGTTGCTCTGGTATTGTCCTCTTGGGTACAATACTGTTGCTCTGGTGTTGTCCTCTTGGGTACAATACTGTTGCTCTGGTGTTGTCCTCTTGGGTACAATACTGTTGCTCAGGTTAAGATCTGTAGCTGTCTTTTGCTGACCATTTTTAGCTCGCCTATTTGAAGAAAAGCTGCTTACTGGCATGGTATAGTTAAAAGCTTTGTTTCAGGTGTGACAATAATTCATGTGACCTTTGTTTGTATGGATCTGTACTTATATATACTTACGAGGCTGCTGAACATTTGGCTTTGAGGTTTTTTTGCATGAGCCAAACATTGAGGTAGTTGTTGACTAAATTTGTTTTCAAATATTATTTTTTTGAATAGGCGAGCTAAGCTTTTTACCAAACAGTTCTAGTTTTAAGCTCCATAAATGGAGAATATATGTGTACAGCTATATTACGCACAATATACAATGCAACAGTTACATATGATGATGTCTAGCTAGTAGTCTGGGTATTTTTATGGTGGTGGCCTTAGGGTTCACCTTTAGCTTGTGACCATTGGAGTTCACTCCCTTTGAGGACTCTTTTGCTGATCTGTATATTATTCTTGTTTTAATTTTTAGGAAACACGTATAGATGTTATTTGGCATCAGAGCCTGTATATGTATAACCATATACTTGGACAGAAAAACATGTTAAGATTTTCTATGTTTACCAGGTAATTCTTGAATTTAATTTTTCTATCATCGTTTTTCCTTTCGGACATTAATTTACATATTTGTCATTATTGACGATGAAACAAACTGCTGATGGAACTTTCCTTTTCAATTTTGGTGTTGGTGTTTGATTTCCCTGTGTTTAAATTTCGGGTAGTGTTGGTAATCCCCGAGACATAATGATGGATAGATAATTTTAGAGTCTCACTATTTTGAGTGAAGTATACATGTATACATTAGAGAACTCATACATCATGTATGTATTGTGGTGGACACTATGTTTCTTGAGCCATTTTTACTTGCCACACATAAAATATACAACAATCTCTAAATCACCACAATCTCTAAATATCTTTCTATTTCAATATAAATCTACATATTTTAATAATCCTATCTGTTATTAGCTTTATATCGAGAAACATATTAAAAAAGTCATTCATCATGTGAGTACCATTGTTGAATGCTTTATCAAAACATTTATCCATATTGTTTTTTGTGCAATTGACAAAGGAAAAAAAAGTAGTAGATCTTAGGTACATCCTAAATATAGACACTACTGGAATATGTGCAATTGTTTTTTTATATGAAAACTTTTAAATAAATCATTTTTAAAGATTATGTCAGGAAGATGTCATGTTCAGTATCATGTAATTTGAGTTGAAATCTTTTGGATCACATTATCATTATGTACAATATACCTGCTTCTCAGACACAAATGATCACTGCCATTCTGGTATGTGTACATGAATGTAGTGTCTTACAGTATGATAGTGCTAGGTGTGGACTTCACTATACCTGGATTTACCACTGGATATCCAGTATTTGAACATGTTATAGGGATATGCCATATTTCTTATCTTTATAATATGTTTAATAAATACTGTATGCTTCTATTTTCCGAAGAAAAAAACCCCATCTTGATATATTTTAAACATACAAGGTGTTTTGATCTTAGAGGAGACCGGAGGCCGCGGTGGCCGAGTGATTAAGGTGTCCCGACACTTTATCACTAGCCCTCCACCACTGGGTTGCGAGTTCGAAACCTACGTGGGGCAGTTGCCAGGTACTGACCGTAGGCCGGTGGTTTTTCTCCGGGTTCTCCGGCTTTCCTCCACCTCCAAAACCTGGCACGTCCTTAAATGATCCTAGCTGTTAATAGGACGTTAAACAAAAACAAACCAAATAGAGGAGACCAGAGTATACCTAGAGAAAACCATGTGGTCAGACAGGAGGCGACCCTGTACCTTTTGTTGTTTCACCAGGGAGTGAATCAGCTGATTTGTGCGAGTGTACAGTTACTCATGGAAACTCTTTATATGTTCAATATTCATAAGAATTTTTATGATTATTATATCTCATTGAAAATATATATTCCTCAAAGAATACTGGGTCAACATCTTATAGTTTAATAAAAAAAATAAAAATCAGTTGTGTGTCTGTGTTACAATGTACATGATTATACATTATATGGAATAGTTTGTTTTTTTCATTTAAAAATGTTTTATTTATAATGAAAAAAAGAAAGTGTAATTTGGCTGATACTGTTTTGTATGAACTTCTTCATTTTGTGTGAAGACAATGTGCCTTTTATATAGCATTGAGATTGATATATGTTGCTGAAAATCCTGATATTCCAGACATAGGGTAGACATGAATAGTTTTGCTTTTGTTATTGCTTGTCCACTTTAGCCAGTAAGTACAGACCTGTTATTTTCTCAGACATTGTTAATCAGGATATTTACTAATTCTTTAAACAAATATTTCCTGAATATTACTTTTTCTACATCGAGGATTTTTATATTTAAAATCTTTATCATATATTGGCGTCAGATAAATGATTAAAAATCTGTTAAAAGTCAGACTAATGATCATGAGGTAAGCTGTACCTCATCACAGGGATTTGTAATATGCCTAGAAAATGTGTGTTATACCAATATCCAATTTATAATCATGTTAAATATAGCCATGTGTTTTGCCAAAAGGTCTTACCAATGCTATTGTGTGGTTAAGTGTTGTTGTCAATATGCTACTACGTAGCAACCTGTTTTAATCTATACTTCATGTATACGTAGACATATACAAATATCTATATATCTACAAGAACGCATGCTGTCATACTGTACAAGGGTAGTTGTTGTGTGATTAAAAAGATGTGCGAAACACTTACACTGATATTTTCCACCAATTTTCATGAATAATTGTTTTGATTTTTTGTATTGTGAAATATTTGCATTTGGTTGGTTCCTTTAAGAGCAAATTTATATCTTCTAGGTAATTATATTATAAAAAAGAACAAAAGATGTTCAATATATCGACTTTTAATGAGAATATTTCAGATCGAAATCAATACCATTCATTTGTTAATTTTTGGATGGTGGTCTTATAATGTGTTGTGTCCTTTTGATATGATGATTGTCAAAATATATACAGAGACGAGTATACATTTTCCAAGTTAGATATTTTAATAGTCCAATGCATTTATTGCTTGTATGCACATGGATTTACATATTTATAATTATGATTTAATGCTAGTTGTGTCGGATAGACAATAGTTAGGACTTATTATAAATAAGACAATAGATTAAACAGTGTAGACTGCATAATTAGGAGTATATGGCACAAATCAAAATATATATGCCATTTACAGGGGTGAATTGGAGTTGTCCACATTAAAGCAGGGTTAAAATACTTTGATATGGCCAGTTCATTTTCATAATGGCACACCTGGTGCATTCACAATTCCTGTTTAAAGAATGGGCTAAAGCCACGTGACACAGCACAATCTATTGTTAGTTCATAAACATTTCGCTGGGCATTTATTTTGATATTAATTGAATGTCACAGACATTTGGCGAGCTTATCTAAACTGAATCGGTCTAATATGAGCTTCATGCATTTGACCAGTGTTAGTTTAAAAGGCATATTTTGGACAACATTTGACAGTGTTGGTTAACCTGTGTACTTGGGCCAATGCACTACATTTGACCAGTGTTGGTTTATACCTATGTACTTAGGTCAATGAGCTATATTTGAGCAATGTTGGTTTACTTGTGTACGTGGGCCAATGCACTACATTTGACCAGTGTTGGTTTACTTGTGTACTTGGGCCAATGCACTACATTTGACCAATGTTGGTTTACTTGTGTACTTGGGCCAATTGGTTAACCAGTGTAGGTTGGTTTTCTTGTAAATTTGGTCCATTGAACTCCCAAGTTATTATCGACACACGTGGTAGACTGTTGTTGCTGTTACTTTATTCTATCAACGTTTTTGTCAGATTGACACACTTCTAACAATATCTGTGTTGTTTGGCTGGATGTGCTGTTTGACCAGTGCTTTCGTTTACCTGTAATTTTCGTTGTACACGTGGACAGGTATGCCAGTTGTTAACCTGTAAACAGAGACTTTGCGTACATGATGCATCATTGATTGTGTCTGGTCACTCTAGTAAGTGGACATGTCATTCATTGATAACAATTATTATGAATAAATAATTACCATTTAATAAGTTGAAGTTATTTTTTATTACAACCACAGAGGTTTGTTACAATGGCAATATGAAATGTTTCTTATTATCTTGTTGAAGTAACAACCGTACATTAGACTGTATCAACTTATAATATAGTAGCATTTTCTAACAAAATTTTATTTAACATTTGTCCACCTATCAATAAGCTTCATCTAACTGGCAATAATGTCCATGCGATAAGGAATGAGTAATTATTACTTTCGTGACAATCCTGACATTCCTACTAAAGACAAAATATACTGGGGTCTTCAAAACCTTCGTCCTAATCTTAATTGTTAGCTGGTCCGAAGGACCAAGGTGAGCTTTTGCCATACCGTGGCGTCCGTCGTCTGTCCGTCCGTCAACAATTGACTTATTTGACTTCTTCTTCATAACCGCTGATTGGAATTTGAACAAGATTGGTCAGAAGCGGCCCTATGGGTAGGGGACTCAAAATTGTACAAATGATGAGGCTGACCCCCTGGGGGCCTCTGGGGCGGGGCCAAAAGGGGTCAATTTGGCTATATTGATATAAACGACTTCTTCTCTGAAACCGAGCAATGGATATCGCTCATATTAGCCTGGTAGCATCACTATGGGGTGGGGATTTAAAATTGTACAACTGATGGGGCTGAGCCTCTGGGGGCCTCTGGGGTGGGGTCAATTTGGCTATATTGATATAAACAATTTCTTTTCTGAAACCGAGCAATGGATATCACTCATATTTGCCGGGTAGCATCACTATTGGAATAGTATTCATAATTGTACAAATGGAAGGGGCCTAACCCCCTGGGGGCCAGAGGGGTGGGACCAAAATGGGTCAATATAGCTGTACTAATATAAATGACTTCTTCTCTGAAACTGAGCAATGGATATCACTCATATATTTCCATAATAGCATCAGTATGGGGATAGTATTCAAAATTGTGCAAATGGTGGGGACCTACCCCCCTGGGGCCAGAGGGGCAGGGCCAAAAGGGGTTAATTGTCTATTGATATTAACGACTTCTGAAACCAAGCAGTTGATATTGGTCATTTTTGAAAGGTAGCATCACTATGAAATGGGGATTAAAAATTGTACAAATAGTTGGGCTGAGGAGCGGGGCCAAAAGTGTTCAATATGGCTAGATTGATATGAGCGACTTATCCTCTGAAACGGAGCAATGAATATTGCTTATATTTGTTTGGTAGCATCACTATGGGGTGCAGATTCAAAATTGTACAAATGATGGGGCTGACTCCCCGGGGCCCGAGGGGCAGTGCCAAAAGAGGTCCGTTTGGCAATATTGATATTTAAAACGACTTTTTCTCTGGAACTAAGCAATGTATGACATTGATATTTCAGTGGTAATATCCCTAGGTGGCTAGGATTCAAATTTATACAAATGATGGGGCAGACCATCCAAAGGGGCCTGAGGGGTTGGGCAAAAGGGAGCGATTTTGCTGTATTGCTAAAAACGACCTTTTGGTCGATCCCCACACGATAACCATGTATAGCATTGCTGGGCATCATGAGATGAACAATTTCTTGTTATAAAAATAAGCCCTGGTGTCTTTCCCCACCCCTGAAGACTAAGTTTGTTTGTTATATCTTTGAAAAAATTGGGATCCCCATCCCATAACCATATACAGTATAGCATTCTTGGCCATCAAGTGATAAACACAACCACATTGTTAAAAAGGGGCCCTGGGGTATTTCCCCACCTCTAGGGACTTAGTTCTTTTGTTATATCTTTGAAACCATTGAGATCCACACCCTATAACCATATATAGCATTATTGGGCATGTTGTAGAAATAGGCCCTAGGGTCTTTCCCCACCCCTAGGGACTTAGATTCTTTGTTATATCTTTGAAACCGTTGAGATCCCCACCCCATAACCATATATAGCATTGTTAGACATCAACAAATAGAGCTGTTAACAAATTTAACATGAACATTATTTTGAAGTTTGATCAAATCAACCAGGTGAGCGATACAGGCCCTCTGCGCCTCTTGTATCAAGTTTGAAGAAAACGTATGTCCTAATATTGAAAATGGTGAAGAATACGAAGTCCTCAGTAACTATACACGGTCAACAGTGACACTTCGGATATCGGAACACAGGGATTCGTACCCACTCACTCTGGTGAATGTCAGTAGATGAAACAACCGAAATGGAAGCCATATGTAATACATACAATGAACATTGAAAAAATACATTTTAAACTTGGTCTTCAGCTTCACTGGTACCATAGAGCGGAAAATTGTAGGAATGTTAAGGAAGGAGAGCCAACAATGTGTTGTTATTTTTCGGCCTTGTAAAAAAGCTTAACATGGCAGCCAAGGCCGCCATTTTATAACATGACTGAACAAGACCGATTTTAAAATCTTCTCGAGTTCCACCAGTCACGATCATGAGGTAGTCCTAACCAAGTGTTGTTATTTTTCGTGTTTGTCCAAAAACCAAAGATGGTCGCTATACCACTACACTCGCTACTGAGTACAGTATATAGTCCAATATAGTACAAGAGACTTTAGAGTCGGGTGACCGTTAAAGGCCCTTGTGCCTCCTGTTGTAGGGCCTATCGAACTGTAATGTTATTGTTATATACTGATTTAGGTATTTACAAAACATGATTGCGGACACTTGATTTTCGTAGTGAAGGGAAAGTAACTTTTATATATTGATAAAAATAGATCATGTCTGATACCATTATTCTCTTTAATGGAAAACGATACCAACCCTAGTTCTGAGAAACCTGTTAGTAAAGGTGTGGGATATTGACGCATTTCTTCTCTCCACTGCAATGTTATGGTCAGCAATGGTGAAAAACAGTTAATGTTCATCCCTAGCAGTATGAAAGACAACGTGGAAAAAAATCCGATAGGACATGTTTAATTTTAACATATGTTTTATTTACATAAACAAAAGGGATTACATGTAGGCCTAGTCGGTAAGTTTTTGTTCGTACGTCAACATTTACATTGTCCGGAGGTTTCCCGTCAAAGTACTGAATGAATTTCAATGAAACTTCATACGGGTGTTCCTTGCAACAAGTTCTGGAGACAAGTCGAATTTTAAGGTCGTGGTTTGCGAATCATTCTTGAAGTTTCCTACTCCCCACACAAAGCCATTTGGATATTTCTCGGTAAATAAATGTAACCACACTGTATCCAACAACAATTAATTTTATTCCATTTCAGCTTTCACAAACAATCATTTCATTGCACATCTGCATGTATAATTCTTATACCTGCATGTTATAATCACGTACTAACCTTGCGCCACTAATATTCCTTGTTCACACCCAAATGTGCATGCTTATAGTTCATTCTTTCCTTCAAATAAACTGTGTGTCGTTTTTCATGGCGGGCGTATTATGTACCGTTCGCGGTACTCTTGTTCAAACTTATAACTTCTCCCGTAATACTGATAAACACTACACAAACATAGTCACATGATCGTAAGAGAATACAATTGTCATTAAATGTATTCAGTGCAGGGAGAACGTTCAGGAGATGGAGTGGGGGTTGGAGATAAAGAGGGTAGGGTAATACTTTTTTTTATAATTTTTACTAGGATAAAGAGATAATTCGGCCGGGACTGACGAAGTACTTCGAGTTAAGCGGGGTCATAGGGGCTTGGCACGATTTCCCAAATAATGGTCCATATATATATGTATTATAGTGTCACTATAATACATTATAGTGTCACTATAATACATATATATGGACCATCATTTGAAAAATCGTGCTAAGCCCCTGTGAGCGGGGTATTCGAGTTTTCCGAGTTCGAGTTAACGAAGTTCCACTGTAGTTGTTTTACCCGATCTTTCCTAGCAGTAAGAAAGACAAAGTGTAAAAAATATGTCATGCGGACATACATGGTATAAAAGTTTCAGAATAATAATATAGTACACGCCAATTGCAAGGGCAGCTAAATACATCTCATATATACTTAAGAGCAAAAGAAAGCATACATTTATGTAAATGATGGTATATTTCCAACACCGAAATACAAAACTAACACGTAATTGAAATTATTGGAAATTTCATTATATTGGCAAATAATATTTCAACGCTAATTACACCACGAAGTAGTGACGGGTCAACAATGGTTGCGTTCATTACCAGGGCTATCTTAGTATAGTGTATGTCCTCCGTCCATTACGAGGGCTTTCTTAGTATAGTGTATGTCCTCCGTCCATTACGAGGGCTATCTTAGTATCGTGTATAATATCCGTCCATTACGAGGGCTATCTTAGTATCGTGTATGATCTCCGTCCATTACGAGGGCTTTCTTAGTATCGTGTATGTCCTCCGTTCATTACGAGGGCTATTTTAGTATCGTGTATGTCCACCGTCCATTACGAGGGCTGTCTTAGTATCGTGTATGTCCTCCGTCCTTTACGAGGGCTGTCTTAGTATCGTGTATGTCCTCCGTCCTTTACGAGGGCTGTCTTAGTATCGTGTATGTCCTCCGTTCATTACGAGGGCTATTTTAGTATCGTGTATGTCCTCCGTTCATTACGAGGGCTATTTTAGTATCGTGTATGTCCACCGTCCATTACGAGGGCTATCTTAGTATCGTGTATGTCCACCGTCCATTACGAGGGCTGTCTTAGTATCGTGTATGTCCTCCGTCCATTACGAGGGCTATCTTAGTATCGTGTATGTCCTCCGTTCATTACGAGGGCTATCTTAGTATCGTGTATGTCCTCCGTTCATTACGAGGGCTATCTTAGTATCGTGTATGATCTCCGTTCATTACGAGGGCTATCTTAGTATCGTGTATGTCCTCCGTTCATTACGAGGGCTGTCTTAGTATCTAGTATGTCCTCCGTTCATTACGAGGGCTATCTTAGTATCGCGTATGTCCTCCGTCCTTTACGAGGGCTATCTTAGTATCGTGTATGTCCTCAGTCCATTACGGGGGCTATCTTAGTATCGTGTATGTCCTCCGTCCTTTACGAGGGCTGTCTTAGTATCGTGTATGTCCTCCGTCCATTACGAGGGCTTTCTTAGTATAGTGTATGTCCTCCGTCCATTACGAGGGCTATCTTAGTATCGTGTATAATATCCGTTCATTACGAGGGCTATCTTAGTATCGTGTATGTCCTCCGTTCATTACGAGGGCTATCTTAGTATCGTGTATGTCCTCCGTCCATTACGAGGGCTTTCTTAGTATAGTGTATGTCCTCCGTCCAATACGAGGGCTATCTTCGTATCGTGTATAATATCCGTTCATTACGAGGGCTATCTTAGTATCGTGTATGTCCTCCGTTCATTACGAGGGCTATCTTAGTATCGTGTATGTCCTCCGTCCATTACGAGGGCTGTCTTAGTATCGTGTATGTCCTCCGTCCATTACGAGGGCTTTCTTAGTATCGTGTATGTCCTCCGTTCATTACGAGGGCTATCTTAGTATAGTGTATGTCCTCCGTTCATTACGAGGGCTATCTTAGTATCGTGTATGTCCTCCGTCCATTACGAGGGCTATCTTAGTATCGTGTATGTCCTCCGTCCATTACGAGGGCTATCTTAGTATCGTGTATGTCCTCTGTCTATTACCAGGGCTATCTTAGTATCGTGTATGTCCTCCGTTCATTACGAGGGCTGTCTTAGTATCGTGTATGATCTCCGTTCATTACGAGGGCTATCTTAGTATCGTGTATGTCCTCCGTCCATTACGAGGGCTTTCTTAGTATAGCGTATGTCCTCCGTCCATTACGCGGGCTATCTTAGTATCGTGTATGTCCTCCGTTCATTACGAGGGCTATCTTAGTATAGTGTATGTCCTCCATCCATTACCAGGGCTATCTTAGTATCGTGTATGTCCTCCGTCCATTACGCGGGGTATCTTAGTATCGTGTATGTCCTCCGTCCATTACGAGGGCTATCTTAGTATCGTGTATGTCCTCCGTCCATTATGAGGGCTGTCTTAGTATCGTGTATGATCTCCGTTCATTACGAGGGCTATCTTAGTATCGTGTATGTCCTCCGTCCATTACGAGGGCTATCTTAGTATCGTGTATGTCCTCCGTCCATTACGAGGGCTATCTTAGTATCGTGTATGATCTCCGTTCATTACGAGGGCTATCTTAGTATCGTGTATGTCCTCCGTTCATTACGAGGGCTATCTTAGTATCGTGTATGTCCTCCGTCCATTACGAGGGCTGTCTTAGTATCGTGTATGTCATCCGTCCATTACGCGGGCTATCTTAGTACAGTGTATGTCCTCCGTTCATTACGAGGGATATCTTAGTATCGTGTATGTCCTCCACTCATTACGAGGGCTGTCTTAGTATCGTGTATGTCCTCCGTTCGTGTTTATCACAGCGCTGATTCCCCTCCTCATGGACCTTGTGTGCCGATCGATGATGTTCCTAGGAATGTTCCGCCACTCATGGTGGAGAGCCCTTTCCAGTTCTGCCAGCGTTTTTGCTGGGTTTTGACGATGACGTACACTGCGGTTTAAGACATCCCAGATGTGTTCTATTGGGTTGTACAGGGATTTCGACGGCCACGGCAATACATTAATGTTATTGGTTCTGAGAAAGTTATGTGTTACTCGCGCAGTGTGGGGTAGCATTGTTTTTCTTTTTCTTGCATTAACGTCAAATTTGAACCAATGACGTGTGAAATATGGCACAACCTCTTGGTTCAGCACCTCAACATAGTACCTTGATGCCGTTAGATTTCCTTGAATTGTTACAGATATGTTTTGTCTTTATGTCTGATGCCTCCCCAAACCATAACACCCCCCCCCCCTCCCTAAACCATAACACATCCCCCTCCCCAAACCATAACACACACCCCTCCCCAAACCATAACACACACCCCTCCCCAAACCATAACACACCCCCTCCTTAAACCATAACACTTCCCCCTCCCCAAACCATAACACATCCCCTCCCCAAACCATAACACATCCCCCTCCCCAAACCATAACACACCCCCTCCCTAAACCATAACACATCCCCCTCCCCAAACCATAACACACACCCTCCCTAAACCATAACACATCCCCCTCCCCAAACCATAACACACATCCCTCCCCAAACCATAACACACCCCCTCCTTAAACCATAACACTTCCCCCTCCCCAAACCATAACACATCCCCTCCCCAAACCATAACACATCCCCCTCCCCAAACCATAACACCCCCTCCCTAAACCATAACACATCCCCCTCCCCAAACCATAACCCCCCCTCCCCAAACCATAACACATCCCTCCCCAAACCATAACACCCCCCTCCCTAAACCATAACACATCCCCCTCCCCAAACCATAACACATCCCCCTCCCCAAACTATAACACACCCTCTCCTTAAACCATAACACACACCCCACCCCAAACCATAACACATCCCCCTCCCCAAACCATAACACATCCCCCTCCCCAAACCATAACACATCCCCCTCCCCAAACCATAACACATCCCCTCCCAAAACCATAACACTTCCCCTTCCCCAAACCATAACACATCCCCCTCCCCAAACCATAGCACACACCCCTCCCCAAACCATAACACATCCCCCCTCCCCAAACCATAACACATCCCCCTCCCCAAACCATAGCACATCCCCCTCCCCAAACCATAACACATCCCCCTCCCCAAACCATAACACATCCCCTCCCAAAACCATAACACTTCCCCTTCCCAAACATAATACACCACCCTCCTTCCCCCAAACCATAACACCATCCCCCTCCCCAAACCATATGCACACACCACACACCCCTCCCCAAACATAACACCCCCCTCCCCAAACCATAACACATCCCCCTCCCCAAACCCATAACACACAAACCCTCCTAACATACCACTCACACCAACCCCTCCGTCAAACCCATCAACACATTCCCCCTCCCCAAGCCATAACACATCCCCCCCCCCCAAACCATAACACACACCCTCCCCAAACCAAAACACTCCCCCCTCCCCAAACCATAACACTCCCCGCATCCCAAACCATAACCCCCCTCCCCAAACCATAACACATCCCCCTCCCCAAACCATAAACACATCCCCCTCCCCAAACCATAACACACCCCCTCCCCAAACCATAACACATCCCCCTCCCCAAACCATAACACAATCTCCTCCTCCCTCCCAAACAATAACACATCCCCTGCCCCAAACATAAACACATCCCCTCCACCCAAACCATAAACACATCCCCCTACTCCAAAACCAAATTACCATTACACAACACCCCTCCACCCCAAACAGAACACTTCCCCCTCCCCACATAAACATAACCACATCCCCCTCCCCAACCATAACACACACCCCTCCCCAAACCATAGACCCCGCCCCCGCCCACCGCCCACCCCCCCCCCCCCCCACCCACCGGCCCCGCCCCAAACCCAACCCCCCCCAAAACCCCCCCCCCCCGCCCCATCCAAACCGCGCCCCCCAGCACGCCCCGCCCCACCCCCCCACCCCCGGCCCCCCCAACACAACCCCCCCAACCAGAACACAGCCCCCCCCAACCAAACACGGCTCCCCCCCAAACCAAACACCCCGGCCCCAACCAAAACACACACCCCGCCCAAACCAAACCCCCCCCCCAAACCATAACACCCCCCCCCCCAACCAAACACACCCCCCCCAACCAAACACGCCCCCCCAAACCAAACATGCCCCCCCCAAACCATAACACCCCCCCCCCAAACCAGAACCCCCGCCCCCCCAAACCTAAACAGCCCCCCCCCCAAACCAGAACCCCCGCCCCAAACCAAACCAACCCCCCCCAAACCAAACACACACCCCCCCCCACCCCCAACGAACAAAGCCCCCCCCCCCAAACCATAACACACACCCTCTCCCCAAACCATAACACATCCCTCTCCCCAAACCATAACACATCCCCCTCCCCAAACCATAACACATCCCCTCCCCAAACCATAACACATCCCTCTCCCCAAACCATAACACATCCCCCTCCCCAAACCATAACACATCCCCCTCCCCAAACCATAACACACACCCTCCCTAAACCATAACACATCCCCCTCCCCAAACCATAACACACATCCCTCCCCAAACCATAACACACCCCCTCCTTAAACCATAAACACTTCCCCCTCCCCAAACCATAACACATCCCCTCCCCAAACCATAACACATCCCCCTCCCCAAACCATAACACCCCCCCTCCCTAAACCATAACACATCCCCCTCCCCAACCATAACCCCCCCTCCCCAAACCATAACACATCCCTCCCTAAATTGATTTTAGCCTCGACCACTGAAGACGTTGGTTTAGAATCAAACGTTCGTATGGTCTTAATGCTTGCATCGGAAATGAAATGAAAATGATGCTCCATGGACTAACACAATTCTAAAAATGACGTCGTGATGTCGACGTCAGATAGCGATCCCTTAGATGACAAAGCCGGATGTATCTATCCTCCCTGGGGGACGTTTTACGGGGCCGACCACTCCTTGGAAGAACTCTCGTTGTTCCTTGAACAGTTTATTGGTGTAGTCGTGTCACGTTGAATGTTCTGGTGACGTCATTCTTTTAGACGTTGGTCAGGAGCATGCCAAATGCCCTGTCTCTTTGCTCCGTTGCGAGTCTTGGCATTGCTACACTCGTCAACTCTCGATGTTTAGATAATGGGGTACATCTCTCTAGTACAGTGTATACACGGGTCATGCGACAAAAACCGAAGGCATACACCGCACGTGCATTATTCGAAAAACTGCAATTTGGTCAGGTAAGGTGACGCTTGGGTGGCATTTCGTAATATCTAAATTATGTTCATGATTTTTTGTCTGAAATCATCAAATAAACGTTATATATTGATCCTTTACTCATGTTGGACAAAACAATATTTTTCATATGTATGCTTACTTTTCCAGCTCAATATAGATTTAAGTTTGTGAATCCGAAGAATTTGTTTGAAAGGATAATGTAAAGCAAATCATGTAGTTCTAAAACCTAACTTTGATATTTAATCATTTCCCTAGTCGTTTATTGCCACTATTGGGACTTGTCTGCCTGTGACCTAAGGGGGTCAGAAACTTCATTTATACGCTGTGTTAGCCTCGCAAAAGAATGTTATAGGCCAAATGTAGCCAGAATCCTATATTCATACAAAAGAACCTTTATTTCCCTAATAGGACCCATCCCTCCGCCCAAAGGATGTCATGCCCCATTGGGTATAGGGCCCATCCCTCCACCGAAAGGGAACCAGGCCCCCAATTGATATAGGGCTCGCCACTCCACCTAAAGAGAGTCGGGTCCCAGTTGGGTATAGGGCCCGCCCCTTCACACAAAGGGAGCCAGACCCCAACTGGTTATAAGGCTCGCCCCTCCACCTTAAGGGAGTCGGGCCCCAGTTGAGTATAGAGCCCGCCCCCACTCAAAGAGAGCCAGACATCCATTTGGTATAGGGCCCGCCACTCCATCCATGAGCCAGACATCCATTTGGGGATAGGACCCGCACTCCACCCAAAAGAAGCCAGGCCCCAATCGGGGATAGGACCCGCACTCCACCCAAAAGAAGCCAGGCCCCAATTGGGGATAGGGCCTGTCCCTCCACCCAAAAGAAGCCAGACCCCAATTGGGGATAGGACCCGCACTCCACCCAAAAGAAGCCAGGCCCCAATTGGGGATAGGGCCTGTCCCTCCACCCAAAAGAAGCCAGACCCCAATTGGGGATAGGACCCGCCCCTCCATCCAAAAGAAGCCAGACCCCAATTGGGGATAGGACCCGCCCCTCCATCCAAAAGAAGCCAGACCCCAATTGGGGATAGGACCCGCCCCTCTACCCAAAATAAGTCAGACCCCAATTGGGGATAGGACCCGCCCCTCCACCCAAAAGAAGCCAGGCCCAAATTGGGGATAGGACCCGCCCCTCCACCCAAAAGAAGTCAGACCCCAATTGGGGATAGGACCCGCCCCTCCACCCAAAAGAAGCCAGACCCCAATTGGGGATAGGACCCGCCCCTCCACCCAAAAGAAGTCGGACCCCAATTGGGGATAGGACCCGCCCCTCCACCCAAAAGAAGTCAGACCCCAATTGGGGATAGGGCCCGCCCCTCCACCCAAAAGGAGCCAGACTCCCATTGGCCATTCTTCATCCTATAACACAAACAAAATTAAATCTTATCTAAATCCACCTAATTGTGCAGAAGCAGAAGGACAGTGTGGAAACCTTAATTAAGCTTTATAATAGGCTTTTTTTTAGTGAATTTTAATAAAAATATCATGTTTTCAGTGAACCGGTGACATGGTATGATTGTATAAAAGTGTACTCGGAATACATTTCATTAGGTAAATTGTGATTATTCATAGCACTTTGGAAGGATGATTAACACATTGCTTATTGAGTCAGATTGAATTGTTTTTAACTATTTACGACGCCAGGAGGAAAATTGTTTCAGGTGTCTACAACCCTGTTACAGAAATAATGTCCTTTAGCCCCTGACGTTGCACCCCCACCCCCCCACCCCCCGCCCTTGTTTTTTTTGTTTCGAAGAATTCGCGTTCTCGCCTGTGAGCACGGTTACGCTGTTGACACAAATCCCTCCAAAAATCGAAACAAATGTTGGACCATATCATAAGGCTATGATTCCAGAGATGTCAGTCCTAACTGTCTCAATCTCTCGTGTAGGTTTGTGCTTTCACTTCAGTCATTTTATGGTTTTACCTCAAACTAATTGCAACAGAATCAATTTTTGATTTTTCATACAGATTGGTATCAATCTAATTAAAATTAGACTTGTAATTTCCGCTCCTCTACGATACACTGCAATACAGTACCGTAGTGTACTGTAGAGGAGCGGAAATTAACTTGTATTACAGTGTATCGTAGAACAGCGGAAATAACAAGTCTAATTTGGATAAGATTGAGATTGGTTTATACTTTATCACAAGAAATAAATTAAATAAAATAACTAAATAAAAACTGAAATAATAATATATAAATAAATAAAAATGGAAAATGTGTTTCTCCCGAAACAGGTTCAAGCAAATAAGAACAATTACTTACCAGACAACTTTGAGATGAAAAATTAACAAATTATGTAATACTGAGCAGACGAAATTAACTTCATTGCAAGACCAGTAAGTATACAAAAAATATCGACAGGAACCGTCACACTAAAAAAATACCATACAATGCTTAAAAGCAAACACATATCGAACATATTAGCTTTAGTTAGATTTGTAAGACGTACTATTGATTTAATCAATATCGATACTGGATTTGAAAAACACGCACGCACGCACGCACACACACACCCACCCACCCACCCATCCACATCCCCACCCACACACATTGAAATTTGATTGGTGTATTTAAGTTTCATGAAGAGATTTTACTTTCAAACATCAGAATATATGAGGATTCAAAGTTGGCCTGCGTATACATGGCAAGCCGTTGTGGATAAAAAGACATTTATTGATAATTCATTTCATTTATTAATAATCACAAATGATTTATTAATTTTTAAAATTGAGTTGATTCATTAATATTAATAAATGAGTTGTTTTTAATTAATGTTAATTGTAAATGCCTCTTTTTTTTCCAGCAACGGCTTGCCATACATGCGGGTCTAACTGTGAGCTGCTTTGAAAGTCAGAATCATACACTGTAGAACGATACTCAGCAGAAATGGCATTTTGGCTACAGGGTTACCTTGTAAATCAAACTTGTCCGGAGTGTTTGAAAAAAAACCTTATTATATAAAATATAAAGCATGAGAAAACTGGACTGTTTGTTCAAAGGACAATGCAGATACAAACGGTACTTTGGGTATATAGCGGATTAAATCATGACAGTATAATACCTACCAACGTCTGACTTATCTCCGAACCGACGATATTTTCCCCGCCAAAAGTGTGTATGTGAACATTCCTACCCCTGTGGTTAAATAATGAATGAAGTCTGGCTGATAAAAACCTCACCTCGCGACTGAACCGATAAAAATGGCGGATTCCATGATTTTGAACAACAAAAATGTAAATATATTTTGTGTGTGTTTTATCCGTTTTTTAGCATGAACTTGTACTGCCATAGCATGGTCCTCTTCATTCCGGGATTTGAAGCTAAACTTCTATGTTATAATTAAATAGAGTTCTAGCTCAAATAGTGTCTTTAGCACAAGTCAGAATGGGGGGTGGTGTTACATAGTTTTCAATAAAATGATGAAGCATGAATGTTTAATTTCAAATTGATTTATCATTTATCATTATGATCGCTTTACTGACAAAATAATTTGTAGATCGTAGATTGGACGACACCTGTCAAAAAAAATAAATATATATATATATATTATCCAGAATCATGGACTTGACCATTTTTATACTGTAAGATTGAGGTTATGGCTATTTTCTTTTTAGCAAAATGACCGGATTTTTTTCAGTGTCGGAGGGTGACCTGACGACAGACGCCCACGTGTATTCCATATTGACCTGTGATATCACAAAATGTTAGAAGGTTCATAGTTGATTCAGAGCATTAATCATTAAGTATATTTTACTACCGACACATATATTATATATATTACATGGATTACCAGGAATTCCTCAAGGCTCAGTGCTAAGACCATTAATGTTTGTCATCTTTGTAAATGACCTCCCTGGAACAGTTCAATCGGATATGTACATTTTTGCAAACGACACCAAAGTATTCAAAATAATAAAAAGCGAGCACGACAGTGCAGAGCTTCAAAAGGATCTGGACACAATGTGTAAGTGGAGTGATACATGGCTACTTAAGATGCATCCAGACAAATGCAAACAGATGAGAATAGGCAAGGGAAAAGGAAGAGAACATGATGAACCTGAACCGGACTATCATCTCAACGGAAAATACCTGCAGAAATCCAAACAAGAGAAGGACATAGGAGCAATCATCGACTCCGAGCTTTCGTTTGACGAACATATATCAGAAAAAGTTAAGAAAGCGAACTCTATGTTTGCACGTCTCAGAAGGACTTCCAGTTTATGGATACCAGGTCTTTTATCCCATTATATAAATGTCTGGTAAGATCCCAACTTGACTACGCTAGTCCTGTGCGGGCACCACACTTACAAAATCACATTGACAAGATAGAAGGGGTTCAAAGAAGAGCAACCAAGTGTCTCCCGGGAATGAAGGAATTGACCTACAGTGAGAGGCTGGAAAAACTCAAACTACCAACTTTGGCATTCAGAAGAATTAGAGGAGATATGATAGAACTGTAGAAAATAATAAGCAAAATATATGATAAACAATGTTTTAATGGTATCATTTTATGGAAGGATGCTGCCGAACGCAACAGTGCCAGAGGACATACCAAAAAAATATTCCCTAGACTATCCACAAATACGCCTAGAAAAAAAACTACTTTTCAAACAGAACAGTGTCAATCTGGAACGAATTGCCCGAACATGTTATATCAGCATTAAATGTAAACTCCTTCAAAAACAAGCTAGACGATCACTGGAAAAACCAAGAACTTTTCTTTAACTACAAAGCATCAATTAATTCATAAAAAACAATGTACACTAGACCAGACAGAAATACTGTATCAATCTGTATTATGTATTATTTTGAGTCTGGTATAGAGGACTTAAAAAGTCCTGAACCAGAAATAAACTTAACTTAACCTAACTTAAGTATATATAACCATTTTGATATCACAACCCTTAATTATCGGACCTCCATTCCTGATACCAGCCAGAGGGCAATACGTTCGAGCTGAAGTGGAAGCAGCAAAATCCGGAAATGTTCGAGAGGACCCGTGATATAGGCCTAATATTACTTTGGATGGGCTATCACTTTCAAGGGGGTCATGATACTCCAAGGGGAGATTTTAGACTCAATACAGTACACATACTGTACAAAAAAAGGTATTATAAGAAGTTAACATAAAAAAGGTTACTTATATATGCCATCTTTACTTTAATGATTTTGGTTCAGTTTAATTCAATATCATACATCAGAAATCTCTATATTAACATCAACAGATAGGCCAGTATCGGGTGGCTTAGTCTGCTGGAAATGAATTAGTCGTGCGCCACCTTCCCGTTTAATAGGGAGACTTATTTCCCTTTGGTGTTTCCGGTGAGAAGAAGGAAGTGTTGGTCTGCTGGAGACCCACCTCATCATGAGATTATGACACAGTAAAGGATATATCGACATTGAGACATGGGGAACTGTCTAGGGAGATGCTTCGGCATTTCCAGCAAAAAGTATATTGAAACCCAATTTGTTGAATAACTTGTTATTTTGCCACGTTGCAGCCTATTGTCACGTCTTTTAACTTGTCGATGTTTGTTTATCATAGGCCTACACTGTAGCTGTTTCTGTTCCTACGCTATTTCTCATGTAAATGTCATACATATTAACCTAAACACATGTATCCATTCTATTGTTTTTCATCATATTTATCCAGTGTGTTATAAACAACAAATACAATGTTATATTGATTTTGACTAAGGTGAACAGATTCTATAGCCCTTACAATAATAATGTATACATGAAACGATACATACCCCTATGGTCAATGTAATTTGTTCAGCCCAGTCCTGCCAGCACTATTTCAAAATCTACCCTGATACAACCAAGTGAGGATGAATCTACGTAAAAAACGATTAAAAAATAGTAGCACAGTCTCCTGGTCCCTGAAACATGTATTAATGTACCACACATTCTCCTGTTTGTTTCTCCTGTGTGATCTCTAACATGTTTGTTTCTCCTGTGTGATCTCTAACATGTTTGTTTCTCCTGTGTGACCTCTAACATGTTTGTTTCTCCTGTGTGATCTCTAACATGTTTGTTTCTCCTGTGTGACCTCTAACATGTTTGTTTTCCCAGTCTGATCTCTAACATGTTTGTTTTTTCCTGTGTGATCTCTAACATGTTTGTTTCTCCTGTGTGATCTCTAACATGTTTGTTTCTCCTGTGTGATCTCTAACATGTTTGTTTCTCCTGTGTGATCTCTAACATGTTTGTTTCTTCTGTGTGATCTCTAACATGTTTGTTTTCCCAGTCTGATCTCTAACATGTTTGTTTTTTCCTGTGTGATCTCTAACATGTTTGTTTCTCCTGTGTGATCTCTAACATGTTTGTTTCTCGTATGTGATCTCTAACATGTTTGTTTTCCCAGTCTGATCTCTAACATGTTTGTTTTTCCTGTGAGATCTCTAACATGTTTGTTTTCCCAGTCTGATCTCTAACATGTTTGTTTTTCCTGTGTGATCTCTAACATGTTTGTTTCTCCTGTGTGATCTCTTAACATGTTTGTTTTTCCTGTGTGATCTCTAACATGTTTGTTTTCCCAGTCTGATCTCTAACATGTTTGTTTTTCCTGTGTGATCTCTAACATGTTTGTTTCTCCTGTGTGATCTCTAACATGTTTGTTTTCCCTGTCTGATCTCTAACATGTTTGTTTCTTCTGTGTGATCTCTAACATGTTTGTTTCTCCTGTGTGATCTCTAACATGTTTGTTTTCCCAGTCTGATCTCTAACATGTTTGTTTCTTCTGTGTGATCTCTAACATGTTTGTTTCTTCTGTGTGATCTCTAACATGTTTGTTTCTCCTGTCTGCATATGCAACAAACATTTGGCCATACCTATATATACATTGAATTATCATTATCTTGTTAGTAAGGCAAGAAAATGATTTTCTTCTATTTGATATCAAAAGAATAAATACAATCTACATCCATCCATGTAGTTATGGCTGTAATTCTGTGGTGTGATATTTAAATTGGAAGTGAAAATAATTAAATTGATATAATCATGCTACTGTATACATAATAGTCAAGGATGTTATGTCAGTTATTTGATTTCTTACTGAGCTTAATTTCTAATATATTCTGTAAAAAGATATAATAAAGTTTATGAAAAGCATCTTACAAAATAGAAAATCAACATTTGGAAGAACATTTAACTGAAACATGTTATTAAAGTAATTTGAACTAATTTCTGCATTGAAAAATATCCAGGATAATGATATTGGGTATGACCATGAAGTATAATAACAATGGATGCAATTAAAAGTGTGAGATTTGAAAAAAAATATCTCTACTAAATATGAATGAATAGAGATAAGAATATGATAATTAATTTGGTTTTTTATTTGTTTGCAAGGCGGAAGTTTCTGAGAACAAGATACAGCGTGGAGCGGGATATTTCTGTGGAGGTAAGCTTCAGATTTGGCTCAAATGCTCATATTTGTCCTTTAGAAATTGATTCCAGAAGAAAATTAATGCATTTTCTTTGTTATGTTATCAGTTATTCCTGAAGTAAAAATGGATAAAATTAGTAATAAAGTGATGTGAACAAATGTAGCGATTTAACGGTTAAAATAAATCTGCCTCAAAGATAACCTGTTCTGATTCCTTGTAACCATTTTCAATATTTAAACCCCCCAATCAAGGCACCTGTCTATAAAGGTAATGTTTTGTTGCTCCTCTTTTGTAATAAGTAGTATTTATAGGTAAGTTTGATTCTATAGGCAATCTATGAGAAGTTTTCATTAGTGAGGTTTACATGTTAATCAGTCATTAATCAGCTGCTAAGCAAATATCTCTTCTCTTCTTACCATCAAAACCAATGTAATTTGCTCCCCTTTGTGTGTAATTTGTCCAGGTACATTTTGGGGCTGAATCAAAAATGCTAAAAATACCTTACTCCTGTCATTATATTTTATGCATCAAAATTTTAACCACAAACAATGTCCAGGAGATCCCGAAATTGATGTATGATAATAAAAGTGTCAGACAGATTTATTGATATTCTAATGATTGCTTAATGATTTATCAAAATGATTTTATCATTTGATGTTTTTAATGGTTTTAAAGGAAATAACAAAATTGTGTCTCGCTTATTTTCTTTGAATTGACCATAAGAGGAACAGTTGTGCTACTGTACCACACCACACACAACATACAAACATTGATGAGCTTAACACAAAATTTCCAAGAAGTGTTATTACTTTTTTGTATACCACAACAAGATCTAGAGTGCCTAATTGATTAGCACAATTAAGCATAATGTGCACTGGTATATACATTAATATAAGTTTTATTGAATTGTATCCTTGATCATAAAACCACAGCATCCTTAACAGACTTTGAATCTTCTAATCTATCAGGCTTGTCCTGTATTGTTGTATGCATCATGAGGTGTGATGGCTACTTCACCAAACATTGAGGTAAATAGCTTGTCTATATCTCCATCCAAACTGTTTGAGGTTTGGTTGAAAACTTGAAGTAATACTTGAAGTAGATTCTACTTCAGGTTTTCAAACAACATTGGAACTTTATACAGGAGATTAGCCTATATAGTTTTGATCAAAGTCTTATTTTTTCTGTCTGAGATATTGTTGTAGGTACTTATTTTGTTTTGGGATTTTTTTTTGAAGGAGTAAATATTTATATTATTGTATTGTCAGACACAGATGCTCAGATTGAGTTTGTGACAAACCAATAGGATGGAAACCTGGTGATTAATCTGTGGAATTACTTCCCTTGTACCAGTCAGTCTTTCAATCTTGAGGCCGGAAATTTGTTCAAGAGATGATCATAAATATGTTAAGTGGCAGCTAGGTTATAGATATTTATAGAATTCAAACTTTAGTTTAAAACAATTATGAACAAGTTCTTACACATTTCATTGACCGTTTCAGGTCAGGAATAACATAGGTATGAATATCAGAGGAAAAGTACAAAGGTGTTTTATCAAAACTGTGAATTTCATTATTCCAGTGTCTTCAATTCCTGCTGATAATTGTTAACATATGGAAAGATAAAAGCTTTAGTTTCTTTGTTTTTGCTTGGTATACTTCAGTCTTGATTAAATTACTTACATTATTGTAGTCTAAATTCAAATAACTGAGCAAAAGGAGGTGAAACTTGTTTCTCAAGGATCATAAAGGTTATTTGTATTTACATAATAATCAACATTGTTTTGTTATATCTGTATACTTGGAAGTGAAAGTGCTACATGAATCATGTATGTCCCAATATAATTTTGTCAGAAACATTCTGGTTGGCTTAATTGCATTCATTCAGGTACTCTTAATATTACTTTGTGGACATCATTATATTCTAGTAAGGTTTCAATAAAAAAAAATGTGGACATCATTATATTCTAGTAAGGTTTCAATAATAAAAAAAAAAAAAAAGCTGAATTAGAACTTGGGTTCACTACTAATTTAGCACATTGGGTTCCTTGTATTAAAAACCTTCCGAAAATATTATGGTTCATTTACCATTGACAGAAATATTGGGACTGTTATTTGTAAGAATCATCAAATGAAAAATGACTTTGTACTTTGGCTTTCATAACTTATTTACACTTTTGGATATAGATTCCGTATACATGTACAAGCTTCACCAAAATCCATTTCATTAATGCAAATTAACATACAAAATTTGTTAAATGGTCATAATAGAGAATGAATCTATATATAAAAATAAATTCATCAATACCACCTGTGTAATTGTGTATGATATGGTCATGTATGTACAAATGTATTACAAGCTGAATGGTCTATAAAGAGCACCTGTTATACTACCTATTAAGGCCATCTTTAAAAATACATGAATGTATCTTGGTTTGCTGTAACCCGACCAGGGGGTTTTACATATGGGTAGGTACGTACGTAGTGCTGAACTTTTTATTTATTCAGTTCTGAAAACAGATTTTCAACCTTCAATACATAAACAAACCATAATATAAACTGTTTGGAAATTATTATTTATTCTGTGATCTTAAACAAAAGAAAACACACACCAAGCTTATTTGGGTTTGCGAGACATATTTTCAAACTTGCAAAGCAACTTGCATATAAATATCCGGAACGGTCAAGTCATTAAAAACAAAAAAAAGTTTTATTTTTCATGATAACATTTTCTGAGTAGGCACATGTTTTCTGGGTCCGGCAGGTTAAACCAAACCAACTATATTTTCATTTTGGCCTAACATACTGAGGGTTTGTATAATAGCATAATATTTCGATTTAACCAGAACATCGGTTATATTACTCGAGATATATCCGTTTTCAGTTCAAAACCTTTTTATCCGATAATATAGCGCATCATCCTTTTATCTCAACACATGCATATTTCAACACAAAGTACTTACAAGTGTTTAATAATTCAAAATAGAATGGCATTACAAGTAATTGACTTAGTCAAGCATGGTCTACAATGTCATAACGGATATGGAGCTAGTTTTAAAAGTCTTGTTAGCTTTTTGATTTTAAAAAAATCTGCTGAAGTCCATGGCTAAAATTATGCATATATGCCTGGAGATTGGAATTGATCAGTCCAGAGGCAGACTATCATGTTTGTTTTAGATGCTGTTGCTAGCTATTCAAAGCCTGATCAGCTTTGGTTAATTTTTCAAAAAAGTGAAATTAAAAAATCCCAAATATTAAGATGAGATAGATTGACATAGTAAAGTAACACAAAATATGTCCATTTTCAGGATTTAAAAAATAAAAGTTTTCTTAATTACAAATCAAGCTATGCAGAACTGGCAAGAGGTAATCATTTCAACATTTTAAAATGAATTTTTTTTCTTTTACACATTTACTCTAATAGATATTTGAATTTTAAACTAAATTAACTAATTTGAACTTGTTTATGAAATATTAAAGGTATCACTTCTGTGATGTATGTTTTGTATTATACAAGGAACAGACAGAAAATTAGTTTCAAAAATAGTTCTAGACATTTGAGGATTGTTTGTAACACAACCAATGAATGTTTAGGCGACGAGAACATATTTATAGAACTTTAACAGTTCAAATTTGTTGTTGTAATAAGTAAATAAAAAGCTGACAGAATTCAGTGGTGTTTGGGATAAAGTTTGGTTGATAGTTCTATATTTACAATGCGAATATAGTTCTATATCATTTGTACAAACATAATATTTACAATGAAGCCTTAGTTGCATAATATTTACAATAACAATATTATTCTATATTATTTGTACAAACATAATATTTACAATGAAACTATAGTTCTAAAATATTTACAATCACGATATAGTTCTTTATCATTTGTATATACAAGATATTTACAATCACAATATATATAGCCCTATATTATTTGTACAAGCATAACATCTACAATAAAGCTATACTTCTATATTATAATGTCGCCTATGAAGCATGGCAGACTCTTATAGGCTTGCTACATCAATTTGTCACTTGGTATGTGTCTTTATCATATAAGACCACGGATGGAGTTTCAACCCCTGTCAAAGTTCCATTTCTTTTTGCTGAAGTGATAGCCCTTTGCACTTTACGAATTCGCATAATTAACCGTTTCCCTAACTTTTTCGCTACCGCTTGCTTCATGCTTGGCATATCAAATTTTAACTTTCCGTAAGACTTAACCAAAATGGATAAACAGTTAAATTGACATCCTGTCTCGATAGTCATTTTACTCCGGAGTTATCACCCTTGCAATAATCAATTAGCATTCATTATTAACTATATTTACTTGTCACATCTTCATGAATAAAGGATTACAGTTAGAGTTTAATCCTGGTGTCAAATTCCAACCATTGCTGGAGCTATGCCACACACAGTGATATCCAATCGTGATACCATGCATATATAACCTCAGATGTTGTGTGGACGTTAAACTCCATCAAATGACATGAGAAAAAATGATTCTTTTCATATGGTGATCATGAATTTTTCATAATGACAACCTTTCAATTAAGTGGGCGAGCGGCACATCCACTTCTGTGGAATTCTAATTTGCTTACAATGATGTTTTGTACAAACATAATATTTACAATGAAGCTGTAGCTCTATAATATTTATAACGAAGCTATATTTAGATACATTATGTGTACAAACATAATATTTACAATGAAACTGTAGCTCTATAATATTTATAACAAAGCTATAGTTAGATTTACAATTTCATTTCACAAAGAAATTATTGAATTAAATTCAATGGGTATTGGGCAACTGGCAAAAGCCCTCTCCCTGATATTTACAATGAAACTATGATTTTGATCTTGATTGTTTCAGAGAGGATTATACATGTACAAAGGAGATATATGTATATGTGTAATTTATCACAAACATGTGTCTGTATATCAGTATAAACAATAAATATAATCGCTTATATATATACATTTTGTATATTTGATCAAGTTTGAGGCCCGGTCTCGGCATGAGTCATAAAGTTGTCTTCCTTCGTCATTTGTGTTACTATTTGAATTTCCTGTCATAGTTGTACTGTGATGAAATAAAATATGTACAATTCGCTTCTATGTTTGTAAATACATTGCGATCTAGGTATTCATATCATCTAATAGACGACTTGTCAGTATGATCATGTCAGGGTATCGGGGCGACCATCACTGCACCATTGAAATGTTCTTTTTTAAAGAGCATGGATCGATGTTGCACAGCAGTATAAGCTGCAGGTATTTCTGGCTAGGCGATTGGGTGCTGTAGATTGTGAGTTCAAGGCCTGGTCAGGGCATGAGTCAAAAAGTTGTCTTCCTTCGTCATTTGTGTTACTATGTTATATGATGAATGATTAAATGTTTGGTTAATTAGCAATTGAAAGGTATTGGGTATGTTTGGTTGATGGTTGAAGTGTTTTTGGTTGTGTTTGGTTGGTGGTTGAAGTGTTTTTGAGTAGGTTTGGTTGATGGTTGAAGTGTTTTTGGTTGTGTTTGGTTGGTGGTTGAAGTGTTTTTGGGTAGGTTTGATTGGTGGTTGAAGTGTTTTTGGGTAGGTTTGGTTGGTGGTTGAAGTGTTTTTGAGTAGGTTTGGTTGGTGGTTGAAGTGTTTTTGGGTAGGTTTGATTGGTGGTTGAAGTGTTTTTGGGTAGGTTTGGTTTGGTGGTTGAAGTGTTTTTGGGTAGATTTGGTAGGTGGTTGAAGTGTTTTTGGGTACGGTTTTGCCTTGTTTGTTCCGTGTTTTTGGTTAGTTTTGGTTGGTGGTTTTTGCCCGTGTTTTTGCGTCGGTTTTTTGGTTGGTTTCATTGAGTGTATTTTGGTAGGTTTGGGGTTTTTTGGTGTGAAGTGTTTTTTGGGTAGGTTTTGGTTGGTTGGTTGAGTTGTTTTTTGGAGTAGGTGGTTGGTGGTTGAATGTTTTTGGGTAGGTTTGGTTGGTGGTTGAAGTGTTTTTGGGTAGGTTTGGTTTGGTGGTTGAAGTGTTTTTGGGTAGGTTTGGTTGGTGGTTGAAGTGTTTTTGGGTAGGTTTGGTTGGTGGTTGAAGTGTTTTTGGGTAGGTTTGGTTGGTGGTTGAAGTGTTTTTGGTTGGTTTGGTTGGTGGTTGAAGTGTTTTTGGGTGGTTTGGTTTGGTGGTTGAAGTGTTTTTGGGTAGGTTTGGTTGGTGGTTGAAGTGTTTTTGGGTAGGTTTGGTTGGTGGTTGAAGTGTTTTTGGTCGGTTTGGTTTGGTGGTTGCCGTGTTTTGGGTCGGTTTGGTTGGTGGTTGCCGTGTTTTGGGTCGGTATTGGTTGGTGGTTGCCGTGTTTTTGGGTCGGTTTGGTTGTGGTTGCCGTGTTTTGGTCGGTTTGGTTTGTGGTTGCCGTGTTTTTGGGTCGTTTGGTTGGTGGTTGCCGTGTTTTTTGGGTCGTTTTGAGTTGGTGGTTGCCGTGTTTTTGGGTCGTTTTGGTTGGTGGTTGCCGTGTTTTTGGGTCGGTTTGGTTGGTTTGCCGTGTTTTTGCGTCGGTTTGGTTGGTGGTTGCCGTGTTTTTGGGTCGGTTTTGGTTGGTGGTTGCCGTGTTTTGGGTGGTTTGGTTGGTGGTTGCGTGTTTTTGGGGTCGGTTTGGTTGGTGGTTGCCGTGTTTTTGGGTCGGTTTGGTTGGTGGTTGCCGTGTTTTTGGGTCGGTTTGGTTGGTGGTTGCACGTGTTTTTGGGTCGGTTTGGTTGGTGGTTGCCGTGTTTTTGGGTCGGTTTGGTTGGTGGTTGCCGTGTTTTTGGGTCGGTTTGGTTGGTGGTTGCCGTGTTTTGGGTCGGTTTGGTTGGTGGTTGCCGTGTTTTTGGGTCGGTTTGGTTGGTGGTTGCCGTGTTTTTGGGTCGGTTTTGGTTGGTGGTGCCGTGTTTTTGGTCGGTTTGGTTGGTGGTTGCCGTGTTTTTGGTCGGTTTGGTTGGTGGTTGCCGTGTTTTGGGGTCTGTGTTGGTTGGTGTTGCCGTGTTTTGGGTCGGTTTGGGTGGTGGTTGCCGTGTTTTTGGGTCGGTTTGGTTGGTGGTTGCCGTGTTTTGGTCGGTTTGGTTGGATGGTTGCCGTGTTTTTGGGTCGGTTGGGTGGTGGTTGCCGTGTTTTTGGGTCGGTTGGGTTGGTGGTTGCCGTGTTTTGGGTCGGTTTGGTTGGTGTTGCCGTGTTTTGGGTCGGTTTGGTTTGGTGTTGCCGTGTTTTTGGGTCGGTTTGGTTGGTGGTTTGCCGTGTTTTTGGGTCCGGTTTGGTTGTGGTTGCCGTGTTTTTGGGTCGGTTTTGATTGGTGGTGCCGTGTTATTTGGGTCGGTTTGGTTGGTGGTTGCGTGTTTTTGGGTCGGTTTGGTTGGTGGTTGCCGTTTTAGGGTCGGTTTGGTTGGTGGTTGCCGTGTTTTTAGGGTTGGTTTGTTGGTGGTTGCCGTGTTTTTGGGTCGGTTTGTTTGGTGGTTGCCGTGTTTTTGGGTCAGGTTTGAGTTGGTGGTTGCCGTTGTTTTTGGTTAGGTTTGGTTGGTGGTTGCCGTGTTTTTGGGTCGGTTTGGTTGGTGGTTGCCGTTTTTTTGGGTCGGTTTGGTTGGTGGTTGCCGTGGTTTTTGCGGTCGGTTTGGTTGGTGGTTGCCGTGTTTTTGGGCTCGGTTGATTGGTGGTTGAAGTGTTTTTGGGTAGGTTTGGTTGGTGGTTGAAGTGTTTTTGGGTAGGTTTGATTGGTGGTCGAAGTGTTTTTGGGTAGGTTTGGTTGGTGGTTAAATATGTTTGGGGTAAGATTAGCTGACAGGTTATCATGTCAATAGTAGATTTGGTTTCCAAGTGCTGAGTTTATACTCAATACTATATAAATAGCTACTTGGTATCAAATAGATTACATGGACCGTGTAGACTCAGGAACAAACTAGTCCAGAGTTGATATGGTGCCTTCAAAATGGGCTTTGGGGGAAAAATCACTTAGTGAAACTGTAAGATATCAGCTCACAGTTTTTGTTTAACTGGTTACTAAGGATTGATGTCTGGTTACTAAGGATTGATGAACCACAAATGTAACTGTGATGATGTACAAGTAATTTAAAAAGAGGAAAGGAACATGAATGGTAGTAACCTTGACTGGAACTGGACCTGTTGACCCCAATCTCTGCCCCTCCTTCATTGTTTCTTGTGGTCAGAGGTCGTACATAGGGGTTTTTCTGAAATCAAATTTAAATGTACATTGATGTACTAGTATGATGCACAGTTGGAATTAACACTTTCATACATTAAAAAAAACTGGTTTGACAGTGCTCTAGTCTTGTAGAAGTACTGGTATACAATTGTATAATGTTTATATCCTGTGATAATGACAAGGGTAAATTTTGTTACAATTACCCTTATAGCAGATTTGCCAGTTTAAATTAGATGTCTCCATAATGTTAGTTAGGTTTTCTGGGCTATTATTTGCTTCCTATTCGAATATATGTCTCTTATTGGATGCAAGAATTGCGACACATCATGTATCGGAGAGACCCTGAGGAGATATAGGAATGAGAAAGACATAGAAACCTCGGAAGGCAGGAGATTTCACAGATCATGCCGTAAAAGAAAATGATGTTGTTGACAAAGTGTTTGACAGAGAGAACTGTATTTTCAAGCGACAGGTAAAGGAAGTCATCTTCCAGGACAAAAGGGGCCTATAGACTACCACATCTATGGCTAGGTTAGAAACATAGTTTAGCCAAATCAACATCTACACATAGTAGCCGAATCTCCTCAGAGCAACCCAATTAACTTATACGCTGTGATGCCACCTCAGTGTTCATAGATTTGTAGGTGAAAAAGATTGTAGATTTGATCACAATCTCATACACCTGCCTTTCTGGGTTTCTACATGTCTTTCTTGTTCCTATATCTCCTCGGGGTCTCTCCGATAGCCTTGAGGATGACCCCGTCCTGGAAGGCCTGTCAATGTTGCAACCCCAGAAATGGTCAATAAAGTTCATGATATTGATATGACTGACAGACAGGTTTTAGAGATATATAGCCAGTAGAGTTGGCATTTCACAGGAAAAAGTGCATTCCATTCTGACCGAGGATCTTGCAATGAGAAAGCTTTTGGCCGATGGGTACCAATACTTCTGACAGTTGATGAGAAGCACACCAGGCGCACATTATTGTGTGCTAATCTGAACCTTTCTGCCAACTTTTTCGGAGATTTGTCACTATGGATGAAACATGGGTCCATCATTTTACCCCAGAAGCAAAACAACGATCGAAACAATGGAAGTACCCTAGCTCTCCCCTGCCAGAAAAGGCAAAGACTGTTCCATCAACGGGGAAGGTTAGGGCCTCGGTTTTCTGGGATGCAGATGGTATTCTACTGTTAGATTATAATGGACAAACAATCAATGGCACATACTATGCTTAACTTCTGAGGCAGTTACTGGAAAATATTTAACTACAGCGCTGCGGAAAGCTCGCAAAAAGTGTGTTATTCCATCAGGACAATTCTCCTGTTCTCAAGTCTGCCATTGCCATTCATGATTGTGGTTTTGAATTGTTTGAGCATCCGCGTTATTCACCTGATCTCGCTCCTTCAGACTTTCATCTATTTAAAAAAAACCCAGCTATTTCAGGCACCCACTTTCAGTCCGATGATGACGTCATACATACAGTGGATGACTTTCTGAATAGCCAAGAAAAGGAGTTCTATAATAGTGGCAGTGAGGCCCTGAAACACCGCTGGCAAAAGTGTATAGATACTGAAGGGGATTATGTGGAAAAATAATACAAAGTGCCCAGCAAAATTAAAATCCTACAATATGAAGCTCAACATACCAATCAGCCCTCGTATTTAGGAAACTCACATTTTTTACCATAATTTGTTTCATTTTCTTTGGAGATTTTTGGTTAGCATTTGGTCAGGGCTAGCTTTTTTTCACTGTATATGAAAGAACATGAACCACTGAAACAGAATGTCCAAGGTTTGATCATCATATAAAAAATGACAGTGATATGGCACTCTGAAAAAAATAAATAAACCAAAAAAAATAAAAAATCTGCCAAAATTGCACATAAAAGGTTTCTGCTCTTTTATCTATGTTACAGATGTTATGCTTATCTTTGACCTTGACCTTCATTCAAGGTCACGGGTCAAATGATGAAAATATAAAAAAAATCAAATTCTTTCAGAATTGTTTATTTGGGTCACATTTTAAAGAACTTGCTCTTATGAAGGTGTGTGCAACATTTCAAGGTCAAATCATGAAAAATGAATGTTTTCCACCAAAATTCAAAATTATCCAAAAATTGCAATTCAAATGTTTTTCTTTCATTACTGTGACACATATACACTTGATAATTAGCACATCTACAGCACAAGTTGCTGGCTGCAATATTTATACAAATAGTTGACCTTGAGTAGCAAAGTTCAAGTCACAGTAATCAAATGCAGGTCAAAGAATGGAAGTGAAGAGAAAACAAAGAGAAAACATAGCTATAGCATACGAACGCAACCGTCAGATCGATAATATATCTGAGATAATTTCCTGGATGTAAATCCAATGTTTTAGGTCAAATTGATTGGAATTTCAAAAATTTTCTCCAGACCCAGATTTGGTAGCATCAAATACTCGATCGAGACTTATAAAAAGTGTAATTTCATGTTTCTTTCTTGCTGGAGAGGTGCTAAACTTTACTATTATAATAGTTTATGGAGGAAAATCACATTTTAATGGAAATTAATCAAAATTGGTTAGAATTATGAGGAAGGGCAAAATTATATTACTATTTACATATGAACTGTTAAGAAATACATTGTAAATACATAGAAGATAGTTATATGTTTAAGAATTAAAAGACCGTTAAGGTCCATGGGCCTCTTCTTTATTGATTATAATACATATTTATGCAAATTGTCATTGGACACTTTTATGGCTGTTATCAATTTGATAACTTATGAGTGAAAGTAGTTTTGAGATCTAGCTGCCAAAATGCTTTCTAACATGAACCTATCTCTTCCAATATGAAAAAAGATTGGTTTCATTCTCCATGTTGATATGAACTATTCCTAAGCCCCATAAAATTGTCATGTATGTACATGTATTTGGTAAAGTTTAAATCTAGGGTCAGCCATACACTTACCTCAGTCACACATCTTTCACTCTTCACATAGACATTGATATACTCTTTAACATTTACAATGATGAAACGATAAAACCGTGACCAAATTAAAGGACTGTTGGATATGTTTCATAAATGGAGTTAATTGGGTGTGCCCCAAAGGACTTTAAATCGATCGTGAACATCGGCTTCTTAATGACATCTGTTCTATCAAAACATCCTGTCTATTCTTTTTATTATCCTTCCCTGTTCTGAACTTAATTGATGAATGCCTTTCTTCTCTTGGAGTTATACCTCCAAGAAAGGCTTACAGATTTAAAGTACATTGTAAGGAGGATTTTTGTTTTGTTTGATTTCAAGCTTTTTAATAAAATCAGCATCAGATTTTATTAAAAAGCTTATTTTTGATGACGGTGTGAATTTCATGATGATGAATGTGCTAGAGGGGTCCCTGTTGATAAGAACTGCTTGTTGTAGGATTTGAATGATAACGACTTTTGGGAGGTTTTGGTTTATGATGAAGATGTTCTGTACAAGTTTGGATGATAATGATTTTTTGGGAGGGTTTGGTTGATGATGGATATGTTTGTTGTAGGTTTTGGATGATAATGATTTTTGGGAAAGTTTTGGTTGATGATAAATATGTTTGGTGTTAGTTTAGGACAATAACTATTTTTGGAGATGTTTTGGAGGATAACGATTTTCGGAGATTTTTTGATGATGGATATGTTTGTTGTAGGATTTGGTCGATGCCCAGGTTACCTTGCACTTTTACAATCCAAGGACATACTATCTATGTATTTCACCTATACATTGCCCAAAATTAGCAAATCCAATGGCAAAATTTATTTCCTTTCAAAAAAATCCAGAGCCTTTTCTGGAACTAGCATCATTATAAAAATTAAACAAGTCGTTTATCCATTTGTCTGAAAGGTACTGCTATCAATATTTTACCTGAGTTTTAATTATAGATACCAAAAAATCATTGACACATGTACCTACCCCGTCTGAAGTGGTCTGTTGTTACATAGGGTAGGTGAGTTTGCAACACTGAAAGTTAAAATCTAAAATGTATTTTTAGAATTCAAGTATAGGAGTATCTTTGTAAATGTCATATGGCTACCCATAGAAAAGTATAATTTCATACCTGTTACCTGTTTTTAGATAGTTTTTAGCCCACCATCATCAGATGGTGGGCTATTCAAATCGCCCTGCGTCCGTGGTCCGTGGTCCGTCCGTCCCTCCCTCTGTCCGTCCGTCCGTCCGTAAACAATTCTTGTTATCGCTATTTCTCAGAAAGTACTGAAGGGATCTTTCTCAAATTTCATATGTTGGTTCCTCTTGGTGCTTAGTTATGCATATCGCATTTTGAGACCTATCGGAAAACAACATGGCCGACAGGCAGCCATCTTGGATTTTGACAATTGAAGTTTGTTATCGCTATTTCTCAGAAAGTACTTAAGGGATCTTTCTCAAATTTCATATGTTGGTTCCCCTTGGTGCCTAGTTATGCATATTGCATTTTGAGACCTATCGGAAAACAACATGGCCGACAGGCAGCCATCTTGGATTTTGACAATTGAAGTTTGTTATCGCTATTTCTCAGAAAGTACAGAAGGGATCTTTCTCAAATTCCATATGTAGGTTCCCCTTGGTGCCTAGTTATGCATATCGCATTTTGAGACCTATCGGAAAACAACATGGCCGACAGGCAGCCATCTTGGATTTTGACAATTGAAGTTTGTTATCGCTATTTCTCAGAAAATACTGAAGGAATCTTTCTCAAATTCCATATGTAGGTTCCCCTTGGTGCCTTGTTATGCATATTGCATTTTTAGACCAATCGAAAAACAACATGGCCGACAGGCAGCCATCTTGGATTTTGACAATTGAAGTTTGTTATCGCTATTTCTCAGAAAGTATTGAAGGGATCTTTCTCAAATTTCATATGTAGGTTCCCCTTGGTGCCTCGTTATGCATATCACATTTTGAGACCAATAGCAAAACAACATGGCCGACAGGCAGCCATCTTGGATTTTGACAATTGAAGTTTGTTATCGCTATTTCTCAGAAAGTATTGAAGGGATCTTTCTCAAATTTCATATGTCGGTTCCCCTTGGTGCCTCGTTATGCATATCACATTTTGAGACCAATAGCAAAACAACATGGCCGACAGGCAGCCATCTTGGATTTTGACAATTGAAGTTTGTTATTGCTTTTTCTCAGAAAGTACAGAAGGGATCTTTCTCAAATTTCATATAAAGGCTCCCCTTGGTGCCTAGTTAAGCATATTGCATATTGAGACCAATCGGTAAACAACATGGCTGACAGGCAGCCATCTTGGATTTTGGCAATTGAAGTTTGTTATCGCTTTTTCTGAGAAAGCAATGAAGGGATCTTTCTCAAATTTCATATGTAGGTTCCCCTCGATGCCTAGTTATGCATATTGCATTTTGAGACCAATCGGAAAACAACATGGCCAACAGGCAGCCATCTTGGATTTTGACAATTGAAGTTTGTTATCGCTATTTCTCAGAAAGTACTTAAGGGATCTTTCTCAAACTTTTTTGTAAGTTCCCCTTGGTCTGTTGTTCTGCATATTGCATCTTGGGACCAATAGGAAAACAACATGGCCGCCTGGCAGTCATCTTGGATTTTGACAATTGAAGTTTGTTATCGCTATTTATCAGAAATTGCTGAAGGGATCTTTCTTAAATTTCATTATTAGGTTCCCCTCTGTGCCTAGTTATGCATATTGGATTTTGAGACCAATCAGAAAACAACCTGGCTGACAGGCAGCCATCTTGGATTTTGACAATTGAAGTTTGTTATCGCTATTTTACAGAAGGTACTGAAGGGATCTTTCTCAAATTTCATATGTAGGTTCCCCTTGGTCCTTGGTGTTGCATTTTGGGACCAATCCGAAAACAACATGGCCGACAGACAGCCATTGTCGCTAAATCTTAAATTTTATATATAGGTTCCCCTTGTTTGAAAAGTACTAGAGGGCTGTTTCTGAATTTACACAGATTAGTAAGACTTAGAGGAAGGGAAAAGTAGAGAAAAGATCAATCTGACATGGAACCTATAAAGATCATTCAATGGTGGGCGCCAAGATCCCTCTGGGATCTCTTGTTTTTTTTAAGTTTCTACTTATTCTCGCCGTAAACGAACCAACCAGTTTGGTTTATTAGGAAGAGTTGGTAGGCCTATGTGAATACAAGAGTGTTCCATTTTCAAAAGAAACACAGGTAAAACCATAGCTAATCTGGCAAACACCCTGGTGTTTGTACAAACTATTTCAATAGCAAATAATATTTACAGAAAGTTTGATCTTGAACCTTAAGAATCATTCAATGGTGGGCACTCTCTGGAATCTCTCGTATAGTTATACAAGCATATCATAGAGTTGTATGACCTAACCATTTCTTAGAGTGACATGCTCCTAACCATATCATAGTGTTGTGTGCTCCTAACAATATAATAGTGTTGTGTGCTCCTAACAATATGATAGTGTTGTGTGCTCCTAACCATATTATAGTGTTGTGTGCTCCTAACAATATGATAGTGTTGTGTGCTCCTAACAATATGATAGTGTTGTGTGCTCCTAACAATATGATAGTGTTGTGTGCTCCTAACAATATGATAGTGTTGTGTGCTCCTAACCATATTATAGTGTGACGTGGTCCTAACCATATGCTAGTGTGGCGTGGTCCTAACCATATGATAGCACGGTGTGGTCCTAACCATATGATCATGTGTCCTGGTCCTATATATATGACAGTGTGGCGTGGTCCTAACCATATGATCGTGTGTCGTGGTCCAAACCATATGATAGTGTGACGTGATCCTAACCATATGATCGTGTGTCGTGGTCCTAACCATATGATAGTGTGTCGTGGTCCTAACCATATGATCGTGTGACGTGATCCTAACCATATGATAGTGTGTCCTGGTCCTAACCATATGATAGTGTGTCCTGGTCCTAACCATATGATAGTGTGACGTGGTCCTAACCATATGATAGTGTGACGTGGTCCTAACCATATGATAGTGTGGCGTGGTCCTAACCATATGATAGTGTGACGTGGTCCTAGCCATATGATAGTTTGGCGTGGTCCTAACCATATGATAGTGTGACGTGGTCCTAACCATATGATAGTGTGACGTGGTCCTAACCATATGATAGTGTGACGTGGTCCTAGACATATGATAGTGTGGCGTGGTCCTAACCATATGATAGTGTGACATGGTCCTAACCATATTATAGTGTGACGTGGTCCTAACCATATGATAGTTTGGCGTGGTCCTAACCATATGATAGTGTGACGTGGTCCTAACCATATGATAGTGTGACGTGGTCCTAACCATATAGTGTGGCGTGGTCCTAACCATATGATAGTGTGACGTGGTCCTAACCATATGATAGTGTGGCGTGGTCCTAACCATATGATAGTGTGGCGTTGTCCAAACCATATGATAGTGTGACGTGGTCCTAACCATATGATAGTGTGACGTGATCCTAACCATATGATAGTGTGACGTGGTCCTAGCCATATGAAAGTGTGACGTGGTCCTAGCCATATGATATTCTGGCGTAATCCAAACCACAAGATAGTGTGGTGTGGATCTAACCATATGATAGTGTGGCGTGGTCCTAACCATATAGTGTGGCGTGGTCCTAACCATATGATAGTGTGACGTGGTCCTAACCATATAGTGTGGCGTGGTCCTAACCATATGATAGTGTGGCGTGGTCCTAACCATATAGTGTGACGTGGTCCTAACCATATGATAGGGTGACGTGATCCTAACCATATGATAGTGTGACGTGGTCCTAGCCATATGAAAGTGTGACGTGGTCCTAGCCATATGATATTCTGGCGTAATCCAAACCACAAGATAGTGTGGTGTGGATCTAACCATATGATAGTGTGGCGTGGTCCTAACCATATGAAAGTGTGACGTGCTCCTAACCATATGATAGTGTGACGTGCTCCTAACCATATGAAAGTGTGACGTGGTCCTAACCATATGATAGTGTGGCGTGGTCCTAACCATAAAGTATGACGTGGTCCTAACCATGTGATAGTGTGACGTGGTCCTAACCATATGATAGTGTGGCGTGGTCCTAGACATATGATAGTGCGGCGTGTTCCTAACCATATTAAAGTGTTCTGTGGTGACATGTAGCAAAACATCTATGAGCTCTTTATACGATTTGTTGTACCTGGATGACGACAGTGAAGTGTAATATACAATGTACAGGGGATGCTGAATTATTGAACATGTCACTTCATAACCCTTTTCACTTCGGTTCTAATTGACTATAACATGTCCTACATACAGGTATGAAATATTATCGGTATAATGAGAAAAGTCACGATAACACCAATAAATATTTTAAAACACTATCTGTTCATTCATTGGACGTTTCAGTGTTGTTTGCCCTATAAAATTCAACTGGCATTCTCAACACATGACAGTCGTATGAGTTATGAAGTTTAATAATTACATTTGCTGAGTTCCATGGTACTATATATTAGAATGAATAGATATATCTGAATAAAAATAAACACATGTTATTTCTCTAACGTAGTTTAATGACTTGATATGATTTAACATACTTTTGATGATTTGGTATGATGTTATATTAAGATGTGTAAAATTATTTCAAAGGAATATTTTGAACTTGTAATGTTTCTAACGTTGTGGCTGACCAAGGGCATTATTTATGTGTACCGTATTCAAGGACGGGCTGCTTACCAGACCATGTATCCTGCCCTCACTACCTCATCATATATAAAACATTGTTCTGGACTTGTGTTTTCTCCACACCTAGTTGTCACATGCATGCTAATCGCTTGTGTCTATTAGTGCTATATGATGGTACTAACAACATGACTCAACCACAATCAGAAGAATCGAATAAATATCGGACAGGCAAATATTACAAGCTAGTACATTTATTTTTGTATGAAAGTTGATAATGTAACGTTTTACATCATTACCTAAACAAATTTCAAAATCAAAATAAATGATGGAAAGGTATTGCCATTGAATGCCTCAACGATTGCTTTCAATATTTCATTTTGTTACATATGCTTTTCTCTGAAGTCGTTTGATGATTTATAACATATATGACATTTGAATATCAGGTTTCACATGATTTTGCGGTGTCTAGTGCCATACCACACGCTAAGCCGTATAGTCCTTTTACTTGGCTAGTCGATAGGCGTCAGGTTTTCAATATTCATCATAACCTCGCTTTATCACTGCCACACACACAAACTTTATTTATACAATTCGTTAGACGTGACGAGAAAAGCTTATGACAGTAAGAGGTAATTACACCTATGACTGGTCAACAAAAGTACTTTTAATGTCAGGTTTTTGTCCTTTTTAGTAAAAGCGCCACACCTTGGCATATGATGATAAAAGGAAATCTACTATATATTTATCAAACACTGTGATCTGTAATTAGCCAATTGCTTTGAAACCTAAAAACTAAACGCTTTCTTGTTGATGAGTATACGGATGCAGTCCTTTCACTGGCTTGCTTTCAAACGTTTTGTCCCTATAAAGGTTCGGAGTCAGCTCAAAGGAGGTACAGAAGGAACCCATTAACAACTCACATTTGTATTCGGATTGACAAGTACATCCGGTTGAACGAGATTGATGCCTAAATTCAACGCAAATTCTACTTATTCAAGCAGACTTCAAACACATTTTCATACTAGCGTTATTTGGAATAAAGGGTGCTCATCTTGCCCTGTGGTCATAGCGAGAGGCATATTTGGGCGTGCCGTACCGTCTCGTAGAAGACACGGACGTGTTGACGGACATAACGGAGTGTGACGTCACACGAACTGCCGAGGGAGACACTACCGACCGAACTGGCGAACGAGAGCGTCGAGGGGGAGGGGTAGGTGTCACTGTTCGTCGGTCCCAATCCGGTGTGAAGGGTGGTACAGACGGAGTGTCCATTATTCGGACAGGTACTGGCGGGGGAGTGACTCGGTTCTTTTTTTCTGGTTCTATGTCTTTGGATTTGAAGTTTTTCATATCTTGCATCAGTAAAAATCCTGCTACAGTAAGAAGGAGCAGTCCTGCGAAGATGGTCAATCCAAAGGACCATGAGACGAAGAAATTGCTAGGCAACTGGACGAACCATATGATCATCATAATTAATGACAGCAGAGCTGGAAACATGAAAAAAACGTGTTTACGTAAAAAGAAATCAAAACATTCTAGATACAGTCGAATGACATTTATCGCTCGCGAACTTGGTATTGATGTAAATACTATTTTACAATTACAACTTCAACTTTGAATACATCAAATAAATTACTGCTAAATTGTAGTACATTGTATATGATTAACATTGTAACATGATTAAAATACGAAAAAAACCAACAACTCAATGTCGTGTTTTCAATATATTGCTTTTTAAAATCTTTCCATACAATCGTATATATTAATAAAACGTACTCCACCAGCAGCACATGTTGAAATTTTAGTTCTGTCGTATGCATAGATGTTGTGGTGTGCTTTAAACATTTACGTTTTGTGTAACTTTAGCTTTTGAGATGTAAATTTAGCTTTTGAGATGAGGAACACGCTGTAACCTTTCTCTTTGTTCATATTGTATCGATTTATAAAAAAGAAAACAAAAACAAAACAAAGCATACACCTACCTCCGGTAAAACACAATACTATTATTGTCAAGGCGACACCCCTCTTTCGGACATTCACCGTGGCCACATACATAAGATACAAGAGGAAAACAATAGCCAGGATCCCGATGGTGATGGATGCTATTATCTTTACAGTATTGTGGTTACCTACAACATAAAATATAGGAATACGGTAAATTAGACATGCCATCTACAATCATACAATATTAACGGGCGCCGGATGGATTTGACAGGATGGATATGAGCTGTTATGTTTAAAAGAAATGTTGTTTTAGCACTAGTTGCTGTCTTTGTTGTCCTTGTTCTGATGCAAGCTGGTCTGGAAATAACAATCGTTAAATGGGTCTTGACGAAATGCTGTATAATTGGGTAGCTACGACCTCCACTGTAAAGGCAATAATGTACTAGTAATAATTGTGTCAGAAGTACATTTTCAAATAAACTAGTGTACAAGGTTAAGTGTAGACCCTATGTTTTCTTTGTTGGTTTGATGATTTGTCGGCATGCAGTGCGGCACAAAAGATAGATTCCTCCCGAAGTTACAGAGGATTTAATATCAATCATAGGTAGATTTTATAATATTTACATGTATGTTGTCTAGACACGTATAAAGGTTAAGGACAGTCTTCACACTGCTGTATGTTATCGCAATTATATTAAATAATGACAATTTTAATGGAACCCTCGCGATGTAGGTACACATGGTAGAAATTGCGTTCGTAAACATCATAAAAGGATATTAATCCTAAATAGTCTTTATGTGAATTAACAAATATAATACTCGCCTAATAGATGATTGGGGCAGATTGATTTTCGCTTTTATTGATGAAATGGACAATCACTTAATAGTCTATATTTTCTTTATGAAGCATTGCGTGATTTCGATAATTTTTAATCGGCTTTTGTCACACATTAAAGAAGTAAATAGTTTTACACTACAATATTAAAATTGCTCATTGCGTGAGTTAGATAAATAGATTCAGTTTTTATTTCCATATTTTTATAAAATCGTTTCACACTACCATACTACCATGAGACTGTATGACTGAACATTGTTGTATGTATAACAATTTATTTTAATTAAGATGAAAACATATGGATATAGAATGCTGAACATTCAATTCCTGATTATTGGTTGTTATACTAAATAGCAAGATGTTCAAGCTTACTGTTGAAGGTCGTGGCACAGAACAGAAATTCGGGATTATTTGCTTTAAAACTTTGTCCTTTCTGAAAGCTTGCACGGATTATTACCATACTAGTCTTTTGTCTAAAATATCTGTTTACAAACATTTTGTATTGAAAAATGCACCAAACGACAGTTTTCCCGAGAAGGCTGGCCTCTCATGGACGCTTTTAAAGTGTCATCTTATTTAACTGCCATACCTGGTCACGATAGCGTGACACACTGCTAGATCACACTTTACTAACATCGGACGACCAGTCTTACCACCAAGCAGAAAAAAACCCCAGTTACTTAATTTTGTAAACTTGGTTTGTCTTGGTCGGAGACTCGGAGTACAGAACCGATAACCGTTCTCACCAAGACGAATGCTCATTTAAAGTCCAAAAGTTCGAAAGGGGGGAATTGGATGTTTAAGCAATATTAGGTATCAACATCTTTGTAACAGGAAGGAAAATAATAGTATTTATAGAAATGACAATAATTTTTGGACCTATGTTCTGAGAAATCTGCATATAGTTAAAACGATTAATAATGCAGGCCCTCATGACCTCTTGTTATATTATTTATGTGTGTTTATCTGCTGTCGTTGAGGTATACTCCATTCACTTTGATTTATTTTACCTCTATGGTTATTGGTTCAGTGTTATGAATGGTTAATGTTATACGTGTACTAATGTGAGCGTTTAACAGAAGAAAAGCCGTTTGACTTATTCAATTTCCATAACATTTAATCAGTAATTGTGTATAAACCGATATCGACGTTATGCTAATAATTTGGTTTGTGTTAATGGTTATGATTTAAATTTTCGGCATTTACGTCTCTGTACATGATTTCCGTCTTATGAACAATCACATGCGATCGTACTATACATGACGCTGGTCCTTCTGTAGGAAGTACATAATATAGTAATAAAGAAAGCAAAGACCTTTCTGTACTCAAATTATTATTTTATGTTGATCTCGCATTCACTCCTAAAGGTACTGTGACCTGCCTAACTAGACTATCTGTCAATTATATACTTTTGTTGAGTATATAGACCTGAGCACGGGAAATCAACAGCTTGGGGCCATTTGACTTTTCAGGTCACTAAACTACATTTTTCTGAAATGAAAGTGCGTAATTGTGCTTTCTCTATCATTAACAAGACGGAACGTAGATAAATGCTTAAGGAAAAATGCTGTGAAATACAGCGATTATTATGGCGTCACAAGTGAACGATTGGTTCCGTACACCGAACACAAAAAGTTCCTTGGCACAGTTTAGTACAATGATTGATATAAAGTCTTTCAAGTTTTTTCCATGCTAAAATGTGTTAATTTGCCGAAACAATACATTAAAATATCGCATCATTGTCCTCCAATAACCAAGGAGGATCGTGGATAGACTATTTTTTCATTACAACAAGTTATTCAAAAGGAATTTAAACATCAAACGTTTTCTTAAAGGAATTTTTGGATGGTGGTGCTTTGAATATTGACTCGCACGTTTCCAATATGTTGGCCAATCAAGAGATGTGCTAATACGTGCCTTATATAGAAATACGTATATCATTCTACTTAAGTATCAAGTATAGTGTTGTGTGTCGTAGTAATGTGGGATGGTTTGATGATACATATCCTATTATCCCCAGCTACTATAACAAAGTCCTCTTCATCTTCCCATGTATTGTGTAACATTGTGTTGGTAATTGTGTATGTAGCACTGTAACATTTTATATGTAACATTGTGTTTGTATTTGTGTATGTAAAACTGTGCAACATTTTGTAACATTGTATATGTAACATTGTGTGTAATTGTGTATGTAACAATGTGTAACATTGTGTGTAATTGGTTATGTAACACTGTTTAACATTGTATATGTAACATTGTGTAACATTGTGTGTAATTGAGTATGTAACATTGTATAACATTGTATATGTAGCATTGTGTAACATTGTATATGTAACAGTGTATGTAGCATTTTGTATGTTACATTGCATGTGTAACATTGTTTATGTATGTGTGTAATTGTATATGTAACATTGTGTAACATTGTTTGTAATTGTGTATGTAACACTGTGTAACATTGTACAAATGTATATATAACAGTGTGCAACATTGTGTGTAATTTGTTATGTAACACTCTGTAACATTGTATATGTAACAGTGTGTATGTAGCATTGTGTATGTAACTTTGTGTAATCAAACATCAGTTCGATATTCACAGTTTTGTGGAAATACAGTTTACAATTACATTGTCAAAAACTGAAACGCACAAGTAGCAGAAGACTGGTTATATATGGATATATTGTTTTACCTTTATATTTATAGGATTTTTTATATGAGATCGATGAATCGAGTCTAAGATGCTTTTGTTGCAAGAATAAAAACTTCGAGAAGAATTTCATAAAATGGCATATCAAATAAAAAATTAACAGCAACTTTACATTTTGACGGAATTTAAACCCATAATGTGGATGACCTAATCAGTCGGAAAACAGCCATTTTGTGCAATTCACTGTTCATGACGTCACGCCATATTCCATATAATGACGTCACAATCGATTCCTGATTTGCACAACCAATGAAAAACACCCCAGGGTATATTACACTAGTGACATACAAAACTGTTACATGTGGAATCCGGCGTAAATATATGTCTTTCTGTATTTGTCTAGGACAATTTGTAAAGGCCGGAAGCTAGCTAAGTAAACAAAATCAGCTCTAAGGTCTATAAGCTTATCATGAAAATTATCTCTACTTTGTACATTTTTCCGCGGTCCGTCAAGTTTGGGTTGGAATAAGGTTATTTACTCTTCATTGTTGTACGTTTTTAAGACGCGGTCTCTTTGAAGTAGCTGTAGGCAGATATAATGAACAGCGTACTGTGGAGGTCAACTCTATTCTGTCAAGATAGTTTTCGGTAAGATTTATTGAGCATAAATACATCACAGAACGGTCTGTAGTCTCCAATTTCTCAGAAACGAAAATCGCTCGAGTAGATATCGATCCACACACCTTATGTGCATCTCAAGTGCATTGGTCCAATACTCTGCTATAATACCATAATTTAATTCATGTAACACTAATCTATGCTTAAGACATTATCATTAGTATTTACCTAAACATTTGGTATGATAACACCGCACTCGCTTTCACCCTATATTCAATAGCGGTTCCATGGTAAATATTGGGCTATTTTGCTATTTGAATTCAAAATTAACTGTCAGAAAAATTACAGCCAATATTACTCTGAATATAAAAGCGATTTAACTTGAAATATTTGGTCATTTTGTTTTTTTGAGGATAATAGTTAGTATTTTGAATGTTACTTCGCAGTGGAAAAGATATAGTATGGATAACGATCACCATGTTTTGGATATTGGATAACGATCACCATGTTTTGGATATGACTTGGTGGTAACGAAAGAGAATGAGTTGGCATAATGGTATGATGAATACACATTTAGGTGATACGCTCAGTGATAGATCGGAAAAAAATACGGTGTCAGTTTATATTGTCACAGTACTGGTACGGTTGTGAAATTTATCGTTTTAATAGTGACATTGTATAATATATTAAATTCTATATGGGGTTATAGTACATAAGCGGATGTATTTTAACAGAAATAATAATCTACTGTTAATTTTCCGAACTGGTTACTCTCTTCTTGCTTTCGTATTATCCGCCATGTACCCGAGACGGTTTTAGACCTTATAAGTATACAGTATTTTGAACACTTTCCGGTCGATCAAAATTCATGTGTTCAATGATTGTATAAATGAAGTAGTGGACATTTACGCCAGACTTGTTATATATATACCTTGCGCCGTTTGTTTCAATATCTTGTTCAAATAATGGCGGAGTTATGGTTCGGAGTAACATTTGTTTCCCGTGTTAGTCTTACTATTGAGGTAACATTATAAGATGAAATGAATATACAGAGGGGAAACCCGGAAACAATTAAACAATGTAACAATTAACACCGAAAACAGTAAGTCATGTAATAATGGACATTGTAGCAATAAACAACCGAAACAATAAACAATGTATCAATAAACAGCCGAAACAATAACCAATGTAACAAAGACCGGAAACAATAACCAATGTAACAATAAACAACGGAAACAATAACCAATGTAACAATAAACACCGAAAAAAACAACAATAAAAAAACAATGCAAAATGAAATGCATCATGACGAATAGTGTTCCGAAGAGGAAGACGTTTCCTGTTCTAAATATTCCATCATTATTTTGAATGCATGGGAGTTATAGATATGGCTTTCATTAACACATACACTAAGAAAACTAAAATTTGGAAATACATTGTATATGCTCATGGATTATCGTTAGCGTTTAATTTTCATTTTACACAAAAAATGGGTGGGCCCGGATAATTTGATATTTTTCCTGATGTTCTGATGACTTAAACGTCAGAAGTTGTTTACCAGTCCATTTTTGGTAATGCTTTGATTAAGTTTCATATCAATCGTCAGAAGATGTTTACATGTCCATTTTTGTTATTGTTTTGATTATGTTTCATATCAATAAAATCTTGACTCACCTGTAGCATACACAGCGGGAACATCGCTCTCAGTACAGGTACTCGAACAGTTTGTCATTTTCCATAGTCCGACAGTTATGTCCACTTTTTCTCGAATGGTTCTCTCCACCATCCATGATACGGTTGCGTAGCCGGCTATGTATAAGGCTAAAGCCAGTGTGACCACAAGAAGTCCGATTTTCGACCAGGAAGAAGCGTCGCCAAATAACATACTGGACAGTTAGAACACTTTCCCGTTGTTTATGTCACAATGTTGTAAAATGTGTTCCATTGTTAATGAAAATCATAAATTAATCTTTGAAACATTATGAGTTTTCCACATTATTGTAATCAGAGCTGTTAAAGTCTCTCTTGATATTTTGTAATATGATGGCAGGTCTACTCGATGTCACTTGAGAATGACTTCAGACTCTTGACAGACTATTCACTTGTGAAAAGACTTCTTAACATTTTGGCCAACACATCACGTGATCTGTTTTTGTTACGAATGGCATGTGTGAATCCTATCGGTTGAATACATGATGTTTAAAGATTTTGTTTGAACTACAGAAATACTTTCATATCATTTGACGTCACTCAACAAACGATTGTGAGTGCATGAAAGTGCCTAGTCATTATACGATGTATGTTCCTTTATAATGAAGGATTAACAAAGAATTTATGGTGTGGCATTTATATACCTTGTTGTCAGTGTGAAAATGTGAACAGTTCAGGAGATATTTGTATTACAGGTGAGGACGTACAATATGCGAACTAGAGAAAACAACAGAAATATATGAAATAGATCTAGGCTAACTCGTGTTTTTTTATGCCAAGTACAATCAGCTGGACTATAAAACAGGTTATAACCTTTGAGTAATGCATTGTCCAGAGAAAGATCCCATACATGGTTAAAAACCTAGTATTTAATAAATATATTGTGTTATTGATTATTCAAATGGCTCGGTTTAGATTTCAATGATATGACATCCGTGCTGGTACCTTATACCTAGAGCAATTCAATAGCCAAATCAAACCGTTTATTTTCTGTTAGCCGATCTGATCTTCGCAGATTAAAATTTCTTTATTTGTTGGTGTTAGATTTATAAGTATTGATCTATTAAGTATTACAGTCATAATTATGCATCATTTAACAAATTTTCATTGGTTGGAGCTTCCTTAAATATACACGATTTTTACTTCATTTTTCTTGTCTGGCGTGGGCAATGGCGTACCTCTTGTGAAATAAGATGAAGTGTGTATTCAATTATAAATAGATTTGTCGCAGGTTAAATGGTTCTTCTGGCCAAAGATCACGTAAGATTACATTACTTTCCTTAGTCGTGCCTACTGATTATCCATATAATAATAAGCATCCAACAACTAATGAACAGCAAAATCAATGTATAGGAGTCATGAAAGCACATAATCATCCCATATAAAAACAATTATACATGTTTTTGCGTTTTAAGCATTCATTGTTGTAAATCAGAGGAACACATACAATCATAAATGTGAAAACTTAGGAAAGATTAACCATTTAAAAAAAGATGTAAAGAAAATAAATGGTTAATGCTTGCAATAGTGAGTAAGTATGCTGACAAGTATTATTCTGTTGTCTATGAAATAGGTTAAACTGGTGTTAATTTTCTGTTGTCCATGAAATAGGTTAAACTGATGTTAATTTTATGTTATCCATGAAATAGGTTAAACTGAGGTTAAATACGTCGTTCATTGTGTTTAGAATTATGTGAGAAAATGAATATAGCATACATGTTCGAGTGTAACGCTCTGACTACTCCATTTGTGAAATGTTAAGTTTGATTGTATTGTTTTATTATGTTGACCTATGAAGCGGTTAGTAAACTTAAACATCTTTAACGATATGAATTAGTTCGCTCATTGTATAGTAATGGATCTTAAATACACGCATGATACATGTATGTGTTAACTTCTCGCTGAAGAAAAATCGTTATTAAGACAAAACCACAAGTTTAACTTTATTGTGATATTTATGTGATTAGTGGACTTGTTTGTTGTTTAGGTTTAAATGGTTGTTCATTATGTTTGTAACAGTAGACAGGTTGTTTCCATCGTGGGAACATAATTGTTGTCAGTTTACCATTTACCAGTGCATTCTCAAACGAAATATATATATATTGTTGACTAGTGTTCAGTAATTCTGCTTTTCATGCTCTTTGAAGCACATAATGAAATATCTAGGATTGAATGTCAGAGTCGCTATGTATTGTACTATATGTGGATAGCGCGGTGAAGTATCAATGGCTGTGTTGTTCAATTGTTTAATGGACAGTAACTATACACATGGAAATCTTTTCTACTCATGTCATCTCTTGATAACTACTCTCTCTGGATTAATCATTTAATATAATATAAATACTTTGGTCTTCTTTTTCAGTTTGAAAACCTCATGGACGATGTAAGTAGAATAAAAGACGCCTTTCTATTGCCATACATGTAACATATATGTAAATCCTGTATGACCTTTTATCGACTTTATATACTACCTAATCACTGATATACACGCTGCTGACGTGTTCTACTGGAGCTACAATAAAACCCTACTTAATCTTTTATTTGAAAACACGATAAGAGTTAGTCTCCCTGTGCGCTTCTCATTATTTTGTCTACTTAAGCTATTATGTAAGACTAAATATAACACCTTAATGCAATGATGCTATTTCAATTATCAATTACTTACTATGTATGGAAATCGAAATGTTGAAGTACGTTCAAAACCATCCAGGTGATGGATGCCGAAATATTTACCTTTATTTGTGTAAAGTGTAATATCTGTTAGCAATCTATAACGAAGCCATAATTGGAAGGTCACGAATTCCCGTTTAACGTCGGCAGCGTTTCTAAGTGCTTGGTCTGGAGAGTCGATTTTAATGTAAAGTAACGCATTACTGCAAAATCATTGAAACCAAAAACCTGTTTAAGTAGCAAAGTTATCTTTCAAAATCAGCATGAAATATAGGCTCACTTTATTTGTAATGATATCATTGCAAGTTTCCAAAGTTATGTTTTCATCATGTTAGCACAGTTTTATGTCACTTCAACCCCTGTTTTATTCGGATCAATTTAATTTTGGGACGATTATAAAAGTATGATTTTAATCGAACAATATTTTGTCAGTTTAAAGGAAATAATGTCATGTAGTGAAGTGTATTTAATGATATATAACAAAACAAAATTACTCTTAACAAAATAAATGTGATATTATCGATAATATTGATACATTACTTTATTTATGAAACGTTCCTATTTGTTCAGATAACGATTTACCATGAATGACAACCAATATCAATTTGTTATTCCAATTTTATGTGAGTTTGATCGTCGTTATACTTCGTTGCGCGTGCTTTGATTTCAATGTATCTGATTTTGTTTTTTCTCATACAGGATAGCCATGTCGATGAGATGAGCAGGTATGTTTTTTTTAATCTATGCCAGTTTATACTTATATCTACACTGTGAAGATATTTTAAATCTCATTACCCTTTAATAAAGTTCATAAGAAATATATCAGGATGATCTCGGTTATTGTTATGTCACAATTCAAAAAATATTTCAGATTATTTTGTGAGAAACAATATTAAAGCTGTTCAGGACATCAATCTTTGGTTTTGAGTAGGGACGACATCACACCACGTCTGCGTATCTGCGTAACTATACAATACCTACCTAATATGTATATATTTATATATGAAATGTGATACTGGGAAAATCGTAGGATATTTAAATAGATCCATTTAAATAATCACACGAAAAATACACGTTTGTAAATATCTTTAAAGTAATTCACGTTTTTAGTCAATTTGATAAAGTATTACACTATAAATTCTTTTTTTAAAGGTATAAAAACTAATGTAAAATAGGTCTGTTTACAATGCATTACATCGTTCTTGATTACTGAATCAATTTTACAAAGCAGAATATACAAGTTTAGCTAACACTATATGTATGATCTTAATATTGCAAAACTACAAAACTAGCAATGCAGACTTACATTTTACAGTAAAACATAAGTAGGAAAGGCATTTTTTTTTTTCAATTTGATAATTAATTTCGCTAGTATCGCAAGAATTATGTATACTCATTTTACCATATTTGCATGGAAATGTTATGAAATCTCTGTGACCGACGGGAGGTGTCGCCGATAAAGTTTGATAACACATGACATATTGACTGTGTATTCAAAACAAATGATCACTTTTGCAATAATGAAATTGCAGATGTCAACTTGAACTTACAAATGGACCGTTTACGGTTTCATCATATGTAAAAATGGTATGTATTATGTAAATGATACACTTGAATTGATGGGCATGAAATTGTTGTGTTGTAATCCCTTCGTTTCTGTTTCATTATACAGCTATTTCCTTTGGTTCAAACGAATGAACATTTACTGTTCATTGCTTAACTTGATGTCTTATCCCCTATAGATATTTACCAAAAATTGTAGTGGGTAGACATCATTCCTCCAAATTTGAGTCCATTTTAAAGTTCTCATACATTAACCGTTAAGTTAATACCGTACTTTTTAAAATTATATAACCTTGCTGCAGATTCAAACATATGAAGGTACGTTTATCAGCGAAATGGAATTGTCGGAATTAATTCCCCCATATTAAAATGGTAAAAGGAGTGGTACCATTAATGTTCCTTATGCTGATGCTGATTTAGCCTAAATTTAGACGAGGATTTGCTACTTCTTTCACACTTTTAAGTCTCCCAAGTTTTTTTAAAAATAATATAGGGATGTAATTTATCGAAATTAAGATAGCTTTGTGTTTTCTTATCTAAACGGTGAAAAAAAAATGCAAATTCAATATTGATGAGCTTTAGACCATGCTACATTGATGAAACCACAATTCTCCAGGACTGCGCTAAAATTTCCATGGTATTTTGGACACTAACAATAATATTATTTAATGAAAATAAATATCTTTCCATAAAAGATGACGAAAACCCTTTCATTTTTATTTTACATTGATGAAAAATATTTTCAATGTTAAATCATTACCATTTAATATGGATTAATATTTAATGACCAAAAAATGATTTTAAATATTAGAAAAAATGGGTTATGCTTCGTTGATGAGAGAATATATCAACCTGAATATCAATCTGCAGGGTTAATGTATAAGATGGTTTCATTTAGTGTTAATCCTAAAGTCGTACACATGAATTTAAAATAAATTGTTCATCTAAATTTGCTGTACATAATTGTGATCTTAATTCGCTGTACATAATTGTGATCTAAATTCGCTGTACATTATTACTTTTTTTTAGTATCATCTAAACTCTGTACATAATTGTGATCTAAATTCGCTGTACATAATTATTATCTAAACTCTGTACATAATTGTGATCTAAATTCGCTGTACATAATTGTGATCGAAATTCGCTCTACATAATTATTATCTAAATTTGCTGTACATAATTGTGATCTTAATTCGCTGTACATAATTGTGATCTAAATTCGCTGTACATTATTACTTTTTTTTAGTATCATCTAAACTCTGTACATAATTGTGATCTAAATTCGCTGTACATAATTATTATCTAAACTCTGTACATAATTGTGATCTAAATTCGCTGTACATGATTATTATCTAAACTCTGTACATAATTGTGATCTAAATTCGCTGAACATGATTATTATCTAAACTCTGTACATAATTGTGATCTAAATTCGCTGTACATACTTTTGATCTAAATTCGCTGTACATAATTATTATCTTAGCTCGCCATAATATGGATCAAACTCGTTGTACATGATTATATCTAACTCTGACAAATTTGAACTAAATTCGCTTAAAATTTAGTGTCGAAATTCGCTTACATAATTATAATCTAAACTCGCTGTACCAAATTATCTAATTTGTATACATAATTGTACTAAATTCGACTGTACATATTATTTTTATATCATCTAAACTCGCTGTACATAATTCATCTAAATTTATATTATATCTAAACTCTGTATAAGCTAAATCGCTGTAATAATTGTGATCTAAATCGCTGTACATAATTATCTAAATACTGTAATATGTGACTTAAGTTCGCTGTAATAATTGTCTAATGCTTAATACTTATTGTCTTAGTATTCATCTAAAATGCTGTACATAATTGTAATCTAAACTTGCTGTACCTTAGTATTCATCTAAACTTGCCGTACATAATTGTTATCTAAACTTGCTGTAGATAATTGTAAGCTAAACTGACTGTCAATAATTATAATCTAATCACGCTGTACATAATTCATCTTAACTCACTGTATATAAAGGTAAGTTAAATTCGCTGTATATAATTGTAATCTAAACTTGATGTACCTTAGTATTCATCTAAATTGGCCGTACATAATTGTAATCTAAACTTGCCGTACATAATTGTAATCTAAACTTGCTGTAGATAATTGTAATCTAAACTTGCTGTAGATAATTGTAATCTAACTTGGCCGTACATAATTGTAATCTAAACTTACTGTAGGTAATTGTAATCTAAACTTGCCGTATATAATTGTAATCTAAACTTGCTGTAGATAATTGTAATCTAAACTTGCTGTAGATAATTGTAATCTAAACTTGCCGTATATAATTGTAATCTAAACTTGCCGTACATAATTGTAATCTAAACTTGCTGTAGATAATTGTAATCTAAACTTGCTGTAGATAATTGTAATCTAAACTTGCCGTACATAATTGTAATCTAAACTTACTGTAGGTAATTGTAATCTAAACTTGCCGTATATAATTGTAATCTAAACTTGCTGTAGATAATTGTAATCTAAACTTGCCGTACATAATTGTAATCTAAACTTGCTGTAGATAATTGTAATCTAAACTTGCCGTATATAATTGTAATCTAAACTTGCCGTACATAATTGTAATCTAAACTTGCTGTAGATAATTGTAATCTAAACTTGCTGTAGATAATTGTAATCTAAACTTGCCGTACATAATTGTAATCTAAACTTGCCGTACATAATTGTAATCTAAACTTGCTGTAGATAATTGTAATCTAAACTTGCCGTACATAATTGTAATCTAAACTTGCTGTAGATAATTGTAATCTAAACTTGCTGTACATAATTGTAATCTAAACTTGTTGTAGATAATTGTAATCTAAACTTGCTGTACATAATTGTAATCTAAACTTGCTGTAGATAATTGTAATCTAAATTCGCTGTAAATAACTGTAATCTTAACTCGCTGTAAATAACTGTAATCTTAACTCGCTGGACAGAATTTAAATCTAAACTCGCTGTACAGAATTGTAATTTAAATTGCTGTCATAATTTTAATCTAAGCTCCCTGGTTAAATCATGGTTGGTACACATATATATTGGACAGGTATGTGTAGTGGTGTTGTGTGACACCTTTTTGTACTAAAGATATTTTGAATGCAACATGTCAAGAAATTATCATCTAATGTAATTATTTATGTTTAATAGCAAACGAATAACTAATATCTAAATAGACCGAAAACACCACATAATAGAAATAAAAGCAAATACTTCGTACTTATTGTGGAACCCTGATAAGTCAACATGTAGGCTAGTAGTATTGGTATGGTAAACAAATCAATGTACGGAAATACATACTTAGAACACTTTGCTAAAATGACGGATGTGAAATTCTTGTAACATAACATGCCATTGTGTTGTTGTTGATAATTGGTTAGCCTGAAGTATGGAATACTCATTTTATAAGTTGACTATACATTGATAACAATTGTCAACACCTTGTGACATAAACAAAGATTGCCTTCATGGATTGCTATGTTTTTATAATATATTACTAAATATGTTTATTTAAAGTAAAGTGAACGTTTTATAACTGTGCCCGTTATTACTCTTAAACAAACAACAATGAGTCATGAAAATGAATATAAGGTATAACCTATTTTTAGTGCCTTGAAAAGACGGCAAAAATATTAGCAACTCCAAGACTTATACACAAAGGTTAAGATATAAACCCTGTTCTAAATACGGTGGGAAGTAGCGGGATATTACTGTCGGTGTTACGATAATGATTTTGTCAGAATCGATAAATGTATCTTGTGTTGACATTATTAGCCTGTTTAACCCATCTGGAACAATGATAATGGATTTTAATAATTTATTTCAGAAGATTCGCATGTTATTTTGATTGTGGAAATTGTTTGTGGTTTTTTGTTTCACATGTTTTGTTTATGATTTCATGCTAGATTGGTGACAGAGAGGGAAAAACAACTAGTAGCATCAAAACAGTACACCGAACTCGTGCATGAACAAAAAGAACTTGATCGTAAAATTGATAAAAAGGTATGCATCGAGAATTATCTTTTGTTTGTGTCAGCATGGTAATGATTCATCTCGCATATCAAAATATGATCAGTATTGACTGAAATATATTGTGTAAATTCAGCTGCTTATTGCATCAGCATTTGAAATATAAGTTCATCTACTGAAGTTCTTGTAGCGTACCGTTTAGTGTTGGAAACTGACTAATATACCCTCACTTTCAAGTGAACGTATGAAGGAAACACTTGTTTTCATGCTTTTTTTTTATATATATACTTTGTCCTTATTTTTGTGTGAATTTTAGTAGTCAGCAGTGTATATATTATTTGCTTGAGAAAGTATGATAAGCATTTAGTGCGCGTTTATTTTTGTGTCTTTGTAAATCCTTCGGTAAGTCCTTCTCATTTCAGCAGACAATTTATAAGTATTTTTGGTATTGTAACTCTATTAAGCTGTGTTATGAGATGATATTCATAAGTGTGATCGATTAAACGATAAGATAAGGTGGTATATTCATCAGTGGGATAAGTATGGTTACTCCATTAAGCGATACGATGAAGTGGTATTCATCAGTGTGAATAGTATGGTTACTCCATTAAGCGATAAGATGAAGTGGTATTCATCGAAAAGATAAAGTGGTATATATCAGTGTGAATAATATGGTTATTCCATTAAACGAAAAGAAAAGGTGGTATTCATCAGTGATTTGTATGATTACTCCATTAAGCGATAAGATGAGGTGGTATTCATCAATGTGAATAGTATGGTTACTTCATTAAGCGAAAAGATAAGGTGGTATATATCAGTGTGAATAATAATGTTACACCATTAAGCGATAAGGTAAGGTGGTATTCAGCAGTGTCATTTGTATGGTTACTCCATTAAACGATTAGATAAGGCGGTATTCATCAGTGTGAATAGTATGGTTACTTCATTAAGCGAAAAGATAAGGTGGTATATATCAGTGTGAATAATAAGGTTACACCATTAAAAGATAAGATTAGGTGGTATTCATCAGTGTGAATAGTATGGTTACTCCATTAAGCGATCAGATAAGGTGGTATTCATCAGTTGGATAAGTACTTTACTTAGCTTTATGACCAGACAACATTTATTACAGACTATATATCAGGGTACACTAAGGGCAACATTGTACAAACTATGTGTAATGATGTAAAGACTATGTGTAATGATGCACAGACTATGTGTAAAAATGTACAAACTATGTGTAATGATGTAAAGACTAATGATGTAAAGACTATGTGTAGTGATGTATAGACTATGTGTAATGATGTATAGACTATGTGTAATGATGTATAGACTATGTGTAATGATGTATAGACTATGTGTAATGATGTATAGACTATGTGTAATGATGTATAGACTATGTGTAATGATGTATAGACTATGTGTAATGATGTAAAGACTAATGATGTACAGACTATGTGTAATGATGTACAGACTATGTGTAATGATGTAAAGACTATGTGTAGTGATGTACAGACTATGTGTAGTGATGTATAGACTATGTTTAATGATGTATAGACTATGTGTAATGATGTAAAGACTATGTGTAGTGATGTACAGACTGTGTAGTGATGTATAGACTATGTGTAGTGATGTATAGACTATGTGAAGTGATGTATAGACTATGTGTAATGATGTAAAGACTGTGTGTAGTGATGTATATACTATGTGTAGTGATGTATAGACTATGTGTAATGATGTAAAGACTATGTGTAGTGATGTATAGACTATGTGTAATGATGTACATAATATGTGTAATGATGTAAAGACTGTGTAATGATGTACAGACTATGTGTAATGATGTACAGACTATGTGTAATGATGTAAAGACTATGTGTAGTGATGTACAGACTATGTGTAGTGATGTATAGACTATGTTTAATGATGTATAGACTATGTGTAATGATGTAAAGACTATGTCTAGTGATGTACAGACTGTGTAGTGATGTATAGACTATGTGTAGTGATGTATAGACTATGTGAAGTGATGTATAGACTACGTGTAATGATGTAAAGACTGTGTGTAGTGATGTATAGACTATGTGTAGTGATGTATAGACTATGTGTAATGATGTATAGACTATGTGAAGTGATGTATAGACTATGTGTAATGATGTAAAGACTATGTGTAGTGATGTATAGACTTTGTGTAGTGATGTATAGACTATGTGTAATGATGTATAGACTATGTGTAATGATGTATAGACTATGTGAAGTGATGTATAGACTATCTGTAATGATGTATAGACTATGTGAAGTGATGTATAGACTATGTGTAATGATGTAAAGACTATGTGTAGTGATGTATAGACTATGTGTAGTGATGTATAGACTATGTGTAATGATGTACAGACTGTGTAATGATGTACAGACTATTGTAATGATGTATAGACTATGTGTAATGATGTTCAGACTATGTAATGATGTACAGACTATGTAATGATGTAAAGACTATGTGTAATGATGTAAAGACTATGTGTAATGATGTACAGACTATGTGTAATGATGTACAGACTGTGTAATGATGTATAGACTATATGTAATGATTTACAGACTATGTGTAATGATGTACAGACTATGTGTAATGATGTAAAGACTATGTGTAATGATGTAAAGACTGTAATGATGTAAAGACTGTAAAAATGTACAAACTATGTGTAAAAATGTACAAACTATTTGTAATGATGTACAGACTATGTGTTATGATGTACAGACTATGTGTAATGTACAGACTATGTGTAATGATGTACAGACTATGTGTAATGATGTAAAGACTATGTGTAATGATGTACAGACTATGTGTAATGATGTAGATACTATGTGTAATGATGTACAAACTATGTACAATGATGTACTAAATATGTGTAATGATGTAAAGACTATGTGTAATGATGTAAAGACTATGTGTTATGATGTACAGACTATGTGTAATGATGTACAAAATATGCATAATGATGTAAAGATTTGGTGTAATGATGTGCAGACTAAGTGTAATGATGTACAAACTATGTGTAATGATGTACAGACTAAGTGTAATGATGTACAAACTATGTGTAATGATGTACAGACTATGTGTAATGATGTACAGACTATGTGTAATGATGTAAAGAATATGTGTAATGATGTAAAGATTATGTGTAATGATGTACAAACTATGTATAATGATGTACTAAATATGTGTAATGATGTAAAGACTGTGTAATGATGTATAGAATATGTGTAATGATGTATAGACTATGTGTAATGATGTACAGACTATGTAATGATGTAAAGACTATGTGTAATGATGTAAAGACTATGTGTAATGATGTACACACTATGTGTAATGATGTATAGACTATGTGTTATGATGTAAAGACTATGTGTAATGATGTAAAGACTGTGTAATGATGTAAAGACTATGTGTAATGATGTACAGACTATGTGTAATGATGTATAGACTATGTGTAATGATGTACAGACTATGTAATGATGTACAGACTATGTAATGATGTAAAGACTATGTGTAATGATGTAAAGACTATGTGTAATGATGTACACACTATGTGTAATGATGTATAGACTATGTGTTATGATGTAAAGACTATGTGTAATGATGTAAAGACTGTGTAATGATGTAAAGACTATGTGTAATGATGTACAGACTATGTGTAATGATGTATAGACTATGTGTAATGATGTACAGACTATGTAATGATGTACAGACTATGTAATGATGTAAAGACTATGTGTAATGATGTAAAGACTATGTGTAATGATGTACAGACTATGTGTAATGATGTACAGACTGTGTAATGATGTATAGACTATGTGTAATGATGTACAGACTATGTGTAATGATGTAAAGACTATGTGTAATGATGTAAAGACTGTAATGCTGTAAAGACTGTAAAAATGTACAAACTATGTGTAATGATGTACAGACTATGTGTAATGATGTACAGACTATGTGTTATGATGTACAGACTATGTGTAATGTACAGACTATGTGTAATGATGTACAGACTATGTGTAATGAAGTAAAGACTATGTGTAATGATGTACAGACTATGTGTTATGATGTAAATACTATGTGTAATGATGTACAAAATATGCATAATGATGTAAAGATTTAGTGTAATGATGTAAAGACTATGTGTAATGATGTAAAGACTATGTGTTATGATGTACAGACTATGTGTAATGATGTACAAAATATGCATAATGATGTAAAGATTTGGTGTAATGATGTGCAGACTAAGTGTAATGATGTACAAACTATGTGTAATGATGTACAGACTAAGTGTAATGATGTACAGACCATGTGTAATGATGTACAGACTATGTGTAATGATGTAAAGAATATGTGTAATGATGTAAAGATTATGTGTAATGATGTACAAACTATGTATAATGATGTACTAAATATGTGTAATGATGTAAAGACTATGTGAAATGATGTACAGACTGTGTAATGATGTAAAGACTATGTGTAATGATGTACAAACTATGTGTTATGATGTACAGACTATGCATACTGATGTAAAGATTAGGTGTAATGATGTACAAACTATGCATACTGATGTAAAGATTAGGTGTAATGATGTACAGACTAAGTGTAATGATGTACAAACTATGTGTAATGATGTAGAGACTATGTGTAATGATGTACAGACTATGTGTAATGATGTACAGACTATGTGTAATGATGTACAGACTATGTGTAATGTACAGACTATGTGTAGTGATGTACAGACTGTGTAATGATGTAAAGACTATGTTATGATGTACAGACTAAGTGTTACGATGTACAAACTATGTGTAATGATGTACATACTATGTAATGATGTAAAGACTTAAGTGTTATGATTTACTAACAATGTGTTATGATGTACTAACTATGTGTTATGATGTGAAGACTGTGTAATGATGTACAGACTATTGCAGTGATGTACAGAATATGTGTAAAGATATACAGACTATGTGTTATGATGTACAGACTATGTGTAATGATGTACAGACTAAGTGTTATGATGTACACACTATGTGTTAGGGTAACATTATAACTTAGTCTGATTTTTTTGTCTGATTGTGTCCTTGGTAACTTTTAACCTTCTTCGTCTGCTTGTGTCCTGGGTCACTTTCTATTTTAGTTTGATTGTGTTCTAGGTAATTGTATAGCGTCTTCGTTTGATTGTGTCCTGGGTAACTTTATAATTTAGTCTGATTGTGTTCTCGGTACCTTTATAACTTAGTCTGATCGTGACATGGGCGAAGAAAATCGAACTGTTGTCATGTTTGATTGACCGTAATACACGTTATAAATGTGACATTGTTTTATTGTGCCAAACAGACCTTGCATGTTGTCACTGCTATTGACTATGTACATGTATATTACATCAGTACTTGATATATACATTCGGGTGATGACTGTAGCTTTTAATGTGGGACTTCAAAAAAAAAAGATATCGTTAGTCTTAGCCTTTCAGTATCTTAACAATAACATGACTATCTTCACAGTGGATGAAATTTAACTATTAGTATAAGGTATAAATTATAATCTTCATAATCACTTGAAAGTTGGCGCAACAAGAAGAAGAGCTCCGTATGGAAGAAGAAAAATTCTATGAAGCTAAGAGGGAAGCAGCTCGAACAGCCAAATTACAAAGGGCCAAAGAGGCGGCAGCGCGGGATAAAAATGCCAACCGGAAGTCGAAGTCCTGGCTGGGAGATGACGAAGGGGAATGGGAAGTGTATGTATTTTCATTGCGTTTATGACTGCTTAATTAAAATGAAATAAAAAAATAAAACTTCAAGTGAAATTGTTAGTGTTGGAAAACAATTCAGGCGCATCAATATTAAAGTAAACAAATGAAGAACGACTGATCGTATGGCAATACTGTTCATATATTTTACTATATTGTGTATTTGTTTTCGCAGGAACTCGACAAAATATATTCGTTTTCATTCGAAAATTGAACATTTGATGGTTCTTTATACTGGATCGAATTTACGAGGAAGTGCGTGCCTGTCGAATATTTGATGTTTTGTTTTCATCAACGTGTTTAAATTTCAGGGCTGGTGGGGAAGATGATTTTGAAATGTTTTTAGCAAGCGTTAAGGCCAGATCATATAAAGCAACAGCGCATTTACGACAAGGTAAACAAGGCTACGTATTTGTTTATTTTCAAAGGGAATTTATTATTCAAAGAATAATCGTGACTTTTTGTCAATAGCATTTAAGATCCCGTCAGTTCATGAGCCCTTCCGCCCACTTTTGGTGAATTATAAAGGATTGTTTCCTAGTCAGTATTTCATGTTTTATTTTTAACGCTGACCGAGTGCCATATTTCGAACTCATATATTTATCTGTTTCTAACATTTCTGAATCAAACAAACAAGTATGCAGTGATATATTTAAAGATGTACAATGGAAATTAATATAAACATACTGAGTAAGTTAAAAATAGTGAAGGTTACTGTTATTGAGAACAAATTACATGTTCCGTCAGCAGTTTAAATTGTGTCTTTCAATAGGGTCAGCCGACGGCCAAAGCTCTAATAGTTCAGGGACAACTCAGACGAGGGACCGTTCTCATACGGAAGGTTCGTCTCTCGACCTCGAGTGGGAACACGAGGAAGGTTCGTTGACCATTGCTACCTATATCATTGTTGTAATGAATAAATACAATAGGTGACGCCAAATTGATTTCCAATCTATGCATTACTAATTAAATCAAATGAAAGCCGTCCCGTGTTGATCATTAAACATATATTGATGTTAGTGTCGAAACCAAATAGTGACACAGCAATAAGGTTTCATCAATAATAATAGTAACATAATTCATTTACACTCGGAATGTATACATGACCCGAATTCGACAAGGTATTAACTATTGTGATGACCCTTTGTGATAGCGCCGAGAAAAAAGGCTTCCTTTTGCGTATTCTAGATAACAATAGGTACTTCATGGTTAATATTAATTAGCATACTATAACCTTTATTGATTGCGAATATACTGGTGTCCTATTATAATTTCAGCAGTATGTATTTGTATTGTCAATTACATTAAGCTATCGTATATCGGAATTGATGCCATATTCATGTACATTCATCCTAATGACTCGATTTTATTGCATTGGAATCTAACGTTTTAACACCATGTTATGTATAATAAAATGTATTTTATTTCGAATTAATGAAACCAAGTAAGGGCAAGTTTATCTCAGAACATACATGTATAGATTCCAGTTCTATGTATCAATCAGTATGAAGATCACAAAGGGGGCCCCCAAATTGCGATGGTAACTCAAGTGACAGATCACAGTGACATCCAGTTCCTATGTATACATTAAGTGATCTGTACTGATCGATCACAAAGAGAGACATTCACTTCCTACTTGTAAATTGGGTGATAGATAGCACTTATATGTCCCACCATAAAATTGCCTTGTGCATATATGATTTTTAGCTCGCCTGGTTCGAAGGACGGGTGTCACAGCGTCGGTCGTCCGTCAACTTTTCCTAAAAATCGCTTCTTGTCATGAAAGTCTGAATGGATTTTGACCAAATATCTGCCGCATGATTGGGGAAGGAGAATCAATTTTGTATTGCCCGCAGCAAATTATTTGAAATTCTTCTGTAGAAGTGTAGTGTTATGTCAAAGAAATATTCAGGTGAGCTATATGATTCCTTTGGGCCTCCTGTTTCAGTCGGTACTTCCATCGGATACGTGTTTCGTTTCATTTTATTTCAATTAGGATGCTGTTTTATCTCTAATATTTCGCTGTTAATTGTAGTTTTTAGACGTCTCGTTTATGAACGTTCTGTATTGTCTTAATACTTTTCCAGGTGTTGTACCTCAAAAGAAAACCAGATCATCAACAGAAGAAAATTTAGTGACAGCTGTTGTTCATAAAAGCAGAGACAGTCCTGTGAATTCAACAGATCTGGAGTGGGACAATGATTTTGTTACGGCAGAATGCGTAGAGGATACAGAGCATTTGTTGGCAGCAGAGAGGAAAATCCAAGAGTTTTCATCACGGTGACGTGAAGCCTGTTCCGAAAAAAAGCGTTCTGTGAATAAACGTGCTGTTTTGGTGACCATGGGTTAGGAAATGAGGGGTTGTCAATTTAGGCTTGTCACTTAAAGCCTGCCATGCCTAGCCGTGTTTTTATGAAAAAAATCCTCACTTACAAAAGAATGTTTTAATGTTTTTGAGGAAAGCAGACATGTGATGCTACAAAGTTTCCTTATTATTAACCATGTTTATATCAATACTCATCGACAAAGTTTAGAAATAGAAGTTTAAAATAAAGCAATGTAAGTCATTATGACTTGCGAAAAATAAAGGATTACATTATAATACGGGAATCGTGCATTTGATATTGAATACTGTATAACGAAGTGCATGGTGTCAGGTTGTTAGCTATGCAGAATTCATTGTCGAGTTTTAAATGAGTTATGTCTCAGTTGAAAAATACGTTGCTTTTATTACAAGGGCAGGGATTCAGTGTCCATTGTGATACACATTTATCTGGACACCAATATCTAGGGGCTCGTTGTTCAGTTGATTTGATTGTATTTAACATATTTGAATCAACGTCAAATTTCATAAGATACTGCATATTTCATAGAATACTGAAACTAGAGCTCGATCTGGCATCGACCTATTATCATTTTTATATCATAAAAGAGGACAAAACCTACTATGAATGTGAATCGATAGGACAATCGGCTAAGGTTGATTTACTTTGTTACCGCAATGTTCCTGCACGTTTCGATGACTGAAAGTGAGTGTGTGTCCGTTCAAAGCCCATGTTATTGTGTAAACACTCCTATTTGTTCTGTTTAAATGTTTTTTTTATCTAGATATTTTTTTTTCTTAATTATTTTAAATTGTTCCGAATATATCTTCCAATAGTGCTAATAGACGAAATTGCTTTTTGAATATATTTAAACATGTAACTTGATACAATTAATACAAATGATGTTCGTTACAATGTTACGTCATTCGCCAAAGATATTTCCTGTATCTCTCTAATGGTGTTTGGAGCTTATATTTATGATTCCTCACTGCTGTAGAAATGTTACTGCTTTAAATCGAGTAGTAGTTTATTGATTTAATAAGCTGATTGTAAGTATGTATTTAATGTTGATAAAAGTACACATGGATGTTAAGGATTTTTAGGTCACTTGAGACGAAGATTCAGTTGATTTATTGCAATCGCCTTTTGTCCAGCATAAACAATTTACATTTTAAACTTCTTCCTAATAACCAACATACCTAGGGACCTTATTTTGAGTCTGTATCGTGATAGGATACGTGCTACCAAGTTTGTTCAAATTGATGACATTAACCTTCATTCAAGGTCACAAGGGTCAAATAAGCTAAAACTTTCAAACAACGTTTTCTTGATACAAAGATGCCTAGATACCTGATATTCGGTATTTAGCATACTCGGTTAAACGGCTACCAGGTTTGTTCAAATGGATTACCTTGTTCTTCATTCAAGGTCATAGGGGCAAATATGCTAAAATATTTTAACAACTTCTTTTTGATAACCAAGCGGACTAGAGACCTGATATTTGGTTTGTTAGCATGTTGGGTTGAAGGGCTACAAAAAGTGTTCAAATGGATGGTCTTGACCTTCATTCAAGGTCACAGCGGTCAAATATGCAAACATTTTCAAACAACTTTTTGATAACCAAAAGGCCCAGAGACCTGATATTCGGTTTGTAGCATGCTGGGATAAACGGCCGCCAACTGTATTCAAATGGATGATCTTGACTTTCATTTAAGGTCATAGGAGTCAAATATGCTACTTTGCATAACGAACAAACTGATGACCTTGATCATTATTAACATCTGACTCAAATATGCTCAAATCTTTTGAAAGTATTCTGATTGAAAAACCAACACACTTAGAAACCTGATATTTGGGCTGTAACATGCTGGGATGAACGACATTTTCCTCAAATTCAAGGTCGCGGGAATCAAATCTGCAAAAGTATATCAAACTCAGGTGACCGTTAAGGCCCATGTACCCCTTGTTCATTAACGCTAGCTATATCTTTCCACTGGTAAGGTTTGACTATTAGTTTCATTACAGTTTTTGATGATGTTGTTTTGTTAATAGTGTGTTGAAGTAACGAGTGGTTCCAATTTGGGCCCTATTGCATGCAGATACTTTAAGGTCACCTGCATATGACGTGCTATTCCAATTATCAGATTTATTTTTTATTGTGGGTCATAGACATTTTGGTAGTCAATTGTGTGAGGGTGACAAATGAAATTATCATTGTTAAAGTTCATACAAATTCAATTTACAGTAAAAATAATGGATTTCACAGTTCCTTCTAGAGAAGTATCAGGGTTTCAAACTTCAGTGAAAGAAAAATGTCAAAAATTGAAAAAAGTAGGTCACAATGACCTATTTATGAATCTGGTGTATTTTGTTATCAGAATCTTGATAAAAAAACTACTGACAACTTCCATTTGTCAACTCCATGATAATTTGGCAACAATCGTATGATGATCCTGATTTGAACTAATGATTGGGGAACGCTGCCTTGTACAGGATCATTGGTTATATGTAAGCGATAAAAAATTTGGCTTGCCGGTTTATATTTGTTTGGTCGATACTGTCCGTTACATGAAATTAGTTATTGAAATATGTAGGTAATAATATAATAATACAAATTCAGATTGCTTTATAATGCTTATTGTTGTAACAAAAGACTAAATTTCATCAAAATGATTATGGTTTCTTTGACATTAATTTATCTTGCCTTTAATCATAGGAATGATATTCTAAACCGAAACAAGTATTAGAAAGCATTCGAGGAAGAGGATGCTAGCCTTTTCACACCATTGTTATTCTTACTTATGCGATTAGAGTTTTGACTGTATAAGGTAATTGTGGACTATAATGAAGCTTTGTAATCAGAAAGATTATATTTGGGATGCGTTAATGACACGTATTGGAGTTAAAATGTCTTTGAACCAATAATTCCAGTTTAGGATACATTCCATAAAGATCGGACCAAATGTTAAGATTGTTATGTATACGTTTTCCATTAATTTACATATAGGTCCGAATACTAGTTTTTTTCTTCATTTTACTAGACCTGTTGGACGATCATAACCTATAGGCAATACTGCCGAAATACTGTTTCTCTCAGTGCTCATATTTACAAGTTTAAACTGTCTTGTTGATTTAAAGATGATTTTGTTTTGTATTACATATCACCACATGGAACGTCTAATGTTCACGTGACGGTCATTGCTCATAAATTTGAGATATATATATATATATATATTCACCTACTGATTTCGTCAATTTTGATACACATTTTTTTTACAGTAAATGAAAATATGTATAATAATCATTTTTTTCATTACCGAACTAGAACCAATACAATTAGCCCCTCATTATTTCTATTATTTTAAAGTCATGTTGTTTACTGTAATATGCCAATAACGTTTTTTCTTTTGTTTCCCTTAAGTTAAGATATTTTCCGTGTTTGGCTTGAAGGATACATTTTTTATATGTTCTTTGTTCATCTCTTTGTTCAACTGGTATATACATGATATGCTTTCTTCGTGATGAATACGTTGTATTCATATTTCATTTAAAGAGGGTGGATATTGATTCATGAGTGAAAATATCAAACTTCCCTCTTTACATGATGAAATGTAAAACAATGAATATTCTATTTATTGCATTTTCTCTCAACTTGACTGATTCCAGTTTAAATTTGCCGATGTCTTTTTGCTTGCCCTCATATTATTATTCCGCTGAATAATATAGCTAAACATACGGAACGCCAATTTGGAAGAAAATCAACATCAAGTAAACAAATAAATATACCAATCGTAACACCCCTACAATTTATTGTAAATATTCTAGTACCAATAAATTGTAATTTCTATCAATGAAAAATGATAGAAAAGGGTGCTTATTTGAAATCATCGGCAACATAGCTGGCTCAATATGGCGAAGTAGGCTGTTTGTGTTAGGCCAATGCTAAGGTCTATCTATTGAAGCCGCTTGCAGACGGACACTGAAGATGACAAATGCCAACAAACAAATCTTTACTGAAAGATCAAGTTATGTGTGCTATATTCTTAATTCTCGTTCAGGAAAAAGCAAGAACATTGCGTTCGACAATCTCAGAAAGTGATAATCGCTTTTAAATGGAAGGTAAGTATGCAAGTATGGTAAATGAGACATAAAAGCCCTTTTGATTGGACGATTGACCACAATAATGGGATGCAATCCTACAAAGAGTGGAAACTGTTGTATGTGGACTTCTTTTGTATGATATTCACCTATCGAAAGTTTTTTTTACTTACATTTAAGTTCTTTTGGACGGTCGACGTTTACAAAGCCGATATGTTCTTACCGTCGTTTAAGCAGGATATGCGTACTGTTCTAGGCCACGTGGTCTTGTATGTTTTAATTGTTGCTGTGTATATCTTTCTTTTTTATGTGTTTCTCTCGTTCTTGGTATTTTTCCTGCTCGTCGGAATTTCCTTGTTAATTTATTAGCGTCTTTGTATTAATTAAGTTTTGTTGATTTACGAAATCCATATTGAGCCAAAGTATGGTCCGGAAGTCAAACGTGAATATTACATGTAATAATGGCTTGGAAATATGTTGAATAATGAATGTCAAATTACACCATACAGTCAAATATTGTATTTGCCTAGAAAATAATTTATGAAAAAACATTCGTTAGACATGATATATTTCATTTCTTTTTCTTTTTGAGGGGGCAGAGTGGCAAACACGTTCGTTAGGCATGCTTTATTTCGATTGTTCCCATTTTTGAGGGATAGAGTGGCAAAAAAGTTCCAACATGAAGAGTCTAATGCTTCAGTTGTTATCGAATAACTACGTTTTATTTGGTTTATGGATACAATAATACACGTATAGGACAACAAATGTCATGAAAACTGCCTTATAGTTTGAAAATTGATGTGTGTGGGAGATATCATATTCGTATATGCAGTATTTATGGAATAAAAGGTATAAGCGATATACTAAAATTCTTTCTTGTTATCATTTGTGAATAGTCTGAACATGGGAAAAGTCCCACTTGTACCATCGAACTGGAAAATAGTGGGGATGATAAGGAAAGGAAGCCGGCAAAGTGTTATTTTTCGACCTCGTAAAATCTTCGACATGACAGCCACGGCGGCCATTATGTAACATGTTTGCGCAATCATGGTTTTCCTGAACAACATATTTTAAACTTCTCGGGTTCGGAGATATATAGCTCTAACTTGCCTGAAGTGATCCTGAGAATATCTTGACCAAGTGTTGTTATTTCCGGCTTGGCCAACATGCATTATTGCAGTCTCAATTGTTGTCTACCACTATACTGCTACTGATTATGCCCATTTGCCTCGTTTTTAAATGTCTTTGATTTGTATTGAAAGCGAGACCAGCAGTTTACTAATCCATAGGAAATTTAATTGAACGTTCTCTGCGTTTTTCGCGTGTCTCTGTTTCGTAGAAATAGTAAGAAGTACTTGTGGCAGTCTTAACAACACACCTACGACAGAGGCGCGACAGGAAGGAACGTTATTTTTGTGCCTCTCTTACTTTCAACGCCCGTGTGGACGCAGTGACCGTACTGCATGCGTGTTCTTATGTTTGATTATACAGTTTATGTAAAATGATTCATATTGAAAACAATGATGTCATTTTTTTAACCAATTGTTTAATAAAACTGACAACAAAGAAAAAATGCAAAACGAACATGAATTAAGTATTAAGTATCACAGACGAAAATGCACCCAAATGGTACGTATATAGATATTATTTGCTGAACAAACATCAATTGTATAATTCAAGTAATCGTGAAAAACCATCAGTCTTTCGTGTCATCCATTATTGTTCCTATTCCTCCAGATAATGCACATGTGATCCATTTGAATATGTTAATGTAAATAGAAACATCTTATTCAAATACGCATTAAATCACACAAACTACAACAAGTAAGGTTGCAAGTGATTCACGTTTGATAGTAGGCGTTGAGAAAGTAAGTTACAAAAATGACATTGGTAAGGGTTCAGTGTTCTTAGTTTTAAGAGGGAACGTTTCCCTCTTCTCTAACGGTAGTTTACCAAATACAAGCGCGTCAATGTATTCGTCCATTTCACTTGTCTTCTCTTCCTGACAATATATGTTGAAGCCATGGGAGCCAACTTGATAAGTGTCCTGTACCGGAACGTCTAAGCAAATATCATCAAAGGATTGCACCGGTTCGTTGCTTTCCTAAACAATAAAATAAATAGGAAATGAAGTAAGTATATGTTTATTGTTCTTGAAATAATAATCTGTTTTCACTAATAATTGTTTCCCCATCTAATGCCCTTTTGACGGTACACATGTACATTCGTTTGTGATAAAAATATATCTGATATCGCCAAGAAGAGTATATGTAATAAAGTGAATCCATTCGCATGTGTTTAGAAATTGTACTAAGACACTGCTCCGTTTACTAAATAACACCGAACATATTAATTAAAACATTATTTTTTATGTTGCTATTAATAGTTAAACGTCTTACAATATCAGAAAAACTTACCTCGTCATCCCATCTATTGCCAAATATGTCTCTGACTGTCCTCATAATATTTGTAGTATCCATTTTAGGACGAGGGTGACCGCTGGCAGGGTTGTAAACTGGAATGTAATAATAAAACGATCATATGAGAAATCGGGTATAAGGTATTGCAGTCGACCTTACTGAAGAGCTGTTGTAGCAAGCTGGGTAGGCGGACGTAACAGTTGTATGTGCAAAACTTATATTTCTCGCTCCTGCCCGAAGCTTCAATACCAAATTCTGAAGCCAATTACATCTTATCAGTATTCTAGGTACATATGCCTCGCAAGTTCAATTATGGAGATTTGAAGTTTTATCAATAATTTTGCAGAAATGTATATATTGTGACCGGCGGAGGTTCTGATGCTGTATAAGAGGACTGAGGAGTTTTGAATTCCAACATCAGAAACATTTTTGAGAAAATATACATCTTTTTACTAAACAGGAAATTTCCTGTACTGGCAGCCGTATTTACTAAGTTTCACGGATTTCTTTACATTCAGCATTTTTTGAACAAACTCGAATATAAGCGTTATCAATCAAAGGTCAATGTGTCTGGAATTAGCAGATTTTAGCCAAACTTTCATCAATATAAAATGCTGCACGAAAACAATACTGCTTCTCTTTTCCATCAGTCTCGTTAAAAAGGAGTCCTAGCTGAAATATCGATATAGTAACCCAAAGTTTAAGCAGTGTGCATCGGGATTATTACGAACCTTGCTCACTTCCCTTAGTTCTTTAGTTTCGGATAAGAATAATGTAATATTCAAACACTTACTGTGCCTTCTATCGGAGTGTATCATATCTTCATTTCTACCACTGTAGATTAAGTTCCGAAGTCCACTGATGTACTTTAGCAATATATTCATTATGCCGTACGCGTCGGGTTGTTTGTTGATGTCTGATCTCACAGTGGTGATGCTCTGATTCAAGATTGCAGAAAAAACCGTCATAAGAATTAGCATGATGAAGATCACGTATGTGAAGAAATAAAAATTGGCAAAGTTCGGAGCTGCACGTGTCATAGCATCCAGTTTGTTTTTTCCTATAAGGGAATTACTAAGGCTGCCCCATGTCGTAAATACACTTCTGTATTCACGCATTGTTGATCCGAACAAGAAATAACCAAGCAAAACCCATCCAAAAAATCCAATTCCAAAAATAAGAGCGAATCCACTCAAGTCAGATGAAGCATTTGATATAACGCTTGCTAACTGTGTCATCCGCCTATTATATCCCATCATACGAAGAAGTCGTATTGTTGCTACGAAGACAATGATGCCAATGATAACGTTGAACGTCACGTCCCATACTACAACATGCTGGAAATTGATGAATGCATCTTTATCTTCATAGTAAATTGCCATGGATTGTGAGGCATAAACAAATCGTAGGCACCACAAGATAACACCAATGTAGCTCAAAATGACACAAGAGAGATCCGTCATATTCCATAAATCTGTGATAAATCGAAATCGCTGTTTGATGATTTTCTTAACAACCTCTACAGTCCCATAAATCAAAACAATAAGGTATATTAAGTAGCAGAACATAGCATATGCTCCAAGTGCTCCTGTATGCTGGTAAGGCCGGAAGGGATATACATCTACCCATGTCAAAAGACCACCATTTTCTGTAAACTCCGTCAAGAATATCAAATACAAGAAGAGATTTGTATTTGCATTATAAAGCGTGAACTCCAAGAAAACTGCTCTTGTTGCTCTGTTGATCCAATGGTATTTCACAAGTTCCTGTACTATGTATCTTGAGTTCTGCAGACCATTCTCAAGTTTTAGGATGTAACCTCCCCCTCCATAGGTTTCATATTCGCCTGTTATAGGTGTGCCCCAGATGTCCTCGGACCGTTGGTACCGCCACGCATCCATCGAATAGAAGTTGGGACTACTACACACCGGGGACGTGTCACCATTCCAACCGACACAGTAGGATTGCTCGTCTTCTTCGTACATATTGTAACCGGGAATGCAGTCACGATTCTCAATAAGTCTCGCGTAAGGACATTTTCCTGTGAAAAGTCAAAAGCGCAGAGATATATGTTCGTAGATACATAGAATGGTATTTTGTTCATCCGTAGATCCCCCCCTCTCAAAAAATAGTGATAATTGTGTTATTTGATAAGATTTTGAATTTTTAAAATCCTTTTCCGTATTGAATAATGGAAATTGAGAGTAGATGTCAATGTGTATAGTATGTCAAATAATAACTCCGTTTTGACAGATTTATTAAGCTAACCTCACTCGAAGGGCCGGTGAGCTTAGAGTATGGCGCAGCGTCCGCTGTCTTTCGTCCATCAACATTTCCTTTAAATGCCTGAATGGATTTTTAGGAAATTTGGTCTCTTGACCTCTGCACGTGAGTACCGTACATAATCTTATAGTCAACATAAACATTAGTCTTTAATCATATTGTAAGAAGCGTATGCCATCAAAAACATTTCCAGCCAAAGTTTATGATGGTACCGTGAACTTTTATGGTTTATAATTTCTTGTATCGTCTTTGATTTACACGGAGTCTAGCGTTAGCTTAAAATTCGATATTGAGCAAAGAGGAATACTTCACATCTTTAGGACAAGTTAGAGAAAGCTTTAGTGGGCTTAAACATATTTCATTGTCAATAAAGAGACACAGGCCTAGGTATCGGGCACAAGTTGCTGAACCTGTCGCTGGCTAATAAATATCTACTGAAGGAGTGAATTTATGCCTATCTTCATCTTATTAGAAAACAAAGTACTTACCTCTTTTCATTCGAACTTGCCGTAGCCGTGGTGGACCAATTTTTGCATTGTCTAGACCCGAGAAGAAAAAGCTATCCCTTACATCGAGCGGATCTCCGTTGTAGTCGGTTTCGGGAAAATATTTCTCAAAAAAGGTCCCATTCAGCCATGTAATGAAACCAGCGGCATCGCTTATCTATAGAAAAAATGTGAAATTAGAAGTATATCAGAACGAGTTTTGTACGTATTTCATTTGCGCTATTTCTTTTTCTGATATCTTCATTTTTTCTGCCGCCGAATACCTAATACTTTTCTCAAAAGTGACTAACGAAACATAATTTTGCATAATTATGGACATTGTAGAACACTAGAACGCAACGTCCAAGTATTAAATGTAAAATCCAAATTATATTAATGTCATACTTTACTATTGTGAAAGTTGGAGGTCCTACCTTGCCATAACCAAATTGGCCATAAGAGTCGTTGAGGCCACGATAGATATTATCCTTGAGTGCAAATGATCTTTGGTCCCGATTTACATAGCTAATGCTATAGACTATGAAGGCAAACACAGCGTAGAAGAGAAGCTCTATGAATACCATCATAGCTCGCTGCTCCTTCAGGCGTTGTTCACGTGCCCTTGCTACAGCATTTTCAGCATCTTCATCTTTCTCGCTCAGTACATCCTGACGGAAGGCTGATAAATCAAACGTGAATGTCAGTTTACATATCTAGGTTGTGATATATAACACAGGATGAATGCATGTATACCAAAACCTAGCACAACATAATTGATCTGATATATGCTGGTAAATAAATCTTTACAATTAGATGAAAACTAAGGCGCAAACAACATATCTATTCAATGTATTCTTACACAAATGAAAAAGATCTTGTGTAGTTTGTTAGTTGTTAACTGCCATGACGTATGCGAAAACGGTGTAGAAATAGTTGAAAAACAGGAAACGTTGAAAAACAGGAAACGTTGAAAAGAACAATAAAGAAGAAATGTTGATCATATTCTGAAGAGTATAAACAACACCTACATAAATAGGTTCTCATGGAGTTCCCGATGAACGTCCTTGACACTCTCTTCACTTCATCTAAATTGACGTTTGATGTTTGACTGTCGAAAGGTCGTCTACAAATAAATGCAAATATTGCCGCCACGAACACAACCTGAAAGATAATAATACCATTACAAACAACATAAGCTAAATCGGTCCAGAAGAATTATGATAATATTTAGGTGCACACGAATCGAAAGTGTGTGATACGCTACTCAAAGGTGATTTTATTTTGTTCAAAATTAAAGAAAATTCATCATTTTTCTGTAAAAAAAATGATGTTTATATATTTGGTTTGGTTTGGTTTATTTTGTTCAACGTCCTATTAACAGCTTAGGTCATTTAAAGACGGCCTCCCGTGCGTGCGTATGTGTGTTTTGGGAGGCTGCGGTATGTTCGTGTTAAGTCTCCTTGTGATAGGCCGAACTTTTGGCGATTTAAAGTGCTACCTCACTGAAGCATACTGCCGAAGACACCAAACAGGACACCCCCGGTCACATTGTACTGACAACAGGCGAACCAGTCGTCCCACTCCTAATATGCTGAGCGCTTAGCAGGAGTAGCAACTACCATTTTTAAAGACTGTGATATGTCTCGGCCAGTATTTGCGACAGCAATTAGCGAAGTGTTTTCAGTAGAGAAGCGATAATATAAGGCTATAGCTTATATAGTTGAGTGCGTTTAAACTGTGTGATATGTAGTGTGTTCCCGTGTTAGTGTCAAGCACGTGTAAATGATCAATATTGTCTAATATATGTATTAATAAAAATATCCGTCAGTCAGATTCAACAGGATTTGGTTGCTGTTGCGATTGAATGCATATTGACAATTTCACAGCTTGCCTCACGCTTTGGTTTTGTCACCGAATAGTGAGCTGTCGTCATGATATATGCATGCTTCGCTTGTCATAGGAAACACACGTTTTCGAAAGTTCGCAAATACAATTTCAATCGCTGTTGATACAATTTTTTTCTTCTTAAAGGCTATGGTATCCTGGCACACTATATTTTGTTTTAAATGAAGTGAAAGTGAGTTGACACATTACCTTTAGAGGATCGACGAACAAAAACGACTCAAAGAATGACAGGACAAATGAAGTGAGCCATGCCTCTGATGCAGCCTTTCCCCATTCCATACTGTACAGTAGCAAGAAAAACGAAGAAGCTGTGATGGCTAGAAAAACGATAATCCAAGCGATGTAAGGTATGAATGAAGGCAGAATCAGATGATCATTTGTGAAGAATACGTCGTCAGAAACATCATCGCTTGTTCTGGATTTTCTTCTTCTGCATGGCCTTGTTTCGGAGTTAGAAAACAGCAAAGCCACAAGTACCACCGGAACTGTTGTGATAAGAGTACCGACAACTGATACATAAACAGTCTTCAAGGAAAACGTCATGCTCCCAATCGACACCGCTCCGGTCTTCTCGGTTTCATTAGGCGAGAAGAACATGGCATTGGTTATCATTGTTAGAAACAATAACATAATTATACAGGATATTCTTTGCACTCGCGTGAAGCTGCTTCGTTCCGGTCTCATCAATGCTGAAAGCCATAAGTGATCTTCTGTAATGCCTTGTATTGCGCGTTGGTAGAACAGGACACCGAATTGCGTTAGATTTTCGTGGCCGCAAGCAGGCAGAGTTCTGTCGATCATTCCATCATCGTGGTCATAAGAAAACCATTTGTCACAAAGAAACACATATCTGCAAACAAATTTTTTCAAATAAATTAATGTTTTTTCAAAGATATACATTTGTAGCCATTTTCATGAGTATTAAAATCCGTAACCATTGGCTTATCTACTAAAGAAGCATCGCAAGTCGTAGTAACAGGAAACATTTTCCAATGAGATATGATTAAATCAGGCACAAATATCAACTTAAATGAGCGATCTAGGTCAATTCAAAATAATGTAAATGCGATTAAATACCGATTACCTTTTATGCACTTGTGGATCGTCTATAGTAATTCTGCTGAGATACCAGGAACGGTTGGCACCAGTACCCGAGTTATCATGCCAAATCCGTATGTAATTCAGATCACCTAGATTTTCTGTTGTCCCCATGATAAAGCGTTTGGTGCAGGCATGATCAAATCCCTTGAAAATGATAGAGACACGTTTATTCCAATACGGATGTTATTCTTTATTTGCTAGAATCAACTACAATTATGATATTGTATGCACTTGAAAATTAGAATGGTTGTGTTGGTTTAAATCGTACCTGTGATTTTCCATCGCTAAGAATTCTTACTCCAGAGTCTGAGGCTTCTCCTGCTACGGCGAAGCTGACATTGGATTTGGTGCCTGATCCACGCCGTAACCCCGTGGTTACGTTGATAATATAAAAGTAGGAATCATTCCTGTCAGTGTCGCTTAAGAAATGCGTCGTCCACTGGAAACGTTAAATATCAGAATGTAATAAGATAATAATAAACTAGAAAACACAACATTGTTAAAGACACCAAATACAATCTCTTTGAAATCGACACAATGACAATACTATTTATAATTTACAAATATTCATGTTTCTTATTAACATGTAATGAATGCCTCAGCGTCAGATAACGACGTACGCTACACAAGATTAACAATATTTAGAATGAGTAGTGAAACCAAGGATACCTTGAGTAGGTCTTTCTTGTCGTGTCTCCGAGCCCAGACGCATAGCAACATATAGCAGATCAAAATCCCCCCTATTGTTCCATATACAGATGCATTCGCAGGATCAAACTTCGCCCACACCCCACTAAAGTCAATAGTATTTGGAGGAACAAAAAATGTGGTTGCAAATAAATTCCCTGTCTCGTCCGCACATCGGCAAACCGTCTCGTTCATCGTAGAAAACGGCAATACCTACCAAAACAATGTTAATATTGAAATAAAAAAAAAATCAGGAAATTTAAATCAAATTAAAAAATTGGATGATCAAATAATGACAGGTTGAAATGTAACTTACCGTGCAACATTTAGATGTGAATTATATTTCGTCCAAGCCATAAGGGGCCTGAAGGTCGTGGCAAAGGGGTCAATTGAATAAAATTTCAAAAGTTTTCTTCTCAAAACCCAGGTATGGTAGAATACATACCGTGCAACCTTTGGATGTCCATCTCGCTCCCGCCTCGTCCCATGTACGACATCCAGTTGTTACGATGACGGTTGTGAAGTTAACGTCAGCAGGTTCGAATATATTCGATGCATTAGATGCAGTTGTCAGATTAGTTAATGTTTGATTGACATCTGCGGACCGTCTTCTTCTCATCCTGTTACTGATCTCTGGAATTGGTGGTGCTGTAAACAGATGAATGTGAACACATATCAAGAATTGTGATTCACTGAATTTTCGAGTGCGAACTATAAAGTTTTAATTGTGTACTCACTTGAATTCGTGATTAAAATGATTTGTTTAGTGATACAAGGTTTCAATAAATATTTGTTCCATCTTTAAACTAGCAAAATAATATGCAGGAGGTCCGCGAACACGAATGGATTTACATTAGATTCTAATATTTGGTTCGGTTTATTTTGTTTAACGTCCTATCAACAGCCAGGGTCATTGAATGACGTGCCAAGTTTTGTAGTTGGAAGAACCACCGGCCTACGGTCAATACCAGGCAACTGCCCCATGTGGGTTTCGAACTTGCGACTCAAATGTGGAGGGTTAGAGGTTAAGTGTCGTACACTTTAACCACTCGTCCGCCGCAGCCCCCATCATTTTGCTACTATATTACATTACTTTAATGTACTGATCGGGTAAATAATTTATAGAAGCTTACCTGGAATTGGTTTTAAGGCTATGTAAACCTTCCCTGCCTTGAGAAATGTCTCCGGAATAAATATCTTGAAACCAACATTATCATTTACCCAGTCTCTTATGTTCATACTATAGGACCAGTCAAACGTTGTAGTTGAAGGATATTCATCGTTCCGAGCATATACGTCATACAATCCATACGAGTCATATTGGAACGGGTTAAAATTGTCTGGTAAGATATAAAACATCACTGCGTCCTCATCACTCAATACATCAAAAACGAAATACAGCATTTGGTCTGGGTCATCTTTCAGATAAATTGGTTGATATCGTTTTGCAAAAGCTACACCTTCATTAGAAATTTGCATATCCATGCTGACATTTTTTCGGGTACCATCGCTCTGTTTGATAGCCAACATGATGCCCTTTGACGTAATTTTGCTCGCGCCGACACCGTGGTAATGTGGTATCTTGTTGAAGACTGCCGTCTGAAAATAACACATAATGTATAAAAATATCTAGTAATTATGGCTGATCTCAAAAACAGCTACATTACAACTAGATTGAAATAATTGACTAATAAATGACCGAACTATCATGTTTGCTCTTGATAATTGGCGTTTCTACAACAAAGATGCATGCAAGTGTGTGGTTACATTAGTAATACCATAAATATTACTCTGCATCTTATTTTTCATTATCAAAACTGTCACATCTTTTTGAAAAAACGAAGCTGCTATTAATGTATGTTTTTGCATTAACAGTCAATTCACTTGTATTAAACATCTTTTTGAACTTATATTAAAAAAATGCAATTTCCACTAAAATGGAACTTTCCATTCTTCGAGGTAACATGACGGGAAATCAATTAAGATATTATCTATAGCATGAGGTAAGCTACTTTAATTCATTAAAAAAAATAGTGAAATATGACATAATATTTTAGATATCAAAAATAGGGTTCTTGTGATGATCCCCTGCTGCTATAAACTAAACAAATGTTGGCATGTCAAACTTTAAATAAAATTAATCATAATGAAAAAGTGAAAACAAAACCTTGTTTGCAAAATGAATTGAAAACGTTTTTATGTATGATTTTATGTAGAGAAAGAAGAAAAAATATTATAATGTGTCTGTTACCACCTCAGTTCTCTGTTGTTACCCCTTAACCATTTTCAATGAAATTTGGCATAGCCAAAGGTCAACGAAATTTGTGAATCGTATGATCCCCTCCAAACGGACCTGAATGTCTAGGCAAAATGGGGTGAAATTGAATGAAATTATAAAAGTCTTTTTCTAAAGACCCTGATGTGGTAGAATCAAATACTCTTGATAAATAGAAGGTTAATAATTTGCTTTATTAATATTTGGGAACATAGATTACATACGGAAATAATGTTTTTGAGCATTATCTTTTTAATGTCTGTTGAATTAAGATAAAATTCATAACAACTAAGCTATCATTATGGGATGGCAGTTTAATATTATCACATATCGATCCTTCCCGAAGGGGCTAATGTTTATGGCCCAAAGTAGTCAGCTATGTGATAAAGTTTCTAGTTTCCTGGTATAGACCAAATGTCGCTAGAATCAAATACTCAACTGTCTTATATCTGTAATGAAAAGTCTGTTTTATTTGTTTTGAACACTTAATAATATTTTGTTCAAGTGTGAAAAAAAATCACCCCTAAAATAAGAACTAAAGTGACTGTTAAGGCCCATCGGCCTCTTTCGAGATTGGCTGTAACATTTTTCCAAACTTTTAGATGAGGGCTAATTTATACGTTCACATTTTTAAACTGTTCGATAAAAGTTTGAATACCAAGGCGTCGGAATCTCTCAAGTCTGCTCTTTCTCGTACAAGTGTAGGTAATACCACACATATAAAGCTTGTTTCTCAACTTTCCATCAAAGTATACAGAAAATGATGGTTTATTTCAGGATCCTACTTAGCTTGACAACATAATGTTAAATAAACAGTAGGCCTGAATGTTATGGTAAAAGGACAGAATTAAAATCATGTGACAAAAAAAAAAAAAAAAATACATGTATCAATATATATATTTATATATATAATTATCGTTACACAATAAGTACACCAATTTCTTGGTTTTATTTTTGAAGATAAAAATTATGATATTTTTGAAATGTAAACGCTCCATTGTGATGGGACAAAAATGATGAATACATGCATCGAGACTCCAGACAATACCGTCTTTAAGATAAAATAATTCTGACAAATTCTTTTAAGGAAAATATGTATTTTATCAATAAATCGCATTTAATAAACTATACATACAGTGAATTTTTTGCTTGTGGACAATTTCTTATGATTACTCGATGTGTACCTGCAAAAGTAGTTCCTCCGCTTCATCAGAATCCTCTGTACTGTTACGATCCAACTCCATCCAAAAACCAGTTTTGTTAAATCCGGTGGCATTGTTAAGCGTATCACCAGTCATTTTTTCAACAGAAATGATAACATTATCCCTCTCAATAACTGTTTCTGGTTCCCCGGGCACAAGCGTTCTACCAATTATATCCTGCGAGTTCACTAAAGCATTCACGATTTTTGGAACTGTTTCGTTAGCCTGGAAAACAATTAGATCTTATAACGAAAGCCATGCAAATAACTAAAACATCTTAATGTCAAAAGGTGTAGAAGGTTTATATCATAGACTTATTCATATTCATCAGATCTATTATTGTTACTTTTTAGACCATTGTTGTTATCTTACCTGTTTAGACCATTGTTGTTATCTTACCTGTTTAGACCGCCACACTCTTCTGTTACGTTTCCTGTTAAGACCGCTCTTTGGCCACGTCAATGTTACCTGTTTACACCGCTGTCTATTTTACCTGTGTAGACCGCTGTCTATTTTACCTGTTGAGACCGCTGTCTATTTTACCTGTTAAGACCGCTGTATACTTTACCTGTGTATACCGCTGTCTATTTTACCTGTTTAGACCGCTGTCTATTCTACCTGTGTAGACCACTGTCTATTTTACCTGTGTAGACTACAGTCTATTTTACCTGTGTAGACCACTGTCTATTATACCTGTTTACACCAGTCTAGTTTACCTGTGTAGACCGCTGCCTATTTTACCTGTTTAAACCGCTTCCTATTTTACCTATTTAGACTGCTGTCTATTTTACCTGTGCAGACAGCTGCCTACTACACCTGGTCAGACTGGTGCCTTTTTCATCAGTTTAAACCACTGCCTAATTTACCTATGTTGACCACTACCTACTTTACCTGTTTTGACCCCTGCCTATTTTACCTGTTTTTACCCCTGCCTATTTTGCCTGTGCAGTCCGCTGGCTACTTTACCTGTTTAGACCGCTGCCTACTTTATCTGTTTAGACCGCTGCATATTTTACCTATTTAAACCGCTGGCTATTTTACCTATTTAAACCGCTGGCTATTTTACCTGTTTAGACCGCTTGCTATTTTACCTGTTAAGGCTGCTAGCTACAGTACTTTACCTGTTTAGACCGCTGGCTACTTTACCTGTTTAGACCGCTGTCTGACAATTTCCTGCTGTTTTTTTCGGGTGTCATAAATTTCCTGAATGATCCTCTCTCTCTCCTCTATTTCCTCGTCTGTCAACGTGTTGTTGCTCGGTGGATTTTGTGTGTTGTATTCCAATCGTATGGCTTCTATCAGTATCTCCTTATCTGGATCTATGAGAACTTCGGGAACTATTCCGGTAATTGAAGTGTCGACTATATCCAATGTACCTGATTAGAAAACCGTCAACAAATAATTAAAGATACTACAACTTCGACAGCCTATACAATGTTTGTTACATTGCATGAAACTGCACCTAAGGCATAGAAATGAAATGACATATCAAATTAACACACACACACACACACGCACACACACACACACACTTTATTTGTTGTGAAATAGTGAAATGTATATCCCACAACATACCAGTCGTGAGTTGAAGTGGTTACGTTGCTGAGTACAGACGTAAGTGGACCGAATCCGAATGACGTCATATGAGTAGTTATTTTGTGTACGTTGTTTATATGTACATTTTTGTTTGACGGTAGTATTTATATCTGTTTTTCTTCCACTGTATTTTGTTCGAGGGGAGGTTTTGTATCTATTTTTCTTCCTCTATATTTTTTGTGGGTAGTATTTGTATCTGTTTTTCTTCATTTGTATTTTATTTATGGGTAGTATTTGTATATGTTTTTCTTCCTTTCTATTATTTGCAATTGTTTTTCTTCCTGTGTATTTTGTTTTTGGGTATTATTTGTATCTGTTTTTCTTCCTCTGTATTTTGTTTGTATTTTATAAGGCCCGTCACTGATGGCTGTTGTCTTCCTTATTTGCCTGCATGTTATATCCCAGCAAGTTTCTCAACAACATGTACAGGTATGTTATGTACCGAAATGTCAAAACCTACGTACGAAACGGGATCGCCTACTATGGGTATTCAAAAAAAGTCAACACAACAAGTTCTCCAGATTATACATACAAAGTATGGAATTGAAACACTTTAGATTTTCTTCTGATGCAGTTATTATTTTTCATCAAAATCATAGGTCATGATGACTCTTTTTCAGCGATGTAGAACTTTAATTATGTATACATGGGTTCATGGTTTTTACCTTAAGTTGCATTACATAAGTACCTGGTTTGCTCTCAAGTGAGATGCCTATCACATTTTAACTCATTTGAGCAATGACACGGCTCAGAATAAATATGTACGTTCATTTGTAATTCAAAATGCAAATTATGAAGTTTATTGAATTACGAGTATTTAGACCTTTCGATCTAGATTTTGACATTTTCTTTCGACCTATTTCGATTTATGCTCGCCTCTTTTTTCGACCAACCTTAACATCCCTGACGTGCTCGACAATGTCCAAACAACTTTTTCATACTCTCAATGTGTTTTGAAAGGTACTAATATGCTATGTTTTTCCTTTGTTTTCAAGTGAGCCATGAAAACTGGAAAGATCCAATACTCCCAAAGAAGGAACTATCCGAAAGAAACAAATATACCAATGTATAAGACCACTGGTTAGTTGAGAAATTCGAGACTTCTGTTTGAATGTAATGACCAGAAATATACGTTTATTACGTAATAAACTGCAAACATTTTACAAGATAAATATGACATTTATATCATCCCATACATTCTATGAAACTAATGTTAAAACTTTATGGGATTGATTTCATTATTTCAGATGGAATTCATTAACTTAGACTTATTTCATATAATTCATATTACCTTTAAAATGGCTAGAATTTGTCTAACTTTTGTAACCATCATTGTTGGAAAAAACAAAAACAATAAAACTGGAATAAATTACCAAAGATCCCATTCAATATGTTTTGAAGATCTTCCACAGGGAATGGCCTCTTAATGGTTAAATTCTGCAGGTCTCCTGTTAATATTCCTGCTGTCTCGACGGCCCCGTCCTGTAGACAAAACGAATGCAAACGTCACAAACGGTATCAGTGAAACATTTGAAAATGCTTGAAGTAATAAGTCGAGTGGTTGATATTTTGTTATGATGGAACCATGAATGAACCCTCATTAAACGAAACCGTGTTGAACATAACCGATATTTTATTTATTTCTTAATATACTGAGAAAATAAGAGATAATGATGATAATTTGTGTTATGATTTTAGGTCACCCGAGACGAAGTCTCAAGTGACCTATTCTAATCGCCTTTTGTCCGGCGTCGTCCGTTGGTAAACAATTTTCATTTTCGACGTCTCCAAAACCACTGAACCAAATTCAATGAAATTCGGCAGGAAGCGACCCTTGTCAAATGTTAACCAACATTATGAATTATATGATCCCAACCCTAAGGGGTCTGAGGGGCAGCGGCAAAAAGGGTCAAATTGACTTAAATTTCCAAAAAAAAAAAAAAAAAAAAAATTCTCAGAATGGTCGAATCAAATATTCTTCAGATAGGAGGGGCGTAAGGTCCTTTGCCAAAATTGAAATTCCATGACCCCAGCTTCTCACGTTTCCCCTGGCCAGGGGGTAAACTTTGCTAAAGTTTATGTAGGAAAATCACATTTTTGTTTTTTCATTTGTTTGGTCTTTCTATTGGAATTCATTTTACATTTGCTAACATTATCAGGAATAACAGTATAATGGTATGCACATATTGGCCCCAACTGACCCCAGGAGCTGATTGGTGGAGTCAAAAAGGGTAAAACTGACAGAAATAAATTAAAAAAAACTCAGGTTGAAATAGTAAATAAGTGAAACAGTCTGGTAAGCAAACTTTTACTACAGAAACCGAATGCAAGATAATTGACTTTGAGCTCTGTGATTATCTTCTATTTTCCTTACCAATATCGAATCGCTGACAATTAACAAGTTGGCAATACACGCCTTTACATTCTCTAGCACATTATTGGTGTCAGCGGAATTCAACGCCTCGTTTGAGCCAAGAGTAACTGATCCGCGTAATTGGTTCATCAATTCAGCATTAATCTGAAATGTATTTACACATATCACATATCAATTCAGCATTAATCTGAAATGTATTTACAAATATCACATAAATATCACCCCTCGTAATATATAAATAATTTTCTATTGATATAATAGTATGTACATGCATTGCCGAGCAGATAATACATTTTGCGATCATGGTGTAAGATAGTATAAAGAAATGAATTTAGCAAAATAATGTTGGCGTGTTTTTTGCTCTGGCCCGCTGGGGCGAAAGGGGCCTAATAGGGAAAATAGATGTAATTAATTTTATTTAATCGCTACTCTTCACAAACTGCTGAATGGAATTGGACTAAAATTGGTCAGAGCATCCTTATGTTTATAAACAGAGGAGGTGGCTACCTTGGGGCAGGAGGGGCGGGGCCAAATAGTAGAAATTGAGGGTAAATCCTTTAAATTTGGTAGGGAGCAGTATTTGGCAAAATATATTTCATGTTGTTTAAACGGAGGGTATTGGTCCCTTGAGGCCGGAGGGACGGGGATTGATAAGGGAAAGGTTAACAAACAAAAAACCCTTCTTCTTGAAAAATGACAGGATTTGCTTATATTATTTGGTTAAGCCATACATGGAATATGCAGCAAAAATATTGACTTTATTTATAGAGACTGGATGTTGAATTTTGTATTAATTCCACATTCAGTTTATCAGTTTAAGTCATATTAATAGTGACAAAATAAATATCTTACATATTATATGGGAATCATCTTCATACACCAAGCATATTTGATATAAAAAACTGAGCGAAGTAAGCTACTTACATTCGTGATGTTAGATGTTGTACTGCTATTGCTGGATTGTCCCTGAAACAAAGCGACATGTTGATTAGGTACACTGAGTGGAGTTAATAATTACACGATCAAATTGGATAAGGTAATATAAATGGAACTGACAGCAATGCGTGTCCTTAATTGCACCTGTGTGATAAGATCGATAGTAATTTATTCTTCATTACAAAGTACTAATATAAAGTAAAGAGTGGGAGAAGGGGGCGGGGGTCAAACGTTATTTCCTGTAGTTACGTACGGTTATACTGGCGAGCAAGGCAGCTGTCGATCCTATAAACTGTACCAACGCCACTGTGTTGCCTCCACCTTCTAGAGGCAGAAAGTGTTCTTTGTACGAAGTATAGAGATCCCCTAAAGCTTCATCGTCGTTATCGCCATTTGGAACCAATGATTCATTACGTTTCACCTGTGCAGCAATAGTTTGGTAAGTATGACATTGTAAATGTAGGACATTTCCAATATGGTTTAAATAACTAGATAACTGACACGTTAGTGAGGGCCCCGCAATCTGACTGTGTCGATACCTGAACTTAACCCAGGTCAAACACTGATATATAATTGGTACTAATATGCTGCAAATATACAAATTACACTATGACACTATGACCTAAAACTTAACATTATCAACTTTTTAAAACTCTTATTGCACACCTGTGTTTCACAGAGTATCATCATGCATGTGATATCTCAGAACATTTTCCATTTTATAAGGGCCTTATATGATGTACTTTAAAGCATATTTCTATTTTTTTTGTAACAGCGAATCTTATTCTTAAGAAAGTTTTTAAACCCATAATGTGAATCAGCATTTTCTAGTGCTGTCTTCTGTATAGGACCTGAGATAATAATCTTTATTTTGGGTTGTAACTCTTACTATCATTGGCCATAGGTTTTTTAAAATCCCTATTGCACATCATTACATCAGTGTTACACCAAGTCTAATATTCAATTTAAAACAGCACGAAAATATTTAAGTCGAAAGTCTGGATGACCGCAGTCAGACTGACAGATTACTGACAAAACTTAAGTTTACTCTGCCAAGACAATAAAACACAGAAAAAGTAATACATTTTTGACAGTTGGAAAGCTAATACCTGTGAACACTTGATGTAAAACTGTAAATGATCCAAGGAAATAAGTTATTGCACGGAAAAAAGTGCTAACGGACGGATGAACGGACGGACAGGGAGATTATTAAAGGGTCCCGCACGAAATTCGTGAAGGGCCCTCACAAGGGATTATCGATATGTAAATTACACTCAAAATTGCTAAGCAAATGCATACTATCAACAAATACAGATTTCATAGGGACCATCGGAAAAACGTACAAGGTTAATACGATAAGGCGTTTCGGAAGGGAAAGCGTGTATTATGATGTATCAATGAGCGCCAAACGGATCCAATTTTATATCGCACAGAGCGATTCTCCAATGAGGTCCTGATGTGACATAAAAAGTATGCTGGATAACAGGACGATGCTTTAAAACACCTACCGTAGCAACTGCATCTCTGTTCTCCTCAAAATCCCCGTAGGTATCGCGGATCCTTACTAAGATAACTACTTTATAATCAAAGTCGATTTCTCCTAATTGTAAGTGTAGCTCCGTCGCCGAATCCTCATCTATGAAAACAAGGTAAACAGACAAAAAATCGTAAAAAACGTTTATGAGCACATTTCCTCTTTTCGTTTAGCAGTTTTACTATGAAGGCGTGTATTAAAGACATAATCATTTATTTTTTGTTGAAAAGACGTTTTGCAACGATTAACAAGAAATTATATAGAAGGATATCTCTAGATGAATATCGAAAATAATGATTGTATAACGCCATTCTATATAAAACTTCACTGAATGGTGGGTAGTACAACAAACCCTTAAGGTATTTTCTCATATGTCGAAAGGGTAAAAATGCAACTGAAACGAATTAATCTCACTGTACTGCAATTATATCAATATCTAAATACAGTAATGTAAATAACTGTTACTTACTTCCCTTGAAAAGTGGTGAGTTGATTGTCTTAACACTGCCATTTACTGTCCGCTTGATTTCTTGAATATACTCGTATGATATAGGCTCTTCTAGGTCTTCTGTAGAATTTCTGCTTAATCTTAAACCCTCGTCCATCCAATCATAACATCTCACAGCAAACGTTGTTGACATCCCAACACCTGTCGACAACAATCAATACTTATAATCCGCTCATCAAATCAACATTAATAATCGTGTTTTAACATGACCAATCAAAATATCGAATATCAAATAGTTATAAAACTGGATTATTGTAAAGAAATACTTAAGGATGAACACAAATCACACAATGATACTACACACAATGTTACAAAACACATTGTTACAAAACACAATGTTACTACACACAATGTCACTACACACAATGTCACAAAACACAATGTCACTACACACAATGTCACAAAACACAATGTTACTACACACAATGTCACAAAACACAATGTCACAAAACACAATGTTACTACACAAAATGTCACTACACACAATGTTACCACACACAATGTTACTACACACCATGTTGCTACACACCATGTTACTACACACAATATCACTACACACAATGCCATTACACACAATGTTACCAAACACATTGCAACTACACACAAAGCTACATTGTACCACACACACTGTTACTACACACCCTGTTACTACATACAATGATACTACACACACTGTTACTACACACAATGTTACTACATACAATGTCACTACACACAATGTCACTACACACAATGTCACTACACAGTGTCATTACACACAATGTTACTACACACCATGTTACTACACACAATGTTACTACACACCATGTTGCTACACACCCTGTTACTACATACAATTTCACTACACACAATGTCACTACACACCATGTCACTACACAGTGTCATAACACACAATGTTACTACACACCATGTTACTACATACAATGTCACAAAACACAATGTTACTACACACAATGATACTACACACCCTGTTACTACACACCATGTTACTACACACCATGTTACTACACACCATGTTACTACATACAATGTCACAAAACACAATGTCACTACACACAATGTCACTATACACAGTGTCATTACACACAATGTTACTACACACCATGTTACTACATACAATGTCACAAAACACAATATTACTACACACAATGTCAATACACACAATGTCATTACACACAATGTTACCAAACACATTGCAACTACACACAAAGCTACATTGTACCACACACACTGTTACTACACACAATGATACTACACACACTGTTACTACACACAATGTTACTACACACCATGTTACTACATACATTGTTACTACACACCATGTTACTACATACAATGTGACTACACACAATGATACTACACACACTGTTACTACACACCATGTTACTACATACATTGTTACCACACACAATGTCATTACACACAATGTTACTACACACAATGCTACGCTACTTAACACTATGTCACTACACACAATGTTACCACACACAATGTTACTACACACAATGTTACTACACACAATGTTACCACACACAATGTCATTACACACAATGTTACTACACACAATGTCATTACACACAATGTTACTACACACAATGTTACTACACACAATGTTACCACACACAATGATACTACATACAATGTTACTACACACCATGTCATTACACACAATGTTACTACACACAATGTTACCACACACAATGTTACCACACACAATGTTACTACACACCATGTCATTACACACAATGTTACTACACACAATGTTACCACACACAATGATACTACATACAATGTTACCACACACAATGTCATTACACACAATGTCATTACACACAATGTTACTACACACAATGTCATTACACACAATGTTACTACACACAATGTTACTACACACAATGTTACTACACACCATGTCATTACACACAATGTTACTACACACAATGTTACCACACACAATGATACTACATACAATGTTACTACACACAATGTTACCTCACACAATGTTACTACACACAATGTTGCTACACACAATGTTACTACACACAATGTTGCTACACACAGTGCCATTACACACCATGTTACTACATACAATGTGACTACACACAATGATACTACACACACTGTTACTACACACCATGTTACTACACACCATGTTGCTACACACAGTGCCATTACACACCATGTTACTACATACAATGTGACTACACACAATGATACTACACACACTGTTACTACACACCATGTTACTACACACACTGTTACTACACACCATGTTACTACATACATTGTTACTACACACCATGTTACTACATACAATGTGACTACACACAATGATACTACACACACTGTTACTACACACCATGTTACTACATACATTGTTACTACACACCATGTTACTACATACAATGATGTTACACACAATGTAACTACACACAATGATTCTACACACACTGTTACTACACGCAATGTCATTACACACAATGTTACTACATACAATGTGACTACACACAATGATACTACACACACTGTTACTACACACCATGTTACTACATACATTGTTACTACACACCATGTTACTACATACAAAGTTACCACACACAATGTTACTACACACAATGTGACTACACACAGTGATACTACACACACTGTTACTACACACCATGTTACTACATACAATGATGTTACACACCATGTTACTACATACAATGATGTTACACAGTATCATAACATTGTTTGTGCACACACTGGTCATAATTTTACTAAATCTCTGCCATTCTAGATGCTTTAAGTCTTTGTCAACGAAAAAAATAAATGAAACCACATTGCAATCAGAGATGGAACGAATTATGTCCGTAATAAACTCAGACTGAGTTCTTATTGGGAATGTCGACAGGAGTTGATGAAGATATTTTACTGCAAATATGTTAAGGTTATTTTCTATACCGAGACTTAGGGTAAATCGTGAAAAAAGGCATTAAATACAGACGTTTTTGAAACTGACCTTGTGTCGGGTCAACATGACATGAGCCGCCGTATGGTTTCATATTTGTGATAAAATTTCTTCCTTTCGTGTCAGGATCCGGGAATTCAGGAGAGGTGACAGTCACTTCAAGAGTGTAAACACTCCCTTCTGCAAGTACATTTCCAGCCAGCACGAAACTGCTCTGTTGTGTTCCTGATTATATACGTAAAAAATAAACGTTGATTTATATGTATTTACTATTGATCATTAAATCTCTAAGTTCTCCGTTTATTGTTATTCTGTTAAAGCATTGCATGAGTATCAATTCATTAATGGACCAATCTGTTTAAACACAACTCGTCATTTCAACACACTATAAAGTACACATCTACGATTTTGCGCAGTATTATTTTCGCAATTAATTAAGAAAATGCTATTAACGCAGTGATGAATTCGCGGAGTTGGCCCGGGTTAGCTATTGAAAGGAGTATTTCCCAGCACAGATTTTGTATTGATATCGAAGTAACTCAAGTTTGCAATTATGTCTTTGAACTTTGATGAATTCAACGATAATTCTTTTCACCAAAATTGCGAAAATAACAGTTCGGCGAAAATAATTTGGTATTCAGTATGTACATGTGAAAAGTAACGCATATATATGCATAACAAAATGGAAAACGAGATAAAATAGGCGGAACAATTAAAATGATTTTGATTTCTTTATTGATGTAGAGTGGAAACTGCTTTGGTTTGTTACTTGCCTGTAGGTGTCTGTCCTACGGCGAGATTCACCAATTTTGAATTGCTATTTTCAACCCTTTTCAGATGCCAGCTGTATAACAGGTCGGTTCCGTTTTGAATACAGTTCTCGCATATCACCATCGCCTTAAGGGAACTTTGTATCGCTACCTTTTCTCGACAATTTATTACACACCTGTAATACACATGGATCCCAAAGCCAACATAAAAGAAAGTCATCGTGTACTAGGACAAGTCATCTGATATAAAAACTAAATAAGTCATGCTCCAAACTTAATACTCATAACTATGAGTATCAATAGTGAGATTTCTGTTCACACCAATTAAAGGATAAACTGATGTATAAACAGAAGAGCTCATTGCTGTTATACATTTATAAACACTAAGATTCTCGGGGTTCCAATATTAAAACGGATGTACATTATTTCGGAGATCTTGCCTGAGCAGGTGGATTTACTCTAGATAATCATATTTTTCACAAAAGAGCCTCTGTACGCTTACTATCTGGGTCAACACGCTCGATTACACTATATCATAGGTTGATCAAACTCCTTTTTACATAAAAAGTAGTAATAGTAATTAACTCACTTTATTTTGATGATTGGTCGTGAGCCTTCATTCACAGAGATCATCTGTACAAAAACCGCAGGTGACGTCAGGGGTTCGACAACCCTGAGGGCGATAAGATAGCCTCTGTAGGATTCGACGTTAGTGCTGTACAAAACTGCTGTACCGTTGTTCTTAAAGGAAAACACTTCATTACAGTTCCGTGAGTCATTGCTCATAATACCACTCTCAACTGGGTCATTCTCAAAAACCTGGGAACCACCAATGTTGTCCAGTTCTTGTCGGAGTTCCTCAAATGAAGACACGGGGAACCTGTCGAATGTAAATAGTACCAATTTATTATTTTTGTCAAACTTATCATTATGTCAACAATTTTATTGCATTTTTTTAAATTTTCAAACTGTAAAATGTAACAAAATATCAATTTGATACACAATATTTTTTTTATTCTAGTCATTGAAAAGCAGTAGATGTATACGGCAATGAATCTGGATCAGGATGTCATTACGATACGGCATTAATTCTGGATCAGGATGTCATTACGATACGGCATTAATTCTGGATTAGGATGTCATTACGATACTGCAATAAGTCTGGATAAGGATGCCATAATTACAGGTATAACATCTGGATTAGGATGTCATTACTATACGGCAATAAATCTGGATTATGATTTTGTTATAAGAAGGATCAGGATCAGTATTAGCTTTTTTCAACCAGTCTGAATCATATTAGGATGTCATTAATGTACATTAAATTGATGTTTGGATGCCATTACTATAAGGCATTAGATGCTGTAATGAAAGTATATATTGTATGCTCACCGATAACAGAAGAATGTAAAATTGAGATTGTCTATGTGTCCGACACCTCGTTCTGAGCTGTATGACTCTGACGCAGCGTCGATGTTGACTACTCCCGGGTTCACAATACGCTCAACTCCACCTGTAAGCATGGCAAACGGAGCCGGTCTGACGAATTTCACGTAAGAATGCTCGATTGCCCATGTATCATCTAGAGTCACGTTCAAAGAAACTTTATGTAAATGCGGAGACATTGTGGCTTCCCTAAATCTATATGTCCCAAGGTTGTCTTTATAGGACTCGGTGACAAGTGTCGTATTGGAATCAGGACCGTCATCATATCGGTAAATTTTCCAATGAAATCTGGGGTTTTGATCATAACATCGCACTGGCATTCGGTTTGATAAATCTGTTTGAACTGCTGTTGAAATAATCAGTGGGTGCTGTGGTCTAGAGAATTGCCATGCAAATATACCACCGTAGGTAAAACACTCATTGATAACAAGCACTGGGGTGATAACCTCGAAAGATGTCACGAGATTGAAGCAACTCACGTTTATGTTGTGGGTACCAAAGGTCAAGTAATGGTATTTGAATATGATTGGGTCTTCTACCGATACATTTTGAGTAACATGTTTCTCGTCAATATCAATGAAATCATCCATCTGTATGATGCAGGTGATCATTGGTAGCGGTCTTGCTGACACCGTGAACGAGACGGTGACTGCTCCTGGAGGCATAGGAATTGTAGTGTTAGATACCGATATGCCTGCACCTTCAAATGAATAGTCCGTATTAATCGGCTGGGGCAGATAAACTCGCTCGTAAAATGTATCACTTCGGATAATTAGAGTTGGTACATATGTTCCCACGGTGCTATACTGGAATGGTATCTCAGTTTTGTTTAGAGTAGTTGATTTGAACTCTCTACGTTTTTCTTCCATGTCGAAATCTAGGTAATAATCACTCAGTTCTGGTGGCCCAGTTACCGTGAATACAAAATCGTCCGATTTTCCAATGAGACCGTCGTATCGGTTAACAGAAAAATGACTGATGCCCAGTGTTATCTGTCTTGTTTCCATGGTGAAATCCTCAATGGGTGATGTCAGTTCAACAATAACGTAATATATTTGCCGCTCTTTGTATTTGTGAGATTTAATGGCCTTTATAGGTCGAAAAGCTGTCTGTTTTCCATCACCGAATGTCCACTTCATTTTAATGTCCGGAGGTAATCGAGAACATTCGAACAGTGTAATTAAAAAGTCCACTATCACATCATCGGAGGAGACCGTTCCTATGTCGTCATCGTCTCTGTGCAGTGTCATGTTCATCATAACCATATCGATAAAGGTCAACTTAAAGTCCGATAGTGTAAAGTTCCTCACTGATATATACGATATCTTTGTTATCGAACTCACCAAATTATAGCACGTAAAATTAACACGTTTCAGGCCGGGTGTGATATATTCTATGTTTTTAATAACAGGCGATCCGTACTCAATATGAGTTTGTATAGGAGGGAATGGATCTTCAGTTGTCGTTATTTCTGTGGCTGGGGTGGAGGTTGTTGGGAGGTCGGTCGTCTGGTTATTCATTGTTGTATTGCCATACGACTCTGTACTATTGTTTGTCAATTCAGTTGCGATTGTCGTATCTCCAGCTGTTGTTATTGTGGTATCATCAACGGTGCTTCCTGTTGTTACGCTATTTGTGAAGTTGGTGCTTTCTGTCGGAGGTATCAATTCATAACCCGCCTCTCCGAAGTCAAACCTACAATACACGTCCGTCGGTGATGCTATATTATGGTCGAGTGCCAGGACAAGTGTTTGCAGACCGTCCGGTAACGGGATTTCCTCCCGTTCGGGCGACAATGAAATACTACCGTCGACGAGAGGTCGCTGAATTGTTAATGTCAACCTAGAAAAGCTGTAGTGAAAGGGGTTCCAAGCTGTTAACTTTATCACATATAGTCCGGGGTCCGGGTAGGAATGCGTCCATGAATTTGTGTTCAAAGGTTCTGAGTAAAGCATGTCAGGAGAGTTGACCTTCGTATCACCGTTTCCGTAATCTATTAAATATTTGAAGGTGAAACCCGCGTGTTTTTCAAATGAAAACGTTATAGGCTCATCAACCCTTTCTATCGCTGTGGATGCATTAAGAACTGCTTCAACAGTATCCCAGATATACACAAAGGTCACCATAGTGATCTCATTCAGCTCAGCGTGTACTAAGAAGCTGGCTGTGTAGTTTCCTTGCCACTTGTATCCATGTGAAATTGTCAGTCCGTTTGCCTTGATAGAGCTAATACTATCTGCTATATTCTGCTTCAATGTTGTGTTATCGCCAAAGTCGGATTCCAACCACACATTTCCCATCGGCACTAAGGCAGAGGTGTTGAGGGAGAATTCAAATTCAACATTTTCAAATAGACTGGGTCTAAGAGGGGAACTGAATTCCTCTAGAGAAAACCCGGTCACCATATACTGTGCAGTGATATTGACATGTTTCTCGGTGCTGCCTATATTGTTGGCTGCGATGACTCTGATACCAGATAGCGGAGAAAGGAAAGTGTAGTTGAATGTAGCTTCCCTCAGTTGTCCTTGGTATTCTTCCACGCATACTTTGTCATCTCCAATATACCATTCCATCACCACATTAGTTCCACGATCCAGTGTGACAGTGAACGTGACGGTGTCCCCTACTTCCACAAAATTCGTCGAATGGTTTATCTAAAAACAGGGAATAACGAAAAACGGTTGACGCAAAATTGATCAGTGAATAGATAATTTTTCACTTAAAACAGTTGTCGCAAAATGTGTTTGTAAAATGATGATGCTTTCTCGCAATACAGTTGACGCAGGAATAGTCTGTTGATAGGAGAGATAGTACTTTTAAAAAACATCAAACTTTATATTCTGGCAGATAGTCTGATGGTAACTGGCATATAGACAGAGCGTTACTAGCAGAGAGTCAGAGGGTAACTGGCAGATAGTCAGAGGGTAACTGGCAGATAGTCAGAGGGTAACTGGCAGATAGTCGGAGGGTAACTGGCAGAGAGTCAGAGGGTAACTGGCAGATAGTCAGAGGGTAACTGGCAGATAGTCAGAGGGTAACTGGCAGATAGTCGGAGGGTAACTGGCAGAGAGTCAGAGGGTAACTGGCAGATAGTCAGAGGGTAACTGGCAGATAGTCAGAGGGTAACTGGCAGATAGTCATAGGGTAACTGGCAGATAGTCGGAGGGTAACTGGCAGAGAGTCAGAGGGTAACTGGCAGATAGTCAGAGGGTAACTGGCAGATAGTCAGAGGGTAACTGGCAGAGAGTCATAGGGTAACTGGCAGATAGTCAATGGGTAACTGGCAAATAGTCAATGGGTAACTGGCAGATAGTCAGAGGGTAACTGGCAGATAGTCGGAGGGTAACTGGCAGAGAGTCAGAGGGTAACAGGCAGATAGTCAGAGGGTAACTGGCAGATAGTCAGAGGGTAACTGGCAGATAGTCAGAGCGTTCTAGCAGATAGTCAGAGGGTAACTGGCAGATAGTCAGAGCGTTACTAGCAGATAGTCGGAGGGTAACTGGCAGATAGTCAGAGGGTAACTGGCAGATAGTCTGATGGTAACTGGCATATAGACAGAGCGTTACTAGCAGATAGTCAGAGGGTAACTGGCAGATAGTCAGAGGGTAACTGGCAGAGAGTCAGAGGGTAACTGGCAGATAGTCAGAGGGTAACTGGCAGATAGACAGAGCGTTACTAGCAGATAGTCAGAGGGTAACTGGCAGATAGTTAGAGGGTAACTGGCAGATAGTCAGAGGGTAACTGGCAGATAGTCTGATGGTATATGGCAGATAGTCGGAGGGTAACTGGCAGATAGTCAGAGGGTAACTGGCAGATAGTCAGAGGGTAACTGGCAGATAGTCGGAGGGTAACTGGCAGATAGTCAGAGGGTAACTGGCAGATAGTCAGAGCGTTACTAGCAGATAGTCAGAGGGTAACTGGCAGATAGTCAGAGGGTAACTGGCAGATAGTCAGAGGGTAACTGGCAGAGAGTCAGAGGGTAACTGGCAGATAGTCAGAGGGTAACTGGCAGATATACAGAGCGTTACTAGCAGATAGTCAGAGGGTAACTGGCAGATAGTCAGAGGGTAACTGGCAGATAGTCAGAGGGTAACTGGCAGATAGTCTGATGGTATATGGCAGAGAGTCAGAGGATAACTGGCAGATAGTCTGATGGTAACTGGCATATAGACAGAGCGTTACTAGCAGATAGTCAGAGGGTAACTGGCAGATAGTCTGATGGTAACTGGCATATAGACAGAGCGTTACTAGCAGATAGTCAGAGGGTAACTGGCAGATAGTCAGAGGGTAACTGGCAGATAGTCAGAGGGTAACTGGCAGAGAGTCAGAGGGTAACTGGCAGATAGTCAGAGGGTAACTGGCAGATAGACAGAGCGTTACTAGCAGATAGTCAGAGGGTAACTGGCAGATAGTCAGAGGGTAACTGGCAGATAGTCAGAGGGTAACTGGCAGATAGACAGAGCGTTACTAGCAGATAGTCAGAGGGTAACTGGCAGATAGTCAGAGGGTAACTGGCAGATAGTCAGAGGGTAACTGGCAGATAGTCTGATGGTATATGGCAGATAGTCGGAGGGTAACTGGCAGATAGTCAGAGGGTAACTGGCAGATAGTAAGAGGGTAACTGGCAGATAGTCAGAGGGTAACTGGCAGAGAGTCAGAGGGTAACTGGCAGATAGTCAGAGGGTAACTGGCAGATAGTCAGAGCGTTACTAGCAGATAGTCAGAGGGTAACTGGCAGATAGTCAGAGGGTAACTGGCAGAGAGTCAGAGGGTAACTGGCATATAGACAGAGCGTTACTAGCAGATAGTCAGAGGGTAACTGGCAGATAGTCTGATGGTAACTGGCAGATAGTCAGAGGGTAACTGGCAGATAGTCATAGGGTAACTGGCAGATAGTCAGAGCGTTACTAGCAGATAGTCAGAGGGTAACTGGCAGATAGTCTGATGGTAACTGGCAGATAGTCAGAGGGTAACTGGCAGATAGTCTGATGGTAACTGGCAGATAGTCAGAGGATAACTGGCAGATAGTCATAGGGTAACTGGCATATAGACAGAGCGTTACTAGCAGATAGTCAGAGGATAACTGGCAGATAGTCAGAGGGTAACTGGCATATAGACAGAGCGTTACTAGCAGATAGTCAGAGGGTAACTGGCAGATAGTCAGAGGGTAACTGGCAGATAGTCAGAGGATAACTGGCAGATAGTCATAGGGTAACTGGCAGATAGTCGGAGGGTAACTGGCAGATAGTCAGAGGGTAACTGGCAGAGAGTCAGAGGGTAACTGGCAGATAGTCATAGGGTAACTGGCAGATAGTCAGAGGGTAACTGGCAGATAGTCAGAGGGTAACTGGCAGATAGTCATAGGGTAACTGGCAGATAGTAAGAGGGTAACTGGCAGATAGTCTAATGATAACTGGCAGAGAGTCCGAGGGTAACTGGCACATAGTCAGAGGGTAACTGGCACATAGTCAGAGGGTAACTGGCAGATAGTCTGGGGGTAACTGGCAGATAGTCAGAGGGTAACTGGCAGATAGTCATAGGGTAACTGGCAGATAGTAAGAGGGTAACTGGCAGATAGTCTAATGATAACTGGCAGAGAGTCCGAGGGTAACTGGCACATAGTCAGAGAGTAACTGGCAGATAGTCAGAGGGTAACTGGCACATAGACATAGGGTAACTGGCAGATATTAAGAGGGTAACTGGCAGATAGTCAGAGGGTAACTGGCAGAGAGTCATAGGGTAACTGGCAGATAGTCAGAGGGTAACTGGCAGATAAAGACAGAGGTTCATGTAAACAGTTCGTTGGACGTAGAAGTAGACAATGGAGTATGGCAGGTAAATATTTAACATTCTATAGCCTTACCATATGTAGGTTGGCGTTACCAACTCATAACTGCAAACTGACGTATGGATATTATAGTAAAGAAATGGAGGTTACGCCCCTCTTGTAAAAAAAGGAAAATAAACGTTCTGCCTTAGCAAAAATAAAATTAACAAGTGTAATATGTATCATCCTCATGTTGATATGTATTAAATATTAGCATTACATTGATTAGTCTGGTGTATTTTATTGTTCCATGCACAATTTCTAAGCGGAAGAAACGGGTAGGTGGTTGATAGGACTCATGGACGATAAAGGCGGAGAAATATGAATTACGTTAATAAAAGGGTAATGGGATTTAAAATTACAAGAGATAATATTATAGGCATCGAACTGCTTTTTTATTGGCGTTCATGGACTTATGAATGCCAACTGGACAAAGACAAATTAACTTAAGGCGCTAGCAGTTCAATGTTTAAGTGGACTTACATAGCTACAAATGCATAACAAACGAAACAGAAAATGACGTAACATACCTGTAAGGCAGTAATATTTTCCTCGTAGTAGATGACAGTATGAAGCGAATCATTACCATTTAACGGCAGCATCTCAATGATGAATTCGTACGTGCCGAAGTCTGTGATATCATCTGACGTCACTGTTACTGTTAATGCTCCAAGCGACCCTGTGATGACATTTCCATCACTGAACCTGCCTCTTAGTGACGTAGGCGTACCATCTGAGTATGACACACTGAAGATGACGTCACTTCCTTCGGACAAATACCCAATATTTTCCGTGGTCTGTATGAATATGGTTACTGCGGTGAGAGAAATTTTAAATAGATATAGGTTCCTAATTATTTGTAACAAAGTTGTAGCTATATAACGATTTAGATATAAGTAACAAGGATATTAGATAACTTGGTCGTTTGAATTGACAGCTTTCAGACAAAGTCTTCGGAAATTAGGAAAAAATATCAAAGACATCCTAAGAAGAATATGTTAATGCCGTAAACATGAGTAGTGCGGAACAGGTTAACGTCCCGTAAACATGAGTAGTGCGGAACAGGTTAACGTCCCGTAAACATGAGTAGTGCGGAACAGGTTAACGTCCCGTAAACATGAGTAGTGCGGAACAGGTTAACGTCCCGTAAACATGAGTAGTGCGGAACAGGTTAACGTCCCGTATACATGAGTAGTGCGGAACAGGTTAACGTCCCGTATACATGAGTAGTGCGGAACAGGTTAACGTCCCGTAAACATGAGTAGTGCGGAACAGGTTAACGTCCCGTAAACATGAGTAGTGCGGAACAGGTTAACGTCCCGTAAACATGAGTAGTGCGGAACAGGTTAACGTCCCGTATAAAATGGTAAACATGAGTAGTGCGGGACAGGTTAACGTCCCGTAAACATGAGTAGTGCGGAACAGGTTAATGTCCCGTAAACATGAGTAGTGCGGAACAGGTTAACGTCCCGTAAACATGAGTAGTGCGGAATAGGTTAACGTCCCGTAAACATGAGTAGTGCGGAACAGGTTAACGTCCCGTAAACATGAGTAGTGCGGAATAGGTTAACGTCCCGTAAACATGAGTAGTGCGGAACAGGTTAACGTCCCGTAAACATGAGTAGTGCGGAATAGGTTAACGTCCCGTAAACATGAGTAGTGCGGAACAGGTTAACGTCCCGTAAACATGAGTAGTGCGGAACAGGTTAACGTCCCGTAAACATGAGTAGTGCGGAACAGGTTAACGTCCCGTATAGAAATGACGCAATGCTTGTGGCAGAATGAGATAGAAATCCAACAAGGGTAAGCTCAACCTCATAATTATAAAGCCTACCTAGTTTCAAAGACAACGGATTGTGGTCTCTGGACTAAAAAGGTGGACAGACTGTGGAGTTGTTGCCCTGAGCGGTACTGATTAATAACCATCAACAATTTAAAAAAAATCCTTGAAAGGTTTACTGGGTGAGAAAAATGTTACAATTTATGACGTGTACCAAACACTGAACGCTGAAAATCATAAAGAGCTTGGAATACAAATTGTATTCAACAATCGATTATGTTATAAATGATTCATATAATACATCTACATTATTGTATACCCGTTGCCGGTTATAATACACCTACATTATTGTATACCCGTTACCGTCTATAATACACCTACATTATTATATACCCGTTACCGGCTATAATACACCTACATGATTGTATACCCGTTACCGGCTATAATACACCTACATTATTATACACCCGTTACCGGCTATAATACACCTACATTATTATATACCCGTTACCGGCTATAATACACCTACATTATTGTATACCCGTTACCGGCTATAATACACATACATTATTATATACCCGTTACCGGCTATAATACACCTACATTATTATATACCCGTTACCGGCTATAATACACCTACATTATTATATACCCGTTACCGGCTATAATACACCTACATTATTATATTCCCGTTACCGGCTATAATACACCTACATTAGTATATACCCGTTACCGGCTATAATACATATACATTATTGTATACCCGTTACCGGCTATAATACATATACATTATTGTATACCCGTTACCGGCTATAATACATATACATTATTGTATACCCGTTACCGGCTATGATACACTTACATTATTATATACCCGTTACCGGCTATAATACACCTACATTATTGTATACCCGTTACCGGCTATAATACACCTACATTATTATATACCCGTTACCGGCTATAATACACCTACATTATTGTATACCCGTTACCGGCTATAATACACCTACATTATTGTATACCCGTTACCGGCTATAATACACCTACATTATTGTATACCCGTTACCGGTTATAATACACCTACATTATTGTATACCCGTTACCGGCTATAATACACCTACATTATTGTATACCCGTTACCGGCTATAATACACCTACATTATTGTATACCCGTTACCGGCTATAATACACCTACATTATTGTATACCCGTTACCGGCTATGGTACACCTACATTATTGTATACCCATTACCGGCAATAAATAACTGTCTAAATTTCACCTAAAAGTAATAGGTCTTTCATACACCAGGCAATAACGAATATGATACGGCATGAAATAAAACCGTATGTAATCAATGTATCATTACGGTGCTTTCCTTCTAACCTAGTTTCTGACCTAGGTTCCTGTTCTTTATTGTGCTGTAATGGATTTGCGTTTGTATGTATCGCCCATTGGATCAGTGTGTTCTTCCATTCCAAACTTTACATCGGAGGTTTAGGGCTATAGAATATCACTTATTGTGATAAACCGAATCAATGATACCAAACTCTTTATACACATTATGTAGGATAAACAACGGGTTTAACAATATAGCTTTCGGGGAATAAATAATAGATTGGTTAAAACAATAGAATAATCTATAAACATATATTTTGATGTCATTTTAACCAAGTTATCCGCAATGGAATACGAAATTCAGTTCATAGATGTTTTGACACAGTAGTCGGTATGGACACGATGTCAGCGGTCGCCATTTTGACACAGTAGTCGGTATAAACGCAGTGTAAGCGGTGTAAAATTTGATACAGTAGACGATATGGACACGGTGTAAGGGGTCGCCAATTTGACAAAGTAGTCGGTATGAACACGATGTAAGGGGTCACCAATTTGACACAGTAGTCGGTATGAACACGATGTAAGGGGTCACCAATTTGACACAGTAGTCGGTGTGAACACGGTGTAAGGGGTCGCAACTTTGACACAGTAGTCGGTATGAACACGGTGTAAGCGGTCACCAATTTGACACAGTTTTCGGTATGAACACGGTGAAGGGGTCATGAACTTGACACAGTAGTCGGTATGAACACGGTTGAAGCGGTCACCAATTTGACACAGTAGTCGGTATGAACACGGTGTCAGGGGTCACCAATTTGACACAGTAGTCGGTATGAACACAGTGTAAGGGGTCATGAACTTGACACAGTAGTCGGTATGAACACGGTTGAAGCGTTCACCAATTTGACACAGTAGTCGGCATGAACACGATGTAAGGGGTCGCCAATTTGACAGAGTAGTCGGTATGAACACGGTGTAAAATTTGACACAGTAGTCGGTATGAACACAGTGTAAGGGGTGTAAAATTTGACACAGTAGTCGGTATGAACACGGTGTAAGCGGTCGCCAGTTTGACACAGTAGTCGGTATAAACACGGTGTAAGCGGTCATCAATTTGACAGAGTAGTCGGTATGAACACGGTGTAAAATTTGACACAGTAGTCGGTATGAACACGGTGTAAGCGGTCACCAGTTTGACACAGTAGTCGGTATCAACACGGTGTAAGCGGTCACCAATTTGACACAGTAGTCGGTATGAACACGGTGTAAGCGGTCACCAGTTTGACACAGTAGTCGGTATGAACACGATGTAAGGGGTCGCCAATTTGACAGAGTAGTCGGTATGAACACGATGTAAGGGGTCGCCAATTTGACAGAGTAGTCGGTATGAACACGGTGTAAAATTTGACACAGTAGTCGGTATGAACACAGCGTAAGGGGTCACCAATTTGACACAGTAGTCGGTATGAACACGGTGTAAGCGGTCGCCAATTTGACACAGTAGTCGGTATGAATACGGTGTAAGCGGTCATCAACTTGACACAGTAGTCGGTATGACACGTTGTAAGCGGTCACCAATTTGAAAATTCAAAACAAGTCGAATCTGAGTAGGATCCATAGACTTAGTCAACATTGATATGAAAACCCTCTAGATTATTACCGTAAGTATTTATAATGGAATGATCTAACCGCGCCTTTACAACATTCACGAAAATCAAGGATACTTAGTTAGTAAGTACATGTATACATATAAAAATGTATATCATATCATTCATTTGTAAAGTAAACTAGCGCTGCTTCTTGAGAATCACGTTGTGTAAATAAAAACGTTACTCAAAATCGATAAACAAACGCGAACTATGAATAACAAAAATCTCGTCACACTGTGTTTTCAAACTTATCAATAGAATCATGATAGAGACGAAACATCCTAACAAAAGTCGGTTGAGTCATTAACCATCTCGGACACTACAATGCTAGTACGCGTCACAATGGTCATTAATCTGATGAAGGTGACTGTATACTCACTGAAACGCCACACTCTTAAATATCATATAGGATATCATATCATGTTAAAGACTGTCAGGTAAATCTATATCACAGGGCGTCATTGACAACGACTGTCAGGTAAATCTATGGCACGGTACTTCATCAACAATGGCTGTCTAGTAAATCTATGTCACGGGACTTCATCAACAATGACTGTTTGTTAAATCTATGTCACGGGACTTCATCAACAATGACTGTCTAGTAAATCTATGTCACGGGACTTCATCAACAATGACTGTCTAGTAAATCTATGTCACGGGACTTCATCAACAATGACTGTCTAGTAAATCTATGTCACGGGACTTCATCAACAATGACTGTCTAGTAAATCTATGTCACGGGACTTCATCAACAATGACTGTCTGGTAAATCTATGTCACAGGACTTCATCAACAATGACTGTCTAGTAAATCTATGTCACGGGACTTCATCAACAATGACTGTCTAGTAAATCTATGTCACAGGACTTCATCAACAATGACTGTCTAGTAAATCTATGTCACGGGACTTCATCAACAATGACTGTCTAGTAAATCTATGTCACGGGACTTCATCAACAATGACTGTCTAGTAAATCTATGTCACGGGACTTCATCAACAATGACTGTCTGGTAAATCTATGTCACAGGACTTCATCAACAGTGTATGTCTAGTAAATCTATGTCACGGGACTTCATCAACAATGACTGTCTGGTAAATCTATGTCACAGGACTTCATCAACAATGACTGTCTGGTAAATCTATGTCACGGGACTTCATCAACAATGACTGTTTGGTAAATCTATGTCACAGGACTTCATCAACAGTGTATGTCTAGTAAATCTATGTCACGGGACTTCATCAACAATGACTGTCTGGTAAATCTATGTCACGGGACTTCATCAACAATGACTGTCTAGTAAATCTATGTCACAGGACTTCATCAACAATGACTGTCTGGTAAATCTATGTCACAGGACTTCATCAACAATGACTGTCTGGTAAATCTATGTCACGGGACTTCATCAACAATGACTGTTTGGTAAATCTATGTCACAGGACTTCATCAACAATGACTGTCTAGTAAATCTATGTCACGGGACTTCATCAACAATGACTGTCTAGTAAATCTGTGTCACGGGACTTCATCAACAATGACTGTCTAGTTAATGTATGTCACGGGACTTCATCAACAATGACTGTCTGGTAAATCTATGTCACAGGACTTCATCAACAGTGTATGTCTAGTAAATCTATGTCACGGGACTTCATCAACAATGAATGTCTAGTAAATCTATGTCACGGGACTTCATCAACAATGACTGATTGGTAAATCTATGTCACGGGACTTCATCAACAATGACTGTCTAGTAAATCTATGTCACGGGACTTCATCAACAATGACTGTCTAGTAAATCTATGTCACGGGACTTCATCAACAATGACTGTCTGGTAAATCTATGTCACAGGACTTCATCAACAGTGTATGTCTAGTAAATCTATGTCACGGGACTTCATCAACAATGACTGTCTGGTAAATCTATGTTACAGGACTTCATCAACAATGACTGTCTGGTAAATCTATGTCACGGGACTTCATCAACAATGACTGTTTGGTAAATCTATGTCACAGGACTTCATCAACAGTGTATGTCTAGTAAATCTATGTCACGGGACTTCATCTACAATGACTGTCTGGTAAATCTATGTCACGGGACTTCATCAACAATGACTGTCTAGTAAATCTATGTCACAGGACTTCATCAACAATGACTGTCTGGTAAATCTATGTCACAGGACTTCATCAACAATGACTGTCTGGTAAATCTATGTCACGGGACTTCATCAACAATGACTGTTTGGTAAATCTATGTCACAGGACTTCATCAACAATGACTGTCTAGTAAATCTATGTCACGGGACTTCATCAACAATGACTGTCTAGTAAATCTATGTCACGGGACTTCATCAACAATGACTGTCTAGTAATGTATGTCACGGGACTTCATCAACAATGACTGTCTGGTAAATCTATGTCACAGGACTTCATCAACAGTGTATGTCTAGTAAATCTATGTCACGGGACTTCATCAACAATGAATGTCTAGTAAATCTATGTCACGGGACTTCATCAACAATGACTGATTGGTAAATCTATGTCACGGGACTTCATCAACAATGACTGTCTAGTAAATCTATGTCACGGGACTTCATCAACAATGAATGTCTAGTAAATCTATGTCACGGGACTTCATCAACAATGACTGTCTGGTAAATCTATGTCACGGGACTTCATCAACAATGACTGTCTGGTAAATCTATGTCACGGGACTTCATCAACAATGACTGTCTAGTAAATCTATGTCACGGGACTTCATCAACAATGACTGTCTAGGTAAATCTATGTCACGGGACTTCATCAACAATGACTGTCTAGTAAATCTATGTCACGGGACTTCATCAACAATGAATGTCTAGAATGTCTAGTAAATCTATGTCACGGTACTTCATCAACAATGACTGTCTGGTAAATCTATGTCACGGGACTTCATCAACAATGACTGTTTAGTAAATCTATGTCACGGGACTTCATCAACAATGACTGTCTAGTAAATCTATGTCACGGGACTTCATCAACAATGACTGTCTAGTAAATCTATGTCACGGGACTTCATCAACAATGACTGTCTGGTAAATCTATGTCACGGTACTTCATCAACAATGACTGTCTAGTAAATCTATGTCACGGGACTTCATCAACAATGACTGTCTGGTAAATCTATGTCACGGGACTTCATCAACAATGACTGTCTAGTAAATCTATGTCACAGGGACTTCATCAACAATGACTGTCTAGTAAATCTATGTCACGGGACTTCATCAACAATGACTGTTTGGTAAATCTATGTCACGGGACTTCATCAACAATGACTGTCTAGTAAATCTATGTCACGGGACTTCATCAACAATGACTGTCTGGTAAATCTATGTCACGGGACTTCATCAGCAATGACTGTTTGTTAAATCTATGTCACGGGACTTCATCAACAATGACTGTCTAGTAAATCTATGTCACGGGACTTCATCAACAATGACTGTCTGGTAAATCTATGTCACGGGACTTCATCAACAATGACTGTCTGGTAAATCTATGTCACGGTACTTCATCAACAATGACTGTCTAGTAAATCTATGTCACGGGACTTCATCAACAATGACTGTCTGGTAAATCTATGTCACGGGACTTCATCAACAATGACTGTCTAGTAAATCTATGTCACAGGACTTCATCAACAATGACTGTCTAGTAAATCTATGTCACGGGACTTCATCAACAATGACTGTCTGGTAAATCTATGTCACGGGACTTCATCAACAATGACTGTCTAGTAAATCTATGTCACAGGACTTCATCAACAATGAATGTTTGGTAAATCTATGTCACGGGACTTCATCAACAATGACTGTCTAGTAAATCTATGTCACGGGACTTCATCAACAATGTCTGTCTAGTAAATCTATGTCACGGGACTTCATCAACAATGACTGTCTAGTAAATCTATGTCACGGGACTTCATCAACAATGACTGTTTAGTAAATCTATGTCACGGGACTTCATCAACAATGACTGTCTAGTAAATCTATGTCACGGGACTTCATCAACAATGAATGTCTAGTAAATCTATGTCACGGGACTTCATCAACAATGACTGTCTAGTAAATCTATGTCACGGGACTTCATCAACAATGAATGTTTGTTAAATCTATGTCACGGGACTTCATCAACAATGAATGTCTAGTAAATCTATGTCACGGGACTTCATCAACAATGACTGTCTAGTAAATCTATGTCACAGGACTTCATCAACAATGACTGTCTAGTAAATCTATGTCACGGGACTTCATCAACAATGACTGTTTGGTAAATCTATGTCACGGGACTTCATCAACAATGACTGTCTAGTAAATCTATGTCACGGGACTTCATCAACAATGACTGTCTAGTAAATCTATGTCACGGGACTTCATCAACAATGACTGTCTAGTAAATCTATGTCACGGGACTTCATCAACAATGACTGTTTGTTAAATCTATGTCACGGGACTTCATCAACAATGACTGTCTAGTAAATCTATGTCACAGGACTTCATCAACAATGACTGTCTAGTAAATCTATGTCACGGGACTTCATCAACAATGACTGTCTAGTAAATCTATGTCACAGGGACTTCATCAACAATGACTGTCTGGTAAATCTATGTCACGGGACTTCATCAACAATGACTGTCTAGTAAATCTATGTCACGGGACTTCATCAACAATGACTGTCTAGTAAATCTATGTCACGGGACTTCATCAACAATGACTGTCTAGTAAATCTATGTCACGGGACTTCATCAACAATGAATGTCTAGTAAATCTATGTCACGGGACTTCATCAACAATGACTGTTTGTTAAATCTATGTCACGGGACTTCATTGACAACGACTGCCTGGTAAATCTATGTCAGAGGGCGTCATTGACAAAGACTGTCTGGTAAATCTATGTCCCGGGACTTCATCAACAATGACTGTCTAGTAAATCTATGTCAGAGGCCGTCATTGACAAAGACTGTCAAGTAAATCTAGATCATGTTAACGAGTATCAAACATCTATATTCATATCATATTATATGTATCTTCTGTCAATAATTATTACACTACATTGTAGTATGTTTACCTGGGACCGATGTGAAAATGAATTGCTAATGTATTTCGGGTATTTACCATTTGATGATTTACCGACAATGTGCCCTGTGCTATTTGGCGGTAACTTTAATTACGTCACCATTATCAACATACTTATTATGACATATTCCTTTTGCAACAAACTTCATTAGTCCAGCGAAGGAGATCAGTTTTTTTAAACAATTAATACTTGTTACTGAAGCGACAATGTATGTTTATTATGGGCCCATTTTACGCATGTCCTAATGATTCCCTTGGGTGCCATTTCGAGCGGCAATATGAATATCGACATTTTGTTCCACCAACGCATTGGATTTGATTCATTATAAATGTTCCAACAAATTACTGTTTGTTATAGTTTTTTTCTCACGTTTGTATAAATTATCGGTAACAGCGTGATCTATTTCATGAGATATTTATCACTCTCCAAATAATTGTAATTACGACGTCATAACTCAAACTTTGACATTTACAGGCTAATAAAAATCATTTATATTTTGTTGATTTATTATTGTGAATAACCAAATTTTTGTATCGATGAGTTCGATTTTTATCAACTTTTAACATAAAAAAATTGTTGATACATTCATTTTAGTTTCTCGCCAATACAGCTCTATCTTATTTGAAATATATGCGTTGTAATTGAATTATCTAACGGTGAAATGAGTCAAATCCCCGTAATATGAGAAGATCATGTCAAATCGACTGCATAGATATGAACCCCAATAAACCAGCCAGAGGAAATTACAGACAAAATACTAATGTGTGTATAAATGATTTATTTTAATACTGAGTCATTGTACACAGTTGTGGATTTTTGTCATAGTTAACAGTATTCAACCCTCTGATCTACCTTTCTCAGTTAACCGATCGTAATAGTGTCAAAAAGTGCGGGAATCAGAACATCATTCATGACGTCGTTTCTTTGTGACGTTACTCAACATCAAGTTGATGGCGCCATTTTGTAAGGACTGATCAACGCAATATTTAAGCGTTTTCTGCTGTTATCGGATAATCTGTGCATGAAAAGCTGACGTAAAGTGAGTATTTTGTCAAAACCTAGTCTGAATATTTCAGAAATACGGCAAAATAACCCATTTATCTATCTTCGTTTCGGTTGAAAAATCGGCAAGTTCTAATGAGGTGAATACAAAGGTTCGCTGTGGTTGGTCAAAAACGAAAAACTTATATTTTCACTGCAAAAGTGCCAGTAAAAAATGCTGGTTGACTGGATTTTTCTAGTAATTGATTATGAATTAGATTCTACTCGCTATAGCTCGTGTCTTTTCATAATTAAAAAAAATAAATAAAAAATAACGAGAGTTGAATAAAAATGACAAACAATCTCCACTCGTGGAGGAACCTCTATCTATTTAGTCCAATACATTGTATTGTCATATAAAGGCTTTGCTGTATGGTGGGAAATGAGGGTCAATGTATTAAGGCTTTGTTGTATGGTGAGAAATGAGGGTCAATGTATCAAGGCTTTGTTGTATGGTGAGAAATGAGGGTCAATGTATTAAGGCTTTGTTGTATGGTGAGAAATGAGGGCCAATGTATCAAGGCTTTGTTGTATGGTGAGAAATGAGGGTCAATGTATCAAGGCTTTATTGTATTATGTGAAATGAGGGCCAATGTATTAAGGCTTTGTTGTATGATGAGAAATGAGGGTCAATGTATTAAGGCTTTGTTGTATGGTGAGAAATGAGGGTCAATGTATCAAGGCTTTGTTGTATGGTGAGAAATGAGGGCCAATGTATCAAGGCTTTGTTGTATGCTGAGAAATGAGGGTCAATGTATCAATGCTTTGTTTTATGGTGAGAAATGAGGGTCAATGTATCAAGGCTTTGTTGTATGGTGAGAAATGAGGGTTAATGTATCAATGCTGTGTTGTATGGTGAGAAATGAGGGTCAATGTATCAATGCTGTGTTGTATGGTGAGAAATGAGGGTCAATGTATCAATGCTTTGTTGTATGGTGAAAAATGAGGGCCAATGTATTAAGGCTTTGTTGTATGCTGAGAAATGAGGGTCAATGTATCAATGCTTTGTTTTATGGTGAGACATGAGGGTCAATGTATTAAGGCTTTGTTGTATGGTGAGAAATGAGGGCCAATGTATCAAGGCTGCTGTATGGTGAAAAATGAGGGTCAATGTATCAAGGCTGATGTATGGTGAGAAATGAGGGTCAATGTATCAAGGCTTTGTTGTATGGTGAGAAATGAGGGTCAATGTATCAAGGCTTTGTTGTATGGTGAGAAATGAGGGTTAATGTATCAATGCTGTGTTGTATGGTGAGAAATGAGGGTCAATGTATCAAGGCTGTGTTGTATGGTGAGAAATGAGGGTCAATGTATCAATGCTTTGTTGTATGGTGAAAAATGAGGGCCAATGTATTAAGGCTTTGTTGTATGCTGAGAAATGAGGGTCAATGTATCAATGCTTTGTTTTATGGTGAGAAATGAGGGTCAATGTATTAAGGCTTTGTTGTATGGTGAGAAATGAGGGCCAATGTATCAAGGCTGCTGTATGGTGAAAAATGAGGGTCAATGTATCAAGGCTGATGTATGGTGAGAAATGAGGGTCAATGTATCAAGGCTTTGTTGTATGGTGAGAAATGAGGGTCAATGTATCAAGGCTTTGTTGTATGGTGAGAAATGAGGGTTAATGTATCAATGCTGTGTTGTATGGTGAGAAATGAGGGTCAATGTATCAATGCTGTGTTGTATGGTGAGAAATGAGGGTCAATGTATCAATGCTTTGTTGTATGGTGAAAAATGAGGGCCAATGTATTAAGGCTTTGTTGTATGCTGAGAAATGAGGGTCAATGTATCAATGCTTTGTTTTATGGTGAGAAATGAGGGTCAATGTATCAAGGCTTTGTTGTATGGTGAGAAATGAGGGTTAATGTATCAATGCTGTGTTGTATGGTGAGAAATGAGGGTCAATGTATTAAGGCTTTGTTGTATGGTGAGAAATGAGGGTCAATGTATCAATGCTTTGTTGTATGGTGAAAAATGAGGGTCAATGTATCAAGGCTTTGCTGTATGGTGAGAAATGAGGGTCAATGTATCAATGCTGTGTTGTATGGTGAGAAATGAGGGTCAATGTATTAAGGCTTTGTTGTATGGTGAGAAATGAGGGCCAATGTATCAAGGCTGCTGTATGGTGAAAAATGAGGGTCAATGTATCAAGGCTGATGTATGGTGAGAAATGAGGGTCAATGTATCAAGGCTGATGTATGGTGAGAAATGAGTGACAATGTATCAAGGCTGCTGTATGTTGAGAAATGAGGGTCAATGTATCAAGGCTTTGTTGTATGGTGAGAAATGAGTGACATTAAGGTGGTGCTCATTATATCCTTATTGATGGATCTCTTTTAGCGAATCTAGAATATAAAAGAAAATCTTATAAAACATTAATGATCAACTCTATATGGATGAGAGCATTTGACACACAGTATAAGCTGTTTACAGAAATAACAAGACCTATCTAGAACATTTATGATAAAATTGGTTTTGGCTTTTGTTGAAAAAACTACCAACTTATTAATGCCAGTTAATATTCGTTCATTGTATCGGAACCATGAAGAGCCAACATGTGGACTGGTAGGTATTATTGTGTTCCCTAATAATCAGTCCATTTCCAGAGTTTTATGTGGGTGCGCTACAAATAAAAATAATGACTGATTCGTCTATAGCATACCGGCATGTGCTAATGTATAACTATCATGAATGTTTTGGGTTATGGTATGTACAACGTTAGTATGTACATTGTAGGTAGATAATGTCGTGTATTAATAATAAAAGGCTAATTCAAATCATCTAACGCTGTTTCCCACTAATTGGAGATTACTATACCCTGGATCGACCAAAGAGGAGTCATACAAAGAATTTTTGCTACTTTTTTAAAATTACTTCGGCTAGATCTATACTCTGTTTCGTTTGCCGTTTTATAAAAAAATGCTTTGAGATCGATGAACTGCAATTAATAATAAATATAACAGAATTCAATTAAGGATTGATTGTCAATTTTGTTGCTTACATGGACTGATGAAGGGAAGTGAACCTCGTGCAAATGGTACATGAACTGCTTCGCAGTTCACTTCAATGGTACATGAACTGCTTCGCAGTTCACTTCATTTGCACGAGGTTCACTTCTCTTCATCAGTCCATGCAAGCAACAAAATTGACAATCAATCCTTATATTTACGTTAACCAAATTAAAAACCTCGCCACCAGATTGCAAAATTCGGTCGCAACGGTGTGACGTAAGTGCGTCGCTTTGTAACATTGTTATACTTATCGTATATGTGTGCACAATAGTGGAACAGCAGACTGTCAGCTATACTCGTCGCCAAGGCAACACAAAATATAGTCCCATACACGTTTTGGTTATTACGATGTTGATACACATAAATACGATATTTTCAAGGTAAAATATTTATTTATAACAAATATTTATGATATTGTATAATAAAAACTTAGCAATACCCATATAAATACGAATCTAAAGTGCAGTGTTGACAGTATAGTATGTGTGTGATTTGGTCACTCGAAACACAGGGACTCGGTTAAAAAAATGAGCACAAGGTTAACGTGACGACAGTTCAGTGAAATATCACATTAAAAAACAGTGTTTATGTACTCTCTAAAGCCTTGAAAAAAATCGATTTTGTAAGGTTTTAATAATTTGAATGAATGTTGGATTTTAAGTCTTTCGATTATTTATAGATATATGTTACTCAAAATTTAACGCTGAACGCCTGTGACTGTATGTGATTCAGTCTAATAGCCGGGATATTCAGAGCTCGAGAAAAAGTGTAACAATGTGGATTTTAGTCGCAGGTTAGCTGATGATGTACATAGTGTTCTTGAAATATTGGATTTCATTGTCTCACTGGCGTTTGGGGACGTAAATTCTGATAATAGTAGGTAAAGAAACATTGATTTGAAAATTGGCGGTATTCGACGGTCGGAAACTTGTGTCCTCCATAGATTGAGTAGAATTACGACAATAATGTGTCCCTGTGCTCGATATAGCATACTGCTACTACCAGTCTGTTTTGTGTTGTTAAATAGTGTTAAAATTGAGGTTTATTTTCTGTGACCACTTAAATGGTATCAAGCATGGCATTCGAGATACAGCTAACGTTAGACCTACTGCGCTACGTAGGTCATGAGCTGTGCTATCGGGAGTGTCAGTGTTCTGTCAGATCCTGTTTTCTAAACTGTCTGCATTATACTGGCATTTTTATTAGCACATATAGCGGCTATTCCACTTGTGTTCATATACGTTTATAACAATGTTACACAATTCACAAAATGAAAGGTTATTCAAGTCCGAGGCGGTACAGAACTCGATCGCCATTATAAACTCGGTGAATGTATTCACACGCCGGCAAGAAAGTGATTCGTCTCTCAGAACAGGAAAACGCGACCCAAAATCTTCAACGGGAAATGAAGTGATCTGAGTTAACTATGTTCATTGAGGCGGAGCGGAGTGAAAATGTAAATATTAACAATTGATGTAGGCACGTATAAAAAGAGTCTGGGTCTAACGAATAATATTCATGTATAAGGGGTGTTCTGGGTCGGTGTTGGTCCATCGAGTTATATACATGTATAAGGGGTGTTCTGGGTCGGTGTTGGTCTATCGAGTTATATACATGTATAAGGGGTGTTCTGGGTCGTTGTGGGTCTATCGAATTATATACATGTATAAGGGGTGTTCTGGGTCGGTGTGGGTCTATCGAGTTATATACATGTATAAGGGGTGATCTGGGTCGGTGTTGGTCTATCGAGTTATATACACGTATAAGGGGTGTTCTGGGTCGGTGTGGGTCTATCGAGTTATATACATGTATAAGGGGTGTTCTGGGTCGGTGTGGGTCTATCGAGTTATATACACGTATAAGGGGTGTTCTGGGTCGGTGTTGGTCTATCGAGTTATATACATGTATAAGGGGTGATCTGGGTCGGTGTGGGTCTATCGAGTTATATACATGTATATGGGGTGTTCTGGGTCGGTGTTGGTCTATCGAGTTATATACATGTATAAGGGGTGTTCTGGGTCGGTGTGGGTCTATCGAGTTATATAACTGTATAAAGGGTGTTCTGGATCGCTGTGTGTCTATCGAGTTATATACATGTATAAGGGGTGTTCTGGGTCGGTGTTGGTCTATCGAGTTATATATATGTACAAGGGGTGTTCTGGGTCGGTGTTGGTCTATCGAATTATATAACTGTATAAAGGGTGTTCTGGGTCGGTGTGGGTCTATCGAGTTATATATATGTATAAGGGGTGTTCTGGGTCGGTGTTGGTCTATCGAATTATATAACTGTATAAAGGGTGTTCTGGGTCGGTGTTGGTCTATCGAGTTATATATATGTATAAGGGGTGTTCTGGGTCGGTGTGGGTCTATCGAGTTATATACATGTATAAGGGGTGTTCTGGGTCGGTGTTGGTCTATCGAGTTATATAACTGTATAAAGGGTGTTCTGGGTCGGTGTGGGTCTATCGAGTTATATAACTGTATAAAGGGTGTTCTGGGTCGGTGTGGGTCTATCGAATTATATAACTGTATAAAGGGTGTTCTGGGTCGGTGTGGGTCTATCGAGTTATATACATGTATATGGGGTGTTCTGGGTCGGTGTGGGTCTTTGGAGCTATATACATGTACAAGGGGTGTTCTGGGTCGGTGTGGGTCTTTGGAGCTATATTCACGTATAAGGGGTGTTCTGGGTCGGTGTGGGTCTATCGAATTATATACATGTATAAGGGGTGTTCTGGGTCGGTGTTGGTCTATCGAGTTATATAACTGTATAAAGTGTGTTTTGGGTCGGTGTTGGTCTATCGAGTTATATACATGTATAAGGGGTGTTCTGGGTCGGTGTTGGTCCATCGAGTTATATACATGTATAAGGGGTGTTCTGGATCGGTGTTGGTCTATCGAGTTATATACATGTATAAGGGGTGTTCTGGGTCGGTGTTGGTCTATCGAGTTATATACATGTATAATGGGTGTTCTGGATCGCTGTGTGTCTATCGAGCTATATACATGTACAAGGGGTGTTCTGGGTCGGTGTGGGTCTTTGGAGCTATATACATGTACAAGGGGTGTTCTGGATCGCTGTGTGTCTATCGAGTTATATACATGTATAAGGGATGTTCTGGGTCGTTGTGGGTCTTTGGAGCTATATACATGTACAAGGGTTGTTTTGGTTTAGTGTGGAACTGTTGAAGTATGTACACAGTTTGATGGTGCGTCTGTGTCTGATTATAACAGGAGTATTTGGTGGTCCTGAGGATTACTGTGGAATCTATGGCAGCATAAGTGAGAGTGGTTTATAGCTCATCTGTTTCATTTGTGAAACTTCGGTATGGTATTACGGGGATCGTCAGGGAGTAAACGATCAGACAAGTCCGTTATTCCTTCATCGTCATTGGTTAGATTGGAATGTTGAATTTAATATCAGGAACAGATAATACATTCATTTTAGTGACGCAAGTTTAATTCTGACGGCAAAATGTTCGCTTAACACGATCATTTTCTCTGAGTTTGCTTTGAATCTTCTTTAATTTTACAGATAAAATGTTATGGTGCTTTATCAATATTAACAGAATGTTACCTTTGATGAATATGGAAAATTTATTTACAGTTAGCGGTGACGATAACTGCATATTAAAAAAAAGTTATCTTAAATATCAATGATAGCAGGACGTTAATATTACTACACATCGATTGTAATCTCATGTATAATTATGCTAATGTATTATGTATAGTTTCAGTTTGGGAAAGAATGGACGATTACATTCAATATGGACATATCAAGTGGTTGCTAATGAATGTTTTACGCAGTATTCGGCCTTGTTCTTTAGGGGTCTTTTGAGGATGGCTATGCGGAATATATCATATCATTCATATAGAGTTATACACATTTTTGTTGCGTGTCTGTATTGTGTAAGAAATACATATATTGATGATACATGATACGTCCGGGTTTTCTTATTGTCCGTTCGAGGATATTTCCGGGCCATAGTTTCATTGGTATTTCATTTAATACATTCAAACGATCTCCTGATACCTCCGGTGGTGACGATTTATAACCATATTTTCTGCATCACTAAGCATGAGATGTTTTTTATGCAATATATATACAGATTCACGAAAATAGAATAGTGAATACTGATATTCAAATAAAACCGTTATTCTAAACAAAACAATTCCAAATATGAAAGAAATACAGGTTTTCATGGAGACCGTATAACAGGTGCTAGTTCGACACGACCAGGTGTTCGGGAAGATCAAGCGTCTTCCGCTTTATAGACGACACCCACCATTTAAATCGAGGTCTAATCAAAATGACAACTACGGTGGCGACAACAGAACAAACAGGAATATCGACGAGCAGGAAAAAGTCTTACTTCTTTTCGCACAGGGGAATAGAATGTTTCCTACGGTATCATTATGTAGACCAAAAAGCTCTCTCAAAAAGCTCTCTCAAAACCCAGTATTGTTAGTTTTTTTCCTTCGTTGATAATTAACATCTGTCACGGAAATCGTGATATTCAGAACAAGCCCTTGATTATTAAATCATCTAGAACATGATAACACCACAGGTACGTAAAGCGGGGACGTTGCTATCTAGAAATAGAAACTAAATAATTGGGAGATTATTTAGCACATTTATATAATTAATAAGTTGTAACCTGTTCTGCTGGTTACGTTGTACATAAAGTACCAGATACGCGACTGATGTTGAAGAGTGTGGTATCCTCAATTGAAAGTTCTACATGGTATATCCGATCGACATGGTTGATAAAGTATTTGTTATTATTACTTACACATCGTCAATATATATATATATAGGTAAGAATGAATGACCTAGCAATGTCTCTGTTGCCTGTTCGGATCACCAGCCCAGTATGAAAATAAATAGGCGGCCAGGCCAGGGGCACATATTGGAACAAGTCCTTGAATACCGAGTTCCCAAGGGTAAGCCAATAGTATATCACCAAATTTAACCAACATGTTTTCTATCAGATATCAATATTTTCGTGATTTTATCCTCGTATGCGTATTTCTTCTGGAAGTAAGTTTTATGAAAAAAAAGAAGCTCTCATTAAAAGTTTGGAACGAAATAGAAAACAAAATCAAACGTTTTGATGGAAAGACTTTTAAGAACGGATTTTCGAGATTGTTCAAAAGTACTTTGTAATCCAAATTCTTTCGACAAAACCAGGGCAAAATACCTTTTACGTTGGTACATGTACATTGTACTAACATACGGGGAGCCTTGAACATCCGCACCTCAAAACGTACTTATATCAATACCGATCCCCATTACAAAACAAATGAACGAGCGCGTTCATTCTCTTGTGATGAAAGCTTTCTTTTCAAAGAACGACCAATGGTGTTAAAAGTAAACAGTTATGAACTATACGGAAGCGGCAGTTTAAACACTTGCCTTGTCACCTGACTGACCTCGTCAAATTCACTTTTGGAAATTAGCTGTGTTAACTTCACACTGAATACCCAATACTTTATTATTAATAAAAGAAACACAACTTTCCGGTGATCTGTAAACATACACCGTTGAATTTGGTTATCAGATCTAGATCTTCCAGCAGACTAATGCCATACACACAGGAACAAACTGTGTCCCTCTTTTGACCGACATGTGTTGACTAATGCCATACACACAGGGACAAACTGTGTCCCTCTATTGACCGACATGTGTTGACTAATGCCATACACACAGGAACACACTGTGTCCCTCTATTGACCGACATGTGTTGACGAATGACATACACAAATGAACAAACTGTGTCCCTCTATTGACCGACATGTGTTGATTTATGACATACACATAGGACATAGGAACAAACTGTGTCCCTCTATTGACCGACATGTGTTGACTAATGACATACACACATGAACCAACTGTGTCCCTCTATTGACCGACATGTGTTGACTAATGACATACACACATGAACAAACTGTGTCCCTCTATTGACAGACATGTGCTGATTTATGACATACACATAGGACATAGGAACAAACTGTGTCCCTCTATTAACCGACATGTGTTGACTAATGACATACGCACATGAACCAACTGTGTCCCTCTATTGACCGACATGTGTTGACTAATGACATACACACATGAACCAACTGTGTCCCTCTATTGACAGACATGTGCTGATTTATGACATACACATAGGACATAGGAACAAATTGTGTCCCTCTATTGACAGACATGTGCTGACTAATGACATACACAAATGAACAAACTGTGTCCCTCTATTGACCGACATGTGTTGATTTATGACATACACATAGGACATAGGAACAAACAGTGTCCCTCTATTGACCGACATGTGTTGACTAATGACATACACACATGAACCAACTGTGTCCCTCTATTGACCGACATGTGTTGACTAATGACATACACACATGAACCAACTGTCCCTCTATTGACCGACGTGTGTTGACTAATGAAATACACACAGGGACAAACTGTGTCCCTGTATCGACCGACATGTGTTGACTTATGACATACACATAGGACATAGGAACACACTGTGCCCCTCTATTGACCGACATGTGTTGACTAATGCCATACACATAGGACATAGGAACAAACTGTGTCCCTGTATTGACCGACATGTGTTGACTAATGACATACACACATGAACAAACTGTGTCCCTCTATTGACCGACATGTGTTGACTAATGGCATACATACAGGGACAAACTGTGTCCCTCTATTGACCGACATGTGTTGACTAATGCCATACACACAGGGACAAACTGTGTCCCTCTATTGACCGACATGTGTTGACTAATGCCATACACACAGGAACACACTGTGTCCCTCTATTGACCGACATGTGTTGACGAATGACATACACAAATGAACAAACTGTGTCCCTCTATTGACCGACATGTGTTGATTTATGACATACACATAGGACATAGGAACAAACTGTGTCCCTCTATTGACCGACATGTGTTGACTAATGACATACACACATGAACCAACTGTGTCCCTCTATTGACCGACATGTGTTGACTAATGACATACACACATGAACCAACTGTGTCCCTCTATTGACCGACGTGTGTTGACTAATGAAATACACACAGGGACAAACTGTGTCCCTCTATTGACCGACATGTGTTGACTAATGTCATACACACTGGGACAAACTGTGTCCCTCTATTGACCGACATGTGTTGACTTATGACATACACACAGGGACAAACTGTGTCCCTCTATTGACCGACATGTGTTGACTTATGACATACACACAGGAACAAACTGTGTCCCTCTATTGACCGACACGTGTTGGTTATGGCATATCGCAATTTATTATCAACTGTTGTATTACGTCATAATGTTGTTACCAAGACATTAAAAGTAATCGCCTGAAGATAGCCGAAACACGGCTTGAATACGTTAGCGATTATCAACTGCAATGGTTATATTGAGTTCCTTATGTTTACATATATACTACTCTATGACATTGTTACTATATAATCTTACCAACAGTAGTTGAGTATTGCCATTTCATAAACTGCTAACCGGCGCATTAAGTGCCAAGTGAAACACAAGCAGTTGCGAAAAATATTCATTTACCCTTTTATAATTTTGAAACACTAGACGGACAGTTTATGTTTTGTATTGCGTAATGTTAATTTACATTAAATGTTTGTATTACAACGATTATTTCTTGTCTGGTTTTCTATTATATAATGCACTATTTTTTTACGCGGAACATCATGGTAAGGCTTTTACCAGGCTCACAGCCGAGAATGGCGGAGGAACTTAATAAGTCTGCAAAAATTAAGACTTTTCACTAATAAGACGATTTCCAAACAAACATGGAATTGGGCGGGTTGTAAGACATTGATATAATGATGTGGTAAATTAAAGGTTGTTTCCTAGAACGGAGGCCACAATTGTATGTCAATGGCGAGCGGAACAAATATCGAATTAATGCAGCATCAATGTTGTTAAGATAAGAGAAGGGCGTTTCTAGAATGAAGAGCAGATATTAACTTGATTGTATTTTTTATACTATTAAGATATAACTCGTACAAAAAAAGAGTACGCTCCGCTATTACAGAAAACATATCTAATTTAATCCTTTTAATTTAATTCACTGTACATAGTCCCTGTGGAATTTCACTTATATGGACGACCGCTTTCCTCTTATATGTTATAACGCCGCAGTATCAGCCAATCAAAAATCAAAAGTTATAAACGTTGACGTCAAATTTTACGTTATGGACTAACTTAAATTCTTAAGCCATTGGAATGCTTGTAACAAACAAGATTCAATTATAGAGATATGATTAAAAGATAATATCGATAGATTCAACGGAGCGATGGTGACAGTGATAAATATTGGTACATGGACACCAAATTCATAGGAACAACCAATACAATAAATATACAAAGTATGTAAATAACATTTACACCAATAATTCCTTATTGAGCACTGACTATGTTATATTGTATAAGAAATCAGAAAATAAAACAGATGATAAGTTAATGTAATATAGTCTCTGAGAAAAAAAATCATGTTTAACGCATCACGTTAATACAAATAACATTGATACAAAACTACATATATCTTACCTATTGGCGACACTTGTATGAGGGTCAGTAGCAATCCTAACTGGAGACCCTGACTTGTAGGTGCCATATTGACACGCCAACCGATGACGACTTTTTTTTCTTGTGTTAAATTTCCAATGAAAGTTTTTTTTCCAATCAGTGTACAGTATTAGGTAGAGTTACTCTGTGGTGATGACTTTAGGAATAAAACACAGTGAACCTTCCACTGTTTTTGTCATCATTGTTTTAATCCATTGTCTGTGGAGGAATCCAGATGAAATGCGTAATAACCATGTACAAACTATACTGGCTTTATAAAACAAAACAGAACATTTAACGAATTAACACTGTTGTATGGAATACATATAAACTAGCACGTGATAACAGATAGGGAGTAATAATAAAGTACTAAACTAGCTTGTGATTACCAGGTAATACTACAGCTCCTGTCGCTGGAGGATCTGAACCAGACAGAGCGCACCACCCACCGTAACGGACAACCAATCAGTCATGACGAGTATAGGCCACATATATTCTCTATAGATAATAGGGGTGCTTCTATCGTGGTCATGAAGCTCAAACGATTATTGTTTTTAATTTCAGTGTGGTAATACTGATGTATCTATGAAAGCATACAGCAACGGTTCTCAATTTTGTCGTAAATTATTTATCTAAATTAGTTGATTCCCACAGTTGCCCTGTTGTCCTTTGACTAGTATTCACAGAAAAAAACCGAACAGTGAGAACGAAACCTTGGAACACAATGCTATTCATAATCATACCCAGAGACATATGCATTCTACAAACGAGTATTTCTCTATAAAAATGACCACAAATGAATATTCAGATTATAGACATATCGTTTCATCCAAATTCAATTATAAGATGATGTTGAATATATACCGAGCCAGACAGGTAAGTTAAACTGTAAATCATGCAAAGCTTATTACACATTACTACTATTCTTGAAGGCATGGGATCTAAGATATATCATCACAAAACAATATCCATTTAAATGATGCAACTATATGATGCGCTGTGACTTTCAGTTACCTTGACATTTGGCCTACTTAAACAAAACCTAAACTTTGACCACTGTATTTTAACAGTACGATGTAGTGCTTTCATTTGAGACGTATGCTTTTTCTTATGACGAGACCTTTCCATTGGTACTACAATTTGGTCCTGCTGGCCTTGACCGTGACCTTTTAGGGATGCTTTATTGTTTTTGACAGCTAGGGTTCGGTAAGAAGAAGCACAGAAGACCCCGTCCGATTGAATACCGGGTAGTCTTCGTTACTGTCCTCCGGCTGGCTGGTGGCTCTTGATCTGTCTGAGTGGCAACATCAACGTAGGTGCATGTTTTCTTTGCACTTAGGGTAGTGCTTACTACTGGCCTTGGAACCATGTTAACAGGATCCTTCGGATGGGGCTTGACTGAAGTTGCAGTTTCTGACTTCCTCTTTGGGGCTCGAACTGGTTCTGGTCGCGTTGGTCTTCTGATAGAACGCCCGACCAGAAGACTGTTTCTATGTTTCCCTCATCTTCAGAAGAACCCGACTAAATCATCTGCATGGGGACTCGCTTGATTTCACTTGGACTCTTTCGTTTGCTACACCGAGGACATCCGATCACATATTGTTTCACGTCGGTCTGAATTCTTGGCCAATAGAATCTTTGTCGAATTTTGGCCAAAGTCTCCTTTATACCTAAGTGCCCAGAATAACGATTGTCATGTCTATGGGTCAACACTGTCCGTCTTTCTGCTGCAGGTACAATTGCTTGTAGTCTTGTTGCTGAATGGGGATTTTCCAGCCTCTTGAGCAGCCGAGGAAATGATAGTAAGCGTTTTGTTTTTGTTATTGGTGACCTTAATAGTCGGACAGGAGTGGAACCTGATTTCATAGCATTTGGCAGTCTACACGACAGCATAAACAGCCTAAGTGGTTTTATTTCTTATAACGTAGAACAGTCGGTCCCTAAACGTAAATCCGAAGATGTTAAACTGAACAGCTTTGGACGTTACCTGGCAAATGGCACAAGCGTGGTTATGTGTTACCGATAAAGTGTCTAAAGTTAAACGTTTTAAAGTAAGTTGTTTTAATAAATTTTCAGATGATGCCCTAATATATGTTTAATTAAACAGTCATATAACCGGAAACGATTCCGTGTCTAGTGTAGTTTGGGCAGATGAGGTCAAGAATAACCGTTTTATATTTGATAATATTTCTTTAATTTAGAGATCTGTAGATCAGCTAATACCAAAGAAATCCTTGATGAGTGTTTGCCAAATTTCGTACAATGTGCGCGCTCGTTGTTTGACCAATTTTGCTAATGGTAGCGAAATGGTAAGTAAATAAATTGTTCTTGCTCTCGTCATTGTGTAAATAATAGTAAAAAAAAAAAAAAAAAAAACCCAGATAAACCATGGTTCAATTATAATTGCAAGACGTTATACTGCTTTATCATTTTTAATAAAACAGGTCATTTGATAACAGGGTAAGTCTTTCTGAAGCTAGAAAATAGTTATAAAGTATGCGCGACGAAGTTGAAGCGCACCTATAAGCGAATGGAAGGAATTGTTAAAACGCAATAACTCGAAAGAATTTTAGAAAAAGGTTTTCTAAGCGACGCGTTAACAACACTAGCGATCTAAAATTAGATGATTCTTTTTATCAATATTTTAAGGGTCTCGCTGGAGAACTTGCGAAGCAGTTCATGTTGAATTTGTCTCAAGAGCAACTCAATTCATGACCCCATGAAATCGACCAAATCAAGATTCAATCCTTATATTTCAATTGTTTTTTTTTCAAATAAAAAAGTCGGTCTAGATATTAATGTCTCGAAGCTTGTGCAAGTCCAAATGCGAAAAAGCCCGAGGAGTTCCGGATTGTGCATGTCTAGTCGGTCGAGTAAAATAGTCCGCAAGTTTAGGATTAAAAACAACATTATTTTGTCAAAATAGAAGTATTCAGCCTATCTGGTCTTTCATAAAATACAAGAATACATTATAAATTTGATAATTTTACTAATTATTCCATGTTTATAACAACAATGTAGAAAAAGTGAAATCGTTCCGCGGAAGGATTTTAACCATGTATTCATACGCACTGATCAGTGTTAATCTGGTCAAATTCATGAGCAAATGAAACAGATTAAGTTTGGTAGTTTCATTGAGTCCAACTTGAGTAGAAATTGAAATATTTGGCGTTTAATTACTTAACACAACATGAATTTTATCAGAAATAGTATTTACCAATATAATGAAAATTCCAATAGTACCATATACGTGTTAGTATATTTATTACGGTGTTGGAAGTATACGATCCTAAACTTCAGTGTATATCTACTTTTGTACTTAAGTATATTTATACTAGGTTTGATGACTGCCGAGAAACCAATAACTTGTTTCGTCGTGTTCAGGTACTGTAAGGTACCTAGTCACGACAACATTATCAATAACCGCAGCAGGTTGTTGGAATTATTTGGCCACACATTAATCCTTTGTGTTAGTCTACATGCATCGCTTACCTTGTAGGTGACGATATGCTTGTTGATTACTATGGGTGTGGGACATAATTAAATATCGCCCTGGCTGTCATGGAAAAGGTGACAATAAGTTATTTGAAAAAAAATATCCTCTTAGTGCGAGGGGTTCAGCGGGGAATAAGTATAGAAAATAAGCATTAATTTTTAACAGAATTGATTCATCAGGATAAAGGATGACGGTGTAAACGAGTTAATAACAACGAGCTTTTCCCTACTGTTAATCCTAAGGGAAAGCTTGGTCAAAATACTTTTAGCTTCACACATTACGATGCTACAGATAGTTATTCGTGTTTACTACACGACCTATCATATTTTGATTTCATTGTTAATTACAGGAAGATTCGTGTTCTGCATTGTGAGATATAAAGTACGGAGTAGATAGAGTTGTAACGTGTTAATGTTAATGACACATTTCATACCTAAACTGTACATGGTTAATTACACCGTATTTCACGGCTCTAATTATCGGGCCAGTTATTGTCTGTTTATATATGTGCAGCAGTCAGTGCGTGCTCAGTTAACATTATATCGATATTGACAAACATGCCAATATAGTTAACTATTAGCAGCTTTAGCTAAATGTGCACGAAACAGAATGATCGATTGTCTTGCTTCCGGAATTAACTCCTAATATCACATGGCTCTCACAATAAACTACACATCACCTGATTCATCGTATAATATAGTTCATAATAGTCGACCGGACAATGTAAATATTTAAGGAATGGAAATTAACGCGATTTTTGGACCTCATGAATGTTGAAAAGATAAATTTCATTCCTTATATTTACATTATGATTTAAAAAATCTATTAAAGCACCCAATAATGAAAAATGGATCTTTTCATGTTTTTACCCGGGAGTGACGTCGGGTTTGCTTAGCAACCGTCATAACAAAAACACAAACAAAGTGTAGTTCCATCTACAACATTCATTTTGAGAAATGTTTGCTGTGATTATTACGTTTTGAGCATTTAGGAGACCGTAGCAACATCAGATTTACGTAAACATTACATTGATCTTGTTAATTTGAAATAATACGAGAGGAAGAAAAAAATCCGACGGCGGAGAGTACTACCCGTGGTAACAGGGCCCCCGACATTACTACACACTGTGATGAGGCTAATGTTGTTATGAAAAATGAACATAATTTTCGTCAATACTTTCAAGCATACAGAATGTAAATATTTTCTGCTTAACAGTACATTGATATAGATATATCTCTTTACTTTTTCATCCCAGGAGAATCAGCGTCTGTTTATGTAATATGATACATATTTTTGAAATTTTGAAATTAAATACACATGTTTTGTATGTAGCGATATCAATATTTATAATCATTATCTAGACATTCATAAAGAGGCTACCAAAAGCTCCTGTTTTTTCGTAACTTTTAAAAATAACTAACTCGAGTGAAAAAAAATACCTTATTCAATAACCACGAGTTTGTGTGACATGTTTCTACCACAATAGAAATTAAAAGCTATTTTGAGGATAAATGGACCTGGTTTGTGTCAACGTGTGTTCTTTTCACAATATCTTTTGGGGTGTAAAGATATGACCTAAAGTGAAATGCCGCTAATTAGTATGCAAAACTGAAAATTTCGGAAATATAAGGAAATATTACAGTCTATTAAAAATCATAACAAATGAGACGTTTTCCATAGCAACAAATTGATGAAAATCGATGTATTTTAAGAATATGGCAACAACAATTGCGAACTACTTTTAGAATGTAATCATTTCCGGTATGTCGTGAAGCGGCCTTCAAGTGTTAGCCAATCAAAACGCGCTAAAGCAAGTGATTACAAAAAAATCCGGTGTAACGTTAGATAATGACCCGGGTTGATAAAGTCCCCGGGGTTAATTTTTCTACGTAGATAACTTACCCTGGCATCTATGGATAAATGACTCATGGTTGTTTGAAAAAGCCCTGGAAACCGGGTCAAATTTCTACGGTTTAGTTTTTTTAAAGAATATCATATTATCAACCAGCGCGAATGAAAACGTGCAGCAAGGACAAGTTTTGATTAGTGATCTTCCATCGCAACAACTGTGGGGAATTTCGATAATCTTCGGAAATCTTCGTGGAGTGGGTGCGGCACTTATAATTCCGCAACGATTTATATGGTAGCGTTCATAGACATAAACTGTGGCATCGGTGATATAAACATTTTCCTCCTCATGGTCAAAATGCTTCTCATCCCGATATTTGCAAGTGGTCGAGATCCCTGTTGGAAAGTGAATACGCGCTGACGGCACGGGTTGAACGACAGGGCACGAACGCATCTATCTTATTGGTGCAAAATTGTACGATTTAAGACTGCAAGATGACACGATAGATGAAGTGAGGCCCTACCTTAAGACAGGAAAGTACCCCAAAAGAATGAGACGATCTGACATGAAAGAAATTTCAGAGGAAAATGTAGAAAATAATGTTTAGGAGGCGACGGTGAAACGCTAAACAAAGAAAGGTGATTAGGAGTCGTAAACAAAGAGAATACATGTATCTCATACTTTATCAGGAAAGGGTATGTGGAACAAGGAGGCCATATCGGGGTTTCCTAACCGTCGAAAAGATTAGAGAACGCTCCTTAAATGTTCGTATAAGAGTATAAAAACATTCATTGAGAGATACGATACGTGCCACATAAAGCCAACATTAAAGAAGAAGAAAGGCCTCTGCACCCTGCTCCCCTAGAAAAAAACTTTGAATACAAATGTAAATGAATTGTATTGGCCCATTGGTTGACAGAGAAAACGGTAATTTCATATGAAATGACCCGGAATTGACCCCATCCCTCCCAGTTTTAACTCCATGGTTTGATAAAATATTGATTCAATCTACATTAACATTTAATATTTACAACCCTCATCCGCGAGTGATGGCCATTTTTAACCCGGGTGAGAAGTCATGCATGATTCAATGTTGTTGGGTCGGATGAAGATCCCACTGTTTTAAAGCGAAAAGTTCAACTTTGACGATCTCAAGATTGTGTTTCCTAATAATCCAAATTTATATATAAGTATTAATAAATAGGCACAAACATTCCACAATCGCCCAACATCATGTACCGATCAGAAACTGTGCCAGTGTGAGGAATTCTGTTGCAAAGGCATCGGTTTGATACGTCCGTCCCATAATATTATATTTGGTAATCAAACAAAATAACAATATTTCAGAAAATATTTTAAGATAATTTAGAGAAAATAAGATATTTATGAGATTTTTGAAGACATCATATGGGGTTTTTTCAATCTATGATCAACATCTAATACATCTATCCTCATTTGTTCAATTTAATGATTTTAAATTGGTATTGCAATTCTAATTGCGAATTAGTTGTGTTTGGATTTGGAAATCCTAGAAAAGGAAAATGAGTTAAAAACTGACCTCTGTTTATTTCCTTACTGCAGATAAGTAGCACATGTGTGTCTCGATAATGATTTCTTCAATTGGTTAATGGATCGGGTACAAACGTTCAAAATTCATAGTCAACTACAATAAAAAAAATCAACCAGATATATTTTGTGGTATGGAAATGTGTCCCGGGTATATGTTCTGCTGTGGAAAAATTACCCGGATATACATGTATTTTCTACTATGGGAAAAAAATGACCTGGGTATATTTTCTGGTAAATAAGTTGTATGTGTTTATCTTTATACTAAAGAAAAATAAACCAGTCATATTCCCTACCGTTGAATTATTATCGAATTCTTTAAAGTGATATTTTATGAAAAAAAGTTGTAACTTAATCATTTGATATATTTACAAAGATATACTTACCGATATCAGAAATGACCCGTTAACTGAATTACCTCATGTCTACAGCGACAGGCAAAATAGCTTTAAGATTTGGCGCAACATGGTAATAGGGATGGAGGGATATAAGTTATTTAATGTTGTTTGCCACACTGACTTCCAAATGTTTACTTCTGTTCTAATAATTCGATAATTGAGTTCAATATAGAGAAGAGACACGGGATTCTAGTTTGACTTGTGCTACAAAATATATAACATTTATTCTCTTTTTCTCTTAGTTTTCAGAAAATCGTTATATGCTTATAAAAATTATATTTACAGAGTATTTAACAAATTGGATTGATGCAAAACCTATCACGGACAAATCAACCGAAACTGTCCCCCAGCATGTTGTGGAGTTCACGCTTGGTGTCCCACATATACTTATTACTGATCAAGGTGGCGAGTTTTGTAACACAATAACATTTAACTATATGTACGCCATGTGTGTAGTATATTGGATTGAACACATATTTTTATGTCCATACCATCCCCAAACAGGAGGATTGGCCGAAACATACGATAGGACTTTGTAGATGCGTTACCAACGTATGAAATAAATCCAACATAAAACGTCCCTTAGCCCTTATTACAGACAGGACATCTGAGCTCAAATCGACAAAGGCAACACCATTCTCCCCAATAGCTTTAAGCTACATAATTTTTAGGGTCCAGTCATACCATGTTCTGATTAGGGATTACGTTATTAATCACCTGAAGGAAATCGTGACACATGTTGAAAATCGGTAAAAGAGTATGTCCATAGCCCTAGGATGCAAGAGGTAGGCACGTGGGGAACTGACATTGATATTGCTGCAATGGTTACTAAATTGGAAACCATCATATACGTGTACTCTCAGTACGGAGAACAAGAAGGCAAGCCTTCTTTCAAGTGACTTGAATTCAAACCCAACAGTGGCCATGTTTCTGACAGGAACATTTACCTGCAAAATGTTTGTGCACACTATGAACCTGTTGTGAAGTCTTACTATTGGTATTCGATGGAGTTCTGAGATCTTTATCCCCAAATGTCATTGGTCTCTTCAGTCACAAGCTTCTTTAGATGCCGCTTTAGTGTACACACGCGAAGATGAACGGGTTTTGATGGACAAAGGTTTTAACCACACGATCTTCGTTCATGGCTTCACAGACGTCCCATACAATATTTGTGGAGAAGTTGGTATCGACAATATCAATCCAAACGTGTTCAACCTGCTCTGCATAGAGGAAGCCTTTGATGAAGCGCTCTTAGACAAATAAGATACAAACAAGAATCATCAAATCCTAATGAGAAACACCGTCAAAGATTTGTCCATTAATGACTATACAGGTAACAATTGAGAATTTATATCATGCGGTTAAATAAATGAATAACTGGTTTTAACCTTTCTTGAGTATTTCATATGAAGTCAAACATGTTGAAAGGACATCTCTATATAAGGACAGATTCAGACAAAACCTGTCTAATTCTGTTGTGGTCTTATGTTTGACGATACCATACATAATAATTTCTACATTTAATATGAATAAGGAGCTTAATATCCGTTTTTGTACTGATGTCGGAAAGATTCATTCTAAATCTAGACAGTTGAATGCGATGTAACAATGTGTCGTAGACAGTTGAATGCGATGCCACAATGTGACGTAGACAGTTGAATGCGATGCCACAATGTGACGTAGACAGTAGAATACAATGCCACAATGTGTCGTTAATGACCGTATGCTACTTGTTGGTTAAACACTATGTATTATTACTTTTCTACAATGATACATGCCTCGGAATCGTGTTATTTCGTGTTATTTCGTGTTATTTCAGTTGTAAAATGGAATTTTGGTCAAGCCAGGCTTAACTACATAGAGACTGTTGCAAATATTTGTTTTGCATGTTTGATGATCCCTACCAACTTGATCCCACAAGCAAAAGCTATATACCAATTTCACGATTTCTGCGCATATCAATGCCTAGGTTACATAGGAATTGAATGAATTTTTTTCTCATTTTCAGTGCGGCTACAAAAAGCAGTAGTTATCTACATAACGCGCATCTTAGAAGATATGTAGACGGCTACTACTATTCATAACCGCAATGAAAATGTAAAAAAAAAAATCCATTCATTTATATATTTACACTAGAGTCATTTGGAATAAAAGATAAAGAACAGAGTCTTTTATGATTTTTAGGTCACCTGAGACAAAGTCTCAAGTGACCTATTCTAATCCCCTTTTGTCCGTCGTCGTGCGTCGTGCGTCGTGCGTCCGTAAACAATTTACATTTTCGACTTCTTCTCCAAAACCCCTAAACCAATTTCAATGAAATTTAGCAGGAAGCTTCTATGGCTAAAGGTCAACCAAAATTGTGAATTATATGGTCCCCACCCCAAAGGGGCCTGAGGGGCGGGGCTAAAAATGTTCAAATTGACTAAAACTTCAAAAATCTTCTTCTCTACTCTCAGATATGATGAAATCAAACACTCTTCATAGATGGAAGGGTCTTAAGGTGCTTTTCCAAAATTGTGAATTTCCTGACCCTTGGGTCTCACGTTTGCCCCTGGGGAGGGGGTAAACTTTACTATAGTTTATATAGGGAATCATATTTTTTACTTTTATTTGTTGGATTTCTATTGGAATTCATTCTATTTTGGTTAACATTATCAGCTTGTGATGGCAGTTTGATGGTATACACATGTTGGCGCTGACTGACCCCAGGGGCTGATGGGCGGGGCTAAAAAGGGTCAAAAAATAACAAAAACTTCAAAAATCTTCTTCTCTACTCTCAGATATGATGAAATCAAACACTCTTCATAGATGGAAGGGTCTTAAGGTGCTCTTCCAAAATTGTGAATTTCCTGACCCTGGGGTCTCACGTTTGCCCCTGGGGAGGGGGTAAACTTTACTATAGTTTATATAGGGAATCATATTTTTTACTTTTATTTGTTGGATTTCTATTGGAATTCATTCTATTTTGGTTAACATTATCAGCTTGTGATGACAGTTTGATGGTATACACATGTTGGCGCTGACTGACCCCAGGGGCTGATGGGCGGGGCTAAAAAGGGTCAAATTGACAAAAACTTCAAAAATCTACTTCTCTACTCTCAGACATAGTGGAATCAAACACTCTTCATAGATAGAAGGTTCTTAATGTGCTTTACCAAAATTGTGAATTTCCTGACCCTGGGGTCTCGGGTTTGCCCCTGGGGAGGGGGTAAACTTTACTATATTTTATATAGGGAAATCACATTTTTGACTATAATTTGTTGGATTTCTATTGGAACTCATTCTAACTTGGTTGACAGTGTCAGTATGGGATAACAGATTGATGGTATACACATGTTGGCACTGACTGACCCCAAGGGGCAGATGGGTGGGGCTAAAAAGGGTCAAATTGACTGATTTCAAATATCTTCTTCTCTAATCTCAGATATGATGGAATCAAATACTCTTCATAGATGGAAGGGTCTTAAGGTGCTTTACCAAAATTGTGAATTTCCTGACCCTGGGGTCTCACATTTGCCCCTGGGGAGGGGGTACACTTTACTATAGTTTATATAGGGAAATCATATTTTTGACTATTGTAATAAATGTAAGACTTTATATTGAAATGTATACCAGTATCATTTTGGCCATTTACGATGTGTGTGTCAGGTGAGATTCTGATCGTTATTTACAGCTTAGTTTACCCAAATATTGTACATGGGAAATGTTGGGAAGTTTTAGAAATAGTGCTAGCTTACTTTGTAATTTGTATCTATAATCGTGTGGAAACCATTGCAACCGTGATAGGACGTTGCCTATGGAAAACAGAAGTGGAATCTGTGGGATTGATTCGATAACTACACTTAATCACATATCAAGTAAACTTTCGTTCATAATGAACTATCAGGATGTGTTACGTACTTGAAATACAGGATTTTCGTCCTTGGATTACGATCACCGAACCACGGAAGGGACATTATCGTAAAGCTAAACATCGTGGCTGAGTGTGTTGTCCTATTCGCGGCGCCATCTTTGTTGATGAAGGAGGTGATGTAACGACTATCTTATAAGATAGGGACCGATAAATACTCTCTAAATAGTTTAGATAATTAGTAGATATATTGTATAATGATTTGGAAGAATGTGGTATCGAGTTGTGAGAGCGAACAAAGTTTATTTATTGAAAAGTCTGCGGACTATGTTTCATGTTAGTAGCATCGATGCACTTCCGGTACTATAATAGTTGTGTATACCGAAGTGCCGGACAAGTTTACAAAAGCTTTCATAGTGTGTAATTTCTGACGGACAAGTCATTATCTAGTATTAATTTATGTCTACGTTTATTATAAGCCAAACGGACAGGCGACCGGCAATTATTTTGGTATTTTATTACAACATTGATTTTATTGTCCGGTGACGAGATTATGGTCCGGCGCCGGACAAGCGCTGATTGGTCAGATTCGATCACGTGGTCGCTGCAAAAGTTTATAAAGGCGCGGAATTTCGACTGGCTCTCTCAGATCTGCTCAGCCAGCGACAGCACTAGCATCATTCTTGCAAGTTACCTGGAGGAAATCAATGAATCGGCATTCCTGTTACACTATTATTTGTTTGATTTGTATTGGAATTCATTCTTATTTGGTTTACATTATCAGCTTTGGATGGCAGTTTGATGGTATGCACATGTTGGCCCTGACTGACCCCCAGGGGCTGATGGGCGGGGCACAAAAAAGGTCAAATAGACTGAAATTTCAAATATCTTCTTCTCAAGACCTAATTAAGACAGAATCAAATACTCTTCATAGGTGGAAGGGTCTTATAGTGATTTACCAGTGTAATGAACTTCATGACCCAGGAGTCACAAGTTTACCCCTGGGGAGGGTGTAGATTTTACTATAGTTTATATAGGGAAATCACATTTTTGACTATTATTTGTTTGGTTTCTATCGGAATTCATTCTAACTTTGTTAACATTATCAGCATTGGATGACAGCTTAATGGTATACACCTGTTGGCCCTGACTGACCCCTAGGGGCTGATGGGTGGGTTCAAAAAGGGTCAATTAAATTAACTGAAATATTTCAAATCTCAGGTGACCGTCAAGGCCCATGGGCCTCTTGTTTAACTTTTAATAACTATATGGGAAAAGATAAAAATTAATGGAACAGTCGGTGATTCCGCCAATGCACAATTTGAGCTTTTACCACGTCCTTCGCAGTTTCAAGTCTTTGTTTTGCTCTTTTTATTCAAAACAAAAAGACACCAAATACACTAATTCGTGTTAAATTAGATTAATTTTAAGTAAATAGATGGCAAAGAAAACACCATTTTTAAATTAGGAGTTACGAAAAAAAGCCCTGCCGCTCCGAGGAAAATCAGTATTTCAATGTTTACCAGTTATGTTAGATAAGTAATTAGCTACCATATGATTCTTTGCTATGGTTTTTTCCTCGGTTGACATCTACCTACAATTGTTTAAAAGCTATATGCTAAAGCGTATGTGGTTTGTACAAATTCACAGTAACAAACACGGATGAATTCTTTGTAGGTATTGATAAAGTATCGTTTGTAGGTATTGATAAAGTATCGTTTCTAACAAAACAGCAAACGAGATCCACTATTAGTTATCAAATGTAATATAGTGGCGCTGAGTGGTCAGGAACCATAAACTACTAAATGGTATTGATTAAATGACATTCCATTGTTTTGTTGTGCCCTGAGCTTATTGTTATTTTGTATCGAGCTTCAACTTTACCTTTGTATATGTACTTGTGTATTAACGATGTGATGAGTTTTTATATTCCATTGACAATATAACAATACTTTTGTTAATGTTCAATGAGGTGATGTTCAATATACTACTTGTATTATCATTGCCACTGAGAGAGAGAGAGAGAGAGAGAGAGAGAGAGAGAGAGAGAGAGAGAGAGAGAGAGAGAGAGAGAGAGAGAGAGAGAGAGAGAGAGAGTTCGCTGATGTTACTACGTTATTTATTACGTATTTCATTTCGCTGATAATACTACTTTGTTTATATCTCAGTTCGCTGTACCTTGTTTGTATTGTACCTTGTCTGTAATGTAAATTGTTTGTGCCGTACTTTTTCTTACTGTACCGTGTCTGTACTGTACTTCTTTGTACTGTAACTTGTCTGTACTGTACCGTGTCTGTACTGTACCGTGTCTGTACTGTATCTTGTCTGTACTGTATCCTGTCTGTACTGTACCTTGTCTGTGCCGTACATTTTCTGTACTGTACCGTGTCTGTGCTGTACCTTGTCTGTACTGTACTGTGTCTGTACTGTACCGTGTCTGTACTGTACATTGTCTGTATTGTGCCTTGTCTTAATGTACCTTGTCTGTACAGTAACTTGTCTGTACTGTATCTTGTCTGTACCGTACATTGTCTGTACTGTACCTTGTATGTACTGTACCGTGTCTGTACTGTACCGTGTCTGTGCTGTACATTGTCTGTACTGTACCTTGTCTTACTGTACCTTGTCTGTACAGTACCTTGTCTGTACTGTATCTTGTCTGTACCGTACATTGTCTGTACTGTACCTTTTTGTACTGTACCGTGTCTGTACTGTACTATGTTTGTACTGTACCATGTCTGTACCGTACCTTGTCTGTACTGTACCTTTTCTGTACTGTACCGTGTCTGTACTGTACCTTGTCTGTACTGTACCTTGTCTGTACTGTACCTTGTCTGTACTGTATCCTGTCTGTACTGTACCTTGTCTGTGCCGTACTTTTTCTGTACTGTACCGTGTCTGTGCTGTACATTGTCTGTACTGTACCTTGTCTGTACTGAACCTTGTCTGTACCGTACCTTGTCTGTACTGTACCTTGTCTGTACTGTACCTTGTCTGTACTGTACCTTGTCTGTACTGTACCTTGTCTGTGCCGTACTCTTTCTGTACTGTACCGTGTCTGTGCTGTTCCTTGTCTGTACTGTACCTTGTCTGTACCGTACCTTGTGTGTACTGTATCTTGTGTGTACTGTACCGTGTTTGTACTGTACTGTGTTTGTACTGTACCATGTCTGTACTGTACATTGTCTGTACTGTACCTTGTATGTACTGTACCGTGGCTGTACTGTACTGTGTTTGTACTGTACCATGTCTGTACAGTACCTTGTCTGTACTGTACCTTGTCTGTACTGTACCTTTTCTGTTCTGTACCGTTTCTGTACTGTATCTTGTCTGTACTGTACCGTGTCTGTAATGTACCGTGTCTGTACTGTACCTTGTCTGTACTGGACCGTGTCTGTGCTGTAGCCGTGTCTGTACTGTACCTGGTCCTGTACTGTACTTGTTTGTACTGTAACCATGTCTGCACTGTACATCTGTTTGTACCGTACCTTTGTATGTAGTGTACCGTTGTTTGTCCTGGTACCGTGTATATACTGTACATTGTCAGTACTGTACATTGTCTGTACTGTACGTGTCTGTACTGTACTGTGTTTTTTACTGTGTTTGTACTGTATCTTGTCTGCATTGTACCTATTATGTACTGTACCGTGTCTGTACTGTACCGTGTCTGTACTGTACCGTGTCTGTACTGTATATTGTCTGCACTGTATCTTGTCTGTACTGTACCTTGCCTGTACTGTACCGTTTGTGTATTGTACCGTGTCTGTGCTGTACCCTTGTCTGTACTGTACCTTGTCTGTATTGTACCTTGTGTATACCGTACCTTGTCTGTATTGTACCTTGTGTATACCGTACCTTGTCTGTACTGTACATTTTCTGTACTGTACCATGTCTGTACTGTATCTAGTCTGTAATGTACATTGTCTGTACTGTACTGTGTTTGTACTGTACCTTGTCTGTACTGTATCTTGTCTGTACTGTACCTTTTCTGTACTGTACCGTGTCTGTACCGTACCTTGTCTGTACTGTACCTTTTCGTACTGTACGTTTCTGTACTGTATCTTGTCTGTACTGTACCGTCTCTGTACTGTAACTGTGTTTTACTGTACCATGTCTTTACTGTACCTTGTCTGTACTGTACCCGTGTCTGTAACTGTACCTTGTCTGTACTTTACAGTGTCTGTACTGTACCGTGTCTGTACTGTTCCGTGTTTGTACTGTACTGTGTTTGTACTGTACCATGTCTGTTCTGTACATTGTTTGTACTGTACCTTGTATGTACTGTACCGTGTCTGTACTGTACCGTGTCTATACTGTACCGTGTCTATACTGTACATTGTCACTACTGTATATTGTCAGTACTGTACCATTGTCTGTACTTACCGTGTCTGTACTGTACGTGTTTGTACTGTGTTTGTACTGTATCTTGTCTGCATTGTACTTGTCTGTACCGTACCTTGTCTGTACTTTACCTATTCTGTACTGTACCGTGGTCTGTACTGTATATTGTCTGCACTGTATCTGTCTGTTACTGTTCCTTGTCTGTACTGTACCTTGTGTGTATTGTACCGTGTATGTACTGTACTGTGTCTGAACTGTACCTTGTCTGTACTTTACCTTGTCTGTAATGCTCATTGTCTGTACTGTACCTTGTCTGTAATGCTCATTGTCTGTACTGTACCTTGTCTGTACTGTACCGTGTCTGTACTGTACCGTGTCTGTACTGTACTGTGTTTGTACTGTACTATGTTTGTATTGTAATGTATTTGTACTGTACCATGTCTGTACTGTACCTTGTATGTACTGTACCTTTTCTGTACTGTACCGTGTCTGTACTGTACTATGTTTGTACCGTACCTTGTCTGTACTCTACTTTGTATTTTACCTTGTCTGTACTGTTCCTTTTCTGTACTGTATCGTGTCTGTACTGTACCTTGTCTGTACTGTACCGTGTCTGTACTATACTGTGTTTGCACTGTACCTTGTCTGTACTGTACCTTGTCTGTACCGTACCTTGTCTGTATTGTACCTTGTCTGTACCGTACCCTGTCTGTACTGTATCTTTTCTCTACTGTACCGTGTCTGTAGTGTACCTTGTCTGTACTGTACCTTGTCTGTACCGTACCTTGTCTGTACTGTACCTTGTCTGTACCGTGTCTGTACTGTACCGTTTCTTTACTGTACCGTGTCTGTACTGTACAGTGTCTGTACTGTACAGTATCTGTACTGTACCGTGTCTGTACTGTACCGTGTTTGTACTGTACTGTGTTTGTACTGTACCATGTCTGTACTTTACATTGTCTGTACTTTACCTTGTATGTACTGTACCTTTTTTTTTCCTGTTCTTTTACGTCTGTACTTTTTTCTGTACCTACCTGTCCACTTCTGTTTGTCTGTATTTTTTCTTATTACCTTGTTTATTTTTAACCTTGTTTGTTTACCTTTTCTTTTCTTACTTTGACTGTACTGTCTTACTGTCCTTTTTCTTTCCTTTGTATTTAATTTGTATCCTTTTTCTTTTCTGTACCTGTCTGTGTTTTTTTTTTGTACCTGTTGTTTTATTGTCTCCGTTCTTATCTGTACTTTCCTTTTCCTTTGTTGTAACTGTCTGTTTTACTGTATTGTTAACCTTTTGTCTTACCTTTTGAAATGCATTTTTCCTGTCCTTTTGCTTTTTTCTGCCCTGTACTGTCCCTTGTTGTACTTACCGGTTTTTTTTGTTTTTTTGTTTGTATTACTTTGTTTGTACGTCCTGTCTGTACTTTTTTTGTACTTTTCTACTGTCCTTTTCTGTACCTTTTTTACTGTCTTTCTCTACTTTATTTACCTGTCTGTACTGTTCCTTTTCTGTACTGTATCGTGTCTGTACTATACTGTGTTTGCACTGTACCTTGTCTGTACTGTACCTTGTCTGTACCGTACCTTGTCTGTATTGTACCTTGTCTGTACCGTACCCTGTCTGTACTGTATCTTTTCTCTACTGTACCGTGTCTGTAGTGTACCTTGTCTGTACTGTACCTTGTCTGTACCGTACCTTGTCTGTACTGTACCTTGTCTGTACCGTGTCTGTACTGTACCGTTTCTTTACTGTACCGTGTCTGTACTGTACAGTGTCTGTACCGTACATTGTCTGTACTGTATCTTGTCTGTACCGTACCTTGTCTGTACCGTAGCTTGTCTGTACTGTATCTTGTCTGTACCGTACCTTGTCTGTACCGTACCTTGTCTGTACTGTATCTTGTCTGTACCGTACCTTGTCTGTACCGTAGCTTGTCTGGACTGTACCTTGTCTGTACTGTACCGTGTCTGTGCTGTACCTTGTGTGTACTGTATCTTGTGTGTACTGTACCGTGTTTGTACTGTACTGTGTTTGTACTGTACCATGTCTGTACTGTACATTGTCTGTACTGTACCTTGTATGTACTGTACCGGGCTGTACTGTACTGTGTTTGTACTGTACCATGTCTGTACAGTACCTTGTCTGTACTGTACCTGTCTGTACTGTACCTTTTCTGTTCTGTACCGTTTCTGTACTGTATCTTGTCTGTACTGTACCGTCTCTGTACTGTACTGTGTCTGTACTGTACCATGTCTGTACTGTAACTTGTCTGTACTGTACCGTGTCTGTACTGTACCTTGTCTGTACTTTACAGTGTCTGTACTGTACTGTGTCTGTACTGTACCGTGTCTGTACTGTTCCGTGTTTGTACTGTACTGTGTTTGTACTGTACCATGTCTGTTCTGTACATTGTTTGTACTGTACCTTGTATGTACTGTACCGTGTCTGTACTGTACCGTGTCTATACTGTACCGTGTCTATACTGTACATTGTCACTACTGTATATTGTCAGTACTGTACATTGTCTGTACTCTACCGTGTCTGTACTGTACTGTGTTTGTACTGTGTTTGTACTGTATCTTGTCTGCATTGTACCTTGTCTGTACCGTACCTTGTCTGTACTTTACCTATTCTGTACTGTACCGTGTCTGTACTGTATATTGTCTGCACTGTATCTTGTCTGTACTGTTCCTTGTCTGTACTGTACCTTGTGTGTATTGTACCGTGTATGTACTGTACTGTGTCTGAACTGTACCTTGTCTGTACTTTACCTTGTCTGTAATGCTCATTGTCTGTACTGTACCTTGTCTGTAATGCTCATTGTCTGTACTGTACCTTGTCTGTACTGTACCGTGTCTGCACTATACTGTGTTTGTACTGTACCATGTCTGTACTGTACCTTGTCTGTACTGTACCGTGTCTGTGCTGTACCGTGTCTGTACTGTACCTTGTCTGTACTGTACTTTGTTTGTACTGTACCATGTCTGCACTGTACATTGTTTGTACCGTACCTTGTATGTAGTGTACCGTGTTTGTACTGTACCGTGTCTATACTGTACATTGTCAGTACTGTACATTGTCTGTACTCTACCGTGTCTGTACTGTACTGTGTTTTTACTGTGTTTGTACTGTATCTTGTCTGCATTGTACCTATTATGTACTGTACCGTGTCTGTACTGTACCGTGTCTGTACTGTATATTGTCTGCACTGTATCTTGTCTGTACTGTACCTTGCCTGTACTGTACCGTTTGTGTATTGTACCGTGTCTGTGCTGTACCTTGTCTGTACTGTACCTTGTCTGTATTGTACCTTGTGTATACCGTACCTTGTCTGTATTGTACCTTGTGTATACCGTACCTTGTCTGTACTGTACATTTTCTGTACTGTACCATGTCTGTACTGTATCTAGTCTGTAATGTACTGTTGTACTGTACCTTGTCTGTACTGTATCTTGTCTGTACTGTACCTTTTCTGTACTGTACCGTGTCTGTACCGTACCTTGTCTGTACTGTACCTTTTCTGTACTGTACCGTTTCTGTACTGTATCTTGTCTGTACTGTACCGTCTCTGTACTGTACTGTGTTTGTACTGTACCATGTCTGTACTGTAACTTGTCTGTACTGTACCGTGTCTGTACTGTACCTTGTCTGTACTTTACAGTGTCTGTACTGTACCGTGTCTGTACTGTTCCGTGTTTGTACTGTACTGTGTTTGTACTGTACCATGTCTGTTCTGTACATTGTTTGTACTGTACCTTGTATGTACTGTACCGTGTCTGTACTGTACCGTGTCTATACTGTACCGTGTCTATACTGTACATTGTCACTACTGTATATTGTCAGTACTGTACATTGTCTGTACTCTACCGTGTCTGTACTGTACTGTGTTTGTACTGTGTTTGTACTGTATATTGTCTGCACTGTATCTTGTCTGTACTGTTCCTTGTCTGTACTGTACCTTGTGTGTATTGTACCGTGTATGTACTGTACTGTGTCTGAACTGTACCTTGTCTGTACTTTACCTTGTCTGTAATGCTCATTGTCTGTACTGTACCTTGTCTGTAATGCTCATTGTCTGTACTGTACCTTGTCTGTACTGTACCGTGTCTGTACTGTACCGTGTCTGTACTGTTCCGTGTTTGTACTGTACTTTGTTTGTACTGTACCATGTCTGCACTGTACATTGTTTGTACTGTACCTTTTCTGTACTGTACCGTGTCTGTACTGTACTATGTTTGTACCGTACCTTGTCTGTACTCTACTTTGTATTTTACCTTGTCTGTACTGTTCCTTTTCTGTACTGTATCGTGTCTGTACTGTACCTTGTCTGTACTGTACCGTGTCTGTACTATACTGTGTTTGCACTGTACCTTGTCTGTACTGTACCTTGTCTGTACCGTACCTTGTCTGTATTGTACCTTGTCTGTACCGTACCCTGTCTGTACTGTATCTTTTCTCTACTGTACCGTGTCTGTAGTGTACCTTGTCTGTACTGTACCTTGTCTGTACCGTACCTTGTCTGTACTGTACCTTGTCTGTACCGTGTCTGTACTGTACCGTTTCTTTACTGTACCGTGTCTGTACTGTACAGTGTCTGTACTGTACAGTGTCTGTACTGTACAGTGTCTGTACTGTACCGTGTCTGTACTGTACCGTGTTTGTACTGTACTGTGTTTGTACTGTACCATGTCTGTACTTTACATTGTCTGTACTTTACCTTGTATGTACTGTACCGTGTCTGTACTGTACCGTGTCTATGCTGTACCTTGTCTGTACTGTACATTGTCTGTACTCTACCGTGTCTGTACTGTACTGTGTTTGTACTGTATCTTGTCTGTATTTTACCTTGTCTGTACCGTACCTTGTCTGTACTGTACCTTTTCTGTACTCTACCGTATCTGTACTGTACCGTGTCTATACTGTACCATGTCTATACTGTACATTGTCACTACTGTATATTGTCAGTACTGTACATTGTCTGTACTCTACCGTGTCTGTACTGTACTGTGTTTGTACTGTGTTTGTACTGTGTTTGTACTGTATATTGTCTGCACTGTATCTTATCTGTACTGTTCCTTGTCTGTACTGTACCTTGTGTGTATTGTACCGTGTATGTACTGTACTGTGTCTGAACTGTACCTTGTCTGTACTTTACCTTGTCTGTAATGCTCATTGTCTGTACTGTACCTTGTCTGTAATGCTCATTGTCTGTACTGTACCTTGTCTGTACTGTACCGTGTCTGTACTGTACCGTGTCTGTACTGTTCCGTGTTTGTACTGTACTTTGTTTGTACTGTACCATGTCTGCACTGTACATTGTTTGTACTGTACCTTTTCTGTACTGTACCGTGTCTGTACTGTACTATGTTTGTACCGTACCTTGTCTGTACTCTACTTAGGGGATAGTATGTTGTTTTTCGTGGCTATACTGGCGATTAGAACATGAAATTTGGTTTGAACTCGAGACCGATAGGTCGAGAGTTTAAACCAAATTTCATGTTCTAATCGCCAGTATAGCCACGAAAAACAACGTACTATCCCCATTCTAACACGTTTACTATCGCATATATTTAGAAACATTGTTTTACATCGCTACAAGTACGCTGTTAAGTACTCTGTGACCTCCGCTAGTTACGTGTCATACTGTGGCGGATTGACCAATCAGAGAGAAGCTTTCAAAGTCGGTCAATTGGCCACGCCCATACTGGCGAGAGTTCGATCTGTATGTTGACGAAGCGGTGTATTTGGATTGTTGTGAAAGTCCTGTTACAGAAGATTTTACGACATATTTGGATTTATGCAGTATGCTTAACGACATGTGCATTTTGACAAAGTCAGAGTTGATGTGTTTCTATAGGCTCAATCGTTATGTGAAAGTTATGTGCACTTGTTCCATTTCATTTCGGATTTTACTTGACCTTAGATGCTTACACACGGACGAAATGAACGTTTCAATCGATAAATGACGGTAAGAATGAAGTTAACGATTTTTGTTAAATTTATTAAGTTAATTCATTCTATTCGATTTCTTCACTTTCGATTCCAATATCACAGGTCATCAATCATAAATGCTGCAGAGTGTTGAATTTCGCTACGAGTCGAACTTGACGCCATATTGTTTTGATTAGAAACGGGGCGTGGCTTAACACGATATGTCGTGGTTCTATCGCAGATTAGAAGTCGGTCCGCAACCAATCAAAACACGCGTTGCAAACGAATCGTGTTAGAATTTGTATTTTACCTTGTCTGTACTGTTCCTTTTCTGTACTGTATCGTGTCTGTACTATACTGTGTTTGCACTGTACCTTGTCTGTACTGTACCTTGTCTGTACCGTACCTTGTCTGTATTGTACCTTGTCTGTACCGTACCCTGTCTGTACTGTATCTTTTCTCTACTGTACCGTGTCTGTAGTGTACCTTGTCTGTACTGTACCTTGTCTGTACCGTACCTTGTCTGTACTGTACCTTGTCTGTACCGTGTCTGTACTGTACCGTTTCTTTACTGTACCGTGTCTGTACTGTACAGTGTCTGTACCGTACATTGTCTGTACTGTATCTTGTCTGTACCGTACCTTGTCTGTACCGTAGCTTGTCTGTACTGTATCTTGTCTGTACCGTACCTTGTCTGTACCGTACCTTGTCTGTACCGTACCTTGTCTGTACCGTACCTTGTCTGTACTGTATCTTGTCTGTACCGTAGCTTGTCTGGACTGTACCTTGTCTGTACTGTACTTTTTCTGTATTGTACTTTTTCTGTATTGTACCGTGTCTGTAATGTACCGTATCTGTACCGTACCTTGTCTGTACTGTATCTTGTCTGTACCGTACCTTGTCTGTACCGTACCTTGTCTGTACCGTACCTTGTATGTACCGTATCTTGTCTGTACCGTAGCTTGTCTGTACTGTATCTTGTCTGTACCGTAGCTTGTCTGGACTGTACCTTGTCTGTACTGTATCTTGTCTGTACTGTACCCTGTCTGTGCTGTACCTTGTCTGTACTGTACTTTTTCTGTATTGTACCGTGTCTGTACTCTACCTTTTCTGTACCGTACAGTGTCTGTACTGTACCGTTTCTGTACTGTACCATGTCTGTACTGTACAGTGTCTGTACTGTACTTTGTCTGTTATCTACCGTGTCTGTACTGTACCGTGTTTGTACTTTACCATGTCTGTAGTGTACATTGTCTGTACTGTACCTTGTATGTACTGTACCGTGTCTGTACTGTAGCGTGTTTGTACTGTACTGTGTTTTTACTGTACCATGTCTGTAGTGTACATTGTCTGTTATGTACTGTGTTTGTAATGTTCTGTGTTTGTACTGTATCTTGTCTGTATTTTACCTTTTCTGTACTGTACCGTGTCTGTACTGTACCTTGTCTGTAGTGTACCTTGTCTGTAGTGTACCTTGTCTGTTCTGTACCTTGTCTGTACTGTACCTTTTCTGTAGTGTACCATGTCTGTATTGTACCTTGTCTGTACCGTACCTTGTCTGTACTGTGCCTTGGTTGTACTGTACCGTTTCGGTACTGCATATTGTTTGTACTGTACCGTGTCGGTACTGTACCTTGTCTGTACTGTACCTTGTCTGTACTGTACCGTGTCTGTACTGTGCCTTGGTTGTACTGTACCGTTTCGGGACTGCATATTGTTTGTACTGTACCGTGTCTGTACTGTACCTTGTCTGTACTGTACCTTGTCTGTACTGTACCGTGTCTGTACTGTACCTTGGTTGTACTGTATATTGTCTGTATTGTATATGTAACTTTTCTTTTTTCGTTTTGATTGCTAATCTTCACGTTCTTTGGTTTTCGTCTTTGTTCTTCTCTGTCTCCACTTCATTATATAATTGGGTAATCCTAATCATATTTTAGACTATTCCGAGTCCCCAGTTGGAGCATAATGACTTTCCGATGAATCATCACGCCTGTCTGTCCCTTGAATTTTTGTCTACAATTCTAGAGGTAAACGATGCGTCTACGGAATTATAAAAGTGGAATAATAAATTTTAAAAAAAAGGGAAAAAAAGGAAGAATACGGTGTAGACAAAAATCGCTTTGTTGCTTAGAAGGGATGACACTTCACGTTGAAAACCGAATGAATTGGAACTCTTCATTAAGGATTTAGTAGCTTTTAATTCAAGGTAGCAGTATACGTGTATGACTTGCTGATGGATATCACAGAGCCGCATAGATAATTTATTGCGTTGAGAAATGCATGCATACATCATGCCTTAAATGTCATACCGGAGTGGCACGTGAACGCAGTGGAGCGATGTGACACTTTTTGAAATATAGATAAACTATGTATTGAGTGAGCCGCACGATCGTCGGTCTGTGTAGATGTCTGGCTATTGTAGATATGGATGATAGACATGAACACTTTAGTGATGACATATTTTATGCAAAGATCGGGATACATCCCCACAATCACCTTGCTGTAGTATAACGTAAGACAATGTGAATTTGATCCTAATCAAGGTTCTCAAAATATTGGCTTTCATTTTCACCTCCGGCCATAACAAAAACTTCATACTGTCGTGACTGCCAGTCAAAAACTTCATACTGTCGTGACTGCCAGTCAAAAACTTCATACTGTCGTGACTGCCAGTCAAAAACTTAATACTGTCGTGACTGCCAGTCAAAAACTTAATACTGTCATGACTGCCAGTCCAGACTTGTTTTGGACGCCATTTCGTCTGTATTTCTTCGTCGGTTTTGAAGAATAATGTGTTTGACCATTTTGTTAGTTTCAGAGCCCAGGGCACTTAGAGTGTTTACGCACTGGTTTTGATTTTTGTCCAACATCAATTACATGATAAAAACTGTTTGGATTGTGGTACTACATCTGTAGACTAGCCATGAGACTCACGATAATTCCTTGTTCGTGAATTGTTTAATTAGGTTATCATTTATCTCTGTCCCTAAATATAAGGCAAAGCACTAGAACTTGACACCCGGAGGACAGTGTTGCTAAATAAACAAACTAATTGCAATAGGAATAAGAGTTTCCAGAGGAATCTCAGCGCCAACCATCAAACTTCTCTCCTCTTTTCGCATGTTTCTTTTTTTCTTCTTTTCGTCATGATGTGTAATTTTAGAGAGATCCAAGTAGATCTTTCTGAAATTCAATTAATGCATGAAGAACGTTTTGAAGATACATGTAGTAATAACAAATTTAAACTATCAAGAACTTTATGAGAAATAACGATAACAATATTCCAAAGTCCAAAGTCCAAATATTGAAAATACAAACAGGGCGCCAGTCAGCCATTTCGTTTTCTGAATCAGGTTCAAAATACCGACATGTATACATATCGAGTTTCAGAAAAAAAGAAAAAAATACCTTCAAGTACTTCTCCCAAAAAGCGAAACAATATTAGATAGTCAAAATTCACAGTTTACAGAACTCTTGATTATTTTTATAGTGAATGTATTCATTGCTTTACGTTCATGCATCTGTTTTTTTTGTTCTTTCCTACATTAATAGTTAACTGTCCATCAAAATACCTTTGCATGAGTATTTATCAAGTACTCTAAATTCAAGGTTAAAATATTTGTTTTCAATGTCATTTTAAAGTAGGAAATTGCTAGGAGGCCATTCTTTAAATATATATATGAAAGCATAATGGCCCATTCTGATTTAATGCTTTGTAATAGTACCACACAATATTCTAAAAGGTTCTTAAAGCAAAGGCAATCTTCTCATATGTGATTATATGGTATGCGTGATTGACAGTGTGTATGCTATCCTTAGAGTAAGGTTGCTGTGACCGTTTTTTTTTCTCCTAGGAGAGACAGATAGACGCCGGTGTTACTCTAACTCGCTATAATTTAATCGAGAGCGCGTATGGATGTTATGGTACAGTGGAAACGGAATGATACGACTAAATACATAAGGTCGGGCGAAAATTGCAGAGAAGGTAAAAACCTACCAATCACTTATACGTCAGAGAGTGATCATCACGTGACTCTGTTTTATCTGAAAAACAGACAACGTTATGTGACTACTATTATGTAAAAACGACTGAGAATTAAAAATCATTATAGCTTTCTGTCATTGACAATAACCACGTCAGAATAATTGAGGGAGCCTATTATTGATGAAACTGACATCCTGTCCAAATACCAACCTACATTATCCTCTTTATCAAATGTAGAGTTTCATATGGATTGTACACACTCAACAATAGCGGTGACGCATCGTTAACGAATGTAACCAAATTGATTTACATTATATGTAGCTTAGTAGAATAAGGTTTTAATATTGCACGAGCACAAAACAACCCTTGTTTCCATATCAAAGGAATTATTTCAAAATGGAACACTAATTAACAAAGAGGAACTAAATTATACTTGACATTACTTGTTGTACTTGAAGTTGTATCAATTTTCTACAGCTATCGGCGGTTCGAAAGTAGGTCAGGTGTATGTAATTAGCCTATTTCAAATTCGTATATTCTGTCAGGTAAATAACCGTGTGTTCTATAAGATAAATAACCGTATGTACTGTCAGATAAATAACCGTATGTACTGTCAGGTAAATAACCGTATGTACTATCAGGTAAATAACTGTATGTACTGTCAGGTAAATAACCGTATGTACTGTCAGGTAAATAACCGTATGCACTCTCAGGTAAATAACTGTATGTACTGTCAGGTAAATAGCCGTATGTACTATCAGGTAAATAACTGTATGTACTGTCAGGTAAATAACCGTATGCACTCTCAGGTAAATAACTGTATGTACTGTCAGGTAAATAACCGTATGCACTCTCAGGTAAATAACCGTATGCACTCTCAGGTAAATAACCGTAGGTACCGTCAGGTAAATAACCGTATGTACTGTTAGGTAAATAACCGTATGTACTGTTAGGTAAATAACCGTATGTACTGTTAGGTAAATGTCATATCGCATTTTATATATGTACCAAAATGTCATATCACATTTTATATATGTACCAAAATGTCATATCACATTTTACACATGTACCAAAATGTCATATCACATTTTACACATGTACCAAAATGTCATATCACATTTTATATATGTACCAAAATGTCATATCACATTTTATACATGTACCAAAATGTCATATCACATTTTATATATGTACCAAAATGTCATATCACATTTTATATATGTGTCATTGTCTCATATGATGTCATACATATATACATGTACCAAAATGTCATATAACATTTTATATATGTGTCATTGTGTCATATGATATTGTGTTACATGTACCGTTAGGTCATATCACATTTTATACATGTACCATAATGTCATATAGCATTTTATACATGTACCATAATGTCATATAGCATTTTATACATGTACTATAAGGTCATATGACAATTAATACATGTAACATTACGTCATATGGTAATTTATTCATGTATCATAGTGTCAAATGACCGTTTATACAGGTACCATTAGTTCATTTGACATTTGACACATACATTTTGTACCACATCTCATGACATTAATTTAATATTAACCTGTATATTTACAAACAGGCAGAACAAATATAAAATGCTTATGTATGTTATTTAATAAAATCACACTATATATATTCAATGAATAAACATGGCTTAAAATGTCTAGTACTAGGAAGATTTTTAAAAGTTACACAAACAATATCAACAAACCAGTGCGTAATTATGTGCACCTCTTTCTTCAACAAAAAGTGAGAGCTTTCACAGATGATTCTGAACAAGATGATGAAACAATCAACAAATGATATCTTAAAAATAAAAAAAATATACTGTATTACAATTGTATATTTTAAAGAATAAAATAGATTTCCAGCAAAATATTTAATTCAATATCGAGAGGCAATATTGCCACAGCAGAAGCATGATATATGAAAACTAATTCCACAAAACATAATGAATTAATAACCTAATATTGGAGTCCATAACTTAACATAATTTCTAGTTACATTTTTTCAAGATAATGTAGCTCTTTAGTAAGTACCATTCCAGAAGATAATGTAGTTCTTTGGTAAGTGACATTCAAGGAGATAATGTAGTTTGTTTAGTAAGTTACATTCCAGTAGGTAATGTAGTTCTTTGGTAAGTAACATTCCAGTAGATAATACAGTACTTTGGTAAGTAACATTCAAGGAGATAATGTAGTTTTTATTAGTAAGTAACATTCAAGGAGATAATGAAGCTTTTTAGTAAGTAACATTCAAGTATATAATTAAGTTCTTTGGTAAGTAACATTCAAGGAGATAATGCAGTGTTTTTAGTAAGTAATATTCCAGTAGATAATGCAGTATTTTTAGTAAGTAACATTCAAGGAGATAATGTAGTTCTTTGGTAAGTAACATTCAAGGAGATAATGCAGTATTTTTAGTAAGTAACATTCCAGTAGATAATACAGTTCTTTGGTAAGTAGCATTCAAGGAGATAATGTAGTTCTTTGGTAAGTAACATTCAAGGAGATAATGCAGTGTTTTTAGTAAGTAATATTCCAGTAGATAATACAGTTCTTTGGTAAGTAACATTCAAGGAGATAATGTAGTTCTTTGGTAAGTAACATTCAAGGAGATAATGCAGTATTTTTAGTAAGTAACATTCCAGTAGATAATACAGTACTTTGGTAAGTAACATTCAAGGAGATAATGCAGTGTTTTTAGTAAGTAATATTCCAGTAGATAATACAGTTCTTTGGTAAGTAACATTCAAGGAGATAATGCAGTATTTTTAGTAAGTAACATTCCAGTAGATAATACAGTACTTTGGTAAGTAACATTCAAGGAGATAATGCAGTGTTTTTAGTAAGTAACATTCCAGTAGATAATACAGTACTTTGGCAGGTAAGATTCCAGTAATGAATAAAGATAGTTTTCCAGCCGTTGGTTATAAAATTTAAAATGTGCTTATGCTAAGATATAATTTTCACTTTTTTCAACATTTAATTAATGAACATCAATAGGAACTTATCTAAGCAGCAATATATTTTTGTGAACAGCCTTTGATATATCATAAGCAGTGTTCCTCTCCAATACTGGTTGTGATATACCAAAGTCTAGTCACATTCATACTTAGTATTAAGTACTAAGTATATTTTGACTGGATTAATTTTAAATCTAATGAATCAGCAACACTTTAAGTAGCTTAGAAATAGATTGATACATTTCTAATTATAAATTATGAAATTGTGAAAAGGATACAAAAATCATGAAAGATATATTACTTAATTCTGGAGGCAGCAACATGAAATAGATAGATGTACTTTTGCAGAATTAAAGATGTTTAAAAGTACACTGTATGAAAAAATGAATACACGTGTTATTCACGTCTTGAGACACTATCTATACTATATTTTAACAATTAAAGAATGTAAATGCAGAGCAAAACAAAGCTATTTGAATGTAACTCATGGTAACGTTTCCTTAAGGTGAATTATATGTAGAAATAATGTTCATTAATGGTAACGTTAGCATCAAACCATTACGTGTATGATAAATACGTTCGTTTATCTCTGCTTTCTTTGTTTGTGAATTCCTCTGTTATTGTGATAGGTATGCTGAACAGCTCTGGCATGAACTCGCGGAACATTGCGTTGTCTTGTGGTCGCGCCTCAAGCGATGACGACACATTGATATCCATTTGCTGATCCGTCTGCTCTTCTGATGGGTTTATGTCGACTGTCGCCTAGCAAAACAGTAATAGTTTATTGGTATACCAATATTTTATATAAAAATCCGGTGACAATCGCGGAAACGTTGTAAAATAACAGGGATTTGCAATTAGAAAAAAAACATACACAGTAATTTCTGATAACGTTGCTACATGTATGCTAAAGAAATTCAAATTGCATTTTTGCAGTAACTCGATTATGTAGCAAAAACGTATTACAAACCTTGCTCAACCAACCATCTCCGAAGATATCCCTCATAGTCCTTACAATGTTGGTAGTATCAAGCTGAGGATTAACACTGCCGGGAAGCCAGCCTTACAAAGTAAGTAATAAATTAATTATGACATGATAATGATAGTCTTGGTAATGTAAAAAATAAATAAAATGTAAATATAAGACGAACAATTCTCATTACCATCAGCGTATAATATAATAGCAGCATAAGGTCATATTAACTGAATGGTTACGACGTTATATTTGATAGAAGAGTTATATATAAATATGTGAAGTGATTTGATTATATGTCACTGTATTTTAGGCATGAAAATATATTTGAGATCCTATAACTAAAACGAGGATTTAAATGCCTGCTTTTTATGAAGTTACTAATTTACTTAATATATTGTACTTAAAATCTTATAATATTTGAGATACTATTACTAAAACGAGGATATAAATGCTTGCTCCTTATGAAGTTACTAATTTACATAATATAGTGTACTTAAAATCTTATAATATTTGAGATACTATTACTAATACGAGGATTTAAATGCTTGCTTCTTATGAAGTTACTAATTTACCTAATATATTGTACTTAAAATCTTATAATTTAAGATGTTCAAAGAGTTATGGAATGGCGATACAGCAGAAAAAGACCTGTGCGCTACTTTGTGTTTATGGCTATATTATACAGGGGTTATGTATTAAGCCGCTGGTTCATCAACAACACGAATATTTCCCCGAGTTAAGTCGGTACAAATTAGAAACTTCCTACATATGTCACCTTCAAGTACATTCGTTTAATGTTTTATTACACCGATATAAAATGCCCAAGTGCGTTCAGTAACAAAATAAATCCACTTACTATTAAATGTGTTTGTTTGGGACGTTTGACATTGGCGCTTCTTTCTCGATATCCCGAGTATGGCATACACAGAGTTGGTCAACAGGTCAACGATCCCGAAAGTATCTGGATTTCTCGCTGTATCACTTCTGACATCAGTTATACTCTGGTTTAAAATCACAGCAAATATGGTCATGAGGATCATCATAACAAACAGAACATAGGAGAAGTAAAACAGTTTAGCCAAGGTAGGGGAAGCTTGAACCATAATGTCAAGTTTGTTTTTTCCTATGAGTGAGTTACAAAGACTTCCCATCGCAGTAAAGACACTTCTGTAGTCATTCATTTGGGAACCAAAAACGAGGAACCCAAACATCGCCCACGCTAGGAAAGCAATACTGAATATTATTCCAAAACCAAATAAGTCTGTAGCGGCGTTTGTTATGACACTGGCAAGTTCTGACATTTTCTTGTTATACCCAAGAAGGCGGAGCAATCGAATGTTGGAGATGAAAACCAGCATTGATGATATAATATTAAATATCATATCCCATATGACTACGTGGTTAAAATTGATGAAGGCTTTTTTGTCATTGTAGTACAAGTTCATTGCCTGTTTTGTGTAGACAAACCTTAAGATCCAAACTGATACGGCTATAAAGCTCATTAGCACACACAAAACGTCAACCAAGTTCCAAGAAACACGTAGACACTGGCAGCCATCTTTGCGCAATTTCAAGATCAACTTGATTGTACCAAACAACATTGCAATTATGTAGATGATATAGCAAATTAATGCATATACGCCTAGAGCCCCAGCATGTTGATAGGGTCGGAACGGATAGATATCTACCCATGTAAGTAACCCACCGTTTTCCGTGAACTCCGCTAGGAATACCATGTACACGAACAAGTTTGTGTTCGCATTGTAAAGAGTGAATTCTAAGAATACCGCTCTTGTTTCCCGGTTGATCCATTGGTATGCTACCAATTCCTCTCCAATGTATCTAGAACTGTCCAGACCATTCTCAAGTTTTAGGATGTAACCTCCCCCTCCATATGTTTCATAATCGCCTGTTATAGGTGTGCCCCAGATGTCCTCGGACCGTTGGTAGCGCCACGCATCCGCAGAATACAAGTAGGCACTGTCACAATTTGTGGACGTGTTGTCGTTCCAACCAACACAATAGGATTGCTCGTCTTCTTCATACATGTTGTAGCCAGGAACACAGTCTCGTTTTTTCACCAATTTCCGGCACTTACCTATAAAAATAGTAACCCGTATTTTTTATGGCAAGTTTCAATATTCATACTATAATCAATATTTATAGAATGTAGATTTCGCGCCGTTTTATCACTTAGAAGAAAAAAAAGAAACGCAAAATCTACTGTTTTTAATTTAAACTTTCGGTACATTGAAAAGAGTAATTTTTAAAACTAAGCAAATTGATGAATTTTAAAAAAATGACAAAAACAAAAAATATACGTTTTGCTTGGCATTGAGTAGGTATTATTAAGCGACCTATTTTTTCCAATACTTTGAAACATTTGGCAACTATGAATGTGAATAAACTTTTGTATATAACAAATTTTCACATATCTTCTTATGATAGTATTATTGATCTGTACACAAACTAAACATATTAGACAATTCCATATACAGTTACTTAGCGTGATCATCAATTTGGTAGTATTGAGATGTAGGCTAAGAAGGAGTTTAATAATTATGATTCCATTTTCAGTAAAAAAACGGTATATATACAACCTCTGGTCATTCGGACGAGACGTAGACGAGGGGGTCCTATTTTGGTATTAACGAGATCGTCGATGTTAAAACGATCCAGTGTCCCCATAGGTTCATCGTTATAGTAAGAAACAGGAAAATAGTGTAGGTAGAAGGTATCATTTAACCACTTCACAAATCCCTGGGCATCACGTATCTAAGGTACAATGTAGAAAATATTCATAACACTATGTAAAACAAGTGATGATAAGAGAACGAATTGGTAAAAGGATATATTATATGCATTCCATTTTGTATATAAGCAATAGGTATGGGTTATTCGATAATGATCTTTGCTGTTTGACTGAATAATACCGCCTTTTGCATTATCAGTATTATATCGCCGATGGCAATTTGCTCTGAGCGTAAAGCAGCTCAGTTTGAATTCAATTACATGGAAAATCTGAAGTGCATTGTTTTGAATGTAATTTTGTACTGTTATAAGGATAAGAACAATATCAGTGGATAAGGAGAGGAAGTGAACATCTTGGGAAAGATATATAGCAACAAGAGAGACACTTAATCTCAGTAACAACAAAGATAAGTACATGTACAAGGCATTTATCATTACACCCTCAATCGCTATTACCTGTCGAAATCCAATTTTAGGAGGGTCCATCATATTGAGAAGGTGTTTTTTTAACTGATATGAACGCATATCCCTGTCTATGTAGGTAATACTGAACACAACATAGGAGAAGATTATATAAAATATAATCTCCAGAAATGCCTGAAGAGCTTTCCTTTCATTTTCATGCTGCAGACGCACTCTCCTAATCACATCGTTATCAATGGGAGTGTTGTCTGATAAAATGGACGAACGGAAATCTAAAAAAAAAACAACAACAAAAAACAACAAAATCTTCGACTATCCGCATAAACTAATGCATATTTATACATATCTGCTTTTTCTTAACTTTCATGGATTTAGCAGTTGTGTCTACTTATCAAGGTATAAGATTTTAAAGGTTTAAATAAGTCTTATATATTGGATTTACCCGCAGAGAGGCGAACTATTTTTTTCCCAGATAAAGAAGAAATGAGTTGTTTTTAAGAATAAAAAACCCAATTTCCCTGAAAGACACTCGAGCAGGACCAAGTAAGACAATGGTTTGAAAATTGAAAGAAAAGCTGGAAAAAACAGGAATGATGCTCACTAAGAGGCTTGGTTAAATTGATACGGTGTTCATTAAGAGGGTTGGTTAAACTGATATGATGTTCATTAAGAAAAGGCGTGGTAAGACTGTATGGTGCTTAGTCAGAGGGGCCTTGGTAAGACTTGAATGGTGTTCACCAAGAGGGAAGGTTAGACTAGAATGGTAATCACTAAGATGAGGGTTTCTTAGAGTGAAATGGTATTCACTGAGAAGAGGGTTTGTTAGACATGAATGGTTTTTCACTGTGAGGAGGGTTTGTTAGATTGGAATGGTCTTCACTGAGAGGAGGGTTTGTTAGATTGGAATGGTCTTCACTGAGAGGAGGGTTTGTTAGATTGGAATGGTCTTCACTGAGAGGAGGGTTTGTTAGACTTGAATGGTGTTCACTGAGAGGAGGGTTTGTTAGACTTGAATGGTGTTCACTGAGAGGAGGGTTTGTTAGACTTGAATGGTGTTCACTGTGAGGAGGGTTTGTTAGACTTGAATGGTGTTCACTGAGAGGAGGGTTTTGTTAGACTTGAATGGTGTTCACTGTGAGGAGGGTTTTGTTAGATTGGAATGGTTTCACTGTGAGGAGGGTTTGTTAGATTGGAATGGTCTTCAACTGAGAGGAGGGTTTGTAGATTGGAATGGTGTTCACTGTGAGGAGGGTTTGTTAGACTTGAATAGTGTTCACTGTGAGGAGGGTTTGTTAGACTTGAATGGTGTTCACTGTGAGGAGGGTTTGTTAGACTTGAATGGTGTTCACTGTGAGGAGGGTTTGTTAGACTTGAATGGTGTTCACTGTGAGGAGGGTTTGTTAGATTGGAATGGTATTCACTGAGAGGAGGGTTTGTTAGACTTGAATGGTGTTCACTGAGAGGAGGGTTTGTTAGACTTGAATAGTGTTCACTGAGAGGAGGGTTTGTTAGATTGGAATGGTGTTCACTGAGAGGAGGGTTTGTTAGATTGGAATGGTGTTCACTGTGAGGAGGGTTTGTTAGACTTGAATGGTGTTCACTGTGAGGAGGGTTTGTTAGATTGGAATGGTGTTCACTGTGAGGAGGGTTTGTTAGACTTGAATGGTGTTCACTGTGAGGAGGGTTTGTTAGATTGGAATGGTCTTCACTGAGAGGAGGGTTTGTTAGATTGGAATGGTGTTCACTGTGAGGAGGGTTTGTTAGACATGAATGTTGTTCACTGAGAGGAGGGTTTGTTAGACATGAATGGTGTTCACTGTGAGGAGGGTTTGTTAGACTTGAATGGTGTTCACTGAGAGGAGGGTTTGTTAGACTTGAATGGTGTTCACTGAGAGGAGGGTTTGTTAGACTTGAATAGTGTTCACTATGAGGAGGGTTTGTTAGATTGGAATGGTGTTCACTGTGAGGAGGGTTTGTTAGATTGGAATGGTGTTCACTGAGAGGAGGGTTTGTTAGATTGGAATGGTGTTCACTGTGAGGAGGGTTTGTTAGATTGGAATGGTGTTCACTGTGAGGAGGGTTTGTTAGATTGGAATGGTGTTCACTGTGAGGAGGGTTTGTTAGATTGGAATGGTGTTCACTGAGAGGAGGGTTTGTTAGATTGGAATGGTGTTCACTGTGAGGAGGGTTTGTTAGATTGGAATGGTGTTCACTGAGAGGAGGGTTTGTTAGATTGGAATGGTGTTCACTGAGAGGAGGGTTTGTTAGATTGGAATAGTGTTCACTGTGAGGAGGGTTTGTTAGATTGGAATGGTGTTCACTGTGAGGAGGGTTTGTTAGATTGGAATGGTGTTCACTGTGAGGAGGGTTTGTTAGATTGGAATGGTGTTCACTGAGAGGAGGGTTTGTTAGATTGGAATGGTGTTCACTGTGAGGAGGGTTTGTTAGATTGGAATGGTGTTCACTGAGAGGAGGGTTTGTTAGATTGGAATGGTGTTCACTGAGAGGAGGGTTTGTTAGATTGGAATAGTGTTTACTGTGAGGAGGGTTTGTTAGATTGGAATGGTGTTCACTGTGAGGAGGGTTTGTTAGACTTGAATGGTGTTCACTGTGAGGAGGGTTTGTTAGACTTGAATGGTGTTCACTGTGAGGAGGGTTTGTTAGACTTGAATGGTGTTCACTGAGAGGAGGGTTTGTTAGACTTGAATGGTGTTCACTGAGAGGAGGGTTTGTTAGATTGGAATGGTCTTCACTGTGAGGAGGGTTTGTTAGATTGGAATGGTGTTCACTGTGAGGAGGGTTTGTTAGACTTGAATGGTCTTCACTGTGAGGAGGGTTTGTTAGATTGGAATGGTCTTCACTGTGAGGAGGGTTTGTTAGATTGGAATGGTGTTCACTGTGAGGAGGGTTTGTTAGATTGGAATGGTGTTCACTGTGAGGAGGGTTTGTTAGATTGGAATGGTGTTCACTGTGAGGAGGGTTTGTTAGATTGGAATGGTGTTCACTGAGAGGAGGGTTTGTTAGATTGGAATGGTGTTCACTGAGAGGAGGGTTTGTTAGATTGGAATAGTGTTCACTGTGAGGAGGGTTTGTTAGATTGGAATGGTGTTCACTGTGAGGAGGGTTTGTTAGATTGGAATGGTGTTCACTGTGAGGAGGGTTTGTTAGATTGGAATGGTGTTCACTGAGAGGAGGGTTTGTTAGATTGGAATGGTGTTCACTGTGAGGAGGGTTTGTTAGATTGGAATGGTGTTCACTGAGAGGAGGGTTTGTTAGATTGGAATGGTGTTCACTGAGAGGAGGGTTTGTTAGATTGGAATAGTGTTCACTGTGAGGAGGGTTTGTTAGATTGGAATGGTGTTCACTGTGAGGAGGGTTTGTTAGATTGGAATGGTGTTCACTGAGAGGAGGGTTTGTTAGACTTGAATGGTGTTCACTGTGAGGAGGGTTTGTTAGACTTGAATGGTGTTCATTGAGAGGAGGGTTTGTTAGACATGAATGGTGTTCACTGAGAGGAGGGTTTGTTAGATTGGAATGGTGTTCACTGTGAGGAGGGTTTGTTAGACTTGAATGGTGTTCACTGAGAGGAGGGTTTGTTAGACATGAATGGTGTTCACTGTCAGGAGGGTTTGTTAGATTGGAATGGTGTTCACTGTGAGGAGGGTTTGTTAGACTTGAATGGTGTTCACTGAGAGGAGGGTTTGTTAGACATGAATGGTGTTCACTGTGAGGAGGGTTTGTTAGACATGAATGGTGTTCACTGTGAGGAGGGTTTGTTAGACTTGAATGGTGTTCACTGAGAGGAGGGTTTGTTAGATTGGAATGGTGTTCACTGAGAGGAGGGTTTGTTAGACTTGAATGGTGTTCACTGTGAGGAGGGTTTGTTAGACATGAATAGTGTTCACTGTGAGGAGGGTTTGTTAGACATGAATAGTGTTCACTGTGAGGAGGGTTTGTTAGACTTGAATGGTGTTCACTAAGAGGGTTGGATAGATTTAGACTTGTTAGACAGATTAGCCGACTTCAAAAGATTTTAAGTGACAATTAGAGGGAAAAGGATGGCGAGAGTGTTATTCTAAATCACCACATGTACTTAATATCACATCACTGACAGCTCAGGTAGACACAGGTGTACCGACCATCCTCATAGGAAAGCGGAAGTCACAAAATTGAAGAATTTCTTTTTAAGCATTACACAACATATCTAAAATATTTATAAATTTAAATGCAATAATTGCCCCCACAGGCATTTTTTTCTAAAAAAACCCATATATTTTAAGCACATTATAGATGGTCGTATTCTGCTTCATTACTGAGGGTTTTGTAAATCAATGTATAAATATATAAATTAAATGTTATTAATGTGGTACTAACCATGGACAAAATGTTTATCTTAAAATTATATTATTATATTAAGTACAAATAAAGCACAGGAAGCAAAGTAAACACAAGTAAAACAAACGCCAAGATACAAGTAAATTCATGTGGGGAGGATTGCGATCGCTCAGGCGATTAGAGCATAATCTCAGGTGAGGATCCGAGGTGGGTGGTTCAACTCTCCCTCACAATTGTTAATTCATTGTCGAAATGGGTTCGGATACATAAGGATATGTATAGGGAAAAGCCTACCTGCTTACAGTATGATATTGTTAGCATCATTTTAATTTCACAGGAACAGATAAGTTTTTGCAAGATGCTTTGATGAGATTAGATATTAGCTAGACATATTGAAATTTGGATACATTTCGTTTGCTAATGTTGCTTTCCCTGTTACATGATACGGGAGATAATCCATTAAGGGAAATATATACAAAGTGTCATGGTTGGAGATGATCCATGTAGGGATATATATAATGTGTCATATGGTGGGAGATAATCCATGTATGGATATATACATTGTGATATATAGTGGGAGATGATCATTGCAGGGATATATACAATCTGTCTTATGATGGGAGATATTCCATGTTGGGATATATACAATGTGATATATAGTAAGAGATCATCCATGCAGGGATATATACAATGTGATATATAGTGGGAGATGATCATTGCAGGGATATATACAATCTGTCTTATGATGGGAGATAATCCATGTAGGGATATATACAATGTGATATATGATGGGAGATGATCCATGTAGGGATATATACAATGTGTCATATGGTGGGAAATGATCATTGCAGGGATATATACAATCTGTCTTATGATGGGAGATGATCCATGTAGGGATATATACAATGTGATATATGGTGAGAGATAATCATGGCAGGGATATATACAATCTGTCTTATGATGGGAGATGATCCATGTAGGGATATATACAATGTGTCATATGGTGGGAGATGATCCATGTAGGGATATATATAATGTGTCATATGATTGGAGATGATCCATGTAGGAATACATACAATGTGATACATTGTGAGAGATAATCCATGTAGGGATATATACAATGTGTCATATGATGGGAGATGATCCATAAAGGAATATATACAATGTGATATATTGTGAGAGATAATCCATGCAGGATATATACAATGTGATATATGGTGTTAGATAATCATTGCAGAGATATAATATGATATATGATGGGAGATTATCCATGTAGGGACATACAAATTCATCATCTTACTAATCCTTTTATTGAATACAGTTTCTCTCCAATATATACATATGCAGTATACATAATTCAATCAGCATATTAGCATATTGTTTCATATAATCATTTTGAATAAAACAAGCTGATTAAAAGAAATATGTCACAAGAAACAAATGTACTCACATATAAGGTCACGAATAGTACTACCATTCATTGTCATTGCCACTTCGCGAACTTTCTGTAAATCCATTGTTGGAGCTTTGGTATGAAATGGTTTCCGGCATATAACTATTGGCACCATCGCCAAAAGTAAGACCTATAATGTGCAAAACAATTCTTCATTAACAGCAGATATGTTAATTATAAAATCAATATGCCGCAGCACTAACACATTGCATGCATCTATATAAGTTAGAATCAATGACCATCACCATCTCGATTTTAGGGGAAAAAAAGTGCAAATTATCACATATATGCGCCAGTGAATACTTAAAAAAACATTGTTTATGATACATACTTCGAGATGTGTTCGAGGTCAAAATTATCAAAAACTGAATAAAAACAAATAACTTGGTAGATAGAAAATTATGTTTGTTGCAAAATAAGTACAAATTAAGCACATTTCAATAATATATAGATACGATTACAGGAACCGTGATGACAAAATAGATACCAATTACAGCAATCCTAATGACAAAATAAATACAATATTTCAGCAATCCTGATGACAGAATAGATACAAATTGCAGGAATTCTGAGGGCAAAATAGATTTCGATTATGTATCACATGTTTATATATATATATATATGGGTCAACCATAAAGATGTTGAAATTAGCGATATAAATTACAGGTGACATATAAAGTATTAACTAGAACTGTCACCAGGATGGCTGACTAATACCCCGCAATCTGCATGAGTCAATGGTGAATTGGAACTGTTACTAAGATAACCCAGTAATATAGTGACCAGTTGCCATTGCAACCATACTTTTGAGAAAAAAAATGGCATGCACATCTACACATGGTCCTCTATATGTGTGTGAAGTTTCATTGAAATCGGTCATTCGGTTTAGGAGGAGTTGTCCGGACAAACTTAAAGTTATGGTTCTTATCGGAAAACCTGTTTATAGTGACCAGTTGCCATAGCAACTATAATTTTGTAAAAAAGAAAGAAAGTGGCATGCACATCTACACATGGTCCTCTATATTTGTGTGAAGTTTCATTGAAATCGGCCCTTCCGTTTAGGAGGAGTTGTCCGGACAAACTTAAAGTTATGATTCTTCTCTGAAAACCTGTTTATAGTGACCAGTTGCCATAGCAACCATAATTTTGAGAAAAAGAAAGTGGCATACACATCTACACATGATCATTAATATATGTGTAAAGTTTCATTGGAATCCGCCCATCTGTTTAGGAGAAGTTGTCCGGACAAAATGTGTCTACAGACGGACGGACGGACAGACAACCTGATTCCAGTATACCCCCTAACTTCGTTTCGGGGGTATAATTACAGGAATCCTGATGACATAGAATCAATTACAAGAATTCTGATGAAGGATGAAATACATAATCGTCAGTCCCCCCCATACTCGTCACTGTTCTAAGCTTTAGTTTGCTGTTTACATGTTTCATTTTTTAACCTGTTTTGTTGACATGAAACTTTAGCAATTCATGCATTAGTACTTTGTTAGTACTACTTTCCTATAAGTGTAAATATGTAATATAGAACAAGTTTTTGACCTAGTACAAAAAAAATCTGACGGACAGTTATATCCCATACAACGCTTAAACAGCTGGTTTTTTTATATGGAGCATATTTAAACTACTACTTAGTCTAATTGCATCTGATTGAATATTGAAATTTAATTAGATACTTTTATACTGCTTACCTTCATGGGATCGACAAAGACAAAAGAAGTCGCGGAAGAAAATAAAAAGGACGTCAACCACTCCTGCGATTTACTCGGACCCCAGTCCATGCTGAAGAGCAGCAAGAAGAACGCAGACGTTATCACAGCTAAAGCGATAATGACCCAGGCTAGGATTTTAACGAACGACGGAAGAGGCATTTGATCCTTGGAGTAAAGTATCTGGTCATCGACATCTCTCTGCTGCTTCTCCGCCAGATATTTATTCTTGGTCTTTCGACGTTGCTGTCGCTTCTGTTTTGAATATGTGAACAGTAATGTCACAAGTATAACTGGACCAGTTGTGATGAGAATTCCAAATATAGATATGTATACCGTAGACAATGAAAACTTCATCATACCCACAGATACGTGCGCCACTTGACTAGCCTCCTCTGACTCCGACTTGAAGAACATGGCATTTGTTATCATGGTTAAAAGTAACAGCATCAGAATGCATGATACTCTCTGGAGGCGACTAAAACTGCTTCTTTCTTGACGCATAAATGCGGATAACCACAGATGGTCCTCAGTCATACCATGTCTTACGTATTCAGGAAACAGCACGTTAAATTCACTCAGTTTTTGATCATTACAAACAGGAATTGTTCTTACAGTCTGTCCGTCTTCATGGTCAGCAGATAACCAGTTATCACAAAGGAAAACATATCTGGATGAAGAAATCACAATGCCTGCATTAAATTAACATTTTGTCGACAAATAATTAAAGTATTGAAAGTTAGATTTCCTCACGGATTATGGCAATGACACATCAAATTCATCAAGGTTAAATAGAAAAGTCACAGCAATAATGTAGAGGAGATATTACGACTATTTACGATATGTTAGATTAAATATGCTCCAAAGCCCCTGCACCTCCACAAAATGCATTTTCTTTAAAATATATATTTTTTATTCTATGAACCATCAATCAAATTCATCTCAGTGATATGCGAGTGCAATCATAAAGAGGATTAAAAGATAAAAAGTTGGCAGAGCTGTACGATGCAGGCATGATTAATGCTTTCTTTTCTATTGATGCCAGTAGATTTAAAAAAAGTCATTATATTTTACCGTTTATTGATGTGAAGATCGTCAATTGTAACTTTATGGAGGTTCCATGAGGCGCTGTTCCCTTTTCCAGAGTTGTCATGCCAGATCCTAAGATATTGTAAGTTACCAAGAGATTCAAATGTTCCCAGTACAAACGTCCGTACACTACCAGTAGGGAAACCCTGAAATGTGTAAAATGAGAGTATAACTGCTGACCTTACTATACGGTTATCAATGAGGAGCTTACTATCTTTGATTCTTACCTTTATTTTTTTCATAAGGAATTTTTATCCCTGTCATTTTATGTACTATGTATATATTGCTATAAGCAATTATCCCTGGTACTATATGTACTATGTATATATTTCTATTAACATTTATCCCTGGTCATATATGTACTATGTATATATGTCTATAAACATCTATCCCTGGTAATACATGTACTAAGTATATATTTCTATAAACATTTAACCCGGATTATATATATACTATGTATATATTGCTATAAACATTTATCCCTGGTAATATATGTACTATGTTTATATCACTATACCTTTACAGAATGTATTTATACAAACATTCAATTATTACATATGATAATTATCATGTTCTAAGATAGTATTTTATATAACAGTAGTTCTACGTTTCTAGATAACCGAGCCCTGTTTTCGTGTATATTCGTTGCGTGTTTGCATTTCAAGGAGTCAAACAAGTCCCATCACGTTCTTCTATATAATCATTAAACTACAACAAAACGTTCTCGTCCTATTAAACTACAACATTTAGAAAACTCGATGCATGCATTTTTCTTTTCGTTTTTCCCGATCCTTACTTCAAATAACACAATAAGCCTCTGTGCCTGCTCTCTTAATAACAATGAATGAAATGGAAGTTTTAATTACATTGACACGTTTCATGTTGTAGTCCTCCATAAAGAAATGGTGATAACTATTTTTTCTCTTTCCCTGGACAGAGATATCCGCAGTTTTACCGGGGTGAGATTTTCTTATCTCACCCTAGGGAATAGACAAGCTACACGTGTTCTTTGAACGTGCTCTTGTTCTCGAAAGGGTGACGTCAATATGACCTGACCCGGAACGTTTGAGTGTTAATATCAGTATTATTCACAAAGGAAATTAGAATAAGTATTAATTATAAGACTTAACTGAGTGTTTAGTGTTCTTTTTGACACGCTTATCGGAATTATATTTTGTATGAAATCAAATTCGTAAGGTGTAAAGCGTCTGCTGCAGCCTTATCACAACAGTCATCTGCCGTCCACGTGTTGTTGTTTATATACGTTTGGATTTGGTTCACACTACGATTGGAAAACATTATAAGAGAAAAATAATCATTCACCCCTTTTTGGGATGAGATAGGGGGATCTCAACCCTCATCTCACCCCAAAATCGGTGAACGATTCTGAAATTGCAACACCTAAATCAGTCGTACCTCTTACTTTGGAGTTCCGACGCGTTAGTCCTTAGCATCGCTGCCATCAAAGAATAACACTTAGGATTTTATTTTCGTTAATCCGGATTCTGACAACTGAATCCTTGTCATCGCTGCCAGCCTTATCACAACAGTCATCTGCCGTCCACGTGTTGTTGTTTATATACGTTTGGATTTGGTTCACACTACGATTGGAAAACATTATAAGAGAAAAATAATCATTCACCCCTTTTTGGGATGAGATAGGGGGATCTCAACCCTCGGGAAGAGATTGTTAAGTTCCCAAACACTCGGCAAGCCTCGTGTTTGGGAATTTAACAATCTCCCCCCTCGGGTTGAGATCCCCTCATCTCACCCCAAAATCGGTGAACAATTCTGAAATTGCAACACCTAAATCAGTCGTACCTCTTACTTTGGAGTTCCGACGCGTTAGTCCTTTGCATCGCTGCCATCAAAGAATAACACTTAGGATTTTATTTTCGTTAATCCGGATTCTGACAACTGAATCCTTGTCATCGCTGCCAAGAACGAATGGTACTTACGATTTTATCTCCGTTGCTCAGGATTCTGACACCTGAATCCTTGTCATCACTCCCAACGACAAAATTAACATTGGAGCTGGTTCCTGCACCTCGCTTCATAGCCGTGTGGATGGTCAGCAGATAAAAGTGTTTGTCACTACTGTCACTGTCGCAAAGGAACATGGTTTTCCACTGTGCCAAGAACCAAAGAAAGTTCAGTCTAACGCAGGTATATTGAGGTTCCCCGACGAGTGTAGGATGTTTATCATTTTCATCTAACTCGAGTGAGATAATTTTCGAAATTTTTAGAAAAGCTACTAACGAGAGTTGGATAAAATTATAAAAAGATCGTCACGAGTCGGGGAACCTTCTTTCTAACAAATGTAACTTGTCGAGTTCAAATTCTCCCAACGTAACAACTAAATTATGTGAACCGAATCGCTACGCGACAAAATATAGTTCGTAATAAAAGAAAGCGTATTATCTATGTTAGAGGCACGTCTCATATATCCTTTACTATATTTGTAAATGATATAATTTTACAAAACGAAATATAAGTATGACGATTCTTGTATCTGTGTGTTTTATTAATATTAATATTTATAGTGTTTAAATGACTCAACTCAAACATATGGGCCTGTATCGCTCACCTGGCTCTACAGCAAATTTGCAGTTGATTGAGGTCATTTCTACAGATACTATTCTGATAACCAATTTATTCAATCATCAGAGTAAGCTAGGTTTATTCATGTCAATAAATTTTCTAGTCCTTCATTCCAGAATACTATTGGCCTAATATCAGGTCTTGGTGACTCTTGGGTATCGCAAGATTTAAAAACATTTCACCCCTGTGACCTTGAATGTAGGTCAATGTCATTCATTTGAACAAACTTGGTAGCCCTACACACCAGTCTGCTACAAACAGGCCCAACCTTAAGTACCTGAGCCTCTTGGTGTTTCAGAAGAAGTCGTTTGAAAATTATAGCCTATTTGACCCATGTGACCTTGAATGAAGGTCAAGGTCATTTATTTCAACAAACTTGGTAGCCCTTTACCCCAGCATGCTACACGCCCAATATAAAGTCCCTGGGCCTCTTGGTTATTGAGAAGAAGGTGTTTGAAGATTATAGACTATTTGATCCATGTGACCTTGAATGAAGGTCAAGGTCATTTATTTGAACAGACTTGGTTGCCCTTCATCTCAGCATGCTACAGGCCCAATATCAAGTCCCTGGGCATCTTGGTTATTGAGAAGAAGTCGTTTGAAGATTATAGCCTATTTGACCAATGTGACTTTGAATGGAGGTCAATGTCATTTATTTGAACAAACTTGGTAGCCCTTTAACCCAGCATGCTACAGGCCCAATATCAAGTCGCTGGGTCTGTTGGTTATTGAGAAGTCGTTTGAAGATTATAGCCTATTTGACCCATGTGACCTTGAATGAAGGTCAAGGTCATTTATTTGAACAGACTTGGTAGCCCTTCATCTCAGCATGCTACAGGCCCAATATAAAGTCCCTGGGCCTCTTGGTTATTGAGAAGAAGTCGTTTGAAAATTATAGCCTCTTTGACCCATGTGACCTTGAATGAAGGTCAAGGTCATTTATTTGAACAAACTTGGTAGTCCTTAATCCCAGCATGCTACATGCCAAATATAAAGTCCCTGGGCCTCTTGGTTATTGAGAAGAAGTCGTTTAAAGATTAAAGCCTTTTTGACCCATATGACCTTGAATGAAGGTCAGATCATTTATTTGAACAAACTTGATAGCCCTTCACCCCAGCATTCTACAATATCAAGTCCCTGGGCCTCTTGGTTATTGAGAATAAGTCGTTTAAATGAAAAAGTTGACGCCGGACGGACAGACGGACGGACGACGGACGCCGCACCACGACATAAGCTCACCTGCCCTTCGGGCAGATGAGCTAAAAGCGATACCGTCATCGCGAAGTCAAAAGTTACCGCTGAATAGTAGACTAAGTATTGTCCGATTCAATCATCGGTCAATTCCTTGGTTTCGTAGGTATACTTTTACTGGTTTTTGTGATGTTAAATGTTCATCGTCAGATTTATTAATTCAAAAGACAAGCATTTTAACTAATATTTCGGATACCGAACTGTCTGAGCAATATGTGTAGTTCACGTTTCTCAGTATGTTTACACGACATCTCTTGGTTTACAGACAAATATTCCTAAATAGATTTTTACATTTTGTGTTTGGGATAAATATTAATAATAAAGATAAGTGGAAAGATAAGAAAATGTGCATTTGTTGTTGTTGTCTTCTGTTGGTACATTATCCGTACCGAAAGACACCGTCCTAGCTACTAGGACTACTGTATCAGGGATAATTTTTGATAATTCATTCGTGGCTATCGGGGTTCACTGCATATCGATAATCACGGGGGAGGTTGGGTGTCAGTTTTGGCTCGCTATGATCAATGCAATATATCGCTGCCTTGCGTCGTCTATGTTACCATCATCAAATTATGTTTCGTACGACTAAATAAGGCCACCCTCTCACCAAGTTATGCAAAAATCCAAAAAAGTGTCCATACTGATTTTCCGAAGACAGACGACAAAAAGGAATAAATCAGAGTAGTAAAAATAGTCCGCGGTCAAAGGCCAGAGGTTGTGAGGGGTCACAAATGAACAATTGGAGGATTTGAAAGTGGGGTAAATAAAAACAATAACACGCTGCTACGAATTATGATCAAGTGTCATGTCGGCTGTGAAACAGGAGAGACGTACGCGCATGACTGCAAGTATTTATAAACAAAAAACGAACTACATTTACCGTTTCATTGTCTCGTCTGTCCTTCTTTCTTGCCCATATGCAAGCAAATATATACACAATGAGCAGTCCTGTCAGCGTACCATACACTGCAGCGTTACTGGCATCGAATTTCGACCAAACCGTCCGAAAGTTTATGCTGTTGGCGAATGTGGTTGCAAACATATTCCCGGTGGCTCCCGGACAGCGACAGAAAGTCTCGTTCAGGGTAGAAAAAGGAAGTACCTTAATATTGTAAATATATACTGTTAAACTAAAAGAAATAAAACATATAAATTCATATTGTGATAATTTGATCATTTGATTGCAAAACAACCTTCTTACGATTGTAAGGGTTATTAAATGATATTTACTTCATACTAACGCTTTGAAACAATCCATTGTATATATCGTTTTCCTTTTAGAGCTCCTTTTTCGAGTGACACGTCTCGCAAGAAATTGTAACGAAATTCGTTTGATTATTATAACATGATAAAAACTGTACAGAACATAGCATTGCAGAAGACATGTATGTATTTATCCTATAATTTGAACAATACACACGTGATAAATTCCGTTTGTACAGCAATCATGCAATATTCCTATACAGAATCAAATGCGGGAATAATTTGTCAGATAAGTTTCAAATGTTGATTAATTAAATTAAAAAAAAACACCCCAAAATAAGAAAAAAACCCTTACTAAACAGCCTGAGGAAGTCCACAATTGTTTATCTTCGTCCCAAGTGCGGCAGCCAGTTGTTACGATCACCATGGTGAAATTGACGTCAGCAGGTTCGAACGCGTGTGTCGCATTATCTATTGAGGTGTGATTAGTCGACGTTGAATTTACATCAGCTGCTCGCCTTTTACGGAGCCTGTTACTTACTTCGGGAGGTGGTGGGGCTGTAAAAACGTTAAAACAGATAACAAAGGCACCTAAATGATTATGTATCCAAGATTAGGATTCCTGTAATGATAATGTATCCAAGATCCAATATTGTCGTTACCATATCACAGCCTAACGCTAAATACTCATATCAATTTCTACACAGACTTGGCACACGTTCAAACAAATAGTACTAAGGGTTGTTACCCCCCTGCACACAATTCCGTTTGCTTGGCTTTTTAAAATTATGGTTTATATGTAACGGGTTGTTCTTCATTATACATCAACAGAAAGTGATGAGTGTTCACACATATAAATGTAAGAAAGTAAATATGGTCTGCTGTTAAAAAATGACGATAGAATGAAATGTCAAAACCACTACGCGACATTAAGTACGGTTGTGACTTATTACCTTTCTGCAATACAAAAGCTTCTTGTTTAAACAACTTACCATCAATAGGCTTCAATGCTAAGTAGACCTTCCCAGCGCTGAGCATGTTTTCCGGAACGAATACTTTGAAGCCGTATTTATCATTAATCCAATCTCTAATTGTCATGCTATAGGTCCAGTCAAACATTGAAGTTGATGGCAAATTATTAAACCGAACAAATACGTCATACAATCCATAGGAGGAATAGTCGAATGGATTAAAATTTTCAGGTAGAATATAAAATATCACTGCATCATTTTCACTATGTACATTAAAAAAGAAATACAGCATTTGGTCTGGGTCATCCTTGTAGTAAAGCGGCTGATATTTCTGGGAAAAAGCAACACCTTCATTAGATATCTGCATATCCAAGCTTATATTTGCCCGAGAGTTGTTCTGATATTTGATATCAACCATAATTCCTTTTGATGTGAGTTTGTTTGCTCCTTCACCGTGATACTGGGGTATCTTGTTGAAAACAGCCGTCTTAAAATAAACCAAAGTTGTAACATTAAACATCAGCGTAAAACCATTAACAGAAGAGAAAGGCGTACAAACAGGTACCATTTATTAAATTACCCAAATTACTGTCATCATTACAAAATATGCGTGCATATTGTTCCTTCTTCTCTGTCAATAATAAATGCTAAGAAGCTTAAGCACCTTTACTACAATCATGTGTATATCATTTTAGCTTAATTTGTATTTTTGGTAATGATGGATTCCCTCCACTATCCAACTTACGTACTTTGTTAACAACGATAAAATCAGATAAAAAAAGAAACTTGAATATTCATTAGGGCTATGTAAATGATGACCCTTTTACCTTAATATGTAATTCCTCTGATGAATTCACGTTGTTGGTGACATTGCTGAAATCCATACGAAAAGCTGTCTTATTATTTGTTTGGTTGACCAGACTTTGTAAAGTAGTTTTCTCCAATGTCATTACTACATTACTTCTCTCGATAACATTTTCCGGTTCGCCATATAGCATGGTATTACCAATTATATCGAGTGCCTTTTTCAAAGTTTCCATCATGTTATATGCGGAAATATTGACCTACAATAATCAATGTAATAGAATTAGTGACACAAAATGGCTGAGGTATGGAATGAAAGATAATTGAATTTACATCATCACTGCAGCGAAGATTTCAGTTTTAGTATTGACCAATCACAGCGATACTTTCTATTCATCGCATTTTAATGCGTTGAATTACTGTTTAGATTTCTCTTAGGTGATGGTAAAATCAGGGGGTGCTGTTGTACATCATTTATATATATCGTAAGACACAGTATGTTGAAAAAGATGATGCATGCATTAAAGAATGATATACTATTATGATAATATTCTATTCAAAAAACAGAATCCTATCATCAATTTTATAACAGAAGACACGCTATATATCATCACATAATATATAATTACCAGTAATAATATCATACACAATACTACATTACCTGGCCGGACTCGAGTCTTGTATTGATATCTTTCTGCATGTTCAGCTTATCAATGTACGCCTTTTGTATCCGCTCTTGTCGCTCGTCCTCTTCCTCGCTTGTCAGAGTACCATTGATGGGATTCATAACGTCGTATTCTTTAGCAAAACTGGCATAAGTCATCGGGTCCACCATGTTTAAGTTCTCAGGAACGAGTTTACCGATTGCTTTGTCCACAATATCAAATGCCCCTGGTTAAAATTATGGAAATGTTTAGTAATCAATTAGGAAATGATATATTTAGATATACCTTTTGAAGTAAAGCATTCGTGAAATAGCATACATTAGAGCATGTACAGCAGTGAATGACTGTCAATGAGAAAAAAATACGTTGACAAGTTGACAATGCGCCAGTGACTATTTAAGGCTGGACAGACGGAAACATAAACGGAATAGATATGGACTAAGGATTTAATTATGGTTACGTGTAGAACGACTTTATTGTGTTAAAAAATACAATCCCCGATTTTAGACCTTGTCTCAGTCAGATGTTTATTTTATAAACTTAGTTTAATCATAGATTAACCAACTTCATATTAGACATACATGTATACTGTATATAGCGGAACTAGACTGGGATGAACGCCGGCGACCAGGTAGCTCAATTGGTAAAGCATATTAACTGTTATCTGTAAAGCACGGGCACTATCATTATATCTCAGACGCCTAATATAGAATCGGACACTGAGGTTTTGATATTTCTAGTATATATATTTATATATATCAGAATACAAATCTAGCATAGCGACTATTGCCGATAACCTTACGACCTCCGGCACAATTCATCCGTTAGGAAGCGATCTAACATTATATTCTTTTACAGATTAACTAATCATACGAAATCCATATTTGTTTCAAATAACCGCACAGTGATGTTAACTATAGTTTACCGCTCCATAAACGTGGGGGGAAACCAGCAGCGTTTCACAGGCTGGTTTTGTGGCGGAGTTTGGCAACCCCCACACAGGCTTTTGTTGTAATTGACTACCATTGTCATTTTTAAATGTTTATTTTTGGACGTTTTTTAATTATTGTGTTATGCTATGTTAATTTCGTATTGTTAATTTGTAATATGTTTAGAATTTATATTAAATGTCACCATATGCCATATATGGTGGCCATTTTCAATCTATACATTCTTTTTGTTGTCTTTGACAGGACCGAAGACGCACTTAGCTTAATTTATGCATCGGAAGGCCTGCACATTTCCAAATGTTCCTATTATTTTGCTACAAATTATGCACGAGTTATTTCCCTTTATAACTTATATTTCCATACATACTTATCTGCCCCTGTCAAGCAGCTAGGAATTATGGGTAGCAGCTTTCGACGCGCGCCATTAAAAGATTGTCAACAGAGTTTTGTAATTTGAAGTTTTCTACTATTTTCATAAGTTTCTTAGGCCTTCACACTTAACCCACACACTTCCTCCTCTGATTCTTTTATCTTCTTATTTTATGTTTACTATATTAGATGATGTTTCACATGAAGGCGGAGTTTGGCAACCCCCACACAGGCTTTTGTTGTAATTGACTACCATTGTCATTTTTAGATGTTTATTTTTGGACGTTTTTTAATTATTGTGTTATGCTATGTTAATTTTGTATTGTTAATTTGTAATATGTTTAGAATTGATATTAAATGTCACCATATGCCATATATGGTGGCCATTTTCAATCTATACTTTCTTTTTGTTGTTTGTGACAGGACCGAAGATGCATAAACGTATTTATTGTTATAAATTAATCTACCTGCTGTTCCATCGATGATGTTTCGCCAGTGTTCAACAGGAAATGGTTTCATCAGTGGCAAATCCGCAACATTATTGAGAAGTTTCAATGCTGTTTCCACTCCAATATCCTATAATTTTACGTAGAAAATATTTAAACTGCATTCTAAAGAATCTTATAATTCCTATACAGAATAGCAGACCGCGTGTAGCTACCAAGTATAGCGAATGATAATACAGATGTTGATAATAATAATAAAAAAAAAAACAAAAAAAACAACGACAACGAAACATTCGCTTTGGTTTTACAACTAGATTCATGCAGATCAAATGAAGCGTGGTGAGAAAAACAATTTGAAATATCATAGTACGGCTATAGTTAATTGTAAATTATGGTAAAAAAAAGAAGAAGAAGACTTACCATCGTAGAATCATTCACAATATTCAAATTCTCCAAACAGGCTTTTGCTTTCTGCATCACATTGTTTGTGTCGACAGCATTCAAAGCTTCGCTTGATTCCAGCGATACGGCACCTCTTAGTGTTTGCATTAATTCAACGTTTTTCTATGGGGAAAAAAGCCAATAAAAGGAGAAATTACACAAATGACATATTGGCCTTAAATAGATAAATGAATGTTAACGAAAAAATTGGGACTGAAACGAAATTAAAAGACCCAATAGGAAATAAATTGATACACAATGGAATAATGTTCAAATATTAGATACTATAGAACAAGTGCTGCAGTCAAGAATAAGGGTAACACATCATGAGATAGAACGGAATTGACGAAATGATATGATATAATAAACAGCAGAACACGCCATAGGATAGAACAGAATTGACGACATAATATGATTTAATAAACAGCAGAACACGCCATAGGACAGAACAGAATTGACGACATAATATGATTAAATAAACAGCAGAACACGCCATAGGATAGAACAGAATTGACGACATAATATGATTTAATAAACAGCAGAACACGCCATAGGACAGAACAGAATTGACGACATAATATGATTTAATAAACAGCAGAACACGCCATAAGATAGAACAGAATTGACGACATAATATGATTTAATAAACAGCAGACATTTACCTTCCGCATTTCATTCCATAACTTACTGGTTCCATTCACTGACAACTGTAAAATATTATTTACAGCAAATAGATAATAATCATTATACCACAACGACGAAATTACGTCATCATATCATGCATGTACATTTTCACGTAAATTAAACTTGCAATCAATGAAGAAAAGTAAAGAGTAAGGACAAGCCGATTGTCAAGTTATTCGAACCAATCTTACCCTTTATCTGGACACAAATGGTCACTCAAGCTACGAACATCATTTAAAGGTTAAACTTATTGCCTCGAAAATTTAACAAGTTACTTGTCCATACAGTCGTTATAACTTCTTTGAGTATATATATATATATATAACTTAGCAACACAAATGACGAAGGAAGACAACTTTTTGACTCGTGCCCTGACCGGGCCTCGAACTCACGGCACCCAATCGCCTAGCCAGAAATACCCGCAGCTTATACCGCTGCGACACATCGGCGTTCTTAAAAAAGAACGTTTCAATGGCGCAGTGATGGTCGGCCCGATACCCTGACATGATCATTGTGGAAGTCGTCTATATAAGATGATATGAATATCTTGATCGCAATGTATTTACATACATGGATACGAATTGTACATGTTATATATATTTCTCTCGGTACAACAACGACAGGAAATTCAAATCTATATCTTCGGATCACCAACACATAGTGTATATGTTACAGCTTTTCCTAGGAAATATAGAAAATTATCAAACTGATAAACTTATATAGTAGCTGCAGTGATGAGCAGTGTAAGATTTTGCCGAGATAATATATGGTTTTGCAGTGATAATATAAGGTTTTGCAGAAATAATATAAGGTTTTTCCAGAACTACTTTACTGTAGCACGGGTGCAGTAATACCAGACAGACAATGTTTTTTATTACCATTAAATATCCATATCCAACTACACTGTTTACATAAATAGTCGAAAATTATTGTGATTTAGGAATTAATAAACACGAAGTGTCGTTTATTATTTTAAATATATTTTAGAATGTGGAACTATAGTTTTTAGCGTATTTTGAAATGCCCACTTATCCCGGTTAGTTCACTCGATCGGTTGTTATGTCGGCAGATTGACCTAGCCACATTTCAGTCGGCAGGTAAAGAAATATTTTAATAAAAGCATATACGCCTCATTAGAAATGTCATAAAAAGAAAAGTCAATGGTTTGCAAACTATTGCATATTCTGTATATACTTTGGTCCTATTAGGAAGTGCAATGAAAAGTGTATAGCTAAGTAGGAATAAAACAGTCTACGTACTGTTGTACTGCTGAGAAGCGAGGTCATGGAACCAACAAACTGTACCAACGCCATCTTGTTACCACCTCCTTCTAACGGGTAGAAGATTGAGTCAAATGTATGGAATAGAGCATGCAGAGAAGCTATGTCACTGCCATCGCTCGGCACGAACGACTGGTTTGGATATACCTGTGGGAGGGAGCGTTAAACGTTTGTTACAGCAGTAAAATATCATCTAGACTTAAATATTACGTATTTTATTCTGTTATTGAACTTCAATGTTCGTTATCAACTGAGTACATGATCACTGTGTTCATCCAAATACTAGCATATTCTACGATATGTTAACATATAGTTGAAGGTCTATGCTTTCATATTTTACTTGGTTTCATTACTTACTTGAAGTTGAAGCCTCTTGTTTCATAACCTACTTGAAATTGAACATCTCTGTTTTCATATCTAACTTGAAGTTGAACGTCTCTGTTTTCATACCTTACTTGAAGTTGAACGCCTCTGTTTTCATTACTTACTTGAAGTTGAACGTCCCTGTTTTCGGTAAAATCTCCATACATATCCTTAACCTTTATTAGAACAGTTACATTGTAATCAAACGCTTCATCGCCGACTTGAAGTCGTAGTTGTGTTGCTGAATTTTCACCTGAAAGAAAACAACTGTTGTTATAAAACCATCACCTTTTGAGTACCAATTTAAAGTTAACTCTTCAATGTAAAAAAAGGTGTTTCATGCGTATTTCTTATAACATTGTATTCTACATTCACCTAGATCTGCCTGACTAATACGCCGACTACAACGTGTTTCACAATCGGTACCAAACCCATTTGGATGGATATACAAGGGGTAGAAATGTAGACCAAACAGGAATAAAAGGGGCAAAGCGTCTGTTTACATGTGTGATGACAACATCATGCGGTTTGGAAAATTTTAGATGAAAATTGTTGAAAGAGTTATCAGGACAAGACCTTGCCAGCAAACGTAGACAAACGAGCATATATGTCATTAAATTGTTGAGTCAAAAGACACTAACGTCATTCGGGCCTAATAAATTGTTACGGTTATACGATGTGCAATGGGACATGTTTTCATAGTGGACAAAACAAGGCGGATTCAAAACAAGGCGCTATCTCAGTATGTGATTACATCACAGTTTCAAATAAAAAAAAAAAAAAAAAAAAAAAAAACATGGCAAAATGCTTAAATGGTTTATTATTTCAGAAAAAGGAATTTTGACGAAATCACTCTTACTTTAAATTGGTTAAATTACAATACAAACTTTGAGGAAATATCTACTACGATAATACAAATTAAAGATAATAACATGGAGAGGAAAACAAATGTAACTAAGTTTGAAAAAACGTCGAAAATGAGAACTAATAAAGCGGAGATCGTTTAATTAGATCGCCGAATGATAAAAAGTATGACTAAGACATTCTATAACATTAAGTCATGTTTTCAATTCAAGTTTAGCAACTTAACAAATTGTGATTTATACAATTAACTAAAATCACGAATAAATATCGCCCTTTATAGACAGTTAGTCACCTATACGAGGCACTAGCACAGCTTATTTTATCTGATCACATAAGAAAACTAGCTCCCCAAACAAACTACCGATTTTCAATTTAGCAAAATGTAGTGTTTTTGCTAATAATTTTAATCGGACAAATGGGAAGTCTTATCTTACATTCCTCTCCATTTTTCTTTAAAACTGTCAAACTGTTTCAAGGAAGTTTCACGTAAGATCTATAGGTCCCTTTAAATGGAGATGTTAGATCCACCTCATAAAAGTTCACATTTTCAATGATTATAAAAAAATGATACAGTGTAATAACTAAGAATTGGAAAATAATTTACTAACCTCCGAAAAAAAGTTCAGACTGTGTTACTTCAGTCGTTCCATTTACTATGCGTGGAACCTCCTGGATATATTCGTATTTGATAGGTTGATTTGCATCCTCTTCAAAGTCTCTATTGACTCTTTGGCCTTCGTCCTTCCACCCTGAACACTCTACCTCGAACGTTGTTGTAATTCCGGTTCCTGCATCATTGATGCAAAATGTTATTGTCTTATTATTAGTATCTTAGGAATGATAAAAAAACAATGCTTGTTTTGAAGGCTACATGTTGCTATCAAGCAGTGGAATGTGCACAAGTGATTATGCCTATTAGAAATGAAGACATATAACGACCACGGTATCTGTGGCATTTAATAGTAGTTACCTGTTGTAGGGGAAACAGTACAGCTGCCATTATATGGCAAAAGGTTTGTTTTGATATATAATGTGGCGTTTACTGGTTCCCTGGCTTCTGAGATGACAGTCAACTCTATCAGGTACGTTGACCCTTCTTCAAACACATCTGCATTCACCACTAGTATTTGTTGTCGAGTCCCTGTTTGATAAATTAGTGATTAGATAGTGTGTGCACAAACGTAAATACCTGGGGTATAACTAATAATCAATGACCAGAAAAATATATATTGTTTTTAGAAAATTGATAGTTATCGCGAGAAACCACATGACTTCACACAAGAAAATAGGTCTAGTTTTTTTACGAAGAAGTGCTGCATATTTCCATCCATTTACGTCTATATGAATATAATAAATTATATATATAAATACGCATGCAAACGTTTATATATTGCTGTTACTAAACCTTTCTTAGTTCTATTTTGTGACAAATCCAGTTCCTCTTGCGATTCATCTGAGCCAATTTTATACAAATTCCATTCATAAGTTTCTGTGCTGTCACATCCTGCTTCGCATATTGCCTGGACCTTCAGAGGACTTTGTACAGCAAGCTTGTCTTTACAGTTCACCACGCATCTAAAGGACCAAACAAGTAGATCTATATCTAGGTACCATTTCACGCATCTTCGTAACTTTTGTAACTTTTGAGTATGTCAGATTTACGAATTATAAGGCGTTTCACAAAACTTTGTAACTCAAAATCCTTGCACAAATTTAGTCCCAATCCATCTTGTCTGCCTCATGAGTGAGTGCGTTTTCGAGACCGAATACCACTTTTGAATGTCGAACATTGATACCGACTAGTGGTAATGCTACTAATTTTGTGTATATTCGGATACCACGCCAGCAGCAATTCTATTTTAAGACTAAACTATATCATTACGTCTAATTGTAATCAGTGAGCAAAGTCAGTGAAAATTACGTTGTTGTAGTTTGGTTTTCCGCATTCTAAACGATATTAAGTAGGGTTGTTATAGAAAATTTATTTTCTTTCAATAATACGGTTGTTAAGATAGAACACAGTTCCTTGTACGGGTCACGGGTGTAGGACCAGGGTACACTTTTAACCCTAATGATATCATCATGAAATGAACTTACGAAATTCGTAATTTTTTTGCGTAAATGATCGTAAATCATATCGAAATTCGTAAGTTGCGAAGCTTTGTGAAACGGTACCAAGGACCTGAAGTAGTTTTCGTGTGTTAAACATTTCTCTTTCTCCTTATTTTACAACGACGTTACCGATAATCATATAAAAATGCAGTTTGATTGACGAATCTTGAATATATTTACACTTCGTCAATATCAGTTTTGTTTACTTTGTTTCTGTTTATTAGTTTCCGTACTTGATTTTCACTGTCGGCTGATAGGTGGAACTGATACTGATCGCCTGGAAGAAGACACTTGGAGTTGTGTTCATTTGACTGACTTCCACTGCGATAAGAAAACCACTAACATTGTTTAAAACCATAGGATCAAGCGTAGCGAAGCCTGCAGATGTGACATTAAAGGTATCCTGGCCACAATCAGATGTTGAGAAATTGAAGCTTTTGTTCCTGATTGTGTCAGAGAACTCTTCGCGAATGTTACCAAACTTTGAATGCGCCGACCTGATGAATAGAAACAACAAAAGCTTTAGTTACACTTCTCAACGAATATTTGAAGGAACTGACTAGATGAGGAGCTTCCTGTATTACCTACTACCACAACATCCATATCACAAGATTTTGAAAATAAACGTATAAAGACATAACTTTTAATAACAAGTGTTACATCTTGAACTCGGAAGTTTTTAGAATAATCTCCAAATTGAACAACATGGAGGAAATACTGACAGAACAAAAGGTCATCTGGAAGATTATATAATACTTGGATACAGGATTATTTAACCCCTGGTAATGTGTGGTTCCCTAAAATTATGCTTGATTGGCATGTTAACACACGGAATATGCATTTCTGGGGAACAGAAAGCCATATTAACCGTTACAAGCCAGGAAAATAATCGTTTGGGCAATTTTGAGTAATTCTGGAATAATTGGACCAACTCTTTATGAAGAAGGACATCTGTGACATCTGAAAATTGTTCGACATTGTAAAAGAAGTTGATAGAGGAAGTGGGATTTCATCAAGACAGGGCAAATACACGTAAGGTTAACCGAGTGTTAGCGCGGTTGTCTACGGATGCGTATTGCTGCCACATTATTTTTTTCAACTCGAAATTCCGAGTAAGTAGGTCAAAATTTCGAGTTAGTATCCCGAGATACTTACTCGAAATGTTTACTTATCAAAACGAAATTTTGAGATACTAACTCGAAATTTCGAAATAGAAAAAAAGCTGATGTTGCAGCAATACGCTTCTGTAGTTGTCTTATACGTTTGGAGACAAATTTATATCGTTGCGTTCTTATATAAAACAGCCTCCTTATTCACCTCATATAAATCCGTTAAACCTTTTTGTTGTTGTTTTTCCTTAAGAATCGCGTTTATTTCCCCCTTCAGATTGACTTCACCGAACTTCAACTCACGGATTGGAAGAGACATCAGAAAGATTTCAAGACAAACACGCGAAGAATTAAAATTAGTGTTAAAGTAAAAAGATGGCCATTTGGAGCATATTATTAACTAACATCATAAAGTAATTAGTCATATGAATGAAGGCATTTCTTACACAATAGGAAAAAAGTAAGGCTTTTATAATGCATATATAGCAAATGAAAATTATGTATATTGTGACACACAAAGTTATATACTAATCATATAGTATTGGTGTCCCGGTTTGACTGATTCATAAGCTAATTTCATACGTTTCCATTCTTTAATTTTACTAAACAATAAAGTATGTATATACAGATCATATTTGACTGTTCACCTCATTACGTGCCATCACATTATATCACCATTTCAACTTAATAAATCTATGTTCAAACTTTCATCTTGATTAATCTAACATTGCTTTCCGTATCGCAATCAAACAATTCACAATATAACACAATTATACACTCTTTAACCCTGACCAGTGAATTAAAAACTAGAAAAGGATTTTCTTCTGAGCGATATCGTTAGAAAATAATACAACAATATTGAGTTTATAGTACTTCAGTTAATCAGAAAACCATTAAACAGTAGGAACATATCTACGTACCAGTAGCAGCGAAATGCAAAGCTGAGACCCTCTGTGTGGTCGTATCCGTGCTCTATACTGTACGACTCCGATACAGCATCTATAATGATTTTTTCCCGATTCGCATTACGTTCAGAGCCTTCTTTGATCCAAGCAAAAGGACTTGGTCTAACGAATCGAATGTACATATGTTCCACGCACCATGTATTATCCAAAGTAACGTTCAAAGTGACTTTGTGATCGCCCGGTTCGACGGATGCTCGCTTGAATCTGAATGTTCCTCTGTTGTCTCTTATTGCAACAGTTTTATTGTCGATTTTCCAGTCAAATTGAGGATTATTCTGAAAACATTCGACATACATTCGATTTGATAAGTCAATGTCATCTGCTGTTGATGCTATCATTGGGCTGCTAATGTTGAAATACTGCCAGGCAAATATGCCTGCAATTTCACCTCCATAGGAAAAACATTTATTAGTCACAGTGATAATCGCTGACTTTGTAACAGTGTCCAGCAAATTTATGCAATATATGAATGCATTATGACGACCAAATGTTTGATACTGAAAATGAAATATCATTGGATCATCGGCTGATATATTTTTTGAGATCTCTTTAACTCGATTGTCCAGTTTATCTCCCATATCAAAGACACACTTGATATTTGGATGTGTGTGACTAATAGAAACAGTAACAACTACATCTCCAGGAGGTAACAATACCGATTCATTGGAAAAGGAAATATCGATCGGTTTGATGTCGTGATCAATTTTTATCGCTTGTGGAAGGTAAAGTCTTTCGTAGAAATTGGCATTGTGGACAATGATATGAGGATAATATTTTCCCATTTCGGTATAGTTGAAAGTCACCGACATATTTGTTTCGCTGGGGATAATCAACGCAGTTTCGTTTACACCGAAATTAATTGCATATGTACATGGTTCCAAAGGCCCACTTGCTGTAAAATGTATCTCGTTGGATAATTCAAGGTATCCCTGAAAGGTATTTGATTCGAAATGAACTACACCAACTTTGACTTGAAATTCAAATGTGTGATTGTCATCTGCAGAACGTAGATGTATATAAACCCTGTGACGTTTTCTCTCAGAGTACTGGTGTTTGATTTGTTCTGCCACAAGAGGTGACCAGCTTACATTATGTCCCGTGTCGAAGTCCCACGCTATATCGATGTCTGGTGGCAGTCTGGAACAATTAAATAGTGATACAGAGAAGCCAACATCAACAGGGTCGTGGGAGAAAACAGCCTCTTCTTCTCCAGTAGGAAGAACAATACTCATATTCATCATCACCTTATCTGGCACATCAATGGTAAAGTCTTGCAGTTTAAAGTCTCTAACAGACACGATTGCTGTTTTGGTTGAATTGCTAATGAGATTAAAACATACAAAACGTATCTTTTTTTTGCCTGGCGTGATATACTGAAATGATTTTATCACTGGTGCTTTAAATTCTATTTTTGTCGGTAGATGTTTTGCTTTGACAGTGGTGTTCATAATATCGTTTTCTCCGAAATCAAAATTGCAAAATACATCGGTAGGCGATGGCAGGTCAGATTCCAATGCTAAAGTGACTTCAATTTTCCCGTCTGGAATTGGTATCTCTTCGTATTGAGGTGATAAGCTTATTCTTTCATCAGGTATTGGGTGTTGTATAATTACAGTAAAGTTTGAGCGGATTGTGTAAAACGGATTCCATGCAGTCATTTGTACGAAATACTTTCCGGGGTCTGAATATGTATATGTCCACTCGGACGTATTGAAGAACGTATAAAGCGCTCCATCCGGATTCTCCTTCTTCGTGCCATCGCCATACTGAATATCATACTCAAAACCGGGCCTTGCTGGATGCAAATAGAATTGTATCCCTTGATTCATTCTGGATTCTCTGTGACTCGCTGTCAATGTTACATTGATTGGATCCCAGACGAACGTCTCTTGCTGAAGGGTACGATTACTTATTTCTGAATATATGAGGAAAGCCGCAGTATAATTACCTTGATGGTCAAACGTGTGAATAATTGGTAGAGAGGTGAACATTTCCATGTCGCCTAAATAAATAGACTGGCTTTCACCATCACCAAAAGAAACATTCATCCGAATATTTCCCATAGGAAGTGAAGTGGACGGATCAAGAGTTAGATTAAATGTGACATTTTGCAACGTTTGGACCAGGTCTGGGTGTTTCCGAATGGATAATCCGTTCAGGGGGTGTAAAGGTGTGATAGGTACTGCCGTAATGAGGCTTCCAAGCCAATTTGATGCTCTACATGTAATGTTTGTTTTGGTAGCATTCATGAATTTGGTTACAAACTCTACACTTCTATTGCGGTCGACTTCTTTTGTTACTACCAGCATATCTTCATATATATAACATCTGATAAGGACATTGCTTCCAGAGACGATGGACAGGTAAAACATAAAATCTGTATTCACAGCAACGTATTGTGTGGACAAATGTATCTGTAAGGAATACAATGATTTCAAACAATTGTTTCTAGGCAAACTTATTAATATTAAATAAAAAAAAGTAACTCATAAGGATTGTGCATTGTGCAAGAACCATAAAAATGACATTTTAAATCAGATTAAATTATATTTCGCTTTTTATTCGACAGGTATGAGAAGAAAAAGAAAACCCAAAAAACTTGCAATAAAGAAGTCCTGCATGAAACACACAACTTGATGCACAAAAAATATGCATTTTCTAGTATCGTTCAATACATGGTAGCTACAAGTGTTGTTGCACGTGTAAAATTAAAATCATGATACGCGAATCTTGAAACTATGTGTTGATAGAAGATCAAAATTGGGTAAATTTCATATCAAATTGATTGCAAATAATCTCTTAAATAATGTTGATTCAGAGTAGCATGGTCTCTAATGGATTGGCTACTTGGAGCGTTTTTGTAACATATCTTATAAAACTGATATTATCATAACGTATTTAGCATAAAAAGTACATATTTGATACTCACTTGGAGACCAGTAATGCTTTCTTCGTGATGAAGAAGAACTAGCGTTGTAACATTAAAAAGGCTGGTTATCAAATGAATGCTGACATTGTAGTCGTCAAAGTCGAGGAAACTTTCTGAGTAAATTGTCAGATTTGCCGTTTGGTTAGTAACACCAAGCGTTTCTGTCACGTTGAGAAACACATCAGATCCGCTTATATTCTCTATAGTTGCAAACAAAGCAATTGGCGTGCAGTCGGAGTAGTTGACTAATAAGGTTACTGAATGTGCATCTTCCAAGACAACTTCAGAAGGAGACACAGTCAGACTCGGTTTAGGTAGCGGTGCTGCAAAAAAAAAAAACAAAAAAAAAAAGCTCTGAATAATGCCGTTTCATTGGGAAACGGATATTTTCTCTCACAATGTAATACGATAAAATACTCAATATTTTCCGTATCAGTGTTAAATTTAGAATCACGCAACATTTGTTTAAATCATTCTCTTGTGTTAAAAATAGGTCATCTTATTCTAATTCAATTGTATTTATACTTGTTTTGATGAAAGTAAGAAATGCTTACACATTTGAAATGCCAAATCAATATGATTGTAATTACATGTTTTAGTAAATATTGTGATACCCAAGTTTAAAAACAACGTCCAGGATGATGTTTCCAGACGATCTACCCAACCGTTTATGAACTGATACAGCACATCCCCCCTTAAAATTTAATCAGGTCAATAACTAATGAAAAATAGAGTCATTTACATTTTAAAGTTAAATATGTACTTACAAGTTGTAATATAGTTCTCAGTTGATGTTCCTGGACCTGAATTTTTGTAATAAGACAATTTCAATTAAGAAATAATATTTGATATCGAATACAATATTACCAGCTCGTTGCGATAAACATATTCAAAGTATTTACTTGTGAATTGGAGAAGAATTTCAGATAAGTTCTTGAATATTTTCATAAAATCAGCTACACACATTTTTTGCAAACTGTTTCTTTTTCAAATGTTGAACCTTCTCCCATTGTTTTAATAAAAATAAGGCAGTTAAAAGTACATTATATTGATCAACATGATCTACATGGAGAATGCCTGGGTTTTAAAGATAATCGTTGTCTTACTTTCAGTAAAGTTCTCCGCAGTGGTATTGTTTGTTTCTAGTCCTGAAAGTAGACAGCTTCAATAAATAATTAACTGATGCTATCACATATTGATATGCTAGATTGAAAATATTCAATTACTAGTGGTTTGTCCACCTAAAGAATCGATACCAACACATAGAAAAAAATAAAATTGCGCCAATATTTCGGCTTGGAATGCCAACGTGACATTACTTGGATGGTCGAAGTATTATCGAGGGTACATATAATGTTCAAATGCAATACCATACAAAGAAAGACTTTGGTTGGGACAATCCATGGTTTTACAGACATGACCTGGACAATACTCAATGATAATGTTCAGGGCAGGTCCGTAAATCCATGGAAAGCCCGAAAAATACTTGTTGTACATGTTTATGACAAACTAGTTAACTCAAATTGGGATACTACAGATTGCTGTAAAATAATACACGAGGCTTTACCAGAAGAAATAGCTTGCAGTTAACTAATACAAATAACAAGCAGAGTTAAATGCAAATCGGGATATTTGAAAAGTATAGTCATACAATGCGCGAGTGGTCGCGAAGCTTGGATATAATAAGTAAGGTTAAAACACAATGCATGTGAGTGTACAAAGAAACCTGCATTGATATGTTAAATTACACTGAGGCAAAACGCTGAACATATAGCATTGAAGATAAAATGTTGATATACCAGTTGTACAGGTTTTATAGACGTACTAGTTCTTTATAATCTTGAATAATCGGTTTTTGATTTTGATATCAGTCATTGATATTTATTTATGAACACTCTAACTTATGCTATAGTTATTTAGATCAAATCGCTAAGGTTTAAAACATTTAAAGCAGAAAAATATGTTCTTTAATCTATATAAACGGTAGTTTGTTTGGGGCGAAAAGTTGAAAAAACCATCAATCAATGTGAATCTTGACCGATCTTAACCATCGAAACGATGAAATAACGTGCAAATTAGGCTGCCCATATAAGACTTTGCAACCCAATAATGCAGTGCGAAAAATGGTGTTACAGAGAGGATTTATAACTCCACAACATACACGTTGTCTTGAGATATATACTGCGTAAAAACACAGACAAAAACCGCCGTTATGTCTTAAATGGATAAACACTGAATGTACATGTTACTTTCTTCGCGAACCTATATCATTTAGTACATGTTGATAAGCTTTATGAGCATTAACTTCGTTTACGGATAATGTAAAATGGTTTAATTCCGAGAGATTTAAGGGAGACGTTAGATGTGATGGGTATTCATGACCATAGAGTGTACCAAGGGAGGTAACTGTTGTAAGAAAGGAACTGCAAGCACATACGTAACCCTTCAACACATCGTTATGCGTGATATAAATGTAGCGGCTCATCGAAATTGAGAATATATCCGAATATTTTCCTGGTAAAATATTCATTTACCAATTGTAACATTGTTTATCAGACAAACTGGTTTTCTTCTGATTCCTGTATTAAGTATTTTACGTGAAAATTATCCTGATGGTAAGAGTTTGTTCAGTGGTCTTACAAATTATCTGCTTTAATGGGTTTTTTTCCAGCTATCAAATCAAAGTGCAACTAGTATTGATGATGATAAATTGAACCGCAATGGAAGATCATATTAGAGATTTTTGTCCAACTGCGTGAGACTTTGACAACAGAGGTAACTGGAAAAGGATGCAGTAAAAATAGTGAACAGGTATCTTAAACTCGTTATGAGGTTGTTGATGTTTGAAGGCATACTTGTTATTTCTGTATCTGAATTATTAGCTTTACGAGTAATGAAAAAGCAAAAACAATGATACCCTTTTGATCAAATTATCAAACGTATCGATATGCTATCGAAATAACTTACATATAGCAAAAATTTAAACTGATAATTATTTACTAGTGACTATTACTGCTATTCAAGTAAGGATGTATATAATCTATATAATCACAATATAAGTGTGGCCTTAAGATATATACTCCGCGAAAATACGGGCAAATGGTGCCTTCTCGGTCATAATGTTGTTTGAAAAATAATGTACTATTACCGTTCTATTTAGTTTTTAATCACCTATCTCTTGATATTTAATTGGTTCGAGAAAATAAAAATATGTATTTCCTCTATTACTCTGAACTTGTTGTGAATACTGATCAGCACATCTTTGAAAAATTACCAACTGTATAAACTGATTTAACACAAAAAGTAGAATAGGTAAATACAAAGAGAGTTAAGGGAAACATAATTTATTACATTTTTACCAGTGAAATATCAAAAATTATTCATTCTATAAAAGTGATATTTTTCACTAGATAGTGAAAAATATCATATTCTAGTGAAAAATATCACTTTTGCTGATTTGACCAATCAAATTAATGATTAGAAAATACCAAAATAATTGACCAATCAGAAAGCCCGATATATATGTCAGCACCTGGACAGGGGGAGCTACTTATCGCTGTAGGCCTAGTTAGCATACAGGTATGTTTTTCGTTGATAAAAAATGTAATAAACAGAATATCTAACAGTTTCTTCAGTAATACCAAATATATTTCACTCGTGTGGCTTATATTTTGATATTTTTCACTCGTGCTGGGCACTCGTGAAAAATATCAAAATATTAGCCCTACTCGTGAAATATATTTGATATTACTGAAGACACTGTTAGATATCCTCTATATATAACGAATGTTAATGACACAAGAGTTTAGTAGTTTACCAAGGGAGGTAACTGTTATAAGCATTAATAAGGAACTGTAGCATATAACTACCAATACAATGTATCGTCACCATACAAACCTGTAGCAGCACATCGAAATTAATCAAATCTTCACTTACCAATTGTAACATTGTTTGAAGACATACTGGTTTTCTCTATTCCTCGTTAAAGTGATTTGGTCAGTAACAGTACTGCATAGTTTTATAAGTTTATTATCCTTACAAAAATGGTTTGTTCAGTAGTCTCACAGACTATTGTTTGAAATATTTTCAGCTTTGAAACCAAATTGTTATTAGTATGACGATGATCAATGGAACTGCACAAAAGGAGATTTATTGCACAGACAATTGTCCAACTGCGCTAGGGGATTAGTAAAGAGAGGTAACTGATAAGGTAGTCAGTTGAAACAGCAGGAAATTAATTAAATCATGCGAAGGTGTTACAAGTAGATGGGAGTTGATCACTTACCAGTTGTCACATTGTTGATGTTTAAAGACAAACTGGTTGGTTCTGTACCTGAAGTTTTAGTTTTACGTGTAGTTAAAACAAACTTAAAAATATACCCCTTATATCAGAAGCATCAAACATATCGTTAAGTTATTCAAATAATAGCCCATGGAAAAGGTTTAAACAGATCATTATTTATCAATGAATATTACTGCTATCACGGTGAGGATGTATACCTTCACAACATACGTATTATTTTGAGATATATATTCCAGGACAATACAGGCAAAGGCCGCCTTCCTGGTCATAATGCTTTCATTGAATAAAAATTAATGTATCTAGGTTTTTTCATGATTCAAATTTTGACAGTAAATTAATTTTGAAAAATATCAATACATAACTACTTTGATATATTTCCCTCTATTATTTTGCACATGTTGAGAAACTTCATATGCATTAACTATTTTTACCAATAATGAAAAATGGGTTGATATCAAGAGACTAAGGGGAAACTTTATATATAACGGATATTCAAGACAGAAGGGTTAAGTGAATTAAGTATTTTGGTCAGAAATATTATCCTGTTTTTTCAGAATTTTAACAAATTATATTTTGATTGTTTTTAGCTATAAAATGAAAATGTAACTAGTATTGATGATGTTAAATTGAACCACGATTGAAGACCTTATTACAGACTTTTGTCCAACTGCGCGGGGAGTTTGAAAAGACAGGTAACTGCAATGGTATGCAGTAGAATGGTTGAAAGATAGTTCAAATATAGGGGGATGTAACAATTAGGTCGGGAATGTTCACTTACCCGTGGTCACGTTGTTGATGTTTGAAGGCATACTTGTTGTTTCTGTATCTGAATTATTAGTTTTACGAGAAATTGAAAAGCAAAGACGATGAAACCTTTGTAACATGCATTCATCCTACGTCGTTAATCAAATTATCATACATATCTGTAGGATATCGAAATAACTTTCGCGAAGCAAAGATTTGAACTGAAAACTAAATACTAGTGAATATGACAGCTATTCCAGCAAAAATGTAAATCTTCATACTATACGTGTTACATCGAGCGATATACTCCGCGAAACTATAGGCAAATGGTGACTTCTCGGTTGTAATGTTGTTTGAAAAATACTGAATGTTACCGTTCCGTTCAGTGTTTGAACACTTATCTTTTGATCATTAAATGGTTTGAGAAAATACAAATAAATGCTAGTTTAGATGGACGAAATTCACTTACCAGTTGTCACATTGTTGATTTTCGAAGACACACTGGTAATTCTTGTACCTAAAGTTACAGTTTTACGAGTAATTAAAATCAAATAAAATGATACTCCTTATGTCAGATGCATTTATCTTAGGCCACTGATAAAATGATCAACTATATCGTTAAGGGTTTAAACTGATTATTCTTTATCAATGAATATTACTGCTATCCCAGTGAGGATGTATACCTTCACAACATACGTGTTATCTTGAGATATATAATCCATGAAAAGGCATTGAAAAACACCGAATGTACCTGTAACTATTTTCATGTATCAACTTTTGACCGTAAATTGTTTTGGGATAATAGCAATAAACGACTACTTTGATACATTTTCTTCTGTTATTCAGCACATGTAGCAAACTTGATGAGCATTAACTATTTTTCCTCATTTAAGTGATTTGGCCAGTAACAGTACTGCATAGTTTTATTAGTTTATTATCCTTATACAAATTGTTTGTTCAGTAGTCTAACAAAATATTTTTTAGAATATTTTCAGCTTTGAAACCAAATTGTAAATAGTATAAACGATGATCAAATGAACAGCACAAAAGACGATTTATATTACAGACTATCGTCCAACTGCGCTAGGGGTTAGCAAAGAGAGGTAACTGGTAAGGTAGTCAGTAGAAACAGCGAGAAAATCAATTAAATCATGCGAGGGTATTATAAGTAGATGGGAGATGATCACTTACCAGTTGTCACATTGTTGATGCTTGAAGATATACTGGTTGTTTCCGTACCTGAAGTTACAGATATACATGTAGTTAAAACTAAATTAAAATGATACTTCGTATATCAGATGCAGTTTTCTTAGGAGTCCTATCAAATGTTCAAACATATCGTCAAGCTATCGAAATAACTATCGCATGTCAAGTATTTTAACTCGTAATTATTTACCAGTGAATTTACTGCTATTTCAGTGAGGATGTATACCTTTACAACATACGTATAACCTTGATATATATATTCTAGGAAAATGCATGCAAAAATACTGTATGTTCCTGTTACTTTTTACATGAAATAAAGTTTGACAGGAAATAGTTTTACGAAAATATCAATACATAAATACTTTGATATATTTCCATTCTAGTATGAAGCAGAGGTTAAGAAATTTTATGAGCATTAATTATTTTTTACCGATAATATTAAATGAGTTAATACCAAAAGACATAAGGGAGACGTTAGATATAATGGATAGTCATGACGAAGAGTATCATAATGGATGTAACTGTTGTAAGCAAGAAACTGCAAGCATATAAATTACCATTTAACGTATCGTCAGGACATATAAATGTAGCGGCTGATCGAAATTTGAATACATCGGAATATATATCCAGGTAAAATGTTCATTTACATATTGTAACACTGTTTATCAGACTAACTGGTTTTCTCATTTCCCGAATAAAATATTTTGATCAGTTATATTATTCTGATAGTAAGAGTTTGTTCAGTAGTCTAATAAATTGTATTTTAATTTTTTTTTTCAGCTGTCAGATCAAAGTGTAATTAATATTTATGATGATAAATTGAACCGCAAAGGAAGATTATATTAAAGACTATTGTCCAACTGCGTGAAACTTTGATAAGAAAGGTAACTGAAAAAGTCTGCAGTAAAAATAGTGGAAATATATTTTAAACAGTAATGTTCACTTACCCGTTGTCACGTTGTCGATATTTGAAGGCATACTTGTTGTTTCTGTACCTGAATTATTTGTTTTACAAGTCATGAAAAGCAAAATAAAATGATAACATTTGTCAGATGCAATCAAACAAACCGTTATGCAATCGAGATATTTTTCGCATAGGAAAGATTTAAACTGATAATTATATACTAGTGAATGTCACTACTATCCCAGTAAGGATGAATATCGTACTAGTTATCTTGAGATATATATCCCGCGTAAATACAACCAAATGGGGCCTTCTCGGTTGTAATGTTGTTTAAAAAATACTGAATAAATCCGCTCCTTTTGGTTTTGATCACTTATCTTATGATCGATTTTGGTTCGACAAAATACAAATATATGTACCAACTATACAAACTTGTTTAACACAAAATGTAAGATAGGTTAAAACAAAGAGAGTTAAAGGAGAATTAGATATAACGGATGTTAATGACAGGAGAGTTTAATCAGTTCACCAAGGGAGGCAACTGTTATAAGCATTAATAAGGAATTGTAGCATATAACAGATAATAAAATGTATCGTCAGCATACAAACATGTAGCAGCTCATCGAAATTTAGCAAATGTCCACCCACCAATTGTAACATTGTTTGAAGGAATACTGTTTTTCTCCATTCCTTATTAAAGTGATTTGGTCAGTAACAGTTCTGCAATTGTCTTATAAGTTTATTATCCTGATTGTAATGATTGGTTATGTAGTCTAACAGACTATTTTTTAGAATATGTTCAACTTTGAAACCAAATTGTAACTAGTAATGGCGATGATCAATTAAACAGCACAAAAGAGGATTTATATTACAGACTATCGTCCAACTGTATATTACAGGCTATCGTCAAACTGCGCGGGAGCTTAACAAAGAGAGGTAACTGGTAATGTAGTCAGTAGAAACAGAGAAAAAATTAGTTAAATCATGCGAGGGTATTATAAGTAGATGGGAGATGATCACTTACCAGTTGTCACATTGTTGATGTTTGAAGGCATACTGGTTGTTTCTGTAACTGAAGTTTCAGTTGTACATGTAGTTAAAACAAAATGAAAATGATACTCCTTATATAAGATGCATTTTCCCTAGGATTCTGATTAAATGTTTAAACAACTTGTCAAGCTATCGAACTAACTATCACATGTCAAGCATTTAAACTGATAATTATTTACCAGTGAATTTACTGCTTTCCCAGTGAGGATGTATACCTTCACAACATACGTGTTATCTTGAGAATTATACTCCAGGAAAAGGCATTGAAAAAAAACTGAATGTACGTGTCACGTTTTTCATGAATTAACTTTCGACAGTAAATTGTTTTGGGATAACAGCAATACATAACTACTTTGATACATTTTCTTCTATTATTTAGCACATGTTGAGAAGCTTTATGAACATTAACTATTTTTACCGATAATGTAAACTGGGTTAATACCAAGAGACTTAAGGGAGACGTTAGATATAATGGATACTCATGATAGAAGAGTTTGATAATGTAGTGGCTCATCGAAATATAGAATACATCCGAACATATTTCCAGATTAAATCTTCTTTTAACAATTGTAAAATTGTTTATTGGACAAACTAGTTTTCTCAATTCCTGAATTACTTACTAGTAAATATCACTGCTATTCCAGCAAGGATGTTTATCCTCAAGATATATACTCCGCGAAAATACAGGCAAATGGTGCCTTCTCGGTCATACTGGTGTTTGAAAAATGCTGTTCTATAACCTTTCTATTTAGTTTTTAATCACCTGTTAAAAGACAGGTAACTGGAAAGGAAATAGTGGAAAGATAGTTTAAGCATATGTACGATATTATGATATGTAAATGCCACAAGGCAGTGTGTACGTATGTAGTACATGTACATTCTTCTACAAGGTAGTATAAAAACAAACGTATGATATGTACGTTCTTCAAGGCAGTGTGTACAAATACGTATGATATGTACGTTCTTCAAGGCAGTGTGTACTAATACGTATGATATGTACATTCTACAAAGCAGTGTGTACACATACGCATGATATGTACATTATATAATTAAGTGTGTACGAATAGGTATGGTATGTACATTATATAATTAAGTGTGTACGAATACGTATGGTATGTACATTCTTCTACAAGGTAGTGTGTACACATACATGTGTACATATGATATGTATATTCTTCAAGGTAGTGTGTATACGTACGTATGATATGTACGTTCTTCAAGGCAGTGTGTACATGTAGGTATGATATTTACGTTCTTCAAGGCAGTGTGCACACGTAGGGTTGATATTATGATATGTACATTCTACAAGGCAGTGTGTAAAGTGTACGTAGTGCACTGCGAAATATAGACTTACCAGCTGTTACGTTCACTGCAGATTTACTGGTTGATTCTGAACCTGAATAAAGTAAGTGATGTTACGTTAGAAAAAATAAATTGTATGTTTGCTATCAAATCATTGATTCATTAATTATATGTTTCTCATCAACTGATTGATTATTTTCGTTAATTCGTGAATTGTATGATTGTTCTCAATTTATACAATGAGTGATTTTATTTATTCATAAATTGTTCGTTTGTCATTAGTTCATTTATTATTTGTTTGTCAATATTCCTTAATTGCATGGGTTTTTTTTTTCAATAATTCAGTAATGTTATGTTTGTCAATAATTAATTCTACGTTTTCGCTAATCAAGCTATTAGTTTACTTCTGTTATTGATTTATCTATTACATGTTTATCATTAATTCTTTTTTGTTTGCTTGTCAATAATTCGTCAATCGTATATTTGTCATAACCCATTCATTGTATTGTTGTATTTAATGAATAATGATTTGCTCTCTGATAGTTTAACGCTCTTGAATAAAATATAGCTTATAATGCAAGTGGTGAAGTGGTGTTTTATCCATGCCAGTCCAATGACGGTAAAATCAGAAGCCCTACAGTAATTATTAGAGAGACAATTAACTCTATCTGATAACTCGTTCTTTCCATGATCAATATATGTAGTCGTCTGGTGAAGCCACGTTATCTGATGTCACTAGGAGATTTGATATTTGATTGCTAATGTGCAGGTCACAAGGTTAATTAGCCTACTATCCTGGTAACACCTGAACCTGCCAGAAATAATATTGTATCTGAAAGTACCTGTTACAGATACAATAGGATTTCGCCCACTAACCAATTTGAAAATAATTGGATGTCATTTGTAGCAATCTGGGATTTAACCCGTCATGTATGTTTAAAGCATCTGAAAGGTCCCCTGGGTTGTATCATAGCATACTTAGTGTCGCCTCCCGGAGTTATACTACAAGGTTCACTATTTTATCAAAAGATTATTAAATAATGTCGAATGATATTTAATGTTTTTTTTCTGTCGATTATTATCTGCTACAAACATATTTAGCGGAATATTATACAATGTCTTTTCTTATTATTTGCTATGAAATGTTAAGAACAAACAGAAACAGGTAAATTTGTGATGTGAAGGTCAAATTGCATTTAAGTATATTTCTGACAAAAATCATATTACTGTGTCTGTGTTTAGTAGATAAACAAAATAACGAATTCATATATTTTTACGGGTGATTGTATAGCCATCAATAAAGTGTGTAGATTGCAACTCAAGATAACTAGATGAAGCTTTCATCATCACTCACGGTGATGTGTAAAAACAACAAAGACTACCGACATAATAACAAAACCGTAATTACAACTCAAAACAAGTGCAAAATATACATAAAAATATAGATTAGCATGGTAATCCTTAATTGCCCTTGAAAATTAACAAGGAAGGCTAAAGCCGGGAGAGTAAACATGCTCTGCTTCCTAGACGACATCCGTCATAAAAATCTAGGTCGAATTCGGGTTACGTCACATTCTCAATGTTAAATTTGGTGCTGACAATGGAACCATTGGGCGTATCAACAAGCACCGAACATATCTGACTTCCGCAGAAGGAAAAATAATAATATTTCCAAATGAGATCATAATATCGACCACAAAACTTTTCTATTATCTTCATCGACTTGCTACCTTGAAACCTTGTGTTGTTAATTTCTCCTTCAGAAGTCGATCTTTGTCACGAAAATCGTGGTAATGGTCAACAATCCCTTGGATATCGAAACTGTTAACACCGTAGGTAGGGGAAGCATCGATGTTACTATCTACAAATACAATATTAACAAATCCGAAATCGCCACGTTTATCACACAGCTTAGTGGTAAGCTGTCCCTGCTATTACGTTGTTGGTAGATATCGAAGTAAGCGGAAGATGCTTAGGAATCTGAAGTGGCCTTGCTTTCAAGTTCTACAGGGAATATATGATTGATATGCCTATAGATGGAATGGAAGGACATTGAAAGGTCACTTTTACCTGCCCCGATAAGCTCTTCGGTATGATGAGTCTCATATAAAACAAAGTTAAGTGAGAAAACAGCGGGGCAAAGTTCAATGGATATGCCAATAGTCTGTTGTAAATTCAGGTCATCGAACAACTCAATACAGATATTGTCGTTCAGAAATTCAATCATTCTTCCGATTTCATCTTCCGTGTATTTCCGATGGGCCGTTGTCGTTTAATGAAATATGTTCTCGTACATGTATAATCATTACTATGTATACGTACTTTCTTGAAAAAGGAAACTGTTGTCATAAAAGAACGAAGGCATTCTTTAACCTTGGAAAATGGAATAATAGTATATAGCTTAGACACATCAAACGTTTTGATGAAGAATTTTTAGGAGAGGATTTTCAAAATTTATCCAAAGAAAGATTTTTGGAAAGTTTGAAAATCAACATTCCATTAATTCCACTTAAATAGTAAATAGTAGCCTAACTTTATATATTTGGTACACAGTCATAGCTGTTGTATCTTTGTATGCGACACTAAGGGCATTACACAGGCCCCGTGGACCTTTTGGATTTTAAACACATTTCACAAGTCATCTTTTAGGCTGCTACAAATTATCCTAGTAATGATCAAATTGATTGGTGAGTAAAATATGTGTTCATATAATAGAACTAACATAGAACAGCTGGTAGGCATCTGTCGTCAACCGGTTTCTAAAATACAAAATAACAACTTTATCAAGTACATAACTGTTCCAAAAAAGTTTCCTCTTGAATTGTTTAGATTTGCATTATGAATGTGATGGGAATTCGCCATTCATAATAAATAAGCAGACAAGATTTTTAGTATCCTCACAATACAAAAGCTACTGAAGTGTTAGAACATGCAATGATAAAAAAATCGAAATTGCTCTTTGGCGTGAAATATTGGTATATAAATATAAATATTAGTCCAGTGAAGCCTTAATTAATCCATTATCGTAGACTCACACAAGTGTGACAGCAATATCAGTAACTTAAGCAATATATAAAACATGTGATAATGTCGTCGTGGAGAAAGCATACATTATGCTGTATCATACCTATTCAGTCGTAATGCTATATTATGAAAATAATTTGATACCCTTTCATACCATAAATAATTGATTAGGACAATTATATCTGCCAGACACGAGCTACCGATATAGCGTATTTAATTACAACAGAACAAATGTACGCATATCTATAATAGATTAACACTTGAAATAAATCGATAATTACGTGAACGTGCGAGTTGCAATGAATCGATTCCTAAATGCGTATTACTCATTAAATTCAGAGATGTTTATTAACTTTTAAACAATATTATGATCAGTTAAATTATCCATTAAACGCCGGAGGTGTTAATTAATTGGTGAGTAATATTATGCTTGGTTAAATTATCCATTAAATGTCCCATGTGCTGTTGAAATGGTGAGTAATAGTATAATTAGTTAACTATCCATTAAATGTCTGAGGAATTGATTAACTGGTGAATAATATTATGCTTGGTTAAATTATACATTAAATGTCGGAGGAATTGATTAACTGGTGAGTAATATTATAATTGGTTAAATTATACATTAAATGTCGGAGGAGTTGATTAACTCGTGAGTAATATTATAATTGGTTAAATTATACATTAAATGTCAGAGGAATTGTTTAACTGGTGAGTAATATTATAATTGGTTAAATTATACATTAAATGTCAGAGGAATTGATTAACTGGTGAATAATATTATGCTTGGTTAAATTATACATTAAATGTCTGAGGAATTGATTAACTGGTGAATAATATTATGCTTGGTTTAATTTTACATTAAATGTCAGAAGAATTGATTAACTGGTGAATAATATTATGCTTGGTTAAATTATCCTTAAAATGTTACAGGTGATGTTTAACTGGTGAGTAATATTATAATTTGTTAAATTCTCCATTAAATGTCAGAGGAATTGATTAACTGGTGAATAATATTATGCTTGGTTAAATTATACATTAAATGTCAGAGGAATTGATTAACTGGTGAATAATATTATGCTTAGTTAAATTATCCTTAAACTGTCACAGGTGATGTTTAACTGGTGAGTAATATTATAATTGGTTAATTCTCCATTAAATGTCAGGGGGCTAATTTACTATTAAGAAATATTATGATGAGTAAAACCATCCCTTAAATGTCAAGGTGTTGAGCAACTTTTGAATAAAATATGATTCGTTAATAGAGTGGTATAGAGTATTTTGACGACATTATGCTCGACATTGACGGACAGCGATCAATGTTGTAGTTTCATTACAGTTATGGACATTTTATAATTGCAACTAATAAGACAAATGGTTAAATTAAATTTGAAATGCTGTAATACTGAAACTTGATACACCTTGTCATGTTGGCATCATTTCCGGTTTTCCCTTTTTACTGGTTGTATAGATTCCCATAATGCCCTCGTGAATGTTGGATGATGATTAAATGCAATTTATTTTCACATCCTATCTAGACAAATAAAAGGTTCGCAAAATATTTATATTTGTGTAAGTCTAGTGCGTTTTGTGTTAGTCTGGTGCATGTTGTGTTAGTCTGGTGCATGTTGTGTTTGCATGGTGCATGTTGTGTTAGTCTGGTACATGTTGTGTTAGTCTGGTGCCTATTGTGCTAGCCTGGTGCACGTTGTGTTTGTGTGGTGCCTATTGTGCTAGCCTGGTGCGTGTTGTGTTTGTGTGGTGCCTATTGTGCTAGCCTGGTGCGTGTTGTGTTTGTGTGGTGCCTATTGTGCTAGCCTGGTGCGTGTTGTGTTTGTGTGGTGCCTATTGTGCTAGCCTGGTGCGTGTTGTGTTAGCCTGGTGCATGTTATGCTAGTCTGGTGCATGTTGTGTTTGCATGGTACATGTTATGCTAGTCTGGTGCATGTTGTGTTTGCATGGTACATGTTGTGTTAGCCTTGTGCATGTTGTGCTAGCCTGGTGCGTGTTGTGTTTGACTGGTGCATGTTGTGTTTGCTTGGTACATGTTGTGTTAGTCTGGTGCATGTTGTGTTAGCCTGGTGCTTGTTATGCTAGTCTGGTGCATGTTGTGTTAGCCTGGTGCATGTTATGCTAGTCTGGTGCATGTTGTGTTAGTCTGGTGCATGTTGTGTTAGTCTGGTGCATGTTATGCTAGTCTGGTGCATGTTGTGTTAGTCTGGTGCATGTTGTGTTAGTCTGGTGCCTGTTGTGTAAGCCTGATGCTTATTGTGTTAGCCTTGTTCGTGTTGTGTTAGTCTGGTACATGTTGTGGTAGCCTGGTACATGTTGTGTTAGCCTGGTGCATGTTAGCTAGTCTGGTGCATGTTGTGTTTACATGGTGCATGTTGTGTTAGTCTGGTGCCTGTTGTGTAAGCCTGATGCTTATTGTGCTAGCCTTGTTCGTGTTGTGTTAGTCTGGTACATGTTGTGGTAGCCTGGTGCATATTGTGTTTGCGTGGTGCATGTTGTGTTTGCTTGGTACATGTTGTGTTAGCCTTGTGCATGTTGTGCTAGCCTGGTGCGTGTTGTGTTTGACTGGTGCATGTTGTGTTAGTCTGGTGCATGTTGTGTTAGCCTGGTGCATGTTATGGTAGTCTGGTGCATGTTGTGTTTGCATGGTACATGTTGTGTTAGCCTTGTGCATGTTGTGCTAGCCTGGTGCATGTTGTGTTTGACTGGTGCATGTTGTGTTTGCTTGGTACATGTTGTGTTAGTCTGGTGCATGTTGTGTTAGTCTGGTGCATGTTGTGTTAGCCTGGTGCATGTTATGGTAGTCTGGTGCATGTTGTGTTTGCCTGGTGCATGTTATGGTAGTCTGGTGCATGTTGTATTAGCCTGGTGCATGTTATGCTAGTCTGGTGCATGTTGTGTTTGCATGGTACATGTTGTGTTAGCCTGGTGCATGTTGTGCTAGCCTGGTGCATGTTGTGTTAGTCTGGTAAATGTGTTTGCATGGTGCGTGTTGTGTTTACATGGTGCATGTTATGTTAGCCTGGTGCATGTTGTGTTAGCCTGGTGCGTGTTGTGTTTGCATGGTGCATGTTGTGCTAGTCTGGTGCATGTTGTGTTAGCCTGGTGCATGTTGTGTTAGCCTGGTGCATGTTGTGTTTGCCTGCTGCATGTTGTATTAGCCTGGTGCATGTTGTGCTAGTCTGGTGCATGTTGTGTTTGCATCGTGCATGTTGTGTTAGCCTGGTGCATGTTGTGTTTGCCTGCTGCATGTTGTGTTAGCCTGGTGCATGTTGTGTTTGCCTGGTGCGTGTTGTGTTTGCCTGGTGCGTGTTGTGTTTGCCTGATGCGTGTTGTGTTTGCCTGGTGCGAGTTGTGTTTGCCTGGTGCGTGTTGTGTTTGCCTGGTGCGTGTTGTGTTTGCCTGGTGCGTGTTGTGTTTTCCTGGTGCATGTTAAGAGATTGTGACTCGTTTGTTACAGTAGGTTGACTCGCAAGGGGCAAACAGAACAGTATTGCTGTTACAAGATCATTCATTCATTCAGTCAAATTGAAATAATGTCTGATATTCTGTTCTGAAAATCTTCAGAATATTTACTTACATTTAATGCGAAGCAACAAAGATGCGGTACAATAGGTTTGTCATTATAACTCTGTCCTCTATTGGTTAGTGACTGCCATGTACAATAGGTTTGTCATTATAACTATGTCCTCTATTGGTTAGTGACTGCCATGTACAATAGGTTTGTCATTATAACTCTGTCCTCTATTGGTAAGTAACTGCCATGTACAATAGGTTTGTCATTATAACTCTGTCCTATATTGGTAAGTAACTGCCATGTACAATAGGTTTGCCATTATAACTTTGTCCTCTATTGGTAAGTAACTGCCATGTACAATAGGTTAGCCATTATAACTCTGTCCTCTATTGGTAAATAACTGCCGTGGACAATAGGTTTGCCATTATAACTCTGTCCTCTAGTTGGTTATTTACTGCCATGTACAATAGGTTTGTCATTATAACTCTGTCCTCTATTGTTAAGTAACTGCCATGTACAATAGGTTTGTCATTATAACTCTGTCCTCTATTGTTAAGTAACTGTCATGTACAATATGTTTGCCATTATAACTCTGTCCTTTATTGGTAAGTGACTGTCATGTACGATATATTTGTTATTATAACTCTGTCCTCTATTGGTTAGTGACTGTCATGTACAATAGGTTTGCCATTATAACTCTGTCCTCTATTGGTAAGTAACGGACATGTACAATAGGTTTGTCATTATAACTCTGTCCTCTAGTTGGTTAGTGACTGCCATGTACAATAGGTTTGCCATTATAACTCTGTCCTCAATTGGTAAGTTACTGCCATGTACAATAGGTTTGTCATTATAACTCTGTCCTCTATTGGTAAATAACAGCCGTTTACAATAGGTTTGCAATTATAACTCTGTCCTCTAGTTGGGTAGTGACTGCCATGTACAATATGTTTGCCATTATAACTCTGTCCTCTATTGGTAAGTAACTGCCATGTAAAATAGAGATTTCATTATAACTCTGTCCTCTATTGGTTAGTTACTGCCATGTACAATATGTTTGGCTGAATAACTCTGTCCTCTATTGGTAAGTAACTGCCATGTACAATAGGTTTGTCATTATAACCATGTCCTCTATTGGTAAGTGACTGCCATGTACAATATGTTTGCCATTATAACTCCTGTCCTCTATTGGTACGTAACTGCCATGTACAATACGTTTGCCATTATAACCCTGTCCTCTAGTTGGTTATTTACTGCCATGTACAATAGGTTTGTCATTATAACTCTGTCCTCTATTGGTAAGTAACTGCCATGTACAATAGGTTTGTCATTATACCTCTGTCCTCTAGTTGGTTAGTGACTGCCATGTACAATATGTTTGCCATTATAACTCTGACCTCTAATGGTAAGTAACTGCCGTGTACAATAGGTTTGTCATTATAACTCTGTCCTCTATTGGTAAGTGACTGTCATGTACAATATGTTTATTATTATAACTCTGTCCTCTATTGGTTAGTGACTGTCATGTACAATAGGTTTGTCATTATAACTCTGTCCTCTATTAGTTAGTGACTGCCATGTACAATAGATTTGTCATTATAACTTTGTCCTCTATTGGTAAGTAACTACCGTGTACAATATGTTTGCCATTATAACTCTGACCTCTAATGGTAAGTAACTGCCGTGTACAATAGGTTTGTCATTATAACTCTGTCCTCTATTGGTAAGTAACTGTCATGTACAATATATTTGCCATTATAACTCTGTCCTCTATTGGTAAGTAACTGCCATGTACAATAGGTTTTTCATTATAACTCTGTCCTCTGTTGGTAAGTAACTGCCATGTGTAATATGTGTGTCATGATAACTCTGTCCTCTATTGGTACGTAACTGCCATGCACAATAGGTTTGTCATTATAACTCTGTCCTATATTGGTAAGTAACTGCCATGTAAAATAGAGATTTCATTATAACTCTGCACTCTATTGGTTAGTTACTGCCATGTACATGTAAAATATGTTTGCCATTATAACTCTGTCCTCTATTGGTAAGTAACTGCCATGTACAATAGGTTTGTCATTATAACCCTCTCCTCTATTGGTAAGTGACTGCCATGTACAATATGTTTGCCATTATAACTCTGTCCTCTATTGGTACGTAACTGCCATGTACAATATGTTTGCCATTATAACCCTGTCCTCTAGTTGGTTATTTACTGTCATGTACAATAGGTTTGCCATTATAACTCTGTCCTCTATTGGTAAGTAACTGACATGTACAATAGGTTTGTCATTATAACTCTGTCCTCTAGTTGGTTAGTGACTGCCATGTACAATAGGTTTGCCATTATAACTCTGTCCTCAATTGGTAAGTTACTGCCATGTACAATAGGTTTGTCATTATAACTCTGTCCTCTATTGGTAAATAACAGCCGTTTACAATAGGTTTGCAATTATAACTCTGTCCTCTAGTTGGGTAGTGACTGCCATGTACAATATGTTTGCCATTATAACTCTGTCCTCTATTGGTAAGTAACTGCCATGTAAAATAGAGATTTCATTATAACTCTGTCCTCTATTGGTTAGTTACTGCCATGTACAATATGTTTGGCTGAATAACTCTGTCCTCTATTGGTAAGTAACTGCCATGTACAATAGGTTTGTCATTATAACCCTGTCCTCTATTGGTAAGTGACTGCCATGTACAATATGTTTGCCATTATAACTCCTGTCCTCTATTGGTACGTAACTGCCATGTACAATACGTTTGCCATTATAACCCTGTCCTCTAGTTGGTTATTTACTGCCATGTACAATAGGTTTGTCATTATAACTCTGTCCTCTATTGGTAAGTAACTGCCATGTACAATAGGTTTGTCATTATACCTCTGTCCTCTAGTTGGTTAGTGACTGCCATGTACAATATGTTTGCCATTATAACTCTGACCTCTAATGGTAAGTAACTGCCGTGTACAATAGGTTTGTCATTATAACTCTGTCCTCTATTGGTAAGTGACTGTCATGTACAATATGTTTATTATTATAACTCTGTCCTCTATTGGTTAGTGACTGTCATGTACAATAGGTTTGTCATTATAACTCTGTCCTCTATTAGTTAGTGACTGCCATGTACAATAGATTTGTCATTATAACTCTGTCCTCTATTGGTAAGTAACTACCGTGTACAATATGTTTGCCATTATAACTTTGTCCTCTATTGGTAAGTAACTACCGTGTACAATATGTTTGCCATTATAACTCTGACCTCTAATGGTAAGTAACTGCCGTGTACAATAGGTTTGTCATTATAACTCTGTCCTCTATTGGTAAGTAACTGTCATGTACAATATATTTGCCATTATAACTCTGTCCTCTATTGGTAAGTAACTGCCATGTACAATAGGTTTTTCATTATAACTCTGTCCTCTGTTGGTAAGTAACTGCCATGTGTAATATGTGTGTCATGATAACTCTGTCCTCTATTGGTAAGTAACTGCCATGCACAATAGGTTTGTCATTATAACTCTGTCCTATATTGGTAAGTAACTGCCATGTAAAATAGAGATTTCATTATAACTCTGCACTCTATTGGTTAGTTACTGCCATGTACATGTAAAATATGTTTGCCATTATAACTCTGTCCTCTATTGGTAAGTAACTGCCATGTACAATAGGTTTGTCATTATAACCCTCTCCTCTATTGGTAAGTGACTGCCATGTACAATATGTTTGCCATTATAACTCTGTCCTCTATTGGTACGTAACTGCCATGTACAATATGTTTGCCATTATAACCCTGTCCTCTAGTTGGTTATTTACTGCCATGTACAATAGGTTTGAAATTATAACTCTGTCCTCTATTGGTAAGTAACTGCCATGTACAATAGGTTTGTCATTATACCTCTGTCCTCTAGTTGGTTAGTGACTGCCATGTACAATATGTTTGTTATTATAACTCTGTCCTCTATTGGTAAGTGACTGTCATGTACAATATGTTTGTTATTATAACTCTGTCCTCTATTGGTTAGTGACTGTCATGTACAATAGGTTTGTCATTATAACTCTGTCCTCTATTGGTTAGTGACTGCCATTTACAATAGATTTGTCATTATAACTCTGTCCTCTATTGGTAAGTAACTACCGTGAACAATAGGTTTGTCATTATACCTCTGTCCTCTATTGGTAAGTAACTACCGTGTACAATAGGTTTGTCATTATACCTCTGTCCTCTATTGGTTAGTGACTGCCATGTACATAGGTTTGTCATTATAACTCTGTCCTCTATTGGTTAGTGACTGCCATGTACAATAGGTTTGTCATTATAACTCTGTCCTCTATTGGTTAGTGACTGCCATGTACAATAGGTTTTTCATTATAACTCTGTCCTCTATTGGTAAGTAACTGCCGTGTATAATAGGTTTGCCATTATAACTCTGTCCTCTAGTTGGGTAGTGACTGCCATGTACAATATGTTTGCCATTATAACTCTGTCCTCTATTGGTAAGTAACTGCCATGTGTAATATGTGTGTCATTATACCTCTGTCCTCTATTGGTAAGTGACTGTCATGTACAATATGTTTGTCATTATAACCCTGTCCTCTATTGGTAAGTGACTGCCATGTACAATATGTTTGCCATTATAACTCTGTCCTCTAGTTGGTTATTTACTGCCATGTACAATAGGTTTGTCATTATAACTCTGTCCTCTATTGGTAAGTAACTACCGTGTACAATATGTTTGCCATTTTAACTCTGTCCTATATTGGTAAGTAACTGCCATGTACAATATGTTTGTCATTATAACTCTGTCCTATAGTTGGGTAGTGACCGCCATGTACAATAGGTTTGCCATTATAACTCTGTCCTCTATTGGTACGTAACTGCCATGTACAATATGTTTGCCATTATAACCCTGTCCTCTAGTTGGTTATTTACTGCCATGTACAATAGGTTTGACATTATAACTCTGTCCTCTATTGGTAAGTAACTGCCATGTACAATAGGTTTGTCATTATACCTCTGTCCTCTAGTTGGTTAGTGACTGCCATGTACAATATGTTTGTTATTATAACTCTGTCCTCTATTGGTAAGTGACTGTCATGTACAATATGTTTGTTATTATAACTCTGTCCTCTATTGGTTAGTGACTGTCATGTACAATAGGTTTGTCATTATAACTCTGTCCTCTATTGGTTAGTGACTGCCATTTACAATAGATTTGTCATTATAACTCTGTCCTCTATTGGTAAGTAACTACCGTGAACAATAGGTTTGTCATTATACCTCTGTCCTCTATTGGTAAGTAACTACCGTGTACAATAGGTTTGTCATTATACCTCTGTCCTCTATTGGTTAGTGACTGCCATGTACATAGGTTTGTCATTATAACTCTGTCCTCTATTGGTTAGTGACTGCCATGTACAATAGGTTTGTCATTATAACTCTGTCCTCTATTGGTTAGTGACTGCCATGTACAATAGGTTTGTCATTATAACTCTGTCCTCTATTGGTAAGTAACTGCCGTGTATAATAGGTTTGCCATTATAACTCTGTCCTCTAGTTGGGTAGTGACTGCCATGTACAATATGTTTGCCATTATAACTCTGTCCTCTATTGGTAAGTAACTGCCATGTGTAATATGTGTGTCATTATACCTCTGTCCTCTATTGGTAAGTGACTGTCATGTACAATATGTTTGTCATTATAACCCTGTCCTCTATTGGTAAGTGACTGCCATGTACAATATGTTTGCCATTATAACTCTGTCCTCTAGTTGGTTATTTACTGCCATGTACAATAGGTTTGTCATTATAACTCTGTCCTCTATTGGTAAGTAACTACCGTGTACAATATGTTTGCCATTTTAACTCTGTCCTATATTGGTAAGTAACTGCCATGTACAATATGTTTGTCATTATAACTCTGTCCTATAGTTGGGTAGTGACCGCCATGTACAATAGGTTTGCCATTATACCTCTGTCCTCTAGTTGGTTAGTGACTGCCATGTACAATATGTTTGTTATTATAACTCTGTCCTCTATTGGTAAGTGACTGTCATGTACAATATGTTTGTTATTATAACTCTGTCCTGTATTGGTAAGTTACTGCCATGTACAATAGGTTTGTCATTATAACTCTGTCCTGTATTGGTAAATAACTGCCGTTTACAATAGGTTTGCAATTATAACTCTGTCCTCTATTGGTAAGTAACTACCGTGTACAATATGTTTGCCATTTTAACTCTGTCCTATATTGGTAAGTAACTGCCATGTACAATATGTTTGTCATTATAACTCTGTCCTATAGTTGGGTAGTGACCGCCATGTACAATAGGTTTGCCATTATAACTCTGTCCTCTATTGGTACGTAACTGCCATGTACAATATGTTTGCCATTATAACCCTGTCCTCTAGTTGGTTATTTACTGCCATGTACAATAGGTTTGACATTATAACTCTGTCCTCTATTGGTAAGTAACTGCCATGTACAATAGGTTTGTCATTATACCTCTGTCCTCTAGTTGGTTAGTGACTGCCATGTACAATATGTTTGTTATTATAACTCTGTCCTCTATTGGTAAGTGACTGTCATGTACAATATGTTTGTTATTATAACTCTGTCCTCTATTGGTTAGTGACTGTCATGTACAATAGGTTTGTCATTATAACTCTGTCCTCTATTGGTTAGTGACTGCCATTTACAATAGATTTGTCATTATAACTCTGTCCTCTATTGGTAAGTAACTACCGTGAACAATAGGTTTGTCATTATACCTCTGTCCTCTATTGGTAAGTAACTACCGTGTACAATAGGTTTGTCATTATACCTCTGTCCTCTATTGGTTAGTGACTGCCATGTACATAGGTTTGTCATTATAACTCTGTCCTCTATTGGTTAGTGACTGCCATGTACAATAGGTTTGTCATTATAACTCTGTCCTCTATTGGTAAGTGACTGTCATGTACAATATGTTTGTTATTATAACTCTGTCCTCTATTGGTTAGTGACTGCCATGTACAATAGGTTTGTCATTATAACTCTGTCCTCTATTGGTAAGTGACTGCCATGTACAATAGGTTTGTCATAATAACTCTGTCCTCTATTGGTAAGTAACTGCCGTGTATAATAGGTTTGCCATTATAACTCTGTCCTCTAGTTGGGTAGTGACTGCCATGTACAATATGTTTGCCATTATAACTCTGTCCTTTATTGGTAAGTAACTGCCATGTGTAATATGTGTGTCATTATACCTCTGTCCTCTATTGGTAAGTGACTGTCATGTACAATATGTTTGTCATTATAACCCTGTCCTCTATTGGTAAGTGACTGCCATGTACAATATGTTTGCCATTATAACTCTGTCCTCTAGTTGGTTATTTACTGCCATGTACAATAGGTTTGTCATTATAACTCTGTCCTCTATTGGTAAGTAACTACCGTGTACAATATGTTTGCCATTTTAACTCTGTCCTATATTGGTAAGTAACTGCCATGTACAATATGTTTGTCATTATAACTCTGTCCTATAGTTGGGTAGTGACCGCCATGTACAATAGGTTTGCCATTATAACTCTGTCCTGTATTGGTAAGTTACTGCCATGTACAATAGGTTTGTCATTATAACTCTGTCCTGTATTGGTAAATAACTGCCGTTTACAATAGGTTTGCAATTATAACTCTGTCCTATAGTTGGGTAGTGACTGCCATGTACAATATGTTTGCCATTATAACTCTGTCCTCTATTGGTAAGTAACTGCCATGTAAAATAGAGATTTCATTAAACTCTGTCCTCTATTGGTTAGTTACTGCCATGTACAATATGTTTGGCATGATAACTCTGTCCTCTATTGGTAAGTAACTGCCATGTACAATATGTTTGTTATTATAACCCTGTCCTCTATTGGTAAATGACTGCCATGTACAATATGTTTCCCATTATAACTCTGTCCTCTTTTGGTACGTAACTGCCATGTACAATACGTTTGCCATTAAAAACCTGTCCTCTAGTTGGTTATTTACTGCCATGTACAATTGGTTTGTCATTATAACTCTGTCCTCTATTGGTAAGTAACTGCCATGTACAATAGGGTTGTCATTATACCTCTGTCCTCTAGTTGGTTAGTGACTGCCATGTACAATAGGTTTTTCATTATAACTCTGTCCTCTATTGGTAAATAACTGCCATGTACAATAGGTTTGTCATTATAACTCTGTCCTATATTGGTAAGTAACTGCCATGTACAATAGGTTTGCCATTATAACTCTGTCCTGTATTGGTAAGTTACTGCCATCTACAATAGGTTTGTCATTATAACTCTGTCCTCTATTGGTAAATAACTGCCGTTTACAATAGGTTTGCCATTATAACTCTTCCCTCTAGTTGGGTAGTGACTGCCATGTACAATATGTTTGCCATTATAACTCTGTCCTCTATTGGTAAGTAACTGCCATGTAAAATAGAGATTTCATTATAACTCTGTCCTCTATTGGTTAGTTACTGCCATGTACAATATGTTTGGCATGATAACTCTGTCCTCTATTGGTAAGTAACTGCCATGTACAATAGGTTTGTCATTATAACCCTGTCCTCTATTGGTAAGTGACTGCCATGTACAATATGTTTGCCATTATATCTCTGTCCTCTATTGGTACGTAACTGCCATGTACAATACGTTTGCCATTAAAAACCTATCCTCTAGTTGGTTATTTACTGCCATGTACAATTGGTTTGTCATTATAACTCTGTCCTCTATTGGTAAGTAACTGCCATGTACAATAGGTTTGTCATTATACCTCTGTCCTCTAGTTGGTTAGTGACTGCCATGTACAATATGTTTGCCATTATAACTCTGACCTCTAATGGTAAGTAACTGCCGTGTACAATAGGTTTGTCATTATAACTCTGTCCTCTATTGGTAAGTGACTGTCATGTACAATATGTTTGTTATTATAACTCTGTCCTCTATTGGTTAGTGACCGTCATGTACGATATATTTGTCATTATAACTCTGTCCTCTATTGGTTAGTGACGTCATGTACAATAGGTTTGTCATTATAAACGTGTCCTCTATTGGTTAGTGACTGCCATGTACAATAGGTTTGTCATTATAACTCTGTCCTCAATTGGTAAGTAACTGCCGTGTACAATAGGTTTGTCATTATAACTCTGTCCTCTATTGGCAAGTGACTGTCATGTACTATATGTCTGTCATTATAACTCTGTCCTCTATTGGTTAGTGACTGCCATGTACAATAGGTTTTTCATTATAACTCTGTCCTCTATTGGTTAGTGACTGCCATGTACAATAGGTTTGTCATTATAACTCTGTCCTATATTGGCAAGTGACTGTCATGTACAATATGTTTGTCATTATAACTCTGTCCTATATTGGTAAGTAACTGCCATGTACAATAGGTTTGCCATTATAACTCTGTCCTCTAGTTGGTTAGTGACTGTCATGAACAATATGTTTGCCATTATAACTCTGTCCTCTATTGGTAAGTAACTGCCAAGTACAATAGGTTTGTCAAATAACTATGTCCTCTATTGGTAAGTAACTAGCGTGTACAATAGGTTTGTCATTATAACTCTGTCCTCTATTGGTAAGTGACCGTCATGTACAATATGTTTGCCATTATAACCCTGTCCTCTAGTTGGTTATTTACTGCCATGTACAACAGGTTTGCCATTATAACTCTGTCCTCTATTGGTAAGTGACTGTCATGTACAATAGGTTTGTCATTTTAACTCTGTCCTCTATTGGTTAGTGACTGCCATGTACATAGGTTTGTCATTATAACTCTGTCCTCTATTGGTAAGTAACTGACGTGTACAATAGGTTTGTCATTATAACTCTGTCCTCTATTGGTAAGTGACTGTCATGTACAATATGTTTGTCATTATAACTCGGTCCTCTATTGGTTAGTGACTGCCATGTACATAGGTTTGTCATTATAACTCTGTCCTCTATTGGTTAATGACTGCCATGTACAATAGGTTTGTCATTATAACTCTGACCTCTATTGGTAAGTAACTGCCATGTACAATAGGTTTGTCATTATAACTCTGTCCTATATTGGTAAGTAACTGCCATGTACAATAGGTTTGCCATTATAACTCTGTCCTCTTTTGGTAAGTAACTGCCATGTACAATAGGTTAGCCATTATATCTCTGTCCTCTATAGGTAAATAACTGCCGTGGACAATAGGTTTGCCATTATAACTCTGTCCTCTAGTTGGTTATTTACTGCCATGTACAATAGGTTTGTCATTATAACTCTGTCCTCTATTGGTAAGTAACTGCCATGTGCAATAGGTTTGTCATTATAACTCTGTCCTTTATTTGTAAGTGACTGTCATGTACGATATATTTGTTATTATAAGTCTGTCCTCTATTGGTTAGTGACTGTCATGTACAATAGGTTTGTCATTATAACTCTGTCCTCTATTGGTTAGTGACTGCCATGTACAATAGGTTTGTCATTATAACTCTGTCCTCTATTGGTAAATAACTGCCATGTACAATAGGTTTGCCATTATAAACTGTCCTCTGTTGGTAAGTAACTGCCATGTGTAATTTGTTTGTCATTATAACTCTGTCCTTTATTGGTACGTAACTGCCATGTACAATACGTTTGCCATTAAAAACCTGTCCTCTAGTTGGTTATTTACTGCCATGTACAATTGGTTTGTCATTATAACTCTGTCCTCTATTGTTAAGTAACTGCCATGTACAATAGGTTTGTCATTATACCTCTGTCCTCTAGTTGGTTAGTGACTGCCATGTACAATATGCTTGCCATTATAACTCTGACCTCTAATGGTAAGTAACTGCCGTGTACAATAGATTTGTCATTATAACTCTGTCCTCTATTGGTTAGTGACTGTCATGTACAATAGGTTTGTCATTATAACTCTGTCCTCTATTAGTAAGTGACTGCCATGTACAATAGATTCGTCATTATAACTCTGTCCTTTATTGGTAAGTAACTACCGTGTACAATAGGTTTGTCATTATACCTCTGTCCTCTATTGGTTAGTGACTGCCATGTACAATAGGTTTGTCATTATAACTCTGTCCTCTATTGGTTAGTGACTGCCATGTACAATAGGTTTGTCATAATAACTCTGTCCTCTATTGGTAAGTAACTGCCGTGTACAATAGGTTTGTCATTATAACTCTGTCCTCTATTGGCAAGTGACTGTCATGTACAATATGTTTGTCATTATAACTCTGTCCTCTATTGGTTAGTGACTGCCATGTACAATAGGTTTGTCATTATAACTCTGTCCTCTATTGGTTAGTGACTGCCATGTACAATATATTTGTCATTATAACTCTGTCCTCTATTGGTTAGTGACTGCCATGTACATAGGTTTGTCATTATAACTATGTCCTCTATTGGTTAGTGACTGCCATGTACAATAGGTTTGTCATTATAACTCTGTCCTCTATTGGTAAGTAACTGCCATGTACAATAGGTTTGTCATTATAACTCTGTCCTCTATTGGTTAGTGACTGTCATGTACAATAGGTTTGTCATTATAACTCTGTCCTCTATTGGTAAGTAACTGCCATGTACAATAGGTTTGTCATTATAACTCTGTCCTCTATTGGTAAGTAACTGCCATGTACAATAGGTTTGCCATTATAAACTGTCCTCTGTTGGTAAGTAACTGCCATGTGTAATATGTTTGTCATTATAACTCTGTGCTCTATTGGTAAGTAACTGCCATGTACAATAGGTTTGTCATTATAACTCTGTCCTCTATTGGTTAGTGACTGTCATGTACAATAGGTTTGTCATTATAACTCTGTCCTCTATTGGTAAGTAACTGCCATGTACAATAGGTTTGTCATTATAACTCTGTCCTCTATTGGTAAGTAACTGCCATGTACAATAGGTTTGCCATTATAAACTGTCCTCTGTTGGTAAGTAACTGCCATGTGTAATTTGTTTGTCATTATAACTCTGTCCTTTATTGGTAAGTGACTGTCATGTACGATATATTTGTTATTATAACTCTGTCCTCTATTGGTTAGTGACTGTCATGTACAATAGGTTTGTCATTATAACCCTGTCCTCTATTGGTAAGTGACTGCCATGTACAATATGTTTGCCATTATATCTCTGTCCTCTATTGGTACGTAACTGCCATGTACAATACGTTTGCCATTAAAAACCTGTCCTCTAGTTGGTTATTTACTGCCATGTACAATTGGTTTGTCATTATAACTCTGTCCTCTATTGGTAAGTAACTACCATGTACAATAGGTTTGTCATTATACCTCTGTCCTCTAGTTGGTTAGTGACTGCCATGTACAATATGTTTGCCATTATAACTCTGACCTCTAATGGTAAGTAACTGCCCTGTACAATAGGTTTGTCATTATAACTCTGTCCTCTATTGGTTAGTGACTGCCATGTACAATAGATTTGTCATTATAACTCTGTCCTCTATTGGTTAGTGACTGCCATGTACATAGGTTTGTGATTATAACTCTGTCCTCTATTGATTAGTGACTGCCATGAACAATATGTTTGCCATTATAACTCTGTCCTCTATTGGTAAGTAACTGCCATGTACAATAGGTTTGTCATTATAACTATGTCCTCTATTGGTAAGTAACTACCGTGTACAATAGGTTTGTCATTATAACTCTGTCCTCTATTGGTAAGTGACTGTCATGTACAATATGTTTGTCAAATATAACTCTGTCCTCTATTGGTAAGTAACTGCCGTGTACAATAGGTTTGTCATTATACCTCTGTCCTCTATTGGTAAGTGACTGCCATGTACATAGGTTTGTCATTATAACTCTGTCCTCTATTGGTAAGTAACTGCCGTGGACAATAGGTTTGTCATTATAACTATGTCCTCTATTGGTTAGTGACTGCCATGTACAATATGTTTGTCATTATAACTCTGCCCTCTATTGGTAAGTAACTGCCGTGTACAATAGGTTTGTCATTATAACTATGTCCTCTATTGGTTAGTGACTGCCATGTACAATAGGTTTGTCATTATAACTCTGTCCTCTATTGGTAAGTAACTGCCATGTACAATAGGTTTGCCATTATAACTCTGTCCTGTATTGGTAAGTTACTGCCATGTACAATAGGTTTGTCATTATAACTCTGTCCTCTATTGGTAAATAACTGCCGTTTACAATAGGTTTGCCATTATAACTCTTCCCTCTAGTTGGGTAGTGACTGCCATGTACAATATGTTTGCCATTATAACTCTGTCCTCTATTGGTAAGTAACTGCCATGTAAAATAGAGATTTCATGATAACTCTGTCCTCTATTGGTAAGTAACTGCCATGTACAATAGGTTTGTCATTATAACCCTGTCCTCTATTGGTAAGTGACTGCCATGTACAATATGTTTGCCATTATATCTCTGTCCTCTATTGGTACGTAACTGCCATGTACAATACGTTTGCCATTAAAAACCTATCCTCTAGTTGGTTATTTACTGCCATGTACAATTGGTTTGTCATTATAACTCTGTCCTCTATTGGTAAGTAACTGCCATGTACAATAGGTTTGTCATTATACCTCTGTCCTCTAGTTGGTTAGTGACTGCCATGTACAATATGTTTGCCATTATAACTCTGACCTCTAATGGTAAGTAACTGCCGTGTACAATAGGTTTGTCATTATAACTCTGTCCTCTATTGGTAAGTAACTGCCATGTACAATAGGTTTGTCATTATAACTATGTCCTCTATTGGTAAGTAACTACCGTGTACAATAGGTTTGTCATTATAACTCTGTCCTCTATTGGTAAGTGACTGTCATGTACAATATGTTTGTCAAATATAACTCTGTCCTCTATTGGTAAGTAACTGCCGTGTACAATAGGTTTGTCATTATACCTCTGTCCTCTATTGGTAAGTGACTGCCATGTACATAGGTTTGTCATTATAACTCTGTCCTCTATTGGTAAGTAACTGCCGTGGACAATAGGTTTGTCATTATAACTATGTCCTCTATTGGTTAGTGACTGCCATGTACAATATGTTTGTCATTATAACTCTGCCCTCTATTGGTAAGTAACTGCCGTGTACAATAGGTTTGTCATTATAACTATGTCCTCTATTGGTTAGTGACTGCCATGTACAATAGGTTTTTCATTATAACTCTGTCCTATATTGGTAAGTAACTGCCATGTACAATAGGTTTGCCATTATAACTCTGTCCTGTATTGGTAAGTTACTGCCATCTACAATAGGTTTGTCATTATAACTCTGTCCTCTATTGGTAAATAACTGCCGTTTACAATAGGTTTGCCATTATAACTCTTCCCTCTAGTTGGGTAGTGACTGCCATGTACAATATGTTTGCCATTATAACTCTGACCTCTAATGGTAAGTAACTGCCGTGTACAATAGGTTTGTCATTATAACTCTGTCCTCTAGTTGGTTAGTGACTGCCATGTACAATAGGTTTGTCATTATAACTCTGTCCTCTATTGGTAAGTAACTGCCATGTACAATAGGTTTGTCATTATAACTATGTCCTCTATTGGTAAGTAACTACCGTGTACAATAGGTTTGTCATTATAACTCTGTCCTCTATTGGTAAGTGACTGTCATGTACAATATGTTTGTCAAATATAACTCTGTCCTCTATTGGTAAGTAACTGCCGTGTACAATAGGTTTGTCATTATACCTCTGTCCTCTATTGGTAAGTGACTGCCATGTACATAGGTTTGTCATTATAACTCTGTCCTCTATTGGTAAGTAACTGCCGTGGACAATAGGTTTGTCATTATAACTATGTCCTCTATTGGTTAGTGACTGCCATGTACAATATGTTTGTCATTATAACTCTGCCCTCTATTGGTAAGTAACTGCCGTGTACAATAGGTTTGTCATTATAACTATGTCCTCTATTGGTTAGTGACTGCCATGTACAATAGGTTTTTCATTATAACTCTGTCCTATATTGGTAAGTAACTGCCATGTACAATAGGTTTGCCATTATAACTCTGTCCTGTATTGGTAAGTTACTGCCATCTACAATAGGTTTGTCATTATAACTCTGTCCTCTATTGGTAAATAACTGCCGTTTACAATAGGTTTGCCATTATAACTCTTCCCTCTAGTTGGGTAGTGACTGCCATGTACAATATGTTTGCCATTATAACTCTGTCCTCTATTGGTAAGTAACTGCCATGTAAAATAGAGATTTCATTATAACTCTGTCCTCTATTGGTTAGTTCCGCCATGTACAATATGTTTGGCATGATAACTCTGTCCTCTATTGGTAAGTAACTGCCATGTACAATAGGTTTGTCATTATAACCCTGTCCTCTATTGGTAAGTGACTGCCATGTACAATATGTTTGCCATTATATCTCTGTCCTCTATTGGTACGTAACTGCCATGTACAATACGTTTGCCATTAAAAACCTATCCTCTAGTTGGTTATTTACTGCCATGTACAATTGGTTTGTCATTATAACTCTGTCCTCTATTGGTAAGTAACTGCCATGTACAATAGGTTTGTCATTATACCTCTGTCCTCTAGTTGGTTAGTGACTGCCATGTACAATATGTTTGCCATTATAACTCTGACCTCTAATGGTAAGTAACTGCCGTGTACAATAGGTTTGTCATTATAACTCTGTCCTCTATTGGTAAGTGACTGTCATGTACAATATGTTTGTTATTATAACTCTGTCCTCTATTGGTTAGTGACCGTCATGTACGATATATTTGTCATTATAACTCTGTCCTCTATTGGTTAGTGACTGCCATGTACAATAGGTTTGTCATTATAACTGTGTCCTCTATTGGTTAGTGACTGCCATGTACAAAAGGTTTGTCATTATAACTCTGTCCTCAATTGGTAAGTAACTGCCGTGTACAATGGGTTTGTCATTATAACTCTGTCCTCTATTGGCAAGTGACTGTCATGTACTATATGTTTGTCATTATAACTCTGTCCTCTATTGGTTAGTGACTGCCATGTACAATAGGTTTTTCATTATAACTCTGTCCTCTATTGGTTAGTGACTGTCATGTACAATAGGTTTGTCATTATAACTCTGTCCTATATTGGCAAGTGACTGTCATGTACAATATGTTTGTCATTATAACTCTGTCCTATATTGGTAAGTAACTGCCATGTACAATAGGTTTGCCATTATAACTCTGTCCTCTATTGGTAAGTAACTGCCATGTACAATAGGTTAGCCATTATAACTCTGTCCTCTATTGGTAAATAACTGCTGTGTACAATAGGTTTGACATTATAACTCTGTCCTCTAGTTGGTTAGTGACTGTCATGAACAATATGTTTGCCATTATAACTCTGTCCTCTATTGGTAAGTAACTGCCATGTACAATAGGTTTGTCATTATAACTATGTCCTCTATTGGTAAGTGACCGTCATGTACAATATGTTTGCCATTATAACCCTGTCCTCTAGTTGGTTATTTACTGCCATGTACAATAGGTTTGCCATTATAACTCTGTCCTCTATTGGTAAGTGACTGTCATGTACAATAGGTTTGTCATTTTAACTCTGTCCTCTATTGGTTAGTGACTGCCATGTACAATAGGTTTGTCATTATAACTCTGTCCTCTATTGGTAAGTAACTAACGTGTACAATAGGTTTGTCATTATAACTCTGTCCTCTATTGGTAAGTGACTGTCATGTACAATATGTTTGTCATTATAACTCGGTCCTCTATTGGTTAGTGACTGCCATGTACATAGGTTTGTCATTATAACTCTGTCCTCTATTGGTTAATGACTGCCATGTACAATAGGTTTGTCATTATAACTCTGTCCTCTATTGGTAAGTAACTGCCATGTACAATAGGTTTGTCATTATAACTCTGTCCTATATTGGTAAGTAACTGCCATGTACAATATGTTTGTTATTATAACTCTGTCCTCTATTGGTTAGTGACCGTCATGTACGATATATTTGTCATTATAACTCTGTCCTCTATTGGTTAGTGACTGCCATGTACAATAGGTTTGTCATTATAACGGTGTCCTCTATTGGTTAGTGACTGCCATGTACAATAGGTTTGTCATTATAACTCTGTCCTCAATTGGTAAGTAACTGCCGTGTACAATAGGTTTGTCATTATAACTCTGTCCTCTATTGGCAAGTGACTGTCATGTACTATATGTTTGTCATTATAACTCTGTCCTCTATTGGTTAGTGACTGCCATGTACAATAGGTTTGCCATTATAACCCTGTCCTCTAGTTGGATATTTACTGCCATGTACAATAGGTTTGCCATTATAACTCTGTCCTCTATTGGTAAGTGACTGTCATGTACAATAGGTTTGTCATTTTAACTCTGTCCTCTATTGGTTAGTGACTGCCATGTACAATAGGTTTGCCATTATAACTCTGTCCTCTATTGGTAAGTAACTGCCATGTACAATAGGTTAGCCATTATAACTCTGTCCTCTATTGGTAAATAACTGCTGTGTACAATAGGTTTGCCATTATAACTCTGTCCTCTAGTTGGTTAGTGACTGTCATGAACAATATGTTTGCCATTATAACTCTGTCCTCTATTCGTAAGTAACTGCCATCTACAATAGGTTTGTCATTATAACTATGTCCTCTATTGGTAAGTGACCGTCATGTACAATATGTTTGCCATTATAACCCTGTCCTCTAGTTGGTTATTTACTGCCATGTACAATAGGTTTGCCATTATAACTCTGTCCTCTATTGGTAAGTGACTGTCATGTACAATAGGTTTGTCATTTTAACTCTGTCCTCTATTGGTTAGTGACTGCCATGTACAATAGGTTTGTCATTATAACTCTGTCCTCTATTGGTAAGTAACTAACGTGTACAATAGGTTTGTCATTATAACTCTGTCCTCTATTGGTAAGTGACTGTCATGTACAATATGTTTGTCATTATAACTCGGTCCTCTATTGGTTAGTGACTGCCATGTACATAGGTTTGTCATTATAACTCTGTCCTCTATTGGTTAATGACTGCCATGTACAATAGGTTTGTCATTATAACTCTGTCCTCTATTGGTAAGTAACTGCCATGTACAATAGGTTTGTCATTATAACTCTGTCCTATATTGGTAAGTAACTGCCATGTACAATATGTTTGTTATTATAACTCTGTCCTCTATTGGTTAGTGACCGTCATGTACGATATATTTGTCATTATAACTCTGTGCTCTATTGGTTAGTGACTGCCATGTACAATAGGTTTGTCATTATAACGGTGTCCTCTATTGGTTAGTGACTGCCATGTACAATAGGTTTGTCATTATAACTCTGTCCTCAATTGGTAAGTAACTGCCGTGTACAATAGGTTTGTCATTATAACTCTGTCCTCTATTGGCAAGTGACTGTCATGTACTATATGTTTGTCATTATAACTCTGTCCTCTATTGGTTAGTGACTGCCATGTACAATAGGTTTGCCATTATAACCCTGTCCTCTAGTTGGTTATTTACTGCCATGTACAATAGGTTTGCCATTATAACTCTGTCCTCTATTGGTAAGTGACTGTCATGTACAATAGGTTTGTCATTTTAACTCTGTCCTCTATTGGTTAGTGACTGCCATGTACAATAGGTTTGTCATTATAACTCTGTCCTCTATTGGTAAGTAACTAACGTGTACAATAGGTTTGTCATTATAACTCTGTCCTCTATTGGTAAGTAACTGCCATGTACAATAGGTTTGCCATTATAACTATGTCCTCTTTTGGTAAGTAACTGCCATGTACAATAGGTTAGCCATTATAACTCTGTCCTCTATTGGTAAATAACTGCCGTGGACAATAGGTTTGCCATTATAACTCTGTCCTCTAGTTGGTTATTTACTGCCATGTACAATAGGTTTGTCATTATAACTCTGTCCTCTATTGGTAAGTGACTGTCATGTACGATATATTTGTTATTATAAGTCTGTCCTCTATTGGTTAGTGACTGTCATGTACAATAGGTTTGTCATTATAACTCTGTCCTCTATTGGTTAGTGACTGCCATGTACAATAGGTTTGTCATTATAACTCTGTCCTCTATTGGTAAATAACTGCCATGTACAATAGGTTTGCCATTATAAACTGTCCTCTGTTGGTAAGTAACTGCCATGTGTAATTTGTTTGTCATTATAACTCTGTCCTTTATTGGTACGTAACTGCCATGTACAATACGTTTGCCATTAAAAACCTGTCCTCTAGTTGGTTATTTACTGCCATGTACAATTGGTTTGTCATTATAACTCTGTCCTCTATTGTTAAGTAACTGCCATGTACAATAGGTTTGTCATTATACCTCTGTCCTCTAGTTGGTTAGTGACTGCCATGTACAATATGTTTGCCATTATAACTCTGACCTCTAATGGTAAGTAACTGCCGTGTACAATAGGTTTGTCATTATAACTATGTCCGCTATTGGTTAGTGACTGCCATGTACAATAGATTTGTCATTATAACTCTGTCCTCTATTGGTTAGTGACTGTCATGTACAATAGGTTTGTCATTATAACTCTGTCCTCTATGAGTAAGTGACTGCCATGTACAATAGATTCGTCATTATAACTCTGTCCTTTATTGGTAAGTAACTACCGTGTACAATAGGTTTGTCATTATACCTCTATCCTCTATTGGTTAGTGACTGCCATGTACAATAGGTTTGTCATTATAACTCTGTCCTCTATTGGTTAGTGACTGCCATGTACAATAGGTTTGTCATAATAACTCTGTCCTCTATTGGTAAGTAACTGCCGTGTACAATAGGTTTGTCATTATAACTCTGTCCTCTATTGGCAAGTGACTGTCATGTACAATATATTTGTCATTATAACTCTGTCCTCTATTGGTTAGTGACTGCCATGTACATAGGTTTGTCATTATAACTATGTCCTCTATTGGTTAGTGACTGCCATGTACAATAGGTTTGTCATTATAACTCTGTCCTCTATTGGTAAGTAACTGCCATGTACAATAGGTTGGTCATTATAACTCTGTCCTATATTGGTAAGTAAGTGCTATGTACAATAGGTTTGCCATTATAACTATGTCCTCTATTGGTAAGTAACTGCCATGTACAATAGGTTTGTCATTATAACTCTGTCCTCTATTGGTAAGTAACTGCCATGTACAATAGGTTTGCCGTTATAACTCTGTCCTCTATTGGTAAATAACTGCCGTGGACAATAGGTTTGCCATTATAACTCTGTCCTCTAGTTGGTTATTTACTACCATGTACAATAGGTTTGACATTATAACTCTGTCCTCTATTGTTAAGTAACTGCCGTGTACAATAGGTTTGTCATTATAACTCTGTCCTCTATTGGTAAGTAACTCCCATGTACAATAGGTTTTTCATTAAACCTCTGTCCTCTATTGGTAAGTAACTGCCATGTACAATAGGTTTGTCATTATAACTCTGTCCTCTATTGGTTAGTGACTGCCATGTACAATAGGTTTGTCATTATAACTCTGTGCTCTATTGGTTAGTGACTGCCATGTACAATAGGTTTGTCATTATAACTCTGTGCTCTATTGGTAAGTAACTGCCGTGTACAATAGGTTTGTCATTATAACTCTGTCCTTTATTGGTAAATAACTGTCATGTACAATATGTTTGTCATTATAACTCTGTCCTCTATTGGTTAGTTACTGCCATGTACAATATGTTTGTCATTATAACTCTGTCCTCTATTGGTTAGTTACTGCCATGTACAATATGTTTTTCATTATAACTCTGTCCTCTATTGGTTAGTGACTGCCATGTACAATAGGTTTGTCATTATAACTCTGTCCTCTATTGGTTAGTTACTGCCATGTACAATATGTTTTTCATTATAACTCTGTCCTCTATTGGTTAGTGACTGCCATGTACAATAGGTTTGTCATTATAACTCTGTCCTCTATTGGTTAGTGACTGCCATGTACAATAGGTTTGTCATTATAACTCTGTCCTCTATTAGTTAGTTACTGCCATGTACAATAGGTTTGTCATTATAACTCTGTCCTCTATTGGTTAGTGACTGCCATGTACAATAGGTTTGTCATTATAACTCTGTCCTCTATTGACAAGTGACTGTCATGTACAATAGGTTTGTCATTATAACTCTGTCCTCTATTGGTTAGTGACTGTCATGTACAATAGGTTTGCCATCATAACTCTGTCCTCTATTGGTAAGTAACTGCCATGTACAATAGGTTAGCCATTATAACTCTGTCCTCTATTGGTAAATATCTGCCGTGGACAATAGGTTTGCCATTATAACTCTGTCCTCTAGTTGGTTATTTATGGCCATGTACAATAGGTTTGACATTATAACTCTGTCCTCTATTGTTAAGTAACTCCCATGTACAATAGGTTTGTCATTATACCTCTGTCCTCTAGTTGGTTAGTGACTGCCATTTACAATAGGTTTGTCATTATAACTATGTCCTCTATTGGTTAGTGACTGCCATGTACAATAGGTTTGCCATTATAACTCCGTCCTATAGTTGGGTAGTGACTGCCATGTACAATATGTTTGCCATTATAACTCTGTCCTCTATTGGTACGTAACTGCCATGTACAATATGTTTGCCATTATTACCCTGTCCTCTAGTTGGTTATTTACTGCCATGTACAATAGGTTTGCCATTATACCTCTGTCCTCTTGTTGTTTAGTGACTGCCATGTACAATATGTTTGGCATTATAACTCTGTCCTCTATTGGTAAGTAACTACCGTGTACAATAGGTTTGTCATTATAACTCTGTCCTCTATTGGTAAGTAACTGCCATGTACAATATGTTTGTCATTATAACTCTGTCCTCTATTGGTAAGTAACTGCCATGTACAATATGTTTGGCATTATAACTCTGTCCTCTATCGGTAAGTGACGGTCATGTACAATATGTTTGTCATTATAACTCTGTCCTCTATTGGTAAGTAACTGCCGTGTACAATAGGTTTATCATTATAACTCTGTCCCCTATTGGTAAGTGACGGTCATGTACAATATGTTTGTCATTATAACTCTGTCCTCTATTGGTTAGTGACTGCCATGTACAATAGGTTTGTCATTATAACTCTGTCCTCTATTGGTTAGTGACTGCCATGTACAATAGGTTTGTCATTATAACTCTGTCCTCTATTGGTAAGTAACTGCCGTGTACAATAGGTTTGTCATTATAACTCTGTCCTCTATTGGTAAATAACTGCCATGTACAATAGGTTTGCCATTATAACTCTGTCCTCTATTGGTAAATAACTGCCATGTACAATAGGTTTGCCATTATACCTCTGTCCTCTATTGGTAAGTAACTGCCGTGTACAATAGGTTTGTCATTATAACTCTGTCCTCTATTGGTAAGTAACTGCCATGTACAATAGGTTTGTCATTATAACTCTGTCCTCTATTGGTAAGTAACTGCTGCAATGTAAGTTATGATTTGCTTTTTTGTTTTTTGTTTGTTTGACTAAACCTTGGTTTAACGGCGGTACGTACAAGGACACATCAACCCAATAGTTCATAAGGTAGAACACCTGAATCTATTGATAGCAGGAAACAGAGATCCGGTGTTATGCTCTACATTGTTTTGTTTCCGGAAGGTAATTTAACTTTACTTTTAACATTATTGTCAATATCAGACTTCATGGATGACAAGAATCGGCAAGCACTAGACATCTGGTACGTTGATGGAGTAACGTTTTTTTTAAAAGTTGAATTGATTTGATATTCAATGCCGTATTCCCTATACCATGAATTAAGTAAGAGGACCTGATTTGCTGTTTAATCTATTTGCGCCGTCCACCTACCGGATCGGATTTCCAGTGCTTTAACAAACAACTGGATGACAAACACTTGATATATGGTTGTCTGTATACGTGTACGACGCAAATAGATTAGACAGCGAATTAATGTTAATGTTCAGTTTTATCTTAGCCTTATCATTTAAGTTTTACAGCTGCCGATTTCACTGATGTATGAGTTGTGTCACTTTATACTGCTATATATGTACGGCAACGTCAAAGAAAAATGTCCTTATTTACATTTCATTGAGGAGCAGCTTAGCTGCCAAATTGTTCTGCAAAATGTTCATATACCATTCTCGTGTACAAGACGTACAAAATGTCGTTTTTATTAACGCTACAACGTTCCTGTCATGTTAACAGTTTACTTTTGAAAGGACACATCGTGCTGACCTATTCCTCCACTTTGTTCTGCTGAGTACTACCTTCTCAAATAAAAATAATTATTTCTGTTCACGCACTGATGTTCATTTATATATTTTTATTAAAAAAACAGTCCGCTGTTTATATCTAACGTCAAAGAAGTAATATGTCGCTGGCACAATGAAATCCCCGTTTCCTATCGAAATTGTGTCAAGTCCCATTGTTGTGAAACGACAGCCCTTGGGACCGTATTCCTATACATTTGTCATCACTGATGAGACAGCTATGTTAAATTAATGTGCTCATCAACAAACCCGACTTATGTAGAGATGAAATGAGTGATGGGCGGAAAAACAAGGTTATTCACATTTGTCAATAGGTATGCATACAAAATTGGAACTTTTTATAGTTTCACCATTACAGAAATAAACAAATACTGGTAATCGGACTACGTTGAGGTGCGATAGTTGCGTAGGAGGATGCCTTGTTGTCAGACTTGAATAGATAACCAGATTTGATGTTATCTCCACATATGGTCTTGACACAAACTGATGACGTAGTTATCATGTACACAACAAGGGGGCACTCATTATACAGAATGGGGGTGATCATTATTTATGTTATAGTTTACACAATATAGGTATGTAAAGAAATGAAAATTGTCTCATTAAAGGATAGGTAGGGCCACGGGTATCTATGTTTTGCTGTAACAGATCAAACAAACGTCTGTAAGTGTTTCCGGTACTTTTACAGGCTGATTAACCACGCGGCACGGTTGGTAACACCTCATGTAAATATGGCTAGATATTTGATTTGACGTGAAAAGAAACAGAGCTATTTTGTATGTATTGAGTCCATGTCCGTAACTCTATGCAGACCAAGCCGTGATATCTATACAAACTGTTCTGATAGCTTAAACTGCCAAATCAGATAAACTATCTCATTAAAAATGAATGATTTCTAGATTTAAGTTATTAAAGAAAAATACAAACTCGACAACACAGCTTTAGAGATTTCGTCGCATCTCGGCGATTCTTTAGTCGTTTTGTCGAGTTTTTATTTTTCTTTATATATACATGAAATATTATTTATATTTTGTTAAATCTTTGTCAAGACTTTTTCTGATCAATAGGGATCAGCATGCAATAAAGTAAATGCAACCATACTTAAATTTTAGCACGAAAATATGTGAGTTATATATTCAGAAATAAACTATTCCAGATAAGATGGGAAAGTAAAGGTATAATTTTTAAACATTATAAACATCCCAGATTTATCATAATCTCGAACTGTATAGGAAAATAGTAATGTCAAAAATACAAAAAAAAAAAAGTATCTACGATATTTCTTCACCAAAACTGCTATTATATCTATTGATATAACACTGTATCGTGTAATGAAAAAATGCATGATTTGTTTTGGACGTTATCGCACAATGATATTGAGCTGGCGGCAATATTTCATTATTTACATGTATGGTAGCGAAAACAAATCGTTGTAAGTTGTTTTGTAATTCAAATTCATTTAAACTTGACAGTCGTTTGTCGGAAGACTGGACAAATATTTTCACGTAAATGTATGGTTCAATTTCAAAGTGGGGGGGGGGGGGGGGGGGGGGGGGGGGGGGGGGGGGGGGGGGGGGGGGTATTGTTAATATCAGTAGGGTTTCCCCCGAAATACAGATACAGTGGAAGCAACATATTGTCAAAAAGCGTTTGCCATCTATCTTGCGTTTCTTACAGTGGTCTGATGTTAAGTAATGCGATTATCAACCTGAAAATGAATCGATACCATACATTTATCCAGCATTGTCTTCGAGGCCGCCTTTTTTTTTTAGATTTAATAAAAAATAATCGGAACATACAATATGTGCGTAATTGTTTACTTTAACGGGCTATCGATAAATAATTTTCATGCAAAAAATGTATCAAGATAAAACATGTAACAAAAATGGCAACTAGACATGTTTTAATCAGTTCGAAATGAAATCGTACCGAAATTTCTGCAAATAATTGGAGCCATGCGCCATTGAATATACTATTTTGAAAACAAGAAAACTCGGATCATGTAAACTTTCCGGTATGAGAATTATATTTAAAAAAAAAACCCTGAGATATAACGCACTATGGCAACAAACTGCACACATGTTACAAAAAATTGAAAACAGTTTGAATCTGGTACAATAAAACATGAAAACTGGCAGAAACAATTATCATAACCTACTGACAGAGACTACTGACAGAGGCTACCGAAAGAGACTACTGACAGAGACTACTAACAGAAACTACCGACAGGGACTACCGACAGAGACTACCGACAGAGACTACTGACAGAGGCTACTGACAGAGACTACTGACAGAGATTACTGACAGAGGCTACGGACAGAGACTACTGATATATACTACTGACAGAGACTACTGACAGAGACTACGGACGGAGACTACCGACAGAGACTACTGACAGAGACTACGGACAGAGACTACTGACAGAGACTACTGACAGAGACTACCGACAGAGACTACTGACAGAGGCTACTGACAGAGATTACTGACAGAGATTACTGACAGAGACTACTGATATATACTACTGACAGAGACTACTGAAAGAGGCTACTGACAGAGACTACTGAAAGAGGCTACTGACAGAAACTACCGACAGAGACTACCGACAGAGACTACTGACAGTGGCTACTGACAGAGACTACCGACAGAGACTACTCACAGAGACTACCCAGAGAGACTACTGACAGAGACTACCGACAAAGGCTACCGACAGAGGTTACTGACAGCGACTACTGACACTGACAAAAAGACCACTGACAGAGACTACTGACAGAATCTACTAAAAGAACTTCTATCTTACTTACCGTCTGCTGTAACGTGAATGCCTAGTACAAGTATGAGGACCAATATCTTCTTTTTCACAGGGAAATACCAATGACTGGCCCTCATATTGAGGAGAACACACATGGTCGATTGCCGAATCTACAAGATGTATACACGTATGCTGTAGCTTAACTATCGCCAGGTTCAGCAAAAAATGCATGGAGTTAACAGAATGCACATTATAAGTAATTGCGTGGCAATGATTTGGTGTTATTGATTAACTTCTGTATTGCATTTTCATTGGATCGTGTCCGTTCAAAGCGTCAGATTGACATTAGCTGTTTAGGTTGATGATGTATTGTAATAGGGATACTTTCAAAAGAGTTGTTTATCAGATTTAGATAATGCAATGCTGATGTGTGTTACCTTTAATGGTTTATATTGGAGAACTCTTGTTTCGTTATGGTAATATTTTCATTATGCAGAATATACACGTGCTTACCCAAAATAACAATTTCACTGTGGTATCTACAACATTCTTACTCAAATCAACCCACATCACCTCCAGTACATATGTACCTTACAGAGGTAACATAATGTTACTGACATCACTGGTACATATGTACCTTACAGAGGTAACATAATGTTACTGACATCACTGGTACATATGTACCTTACAGAGGTAACATAATGTTACTGACATCACTGGTACATATGTACCTAACAGAGGTAACATAATGTTACTGACATCACTGGTACATATGTACCTTACAGAGGTAACATAATGTTACTCACATCACTGGTACATATGTACCTTACAGAGGTAACATAATGTTACTCACATCACTGGTACATATGTACCTACAGAGGTAACATAATGTTACTGACATCACTGGTACATATGTACCTTACAGAGGTAACATAATGTTACTCACATCACTGGTACATATGTACCTTACAGAGGTAACATAATGTTACTCACATCACTGGTACATATGTACCTTACAGAGGTAACATAATGTTACTCACATCACTGGTACATATGTACCTTACAGAGGTAACATAATGTTACTGACATCACTGGTACATATGTACCTAACAGAGGTAACATAATGTTACTCACATCACTGGTACATATGTACCTTACAGAGGTAACATAATGTTACTCACATCACTGGTACATATGTACCTTACAGAGGTAACATAATGTTACTGACATCACTGGTACATATGTACCTAACAGAGGTAACATAATGTTAACCACATCACTGGTACATATGTACCTTACAGAGGTAACATAATGTTACTCACATCACTGGTACATATGTACCTTACAGAGGTAACATAATGTTACTGACACCACTGGTACATATGTACCTTACAGAGGTAACATAATGTTACTCACATCACTGGTACATATGTACCTTACAGAGGTAACATAATGTTACTCACATCACTGGTACATATGTACCTTACAGAGGTAACATAATGTTACTCACATCACTGGTACATATGTACCTTACAGAGGTAACATAATGTTACTCACATCACTGGTACATATGTACCTTACAGAGGTAACATAATGTTACTCACATCACTGGTACATATGTACCTTACAGAGGTAACATAATGTTACTCACATCACTGGTACATATGTACCTTACAGAGGTAACATAATGTTACTGACATCACTGGTACATATGTACCTTACAGAGGTAACATAATGTTACTCACATCACTGGTACATATGTACCTTACAGAGGTAACATAATGTTACTCACATCACTGGTACATATGTACCTTACAGAGGTAACATAATGTTACTCACATCACTGGTACATATGTACCTTACAGAGGTAACATAATGTTACTCACATCACTGGTACATATGTATCTAACAGAGGTAACATAATGTTAACCACATCACTGGTACATATGTACCTTACAGAGGTAACATAATGTTACTGACATCACTGGTACATATGTACCTTACAGAGGTAACATAATGTTACTCACATCACTGGTACATATGTATCTAACAGAGGTAACATAATGTTAACTCACATCAGGTTGTTTGAGATATGTTTCAATCTACGACAAAAAGAGCTTTTTCTTTATATCTAGGCGTGTTTGGTTTTGTTGAGGACAACGTGTGTCAGTTTATGCTTATTAGAATCATCTTCCCTGGCATGATTTTATAAAGTTCTATCAATGTTTATACGCTAATGATAGTCCATCTTCGTAAGCTAAGGCTCACGTTATACTCGTGCTCGTGGAGTGTAACGTAATCAGAAACCTTGGCTAGCGAAGATGATGATAGTCCAGCAGGGGCATATTTTAGCGTGTTTAATAGTTTACTATATATAATTTTCCCTCCCGTCCGTCCAGCGTAATATGTAACGCGTCCGTGTAACTTAATTCATCCGTTTATGTATACGTTTCGTGTGTGCTGTACAGTGTCCGCGTGGTCAGTGTCATGTACAGTGTCCACGTGTTCACTGTGCTGTACAGTGTCCACGTGTTCAGTGTGCTGTACAGTGTTCACGTTGTCAGTGTGCTGTACAGTGTCCACATGGTCTGTGTGATGTACAATGTCCGTGTGGTCAGTGTGCTGTACAGTGTCCGCGTGGTCAGCGTGCTGTACAGTGTCTACGTGGTCTGTGTGATGTACAGTGTCCGCGTGGTCAGTGTGCTGTACAGTGTTCGCGTGGTCAGTGTGATGTACAGTGTCCGCGTGGTCAATGCCCTGTATAGTGTCCGCGTGGTATGTGTGCTGTACAGTGTTCGCGTAGTCAGTGTGATGTACAGTGTCCGCGTAGTCAGTGTGATGTACAGTGTCCGCGTGGTCCGTGTGCTGTTCAGTGTCCGTGTGGTCAGTGTGATTTACAGTGTCCACGTAGTCAGTGTGCTGTTCAGTGTCCGTGTGGTCAGTGTGATTTACAGTGTCCGCGTGGTCAGTGTGATGTACAGTGTCCACGTGGTCAGTGTGCTGTTCAGTGTCCTTGTGGTCAGTGTGATTTACAGTGTCCGCGAGGTCAGTGCCCTGTACAGTGTCCGCGTGGTCAGTGTGCTGTACAGTGTCCGCGTGGCCAGTGTGATGTACAGTGTCCACGTGGTCCGTGTGCTGTACAGTGTCCACGTAGTCAGTGTGATGTACAGTGTCCGCGTGGTCAGTGCCCTGTACAGTGTTCGCGTGGTCAGTATGCTGTACAGTGTTCGCGTGGCTAGTGTGATGTACACTGTCCGTGTGGTAAGTGTGATGTACAGTGTCCGCGTGGTCAGTGCCCTGTACAGTGTCCGCGTGGTCAGTGTGCTGTACAGTGTCCGCGTGGCCAGTGTGATGTACAGTGTCCACGTGGTCCGTGTGCTGTACAGTGTCCACGTAGTCAGTGTGATGTACAGTGTCCGCGTGGTCAGTGCCCTGTACAGTGTTCGCGTGGTCAGTATGCTGTACAGTGTTCGCGTGGCTAGTGTGATGTACACTGTCCGTGTGGTAAGTGTGATGTACAGTGTCCGCGTGGTCAGTGTGCTGTTCAGTCTCCGCGTGGTCAATGCCCTGTATAGTGTCCGCGTGGTCAGTGTAATGTACAGTGTCCGTGTGGTCAGTGTGATGTACAGTGTCCGCGTGGTCAGTGTGATGTACATTGTCCGCGTGGTCAGTGTGTTCTACAGTGTCCGCGTGGTCAGTGTGATGTACAGTGTCCGCGTGGTCAGTGTGCTGTTCAGTGTCCGTGTGGTCAGTGTGATGTACAGTGTCCGTGGTCAGTGCCTGTTACAGTGTCCGCTGTGGTCAGTATACTGTACAGTGTTCGCGTGGCAGTGTGAGTACATTCCGTGTGGTCAGTGTGATGTACAGTGTCCGCGTGGTCAGTGTGCTCTACAGTGTCCGCGAGGTCAGTGTGATGTACAGTGTCCGCGTGGTAAGTGCCCTGTACAGTGTCCGCGTGGTCAGTATGCTGTACAGTGTTCGCGTGGCCAGTGTGATGTACACTGTCCGTGTGGTCCGTGTGATGTACAGTCCGCGTGGTCAGTGTGCTGTACAGTGTCCGCGAGGTCAGTGTGATGTACAGTGTCCGCGTGGTCAGTGTGCTGTACAGTGTCTACGTGGTCAGTGTGATGTACAGTGTCCGCGTGGTCAGTGTGAGGTACAGTGTCTGCGTGGTCAGTGTGATGTACAGTGTCCACGAGGTTCGTGTGCTGTAAAGTGTCCGCGTGGTCAGAGTGATGTACAGTGTCCACGTGGTCCGTGTGCTGTACAGTGTCCACGTGGTCCGTGTGGTGTACAGTGTCCGCGTGGTCAGTGTGATGTACAGTGTCCACGTGGTCAGTGTGATGTACAGTGTCCACGTGGTCAGTGTAATGTACAGTGTCCACGTGGTCAGTGTGATGTACAGTGTCCACGTGGTCAGTGTGATGTACAGTGTCCGCGTGGTCAGTATGCTGTTCAGTGTCCGCGTGGTCAATGCCCTGTATAGTGTCCGCGTGGTCAGTGTGATGTACAGTGTCCGTGTGGTCAGTGTGATGTACAGTGTCCGCGTGGTCAGTGTGATGTACATTGTCCGCGTGGTCAGTGTGTTCTACAGTGTCCGCGTGGTCAGTGTGATGTACAGTGTCCACGTGGTCAGTGTGCTGTTCTGTGTCCGTGTGGTCAGTGTGATGTACAGTGTCCGTGTGGTCAGTGCCCTGTACAGTGTCCGCGTGGTCAGTATGCTGTACAGTGTTCGCGTGGCCAGTGTGATGTGCACTGTCCGTGTGGTCAGTGTGATGTACAGTGTCCGCGTGGTCAGTGTGCTGTACAGTGTCCGCGTGGTCAGTGCCCTGTACAGTGTCCGCGTGGTCAGTATGCTGTACAGTGTTCGCGTGGCCAGTGTGATGTACACTGTCCGTGTGGTCAGTGTGATGTACAGTCCGCGTGGTCAGTGTGCTGTACAGTGTCCGCGAGGTCAGTGTGATGTACAGTGTCCGCGTGGTCAGTGTGCTGTACAGTGTCTACGTGGTCAGTGTGATGTACAGTGTCCGCGTGGTCAGTGTGAGGTACAGTGTCTGCGTGGTCAGTGTGATGTACAGTGTCCACGAGGTTCGTGTGCTGTAAAGTGTCCGCGTGGTCAGAGTGATGTACAGTGTCCACGTGGTCCGTGTGGTGTACAGTGTCCACGTGGTCCTTGTGGTGTACAGTGTCCGCGTGGTCAGTGTGATGTACAGTGTCCACGTGGTCAGTGTGATGTACAGTGTTCGCGTAGTCAGTGTGATGTACAGTGTCCACGTGGTCCGTGTGCTGTACAGTGTCCGAGTGGTCAGTGTGATGTACAGTGTCCGCGTGGTCAGTGTGATGTACAGTGTCCGCGTGGTCCGTGTGCTGTACAATGTCCACGTGGTCAGTGTGATGTACAGTGTCCGCGTGGTCAGTGTGCTCTACAGTGTCCGCGAGGTCAGTGTGATGTACAGTGTCCGCGTGGTAAGTGCCCTGTACAGTGTCCGCGTGGTCAGTATGCTGTACAGTGTTCGCGTGGCCAGTGTGATGTACACTGTCCGTGTGGTCAGTGTGATGTACAGTCCGCGTGGTCAGTGTGCTGTACAGTGTCCGCGAGGTCAGTGTGATGTACAGTGTCCGCGTAGTCAGTGTGCTGTACAGTGTCTACGTGGTCAGTGTGATGTACAGTGACCGCGTGGTCAGTGTGAGGTACAGTGTCTGCGTGGTCAGTGTGATATACAGTGTCCGCGTGGTCCGTGTGCTGTACAGTGTCCGCGTGGTCAGTGTGCTGTACAGTGTCCGCGTGGCCAGTGTGATTTACAGTGTCCACGTGTTCAGTGTAATGTACAGTGTCCACGTGGTCAGTGTGATGTACAGTGTCCACGTGGTCAGTGGTCATGTCAGTGGTCGGTTGGTCAGATGCTGTTCAGTGTTCAGCGTGGTCAGTGGATGTACAGTGTCCGTGTGGTCAGTGTGATGTACAGTGTCGCGTGGTCAGTGTGATGTACATGTCCGCGTGGTCAGTGTGATGTACAGTGTCCGGTGGTCAGTGTGCTGTTACAGTGTCCGTCGTCGTGGTCAGTGTGATGTATCAGTTGTCGTCCGTGGTCAGTGCATGTCTGTGTCTGTGCGTGGTGGTCAGTGTGCTGTACAGTGTCCGTGTGTGTCGTCGTGCCAGTGTGATGTACAGTGTCCGTGTGGTCAGTGTGATGTACAGTGTCCGCGTGGTCAGTGTGCTGTACAGTGTCCGCGTGGTCAGTGTGATGTACAGTGTCCGCGTGGTCAGTGTGCTGTACAGTGTCCGCGTGGTCAGTGTGCTGTACAGTGTCCGCGTGGCCAGTGTGACAGTACACTGTCCGTGTGGTCAGTGTTTTGTACAGTGTCCGTGTGGTCAGTGTGATGTACACTGTCCGTGTGGTCAGTGTGATGTACAGTCCGCGTGGTCAGTGTGCTGTACAGTGTCCGCGAGGTCAGTGTGATGTACAGTGTCCGCGTGGTCAGTGTGCTGTACAGTGTCTACGTGGTCAGTGTGATGTACAGTGTCCGCGTGGTCAGTGTGAGGTACAGTGTCTGCGTGGTCAGTGTGATGTACAGTGTCCACGAGGTTCGTGTGCTGTAAAGTGTCCGCGTGGTCAGAGTGATGTACAGTGTCCACGTGGTCCGTGTGCTGTACAGTGTCCACGTGGTCCGTGTGGTGTACAGTGTCCGCGTGGTCAGTGTGATGTACAGTGTCCACGTGGTCAGTGTGATGTACAGTGTTCGCGTAGTCAGTGTGATGTACAGTGTCCACGTGGTCCGTGTGCTGTACAGTGTCCGAGTGGTCAGTGTGATGTACAGTGTCCGCGTGGTCAGTGTGATGTACAGTGTCCGCGTGGTCCGTGTGCTGTACAATGTCCACGTGGTCAGTGTGATGTACAGTGTCCGTGTGGTCAGTGTGATGTACAGTGTCCGCGTGGTCAGTGTGTTGTACAGTGTCCGCGTGTTGAGTGTTTTGTACAGTGTCCGTGTGGTCAGTGTGATGTACAGTGTCCGCGTGGTCAGTGTGCTGTATAGTGTACGCGAGGTCAGTGTGATGTACAGTGTCCACGTGGTCAGTGTGCTGTACAGTGTTCGCGTGGTCAGTGTGATGTACAGTGTCCACGTGGTCAGTGTGATGTACAGTGACGCGTGGTAAGTGTGATGTACAGTGTCCGCGTGGTCCGTGTGCTGTACAGTGTCCGCGTGGTCAATGCTCTGTATAGTGTCCGCGTGGTCAGTGTGATGTACAGTGTCCGTGTGGTCAGTGTGATGTACATTGTCCGCGTGGTCAGTGTTATGTACATTGTCCGCGTGGTCAGTGTGCTGTTCAGTGTCCGCGTGGTCAATGCCATGTATAGTGTCCGCGTGGTCAGTGTGATGTACAGTGTCCGTGTGGTCAGTGTGATGTACAGTGTCCGCGTGGTCAGTGTGATGTACATTGTCCGCGTGGTCAGTGTGATGTACAGTGTCCACGTGGTCAGTGTGCTGTTCAGTGTCCGTGTGGTCAGTGTGATGAACAGTGTCCGTGTGGTCAGTGCCCTGTACAGTGTCTGCGTGGTCAGTATGCTGTACAGTGTTCGCGTGGCCAGTGTGATGTACACTGTCCGTGTGGTCAGTGTGATGTACAGTGTCCGCGTGGTCATGTGCTGTACAGTGTCCGCGAGGTTAGTGTGATGTACAGTGTCCGCGTGGTCAGTGCCCTGTACAGTGTCCGCGTGGTCAGTATGCTGTACAGTGTTCGCGTGGCCAGTGTGGTGTACACTGTCCGTGTGGTCAGTGTGATGTACAGTGTCCGCGTGGTCAGTGTGCTGTACAGTGTCCGCGAGGTCAGTGTGATGTACAGTGTCCGCGTGGTCCGTGTGATGTACATTGTCCGCGTGGTCAGTGTGATGTACAGTGGTCCGTGTGGTCAGTGTGATGTACAGTGTCCGCGTGGTCAGTGTGATGTACAGTGTCCGCGTGGTCAGTGTGTTCTACAGTGTCCGCGTGGTCAGTGTGATGTACAGTGTCCACGTGGTTCGTGTGCTGTACAGTGTCCGCGTGGTCAGAGTGATGTACAGTGTCCGCGTGGTTAGTGTAATGTACAGTGTCCGCGTGGTCAGTGTGATGTACAGTGTCCGCATGGTCAGTGTGTTTTACAGTGTCCGTGTGTTCAGTGTGATGTACAGTGTCCGCGTGGTGAGTGTTTTGTACAGTGTCCGCGTGGTGAGTGTTTTGTACAGTGTCCGTGTGGTCAGTGTGATGTACAGTGTCCGTGTGGTCCGTGTGCTGTACAGTGTCCGAGTGGTCAGTGTGATGTACAGTGTCCGCGTGGTCAGTGTGATGTACAGTGTTCGCGTGGTCCGTGTGCTGTACAGCGTCTCCGCGTGGTCAGTGTGATGTACAGTGTCCGTGTGGTCAGTGTGATGTACAGTGTCCGCATGGTCAGTGTGTTGTACAGTGTCCGTGTGTTCAGTGTGATGTACAGTGTCCGCGTGGTGAGTGTTTTGTACAGTGTCCGCGTGGTGAGTGTTTTGTACAGTGTCCGTGTGGTCAGTGTGATGTACAGTGTCCGTGTGGTCAGTGTGATGTACTGTCTGTTTGTCACTGGTTGTTATTATTGGGCGTTTGGCGTGATATATTCTTTGCTAGAGTCGGTGTACTTTTTCCTCGAACAGGACCTCACCGACTTGTCTGTGACTTGACCAATTTGCTTTGAAAGTCATTCACTATTGTCATATTCCCTAGTTATCTCATACATATGCTGAATAATTATTATACCAGTTTGGTACGTTGTTATGGAATTAATCATTAGAGCTAAATAATGTAAGACGAAATATATATAAGATCTCGTTATAATAACTTGTTAAAGAAATATCTATGTAGATACAGTTACTTTATATTTAAAGTAAATACCATATTAAGTCAATTGGTTTATTTCCTAAAATTATATCTTCTGATATATATATTTTTGGTATTAGTCGTAGTTTTATGTGTTTAATTTGTGCGATAGTATAGAAGGGTTGTGTTTATAGTATTACGTAATAGTAGAAGAACGAACGCGATATGTACATGTGCCCTCTGTACCTGGACGTTGAGACTCAGGTATGATTAGTACTCTTGTAGAATTAATTAATTTGAAATGTAAGGATCAACATATTCTTTACTTTCCTTTAATTGTGAAAGTAATAGCATAGTTAAGGTATTGTTTCAGTCATTTTGTCATTGTACGATTTGTTTTCCTTTGTGTATGTGAGTTGTGGATGTATTGTTAGCTTGATCACTATTAATTGTTTCATTATTTATTACAGAGCTATATTATTAATATTGCGTCTTGGAGGAATAAAACCTGGAGCACAACCCCGTGGCCTTGTAGCATTTATTTCAATAAAATCAGCAATATTACATTAGGAGTTGTAGTAACTATAGTTACTCAGGATGGGCAGCTTACTTATTGCGTATAAATATTTAATCGGTTAAGATGAGTATTCGATGAGGGTAGATGAGTATTTTACACGAGACTCTACGGACCTGGTCAAGAGTATGTTAATCAAGGCCCAAGGCCGAGGTGAACGAATTCTTGACCAGGTTCGTATAGTCTCGTGTACACCGAAAGCGAAATGTTGTATCTGTTTTGTAATGTGGCCAACAACAAAACAAATGTTTTCTTGTCACACTTCAGCATAGAATTTCCCAAAGCTCCTGTCCAAATCATGTTTGCTTAAGTTTACAAAGTCCGCAGACTTACCTTTGGCACTAAAATATTGCCGAACAAGTTTTTGTTGCACCTAAAGTACTCTTCCGGTGTTGAACGAGTCTTTTTTTCTTCAAAACATCTTGTAGAAACAAAGTGATGCCGAACACTCGATTGTTTCCAGCATTCTGATTGGCTTTTGTCCAAATTAACACGTTGCGTGATTGGATAATAGGGAAGAAAAGACTGCTTACCCGTTCGTGCTAAATATAGCATGAACAGATCCTCAATTCCAGGGGAATTTTCCAGATGACTTCTTTCCACGAACAGGTCTACTCACTCACAGATGCTTTTAGGGACAACAGGAAATTGACCAATGACCAATTAGCAAGCATTCCAGCCATACTGCAATAAACAATATTCAATGGGGGTAGATACATTCTTTACAGGTGTACAGAGGATGATAACCCGTGTGGTAGATACATCCTTACAGGGGTACAGAGGATGATATCCCATGGGGTAGATACATCCTTTACAGGGGTACAGAGGATGATATCCCGTGGGGGTAGATAATCCTTACAGGGGTACAGAGGATGATATCCCGTGGGGTAGATACATCCTTACAGGGGTACAGAGGATGATATCCCGTGGGGTAGATACATCCTTACAGGGGTATAAAGGATGATATCCCGTGGGGGTAGATAATCCTTACAGGGGTACAGAGGATGATATCCCGTGGGGTAGATACATCCTTACAGGGGTACAGAGGATGATATCCCGTGGGGTAGATACATCCTTTACAGGGGTACAGAGGATGATATCCCATGGGGTAGATAATCCTTACAGGGGTACAGAGGATGATATCCCGTGGGGTATATACATCCTTTACAGGGGTACAGAGGATGATATCCCGTGGGGTAGATACATCCTTACAGGGGTACAGAGGATGATATCCCGTGGGGTAGATACATCCTTTACAGGGGTACAGAGGATGATATCCCGTGGGGTAGATACATCCTTACAGGGGTACAGAGGATGATATCCCGTGGGGTAAATACATCCTTTACAGGGATACAGAAGATGATATCCCATGGGGTAGATAATCCTTTCAGGGGTACAGAGTATGATATCCCGTGGGGTAGATACATCCTTACAGGGGTACAGAGGATGATATCCCGTGGGGTAAATACATCCTTTACAGGGATACAGAGGATGATATACCGTGGGGTAGATACATCCTTACAGGGGTACAGAGGATGATATCCCGTGGGGTAGATACATCCTTACAGGGGTACAGAGGATGATATCCCGTGGGGTAGATACATCCTTACAGGGGTACAGAGGATGATATCCCGTGGGGGTAGATACATCCTTACAGGGGTACAGAGGATGATATCCCGTGGGGTAGATACATCCTTTACAGGGATACAGAGGATGATATCCCGTGGGGTAGATACATCCTTACAGGGGTACAGAGGATGATATCCCGTGGGGTAGATACATACTTACAGGGGTACAGAGGATGATATCCCGTGGGGTAGATAATCCTTACAGGGGTACAGAGGATGATATCCCGTGGGGTAGATACATACTTTACAGGGGTACAGAGGATGATATCCCGTGGGGTAGATACATCCTTACAGGGGTACAGAGGATGATATCCCGTGGGGTAGATACATCCTTACAGGGGTACAGAGGATGATATCCCGTGGGGTAGATACATCCTTACAGGGGTACAGAGGATGATATTCCATGGGGTAGATCATCCTTACAGGGGTACAGAGGATGATATCCAGTGGGGTAGATACATCCTTTACAGGGATACAGAGGATGATATCCCGTGGGGTAGATACATCCTTACAGGGGTACAGAGGATGATATCCCGTGGGGTAGATACATACTTAACAGGGGTACAGAGGATGATATCCCGTGGGGGTAGATAATCCTTACATAGGTACAGAGGATGATATCCCGTGGGGTAGATAATACTTTAAAGGGGTACAGAGTATGATATCCCATGGGGTAGATACATCCTTATAGGTGTACAGAGGATGATATCCCGTGGGGGTAGATACATCCTTTACAGGGGTACAGAGGATGATATCCCGTGGGGTAGATACATACTTTACAGGGGTACAGAGGATGATATCCCGTGGGGTAGATAATCCTTACAGGGGTACAGAGGATGATATCCCGTGGGGATAGATAATCCTTACAGGGGTACAGAGGATGATATCCCGTGGAGTAGATACATCCTTACACGGGTACAGTAGATATTTATTTAATAAGGGTTTAAGATAGGCACTTTTCAAGGTTAGAGAACCAATGACAGTTATAGATGGAAGGACATGAGGACATGACTAAGGGAAACACAGAATGTACAACTATAAAGAAATTTGATATTAGACAGAATCTAACTTGTTTGAGTTAACAACTTGTCATTCAATTCTCACATAAATTTTGGGATCTTATTCTGAAGATTTTATTTTACTTTATCTTACTTTAGCAATATTTCTCAAACTTTGCTCCATCCATATGATTAAAAGTTGTGCCCTTGTGCATTTTGTTTAATTTCGACAAAATACTATTACTGGTTTAGTCTTGTTTCAGACCTCTGACATTTTATGTGCTTTGTAGTCCCCTGACTATCCCATTACTGGGTTAGCCTTGTGTGTGTTTATGTCAGACCTCAGACGTAGTCCCCTGACCATCCCATTACTGGGTTAGCTTTGTGTGTTTATTTCAGACCTCAGACGTAGTCCCATGACCATCCCATTACTGGGTTAGCCTTGTGTGTTTATTTCAGACTTCAGACGTAGTCCCCTGATCATTCCATTACTGGGTTAGCCTTGTGTGTTTATTTTAGACCTCAGACACTTTATCAACAGTTTGAAGGTTGCAGTTGCGCCATCTTTTGTCGAGTCCGCATTGTCTAAAAATGGTCAGCTTTGATAAATTTGGAAATCTAGGTTGGACATTGTTTTCTGTCATCTCTGTTGTTACTACCACTATATCAATGTCGGTAAAACGTTTGTTCCGAGTGGCCAGAGACACTGAACATAGAAAACACCATAAAAAAGCACTAATTTTGATTACGTCATAGCGAAAAATAAACGACCACAAATCGAGAGAAGCCCAACAACAGGTGTTCCAAAATGCGTAGGTTATATATCGTGAAACACTGGTCAAAAGTGTCCATCAGGTTGGTAATTAAGATGATTTACATTTTAATTAACACGTACTGCCTATACGGTATGGACCACCTGTTGATATCGCACAATTTTATTTGGTGTTGTATGTTTATAGATCATATGGCGACAGGTCTCCGGTTAGATAACGTGATAATATAGAAACCTAGTCCTTCAACAAAGGTAGGTATTGGATTTCAATCACCGTATTTCATTTTATCTGCAGGAAGTTCTCTGGAATTATAAACAGAGCTATATGTTGTATCAAGGTAGTCAGATGTTGTTTTTCCGTATCAGTCGATTATTTAAAACTACTTGAATTTTGATCACTCCCAAGGCCATAAAATTAAGTCCTGACTCTAATGTCCACAGTTTGTATTTAAAATGTTTTCTAAAGCCATGAGCCCGGTCCAGATTCTAATTTCCACTGTTTACATTAAAAAATATGGAACCATGAATCGGCTGAATAGAAAAGAGGGAGCTAATGAAGTTTTTTTTTTCTGAGCAATGGATTTTATTATTGCCGTTTGAAAATATGTTAACAATTAAATCTAAAAATGAAATACAATATTATGTAATGTATTTATCCAGGGCAGCTAACAATAACAGAGAGGTATATATCACATGACAATAGCATATATTTGTATGTCATATTCAAATTCATGTCCTAATGTGCTCTTCTCCTTTTCAAGGAATGTAAAGTAATGTAAATGTCAGGTAGATAAATTACCGTAGGTCATTGTCTTAGTTTACGTCTCCACGAACAATAGGTAAGCTAGGTAAATCAAGGAAGATTCCATTCCAACGTAAATTATCACAATCAAGACTGTTGCTCTACACAATGCAATCCATGTAATAATAAGGCAAGATTGGATGATATAGCACTTTTTTTTCCCTTTGATCTTGTTTAATAATTTACGTCAATTGTACCGATACATTTACATGTATTTGCATTGAAATTTCCAGCACAAACAGAATTTGAATAGAATAGTGCATTATTAATTCCATGAAAGTTCCTCCATTTGGGTTGGGGGTTGGGGGTGAGGGTGGTTGTAGTGTTGCCCAGCCCAGGACTCATAGATATAGTATTGCACATACATTTTTTTTTTTTTTTTTTTTAGGGTACAAGAAATTTTGAAGCTAATGAAGTTTTATTTCCAACCCATAGATAGTACAAACAAGAAAAAAAAAACACACACACACACAAAACAACTCGTTATTAAGACTTGTATCAAAATTGAAATAAAATGATATGTGCAAAACAAGAGGCCAAATGGACCTGAATGGTCTGTGTCGCTCACCTGGCTCTAAAGCAACTTTGAAGCTGATCTAAGTAATATCTGCAGATAAAATCTAATGTCAATAAATGTCCTAGTCCTTCATTCCAGTATACTATTGGCCTGATATCAGGTCTCGGAGTCTATTGAGAAATCATTGTTTAAATATTTTAGCCTATTTGACCCTCGTGAACTTGAATGTAGGTCTAGGTTATTCATTTGAACAAACTTGGTAACCCTTCACCCCAGCATGCTACAGGCCTAATATAAAGTCCCCGGGCCTTTTGGTTATCGAGTTGTTTTTAAAAAGGAAAAGGTTTACGCCGGACGGTCGGACGGACTTCGGAGAATGAGAAGAATGTGAGGCTTCATTTTTACAGAATATAAAACTTGTACTTGGTTTGAAAATTTAATTCGGTTAGTCTCGAATATACATGTACATCTGCCAAACATGCTTTACAGGAAATATGAATCCTCTATAGTCAAAACGTGAGAATAATGTGGAACAAATCGAAATGGTTTACCTGTGTTATTGAGCAGTCTCTACGTGCTAAGACAAGATGGCGGCAGGTGTGTTTAGACGTGTGTCGGGACTCCGTAAGTTTTTGTGATATAATATGGTTTTGGCCAGTGTGGTTTCTTTAATTTCTGGCTCAACTTTTGAACTATGATTGATACTTCGATTTCGGTCACGTTCGAAGGTGATATATTGGAGTACTGAGCATTTAAGCGTCATTTTATTTCAAACAATTGACTGTCCATTGTATATGTATTTGATGATCACCTGTTCACCGGTTGCGCTCACCTGTATGCCTAATCAACCGTGACGGACTCGAGGCGTGAGGCTCTATAGGAGAGAGAAGTGTAAGACACGTGCATTCTTCTCCATTGTGCTTATATAATCAATGCGTATGGCTTTATTCCTGTACCCGCACACCAGTTGATCAGCACAATTTTAACGGCAGATTTTCTGTAGCGCAAGATACTTTAGCTTCTCAAGGCAGGAAAGCATATTTTCAATTAAAAAGAAAAATGAAACACTTTAACCTTAACACGGAAACAAAACTCTCCTTATTTGATACATATGTTACATGTATTTTGAATTATGGGTGTGAAGTTTGGGGGCAAGATGTTTCGCCACAAGTAGAAAAAATTCACCTCCTTTTTCTTAAGGATTTACTTAACGTTAGAAAAACAGTCAATACCTCTATGGTATTTTTTGAAACCGGTAGATATTCATTGTATGTGCAACGTAAAACATCTGTTATGAAATATTGGTTAAAAATATTGAAATCAAAAAATTGTATTTTGAAATCATGCTATGATGCTCTAGTCGAATTGAATTGCAGAAAACCTAATTGTAAAACTAATTGGGTCTATCATATTAAGTATGAACTTTGTAGTTTAGGATTTGGATATGTTTGGAAAAATCAATGTGTTTTAAATGAAAATCATTTTTTGCAAATATACAACCAACGTATTCATGATGTTTTTGTTCAAGAATTGTATAATGCTTTTGATGTATCCCCCAAATGTTATTTGTATAAACATATTGTGGATTCCTTCTGTACTCAGTTCTATCTAATTAAACCTATCAATCATATATTTAAGAAGTTATTAAGCCAATTTCGTATGCAGTGTCACAGACTCAATATCGAGTCTGGGCGTTATAATAACATCCCTAGAAATCAGAGGATTTGTACTCTCTGTGATAAAAATGACGTAGAGGATGAAGTGCATTTTGTACTTCTCTGTCCGGCATATTCCGAATTAAGGGCGACATACATCAAAAAGTATTTTTATTGTCGACCAAGTGTGTATAAGTATATTGAATTATTATCGAGTAAAAGTGTTAAAATTTTGAATATGTTGGGTAAGTATTTGTTTCGTGCTACAGCGAAAAGAAAAGCCCTGCTTGCAAGTAATTAAATTGATCTTAGTTTGTTGCTATTATTGATTCATCATTTTTCATCAGTGTCACTGTTGCTTCTGTAGCTTTTTATATAGTATGACGTCATCCGTTATGACGTGTCGTTACTATGTATGACGTCACGGTTTTGTCATATTAATTCAATAAGTTGAAACTGGTGAGTTTACAGTGTATATTGATAACACAATGTAGTTACAACATGTCTTGTACATCTCATTACAGTAGTATTGATGGTAATATGGTCCTCCGCCATCTTATGCTTGTCTATGTCATGATAATTATGAAAATGTTTGTACTGTTCCCTATATGCTTGTTTTGCATTTGGATGAAATAAAAAACTTGTATCCATGATTGTTTGGATGGGAAACACATTTTCATTCTTTATTACAAATTGCAACCGTGATATTACGTTGTTTATTAAGTATTTTGAAGAGTAATACCGCTACGGTTACATCTTCATATTGTCTGTAATATCAAAAACTGCGTCACATGGCAACAGAAATATTGTTACACATCACAATGCTGTCACATGCTGTGACGTCATATTAACTTCTTTGAAATCTAATTTTGAATCTGGAAGTTATTATTGCATTACATTTCCAAAGGGTCAGTTCTGCTGGTAGGATGGTGTAAATGTCAATATAGCTGGTGTGGGTTGTGGGTTCTCTTCATAACCTAACTTCATTTGAATTCTGTGCAGAAACTTTAACCGGGTTAAACTTTCTACCACTGGCATATTTTCATTATATCTATCACTAATATACATGAAAATAACATTGAAATTCTAGAAAATCAAAATTTTACCCGGAACACAACAACAGACCAATCTAAATTACACGTGGAAATTTTACCCGGGTTACACTACCCACAACAGGCCAATCTAAATTACACGTGGAAATTTTACCCGGGTTACACTACCCACAACAGGCCAATCTAAATTACACGTGGACATTTTACCCGGGTTACACTACCCACAACAGGCCAATCTAAATTACACGTGGAAATTTTTACCCGGGTTACACTACCCACAACAGGCCAATTTAAATTACACGTGGAAATTTTACCCGGGTTACACTACCCACAACAGGCCAATCTAAATTACACGTGGAAATTTTACCGGGGTTACACTACCCACAACAGGCCAATCTAAATAACACGTGGAAATTTTACCCGGGTTACACTACCCACAACAGGCCAATCTAAAACACGGAGAACGGTGAAAATGTATATGTTAGTTTTTTAGATAGCAATAAGGCTTTCGACACAGTATGGCATGCTGGCCTGCTTTTTAAGTTACATGAAGTTGGTTTAAAATCCAAAGTATGGAAAATATTGAAAGGTTTATATACCGGTGTCAGAAGTAGAATTTTGTTTAATGTTTACAGTCCAGATATGTACCGATGGAAAGAGGCATCTTACAAGGTAGTGCGTTATCAGCGAAAATGTATCTAGTATTTATCAATCAATTGTTGAAAGATATTGAGCAGAGCGGTAAAGGGTCAATGGTAATTAATATAAGAGTAAACGTCCCTACTCAAGCGGATGATATATGTCTTATTAGTAATAAACGTAATGATTTGAAATGTATGCTTAAGATGTGTGAAGATTATAGTAAGAAATGGAGATTTTTGTTTTCCTCAGTCAAAAGTAAAATTATGTGTTTTAGTAAACACAAGAATATCAAGTCAATTTTTTATCTATACGATGAAAGAATACAAGAAGTTGAAAATATTGTACATGTAGGTATAATGTTAAATTGTACATTACATTCATACGAACGCACCAAACGCGCATGTAATAAATTAAAAAGTGGTACAATGTGTCTAATTAGGAGTGGTGCACACCCTAGTGCACTGAACCCCGTGACTGCTGGTAAATTAATCAAACAAACTGTGTATACGTCAGCACTATATGGTTTCGAACTATGGATTTTATCTAGGAATGAAGTTTTGATGTTAGAGAGGGCACATAGGTTTATTCTCAAAGCAATTCAGGGACTTAATAACAGGACCCGTACCGATATGTGTTTGGGGTTGATTGGATGGACAACGGGGTCTTCCCCGAACACCAACTCTGGTTAGGGTTGGGTGTTGACATAGGGGTTAAGGTGTGTTGATAGGGAGTTATAGTCTGTTACAGAAATGTTCTCGGTGTAAGAACACAGGTAAATCCGAACACAGGTAAATCAACTCACCTGATTCAAGATTGCATTCATTCAAGACACACAAAGTGTGTAACAAGAGCCAATATGACAAACCATTGTACAAAAGTGCATATACTAACATGGCTATAAACAATGTTATCTCACTATACATATAATAACTACAATACAACATATGAAATATTATACTTATCTATTATCTACTTGAAATACAAAGTTTTTCTACAATTATCAGGAAATGACTCACTCTAGATAATAATGACTTGTTACATATTTCAAACATACGTTCCATTTTAGTTAAACTTGGATTTATATAGTAATAATTTGGAATGTATTTGTGTCTAAACTCTGTCACTAAAATGTTATCGCATTGAAATAAATAGTGGTATTCATCACCAATAGTGTATGACATAATAAGCAATCACGATTATTACGTGGTATACCAATCCAATTACCAGTTTCAACAGGTAACTTTAAATTTGACATTCTAAATTTGCTGATGATAATGCGTTCTTGGGAATTAAGCTTAATTAGATAAGACTCAATGCTAAACTGTTTTTTTAAAGATAGAGTAAAATTGTCCACGAGACGATGATTGGATAGTTACATGAAAAAATCAGATGTCTCACTTCCGTTTCGAACACATTTTTTAGTGTTATAGTTTATATGTATTTATTTATATATATTTTAATCTAATATTGTCATTATATTTATATATTGTAATCTGATATTGTTACTATTAACAATAAAATATATAGTTAGGCATAGTGCTTTGAAAATTATATTTTTTATTTATATATTATATAATATTGTCATTTCATTTTTATTACTAGTAAAATCATCTATATGATAGTGCTTTGTATTAGAAAACTATATCTGATTTATTTACCTGAGTTGACCCTATTTTTTTTTACCTGAGTTGGTATTCCATATTGAAACAGACTATAACTAAACTTCAAAGAACTTCCTACGATAACACCTCCCTTTGTCTTCACCAGAGTTGGTGTTCGGGGAATACCATTGAACAACCATAGAAGGTTATATAGACATTAAAAAACTATTGTTTTTTGGAAGATTATGCCATTTAGAGAAGAGTACTTTGACATATTGCATATTTTTAAGAAGGCTTTACAAATCTATGTTAAGTGGAAACGAAAACAAAGGTGGAATTGTGGATGATATTATGAGAGTAATTAATAAATATAAATTGAATGATGTAATCAAATTATTTATTCAAACAAGTACATTTCCCTCAAAACCACAATGGAAGAAACTCGTGAAAGCGTCAGTGTTGTAAAAAGAAGAAAAAGAGTGGAAAGAGAGAATGATGAGCGATAATGAATTCGGTAGATTTAGGCTTATTCATAATAAATTAGAACCGCATGTGTTATGGAAACTTGCAATGAAATATCCTTGCTGCAGAAACTCCATACATTATGTTATGAAAATTGTCGTTTCCAACTTTACAAATGAATTGACAGAGCTATGTCACAAATGCGGCAATATGTATAGAGATGTTTTAACCCATATCATATTAGACTGTAGTTACATCGATAATCTGAGAGATCAATTATGGTGTTCCATCGCATGTATTAGTGACACGGGTTTATTGTTGAGTGTCTATCTACATTCCCTCTCGGATAAAGAACTTGTACATATCCTAATTGGTGGACCAATTAATTTCGAATTGAGTAAAGTAGATATTGATGAATTCAGAAGAATAACAGTAGTTGCTGTTGAAAAAATGTCAAAATCTTATTACCGGTAGCGTGACTGACGTCACTACATTTAAAGTTTTTTTTTTTTGAATGAATATACATCATTAATTACGGTTTGCACGTATGATTTAAAGTGTAATCTATTAATCATAGTAATTTAATATATGAGTATGTGAAATATATATGTCTAGAAAGTGATATTCGAATGCACCTTAAATGTAATGTCTGTTTTTAGAGACATATTATCGTAGATTATGTACATAGTACCACTAATCGACTATAATGCACAAGTCTATTGTTAATTCCACTTGTAAAAAATTATGCACATTTAATTATTCCTACGTGCATGTCATTCAAATGTATTTGTATATACACTTATGTATGTATTCTGTTTATCAAATCTTCATTTTGGAGGAAATAAAGAGAATAATAATGAAAATAACACTGAAATTCTAGAAAATCAAAATTTTACCCGGAACACAACAACAGACCAATCTTAATTACACGTGAAAATTTTACCCGGGTTACACTACCCACAACAGGCCAATCTAAATTACACGTGGAAATTTTACCGGGGTTACACTACCCACAACAGGCCAATCTAAATTACACGTGGAAATTTTACCCGGGTTACACTACCCACAACAGGCCAATCTAAATTACACGTGGAAATTTTACCGGGGTTACACTACCCACAACAGGCCAATCTAAATTACACGTGGAAATTTTACCGGGGTTACACTACCCACAACAGGCCAATCTAAATTACACGTGGAAATTTTACCGGGGTTACACTACCCACAACAGGCCAATCTAAATTATACGTGGAAATTTTACCGGGGTTACACTACCCACAACAGGCCAATCTAAATTACACGTGGAAATTTTACCCGGGTTACACTACCCACAACAGGCCAATCTAAATTACACGTGGGAAATTTTACCGGGGTTACACTACCCACAACAGGCCAATCTAAATTACACGTGGAAATTTTACGGGGTTACACTACCCACAACAGACCAATCTTAATTACACGTGGAAATTTTACCCGGGACACACTACCCACAACAGGCCAATCTAAATTACACGTGGAAATTTTACCCGGGTTACACTACCCACAACAGGCCAATCTAAATTACACGTGGAAATTTTACCCGGGTTACACTACCCACAACAGGCCAATCTAAATTACACGTGGAAATTTTACCCGGGTTACACTTTTCAACAACAAGCCAATCTAAATTACACGTGGAAATTTTACCCGGGTTACACTACCCACAACAGGCCAATCTAAATTACACGTGGACATTTCGCCTGAGTTTCCCAGAAAAAAAAGTTTTTTTTTTTTTTCATTTTGTATTGTATTTAATCTAGTTCTTGTTTTGTGAAATAAGGTGTGGATTGCATTAAGAGGAAGGATGTCAATTTGGTCCTAGCTGCCGCCCTCAGCATACATACAATGTATGCATAAAGAAGTTGAAAGCAATTTGAATTTACCTTATTTTTTTTTAACATTGATTAAAATCTAAAGATAGTGATATGATATCCGAAACACAAAATGAGCATCGCAGACACCATCTCTTATTCCATACAAACGTATCACAAAATGAAATCCTTCCACATTATCCTATAAAGCGTGAACACAAGCTACATCAATACTGTCCCATTTGTCGCTATTAGATACATCACCAGTTAGGTAATTTACAAGGGTAGGCTTTGTATTGTAAGGGATTCACCACTTAGTTGATTCGTTTTTAAAAGGATGTCGATTGTGTTAATCTATATCTGATTGACTTAAAACAGTCTGTGAAATGTACGTACATTAACAGGTTTTATTTTGCCAAACTGCGGGCGTATTTTTATATTGAAAACAATGCTTGTGTTTTTTCTAATTTGGAATACTAACAAAAATGCTATACAATGTCAATAAATCTGTTCATTATTGAGAAACTGACAAAAATGGTGTAATTCTGGGTTAAAAGTGGCAATATATTTTGCATCAATGAAGTTTATATATCAACTGTGTCAATAAATATGTATCTGAAGTCGTTATATGGGACAATTCAACACGTTTGTTAACCCGGATGCTGGACATATTTTGCTATTGAGCGACACCCGATGTACTCGCTCTAGCCGAGTGCCAGCTACATGTATGTATTGTCTACTGAAAGATTGATTTGTTTATCAAATTTTGGTCCATTAAAACAACAAAGAATACCGACCTAACAACGAAACCGTAATTCAAACTCGAAATCAATTTAACGAGGGGAAAATATGAGCAAAAATATTGATATGCATGGAGACTTGTGAAAAAAAAAACAACAAAAAAACAACAACATGTGCTTCAAAAGAGTAAGCGTTTTCTCCGACATAAGCGACACCCGTCTCACAAATCAAGGTCAAATCGAGGTTATGTCACACCACAGGCGCTTGCATAGAAAATATGACTTTCAATTTTTTTTTGATATGACAGTGGTATGTGTAATCTGTTAAGTACATATCGTATAAGGAATTAGAATATTTCCAAATGATATCATATGATATCGACTAGAACACTTCTCTCGAAACCTTGTCATGTTAATGTTCCCGTCTCGACATCTGTCCCTGAAATCGTGATATAACTGGGAAAACATCCTTCTGCGTTCTAAATGTTAGCTTAGACTAATTAGAGGATAGTACGTTGTTTTGAGTGGCTATACTGGCGATTAGAACATTAAATTTGGTTTGAACTCGAGACGAATAGGTCGAGAGTTTTAACCAAATTTTATGTTTTAATCGCCAGAGTTTTGATGACGTCATCAATATGACTGACTATTGTTGTTTGCCGTCCTTGGGACTCACTGTCGTGTACTTGTTAGGGATTGGTCCTTTTAAGGTAGCGGGCCTTGGCGATCACAAATTATTTACAAGAACAGTCTAACTAAAAAGTGTAGAAAGTCTAATTCACTTGGAATAATATCTCAATGTCAAGTTCCACAGTTCGTCCAACGTTGCGAAGGATTAACTAGCTAAACAGCTTCCGATAAAAAGTTAAAATGAATTTTACCGTTCACTGAGTTAGACTTTGTGTTTGTCTCAGTCAGATTGTTCTGATAAATAAGCGATGTTGTAAAGTTTCACAACTTCCTTCTGTGATTATCAAGGGCCGCCTCCTTGAAGAGACCAATCTCTAACGGTAACACGATATTGAGACTAAAATTGATACTATGTAAAGATCAAGGATTACAGGAATAGTCAACTCAAACCTTAGTTAGGTAAAGATCAAGGATTACGAGGATATTCAACTATAACCTTAGTTAGGTAAATATCAAGGATTACAGGGATAGTCAACTATAACTTTAGTTAGGTAAAGATCAAGGATTACAGGAATAGTCAACCATAACCTTAGTTAGGTAAATATCAAGGATTACAGGGATAGTCAACTATAACCTTAGTTAGGTAAAGATAAAGGATTACAGGAATAGTCAACTATAACATTAGTTAGGTAAATATCAAGGATTACAGGGATAGTCAACAATAACCTTAATTAGGTAAAGATCAAGGATTATATGAATAGTCAACTATAACCTTAGTTAGGTAAAGATCAAGTATTACAGGGACAGTCAACTATAACATTAGTTAGGTAAAGATAAAGGATTACAGGAATAGTCAACCATGACCTTAGTTAGGTAAATATCAAGGATTACAGGGATAGTCAACCATAACCTTAGTTAGGTAAATATCAAGGATTACAGGGATAGTCAACTATAACCTTATTAGGTAAAGATCAAGGATTATATGAATAGTCAACTATAACCTTAGTTAGGTAAAGATCAAGTATTACAGGGACAGTCAGCTATAACATTAGTTAAGTAAAGATAAAGGATTACAGAAATAGTCAATTATAACCTTAGTTAGGTAAAGATCAAGTATTACAGGGATAGTCAACCATTACCTTAGTTAGGTAAATATCAAGGATTACAGGGATAGTCAACTATAACATTAGTTAGGTAAATATCAAGGATTACAGGGATAGTCAACCATAACCTTAGTTAGGTAAATATCAAGGATTACAGGGATAGTCAACCATAACCTTAGTTAGGTAAATATCAAGTATTACAGGGATAGTCAACCATAACCTTAGTTAGGTAAAGATCAAGGATTACAGGGATAGTCAACCATAACCTTAGTTAGGTAAATATCATGTATTACAGGGATAGTCAACCATAACCTTAGTTAGGTAAATATCAAGTATTACAGGGATAGTCAACCATAACCTTAGTTAGGTAAATATCAAGGATTACAGGTATAGTCAACCATAACCTTAGTTAGGTAAATATCAAGGATTACAGGGATAGTCAACTATAACTTTAGTTAGGTAAATATCAAGTATTACAGGGATAGTCAACCATAACCTTAGTTAGGTAAATATCAAGGATTACAGGGATAGTCAACCATTACCTTAGTTAGGTAAATATCAAGGATTACAGGGATAGTCAACTATAACCTTAGTTAGGTAAAGATCAAGGATTACAGGGATAGTCAAACATAACCTTAGTTAGGTAAATATCAAGTATTACAGGGAAAGTCAACCATAACCTTAGTTAGGTGAATATGAAAACCAATGCGCTATGAAAGTACGATTGCATTAAAAACTGTCCGGTGTTTAAATTAAGGGTTAAGAAGTGCGCTGCTTTTATTTTAGATATATGGTTATGATTATTACTCAGTTAATAACAATTAAACAATATTTCAATACGTGGTTTCATGATACCACACTATTACATCTGTAGTAACAATGAGATATATATAGATTGAAGCTATCGATTCCTTGCTAAGATGAAAGACATTATCACATCATTGAATGTTGCGTTCTCCCTTTTATTCTTTAAGTGCCAGTCATTGTCACAATGGAAACAGCACACCTATGATGGTGGCCCATTTTTAAGAATTTAATTTGATAGCTATATGGAATCTATACTTTAAGTTCAATCTTCTAAATTCAATTCATGTTCATTATATAAATGCATATTGTCATGCATTTGAATCAGATAGTTTTCCCATACAAAGCATTGCCTGGATTCTACCCGTACTCTCTGTATGGTTTACTTTAGGGACATTCTCATGGCTGTTTTCAGTAATTTTTAGCACACATTACACTTTATTTTTTGTGACATAATACGTGTTGCTATAGCCAAAAAGCTCGAAGAATCCATAATTTGACGAATTTTTCGTTTTACATCTTTTATACATTGTAGTTATTTTGCTTTGCTTACATCACTTTTTAAGTTGTTAGGTGTTACGTCACAATAGTTGACATCCAGCCGACTTTGTGATATAGTCTTGCATATACATAATTTATTTTCTAATAACGACGATATAGAAGAACAATTACCAATTCATGCATGCGTTACTGTGTAATCTGAATATAATTAACCTTAACATGAAGTTACACAACGAAAACTTGAATTGAAATGCACTGCACCTTGATGGCCTTACAGCGCGTGCCAGCCGGATATTGGTCGATATAACATAATTACATCCAAACATCCCAGACATTGTTGATGTTTACATAAACCACTTCATTGATATGTACTTAACAGCACGTCGTATTCATAGAGTATCAATAACTTATTATATACCCGAAGCCCTCTAATTGAAGACACCATCTTGCTTTCCCTTTAATTACAGGGGTTTACAATCCGATTATGTGTTTTTCCTTGGTTCATACATAACAAGTACCAGTTGTTGATTTTTTTATTGTTTTGTAAGCCTGAAATGATGCTGCCTCGTTTCACTTGATGTAATAATGTAAAAACACATACAAAGACCTTGGGATATAAAATATACACTATTGTTTAATATTGATGACAACTATTGTGTGAAGCTACGGACATAAAACTATTTTCATATGATGATATTTGGTTGCCTTATATATATATTTCACCGGAACAATAATTATTGATTAATAGCAATTTGTATTAATCATGAATCCCCATTTTTCCTAACATAAAAAATGCAAACACCTTTCACATTACAAAAGCAGTTTTACCACAGGTAATAAACAGTGGTATACAAACGGTTGTACTAACGGGAGTCACGTTACAGTCATACAGTGACGTTTTCATTCATTCATGTCTTGACCTTAATCTATTATCAATCGAAGTGTCGATGGTCTCAAGTGTTCATATGATATATTATTACTTTTAATTTGTTTTATTGTGTCCCCTATCAGGAATGGGGGTTCTCTGTATTAGAATCTCGGTTCCTTCGGATATCCCCACTGGATAATACAAGTATATAGATATACCTAAACATACACTTTGTACATTCATGTATGTTTTATTAAAGATACCGAATTCCTATGTTACATGTGAATTTTATTGAAGAAAAAGGGGAGAGTTACGTTTTCAGAAAAAACAGTCCCTGTCTTGTGATGGTAGGGGTCATGGGTCCCACACAACCCGTCATGTACAGGTAGTGGTGATGGATCCCCGATTTCACGTCTAGCGTTAGAAAGGTCATGGGTTTCACAGTTCCTGTCCCGTGCGGGTACTGATTCTGGGTCCAACATTCCCTTTCCTGTACTGGGAGGGGTCATTGGTCCCAAAGTTCCTGTCCTGTGCTTTTAGGGGTCATAGGTCCCAACGTTCCTGTCATGTGCTTTTAGGGGTCATGGGTCCCAAAGTTCCTGTCCTGTGCTGGTAGGGGTCATGGGTCCCAAAGTTCCTGTCCTGTACTGGTAGGGGTCATGGGTCGGTCCCAAGTTCCTGTCCTGTGCTGGTAGGGGTCATTGGTCCCAAGTTCCTGTCCTGTGCTGGTAGGGGTCATTGGTACCAAGTTCCTGTTCTGTGCTGGTAGGGGTCATGGGTCGGTCCAAAAGTTCCTGTCCTGTGCTGGTAGGGGTCATTGGTCCCAAAGTTCCTGTCCTGTGCTGGTAGGGGTCATGGGTCCAACAGTCCTTTTCCTGTGTTGGTAGGGGTCATGGGTCCCAAAGTTCCTGTCCTGTGCTGGTAAGGGTCATGGGTCCAACACTCCTTTTCCTGTGATGGTAGGGGTCATTGGTCCCAAAGTTCCTGTCCTGTGCTGGTAGGGGTCATGGGTCCCACATATCCTGCCCTGTACAGGCATAGGGTGTTGGGTCCAATATTTCCCGGCCAGTACAGGTAGGGGTGGTGGAGCCCCGATTTTACGAACAACGCTAGTAAAGTCATGTCAAAGTCACAGTTCCCATCTTTAGCAGGCATGAGTGTTCTGTTTCACAGCTCCCATCCTGTGCAGGTAGGGGTGTTCGTTCTCACAGTTTTTGTTCCGTGCGAGTATGGGTTTAGGATCCTACAGTTTTCGTCCTATGCGGTTATGGGTTTTGCGTCCAACGGTTCACGTCTTGTGCAGGCGTGGGTGTTGGGTCCCATAGTTCCCGTTCTGTGCACGTAGGGATGTTGAATCTCATAAGTACCGTCCCGTTCGGAAGTTTGGTTCAATACTTCCTGTCCTACACCGGTAGGGGAGTTTGGTCCAATACTTCCTGTCCTACACCGGTAGGGGAGTTTGGTCCAATACTTCCTGTCCTACACCGGTAGGGGAGTTTGGTCCAATACTTCCTGTCCTACACCGGTAGGGGAGTTTGGTCCAATACTTCCTGTCCTACACCGGTAGGGGAGTTTGGTCCAATACTTCCTGTCCTACACCGGTAGGGGAGTTTGGTCCAATACTTCCTGTCCTACACCGGTAGGGGAGTTTGGTCCAATACTTCCTGTCCTACACCGGTAGGGGAGTTTGGTCCAATACTTCCTGTCCTACACCGGTAGGGGAGTTTGGTCCAATACTTCCTGTCCTACACCGGTAGGGGAGTTTGGTCCAATACTTCCTGTCCTACACCGGTAGGGGAGTTTGGTCCAATACTTCCTGTCCTACACCGGTAGGGGAGTTTGGTCCAATACTTCCCGTCCTACACCGGTAGGGGAGTTTGGTCGCCACACCGAATTATCATTATATTTATCAATTCTAACAAGTGTCTGTTGTCTATCATTTTGGTGCTCATGAGTGTCTGATGTTTATCTGATGTCTTATTGCTTTGAGCGGCTACTTGTCATTGCGAAGTGATGGATATCAGCCATATTTACAAAAATCACCCGTATGCGGCAGTTTGGTTTGGTTTATTTTGTTTAAGGTCCTATTAACAGCCAGGGTCATTTAAGGACATGTCAGGTTTTGGAGGTGGAGGAAAGCCGGAGTACCCGGAGAAAGACCACCGGCCTACGGTCAGTACCTGGCAACTGCCCCACGTAGGTTTCGAACTCGCAACCCAGAGGTGGAGGGCTATATACAAATGTAGTGGTAAAGTGTCGGGACACCTTAACCACTCGGCCACCGCGGCCCCCTATGCGGCAGGGGAGGGACGGGAGGTAATAGGGGAAATATAGCAAATTCTTAAAAAATCATCTTGTTTTGTTCCATTTTTAGTCTAAAGCATCATTGGGTGAAGGATATAAAGTATAAACGACAAATTAGGCTATTAACAAACTGAACGTGATTATTATTTTGACGTTTGGTAAAATCCAACCAGGTGAGAGATATAGGCCCTCTGGGGCTTTTGTTAGCTTGATTTGTGTTTCTTTGAATATATAACAAAGTAATATGTGAAGTATTTCAAATGTAATTGTTAAAACAAGCACACTGGGTATTGCTATATCAACCTGTTTACATTATAGAGATCCGACAGTGGCACGTAGGAGTTATGCTTACGTGACATGAATTTGTATTATAAGACGACATTTAAGATTTCCAGCTATTCAAACCTCATCTTTTTTACGTCTGTTTGTAATATAACGGTGGAAAAGGAGATCGAAAACTGTCACACCTCCCTTCTGTCCGTTTATGACTTTATCTCAATCAATTTCTTTTAATTGTCAAAGGTAAAATAAAAACAAAAGTAAAAAACAAAGCATACTTTGTCCAATAAAAACATCGTTTGGGGCGTCAATGGGCCTACAATGAATGGTAGAGGCTTTATATCCTCATAGCTCATTCTATAATAATGAAATAACCAGAAGCATTACTCTACAATGGACTGCGAACGAAAGGGACATAACTCCTACAAAATTTGAGGAAATGAAAACTCGTACCTATGCTACTATAGTATATAATTATATTTTTGAATCGACGAAAAGTAAACAAATACGTAAATTAGAGGAACGAAACCTGTCTACAGATGAACAGACGGACAAGCTTTATAGGAATAATAAGGATTTATTTTTATGCTAACTTTCATTTGACGATTGAACTTCAGTTGAATATAGTTTCAGTTTTATTTGTCTACCGCTTCCATTGATTTAAATTAACCTATAATTAAGAAATATATCTGGGTAAAGAGTTCGTGCTCATGACCAAGAAAATGCATAAATACCAGTTCTCCTTAGCTCCCCTTCTAGTTTCTTTTATCAATATAACAAACAAGAATTTAACACTAAACAATTTTAATCTAATTTCAAATGGTGTATAGAAGAAAGTATAACAAATGCATTGTTACATACAAACTTAAAAATTCTATGAAAGAATAAAATGTATTAAAAATACTTTTGAAACGTATTTTCTCAATATATTACGGCATTGAATGCCTTTTGATAAAAGGACGGACAAAATTACTTTCTACAATTCTTGAATGTATCAAATTCTGTTGGTAATGAATTGTATAAAGCTAGTTGAGAGTTGCAAATGCACAAACAGAAGTAAGTAAGCATTCTATCATTAATTTAACTGGTTAAATACAAGATAAGTAAGTTGATGTAATTTTGATAGAACAAGTTAAGAGGGAAATATTGGAGTTAATACGCAACAATACGTTTTGGTTGATTTGTTGAAACTACACGTATATGAAAAGAATAATTGAACGCGCATATAAAAAAAAAGTGTGATATGAATGCCATTACATACGTTTTCCAGTAGAAGTGGCTATGAATGCCATTACGTTTTCCAATAAAAGTAGCTATGAATGCCATTACGTTTTCCAATAAAGTGTCCAGATAGGAGAGCACGGTGCGATAGGCAGTGTTTCGTGGATGTATGGCATCCTTATCGATGTATTCTCTTATGTTATGCGCTATTGAATGTATTAATTTTATTTCTATGAGATAAACGGCCAAGTATCTGTTCGATGTGTTTCGTATGTTAACCATTCTATGCTACATAATAAAAAAATATTTAAGATATTTGAATTACACAATGTACAAGCTAAAATAAACTAGTAATTTTCATGTTTCCGCGTTAGTTATGATGTTAAAACATATTTGTTGTTTATTTCGTAATCATCAGAATTGACTTTATAGAGAATATGGTATAAAATAACATCTCTGAATTTACCTCAACAGTATCAAACTGTGCGTCACAAAAATAAATTCACTAACAATATGTACGAAAAGATTTAACAAACAAGCCATTTAAAGCCAGCTGAATATATCACAGTCCTCTATGTCACAGTGCGTGTTGTTATAACACTACTAGAAACGTTTTACACGGGCACATTTCACAGGTAGGAGGAGTAAAGTTGATCCTGGTCAACAACAGGTGTCTCCACCGTCAGACGGACGTCCCCCGGGGTCTCAGGGCGATGGAGGTCCAGCTTTCCACCCATGCCTCCTTTTGCTCCAGGTTTCGGGTGAAGATATGAATCAAGAATAAGGAGTTGCTCCTCTGCTTTCTTCCTTCTTATCAATTCCTCCTCGTCTGGCGGATCCTCCTACGGAATGAATAAAGGTAGACAACTCGTGAATATGATAATTCCTATTACTTATTTGATATCGTTGTAATTCCATTGGCAAAATTTCACCAAGAAGAAATTAATAGAACTACATGTCCCTTATGGGGAGGGGGACTCTGTTCAGATATTGTAAACTCCATGATGGATTTCCCTATTTCATGTTCGTTGAAATAAACAAACAAAATTGACTGAAGCACATTTTAGAGCTTTTGTTTTTAATGTGCATTACGGCAAGAAACCCCAACAGCAATATTTACAATGTCCTGTTGTCCACTATGACGCTAAATTGGAGTTAAGGGGTATGGCCAAGTAAATTTTCTGCGGATGAGAGTCAGATATGACGTTTGAAATATGAAAATAAAAAAAATCCATATGTACGAAAGGACTACTTAATGATATTTATCTCAAGAGTTTGAACCTCGTCAACTTCATAACTTAGTCAGGGGCAAACTGCAAAACTGTTATGGTCAAAAATAAATAACATTTGGGTTAGAAGCACAGGATAAATGTGCTAGTTGGAATGGTGTACACAATTTCATAAAAACAAACAGTAACATTCTTGCTTTGTGATGTCACAAAAGTGACCAAAATTTCGTATGCATCGATGGACATACACATAATCATGTTAAGTTTTCACCTCAGTTCTGGAAAATGTATCAAATGTTTTTTTTAAATTTATTTTATGACGATACAGTTGTGTCTGTGTTTTCTGATAAGAATCGTATTATTTTCCCCAGCTACGATGTTTATATAATGTAAGAAATGTAGTTTTAAAATATAATCTTCGAAAAGTTAACTTTTATTCTGCAATGTCTGGCTTCAATCATACTCACCGCTGAATCCCATGTTTCACCAAACGTTTCCCTAACTAGACGTAGAATGTTGGGGGCATCGATCTCCGGTGGCCTTTTCCCTACAGCAGGCATGTATTCTACAGGGAGGAGAGAGAACATTGGGGATTGTAGACATAGCTAATGATCTTTATGAATAAATATACTTCTGTACACAACATGCAGATTTATGAGTTATTCAGTTTATGACAGTCACTGAGATATTTTGAGTAATGCTAACTATCTACCACCAGACTGCTGTTGTAATATCTATAGGATTTATACGAAAACATGTTATTAACTAACATTCAGTTCTAGCGCTTTAGTATTTTATCCCCTCATGTATAACAAGTATTTTTTCTTTCGACTTTTAGGTACATTAACTATTATTTGATATCTTATTTGATATTAATCCACACTTATTATAAGATAGAAAAATCTATGAAGTCAATCATGCGAATAATGCTATATTTTAGTGAGAAAAAATGTAGATTGATGCATGCATTTGTTCACGGTCATGCTAGTATCGTGTCTATTTAAAAAATATTTCCTTTATTGTTATATTGGCCCAATGCATGCATGTGTTTCCCCGCCCAACATGCAATTGTCATATTGATATTTTACCAAGTAAAGCATAGTTTTGTTTCTTACATCACTGACATAGGGTAATCGTGTGTTATCAAAGAAACAAAGGCTGCATGCATGTTATTTGAGGTCACATACACAAGTCAATTACATGCATGTAATTCCTCATCGTAAATATATAGTAATGTTGTTAGGCTACCAGTTGTGTTCATTTTCCTCGCGACATTGACATGCAGTCTCAGCCTAACTTAACAATCTAATAACCATTACATGTAATTATTTCTAGTTATACTGACATGTGATTATTTCCCGTTATACTGACATGTGATTATTTCCCCTGTTATACTGACATATGATTATTTCCCGTTATACTGACATGTGATTATTTCCCCTGTTATACTGACATGTGATTATTTTGCCTGTTATACTGACATGTGATTATTTTGCCTGTTATACTGACATGTGATTATTTCCCCTGTTATACTGACATGTGATTATTCCCCTGTTATACTAACATGTGATTTTTTCTCGTTATACTAACATGTGATTATTTCCCAGTTATACTGACATGTGATTATTCCCCTGTTATACTGACATGTGATTATTTCGCGTTATACTGACATGTGATTATTTTCCAGTTATACTGACATGTGATATCGGGTATAATGACATTGATTTTTCTCTGTTATATTGATATGTGATTATTTCCATGTTATATGACATGGATTATTTCGCGTTATATTGGCATGTGATTATTTTCCCTGTTATACTGACATGTGATTATTTCCCTGTTATACTGACATGTGATTATTTCCCCTGTTATACTGACATGTGATTATTTCTCCTATTATACTAACATGTGATTTTTTCTCGTTATACTAACATGTGATTATTTCCCAGTTATACTGACATGTGATTATTCCCCTGTTATACTGACATGTGATTATTTCGCGTTATACTGACATGTGATTATTTCTCCAGTTATACTGACATGTGATTATTTCCCCTGTTATACTGACATGTGATTATTTCCCGTTATACTGACATGTGATTATTTTGCCAGTTATACTGACATGTGGTTATTTCCCTGTTATACTGACATGTGATTATTTCTAGTTATACTGACATGTGATTATTTCCCGTTATACTGACAGGTGATTATTTCTCGTTATACTGACATGTGATTATTTCCCCTGTTATACTGACATGTGATTATTTCTCGTTATACTGACATGTGATTATTTCTCGTTATACTGACATATGATTATTTCCCGTTATACTGACATGTGATTATTTCGCGTTATACTGACATGTGATTATCCCCCTGTTATACTGATATGTGATTATTTCTCGTTATACTGACATGTGATTATTTCGACTGTTAAACTGACATGTGATTATTTCTCGTTATACTGACATGTGATTATTTCACAGTTATACTGACATGTGATTATTTCACAGTTATACTGACATGTGATTGTTTCTCCAGTTATACTGACATGTGATTATTCCCCTGTTATACTGATATGTGATTATTTCGACTGTTATACTGACATGTGATTTTTCCCCTGTTATACTGACATGTGATTATTTCCCAGTTATACTGACATGTGATTATTTCCCCTGTTATACTAACATGTGATTATTTCCCAGTTATACTGACATATGATTATTCCCCTGTTATACTGACATGTGATTAGTTCGCGTTATACTGACATGTGATTATTTTTCCAGTTATACTGACATGTGATTATTTCGGGTTATACTGACATGTGATTATTTCTCCTGTTATATTGACATGTGATTATTTCCATGTTATACTGACATGTGATTATTTCGCGTTATATTGGCATGTGATTATTTTCCCTGTTATACTGACATGTGATTATTTCCCCTGTTATACTGACATGTGATTATTTCCCCTGTTATACTGACATGTGATTATTTCTCCTATTATACTAACATGTGATTTTTTCTCGTTATACTAACATGTGATTATTTCCCAGTTATACTGACATGTGATTATTCCCCTGTTATACTGACATGTGATTATTTCGCGTTATACTGACATGTGATTATTTCTCCAGTTATACTGACATGTGATTATTTCCCCAATTATACTGACATGTGATTATTCCCCCTGTTATACTGACATGTGATTATTTCTCGTTATACTGACATATGATTATTTCCCGTTATACTGACATATGATTATTTCGCGTTATACTGACATGTGATTATCCCCCTGTTATACTGACATGTGATTATTTCTCGTTATACTGACATGTGATTATTTCGACTGTTAAACTGACATGTGATTATTTCTCGTTATACTGACATGTGATTATTTCACAGTTATACTGACATGTGATTATTTCCCAGTTATACTGACATGTGATTGTTTCTCCAGTTATACTGACATGTGATTATTCCCCTGTTATACTGATATGTGATTATTTCTCGTTATACTGACATGTGATTATTTCTCGTTATACTGACATCTGATTATTTCACAGTTATACTGACATGTGATTATTCCCCTGTTATACTGACATGTGATTATTTCCCAGTTATACTGACATGTGATTATTTCGCCTGTTATACTGACATGTGATTATTTCCCCTATTATACTGACATGTAATTATTCCCCTGTTATACTGACATGTGATTATTTCCCCTATTATACTGACATGTGATTATTTCCCCTGTTATACTGACATGTGATTATTTCCCTGTTATACTGACATTTGATTATTCCCCTGTTATACTGACATGTGATTATTTTCCTGTTATACTGACATGTGATTATTCCCGTTATACTGACATGTGATTATTTCTCCTGTTATACTAACATGTGATTATTTCCCCTGTTATACTGACATGTGATTATTTCCCCTGTTATACTGACATGTGATTATTTCCCCTGTTATACTGACATGTGATTATTCCCCTATTATACTGACATGTGATTATTTCCCTGTTATACTGACATGTGATTATTTCCCTGTTATACTGACATGTGATTATTTCCCTGTTATACTAACATGTGACTATTTCCCCTGTTATACTGACATGTGATTATTTCCCTGTTATACTGACATGTGATTATTCCCCTGTTATACTGACATGTGATTATTTTCCTGTTATACTGACATGTGATTATTCCCGTTATACTGACATGTGATTATTTCTCCTGTTATACTAACATGTGATTATTTCCCCTGTTATACTGACATGTGATTATTTCCCCTGTTATACTGACATGTGACTATTTCCCCTGTTATACTGACATGTGATTATTTCCCCTATTATACTGACATGTGATTATTTCCCGTTATACTGACATGTGATTATTTCCCCTGTTATACTTACATGTGATTATTTCCCCTGTTATACTGACATGTGATTATTTCCCTGTTATACTTACATGTGACTATGTGCCCTGTTATACTGACATGTGATTATTTCCCCTTTTATACTTACATGTGACTATTTCTCCTGTTATACTGACATGTGATTATTTCCCCTATTATACGGACATGTGATTATTTCCCGTTATACTGACAGGTGATTATTTCGCCTGTTACACTGACATGTGATTATATCCCGTTATACTGACATGTGCTTATTTCTCGTTATACTGACATGTTATTCTTTCCCTGTTATACTGACATGTGATTATTTCGCCTGTTATACTGACATGTGATTATTTCCCCTGTTATACTAACATGTGATTATTCCCCTGTTATACTGACATGTGATTATATCCCGTTATACTGACATGTGCTTATTTCTCGTTATACTGACATGTTATTCTTTCCCCGTTATACTGACATGTGATTATTTCGCCTGTTATACTGACATGTGATTATTTCCCCTGTTATACTGACATGTTATTCTTTCCCCCGTTATACTGACATGGGATTATTTCCCTCGTTATACTGACATGTTATTCTTTCGCCTGTTATACTGACATATGATTATTTCCCCTGTTATACTGACATGTGATTATTTCCCCTGTTATACTGACATGTGATTATTTCGCCTGTTATACTGACATGTGATCATTTCTCGTTATACTGACATGTTATTCTTTCCCCCGTTATACTGACATGTTATTCTTTCGCCTGTTATACTGACATGTGATTATTTCCCCTGTTAGACTGACATGTGATTATTTCGCCTGTTAGACTGACATGTGATTATTTTGCGTGTTATACTGACATGTGATTATTTCTCGTTATACTGACATGCTATTATTTCGCCCGTTATACTGACATGTTATTCTTTCGCCTGTTATACTGACATGTGATTATTTCTAGTTATACTGACATGTGATTATTTCGCCTGTTAGACTGACATGTGATTATTTCCCCTGTTAGACTGACATGTGATTATTTCGCCTGTTATACTGACTTGCTATTATTTCGCCTGTTATACTGACATGTGATTATTTCGCCTGTTATACTGACATGTGATTATTTCTCGTTATACTGACATGTTATTCTTTCCCCCGTTATGCTGACATGTAATTGTTAATTTTACGTTAAAAACAATATCGATCTTCGTATGCGTGTTTTGGTAGGAATCTTCCATTCAGAATTCATGCAGAATAATTTTCTTTATTTTTCCGTTCTGTGTGTATGTAGATGCCTTGAATTCAAATACACACATGCTTAATGTACTCGTTATCAGAGAGAATTAAGAATGGTATCATAATGTAACTGGTTTCAATCCCTGTGTTTTTTCACAAAACTTGTGAAAAGATTGTGTGAACATAACTTTGAAATCGTCTGCTAGAAAAAAGAACCATTCTCGGATCGTAGTTCTATTTCATTCTACAATAATCGACCATGGTAATTGATTTAATATATCTTCATCTGATTATACGAGGATACTCCAGACCTGCTTATCCATTAAAGAGTCATTAGAATATGGGCCTTCACACAGTTTAACTTTGTATGATATACATGTATCGCCAATGTAATACTGATATCGCGTCTTTAATTTGTTGCGAGTTTATTACCATCATATTACTACTGTTATTATAAATGTGCTAAATTAAGTTGAATTGTGTTTACACACAACAGAAAAAAAAGAAAGAAAAGAATCATATCCATGCAAAACGGAATACTGCTTGATTTGACGTAATTGACCATATATGTTGTTTGTTTCAGTATACAAGGCAAATTGATGACACTGTAGTCATACAAACGGCACGTGCAGTATATATGTTGTTAAACGTACATTCTTGAGCATGACATATGACAGAAATATCTCTCAAATCAAAGAAATCATTTCATGCAAAAAAAGTGGAATTATGGTTCACGAGAACACGTTGGGATTTCACCTTGGTTTTGTCTCCCCCACTGCGTTGTCTTTGTCTGCATTATATAGACATTGAAACATAATAAAGCACCTGAATGAAAGACTGAATGGATAATTCTATCAAAAGTGTGGTAAAGGATTTTATATTCATTTCACATTTCCCAATGGCCATATGAAAACTTATACGGAAAAGCAAATTTGTCTGCTCGCTTAATTACACTGTGTTTCAGAAATATCTGAAACAAGGATGGATTTAGATAACATTTAACTCATGTAAGTGGTAAGACATTTACTCTGTCTCCGCTAGCGTCATATACAACAGCCTCGTCTAAAGCTTGTTCAATAAAACGCTTGGACAACATCAGGGTATTCAGCACGTGTTCCTATTATTCATGTGACATTTGAAAATATAGTCACCAAGTAGTAAACATTCCCTGCTTTGAACTCTGCTGTTTGCAAAATAAAAAAAAAAATAAAAAATTCAAAGGTATGTAGCATCCATAATGAGTTGGAAGTGGACGTTTAAGCAGTACACCGATAGCAAGATAGAAAGTTAACGCAAAGACTAATTAATATTTTATATAATTGACTAAAGATAATGTGTGCGTAGTAACTGATAGCTTTGGCTTTTTATTTTAGTTTATAGAAATAATTGATAGTGAATCATGCAATGAAAGTGTATACATTATGAAGTACAAGTTCTACCTACTGGTAACACAAAACTTGTTATGCTGTTTAGACCAAACATGAAATCATGAGTAAATGTCTAAACAATTTCATAATGCTCTCATCAATATCAACACTTATTTTGCTATTTTACTTACTCCTCGCTTTGTTCTCTTTTTCTGGCTCTTCCTTATTCTTAAATTTGAAGGCCATGCCTAATATGTCTTTGACGGAGTTTCCGAGGACATCCATTATTCCGTATGTCTGTGGTATCTTCATAAGATCGGCACGCACTTCTGATATGCTTTGATTGAGGATGACGGCGAACATGGTCATCAAAGTGAGGATGACGAAAAAGACGTAGGTAAAGTAGTACATCTGAGACCAATTCGGCACCGCCCTGATCATAGAGTCCAGACTGTTCTTACCAATCAGAGCATTAGCTAAACTTCCAAGCGATGTGAACAGATTTCTGTATTCGTAAATGTAAATACCAAACAGGAGATAGCCAAAAGATACATATGCAAAGAATACAATGCCAAACACGACAGCGAACCCAGAGAGGTCAGCTGCAGCGTTAGAAATTACGGCCGCCAATTGAGTCATCCTTTTGTTGTAACCGAGGATACGAAGTATGCGTATGGTTGCTATGAATACTAGTATGCCAACGATGACATTGAAAACAATATCCCAGATCACGACATGTTGAAAGTTTATAAAGGCTCTTTTGTCATCATAATAGATTGCCAGGGACTGCTTTGAGTATGAATACCTCAACCCCCACATGACAACTGCGATAAAACTGAGAATTGCGCATAAAGTGTCTATGACATTCCAAACATCTTTCACAAACTGACAACAACCCGCTTTACGAAATTTAAGGATCAGTTTCACAGTCCCGTAAATCATCACAATCATGTAGATAAAATAGCACAGCATCGCAAACGTACCAAGGGCGCCAGTGTGTTGATAGGCACGGAAAGGGTAAATGTTGCTCCACGTTACCAGTCCTCCTAGTTCTGTAAACTCGGCCAGGAATATGACATAAGCAAACAGATTCGCATTTGCATTATATAGGGTAAATTCAAGGAACACGGCCCTAGTCTCACGATTGATCCATTTAAATCTTTGTAACTCACTCAAAATTAACTCTGCATTGGTCAGGTCATTTTCCAGTTTTAAAATATAGCCTCCTCCACCGTATACACCAAAACTCCCTGCTATCGCTACTCCCCAAATGTCCTCGGAATGTTGATACCGCCAGGCGTCTTGTGAGAAGAGCATGTTGCTGGTACAACTAGTGGAGGTTAAGTCCTGGGTCCATCCTACACAATAGTCTCTGTCCTCCTCTGTTGTCACATCGTAGCCCGGGACGCAATCCCGCCCCGGTGTGACTTTATCATATGGACATCCACCTGAACATAAATAACCATAATGGGATTAAATATTCATATGTGCCTTCTTTTCCAAGAGACTTAGTTTGGAAATATTCTATTTCCTTGCATATTACAGGATAAAATATTCTACGTATTGATGCTCGTCTTTATGTTTGACAACTTCATTTCACTACCATTGTTTCTAATTTGAGAAAAAAGGTTTGCTGGAACTTCTGGTCTTTACCATCATGTGTATTTTCAAGGCTCTACTTATAGATATTCTCTTGGTTTTTTACCTTCGTTTTTCATGTATTTATCATATGATATTGTCAAAACTAAAGTCGTTTTACCTCTTTTCATTCGGACTTGACGAAGCCTGGGGGGACCTATGCGTGTGTTGGCCAAATCCCAGAAGAAAAGCTCGTCCCTGACATCTAGAGGGTCTCCATTATATTCTGTCATTGGAAAATACCTCCGGAAGAATGTCCCATTCATCCAATCGATGAAATCAATCGCATCCTCGACCTTATAAAAAAGGCAATAGTTTTTACATTTAATTAACTATTCACTCGTTCTGATCACAAATATGATATTTACACAGGTATGGCATTATGAAATTAACAGGACAATTCGGCAAATTACAATTCCCAACCGGATGACACATTAGGTGGAAATAATACACAGATAGTAAACTCGTAACAAATCAGATGGACCCATATTCCTAGTGAGAAGACCATGTGACAAGTAGTGTAGGATATAGAGCCAGGACAACCATTCTCTTTGATGTTGGTAGAAGGTCAAAATGTAGGTCAGAGTGACCTTCTTTTCATATATACATCACACACCGCCTCACCATTGTCAACCTATGTCTGAAGCATGGAATTTCATTTTAGAGTAGTATAGAAATAAGAGGTTGGAACAAACTTTTCGTTGATGTCACTGTTAGCCAGTAATCAAGATATAAATCAGAGTGACGTATATCTGACACCCGGCGAACTTCTTATGAAAAGTATTAAAGATGACTAATCCCGGACAAGACCGCGGAAGGAAGGAGGAACGGACATACACAAATTAATATTATAGCCCAATAAATTCATGTTCGGGTGCTAATACATCAGTTGCGACATACCTTGCTAAATCCCAGATGTGATTTGGACGGAGCTACAAGTGAATCATAGATATTCGTCTTCAAGTTGTAGGATCTCTGGTCGCGGTTGACGAAGCTTATACTGTATATGACAAACGCAAATATACCGTAGAGAAGAAGTTCCATAAAAACTTCCCTTGCTTTTATCTCGTGTAAACGTTGAATCCTAGTCTTTTCTAGCATTTCAGATGACGGAGGACTGTTACTGGACAATACATCCATTCGGAAAGCTATAAAATAAAATTTAAAAGTAGAAATAAATAAAATTTGCTTGCCACTGAGACCTCCGAGTAATTGTCTGTACCGCAATGATTATCGTATTTTATTCCTTGAAACGTCTGTAATGTATCCGTAAAAGTTAAGTAGAAATGAAATTCATTTCCGCAAGTATATAAAAGCATAAGATCTACGATACTTCATCATAAAGATTTCATCGGTTTTTAGTAACAAACCTATGAATTACGCAGTTAATAAACGTATGAAACTTTCTTTTATCTTAAAAAATTACGCGAGAAATAAACTTATTTGAAAATCAGCAGGTAATCATTGTCGGTACGATAAAAGTTGGCGGGAACAATCACCAATATCTTTATAAATATATTTATATTGTGACAGCATAAACAAAATGTAAGGTGCTTTGAAATTGTTTTATTCAAAATGAGAGCGGCTTTCCTGAAAAATAGACACATATTTTTCATGCGAATATCGAAGACTTCAACACAATTGTATAGTGTTTTTTTGTTGTTGTTGTTGTTGATATACTCTTTCCAATACAACATGTGTTAATTTGAACAACAAAAGTCAGTACTCACATAAGTACGTTCTTGACGATCCAGCATTAAAGGCTTTGGCAGCATTTTTCAGTCTATCCATTTTAAGTTGTGGTCCCCCACCATCAACTGGCTTTTTAAACAGTAGCGCAAAGAGCACGGCGATCATAATCACCTGGTGAAATGAAATTAAGAAATTTATAACTTTTTCTTTAAATATTAGTCATGGGACAAATTGGTGAACAATCCATAAAATAATATCTCAACATTCCTAGCCTGTTCGAGGTCTGTAATCTTAAATGTTTATTAACTAGTACTTGCCTTAAAGGGATCCACGACTAGAAGAGACTCAACGAATGAGAAAACAAATGTTGTCAGCCACTCTTCAGATTTGTCTTTGCCCCATTCCATACTGTAGAGAATTAGGAAGAATGCCGAAGAGATAACAGCCAAGATGACTATTGTTATTGCGATATAACGTGACCAGGCCGGAAGAGGTAAATGATCTACAGAATAAAATTCTGAATCTGAAAAGTGCTCGTTCTGGTTCATAATGGTCTTTGTTTGGAATATGTTGCGAATCTCCTTTTCTTTCTTTTCACTCAGTTTCTTGTTCTTTGGATAAGTTGGTTTTGCTTTTTTGAAGATAAAAGTAACCAGGAGAATCGGAGGAGTCGTTATTAGGATACCGATGAAAGAAACATATACAGTTGTGAGGGAAAAACGCAGGAATCCGATCGATACGGAATTTGGAGTAACTTCATCACTCTCCGACCGGAAAAACATCGCATTGGAAATCATGGTGAGAAAGAGTAAAGCGAGTATGCATGATAAACGCTGTACACGAGTGAAGCTACTCTGTTCCGGCCTCATCAGCATTGACAGCCACAAGTGATTTTCTGTTAAGTTGAAGCGAGCATGCTGTGAGAAAAGTTTATCGAAGGTTAGCAGGTTATCCCGTCCACAGACTGGAAGTAGTCTCTCCACCATTCCGTCATCTTGTTCTGCAGCCAACCATTTATCACAAAGGAAAACGTACCTTTAAACATAATAACGTATACTGCTATTACCATAATGATATATTGTGATAGGAAAATTCAAGGAAAGTTCCAATGACCCCTTTTAATCCACAATAATATTACATGTACTACCATTTTGTTTTGTCTACTCCAAAATAATTAGTTCTACATAGTTACGAATACAAACCTTTGGCCTATCTGGGGATCATCAACTGTGACCTTATGCAGATACCAGGATTTTTGGTCCCCTCTGCCAGAACTGTCATGCCAAATACGGAGGTAGGTCAAATCACCAAGGGGTTCCGGCGTCCCCATGAAAAACTTCCTAACGCTACTTGTTTCAAAACCCTGTAAGAAGTTACCTTTAATTTAGGAATGCATTCCTTATTAGCTTGTTAAATGTTACAATTTAAGAAAGCATGATATTGCTTTACATTATCACTTTGCTTTTCATTATGGTATTTTAAATATCACGAAAACCACAAAAAAAAACATGGTAATTGTCTATGTCTTTAATGAAAGTTAATTCTCTTGATCATTTTTGTCGTTTTTCCAACATGTGTACAGTCTACATTCTAATCAGTGCTTCAAAAATATATTCAACATATTTTAAGTCGTATATAAAAGTATACTTTAATGATGTGTTAGTATACTGTAATTGAAATTAAAAACTGTCGAGTGATTTGAAGTCTGAATTGACGCACCGTTAAACGATGACTTAAAATACCTGTTTATCTCCATCACTCATGATCCTGACCCCCGTGTCCATTTCTTCCCCGGCCAGGACAAAGTTGACCAAAGATTTTGTACCAGCACCACGTCTTAGTCCTGTGTGCACTGTTATCAGGTAAAAATATCGGTCCTCGCTGTCACTGTCACACAGGAAATGAGTCGCCCACTGAAACATCAATCATCAAGCTCTACAATGAATTACAATTGAACATATCATCAAATTGTGCGTGATTCTGGAGAAGAGATCAGAGAAATCCTTCTTTCGACATTTGATTTTCATATAAAGTTCGACATACTTATAGATGCAATTAATAACAATCTATTTTAATGTCATGATATTATATGGAAGCTTGTCGAGCATTTTCTTTTTTCAAACGATTGTTTTTAAATAACAGGAAGCGGGGCACTGCTTTATCTGTATGTAAACCTGTATGAATACAAACTCCATTAAATATAATTATTAGAACGAACCAGGTATAGTACGTTGTTTTATACACCGTAACCTTATTCTACTATTGCTACAGTTATATTGTATTTGCGTGGCTTCTATGCAATTTAAACACTAGTAATAAAATAACGCAAACACCTACTCATTCTGGTTATAACATAACACAAACAGTTACTCATTCTGGTTATAACATCAGAACAAGAGTTACCTCCCCTCATATAGTCATTTCGGTCCTCTCGGTTATATTATCATTACAAGAGTTACCTACTCTCATGTAGCCATTCCTGTCCTCTGGGTTATATTATCAGAACAAGAGTTACCTACCCTCATATAGTCTTTTCTGTCCTCTGGGTTATATTATCATTAAAAGAGTTACCTTCCCTCATATCGTCATTTCTGTCCTCTGGGTTATATTATCAGAACAAGAGTTACCTACCCTCATATAGTCTTTTCTGTCCTCTCGGTTGGCAAGCACACATGCAATGATGTAAACCACGAGTAGACCTATAACAGTGCCATACACTGAAGCATTGGCTGGGTCGAATTTCGACCATACAGTGCTGAAATCGATCATATTTGGAGGAACGTAGAATGTTGTAGAAAAAGTATTTCCTGGAGCTTCAGGACAACGGCAAACGGTCTCATTCAGAGTAGACAAGCGTAAAACCTGTTGAAACAAAAGTATTTTTTGATGTATTGTTAACTAATGTTTAAGTCGTTCGTTATGGTCAGATCTGTGGTTGTTTTACCATTACCTGAGAATTTGCAGGGTGTTTTTGGAGAAATTTGTAAACAGAAATTATTTTTTTCGAGAGAGGGACCACAGAAGATCGTTTTCTTATAAATTAAAATGATACCATGTGGTGTAACTGTTACTGCCAATTGCTACTTAAGAATTGAAATAAAGATAAATTTTGCTAGATGAAATAAGTTATTCGTATAGCTAGCACAAATATGTTCTCAATTGCCATGTAATGGATCAATAAGTTTATAACACAGACATCTCACATATTATCATAGCTCACAACAAACTGAAATTTCAAGGACCTATTTTTGAGGTTTCATTCAATCCTTAAAACATTATTACAACCTCAATATGTATACATACTGTGCAGCCCTGTGACGTCCACCTATTATTAGCCTTGTCCCAACTCCGACACCCTGTTGTCATAATTATGATACTGAAGTTTGCAGTGCTCATCTCGAACGGCGCTTCCGTGGTTGTGGCGGCAGGAGCCGCACGCCTCCTCCTCATGCCTTCAGACTGTTGGGGCAGTATGAATTCTGTAAAACAAATATTATGTTGTGTCGTTTTTTATACAAAAAGAAAACAAAACAAAACTTGTAAACAGCTATTAACAAAATACATTTTAAAACAGATAATGATACCTTCTTGTGGCTCAAGTCCGACGTAAGTTTTTCCCTTTTCACACATGTCTTGTGGAATGAAGACTTTAAACCCATAATCGCCTTCCCAATCTCGAACATTCATAGCAACCTTGTAGTCGTAAATGTCAGTTCGGGCAAAGTCGATGCATCTCACGTAGACATTATACAGATTGAACGAAGACACATCGGCGAAACTGAAATCTTTCGGGAGGATATAGATCAATGCTGCATCATCCCTATATCTTAAATCGTACACAAGGTGTGTTAGACCGTCCTCGCTGACCATTGGCATGTAGTGTGAGAATGGTACGTCTCCTTTGTTCTTGATTTTCAGAGATGTGTTCAATGACATTTCAGTTCCATTTTCGTTTTTCAAGGAAACCGTGTATTCTCCGGATGTTATACCATCAGCATTTTCGCCAAAGAAATGAACAACGTTGTCAAATGTCGAGGACTGTAAGATGAAATAAACACACCAGATTATATTTCTACTAAAACTCGACTTATTAATCTTCCACTATGATCCACTGGATTAATAATTCCCCCATCACCCACAATAAAAATTAAAGCCAAGGGGGAATAACCCTTCTTAAGCAAGTAAAAAGGTAGTAAACCAAGTTCAAATAAATGTCAATATTAATCAGCTGAACGCTTGTAATACGATTTATAAACATAGGTAAAACAAATATTAACATTTTAGGAAAATTGAAAGAAATGAAATTCAGAAAATAGGCATAATTTCTATCAGGAAATTCAAAATTAAACCTGTATCAGAAAGGAATGATGACATAGGGAAATAGTCTGGTATAGAAACTTTGACCAATCTTTTTATATATTCCTAATTTTTGCAAATATTTCATTAAAATGAGTACGAATCCAGAGAAACTGATTGTCTAGATCCAGTGTCTGTTTGCTCATTGTCTTGTTCAAGTGTATGTTTGGACACTGTCTGGATCCAGTGTCTGTGTTTGCTCATTGTTTGGATCCAGTGTCGGCTTGAATACTGTTTGGTTCGAGTGTCTGTGTTTTATCATTGTCTGGATAGAGTGTCTGTGTCTGTGGTTGCTCACTGTCTAGATCCATTGTGTGTGTTTGGGCACTGTCTGGATGCTGTGTCTGTGTTTCATTACAGTCTAGATCCAGTGTCTGTGTTCCAATCCAACTATTTCGTGATCATTGTGGACATTTTAAAATGTTATTTAACGATGTAAAAAGTATTTTGGCCAAAAATCACGTTATGTAATATATTTTATTCCATTTCTGCAAGTTGTTTTGGTCTGATTTCAGATTAATATTTAATTCATTAAACATCTAAATATCTCCCTTGCAATTTCTTGGTTTTACTTAATTTGTAATTAATCGATTTTCCATGTTTGAATTTTCTGTTTCATTTACAAACAATACAGATGGTGCATATTTCTAATGGTGGTTTCCTTCTATCCTCTCACATCAGGTGGAATCATAACAACCTGACATAGAAAGTTATCACAGCTTTTAAAAAAGTTTCCTTCCCTCCAGGGTTTCCCCCAGGTGAGAAGTATTTGTATCAAAATAATTTTATCCCTTTTCTGCTAGTAATTTAAGATAATGTCTCCTGTTCGAAACAGTTGGACACGAGGGTAAAACTAGTAAATGGTCTATGGGAATGTATTTTTTATTTCCTATCTCAAAATGGAGACGCTAAGCGGGTAGACCTATTTATTAATGTCTTACATCTATCTGCACCTCCGTGTAACTGTCTAGTGTTGAATTTCCGAATTCGATTCCAAAACCGGTCTTGTTGATACTTGTTTCATTCTGCAAATTTCCAATTCTCGTCTTTTCGGTTGTTATTACACAGTTTTCTCGCTCTATCACGGAAGCAGGTTCTCCTGGTTGGATCATTGCAGAGAGCAGTGCCTGTACTCTATCGATGATGTCGAACAGTTCGGGAATCCCAGTTTGCGCCTGGAGATAAAGTGGTATGTCTTGGCAAAACATTTATGATATGTGGACGAATTTGCTATACTGTTTATCAACTAGGTAAAGGAAAATAGAAAAGTAACAAATTTCTTATAACACATATATATAAAGAACAAAACTTAATCAATAAAAAACAATATATGGGGAATGCCATATCGTGTTATCTACAGCTATATAAAATAAGATTTCTATCACCTCAAGAGTGGCTTGATGGCATTCTTTAAGTCTCATTTTTCACTAAAAGTCAATGTGCAATAGTCATTATAGTTATAGTTATTAAAATACCCCCAGCACATTGATCACAACATCATATCAGGAATAATCGATCGAAATGTGTAAAAGGAGATCTCTAGACAATATTCAAGTACTACAGATAAACTTAGGGCAAAAGAGCCAAATCACATTCCCGTCATATCTATGATGACAGAAACACAACCAAAATACAGAAGATGAATCCAGAATGATTATTACCGTGACAGCTTTTTGCTTGGTTTCCTCTTGAGCTGCTTTCCTTCGATCATATTCCTCCTGTATTAAACGTTCTCGTTCAGCCATTTCCTCTTCTGATAGGGCATCCGAAGTGTTATTATAATCCCATTTAGCTTGCATTTCTTCGCGCACAGATGCCAGGGTTATATCAGCATTTTGGTCCTCAACTGATGATGGTGTTATCCCCATAGAAGTGGAACTCACAATGTCCAAAAGACCTTTGGTAAAGTTAACAGTAATTGTAAACCAAATCAAAGAATGCACATAAACAACGACAACAACGATAACAACAGCGACGACGGCAACAATAACAGCAACGATCTGTTCCATTAGGGCCAATTAGATTTAAAAGAATCTTGGAAAAAATGCCACAATTCAACTAATCTGAGAGAAATTTTCGCTAAACGACAGTACTGGCAAACAAGTTTTTTCGTTTTTCTCTTTCCTGAAAGCAGTATACATGTTGATAAAAGAGAAAGAATAGATTAGTTTTACATGTAGTATATAAAAGCAGATAACACGATTTCCACATACTTTTACCCTTCCAAGTTCAAGCTTAAAACCACTATTATTAGTATTATCATGTCACGACCTTACATACAGTGGCTATTTTGACATAAACGTGATTGTTTCGGATCTGATCTAGGTAAATTTAACTCTCTCTGCTGACATATGTAAATTGTACCATAATTCCCTATGTATTTCCCACGGGATATACGATTTATAAAATTTATATGCCTTCTGCGGGCTATCTGATGAAGCGGGCTGTCAGGCAATTTGTTTTTCAAAAAATGAGAAAATAAATCCAAGTAAACTGTTTTTGTTTCCCTGGTGTACAATGCATCGGAGCGGACAACCTACAGACTTGGTATTATAAAACCTCTTTTTTGAATGGTGCGGGAAATCTGGCAAAGAGGGCAAGCAATACATAGGTAACTACGGTAATCCATTTACCAGTGATAAGAAAACAAGTTAGGACGATGATTAGAACTAGAAGACACGATATGAACATAAAAGTATAATTTACATTTCAACTGTTTAATAAACGCACCTTTTCTGGATATTTGATTAATCTCATTTTAAATGCGACAAGAAAATAACGCATGAAATTCCGTTTACATGCAGCAATCAAACTTAACTTACTTTCACTGACTAATTTCATACTGTTGATTTCCTCCATAGGGAACGGCTTCTGACTAATTTTTGTTTCCAGGGAGGCAGATAATTTTTGGGCAGTGCTAATAGCAGACCCCTACAAAGTACAACAGTAGTACAAATTAATGTGCGTCACAATTGAATATGACTCATACATATAAAGAAATAAGCAATACCACACGTCTTTTTCTGCATCCACAGATTACATTTGAATCACATCGATATTCAACAGGTGAAAACCTTATTTGAAGAAGATTTGTCATATAAGCATAAAGTTTTGTCAAAATGCTCTATACATAATCGTACATTCGCTTTTGATATAACGATTCGATCTACTAAAAAGGAATCCCTGTCTATGTGAAATAAGTTCTTGCTAGTTGCTAAAGAAAAACCCCGATGAATTTTGACACAAGGTCGTACAACTGATTCTAGATGAACAGTTGTATGTGGCAGTTTAAGTAAATGATTACTAATGAATCTGCTTGTCGAAGTTCCACTTCCATTCTTAACGTTGCCAGATTATAGTCAATATCGAACTGACAACTTACACTTCCACGCAGTTGCAATTGATTCGCCATGTACATCCGGCGACATAGTTACCTGCCTATAAGAATATTTTAAGATACTTTATTGAAACTCTTCAAACATTAACAAAGATCCAGTCGTATGTTAATTTCTGTTCTCCCTTTTTTCTCTCAGAGGGTTTAGTAGGAATGGCGTTGTTTTGTTGTTGTAATTTGTTTTACCTGTTCTGATTTCCAAAACAAATGAAATTACGTCAACATTTCTGAAGGTAATTTAATGATGATTTTAGATTTGTTTTTGTTCACCTTTGATTCTCATCTTTATCATGTACAGTATACGTTTAATATGGTCGGATCACCCAACAAAGCAGCAGGGCGTGTGACTTCGGCCGGATAACCCTACAATACTGTTCATATGGAAGTTTACGGGACGTGTCACTTCCGCCGGATTACCCGTCAATGCTATTCCTAGTTGAATTTACGGGAAGTGGCATTACGGCCAGATCGAATATAGACAATGTTTCAACAGAATTTTACTTACGATAGTTTCGTCATTGACAATTTCAGGCTTATAAAGCAAGGTTTTAATCCCGCCTAATATATTGCCGGTGTCACTGACACTAAGTACAGTCCCATTGGGTACAGCGTCATTTAACATATTCATCAGTTCAAGGTTTTTCTGAAAAGAAATAAGAGAATGCCGAAGAACGAAAGATATTAGATCTCCATACATTATGACAAAAACAATGACACTTGGACCTGTAAAAAGATAAATGTTTCTTGAAATATTGTGTAACGTTACATCAAATGATTAAAATACTGAAGCTATTGATTTGCATAATTTGCAACTCCGGTCAGATGTAAAGGAGATCGTATGTTTTTTTTTGTTTTTTTTTTGTTTTACATTTTTGGCCATCCATGTATTATACACTGATCTGATGATGCATCATCCTACCTCTGTTAACATGTCTGCTACTAGTCCACCTTCCGACGTCTGTGAAAAGTAACAACAAACCATTCACTATGCTGATAAGCCTCACAAATAAGCATAGAACAATTTAATTCCTTTCCTTTTTATCAACTGTATAAAGCGCAGTAAGGTTATTCAAACGTTATTATGTTTTAGTTTAAACTTATTTTATTGTCACTTGAACAAAAGGATGGGGCACAAGTTTTGACAACTTATAAAAGCCCTCTCCCAATATACAATTAAACAATACAACATTCAATGGCCTCGACAATATTAATATATTTACATCGACATCAACAACATGTATATATATTTATAAATATTTAAATATGTATATCTTAAAATCTTTTGCTGGACGTTTAGCAATGATCAGAGAGCTGCTTCCAAGTAATACAATATTTTCTTAGTATACAAAACAAACAATTTTGTGAGTAAACCGTCCATATAACTGTGAATTTAAAAAAAATGCAATGAACATTTAAAATAGTTTGCAGCTTTGATACCAAAATATATCATTTCAGTATGGCACCAAACATTAGGTTATGAAAAGTTTCACCTGTTTCGGTTTGATTACAATTTAGTGCATGGTTTTCGTATAACCCAAGCTTTATGGATTTAAAAAAAAAGAGAATTTGGAAGTTTAGAAAAAATAAATAGGAAATCATAAATTATGAACTTACATTGATAGAATTCATAAAAGAACCCATTGCAGAAACAGCCGAGACAACTGCTATTTTGTTTCCTCCAGCTTCAAGTTGTTGTCTGGATTGGTTAAAGGTACTGAATAGATCGGAGATGATGCCTGTGTCATTAGGACCACTGGGGACCATTGATTCGTTCCTAATGACCTATGGAAAAAATTAACGATTGTTCATGACATAACGACCACTAGGAACCATAATAGATTCGTTTACAGAACTTGAAGTTATGGCTATTCATAAATTAGTTAATTTGTGACCGACTCGCAGACTGTTACAAAGAATATATACCTATGTTTATGGACAATATCAAACTCATTTCTCTTGCTAAGAATAGCTTTTCTTTTTTTCTTTCTTTTCAGTTAATACACCCAATAACACATCCCATAAGAAATCATAATTAAGATATAGAGGATATCTAACTGTGTCTTCAGTGATACCACACGAGTGAAATATAGTTGGTATCACTGAAGACACTGCTAGATATTCTGTTTATTACATTTTTTATCAACGAAAAACCTATCCCTTATGCTAACTAGGCCTACAGCGAAAGTTTGAAAACAAACAAATGTAGTTCCCCCTGTCCAGGTGCTGACATATATGTCGGGCTTTCTGATTGGCCAATTATTTTGGTATTTTTTAATCATTAATTTGATTGGTCAAATCAGCAAAAGTGATATTTTTCACTAGTGAAAAATATCACTTTTATAGAATGAATAATTTTTGATATTTCACTGGTAAAAATGTAATAAAACGCAATCATTATCACGACAAAAAGCAGTTATTACACAACAATAGTATAAACAAGAAAGCATACAAGTTATTTAACAATAACTGATGCTTTGCATATTGCATAATATAAGAATTGAAATACAACATACTTCAAGTAAATTAAACGTATATCAGCAAGTACATAAATAACCTATTCATATATATAGTTTTCAAAATATATTCGACATGAGCAAAAGCAAACTTATGATGCATATATTTCCCATATCGGTCCTTCAGAATAAGAGTAGTAGTGGGTTTGTCGTCGAAGCGTAAATGACAACAAACATGAACTCATGGACCCCTTATCCCTTTCCAGTGTTAATGTCGATTGATACAAAGTGATTTAATCGGCTTACCTTTGCAACTGACTCTGTATTTACCAATGAATCCCCGTAGTAGTCGGTGACGGTTACAGAGATAGTAACGTTGTATTCGAAGTCGGGATCCCCTACTTGTAGGTCAAGCTGATTAGCTGAGGCAGCATCTACCCAAAAAAGGAAAATGCTTGATTTATTTGGGTCAATATACAACCCGACATAGCGAAGATACAATACATTTAGCCTTCCTCGAGACATTGGATGCACGTTACGTTTCATTTTCTTGCATATTGTTTTGCAATATTTGATGCGGATATAGGCGATCTACATACATAAGCCCTCAAAATGTAAAGATGTTTGCAATATTACATGTTTGTCTTATAGGAAACGTCGTTAAATTGAGAGAATCTCTCACAGAATTACACAATTTGGAGGGAATAATCCATAGAATGTTATGATATGATAAGTCTTACAAAAAAGCTTCTGATACATCTTGAGAAATAGACCCCTTAGCTTTACCGTGAAGGGCTATTTTTCATCAGACTTTGCAATTAGATTAAAATTTGTGAGCATACCCTTCTATGGATGGCAGTGTAATGTAACTTCTAATCGAGAAACAGAAATTTATGATGTTCTATAAACACATTCTTCAGGAGATCTGAGATTAGAAATAATGATTTGTCATCACTTACTTCCCTTAGTGATAGGAAACTGAACTGTCTCAGTCACACCGTTTACCAGACGCTTATGTAATGCGACGAACTCGTAGGTGAGAACCTGTTTCGTGTCTTCAATTGGGTCTCGCTCATCGTTAGCGCCTTCATCCTTCATATTTACGCACGTGACGTCAAACTTCCCGGTTATGGCATATCCTAATGAAAAGATGTAATTCGATGAATCATCTTTTTCTCTATGCATTTTTTTTATTCTTGAGATGAATCGACATTAATATATGTATATATATATATATATATTCTGGTATTCCTGCAGTGTCTAGTAAGTAAATAAACAAAATGACTTAATAACGTAAATTACTAGTGTATAAACAACAAAGCGCTTGATAAAAACGGAAGTTAAAATGTAAATATGTACAAGGAATATTTTTTGTTTTTATCATTTAATGGTGTGTGAATAGCATGTTTTTACAGATATTTTAGCATGACGCACTTACAGTTTACACACCAGTAAACGATCAAACAAGTATTCCTTAATTGAATATACTTCTTTTCTGACTTTGTTTCTGACGTCACAGCTGTTCTTTATTTATGACGTCATCAATATTGTTGTCGTCATATATCCCGGCAAGGTCAAATAAATAGACGTTTATTACATAACACACACTGTCATCACATCGATTCAACTTGTGCTGGTATCGTTTTATTTTGACTATTTATTTATACCATCTATACACCACCGAAGATGTTTTCTAATTAATTACAATATGCCTTTGGTGAATTAATTACCGAATAAGGGGATTGTTAACACAAACATAACGATATTGTTCGTTGTTAATCTACTAATCTACTAAATTTGTATAGCTGTTTAATGTTCGTTGTCTATATGTGACCGATTGTAATTTACTTGTGCCTTGATAAAGGGGCGGATTGTCTCGAAAATTCGGCAATTTACTTCTTTCCATAATCACTACTACATGACCAATTATCTATTTCCAGTAATACGCATCCAGCGAACATCTGTTTGTAAGGATGCCGTACCTATGTTGGACCGTTGTTACTTACTTAGTTGAGGGCCATTAAATGTAGTCGTCTAACTGATGCATACCTTCGTAAGGATCGACAGAACAGCGTCCATCGTATGGTGGTAGGTTGATGTTCAATTTCCTCACAGCTTTGCCATCTGTGAGTCTATTTGGCAGCGACATTTTTACTACCACATTGTAGATTGAGCCAGCTTCAAGGGTCTCCGGTTTAATAATTAAAGAATGATGCGATGTCCCTGAAGATTAAGGTTGTGTTCTAAATTAAAATTATTTTTGCACTGAATACATTATCGCCTGGTTTGCAATAGAACATTTGTCTCCCATGATAGCCAACTCATCAGGTCACAAAATTTAAGATACAATTAAATTATGTGTTTTCGTCTCTAATGGAGCTCATTCCCCTTACCAAGGCAATGACGATATGATTACTGGAAGTGAAAGTTTGAATTTGAAATCGATTTCTAATTCGAATTCATTATCGTTATGTAAATACAAACCCGTTTCAGTCATGCTGTTGAAATCCGGAATAGCCACGCTACTTCCGTTGGGGAAGACCTGTTCAAGTGTCCAAGTACATGTCAAATCGGGTGTCTCCTCAGGTTGGCAGTCAGTACATTTACATTTTAGACTTGTTTTAAGCTTCCTCGCAACCTTGACACGGCAGTTCAATATACATCTACAAAAGTCAACATGAATAAGCACTTAGCTATTAAAGGGTATGTTTCTTAGTCGCTTCCACGCATCACAGTAAAGCCGCTTAAAGGAAATTAGTGTAGATATAAAACATATCGACATATTGAATAAAACAACACCCATTTATAACTTGAAAATGTCATGGACAATTTGACGGGCTTTTAACACCTTTTACAAACTTAAGGGAGAATTTACCTTTATGACCTTGAATGTAGGTAAAGGTCATGCATTTAAACAAACTTTTTGGCCGTTATTCAAGCATGCTACAGAAACAATATCAACTCCCTGGTCCTCTTGGCTATTCAGAAGTCATTTTAAGATTTTAGCCAATTTGACACATGTGACCTTGAATGCAGATCAAGTTTATTCATTATATTCAAATATCAAGTCCCTGAGCCTCTTGGTTATGTTGTTTAAATGTTTAAAATGTGTACATCCTGAACCGGAAGTGCTAAAGAATAACTGAAGGTACCAAAATCATAAGAATGACATACTGCATCAATCTATGTTAAATTATTTTGAAAATCTAAAAGTTCAAAATTTTGTGACCTTTGACCGCATAGCTAACTTTTTTTATTTGACCTCTGACCTTGAATCTGTTAAAAGTTAGCGCCAGGCATAATCTACAAATATTATAATAACATGACCTCTGTAAAATAAATCCTTTTTGAGTTATGGCTATTTTAAACTTTTCAATACATGACGTCATGGCGGCCATATTGGATTTCGGACACCATGATAACAAGACTTGGTCAGGTCATAATCTACAAATATTATAATAACATGACCTCTGTAAAATAAATCCTTTTTGAGTTATGGCTATTTTAAACTTTTCAATACATGACGTCATGGCGGCCATATTGGATTTCGGACACCATGATAACAAGACTTGGTCAGTACCATCTCATAGTCATTTTGTCTAATTTTGTGCTTAATCGCACTGGTGGAATTTGAGAAGAAACTTAAAATGTGAGTTGTGGGTATTCATAAAATATAGACGGAAATATTCAAAATGGCGTATATTGTTAACAACATATGTTACCGAAAAAATAAGTAAATCAAAGTCATCCAAATACTGCATCATAATTTCAAAGAATTTTTGAAAAAGATTAAAAAATGAAGATTTTTTTAAAATGGACTAACTTGACCCCTTGGCGAGTTTTTTTTATTTTACTTCTGACCTTAAAGTTGTAATGATATAAAAGTTTGCCGCAGTTATTATCTACAAATAATAAATGACATGACCTTTGTATGATGAATACTTTTTGAGTTATGGCCATTTTAAACTTCTTTGGCATGACGTCATGGCGGTCATATTGGATTTTAAGACCTACTTAATAATAGATGACCACACCCCTTGACATATGCCATGTAATGTTGGAGAAATGACATTGAAATAACTCTTACCAGTTTAGCCCCAATGTTGTCATAAAATCGAGTCCAGAGGAAGAAGAAGAATAAGAAACAACAAAAACAATAGGTCTTTCCACCATTTGGTGAAAAGCCCTAATTAAAACCTGTATCTATCGACATCTCTTGATGCCATCTTTATCACCATATACCTCACACGCATTAATATACATCAACTGTTATCCGAAAAATACCCATTTACGACGACCACCTAAGTATGAAGGTTGAACAGAGGAAAGGTACGACACAGGAACCATCAACCCCTCAACACAACCGTGTAGTATAGAGCTAAGCCAAAGACATACACATACTGCATCAAATATCACCCCGTTCCTACAAGACTGAACAGCTACCTGTACGCTAAGGCTCCAAAATGCCGACACCCAACAGAACACAGAGGAAACTGAAAACTGACCTCGAAAGTAACACAAGTCGACCAAGGAAAACAGCCGATAGAGAGCACTTAACAAATATAATGCTGCCTAAAATCATAAAGAGTATTATTCAATGTAACCGTGTATATCGACAACCTGTCTACTATAAACATAAGGTTGTTCATCAATCGTGTAACCCTGAATAGCGACCACATTTTTACCACAAGCATAACGTTGTTCATCAATTGTGCAACCGTTTATAGCGACCAGCAGTCTACCACAAACATGCTGTTATCATCAACTGTGCAACTGTGCTTAGCGACCACTTGCCTACCACAATTATAAAGAAGTTCATCAAATGTGCAAATGTGTATAGTGACTATTTGTCTACCTCTAAAATAACGGTGTACATCAACTGTGTAACCTTGCATAGCAACCCCTTGTCTACCAAAAGCATAACGATGTTCATCATCTATGTAACCGTGTAGAGTGACTACCGGTCCATACTAATATGGATTAAATTTGAGTGTTGCGTTTCTGTACTTGAAAAGCAACATGAATATGATCATTCTTACTTATAGACACGAAATACAGTTTCAAACAATTCAATGGTTAACTTACATTATGTCGGCCAACGGAAAGTCACCATCCATGACCCCCATGACCTGGGTAACGTGTGAGGACTCTGCCTGGTCGAGGTCAACTCGCATGATGAAAAAATATGTCATGTAATCGTTGGATGAAGCGTCAAGTTGCATCTTTCCTGGTGAATTTTCAATGAAGGAATCACAAACATTAATGTCGTCGAACATGGTGTTGTTTCTTATCGAAGACTCATTCGAAAAGAAAGCGATCCCGCCATCAATTTCAAACTGATTCACAACCCAATCATTTGTTTTGTTGAACCTTTAAGAAGAGGGAGACACATCTTTATATAGAAGGCTGATAACACTATGGTAGCAGCCTGTACGAAATTCAGGCTTCACAATGATATTTTGGAAAACAAAAGTGCTCCGTATTTTATGTAGTTTGAAGCTTTTCTAATGAAATTTGAGAACCATATCTAACATGTAACGACTGGTGCCCAATAACCATTCTGTTTGATATGTGAGGGGAATCAAGTGTAGCTTCCAGCACTGCCGCTATCGACTGGAAAAGTCTGAGTTCGAATTTAAGTTTCATGTTTATCCTCGAAAGTCGTAAGTGGGTATAAGGGAATCATGGTCAAAAATAATGATAACAAAACAAAATTGTCTAAAAACTGAGAGCAGCAGATACTCATTTCATTCCTTTGAACATTTTCTCTCATGTTCGATAATGCCTTAAATCTTAAGTTTTAATGTTAAATCATTGCGGATAGAAGACTTGTTTTCTGAAAAGCAAATTTGGAGTAATAATGAAGGTTCAGTGATTTTAACGATCAAATATTTCATTGAAAAAATAAAATAGAAATATATAGCAACTTTTACCTGAAACAGGAGATTGTGTAATTAAGACCGTCTCTAGAGCCATAGCCTCCTTCCTGGTCGTACGTGTCGGTAAACCCGTCGACTATTATGTTACCCCTTTTGGCATTTCTTCCAGCTCCTCCGACGAAATATGCAAATGGTGAGGGACGTGTTAAACCTAAAAAGGTACATTCGAAGGCGAATGTGTCCTCCAGTGTCACATTAAGGCATATCTTATAAACACCAGGTGGTAACTGTCCTGCTCCAAAACGTAAAGAGCCCGTTGGTGGCGGTGTTAATGTATTCACATAGTCAATTGGAACAGGATTGCCATCATTCCACTTCATCATGGTCCATTGGTACCCCGGGTTGAGCCAGTAGCAGACGACTGCCATTCCATTAGCGAGGTCCGTGTCAACAGAAGTGAAGGCTTTCATTGGTGTTTTCGGATCAGCGTATATACGAATAAACATGCCATTGTATGTGAAACATGGATTTCTAGCTACCAGATCGGTCATATTGTAGAAATTGTCTATAAAATTCGAACAATTCACTTGAAGGGAATGTTCACCGAGCGTCAAGTAAGTGATGTTTAGTTCCATAGGTGAGGCAGCTGTAATGTTGTGTTCAAATAGATGCCAATCTTTATCGATAGCGTCGCCATAATTAACATTGCATTCGACCATAGGTAGGTCGTTGCCTGTTGTTGTGACGTTCATTAACAATATTCCAGGAGGTAGAGGTAGAGTCAGGTTAGAAAACTCCAACGACAAATCTAGTGGATAATCGGCCCGATATGGTTTATCCAAATAAACCTTCTCCATTTCGCCAAGGCTGGTGATTAAAGCATACGGGAGGTAGGACCCCCATGCGTTATACGTTACTGCCGTATTTGCAGTCTGAGCATTAGAAGTTGGAAAGGAAGCTCCGTTGGCATAGATTGTTATGTCTGCGGCGTTGTCAAGCCCAGATACTGTAAATGTTACTGAAGTACTTCCGACTGTACCTGCATAAACATCCGCAGTGAGAACGCCGATCCCAATTTGTATGGTTTGTCCTGTTAGTGAAAATGTACTAGAAGGGGTAGTTGACGTCATATCCACGGTTAACGAATAAGTACCTCTGGTTGCGTAAGAATGGGTTACCAGATCCCATGATGTCACTTGTTGCGTAACAGTAGGTGTTTGGTCGCCAAAATCCCAGACAAATTCAATACCAGGGGGTGGTCTTGAACAGCCGAGCAAAGATATATTAAAGGTAACTTCGGTAGATTCACTAACTGGCACTAGGAAACCTTTTTCGTCTGTAGTTGCAGTCATATTTGAACTAGCCTTGGTTAAATGAGTGATAACGAAGTTGTTAAGGGTCCATGACTTGACATCAATTGAGGCGATCCATGTATCATTGGAGACAAGATTCCAGCAAGTGAAATTGATAGCTTTTACAGCAGCCGAGGTAAACGTGATCGACTTTGTGATACTACTTCCAAAAGGAATTTCCACACTCTGATTCATTTCCTGGCTTTCGTCAAAATCAAAGTCGCAGGTAACATTAGTTGGATTTGGACCGTTCGATGCCATGCTAAAATCAAAATCCACCAGTCCATCTGGAAACGGAATCGTGTCAGTAGAAGGCGTAAGGACCATTGTTGGTATAGGCACTTGTACAATGATAGTAAAATCACAGATGCTAACGTAGAAAGGATTCCAAGCTGCCATGGTGACAAGGTAGCTGCCGGGGCTAGAATAGGAGTGCGTTAACGAAGGGGCTGAATAGGAAGAGGACAGCGCTGATTCCGAATTCTCTAGATTAGCACTACCATCCCCTAAGGTTATACTATACATGAAACCGGAGTTGGGTACACTGTTGAAAGTGAATGTGATGGGTTCGTCTGTTTTTGCCATTGTGAGGTCACTTGAAAGGCAAACTGTGACGCTATCCCAAACGTATACGTAATTCACAATCTCTACATAGTTCAGTTCTGCAAGTATTCTGATATTCACAGTATAATTTCCCTGTACTGTAAAAGCATGGTTGAAAGTATAACCAGATCCTTGCATTGTTGATAATTGGCTTGAAAGAGATATGTTACTTGGAGAGGTACCGTCGTTGTAGTCAACCTCGATAAATATATTTCCATAATCCGGAGAGCTGATACTCGGATCTAAGTTGACCGTGAAGACGACACTTTCGGTTGTCTGTACAGGGCCTTCGTTATTGGTGACAGTAAAGTCATTCGAACCTATTCGCATCTGTGCTGTAATGATCACATTAGTATGTGTCCGACTCACTGTGTTGGCAGCTACTATGGTAATATTGTGTTGTCCGGTTGTGGAAAAGTTGTGAGACCTGACTGCGGAGAGAGTAACTCCAGTGTACTCTTCTAGGCAGGTTGAGTTTTCATCTAAGAACCACTCTAATTCGATGTTACTACCAGCGCTTAATGCAACTGTGAAGTCAAATGGTTCTCCCACAGCCACGATGTCATTTACGACTGTCACCTATGGAAAAAATAAACGGAATACTGAAACATTTCAAATTCATTCGACGTAACATACATTCGTATGATTCGCTTAAAAAGAATTGTCGAAAGGTGACCCGTAATCATATACTGAATGGAGGGAAAATTGGTTTAAACATTCAAACTAAGATATCTAAAAAAAATGTGAACAATATATAATATATTTCCCTGAAACCTTTGAAAAGTTGAAGGTGACACCTAAATGGATGACATAGTATAGGGCTATTTCTTCAATCAGAGATAGCTTGAGTAGTGTACAGCATCAGTTTAGTTTATCAAGTCGAATGTTTTACTGCTTCAAATAACAATTAATTAGGATCAAATTGGTTCAAGTCCAAAACTTCTATTGCTTACAATGGGTAATTTCATCTCGTTTATTGCCTTCCTTTAGAATGACGAATCATTTAGCAGATTTGTTATAATGAATTTTGACGACACATCTCACATGTACTATGGGGTAGACAAACTTAATGAACCGCTTAAATTGGCATATATATATATATATATACAACATATGTCTAAGAATCTAGTTTACATAAAATGAGAAAAGGACTATATTCAAACGATAATATCACACCCTTTTAAATAAAAAGATCGTGAAGATTTTCATAAATCACACATTAGGTATCAACAAATTCAATATTTGGAAAATTCCTAAGTTTTAATGGTACTGTATATGCAGTGTACTAATCGAGGTTGAAATATTTTAAGCACTTTATCCACTTTGACATATTACCGCGCAATCAGTTAGTTTTAATGTGCATATTTTAGGACACAACAAACTGTGTGGCACTCCAATTTCAGCGTAAATCCGAATCCACTGGTAATTAGGTATAATGAATTAATGAATCCACTGGTAATTAGGTATAAGGAATTAATGAATCCACTGGTAATTAGGTATAAGGAATTATTGAATCCACTGTTAATAAGGTATAATGAATTAATGAATCCACTGGTAATGAGGTATAAGGAATTAATGAATCCACTGTTAATAAGGTAAAGGAAATTAATGAATCCACTGGTAATAAGGTATAAGGAAAGAATGAATCTACTGGTAATAAGGTAAAGGGAATTAATGAATCTACTGGTAATAAGGTATAAGGAATTAATGAATTCACTGGTAATAAGGTATAAGGAATGAATGAATCCACTGGTAATAAGGTATAAGGAATTAATGAATCCACTGGTAATAAGGTAAAGGAAATTAATGAATCCACTGGTAATAAGGTATAAGGAATTAATGAATCTACTGGTAATAAGGTAAAGGGAATTAATGAATCTACTGGTAATAAGGTATAAGGAATTAATGAATTCACTGGTAATAAGGTATAAGGAATGAATGAATCCACTGGTAATAAGGTATAAGGAATTAATGAATCCACTGGTAATAAGGTAAAGGAAATTAATGAATCCACTGGTAATTAGGTATAATGAATTAATGAATCTACTGGTAATTACATTATATGTAGGTATAAGGAATTAATGAATCCACTGGCACACGTTAAGAGCGTACGGTTTCTGCTTTATTGTTTATATTTTATCCCTAATACAATCAAATTGAATCTCAAAGCTTTATCAGTTTTCTCTAGTTAGTAACACGACACATCTTATATATATTTATAACGATACGTGTAACGGTTTGTAGAATTGTATCCGTCAACAAGTCGGGAATGAAAGGTATAGTTAGGTACTGAATATTGAAATCTCATGTTTAACCCTTAGAAACTATTTGAAAAGAAACAATGAGGAAAACGAAATCCGTTATTGAGTTAGATCAAGGAGTTTTAACGGCGATCTTACCAAAGCTGACAGCAGTGTCCAAGGAAACAATGTCATTCATTAATGCTATATTGTCGAACATGTGATGTCATAAATGCCGCACATAACCATTTATCGAATGACTTCAATTTATACATTAGCTGGCACAGGCCTCGAAGAATTTGTTTGTAAGTGTATGTGTCGAATCGATAGCAATAATCGTATGAAAGTACACTGGAGCAATAGATATTCTCTCATATCTCGCCATGTTGGATATAGTTTGCCCAAGTAAGATAGCTTATATTCACGCGCGAGGAGTAATCTGCGGTCAAGGGGGATAACTCTTACAACGTCTTCCTGCTTGTGTCTACATCTGTCAGGCGTCATCGTCGGAGACATGGTTTGAAAAGTTGGACTTAACTATAAGAAAAATGTTTATTCAGTAGATACATGTATCATACAGCAATAAACCGACAGGGCTACACGGTAAAGGTTAGACATTTCATCTAAGCGAAAATATCACTCCGTTACTGTATATAATGTAGACTATAGGCATATTGTAACAGTACAGTAAACTGGCCTACCCTGCAGGTTTGTCAGTCGTCATTAAAAAAACATGCAAATACACACAATTACCTGACAATGATAGGAAGTTAAATTAAAGCCGTTATTAAATAAGTTTTTAAAGAAAATGACAAACACCACAACCGACGAAATTGTTCCGTCTCCGTCAGCACAGGGGCCTGGAATTGTGTTTACTCTATAATCATAAGGTAGTTAGACTTAGGATATTTTGTAAGTTTAGCACATTTTCAGTGTTCTTTGGCTCTTAAATCAACGAACATTCTTTTAAAACGACACCCATCCGCGTCATGGCGATCGAGATCGACATCACTCCTTGAACTATGAATTGAATTCCAAAAATAGTCGTGACGTCATGTAACTGGGCAATAAAAATGTGTTCCGTAAACTGATCATATATGTCGAATTGCAAATCAAATTGTATGTAAAATTGAAAAACTTATTTCCTCGTTGACTTTTCAAAGTATTGTTGATAGAACTTCCTTTTCTCGGATTTTGACAATTTGATCACGGTCACGTCAAAAGTCGGTCAAGTTAAGGCAATTTTTATCGGCGAATTATTCATTTGTTCAGCAATGAACCATAAAAGAAAGTATTCTGTGTGCAAACTTATAATTTGCCAAAATCGGGTAAGATCTCTCAGAATATCATAAGTATTTTTGGTAAAAGCTTTCAAATAAAAAAGAATCAATAAAAAATGAAGAAAATGGATGGCTGAGACATTTTGGCCCGAAAATTGGTAGTCCTATTAGAGGTAAATACCCTTTCATTATGTGTGTATGTAGGATAGGGATATTACACCCCCGGGGGTCACAAAATGTGGTAGAACCCTCGGCGAGCCTCGGGTTTCACCACATATTGTGACCCCATCGGGTGGAATATCCCTATCCTACATACACACATATATATTTACCATTGTATGGCACTGCCACTATATAACCCTACCAATTCAGTTGCGAGTTCACCAGCTTATGAACTGCCAACTGAAATTTGAATTTGAAAATTTCAAAAAAAAATCGCACGACAAATAAAAAATCGCAGATGGTAAATATAAGCATTGAACGGCTTTCAGTTGGCATTCATAGTCAATATGAATGCCAACTGAAAGCCGTTCAATGCTTAAATGAACGAGTCTTATAATCTGATATAGCTTTGCATTCTGTGCTGGATATCGACATCGTTTCGGTAGAATCTGTGATTCCTATCAATGTATATCACATGATACCCCACCGTTAATAATATGCAGAATATGTGACATTACCTGAAATCCGTCGAGGGCTTGTTCGTAAAAGATGACAACCTGTTTGTCTTGAGGTGTACCTGAAGTTGGTTCCAGGTTGAGTGTAAGAAGGTACGTTCCATAATCAGAGGGGACATGGGAACTGTCAGTTGTATCTATTGTGAGTTGTGCTGTTTTGGCATTCGCGTCAACAACACCGTTCACAACTTCACTTGTGTCGTAAGTGCCAGTGAATGTGAGGCTTGTTCCGGCCGTGTAGACCATGTTGATAACTGCTGTTCCTCCAGCTGACAGTGAGACCAGATTAGTGCCACCAGCAGCCGTCTCAAATCCAGCAACATCTAGGATACATTAATTAAAGTCAGCTCTAAATGAAAAAATAGGATCTATGCAAAGCATCAATTCGCCGAAGAAACTTTTCCAGCGACAGCCTGTTACACAAATTATTTGATCTAAACAAGCAACACCATCTTTTATTGAAAATAAAATTTTCGGTTAAGAAGCAGAACTAAGGTGGCCACATAAAACAAAAAAGTAGCATAGAAAATTCAGTTCGCAATAACACAAAGACTGTCCTATAAACCACAATGTCTCAATCGCAAGTATGACATAGTCACACAAATGTCGAAGGGGAAATTATTTATGACTCGTGCCCCGACTGGGTCTCGATCTACACCCATCCTATATACACTGCCCAACATCCACTTTCAACTGCGCAGAGATGGTCGGTCCGATACCCTGACATGATTATGATGACAAATCGTCTATTAGAGAGTATGAATACCTAGATGAATGTAATATATTTCGTATTTTAATAGATATCAATTTTATTATATTATCTTAGCAGCCACAACTACCGTAGTTACCAAAGTCGCAACACACCTTGGATTTTATTCTCTTCGTACTGCATTCAAACGATTTGTTTGATGTAAATATAAGGATTGTACCTCATTTTGACTGGGTATACGGTAGTATGCCAGCAGTTGGCAACGAACATATGCTATGGAGCGCTCCATAGGTAATGTTCGCTGCCAACAGCGGGCATACTACCTTATACGCAGTAAAAATGAGGTACAATCCTTAAAGGGACAATTTAGTCAAGCATGCTTTTTATAATTCAGACAGAAACGATAAAACATATATCCAGACAAAAACATTTGCGGTCAATAACTATCTCTACGTAGCCAATGTCCATTATGGTCAGTTTAAATTTTGGGAAAGCCCACGTTACTCAAAATATAGTGCAACTTGTTGCGCCTTCTGGCGGGAACAGAGTTGGTTGTAAATGACGACACGGTAGATCAGATGTATACTTATTTCTTTGGATTTCGATTTAACAACGTGCGTGGCAAACAGTTGTTACATGTATCATAATTGATAGATTCAATAATGATTTATTGTTTTGACAATTCAAACCGACCAAACACAGGTTTATTCCAGGGTCACTGAACGGGAATTCGTGTTCATGTAATTGTGTACACACATGCATGTATACGGCCGATACGTATGCAGAAACAGATTGTATTTTCATTTGTGTACGAATGCAAACAAACGCTAACACCAATCTAGGTGATTTATTTCATCCATGATGTAATCAGAACAATACTTATAACAAGTACGAATGGAATTGTGATAATGGAAGTTGTACAGAACAAAAATATCGCACTCAACATTACTCCGTAGGCCGATCTAGGTCAAGTCTCGGCAAACTCGCTCGCAACTGTATGAACTTCTTCATTGTTGTCGCAACCGTTCGAAAAACTCACATCTGTTATATTCATGTCCTAACAGTAATTCTCCATATATTTTGTTTATCCCTTCACTGTCTACGTTTGGTACGAGACCCGCAACCTATAGTTAAAATATCCGCAAACAGCTTCAAATGCAAACCAATGTTGTTTACAGTCACGAGACTGGGCTGTGCTTGCACACATGTATACAAAGTGTGTAGAGACGACTTGCTCATTTGCATATAAATCGTATGGTTATACGAGTATGATCCCCCTTACAATTAATTAAAAAACGCATGGAAAACATAAACTTGTATCAATATATGACCAAGGATAGTTCATAAGGAGAACTGAAGTTCACTTTCATGAAATAATTTGTGAAATGATAAAAAATAAACAAACTTGACTAAATTGTCCCTTTAAGTATATGCTGCTGACACGATTACCAGACTATTTCATAGATTTAACGATTCGTTATAAGTTGCGGTTATAACAAACAAATTCAATATCTGGTTATTATTATAATCAGTTCATAGATCTTGTAATTTTTTCTTGATAAAATATCACCTTTTTAATAGACAAAACAGGCAACACGCAGATTGTTTCAGACCAGAAGTAATCAAGGCAAACTAAAGGCGCTAATACAGCCGGACAAAACTAGTTACTTAGAACAGGTCGGCAATTAGTAATAGTTGTTTTATTTTGACGAATGTAGATATTAAGGTACAATACATACAGAAAATAATAAGGAATGTAGGAATGTATTATAATTGTATAAAATCTGAATAAAAGACGAGCGGAGTTTGAAAGGCTTTCTGTGTTTGTGGACATTTACTGTACTTGGGATTGAACCCGGGGCTTCTCAACCCTAACAATCCTTATATTTAGAAAGTATCTACATGTATATATATCTTTGAAAACATGGATACGAATTTTAAAGTAAATATTTAGGTCACCAAAACTCATATATCAAATAAGCCTGACTCACCAAACCAATAAATATTTCATAATACTGGTATTTATTGATTTTTACCATAAAATGTCAATATACAAATCAGACCGGTCAAAAGTCTAATTCTTCAATTTAAACTTACAATTTAAACACTCACTGTTTAGGTTCAGAATGAATAAATGTTAAACCAAACGGTACTTAAGAAATAATTAACGATGACTCGTGTATTGTTGCAGGATATACAACGAGGACGAGGGTATTTTGCAATTAAATTAATAACGAAGGCCGCAAAATATCCGAGTCCGAGTTGTATATCCAGCAACAATACACGAGTCAAAGTTGATTATTTCTATTCTACCATGTACTGTTTAGTTCTGAGATCGACCTCTTTCTAATAGAAAAACAGCAAAGAAACCCCGGGAAAACCTTGTAATTTATTTCTTGAGTATTGCATTATTTGTTGATGAAATATATATTTATTTACAGGCACTACAGCACTACGATCAAGAGCATCTATCATATGGCATTGATTTTGAAAATTTAAAAAAAGGGATAAAAAAAAAAAAAGAAAAAAAAGGGGGCCTCGGTAGGATTCGAACTCGCGTCGTGATATAGTAACTTTATATGAAATGTGTGAATATTAGATATATATATAATTGTAAAAACCGTGACTCACGAGCGTGTGTTATTGGCACGAGCGTGTATTATTGGAAAATAATACATGGTTTTAAACCAATCAAAACTGGCGTTGCATAGCAAAGATGGTAGAATGCCAGATAATATAGTGCATTGGCCGATGTTTACACATCCAAATATCTTTTATTAGTATATCTGTCTACTTCAGTGTCACTAGAACGCATTTTGGACCATTTGATTGGCTGAAATCATAGGAAATCTTCAACTCTAAATATTGCTATGCTACAGGCTATTGATATGTTTTTTGCTTTGTTTTTTGTTTGTTTTTTACACAAAAATGAGGTGTCTTTAACAACGTTAAACACGGTATCGTTTGTAAGTAAACAATTCCAAAAATCTGAAGGATTGTTTAATTAACATCAATGTGTGTTGAACATCGCAAAATACCTGAACTCGATAGTCCATAAGTTATAAACATCGATCGTGTTACATGTTTTTGAAGATGAGTAAAATTAACTATTTATTGAATAGTGTTTTAACGATTTTCTGATAATGTTTAATTTTACGGCATTATCAATGCAACTAATACAAAAACATAGATTATTAGTTCATATACTGGTGGCAAATCTGTCGTTATTCATACCTCGGCAATTTCATTTAAAATGAAATAAACATTGCTCATGTTACTTTTGGTAAAAATAAATTGGTTTCATCAAAATATTCCAAATATGGGACTTTGTTTGGATTACACTATATGATACAATCAACACGGATGCTAATGTATGTAGGCTATGGAACATGAAATAATATTCAATACCGCTCACTTAAACTTCAGGCATTGTCTGCATGTATTTTGTTTGTTAGGTGTATCCCTTCTTCAAAGGGAATGCATTAGCCTTAACATATTCGACTACAATACAAAATAAATATTGACCATTCAGTTAAGAGCATATATGATTCTCTGTCAGCAGGTATTCGGTAACGATTTTTTCTTTCATTTTCATATAATAATCAATATATTTCTATCCTCGAAAATTCGCAAATTAATGTCAATATCTTGCAAATAGCTTGGGCCTAGGATCAATCGCTGACGTGTAACTATATCAGTACAATATGACAGTGTAATAATAAGCACTGTATATTTTGTGGCTACTCCGCCACACTCGTCAGGCGTTTTTTCCACGTTTTCTATCCTTACAAATACCATTTTCCTGATGTTTACCGTTAAAGTTACGTATCCCAGTGAGATAGAGCGATGCGTGCTGACAATACTGTTTTCGAGGTTTACTCACCTGCTTAATGGACTTTACAAATCACACACAAAATATTCGCACTATTCAATTCCTACGGGGACTTTGATAAAGCAGAGCTATCGAATGATGATTTAAGGCAGTTTGATACAGTGACTTGATCGAAGGGAGCTGAAGTGCCTTGCTTATAGCTCGGAATCGATGAGATAGGATCATGGCTCATTCTCATTTTGTTCCTGTTTGAAAAATAGATATCTTACAATTTCACTTACATTCTCCATACTGTACTTACCGTACAAATTATCTTGCCAATGCGTAGTGTGACATACTGAAATTATTTTGTTTCCATCACGTTTTTTTTTTTTTTTTTTTTTACTTAATGATTAATGAGTGTGCGCGTATATGACCATGAAATCGAAAGTATTCTCTGAAAAAAGACCTTTTCCTTCTGTGTTCTGGTAGAATTGATGCATTCCGTTATGTTTTTGCTCCTATAGACACTGATTTTGTCTTGTCATGTCTTTATTATATTTTATAATATTTGATGGTTTGGGAGATTTTAAAGTTATGATGCCGCCATCTGTCAGGAAAACCGTTGGTTTAAGTTGAAAGTATATGAGTATAGTAAATTATATAATGCGAAAGGATGTTCTGATTAAAAGTCTTCGACTTCAACAGACTAAGATCTATTTCAAGTATAAAAAATGTGGAGCTTATTTTGACAGCTAAATAATTCATCAAAGGAAGGGTTTTCATGTTAAAAGCATTGTTATGCATTTGCGAATCACAAGATGTATGGAGAGTAGAATCCAACGAAAACGGACTATGGTCGACCAGGGACATTTCACCTTTTCTGTGAAATATTCATATTGGTATATCGCATTATTGGGAAGGTGTTTCGTTTTTCGATGTATCTGAAAAAGTGATAGTCCAGTTGTTGTCCAGTGATAGTCTAGTGGTTTTCCAGTGGTTTTCCAGTGGTTTTCTAGTGTTATTTAGTGATAGTTCAGTGGTTGTGCAGTGGTTGTCCAGTGGTTGTCCAGTGATAGTCCAGTGTTGTCAAGTGGTTGTCCAGTGATAGTCCGGTGATAATCTAATGGTTGTCCAGTGGTTGTCCAGTGGTTGACCAGTGATAGTCCAGTGGTTTTCCAGTGGTTGTCCAGTGGTTTTCCAGTGTTGTTCAGTGGTAGTCAAGTGGTTGTCCAGTGGTTGTCCAGTGATGGTTCAGTGGTTGTCCAGTGATTGTCCAGTGATAGTCCAGTGGTTTTCCAGTGGTTGTCCAGTGGTTTTCCAGTGTTGTTCAGTTATATTGCAGTGTTGTCCAGTGGTTGTCCAGTGATAGTCCAGTGGTTGTCCAGTGGTTGTCCAGTGATAGTGCAGTGTTGTCCAGTGGTTGTCCAGTGATAGTCCAGTGGGTTTCCAGTGATAGTCCGGTGGTTGTCCAGTGGTTTTCCAGTGTTGTTCAGTTATATTGCAGTGTTGTCCAGTGGTTGTCCAGTGATAGTCCAGTGATAGTCCAGTGGTTGTCCAGTGATAGTCCAGTGATAGTCCAATGGTTGTCCAGTGATAGTCCAGTGACTGTCCAGTGATAGTCCAGTGGTTGTCCAGTGATAGTCCAGTGATAGTCCAATGGTTGTCCAGTGATAGTGCAGTGGCTGTCCAGTGGTTGTCCAGTGGTTGTCCAGTGATAGTCCAGTGATAGTCCAGTAATAGTCCAGTGATAGTCCAGTGGTTGTCCAGTGATAGTCCAGTGGTTTTCCAGTCGTTGTCCAGTGGTTGTTCAGTGGTTGTCCAGTGATAGTCCAGTGGTTGTCCAGTGATATTCCAGTGTTGTCCAGTGATAGTCCAGTGATAGTCCAGTGGTTGTTCAGTGGTAGTCAAGTGGATGTCCAGTGATTGTCCAGTGGTTGTCCAGTTGTTGTCCAATGATAGTCCAGTGGTTGTCCAGTGATAGTCCAGTGGTTATCCAGTGGTTGTCCAGTGATAGTCCAGTGGTTGTCAAGTGGTTGTCCAGTGATACTCAAGTGGTTGTCCAGTGATAGCCCAATGGTTGTCCAGTGATAGTCCAGTGATAGTCCAGTGATAGCCCAATGGTTGTCCAGTGATAGTCCAGTAATAGTCCAGTGGTTGTCCAGTGGTTGTCCAGTGGTTGTCCAGTGATACTCAAGTGGTTGTCCAGTGATAGTCCAGTTGTTGTCCAGTGATAGTCTAGTGGTTTTCCAGTGGTTTTCTAGTGTTATTTAGTGATAGTTCAGTGGTTGTCCAGTGGTTGTCCAGTGGTTGTCCAGTGATAGTCCAGTGATAGTCCAGTGTTGTCAAGTGGTTGTCCAGTGATAGTCCGTTGATAATCTAATGGTTGTCCAGTGGTTGTCCAGTGGTTGACCAGTGATAGTCCAGTGGTTTTCCAGTGTTGTTCAGTGGTAGTCAAGTGGTTGTCCAGTGGTTGTCCAGTGATAGTTCAGTGGTTGTCCAGTGGTTGACCAGTGGTTGTCCAGTGGTTTTCCAGTGGTTGTCCAGTGGTTTTCCAGTGTTGTTCAGTGGTAGTCAAGTGGTTGTCCAGTGGTTGTCCAGTGACTGTCCAGTGATAGTCCAGTGATTTTCCAGTGTTGTTCAGTGATAGTCCAGTGGTTGTCCAGTTATATTGCAGTGTTGTCCAGTGGTTGTCCAGTGATAGTCCAGTGGTTGTCCAGTGGTTGTCCAGTGGTTGTCCAGTGATAGTCCAGTGTTGTCCAGTGATAGTCCAGTGGTTGTTCAGTGGTTGTCCAGTGATATTCCAGTGTTGTCCAGTGATAGTCCAGTGATAGGCCAGTGGTTGTTCAGTGGTAGTCAAGTGGCTGTCCAGTGATTGTCCAGTGGTTGTCCAGTGGTTGTCCAATGATAGTCCAGTTTTTGTCCAGTGATAGTCCAGTGTTTATCCAGTGGTTGCCCAGTGATAGTCCAGTGATAGTCCAATGGTTGTCCAGTGATAGTCCAGTGGTTGTCCAGTGGTTGTCCAGTGATAGTTCAGCGGTTGTACAGTGATAGTCCAGTCGTTGTCCAGTGATAGTCCAGTGTTGTCCAGTGTTGTCCAGTGTTGTCCAGTGATAGTTCAGTGGTTGTCCAGTGGTTGTCCAGTGATATTCCTGTGTTGGCCAGTGATAGTCCAGTGATAATCCAGTGGTTGTTCAGTGATAGTCCAGTGTTGTTTAGTGGTTGTCCAGTGGTAGTCCAGTGGTTGTTCAGTGGTTGTCCAGTGATAGTCCAGTGATAGTCCAGTGGTTGTCCATTGATTGTTCAGTGGTTGTCCAGTGGTAGTCCAGTGGTTGTTCAGTGGTTGTCCAGTGATAGTCCAGTGATAGTCCAGTGGTTGTCCAGTGGTTGTCCAGTGGTTGTCCATTGATTGTTCAGTGGTTGTCCAGTGGTAGTCCAGTGGTTGTTCAGTGGTTGTCCAGTGATAGTCCAGTGGTTGTCCAGTGGTTGTCCAGTGATAGTCCAGTGTTGGCCAGTGATAGTCCAGTGATAGTCCAGTGGTTGTACAGTGATAGTCCAGTCGTTGTCCAGTGATAGTCCAGTGTTGTCCAGTGTTGTCCAGTGATAGTCAAGTGGTTGTTCAGTGGTTGCCCAGTGATATTCCAGTGTTGGCCAGTGATAGTCAAGTGATAGTCCAGTGGTTGTTCAGTGGGTGTCCAGTTGTTATCCAGTCGTTGTCCAGTGGTAGTCCAGTGGTTGTCCAGTGATAGTCCAGTGTTGTCCAGTGGTTGTCCAGTGGTTGTCCAGTGGTTGTACATTGGTGGTCCAGTGGTTGTCCAGTGATAGTCCAGTGGTTGTCAAGAGGTTGCCCAGCGGTTGTCCAGTGGTTGTCCAGTGAGAGTCCAGTGGTTTTCCAGTGGTTTTCCAGTGGTTGTCCAGTGGTTGTCCAGTGATAGTCCAGTGGTTGTCAAGAGGTTGCCCAGCGGTTGTCCAGTGGTTGTCCAGTGAGAGTCCAGTGGTTTTCCAGTGGTTTTCCAGTGGTTGTCAAGTGGTTGTCCAATAATAGTCCAGTGATTGTCCAATTGTTGTCCAGTGATAATCCAGTGGTTGTCCAGTGATAGTCCAGTGTTGTCAAGTGGTTGTCCGGTGATAGTCCTGTGGTTGTCAAGTGATAGTCCAGTGATAGTCCAGTGGTTGTCAAGTGGTTGTCCAGGATAGTTCAGTGATAGTACAATGGCTGTCCAGTGTTGTCCAGTGGTTTTCCAGTGGTTGTCAAGTGGTTGTCTAGTGTTTGTCCAGTGATACTCCAGTGGTTGTACAGTGATAGTCCAGTCGTTGTCCAGTGATAGTCCAGTGGTTGTCCAGTGATAATCCAGTGATAGTCAAGTGGTTGCCAGTGGTAGTCCAGTGATAGTCCAGTGGTTGTCCAGTGGTTGTCCATTGGTTGTTCAGTGGTTGCCAAGTGATAGTCCAGTGGTAGTCCAGTGGTTGTCCAGTGATAGTCCAATGGTTGTTCAGTGGTTGTCCAGTTATTATCAAGTGGTTGTTCAGTGATAGTCCAGTGTTGGGCACTCGTGAAAAATATCAAAATATTAGCCCCACTCGTGAAATATATTTGGTATTACTGAAGACACTGTTAGATATCTTCTATTTATTGTTAAGGATGTCCATTTTTTAGCAATTCAATTCCATATTTTGTCATACCGTTTGTGACTGTATCAGTTCAAACAAAATTGCTTACAAAAACACACAAGCTCCATTTAAATTATCTTCCATGAAGATAAAGTGCTGCAAATATTGTTGGGAAAAAAGATCAAGCTATTCAACCGAAATTGTCATATTACAATACTAGTATATGTTTGGAAACAATTATTAAGTCCGACGAAAACAATAAAGAAATAGCTAAAACAAAGTGCAAAACTCTACCTACAAAATGTATCTTCCCTATTTGTCTGTACATCGACTTGTCTATGATATGATACTCAGATGCTTACACCTGTATCGATTAGTTGCGTCCATGCTTCCCTTTTCTATTCTATACTGTCTGCTGTCTGGTTGGTATCTACATGTCCTAGACAAAGTCTCCGCGCATACGTCACGTGATGATGTTAACGGTAAACTTTACACATTTGGGTATCTAGAAAATAAGAAATAGCTCTACCTGCTGATAAGGAAAAAAAAAACGAGTGATAGATAACGGTTACTTTAAAGTAAACAATACATATGTTCCGTTTTAGGAACCTTTTTACTGAGATATGACTACTGTAAGCTTGGTTATTTTCCTAGTATCACAGATCGGTTCCATCTGAGTGTATTAGAGGTAATGAGGCTTGCATGCCGGTGTAAGTCTAAAGTCCAGAGCTACATCTATATCTATCATTATTTTCTGGGTATGGCCGGCCAAGTGCAGGAATCGAAATTGTCATTGTTATGTACATCTCATATTTATATACATATTGCCAACGATTTTCATGCGTATCTTCCAATAGCTGCTGTATTTGAAAATATACGCATTTAAACAAAAATACATAATAGCAATTTCTTTTAACGGGTAAGGCCTTTATCTTCATAATGATGTTAAACACTTTACATATGACAAAACAGTGACAAAATGTGTATAGATAATTTCATTTTCACGATACGACATACATACATGTAATTGACAATTGACAAATGACAATGACAATTGTCATTGACAATAACATGACAAAGTATATGTATTGTTTGCTAATAACAACTACAACCCATGGTGGAAAATAAACTCTGGATTCGATATGTGTGTATTTGTTCATTCGTTTGATGAAAGCGCCTACAACGACAGAAGAAATACCTAATTAAAGTATTTTTGTCTTATTTTGTGTCCCCATATCCATTAATTAAGGCCGTGGGATCAATAGCTAATGGAACACTACCAACTTGGCTTTTAATTTAGCGAAACCCAATCGATATTGTCCTAAGTCACGTTAGTGACAGCCATGTCAAAGAAATCAGTTTTAAATGATTAAACAATGGAAAGTCCTTATAAAGCTCCAATATTGATGATTTAACTTTGATATTTTCCGGTTTATAAAATATCATGTAGTTAGTCTTTTGTTCTGGTATAAACCACCCTACTTAAAAAAAAAAAAAAAAAAAACAACAACAAAAAAAAAAAAAAAAAACATGTAGTAGTTATGTTAAATTAAACATGCATATATTTATTTCTGGTATAAATAACTCAGGTTTATAAAATACATGAACAAATTTGGTAAATTTGACCTGCGTATATTTGTTTCTGGTATAAACAACTCAGGTTTATAAAATACACGAGAAAATTCTGGTAAATTTGACCTGCGTATATTTTTTCTGGTATAAACAACTCCGGTTTATAAGATACTATTTAGTATCTCTGGTTAATTAAACAATTTAACATGCGTATATTTTTTTCTGGTATAAACAACTCCGGTTAATAAGATACTATGTAGTAAATCTGGCAAATTTGACATGCGTATATTTTTTCTGGTATAAACAACTCCGGTTTATAAGATACTATTTAGTATCTCTGGTTAATTAAACAATTTAACATGCGTATATTTTTTCTGGTATAAACAACTCCGGTTTATAAGATACTATTTAGTATCTCTGGTTAATTAAACAATTTAACATGCGTATATTTTTTCTGGTATAAACAACTCCGGTTTATAAGATACTATTTAGTATCTCTGGTTAATTAAACAATTTAACATGCGTATATTTTTTTCTGGTATAAACAACTCCGGTTAATAAGATACTATGTAGTAAATCTGGCAAATTTGACATGCGTATATTTTTTCTGGTATAAACAACTCCGGTTTATAAGATACTATTTAGTATCTCTGGTTAATTAAACAATTTAACATGCGTATATTTTTTCTGGTATAAACAACTCCGGTTTATAAGATACTATTTAGTATCTCTGGTTAATTAAACAATTTAACATGCGTATATTTTTTCTGGTATAAACAACTCCGGTTTATAAGATACTATTTAGTATCTCTGGTTAATTAAGCAATTTAACATGCGTATATTTTTTCTGGTATAAACAACTCCGGTTTATAAGATACTATTTAGTATCTCTGGTTAATTAAACAATTTAACATGCGTATATTTTTTCTGGTATAAACAACTCCGGTTTATAAGATACTATTTAGTATCTCTGGTTAATTAAACAATTTAACATGCGTATATTTTTTCTGGTATAAACAACTCCGGTTTATAAGATACTATTTAGTATCTCTGGTTAATTAAACAATTTAACATGCGTATATTTTTTTCTGGTATAAACAACTCCGGTTAATAAGATACTATGTAGTAAATCTGGCAAATTTGACATGCGTATATTTTTTCTGGTATAAACAACTCCGGTTTAATAGATAGTATGTAGTTAGTCTGGTAAATTTGACATGCGTATATTTCTGGTATATACAACTCCGGTTTATAAACTACCGCGTAGTAAGTCTGGCAAATTTGACCTGCGTATATTTTTTCTGGTATAAACAACCCAGGTTTGTAAGATACTATGTAGGAAGTCTCGCAAATTTGACATGCGTATACTTTTTCTGGTATACACAACTCCGGTTAATAAGATACTATGTAGTAACTCTGGTAAATTTAACATGCGTATATTTTTTCTGGTATAAACAACTCAGGTTTAAAATATACTATGTAGTAAGTCTAGTAATTTGCCATGCGTATATCTGTTCAGGTATAAACAGTTCCGGTTTATAAAATACCGCGAAGTAAGTCTGGCAAATTTGGCATGCGTATATTTTTTCTGGTATAAACAACTCAGGTTTATAATATACTATGTAGTAAGTCAGGCAAATTTGACATGGGCATATTTTTCTGGTATAAACAACTTAAGCATATAAAATACCATGTAGTTACGTTATAATTAAACATGCGTATATTCTTTTCGCTTTGGTCTATATAATTTAATTTTACATCGTGCCAGATGTAATATTTAAATAAAACATTGTGGTTCTTTTAACATTCTTACGTTCTTCGTCCAAAATTGTCTCTGTATCATTTTGTTAACGAGGACAGGGGAGTTTCGTTGTTAACAAAGTAAAGTTAACCAAGAATAATTAATTTTTCCTTGTTTTCATGGTAAATACTCAAATGTAATTGGTCAAAAAATTCTTTTCATTCTTCTATGAAAGAAATTCCGAGAATGGCGCGAAAAATGTGACGTCACAATACGACAATTGACGTTGCGTACTGATTTGAGAAAAAGAATCCCATTTAAAACCAGTAAAATTGTACATAAAACATGTTTTAAATTAGAAAATCATTTTTTTAAATTAATTATAAGCGTTAATGTCAATTAGTTTTTAGTTTCATCGGGGTATGAAACAAATTTTGTTTGCAATCTTCTGTAAGAATCCGCTACGCGGATTCATACAGTTTGCAAACAAGTTTCATACCCCGATGAAACTAAAAAAAAAATGACATCAATGCTTAAAAATAAGTAAAGAAACAAGTAATAAATAACAAAACATATACCAAAAACATATATTGTTCAAGAGGTATTACATGCATACTTACCTGTAGTGTATGGTACATAAATAGAAAAATAATGAAATTGGAAAGACTTGGTATCCAATCAGTTAAATCAGAAACCAACTTCAAAAACGTGAAAAAGTAAATTTCTGACAAACACGATATTGTTACGATAATCATAACACATTCATGTCAAGCTAAATATATCATACAGAAAACAGGATATGTTACCCAACAGAAAACAATCCCTTTTAAGTCTTCTAAAGGAATATAACGAGACCTACCTTCTGAGTTGGACGTATGGAAAGAGATCAACAGTATGAAAATCCAGAGAAGTCTACCGTTTGGTAGAGTGACCATGTTTGGTCCGAGTTATTGTTTTTTCGGACTCCGTGCACTAGATGTCTACTTTTCTTACACCAGAATAACTTCAGAAAATGTAAGATCACATGGTCCAACCTAGGCCTGTTCTCCGAGCGTTGTTGGGTAGTGCGCAGATCCCTCTGGCTGATGAATCGATGAGCGGCCGCCTGGACTGGTGACACTTCCCCGAGACTTAGTATATTGAACACGAGTTATACATTTGCAAACACGCTCAGGGTATGTGTATAGATACCCGACGCTGAGCTGTTACAGAGACCAGTCCTAGTAGAGAAATTTAATTAGTTGGTATAAGGTTGTCAACAATTCTGTGAATTATTCAGATCTAGTCATCGATTTAACAATTTTCACCTGGATTGTTCGATGATGCGTAACATGTTAATGAATATTTCACAGAGTAGGTTTGAAAAATACGTAAAGCCGCTGAAGCAACACTTTCAGTTCTGCATGATAGAATATCAGAACAAAATCAATTCCTAAAAATGTCTACACGGGTACATTGTTAGCGGTATCAGCCATGCATCAGTATGCGACCACCTCTCCAAGTAATCAATTTATGAATAATGCTAATAAAACAGAGCTTCGATCGAATGTTGCGGTGAATGGGCTCTAATCTATAAACTTGTTTGTTTGAATATAATAAAACTTGTTTTATAGCCATCGTCCAATATAAACAAATGGTCACGGGGTATTTAAGGCTTGATGCAGTCATTTTGAAACAAAATAGTATTGATACAGTGTCCATGTGACCGTGTGGTCTTGTATCGATACAGTGTTCTGATTTTAAGTAACTCCATCCTCTGTGGATACCACCATCATAAGTAACCTTAGCTGTTGCGTGGAGTAAAGCCGAAAACAAACAAACCCTACTGGCAAAAGTGTCACGTTCAGCAATCCATACTAGTTCCGACTCCACACCTACCGACTTCCACCAGGGGCTTTCTATTTCTAAAGACTAATGCTACCTGATATAGGGCAGAATCATGCGTAAAGCTATGCGATCTCACAGCGCTACAAACATTTCTCGCGTATATCGTGCATATATCATGCGTGCACACGCACAATACACTATCTAGCATACAGCTGCATGATATGACTGCACACTTAATAGAGTTTTGTGTCATGGAAGGACGTGTAGTATTCATAGGCGTACATACGGTATACACTTATATTTAAAATGTATTGAAATATCGGGCTGATATACCTTTCAACATTTGGGCATTTTGTTTCCGACCTATTTTGAGTTTCCTCAGTGGCCTTGTACAGTAGGTATCATTAGTTGTGATCATTGGCGTCACTGACGAGTCCTAGAGGTCACTGACGAGTCCTAGAGGAACAATACAGATGTATGATGCAGCTATTAACACTTAATTTGTACTTTAAAGTGTGTCTTTAACATATATACGATAAATTGTTGCTTTAAAGTGTGTCTTTAACAGATATACGATACAGTGTAGCCTTATCTATTTACGTCCACTTCTCCTATCGTGCGCTAATCGTGTAATCTGAGATCCCAAGACTGTGCTTGTCCACATTTCAGCCTTTGTGTTTTATAGCGCTGCAGACAATAATAGTAAAAGGGGGTCCGATTTAGATTTGTATATAACCTCTACAGTTCAATCCATTGAGGTTCGCATAATCCTGATTCTGTTCTGAATTATGATTAAATTTCCGTTAAAAGATTATAATAATACAGTAATAATGAGAAAAGATTTTGGAAAGTTTCCTTGCATGTGTCTCCTGAAGAAAATGAAACAATGGCTTAGGCGCAGGGTACCATGTAATAACAACTAAATTGGCGAGATGAAACTTATAAACAATAGTTATTGTTGTAACAATAAATTTACAAACTGGCAAACTGGCAAAACAAAATGTTTTATCGCACGTTTTGAGACCGGATTCGATAATACCAATACAAATCTGCTTGAATCCATACTTTTCAAATTGACTTCCTTAATGCTAATTTTTCCATACGCTTTATTCGGTTACTGTACTACCTCAGAGGTATCAAACCAGAACAGCACGTGCTACTACGATCTGTGTTGTACATGTTGTATTGTGATATCAAGGACAGGTGGTCTGCCGAGTAAAACAGCTTAATGTTGAAGTATGTATACATGCTAAGACATAAAAGGTGTAAGTTTCATAAAAATTATAACTATGGCATATTAGATGTAAGAGTTTTAAGAAATTGTTACTATACCATATTAGGCGTAAGTGTCATATGAAATCGTTACTATATCATATTAGGTGTAAGTGTTATAAGAAATTGTAACTTAAGAAATAATTAACGATGATTCGTGTATTATTGCAGGATATACAACGAGGACGAGGATATTTTGCAATTGAATTAATAACTCAGGCCTGCGGCCTTCGTTATTAATTGAAATTGCAAAATATCCGAGTCCGAGTTGTATATCCTGCAACAATACACGAGTCAAAGTTGATTATTTCTATTCTACCATGTACTGTTTAGTTCTTAGATCGACCTCTTTCTAATAGAAAAACAGCAAAGAAATCCCGAGAAAACCTTGTAATTTATTTCTTGAGTATTGCATTATTTGTTGATGAAATATACAGGCAATACAGTACTACGATCAAAGAGCATCTTTCATATGGCATTGATTTTGAAAATAAAAAAAAGGGGGGGGGGGGGGGGGGGGGGGGGGGGGGCCTCCGTAGGATTCGAACTCGCGTCGTGATAAAAAATAAATGAAATAATAACCCATTAGCCCACTCGGCTATAGTAACCTTTATTAAAACGGGTGAATATTAGATATATAAAATTGTTACAGCCGTGACTCCCGACCTTGTATTATTGGCACGAGCGTGTATTATTGGAAAATAATACATGGTTTTAAACCAATCAAAACTGGCGTTGCATAGCAAACATGGTAGAATATGACATATCAGGCGTAAGTGTCTTAAGAAATTGTTACGAAGACAAATTGGGCGTAAGTGTCATATGAAATTGTTACTATATCATATTAGGTGTATGTGTTATAAGAAATTGTTACTATGACATATTAGGCGTAAGTGTTATAAGAAATTGTTACTATGACATGTCAATCAGCATATGGATCAGGGGAAGTGACATAGAAATGGTATACAGACAATGGGTGTCATCCTCGCAACAGGGTTTATACATGTCTTGGTAACACGATGTCGCCTTAATTTGATCTGATAGGTCCTGTCGGTTATTGTGGATACCCTTTAGAAAATGCACACCGTATCGCAGATACATCGATTCTGAATTGCTAAACTATTAGCAACTAAACGTCGTTGATGAATTTGAGCGCAATCTACGTGTTCTTACAACTCAAAACCGAGGTAACCTCTCATAGCATGTTTCAAAACTCATATAACAATGAGATAAAATGAATACAAACACACAGGACGATATACCACATGCCAATAATTAATTAATCATGGAAATGAAAATAATTTCCGATGAAAGCAGCCTCTGACAACAGGACCAGCGCTGTTATACCAAGGTATTGACGAATGCAAGCAAGATATTTACACTTGGCTTTAAAAATTGGGTACGATCGCCAAGTGATAAAAGTATGTAAATCATTCCGACAGCGCATGTCATCCCACCTTTAACAATACGATATGAAAGAAGTATATATAATGCCGACAATGGCAAATGTATACTACGATTAACCTGTAATTGTACGTGAACCACGTCCGTTATCAGACTTGTTAAAGTGTAGACTACGATCAACCTGTAAATGTACGTGAACCACGTCCGTTATCAGACTTGTTAAAGTGTAGACTACGATCAACCTGTAAATGTACGTGAAATACGTCTGTAATCGGGATTTGATGGTAGTTTTTTTAAATCAAGGACAAAACTTGCTGAGCAAGCACAACAATGAGTTTTTGCTATTTACAAGAAACTTAGGATTATATCAATTTTCTGTAGATCTCCAATAGAAAATATTCGATTATCTTGTCATTGCAGTTTTATTGTACTCATCTGAAATATGGCGATTTGGAAATATAAATACATGTATTATAGAAAAAATTATTTGTAATTTTGTAAAAAAAAAAAAAAAATACTTAAATGAAGAACATGTGCAACTAATTTGATGGTTTATGGCGAGCTAGAAAGATACCCTCTTGACATTGTTATGAAATGTAGAATGATCACGTTTTAAGCTTGATAACCTCAAACTAACTGTCAAGTTATATTGATAGATTAATATATACTTTACAATATACTGGATCCGTATTGTGTAAATGGCTGTCATAGTTAAAGGTATTTATCTCAATCTGGTTTAACTATGTCTGGATCTATCAATCAATATGATCTTTATCAAAAGATGAAATAAAGAGTCTAGTGAAAGGAGATTGAAGGATCAATTTATACAGAAATGGTTTCATTATATTGATAATTCTTGAAGAGGACAAACATATTCTATATTTAAGACACAATTTGGTATAGAAAAGTATGTCACAGCTAAATGAAATAGACAGAACAAATTATATGTAAATGTCGATCCTCTTATATTAAACTACCAATAAAATCAGGACGATGGCTTGGTATACCACGTCACGAGAGAATTTATAATTTGTGTAAATCAGATAGTGTTGATAAATGGCTTAACATATTAAAATGTGGACATGAATCTGAAGTATGTTTGAGGAACAAATATATTCCAAAATACTACTTTACGTATCCGAGTTAAGACAAAATGCAAGGGATGTACAAGAATATATAGATTTATAAGGAAACTAAGTAAATTGTACGTATGGAGATTCATTCATCAAATGCGGTTTGATGCCCACAAAGTACTTTTCACAGTAGAAACCACATAGATATACGAGGGCTGATTGATACGTTGTGAGCCTCATATTGAAGGATTTGAATTTTGCCGGACATATTTTTCAATATAATCCCCTTCAGTATCTATACACTTTTGCCAGCGGTGTTTAAGGGCCTCAATGCCACTTTAATAGAAGTCCTTTTCTATGCTGTGCAGAAAGTCATCCACTGCATGTTGGTGCCTGAAATAGCTGTTTTCAGTTTTGGAAATACATGATTTTGTTGATGAAAGTCTTAAGTTTAATGTTCTATTGTAACTGCCACCAGGAGCATAGTATGTGCCATTGATTGTTTGTCCCTTTTGGAGATAATCTATCAGCAGAATACCATCTGTTTCCAAGAAAACCCAGGTCATAAACTTCCCAGCTGGTGGAACAGTCTATATTTTCTTTGGCAGGGAGAGCCAGGGTGCTTCCATTGTTTCGATTGTTGTTTGGCCTCTGGGGTAAAATGATACACCCATGTTCCATCCATAGTGACAAATCTCTGCAGAAAGTTGGCAGGATCTTCCTCAAAAAGGTTAAGATTAGCAAGCGATAATGTGCTTCTGATCAACTGTCAGAAGTCTTGTTACTCATCGGGCAGTAAGCTTTCTCATTGCAAGATCCTCGGTCAGAATGGAGTGTACACTTTCCTATGAAATGCCAACTCTAATGGCTATTATCTTTCTGTGACTCGTCTATCAGTCATAACAATATGATGAACTTTATTAATCATTTCCTGGGCCTCAAGGCTCTGTCGGCCGCTCTTAAATTCCGCCACTCACATTTTTCACTTTAGCATATGAAGTGGCATTTTCCTCTAGTGTTGCTACCATATCATTATGGATATCCTTATAGGTGTTAAACCGTTCTTTCACCGATTTTGTCCATTTTTCAAAAGCGCTTGTCTTGTTTACTTTAGAATGCTACCTCGTCGATATAAACTAACCAAATGAGACCAATCCTTGGGTACATTGGTTTGTTTTGCTTAACGTCCTATTAACAGACAGGATACGCAGTAGGACTTAAAAAGAACACCCTTGAGTACCTCCTTTATTACGAGGCTCGCAACATATCATTCATTCCTTGTAGTAGAACCTTTAACTACTTCTGCTGCTTCTGATACAGTTCAAAATGAAAATAGTTTTCGTTGGATTTGCAATATTTTGACATTTCAATGCAATATAGCATATATAGCATATGCGATATAGTAATGTTACAGTCAGTCCTACAGCTGTATAGGTCTCTCATTAGAGTAAGTAATGTTACAGTCAGTCCTACAGCTGTAATAGGTCTCTCATTAGAGTAAGTAATGTTACAGTCAGTCCTACAGCTGTAATAGGTCTCTCATTAGAGTAAGTGATGTTACAGTCAGTCCTACAGCTGTAATAGGTCTCTCATTAGAGTAAGTAATGTTACAGTCAGTCCTACAGCTGTAATAGGTCTCTCATTAGAGTAAGTAATGTTACAGTCAGTCCTACAGCTGTAATATGTCTCTCATTAGAGTAAGTAATGTTACAGTCAGTCCTACAGCTGTAATAGGTCTCTCATTAGAGTAAGTAATGTTACAGTCAGTCCTACAGCTGTAATAGGTCTCTCATTAGAGTAAGTGATGTTACAGTCAGTCCTACAGCTGTAATAGGTCTCTCATTAGAGTAAGTAATGTTACAGTCAGTCCTACAGCTGTAATATGTCTCTCATTAGAGTAAGTAATGTTACAGTCAGTCCTACAGCTGTATTGGTCTCTCATTAGAGTAAGTAATGTTACAGTCAGTCCTACAGCTGTAATAGGTCTCTCATCAGAGTAAGTAATATTACAGTCAGTCCTACAGCTGTATAGGTCTCTCATTAGAGTAAGTAATGTTACAGTCAGTCCTACAGCTGTAATATGTCTCTCATTAGAGTAAGTAATGTTACAGTCAGTCCTACAGCTGTATAGGTCTCTCATTAGAGTAAGTAATGTTACAGTCAGTCCTACAGCTGTAATATGTCTCTCATTAGAGTAAGTAATGTTACAGTCAGTCCTACAGCTGTAATAGGTCTCTCATTAGAGTAAGTAATGTTACAGTCAGTCCTACAGCTGTAATAGGTCTCTCATTAGAGTAAGTAATGTTACAGTCAGTCCTACAGCTGTAATAGGTCTCTCATTAGAGTAAGTAATGTTACAGTCAGTCCTACAGCTGTAATAGGTCTCTCATTAGAGTTAGTAATGTTACAGTCAGTCATACAGCTGTAATAGGTCTCTCATTAGAGTAAGTAATGTTACAGTCAGTCCTACAGCTGTAATAGGTCTCTCATTAGAGTAAGTAATGTTACAGTCAGTCCTACAGCTGTAATAGGTCTCTCATTAGAGTAAGTAATGTTACAGTCAGTCCTACAGCTGTAATAGGTCTCTCATTAGAGTAAGTGATGTTACAGTCAGTCCTACAGCTGTAATAGGTCTCTCATTAGAGTAAGTAATGTTACAGTCAGTCCTACAGCTGTATAGGTCTCTCATTAGAGTAAGTGATGTTACAGTCAGTCCTACAGCTGTAATAGGTCTCTCATTAGAGTAAGTAATGTTACAGTTAGTCCTACAGCTGTAATAGGTCTCTCATTAGAGTAAGTAATGTTACAGTCAGTCCTACAGCTGTAATAGGTCTCTCATTAGAGTAAGTAATGTTACAGTCAGTCCTACAGCTGTAATAGGTCTCTCATTAGAGTAAGTGATGTTACCGATAGTGCCAACCACACATGTAGATTAAACACCCAGGGAGTCGTGGGCCTAGCTCACGGCTTAGTACGGTACTATGTAATGACCATTCGACCTGTCGTGTATAACATCTATCACCAATACCGATTGTTCAATGCGGTGGTAAAATATATCGTAGAAACCCATTTTGTTCAATTTAAAAATAAATCCATATATCGGTGTATCGGTCAAATGTCCGTGTGTTAATTGCACGAGACAACATTAAATGGCATGTATTTTTACCACCAACCCCAATAATCCATATATCGGTGTATCGGTCAAATGTCCGTGTGTTAATTGCACGAGACAACATTAAATGGCATGTATTGTTAACACCAACCCCAATAATACATATAAGCGTTTTTGACGAGCTGGTTATCCATTTCTCATTTAAAAAATACGATATGGACTTCCTCAATGTTTATGGCTTACCAATATCTAAGATGAAAGTTCTATATAAACATCCAAACGTAAAAAGGAGTTGTTTCTTATTTATACTTTCGTTTCCCCTTTTATTCATTTTATAGTTTCTCGTTATATCTACCGCTATACATATTAATACACACAACTGTCCAAAATTACGATGGTCACCATGATATCTATAAAAAGACATCCAAATAAATGATTGATGGGCACCAACTCCATCCGTTCTGTACTACTAGCAGCTTTGTTTACTTTGACCTTGAGAGCTAGTAGATCAAATTATTTATGTTTTTTTCCTGTATATGTTTGATATATAGGCCTACACGAGGGAGAACATTTAAATGTCTGGCTATTTTTGAAAAGGAATCTTCATCTTCATTACATCTGCCACGAGATATCATATGACAGAACTCACTAAGATGAGAAATAGTTAACATAAAAATAAAACAAAACAGAACAATGCAAGCTACACACACAAAAAAATAACAACAACAAAACATAAAACAAAAAAACAAAAAAACATATATATCATGCTTTTAAATGTTTTATGTAGTATTGTTTGTTAATATCAACAAGTTAAATATTTTAAAATGTGTACAATGTACGGAACATGTCCCGGACTTACCAATCGATAACGCGAGTGGCAGCAAACAAGACTATATAATTCGTTATTGGTGATTCGATCTGACAATCACATTTATTTACGTCCCAGTCATAATCAATCTTAAAACATTTGTTGACTTAGGAATATGAACGCTCCATCAAACTTTAGTACCACTGATCAATCGTCAACCACTGGAAATGGACTGGAAACGGACTGGAAACGGCCTAAAAACTGTGTGGATTCCGAATACTAGTGGGACGGGGGTGTTTTGATATAAATTATTTAATTTCCCTAAAACATATTATAAATTAACAAATGAGCTTGTCAAATGAAAAAAAGAAAAGAAAAAAGAAAAAAACGACGCACACACGCACACATACACACACAGTTGTGGGCTCGACTCCCGGCATTAGGCACCAAATGAGTCGATCTTGTAGTGCCCAAGAAAATATACATCACGTGGAGGGTGGTAGAGTATTTTGTGTGTAATTTCGGGACACAACATCATACACAAACTATCAATAAATCATAAAGGTTTTACTGCTAAAATAGGTATGGGAACGTTACTCGTCGACCAAGAAAACGACCATTAATGTTATACACACACAATATGGTAGACACTCAAGATTATATCTGTTATTTATATAATGGCGATTACTGAATACACCCGCTTACATGGATCATTGACTTGGGCTGACTTATCGTAATGTATTATCTACCCTCTTCAATTTCACGTTATAACGTACAAAATAATGATGACACTTTTGGAAGTTTTACTGTAACCACAAAGTGGGAAAATAACGAAATAATATGTAAAATAGACTGTTATGATAGAAAGACAGGAAAATAAGACGTTGTGTTCTGGGAGAACAAGTGTCTTCTGCTATAACGACAATGCTTGATATGTAATGTCACACTCCCAAAGGGAGAACAAGGACAGTGACAACGATATCACTAGATACATAATACGTATCGAGCTTTAAAATATTCCCCGAGAGTCATACAAGTCTTCATGTATTAGCATCTCTCAAAACAGTGAGTTCTTAGCTTTCAATTATCAATTATCAGCTGTTGACATCGCGAGAGTAACTTAATTTGTAGCAAGGATATTACCACCAATAATTTTTAATGGAATATAATTTAACAATACCGGAAATCCTTTTAACAGCTAGAAATGAGTGTTGTCCCTTGGCAGTAGCACTCACGCTGTTCTTGTCATTGAGGCCAAGTTCTGCGAAAATAATTACTTAGAATGGTCTGTGTTTCAATTACAATGCATCTCGTTTGGCGTCTTGTAATGTGCGGATATGTCAACAGATCAAATGTTTTAACATAATAAAGGACATGATTCTTCTTCAAATCTCAATATCTAGTAGGTTAATTGCTATATAAACACTATATATGTTTCAATCTAACTAGATTAAAGGCACCTCACGCCTCCACACACAATCTGTTCTGATTATTCTTTAAATGTCACTACTTTCAACGTCCTCGTAGTTTGTATCGCCAATCATTACCCTTTAACATCGTAACCAAAGCACAATATTGACCACGTCCTAGGTCTAATGGTGTGATATATTCATACAAACTTATTTTATCGTATACAATAAAACATGAAACATTAGCTCAGAAGAGCCTTTGTTACGGGAAAAAAAGCGTTACTTTGAGTATTCCAGGACGTCTGTATTATTTTGGTATTCCAGGAAATCCTGTAATATTTGGGTATTAGAAAATACCACGGGTTTAAAATCACGTATATCTAGATAGGTAAGAAATACCACGGGTTTTAAATCACATGTATCTGGATAGGTAAGAAATTCCACGGGTTTTTAATCACACATATCTGAATAGGTAAGAAATTCCACGGGTTTTAAATCACGTATATCTGGATAGGTAAAATACCACGGGTTTTAAATCACACATATCTGGATAGGTAATAAATACCACGGGTTTTAAATCACGTATATCTAGATAGGTAAAATACCACGGGTTTAAAATCACGTATATCTGGATAGGTAAAATACCACGGGTTTTAAATCACACATATCTGGATAGGTAATAAATACCACGGGTTTTAAATCACATGTATCTGGATAGGTAGAATACCACGGGTTTAAAATCACACATATCTGGATAGGTAAAATACCATGGCTTTTAAATCACACATATCTGGATAGGTAAGAAATACCACGGGTTTTAAATCACATGTATCTGGATAGGTAAAATACCACGGGTTTTAAATCACGTATATCTGGATAGGTAAGAAATTCCACGGGTTTTAAATCACATGTATCTGGATAGGTAAAATACCATGGGTTTTAAAGCACACGTATCTGGATAGGTAATATCAGTCTAATAATAAACATCTTACACGTGTTGTTGCACGTACAGTCAGCATGTGTACGGGTGATTGTTCATAAATTCTTCAATAATTAATTTTCTGCTAATTTACGCGGTTGGTAATAACATTCTGTTTTGTTGCGATGGTTAATTATAGGCAGACTTGTAATTGTATTTACATTAGTATATCCCAACGGCATTCAGGTCGGAAATAGAACGGAATGGATTGGTGTCGACACACGTGTCGATCGATGTTAGACAGAGAAAATAGGAACTAGACAGATGTACGTATATTTCTGGTAAAAAATCCCCTGAATTTACAGGGGAACATTTTGTCAATATGTGTTGATGTATTGGTATATTTGGTAGTGGTATGCTTATATCTTTGTATTATTTTTTTGGTCCTTGTGTTCTGACGTTGGGTATATTTTTGTATTATTTGTTTGGTCCTTGTGTTCTGACGTTGGGTATATTTTTGTATTATTTTTTTGGTCAGTGTGTTCTGATGTTGGGTATATTTTTGTATTATTTTTTTGGTCCTTGTGTTCTGACGTTGGGTATATTTTGTCCTAGTGCGCGGATGCATTGGTATATTTTAATCTTGTGTGCTAACGATAAGTATTTTTTTTGTCCTGCTTTCCTGACGTTAAGGTTTATTTTGTAATTGTTTTCTGCCTTTGTCGATGACGTTTTACGTTGTGGTAAATTTTGACCTTGGAAGGCGAATTTGGTGTACCAACGCGGTAGTAATTGTATTGACCCATTGGCATGGTTATTTGCGCTGTGATCATTTTGATGAGGTTATATTTTACTTTGATTTTTGATGGTGTGGTATATTTTATCATTGTGTTGATGCTGTGGTATATTTTATCATTGTGTTGATGCCGTGGTATATTTTATCATTGTGTTGATGCTGTAGTATATTTTATCATTGCGTTGATGCTGTGGTAAATTTAAACATTGTTTTGATGCTTTAGTATATTATGACTAGTTTATTTATACAGTGGTATATTTTGTTATTGTTTTGATGCTGTGGTATAATTTATCATTGTTTTGATTCTGTGGTATAATTTATCATTGTTTTGATGCTGTGGTATATTTTATCATTGCGTTGATGCTGTGGTATATTTTATCAAAGTGTTGATGCTGTAGTATATTTTATCATTGCGTTGATGCTGTGGTAAATTTAAACATTGTTTTGATGCTTTAGTATATTATGACTAGTTTATTTATACAGTGGTATATTTTGTTATTGTTTTGATGCTGTGGTATAATTTATCATTGTTTTGATTCTGTGGTATAATTTATCATTGTTTTGATGCTGTGGTATATTTTATCATTGTGTTGATGATGTGGTATATTTATCATTGTGTTGATGATGTGGTATATTTTGATGAGTGTATTGATGTTGTGGTATATTTTGACCAAGTTGTTGATGCTGTTGTCTATTTTGACCAAGTTGTTGATGATGTGGTATATTTTGATGAGTGTATTGATGTTGTGGTATATTTTGACCAATGCGTTGATACTGTGGTATATTTTGACCAAGTTGTTGATGCTGTTGTCTATTTTGACCAAGTTGTTGATAATGTGTCATATTTTGATGAGTGTATTGATGCCGTGTTTTATTTTGACCAATGTGTTGATACTGTGGTATGTTTTGACCAGTGTGTTGATACTGTAGTAACGTTCTATGTATTGACGCAGTGCTCTTTTTTTATGTGCATGTTGACGATGTTGCTATTGTGCCCTGATGATGGTGGTGTGGTATTGACCGTGCTATACATACAGTAAATGTTGTGTCTATATGTTCGACAATTTGTGTTTTTGTGTTGACATTAATATATTTTGTACTTGCATGTTTGTGTAAGTACATTAATTTATTGCTGTTTTGTACATCAATGATGAAAATGTGATATATTTTCTTTTCTTACAATGTCGATACCCAGCACGTTGATTCGCACGTGCAATCACCATCAACACACACATTTATTATTTAGATAATCCGTTGTTTGCTTATCGATAGTGGTGGGGAGCTCTCCTGTTTTCCAACAAAAGTCTTTTCTGTAAAGATAGATTTGCATACATTCGTTTATACCCGACGGCATTCAGGAATGTAATGAATATTATGTACAATTAAAACAACATTGACACGGTTTTCTCATATTACGGATGAAACTTCCGCGTGTTTATGAAAGAGGAAAACCAGTATCAAACCTGTAACCATCATGCTTTACTATTCATGTTAATATATCTACATAATGTATTCAAATGTGGACAGGCTAAGATATACTAAATCCTTGTGTGTTGACACAGTAGTATACTGCATCCTTGTGTGTTGACAAAGTAGTCAACTGCATCATTGTGCCTTGAAACTGTAGTATACTGCATCCTTGTGTGTTGACACAGCAGTATACTGTATCCTTGTATGTTGACACAGTAGTATACTGTATCCTTGTGTGTTGACACAGTAGTATACTGCATCCTTGTGTGTTGTCACAGTAGTATACTGCATCCTTGTGTGTTGACAGAGTAGTATACTGAATCATTGTGTGTTGACACAGTAGTATACTGCATCCTTGTATGTTGACACAGTAGTATACTGCATCCTTGTGTGTTGTTACAGTAGTATACTGCATCCTTGTTTGTTGACACAGTAGTATACTGCATCCTTGTGTGTTGACACAGTAGTATACTGCATCCTTGTGTGTTGACACAGTAGTATACTGAATCATTGTTTGTTGACACAGTAGTATACTGCATCCTTGTGTGTTGACACAGTAGTATACTGCATCCTTGTGTGTTGACACAGTAGTATACTGAATCATTGTTTGTTGACACAGTAGTATACTGCATCCTTGTGTGTTGACACAGTAGTATACTGCATCCTTGTGTGTTGAAACAGTGGTATACTGCATCCTTGTGTGTTGACACATCATCCTTGTGTGTTGACGCAGTAGTATACTGCATCCTTGTGTGTTGACACAGTAGTATACTGAATCATTGTGTGTTGACACAGTAGTATACTGCATCCTTGTGTGTTGACACAGTAGTATACTGCATCCTTGTGTGTTGTTACAGTAGTATACTGCATCCTTGTTTGTTGACACAGTAGTATACTGCATCCTTGTGTGTTGACACAGTAGTATACTGCATCCTTGTGTGTTGACACAGTAGTATACTGCATCCTTGTGTGTTGACACAGTAGTATACTGCATCCTTGTGTGTTGACGCAGTAGTATACTGTATCCTTGTGTGTTGACACAGTAGTATACTGCATCCTTGTGTGTTGCTACAGTAGTATACTGCATCCTTGTGTGTTGACACAGTAGTATACTGCATCCTTGTGTGTTGACACAGTAGTATACTGCATCCTTGTGTGTTGACACAGTTGTATACTGTATCCTTGTGTGTGACACTGTGTAATACTGCATCCCTCCTTGTGTGTTGTTAATTGGATACTGCATCATTTTGTGTTGACACTATGGTATTCTTTGTTTGTTGACAATGTGGTATATTGTGTCCATGTGTGTTGACACTGGGATGTGTCATTGTTTTACCAGACTGTCTCTAAAACATATTGGAAGCGGACGAGAAAGAGCAAAGACAAATATTGAGGAAGGTTTGCGTTGAGATGAAGCCTGAAATTGCCACCAAAAGAGGATTGGGTCCATCTCACGGAGAGGATGCGCTTGCGGCACCCCGGAAACAGTCACTACTTATCGCGCAAGGAAATAAAATAGTTCTAACCTAGATCATGATTTCTATCATAAAACTTCCCCGCGATCTTCAACCTACATCTCTCGAAACTTTGTGTTATTAATTTCTTTGTTTCGGAAATCTTAATAATGGTATATCGATTAAACTGGGACAGGTAATTATATAAATACCGCATATATAGAAGATGCAGGATTGCTGCTATCTAGAAATGTAAAATTAAAAATTTTGAAATTGAAATCATCACGCTTATTCTATAGCTTAGTTGCAAGCTAGCTATATCATGAGTTAAGATCAAGGTAAGCGATTAATGTTGAAGAATATATCTTACAGGGTTTATTCGATCAACATTTTATCTTATGAGTCCTTGTCGTATGTTTATCGAAATGTGCTCCCGTATAGTTCACCACTATGTTCTTACATCACCGTTCGCTTTTCCTTGGAAAAGAAAGCACTTATAACAAGAGAACGAATGCTTCCTGTAAGTAAGGGGGACGGAAGTGACGGAATTCCTTTGGAAGTCGTCAAAGAGGGGAAGGAGAGCTCTCTCCCTGACTGCCTCCAAAATGCACTTCAATGCTGAAAACAACGGGCTGTAATACAGACCATGTGCAATTGCAAGTTTATCAAACTGTACAAAAAAAGGACCGTAGCGATAATAAAAATTACCACACGGAATAGCCCTCCTCAACATTGATGGAAAAGCCTTCACTCGTGTCACACTCAACAGGGCGCGGATCATCACAGAACGGGCTTATCCTGAGGGACAGTAAGGTTTGAAAAGGTTTCCAAGTCAACCATCGACATAGTGTTTTATTCATTACAACCACCATGAGCAGAAACGTTCTGGTGACACAAACAAATCTCTTCCTAATCAAGAATAGTGTGAAAAGGGATGCATGTCTCCGACATTTTTGTTATATTCTTCTCCGAGCTGGTGTACTACGTTATTCGACAGTCTAAAATAACTCTTATGAAACTCTTACTGAACACTATCAACAATTTAACACAATACCCTAAAGATTGAAGGGCAGGTTATGCAAACATGCAGACATTTGCTCTGATGTTGACACTAACAGCATGGTGCAACGCCTGTTCGACAAACCTACAAATTCTTCCGTCTTGAACCTGATTTATTAACATCCGGATATTAGACATTCATCATATCTCCATGTAACGACTGGTGCATGTACATTAGTGGAATGTGATAAAGGAGTTCCACCCCAGGATGGTTTTTAATTAATCCGATTCAAAACAAATCGGGCTTGTATTATCAGAATGTCAATTACAATATGATACTGAATTATTGGATGTGTGCCTTACTATTGAAGGTAAAAAAGTATTTATCCCATAACTATGCCCGTTTCACAACCTCTTTCAAAGTCTCCGATTGGTCGTTTCTGACCTCCAACAATTCTGATTGGCTAATCTCTGGCCTGTGACCACGGACTACTTATACTACCCTTACTTATTGTTTTTCCTGTTGCCTGTCAAACATCAACATGGACACGTTTTGTAAATTTGCCGAGGGTTAACATCGGCGTGACCGTGAAAAGGGCTATCCTCGTGGAAAATTCTATCAATTTTTGGGTTTAGTCGTACGAAGTAGAGCTTGGTGATGGTACAATAGACTACACACGAACGTAAGGTATCGCATTTTGGTAAATCAAAACAAAAATTGGGTATGTTTGGGCTCTAGGTCAAAATCATAGAATCAGATTTTAATAACTGAGTAACAAACTGTATAAGATATCTAGAAACTATAATATACCATGGTCAAACCATATTAAATACATAGTATGCTTTGGTTAAACCATATCAAATATGAAATATACCATAGTCAACAAATCAAATATATAATATGTCATGGTCAAACCATATCAAAATTATAATGTACTATTGTCAAACCATATCAAAAATATAATATACCATGGTCAAACTATATCAAAATTATGATATACCATGGTCAAACCATATCAAAATTATAATATACCATGGTCAAACCATATCAAAATTGTAATATACCATGGTCAAACTATATCAAAATTATAATATACCATGGTCAAACCATATCAAAATTATGATGTACCATGGTCAAACCATATCAAAATTATAGTATACCATGGTCAAACCATATCAAAATTGTAATATACCATGGTCAAACCATATCAAAATTATAGTATACCATGGTCAAACCATATCAAAATTGTAATATACCATGGTCAAACCATATCAAAATTATGATATACCATGGTCAAACCATATCAAAATTATGATATACCATGGTCAAACCATATCAAAATTATGATATACCATGGTCAAACCATATCAAAATTATAATATACCATGGTCAAACCATATCAAAATTATAATATGCCATGGTCAAACCATATCAAAATTATGATATACCATGGTCAAACCATATCAAAATTATGATATACCATGGTCAAACCATATCAAAATTATAGTATACCATGGTCAAACCATATCAAAATTATAGTATACCATGGTCAAACCATATCAAAATTATGATATACCATGGTGAAACCATATCAAAATTATGATATACCATGGTCAAACCATATCAAAATTGTAATATACCATGGTCAAACCATATCAAAATTATGATATACCATGGTCAAACCATATCAAAATTATGATATACCATGGTCAAACCATATCAAAATTATAATATACCATGGTCCAAACCATATCAAAATTATAATATGCCATGGTCAAACCATATCAAAATTATAGTATACCATGGTCAAACCATATCAAAACGGCTGTAATTGATTATAGTTTTAAAAATGAAGAATTGTCTAGTATACGATGGTTGAAAAGCACTGTTATCCAAACACTAAAACATATGTTCATATCTAGTTAGAAAAGCGATGTTTTCAATTCCCCGAAAGGGACCAACTACATTATTAATAAACGGGATTTGGTATTAGCTATATATATATATAGATTTCCTTCCATGACTTCCACCAAGTGTTTCCATGGAGTAATTCCGTTGAATATTGATGGATATTACAGTAGGATGACTCAAAATTGCTTAATAAATCAACAGTAATAAGTCATATCGTAAAATGAATAAAAATGTAAAATAAATTCGAGAGACCATATTAGTGACGTCACTGTAGTAATATCATTGGCTGAATTATCTAAGTACCTGTATTATTGAGTTGACGGGAGTGTTTTTAATACTGTAATTATAAATCATCCCATACAGATGGGACGTTGTTTTAATAACAATGCTTAATGTAGCAATTATCACATTAAGCGTTGCGACTAGTTTAGTGTAGCTTAGTGTAATGAACTTCTTTTTTATTACAACAGCCTTACAACTGCTCCACTTAATGTCATTATTTATTTTTACATTAAGCGTAGCAGTCGCAACGCTTACTATCATAATTACAGCGGTCATTTCATTTTTTACCAGTGAAATATCGAAAATTATTCATTCTATAAAAGTGATATTTTCACTAGTGAAAAATTTACATTTTTCTAATTTGACCAATCAGAACACTGCTTACAAACGACAGTGAGGGGAATCAAGATTTTCCTATAGCTCTCCGTCATGTTATATGACGTCATAATGTAAGATAGAATACGTAACGTCACGGTTTGGCGTACATTTGTGAGCCGTAGGCAGGGGACCGCAATGAGTTCTGTGAGAGATTGAGCTGCTTCGGTATATTTTGCTATGCTATGCACTCGTGAAAAGTATCAACATATTAGCAACACTGGTGTAATATATTTGAACTTGAAGACTGTGACAAGCAGTGTTATGTGTACTATATCCTTCGCTGGCCTCCATCATGTCAACTTCGCTAGCCAAGGGTGTTCAATACGAACACCCTTGGCTAGCGAAGTTGCCATCATGTATGTCCAGTTAACTTTACTACTTTACATATTATACTGTTAAATATATAATGCTTAGCTATATATTAAAAATAGAAACATTTATATTGATATGCTTTTGTCATTTTATATCATGTCATTATTAAACCTACATTGTATCAAAAAGGACTACAGAAGAGAAGTATACCTAATCTACCTGATTTTGATCTTAGAAAACAACCTTTCTCTCAGTTAAGATCATGTGAGCATGACCTTGAGATAACTATAGGTATAGGGATTAAAAAGCATAGGAGACTGTACAACCTGTAAACCATGTGATGATGGATTGCATGTCTTTTTCCATTGCTCCATTGACCAATCCGTTAGATTCAAGTTCTATCTCCAGATTGCGGATATCGCTAATCCAACCCAGAGTGATTCCACAAATTATACAAATATAAAGTTGTCGTCAAATATGGAGATAATTTCTTTAGACCTGTTTATTTATCAAACAGTCATTAGATCTGAAGAATACAGACCTGTATCCAGTCTGATTTAATATTTTGAGTACATTTTTACTGTTATTTCCAATTTGTTCATGTTGAGCCATCAGCTATCGGTATTCATTTGATTTTTTGGAACTGGTAGCAAGTTATGGACCACTTATCTTTAAATATTAAGTAAAAAAATTGGCACTGATAGTTTGATCAGATCAACAGAAGTTTTGCTTTCCGATCTCATGTAGCTGAACTGCCAGCACTGATAAAACTTTGTGTGGAATCCACAGGAAACATGTACATTGGTAAATAATATCAAAAAATATCTTAAACAAAGACTACAGGATCATTTTATTCAGAAATGGTTAAATGATATAGATGAGACATCTAGAGAAAAGACATACTAATTTTACTTTTAAATTTAATTTTCAATTTAATTCCATGAAAGAGATGGAAAGAATAGTTTAATTTCCTACATCAAATTTGCATATATTTAATTATTTGTGTCTTCAGGGTATTGGCGCGCAACGAGTATCATTATTAATTTATTTATCTGTAAGCATGAATCACTGTACCAAATTCAACAATCATATATTCCAAATTACCCTGTTCATTATCCCATCTGCGCAAAAATAAAAGGTCTTTTTCTTTCTTTCTTTTTCTTTTGCATTTAAAGGTATAATTCTGTGTTATTTTCATTTTCTAATCTATCTCATGTTAGACGGTTTGCAGAAAAACTTGTGGAAAAAATGTATAGATAAGATTTGAATGCTTCATTAGAAATTATATATTGTTGTTATTGCGTTCCCGATTCATGTATAATTTGCTCAATACCGGTATATTTGACCTTGTTACACACATGTCTGAGTGACCATTAAGATCTTGACATCGTCAATGCTGGTGTCCGTGTAGCTCAAGTCAATAGGTCCGAAATTCAATGTCTGGTTATATTTTCCTTTCATGTTATAATTGCTTGATTCGTTCAGGAATGTTAATTGAAATCAATGTCCCTTTGTACCCCCAACACATAATACACTTATCAGGTACATTATACATCTGTAGATATAACCTCTTCCCTCAAAAACCTGTTTTTGACAATATATATACTTTCCCAAAATAAGGATAATTTGTTTCTGCTCAATGACTGAGATAATTAGAGATAATTCTATGTAAATAATGGAAAATGAAGATAACACAAAATTGACCAAGTCATTGCTTGATATGGGATGGAATTCATTAGGATAACGATACATGTATTTCTCATGTTAAAGTACTATGGAAGCAAAATTAACTACATATTTTGTAATATAGGTTTTTTACATTATCATTTGATTCATTATTTATTATATGAGACGGATGTGTTCTATAACATTGCATAGTCATTTGAGTTAGTAACATGTCAACTAACGTTGAAATGAAGTGAAAAATATATACCTGGTAATTGAAAATCTTGTATGTTGCTGTATAAATATATATAGCCCAAACAAAGAGCTAGGTAATCACTGTATCACGTGCAACATAATGTAGTGATGATCATTAGTTGTATGAAAAAAAAAATCGGATTTCTTCTCTGACCAGGCGCCGCGATAGCTCATTGGGATATAGCGCTGGCCACGTGACCTCAGGTGAATCTTAAGATTAGTGAAAAAATGTTAATAAGTAGAAAAGAGGTCCAATGGGTCGGTATCGCTCCCCCGGCATCAATCCGAAAAGTGGGTATAATGTGAAACATTTATTTGTTAAGTATTATGAGTTTGTATGAGAAGAAATCCTTGATGTTGTTGTGGGCCTAACTTCCTGATATATTGTATATAGAATAAACAGTGTTCATATAATTACACCAATGCATTGTTGGCAACAAACGTATTCTATGGATCCCACCTTGGTATTTTAGTAAAGACAAAAATGTTTAAAAGATTTTTAACATATTTGATTTCAATGACTTTCAAAAACATTCAGATCCTTTATTTTTTTTTATTTTTTTTTTTTTATTTTTATTTTTTTTTTTTTTGAGTAAAATCTTTTTATTCAGGCAAAACATGTTGATATTACAAACATGTCCTCTCACAGGAGGGCTTGCACACGTCATTCATTCTACTTTTTTTCACATTCATTCTACTTGCATATTATGTCTTTAAATATAATTTATAAAGTACTCATTTCGGTAATTCTCTCTCTCTCTCTCTCTCTCTCTCTCTCTCTCTCTCTCTCTCTCTCTCTCTCTCTCTCTCTCTCTGTCTGTCTCTCTGTCTCTCTGTCTCTCTCTGTCTCTGTCTCTCCACATAATTGTTTGGACCAGTAAATATACAAATAAAGTTATAATAGATAAATAAATCAACAACTCTTTCAATAAAAGAGTACTACGAAAAAATAATAATGATAATCATGTGAAGAAAATAAATGCGTAAATATGTTGGTGGAATATTAGTTTTAATTTCAATACCAACGTCCTAAGTTGGTAGCCACTCAGTTCACATTCCTACGGTTCCCTCTTTACCATACTACATCGGTGTCATTATCACATACCTGCTGACTCCTATGCAGCACTTGGCATATATTACTCCTGGATATTCTATATTGTCTCAGACACGTTAGATATTGGTAAATATAGATTTTCTACATTTTTATTTGTTGTGTTATCATGGGGAACATTTCTATATACCAGCCATGAATATGGTTAGCTTGATACTACATTCCTATGCTAGAGGTCTAGATGTTGAAAAATGTAAACTTTATTTATGTTATAACAATTGAAAAACACGATATACCAACTTATATTAATCTCTTTTGTTGGTCTGGATGGAAGCGAGCAAGAGGTCTTTACGTGGGAGGAAGCAGCACCTTGAGTAAACCCCTTGTGGTTAGGCAGGCGAAACACTTTCACGTCCAATCGGAACATCAAACCCGATCACCTATGTTAGAGGCAAATGCGTTACCACTACACCACCCTGCCACCCAATTATGGATTTAATGTCATAGTCATACACATTCAGTTACATTAATATCAATCCTCTTAGTGATCTGAAATAGGCTGAAACAAATGAATTCAAATGTGGGTATACATCACTACTGGAGAACCAACGAATTCCTACTATTCACTGTTCAAATATGAGACCTATGTGATAATAACATATCACAAACTGTTGATAAAACATAAAAAGTTTTATATCAGTTGTAAATATTAAACATTGACATGAACTTAATTATCATGTATTTGTAAAGTTATTATAGTTCATGATATTTTGATTAGAAAATATAAACATATATATAACTTATTAAATGTTAAATGCTATGTTTCATAAAACTTGTAAAGATGACTTATATATACGTTAAGGCAGTTGTGGATCAAGATATCAGGTAGAGTAGATGAGTAGGGTACAAATATGAAAAATGCATGGTTTTTATTTTATTAATCAAAAAGATATTTTAAAGAAAAGAACACGACTCTAGATGTTACCTTTAATCTAGTCGTATGTGTGTCAACAGGCATTCGGTATAATAACACTCTCCACTACGTTATTTAGACGTTTTCATATTTCAGATTCGAAAATTGTCACCTACAGTGGCTTTGATTATTCTTTCAATGATACAGAGCCGAACAATTTCTTTTTCTTTTCAAAAATCAGTTCAGAGTACAATTTTAATCTCGGATATTGGAGTGAATGTGTATCTCCATATTCGCAATGAATTATCTATATAGAGCCTGTATATTCTAAATGTAGTAGCATTTAGGTATGGAACGAAGAAATTATGTAGTTTGTCTATCAAAATATTAAAACGCTAAGATTACATCTGAGGGGGTTGATCAACAGCGCTCCAAGCATTATCCTCTAAATATAGCAATACTGCTTGTGTTCAGTTCGAATGTAAGATTTGTTAGTATCGCATTTCTCTTCATACTCCTCACAAATAGCGATATTAGCATGTATATATATATTATAATTTTAGTAAAAATGATGCTGATAATATGAATATATACAATACCAGGGACGTCCATTTTTTTGGCGTTTCGTCAACATATCCCGTGTTCGCTTGTAAACGGGCCACGGAAATGGAATTACCGAGGTGTCAAATTATGATGTTACTAGTGATTAGAATTTAGTTTTTCAACAGAAAACGACACAATATGTGGAACATAATTTTTCAGTGGTTCTCATCTTATAGTAAACTTCGATTTTCATAAAATGTGATGAATGTAGGCGCCGCCTTGTTTAACCGGTTGACCTCTGACCCAATACAACGGTGTAATTTGCAAAACGTCTATAGTGGAATATCGTTGGTGAATAAACCTATTAACATTTTTGGCATACCTCTCCTTAATACTTTAAGAAACTATTCTATAATTAATTTCCTTTTTTTTATTCGGTATCATTGGTCACCTATAATAGGGATAATGTGGACATCTGACAGACCACTGGTCTCAAACAATAACCTACAATGACCAAGATAACTCGTCCCAAATTAACAACAATCTACAATGACTACAATGGATTCGTCCCAAATTGACTATGAAGTATACCTTGAACAAGATTATTCTTCGATCTAAACATTAGACTTTAATGAAATACATTGCTAGTTCTGACCATATATCATTGCTCAGTTTAATAGTTTGCTTTATGTCTAAAAGATTTATGTCTTTAAAAAACAAACGCGTTTCGGACTAACGGTTCAAGAAGGAGAAACGAGACCATATCTGTTGGAGAATGTCTCGTTCTTTAAACGTTGTAGACCCTGGACCAGACAACGAGATAGAAGGAACCGTGTCCACTATCGCGCTGCAGCGTTCTGTCTGTTCAGATAGAGAGATATCTGTATGAGCGGGTGTATATATACATAGATAATATCGCGTTACACTTAAACAACTGTATAAAGTAAAGGCATCAATGTGTCAAAATGAAGTTTAATCTACTAGTACTTACCAAACTACTTTAAAACTGAACGGCAGCACACCGGAGCTCTCATATCAAACATAACACTTATTAAGAACCTATAGACGATATGTAGCTTACATGTTTATAATAAATATGAATTATGCAAAAGGTGTGATGATAAGGCATCAGGGATCAAAGGGATGAAAACTCCAGACTCATTGGACTAGATTTTCTAGTTAGCCATTACACTATGTAGAGGAAAAAAGGACAGCCATTGTCAATACGTTAATGGTTTCATAATATACATGTATATAGAAAGGATAGTGATGAAACAAAAATTAATGGTAATAAGATTGATATATTAGTTTATAAATGGTTTAGATGTTACTTTTTAACACTCTATGCCAAAGTTGGATATATTTTAGTATAGTACCAATTTTGTGAATGTGGCCAATGAAAGGCCATTTCATTTCACAATTAAACTGAAAGACGTCCTCAGTCATTTATAGGTCGATTAAACTGAAAGACGTTCTCAGGCATTTATAGGTCGATTAAACTGAAAGACGTTCTCAGTCATTTTATAGGTCGATTAAACTGAAAGATGTTCTCAGTCATTTTAAGGTCGATTAAACTGAAAGACGTTCTCAATCATTTTATAGCTCGATTAAACTGAAAGACGTTCTCAATCATTTTATAGCTCGATTACACTGAAAGACGTTCTCAGTCATTTTATAGTTCGATTAAACTGAAAGACGTTCTCAGTCATTTTATAGTTCGATTAAACTGAAAGACGTTCTCAGTCAGTTTATAGGTCGATTATACTGAAAGACGTTCTAAGACATTTAATAGCTCGATTACACTGAAAGACGTCATCAGTCATTTTATAGCTCGAGTTTACTGAAAGACGTTGTCAGACATTTAATAGCTTGATTAAACTGAAAGACGTCCTCAGTCACTTTATAGCTCGATTAAACTGAAAGACGTCATCAGTCATTTTATAGTGCGATTAAACTGAAAGACGTCATGGTCATTTTATAACTCGATTAAACTGATAGAAGTCCTCAGTCGTTTAATAGCTCAGTTAAACTGAAGGACACTCCCAGTCAACTGCAACTAGCTTTTCGATTCAACATCTGAATCGTACTAAGAGCGAAGCACTTCTGGCTCCTGTTGCGACAGAAGCTTCGCTATTTACTGGCAACATGTGGGAAAGATAAGTGTCAAATTCAACACATAGAAAGCATCGTCTACTTGGAGTTGAAAAAATGTGCATCCCAGAGGTTGTCCCGTCACATATGCTCTCGGCAGTTTCCGTAAATAGACCCAAGATGTCTGTTTTGTGTTTTGATTAGATTACGGTCACGAAAGGACTGGTAATTGTATGGCCAGATCAAATTTCACGAGTCGTCTGCTCAAACTATAAACAAAACAGCACGTTGCGTCTGACCAAAAATCAACCCTAAGACCATTTAAGTGGAAGAAATATAAGGTGGTTTTTTTCCGGGACCGATTTGTTAATAATAATATGTATTTTTGAGTTTAGATATATTTCTAACTGGCATTTCCCAATGCAAGGAATACTATCCTATTTTGTTCCCCTTCTGAAATCAAAAACTTAGGCCTAGTAAGGCTAGTGTAACGAAAACAGATTAATGAGTATATGATAATGATGAGGCCAAGCTCAAATATTTTTCAATGTACTTTATTGATTTGTATAGATACCTTCACCCGTTAGTAATTATATCAATTCACTATCAACATTGTTTTGTGTATGACGTATCTGATAATGACAGCTGCTTCTTTTATTGCCTAAGTTAATTCTTAATGGCAATTTTTCACCAACTGGAACCTTTTGAAGGCAAATATGTACTCCTTTTTTGCAAAACTTGAATAAATGGGAAAATGAAATGAGTTAAGCACACAATTTCTCCATATCACAAACCATGCGCCCGAGGAATATGATTTAGAATGTGGGCTGGGCAACAGCTTGTAAAATAGAAATAGTATGTAATCTTTTCAGCTTGGACAAAACTATCTTGTTGAAAGGCGAACATTTGAAAAAGGAAGTCATATTCACTATTTTAAACAAAAGTCTTTCAGTAGACCAGTAATTAATAAAAAATATTTCAAACTTGTATTACCCAAAGTTAAAACGAACATTGCTTCTAATACATGTGATTTAAACAGGAGAACAAATCTAAGTGCAGATGTTCACAAAAGCCCATGCATTGTAGCACATATTGCTAATGACCACAACTACCATACAGTACAAGGAAATACTACTCCTACCTATGTTCTCACTTCTGTTGCGTATGTCCATTTATACATAAAACCCATTTTTAAATCCTGCAACATAGCACTACCACATTCAACCCCCCGTCTCTCCCAACCAGACTATGGGCATCCACTCATATCGAAAATACCAGCTTACATACATCCACAAGTTCATTTACTGAAGAAAATCTTAAAAATAATGGTGCACAAGCAACAGCTTCACATGTTGAATATCCAAACAATTTTGATATTAGAAAAAGGAAAACATCAAAGGCAACTTTAAAGGTCCCCACTTCTCAAACACATACCAAGACTGATAGTTCTAAATACTTTTTTGCAAAACAAACATATACAATCACAATGCAGAAAATTTGGAGTTACATATGAAAGTGCAAATGATAACGAAAGTAAAAAAAAAAACACAACTCAAAAACAGACATCGTCGAAGGAAATACAGACTAAAAGCACAAGAAATTAAAACAAAACAAAAACACCCAATGCAGTTAATAGAGACAACATGCATGATGCCCCTTCTCTCACAAACAACAACCGATTCAATAAATTAATGGAATCTATCTTACCAAATATGTTACTTTCGCATTTGCCATGAAAGACGGATTAGCCTAAAAATTTCAAATGATGGCATTTGTATACGGTGTTCTTCTGATCGTTCGTCTTTTAACATGTTTTCTTCCCAAAATAGCATGTATCCAGGAACACAGCCAGAAGAATTCATTTGAACGTCAATAATTGAGCAACAATTAATTTGCTAGATATCTTCTTACATAATTGTACATATGCTGAAATATGGAGGATAACATCGAGTGGCCACTGTTACATTTCCTCAGAAAGTAAATGAAAAAGCACATTTTTTTCCAAGATTACACAAAGCAATAAAGACGATCAGGGTAAGAAACCAAGGGCAAAATGAAAAATCAAAAGATTTAAGAGTAAGGCGATATAAAGGTGAAATTTGGAGCCTCATTACGGGGAACCAATCAACACTAGGCCTACAGGAGCAAGGAATTGCCTTCACTGATATTTAAAATCTATGAAGAAAGTGAGTCAGCAACTTCTTTTTTACCACATGTAGTTGTGATGAGTGTCATTTTCGATCTTTCAAAAAGACTCCTTTCATGTTAAATATATTATCAGTTTGGGATGACTGCATCACATCCATCAGGCAAAGATTATAATGGTGCATCACAGAAAAGTCTTTGATTACCTCCTGAAGTAACTGCACCTGCACCAACACCACCAGAGGTTGACAACCCTCTTCAAAAGCTGCTAATGGATGTAAGTTTCTCTCAAGAATCATTGTTGGAAGACTATCTTCTCCTAGTAACAGAATAAACTTACACCGTTGTTCAAAACAATGCTGCCTCAAGCCAACAAGAAATGCAAACAAGAAACTATGCAGAATGGAATTGGCTTTCAAAGCGAATAAACCAATTGGAGCTATTGCTGACTCACTTATTCAGTGACATTTTGCATATGAATCCACTGGTGCAATAGCTAAGTCTGTATGCACCGAACTGTTGATGGACTCAGTCAAACGTGACCTTTCTGCAGTGGTAGTGTCTTTTGAATTATCATCACTTCCATTGTACCATTGCAGCCATAGCTTCCTTAGATAAATATCTGCCAAGAAATGAACATGATCAAAGCTCCCTTTTCAATTTTGATTGTTAAATAGGAAAAGTTCCTATTGTTTCTGAAGCAATTAGACAACCTTCATGGTCTCTCGATGAACATTATTACGAGACTTGTTAATATTCCCACCTTGTGACAACTCTCTTAAATTAAACTTGTGGAAACATCATGGACATACAGTTTTCATTAATATCTCTAGAAAAAATGTCTGTCCAAACTTCGTCAAAGCTGATGTAGAAAGCGCAAAGAGCCATGACAAAATTGACAACATTGATAAAGAAGAGGGATTTGATCAACCATGTCAGATTGATGAAATTGAACAACCAGAGTTGATGGATACTATTCGGTCAATAGCGTGCTATGAATCAGTCCTATCTGAGTTCCAGTACGATGAATGTGTCCCAGAATATAACTAAAATCAATAAACTTTAAACTATCCACAAGATTTGGAGAAAACCTGGATTTGAAAGATTATACAGAGAGCAAACGACCAGGATCACCAAACAACAGTCTGGATCTTCCAAAATTTTGCATTTAATATTGTTATGGAAACTCTCCTCGGGTATTTGGACAAATGTACCTTCAAATCGTTAAGGCTGAACGTGTTTGGCAGAGCAGGTTCTAGAAAATCATACCTGATTTAATGTTTAGTGAAAGCTATGAGAAACCTATTCAGGAAAAACAATGCTGCATAGGTTCTTTGTCCTATGCTAAGTGGTGACAACCTTATATCTGGAGTACCATTGCACAGTTTCTTGAAGATAGCTACACACTGCAAGGGAAAGGAGATGAAACAACCCGACGGAATATTGGTAAAGTCCTTCAAGAGAACTGCAATGGTGTCCTACTAGTGATCTTTGATAGGCGCTTCTACTCTAAGATGTGGCATGTATTCCAGAACAAAGTCTGAAGAGGATTTGGGCGGTCTTCAAGTTGTGATTTTTCTTAGGTGATGATTTCCAGTTTCCTCTAGTCTTACACGCTCCAGTGTACAGCTGCAAAATCCCAGTTCGTTCCAGCTGCAACGTATGGTGTTCTTACTTCAAAAATAAATTTGGCAATGTTGTTCGCTAGAATCACTCAAGCAGAGTGATTCCAACAGTTCCAGTGGCACAATCTAAGGAAAAGCTATGGAAATGACATTCTACAAGACATATCAGAGAAAGGACTTCCTGTTTTTCCAACGCAAGATGAAGAATAACAAAATAAAAAAGCAAATGTTTTGCAGGTTAACGCACAATTTCCCATTGGAAAATGTAAAGCTATCAACCCAGGACCTCATTGAAAATGCGGGAGCAACATACCTGCTTGGTGGCCTTATTGATACTTTATTCATCGGTAAGGATGCCAAGGTAATGCTGGTGAGTACTAGTCAGTACTCACAATACTCTTTGTTGCTTCTATGAATTCTGACATGAAGAATCTCTCCTCCTTTGACCGTCCTGGTTGCTTTACCCCGACATAATGATTTTATTTGTCTACACTAGATGTGTATTCCCCTTGATAACATAGTCTATAGCCATGGCCTCGTGGGTTTGCAAAACATGCCCTCTTTGTGAAATTTGATACCTGGCTATGAAATTTGGGAACCAATAACTGCTCACTTTACTCTTAATTCATTGCCACTGTATCTGCTTACTTCCTAATGTTGGGTTATTATTATGGTGGTGGGTGGTGTGACAATCGCTTACCTTTCATGTTCGCTGGTACCAAAAGAAAATAAGTTTGGATGAATTTTTTACAGGTATCAATTTTTATCGACATTTGAATGAAGGCATCCTCTTACCCGATGCCTAATTCGCATTTACCAGTTATAATTTAAGATTATATATTTTATTGCTATTTCTTACATCTTACTATCCAATCACTTTCTTATCTGTTTACATTCATAATTGTAGATTGGGTCGGCGGTTGAAGTTTCAGTACCAGCAAACTTGACCATTCAAAACAAGAAATTAACAAATTTGATAATCTTACAAAAGAACACTCAACCATGAAATTCTCTATCATTCCACCACCAGTACATTTAGTCAAATACAGCATCTTCCTTATGAGCATAGGACGCTTTCATCATCCACATTTACCACCCATACTGACAAATATGCAGCGATTATATCTTGAAGCAGACATCAATTCCATTAATACTTTCATCACAAATTACAACAACACTTCAAACCATCTCTAAACTATAAGATTATAAATATACATCACAAGGATATCAATCGAACTCAGGGGGAAAATGGACAAAATTATATATAATTCTTTTTTAAATACCAAATTAATATTGTGGCAATTTTTTGGCAACAGAATTGACAAAGTCTATGTATTCCTTATATGTTACCATAAACCTCCAAAGGAAATATGTTTAGTGAGACTAATTTTAATGTCAGGTGATGATGTAGTACTTTTCTTCTTCTTTGTTTTTACGGTTATTATGGATTAGAAATATGATAGTTACGGAACATAGATAAAATTCAAAGCAAGAATCACTGTCATAGTTTTATCCCTAACATGTATTAATATTCTTATTGTATATAAATTAAGTAACCGTTTTTTTAATTATTTGATTCTCAAGTAAGCTTTAAGTATTGTGAATTCCATTTGCATGTTAGTGTTACACTCCTATTATATGAATATTCGCCGTTAGAATGACATTACACTGACCCTTGAGCTTTACTATTCTCCATGCTTTGCATGATACCTATTATTATTTAAGCCATAAGAACATCTAGTATGCTGAATATTTACAAAAGTTTACGAAACGTTGTGCACCTAGGGGTGGGGGAGGGGGGGGGGGGGGGGGGGTGACTGTGAATCCGAAGTCAGTTTGAATTTATTTAACTACCGATATTATGGGTAGTGAAAGAGCGACATTTGTGAGCTCTGTCTTTATATGAACGTTGGTGTTACCGAAAAGTCAACCCCAAAATAAGCAAAAGAAACCCCAAAACAAACAATCGTGTAAACTATAATGTATGATCAATGAGACTTTTCAAGCGTCTATAAATGTAGATTCATACCCAGGAACCTCTGTTTTCTTCTTATAGATTGTAATGTAGACTTGTGTTATAGATAATACAAGCTAATTTGGCCTCATCTACTAGCGGACAAATGACGTGTTGTTATGTCATTTTGATTAACGTCATGGAAATGATTCGCTATGAATAAACCAAAAACACAGCAATGATTCTGATGGAGAACAATTGCGTTACTCATCAGGACAAAGCTTTGTACCGAGTGTCAGATTGGTTGTGAATTACAGAAAGGACTTTGATTTCTTTAAAAAGGACATACAGCGAAATTGGTGAAAACAAAGGATGAAATTATTTACGAAAGATAGATTACACAGATTGCATTTTAACTGAGAATAATTACATGTACATTCTAACAAGCGTTTAATTGTTAATTTTCTATTTCACACTGTTTATATTCCTACGGATTAAGCCAAATGGTATCACTTGATGAAACCATTTTTTCTTCCATCAAAATACAAATTTATTATGATGTAAGAATATTACGCCTGATAATATTTTCAAACAGTGATTTTACAGTTATCGCCTCTTCCATTAAATTTAATGGAGGTTAAGCACAGAAACAAAATGTGTCTCTGCATGAATCGCTTTAAGCTAAACTTTACAATGACCTATGGGTTTATCTTCATTTGATTTTCTTCATATCCTCTCATTTACGTCAACATATCGTAAGTAAAGTAGATAATAAACATCTTAAAATAGAATGTGAACCGATCCTGCGCGCGTTGAGTTACATCCCAGATGATAAACAGAAAAGAATGGGGTTGTTTATCAAATGCCGAGAAGTCTCGCTGTAGACTCATTGTGGCTTTTCACGTTAACATTGTCTAACAAACTCACTTTGACTCTGTCACTCGTAGATGATTTTGCCCACTTCCTTTCTTTGCCTTTGCAGCAGAAACCAGTACATGTAGGTCTGATTGACTGTTTTGATCACCAGTCCGTCATCTTCAAATGTTGTGGGTTTCTATTATTGTACTGGATTCAGATGTTAATATGTGCCTTGGACTTTTAGTTTTGTGAGTTAAACATGATTATAAACGGAGCTAGGGTCTGGTTAAGTTACGTTGAAGAAAAATGTAACTGGAGTTCCCAGTTTATTACAAATAGTTGCTTATACCGTATTTCTGTAACAGATCTAGTGTTTTGATCCAAGTTCCTTTGTTGTTGGAATTTCAGTTTCCAAATGGAACTGGGGAATGGTTCCTAGTTCAACTTTTCTAAAACGCAATGAAGAACAAGGAATTGGAAACCATCTCCAGGCTCCCGTATCGAGAGCCAAATGGTACAACGACTTTCTTCCTACTGACTGAACATTGTACGTCTTGACGATGAGATAGAATATATCAACTGCGGTAGAGACCAAAATAAGTTGTGATTATATATTGAAAACACTTAGCATTTACCAAAAGGTAAAACATCCTTTTTGCAATTAGATACACCGCACAATATTTTCTGACTTCTCCTAAAATAACAAGCAAGTTGCGGCTTGAAAAGGAAAATCATTATACATCAGCGGATCTGAAAGTACGTTGGGGCCAGGTCTACGGATCTATTTTGCATTATTCAGAATTCCAACGTTGATCCGTACATCGCTAATTCTGATCCATCTATCGATCGACCAACGCTTGCTAACTTTATTCAATACCTTTCACAATTTATTTTAAAATTCTGATTGTATACTGTACATGAACAAACACAAGAGCGATTATGAATGCCACTCGCCTTGGTGATGCGATCGATAACAGTGACGTATACATTATATATATCAAACAATGATTATTTCGTGAACAGTGTGAAATAAAGGGAAACAATCAATATTCAGGATATTTGAACTTGTTCATAAGTCAACCATTCGATCAAACATTTTGTAAAGAACACTAAATTAGAATGACAAGAAAATCATTAAAGCCTATCTGGGAAAGTCGGTCTAAAGCACGGCACGGTTTCCCACGACTTTGGAGCGATATATTGTTACCGGTACGTTTTGATGTACGGTATCACTTAAACAAGCTGAATGTCAATATGTTTTATACAGCGCTGTGTCACTTATAGGACAGTAAACTTACCTCACACAAACATATGCTTTATACTTTGAAATATATAACTTGAATCATTAATTGATATATCTATAGGTCATTACTCCACAGAGTGAAAACATACCGGACATATTGGATCACAATGTATATACAAACATGGATACCAATTGTACGCGCACGCACACACGCACACAATGAAAAATGGCGTTAAATAAAATTTACTTGATTTTTTCTGCAGACATAAGGTGCATGCATGTAATCGGAGGGTAGTCGGATGATATATTAGTGTGAATATTATTGCAACCAGTGTGACGGATAAATTCAAAGACGTCATACTTGGATACTTATCCCAATAGTTACATTGATACTGAACGTTAACCAAACTATATCTATTATCGATTTGTCAGAAAGTACTGACGAAGAACATCTGCGAGGGGGTTTTAGAACTCGTGGATAAATTTAATTTACAGTTGTGTAAAGACAACTGTGGATTTTTCAAGTCAAAGGTGTCATTATGTGGTCATAAACGCGGACGATAAACACAAAACTGGTGGTAAGGTCGCAACTGTACTACATGCTCCATCACCTAATGACGTCACACAATTAAGGGGCTTGTTGGTCTCATAGAGTATTATATGATGCTAGGTTTCTGCCGAACCTATCAACTGTAATCCTTCCCCTTCTAGAGAAAAACCAGAGGTATTTTTGTATTCATCCTTGACCTCGTACAGATGAAATATTGTTTTAACCTCTCGCTGTTCCAATCCCAGCTTTCCAGACTGTCGTTAAAAGGGTATATACGACCTATTTCTCCCGACATTGTAATACTAGATAACCCTAAATTGTTAATTCATTCTCGTCGCCAATTTGTTGCGTCTGGCATATATAACCAAAACCCGCCATGTGTTTGTTACAAAGAGATTGTTTTATCATATTCAGGCAGGAAAATTTAAAACTTTGTCGAAACTACTCTTGGAGTCAGAGCGTAATGGAAATCCGAAATACGATTTTTTAGAAAATACATAGCACAGGTTCTGTGTAGGGGATTTAGTGTTCCGATAGCGTCTGATTCGTTATGTAATTCACCGATTATTTATTTTTTTTCTGAAACAAAAAACAGTATTTTAATCTTCGAAATTATTAAGATTAAATCTTAATTCCTTAAAAACCTTCAATTCACTAATTCATTTTTCAAACTTCTCAAAACACCTACCTAACTAGGCTAAGTGTATTGATTGTTTTTCATTCACGTTACACATCGAACAGATACTCAAGGCTTAAATATATACCATTATGTATGCCTAAGGTATGAAATACACTTTACAAGTATGGGTTACTATCTCACAAAACACTTGAGATTCTTAAATTAAGTGTCTTCCAACATTATTTAGAAATCCATAGTATCGATTCTAAAATATCCATTGTAGAACTCGAGACAGGAGATATTTAAATCGTACCATAGTCTCTAGAATATAATTGACTTGCACTCAGTACGAGGCAGGACATAGGCATCATTTCGTCGTCAATAATACTCTGGTTAGATTTACATGCAAGTAGGTTTAGAACGAATCGATTTGATCTTTAGACCAAACACAGAGACTGTCGTCGTCATAAGTAAGGTTCATCATCACAGAAACTCTCGTTGGACTGCTCCTTATGTACCTGCAATGCAAAGACAATCATATTATCGAACGGAACCTAGCAGTTTAAGACTGTGCTCTGAAATGACATATGTATGTAGCGTGAGGGCTTGAGGCTTACATATACATTGGTTCAACATGACGGATAGACGCTCAGTTCAAGTAGACTAGTTAATCTGGGGAAGAACATGGCAAAGACGTTCGATTCTTTTATACAATCATGATCAGTTGAATATTCACAAATAAGTAATACTAAACGCCGATTCATCTGAATGACAAGAACAATTACCAGCAATTGACATACTATAACTCCCTCCCCTTCTCGTTGTTTTGGGGTTGCTAAAATTCTTATATGACATTTTGAATGTTTATAGATATTACATCAAGCATTAACCAGTCCGTTGTTAGTTGTCTCCATTGTACCTTGTAAAAATGGCAAGCTCTGACATGTCTATGTCCTCAAATTCATGATCGTTTGAGCTTTGAATTCCAAATACTTTATCTGCTCCGATCAGTTTCCTATGATCGTGAAAGCATGTCCGCCACATGCATACATTTGCAGTATTAAATGCATTAGCTGAAGTCTCTTTGGAGCAGTCACCAGAACTGTCTTTGATATCATTTTGAGGGGTTTGCGGTCACTTTCGAAAATGACCCTGCGACCATAGGTATACTGGTGAAATCATTCAATCCCAAAATCTGCGCATATATTTGATTAATCTTGGAAAGACTTTGGTCAGCATAAACAACTGATTGAATGTTCTGCATCAATTTGGTACCGATACCGGTTTGCAAGGCGTCACATTGTAATGAAGTGCTCAAATTCGGATCAAAGAATCTCAAACAGGTGCTGAAGAAGCAGCATCAATAGTTGTCTTCAGCGCGTCCTCTTTCTGGTGTGTCCACACAAGCTCTGTATCCATGATGATGACCTGACAAATATGTTCCGACATGTCAGTCATGTTGTAGAGAAACCTTGGTAGATAGTTTACTATTCCCATAAGCCTTTGTGCTCATTTTACATCGGTTGGACTAGGCACATTTTGGCGACCTTCTATAGATCAAATTTGAGTTCTTCAGATGTAACTGACCGATGTAGGGTAATTCCTTTGCTTTGGGTGTGAATTTACTACGATTTGGCTTGACTTGGTTTAAGTTTCTCGATACATCGCTGAAGTAGTTTCTCCAGTTTACGGTCATTGTCCTCTATTGCCTGCTGGTCCGTGTCACTTTCCACGTTTATAAGAATGTCATCGAACACTGGCTCCGCCCCAACGAGATCCCTTACTGCGGTATCTACATGCTCTTGAAAGAGATCTGGAGCCGGGAGATACCAAAAGGCATTCGTAACCAACGGACCGGACAAATGGAGTTTTAAAATATGGTATGTTTACTCAATTCCTCATCAAGGACAACATGCCAGAATCCATTTTGCACTTGCGATTAATGATCGCTTAAGACCAACAGTTATAACCCTTCCAAAGTTACATGTCTTAATGACCTTTAATCTGCATATTGATCACAGACGAGTCGATATTCATTTAGGTAATTCTTGTTAACACTGACTAATCAGTCGTGAAGGCTACGTAATACAAATGGTTACGTCGATGATTACATGGATAAGTGTATCGTTTTCGAATCGAGAAGGGCTTTGTTTCCCCTATGTAAGAGTTTGATGGTATGCTGTTAACATTCTTCGTTTTGTTGTTTTTTTCCTTCATGTTTTTTTCCTTTCTCTCTGGTTTTGTTTTGTTCAATATGTCATTCATTACCGTCCTTATTTCTGGCAACTTCACTCCTCGACGATTGATATATCAGAAAAGTTTCAGCGGGAAACTCGAACGAAATGTTTTATCGACAATGATAAACTTTTTATTGGCAAAGATAAAATGCTTTATGATACTGATAAAATGTTTTATTGATAATTATGAAATGTATGAAATTGATGAAAGATTTTATTTACAGCGGTGAAATGTTGTATTGACAGTGACGAAATGTTTTTGGCTTTGATGGAATGCTTCAATGACAATAATGAAATGTTATTGACATTGATAAAATGTTTTTGACACAACCGAAATGATGATGAAATGTTCTATGGCACTGATGAAGTGTTTTATTGACAATGATGAAATGTTTAATTAACAATGATGAAATGTTTTATTGACAATGATGAAATGTTTATTGACAATGATGAAATGTTTTACTGACAATGATGAAATGATTTATTGACAATGATGAAAAGTTGTATTGACAATGATGAAAAGTTGTATTGACAATGGTGAAATGTTTTATTAACAATGATGAAATGTTTATTGACAATGATAAAATGTTTTATTGACAATGATGAAAAGTTGTATTGACAATGATGAAAAGTTGTATTGACAATGGTGAAATGTTTTATTGACAATGATGAAATGTTTATTGACAATGACGAAATGTTTTACTGACAATGATGAAATGATTTATTGACAATGATGAAAAGTTGTATTGACAATGATGAAAAGTTGTATTGACAATGGTGAAAAGTTGTATTGACAATGGTGAAATGTTTTATTGACAATGATGAAATGTTTTATTGACAATGATGAAATGATTTATTGACAGTGATGAAATGTTTCAAAGACACTGTTTGAAGTGTTTCATTGACAATGATAAAATGCATTTTTGACAATGATGAAATGTTTTTGACAATGATGAAATTATTTTCACATTGATGAAATTATTTTCACATTGACTAAAAGTTGTCTTGACAATGTTTGGAAGTCCACTATTACAATGATGAAATGTTTTATTGACAATGATGAAATGATTTATTGACAATTGTGAAATGTTTTATTGACAATGATGAAATGATTTATTGACAATTGTGAAATGTTTTATTGACAATGGTGAAATTTTTTATTGACAGTGATGAAATGTTTCATTGACAGTGATGAAATGTTTCATTGACAGTGATGAAATGTTTCATTGACAATGATGAAATGTTTCATTGACAATGATGAAATGCTTTATTGACAATTGTAAAATGTTTTATTGACAATGACGAAATGTTTTATAGACAATGATGAAATGTTTCATTGACAATGATAAAATGCTTTATTGACAATGATGAAATGCTTTATTGACAATGATGAAATGTTTATAGACAATGATGAAATGCTTTATTGACAATGACGAAATGATTTATTGACAATGATGAAATGTTTTATAGACAATGATGAAATGCTTTATTGACAATGATGAAATGCTTTATTGACATTGATGAAATGATTTATTGACAATGATGAAATGTTTTATAGACAATGATGAAATGCTTTATTGACAATGATGAAATGCTTTATTGACAATGATGAAATGTTTTCTTGACAGTGATGAAATGATTTATTGACAATGATGAAATGTTTTATTGACAATGACGAAATGTTTTATTGACAATGATGAAATGTTTTATAGACAATGATGAGATGTTTTATTGACAATGATGAAATGTTTTATTGACAATGATGAAATGCTTTATTGACAATGACGAAATGATTTATTGACAATGATGAAATGTTTTATAGACAATGACGAAATGCTTTATTGACAGTGATGAAATGCTTTATTGACAATGATGAAATGTTTTATAGACAATGATGAAATGTTTTATAGACAATGATGAAATGTTTTATTGACAGTGCTTGATTTTTTTCTTAACAGGGATGAAATGATTTTTTGGAATACGATGGCAATGTAGTATTTCAAAATATTGTTATGAAGAAAGCAGTGTAACTGTTATCTACTTGTATGCTACGATGGTCTCGGTTACTGCGAAGGGAGAAGAATCTGTATGACACTGAACTGGCGACATTTTAGATTCGTGTAGGTACTTGCTACGATAAAGTTAATATTGTTGTAAAACTATCAAGAAATTGATTCACAGTCTATCAAGTAGTTGTACAACAATGGAGATAAATTTAAATCATATTTTAAAATTTGGGGATTTGATTCTTTTCCTAAGAGGTTATTTTGATGATTACAAACAATTGGCACGTACTATATACTCTCTCCGGTACGTGTGTTGATTAGAAGATACGGTGTATGGAATTTTAGCCTTGAACATTACCATTTAGAATTACCCTAGAGACACAAATAACGGCAATACAATTAGAATCCTGAAAAACAAATCTATAAATGATGTAGAATGGATCGTTCTTCACACTTTTAAAGAACTCAATGTTTTTCGTATAGGAACGGCCGATAATGCTATTTATTGCTCATGGCAATTTATCATAATGAATTGAAGATTTGCGTCCACTTAAGATATGCGTTAGTTCTTGAATGGGATATGAAACACTCATAAAATGCTACCTCCCAAGAAAAAGATTTACAATCGAACATCAGACCTACGTTTGAGTACATGTCGTGCCAGGACATAAAACACTTGTGACGTAATGTCGTGCCAGGACATAAAACACTTGTGACGTAATGTCGTGCCAGGACATAAAACACTTGTGACGTAATGTCGTGCCAGGACATAAAACACTTGTGACGTAATGTCGTGCCAGGACATAAAACACTTGTGACGTTATGCCTTACAAGAACATACACAAAGTCTGACGTAATGTCTTACCAGGACAAACCATAATTGTGACGTTATGCCTTACAAGGACATACACCAGCTCTGACGTAATGTCGTACCAGGACATACAATACTACTGAATGAGATCATGCTCACAACCATAAAATTTACATATCGTCTGCATCCATCCGTCTCTTTTAAGCCTTTCATTTTTGTTTTCTGTCACAATTCGATATATATATATATAATATAAATTTGACATTAATGTGTGATATTTGGCAAAGAACTGCAACAGAGGCAGATAGAGATGTTTTTTGTTTTTGCTGTCTAAAAAACGAAACTTCACAGGAAGAAAATTATACAAGTATTGACTGGCTTAACAAACAGTTTATTGGTAAGCTACCTATAATGCTCACGTTGTAAATACATATGTTTATTAAGGTGAGACTCATTTGTTAATATGTGAATATATTAGATGAACTAGCTTTTTGACAAGAATAAATCATGTTAAGGTATTTAACGATTAGTCAGTTAATAATAATGACTGTCAGGTATTACATGGAAATTTGAGCATTTCCTCACGAATGACAATAATGCTATATAGTGAGTGGTCAGGTGGTGTGGTAACACGCCTTTCACCTAGGCGCCCGGGCACTTTACTTACGAGCTGAAGTAATTAAAGCAGCATGTAATATAAACAATGATACTTAATCCGCAGGGTGTTTGATTTCCCCGGGTGAGTAATCATTTGAGAATTTCGACCTATCCATACTAGTATAATAACCTCCGGTTTCACCACACCACCATGTCCCGACTGAAAAATCTAGTCTCCAGATAATTTGTATATCGGTACGTGTCTGGTTTACAAGTTCAGGTAGAAATCAACCGTATCTGTTTGGTTTACAAGCTCAGGTAGAAATCAACCGTATCTGTTTGGTTTACAAGTTCAGGTAGAAATTAAACGTACCTGTCTGGTTTACAAGTTCAGGTAGAAATTAAACGTACCTGTCTGGTTTACAAGTTCAGGTAGAAATTAAACGTACCTGTCTGGTTTACAAGTTCAGGTAGAAATTATACGTATCTGTCTGGTTTACAAGTTTAGGTAGAAATCAAAGGTTCCTGTCTGTTGGTAACTTTAGAAAAATCGAACTACCTACACGTAAACTTTACCTATTCTTCGTATTTTAGTTGAATTTATATTGCCATATGTGTCATGTTTTAGTCGGACTATATAGATATGTCATATCTTAGTAGAATCAATACAATATATATTTCCGTATAGAATTGTAGCTTTGATGTTTTACTGATTTGTACGTTAGTAGGATCATTGTTATCCATACCCCGTGGTTCGTTATCTCTTAAACACAATAACGTCACCATGCTGATATTGTCACTAAAATATGTATGAGTATGTTCGTCTGGGTCGTGGATGTTCCTGTCTGTTTGATAATGGTGATATCATTATCAATCGTCAGTTGAAATAGATATTCGCCTCTAAATTGTCTTTAATATAAAGAAACAGAAGCAAACGTTGTGACATAAAATGCTACAGCTTACTTTAACATTTAAATAACGACCAATTCATTATAGATACAACAGCATCCGTGTTGGCTTATCTATATCTAAGAGTGAATAATTCATCAAAATGTGCACCCAATATACCACAATAACATCATGATATCAATAAATTGCGCAATTTAACCTCAAACCACTTACACCAAATTTGAAAAAACTTCAGTTCTATAGTGTTATCAATAGGATAGTGAGCCAGTATATATGATCCAATTAAATATATATTGACGAAATGTTATTGATTAAAAATGCGACCGTGTTGTATTAGTATTCTAATGGAACGCGATACTACCACGGTTATTGTATGCTACACATGCTAATTTCCTGTCCATTGATCCACATGTCCGCACCTTTGACGATATTTGCGGCTCGCTACCGTAAAAGCTTCTAAGCTATTATTTTATTTTACTCCAAATCGATGAGGAACATGTTTTAAGCTGAATGATTTAAACAGTATATCGTCGAGAGGTTTTTTTTCCCTTTTAAATAGACTGATAATTGATAACATGTCGTTATGATCGTAATCTGTATGCATGGACATGTCTCAGTCCATTAGCACAAATCATTCTATATGTTGTTCATCGTTACCTTTTTATGTCAAACGAGAAGCTTGAGATATCACAGGAATATTTATCTTTCTTCTTATTGGTTTAACTTGTTAGATCTCTGTAACCAATGCTGAGTATTGTCCCTGGCGCGGCCACCATACATTTGGTAGTCCAATATTACAATTGTCAATGTGACATAATCAAGCCTACTAATCGATTACAAGTTGATTGTCCCGCAGGGGCCATTTTATATACAAGATTATTTTATCAGTTAGCGAACAGAACATTGTTTACCTGCTTGTGAAAACATTTATAGGCAAAACTTAAACTGATGACTTTCTGAGTAAAGCAAAAATAACAAAATAACATGATGTTTTTCTATATAAAGGCATGAACTAACTGTTCAATGAATCAATTAGATACTTTTTATTTATTACACAAGGACCTGACGTCACGGACTTTAGATACATGTACAACTAGCTTCCATGTCAATCAAAGTTACTGCTAGTAATTAGGGTTTTACTTGACTTGAAATCTTGCATTCACTACAAAGCAAACTTACAAGGAACATTGTTACCTCTATCATGCATGTTTTTAAATGTTAATAGCGTTTGTCTGTTCTGTAATGATAAAGTAAATAGCGTTATTCTGTTCTGTAATGATAAAGTAAATAGCGTATATCTGTTCTGTAATGATAAAGTAAATAGCGTTATTCTGTTCTGTAATGATAAAGTAAATAGCGTTTGTCTGTTCAGTAATGATAAAGTAAATAGCGTTTGTCTGTTCTGTAATGATAAAGTAAATAGCGTATATCTAGTCTGTAATGATAAAGTAAATAGCGTATATCTGTTTTGTAATGTTAAAGTAAATAGCGTTTGTCTATGCTGTAATGATCAAGTAAATAGCGTATATCTAGTCTGTAATGTTAAAGGAAATAGCGTATATCTATTCTGTTATGTTAAAGTAAATAGCGTATGTCTATTCTGTAATGTTAAAGTAAATAGCGTATGTCAATGCTGTAATGATAAAGTAAATAGCGTATGTCTGTTCTGTAATGATAAAGTAAATAGCGTATATCTAGTCTGTAATGTTAAAGTAAATAACGTATATCTAGTCTGTAGTGTTAGAGTAAATAGCGTATGTCTATGCTGTAATGATCAAGTAAATAGCGTATATCTAGTCTGTAATGTTAAAGGAAATAGCGTATATCTATTAGTTATGTTAAAGTAAATAGCGTATGTCTATTCTGTAATGTTAAAGTAAATAGCGTATGTCAATGCTGTAATGATAAAGTAAATAGCGTATGTCTAGTCTGTAATGTTAAAGGAAATAGCGTATATCTAGTCTGTAATGTTAAAGTAAATAACGTATATCTAGTCTGTAATGTTAAAGTAAATAGCGTATATCTAGTCTGTAATGATAAAGTAAATAGCGTATGTCTGTTCTGTAATGATAAAGTAAATAGCGTATATCTAGTCTGTAATGTTAAAGTAAATAACGTATATCTAGTCTGTAGTGTTAGAGTAAATAGCGTATGTCTATGCTGTAATGATCAAGTAAATAGCGTATATCTAGTCTGTAATGTTAAAGGAAATAGCGTATATCTATTCTGTTATGTTAAAGTAAATAGCGTATGTCTATTCTGTAATGTTAAAGTAAATAGCGTATGTCAATGCTGTAATGATAAAGTAAATAGCGTATGTCTAGTCTGTAATGTTAAAGGAAATAGCGTATATCTAGTCTGTAATGTTAAAGTAAATAACGTATATCTAGTCTGTAATGTTAAAGTAAATAGCGTATATCTAGTCTGTAATGATAAAGTAAATAGCGTATGTCTGTTCTGTAATGATAAAGTAAATATCGTATGTCTATTCTGTTATGTTAAAGTAAATAGCGTATGTCTATTCTGTAATGTTAAAGGAAATAGCGTATATCTAGTCTGTAATGTTAAAGTAATTAGCGTTTGTCTGTTCTGTAATGATAAAGTAAATAGCGTATATCTGTTCAGTAATGATAAAGTAAATAGCGTTTGTCTATTCTGTAATGTTAAAGTAAATAGCGTATGTCTATTCTGTAATGATAAAGTAAATAGCGTTTGTCTGTTCTGTAATGTTAAAGTAAATATCGTATGTCTATTCTGTAAGGTTAAAGTAAATAGCGTATATCTAGTCTGTAATGTTAAAGTAAATAGCGTATATCTGTTTTGTAATGTTAAAGTAAATAGCGTATATCTAGTCTGTAATGTTAAAGTAAATAGCGTATATCTAGTCTGTAATGTTGAAGTAAATAGCGTATATCTAGTCTGTAATGATGCGATGGGGAAGACATTTCAGTGTCTTGCGGAGACATCTCCATGTCTTTTTTGCGGTTTTTATTTGGCAAACGCCACGTTGCCTTATCATTTTATGTTTGATCAAAGTAATATTTTATATCTATTTGGTATATATGAGTAATTTCACCTTTTAATCTTTTATTATCACTTTTTAGTAATCAATACATGATTTGTCACCCTCTGTGAGGGTGGCCTTATTAATTCAATACAGTTGTTGAGTTGTGTTTTGCAAGTGTGTAAATGCATAAATAGCTATGTCTATTCTGTAATGACATGGTAAAGAGAGTACAGTTGTATATCTATTCTGTAATGTTAAAGTAAATAGCGGATGTCTATTCTGTAGTGATGAAGTAAATACCGTATGTCTATTTTGTAATTATAATGTAAATGGAGTATGTCTATTTTGTTATGGTAAAGTAAATAGTTATGCCTATTCTGTAGTGATTAAGTAAATAGATTATGTCTATTCTGTAATGATAAGTGGGGTTTATTTATTATGTTTGAGTTTTATTTCGCGGAACAACAGCAAAAGTGTTGTGAATGAAGTAAGATTCAAGCAGTAAATTTCTTTCTTTATAAAATCCTAAACCATATTCAGTGCAACATCTTGTGATAACCTAACTATCAAACGTTACTGTAATCTAAAGAAGTCATGCCTGATGTCATTACAAAATCGTGTTCAGTTTTCCATAGGAAAGCAATACAGAATTGAAGGAAAGCTCCTAAGCAAGATTCTTCCATCAATTCTGTGTTACTTCCATATGGAAATTTTCAAGTCAAGGGATGTTGATGAAACTGGAGCCAGGTACGAAGGATACAAGTAGTCTCCCTTGAATAATCTCCTGTGTACTCCAATTAGAAACATCTCGGATATATCCATAGTTACGTTGTTAAGAATGAAATATTCCTGGTGTCTTTTTATCGTTATATCTCCCTATATATGAATCAATACAGTTCCCATGGAGCTGAGCATTGTAATTGTAAATCATCCACGTCCAATGCTACCATCGTGCTTCATTAGTACGGTTTAAATAAGACATCGATAATTTCCTATTCAGTATATTAAATTCTCTAAATAATAGATTTACACTTAGCCACATTTGTTATTTACCAAAAAATATTAACCACGGACACTTGATAAAGTTTCCGATGTACTTGGATGAGTTAGGTATGACAGATACAGGTATTCATAATTATCATCTAATAGACGACTTCCACAATGATCATGTCAGGGTATCGGGTCGACCATCACTGCGCAATTGAAACGTTCTTTTTTAAGAACGCCGATGTGGCGCAGCGGTATAAGCTGCGGGTATTTCTGGCTAGGCGATTGCGTGTCGAAGGTTGTGAGTTCGAGGCCCGGTCAGGGCATAAGTCAAAAAGTTGTCTTCCTTCGTCATTTGTGTTACTATGCTATATATATGTATATATATCATTTGTGTTACTATGTTATATATCTATTTACACCCGATCCGAAACATGTTAGCTTTCACCAAAAGAAAGTTGTTAGAATTGTTAGCCTTTTTATAACAACAGTACAGGAGCCGGTGCTGCCGGCAACACTAACAATATCCTTTCTCAGAAAGATAACGGCGGCTAACAAAAAATATCCAGCGCAGACTCAGAAGCCCAGTTGATATTTTTAATCACGTTGAGCCTCTCGAAAATCTCGAAGAGAACCTGTAAAGAATGTAAAGAAATGTAATAAAATATGGTTTAACATGTCAGGTTAAGCCATGGGCCTAATGTATATATAATATTTGACAAAGAAGGTGTGAAATCGTAGAGCACTCTAACAATTCAAACAGTCGGTCATAGACCGATGTCCAAATCTCGGAATCCTGTCTATTGAGAACCGACTGACAAAGATACGGTTAAGTAATCACTTCTAATCAAGCAAAAGTGATGTGTGGCACTGGTTTAGTCAAATGAAAAGTAAAAACATCTATTCATCACAGACGAGGAATCGTAATCGTCGCCACTATATGGCAGTTTTAATAGTCAAATCGGAAACCGGCATCGAAATTCTGGATTCTTGTTCAGCTCTTCTAGTGTTGTCATCCGCCTGTCCTCAATTAAGGAGACGGATTAATATACGTATGCATATACTTTTTTTTTCTGAATCCTGTTAATATTTTTGTATAATGTATGAAATGTAAAGAAATGTAATAAAATATGGTTTAGACTAAATTCCGGATTTACATGACCTCTTTTTATGAAGAGGATTTAACAACTAGAAACTGATTTGACACCCGATACGACTGATGTTATACGTTTCAAGCGGTATTATGTTAGTGGGGTTAGCCGCTAGGAAGCGTAGTTAACACGGGATACCGTGTAAACCGTGCGGTATTGGTGTTAACACTTCAAGCAGAACACGGGATGGAATACTGGGATGTAGAACTCTTCAATGCAAAGAGGTAGGTTATAAACTAGGCCCGCGCGCGCCATTCAGCAATGTGTACGCCATTGTGGTTTTTGACCACATGTTTATATAATAGAGGACATATTTATTCCACCGCGAAGTTGTTTCGCTCCACGCCAGCGGTATCTGAACAAGAGACAGATAAGTCCCAATAACATATGACCAGGTAAGGATAAAGGGATGATCTTCATCTATTCAAAGCACTTGACTGCCCAACTGATAAATCCATCGCATGGACCTAGACTAGTCTAGGCCTAAATTCTATAATTTTAAAGCTTCAACGTTGTATATTGTGACGTCCGCATTCGGAATATATAATATCCAATAGAAAATCAGCCGGAAAGTGTAATATGATATGACTTGAGTTTAGGCCTGGATACATTGTTGGTCCTGTCCTGAGGCAAGTGCCTGTGATCTGCTTTATCTTAATCATCACCAATAATGGACGTTGCTATTGCGATTAGTCGATACATCAACTTACCACAAGGTACCAGTATATACAAATAAATATAAATAAAGTAATATTTAATGTTGCGTCTTGGCCATGTGCAGGCTATAATAATATCGCATTTTGCCTATTATTGCCCAGTTTGTAAGAATCAAAAATAGATGCAATTAAGAAGATAGTGCAGAGGAAGATTGGGGTACTGGGTGAAACCCACAAACCCATTGCAATTATAATACTGGTAACTTTTTCACACTGGACTGAGAGAGTAAATTTTACTTTCGGTTTACTTCAAAACTAAATTTTTTTTTTAATTTCAAAATATTTTATTGTCAACACAACAAGTATAAATTTACATTGAATATCGTACAGAATTGGTGTTGGCAAAAGAGATTGGACAACAGGCTCCGCCTATATTAGTCCTTTCCTAAAAAAAAGTTTTTGTCAAAACTAAATAGTCCCAGTCCTTGCACCAATCAATAATGAATTGATATGTTGAATAAGCGATGATCTCTATGTTTCAGATGTGAAAAATTCGACGAAGATTTGAACGAAAGGGGCCAAAATACATGAGTGTATGATAGCTCAGGAAGACGAGTGGAGTATTTCCGATATCGGGGGTCTTCTTGCAATACAAGTACAATCAATGAAGGAAGATGTAGTGATGTGCCACTTGCTGTTCCGGACAACAATCATGTTGATGACCTAGGAAATGGTATGATGTTATTACTTTTAATGATATATATAGCATATCATATGGTTTTAGGTTTAGCAGATGCTGCAAATTAAATAACTCAGAAGAAAAGATATTGGATAGTGATGTATTGAGGATGTTGAGCCTCATCCGATGAAAACAATTTTTTGCTCCCCGAAGAATTAGTTACCGCTTTGTCAGTCTGTCCGTCCCAAACCTTGTCGGGACATAACTCTGAAACCATTCATGATAATTTTATCAAATTTCATATACATGATAAGCCCATCAAGGCATAGAGTGGAGTGTGCAAGAACCATAACTCTCCCTTCTTTCTTTACAGAGTAATAATTGCCCTTTTTCAAAAATCATTTTCCCTTGTCTGCAGCATAACTCAAACCATTCATGAGAATTTTATCAAACTTTCATAACGTGATAAGCACAACAAGGCGGAGTGCAGTGCACAAGAACCATAACTCTCGCTTCTATTTTACAGCATTTTTCCCCTTTGGAAAAAAAATCCATTGTCTGGAGCGTAGCTCTCAAACAGTTCATGATAATTTCATCCAACATGAAGCATCATAGAATGAGCATTTATCAGTTCCTCTGATAGTCTTAATTAGGTTTTACAAGTTCTTGTCCCTGCAGGTAGGGCGTAAGAATTGTACCTGCTGCCCCCATCGCATGATCGTAAGAGGCGACTAAATTTGGGATCTTATCTTTTCCCTTCTTTCTGAACAACTTTCTTCTTCCTAATGTCTCCCTTGACAATGCCTCACTTTTGGCCTTTAGTTGAGCGTTCGCCCCTGTGAGGAAGGCTTTGGGCCCTGTCCCCTAGCCGAGACATACCAGAGTCTTTAAAAATGGTAGTTGCTGCTCCTTGCTTAGCGCTCAGCATATTAGGAGTGGGACGACTGGTTCGCCCGTTGTCAGTATAATGTGACCGGGTGGGGTGTGCTGCTGGGTGTCTTCGGCAGTATGCTTCAGTGAGGTAGCACTATAAATCGGCAAAAGTTCCGGCCTATCACAAGGAGACTTAACACGAACATACCGCAGCCTCCCAAAAAAACACATACGCACTCACCACACGCATGCATGTCGCACGCACGGGAGGCCGTCCTTAAATGACCTTAGCTGTTAATAGGACGTTAAACAAAATAAACCTAAACCTAAACCTAAACCTCTATAACCTACTTAACTATAACAACTAAACAATTAGAATTAAGTTCTTTCTGAAAACATTTATGAACTATTTTGTACAAACCCACAATGTTTTAGCGACAAGGTTGTCACACGTGGAAGTTCGTGGTCAAAAGTCATTCCTGGGTCAAAGTTCATTTTCTCCCAAGTAAGTATTATCTAACTTGTGGTAAATCAATTAATTTAACGAAGACTTCTGGCTGTTCTATCAGTATTTATCTGATTTAAGGGGTAGGAATAGTAGAAATCACAACACCACACTCTCTATAACTATACCTTGACAACATCTATATGCAGTCCTGTGGACTGGGCTGCTTCAGACCACATCTCTTTGCATTTGTGGCCTTTTGAGGTCATTCCCCTTTCAAAAAAGGCATCCAACAACTTCCTTTTATCGTTGGTGATTACAGTTCGTATTCTCTGTAATAAATAATTCAAAAATAAAAGATTAACATATTTCAATAATTAAAGGCAATTAAAAGGTCTCAAATCAGGACATGTTCTATATAATTTATGGGTCAATTGTAAGTAAATTAATTACAGTTAGATACTGGTAATATTGATTAATCTAATCTTCCTATGAACTTGTAAAATTATCCATTCTTTTCTCCGGATAGTGTGTGGACAAAGTTTGGATAATGTCAAAAAAGGTCATAAGGCCAATACACATACCAGTACTCATATTGCTGAACAGAGGTACTCAACTTTGTACATTAATTTGAAAATGGACGTTACCGTACATGTAACTCTGTGTAACAAATCAATGTTGGTTAACACTTTATCTTTAACTTATATGTGGATGAAAATGGACACTGTTTTGGCTATTCCATATGGCTTTTATCTTGTTAATAGTTTGTCACATTTTTTAGAAAGTTCATGGATGCTTCCTGCCAGATTTGGTTAAAGTTTTACGATATAATTTTTTTCAATGTTTTAGCAGCTATAAAGAATAATGAATTATATTTGAAGGTTTTTGCAATGGTGTCGCGGTTTTGTAAAGATAATTGTTACCCCGTAAAATGAAATTAATGTAACAGAGCGCAGGATTAATTATATTTAAATCACTGACTCGGCTAGGGATCAAACCCGGGACCTCTGGCTTGCTAGTCTTACGCTCAACCGATCGAGCTAAAGAGAAGATCTCTCTAGCCGAGCGGTATATTGCGGCTAGTATTTACCAGGGTTACATACTCCCCCTCCAGGAAAGAACTTGTCATCGAGTTTCCAGGGCTGGGTAACAGCGATGCTTTTGCAAGCAGCGATTAGTATCATTCCCGAGTCCCTACGTGGGTGCCAATGTAACAGAGCGCAGGATTAATTAAATTTAAATCACTGCCTCTGCTAGGGATCGAAACCGGGACCTCTGGCTTACTAAGCTAACGCTCAACCGATCGAGCTAAATAGAAGAATTACTCTAGCCGAGCGGTATATTGCGGCTAGTATATACCATGGTTACATTAATTTCAGAGATGATATCAAAAAGTTTATGTGGTTATCATTGGTAGGATAAGTGTCACTTGCACAGTGACTAGCTATAAATCCTCTACCTGGCCTATGTTAGATGGGCAATATATGGCCGTACCCGTAGTTAATCTAGCGTAAGCCCTCCGGTTATTTTGTATTAGGTATCAACTTGACACAAAACTCATTCAGCTATTTAGATGACCATTAAGGTTCATGAACATACTTTCAGTAAATGTTACTTGCTATTGAAATAATTTGTTCAAACACCAGGGTGTTTGTGAGATTAGCTATGGTTTTACCTGTGTTTCTTTTGAAAATGGTACACTCTTGTATTCACAAAGACCTACTAACTCCTCCGAATAAACCAAACTGGTTGGTTCGTTTACAGTGAGAATAAGTAGGACAATACTTATAAGTAGAAAACATGTATCTCAAAACAGGTAACAGTCAGGTATGAAATCATACTTTTCTATGGGTAGACATATGACATTTACAAAGGTACTCATATACTTGAATTCTAAAAATACAATTTGAATTTTGACTTTCAGTGTTGCAAACTCACCTACCCCATTATAACAACAAACCACTACCCGTTTAAAGAACGGGCGCCACCATTTTGATTAGTCACATGATCAATCATCACGTCACGTGATAGGTTGAACAGAACAAAAAGCAAAATTTAGTCTAACGATATATTAGACAAGCTAGGCTAGTCATGACAATTTATTTTGGATAACAAAATCATGGCTAGGGTTGACCCTTGGATAAGAGGCTGTGGCGGTTCTAAGACGGATTCTACCGCTAATAAACTTCAGCCCATTTTAGGTATCTAGAAATCAATAAAGTAGATCCAACTACTTGCACACTTCTCTACTGTAACGTTAGATGTAGAGAAGTGTGCAAGTAGATGTACTTTATTGATCAAACGGGAAACGAGAAAAAATGAAGGAAGTAATCGGTGCAATGAAATAATAATCGTTTTTAAAAGAAATTGAAATCGGTTTACCTGTTCTGCTCGGCTTCAAAGATGGCGGCAACTGACAGTACTCATGGACAGTTTAAAAAAGCAACGAAATAGTCTCGCGAGATGTTTTGTTAGCCGCCGTTATCTTTCTGAGAAAGGATATTGTTAGTGTTGCCGGCAGCACCGGCTCCTGTACTGTTGTTATAGAAAGGCTAACAATTCTAACAACTTTCTTTTGGTGAAAGCTAACATGTTTCGGATCATATACACTATGTGTTGGTGATCCGGAGATATAGAATTGAATTTCCTGTCGTAGTTATACCGAGAGAAATTCACACACACACACACACACATATATATATATATATATATAAATATGATTCTATGGAAAACAGTTTGGTCTTTGGGAGACCAATCGGTCCATGAGAGATAATCCGGTGTATGGGAGATAATTCGGTCTGTGGGAGATAATTTGCTTTTCGTTTTAAACGAGTTGCTTTTCCTATGAAGCTAAATGATAAAGCATTGAGATAAACATTTATACATAACCTAGTCATTTCTATCATGCTCCTCATATGTCGACAAATATATAACTTGGATATTTCTGTCACCACCTCCAACGTCGAAACATATATTACTTGGATATTTTTATCATCCACTTCAAACGTCGACAAATCCATAATTTGGATATTTCTATCATTCACTGCAAACGTCGACACTTACACTGCCCTCCAAAAGTCCTATTACAATTATTACGTTAAATACAGCGAAATTAATCTCGAAGTCTTTATTACAATTTCTTAGAATCATAACTTCTTGGGATGTTTTTGTTCGTGATTTCAAATGTTCATGTTCATTTTTCAACAGTGTATATGTTTTGTTACGATGGAAATCTTCAAACTGCAACATTCTGGAAATTTCCCTCTTTGTTTAATATAAATTTCAAAAATGCATTTCTTACATTTTTTTACTGTTAATCAGTTAAACAATTATATTTGTTTGTGTCAGTAAAAAATAAACCCATATTTTTATTCATTTTTTAACATGATGGAAAATAGGACCCTCAATTCCCTCTTCCTGCAACTTCAAAGAAGTGAGGTATTTTTCAAATAATTTCAATCGTCACTAACAAATGGACTATCTTACGGATATTACAACACTTTTTCTCAAATTTTGTTGGCTAGCCATTCGATTTGAACGTTCCAAGTGTTACAGAACTTTTGGAGGGCAATGTATAGAACCTGGGTATTTCTTTCATCCTCCCTCAACGTCGACATATATATAACATCATCCTCCCTCAACGTCGACATATATATGACCTTGATATATCCATCATCCTCCCTCAACATCGACATATATATAACCTTGATATGTCCATCATCCTCCCTCAACGTCGACATATATATAACCTTGATATGTCCATCATCCTCCCTCAACGTCGACATATATATAACCTTGATATATCCATCATCCTCCCTCAAAGTCGACATATATATAACCTTGATATGTCTATCATCCTCCCTCAACGTCGACATATATATAACCTTGATATGTCCATCATCCTCCCTCAACGTCGACATATATATAACCTTGATATGTCCATCATCCTCCCTCAACGTCGACATATATATAACCTCGATATGTTCATCATCCTCCCTCAACGTCGACATATATACAACCTTGATATGTCTATCATCCTCCCTCAACGTCGACATATATATAACCTTGATATGTCCATCACCCTCCCTCAACGTCGACATATATATAATCTTGATATGTATATCATCCTCCCTCAACGTCGACATATATATAACCTTGATATGTCCATCATCCTCCCTCAACGTCGACATATATATAACCTTGATATGTCTATCATCCTCCCTCAACGTCGACATATATATAACATCATCCTCCCTCAACGTCGACATATATATAACCTTGATATGTCCATCATCCTCCCTCAACGTCGACATATATATAACCTTGATATGTCTATCATCCTCCCTCAACGTCGACACATATATGATATTTTTTTCTCACACCTCTGCATATTTAAGATACATTTGTCCAATGTGGAACACCCATGTTGGATATCTTTATCCCTCATAAGTGCACCGAGTGACCTCAGGTCCGGGACTACTTTTTAACTGTGTGTTTGTTTTTTCAAAGTGTCATTTGAACACATTTTTGATAGTGATCATTGACCTATAAATTCAGTCATATTGTTACTGTTTGTCGAAAATACCTTTTTTACAGCGTAAGATATTTTTCGTTGTGCAAGCAAGCATAAGCGGAGGAATATGACGTGATGTCAAACATCAGTCGGCAGTTTCCCGAAAGCCGATCACCTTTGACAAACGTTAATTTATACTTATTGTTATCTTGACACTTGGACAGTCAGCTTGTTTTTCAAAGGTATACCATACTTTTTTCTCATCTTTCCAAATATGTAATTGGTTTCTTGTCGGTCACCGAGAAAAAATACAAAGTTTCTATGTGTTTTCGCTATGTTGGATCGATTTCCCCATGCATTTCACGAAAAAGGTGTGAGAAAAAAAGTTCATCATATATTAGGTATGTGGGATAGGGAAATTCTACCCTCGAAGGGTAAGCCTCAGTCCGGACGACAAATTCTACACCCTCGGATAGAATTTCCCTATCCCACATTCCAACATATGATGGACTCTATTAATCATCCTCCTCAAATAACGACACAAATATAACCAAGATAATTCTAGCATCCTTCTCTATCGACCTATTCATCAATATATACATTTCTTTATATCTATAATAATCGAAACCAGTTGTAAATGCGTGCATAAAAGACAAACACAAACGTTGATGTAACAATTTATTGCATCTAAATGTAAAAATATATTGAAAAGGTAAAACAGTAAAACACATAAACGTAGTAATGATATCAAAAGAAGGATACAACAATAAAGATCAGATGTACTTGGACTGCTATGTATAGAGGAAAGGAATCTGTCACACGACAGTAAGGGGGGGGGGGGGGGGGGGGGAGACATGATCTTCCTTCACTTACATTAACGACAGCGTGGAAAAACTGTCAAGTACATGTAGCATTGAACTACATCATAGTATAATGTGCCAATTGATTTCTGAAGATTGAGACAAACCACGTGCTTGTTTTATCTCATGTAAAGCGTGAGTGGGATATCAAGTTTACTTCGTTTTGAAAGGACGGATACTACCAAATCATACAAACACGTCATAATGGTAAAAAACATAGCGGAATAAAGATTGATTACACTAACAACTGCGTTACTATTTACTGTCCACTAAACAAACATAAAGCAAACTAGTATAGGCATTGACAACTAAACTGTACACTGATATTTGTGTAGGAATGGCTATTTAATCGACGGCAAGGTTAATTGACAATCACAATAATAAAACAGCAAACAAGCAACGTACGGTATATTTCCATATTGGTGAGTGGGAAGTCTAACGGCGCATTTTTTATGATTTTTTCAACATTTTTACCAAAAGAGAAAAGATCGAAACGGTAAAGTATAAATGAAGTGAATTCCGTACACTTTTTTCAGAGATCGAGTCATTGGTAAAATAAGGTATATTTGACACGATATAGTTTCCGACGTGATCTAATGATATATATGTCTGGTGGATCTTCCATAGTTCTCAGATTTGATCTTGACGTGTGTCATCGATGAAGATGAAGTTTCATGAACTTCTGGAACTTATAGAGTTAATATAGTATTACATGCTAGCTTTCATGTTTGCATACGCTGTTGTTCATTGTTGTTGCTCATGGTCATTGCTGTTGACATTATTGTTCATTGTTGTTGTTGCTGTTGTTATTCATTGTTGCTGTTATTGTTCCTTGTTTTTGTAGGTGTTCAGTGTTGCTGTTACTGTGTTTTTGTTCATTGTTGCTGTTATTGTTCCTTGTTTTTGTAGGTCTTCATTGTTGCTGTTACTGTGTGGTTATTAATTTGTATTGCTTAGGATTGTTGTTAATATGTTATTGTTGTTGTTTTTGCTGTGTTGTTGTTTATTGTTGTTGTTGTGTTTTATTGTTTGTTGTTGTTGGTCATTGTTCTTGTTCATGGTTGTTGTTGCTCTTTCTGCTGCTGTTATTCATTTTTGCTGTTTGTTCCTTAATTTTGTTGTTGTTACTGAGTTGTTGTTAATTGTTGTTACTGTATGGTTGTTCATTGTTGTTTTTTTTAACTCTGTTGTTATTTATTGTTGTTGCTGCTGCTTTATTATTGTTTATGGTTCATTGTTGTTGTTGTTGTTGTGTTTTTATACATTATTGTTGGTATTCATGGCTGCTGTTGCTCATTGTTGCTGATGTTATTCATTTCTGATGCTGTTTTATTGTTCATTGTTGTTGGGTCTACAGTATAAATTCGTGTATCTTTTCTATCGATTTTGAGTTAAAATTACGACCTTGCTTTCATGTTGCCATTTGCTATTGTTGTTGCTGTTTTTGTTCATTGTTGATGCTGTTGCCGTGTTGTTGTTCAATGTTGTTGTTGTTGTTGCTGCCCATTGTTGTTGTTGCTCTTAAGCGTTTTTATCATTAATTGTTCATAGCTAACAAAGTGGTGAAGTATATGTATACACTATGTTGATCATGTTTATGTGTATACAATTTTATCTAGCGGCCGCGGTTAAGGTGTCCCGACACTTTATCACTAGCCCTCCACCGGTACTTCGGCTTTCCTCCACCTCCAAAACCTGGCACGTCCTTAAATGACCCTGGCTGTTAATAGGACGTTAAACAAAAACAAACAAATAATGTTTATGTCGTGTAGGTTATCAAAAGTACATTAAACAAAACTAAGTACTCTAGTAAAAACGTTTCCTCTGACAGCAGTTTTTCACGAATTCAACTTGACAAAAACATACATTATATATCATTTTTCAGCTAAAGGATGATGAATGTAAAAAAAATGATATATGTAAATGTGTATTAGAACTTACTAATTTTGAACGCCATTGGCCAGGTAGCTCAAATGGTAAGAGCGTCTTTCTAGTGTTTGGAGGACTTGGGTTCGAGTCCTGGTCTAGTCGTTGCATTCCCCCCTTACATATGACGCCCAACTAAGAACCCATCGAGTTGATAGGGTCTCATGTGTGTCTTCGGGTTCGAAGAATTTGTTTAAGGAGGGAGGAATGTAGCAGAACTGGACTGAGGTTAGTGATTTTGAGGTAGATCAAACGGTTAGAGCGTCCTGCTAGAGTTCCGAGGTCCCGGGTTCGAGTGCCGTTCAGGTCATTTTTCCTCTTCTATAACATGTGTAAATGTAGCAGGAGAGAAAAAATGCAACGACAAGACCGGGACTCGAATCCAGGACCTCCGAACTCTACACGGACGTTCTTACTATTTGAGTTACCTGGACACTCAGCTTAGACCAGTTCCGCTACATATGCAGCTCATTTTGTCGCCGACACCAAGTAACCAATGTTTTACAACCTTTCCTATAAACAAATGAGCTTCACATTAACAAAGCGTATGATCGATCGTTTTCAATGGTTATGTGTTTTCCTGTCGCCGTCCCCAACATTCGTATTGAAGGTAATAAACAATAGTAGAACATCAGTGTAAACCGCGTTGTTTCTTATGGAAATATTCGAGTCAAAAATATATGAAAATCGGCACGAAAAATTGCCATATGAAGGTCCGGAATCAATTGAAATCCGGGCAGATATATATACAGTAAATACATTCCTTTCTGGTGTTCGTGAATCAGTAATCATTGCATTATTTAGATACTTAGGACTTAAGCCATGTAAGACATGACATGTTGCAGTTTACGTTTACAAAAATATAAATATAAAACATAACAAAAAGTAAAGAGTGGACGGATTGTGCCAACTTCACATTCTCCAAAGCGACCAGGATTCAATTCTCCTGGTTTCCGTTTTCCTCTCACCATTCGGTTCAACAGAGGGTATGAAATATATGCAGATATTACTGTAAACAAAACCTCATGGATGACGCCATCGACCAACGATATGTGCTAATCTTAAAGAACACAAAATGTATCCACTTCCATTACTTCAACGTTTATATGTAGTTCATATAAACTGTCAAGACAGTTGGTACGGTTCCTTCTTCCACTGAGAATTGTTAGATTCTGGAATATAAAAAGAAGAATAAAATATAGAGTACATCTTCAAAAACAAGAATAACGATAAAATAACAAAATCATAACTCAAAACAAAGAAATAATATTAACAATAACTTGTATATCCCAAGTACCAATTTACACTGAAATGTTTGTTTTGTTACATTTACAAGTAACTTTTAATCGATAATTTCCCTTCTAAATTTTACCATTAAAATTGACATGTAGGTATCATTCATAACCATTAATCCAGTAAAATCAGATTTAATTAATTGATAAATTCCGTTATCGGAAATGATTTGAAACGCTCAGATTTTAGCATGTCAACAATTTTGAGTTGGAGAATCGTTTCAGCGTATACATATATACTTATTCTTTTAAAGTTTTATACTATTCAAAATTTACTAAACCGACTTAATTTATGAAACTCTACTGATAAATAGTAGTTTGGACAATTAGAAGATTATTTCACTTTGAGTTTCGGGAAATACATTTTGATGTTTCCCTAGTTATTCCTTTGTAGCCGCACATAAGATGCGATATTTATAATGTCTTAAAAATATTTCTATATGGTTTTGACATTTTCTACACTGACCCAAAAGGGAATATAAATTAAAGTGTACCCTGAATGTTTTTTGTTATGGTTAATAGTTGTTAGATAAAGTTGTAAGATAAAGTATTGTGAAGTAATCATGTGAAAATATATAGCATTTCCGAGATATGCGCGATTTCGTGAAATGCACACCTGTACGCGAATTTCATTCATCCTACCTATTTAGCAGTGACGTCACAAGTGTGTAATATCCATCATATTGTATATAAACAAATGAGACAGACGAAACATGAAATCAATTTTAACCGTGTTATAGAGTGTGATATCACTGTTTTCTTTACTGAAGAACTTAGTTCTTGGAATAATATTTTTGTACTAAATAATGGATTGATGATCGAAAAATTTACTCGACAATATTGCGAGGACGTTAGATCCTACTGCGATGGTGTCCCGAGCAAGACTACATGTACATCGTAGATATTTGTGTAAATAAAACGAGACAAATAACAATTATCTTTACACTTCTCACAGACGTTATCATATAAGACTACATGTTCTTGAAGTCTGGACATTAAGGTCACACATTGAAAGCGTATACGTGATGTAGAGTTACTAGAGAAACATATATTGATGTTACTTAGATGTGAACTACTATAAAAGTATACAGATGAATTTTGATTATATAGTGGTAGACTGTCATGTCAGTACAAAAACCTGTGTATTAATTACGATAGGTACGGTTAATTATTTTGACACGCCTCTGTGACCCCGGTTTGACTGTCACTGGCCTTTAAGGTGTTGACTACCCTGTCATTTTTACTTGATCAGTTATCGAATGGGACTCGAAGTTGAACTCGCTTTTTTAATTTTCAATTTTCAACAAACGATCGCGAGGTGAAATCCAGATCTGAGTAGATGAGTCGGAACAGGATGTCACAAATCGTATAACATCGTTTAGCATCTTAAGTATGATTGTTATTTTGAAATACATGTAACTGTAGACAAATCTAAGAAGGTCAATTCCTATGTGTATCTGACATGATTGATGCGATGATTTAAATCATGGGCTCAGATATCGATATATTCGTGCACATCAATCCATATCCTTGTAAAATCACCATAATAGCTACCAGGATAATATCTATCGGTGTTGTTTTGTGTAAGAGAGTTTAATATATTATGATATAGATCGACTACGCAAATGTAGCAATATCTGATAATTATTTTGATGTTCAAGGCCTAATTAGCAGGTCTACGTGTCAAACATACTGGAGTCGTGCTGCCAAAATATAAACTTTTTGCACAAAATTGTTCAAAATACTGTAACTATGTTCTGAGTAAACACAAAGTAACTTCAGTCATTGTCAACTATAAGTATTCAAACTGAAACAACAGAAAACTGTTGTGACATCACAGCCCGAAATCTATATATAGGTACACCCCCATTGTTGCCTGGCTATTGATCGACTGGTAAAAACAGTAAGTCTTGACGACTTATATCTCGGTACAAAAAGGCGGTTTTCGATGAAGTTTTCGATAGCTTCTAATGATAAAGCTAACAAAATAAGTTAAAATTCAGAAATAATTCAGGGCATAATAAAATAACTTATAGGTTATAAGTTATATTGATATTACATTGATTTTCTTAAGTTAATGATTTTGTATTTAGATTAAATATTCTCATAATAACCAAAGACTCCGATATTTGATATATGTTGATATGTGGTGTTATGTTTTGTCATTATTTTATACTCACTTAGTCATGAACGGATCTCTTTCCTTTTCCGGAAGCTTTTTCATAATATCATGGAGGTTCAGGCGCAAATCTGACAACAACTCAATTGGTTTTTGTTTGCCGTGTCCAATATCATCTGTTGAAGAATAAGAAATATATATAAAAAAAAAACATTTGGATTATGCTCATTCGAAAAAGATATTACAAATAGCGTGAGTTTAACATTACATCAAATGCAATAGAAATACTAGAATGTTCCAAGAAGCATTCAGAGAGGGTATGATAAGTAGGTAGTTAACGCATACAAGCTATGTCAAACACATAGCCTTTCTGCTTTACATACACCCAGGTAATTTCACTGGCCGCCTTCAGGGATTCAGAAGTGATTTCCCGGGTAGACTTTCAATTCAATCTCTAACATGGAATGATTTAAACATTAGGTGACGGTTGTCTACCTTTCCCCTTACATTTATCGGGTGTGTATATCATTCCAATTGAAATGACCGACTACAACGTGCCAAATAGTCACGCCGTAATATTTTAGTTTCTGAACATAATTTTGAGTACGTGTATCATGATAACCTATAAAAATAATATCGATATCAAGACAAGAACAGCTTTGAAACGAGCTTACTTTTCAGTTGTTTTTCTTGTTGTTTCTTTTTACTGCTACTGAAGAATTTCTTAATCTGTTCGATGATAAAAGCAACAAGTTCTTCGGAGCGGTCGTTCTTCGTCTGTGCATGTACCACTGCAATACTGTCACACAATATGGCAAGGAACATAGTCAACAGCACGTAGACTATCAGTAGGATGTACGTGAAGAAGTAGAACTGGGCCATTATCGGATCCTGTTCGTTTAACTCCGTAAATTTACTTTTGCCTATCATGCTTATGAAGAGAGTTCCCATCGTATCAAATATGTTCCAATAGGCCTTGATATTTCTCCCAAATACAAGATAGCCTAACATACAATAACCCATGAATATATAAAAGAACATTATCCCAAACCAGAAGAGGTCTCTAGCGCAATTGTCCACCACTCGGAACACTTCTCCAATTCTTTTATCGTAGCCAAGTACCCCGACTACTCGAATAGTTGAGAGGAATACAAGACATGAAAGCACAAGTACAAAAATGAGATCCCAAAAGGCAAGATGTTGGAAATTTACAAAGTTCTTCGGGTCATCTTTGAATTTGCCCAATGTTTCATTTGATAAGATAAATCTTCCAAAGTACATAGCGACGCCAATACAACCTCCAACAATACAAAAAAAGTCTACAACATTCCACGCATTCGCAAAGTAGTTTCCTTTTGTTTTCACCATTCCGTAGACTACCTTTAATATCATCCCCAGTAGAAATACGAGAAACATGACCTCACAGAAGATGATGTAGACGCCTGTATTACCATGGTGCTGGTAGATTCTCATGGGGTATATGGTGCTCATGGTAGTGACGCCACCTGTTTCTGGGAATTCAGCCATTAACATGACGTACGTAAACAAGTTCAGGTTGGCTGAGTACAAGGTGAATTCTAGGAACACTGCTCTCGTTTGCCTGTCGAACCACAGGAACTTGTTGAGCTCATTAAGGGTTCTGTTGGAGAAGTCCCAATTGACGTCCAGCTCCGTAATGTAGCCTCCCCCGCTATACGTTGTGTAGTAGCCAGTTACAGGTATTCCCCATATAGAAGAAGCACTGGTGTGTTTCCATCCGTTGTAAGAGAACGAGTAGGCTTCCTTTTCTACATCACAGGGCAGGGGTTTCCAGTGAAAACAGAAATCCTTCGACTCTTCGCTTGTGAATGAATATTCTGGGAACGTTTTTATTCTACCAAAGAATGGATAATCTGCCTCCTCTGAAAATCAACGTAACTTGAGTTAAAAGACTGTAGTGTATATTTAATATGTGGAAAAATATTAGTGACGCATATGAAATAAGGCTTGCATTGGTACAATGATAACGTACCTTCAACGACGCGGACCTGACGGAGACGCGGCGGTCCTACCCGGAAGTTGGTGAGGTCAGCGTAGTACTGCCGCCATCGCCAATGCATCTTTTCGCCGTTATATTCATACTCTGGAAACAGAGCTGGAAATGCTGTCAACTTCAACCAGTCGATAAAGTTGACTGTTGTCTTAATCTGGATTGAGAAATAGTAAAAGGTATAAATAATGTTAAAAATGAATTTGTAATTCATTTTTTCATTCTGCAGTACTATTAATGTTTTTAAACAAACATGCCGATGTAAATTGAATATAATATTCTATCAAATTAAAACGGTTTAATCTTAATCTTAAACATAACCCTAAGAGGACAGACATTTTAAACAGTTGGACAGATACAAACTTTATTATGTTTTAAAGAGACGAACTTCGATAACTTACAGCAGGAAAAGTAGGCTTGTTGTTTTGAGGGTAAATGAAATGTTTGGATATTATATCGTGCACGCGAAACGATCTGTCGTCACGGTTACTGAAGCTGATGCTATAAATAATCCACAGAAATAGGATCGTCACGATGCATTCCTTCACCGCACGCGCCATCATGATTTCTCGCTGTCTCTCCTTTCTCGCTTCCTGAATTGTCTCCGTCGTGAAAAAGCGTGCTGGCATTTTTATATCTGAAACGGTTTAGATAATCATGTTTGATTATGGAATATACATATCCAGATAAATATCCAGTAATCATTTTTATATACAAATTAGCATCCTTATAATACACATGTTAAATAAATACACGATTACTAATTCTGTGATGTTTTCACATAATTTTATTATGACTTAACGAAGTTCAAATTGCTTTGTGGCATTGAATGCACATTTCAAAGAGGCTTGTAATGAACCTGTTTTATTGCTGTTCAAAGATTTGGTATTCCACAAATATTTTCAATGAATCTTGCTTCTGTGATAAAATTAAAGTTACAGTCATTTTTCATTTTTGTTTTTGTATCCAGATGCTTATTAAGGCAAAGTTACGTATAAGAAATGCATATTTTTATACATGGAAGTTTCCTCTCTATAAAGATCTGTAAGATCGTCACCACATCCTTGTTTATGATTAAGGATTAAATACAGACAAATAAAATGACATATGCTGCGTTCATGTATAATTCATATAGATTAAAACAAATAGGCAGATGTTTAACATGTTTAAAATTGTCCAACAGACATTACCAGTGGGACAGCTAAATCGCTGACGGTAGTTACGTAAGATCAAGTTCCGATCTAATGGTGAGGGCTTAAACTTGTCCAGTTGAGTGAAGATGAATGCAAAAAAAGCTGCCATCAAGATGACCTGTGATCAGAAAGTGCATTGAATTAGGATAATTCAAGTGTATTCTTACAGAACAGTAAAATAGGCAATTCAACAATCTATAACCGATCAACTGACAGGTATCCTTATCACACTCAGATATAAAGAGAATAATAAGAAAATATTTACTCTTTACTCGTAACGGCAGTTTTGCTATGGAATTGATACCAATAGCAACCGATGATTAACGAAGAGCTGAAATATATCCAGAAGTTATTATTTTATTATCTCTGTAAGGGTATGGAAAAATGAATACCCTCCTATTTAAGAATAAGAGATTATTAGGGAGCTGAAAAAAGAAACTTTTTTTTTGTAAATTGAGAACTATTATTTCAAACTTTTATATATATTTTTTTCCTCACACCGCTATTAGCATAGTTACCTTGACTGGGTCCAAAATGGCTGACGCCTCAAAGAATGATAAGACAAATTGGGTTAACCACATTTCTGACTTCTGCTTCCCCCACTCCATGCTATACAGCATGAGAAAAAACATAACGGTTGAAGTCCCCGCTAGTGACAGGAACCATGCAATATAGGCACACCAGAAAGGCAGGATGGTTCCATCTGCCTTTATGATACCTTTTGCGACCAGCGTCTTCTCTAGCTCCTTGCTTTCCTTGAGCATCTTTTCCGCGATGGAGTCTATAGCGGGTATGGCATACTTTAGAGACGGATCCTGAAGGTTTTGGTTGATAACTCTTGGCTTTGACTTCCGAAACATTAGAACAACCAAAAATACTGTGGGTGTTGAAATAAGTGCTGATATCACAGATATATACACTGACTGTAGAGAAAACTTCAGAGGACCAACGCGAACCAGACTTGGGTTCTCAAACTCGTCCGCAGGGGTGAAATAGATCGCATTGGCTATCATACTCATCATGAGAAAAACCATCAAACATGTGACCCGTTGGCATCTCGTGAAATGACTGCTTGTCGGTCGGAAAAATATGGAAATCCAGATGTGATTTTCTGCAAGGTTCTCTTTGGTATTCATGAAAAACATGTTTTCGAAGGTTGTTACATTTTCTTTCCCACACACGGGAAGGACAGCGTCTATATTGTCATCTGGAGTATCCATGCACAACCATTTTCCGCACAGAAAGAAATACCTGCATAAAAAGCATGAACTTATTGTCTTTAAAATAGGCTAATCATAGCATTAAAGTTAATTGATATATGATATATATAAAAAAAAAAAAAAGGTTATAGCAGGTGTAAGGCAGTTAAGTTGCGTTCTTATAAGAGGAGACTTATACTGTTCGAAAGCCCATTATCTTAAACAATTCCTTCATATTTTCTTTTTCAAATACCTCTATGTGAACCTGGGACAGGATGATTTTATACTCTGTTTTTACTTACATTTGTTTAATATGTTGCTAAAGAATCTTTTTTCTGCAGTAATTATTTGTTGATGAACTTACTTTTGTTTGTCCTGTATATCCTCGATATCCACTCTGTTGAGATACCAAGACGCCTTTGATCCTTCTCCAGAATTATCATGCCAAATGTATACATAGTCAATTTCTCCAAGAGGATGAGGCGTTGTCATCAAGAAATGGTTGACAGTAGCTGTGCCAATTTCCTGAAGGGAGAAAAAGAACACAACGGAAAACATATAGCTGTTATTTTATTAAAAAAAAGTAATTTTGCATATATACGCTTTAGGTTAACAACACGCTTACCCTGCGGACGCCATCGAAGAGTTCCCGTACACCAGTGTCGCCTTCTGATCCAGATACTACAAAGCCTATTCTTGATTGAGTTCCGGCATCTTTTCGCATGCCCGTATAAACTGTGACCATGTAGTAATATGTATCGTCGATATTGTTGTCCATCAGCGGAGTCACGCCCCACTGTTAATAGTTACACAATAAAATAGTTATCATACATTCGCATTAAGTAATTACATTGTTTGGTTTATTGCACCATTGATTGAACTGTAGAATGTACCATTTTACACCCTACACACATATATACATAATTCCGAAACCTACATACACATACATAATACCGAAACCTACATACACATTGATAATGCTGAGCCATACATACATAACTAATGCCGAACCATACATAAACACAAGTAATGCCGAACCCTATATACATATACATTATGCTGAACCCTACACACACATAAATCATACAGGACCATATATTTACAGAAATAATACTACAAACTCCTACAAATCCTACAAACAAATAAATAGTGCCTCTATATATACATTAATAATATCGAACAAACATATACAGAAAAAAAAAACTGAAATCAGATCTTACTGTAGTAGTTATTGTTTTCATTTCGTTCTTAGCTCCACACTTCCAAATTCTCTAATAAAAAATGTCATTGATTCACATTTATTGTAATGACGTTGGTATACCTGGTAACATTTTCTACTGAATAACACATATACTCATTTATTTGCATCTTATAAGCAATAACTTGCTTAATCAGAACCTTTCAAACCGATACAATTTTTGCCTACTGATTTATTGTGCCATTGAAACAAAATACATGTTTCTTTTTGTTTTGCTGTTTACCTGATAATGGCGGAATTGAAATGATAAGCACTTACTTTGACTATGTCCTTTTTATCCTGATGCCTTGCCCAGACCATGAGGATGATGTAAGACAGCAGGATTAGAATGAGGAGCGAAAGGACTGCGGCTTGGTCTTGGGGAGAGAATTTCAGGAAGGCGGTAGAGAAATCAATCGTGTTTGGTGGAACGTAAAACGTGTTTCCAAATGTCAGGTCCTTCTCCGTATTACATGTACATTCCACCTCGTATCTGGGGGGATACCAGTCCATCTGTGTTAGGATAAAAAAAACAGTGAACAGGTGACATCTTCACTGGGTTCAACGTAGACATTAACCAACATGATGATATGTAGTGAACAGGTAACATCTTTACTGGGGTCAATGTGGACATTAACCGACCCGATGATAAAGAGTTAACAGGTAACAACGTAACTGGGATCAATGTGGACATTAACCGACCTGATGATAAACAGTGAACAGGTAACATCTTTACTGGGGTCAATGTGGACATTAACCGACCCGATGATAAACAGTGAACAGGTAACATCTTTACTGGGGTCAATGTGGACATTAACCGACCCGATGATAAACAGTGAACAGGTAACATCTTTACTGGGGTCAATGTGGACATTAACCGACCTGATGATAAATAGTTAACAGGTAACAACTTAACTAGGGTCAATATAGACATTAACCGACCCGATGATAAATAGTTAACAGGTAACATCTTCACTGGGGCCAATGTGGACATTAACCGACCCGATGATAAATAGTTAACAGGTAACATCGTAACTAGGGTCAATATAGACATTAACCGACCCAATGATAAAGAGTTTACAGGTAACAACGTAATTGGGGTCAATGTGGACATTAACCGACCCGATGATAAATAGTTAACAGGTAACATCTGTACTGGGGCCAATGTGGACATTAACCGACCCGATGATAAATAGTTAACAGGTAACATCGTAACTGGGGTCAATGTGGACATTAACCGACCCGATGATAAACAGTTAATAGGTAACATCTTTACTGGGGTCAATGTGGACATTAGCAGACCCGATGATAAACAGTGAACAGGTAACATCGTTATGAGGTCTACCACGAGTAAGTTAATTTTCAAATCTAAAAATGACACGAGCTAGTGTCTTTTCTAAATAAGAAATTTAGCAAACGAGACTTAAACATTATAACAACCGTCACTCGCTGGTAAACATGTTTATCCGATAACTAATTTACCTACAGATGTACCGGGGATCAGTTTTGGTTCGCTATGATCGAATCTCACAATTGTGTAGTCTATTTTATTATTAAATTATATTTCGTACGATTCAAGCCTTAGATCAATCCACCTTTCCACGAGGTCCCCTCTCACATAGTCATGCTAAAGTTGACCCCTGTAAATCATCAAAACCTGTCAAGGTTGATGTTAGACAGACGACAACAAAAAACCTTGTAAAAGTAGTCCATGGTCAAAGGCACGAGGTTAACCAATTAGAAATGGTGGAGATCAGAAATAACCAATCGGAGGCTTTGAGAGGTTACACACCGCGGTGTATGAATAAAAATGATAACACATTGTTACGTATTTGATCACTTGCCATATTAGTTATGGGATAAATACATGTTATACATTTTATCTAATGATAACAATCTAAAACATATGTCTATGTCGTATTTATAAATTATTTATAACATTGGATACCAAAAGTCAAAAACATATTGTAACTTACCACACACTTATTTCCGCCCCACCTCTCCTTTTTCTTGTCCCACGTCATACAGCCCGCCGTAGTGATGGTTAGGTTGTAAGGATTCATTGAGGGATCGGAGATATTGTAGGAACTACCATAGTACGGACCATTCAAAGGTGTCCATTCGTACGGCCCCATTCCTTAGAACATCACAAATTTGTATATAAACATATCAATTATTTATATCATATCGACCTTGAGATTTAAAATTCATTTATTAAAATGAAACCTTGTAGCGGTTGTTAAATTCACGACCTTTTTATGTTTCCACAGACTTCTGAAGTAATATCTATCTATCTATCTATCTATCTATCTACATCTCTCTCTCTCTCTCTCTCTCTCTACACGGAAAAGGTTTATTCAACTGGTACATTGGAATTTATTTTATGCATTTTCGTTTGAGGAACACAAATGTAAACATATCGCATACCGGGTATTGGAATAGGGCGAAGTCCGACGTATGTGATTCCGACTTTAGTGAAATGTTGAGGTGCTATACATGACATCCAGTCGCGGTCTGCGACAAGGAATGTGGTTTGATCATAAGTCAGGTGTGTTGGGTATTCCCCCTGACGGATAAACACATCATATTGTCTAACCTTCATTGGATCTTCTTGATCAATAAACACACAAACATAATCTCCTATCTTTCTGTAGATGAACTCGTGATAGAAACATCGTGATGCGTCATCCGGTGTGTAGAAAGGCATGAACGAACCGGAAACAAGCCCTGGCACAGGTTGTATGATCATTACTAACGAAATTGGAACATCCTTATCATCGCTATCTGTTAATGACAGACGATGAACATCAGATGTGACCGCAGACGCACTCACCGTATCTCCAAAAATAAACGGATTCTTTCGAAACATAGTTGTCTGTAAAATAGAAATGGAATAAATGATCAATGCGTATTTAAGATTAAAGATTTTTATGGGTGTTTTTCAAGCGATTACAGGCCAGTCATTAAGCTCATCTTCATGAGAAACAATGCCCGAACGCCACCTGTTTCTCGAGGAGCTGGGTAACAGACCTCTGCTTTCGTGACCGAGTCATTTGCCAGTTACTTCACAAATTACAAATGACCTTAGATATATAGGTGACAAAGAAGAACACAATATGCTATCAAATATATAGTTTACGAAATTGTATCTCCCTAGACGATAACCTATATTCCTTACCGTAAATTTAATGACTAAATATGGATCTCCAATGCCGTCAAGAGTGACGTTTGAATCATCTACGTCACCGATTTTAAGGTCTATGTTCATTAGGTAGTCATTGATCAGAGTCACATGAAAGTTATCATAAGGATAGTCGTCCCGACAGCCCGTACACACGGCGTTCTGTAGCATGGCAGAGATTGAATCAGCAGAAGCGATGGCCTGTCTCATCGTGACTTCAGCCTAGATATAATATTTAATAATATCATTGATTTAAAAACAAATCGGAAAGTAACGAAACAAAATTAAAAAAAACAAAACACAAAACAAAAAACAAAAAAACAACAAAAACAAACAATAAAAAGCCGGAAGTCTTTTTCAGGTTAAAACAAATAAGTACTTCATTTGACCGTGGAAAATCACGAAAAAATAGATCCCCGTGGTAAAATTGAATGTCCTATTAAAGGGAGACAACAGCTTATTAATCCATGGGGCCTGCTTAGCCGTTATAACTTACGATTAAACAGTGTAAGATAAGCCCTTTATATTCATTTCTTCAGATTTTACAGGCAATAGATAAGGAATACAGATATAATCAGGCAAGTTTAGTAGTACTGTTCTCCTGATATTTAGACAAATAAATCAAGAGATTACCAATTCCTGCTGCTGTTTAAACTTCATCTGCTGAATTCTAGCTCTCATCTTGAACAATCCAACCTTTTCTTCTGGTGTGAGATCAGATACCTCTGTCAAAGCGTATGCGTCGTCCCTGTTGACACGCGCCATAAAATCTACGTACAACCGTGCATCTGCTGTTGTCACAATCGACAGAGCCTCGTAGGTGTCTGGCAGTTCTGCTGGAACCGTCACGTCAATGAGACTGTTCACTAGTTCGAATAGTGCTGTAGTAGAACGTGATCCATGAGTAAATACAACACCACAGATGGTTTCTATTATTGAAAATGCTGCATAACGTAAATCTTTTAAGATTTTCCCCACACATGATTTCAATGATCGAGGTAGAAATCGACAAAAACATTCAGAAACATCCTATATGATAACGAAACCATAATTCCAACTAAAAATAGATCAAATAAGGGGGAAATATAAGCAGAAATATAGATCTGCAGGGATTAAAACGAATTACCAGTATAGTTAGACAATGTGCTCCAGAAGAGTACGCGCTTCATCGAAGATAACTGTCATATAAATCTAGGTAAAGCCAAGGTTAACACACAATCTCAAATGAGACTTATAGGGTGGTGACAACAGGACCACTTGGCATATCAACAAGCATCCAACACGTCTGACTTCAATTCACGCAATTCCGAAAGAAATCCTGATATCAACCATAGATCTTTACCGTGGTCTCCATCAACCTACATCTCCCGAAACCTCGTGTTGTTAATTTCTCCGTCAGTAGTAGACTTTGTCACGGAAGATGACTTAATTGACATAAATCAGTTATAATATAGAAGATACTTTAATGGCGTATCGCAAAAAGTCCTACCAGAAATGGAATCAATGTTCGAAGTACACAATGAACTTAACAGATAAATACATGGTTACTTACTATTAGCTGCTGTTTCTATATTTGGATCGGACTTTCCGAAGAAGTCATCGAGTTTGTAATCCGTGAGATTGGTGTATCCATTTGTGAGTATTGCCAAGGCGTCAGCAGCATTAATCTGCTCACAACCAACGTATGTTCTCAAATTAAGTACATTGACAATGAAAGTTTTTAAAAGAAAATAATTAAAATATGTAAATGATATATATTTCAATGCCTTCCACACACGCTATAGCTGATGATTTCTATTGTTTTCCATAAGCAATTTTTAATAATATATACAATGTATACGATCTCGTTAAAGGTACATTTTGGCAACTCAAATAACATTTAAGAAACATTGTCTCCTACACACCGAGAGTCATATATTTGAATAGGTAAAGAATTTGGTAATGTACTTACCGCAGAAGCGCTTGACGTTATCAGTGGATCCCTGATTGCATTGGTAAATGCTGCAGCAGCGGTCATTATTGTGTGGTAAGTGGTAACATTAGACTGGCCTAGGGCCGCTATCATCTCATTTGTCAGGTTATCCATGGCCTGGATACAAACAAAGGTATTTTCTCAAAGGATTGCATGAAATACAAACATGATATTAGCTCTTCCAAAGCAATTGATAGTTAGAGTCGAACGTCAAAATGTTATCTTTATATATATTACATGTCATAGTACAGTTTATAAACTAATTAATCACATGACAGCTCGTACATTCTACTTAGATTCGGTAGACCCCTTGGTTTGGTTTAAAGCCTCACTTTCAATTATACGTACAGCAACGACTGCGTTCTGGACCTTGTCCACCGGGATCTCCAGCAGGTCATCCAGCAGTTGCTGATAGGGAATCGTGTCATTACCGAACTCATTGGCATCGATCATTCCTACGCTCCATTTCATTGGCTGTTCACCAAGTTCAAAGTTGGATAGGGTCGTGTCGTTTTCGAACTTGTGGTCAATCGCCTTAATAAAATATAGATCTTGTCGTGTGTAGATTCGAAATTATATACATTCTTTCTGAATCTTAAAGTAACCTAGAAAGTTTTGCCAAGTCTAAGCAGGTTCAATTCATTAAAATGAGGAAAAAATTATGTTGCGTTTATGAGCAGGGATTGATCAATGCGTAAATATATATTGCATAAAAATGATATATGTGTACATTATATTGCATTTAGTGGAAGATAACGGTGCAATTGTGAACTATACCAATTTTCCAATGTATTTAACATGTGTACGAGGCATATGATCACAGCATACTCAGAATACTTAACGTTTGACAAAACGACGAGGACACTAGCTGACATATCTGATGCATTGTAAAGTTTACACCTTACCAACTGATTGAGGACGGATGCAATTGCTTCGGCGTATTGCATGATGATATTTCCGTCGTTAGTGTAGGTTGCCTCTACCAAGTTATCAAGGACAAAGCTCTGAGTGACATTATGGATATCCTCCGTAGACCACGTGTCGTTAATCTCAATCGGCTGTGTTACCTGTATAAATAGTGAGGTGGGTAAAAACACTATAATAATGCATGATGGGTTTGCGCACACTTTTTGAGTTACCACAAATGAAATAAAAAATTTTTTTTTTTAAGTCGACAAGGTTTTGAGAAATCAGTCTCATTATGAAGACGAAAAGGATGTTACTATAAGTTGCATAAAAGTATATGACTATCCAAACGTTTTAAGTTTTGCGAGACGTATACCAGTTATTTTTATCTCAAATTTATCAAAGTGATATATATTTATATATATGTACTAACTGTAACGGGCAAGACGATTTCGGTGTACCCATGAAATACATCTGTGATGCGTACAATGAGTTCCGTCGTATAATTATTGGCAGGATCCCCGACGTTAAGTACAGCTTTGATGACAGATTCCGCTGCCAAACAAGAATAAACTTTAACTCAAATTCAAATATTTACATATAAAATCAATTGAACTATAAAATAAACTTTCCAAATATAGCTTTTTTATTGTTAAAATCATAACGCATATCAGTGCAGGTACTTTGCGTGTTCCTAAGAAACAATTATCAGTGAATTCACATTCCAAACGAATATCTAAATCTACACAAGGTACAACGCGTATATTCTGAGTGAAATACTTTCGAAAAATCATGGTTTTTTTAAGAGGATACCATGTACGATACAGCAAGATCGAAAAGGTTGTTTTAAATTGATTTTGCATAATTACATTGTACAGGAAAGGGTTTCGAAAACATGGGATTATTACTTATCTACATCTTTTTCAAAACTGTTGCTCATGAGATTTTCTGATTTTACATTTCAAGTATATCCATTTCTATCATTATTCTCAATGCTGAGATAATACAACGTATTCAATCTGGGTTTAAATACAGGAAAAGCTAAACTGCAGGTTTTACACTGAAGAGGGCATGTTACTTACATGCCATGCCTATGACGGAGAATGCGGGCACGGTTGAATATGGTGTCATCCGCTTCTGGTAAACGTTATATTTTAGAGCCTCATTGTTATCAGCGTCTGGTGATCCCCTCTGAAGCCTCGTACCCTCGTCCAGCATTCCAAGACACTCGATGGTAAACAGAGTAACAGCAGCTTTTCCTAGAATCGACATAACAAGATTGCATTACAGTTAAAGACTCAACTTTGTATAAACAGGGGCAAATTTCAAAAGATTATTTTTAACTAGTTGTTTCTTCCCTGTTACATCGATGAGGGTACAGTATATATCAGCATACCTAAAAAGGGAATTTATTTTGACATACCTTCAGTAGGTTCTATTTCGCAGACGCCTCCATAAGGTGGAGGGTTGACAGAGGCAACATATGACGCTGTAGCAGAGTTCGGGTTATCATCCTTTGTTACCGTATTCGTGAACATCAAAACATCACCATATACAAGCGAGTCCGGTTTTATTGCCAGCGTGGGACCGTCGAGACCTGTGTAATGGAATTGATACAAATACATTAAATTTTAGGATTATCATATTGAACAGGTAACTAAAACCTTAAAAGGAGAATTAATGTTTAAATATGCATGGAGGAAATAGTAGTAGCACTGCAATAACGGGAATGGGTGTTAAAATGACGAAACCATTTCAAATGGAAACATAATGTAAAACTGGACTTATCTTAGAGTTTAGTCATCAAACCGTAGAGGCATTAATTCAATTTTTCTCCACCGAAAGTCTATCTTGTACCTAAGCAATACAATATCTAAAGAGTATACTCATAGACACTAACCTGTGTCCAGTATGGCGGCCAAATTCGGATATACTACGTACAGGCCTGTGGCCTCGTTGAAAAGCTCGATTTCCCAAACGAACGTCGTCCTTCCCAGCTCACACTCCGGACACAAACTCTCAAGGATTAGCTTGGTGTCTTGAGCGATCTTTGGCAAGCAGTTACGAAGGCAACTACCAAAAACAACAGTTCATTATCTAAAATCCATTACGATAATACTAACCTAGCTTATTTCATAGGAGCAAAAGAATAAGTAAGTTGAATTCATGTTTTATTGCTATGAGTTATGGCGAGAAAAAGATGATCAAAATTGTTCTCACTTTACCATGATTATACTTACTTGATAGATATTGTAGGCGGAGTGGATGGCATCACGTAAATGCCTTGAATTGCCTCCCCTCTCCTCGTGTCTCCACTTTTGGTTAAATCTACAGTAAATAGGTACCAGAAAGAATCGTCGACAGCCGCTGCGTCAAACGGAATAATACCATTCGTTGGCCAGCTTGGGTCAGAGCAATCAGTCCCTAAAGAATTCACATCAATACTGACATTCTGTAGCTGGAAGTTTGCAATGACTTCTGACATTTCCGCATTCGTTGAAGCTGATTTACGGCAGCCCCACTTGTACGAAAACGGGACCCACTGCATGTAGAGAAATGGATCATGCGATGCGTCTTTAGAGTTAATTTGTATGACGGCATCATTCCCAATATTTCTTGTAGATCCTCCAGCTATTCCAGCTATGAATGGCGGCAGCATAAAATTACCATAGACGTAATCGATGATATAGCCACCTTCGATGTCGGTGAGATTGAATAAAAACTGAATTTTGTACAGACCTGGAGCCATACTCATTTTGCTCCAAGTGATTGTGAGGGAGTTTGGCTGGTTATAATCCTTCTCATAGTATGTTTGTAGGACTAGGTTATTAGCGTTATCCACCTTCCAGAGCGTCCACCAGTAAAATCGCGTGCTGTTCCGACACATCTCTGTGACGTAAGCCTTGGCCGTCAGCTGTTGTAACAAAATACAAAGGTTTTAATTATTGTTTTAAAAAGCATCGCGTCGTCATCACGTAGGTATTAGGTTATGCAGAATATATATTTATATGATAAAGTAATACAACTGACGAGGGAAGACAACTTAATTACTTGTGCCCTGACCGGGCCTTGAATCCATGATCTACGGCACCCAATCGCCTAGCCAGAAATATCCACAGCTCTTAAAAAAATTTTCAATGGCGCTATGATAGTCGGCCTGGTACTCTGACATGACCATTGTGACAAGTCGTCTATTAGATGATATGAATACCTGGATTGCAATGTTTATACATACATGTACATGGATGCGAATTTTACACATAATATAGATATTCATCACAGCACAACTACGAAGGGAAATTCAAATCTTTGCCTTCGGATCAACAACACATAGTGGAAGTGATATATTGGGCTGATAATTAGATATATAACATAGTAACACAAATGACAAAGGAAGACAACTTTATGACTCATGCCCCAAGCGGGCCTCGAACTCAGAATTTCTTGTCGTACATGTAGTTGTACTGTGATTAATGTTTATGATATATGTACAATTCGCATCCATGTATGTATAACGTGGAGTTGTCAGTGAGATATCCTTCCGTATCTATATCGTGATGTTTTCATGCAATGTTTATCGTTTAGTTATTTTCTTGTGAAAACTATAATACATCGGCTTTTTGTTTCCCACATATGTTCTGTTTAATGATCCATTCTTGAGTAACCAGGAAGTTTCACGACTAGCAGTTATTCTAGACTGAGTTATTTTACCATGTGAAGTTCTTATGAAGAATTTTATAAAAAAAAAAAAAAAAAAATGACATAATATCGGAATAAATGCCAACAGAGAAGCACCAAAACATCTATGTTAATGTAGTTGTTTTGACGATGAAAGCATAACGCGAGTGATGTAGTTGACAAGGCCAAATCGAGTTTTAATGATTACAGCTGTTAGGACCGTATCAATAGGCGTTACACAGTGAGTTGTTGTTGTTGTATATGGTACTGTATAATTTTAAGTTAGTTACTTTTCAAAAGTTACAAAAATCACGAGTTTTAGCTTCGGGAAAATAACTATCGAGAGTGAAAGCATTACTATACACAAGAACAACGAGTTTGTGAGACCTGTTTCTACCACAAGAGAAAAGCTTTTCAAACTGTTTTGTGTGAACTTGTTTTCTTTTCACAATGTCATTTGAGATGTTAGGATATTAATTATGACCGTAAGTGAAAAGCTGCTAATAAAGATGCATAACAATTTCGAAAATGTGTGGAAATATCACAATTTATTACAAAACATGAAAAATAATAAGCAAGACTAATATTTTCAAAGCAGTAAATTGATAGAAAACTATATATAATATACACTGTATTTTGAAATATGACAAAAAAATAGCTGCGAACTACTTTTTGTGGCTATCATTTCCGGGACACTGTGAAGCGGCCTTCAAGCGTTAGCCAACCAAAAGCATTGAATCACGCGATTGAAAAGTAGTCCCGGTCAAAGGTCACCGTGTCAATCAATCAAAACGCATCTAGAATTTATTCCACGTATTGCATAAACTGAATGTTTTTTTCAACAGTTGTATTGAATAGTCCATACATTGTGGAGGTGAATAACATGTACGTATTGTGATAGAAGCCGCTTTATAAATGTCGAGTGGATCCTCATTGAGGTGTGCAATACCGATATTAGCATTCCGGGTGTATTAACCGGAACATGTTAAACTCTTAATGAATTAATGTGTGTATGATGCCGCCACGATGAAGAATATCTTTCCATGCGTTTTCCAAGTAACATCGGATGCAAATGAGACCAAATCACTAAAGTGAAGCAAACAATAGTTTCTGTTTAAATCAATAGGGCTCGTTCAGTAGGATAGTTTGTTGAAGTAATCAATATCTCTTTGGATTGATGCACTATTTCAAGTAAATATATGTCCATTTACATAGCCACACTGCTAAAACACAATGATTAATTGCTGTAAATATATGATGGTATATAATGATTTATTGTTAAAAATATATGGTGGTTTATAATGTATCAACTGGTAGATATAATATACCAGTACAAAAGGAACTAAAAAATTCATTTCATGTTTAAAATGTCACTGTTTCACATTTAATTTTTTTTACTACAAATATTGATGACAAATTGAATACAAAATCCAGTTTTGAAACTAACTGTTAATGTAAATTACTCTCTTAACATAACCTAGAAGAAGCAATGATGGAAAGTTATCAAATAGATACAAATATAACTCAACAATATTACAAACACACATAAGTAAAATCATTATCCCAATATATCCAAATAAGATCGTGATATCATTCTACACTATCATATCTCAATGAGATTGCGATAACATTCTACACTATGATATCTCAATGAGATCATGATAACATTCTACACTATTATATCTCAATGAGATCGTGATAATATTCTACACTATTATATCTCAATGAGATCGTGATAACATTCTACACTATTATATCCAAATGAGATCGTGATAACATTCTACACTATTATATCTAAATGAGATCGTGATACTATTCTACAATATTATATCTAAATGAGATCGTGATAACATTCTACACTATTATATCTCAATGAGATCGTGATAACATTCTACACTATTATATCTCAATGAGATCGTGATAACATTCTACACTATTATATCCAAATGAGATCGTGATAACATTCTACACTATTATATCTAAATGAGATTGTGATTACATTATACACTATTATATACCAATGCGATCATGATAACATTCTACACTAGTATATCTCAATGAGATCGTGATAACATTCTACACTTTTATATACCAATGAGATCGTGATAACATTCTACACTGTTATATATCAATGAGATCATGATAACATTCTACACTTTTATATCTCAATGAGATCGTGATAACATTCTACACTTTTATATACCAATGAGATCGTGATAACATTCTACACTATTATATACCAATGAGATCATGATAACATTCTACACTATTATATCTCAATGAGATCGTGATAACAGTCTACACTATTATATCTCAATGAGATCGGGATAACATTCTACACTGTTATATCTCAATGAGATCGTGATAACATTCTACACTATGATATCTCAATGAGATCGTGATAACAGTCTACACTATTATATCTCAATGAGATCGTCATAACATTCTACACTATGATATCTCAATGAGATTGTGATAACATTCTACACTATGATATCTCAATGAGATCGTGATATAATTCTACACTATTATATCTCAATGAGATCGTGATAACAGTCTACACTATTATATCTCAATGAGATCGTGATAACAGTCTACACTATTATATCTCAATGAGATCGGGATAACATTCTACACTGTTATATCTCAATGAGATCGTGATAACATTCTACACTATGATATCTCAATGAGATCGTGATATAATTCTACACTATTATATCTCAATGAGATCGTGATAACATTCTACACTATTATATCTCAATGAGATCGTGATAACATTCTACACTGTTATATATCAATGAGATCGTGATAACATTCTACACTTTTATATACCAATGAGATCGTGATAACATTCTACACTATCATATCTCAATGAGATCGTGATAACATTCTACACTTTTATATACTAATGAGATCGTGATAACATTCTACACTATTATATACCAATGAGATCATGATAACATTCTACACTATTATATACCAATGAGATTGTGATAACATTCTACACTATCATATCTCAATGAGATAGTGATAACATTCTACACTGTTATATTTCAATGAGATCGTGATAACATTCTACACTAGTATATCTCAATGAGATCGTGACAACATTCTACACTTTTATATTCCAATGAGATCGTGATAACATTCTACACTATTGTATACCAATGAGATCGTGATAACATTCTACACTTTTATGTACCAATGAGATCGTGATAACATTCTACACTATTGTATACCAATGAGATCGTGATAACATTCTACACTATTATATCTCAATGAGACCATGATAACATTCTACACTATTATATCTCAATGAGATCGTGATAACATTCTACACTATGATATCTCAATGAGACCATGATAACATTCTACACTATTATATCTCAATGAGATCGTGATAACATTCTACACTATTGTATACCAATGAGATCGTGATAACATTCTACACTATGATATCTCAATGAGATCGTGATAACATTCTACACTATGATATCTCAATGAGATCGTGATAACAGTCTACACTATTATATACCAATGAGATCGTGATAACATTCTACACTATTATATACCAATGAGATCGTGATAACATTCTACACTATTATATACCAATGAGATCGTGATAACATTCTACACTTTTATATCTCAATGAGATCGTGATAACATTCTACACTATTATATCTCAATGAGATCGCGATAACATTCTACACTATAAGTCACTATATTGGTGATCAGAACTTACCCTATTGATATCCGTTACGTACATCTGCACTGGTGTGTCTTTGTTTTTGTAGATCGGGCTGAAGAGTTGTCCGTCTAGGAAACAGTCGGTGTAGAGATCCATGTAACTTTCTCCCACTTGATTAGACAGTTTGTTGGAACAGTTGAAGGTTATTGTCTTGTTGCCGTCGCCAACAAAGGGATGTATGATGGTGAAGTTGACGCCGAACACCAAATCAAACGATTCCACGTATTCTGTACCGTCGATATCGAAAACACACGTGATATTCAGGAGTGGGGATACTGAAGGATCGGTCATACGGATGCTCACATTCTGCACCGATTCAGACATCGGTGCTTCCGGCAAATGTACCAATTCAAGGCCTTGAATGGGATGTTCGACATATTGTGTCCACGAAAAATTCATATGAGAACTTTCCGAAAAGACAGAGATTTCCACAAAGTATGTGCCAGTTGTGTACGTTTTTGAAGGGTCGTTGACTGTTGTGCCCTGGGTAAGCGACATCAAATTCAAGACATCCGATGTACCATCACCATATATAATTGATGCATTCAAATTCCCCATAGGAAAAAGGGCGTCAGCTGTCATATCGAACTTGATGTCGAGAGTGTCACTCGCGAAGATGACATTTACCCCGCTAGCTGTTATGTTGTTAACGGGATTTTGGACTACAACTTTGTACGTATATATTTCGCTGTCCACCATATTGGAGAATATGACGTCAAATTCAAACGTTCCTGTCGCGGTCCACGTGTAGTTCAAGCACATTTCGCGGACCTGTCCGAACTTCCTATCTACGTAGGCAATGTCCGCGAATTCAATGGCTCCTATCATATTTGATCCAGAAGTCATCGTTTCCTTGAATGTTGCAATGTCATACACATGCATGTATGGTGCGACATTCGTTGTCATGACTGGTGTAAGAATTAACTCTTCCACATCAAACACCACGTAACGCGTTTCCACATTGAGAGGATTAGACAGTGTCACTTTTATGGCGTGCTGTCCTAGTACCCCTCCGAAATCCGCCGCAGAAAACAGCCTGGTCTCACTAAATCCTGTAGAGTTTCCGGAGTATATCGGGTCACCAGTAATGGCGTTGGTTATGTTTAGAAACACGTCCGTTCCCAATTCGTACGTTACAGTCAACGTCTTCGACTCTGTTGTTGTTATCGGTACGAACATCTGTCCATTCACCAGGGCCGCCATGTTGAAAATCTTGTTCCCTACATATATTGTTGCTGAGTCGTTAAGATGGATATCTTCAGTGAGACAGTGAGACCACATTGTGTAATAACCCGCAGTGCTGTAGGCATGAGATGTACACTGGATGCTATTAAAATCAGCCTCACAATACGACCGTCCAGTTTCGTCACCGTAGTCCATTAGGCATGTTATATTGATACCCGCGTCAAATACTGGACATAGACTTGCTTCTATATCCACTCCTTTTGCTGTTGCATTAAGATCAAGGGTCGTAGGTGAAACTGATGATGCTGTCCAGACTAAAATGAGAAATTTAAACATCATGTTATTTAACGAGATGATTTTATCAACTAAATCACAGCATATTTTTGAAATATACTTTCGATTTAGAAGGGGTTTTGTTCATTGTACCTAGTAAATGGGATCCTATATCATACAAGTAAAAGCTTCGGACAGAATAACTGGCCTGTTATCCAGTGAATTGGCTCGGTGCTATATATACTGGTACTGGAGCGTTATTTATTGGTTTCACTAGTTAGAAACCACCGTGACATCAAAAATATTGAATAGTGCAACAAAATGGCTGTCTCCGCTGGATTAGGTCCTCCAAATATGAAAATTTAAATCTGTCAAAATGTGAGTTTTCTAAATAAAAAAGAAACCATATGCATTTTCCCAGGAATTAAATCTTATCTTACAGCGTTATATAAGAATAAATATAAGATATGGAAGAAAAAATACATGTCCTTTCCATCATCAAAATAATACACCACATTATTGTTGTTTTTTTTCTTCTGTTTATCACCTTAATGGGAGATATCTAACACTTTACTAGTAACTAACTATCTTTACTGTATCTAACTCTCCACTGTATCTAACACTCTCCTAGTAACTAACTGTCTACTGTATCTAACTCTCCACTGTATCTAATTCTCTACTAGTAACTAACTATCTACTGTATCTAACTCTCCACTGTATCTATTTCTCTACTAGTAACTAACTATCTACTGTATCTAACTCTCCACTGTATCTAATTCTCTACTAGTAACTAACTGTCTACTGTATCTAACTCTCCACTGTATATATTTATCTGCTAGTAACTAACTATCTATACTGTATCTAACTCTCCACTGTATCTATTTCTCTACTAGTAACTAACTATCTACTGTATCTAACTCTCCACTGTATCTAATTCTCTACTAGTAACTAACTGTCTACTGTATCTAACTCTCCACTGTATCTATTTTTCTACTAGTAACTAACTATCTACTGTATCTAACTCTCCACTGTATCTAATTCTCTACTAGTAACTAACTGTCTACTGTATCTAACTCTCCACTGTATATATTTATCTGCTAGTAACTAACTATCTATACTGTATCTAACTCTCCACTGTATCTATTTCTCTACTAGTAACTAACTATCTACTGTATCTATTTCTCTACTAGTAACTAACTATCTACTGTATCTAACTCTCCACTGTATCTAATTCTCTACTAGTAACTAACTGTCTACTGTATCTAACTCTCCACTGTATCTAATTCTCTACTAGTAACTAACTATCTATACTGTATCTAACTCTCCACTGTATCTATTTCTCTACTAGTAACTAACTATCTACTGTATCTAAATCCCTACTAGTAACTAACTATCTACTGTATCTAACTCTCCACTGTATCTATTTCTCTACTAGTAACTAACTATCTATACTGTATCTAACTCTCCACTGTATCTATTTCTCTACTAGTAACTAACTGTCTACTGTATCTTACTCTCCACTGTATATATTTCTCTACTAGTAACTAGCTATCTACTGTATCTAACTCTCTACTGTATCTAACTCCCTACTAGTAGCTACATGTAACTATCTACTGTATCTAACTCTATAAAGTATCTAACTATTTAATGTATCTAATTCTCTACTGTATATAACACTTTACTAGTATCTAACTATCTATGTATCTGACTATCTAGTGTATCTAACGCTTTACTAGTACTAACTTTCTACTCATATCTAATTTTACTGTTTCTAAATCCCTACTGTATCAAACTCTCAATCTCTTTTTCTTCTTCTTCGAACTTTTTTTCTCGATAGCCGCTTGTAATAACAAGGGTCTTCATGTTTGTTACCTATTGTCACCCAACAATCGTGGCGTAAGATGCCGGATGTCAAACAGGGCAGGGTGGACATACCGTAAGATGTCGGGTGTCAAACAGGACAGAGAGGACATAATGTAGCTGTCGGGTGTCAAAGGGACAGGGAGGACAGACCCAATATCCCATTGATTATACGTTTCAAGCGTGCAAACATAATCAGCGTGAGAACACAATAAACATATAATACATTATGTGTCGGTGTCTTTTGATGACTATGGAATAGCGACCAACACCAATAGGCCAGACCGCCATTCATTTCCTGACCGCAGTTGGGTTAAAAATACACTAGATCGATCGGCGTTGAGGAAGACTGATTAGCTGATCAGTACATTAATTTGTTCGTTAGAAATATAGTTTTATGGAAATATATATAATCCACCTGAGTATGTATGCAAATAGTTACAGCATCGTTTTTCAATTTTATACGGCACATTGATCAATGCAACCGCACAATTATAGTTAAATACCATACCACCATACGCACCGGTAATTGTCTCATGTATTGAGGGAATGTTCACATTGTCTTTCTTTCCAACTTGTTTTTGTTCAAATCATGTCACATATGAATATGTAAATATTGTCATATGTGATAAAGCGTTTAAAACACATTTCATTGACCTCACGGCATGACAATAAAGATAATATCTAGACAAATCTAGTCGCATTGCTATCTAGAACTCTATAGTTTAAAGTCCTTTACATCCATACCATTCACGGACCTTAATGATACACGCCTCATATTGATTGGCCAATATGTCGTCAGCCAATAAAAAACAGGTTCACATAACAAACAGGTACACATAACAAACAGGTACACATAACAAACAGGTACACATAACAAACAGGTACACATAACAAACGGGTTCACATAACAAACGGGTACACATAACAAACAGGTACACATAACAAACAGATTCACATAACAAACCGATTCACATAACAAACAGGTTCACATAACAAACGGGTTCACATAACAAACGGGTTCACATAACAAACAGGTTCATATAACAAACCGGTTCACATAAAAACAAGTTCACATAAATTGATAGAAAATATAGTGGCATTTTTCTGCCATCGAGTAGCCGATCACAACTTAATGATGTCGACATAATCCAGACATTGTGTTGACATAATATGAGAAGATGTCGTCATAAACAGATGAGATGTCGACATAAATAACTGACAAGTCGTTGTCGCATCCGAGAACAAACATGATTATTAGTTTCCGAACTTCTACATAATTATCTTCGATTTATTATGACGGGACGTACAACTGGTAAATCGACATATTCTTCTGTATACCGGTATATCAACATCTCATATGTCTGTCAGCATAATGTATGGCCGATTGAAGTCTCCTGTTGTGTGTCAGTATAATGTGACCGGGTGAAGTGTCTAGTTGGGTGTCAGTATAATGTGACCGGGTGAAGTGTCTAGTTGGGTGTCAGTATAATGTGACCGGGTGGAGTGTCATGTTGTGTGTCAGTATAATGTGACCGGCTGAGGTGTCCTGCTGGGCTTCAGTATAAAGTGACCGGTCGGGGTATCCAGCTGGTTGTCGGTATAATGTGAAACCCGACGGAGTGTCCTGCTGGGTGTCAGTATAATGTAACCGGGTAGGTTGTCCTGCTGGGTGTCAGTATAATGTAACCGGGGGTGGAGTGTCCTGCTGGGTGTCAGTATAATGTAACCGGGTGGAGTGTCACGCTGGGTGTCAGTATAATGTGCCCGAATGGGGTGTCCTGCTGGGTGTGAGTATAATGTGACCGGGCGGAGTGTCCTGCTGGGTGTTAGTATAACGTGACCGGGTGGAGTGTCCTGCTGGATGTCAGTATAATGTAACCGGGTAGGTTGTCCTGCTGGGTGTCCGTATAACGTGACCGGGTGGAGTGTCATGCTGGGTGTCAGTATAATGTGCCCGAATGGAGTGTCCTGCTGAGTGTCAGTATAATGTGACCGGGTGGAGTGTCCTGTTGTGTGTCAGTATAACGTGACCGGGTGGAGTGTCCTGCTGGGTGTCAGTATTATGTAAATGGGTGGGTTGTCCTGCTAGTCCTACATACATCAACAGTGGAAGAAGTGTCCATAAACGACGTTAGCTGTTGCTAGAAAGTTTAACAATTTTGCTTAATTATGTCTAGAAATATATTCCACCACATCCCTACAACTGGCTATCGTTCCATAATAAAGTTTATGCAAATAAAAAGGAATGTGGTATGTACATCCCAGCAATGTCGCTGCCACACTTCTTAACATGTGACGTTACTTGAATATGACCTCTATCTACATATATTTAACCCTAACCCTAACGCGCTATATAGACTATATCCGTATTCTATTGCGTTCATGCAACTGTAAACGCAATGAAAACACCGTTCAATCCTTCTGTAGTTGCCGGAAAGAGTAAGAAGCTCAGGTTATTGGCAATCAATAGTTGAGTGAGACACTACCATTGTATGCTGCTCCCATTTCAATACGTACGATATTTGTCATCTCACATTTCTAACTACATGTACCTTTCTTGTTTTTGTGATTGTCATTATCTTATATTTACATCTCTCCCTTCTTCAGCTTTAAGTAAACTTTGACTGCAAATCAATTAGCAGATATACGCAGTGAAAAAAAAGCTCAGCAGATGAATAAGCGCGGGAATCGGTAACATCATTATGACGTCGTCTAGTTTTGACGTAACTGGAACGTCAACTAGACGGCGCCATTTTGAAAGGACTGATCAACGCAATTATAGCGTTTTCTCCTGTTACCCAATGATCTCTGCACAAAAAACTGACTTCAAGTGAGTATTTTGTCAAAAACAAAACTGAATATAGCGGAAATGGGTTCATATTATCTTCTCCACGAGGTAAGCTAACGAAAAATGGCTGAAGCGTTCAGTTCCTAGAGAACACTTGCCCACGTCACACGCTGTGCTTGACAACCATAGTTAATCTGAGACGGAAATTGTGAATTGTGAATATATCAATTAATTGAAAACGTAAAAGTTATTAAACAAAAATGCTTAGTTGTTTCTTTTGATTGTGTTAACAAAACTGGTGTCTTTACGTACATGTAGATTCATTGGAACTATATTGTCTTAGCAACCACGGCTGCCGTAGTTATACCAACGTCGCAACACACCCTGAATTTTATTTTCTTCGAACTGTACTTAAACGATTTATTTGATGTAAATATAAGAATTGCACCTAATTTTGATTGCGTATACGGTAGTATGTTCGCAGTTGGCAACATACATATCCTTTGGAGCGCTAACGCACTAACCATAGGAAATATTCGTTGCCAACTGCGGAAATACTACCGTATACGAAGTCAAAATGAGGTACAATCTGTAAATGATCTATTTCCAGGATATAACTATAAGCAAAAGTATCGAACTAAAAAATACTTCAATATCGACATCTGCGTCTCGTCATTAAAACTTACAAATGTACAAGTAAACAATGAGTCGTATGACTAACAAAATGTAGTCGTCAATGTCCTCCGCCTATGCAAATATTGTATTACGTGAAATTAAAGTGAGCAACATGCATAAAAACATGAAACACATACATAGAATTTAGAATCATTACATGTATTTGTGTTCAGTCATCAAGTTTCTGTAAAAGTGATCAACATAATTACTAACAAGTCTACGAAATGAGTTTCATTAAAATCATATCATTCCATCAGCCAATCAGATCAGAGCAGCCTCATTAAATATGCGCGGAATGTGCCGATAATCGAACTTGAGCAAAAGGATTTTATGTAATAAGTCTACCTATTGGATTGATGAATGGAGAAGAATATCAATTTGTTTTATGTCCCATAAAGCATAAGGCACAGAGGAAAATATAACCGATATTCTATATGATTCTGCACATTAATCGCCTCATATGCCATCCATAGAATTAATACCTGCATTGGTATCAAGTGAAGCATATAACAAAAATACATTTCACAAGCAGTTGCTTTTGTATCGAGTGTAAACAACCATAGTATGTACAAAGTCCGAGGGAGTCTACAGGGACTTCCGGATTGAACAGTATCCCCTGTATTTTTAATCACACATCACTTCCGAATCTGTGTGAGACTTGCCGCCGATATAAAGAAAACTGCCGGGGCAGAAAATTGATTTACTAATACAACAAAGTGTCTCTGTACTACGGCGGAACAGAGGTGACATGGAAAATATTTATTTTTTTTTATGTAAGGCTAAAAACGTTTTTTATATAGACTGGAAAATATTTTTTCCTTTACGTGCTCACGTAAAAATGTCAACGTGCTCACGTAAAAATATATATATATTTCATGTCACCTCTGTTCCGCCGCACAGTACTGTACAATCAGTACGTTTATTAACACATTGCTGTATAGGTATTGTAAAGTCTGTATGTTTATTAACACATTGCTGTATCAGTATTGTAAAGTCTGTATGTTTATTAACACATTGCTGTATCAGTATTGTACAGCCTGTATGTTTATTAACACATTGCTGTATCGGTATTGTACAGCCTGTATGTTTATTAACACATTCCTGTATCGGTATTGTACAGTCTATGTTTATTAACACATTGCTGTATAGGTATTGTAAAGTCTGTATGTTTATTAACACATTGCTGTATCAGTATTGTAAAGACTGTATGTTTATTAACACATTGCTGTATCAGTATTGTACAGTCTGTATGTTTATTAACACATTGCTGTATCAGTATTGTACGGCCTGTATGTTTATTAACATATTGCTGTATCGGTATTGTACAGTCTGTATGTTTATTAACACATTGCTGTATCAGTATTGTACAGTCTGTATGTTTATTAACACATTGCTGTATCGGTATTGTACAGTCTGTACGTTTATTAACACATTGCTGTATCGGTATTGTACAGCCTGTATGTTTATTAACACATTACTGTATCAGTATTGTACAGTCTGTATGTTTATTAACACATTGCTGTATCGGTATTGTACAGTCTGTATGTTTATTAACACATTGCTGTATCAGTATTTTACAGCCTGTATGTTTATTAACATATTACTGTATCAGTATTGTACAGTCTGTATGTTTATTAACACATTGCTGTATCAGTATTTTACAGCCTGTATGTTTATTAACATATTACTGTATCAGTATTGTACAGTCTGTATGTTTATTAACATATTACTGTATCAGTATTGTACAGCCTGTACGTTTACTAACACATTCCTGTATCGGTATTGTACAGCCTGTATGTTTATTAACATATTACTGTATCAGTATTGTACAGCCTGTACGTTTACTAACACATTCCTGTATCGGTATTGTACAGCCTGTATGTTTATTAACATATTGCTGTATGAGTATTGTACAGTCTATGTTTATTAACACATTGCTGTATCGGTATTGTACAGTCTGTATGTTTATTAACACATTCCTGTATCGGTATTGTACAGTCTATGTTTATTAACACATTGCTGTATCGGTATTGTACAGTCTGTATGTTTATTAACACATTGCTGTATCAGTATTTTACAGCCTGTATGTTTATTAACATATTACTGTATCAGTATTGTACAGTCTGTATGTTTATTAACACATTGCTGTATCAGTATTTTACAGCCTGTATGTTTATTAACATATTACTGTATCAGTATTGTACAGTCTGTATGTTTATTAACATATTACTGTATCAGTATTGTACAGCCTGTACGTTTACTAACACATTGCTGTATCGGTATTGTACAGCCTGTATGTTTATTAACATATTACTGTATCAGTATTGTACAGCCTGTATGTTTATTAACACATTGCTGTATCGGTATTTTACAGTCTGTATGTTTATTAACACATTGCTGTATCAGTATTGTACAGTGTGTATGTTATTAACACATTGCTGTATCGGTATTTTACAGCCTGTATATTTATTAACATATTACTGTATCAGTATTGTACAGCCTGTATGTTTATTAACACATTGCTGTATCGGTATTGTACAGTCTGTATGTTTATTAACACATTACTGTATCAGTATTGTACAGCCTGTACGTTTACTAACACATTACTGTATCAGTATTGTACAGCCTGTATGTTTATTAACACATTGCTGTATCGGTATTGTACAGTCTATGTTTATTAACACATTGCTGTATCGGTATTGTACAGTCTATGTTTATTAACACATTGCTGTATCGGTATTGTACAGTCAGTATGTTTATTAACACATTGCTGTATCGGTATTGTACAGCCTGTATGTTTATTAACACATAACTGTATCAGTATTGTACAGCCTGTACGTTTACTAACACATTACTGTATCAGTATTGTACAGCCTGTACGTTTACTAACACATTGCTTGATAAGTATTGTACAGCCTGTATGTTTATTAACACATTGCTGTATCAGTATTGTACAGTCTATGTTTATTAACATATCGCTGTATCGGTATTGTACAGTCTATGTTTATTAACACATTGCTGTATCGGTATTGTACAGTCTATGTTTATTAACATATTACTGTATCGGTATTGTACAGTCTGTATGTTTATTAACATATTGCTGTATCGGTATTGTACAGTCTATGTTTATTAACACATTGCTGTATCGGTATTGTACAGTCTGTATGTTTATTAACACATTACTGTATCAGTATTGTACAGCCTGTATGTTTATTAACATATTACTGTATCAGTATTGTACAGCCTGTATGTTTACTAACACATTGCTTGATAAGTATTGTACAGCCTGTATGTTTATTAACATATTGCTGTATCGGTATTGTACAGTCTATGTTTATTAACATATCGCTGTATCGGTATTGTACAGTCTATGTTTATTAACACATTGCTGTATCGGTATTGTACAGTCTGTATGTTTATTAACACATTACTGTATCAGTATTGTACAGCCTGTATGTTTATTAACATATTACTGTATCAGTATTGTACAGCCTGTATGTTTATTAACATATTACTGTATCAGTATTGTACAGTCTATGTTTATTAACACATTGCTGTATCGGTATTGTACAGTCTATGTTTATTAACACATTGCTGTATCAGTATTGTACAGCCTGTATGTTTATTAACATATTACTGTATCAGTATTGTACAGTCTATGTTTATTAACACATTGCTGTATCAGTATTGTACAGTCTATGTTTATTAACACATTGCTGTATCGGTATTGTACAGTCTATGTTTATTAACACATTGCTGTATCAGTATTGTACAGCCTGTATGTTTATTAACATATTGCTGTATCAGTATTGTACAGTCTGTATGTTTATTAACACATTACTGTATCGGTATTGTACAGTCTGTATGTTTATTAACACATTACTGTATCGGTATTGTACAGTCTGTATGTTTATTAACACATTACTGTATCGGTATTGTACAGTCTGTATGTTTATTAACACATTGCTGTATCGGTATTGTACAGTCTGTATGTTTATTAACACATTGCTGTATCGGTATTGTACAGTCTGTATGTTTATTAACACATTACTGTATCAGTATTGTACAGTCTGTATGTTTATTAACACATTACTGTATCAGTATTGTACAGTCTGTATGTTTATTAACACATTGCTGTATCGGTATTGTACAGTCTGTATGTTTATTAACACATTACTGTATCAGTATTGTACAGTCTGTATGTTTATTAACACATTACTGTATCGGTATTGTACAGTCTGTATGTTTATTAACACATTGCTGTATCAGTATTGTACAGTCTGTATGTTTATTAACACATTGCTGTATCGGTATTGTACAGTCTATGTTTATTAACACATTACTGTATCAGTATTGTACAGTCTGTATGTTTATTAACATATTGCTGTATCAGTATTGTACAGTCTGTATGTTTATTAACACATTACTGTATCGGTATTGTACAGTCTGTATGTTTATTAACACATTACTGTATCGGTATTGTACAGTCTGTATGTTTATTAACACATTGCTGTATCAGTATTGTACAGTCTGTATGTTTATTAACATATTGCTGTATCGGTATTGTACAGTCTGTATGTTTATTAACACATTGCTGTATCGGTATTGTACAGTCTGTATGTTTATTAACACATTACTGTATCAGTATTGTACAGTCTGTATGTTTATTAACACATTACTGTATCAGTATTGTACAGTCTGTATGTTTATTAACATATTGCTGTATCAGTATTGTACAGTCTGTATGTTTATTAACACATTACTGTATCAGTATTGTACAGTCTGTATGTTTATTAACACATTACTGTATCAGTATTGTAAAGACTGTATGTTTATTAACACATTGCTGTATCGGTATTGTACAGTCTGTATGTTTATTAACACATTGCTGTATCGGTATTGTACAGTCTATGTTTATTAACACATTACTGTATCAGTATTGTACAGTCTGTATGTTTATTAACACATTACTGTATCAGTATTGTACAGTCTGTATGTTTATTAACATATTACTGTATCAGTATTGTACAGTCTGTATGTTTATTAACATATTGCTGTATCGGTATTGTACAGTCTATGTTTATTAACACATTGCTGTATCGGTATTGTACAGTCTGTATGTTTATTAACACATTGCTGTATCAGTATTGTACAGTCTGTATGTTTATTAACACATTGCTGTATCAGTATTGTACAGCCTGTATGTTTATTAACACATTACTGTATCAGTATTGTACAGTCTGTATGTTTATTAACACATTACTGTATCAGTATTGTACAGTCTGTATGTTTATTAACACATTACTGTATCAGTATTGTACAGTCTGTATGTTTATTAACACATTACTGTATCAGTATTGTACAGTCTGTATGTTTATTAACACATTGCTGTATCATTCAAACATGATCGTCTAAGATTCTCTTTCGGTTTAGATCATTTGTTGAAATATATTCTGGATTCGTAGCGTCATATTACAGACACTGTTCACATTGAAAGGATTCACTCCGAACTCCGCGAATTCGACTCCCGTTACATGACCTAGGACGTGATGAAGAAGCTTCCATTTTGTAATTAGGAACTATTTTTCCGAACAACATGCTGTTTTTAGTTATATATAAATCTTAATGTTTGAAATGTTTCCCTTTTTCTAAATCCATTTTTACGATTCCAAAACAACACCAACATTTTATTCATGGACGAATGATTTGGTGTATGGTTTCCTGGTATATTCCTACACCTATCTCATCCGAGATTGAGTGAAGCTTCAGATTGATCCTATTCTTTACAAGTTTTACAAGTTTTTATTTCATCCAAATGCAAAACAAGCATATAGGGAACAGTACAAACATTTTCATAATTATCATGACATAGACAAGCATAAGATGGCGGAGGACCATATTACCATCAATACTACTGTAATGAGATGTACAAGACATGTTGTAACTACATTGTGTTATCAATATACACTGTAAACTCACCAGTTTCAACTTATTGAATTAATATGACAAAACCGTGACGTCATACATAGTAACGACACGTCATAACGGATGACGTCATACTATATAAAAAGCTACAGAAGCAACAGTGACACTGATGAAAAATGATGAATCAATAATAGCAACAAACTAAGATCAATTTAATTACTTGCAAGCAGGGCTTTTCTTTTCGCTGTAGCACGAAACAAATACTTACCCAACATATTCAAAATTTTAACACTTTTACTCGATAATAATTCAATATACTTATACACACTTGGTCGACAATAAAAATACTTTTTGATGTATGTCGCCCTTAATTCGGAATATGCCGGACAGAGAAGTACAAAATGCACTTCATCCTCTACGTCATTTTTATCACAGACAGTACAAATCCTCTGATTTCTAGGGATGTTATTATAACGCCCAGACTCGATATTGAGTCTGTGACACTGCATACGAAATTGGCTTAATAACTTCTTAAATATATGATTGATAGGTTTAATTAGATAGAACTGAGTACAGAAGGAATCCACAATATGTTTATACAAATAACATTTGGGGGATACATCAAAAGCATTATACAATTCTTGAACAAAAACATCATGAATACGTTGGTTGTATATTTGCAAAAAATGATTTTCATTTAAAACACATTGATTTTTCCAAACATATCCAAATCCTAAACTACAAAGATCATACTTAATATGATAGACCCAATTAGTTTTACAATTAGGTTTTCTGCAATTCAATTCGACTAGAGCATCATAGCATGATTTCAAAATACAATTTTTTGATTTCAATATTTTTAACCAATATTTCATAACAGATGTTTTACGTTGCACATACAATGAATATCTACCGGTTTCAAAAAATACCATAGAGGTATTGACTGTTTTTCTAACGTTAAGTAAATCCTTAAGAAAAAGGAGGTGAATTTTTTCTACTTGTGGCGAAACATCTTGCCCCCAAACTTCACACCCATAATTCAAAATACATGTAACATATGTATCAAATAAGGAGAGTTTTGTTTCCGTGTTAAGGTTAAAGTGTTTCATTTTTCTTTTTAATTGAAAATATGCTTTCCTGCCTTGAGAAGCTAAAGTATCTTGCGCTACAGAAAATCTGCCGTTAAAATTAAAAACCAAACCCAGGTAACAAAACTTATCCACAATTTCTATAGGTTTACTATTGAACGTCCAGCTTTCACCAGGTAATATTCTTTTCTTTTTTCTAAAAATAACAATTTTTGTTTTGTCTGTGTTAACTTTTAAATTCCACTTAGTAGTGTAAGTCTGTAAACAGTAAAGCATACGTTGGAGGTCAGTAACGTCCTCGGAGAACAAAACTGTATCATCTGCATACATTAACATAAACAGGTTAATCAACTGTAAGGAGTAACTTTGACAATCAGACTTTATAAATTCACTTTCCATATCATTTACAAATAAAGAATATAGCATGGGAGACAAAGATTCCCCTTGTAATAAACCGACATGCAAATCGAACATGGCGGATAATTTACCATTAAGTTTCACGCACGAACGTACATTATCATAAATTGATGAAATAACATTAAGTAATCGCCCTCTTATACCACTTTTCCAAAGTTTATGCCATAAATATCGATGATTAATACTATCAAAAGCCTTACTGTAATCAATAAAAACACAATATAGTCGTTTGTTCTGTTCTATAGAATTAATAATTAAGCTTTGTAATGCAAAAATTGCATCTCTAGTACCAAACCCAGGCTTGAAACCAAACTGTGCATCGGTAACAATATCTTCACGAGCGCTCCACTTCAACAAGCGCTTATTTAACATAGACGTAAAAAGTTTAGCTAAATGACTAATTAATGTTATGCCTCTGTAATTGTTAACATTATCAATATCCCCCTTTTTGTGCAGGGGAATTATAACACCTTGAGCCCATGACTCTGGAAAATAACCAATTTGTAGCATGGTATTGAATAACTTTAATAAAACTGGTAGGAACATATTTTTATATTCAATAAAATATTCATTAAGTACCATATCAATACCAGCAGCTTTGCCCCTGGGCAGATCCTTAATTACTTCCAATATTTCATCATTACTAAAATCTACATCTAACTCGGGATATACGCACTCAGTATCATTACTACTTGTAATAACACTATTGTCTGTTTCACCCGCTAGATCTTTGAAATAGTTGAAAAAATCTGTTAATGATACAATGCCAGTCTTAGAGGTCTTATGATTTGAAAAATGACGATAAAACTCCCTAGGGTTATTACGTTTCAATAAATCCAGCATATTGCCTTCCATACTATTATATTTACGTTTCATCTTTCTCTCATAGACTTTATATTGTTTTTTGGCATGGGAGAGAGTAGTTCGGTTAGCTGAGGACCGCTCACTATTAAACTCAGATAAAGCCCTTTTATATCTTTTATACAAATTTCTACAACTGTTGTCAAACCATGGCTTATCCGTTTCCATTTTAACCGAAGTACCAATATGACAGGAACATGAACAATCAATAACTTTACTGTTGGAGATACAAAATTTATCAAACAATTTGCGTGTACATGAAACAAAATCATTGAGACATATATCGACACTTTCTTTCGAGCAATCAAGTGATTCAACACAGCTATGTATTAAAAGTCTGGCGTTAAATATATCACTCGTAACGCTGCTACTGGCCTCATTTGACCATCTTACATTTGTTATAGTGGTATACGTATCATTACCTTGGCAACAGTTACATTGAAAGGTAGCTGATAAACAATCTAAAACAAGAAATATTGGTGCATGATCGGAGTATTCCGTAAAGCCACCTACTTCAAAACTTTTAATAGACGACATTGAACCATTATCCGTCAATGCGTAATCTATAACAGAACAGCCATTCGAATTAACAAATGTTAATTTACCATCCAGATCGCCAGAGGTACGACCATTTATAATTTGAACACCCGTTGTTTTACAAAGATGTAGTAAATAACGACCAAAGGTATTAACTTGTTGGTCCTCTGATGTACGTGTAACTGTACATGGATCCTGAGGGTAACTAATGAACCCCTCAAGCTGACGATGAACGCTATCATGCAGTAAGTCGATAGGTATAAAGTCCGGATCTATGCCGGTCCTACTGTTAAGATCGCCCATTACAAAAACCTTCCCTAATGAACTATAAGAGGCAATGCTGTTCTCAAGTACCGAGAATATATCCTCTTCGTACGAACGATAAAATACAGAACCCTCGGGAGGTAGATATACAAGCGCTAGATAAACACTTTTCTGGTCAGGAAATAGTTTACCATCAATTTTTACCCATACAATGCTGTCTAAAAGTACAGACTCAAGAGAAATGTAATTGTGTAACCATGGTTTGTATAAACATACTAATCCACCACCTTTACATTTTGATCTAACAACAGGTTTAAAGCCTTTAAAACCTTTTACATTTAACTCATCCTTATCATCTAGCCAACATTCTGTTAGGCAAACAATGTCTGCTTCACTGAAGGTGGTACAAAAATCAGTGTTTTCGACTTTATTTATTAACCCTCTCTGAACGTTCCAACAACAAAGCCGTATAGAAGTATTGGCCTCCGCCAACCGCTAATCGGCTGATTTGACGTGAGTCTCATCTGATGTCTGTTCAGAAATAGGCACACCCGTTGTCTGACATCTCGTAGTACCCGTTTGGTTACGTCCGTCCTTGCCTGACTTAACACTATTGTCTTGACGACCCGTGCTTGCTGGGGAACCTGCAGGGGAAAGCGGCGTTGAAGATTGTCGACGTCGCTTTGCATCACGCCTATCACTGTAGTGTGTGCGAGTACTCATAGGTTGGTCAGCAGTAGAAAACCCCTGGGTGGTCTCTACAGACTCTTCACCAGTGTATAATACTCCATCAACGTACATTTTGTCCCTCACAAACTTAACCTTGTGATTGAGTCTACGAAGACGCTTGGCAACGGGATATAGTTTCTTACGAATCTCTTCCACGGCGGACGGAAACTGTTCGTTCACGCCATATCGTGTGCCTCTAAGAAGGTAGGAACGTGAAAGAACTAAACTATGCTGGCTCTGATAAAGAAATCTGGCCACGATAGGTCGGGGCCTGTCCTGTTTCCGTTTCCCGAATCGGTGCACATTACCAAACTCAACGTCTTGGATGTCTAATTCGTTGTATAGGAACGACCTAACTAATGCCTCGGTGTCCTCTCTGACGTTCTCACTTAATCCATTAAAAACGAGGTTGGCCTTCATGGACCGGCACTGAAGGTCAGTTACTATCGACCTCAGTTCATGTCGTTCTTCATATGCCTTTTCTAATTCTACTGACAAAGCGACTGAATCCGATCTATTGGCTTGGCTTTTTAACACACTGATATCAGATTCATGCCTATCTGTCTGAGCCTTCACCGAATCAAACATTTGACCAATCGCTTCAGCGCTGTGCTCCAGATCACGCGTTTGGCAACTCAATGCCCCAAATTTGTCCTCGATATCACGCACGCGCGACGATAAAAGAGTGAGATCATGTTGAACTTTATCTATTTTATTGACTTGTTCCTCAATGTGTTTGAGTCTGTTTTCTATACGTGTCATAAAGTGAACCATGTCTGAATTACTCACTTCCGAAGTCCCTGTGCCCATGGCGTCGTCATATAGCACTGCACGCGACGCCCCTAGTACAGATGACGTAGTTGGTTCCGACCCTGCACTCATAGTGCTGATCAACTGGTGTGCGGGTACAGGAATAAAGCCATACACATTGATTATATAAGCACAATGGAGAAGAATGCACGTGTCTTACACTTCTCTCTCCTATAGAGCCTCACGCCTCGAGTCCGTCACGGTTGATTAGGCATACAGGTGAGCGCAACCGGTGAACAGGTGATCATCAAATACATATACAATGGACAGTCAATTGTTTGAAATAAAATGACGCTTAAATGCTCAGTACTCCAATATATCACCTTCGAACGTGACCGAAATCGAAGTATCAATCATAGTTCAAAAGTTGAGCCAGAAATTAAAGAAACCACACTGGCCAAAACCATATTATATCACAAAAACTTACGGAGTCCCGACACACGTCTAAACACACCTGCCGCCATATTGTTACCTATTCTTACGATCAGTACCACACACACCGGTGTTTACTTAATGAAGCAATCAGCTTATTTATTTTCAAAGAGAACGTTAATAGTACATGTATAAGCTTCCTCGACATGATAGATTTTTTGTAAACTGCATTTGTATGTGAATATACACCGCCTTACCACAATTATAAGTATTTTGGTGATTCTGATCAATTAAACATTTTGGTTTTCATGCATCGTCTGAATATTATTAGAAATACAATATATAATGAACATATTACCGTAATAATAAAATAATTACATTAACACTAGATTATCGCCGACCACTAAGTGTATGCGGAAATACTACTGGTGAACTATTTCCTTACCCATTCAGATTGCATAACTCTAATCTAATTGTGTGGTAGTCAAAATATTACTACACTCTCTTCAATTAACGATCCTATTAAAACGAGAAACCACAACGAAATTGAATATATTTCTATTGGAACATTCGCATGACACAAAAATCAATATCTGACATAGCATTGCCATTTACGATACAAAAGAAATATGTTTTCAAACCCAAGTCATTATGCAACCTCATTCTCAGCACACGATTGCAACGTATTTTATTGTCATTTCTCCCTCTCCCTGTCAGATATGTGAGCATATATCATTTATCCCATAGTATGTGTTATAAAATTTCTATTAAGTTCAATTCACATTTACACAACAGGCCTAATGGACAGCACACACGTCAATAAGCTTTTTATTTTACACTATCAGCCGCACTTGTCATCAGATATCGATAAAATCACTGGAGCGTGGCGGATTGTTTTGTGTACCGTAACAGAGATAATTCCCTAATGTTTTACCCTATACCACTCCAGGGATTAATGCATTTTTCATGCGTGTATCTTATTAAGCTTACTCAGGTTAAAACACATTGCTTTCACACACATTGGGAAAAAAACAGCTTACAACGGTGCCATCTCAAAGAAAAACGATATACATGCTGTAAGTAAAAAAGTAAAAACCGACCAGCCAAACCGGATATGGAAGTCGACAGATAAAGTTTGAGTGAAAAAGCGAATTTAACAATAGATAGGTACTTCGCGAGTATATCGCACATCTTTTGTCTACAGAGCTTTAACTCCTGCTTTCTGTTTTGAACTAATTCATTGGTCACGTGTACCTGTCATATGACATTAGATATTGCATGGGCGTTAATGTATCCTCAAAGGTTATTCAGGATGACTTAATGCTGATTATGAGATTAAAATAATAATAATAATAAGTCTACAAGCGTAAATCTCATGATATTAATTAAATCATTGTTGAGGGGTACATCTTTATATTTTTCTTCGGGTCGAATGGCTTTCCATACCATTCGTCGATCTTTTCACAGATTCGCTAGCCAAGGCTTCTGATTATGTTACACTCCACGAACGTAATCAGAAGCCTTGGCTAGCGAAGATAAAATCTCCTAGAATGACGAAACAATGGCATCACTATTCTTTATTTTTCTCACACCTTTACATATGTAAGACAATTTATCCGCGATATTAAACAATGTTTTATACTTTGTAACTATGTACTTGTACAATGTAATTGTGATATATGACACTTAAATAAACAAATTGATTGATTGATTGATTGATTGATTGATTGATTGATTGATTGATTGATTGATTGATTGATTGTAAGATTAATGTAGGATAGGCATATTCCACCCGAGGGATCACAAAATGCGCTGAAACCCGAGCACATAATGAAAGAGTCTATTTCTCTACCAAATTTCTGGCAAAAGTGTGTCTCAGCCATCCATTATCTTCGCTTTTTAAATTTCTTTATTTGACGTTTTTACCAAAAATACTTATGATATTCTGAAAGATCATATCCAATTTTGTCAAACTGTAAGTTTGCCCACAAATTTCATTATTTTTTTGGTTCAGTAAAAAAAATGCCGTAACTTGACCGACTTTTGACGTGGCCGTGATCAAACTGTCAACATCCGAGAAAAATAAGTCCTATCAACAATACTTTGAGAAATCCACCAGGAAATGAGTTTTCCTATTTTACATATAATTTTATCTGCATCTCGACATATTTAATCATTTTACCGAACACACTGTACTTTGTATTGCCCAATCACATTTTTTTTTATAAAATACTACGTCACTGCATGACGTCACGACTGTCAAAAGTCCATCATACAGTGTATGTAGATATGTGGGATAGGGGAATTCTACCCTCGGGTGTAGAATTTGGGGTCAAACCGAGGCTTGCCAAGGTTCTGACCCCAAATTCTACGCCCGAGAGTAGAGTTTCCCTATCCCACATACCTAACAGATGATGGACTATTTTTCTCACACCGTTTTCGTGAAACGCATGGGGAAATCGATCCAACATGGAGAAACTATAAAGAAATTTTGTATATTTTCTCGGTGACCGACAATAAAACCAATTACATATTTGGAAAGATTAGTAAAAAGTATGGCTTTCCTGGAAAAATAAGCCTACTGTCAAAGTGTCAAGATAACAACAGGTATAAATTAATGTTTGTCAGAGGTGATCGGCTTTCCCGAAACTGCTGACTGTTGTTTGACATGACGTCATATTCCTCCATCATATTGAAGTAATGATTGTCTAAGTGTTTAACATTAAAATCCATCATATTGAAGTAATGGTTGTCTAGTTGTCTGACAATGACAACTCCATTATGTAGCCGTTTCGCCTTTTCGAACTCATCAATGATGTGTAATGCCAACGACGTTGAAATCTAGAAGGAAAGCTTGGAAAAATGAAAGAAAAAATGATGTTTAAATCAAATGAAATATGAATGATGAAATTAATATTTAGTTTTAATTTCATAGATTATAATCTCTGGTATTGTTTATACCGAGTGATATCGTCTTGGTCCTAAAGCAGACCCTTAGAGTAGTTTATATCTATAAAATATTTAAAATGTAATAATATTCAGGAAATGACATGTGTTAATTGTCAATGTTTAATCAGAAAATGCCCACCTGTCTTATCCAGGCGGTAAGTGACCCATACTTATATTGAGTTACAGGTTTTTTTTTTCATTCTATCGCATATTATAGAAAAACTAAAAATTCGAAGTTTTCTTTAAACTAAAAAAACCTTCAATCATGCAGATATATGCAGCTTTGTCGTGTCAGTAGCCGTATGTCTCCGGCGTAACTTGCCAGCACGATAAAAGGCAGACGGCGACTACCACGTCTACTAATCCATGTAGAAACAATCTTCATATACAAAATATGGCATAACTGTTCAAAGGAGGATGCCCTTTGGTCGACATATTATAATCGATTGCATGTATTTCTTTGGACAAATAGAAAGACTGGGGGCTGGTGCCCTCGAAATGGCAAAGGTGAATTATACCCAGTGTTAGTAAGATCACACTAACTATACCCTGCGTTAGTGAGATCACACTAATTATACCCCGTGTTAGTGGGATCCCACTGATTATACCCAGTGTTACTGAGATCACACTAATTATTCCCCGTGTTAGTGGGATCCCACTGATTATACCCAGTGTTAGTGAGATCACACTAATTATACCCCGTGTTAGTGAGATCACACTGATTATACCCAGTGTTAGTGAGATCACACTGATTATACCCCGTGGTAGTGAGATCACACTAATTATACCCCGTGTTAGTGAGATCACACTAATTATACCCCGTGTTAGTGAGATCACACTAATTATACCCTGTGTTAGTGAGATCACACTTATTATATCACGTTTTAGTGAGATCACACTAATTATACCCTGTGTTAGTGAGATCACACTAATTATACCCCGTGTTAGTGAGATCACACTAATTATACCCCGTGTTAGTGAGATCACACTAATTATATCACGTGTTAGTGAGATCACATTGATTATACCCCGTGTTAGTGAGATCACGCTAATTATATCACGTGGTAGTGAGATCACACTAATTATATCACGTGTTAGTGAGATCACACTAATTATATCCCGTGTTAGTGAGATCACACTGATTATACTCCGTGTTAGTGAGATCACGCGCATTATATCACGTGTTAGTGAGATCACACTGATTATACCCCGTGTTAGTGAGATCACGCTAATTATACCCCGTGTTAGTGAGATCACACTAATTATATCACGTGTTAGTGGGATCACACTTATTATATCACGTGATAGTGAGATCACACTAATTATACCCAGTGTTAGTGAGATCAAACTGATTATACCCCGTGTTAGTGAGATCACACTAATTATACCCCGTGTTAGTGAGATCACACTGATTATATCACGTGTTAGTGAGATCACACTGATTATACCCCGTGTTAGTGAGATCACGCTAATTATATCACGTGTTAGTGAGATCACACTAATTATATCACGTGTTAGTGAGATCACACTAATTATATCACGTGTTAGTGAGATCACACTGATTATACCCTGTGTTAGTGAGATCACGCTCATTATATCACGTGTTAGTGAGATCACACTAATTATATCACGTGTTAGTGAGATCATGCTAATTATATCACGTGTTAGTGAGATCACACTAATTATACCCCGTGTTAGTGAGATCACGCTAATTATATCACGTGGTAGTGAGATCATACTAATTATATCAAGTGGTAGTGAGATCACGCTAATTATATCACGTAGTACTGAGATCACACTAATTATATCACGTGTTAGTGATATCACACTAATTATACCCCGTGTTAGTAGATCACACTTATTATACCCCGTGGTAGTGAGATCACACTAATTATACTCAGTGTTAGTGAGATCACACTAATTATACCCCGTGTTAGTGAGATCACACTAATTATACCCCGTGTTAGTGAGATCACACTAATTATACCCCGTGTTAGTGGGATCACACTAATTATACCCCGTGTTAGTGAGATCACACTAATTATACCCCGTGTTAGTGAGATCACACTAATTATACCCCGTGTTAGTGAGATCACACTGATTATACCCAGTGTTAGTGAGATCACACTAATTATACCCCGTGTTAGTGAGATCACACTAATTATACCCAGTGTTAGTGAGATCACACTAATTATATCACGTGTTAGTGAGATCACACTAATTATACCACGTGTTAGTGAGATCACACTGATTATACCCCGTGTTAGTGAGATCACACTGATTATACCCCGTGTTAGTGAGATCACACTAATTTTACCCCGTGTTAGTGAGATCACACTAATTATACCCCGTGTTAGTGAGATCACACTAATTATACCCCGTGTTAGTGGGATCACACTTATTATACCCCGTGTTAGAGAGATCACACTAATTATACCCTGTGTTAGTGATATCACACTAATTATACCCCGTGTTAGTGAGATCACACTAATTATATCACGTGTTAGTGGGATCACACTAATTATACCCCGTGTTAGTGGGATCACACTAATTATACCCCGTGTTAGTGAGATCACACTAATTATATCACGTGTTAGTGGGATCACACTAATTATACCCCGTGTTAGTGGGATCACACTAATTATACCCCGTGTTAGTGAGATCACACTAATTATATCACGTGTTAGTGGGATCACACTAATTATACCCCGTGTTAGTGGGATCACACTAATTATACCCCGTGTTAGTGAGATCACACTAATTATACCCCGTGTTAGTGGGATCACACTAATTATACCCCGTGTTAGTGAGATCACACTAATTATACCCCGTGTTAGTGAGATCACACTAATTATACCCCGTGTTAGTGAGATCACACTAATTATACCCCGTGTTAGTGGATCACACTAATTATACCCCGTGTTAGTAGAGATCACACTAATTATACCCTGTGTTAGTGAGATCACACTAATTATACCCCGTGTTAGTCAGATCACACTAATTATATCACGTGTTAGTGGGATCACACTGATTATACCCCGTGTTAGTGAGATCACACTAATTATACCCCGTGTTAGTGAGATCACACTAATTATATCACGTGTTAGTGGGATCACACTAATTATACCCCGTGTTAGTGGGATCACACTAATTATACCCCGTGTTAGTGAGATCACACTAATTATACCCCGTGTTAGTGAGATCACACTTATTATACCCCGTGTTAGTGGGATCACACTAATTATACCCAGTGTTAGTGGGATCACACTAATTATACCCCGTGTTAGTGATATCACACTAATTATATCCCGTGTTAGTGAGATCACACTAATTATAACCCGTGTTAGTGAGATCACACTAATTATACCCCGTGTTAGTGAGATCACACTGATTATACCCGTGTTAGTGAGATCACACTAATTATACCCGTGTTAGTGAGATCACACTATTATACCCCGTGTTAGTGAGATCACACTAATTATACCCGTGTTAGTGAGATCACACTAATTATACCCCGTGTTAGTGAGATCACACTGATTATACCTCGTGTTAGTGAGATCACACTGATTATACCTCGTGTTAGTGAGATCACACTAATTATACCCCGTGTTAGTGAGATCACACTAATTATACCCCGTGTTAGTGAGATCACACTAATTATACCCGTGTTAGTGAGATCACACTAATTATACCCGTGTTAGTGAGATCACACTAATTATACCCTGTGTTAGTGAGATCACACTAATTATACCCGTGTTAGTGAGATCACACTAATTATAACCCGTGTTAGTGAGATCACACTAATTATACCCCGTGTTAGTGAGATCACACTGATTATACCCCGTGGTAGTGAGATCACACTAATTATACCCCGTGTTAGTGAGATCACACTAATTATACCCCGTGTTAGTGAGATCACACTAATTATACCCCGTGTTAGTGAGATCACACTAATTATACCCCGTGTTAGCGAGATCACACTAATTATACTCCGTGTTAGTGAGATCACACTAATTATATCCGGTGTTAGTGAGATCACACTAATTATACCCCGTGTTAGTGATATCACACTAATTATACCCCGTGTTATGGAGATCACACTAATTATATCACGTGTTAGTGAGATCACACTAATTATATCCCGTGTTAGTGAGATCACACTGATTATACCCCGTGTTAGTGAGATCACACTGGTTAGTATTAGTCCACATACAGAGGGTGATCTTCTGGTGTTTTTGATTGGTTGACATTTTGAAATTTGACATATAATACTTTTTTATGCGTACTTTTTGCCACGTGATCTTTTGTTGATGTTATCAAGAATCACTCTGACGTCATATCGCCGTGACAGGTCGTAACTTGATCTACCGTCAACAACTGAAACTAGATCTGTAACGGTAACGGAAACATTCTCTCTATCAGTTACATATTCATGATCAATGTAACGATTCGTCCGACAAGGATTCTATGGATGCTATTAATAGCTTGATGGCATCTGAGGTAAACAAACAAAAATGTCGTAGATAACGAAAGTCGATATTCCTTTTACAATAGTTTTGGAGAGAAAGCGACCGATTGAAACACTATCTGGCGCACAAAACACATTTCCGTTACTATCTAGAGGCTCTACAACGGCAACACATTCCTATAGTAACATTGATACATAAAACACGACTGTCTCACAGAAACGTCAAAGACTAAGGCTATTGAATAGAGACTAAGAGTATTGACTCTTTTGGCGGGAAGCAGATTGCACCACCCGTAAGGTGCATAAAGTATATTGTTTATAGATTACAGAACTGCAGAAATTCAAGTTTGAAATATATCTAACTACCACAGGTTTGTCATATAGTTGTTCCTGACTAAATACATTTAAAAATGATAAAATATCAATAACCTTATTTTTGAATATTAATTAGCGACTTTTACATATGATAATATCATATTGTACGTCTTATTTGCATATATCAATAAACAGATCCTACTCACATACACCGTGTCAGTGGGCTTACATACCCTGTGTTATGGTATAAGTACCAGTTATACTAGTATAGGATGAAATATGTCGCTATATTTGAAAATGCAAGCTTCCAAAGGTAAATTTCAGGTAAACACTGCGTCATGACAATATTTGTGTCCGTGTAGCGTAGTGTAGCGAGGTGTATATAAGATTAGCAACATGTATACATTTGTACATAAAATTGCGAAGCAAACGCAACGTGGTTTTCAGCATGTATAATTTACCATCTTTGATTAGAATTGAACGTGCCCGTGCTGTTTGGGCTTCTGTTCGAACTAATTATGACTGACTGACGTTCATTGTCATCGATTTCGAAGGCGGAGATTTCGAACTATGGCATATCAAGTTCAAAAATATATTAAACAGGTGTAGAATAGATATCAAAATAATGGTAAAAGTGCGATAATGACTCGGAATGCTATTTCGTGGTTTATGTTTTGCTGAAGGTCAAATTTTCCATTTATGTAATATATTCTCGTGAAGTAGAATATCATTAGGTCGAAACCACGTTCCCTGTCTTCAATCGCCATTAATAGCTAATTTTATTTGAGAGTGAAATAACTGAAATGGACCTGCATTTAAATTCTTATCGAGTTCATTCCAATCTGGCATAGTTTAATCTAAAAACATATAAAACTACTATAATTAGGTTATGAAGGATTCACCATTAACTATCGACTTGTTCTCCGGTATAGAAAGGGTGGTTTAGTGGGATAACCGTTGTCCAGCTCCTAGACACACATTCAGGCAATAATACTCGAACATCCTATTACCACATCAAACCGGTACTGACGTTAGGCTATCCTTTTATAGAAATGTTGTATATATATACATATATACATCGTATATTGTAAAATGGAAAGTGACAGATAAAACAGTTTAAACTAAATAAATATAGACAATGAATACATATCGAACTATTGTCAAAGAGAATGTTTCCATGCACCAACGTTTTTAAACAATACCATCTCACCCCTGTCCTATAATGATAGGTCCCTCTTAACCAAGTACAGTTAGAGTGTGGTGGGGTCGTTATATTTACCTAAGTACAGCTTGAGTGTGGTCGTTATATTAACCTTACCAAGTACAGCTCGAATGTGGTCGTTATATTTACCTAACAAAGTACAGCTCGAATGTGGTCGTTATATTTACCTAACAAAGTACAGCTCGAGTGTGGTCGTTATATTTACCTAACAAAGTACAGCTCGAGTGTGGTCGTTATATTTACCTAACAAAGTACAGCTCGAGTGTGGTCGTTATATTTACCTAACAAAGTACAGCTCGAGTGTGGTCGTTATATTTACCTAACAAAGCACAGCTCGAGTGTGGTCGTTATATTTACCTAACAAAGCACAGCTCGAGTGTGGTCGTTATATTTACCTAACAAAGTACAGCTTGAGTGTGGTCGTTATATTTACCTAACAAAGTACAGCTGGAGTGTGGTCGTTATATTTACCTAACAAAGTACAGCTGGAGTGTGGTCGTTATATTTACCTAACTAAGTACAGCTTGAGTGTGGTCGTTATATTTACCTAACTAAGTACAGCTCGAGTGTGGTCGTTATATTTACCTAACAAAGCACAGCTCGAGTGTGGTCGTTATATTTACCTAACAAAGTACAGCTCGAGTGTGGTCGTTATATTTACCTAACAAAGTACAGCTCGAGTGTGGTCGTTATATTTACCTAACAAAGCACAGCTCGAGTGTGGTCGTTATATTTACCTAACAAAGTACAGTTTGAGTGTGGTGGTTATATTTACCTAACAAATTACAGCTCGAGTGTGGTCGTTATATTTACCTTACAAAGTACAGCTCGAGTGTGGTCGTTATATTTACCTAACAAAGCACAGCTTGAGTGTAGTCGTTATATTTACCTAACAAAGTACAGCTCGAGTGTGGTCGTTATATTTACCTAACAAAGTACAGCTCGAGTGTAGTCGTTATATTTACCTAACAAAGTACAGCTTGAGTGTGGTACTTAAATCAACTTAACCAAGTACAGCTCGAGTGTGGTCGTTATATTTACCTAACAAAGTACAGCTTGAGTGTAGTCGTTATATTTACCTAACAAAGTACAGCTCGAGTGTGGTCGTTATATTTACCTAACAAAGTACAGCTTGAGTGTGGTACTTAAATCAACTTAACCAAGTACAGCTCGAGTGTGGTCGTTATATTTACCTAACAAAGTACAGCTTGAGTGTAGTCGTTATATTTACCTAACAAAGTACAGCTCGAGTGTGGTACTTAAATCAACTTAACCAAGTACAGCTCGAGTGTGGTCGTTATATTTACCTAACAAAGTACAGCTCGAGTGTGGTACTTAAATCAACTTAACCAAGTACAGCTTGGGTGTGGTCGTTATATTTACCTAACAAAGTACAGCTTGAGTGTGGTACTTAAATCAACTTAACCAAGTACAGCTCGAGTGTGGTCGTTATATTTACCTAACAAAGTACAGCTTGAGTGTGGTACTTAAATCAACTTAACCAAGTACAGCTCGAGTGTGGTCGTTATATTTACCTAACAAAGTACAGCTTGAGTGTGGTCGTTATATTTACCTAACAAAGTACAGATCGAGTGTGGTCGATATATCTATCTAACTAAGTACAGATCGAGTGTGGTCGATATATCTATCTAACTAAGTACAGATCGAGTGTGGTCGATATATCTACCTAACAAAGTACAGCTTGAGTGTGGTCGATATATCTACCTAACAAAGTACAGATCGAGTGTGGTCGATATATCTATCTAACTAAGTACAGATCGAGTGTGGTCGATATATCTATCTAACTAAGTACAGATCGAGTGTGGTCGATATATCTACCTAACAAAGTACAGCTTGAGTGTGGTCGTTATATTTACCTAACAAAGTACAGCTTGAGTGTGGTCGTTATATTTACCTAACAAAGTACAGATCGAGTGTGGTCGTAATATTTACCTAACAAAGTACAGCTCGAGTGTGGTCGTTATATTTACCTAACAAAGTACAGCTTGAGTGTGGTCGTTATATTTACCTAACAAAGTACAGCTCGAGTGTAGTCGTTATATTTACCTAACAAAGTACAGTTCGAGTGTGGTCGATATATCTACCTTACTAAGTACAGCTTGAGTGTGGTCGTTATATTTACCTAACCAAGTACAGCTTGAGTGTGATCATTTTATTTACATACTTATAGTTACATTAAGGCTTTCCGTGTATGATTACCCTTACTACATTTGTTATATCATGTACCTAAACCACAGACACAAACCTTCTTGTCGTTCAAAGCAACCGATGAAACATGTTGAATGATTTATTGGTATATTGTATATGTACAAGTTCATCAGGTTTCTTTTCATGCATGGGAGACCAATGTTATAGATGGAGGCGACGATATGTCTCCTAATAGTTATAACATTAGTATGATTGACACTACCAGTTCATCGATATCGGAGGAGTCAGATAAATGCTAACATCCCGACATATGAAAAGGTCCAGGCGCTTTGTTTGTTTGTTTTTGTTTTGTTTTGTTTCAGGAGTCAATATAAAATTTCACGGACCTGACAAACATTATCTTGACTCCTCAGTGATGTCATGAGGTGTTTCTAAGGAAATGATTAATGTCATGTGCTCTCATTAGGACCAATGAGTGATAGTGTTACATATCTTTCATATAATAAACACAAATATTTGTAGTCACATTATTTCCAATTACACGGATACAGGTAGTCACATTATTTCCAATCACAAGGATGCAGGTAGTCACATTATTTCCCAATACACGGATACAGGTAGTCACATTATTTCCCAATACACGGATACAGGTAGTCACATTATTTCCCAATACGCGGATACAGGTAGTCACATTATTTCCCAATACCCTTATATTGGTAATTATATCTGTAATGTTATATTACAAATACAAAAATGTGTAATGGTTTTTATAAACACGTGTACTTAATGTTCTTTTTAAATGTAATATTGTAAATGTTAAAATTCCTTGCAGATTATTATTTCTTAGCACTGTAGGCCCTTGGCATCACTGTACAGTCACAGCGGGACGAAACAGCTGTATAGTGTCCCTAACATCACTGTACAGTCACAGCGGGACGAAACAGATGTATGGTGTCCCTAACATCACTGTACAGTCATAGCGGGACGAAACAGCTGTATGATGTCCCTAACATTACCGTACAGCCCTAGCGGGACGAAACAGCTGTATGGTGTCCCTAACATCACTGTACAGTCATAGCGGGACGAAACAGCTGTATGGTGTCCCTAACATCACCGTACAGTCCTAGAGGGACGAAACAGCTGTATGGCGTCCCTTACATCACTGTACAGTCCTAGAGGGACGAAACAGCTGTATGGTGTCCCTAACATCACTGTACAGTCCTAGAGGGACGAAACAGCTGTATGGTGTCCCTAACATCACTGTTCAGTCCTAGCGGGACGAAATAGCTGTATGGTGTCCCTAACATCACTGTACAGTCCTAGAGGGACGAAACAGCTGTATGGCGTCCCTTACATCACCGTACAGTTCTAGCGGGACGAAACAGCTGTATGGTGTCCCTAACATCACTGTACAGTCCTAGAGGGACGAAACAGCTGTATGGTGTCCCTAACATCACTGTTCAGTCATAGCGGGACGAAATAGCTGTATGGTGTCCCTAACATCACTGTACAGTCATAGCGGGACGAAACAGTTGTATGGTGTCCCTAACATCACCGTACAGTCCTAGAGGGACGAAACAGCTGTATGGTGTCCCTAACATCACTGTTCAGTCATAGCGGGACGAAATAGCTGTATGGTGTCCCTAACATCACTGTACAGTCATAGCGGGACGAAACAGTTGTATGGCGTCCCTTACATCACCGTACAGTCATAGCGGGACGAAATAGCTGTATGATGTCCCTAACATCACTGTACAGTCATAGCGGGACGAAATAGCTGTATGGTGTCCCTAACATCACTGTACAGTCATAGCGGGACGAAATAGCTGTATGGTGTCCCTAACATCACTGTACAGTCATAGCGGGACGAAACAGTTGTATGGCGTCCCTTACATCACCGTACAGTCATAGCGGGACGAAATAGCTGTATGGTGTCCCTAACATCACTGTACAGTCATAGCGGGACGAAACAGTTGTATGGTGTCCCTAACATCACCGTACAGTCCTAGAGGGACGAAACAGCTGTATGGCGTCCCTTACATCACCGCACAGTTTTAGCGGGACGAAACAGTTGTATGGCGTCCCTTACATCACCGCACAGCTCTAGCGGGACGAAACAGCTGTATGGTGTCCCTAACATCACTGTTCAGTCCTAACAGGACGAAATAGCTGTATGGTGTCCCTAACATCACTGTACAGTCCTAGAGGGACGAAACAGCTGTATGGTGTCCCTAACATCACCGTACAGTCCTAGAGGGACGAAACAGCTGTATGGCGTCCCTTACATCACCGCACAGCTCTAGCGGGACGAAACAGCTGTATGGTGTCCCTAACATCACTGTACAGTCCTAGAGGGACGAAACAGATGTATGGTGTCCCTAGCATCACCGTACTGTCCTAGAGGGACGAAACAGCTGTATGGTGTCCCTAACATCACTGTTCAGTCCTAACAGGACGAAATAGCTGTATGGTGTCCCTAACATCACTGTACAGTCCTAGAGGGACGAAACAGCTGTATGGCGTCCCTTACATCACCGCACAGCTCTAGCGGGACGAAACAGCTGTATGGTGTCCCTAACATCACTGTTCAGTCCTAGAGGGACGAAACAGATGTATGGTGTCCCTAGCATCACCGTACTGTCCTAGAGGGACGAAACAGCTGTATGGCGTCCCTTACATCACCGTACAGCTCTAGCGGGACGAAACAGCTGTATGGTGTCCCTAACATCACTGTACAGTCATAGCGGGACGAAACAGTTGTATGGTGTCCCTAACATCACCGTACAGTCATAGCGGGACGAAACAGCTGTATGATGTTCATAACATCACTGTTCAGTCTTAGCGGGACGAAATAGATGTATAACATGATAACATGTATTTTATCTCTGATAATAACATGTGTTTTACCTCTAATAATGTAATGTGTTTTACCTCTGTTAATGTAATGTGTTTTACCTCTGATAAAACATATTTTTATCTCTGATAATAACATGTGTTTTACTCTGGTAATATCATGTGTTTTCCCTCTGATTATATCATGTGTTTTACCTCTGATAATGTAATGTGTTTTATCTTTGATAATGACATGTGTTTTACCTCTGATAATATCATGTGTTTTATCTTTGATAATGACATGTTTTACCTCTGCTAATATCATGTGTTTTGCCTCTGATAATTTCACGTTTTACCTCTAATAATAGCATGTGTTTAACCTCTGATAATTACTTGTGATTAGTAGCGACAGTTTACCATACACTTAAGCTCTGTTGAAAATATGTTTTTGTGACAACAGTTTATCATGTACTTGATAAAGGGCCGCGGTGGCCGAGTGGTTAAGTTGTCCCGACACTTAATCACTAGCGCTCCACCTCTGGGTGTCGAATTCGAAACCCAAGTGGGGCAGTTGCCTGGTACTGACCGTAGGTCGGTGGTTTTATTCCGGGTATTCCGGCTTTCCTCCACCTCCAAAACCAGACACGTCCTTAAATGACCCTGACTGTTAAAGTGTACCCGGAACGACTTGTTATGTTAATTAAGCTTAAAAATGTGATTTAGGATGAAACTAGAAATGCTGAAAGTCCGACTTTCATAGCGACTTTAGTTTTAGAGTAGGCCTAATTGCGACTTTTCTCGAAAACACACCTGAAGCCCTTTAAGCCGTTGACCTCGTTTCGGTGACCTCTGACCTGTGACGTCAGAGGTTTAGCGGGATCAGAGCCGCCATATAGGAAATATATAGAAACAAACGTGAACTGCAATTAATGCGAATGAGACAACAATAATGAAAGTGCTGAATAAACTTTTTGAGTTATATTTGTGAATTAGTTAATAACAAGTGCTACCGAAACCAGGGACATATAATTTTCTATATATGTGTCTCTGACAACATGTAACATCTTACTAATTTTCTATTATAACGGGCCAAATACAACATGTATCATCTTACTAATTTTCTATTATAAACGGGCTAAATACAACGTGTATCATCTTACTAATTTTCTATTATAACGGGTCGTATACAACATGTAAAATTTGAATAATTTTCTATTTTAACGGGTCGTTGTAACCGTAACGGGCCGTTTACAACATGTAACGACTTATGCCCCTGTCACACTTTACCGGATTGGGCCACCGGACGTGAAACGGATAACATTTTTGGATATCCGGTGATGTTCGTCAATATCCGTTTTATGTCCGTTTTATGTTCGGTTCATTCGTTTCATGTCAGGTGATGTACGGTGCGTCCGGTGGTATCCGTTGAAAAGTTTTGTGCATGCACAAAACTTGAAACGGACAGTAACGGATAAGAATATTCGTTGGCTGTCCTGTGCATGTCCGTTTTGTCCTGTATATATCCTGTCATTGTTCGTTTATATGCGGTAGGTGTACGGGGGGCATGCGGTACCCAGTCCGTTGATGGAACTTGAACGCATACGCCACGCATAAACCGGACCTTCAGCGGACACATAACGAACACATAACGGACACATAACGGACAAATACAGGATGCTTGCAGGATTAACACCGGACACGACGAATAGACAAACGGATTGAAAACGGATAACACGCACAGAACGGATGAATACAGAATACCTACAGGATACCTACAGGGGGAGGAATTGACTACCGACAGAAACTGATTAATTATCGCAGGCATATAAAAAGGTTCTTGGAAGCTTCCAAATTAGATTCACAGACTGTTGTCAGCATGGAATGTCAGACTAAAGTTTCTGTGCAGTTTACAGAATACAGAATATTAGAAATAAGACATTGCATATACTAAAATTTTTCACATACACTGGCAAATGTGTCGCGTATCTATTTCATATTACATGTGTAGACAAATCTAAAATAGATATGCAGAATTAAATTACACATGTCATTGTAACACACACAAAACAAAACAATAAAACCCACAAAAAATTGGCCATGAACAACGCAATACAATTAACAATGTTGACATTTAAATTTGGCTATAAAATATTATCTATATATAAATATTATCTTAATCTACAAATGTTAAAAATGTATATTTACACTTTTGACTGATCGCCGGAGAAATGCATATATCTTGTTTTTTTTCTGCACGCGCGCGTTAATGTCCGTTAGGTGTTCGGTTTGTCCGGAATGCATCCTGTACACGTCCTGATTCACCGGTTCATGTTCGTTTGTTGTTCGTTACTCATTCGGAGACACCCGGTTGGTAGTACGGTAGCCGTACGTTACATGTTCGTTATTGGTACGTTTTATCCGTTCCATATTCGGTGCAAGTACGTCGTCAGTTTGGATTTTTCTACCGGACTGACAACTTTGCCACCGTATACCACCGGATAACAAAAATTTCTATCCGTTGATGTCCGGTACACCAATCCGGTCAAGTGTGACAGGGGCATAACATCATATAAGCCTTTAACGTGAGGGCATGGTTTGTTACATAGCAATATTGATTTCGGTTATAATACTTTTAGTAATAGAAGTTTGAAATGCAATTCATACATGATGTGAAATAAATGCCTTTTGGATTTTTACTAGCCAAAACAGCAATGGGTACGTTGCAAATACACTCGAAGATACCTCTATTTGTGATTTTCGGATAATTGTCCGAAATTGATAAAACTTTTCCATGAAAGATTAGTAACAAGATTCATAGAGTAAATTTTCAACATCGTGGGTATGTGAATGAGCCAACTTAGGTTAATTATTTTATAGGCAAACCTTTGAGATACGAATTTGTTATGCTTGTAGGTAAAACGAAACTCACTGACTTCCGAAATCAATGTGTTTGATTTCAACAAATTGAAAATGTATTCCCTATAGTATAAACGCAATTCTTAACAAAATCCAAGCACAATTTACGTACAACCTGTGAAAGCATATCTTCGGAACTTTTTTTAAGTGCATAGAAACCAAACGCGTCAACTCACAAGCAATTATGGGCGCGTACCGATTAGAACGCCAGAAATCACAGACACCTGTGGTGCAGTGACAGGTGTGACGAGCTTGTGGACCGTAATTCCACACCTGGTAATTGTTTAGCGGTATACTAACCCACTCAAACTTGAGAATTCGTAATTCTCCGAATATGTTTGTATATTTTTTTAAAGTCCTGTTTTAAGAGAAGACATGACTTGCGACACACGAATGGAAAGTAAAATCACAAGGATCTCAATCACTTCACCATAATTACACAATTACAAAAAGAAAGAAAGAAATAATAATACAAATAATAGATGAATAATTTTTTTAAAAATCTACACGAAAATATCATTTCGAGTTTGTAAGTTTTAGTATTGATTATGATTAGTCACGATGAACTAAATTGTATGTTTTTTATCATAAAAAAAAACGGAGCTAAAATTATGGTTTTGATAAGTAGCTATGGTTTGTACCTGTACATAAACTATCAATAATATTATAATTGTTGCGAAGCACTTTTATATAATTTCACTGACAACGATCGTATATAAATTATATCTTTCTCAAGCATTTAATCGTCGGTAATCCCTGAAACCATGTAAGATAAGGGATACAATCTGTATAAGTAGAAGTACGTTGTAGGCTTCAACACTGGTTTTCATACGGGAGAGATTTAGTCTATTGTAGATCATGATGATTATAATATATTACTTTCTAAATTTAGTGTCCTTCATGACTAAAAGCGGGTTTTGTATAGAAGACAACGCATGAATTTACTGTACGTTTCTCACAAACCAGAGTATCCGGAACTGTTGTATTGTTGGTATGTTTATTTGAATATTAATTTGCGAATAAAATGGCACATTATTTTATTTAAAAATGTTGATGCCGTGTTTTTTTCTATAGTAATGAGTAAGAAATGGTAAACACATAACTAATATACATTTATTGGTGATTGACCGATTATTACATCACTCTGTGTTATCCAAGCGGTCATTTTCAGAGTCCGTTTCATTAAAATTTACTTTCTTTTTAAAAGCTCAAACTGATATTGTTGAATTCCGACTTCTTGTCGGCAATATTCGCCAAAGTCATCATCCTCAAATCTCATGTCCAGATCGTATTCAGACATGTCTGTGTTGCTGCTGTTCACACTGTCGTCTTACTGCTTGCCACCATTTCAGTTACTCCGTTAAACTTGTGACGTCATAGACTGAAGAGTTCCAAATCAGCGTGACTGACCGATACGATGATTAGCAGTCGACCGAAAGGTGTAAATCGCGTACTTCGATGAGCGATATCTCGGCACTCGGCCAACCGATTTTGATGCCAGTTTATCCTTAATTTTAATAGCGATAATTGCATGCGTTATGTGACATTATATATCCTGAAAATTAATTATGACAAATACTCGTGTTTGTTACGGCAGTTTAACCTTGAATAATCTCTGAAAAGCACCTTCCAACAAAATATTTGCTCGAACAGTAATGATAAAATATGCAAATGTCTAACCACGTATCTCGTGTGGTCACGAAAGCAAAGTCGAGTAACCAATTGCAGATTGAAATAGACTTCAGGTAAACACTCCTGTCGTCATGATGATTTTGCATCAGATAATTTTGATTTGAACAATCTCTCGGAAGAAGGCCGTTAAAGCTCAATAAAACTTGTGATATCGAAGTCAATCATGCAAATGACTGGAGTTTGCGTCATCAATAACCCCGTTGTCTATCAATGACATGTAATTGACACTGTGTAATGGATACAATGTATAGCATACAACGAATGAAATTTAATGGCAAGTTCTGTGTGTTTCGGAAAGTACAGTTTGTTACCCAGCAGTCTCAATGGGATACACATACAAATGACTGTATCAAAATGGAATAATCAGAACTTTTTCACCACATTATACCTTTGTATCATACATTTGTACGTCCTTACGAGTTCTTGCAGTGCAAAAACAGGGAGACGGGTGTACGGAATGTATCAGGAAAATCTTGATTTCATAATTCTGTATTACATATATGTTCTCGATTATCCTTTACATTAGAAATCTTTTAAAACCGTAATGCTTAAAGAAAATCTTTCACATTAGAAAGAAAATCCTTCAACCTCGATAAAAAACCTATCTAACCGCGAAATCATCATTCAACCTCTAATTATTGATAGAAAAACCCTCCAGTCTCTTATTATTGATAGAGGACCCTACAGTCCTATATCATTGATAGAAGACCCTACAGTCCCATATTATTGATAGAGGACCATACAGTCCCATATTATTGATAGAGGACCCTACAGTCCCATATTATTGATAGAGGACCCTACAGTCCCATATTATTGATAGAAGACCCTACAGTCCCATATTATTGACAGAGGACCCTACAGTCCCATATTATTGATAGAGGACCCTACAGTCCCATATTATTGATAGAGGACCATACAGTCCCATATTATTGATAGAGGACCGTACCGTCCCATATTATTGATAGAGGACCCTACAGTCCCATATTATTGATAGAAGACCCTACAGTCCCATATTATTGATAGAGGACCCTACAGTCCCATATTATTGATAGAGGACCATACAGTCCCATATTATTGATAGAGGACCCTACAGTCCCATATTATTGATAGAGGACCCTACAGTCCCATATCATTGATAGAAGACCATACAGTCCCATATTATTGATAGAATACCCTACAGTCCCATATTATTGATAGGGGACCATACAGTCCCATATTATTGATAGAGGACCATACAGTCCCATATTATTGATAGAGGACCATACAGTCCCATATTATTGATAGAGGACCATACAGTCCCATATTATTGATAGAGGACCATACAGTCCCATATTATTGATAGAGGACCCAAAGTCCCATATCATTTATAGAGGACCTACAGTCCCATATTATTGATAGAAGACCCTACAGCTCCATATTATTGATAGAGGACCCTACAGTCCCATATTATTGATAGAGGACCATACAGTCCCATATTATTGATAGGGGACCCTACAGTCCCATATTATTGATAGAGGACCCTACAGTCCCATATTATTGATAGCGGACAGAAAGTCCCATATTATTGATAGAAGACCATACAGTCCCATATTATTGATAGAAGACCCTACAGTCCCATATTATTGATAGAAGACCCTACAGTCCCATATTATTGATAGAGGACCCTATAGTCCCATATTATTGATAGAGGACCCTACAGTCCCATATTATTGATAGAGGACCCTACAGTCCCATATTATTGATAGAGGACCCTACAGTCCCATATTATTGATAGAGGACCCTACAGTCCCATATTATTGATAGAAGACCCTACAGTCCCATATTATTGATAGAGGACCCTACAGTCCCATATTATTGATAGAGGACCCTACAGTCCCATATTATTGATAGAGGACCCTACAGTCCCATATTATTGATAGAGGACCCTACAGTCCCATATTATTGATAGAAGACCCTACAGTCCCATATCATTGATAGAGGACCCTACAGTCCCATATTATTGATAGAGGACCCTACAGTCCCATATTATTGATAGATGACCCTACAGTCCCATATCATTTATAGAGGACCCTACAGTCCCATATTATTGATAGAGGACCATACAGTCCCATATTATTGATAGAAGACCTTACAGTCCCATATTATTGATAGAGGACCCTACAGTCCCATATTATTGATAGAGGACCCTACAGTCCCATATCATTTATAGAGGACCCTACAGTCCCATATTATTGATAGAGGACCCTACAGTCCCATATTATTGATAGAGGACCATACAGTCCAATATTATTGATAGAAGACCCTACAGTCCCATATTATTGATAGAGGACCCTACAGTCCCATATTATTGATAGAGGACCCTACAGTCCCATATCATTTATAGAGGACCCTACAGTCCCATATTATTGATAGAGGACCCTACAGTCCCATATTATTGATAGAGGACCCTATAGTCTCATATTATTGATAGAGGACCCTACAGTCCCATATTATTGATAGAGGACCCTACATTCCCATATCATTTATAGAGGATCCTACAGTCCCATATTATTGATAGAAGACCCTACAGTCCCATATCATTTATAGAGGACCCTACAGTCCCATATTATTGATAGAGGACCCTACAGTCCCATATCATTTATAGAGGACCCTACAGTCCCATATTATTGATAGAGGACCCTACAGTCCCATATTATTGATAGAGGACCCTACAGTCCCATATCATTTATAGAGGACCCTACAGTCCCATATTATTGATAGAGGACCCTACAGTCCCATATTATTGATAGAGGACCCTACAGTCCCATATTATTGATAGAAGACCCTACAGTCCCATATCATTTATAGAGGACCCTACAGTCCCATATTATTGATAGAGGACCCTACAGTCCCATATCATTTATAGAGGACCCTACAGTCCCATATTATTGATAGAGGACCCTACAGTCCCATATTATTGATAGAGGACCCTACAGTCCCATATTATTGATAGAGGACCCTACAGTCCCATATTATTGATAGAGGACCCTACAGTCCCATATTATTGATAGAGGACCCTACAGTCCCATATCATTTATAGAGGACCCTACAGTCCCATATTATTGATAGAAGACCCTACAGTCCCATATTATTGATAGAGGACCCTACAGTCCCATATTATTGATAGAGAACCCTACAGTCCCATATTATTGATAGAGAACCCTACAGTCTCTTATTATTGATAGAGGACTCTACAGTCCCATATTATTGATAGAGGACCCTACAGTCCCATATTATTGATAGAAGACCCTACAGTCCCATATTATTGATAGAGGACCCTACAGTCCCATATTATTGATAGAAGACCCTACAGTCCCATATCATTGATAGAGGACCTACAGTCCCATATTATTGATAGAGGACCCTACAGTCCCATATTATTGATAGATGACCCTACAGTCCCATATCATTTATAGAGGACCCTACAGTCCCATATTATTGATAGAGGACCATACAGTCCCATATTATTGATAGAAGACCTTACAGTCCCATATTATTGATAGAGGACCCTACAGTCCCATATTATTGATAGAGGACCCTACAGTCCCATATCATTTATAGAGGACCCTACAGTCCCATATTATTGATAGAGGACCCTACAGTCCCATATTATTGATAGAGGACCATACAGTCCAATATTATTGATAGAAGACCCTACAGTCCCATATTATTGATAGAGGACCCTACAGTCCCATATTATTGATAGAGGACCCTACAGTCCCATATCATTTATAGAGGACCCTACAGTCCCATATTATTGATAGAGGACCCTACAGTCCCATATTATTGATAGAGGACCCTATAGTCTCATATTATTGATAGAGGACCCTACAGTCCCATATTATTGATAGAGGACCCTACATTCCCATATCATTTATAGAGGATCCTACAGTCCCATATTATTGATAGAAGACCCTACAGTCCCATATCATTTATAGAGGACCCTACAGTCCCATATTATTGATAGAGGACCCTATAGTCCCATATTCATTTATAGAGGACCCTACAGTCCTATTAGAGGACCCTACAGTCCCATATTATTGATAGAGGACCCTACAGTCCCATATTATTGATAGAGGACCCTACAGTCCCATATCATTTATAGAGGACCCTACAGTCCCATATTATTGATAGAGGACCCTACAGTCCCATATTATTGATAGAGGACCCTACAGTCCCATATTATTGATAGAAGACCCTACAGTCCCATATCATTTATAGAGGACCCTACAGTCCCATATTATTGATAGAGGACCCTACAGTCCCATATCATTTATAGAGGACCCTACAGTCCCATATTATTGATAGAGGACCCTACAGTCCCATATTATTGATAGAGGACCCTACAGTCCCATATTATTGATAGAGGACCCTACAGTCCCATATTATTGATAGAGGACCCTACAGTCCCATATTATTGATAGAGGACCCTACAGTCCCATATCATTTATAGAGGACCCTACAGTCCCATATTATTGATAGAGGACCCTACAGTCCCATATTATTGATAGAGAACCCTACAGTCCCATATTATTGATAGAGAACCCTACAGTCTCTTATTATTGATAGAGGACTCTACAGTCCCATATTATTGATAGAGGACCCTACAGTCCCATATTATTGATAGAAGACCCTACAGTCCCATATTATTGATAGAGGACCCTACAGTCCCATATTATTGATAGAGGACCCAAAGTCCCATATCATTTATAGAGGACCCTACAGTCCCATATTATTGATAGAGGACCCTACAGTCCCATATTATTGATAGAGGACCATACAGTCCCATATTATTGATAGAGGACCCTACATTCCCATATTATTGATAGAGGACCCTACAGTCCCATATTATTGATAGAGGACCCTACAGTCCCATATTATTGATAGAGGACCCTACAGTCCCATATTATTGATAGAGGACCCTACAGTCCCATATTATTGAAATATAACTCTTCCATTTCTTATTATATACAGAAAACCCTTCAACCTCTTATTATTGATAGAACACTCTTAAGTCTCTTATTATTGATAGAAAACACATACATGTATACCAAGGACTTTGTACCTTTGGCACTGTATACCACTACAGAATACCAAGGACCTTGTACCTTTGGCACTGTATACCACTACAGAATACCAAGGACCTTGTACCTTTGACATTGTATACCACTACAGAATATCCAGGACTCTGTACCTTTGACACTGTGTACCACTACAAAATACCCAGGACTCTGTACAATTGACACTGTGTACCACTACAAAATACCCAGGACTCTGTACCATTGACACTGTATACCACTACAGAATACCAAGGACGTTGTACCTTTGACACTGTATACCACTACAGAATATCCAGGACTCTGTACCTTTGACACTGTGTACCACTACAAAATACCCAGGACTTTGTGCAATTGACACTGTATACCACTACAAAATACCAACAACTCTGTACCATTGACACTTTATACCACTACAAAATACCCAGGACTCTGTACCATTGACATTTTATACCACTACAAAATACCAACAACTCTGTACATTTGACACTGTATACCACTACAGAATACCCAGGACTTTGTGCAATTGACACTGTATACCACTACAAAATACCAAGGACTCTGTACCATTGACACTGTATACCACTACAAAATACCCAGGACTCTGTACCATTGACACTGTATACCACTACAAAATACCAAGGACTCTGTACCATTGACACTGTATACCACTACAAAATACCCAGGACTCTGTACCATTGACACTGTATACCACTACAAAATACCCAGGACTCTGTACCATTGACACTGTATACCACTACAGAATACCAAGGACTCTGTACCATTGACACTGTATACCACTACAAAATACCAAGGACTCTGTACCATTGACACTGTATACCACTACAGAATACCAAGGACTCTGTACCATTGACACTGTATACCACTACAGAATACCAAGGACTCTGTACCATTGACACTGTGTACCACTATAGAATACCCAGGACTCTGTACCATTGACACTGTATACCACTACAAAATACCCAGGACTCTGTACAATTGACACTGTATACCACTACAAAATACCAACAACTCTGTACCATTGACACTGTATACCACTATAGAATACCCAGGACTCTGTACCATTGACACTGTATACCACTACAAAATACCCAGGACTCTGTACAATTGACACTGTATACCACTACAAAATACCAACAACTCTGTACCATTGACACTGTATACCACTATAGAATACCCAGGACTCTGTACCATTGACACTTTATACCACTACAAAATACCCAGGACTCTGTACCATTGACACTGTATACCACTACAGAATACCCAGGACTATGAAATTCAAGAACTAGTTTTTTGCCAAGAAGTCGATTTTTTTAAACGTGCCTAAAAAGTTTATGAAAGGAACTAATATTGTTTTCAATTTCTAAGATGTTGTATCAGGCACTAGTATTTCCCTCAATGTCTAAAAGAGACGAATAAGCACTAATTCTTTTTTTGTTGTCCAAAATTCGGTGATGTGTCCTATCATTCCGAAATTTTCACTAGTTAAGGCGGCTGATACAAGAAATATGGGACAGTGTCTAAAATTGGAGAAAAAGCACTATTTTTTTGGGAACTGGCACTAATTTTCAGAGATTTGCCTCGGGTTATTCTATCGCACGGCACTGCTAGCCATATACTACATAACGTGGACAGCAGTAACACTGCCAATCTGACAACACGGTACAGTATAATACAATATCAACCTGACAACGCGGTACAGTATAATACACTGTCAACCTGACAACACGGTACAGTATAATACACTGTCAATCTGACAACACGGTACAGTATAATACACTGTCAATCTGACAACGCGGTACAGTATAATACACTGTCAACCTGACAACACGGTACAGTATAATACACTGTCAATCTGACAACACGATACAGTGTAATACACTGTCAATCTGACAACGGGGTACAGTATAATACACTGTCAATCTGACAACACGGTACAGTATAATACACTGTCAATCTGACAACACGGTACAGTATAATACACTGTCAATCTGACAACACGGTACAGTATAATACACTGTCAACCTGACAACACGGTACAGTATAATACACTGTCAATCTGACAACGCGGTACAGTATAATACACTGTCAACATTACAACACGGTACATTGTAATACACTGTCAATCTGACATCACGGTACAGTATAATACACTGTCAACATTACAACAGGGTACAGTATAATACACTGTCAATCTGACAACACGGTACAGTATAATACACTGTCAACATTACAACACGGTACAGTATGATACACTGTCAATCTGACAACAGGGTACAGTATAATACACTGTCAATCTTACAACACGGTACAGTATATTACACTGTCAAACTGACAACACGGTACAGTGTAATACACTGTCAACCTGACAACACGGTACAGTATGATACACTGTCAACCTGACAACACGGTACAGTATGATACACTGTCAATCTGACAACACGGTACAGTATAATACACTGTCAACCTGACAACACGGTACAGTATAATACACTGTCAACCTGACAACACGGTACAGTATAATACACTGTCAATCTGACAACACGGTACAGTGTAATACACTGTCAATCTGACAACACGGTACAGGATAATACACTGTCAATCTGACAACGCGGTACAGTATAATACACTGTCAATCTGACAACACGGTACAGTATAATACACTGTCAACCTGACAACACGGTACAGTATAATACACTGTCAATCTTACAACACGGTACAGTATAATACACTGTCAATCTTACAACATGGTACAGTATAATACACTGTCAACCTGACAACACGGTACAGTGTAATACACTGTCAACCTGACAACACGGTACAGTATGATACACTGTCAATCTGACATTTTTACCTCAAACTAATTGCAACAAAAACTATTTTTATTGATTCTATATCTATATCCATATATGAACACACTACAAAAAATCGAAATACAGAAAAAATCGGGAAAGCAGTTATTTTCGCGAATAAAATCTTGAAATTACGAATAGTGTCATATGGCGACTATGGGCCACCGTACTACAGAAGAGTTCACAAAGGGAGGTAATATGAAAAACTATGACATTGCAGACGACGCTTCTGAGATGCTTTTCGATTTGGGTAAGTCTATATTTTATACATTTGAATGTTAAAATTTGGTTAAGTCAATAAAATATGGCCTCAAGATATTGTTTTAACAGATCAACCGAAGCAAAAAGATCATAATATTATCTGGACGACCTTTATTTACCATGCTTGCTTACTGTTGTCAACGTAACCGATCACGACCTTTTCTTTAAAATAATTTTGCATTTAGAATATGTATTTGTTCACGATTATTCCATATGTTGTTTGAACATATTAAGCATAATTTTTATTATCCTTGCGTACGAAAAATAAGTATTTTACACATTAATTATAATGCTACTTTTTGTACGGTGAAAAAAGTATGGAAGCCTTATTGAGCCAAGCGCGAGTAATTTTACTCGTTTTGCGTACTTATTTGCAAAGTTGAAATACAGTTGTTAACGCGATTTTACGATTGTGCAGTCAACGAGACCAAGGACGTTAATAGCTCCTCTTCAAATAGGTCTCGCGGTTCAAATGCATCATCAATTCGGATCAAGATTTTTGTCCGATATTTTAAACAAAATGGGATTCGCGTCATCATATTCGGAGGTTCAAAAGTATGAGCTTAATGCTGCAGCAACCCGTGGAAATGAAGTCAGCAAACTCCAAGACGGCACATTTCATGGGATGGGTATTATTTCAGCCGTTACACCAGCAGCTCATAATATGAAGATCATACCACGACAAAGTCCATCTTTGCAAGAGGTGATACACCTGGCGAAAATCGATATTGTGACACCCTCTAGTTCATTCACTAGTTTGAAATTTGAAGTTCTAAAAGACATGGCCATTCAAGACGACACGTGGAAGATGGATCTCCTCTCTGCGGTCAGTTGGTCCCTGCGATATTTGAGTCCAAGCTGGTCTGCGATCATGCATAAGACAGCAGTTGGAAACTTTCCCGGGAAGTCTTCAATAGAATTTCTGCCAATGATTGACATGAATCCTAGTGATTTAACTTGCGTCTATTCCACCCTCCACTTTGTTTGTAAGGAAGCAGCAGCTAATGGATTTACGCCGATTCTGACTTTCGACCAGCCACTGTATTGGAAGGCGGCCAATATTATTGAACGTGAGCCAATGCGTAGTCCCCTGAAGTCCATAATTCTCAGACTTGGCGGTTTCCATACTGAAATGAGCTTTGCCGGGAGTATAGGACATTTTATGGTTGGATCTGGATTAGCCGAACTGCTTGAAACCGTGTATGCACCAAACACTGTGTTGCATATGCTTACTGGGAAAGCAATTGCCCGAGCTGTACGTGGACACATGATGGTGAAGAGAGCACTAACGGCCATTGTTATCCATCAGATATACTCCATTCCATTACCCGGTGTCCAAGGAGACAATGACACCACACCGGTCATGACACAGGAGGCAGAAGAATATCAAGCTAACCCAGATTCCGCTCAAAATCATGACATTATGGATATAGGTAAAATCCTGGATTCATTGCTAGACAGCAGTATCACGGTTGCAGGCGTGTGTGAAAATGAGATGTTAGAACACGTGAAATCGGAAATGGATAGCTACAGAAGTAACCACGCTAATCATCGCACAGCGCTATTGTGGTTTCAATACATGGAAATGGTTAGCATCCTTCAGAAATTCAGAAAGGCAGAACGAACAGGGAATTGGAATCTCCATCTGCAGACCATAAGGGCAATGCTTCCATATCTCGCAGCCTCAGGGCATAACTTGTATGTCAAATCTGCACGTGTGTACCTGCAGCAAATGGATCAGCTTGAGTCCAAACACCCTGGAGTTTACGCATTTTTTATGTCTGGCCACCACGCTGTTAGGCGAACTGACAGATACTGGGCTGGGATATCATCTGATTTAGCAATTGAGCAAGTTTTGATGAGGAGCATGAAAACATCTGGAGGCTTGACTAGGGGCAGAGGCATGACGGAAGGCCAGCGTGCACAGTGGCTACTATCTGTGCCGGACTGCTCGCAGATGAACGCCGCAATGCAAGAAATCACAGGAATAAATTTCAGCACAAGCTGGCAGCACAAAGAAGAAGGCGAATCTAGACGACAAAGAGACTCAAAGGACACACAGACATTGACAACGTTCTTGTATGATCGCAATCCGTTTATTGCAGAAGAAAATCTTAGGAACATCGAGACAGGTGTCACCGCAGATTCCTCAGTAGACGCTTATAACGCAAAACAAAAAGGGCTCGAAATCCTTAAGTCAATGGATGGCAAACTTGTTGAAGAATTCTCTTTCAAAAGGAAACATCAAGTCGTCACTTTAAGCGAAAAATTGTCTGTCAAAGTTGAAGGGGAAACAATACCCGTAGATCCTCAACTTCTATTCCAGAGGTTTATTGCGGCTGCAAATGGAACATATGATGACAAAACAGAAATATTTGCGCACGAGCTGTGCAGTCAACCAAGCGCAATGTTTGACTCCTCTGGACTCATGAGATTAGCACAGAAGTCATCGCTTGGTGAAGCCATCTGGAATCTGGGAGATTGCAATGCCACGGAATTGGAAGCTATCGATGACGATATGATGTACATTATAGACGGCGGCTCACTTCTCCACAGAATTCCATGGATAGCAGGCCAGACATTTGGTGATATTTGCAGTCGGTACAAAGATTATGTTTGCCATCACTACAGGAAAGCCGTCGTCGTTTTTGATGGATACGAGTCGGGTCCGGACACAAAAGATTCTATTCATCTTCGTCGAACCAAAGGTTTATGTGGTACCGAGGTGAAGTTCAAGGAATCAACACCATTTAGGTCGAAGAAAGATGTATTTCTGGCAAATCATGAAAATAAGCAAACATTCATTCACATGCTTGGAACAACATTAAATGCAAACGGAATCGAAACAAAACACGACAAATCAGACGCTGATACATTGATCGCAAAAACCGCTATAGCTGCGTGTAAAACCAACCCTACTGTCTTGCTGGGAGAAGACACCGACCTACTTGTACTGCTACTCTATCACGCCGAGTTGCAGTCGTTTCCTCTTTATTTCCGATCAGACATCTCGAAAAAGAATAGCAAGGCAAAGATTTGGGATATTCGGAAGACAAAGGATTTGTTAGGATCTGAGTTGTGTACCCTTTTGCCTGTTATACATGCCATAACAGGTTGTGATACGACATCGCGATTGTTTGGGATTGGAAAAGGACTAACACTCAAGAAGGTATCAAATAATACATTTATGAAGTCTCAAGCACACGTTTTCATCAACAAGCAAAGTACGAAAAACGAAATTATTGCTGCGGGAGAGCATCTGATAACTCAGCTCTACAGTGGACTACAATATGAAGGACTGGACATCCTGCGATACCGGAAGTTTGCTAATAGCGTGCTAACAAACAAGACATTTTTGCAAATACATACTCTACCACCTACATCTAGTGCCACTGCCTTCCATAGTCAAAGGACCTACTTTCAAGTGCAAAAATGGATTGAGGGAAATGTTCTGAACCCAACTGAATGGGGATGGGTTCTTTCCAATAACAAACTGCTGCCAGTGAAAACTGACAAAGCCCCAGCTCCTGAAAGACTTCTGACAATCATTCGATGCAAATGCAAGAAAAACTGTGACACTAGAAAATGTACTTGCCGAAAGCATGGTCTTGAATGTTCACCTGTATGCAGTGATTGCAAGGGAAATAGCTGTTCCAACTCAAACATGTTGGATGTCTTTGGAAAGGATTGAAGTGACATGCAATGTACCAAAGATACGTTTAAACGGACCTTGACTATCTAAATTCATGGGAAGTTTTTGACCAAGATATTTTATCAACGATTACCATTTCAGCAACGTGTTGCTGTTGTTATTATGAATTTTATAGCTAGCGAGACAACTCGTCCCAAATTACAAACTCGATTTATAATACATACACATGTAAAAATCTTGAAACGTGCCAATATGTTAATGTAATTATAACAGCATTTTTTAGTTTCGTCCAAATGCGACATAAAAGCCCTTTGTAAAAAAAAACTCCATGCCATAAACCCCCATGCTTTCTCTTTTAAAGCAATACAAGGTAGGTTGATGCACTTAGGACAACTCGTCCAAAAAGACTCGGACCATAATTATAAGCAAATATAGACAAAAACACCATATGGTTTTGATATAATGCTAATTTGTATGCTCAATGGCTTTGTTTGTCATCAATTTATTGATTAGAGATGCTATTAAATGAATTTGAATGAAATTTATCATTCGTTTATTGTATTGGAATACGATTCAGAATGTAATTAAACATGTGACCTTTGACCCCCGATATCTTTTTTTCCCGAATTTTCCCCCTTCTCGATTTTTGATATGTGTTAGGGTACTTATACAGGACATCAGTGATACATCAACTGTTTTTGTTGCAATTAGTTTGAGGTTGTGGTATTTTGAGAGTAGATTGACTAGACTATACACTGTCAATCTGACAACACGGTACAGTGTAATACACTGTCAACCTGACAACACGGTACAGTATAATACACTGTCAACCTGACAACACGGTACAGTATAATACACTGTCAATCTGACAACACGGTACAGTATAATACACTTTCAATCTGACAACACGGTACAGTATAATACACTGTCAATCTGACAACACGGTAAAGTATAATACACTGTCAATCTGACAACACGGTGCAGTATGATACACTGTCAACCTGACAACACGGTACAGTATAATACACTGTCAACCTGACAACACGGTACAGTATGATGCACTGTCAACCTGACAACACGGTACAGTATGATACACTGTCAACCTGACAACACGGTACAGTATAATACACTGTCAATCTGACAACACGGTACAGTATAATACACTGTCAACCTGACAACACGGTACAGTATAATACACTGTCAACCTGACAACACGGTACAGTATAATACACTGTCAACCTGACAACACGGTACAGTATAATACACTGTCAACCTGACAACACGGTACAGTATAACACACTGTCAATCTGACAACACGGTACAGTATAATACACTGTCAATCTGACAACGCGGTACAGTATAATACACTGTCAACATTACAACACGGTACAGTATAATACACTGTCAATCTGACATTACGGTACAGTGTAATACACTGTCAACCTGACAACACGGTACAGTATAATACACTATCAACCTGACAACACGGTACAGTTTAATACACAGTCAATCTGACATCACGGTACAGTATAATACACTGTCAATCTGACATCACGGTACAGTGTAATACACTGTCAATATGGCAACACGGTACAATATAATACACTGTCAACATTACAACACGGTACAGTATAATACAATGCCAATCTTACAACGCGGTACAGTATAATACACTGTCAACCTGACATCACGGTACAGTATGATACACTGTCAATCTGACAACACGGTACAGTATAATACACTGTCAATCTGACAACAGGGTACATTAAAATACACTGTCAATCTGACAACACGGTACAGTAAAATGCACTGTCAATCTGACAACAGGGTACAGTATGATACACTGTCAATCTGACAACACGGTACAGTATAATACACTGTCAATCTTACAACGCGGTACAGTATAATACACTGTCAACCTGACAACACGGTACAGTATAATACACTGTCAACCTAACAACACGGTACAGTATAATACACTGTCAATCTGACAACACGGTACAGTATAATACACTGTCAATCTGACAACACGGTACAGTATAATACACTGTCAACCTGACAACACGGTACAGTATAATACACTGTCAATCTGACAACACGGTACAGTATAATACACTGTCAATCTGACAACACGGTACAGTATAATACACTGTCAATATGACAACACGGTACAGTATAATACACTGTCAACATTACAACACGGTACATTATAACAACCCTCTGTCCACGTGTTACATATATGTATTTTCCTGTATATCTGTTCTATGAAATGGTCTAGTTTTTGATTTCATAGATGAAGAAGATACCGCTTACACTTCCGGAACACCTTCGTTTTATCGATCTTTGTCGGGATTACAATAGATGCCTATCTTATTTACATATTCCTATCCTTTTTATTCATCTTTTAATCACGTTCAACATCAAAAGAAATTTTGGTTGTAAGTTTACAAAACCACTGTAGGTAGGTTTTATTGTCTTCTGGTGAAGGGGCGTTAGACAAATCAATAATTAATCAGGCTCACTAGATGTGCACAATAAAAGGCCACTCGATATTGAGCATTGCCTTTAAATTCCGATACAAAAATATGTACCAACTGTGTCACAATATATAATGAACACGGACGGTATCCATTGTTATAGCGTGGAGTGCTCTGTAACAGGCTGTTACATATCAATTGATGGTTGTCTCCTTTGATTTGACTCTCTAATACGGGTCTTTGAAGTTGATTGGGGAAATGAATCACATTGATATTTTTCATCAATCTATTTGATTATTTTACTTTTCATATTCTATACTGGTTGAATGTTGATATTATCAACAAAACTGTTGACAAGCGTAACGGGTGAACGGCAACTCGTTTTGAGGAACAGTTATCTACGTGATTTCTAAACAGAACGAGGAAGTGTAACCTTACCACTCTGACGGAAATAGACTAAAATAAACATCAAGTTACCCGTGAAGCACGGCTTCTGAACCTATATTTCCAATATTATTGAATATTTTTTCAATCGATTGACATCACTGAGGAAAAAAAAAATCCTTGAGAACGAATTATTTTTGCCTTTTATCGATTTTGATTAGTTAATATTGTTGTTTGTGAAAAGAATCGCTCGCATCCTACAACTATCATTACCGTACAGTAGGCCGCGGAGAATTGCCCGCATCTTACAACTATCATTACCGTACAGTAGGCCGCGGAGAATTTTATAATATACTGTACAATAGCAAAGTATGAAAAGACGTGTCAATAGATTAACTGGTCGTTTAACAACCACTGAGCTGTCGTACACTGACATTGATTATGTTTTTGTCAACATAGTGTGTAAATTATGGCCTATTTGATGGCGAACGCTCCGGAGTATGTTGATACAAGATAACATACAGTAAACGATATTGTATGTTAAAATTGACATTGAGAAACACCTTACGATTAAATTAAATACGAAGAAACAAGATCAGTAAAACCTAACTACTCTAATTAATTTACCTGCCTGATAAATATCGATAAAGGAGGGCAATACGTCATTAACACGGTCAGGATACAGGTCCACAAGTACTGGCGACCCTCGATCAGTTCAGGTTAAGATCAATATTATTCCGATACAATAACCCTAGTCTTATTGCAGTTCAGACACATTATTATAACACTTAATAACTTTATTTTCTTATTTTGCGAAAAAAATGCGAAATCGTGAAATAAGTTCTGCGGTAAAAAAAAAAAACCAAACTTAAAACACCTGTAATTGGCATCAATGGGTCATACTCAGAAACACCGTTCCTTAAATGTACAGAATGGGTTTGACACAGTAAACTGAAAACGGGAAAAAACACTATTTTGCGCTCATTTTTGTTCCCTCGTAAAAATATACGATTTTCCCCCTTTTTTTTTTTTTGTATTTTTCCTGGATTTTCAAGTAATGAGGTTTGCGTTGATACCATCTGTAAAGTAACCCGCTGTATAAGTTATAAAATGAAAATACTTTTTCTCCGATTTATTAATATCCCGCAACATGTACACGGTGTTACTACGTGTTCATTGTACACGAACACGTGCTTTGTCTTAATTGAGAGATCGGAAATCAAATTGACATCTGTTCAATAAAGGTACATGGTACAAAGCTTTCTTAAACGAAAATTGAACTTAAAATCACGTGAAGCCATTAAGAAAAGATATTTACGCAAACATGTTTCTCTAAAAATAATTGTATTTTTTTTCATATAGTCTAGTTGAATTGAGAATGCATTTGAACATCAAACTCAATCCAATAACTAGTATCAATGAAAAACAACTTCTTCGTTAAGCAATACCCAGCGTAAACACAGTAAATTAGGTGGTAGTAAACATACATGTGATAGGTTTGAACACAACTGTCCATCAAACACTCAGCAATATGGGTGCTAGCTAACAGGAGTAGTTCGAACGAGCCTTGTCTGTGGACTAGCATCTTATCAATGAAATAATATTGCAAAATATACCCATTACATACGCTTTGCTCTGGACCAACAATAAATTGCACCTGGCAGACCTTAGATTGCATGAAGGGCTCCATTTTTTAATGATGACATCATGGCTTCCTGACGTTACAAGCATTGTTACGTAATCAAAGAAAATGACAGGGAATGGATATATCATTGACACATATTCTCGTTATATGATAAATTGTTTATTACATTCATTGTCATTTCTTATTGAATGTGTTAAAGAGTTGAAGACTTTTTTTTATCTCGCCCGAGGATCAGCAAGATGAAACATTCTTAGACTCTATTCATCAATATTATATGAAATAGGAAACGAACGTAAGATTGTTTTCCTATCTCATTATATGTATTTTATGGGATCTAAATGAATAAAGCAAAAATGATAAAAACAAAAAACAAAAAAAACAAAACAAAAACGAATTACTGTTTCCATAAACTATTACAACGACTGTGCCGATTAATCTATTTCAGTGGAATTTGAAAATATGTTACGTGTATGTAGTGTACAATAGTGCTTTAATACGAGTCCACAGGTATGGGCGAACATCGATATCACTATGAGAACCTATCAATGGCTTTTCCGTGTTTTCTAATTCCCTGCGCTGTAAGCCGATTAATAGGAAGGTGATTTTAAAACGTCGATGTATATACCCGTCCAAATGAATGGTGGCTACAATGAAAGGAGTTCCGAATAAATATATCACAGCCACTGTAACATAAAGCCGCGGACAATATTAAACATTACAAAATGGGAGTTCAATGTTCTTACTGTAATTAAAATGTCTTTATTTATATTCTGAACTATTTTGATATTGTGACTCATAACCTACTCGGATGTAGTGATACATAACCCACTGGGATGTAGTGATATATAACCCACTGGGTTGTAGTCACACATAACCTACTGGGTTGTAGTGATATATAACCCACTGGGTTGTAGTGATAAATAACCCACTGGGTTGTAGTGATAAATAACCCACTGGGTTGTAGTGACACATAACCCACCGGGTTGTAGTGACACATAACCCACTGGGTTGTAGTTACACATAACCCACTGGGTTGTAGTGATGTATAACCCACTGGGTTGTAGTGATGTATAACCCACTGTGATGTAGTGATATATAACCCACTGGGATGTAGTGATATATAACCCACTGGGTTGTAGTACACATGACCCACTGGGATGTAGTGATACATGACCCACTGGGATGTAGTGATATATAACCCACTGGGATGTAGTGATATATAACCACTGGGATGTAGTGATATATAACCCACTGGGTTGTAGTGATATATAACCCACTGGGATGTAGTGACACATAACCCACTGGGTTGTAGTGATACATAACCCACTGGGTTGTGGTGATATATAACCCACTGGGTTGTAGTGATATATAACCACTGGGATGTAGTGATATATAACCCACTGGGTTGTAGTGACACATAACCCACTGGGTTGTAGTGATATATAACCCACTGGGTTGTAGTGATATATAACCCACTGGGTTGTAGTGATATATAACCCACTGGGTTGTAGTGATATATGACCCACTGGGATGTAGTGATATATAACCCACTGGGATGTAGTGATATATAACCTACTGGGATGTAGTGATATATAACCCACTGGGATGTAGTGATATATAACCCACTGGGTTGTAGTTACACATGACCCACTGGGATGTAGTGACACATAACCCACTGGGATGTAGTGATACATAACCCACTGGGTTGTAGTGATATATAACCCACTGGGATGTAGTGATATATAACCCACTGGGATGTAGTGATACATAACCCACTGGGTTGTAGTGATATATAACCCACTGGGATGTAGTGATACATAACCCACTGGGATGTAGTGATATATAACCCACTGGGTTGTAGTGATATATAACCCACTGGGATGTAGTGACACATAACCCACTGGGTTGTAGTGATATATAACCCACTGGGTTGTAGTGATATATAACCCACTGGGTTGTAGTGATATATAACCCACTGGGTTGTAGTGATAAATAACCCACTGGGTTGTAGTGATATATAACCTACTGGGTTGTAGTGATATATAACCCACTGGGTTGTAGTGATATATAACCCACTGGGATGTAGTGACACATAACCCACTGGGATGTAGTGATACATAACCCACTGGATTGTAGTGATATATAACCACTGGGTTGTAGTGATATATAACCCCCTGGGATGTAGTGACACATGACCCACTGGGTTGTAGTGATACATACCCCACTGGGTTGTAGTGATATATAACCCACTGGGTTGTTGTGACACATAACCCACTGGGTTGTAGTGATATATAACCCACAGGGTTGTAGTGATATATAACCCACTGGGTTGTAGTGATACATGACCCACTGGGATGTAGTGATATATAACCCACTGGGATGTAGTGATATATAACCACTGGGATGTAGTGATATATAACCCACTGGGTTGTAGTGATAAATAACCCACTGGGTTGTAGTGATATATAACCCACTGGGTTGTAGTGATATATAACCCACTGGGTTGTAGTGATATATAACCCACTGGGATGTAGTGATATATAACCCACTGGGTTGTAGTGATATATAACCCACTGGGATGTAGTGATATATAACCCACTGGGATGTAGTGATATATAACCCACTGGGTTGTAGTGATATATAACCCACTGGGTTGTAGTGATATATAACCCACTGGGATGTAGTGACACATAACCCACTGGGTTGTAGTAACACATGACCCACTGGGTTGTAGTAACACATGACCCACTGGGTTGTAGTAACACATGACCCACTGGGTTGTAGTGACACATAACCCACTGGGTTGTAGTGGTATATAACCCACTGGGTTGTAGTGATATATAACCCACTGGGTTGTAGTGACACATAACCCACTGGGTTGTAGTGACACATAACCCACTGGGTTGTAGTGACACATAACCCACTGGGTTGTAGTGACACATAACCCACTGGATTGTAGTGATACATAACCCACTGGGTTGTAGTGATACATAACCCACTGGGTTGTAGTGATACATAACCCACTGGATTGTAGTGATACATAACCCACTGGGTTGTAGTAACACATGACCCACTGGGTTGTAGTGACATATAACCCACTGGGTTGTAGTGATATATAACCCACTGGGTTGTAGTGATATATAACCCACTGGGTTGTAGTGATACATAACCCACTGGGTTGTAGTGATACATAACCCACTGGGTTGTAGTGATAAATAACCCACTGGGTTGTAGTGATATATAACCCACTGGGATGTAGTGATATATAACCCACTGGGTTGTAGTGACACATAACCCACTGGGATGTAGTGATATATAACCCACTGAGTTGTACAGTATTTACAAACTGTTCATTGTGAAGTTACAAATTATCGTACATTGTGTTGTCGTATCGTTTAAGTATGTTGCCTCGCTGCCTGCCGTTGAGCATGCAGCTATTGATATTTTGTTGTATACAACTCCAGTTGTTACTGTTAGTTGTGTTATTACTTAACTTGCTGCGGTGTCCCCTAATGTGTTGATTGCTATGCATCAGTAAGATTGTTCTTCCGATTTTATCTCGTAGTTTCTACGTTAGCTCCCCTAAAGAATTCCCATGGAAAACACCATCATAGCACATTTAGTAGATGACCACCATGACACTTGAACATTGACCTGGTCATTTGTGATTGCGGAGATGAGATGAGAAGGTAGAACAATAGCACTGCATTTCTACAGATAACTCTTAAACCTACTCTGAGACAATGAAACAAAAAGGTATTGACGAAATATGGCTCGTCTCTTGGAAAGCCCAATGTTTATTTAAACCTATTTAAGGGTTTACATTTTAGATTGCATTTTTATAAGTAAAAGTGTGGCCTTTAAATATAGAGGACACTTGGTGTTCCGTTAGGGCCAAATTTCCAATATCATATATAAGTGTTTTCGCTCCTTTGCGTTTAGGTCGAGCAAGCGAAGGAGCGAAAACACTTCGCTCCTTTGCTCCTTCGCTTCTTCGCTTCTTCGCTCCTTCGCCATTGTGTTTTCGATCCTTCGCGTTTATGTCGAAGGAGCGAAGGAGTGATATTGGAAATTTGGCCCTAACGAAACACCATAATATATACATACTAATATCATCAAACGATCGTTATAACAAACCCCGATATAGAAACACCTAAACACATTCTGGATGAAGGGTGAGTTGGGAGGGTCCAGATGATAGTCTGACGAGAACACAGACGTTGTGCCAGGAGGGTATCAACCTGCGATCATTGTAGACATAAAGAGAGACATTACACTTGTGGACTCCGCCAATGCCCAGAAGTATAACTTGTATTCCGCAACCGTTTAAATATCACGGGTTGTAACAATTGGATTTCATCATAATCACGACAAAACCCTAAATGCTACAACAGGGATCAGCTATCACGTGGTTGAGACTTTAACAATGAACTTGAGTGAAATATATATATAGATAAAATGACGTGAATTTCAAATGATGCTCTGCACATAAATATATACGTTTGAGAAAAAGTCTATTACTAGACTTTTCACTAAAGTACAGTCGAGCTCAATTGGTCTGGAGTCGCTTGTCCACTGAAAGGCCGTTATAGCGGACGCTATAAACCAGTTAATACCAATAAAGTCAGGTGTAAATCATTATTGTAATTGATTTTAAGAATCGACATAAGCTCTTAGCTCATTTTTTTTTCTCATTGAAAACATTTCGATCATTTTCGCTGTACGCTGTGAAACAAATGAATGAAATAAGTTTGATACTTAAAATAGATTTTAAAAAAGACGATCTCAAACTCATTTCCATAACAATTCTTATGAAACGTACTCAACAATGCTTTTTAAAGAAGAAACTCATTTGAGATTTTTTTATTCAAATATGTTATTGATAAAATATGCGTGTTTACAATATTCAACTAAAGTGCATATCGTCGGAAAATAAAATACTTCAAACAATTCACACCATCAAGCTTTTGTTGTATTTGATTTGAAGGTTTTGAATATTCTCTTTTATATATATATTTACATGACATTGATTTGTTCTAGAAAGTTTGTCATACTATTATTAGAGGACGGACAACCTAACATAAGTATTGATTTTTAGTATCAACCCGCCCGTCATATAAACCTGTATTTGGCGCCCCGTCTTTTGTAGTATACAACACTTACATACAGTTTGGAACCACACAGAAATACGATTATGTCAATAATCATACGGGAAAGGTGCGATATGAGCCTGACTGATCTGACTGGTTCAGTTATATACCAATAGGCGTGCAAATAATAATATAATATACGCAGATAAGTTGAAACTAAATGCAATTTAACAGATGTTTGGTAAAAAAAAAATTCAACTTAAAAGTGTCAAAAGAACCTAGCTTCACATATTAATTGATGGTCGGTTTGCATGGGGAATATTACTCGAGGATAAGCCAAAAATAAATGCAAAACAGGACATTTGGTAGCGAACGGATATATAATAAAATATGTTGATCATACCATAACCAATAATAAGAGGTAATGGTATGAACATTTAACAGACTAATCAGATACTTATAAGTAAATGTTGATCAGGGTTGGGAAACCTGTCTCGTTTTCTTGCTTGTTTTAATGTGAGCGAAAATTAAAGGTTTTATCAATTCAATCACTCTATATGAATGGATGAGACAGCATACAAAAATACGTAAATATAATACAAATAACGATACCCATGGGGGAGTGAGCATACAAAAATACGTAAATATGATACAAATAACGATACCCATGGGGGAGTGAGCATACAAAAATACGTAAATATAATACAAATAACGATACCCATTGGGGAGTGAGCATACAAAAATACGTAAATATGATACAAATAACGATACCCATGGGGGAGTCAGCATACAAAAATACGTAAATATAATACAATTAACGATACCCATTGGGGAGTGAGCATACAAAAATACGTAAATATAATACAATTAACGATACCCATAGGGGAGTGAGCATACAAAAATACGTAAATATGATACAATTAACGATACTCATGGGGGAGTGAGCATACAAAAATACGTAAATATAATACAAATAACGATACCCATGGGGGAGTGAGCATGCAAAAAGATACTCAGAATGTCCTCCATGTTTAATAGACAATTCCTGGGAAGGCAGTTCCCAGGTTTTAAATCTAAATATCTTTAGATTGGTTCAAGTGATATTGGTGGCTGAGTACATATATATATATAAACCATGGTACATTGTATATCTGATGATGTTCAATATACAGATCTTTAGAAGAATGGACTTACCCGACAACAGAAAGATCGACAGCCGGAGAAAGCTACACATGGTGGTAGAATTGCTTTAGCTCCTGTCAACATTCACCATTTTGAAATGTAATGTGACAGCTCCGTCCCTCCGTCACGCCACACAGCGTTTGTCACTAGAACTTCCAAACTAGGAATATCTTATCAATATTTTATGTATGTCTATCGCTAAAACTTAGCCTGGTGAAATATATCGATCTCTAAAAATGTTTGTCTAATTAGACATCCACCATGTCTCTTTAAAGTAGAAACATTTCGCTGTAAAGTGAATTACCAATGATTTCTGTAGGACACAACCTACATGTCATTCATGTTACACCGTTCGCTTCGTTTTCATGTCTAGGTAATTGTGCGACACCAGTACCTTTGGTTGTTTTCACAGACAGCATGGCACATAATGTAACACAGAGAAAATCGATTTTGCCTATATATTAGCATCCCGAATGCGAAAGGATGAAAATTCATTTCACGGTGGTATGCATGACATATGATTTCATCAGAAAACAGTTTGAGTGCATATCTGTTCGCATTTTCTGCATTTTAAAATGCCAAAGCTAATACATTTTGTATATCAATTTAAATTTTTTTTTTTACTTAAACACAAGAATTTCTCTATAAGCAGTTTTATTGATATCATTGGATTCACTGCTACAGTACATTATGAAAACACAAAACAAATGTTTTTTATCTACAAATAATATAAATACCCAGATAACGAAACGTCGCGCACATTTTTATGCTAACCACGTCATCCCTTTCTGTTACATAAGCGTCATCACTTTATGCGGTTTCATTAGTTTTTTTCGATAATACCACTAAACTGAAAAACGAAACGATTGATGTCATAGTACTAAAAAGTGTAACAAATGTGGTCACAAAAACGTAACAAACGATGTCGCATAATGGAAAAAAAGTAACAATCAGACCCACCTCAGAACGTCACGTTGAAATTTCTATTAAAAATGCAGTTTACACACCAGTAAACAACAAAAACTTGAAGCATTTCTTGAATTTACATTTTGCAATTCTTGTTTATTTATTTATTTTTTTCATTTATTTATTCATTTTTAGAATCTACGCTACTTTAAAAAAAATATTAATCGTCATTTATTCGACGTCACACACACTGACAGGACAGTGCGGAAAGTGTTGTATATCCTATTTTGGCGGAAAGGTTGTCACATACGAAGCAAGTAGAATATAGTTCCACAAAACATCTTTATTTTGTATATCTGCGAGAAATTTTACAATTCACATTTGCATCATATTTTATAAAATTTATATATTCGCAAAATGCAACAAAATAGAATAAAGCGTGTGTGATAAACGTTATATTAGTGATAAACGTTACAAAAATAAAAAAAACGTTACATCACTCAAACCTTACATTAATGATATTCGTTACATTACTCATAAACGTTACATTAACAATAAGCGATACATTTTGTACTTCACTGATGAACGTAAAATCACTGATAAACTTTACATCACTGATAGACGCTTCATACTCGTTTCACCACTGATAACATTTCATCATGAACATTACCGCACTGAAGAAACGTTACATCACTTATAAACGTTACACCACTGATAAACGTTTCATCACTAATAAACGTTACATATTTTATTAACGTTACATCTCTTATGAACGTTACACCACTTATAAACGTTACACCACTGATAAACGTTTCATCACTAATAAACGTTACATTACTGATAATCGTAGCGTCACCATTAAACGTTTCATCACCAATAAACGTTACATCACTAATAAACGTTACATCACCAATAAACGTTACATCACCAATAAACGTAACATCATTGATAAACGTAACATTACTAATAAACGTTACATCACTAATAAACGTTACATCACCAATAAACGTTTCATCACCAATAAACGTTACATCACTAATAAACGTTTCATCACCGATAAATGTTGCATCACTGATAAACGTAACATTAATAATAAACGTTACATCACTGAAAAACTTTACATCAGTTATTAACTTTACATCACATATCCACGTTACATCACAGATTAACTTTACATCAGTTATTAACTTTACATCACAGAAAAACGTTTTACTATTGTTTTACGTCACCGCTCTGAAGAAACGTTACATCACCAATAAACGTAACATCATTGATAAACGTAACATTACTAATAAACGTTACATCACTAATAAACGTTACATCACCAATAAACGTTTCATCACCAATAAACGTTACATCACTAATAAACGTTTCATCACCGATAAATGTTGCATCACTGATAAACGTAACATTAATAATAAACGTTACATCACTGAAAAACTTTACATCAGTTATTAACTTTACATCACATATCCACGTTACATCACAGATTAACTTTACATCAGTTATTAACTTTACATCACAGAAAAACGTTTTACTATTGTTTTACGTCACCGCTCTGAAGAAACGTTACATCACTGATAAACTTATATCATTGGTAAATTTTACATCCCTGATACAATTACATCACTTATAAACGTTATATCACTTATAGATTTTACATCATTGATAAACTTTACATCACAGATAAACGTAACATCACAAACAAACTTTACATTACATCTAATACATTTACATCACGTATAAATATTAAATTACGTATAAATCACTGACAAACGTTACATCACCGATAAACTTTACAGCATTGATAAACTTTACAGCATTAATAAACTTTACAGAATTGATAAACGTAACATCACCGATAAACTTTACAACATTGATTAACTTTACAGCATTGAAAAACTTTACAGCATTGATAAACTTTACAGCATTGAAAAACTTTACAGCATTGATAAACTTTACAGCATTGATTAACTTTACAACATTGATTAACTTTACAACATTGAAAAACTTTACAGCATTGATTAACTTTACAACATTGATAAACTTTACAACATTGATAAACTTTACATCACAGATAAACGTTTCATTAAAATAATGATTATTATCGCACTGAAGAAAAGTTACATCACTATATTAACGTCTCTGTCGATCTATAACCATCACGAAACCTTTATTTCACAACCAACATTTAATTACCCATTGATATTGTGACCGACAATTATAACTAATTAAAACACCAACCATTTCAACAGAAGTCATCTATGTCAACGTCAATGGGTTGTCAATATCTAGCAATTATTTGTGGTTGGGAGATGCTCACGATATGGCATACGGTAGTTGTAATGTCGTGAAAAACAATGCTTTTGTTATGACGTTAAATCAATTGTTTATTTCATCAATCTATGGTGGATGAAAAATGGCGTTGTAGGAAGAATAAATAATTCATTAGGGACAGCGATATATGTTATATTGAAATAGCCGCTATTGTAGCAAGAAAAAACAAATACTCTGACAGCAACAAAAGATAAAATAATATTTGAGAATTATACTTTTACAATATTGGTCTGACAGCAAAAAAAGATATAATAATATTTGAGAATTATACTTTTACAATATTGGTCCGACAGCAAAAAAAGATATAATAATATTTGAGAATTATACTTTTACAATATTGGTCCGACAGCAAAAAAGGATATACTATTATTTGAGAATTATACTTTTACAATATTGGTCCGACAGCAAAAAAAGATATAATAATATTTGAGAATTATACTTTTACAATATTGGTCTATCAGCAACAAAGATCAAATAACATTTGAGAATGATACTTTTACAGTATTGTTAACATTACACAATACTTTTATAAGACGTTAATGAATCAATGGTTAAGATTTCTTATATATGTATATGTATTGATTGCATATTCGCTTTTTATAGTTCACCAGCTTAAACCTGTTGATAAATCAATCCAGCGAAATGGGGCCGAAGTGGGTAACGCTAAAAAAGTGTTTCGGTTCGTGGTTGGCAACATGCAGAGGATCGTGATTTTTCGCAACGGCTAATTGAATTGAAATGTTTATTGAGTTATATTTTCTGTTTGCATTAAACCTCGGCATTTAAAGTTTGTAGTTATGATAGGCATCAGGCAATATATAGTTGCCCCAGCCGAATCTAAAAAAATAAGTACACCATATTTGTTTTCTTCTGTATGTAAATATCTCCTAGAATGCACTGCGATCAAGGTCACATATATGTAAAGTAGATTATAATGTTGGTCTCTTTCAAAGGCAGAGATATTCAAAAGTTCTTGGCTTCATTACGACTTTTTTTGTCGTTATCAAATTATTCTTTTTATTTGTATGTCATAAATAGGCATACATATATGGACTTTATGTCATTTATGTCAAAATAATAACAATTTATTACACTCTGTTGGAGGTGTAGCATCTTTCATTGCGTTGTTCAGTCATTTCAAAATGGCGCCGTCAAGTTGACGTGAAGTAACGTCACAAAGAGATGACGCTATGAATTCCCGCACTTTTTTTTTTTTAGGATATGCTCGTCGCCAATTGCGGGCATACTACCGTATACGCAGTCAAAATGGGGTACACTCATTATAAGATTATTTACATCAAACAAATCGTTTAAATACAGTACGAAGAAAATAAAAGTCGTGATGTGTTGCGACGTTGGTAACTATGGCAGCCGTGGTTGCTAAGATAATATAGTTAAACCAGTATTGTTAACAAAATGAAAAGAAACAACTAAGTATCTTTGTTTGATACCTTTTACGTTTTTAATTGATTCACAATCCACAATTACGTCTCAGATTAATAATGGGGAACATTTGATAAAAATTCGTTTTTTTATCAAAACAGCATATTTTGAAGATCAAACACTGAATTAACAGTAAGTCAACTTGTCTATCACTTGAGATATTTATTGCTGTTTCATACATAAATATAATGATGCCAGCGAAAAAAGTTTGTTATAAAAAAAATATGTTCGATCATTATTTCATTTATACATACAATTTATAAATTGTAGAACATGATTTAACATTTTAAAGTCATTGGAATGGTTAAAGATGCCATATTAATAAAGACATTTTATCAATGAGCATGTGCGTAATGCCATTCTGTGTAGAGGGCCATTTAATATATTTTAGATTAAATCAAGGATTTGACGTCGACCGTCAAGCTACTCTTTAGTAAACGGTATACATTCTGTCAATAACATTACTCAATGCGACTACTATACACCATTGATGAAGCATCGTACTTATGGCGACCACATTTTAGACTGCAGACTATATATATGTCAGTCACATTAAGTTGGGTTCATAAATCTACAGCAATCTCTATGGGCAGCTACACTCAAAATAAACTATTCCAAGTTAAATCAAGCAATATAAATTGGGGACGTAAGAAGTGTTTCTTGAACACGTGCATTAGGCATATTAGCTAGTACGTGTTTTTATTTCCTATCAATATATTACATATGTGCTTTTAGAGGAAGATGCCGTTGACTGTTTTGAATCAACATTTTTATGAGAAGAGATTCTCTAACATATGTGGTTACTGATAAATATTTTACTGTTAAGAAAGGTTTTGTATCCGTGGGGATTTTCTTGTTGTTTTATTAATTTCTGAAATAGCCACTTGCCGCATGGCGTTGAACCGTTTGGTATACTACGTCATGTGGCTATCGATTTGAAATGGCTAGGTGAATCTATGACACAATATAAGTTATTTAGGTACGACTTCTTAGTTACTAAGGCTTGCTTTCTGAATATGTTGTCGTCATGGAACATAAGTTACATGTTTGCGTAGTAAACTCTTAATGAATATTGATTTTACACTAGAATAATGGCCCTTGAAGTGCTAGAAGAACTAGTGCTTCTACTGCCGATCGATCCCATCGTACTTGATATACTTATTTACATCCTAACCCATCTACATGTGTTTTATCATTTTTATAGCTAAGGACATCAGAAAGCTATTTGAATATTTTGATTTGTTTACTCGATTTTGGCCACTATTTTGTAAACGGTTTGACTTAATTACACGATTTTGACCATACTTTCGGAAACATTTTTGCTTGTTTACTCGATTTCGGCCACACATTTGTATATTTTTTGATTGGTTTACACGATTTTGGCCACAGTTTTGTAAAACACAGAATTAGTTCGAGCCAGGAGAGTGTAAAACTATCTCTACCTCATCCTCATTCAAATATTTTATTGTGAATATTATCCAAATTGAGACTGGTGTACCCATACATATAACCTGATTACGTATAAATCGATACTGTTATACACTATCTGCTAAAATGATTTTTATTTTATTTTCAGACCTAACAACTACAAACCCGATAGATTTTATCTGGACCCAAGAAAATATCCCTTTGGGTATGTTTTGGTGTCAGTATACACCGATTTGAGTTCACACTTCAAGAAGCAGTGAAACGCCTGTGACGACTTCCAAGGTTTCGTCACAAACCACTCTCTCCACGCTACGGGAGAGGGTGAATGGAGATCCGGGGCGCGACGTTCGACTCTCCTACCCGTTTTATGTTTTTCGGGAAACTGAGAAACGGGGACCGGTCAGTGCTGTCGTGGTTGTGTCCTCGGGCAAGACACTTTACCCTCATTGCTCTGGGCCTCTCGTATGTTGTTCAGTGAGGTAAAAAGAAACGCAGCTTCAAAATGACACTGGCTGATCACGGGGCGATGACCCAGCAAACGTGAACACGTCCTCATACTGCTTTGAGAACACCGGTCATCGTTCATTAGTAAAGACTATTGAAGTGCCAAATGTTAAATATCAAGCATTGGTGATCATCTGTATACCATATTTCGTTGGATTATAAACCTCCAAATCCACTGTAAGAATTACCCCATGGGATTAGTGAAGACGTTGTGATGTATATAATGGAGCGCGCGCACACACATACACACTGGATGATGTAGTTATTCTAATGTCAACTTTAATGCCGCAGTGGCGGAGTAGATTTATCGTTATTACAAGTCATTCTAGCATGCTGATTTAAGCTGCGTACAGGCACTCACCTGGGCCAGAAATAAAACATTTCATCAATATTTGCATATATCATTTGTTGGAATTGAAAATAATATGCTACCAATTAATCAATGGAACCTTGATCACCAAAACAAAACTTGTTTATAAGAATGCTACACAGTAGTCTCATGTTGCTAATATATAATGTGTTTACCTCCAGGGAACGACTGACTTTATCATTAGTAGCATTGCATGTTTATTCGTTATTTACAACACGTGTTACGTATCGCATCATTAATATTTATACCCTACTTGTATGGAGTTATTTACCAAAGGCAAGTCATATTTCCCGAGGGCGAAGGAAAATTTCAGACTAATTGTAAACAAATTGTCATTTCTCCCTACGAACATGAGACTGCATTGTAATTATACCGAAATACAGTACCAAGAAAGACTTACTTCGACAATTTTAAGTCCATTTAATAGCAACAAACAAAAAAATTACAGTGCGAATTTTATAACTTTTATCAAATTAAAAATTAATTGGCATTTCATGCGTTGTACTCACTATTTATAGATAATTATAATATCTACCTGCAGAATCACATTTAAGTATATTTGTTTTGAAATTGAGTTGTAAAGTATTACAGGAGTGAGTTATCGTTTCTGTATGACCTTATTATCAGACAACACCAACGACTGGAATAACCGATAACATGGGTAATATAAACGTACGAGGCCTTCCGGAGATTAACCATCCGGAATCCTCAGAACCGTACCTAAAATACAGTGCTGTTTCATAATATATCACATGACAGAATAAACAACACACTGGGGTACTTCGGGGCGGGCACTTTCAAATTTACAGACCCGTGTACGTTCGCAGTTCCGATTTAAGCGTAGCGTTTCCGTAGCATTACCGTAGGATTTCCGTAGCATTACCGTAGCATAACCGTACCATTTCCGTAGCACTTCCGTAGCATTAACGTACCATTTCCGTACCATTTCCGTACCGTTTCGTCCACTCACCGTAGCATTACCGTAGCATTTGCGTTTACCTATTTTCACTCACAGACCGTCTCATAACCGTTCGGTAGAGAATTTTGCGGAATGTATTTTTTATCGAAACGAAATTTAGTTAAATATACTTACCGAACGTCAAAAAAGAAATGTAGCGACAGCAAATAATTTTATAAGGAGGTGAGAATTACATAGATACGGCTATAAATCTGTCTGTATCTTTGTATAGAAAAAATAACAAAAAACAAGTCAAGTCACATGGTCCATCGATCTTAGTGTAATAAAAAATGGCGGATCCTAGTAGTAGTCGACGCATTACGATGGAACCCAAGATGAAGATCGTGTTAAATAAACAATATTACCTTTACTGTGCTATGGTCTAACCTTTAAAACAGTTACATATCATATGCACTGGTCAGGCTACATGTATAGGGTACAAATGGTCCAGACAGTATCACACAGGTAAACTAGGGTAGTTAGACTTAATTGTCAGCAATGATACAAACAACACAGCATGTGGTATACAGGTAAACTAAAGGTAAGGTATTTTGTGGACCAAGTGATATAGGTGTGAAAGGTAGAACAATAAGAGATAATTAAGCCTACAGGTAAGGCTATAGACTGATTCATAAAACGTCCAACTTTAATGAGAATGCCATCGTGATCTATGGAGTTCTTCATTATTTATTTCAATTTTAAAACCCAAAGGTCTAATCATAGAATTGATAACAAATTGATAAAATCAGAGACGTATTATGTATTACATGCGTGATATATATATATATGTCTCTGATAAAGTATAACAAGAGTAAATTAATTACATAGTAAGAGCAAATACGGTATATAAAGTGCATACACATGTGAAATAGAACTGATGTCCTAAATAGAAATCATCCAGACAATCAAGTAAGTCTTGTTATGAACAGTAAAAAATAGACCTAATTCTGAAAACAAAATCTTCTTCCGACATAAATCTTTCAAGTGAAACGTTAAAAAACTGTCGGAAACATGACGAAAGTAGTTAAAATTAATTAGGACTCTTTTAAGAACATTACAATTTCTTACAATAATCCAGCATTTACAGGGATAAAGCAAGGTTGAGCTACTCGACCTAGTCAAAAAAAGATGTGGAGCTAAAAAGTTAAATTATCCTGTAAAAGTTCGATCAAGCAGGCTATGTACAGATTTGAATAAAAGTATATGTATTAATGCCTTCATACCAGACTAGATAAGTTGAATTGTGTACAAATTTACATGTAATATAGACTATTATCGTTTAATTTTGATTTAAAACATAGAAATAAAAAAATAATAAAATAAAAAAGAACCTGTACAACTTCAATCTGGTGTACGAGTGTTTCTTGATATGGTGACCATATTTCAGAGCAGTAATCTAACTGACTGCACTAATGTACAGAGAGCGAATAACATTTTGAAAATCCAAATATGTAGATTGGCATGACCTTACCAACCACTTATCTAACATGAATTAAAAAGTTAAGATTCGGAGTGACCCATACACCCCAGTCTTTAGCATGTGTTTCTTTCTTTAGAGATTCCTCATCCAAGCTGTCGGGATACTCAGTTGTATATCTTTTGTTGCTAAACGTTATATAATATTTTTTTTATATAAAACGTACATTTTAAAGTTTAACACTAGTCGTAGACTCTGTCAATATCGGATAGGAGTCTTAAATATCACGTGCTGCTTTACAAAATTTACCATCATCGGCAAAAAGGAAAGTTTTGAAAAAAAAATGTAAAAGAGAGGGTGAATCATTTGAGTCATCATTTTATAAGTCATATTCAACTTGACATTATCTTATTTTCTCTCATGAAAGTAAGAACAGGCTACTGCTATAGTTTAAACTCACTCAGGTGTAAAATTTGACATGTTGGCCTGATAATACAGGTAAATTTCCATATGTTTGCTCAGTGAGAATGAGCCATAATTGGACCCCGGGGGGTTAATTGGGGACAGGTCACCTGGCCAGGTATACCATGTGCCAGACACCAAAGAGCTAGACTGATCAGCATCTTACAGGTAAGGTGTGATAGGATGCATGTCCTCAAGGCTGTAGGGTTGCATATTGCGCCCAGTTGGCCATTGGCAACAGGCCTTTCCTAGATGTTTGGCTTCAATGTAATGTACATGTAGTCTGGACATGTACATTTATTTGTACATGTCTTAAGATCTGTCGACAGAACATACATTTTTGTTGTACAATGTATAAATCAGATAGATGACATGTACTGTAAAAGACACTTTCAAGTTTCGAATAACAATGTAAAAGCCAAAACTTTATTGAATTAACATTCAATAAAAATTTAAAATATTAATATTTTGTCCGACAAAATATTTACATGAAGCACATGTACAACTGAGTCAGCCATTATTAGGCCTCTGACACAAACAGATGTGTTGTAATAGAAGCATGTAAATGATTAAAATGATCGCAAACAACATCAAAATTAATTTCAAAGGTAGATTCTTCACTCTACACTGAAGTCTTTATATATTGAAACAATGTATTCCCTGGTTATGTCCTTTGTGACAATAAGTTAAAAAAAAAAAAAAAAAACAGCTGTGAACTAATTATCGTGCACTCCTCACTTCTCCTTGGGTGCAAAGGTTAACTGATTGTCACTCAACTGAAGGTTAGATCACAACACAAGTCCATTAAAAAGATTTTCAGAGTGTTATCCATTATCACGTAAACACCCAGAGTCCGCTCCATTGCAGACGTGTGATATACACGTATCTGATTGCACACGTACATTGTATATTCTTAAGTATATAATTATTGATGTCTTGTTTTGTTTTTTAGTTTTTATCCCTCCCCAGCCAGAGCTTCCTCTGATCCGACATCAGACTTTTAAACAAATCGTCAATGCTTACACACCAGTAATATGTACCAGTGATTGTTATATATAGACTTGCCAGACATGTACATGTACTTGACTTAATTGTCCCCCTAACTTGTTGCCATGGGTACTAATCCCCCTCCCCACCACCATCAACTTCACCTGATGGCCATGGATATACACTTGATTAGGAGTCATCGGGCTCAGGTGTGTAAGTCATAACCACACCTGGTCAGTTTCTCCTTTTTACAATTAGCCCTATAGGGGGTCTATTCATAGCCTGGTCAATCTGTGTTCAGAAATCTTGATCTGTTTACCTGTACCTAAATTAACACTTTGATACAAGTTTTTCAATTCAATTAGTTGATTTCTTAAACCTTACGGTTTATCAGTACAAATGCAGTGAAAATATAGATAAATACATAAAAACACAACAATAAAGTTCGGACACACAGAGACAACGCATACGTGACCGCAGCGCTAGTGTAGAGAGTGATTTTATTTTAAAATTAAATGCTATCGTCTTTTGTTGCCGAGAATAATAAATTTTCCTAAATTTGAAAGATCCTTATATGACCTTAATATTTCCGGTTTCTAAAAATTGTACAGTGTAGTACAATTTGATAAAACGTTCTTCCACTTTCCGATACAACATTCACTCCATCAAACACCATTGCACTGTCGTTTCTACGTGTTCGCTTCGTCTAGGATCCGCTTTTTATAAGAACCAGATAATTTATTCAGAAACGGTCGATTATTTGTGAGCGTCTACCGTAGCATTTCCGTAGCATTACCGTAGCATTACCGTAGCACTTCCGTAGCATTACCGTACCATTTCCGTACCATTACCGTAGCATTACCGTACCATTTCCGTAGCACTCCCGTAGCATTACCGTACCATTTCCGTAGCACTTCCGTAGCGTTTGCGTTTAAGACGGAACAGCGAACGTACACGGGTCTGTAGCAACTTAGCATATTTTGACGTCATTGTTGTGCTGGACGCAGACGACAAAGAATGGCTGACACAGATAGGCCATTCGGTAAATATTCAGTTTAATATTGAAACTAGCAAACTAGAAAGTTAGTGTGATTTAATGAAAAAGATATTGCTTTGTTGTTTATGTCATAATATATATATATATAATTTGTCAAGATGTAATAACGACAGAACAGACAAGTAAATTGTCGAATTTTCGAGGCAATCTGCCCCTTTATCAAGACACAAGAAAATTACAAACGATCCCATAACGACATAGAACATGAAACACTTACACAAATATAGTGAGTATAAACAACGAAAAATATCGTTATGTAGTTATGTTGTAAAAACGTCCCCTCGGTCGATAATTAATTCGCCGAGGAACTATTATAATCAATAAGAAAACAGTTTAGGTGGTATACAGATGGTAAAATTAAATAAATGAATAAATGATATCACTAAAAGGTTTAACAAAATAACACCACGAGTTAATTCGATGTGATGGCAGCGCGTGCTATTTAGTGAATGTTTTTGTTTTTCTACGCAGTAGGTTCATTTCGTCCCGCAAATCTCGGCCGAAGCAGCGGGTATCAGTGACAATTTCGGGTGGCAAATCCCATATTACTGACTAATATTAGTTTGTGTTTAACGTACATTGAATACATATCTAAATAATATAAATGTATTTATGTAGAAATGCATAATTTGAACATTAAAAATCAAACAGAATGGTGGTCGAAATATTCCATTTGGGTAACGATAACTGGGTGGCTGTATCAGGACGACTCGTCACAAACAGACAACATGTGATCACACAACTTATTCAGCCAATCAGCTGTAGCCAATCAACTGCAGTTTCTTGTGAACCAAGTCCCTAAGGAAAGTGTGTTTCTGAGGTATGCAGGGATTGGTCTGGTTGGTAAACATATGGAGTAGGTACTTCCTATAAGCGAGAATAGAGAATAGTGTTATAAGGTTTGAAGAACAAACATATACATCCCTACTAAAAAGAGAATGGCGTAGGACTACAGGTGGAAAAAGGCGGGAATTCCCCAGGTGGGGGTTACCCACAAAATCGTTCATAGTTTGCCATAATTTTACAGATTTTTTCACCATCGGACAGATCAAATTCTCAAAATGGTAAATGTCATATTTTAATCGTTATAAAAACAATTGATAGGTTTGATGGTAAATAGGAGCACACGGCTAGTCGAAAGACAGTAACCCTGACATTAACATTGCACAGGGGAACCCCAACCTGGGGTATTCTTTTTATACCCTGGAATCCTACATTTTATTATAAGTAAGAGTATATATTTTTGATTTTCAAAATTTCAAGACCCTGATCTTTATTTACTCATAAAGAAAATACTCATTTCTGATATCATTTACGTAGAAAAACAGCTGCAAACCGAAGAAATACATATCCTTCAGGGACTTGGTTAATGTAAAACAGTAGCTGATTGGCTTTTTTAATTGTGTGAGTCCATAAGATCGCGGAATTTTATGTTAAGACTCGATTGTTCTCTTGCATCATAACTGTGTCACCTGGAGTGAAGCATTGAAGGCTTTTTGTACGAGCTTTCTGATCAAAATATGAGTAACATTTCCCTGTCGTTTTTTGGAATGTCTGCTGATCTCTACTGGTTGTGCCAACAAATCCGTATATTCTGGCTAAGTCCTTGAATTCTGCACATGCAAATTTGGTCCATTCGTCTGGAACTCTATATCATGAGATCAGACAATGCAACAGTGTGATCGCATTCTTGGCCGAGAGATTTTCCATTATCTGCACCTCTGACTATTTTGAGTAGTGATCTACAGGTAGTAGATAGTATTTTGAGTAGTGATCTACAGGTAGTAGATAATATTTTGGGAGAGAGATAGAGAGAGATCTTTTATTAGCACTCAGGCACACTATTGTGTGCGACAAGAGGTCAACAACAATTACAACATCATAATACAAAATATAATATTCTGTACAGAGTAGTGAAACATACATTGAGACAAAGTTTGTAGTGTACACTGCATGAAACGTTCGTTCAATACAGGATGGTATATTTAACCATACAGTAGTACTTATTATATAACATTATGTTTTAAAAATATCATTTCAATATTTTTACAATACTTCATACACTATATAAATTTTAGAATTTGATGTTGAAAATTCATATATTATTTTTTAGACGTTTTTCTAGTAATTGGATGAACATAGATAGATTTGATAATACTCTAATATTGCATAATGATAATAATCCTTTCATTTTATGAATAGATGGGTTACATGTATAATAATTAGGTATGTACTTTCTACGAATTTGATTTACATATATACTAGAACATAAAAATAAGTAATGGTACCCGCATCCAACCCCAGTAAAACATAGCGGACATATCCTATTTTGACGAGACGTTCCGGTCCATCGCCCTGTCTCTACCGGAAGAAATATATTACTAGTTCTGAATTTACATACTGTTGTTCTATCTTTTTGTTTAAGCACGGTTAAATATTTTTCAATCTGGAACTGATTTTTAAATACTGCATATGTTTTACCACGGGAAGATTTATCAATATCAGTATACCACTGTTGTATAAATTGATCGTGCAGGATAGTTTTTAACCGTAATTTGAGGTAATTTTTATTCATAGTGCAGCTATTTTGATGTAAACAAACGTACCTTAGCCCTGTACTATTAAGTATATCCTTGATATAAGAAATCCATTTGAAACCAAAAAAAAACATTTACATGTAAATTCAGCATAAGCTTGTACATTAAACTTGATAATTTATTTCCACCTGTAATTAATTTATACCAGAACATTATCAATCTAGACTTAATTTCAACATTTAAGGGATATCTACCCGTTTCACCATATACCATTATATTTTCTATGGAACTACGAACATTTAAAACTTTTTTACAGAATTGTACATGCAACTTCTCACACACCTTAGCATTTTCAAACCCCCAAATCTCTGACGAGTATAAAAGTATGGGGGAGATTAAAGCATCAAACAATTTCAACTGAAGATCTATTGGCAATATAATATTTCTAATTTTTCTGTATAATGCATATGTTGCCTTTTGAGCCTGCTCGACCAGTTTTTTCCTAGCCTTACAGAAACTGCCATTACAATTAAACAGCAGTCCTAGAAAAGAATAACTGTCCTGGGTATCTAGTACTTCACCAAAAAGGGTAAAACGAACATTTTGTACATTGCTTTTTCTTTTTTCAAAAATTACAACTTTTGTTTTATTAAGATTAACCTTAAGTTTCCAAATGTTACAATATATTTCGAATTCTTGAAAAGCTTTTTGAAGACCTTCTGCTGTTTCAGAAATGACAACTGTGTCATCTGCATATAGCAGAATAAATAATTTAACGAATATGCCAATGCGTTCTTGGAAGAGAGTATCGATATAGTGAAGTTGGTCAACATTATTATGCATAAAAAAATGGGGAGAGATTTTCCCCTTGTTTTACCCCGACATGACATGTGAAGAAATCGGTCATACCATTGCTAGTTTTTACACAAGATTTAGTGTTATCATAGAGACTAATTATAACCTTAAAAATTTTCCCCGTGATATTGCTTTTTAACAATTTCTTCCATAATCCTACCCTCCAAACAGTATCGAACGCTTTTCTAAAATCAATAAATGAGCAAAATAGTTTTTTTTTTATTTTTGGAAGGGTATATAGATATCAAAGCGTGCAGGATAAATATGTTTTCAGTTGTAGAGTAACCTTTTCTAAAGCCAGCTTGGACATTTGAAATTAGATCGATTTCTTCCGAAAATTTGTTTAATCTTGAATTCAAAATAGCAGTAAATACTTTACCGAGACAAGAGACTAGAGTAATTCCTCTATAGTTATCGAGATTTTTAGGGTCACCCTTCTTTTTGTATATAGGTTTAACGACTCCAATAGTCCACGCTTCTGGTACACATCCTGAGTTTAAAATAATATTAAAAAGTTTAACATATATAGGTAGAAATGTGGACTCTGTATGTTTTATGTACTCATTAATTATATTATCATAACCAGGTGCCTTATTACTAGGGAGGTTAACAATAACCTGTCTGATTTCATGTTCAGTTATTTCACTATTTAGTATAAAATCAAATTCATTTTCAGTTGTATCTGGAATGATAACTTCATCCTCTTCATCCTCAGAGCTGTTTAAGTTTTTGAAATATTCATGGAGCTCATCCAAAGATATATCGACATCGCCATTTCTATTATTACTTTTATTGAATGAATCTAAGATGTCCCAAATTTCTTTGGGATTAGATTTTGACATATTACGTATTTGATTTTCAGTGTTAAATTTATATACGTTATAACAGTTCCTTATGATTTTTTTATATTCCCTAGAGTTTTTATTCATATTTCGTCTATTGATATCAGTTTTGTGAGTTGTGTATATATTTTTCGCATCATGGAAGGCCCGCCTTTTGGTGAGACACTCAGCTGTAAACCATGGTTTGTTATTAGAGGCATTATTTATATTTTGTTTACCGATGTGATTCTTTTTGTATCCAAAAATGTCTGTAGCTGCCGTTTTAAATAGATTAGATATTTGGTCATTCACTTCAGATTTACTTACAGAAACCTTTTCCGACAAAACATTGAGTTTATCATTTATAGAATTTAGTTGATCAGGAGAACAATTGTGTACTTTATGAATAAATTCGTTTTTCTTCCCGTTCTTCCATCTGATATATTGACCTTGACCTTGGTCTGAACATGTTAGACATACGTCTTCAATATTTTTCAACCAACCTTGAAGGGTAAAGACGATTCTACAATGCATGTCGGAGAAGGTTCCATCGAAATCAATAATTTCAAAGTCATGTAAACAAGGAAATATTCCTGATGATACAATTAAATAGTCAACCACACTAATTCCGCCACATGTTGTCTTGCCCAGAAGTTTGTCCTTACCAACTCTGCCATTGGCTATATATAAATTGTTATTTTTACAAACGTCAAGAAGCTTAGACCCGTAATTATTAGGTCGAGATTTGCATTGGCTACATCTTAGTAATGGGACATTAAATACCGGTAACATTTCAAAGTCATACAAATAATTATATAACGCATCATTATTATTAAAATCAACAGTATTTGTTAGGTTATCATCGGGTACATTGTAATCTACACACTGTGCTGTTTTGGCGTTGAAATCACCAATTAACATTACATTATAACTACTCTTTTGAAGGTTAATTAGTTCATTCTCAATTTCAGTAAACGCCTCAGAAGAAGAATATTTAGAGTTTTCGGGAGGCACATACGTGTACCCTAATAACAAATCACCTGCGTTATTTATTAAATGTGCAGACAGTATAACCCACTGGACATATTCAGAGTCTGTTGTACAAAATTTTAGAAATTGACTAAGCTTGGTTCTGTATATGATTACAATGCCCCCGGATTTTTTCTTAACTTTTGATCTATTTTTCACATGATCAGAGTAATCTTTTGGTATATCAAGTATATCGATATCATCTGTTTTGGATTCAACAAAAATAAGTATATCATGGCATATAATAAGATCACTAAATTCAGGTAAAAGCAGTTTGCTTTTGATACCACAAACATTGAGACATGTTATTTTCAGGTCAGTACTCGCAACACCGGGGTTGTCATGGTGACTTATATTGCGACCTCTTGGTGCGCGTCCCTAGTAACGGTAACCGGATGGAGCGGCGTTGCGCGATTGGTCGCGAGTATGATGTCCTTGAGAGTTCCTTCCGGTTTCTCTTTGGGAATGATTACCGTTTCGCGAGTTGATGTTCGATGAGGCATTGTGTGGTGCGGTTGGTGCTCTCTCGCGTGTCACTGCACTGAAAGAGGGACTATTTGTAGATTGCGGCATAGTTGGTGCAGGAGACCTACTACCATTGTTCTGGATGATGACAGGTCCATCATAAAGTCTACCGTCAACTATAAGTTTTTCTCTCACTAACCTCACAATTTTGCCTTTGCTGCGGAGCTCTTTGATGGTTGGTCCGAGTTTTCTCCTACGTTGATGTATTTCCGACGGAAATTGCTCGTTGATGTAGAATGCTGTTCCCTTTAACCTTCGCGCACACCCTAGCACATTTTCACGGTCTTTATTGAAAAGAAATCGGGCTACTACTGGTCTTTTCTTCCCCTCAACGACTCTGCCGAAGCGATGAACATTTCCAAATTCGATATGGTAATCTATGCCAAGTTCTATTTGGATGAACTTTCGTAGTAACAGTTCTGTATTTTCGCTCGGGTTTTCAGCAAGGCCGCTGAACACTAAGTTATTTTTCATTGACCTCCACTTTAGCTCAGTCACACTTTCTTTCAGTTCCTTGTTTTCCTTTGTAATATTGGTTATGTTTTCAGTCAATTTAACGATGGTCCCCTTGCACTCGCTGATGTTTTCTGATTGTCTCCCTTGTTCCTTTGTGAAATTACGTAGGACATTCTGGGTATTTGTGTTATTCTTCTCAAACTCGTCGATCTTATCCGAGACAAATTTAACTGACCATTCAAGATCTTTTGCTTTTCTTTCACTTTCTGCCATCCTCGATTCCATTTTGTCAATTTTTTGTTCAATCATTTCAAGTCTATCAAGTTTTTTTAGGATAATCTCAAAGTTTTTATACATGTCTTTTTGGAAGTTGTCTTGTTCTTGACTAGGCTTTGTTTTAGGTGTGGGTGGGGGCTGTGATCTACAGGTAGTAGATAGTATTTTGAGTAGTAGTGATCTACAGGTAGTAGATAATGTTTTGAGTAGCAGTGATCTACAGGTAGTAGATAATATTTTGGGTAGTGATCTACAGGTAGTAGATAATGTTTTGAGTATTGATCTACAGGTAATAGATAATGTTTTGAGTAGTGATCTACAGGTAGTAGATAATGTTTTGAGTAGTAGTGTTCTACAGGTAGTAGATAATGTTTTGAGTAGTGATCTACAGGTAGTAGATAGTATTTTGGGTAGTGATCTACAGGTAGTAGATAATGTTTTGAGTAGTAGTGATCTACAGGTAGTAGATAATGTTTTGAGTAGTAGTGATCTACAGGTAGTAGATAGTAATTTGGGCTGTGATCTACAGGTAGTAGATAGTATTTTGAGTAGTAGTGATCTACAGGTAGTAGATAATGTTTTGAGTAGTAGTGATCTACAGGTAGTAGATAATATTTTGGGTAGTGATCTACAGGTAGTAGATAATATTTTGGGTAGTGATCTACAGGTAGTAGATAATGTTTTGATTAGTAGTGATCTACAGGTAGTAGATAATGTTTTGAGTAGTGATCTACAGGTAGTAGATAATGTTTTGAGTAGTAGTGATCTACAGGTAGTAGATAATGTTTTGAGTAGTAGTGATCTACAGGTAGTAGATAATGATTTGAGTAGTAGTGATCTACAGGTAGTAGATAATGATTTGAGTAGTAGTGATCTACAGGTAGTAGATAATGTTTTGGGCTATGATCTACAGGTAGTAGATAGTATTTTGGGTAGTGATCTACAGGTAGTAGATAATGTTTTGAGTAGTAGTGATCTACAGGTAGTAGATAATGTTTTGAGTAGTAGTGATCTACAGGTAGTAGATAATGTTTTGAGTAGTGATCTACAGGTAGTAGATAATGTTTTGAGTAGTGATCTACAGGTAGTAGATAATGTTTTGAGTAGTGATCTACAGGTAGTAGATAATGTTTTGAGTAGTAGTGATCTACAGGTAGTAGATAATGATTTGAGTAGTGATCTACAGGTAGTAGATACTGTTTTGAGTAGTGATCTACAGGTAGTAGATAATGTTTTGAGTAGTAGTGATCTACAGGTAGTAGATAATGATTTGAGTAGTGATCTACAGGTAGTAGATAGTATTTTGAGTAGTAGTGATCTACAGGTAGTAGATAATGTTTTGGGTAGTGATCTACAGGTAGTAGATACTGTTTTGAGTAGTGATCTACAGGTAGTAGATAATGTTTTGAGTAGTGATCTACAGGTAGTAGATAATGTTTTGAGTAGTGATCTACAGGTAGTAGATAATGTTTTGAGTAGTAGTGATCTACAGGTAGTAGATAATGATTGGAGTAGTGATCTACAGGTAGTAGATACTGTTTTGAGTAGTGATCTACAGGTAGTAGATAATGTTTTGAGTAGTAGTGATCTACAGGTAGTAGATAATGATTTGAGTAGTGATCTACAGGTAGTAGATAGTATTTTGAGTAGTAGTGATCTACAGGTAGTAGATAATGTTTTGGGTAGTGATCTACAGGTAGTAGATACTGTTTTGAGTAGTGATCTACAGGTAGTAGATAATGTTTTGAGTAGTAGTGATCTACAGGTAGTAGATGATGTTTTGAGTAGTGATCTACAGGTTGTAGATAATGTTTTTAGTAGTGATCTACAGGTAGTAGATAATGTTTTGAGTAGTGATCTACAGGTAGTAGATAATGTTTTGAGTAGTAGTGATCTACAGGTAGTAGATAATGTTTTGAGTAGTAGTGATCTACAGGTAGTAGATAATATTTTGGGTAGTGATCTACAGGTAGTAGATAGTATTTTGGGTAGTGATCTACAGGTAGTAGATAATGTTTTGAGTAGTAGTGATCTACAGGTAGTAGATAATGTTTTGAGTAGTAGTGATCTACAGGTAGTAGATAGTATTTTGGGCTGTGATCTACAGGTAGTAGATAGTATTTTGAGTAGTAGTGATCTACAGGTAGTAGATAGTAATTTGGGCTGTGATCTACAGGTAGTAGATAGTATTTTGAGTAGTAGTGATCTACAGGTAGTAGATAATGTTTTGAGTAGTAGTGATCTACAGGTAGTAGATAATATTTTGGGTAGTGATCTACAGGTAGTAGATAATATTTTGGGTAGTGATCTACAGGTAGTAGATAATGTTTTGAGTAGTAGTGATCTACAGGTAGTAGATAATGTTTTGAGTAGTGATCTACAGGTAGTAGATAATGTTTTGAGTAGTAGTGATCTACAGGTAGTAGATAATGTTTTGAGTAGTAGTGATCTACAGGTAGTAGATAATGATTTGAGTAGTAGTGATCTACAGGTAGTAGATAATGATTTGAGTAGTAGTGATCTACAGGTAGTAGATAATGTTTTGGGCTATGATCTACAGGTAGTAGATAGTATTTTGGGTAGTGATCTACAGGTAGTAGATAATGTTTTGAGTAGTAGTGATCTACAGGTAGTAGATAATGTTTTGAGTAGTAGTGATCTACAGGTAGTAGATAATGTTTTGAGTAGTGATCTACAGGTAGTAGATAATGTTTTGAGTAGTGATCTACAGGTAGTAGATAATGTTTTGAGTAGTGATCTACAGGTAGTAGATAATGTTTTGAGTAGTAGTGATCTACAGGTAGTAGATAATAATTTGAGTAGTGATCTACAGGTAGTAGATACTGTTTTGAGTAGTGATCTACAGGTAGTAGATAATGTTTTGAGTAGTAGTGATCTACAGGTAGTAGATAATGATTTGAGTAGTGATCTACAGGTAGTAGATAGTATTTTGAGTAGTAGTGATCTACAGGTAGTAGATAATGTTTTGGGTAGTGATCTACAGGTAGTAGATACTGTTTTGAGTAGTGATCTACAGGTAGTAGATAATGTTTTGAGTAGTGATCTACAGGTAGTAGATAATGTTTTGAGTAGTGATCTACAGGTAGTAGATAATGTTTTGAGTAGTAGTGATCTACAGGTAGTAGATAATGATTGGAGTAGTGATCTACAGGTAGTAGATACTGTTTTGAGTAGTGATCTACAGGTAGTAGATAATGTTTTGAGTAGTAGTGATCTACAGGTAGTAGATAATGATTTGAGTAGTGATCTACAGGTAGTAGATAGTATTTTGAGTAGTAGTGATCTACAGGTAGTAGATAATGTTTTGGGTAGTGATCTACAGGTAGTAGATACTGTTTTGAGTAGTGATCTACAGGTAGTAGATAATGTTTTGAGTAGTAGTGATCTACAGGTAGTAGATGATGTTTTGAGTAGTGATCTACAGGTTGTAGATAATGTTTTTAGTAGTGATCTACAGGTAGTAGATAATGTTTTGAGTAGTGATCTACAGGTAGTAGATAATGTTTTGAGTAGTAGTGATCTACAGGTAGTAGATAATGTTTTGAGTAGTAGTGATCTACAGGTAGTAGATAATATTTTGGGTAGTGATCTACAGGTAGTAGATAGTATTTTGGGTAGTGATCTACAGGTAGTAGATAATGTTTTGAGTAGTAGTGATCTACAGGTAGTAGATAATGTTTTGAGTAGTAGTGATCTACAGGTAGTAGATAGTATTTTGGGCTGTGATCTACAGGTAGTAGATAGTATTTTGAGTAGTAGTGATCTACAGGTAGTAGATAATGTTTTGAGTAGTAGTGATCTACAGGTAGTAGATAATATTTTGGGTAGTGATCTACAGGTAGTAGATAATATTTTGGGTAGTGATCTACAGGTAGTAGATAATGTTTTGAGTAGTGATCTACAGGTAGTAGATAATGATTTGAGTAGTGATCTACAGGTAGTAGATAATGTTTTGAGTAGTAGTGATCTACAGGTAGTAGATAATGATTTGAGTAGTAGTGATCTACAGGTAGTAGATAATGATTTGAGTAGTAGTGATCTACAGGTAGTAGATAATGTTTTGGGCTATGATCTACAGGTAGTAGATAGTATTTTGGGTAGTGATCTACAGGTAGTAGATAATGTTTTGAGTAGTAGTGATCTACAGGTAGTAGATAATGTTTTGAGTAGTAGTGATCTACAGGTAGTAGATAATGTTTTGAGTAGTGATCTACAGGTAGTAGATGTTTTGAGTAGTGATCTACAGGTAGTAGATAATGTTTTGAGTAGTGATCTACAGGTAGTGGATAATGTTTTGAGTAGTGATCTACAGGTAGTAGATAATGTTTTGAGTAGTGATCTACAGGTAGTAGGTAATGATTTGAGTATTAGTGATCTACAGGTAGTAGATAATGTTTTGAGTAGTAGTGATCTACAGGTAGTAGATAATGATTTGAGTAGTGATCTACAGGTAGTAGATACTGTTTTGAGTAGTGATCTACAGGTAGTAGATAATGTTTTGAGTAGTAGTGATCTACAGGTAGTAGATAATGATTTGAGTAGTGATCTACAGGTAGTAGATAGTATTTTGAGTAGTAGTGATCTACAGGTAGTAGATAATGTTTTGGGTAGTGATCTACAGGTAGTAGATACTGTTTTGAGTAGTGATCTACAGGTAGTAGATAATGTTTTGAGTAGTAGTGATCTACAGGTAGTAGATAATGTTTTGAGTAGTGATCTACAGGTAGTAGATAATGTTTTTAGTAGTGATCTACAGGTAGTAGATAATGTTTTGAGTAGTGATCTACAGGTAGTAGATAATGTTTTGAGTAATAGTGATCTACAGGTAGTAGATAATGTTTTGAGTAGTAGTGATCTACAGGTAGTAGATAATATTTTGGGTAGTGATCTACAGGTAGCAGATAATGTTTTGAGTAGTGATCTACAGGTAGTAGATAGTATTTTGGGTAGTGATCTACAGGTAGTAGATAATGTTTTGAGTAGTAGTGATCTACAGGTAGTAGATACTATTTTGAGTAGTAGTGATCTACAGGTAGTAGATAATGATTTGAGTAGTGATCTACAGGTAGTAGATAGTATTTTGAGTAGTAGTGATCTACAGGTAGTAGATAATGTTTTGGGTAGTGATCTACAGGTAGTAGATACTGTTTTGAGTAGTGATCTACAGGTAGTAGATAATGTTTTGAGTAGTAGTGATCTACAGGTAGTAGATAATGTTTTGAGTAGTGATCTACAGGTAGTAGATAATGTTTTTAGTAGTGATCTACAGGTAGTAGATAATGTTTTGAGTAGTGATCTACAGGTAGTAGATAATGTTTTGAGTAGTGATCTACAGGTAGTAGATAATGTTTTGAGTAGTGATCTACAGGTAGTAGATAGTATTTTGGGTAGTGATCTACAGGTAGTAGATAATATTTTGGGTAGTGATCTACAGGTAGTAGATAATGTTTTGAGTAGTAGTGATCTACAGGTAGTAGATAATGTTTTGAGTAGTAGTGATCTACAGGTAGTAGATAATGTTTTGAGTAGTAGTGATCTACAGGTAGTAGATAATGTTTTGAGTAGTGATCTACAGGTAGTAGATAATGTTTTGAGTTGAGCTCAACAATGTCTCCTGCCATTTTTATACTTAATAGTTCATGTAGATCTACATGTAACATTGATTTGTTTGATTTGTTTAGTTGAACATCAGCACACACTGAACAACTTAATACCTTTTTTCACGTTCTGTGTAGGACATTCCTGCCCAACATAAGACTTCTCGGGCTCTGTCATTGCACTTGATATGAGTGTGAATCATGAATGATATCCGTCGTCGCTAGTCTTAGTGTTTTGGGTAAATGAGTTTTTGTTCTTTTAAAAACACATTATCAATTCATTCGATTTCATCTCTGAAGTTCCCGTTCTCACGGTTTGCCTTCAATCAGAGTAGATGGTCAGACGTTTTCAACGTTTGTAGTGGAAATCTTAACCATACTTCTGATTGGTAGGTAACAGCCTAAGTAATAGCAATGGTGCTTGATGAAGCCGCTTTACGAAGATAGCTTGCAATGGTTTATTGCCGCTTTCAACACTGATTTAACGGCTATAAACATACTGGAAATTTGTTACATGTATATACGACTGCTAAAGCTTCCTTTTCTATATGTGCATAGTTTTGTTGAGACGGCGTAAGAGATCATAACGCGTATACTATTGACTTTTCCTCTGGAAAGATTACTGCGCCTAGCCCCTTAGAGCCAGCATCTACCTATAGTATTAACAGTAACTTCTGATCAAAGAATCTGAAAATCGATGATTTGGTAGTCATGAGCTAACGTTTCTGAAAGTTCTCTTCTTGTTCCTTAGACTATTTACATTGAACATCTTTTTGTATTTACTTCCATAATGGTGCTCTTATATCCGACACGTTAGACAGAAATTTGGCCAAATGCAGAATGAATCCTAGAAATGTTAGTAATGGCGGCTTGTCCTGAGGCTGTTCCATCGCTTTGACTGCACGCATCTTTTCGGGGAGCAGTTTTAGACCGTCTTTGTACGTGTCCGACATAGCTAACTTCCTCTTTCTGAAATTCGCACTTTTCCAGACAAAGGTTTAGGATATGGTCATGCTCTTTCTGGTCTGTACCCAAAACCTAATTGTCATCCATTTTGACTTCAGCTCTATCAATGTCCACATACATCTGTGTCATACTCTCTTGGGACACCTCCGGCGCCGATTTTACGTGTTAATAGTGTGAATCTACACCTCCCCAAAGGAGTATTGAATGAGCTCTATTCATTTTACATCACCTGCCGAATCCCAGATGTCGCGTACAGTTTTGAGAAAATTCTGCATCGAGCATGTCCACAACTACTTCCTTTATAGTCTTCAATGGTAAATATTGACTTGGTATGGCATCAAGATGTGTATCCATGTGTCCATGCAGTTACAACTTTTCTGTTTGTTTAGTCACAACAACCATATTTTCACCCATTCTGTAAGTTCGGTTTCCTTGACAATAACACCGATTTCCTCCATAAGCTTCAATTCCTCCTTGACCTTGTCAAGCAGAAAAAGTGGTATATTTCTTGGCGTATACTATACGAGTAACTGATGGATCAATCTTGATCATATGTTTATTTAGTGGATATCCAATTTCTTAAAACAGATCCGCATACTTGATTTACATATCTGGTGCCACTGGAGATTCAATCATGTTGACTCCCCTCACCAAGTCCATGTGTTTATTTGCTTCACCTCCCAGTACATTCGGTAATGCGATATCAAGCTAGAGTTCACTTCAATATAATGACAAGGTAGACTGGTCATTCCTACGGGTTTGATTCAATTCCTAAGTATGATCTTAACGGACAGTCTACTTTACTGAGAGCTGTTTTGTAGTGACCTATAGCTGGATAATTGTCACGTTCATCGTGATTTACACATCGAGAACAATATCTAATAATTCTGGCGTGTGCAGCCTAGTCTTTGGATTGAACACGTGACTTTTAATTCCCATGTGAGGTCGGATTTTTCTATCGTTACCTCGAGACATAATGTGCCTTTGAAGTGTAGACTAGAGAGTCTTCTTCTGACATAAAATTTGGCTAGTGATATTTAATGTAATCGCGCAATTTCTAATGTCATTTCAAGTGTAAGACCAGGACCTTGATAAATCACTTTTCCTCTCACCTTATCATGCCTCGCTTCAAAGACAATACGATCCCTCGTTAGGTCATTGACTCCTTCATAACAGTCAAGCATCTTCGGTGCTGTGACAAACTGTTGGTGGTCTTTGATCCCGTCTTAATTCGACATTGTTGTAGCGGACGAATACTTTCTTCGATTTAGGCTCCAGATACGATTTGAATTTCTCGAACAACACCGTAAGTTTCTTTCTGTCTCCTTCTAAACGTGCCCAGATACTGTAGATTTCCCTTGTCTCCTCCTGAGAGTGTCCGGGTACTGTATATTTCCTTGTCTCCTCCTGAGAGTGTCCGGGTACTGTATATTTCCTTGTCTCCTCCTGAGATTGTCCAGGTACTGTATATTTCCTTGTCTCCTCCTTAGAGTGTCCGGGTACTGTAGATTTCCTTGTCTCCTCCTGAGAGTGTCCGGGTACTGTATATTTCCTTGTCTCCTCCTGAGAGTGTCCGGGTACTGTATATTTCCTTGTCTCCTCCTGAGAGTGTTCGGGTACTGTAGATTTCCCTTGTCTCCTCCTGAGAGTGTCCGGGTACTGTATATTTCCTTGTCTCCTCCTGAGAGTGTCCGGGTACTGTATATTTCCTTGTCTCCTCCTGAGAGTGTCCAGGTACTGTATATTTCCTTGTCTCCTCCTTAGAGTGTCCGGGTACTGTATATTTCCTTGTCTCCTCCTGAGAGTGTCCGGGTACTGTATATTTCCTTGTCTCCTCCTGAGAGTGTCCGGGTACTGTATATTTCCTTGTCTCCTCCTGAGAGTGTCCGGGTACTGTATATTTCCTTGTCTCCCCCTGAGAGTGTCCGGGTACTGTAAATTTCCTTGTCTCCTCCTGAGAGTGTCCGGGTACTGTAGATTTCTTGTCTCCTCCTGAGAGTGTCAGGGTACTGTAGATTTCCTTGTCTCCTCCTGAGAGTGTCCGGGTCCTGTATATTTTCTTGTCTCCTCCTGAGAGTGTCCGGGAACTGTAGATTTCTTTGTCTCCTCCTGAGAGTGTCAGGGTACTGTAGATTTCCTTGTCTCCTCCTGAGAGTATCCGGGTACTGTATATTTTCTTGTCTCCTCCTGAGAGTGTCAGGTTACTGTAGATTTCCTTGTCTCCTCCTGAGAGTATCCGGGTACTGTATATTTTCTTGTCTCCTCCTGAGAGTGCCCGGGTACTGTAGAATTCTTGTCAGAGTACGGGTACTGTAGATTTCATTGTCGCCTCCTGAGAGTGTCCAGGTTCTGTAGATTTCCTGGTCTCCTCCTGAGAGTGTTCGGGTACTGTAGAATTCTTGTCTCCTCCTGAGAGTGTCCGGGTACTGTAGATTTCCTTGTCTCCTCCTGAGAGTGTCCGGATATTGTAGATTTCCTTGTCTCCTCCTGAGAGTGTCCGGGTATTGTAGATTTCCTTGTCTCCTCCTGAGAGTGTTCGGGTACTGTAGATGTCATTGTCTTCTCCTGAGAGTGTCCGGGTACTGTATATTTCCTTGTCTTCTCCTGAGGGTGCTCGGGTACTGTAGATTTCCTTGTTTCCTCCTGAGCGTGTCCGGGTACTGTAGATTTCCTTGTCTCCGCCTGAGAGTGTCCGGGTACTGTAGAATTCTTGTCTCCTCCTGAGAGTGTCCGGGTACTGTAGATTTCCTTGTCTCCTCCTGAGAGTGTCCGGGTACTGCAGAATTCTTGTCTCCTCCTGAGAGTGTTCGGGTACTGTAGATTTCCTTGTCTCCGCCTGAGAGTGTTCGGGTACTGTAGATTTCCTTGTCTCCTCCTGAGAGTGTCCGGGTACTGTAGAATTCTTGTCTCCTCCTGAGAGTGTTCGGGTACTGTAGAATTCTTGTCTCCTTCTGAGAGTGTTCGGGTACTGTAGAATCTTGAGAGTGTCCAGGTACTGTAGATTTCCTTGTCTCTTCCTGAGAGTGTCCGGGTACTGTAGATTTCCTTGTCTCCTCCTGAGAGTGTCCGGGTACTGTAGATTTCTTGTCTCCTCCTGAGAGTCCGGGTACTGTAGATTTCTTGTCTCCTCCTGAGAGTGTCCGGATATTGTAGATTTCCTTGTCTCCTCCTGAGAGTGTCCGGGTACTGTAGATTTCCTTGTCTCCTCCTGTCCGGGTACTGTAGATTTCCTTGTCTCCTCCTGAGAGTGTCCGGGTACTGTAGATTTCCTTGTCTCCTCCTGAGAGTGTCCGGGTACTGTAGAATTCCTTGTCTCCTCCTTAGAGTGTCCGGGTAATGTATATTTCCTTGTCTCCTCCTGAGAGTGTCCGGGTACTGTAGAATTCTTGTCTCCTCCTGAGAGTGTCCGGGTACTGTAGAATTCTTGTCTCCTCCTGAGAGTGTCCGGGTACTGTAGAATTCTTGTCTCCTCCTGAGAGTGTCCGGGTACTGTAGATTTCCTTGTCTCCTCCTGAGAGTGTCCGGGTACTGTAGATTTCTTGTCTCCTCCTGAGAGTGTCCGGATATTGTAGATTTCCGTGTCTCCTCCTGAGAGTGTCTGGGTACTGTAGATTTCTTGTCTCCTCCTGAGAGTGTCCGGATATTGTAGATTTCCTTGTCTCCTCCTGAGAGTGTCCGGGTACTGTAGATTTCCTTGTCTCCTCCTGAGAGTGTCCGGGTACTGTAGATTTCCTTGTCTCCTCCTGAGAGTGTCAGGGTACTGTAGATTTCCTTGTAACCTCCTGAGAGTATCTGGGTACTGTAGATTTCCTTGTCTCCTCCTGAGAGTGTCAGGGTACTGTAGATTTCCTTGTCTCCTCCTGAGAGTTTCCGGGTACTGTAGAATTCCTTGTCTCCTCCTCAGAGTGTCCGGGTACTGTAGAATTCTTGTCTCCTCCTGAGAGTGTTCGGGTACTGTATATTTCCTTGTCTCCTCCTGAGAGTGTTTGGGTACTGTAGAATTCTTGTCTCCTCCTGAGAGTGTCCGGGTACTGCAGATTTCCTTGTCTCCTCCTGAGAGTGTCCGGGTACTGTAGATATCCTTGTCTCCTCCTGAGAGTGTCCGGGTACTGTATACTTCCTTGTCTCCTCCTGAGAGTGTCCGGGTACTGTATATTTCCTTGTCTCCTCCTGAGAGTGTCCGGGTACTGTAGATTTCCTTGTCTCCTCCTGAGAGTGTCCGGGTACTGTAGATATCCTTGTCTCCTCCTGAGAGTGCCCGGGTACTGTAGATTTCCTTGTCTCCTCCTGAGAGTGCCCGGGTACTGTAGATATCCTTGTCTCCTCCTGAGAGTGCCCGGGTACTGTAGATTTCCTTGTCTCCTCCTGAGAGTGCCCGGGTACTGTAGATATCCTTGTCTCCTCCTGAGAGTGTCCGGGTACTGTAGATATCCTTGTCTCCTCCTGAGAGTGCCCGGGTAATGTATATTTTCTTGTTTCCTCCATAGGCATCCTAAATCCTCAATTCTGACACCATGTCATATTGGACAATTCAACAATATGATTGAGGACAACCACTATTTATTAATCAGAACGAGGCTGTCGTGATGACATTATAACATAAGGAGTAACACTAGTGATATATTGACTGGTACATGTAGTTATTTAATGTATACTAGATTTCATATATGACACCTTTGACACAACAAACACAAAAAATAGTATCCACATGTATCGACATTTATTTCAGTTTCCTTTGTCGGTGGTTTCAGTTAAGATGACAAATCAAAATGTGTAGTTCAAAAGATGTTATTGTCGTCCGTTGTCGGTCTAATTTAGCGGGTTAGTCTATATACTATAATATATGAAATTCTCCAGTAAATCATTATTCCGAGACCATTAATTGCGCAGTAATTACATCTCCAGTAAAACATTACTTGGAACCTTAAATACGCAGTATTCAACACTTACACCTCCAGTAAAACATTACTTGGAACCTTAAATACGCAGTATTCAACACTTACATCTCCAGTAAAACATTACTTGGAACCTAAAATACGCCTTATTCAACACTTACACCTCCAGTAAAACATTACTTGGAACCTTAAATACGCCGTATTCAACACTTACATCTCCAGTAAAACATTACTTGGAACCTAAAATACGCCTTATTCAACACTTACACCTCCAGTAAAACATTACTTGGAACCTTAAATACGCCGTATTCAACACTTACATCTCCAGTAAAACATTACTTGGAACCTTAAATACGCAGTATTCAACACTTACACCTCCAGTAAAACATTACTTGGAACCTAAAATACGCAGTATTCAACACTTACACCACCAGTAAAATATTACTTGGAACCTTAAATACGCAGTATTCAACACTTACACCTCCATTAAAACATTACTTGGAACCTTAAATACGCAGTATTCAACACTTACACCTCCAGTAAAACATTACTTGGAACCTTAAATACGCAGTATTCAACACTTACATCTCCAGTAAAACATTACTTGGAACCTTAAATACGCAGTATTCAACACTTACATCTCCAGTAAAACATTACTTGGAACCTTAAATACGCAGTATTCAACACTTACACCTCCAGTAAAACATTACTTGGAACCTTAAATACGCAGTATTCAACACTTACACCTCCAGTAAAACATTACTTGGAACCTTAAATACGCAGTATTCAACACTTACACCTCCATTAAAACATTACTTGGAACCTTAAATACGCAGTATTCAACACTTACACCTCCAGTAAAACATTACTTGGAACCTTAAATACGCAGTATTCAACACTTACATCTCCAGTAAAACATTACTTGGAACCTTAAATACGCAGTATTCAACACTTACATCTCCAGTAAAACATTACTTGGAACCTTAAATACGCAGTATTCAACACTTACACCTCCATTAAAACATTACTTGGAACCTTAAATACGCAGTATTCAACACTTACATCTCCAGTAAAACATTACTTGGAACCTTAAATACGCCGTATTCAACACTTACATCTCCAGTAAAACATTACTTGGAACCTTAAATACGCCGTATTCAACACTTACATCTCCAGTAAAACATTACTTGGAACCTTAAATACGCAGTATTCAACACTAACACCTCCAGTAAAACATTACTTGGAACCTTAAATACGCAGTATTCAACACTTACACCTCCAGTAAAACATTACTTGGAACCTAAAATACGCCTTATTCAACACTTACACCTCCAGTAAAACATTACTTGGAACCTTAAATACGCAGTATTCAACACTAACACCTCCAGTAAAACATTACTTGGAACCTTAAATACGCAGTATTCAACACTTACACCTCCAGTAAAACATTACGTGGAACCTTAAATACACAGTATTCAACACTTACATCTCCAGTAAAACATTACTTGGAACCTTAAATACGCCGTATTCAACTCTTGTATCTCCAGTAAATATTCGAAAGTTGTGTCTTGTGTAAATCATGAATGAGACCTTTGAGATACGTCGTCATTAATGAGACAGTTTTAATGCGTCGTATTCAACACTTGTGTCGGTTTAATTTTTTTTTTTTAATTTCTACCTATTTTATATTATTAAGTAGGTGAAAGACAATACTATAAAAGAAGTCGTGAGCAAGTCTTCTTACAACGATTATTGGACCACAGTGACCCCAGAGTGTGTTACACATAACCTACCCCGATATTCAGATATATTCTCATAGTGTTTAAAAATACTAGGTCAAATTTCAACATCCAAATATTGGTAAATATTATTTTGCTATAATAATTAAAAATGGAACAAAATAGAGAAAAGAAAATCATATTCGCTGTTGTGTAATGAAACAATATCGTTATATCTGATCTGATAATAACTTTAATAGCATAGAATACGGGTAGCTTTACTTTGGGTTCACTGTGAGTCGGGCTGGGTAACTAAGAATGAGACACAAATACATTATATATAAATAGATTGTAGATATTCTTCTGGTCAGTTGTCACGTAAATCTTTACCTGTTAACTCCCCCTGAGTCTGGATAAGGTAACATACGTATAAATGTAACGCGCTTTTCATTACCTGTCAAATTATATAACGGAGGAACCAGATGACAACGTTTAGTATATATGTAAACGGTGATTAGTTGACGTTTCTCTGTAAAACAAACTTAGTGGCTTTCCTCAATGTAAAACATTTAGTCACCTAACGCAGAGGTCAGCAGATTTAAAATAAATTAGTTTGGCGTTCCTCTGTGTAGCTGAGTCCCGTCACGTACAGATTGTGTAAGGGTTTATTAGAACCACAAAGCTGTATCGATCGCTACGCATACACGTGTGTGTGCTGTGTCTGCAGACTCTCGAATACGGTCAGTTTTCTGCATTTGAGCCCGGGGGTCGGGGATGACGTCGGTCAGGTGTGACGTAGTGGTGGTTGGTGCAGGACTGTCAGGGTTGACCGCCGCTAACCTCCTCCTAGAGAAAGACAGTACTTTAAGTGTGGTGGTTTTAGAGGCCAAAGGTAGGTAGCTTTTACTTTAGAATGTGTCACCGCCATTAGGTATGCTTAGGTAGTCACGTACGCACCGAAGCACTCCATCTATAGTGTATAGGGGTGTCACGCTTCATATAACGTGTTACAAAGAGGTAAAATATCAATTTCTATTAAACTATTTCTGAAACTGTTAAAATGAAATAAACGTTATTTTCAAAAATTCATGTTTTTGTGTTATGATTTTAATGTTTTCACGTACTTAATATTTCTTATCGTGCTTAATGGCAGCAGCTTCTATATTAAAAATGTGTTATAATTTCCTATATATTCATATACACAATTGTATATATATATATATATCGATTTGTAAAGGGAGTTAACCAAATGTTAGATTTCGCCCTCCGGTTAAACAACCTCTTGATATCGTCTTTCTTTCTTTCTTTCTTTCTTTCTTTCTATGTTTGTCTTGTAGTCTATCCATTTAGCTGTCAGTTTTTCCTGGCATTTTTAAAAATTTAATTTTCATTATTAGTTCTCAGAATTATTTTATGTTTTCAATATTTGTAACTCATTTATTTTCGTTCACTTGCCGGCATCATTTGTATCAAAATTTAGCTCACCTGGTCCGAAGGATAGGGACCGATGAGCTTATTCCGTAGCGTGGCGTCCGTCTCTCGACCGTCAACTTTTCTTTAAAATCGCTACTAGTCATAAACGACTGAACGGATTTTGACAAAATTGGCCTGAATCATTTGTGGAAACGTTGGGTCTGCATGGCCAGGGGCATGAGAAGTGGGGATCGATAGGGGAAGTATAGCAAATTCTTTCAAACTCTTCTTATGTAGGCATGGAGGAATTTGATCCAAATTTGGTGTGACACATCCTTGGGTGAAGGGAAACAAATTTTGTATAAACGACGAGTCTGGCCCCGAGGGGAAATATGTGTATGTTACAGATATGTTGGACGAAAACTACATATTTCCTCTTTTGACCGGCCTGGCCGATTTTTTATCACATTTTCTGTCGAGTATTGTTGGTGAAGGAGACGCAATGCTGTATACGCGGAAAGTCTATTACTCCTGTAGGTGGAGACTTTTGGGCCCACAGTTGTCTGCTGCATGTTGATATACTTCAATGTTACAAAGTTTCAAAGTGAATCTCACTATGGGATCATAATACTAAGATAAAACTTAGAATATTTAAGCTTATCCCTTTTTATATGAAATGACAATTTATCATGCCGTTACAATAACCGTAACATTTAGGTTAAACGTCAAGGCGACACAAAAAAAAAATCGCAACACATGTCCGAAAGCTATCAAGGTTCCTCTGTTTCTAAGTCTAGGCGAGATTGTGTGAGATAAGCTATTGTGCCTTGACTTTTTTTCCTATTCAAAACTATATCTGTCTTTCACTTCACAGATCGTATCGGCGGAAGAACATTGACGAAACAATTACAGGGGTCCGACGGTAATTTTGATTTCTGGGATGTCGGCGGAGAATGGGTTGGAAGGTGAATTATCAATTAATACTATACTTTTTATATATTTGCCTTTACATAGCTGAATCTCCATGTACCTATTACTTATTGTTATTGTCAAATAGGTACATTATACGCCCGCAGAGAATATAAGTAAATGTATGTAAATCCTTCCGTCCGTCCGTAATTTACTTTGTCTTGTGCACATCAAGTTACGAACGTGGCCGGTTTTAATGAAACTACAATAGTACAAAGGTGTCTCTTGTTTACCAGCGTAATGAGCTGCAAACGTAAGTTATCTTCATTGTTTTCCGAAACTTAACAACAAAAACATCGTGTATGGCTTCCTGAGTAAATTGTTTCTGGCATTCAAAATTGCCAATCTTTGCTTCTGTCATCTCATATGTAGATCCCATTAAGAACATCATTCAGAGAATGATTTTGATATTACTATGTTTTGTATATATCTGACTTGATATTAAATAACGTTTTTAGTACTTTTGTTATGTTTGTTAGACCCTATCCTCATCTGCAGTATCTTCTGGAAAAGTTTGACATAGACACATTTAGTCTCCGTCAACAGACGGTTAAAGCAGCACCACTACGTTTGATACCGTCATGGGATATGTACATACTCTATCTCCGGGTACGTATCTGTTATAGGAACCTACAGTCTCACAGGGTACGTATCTGTTACCTACAGTCTCACATCGTACGTATCTGTTACCTACACTCTCACAAGGTACGTATCTGTTACCTACAGTCTCACAGGGTACGTATCTGTTACCTACAGTCTCACAGGGTACGTATCCGTTACCTACAGTCTCACAGGGTACGTATCTGTTACCCACAGTCTCACAAGGTACGTATCTGTTACCTACAGTCTCACATCGTACGTATCTGTTACCTACACTCTCACAAGGTACGTATCTGTTACCTACAGTCTCACAGGGTACGTATCTGTTACCTACAGTCTCACAAGGTACGTATCTGTTACCTACACTCTAACGAGGTACGTATCTGTTACCTACACTCTCACAAGGTACGTATCTGTTACCTACAGTCTCACAGGGTACGTATCTGTTACCTACAGTCTCACAGGGTACATACACGTTACCTACTGTCTCACAGGGTACATACACGTTACCTACACTCTCACAGGGTACACACACGTTACCTACAGTCTCACAGGGTACATACACGTTACCTACACTCTCACAGGGTACATACACGTTACCTACACTCTCACAGGGTACGTATCTGTTACCTACAGTCTCACAGGGTACGTATCTGGTACCTACAGTCTCACAGGGTACATATCTGTTACCTACAGTCTCACAGGGTACGTATCTGGTACCTACAGTCTCACAAGGTACATATGTTACCTACACTCTCACAAGGTACGTATCTGTTACCTACAGTCTCACAGGGTACATATCTGTTACCTACACTCTAACAAGGTACGTATCTGTTACCTACACTCTCACAAGGTACGTATCTGTTACCTACACTCTAACAAGGTACGTATCTGTTTCCTACAGTCTCACAGGGTACGTATCTGGTACTTACAGTCTCAAATGGTACGTATCTGTTACCTACAGTCTCACAAGGTACGTATCTGTTACCTACAGTCTCACAAGGTACGTATCTCTTACCTACACTCTAACGAGGTACGTATCTGTTACCCACACTCTAACGAGGTACGTATCTGTTACCTACACTCTAACGAGGTACGTATCTGTTACCTACACTCTAACGAGGTACGTATCTCTTACCCACACTCTAACGAGGTACGTATCTGTTACCCACACTCTAACGAGGTACGTATCTGTTACCTACACTCTAACGAGGTACGTATCTGTTACCTACACTCTCACAAGGTACGTATCTGTTACCTACAGTCTCACAGGGTACGTATCTGTTACCTACAGTCTCACAAGGTACGTATCTGTTACCTACAGTCTCACAGGGTACGTATCTGTTACCTACACTCTCACAGTGTACGTATCTGTTACCTACACTCTAACAAGGTACGTATCTGTTACCTACACTCTCACAAGGTACGTATCTGTTACCTACAGTCTCACAAGGTACGTATCTGTTACCTACAGTCTCACAAGGTACGTATCTGTTACCTACACTCTAACAAGGTACGTATCTGTCACCTTCAGTCTCACAGGGTACGTATCTGTTACCTACACTTTCACAGGGTACGTATCTGTTACCTACTGTCTCACAAGGTACATACACGTTACCTACAGTCTCACATGGTACGTATCTGTTACCTACAGTCTCACAGGGTACGTATCTGTTACCTACACTCTCACAAGGTACGTATCTGTTACCTACACTCTCACAAGGTACGTATCTGTTACCTACACTCTAACGAGGTACGTATCTGTTACCTACAGTCTCACAGGGTACATACACGTTACCTACACTCTCACAGGGTACACACACGTTACCTACAGTCTCACAGGGTACATACACGTTACCTACAGTCTCACAAGGTACGTATCTGTTACCTACAGTCTCACAGGGTACATACACGTTACCTACACTCTCACAAGGTACGTATCTGTTACCTACAGTCTCACAAGGTACGTATCTGTTACCTACAGTCTCACAAGGTACGTACCTGTTACCTACAGTCTCACAGGGTACGTATCTGTTACCTACACTCTTACAAGGTACGTATCTGTTACCTACAGTCTCACAGGGTACATATCTGTTACATACAGTCTCACAGGGTACGTATCTGTTACCTACACTCTAACAAGGTTCGTATCTGTTACCTACACTCTCACAAGGTACGTATCTGTTACCTACACTCTAACGAGGTACGTATCTGTTACCTACACTCTCACAGGGTACGTATCTGTTACCTACAGTCTCACAGGGTACGTATCTGTTACCTACACTCTCACAAGGTACGTATCTGTTACCTACACTCTTACAAGGTACGTATCTGTTACCTACAGTCTCACAGGGTACGTATCTGTTACCTACAGTCTCACAAGGTACGTATCTGTTACCTACACTCTTACAAGGTACGTATCTGTTACATACAGTCTCACAGGGTACGTATCTGTTACCTACACTCTAACAAGGTACGTATCTGTTACCTACACTCTCACAAGGTAGGTATCTGTTACCTACACTCTAACGAGGTACGTATCTGTTACCTACACTCTCACAAGGTACGTATCTGTTACCTACACTCTAATGAGGTACGTATCTGTTACCTACACTCTCACAAGGTACGTATCTGTTACCTACACTCTAACGAGGTACGTATCTGTTACCTACAGTCTCACAGGGTACGTATCTGTTACCTACACTCTAACGAGGTATGTATCTGTTACCTACAGTCTCACAAGGTACGTACCTGTTACCTACAGTCTCACAGGGTACGTATCTGTTACCTACAGTCTCACAAGGTACATACACGTTACCTACTGTCTCACAAGGTACGTATCTGTTACATACAGTCTCACAGGGTACGTATCTGTTACCTACACTCTAACAAGGTACGTATCTGTTACCTACACTCTCACAAGGTACGTATCTGTTACCTACACTCTAACGAGGTACGTATCTGTTACCTACACTCTAACGAGGTACGTATCTGTTACCTACACTCTAACGAGGTACGTATCTGTTACCTACACTCTCACAAGGTACGTATCTGTTACCTACACTCTCACAAGGTACGTATCTGTTACCTACAGTCTCACAGGGTACATATCTGTTACCTACACTCTCACAAGGTACGTATCTGTTACCTACAGTCTCACAAGGTACGTATCTGTTACCCACACTCTAACGAGGTACGTATCTGTTACCCACACTCTAACGAGGTACGTATCTGTTACCTACAGTCTCACAGGGTACGTATCCGTTACCTACAGTCTCACAGGGTACGTATCTGTTACCTACACTCTCACAAGGTACGTATCTGTTACCCACACTCTAACGAGGTACGTATCTGTTACCTACACTCTCACAAGGTACGTATCTGTTACCTACAGTCTCACAAGGTACGTATCTGTTACCTACAGTCTCACAGGGTACGTATCTGTTACCTACACTCTCACAAGGTACGTATATGTTACCCACACTCTAACGAGGTACGTATCTGTTACCTACACTCTAACGAGGTACGTATCTGTTACCTACACTCTCACAAGGTACGTATCTGTTACATACAGTCTCACAGGGTACGTATCTGTTACCTACACTCTAACAAGGTACGTATCTGTTACCTACACTCTAAAGAGGTATGTATCTGTTACCTACACTCTCACAAGGTACGTATCTGTTACCTACACTCTAACGAGGTACGTATCTGTTACCTACACTCTCACAAGGTACGTATCTGTTACCTACACTCTCACAAGGTACGTATCTGTTACCTACACTCTAACGAGGTACGTATCTGTTACCTACACTCTAACGAGGTACGTATCTGTTACCTACACTCTCACAAGGTACGTATCTGTTACCTACACTCTAACGAGGTACGTATCTGTTACCTACAGTCTCACAAGGTACGTATCTGTTACCTACACTCTCACAAGGTACGTATCTGTTACCTACACTCTAACGAGGTACGTATCTGTTACCTACAGTCTCACAGGGTACGTATCTGTTACCTACACTCTCACAAGGTACGTATCTGTTACCTACAGTCTCACAGGGTACGTATCTGTTACCTACAGTCTCACAGGGTACGTATCTGTTACCTACACTCTCACAAGGTACGTATCTGTTACCTACACTCTAACGAGGTATGTATCTGTTACCTACACTCTAACAAGGTACGTATCTGTTACCTACACTCTAACGAGATACGTATCTGTTACCTACAGTCTCACAGGGTACATATCTGTTACCTACAGTCTTACAAGGTACGTATCTGTTACCTACAGTCTCACAAGGTACGTATCTGTTACCTACAGTCTCACAAGGTACGTATCTGTTACCTACACTCTCACTGGGTATATACACGTTACCTACAGTCTCACAGGGTACATACACGTTACCTACACTCTCACTGGGTATATACATGTTCTTTATACCACTGGTACCTTTTCTATCAATTTAATGCTTTGTTGTGTAATTCATAGCTACGCAAACGAAAGAAGTACTTCGACAGACTTGGTAGCCAAATGAAGAGCTCAGTGCGGGCGCTCGAATGTGACGGGATTATATTTGAAGACTACTGTAACAGTAGACTGTGGACAGAAGGTATGTGTATGGCGGTGATATTTCTGTTACCACAACAACCAGATTTCTGGACATGAATAACTATATATATAAATATAAACCCATATTGTTACCAGCATTTTCTGTGCCCCTGTGTGCGACATTAATTACCAATTGTATGTTTTCTGCTTCACTAATAAAATATGTAGCTGCTCTCGATGATTATATTTTTAGTTCAATTTTCGAGGCAAAGATGTCGGATGGTAATATCACTTAGTAACCCCGTCCACGTTTTTCAGTACTCTATCTTCCGTGTGCTCGCTTTGTCCTTCTTGGTTTCTTCTAACGTCACCTGAGGTCATCGGAAAGAAAGATGACAAAAAAAGGAAAATATTTCCTGATGGGGTTGACAACCAGAAAGAAAACATCACACATCACGCACGAAGCGCCTCCACAATAACGTGCTTATCTCGTCTCCAAATCACTGGAGAAACCGACGTCCTTATACATGTTTAACTTGAGCTACCTATGTGATAGGAGGGTGTACAATGGTGATTATATACAGTACGATGTGTAGGCCCATCGGTGTAGTTTTGGTTACATTTACTACTAACAAACAATATTTTCTATTTTAATTGTCAGATGCCCGTTGTACAGTGGAGGCAGCGTGTAAGTCAATGTTCGGACTGAAACCATCTGAAATGTCCCTGTTGTATTTCCTGATGAATGTGTCGTCTGCGGGTGGATTTGAAACATTCCTACATCCGGAGCTATGTTCCGGTCAGGAGGCAAGAATCAAGGTAAAATGGCTGTCACACCATGGCTTTGTTCCCATAATCTTAACGAAAAAACCCGAAACGCAACAAAACAGCGCTGCAAGATACAGTAACAATGTTAAATGAACTATCGTTTTATCGTTTTATGTTCTTCGAAACAATATTTGTTCCTTTATAATCACCATGGAAACAGTATCGGCATTGATATTACTTGTTTGAAGCGTTGACGTGTGTATTTTCTATCAATGATATAACTTCCCATATTTGTATTGGATACCAACATTTGGCGTAAATAAACCGTTTGTATCGTACATTTATACTGTGGAGTTGCCACATGATTTCATATTTTCATTTGACATTTAACTTTAATCAGGATAATCTGTTCTTGTAATAAGTTTGCCGTTGCAATATATGATGTAAACTTATATCAATGACTCTTGTTGGCCGGGACCTTGTTCAACACTATCCATTAGACACACCGGTAGTGTAAGGGGACTCCTGGAGGAGAATTGACACGAACACATTTCGCACGATGCTGGAAGCTCCATATTTCAATGCCAGAAAAAAAATGTTTTAATAATTTTACTTGGTATATTGTACGTTGTTCTCAGACATCAATTAACGTCATCAACCATTGTGAAAATAGCTTTGCCTTTGAAGTTCATTAATTTGAAGTTTGGAATGAACTAACTTGTTTTCCGATTCTATTTCAGGGAGGCGCTCAGCAGCTATGTCACCGTTTAGCTCAGGCTATAGGTAGGAATGGAGTAACGAAAAATCAACCAGTTACACACATAAGCCAGGTAACTATTGTCTTTATGAATAAATTAACTAGTCAACACATCAGTAAGGTAACTATTGTCTTTATTGATACCCTAACTAGTCAAACATATCAGCCAGGTAACTATTGTCTTTATTGATACCCTAACTAGTCACACACATCAGACAGGTAACTATTGTCTTTATTGATAATCTAGCTAGTTACACACATCAGACAGGTAACTATTGTCTTTATTGACACCCTAACTAGTCACACACATCAGACAGGTAACTATTGTCTTTACTGATACCCTAACTAGTCACACACATCACACAGGTAACTATTGTCTTTATTGATACCCTAACTAGTCAAACATATCAGCCAGGTAACTATTGTCTTTATTGATACCCTAACTAGTCACACACATCAGACAGGTAACTATTGTCTTTATTGATACCCTAACTAGTCAAACATATCAGACAGGTAACTATTGTCTTTATTGATACCCTAACTAGTTACACACATCAGACAGGTAACTATTGTCTTTATTGATACCCTAACTAGCCACACACATCAGACAGGTAACTATTGTCTTTATTGATACCCTAACTAGTCAAACATATCAGACAGGTAACTATTGTCTTTATTGATACCCTAACTAGTCACACACATCAGACAGGTAACTATTGTCTTTATTGATACCCTAAATAGCCACACACATCAGACAGGTAACTATTGTCTTTATTGATACCCTAACTAGTCACACACATCAGACAGGTAACTATTGTCTTTATTGATAATCTAGCTAGTTACACACATCAGACAGGTAACTATTGTCTTTATTGATACCCTAACTAGTCAAACATATCAGACAGGTAACTATTGTCTTTATTGATACCCTAACTAGTCAAACATATCAGCCAGGTAACTATTGTCTTTATTGATACCCTAACTAGCCACACACATCAGACAGGTAACTATTGTCTTTATTGATAATCTAGCTAACCAGTCACATTAATTCGTCAGTAACTATTTTCAGATAAACCCTTCTTAAATAAAATCAAATGGCTTCCATCTGCAATACTAGTAACACTCAGATCCGGTCAATGCAACCTATCAGCCAGCAACAACACGGCATCTGTTCCTATATTATATATTTTCATAAATTTTCATAAATACCTGTTCATACTTGTACAATGTATACTTACGTACAATCTTACATACACACCTTCGTCCTTTCAAAAGCATATCCTCACACTCCCTCACACATACACATGGTACGGAAAAAATTCAGACAGATACGGAAAGTGGATACACACACAACTATACATGTCCTTTCATAAGTACACACACATTCGTCAATACAATCATACAAACAACTAGATATACACAGACTGACAGCTAAAACAATCATCACATACAAAAACAGAAACACTGCGTACTTCACTGACATGCAGATGAAAAAAAATTACATACGCTCACGAAGGACAGGGACATACTTAGATAGACATGTAAGAAAAAGTACAAAGATAAACAAAGATAATACACCAGGCAGTCACTCCACGAGTACATACTCACTGACATTTAACGCATACATTCAATTATGTCTACACATACTTACGTAGAAAGTTTAGTATCTATGTTTTTTTTCTTTTTTTTTCTTGATTTCGTGTGATGCTTTTGCTGATATCATCTCATTTTGTTCTCATCATTGTGCTTGATTATTTTATTTCTTTTTATATCTACACACATTTTTCAGTAAAGTTATGATAACAAACTTATTTTATAGAAAAGTGTGTAACAAAGACAGCCTTTGGTATTTTTTTAAATAAAATTTTCTTCTTAATTCATGCTTAAATAATTTGACTATATCCACATATTTGGTTCTTGATTCACTAAGGTGGTGTTCTTGATTCACTAAGGTGGTGTTCTTGATTCACTAAGGTGGTGTTCCTGATTCACTAAGGATTCATTAAGGATTTTAGCATGGTAAAACTGTTTGAATTAGTGCATGTGCATGTAGTTATTGAGCGTTACAGAATTATCTGAAGTCATTATAAAATGTGTTAAATTGTTGGATTTCTTAAGTTGATACCAGAAATGAAGCCAGTTGGTTTTCTCGATGAGTGAACAGCGTGCACAGTTACTAGATAATATATATGAAGTTCTTGTTAAATCCTCTGGAACCATATATTTGTTCCATAGGCTGTCGGACGATATAAATGTCTGAGCCAGCTAAACTGAAGATTATTGTGATTCGCAATTAAGTAGGGGTGTTGGGACCATAGGTCTCTCTAAAACGCCGATAAAAGGAAGTTACATGTGACGTATTCCTTTTTTACATGTAGTAATTTTGAAATATGTTTCAACTATCTTGCCGTTCTGACTTTGATGGCATAGGGATTTAGTGATGACAGACATAGAGATTGTGGTATCCTTTACAGACAGACGATATTGTATCTGTGCTGACTTTGGACAAGACACAGTACCACTGCAGCAGGGTAATTGTTGCTGTACCTCCCCATCTCCTAGGTACGTCATTTCCTACAAATTGTTTTATTGATGCGAGATGTGTAGTTTTCAGTAAAATCGTGATATGAACGACAATAAGTGACACATATTCCTAGCAATGTCTTCTTTAGTTGTTTAAGGAATTATTGCGTTAAAGGTTGTTTTGCCACTGAGCAGATCGCATCATGAACAAATACGCTATCAATTATACACGTACTCAATGTCAATTATACACGTACTCAATGTCAATTATACACGTACTCAATGTCAATTATACACGTTCTCAATGTCAATTATACACGTACTCAATGTCAATTATACACGTGCTCAATGTCAATTATACACGTACTCAATGTCAATTATACACGTACTCAATGTTAATTATACACGTACTCAATGTTAATTATACACGTACTCAATGTCAATTATACACGTACTCAATGTCAATTATACACGTACTCAATGTTAATTATACACGTACTCAATGTTAATTACGCACGTACTCAATGTTAATTAACACGTACTCAATGTTAATTATACACGTTCTCAATGTCAATTATACACGTACTCAATGTTAATTATACACGTACTCAATGTTAATTATACACGTACTCAATGTGAATTATACACGTACTCAATGTGAATTATACACGTACTCAATGTGAATTATACACGTACTCAATGTGAATTATACACGTACTCAATGTTAATTATACACGTACTCAATGTCAATTATACACGTACTCAATGTCAATTATACACGTACTCAATGTCAATTATACACGTACTCAATGTCAATTATACACGTACTCAATGTTAATCACACACGTACTCAATGTCAATTATACACGTACTCAATGTCAATTATACACGTACTCAATGTCAATTATACACGTACTCAATGTCAATTATACACGTACTCAATGTTAATTACGCACGTACTCAATGTTATTATACACGTACTCAATGTCAATTATACACGTACTCAATGTTATTTATACACGTACTCAATGTTAATTATACACGTACTCAATGTTGACTATCTAGGAAATATGAATACATACGATGTAACCTCAAGAGAAGACATTTTACCGAACAAATAAACATGTAACTTATATCAGAAAAACACTCACACATGTTTTATTGATATTCTATGCATAGAAAAGAGTAACATGATGAATTTTGGAACCTAAACCATTGGTTTTGGTGTGAAAAAAATGCTCTCAGCTCATTACTTCAAATCACATGTATTTACGAATATCACGATAAGTATTCCATATGGTGATTTTATTACAGCGGACATCCACTTTACGCCAGCTTTACCTTCCAGTAAAATGGATGTCCTCCGGAACATTCCCCTCGCCCACATCGTCAAGTTTGTCTACAGCTATGATGAGGTAGGAGTTTCTCTGTTGATAGTTTCCTGTTATGACAAGCTGACGAAACGCCATTTTTGATTGGTTAATAATTACTCATCCGTTTTGTCTTTGAAATTACTCTTCAAAAAGACTTCCGTGTCATACAAAATTATGCAGATTTAAGAATAAAATGTTTGCTAGAAGTCGTGGGCTGGATTTCTATGTCGAGTGCATGTACCATATATAATAGTTTCAAAAGACATGCCTGGTATCTAACCAATAGTATTCAGAAAATATAACATCGACAGCGCGTGTATTATTAAAGACATAGAAAACAAGTATCACTTCACAGCCAAATATCTTTGATCGTGTAACAGCCTAATCTACATACTTGAATTAGATCTGCCACATCAGCGTATAGGAACGTAGTGGTCGACATAGAGGTAGTACACATCAACACTGTTTGATCTAGTCGGTATAATTAATGATGGGTGTATGGTGGAATAGAAATAATCGGCATTCATTAATTGTATTCCTTTTCCACAACCTAAACATCGTTATATTTCAGCATAATATCTTGTAAACATATTTATTGATTATTCCTAACGTAATTGTTGCCTTTAGAAATCTTCGATGCAAAAAAACTTCCCGTGCCCTTCCCATGCACTACAGCTTTGTACATTGTGTACATTTACGTGGTATAATCAGTTCACTTTTATTGATGTGAAATCACGGTTATAAGTATATAAGTTTGAAGGAGATACATGTATTATCCAAGACGACGATGTATATGTGTTTGTGTTTGTGATATTATTCAAATGTTTCAATGTACAGAATAACATTTTATTCGAATAATATAATACAGCGAGTTATTACAGACATATAATTAATTTTTCTTTGTTTTCATGGTAAATACTCAAATGTGATTGGTCGAAAAATGCTTTTCATTCTTCCATGAAAGAAATTCCGAGAATGGCGCGAAAAATGTGACGTCACAATACGACAATTGACGTTGCGTATTGATTTGAGAAAAAGAATCCCATTTAAAACCAGTAAAATTGTACATAAAACATGTTTTAAATTAGAAAATCATTTTCAAAAATTAATTATAAGCGTTGATGTCAATTATTTTTTAATTTCATCGGGGTATGAAACAAAGGGCCTGTTTCCAAAATGGCCCCTTCTCTGATTCAAATTTCCTGTTGGTGGTGCATTGCCCATGCCGTTGTGGTCACAAATCTATAAAGTATAAAGATTTAGGTCACTTGGTTTGTTTTTTATGGCTCCTCAAAGTTGTACCTTTCAGAAGCTGTCTAAGTGTTGATAAAATGTGCATGTTATGTAAAATATTAATGAAAATCTAATCAAATGATGGTCACCGTAAAGAATACATTCATGACAAAAAATCATGTTTCCATCGCGCCATTTGGCTGTTTTATGGAAGAAACAATCTCAAAAATGCCATTTTCGATGATAACATTTTAGACACAAAAACTGTGTTTTTTTAGAGAATACACCCTTTTATGGGCGTTGGATGCAAACCAATTTTTATCCTATTAAACAGTACGTAATATGCTATTGATGAGAGGAAAAATCATCAACATGTAATTACACAAAATAACAAGACAATATAATAAATCACATTCAATACCTCCAAGAAGCGCAGAATTGATTGATTACTTAGAACAAAATAAAGTATTTCATGTGGATAATCTATCTATTCGATGTGGCGTGGTCGGCAGGCACAAAGAAAGTGAGACAAGTCAGGGTCCCAACCCTGACAGACCCACAACGAGATGGGACAATAGAACAAGGAAAGTGAGACAAGAATAGCTAGCGTCGAGTCAATGATTCCGTAAAAGTATAGACAAAGACAAGAAGATACGGATAAATGTACAAGGCCACACGATCAGAAAATTCAAAAGAGGTCAACTTGAGATAGAACAGTATTCATGTATGAGGGTGTCCTCAGTGTAAATCTTTATATCGATAATGTTTATTTAGTCGTTAGATATCATAAAACTGTCATGAAAATATCCGCTCTGATATTCAATATAAAATTTTGTATATAATAAGCTATATAATAGTGTTTCAGACAAGGTTGTTACTCATTTCCCCTTTTCTTTCAATTTACAACCACATTCAGGCGGCGATATGAGAACGTTCCACCACATGGAATTAGCTGATGTTTGGTACACATATGAAACAAGTAAAGCTCTATCCGATTTTGTGATGGAAATTTGCATCCAAAACTATATAACGGGAGAATATTGCAATTTTATGGCATTTTTCTTCATAATTGTGTCTCTGCAAGTGCATTTTCATCCGAGAATTTTTTTGTTTTATGTTTTATGAATAAATACGATGTTTTGTCAATATTTATCAAAAGAAATTTATACTATGTTGCGAATTACAATTTCGAGATAACCTTCTTTTATTTACGACCTTATGTCTTTGATGCTCAAAATGACAACTTTATAAAAATACATTTTCACTGACATTATGAAATCTGGGTGTCGGAAAGGTGTAAAATTATTCTTCGGAAAAGAAAAAAACTGTAGTTGAGGTAGATAAGAAATTATACGGGGGCAGGCTCCTATGGAGAATTAACATTACTGGAAACAGGCCCTTTGTTTGCAAACTTCTGTAAGAATCCGCTACGCGGATTCATACAGTTTGCAAACAAAATTGTTTCATACCCCGATGAAACTAAAACAAAATGACATCAATGCTTAAATGTAAAGCTGTCCAATAAGCGTATTGATTGTCAGCGTCGTAGACACACTCTCTTGCGGACTTTTAAAGCGACACGTATTTGTTATATATACTATATAATTCCAGTGTCAATCACTAATAAAAAAAAAACATCTGCATAAAGATAAATTATCATTTAATTGGAAATTGGTATGTGTTGTAGAGGTTCTGGAATAACAAGGGGTCGGAAAGCCATGGTTTACAGGTGGTTCTAGAAGATCCGGCGGATGGCCCTGTGGGTATAGCTTACGATGGTACCTCATCCCGGAACAACCCTGCCATCGTGGGATTTGTGTCGAGTACAAAGGGACCATTTCACGTACACGAGATGCAACTCCCTCATCAGTGGACACAAGAACAGGAGGTATGCTTTAGGCCTGAATATCAATTATGTCCATAAAAAAATTAATGAGTATCATTTGTTTTTGGTGATATCTTAATTATGTCTTGTTTACAGTGCCGTCGCCAGAACGAGGCGATATTGTCTGTCCTCGAAGACGCGATTGGTCCAGATGTACATGAATATATTGACAGCACGTTCGTAGACTGGAGCACAGAGAAGTATAATGGAGGATGTTTTTTGAAAAGCATTGTTCCTGGAACTACAAGACATCTATGTCAAACGCTTAGAGAACCTTTTGAAAGGTATGTCATCCTTAGTAATAGCATCTTCTGTTTCTTATAGTTATCTATATGGTTTACTTTCTCATGATGTCGAGTTGTTAAGTCGAAATCTGCTGTTAGTTGGTCGACATTTAGAGTTACAGTCCAAAATTTTTGAATTGTTACGTCGAGACATTTGATTTGATTCATATGTTTATTTTTACATGTTGAGTTTTTATTTCAAAATACTATCAAGGATATAATGTAAAAACACCAGAGCTTTGATCATCTTTAGTACATGTGTCGTTATCCGTGAAGGAGGAGAATGTCCGTGTACCATTGAATGACAATTTTAAGTGTCATATGTCAAACAAACATCAGACGTTGCAGTCTATTTTCATGTTTTCCTCTAGTGACTTTGTAAATATGGCGATTGTTTTTTGTTATTTGTTTTTGTTTTAAAATGATAACAGTGTAATCCTAATATTACTGTAAGCATGTCAAACATGTATTAACGCTATCAGGTGCAATGCTGTTAGTGCATATATGTGTCTTTTATCACATATGTGTCTTGTTAGAGTAGCAAAGCGCTTGCAATTCCAATATCTCATCAATTTCCAAAACCATTATACGAATTTTACCATGAATGCAATTATTGTCATTGGTGAAGTTTTTGAGACCGTTCAAACACATCACTATATTGGTGTTAATGCGGTTCACATTATGAGATATATAGCCCACATACTTTGGCATGTTTCAATTGAATAAACGCTTAAAAGCAAGATTACTTGTGAATAAAAGATTGAATTTATTGTCAGTGTACATTTCGCTGGGACGGAGACTGGAACTGTCTGGTGTGGCCTAATGAATGGAGCGGTACAATCCGGACTAAGAGCAGGGGCGGAGGTGAGCAGCTATATTGAGATCTGTATGGTAATGCGAGCTATTGAAATCGCCATCCGTGCGTGGTCGTCAGCCCGTAAACGAGCCTTGTTATCGCTATTTCTTAGTAATTACTGGAAGATATCTTGATTATATATTTTGTAGGTTTCCTTGTCCCTGGTTGTGCCTAACCATTTTAAGTGTGCTTAAGAAAGCAAAATGGCCGACATGCGGCCATCGGGAATTTTGACAGTTGAAGTTTGTTATCGCTATTTATTGAGAACACTGGAACCGTTACAGTTGAAGATTCGTATCACTTTTTTCTTGAGAAATACTCGAATCATATTTCTCAAACTTGATATGTCAGTTCCCCTCGTTGGAGTTGGAAGATTTTTATCACTATTGATCGGAAAGTTTTGGTGTACCTATCTCAGATCTCCTTTGTAGGTCCATAGTGTTCCCTTCCTGTACATGATTAGTATTGAGACCGATAAGGAAGAAGAACAGTGGTCAAAATAGAGAAAAAAATCAGTCTTACATAGAATCAATGAAGATATTTGGGCAACAAAGTCCTGTGTAATCTTTTGTAATTAAATAAATTGTGTTTTATCTAATGTGAACTAATTTGTATCTTTTACTTCATTTAGATGAAACTTCAACATAAGCATTGGTCATGTTAAGTAATCTTGATGAAATAAAATCTTGAAAAATATATCATTGTTCTAATCCCTAAATTAATGCATTAAAATCACGGATATTGGAATCCTCAGGTTCTTATCTTAATTCATTATCTATTTTATCTGATGGTTTTTAAGATTGTGGCAGTAAAAATGTATTGTATTTGATTAAGTTTACTGTAGAAGGTTTTCATTTATTCCAAAAGGTGCTGTCTCAACTCAGACCAGAACTGATGAACATTGATTTTCCGGAACACGCAAATCTATCTACGAAGCATATACCTTCCTGTTCCGGCGGATATAGTGTCTGGGTCTGTGTTACGTTTGGTGTTATTGGTATAACAGTGGGCACTATGGGAATGTTTTTAGCCAGACAGAAACTTGATTCCCCATTGGATATAAGCAGACGGTTATCTGATATATGTCATATACGGCTATAGAAAAGCTACAAATGCCAAATTGTTGAGCGTTTCAGTTCATTATTTGATATTTGCAGTGTGTTGTGATACATTGTTACTGGTGCATATTGGTCTGATAAATGTAAGAGTCGTTTAAAATGGTGATGGTTGTGTCATGATTCTAGTCAATCCAAACTGTTTCCTATTGTTGTACGATGTAAACATGTGATTGTTACCTATTGTTGTACGATGTAAACATGAGATTTGTATCTACGAAACAAAAATATTGAAAATAAACATGTTAGAGTCTCCGGTATGCATGTTTCTTTTGTCTTGAACCTTACGCGAGTATTACGATTTTTGTATGTTAAAAATTGGTAGGCAAATGTACATGGTTTTTAGTGTCACATTGATAACAATACAATACTGAGGATGTTTAAGTGGTACAATAATAACAATACAATGCTGGGGACGTTTAAGTGGTACATTGATAACAATACAAACTGGGGACGTTTAAGTGGTACATTAATAACAATACAATACTGGGGACGTTTAAGTGGTACATTGATAACAATACAATACTGGGGACGTTTTAGTGGTACATTGATAACAATACAATACTGGGGACGTTTAAGTGACACATTAATAACAATACAATACTGGGGACGTTTTAGTGGTACATTAATAACAATACAACACCGGGGACGTTTTAGTGGTACATTAATAACAATACAATGCCTGGGACGTTTAAGTGGTACATTGATAACAATACAATACTTGGGACGTTTAAGTGACACGTTAATAACAATACAATACTGGGGACGTTTAGTGCCACATTGATAACAATACAATACTGGGGACGTTTTAGTGGTACATTAATAACAATACAATACTGGGGACGTTTTAGTGGTACATTAACAACAGTACAATACTGGGGACGTTTAAGTGGTACATTGATAACAATACAATACTGGGGACGGTTTAGTGCCACATTGATAACAATACAATACTGGGGACGTTTTAGTGCCACATTGATAACAATACAATACAGGGGACGTTTAAGTGGCACATTGATAACAATACAATACTGGGGACGTTTTAGTGCCACATTGATTACAATACAATACTGGGGACGTTTAAGTGGTACATTGATAAAAGAAATCCTATGATCGTAAAATTGTTTTATTGCCACCTGAGTAATAACAATGAAACGAATATTGATTCATCCATTCTCATGTAAAAAAAAATGCAAAAATAAATACCTATGTTCGATGTTAACACAGCATACCTACACAACAAATGGAAGTGCAAAACATTCACCAAGCATCTGTGAACACGTGAAGTCCGTTTTCAACTATCCTCGTCACACGTGTAATATATCAGCCAAATTCTCAGAAAGGATACATAGACCACAAAACTCCATCAATGACTGCTCACGTTCTGCTTTTTATTCGGAACACACTTATAACAATGTACAAAAGGTAGATAACAGAAAAGGTATTCCGGGAAGGTGTACGCTGCTTTCTTTACCAGGTGTACGCTGTTTGCTTTCTTTGCCAGGTGTACGCTGCTTGCTTTCTTTGCCAGGTGTACGCTGCATGCTTTCTTTGCCAGGTGTACGCTGCTTGCTTTCTTTGCCAGGTGTACGCTGCATGCTTGCTTTGCCAGGTGTACGCTGCTTGCTTTCTTTGCCAGGTATACGCTGCTTGCTTTCTTTGCCAGGTGTACGCTTCATTCTTTCTTTGCCAGGTGTACGCTGCTTGCTTTCTTTGCCAGGTGTACGCTGCTTGCTTTCTTTGCCAGGTGTACGTTCATTATTTCTTTGCCAGATGTACGCTGCTTGCTTTCTTTGCCAGGTGTACGCTGCTTGCTTTCTTTGCCAGGTGTACGCTTCATTATTTCTTTGCTAGGTGTACGCTGATTGCTTTCTTTGCCAGGTGTACGTTCATTATTTCTTTGCCAGATGTACGCTGCTTGCTTTCTTTGCCAGGTGTACGCTTCATTCTTTCTTTGCCAGGTGTACGCTGCTTGCTTTCTTTGCCAGGTGTACGCTTCATTCTTTCTTTGCCAGGTGTACGCTGCTTGCTTTCTTTGCCAGGTGTACGCTGCTTGCTTTCTTTGCCAGGTGTACGTTCATTATTTCTTTGCCAGATGTACGCTGCTTGCTTTCTTTGCCAGGTGTACGCTTCATTCTTTCTTTGCCAGGTGTACGCTGCTTGCTTTCTTTGCCAGGTGTACGCTGCTTGCTTTCTTTGCCAGGTGTACGTTCATTATTTCTTTGCCAGATGTACGCTGCTTGCTTTCTTTGCCAGGTGTACGCTGCTTGCTTTCTTTGCCAGGTGTACGCTGCTTGCTTTCTTTGCCAGGTGTACGTTCATTATTTCTTTGCCAGATGTACGCTGCTTGCTTTCTTTGCCAACAAAATTAGTTAATCCGCTCATGTCACCTGAACTATTCGATTGAAGTCGGCATAGCGATATTTATTTTACCTTTTCTTTAGTGCTGAGTCCTAGACGGAGCAGTTGGTAACAACATTAAACTACGAGATAAGTTATAGGGAGGAAACGCCTAAGCATAAAATGCCTCATATAACAGAAAAAATGAAACACGACATTTGTTTACATTTGTTTCAGTTTTAGAATTTAGGAAATCACCTGCGGAAACCGTTTATTTCCCACTCAGTTCCGCTACAAATGAAATGTAGACTTAAACCGCTGCCTCATTTGCATGGCACAAAGAAATAATAACCAATCAAATGGTGAGTTTAAGATATATGTTATGTCACATATTTAAGGCATGGTCACGTGTTTACACGTTCTTTTCTCTGTTGTATTTTGAATAAATGCCAACTACCGAAATTTGCAGGCAAGACAAGTGCTAAATTGTGTATCCAATTGTCAAACATTTGATGTTTTACACATAATAAAGAACAGTCAGTTTTTTCAGATATGTTTTAATCGAATGCGAAATCATGTTTTATACATTAGCAAGAACTGAGTAAAGCTATATCAATATCTTGGATATTTCAGATACAAGTATGACCCCCTTCGTAGCCACTTATTACACGACGTTGTCTAAGGTCAGACCTGTTGATGTAGAAGAGACCGACACGTTAGCATGATATCGATCAATCTTTTTATTTTATTTCGTTCATTTATTTATTTTTGCGATTTCAAGATTCATCACTTTACATTTAAATGTATTAAAACATCTAAAAAAACATAAAGGACATTTAATACATAAAGGGAGCATGTATATACAAGTTTGTTATGAATTTTTTTTAAGTAATACCATAATAAACAAATATTGTGACTAATCTCTACTTCTTAAAAAATCCGTGTCGAAGGACAAAGGTTAGTAAGTGGCATTGTATTCATATCAATGGAATCTGGTCCCCAGACTAACTTGGACTTTCACTTGGAACTTTATTTCGACCATAATGACGTAAGTAATGCGATCAAATGATAGTCACAAGTCTAGGCTCTGTGTTGCTCGTATATCAAATATCAAATGAAACCACATTCGATCTCTTACGACTGGGGTACTAACTCACAAAACAAGGATGAAATTTAATTTTGTTCTTCTTTTCTTCTTTTTTCATTGATCAGTGTAAACATTCAGTACTTACGCTATGGGCTGTTAAAAAAGTAAAAAACGATATCGATCTTTGCATATTTTGTTATCGAATAAACACAGCTGAAAGTTGGCTTCGTATTCAGTTCCAACAGAATACTTTAAGTCCTTCCTGTTTCCGGTTTTGCATCAACAATTGTTAACTAAGAATACTTTCTCGCTTTCCAATAGTAATTTATAGCATGTCGCAAACACAGTTTCAATTAATACACAATCATGAAGCATCCCTGCGTACAAGGATTCAAGAGGGAATCGAATCAAGACTATAGTTATTTACTGAGTTTTAAAGGAACAAAAATTCTATATATTGTAATGCATTGAAACTTATAATTCCCACTCATCTTGAAGCCTTAAATTAGAGAATCATATATGCGGAAGCATGTTATTCCAAAAATGTTTTTAATAAAATAACAAACGTAAATGAAACATATTCGAAAATAGCAATACACATTTTGTTTGGACGTTACTTCCAGAGACGGAGGGAAATGGTCCACAAAAGGTTGTGTGGTTGTATTCTTTGATGCCAACTCCACCAGATGTCACTGTGATCATCTAACAAACTTTGCCCTTATGATTAGTCCCTATACAAATGTATGTACATTCAATTAACATACAAACACTGCATACGTACATATTTTAGTGGAAACATGACAAGTGTTTTTCATGTTAAACATATTCAACTATTTTTTGATTGTACTAATTACAGATTCTGTATATTTTTTGATTGTACTAATTACAGATTCTGTATATTGTTTTCTACTACAATTACTGTGGAGGTGCCAATCGATCATTGCATTAATCTGTTTAATTCGCCAGAAATTAAGTACGAGAAAATATATACTTAGCTTAATAGCACGTCTCGCCAACACATTTATTGATATAAATTACATGGTTTTGGTTCTCTGCTTCATTCCTTTTTCACCAAGTTCTCATTCCTTATTACGTTCATTGATATTTTAGGTACACACTGTTCACCACAGGGTGCTGGACATGTCAAAAATTAGATGTGCTGTTTCACTCGTTGGATTGACTGTAACCATTCTTTGTCATTTCAGCTGTTGGAGGTAATTTAGAATAATACTAGTCGCTATCAGGAAAACGTCGTAATTCCCCATCATTTCTTAAACTAGGGAATCCCAAACAAAATTCATATTCGCAAATAATCTTTATGTACTAAATGATTTCACATTTTTGATTATTTGGACAGGGAAAAAAAAGCCAGACTCTATCAATGAATTTGACGCATCTACGTAGTCCCTTGTACTGTCACTACTACATTGTACTTATCAAACTGCATCGAAATTCGTGTTTATAATATATAACCGATTTACAGCTCTACAGATTGGCCAAAGGGTGTGTCCCAATCAATGACTATATTCCATGGCCTTTCTTTAGATAATGACACCGGTTAAAAAGTATGCACGCATTTCATGTAATCTTCGCTACACTCAAAAATTCAGATATTACAAACTGATTAAATCATTAGCTAAGTGTACCGCCCATATATATATTTATATTTATATATGTCTAGCATGACTTTGCTAACTCCCTTCTGGATTCACACAATTGTGCCTTCAGCATCACTGACGAGTGCTTGAAAAAAGAAAAGGGAATATAATTCAGTTTTATATTCATTATTTCGTATAAACGGTACCTGTTACGTAATTTGTATTCACGTCTGAACTTTTCTCTGGAACAACCAATCATATGAGTGTCAAATATAATATGGACATATATTGTTCAAAGTGTTTAATAAAAGAATTTTAATACCAATTTGGTAATTGCCAATATTCTGATGAGATATACTTGATCTTTTATGATTTTTTATTTGGGTTCTACTCAAATATTGTTTCTTTGATCTTTCCATCATGTTAATAATCTTTATACATGGGATGTTTAATGGTTTTGATTTCTTACTGTCCCGAGTATTTTGTATATTTCAGGTGTAAAATCGGGTAAGTCAGCAATCCTTGTGAACATGTGTGTGGCGCTTATTCTTGCCCCGATTGTTTTCCTGGGGGGGGGGGGGGGCGTGGAACAGGCTTATAACGAGGTATCAAACACAAATATTTATCAAGTTCCTTTTCTCTATCCCACAGCTAGACTTTTTCAAGCTTTCAATTATAATAGGTAATACATGAATGAAGTGTGACATATTGTCAGTATATTTTTTACAGACATTTTAAACTGTTGTAGCAGTTACATTACCTTTTTTCTGGCCGCATTATTCCTGATGGTGGCAGAGGGAGTAGCCGTCACCATGTCACTTTTATTTATATTCTTCTCTTCATCGAAACTGCGCATATTACATGATGTACTTCCAATGGGCTGGGGTAAGATATCACTTTTAATATGTTTATAAGACGATTTCGTTCGTATGTATGAATTGATATGGAGATTCACCGTACAAAAACAATCGAAATATTTATTATAGACACTTTGCAAACTTTTATTACCAGTTTGTGTGCTATCAATTGAATCTGAAACAATTGTAAAAATTACTCTGACAACATTTTAAAAACGTTTTCAGGTTTAAATGAAAAAAACCGTTTTAGTTCGGAAGCCAGGCTCAAGGAGACATTGTTAAATCCCGTGTTTATTCATCCCATTATGCTCAAAACTTGTTTACTTTTCTTTCTGTTTAATTTTCTATATAAAATACACTTTTGATCAAAATGTTTAAAAACTTCAAATGTCAAAAACATGAATCTTATAGAGATACAGTCATTGTCACAATTATATACATATGCTACTACATTGTATGGATACCTGCCATTATTGTAGCTATTTCTACAGGAGCCACACAGTTAAGCGGATATGGTAACAGTAACTTGTAAGTGTAATTTACATAGGTTAGAACGTAAGAAATCCAATTTAATTAGTTTTCCGTGTTTGAAAATAAAACCTCGATATTTCCATAGTAAAGACCAAACTCGCTCTATCCAATTTAGATATAATCTTATGATCAGAAAAGGTCCTTAATGGGATGAAATAAAATAACCAGAAAACTATTAAATTTTTCATTTGATTTACAGTAAAATCAAAGAATAAAGTTGAGAAATTTATTACAGCTGCTGGTTGTCTATGAGCAACAGTGTTTTGTTCACTTTCATTGTCCCTGCTCTGGTCATTATTGTAGTACGTAAACACATACATGTATATACATGTATGTCTGTTTAAGTTTTATATTATATGAAAATATTCACTGAACGGGAGTCAAATGGGAAACAAACCCTGCCTCCTCCACTCCTGTACGATCCCTTGTTGTATCTTCACTCACAAAGGCAGGCTAACTACAAACTGTTCTGCTCTTTTATAACTTACATACTTATACGAATGGGCCGGTCCGTTTTGTATGCCTCATACTTGAACTAAGGGATCAGTGAATGGGCATTGTTATCTAAAACCAACGCTATCATTTGTCTGATGGGTGTTCTTTTACTTTGCTTCTACACAATATGAAACATATGAAATAGTTAAAATATAGAAATCAACTTTTTGATTAATTAGATTTGAAGTTTTCCCATATTAGCATTAAGAGCCTTGTTTTCAACCCGATGTGTAATGATTAAATCAAAGGAAGGAAAAATAATGTAATTACATGTGTTTCTTTATTGGTCAATGAATCATTTCATCGGATTTTCTCGTGTTTCATGTAAAATGTAAAATGCGAAAACCGAACAGCTTTATTTGAACAGATGTAAACATTCGTACGGGTGTGATACCATATGTTTCCTTGTAATGAGTACATCATGGGTATATAAATGTCACTATAAGATTGTATAGAAAGCACAGCATATCGTTAAAGTTATTCATGTCCGTAATGTAATAATTATCGTCAAAGTAAAATCTTCTCAATGCACCCGTTTAGGATTACAGTGAGAAGCATTGCTGTGTTAGGACCCGTTTAGGACGGCGGTAAGAAGCGTTGATGTGTTAGCACCCTTCTAGGACTGCAGCGAGAAGCGTTGCTGTTTCGCGCCATTTAGGACACACACACACACACGACTTTTTTTCCATTTTGTATAACCTGATCTGACAGCATTTCCCAACAACATTCAACCAATAAGTAAACGCTTTAATCAACTTTCCAATGTCTGAGATCATAATTTTTTGACAATGTGTCAGTTTACACAGGTTAACCTGTAATATTTACACAAGAAGTAAAATCATTTAAAATAATTTGAATTTGGATCAATGATTTCCCTGTTGCTTCTAAACAACGTAACGAATATATATGAATGTTTTAGCATGATATGCATTCTAGATAAAATAGTATCATTTTTGTTTTGGTATACAGTAAAAATCAAACAGATGAATAACCTTTTTCTTTTGGATAATCCTAAATGTCCTACTCTTTCTGTAAAATTAAAATGTTTATCATAATGTCCGAACAAAATATTATGCCTAACATGTTATATTGTCTTCTCAGGATTCTTTTTCTGATATAGATTGTTCAAACGGCTAACAATGTTTTATAGCAAACTAGAAACGTATCTCGAATCGTAAGGGAGATAACTTGTGTTGATTATCTATAATTTCTGTATGAAATCTGATGTTATACTCATGATACATACGATTAGGACATTTTAATCTAAAATAAAGCCTTATATATCATAAACTGTTTCTACTTAACCGTGCATTAGCATGTTTTTTTTATACTATGTAGCCTTCCTTGCACTACCTTCCATTGCATGTATATGACTTGCTTTTACTTAAACTGCTGTCCTGATCCGCCTCGGTTCCCGTTTATCTCCTTGTCGCGGTTTACCTCGTGTAATAAGTCTTCGGGTCCCACAGTGTTATCCGATGTATAGCTAACTTATTGTATACCATATGTAATTCTGTTTAGTCAACATCAGCGTCTGGGAACATTCAAGCTCAGGAACATACCGGCGGGTCCAATGCTTGGCTCAGGTAAATATACTGATATAAATGGTGTTTATACATAATTACAATTGAATTAACAAACGAACAAATCCGAGAAATAACCTAGTTTAATAACGTTTTGTGCAGGTATCTGTCCTCATTTCATTATTTCAATTGGTATTGAGCACCAGGCTACTACCTATACAAGCCCTGAAGTGGTATAATATACTGTATACATGGATAGTATAATATTATCAGAAAGGTTAAACAAGACAGTAACCAAATTTTCACAGCAACACGAACTAACAGATGCCACAAGTAAATAATGCTGGTTACCTCTCTTACATCATGTTATAAGATTCAAGATAAGAGTCAATATTCTGCGGAAACAAAATAAAATTCCACCTGATATCCACAAAATGACATGGAAAATACTGATAACAACGAAACAACACCTTATGGTGTTCTGTAATGTGGTGAATTTACTTACGATACATTTCCGGTATATTAATTATGTTTATGTGACATAACAACTGACAAGTGTAGTTTTAGTTGTACGAGCGTTCTTCAGTGATAAACCCGTTTGGCAAGGGTGTTGTCAACAAATTTGTCCAACTCAGTGTATTTACTCCAGTGTTAACTGGGCACGACTATTCAAAGGTGTGGTATTTACAAGAGACTATCCTACTTCCCAATTGTTTGTAGACAATGTGTCGGTCATCAAGCCGCTTTCATCACTTAATATACTAATACGTAGTACATCTGACCAGCATGTTTTCAATGAGTATTCTTTTCGTATCAGTGCTGTAGCCTCAACTGCTACAGCAGGCGTTGAACAACATATCATACAAACTCTTGGTAGATGGTCCTCTGTTATATCCGGTATACCCTACCGACCCGTCAATCAACTTCTGCATAGAAGAATATGTCCATTTCTAACCAGTTAACTTGATCTGTAGTGGCTCTGCTTGGTTGCTTGTGTCACGTTTTTATCACCATACATTGTACATCAGTTACTCTCGTACACTTTTGGGTCCCTTATTAACCAATTTAAGTTTTGTACTGTATAGTCTTGGTTTTTTTTATTATCCATATTGGGGGTTCCCACCTAAAAGTAATTATTGTATATTTATTGCGTATTTCGCTCCATTTCGACCTGAAATTCCAGGGGAATTTTACCCCCTATATTTTAGTAATTTAAAATTACTATTCATCTTCTACGGGAATATTTCAAGATTTTCCTTTGCAGTTCAGCAGTCAAGTTTTTTTTTCATCTCCATAAATTAGTTAAAGAGTCAAGTGGCTTCCCTGGAGTTCGGGAGTGTCAACACCTGTCTAGACGTTTCTCTCTTTTCTTCTTCTTTTGTTTTGTTACTAAGCAAGAGTAATAAACATGCAACGTTTTGGTTGTACATAAAAACATCGTTTGTGGTTGATATTGAAAATGGGGTATTGTTTGGATTGGCATAGATGTCCCGGGGTTGAGAATTGTGACTTCATAATTACTAAATTTTATAATGAAACGTCCATGTAAACTTATCTATAAACATATTTGTATATGGAGGTACGGTGGTCTAGTGGTAGGACGCAAGCCTACTTGACCGAAGTGTCCCTAGCTCGAGTACCGGCCGGGGAAATGTGATGCATCGTTGAACAAGACAATACGTGACCGAATGGTCCCTAGTTCAAGTCCTGGCACGGGAAGTATTGAATCCTTGAACTAGATATTATACTTCGCTACGTTCCAGTCAATTCAGCTGTGAATGAGTACATGATAAGGTATTGTAAAAATTAGTGTGCAAGCTTTTAGTGCTGAATCGGCACCTCCGACTGAATGTTTCTCGGGTAGTCGAGAAAGACATTAACTGGTTGCTAAAAGACCCAGGTACCACGGTTGATAACTCCAAAATAATTAATAATCAAATTAGTGAATTACTCCAAGTAAAATGATAAGAATGCGAAAGCTCATTGTCAGTTTGGCAAACTATTTCATTTCAACATTATTTTATTGGAAATCAAATGGATTGAACATCAGGCTAAGCCTATATTAAAGTTCTCTCCATAACATATTGTGACACTATTAAAGGTGTCACTGGCTAAACCGGAAACAGATAGACCGTATTTGTTGTATATAATGCTTTATTGCAAATAGGGAGATGTAAATAAGTGTTAAAAAGTTTTATTATTGAATGTTTTGTGTTAAATATACGTAGAGAGATAATATAAACATTGGAGTATACGATTTTATGAAGTGTACAGTTGTAGTGGATTTAGGTGTTGTAAATGTTTATACAATAGGTGCACTAAACATGAATGACCTTTGCAAACCAGTACTGTATAGGCACTGGAGACCGGTGTGTAAACAGTGGTTTCAGAATCGGCATATTTGTATGAACAATGTTTATGGTGGCCGACCTTAAAGGTCAGTGCATACTATTGAAGCAAGTGATGATACATGTACGTATCATGAAATAGTACATGTATCATGTAATGTTTACTACAGTATGTTTATAGTTAAACAGCAGATAGTTTTATCTGCGCAATTAAAATTAAAATAAGTAAAATGTTATATAAATAGTGACTGGTATCCCGGTGGTCTTTCTTGCTGGAACACCTGGATATCACTTGCGTCAATGCGGCTTAGGATTGGGGAATTGACCAATCAACGGTTGTCGCTCTAAATGTGCATCCCCAATCTGTCAGCACTGTCGCCATGTAGAATAACAGATGGCGCCAAGATTCTGCAGTTTGAATCCAAAAATGTATCATTTTGACAGAATCTTGATGTGCTTAGGTCGCTAAGATCAACCATTGTTCTTGTGGTGTTTGTAGCTGCGTAGTTGCCCAATGTTTGGTTGGCCCTATAAATTCAGGAGCAGGTTCTCTGCTCACCGCACTTGGTTTTGGGGGCTGAACCAACGTACAACTTCCGCCGCTACAACATCAGACTTCACGGAGCTGGGCGTGCCTTTGGAGTTGTGTACCTGACCTCTACTATACATTAAAAGACATTGAACCTGGGATCCTTCTTGTTAACTCTATTGAATGATAGGGTGACATGAGGGAGTGATTTTGGTGCCGTGTGACCAGGATCCAGGAAACAACATCATACCCTGGATCAAGAAGAGGCAGTTATTAAGGTAGGTGAGACTCTTGCTTCTTTAAGTACCTTACAACTGACCTTGTTTACATTTGCTGTTTGTAAGACGCTATTAGAGTAGAAAGTTAAAATGGCAACTAATGATGTAGACATGCAGGAGGTTCTGGAGCGGCTGGCTACCCTAGGTACCCCCCAATCAGGACAGGGACTTCCCTCACAGGTTAATCAAGATCTTCCAAGTGCCCCTGTGGGTGGGACTCCTCATGATGAAGGGGATAAACTAATTAGGGGCATGGCCCAGCAGTTCAAAAGTCTGTCAGCGGCAATGACGGCACAAGGTGTCGGTCAGGTCGTTAAAACCTTTGAGGGTGAACCGACAAAGTTCAAAACATGGGTAAAAGAAATCGAGAAATATGGAAAACTTGTAGGGTTGGCAGATGAAGCCATACCAAACATTGCTTATCAAACAAGCACAGGGTCTGTAAGTGACTTTATTAAACGTTATATCGATTCTATGGATGGAGAAGAGGCTCTTAGTTGGGGTGATTTAAAGAAACTGTTAAAACAAAGATTCGCAGAAATAACGGATGAACAACAAGCAATGGCCTTGTTAAGAAAGACAAGACAAACGGATATGGAAAGTGTTCAGAATTATGCTGAACGTCTTCTGCAGATAGCTGAAGAAGCCTATCCGAATGCCCAAGATAATGATAGGGTAATTGTTCAACAACAGTTAGTGAATACCTTTATCGATGGGTTGGCTTATGACTACCTGAAAATGAAAGTCATGAGGGGCAATCCCCAGACCTTAGAAGACGCCGTAGGTGTAGCAATGCGTGAGCAAAATTTAAGGAAAAGATTCAACTTAAGAAAAGATAGCACTGAACAATGTAAGAAACAAGATAGTCAAAGACTTGACCTAGCTATGCCCTTGACACAGACTAAGTCTGACACGAGACAAATTGTTCCCATGGAAGTTGACCACTCAAGACAAAAACATTGCTTCAGATGTAAAAGAAATTAGGATTATGAATAGGCAATGTCAAGACGGAGATAGGTTCAGACAGTACAATTCTACCATGTCAAATAGGTCTCCTTACGTAGCTAATCAAAGAACTAGTCAGCATGCTCCAATAAATTTCCAGAACCCTAAACAACATCAAGTTCAGGCCCTAAGACAGGACACAAGAAATAATACCCAATCTTATGTCCAAACCTTAATTTGTTGGCATTGTAACAAGTCAGGCCACTTAAGACGAAACTGTCCCCAATTAAATGGAGTTAACCCTAGGAACAGTCAGTTAAACTAAAAACCTCTCATCATAAGGAAACCGATGGTGAGAGAGGGATTAGGTCAAGGAAACCTGTATCTAAGAAAATAAACATATCGGGTAATCCAAGTACCACTGTGATCAAATTAGGTAAACAAAGAATTAGAGTTCTGATGGATACAGGAGCAGAGGTTTCCCTTATAACACATAAGATTTTTAGGACTGTTTTCAAGAAACTTAGGTTAAGAAAAGAAACCATGACCCTCCAATCAGTCAATAGCACACCACTCAGAGTCATAGGTTCTGTTGAACTTCCTTTTCAAATGAGAAACCTGACCTTAAGTCACAAGTTTTATGTCGTGGAAGGAATGAATAGAAACTGTATTCTTGGACTTGATTGGTTAAGAAAGAATGGCGTACGAATGTATTTTGATCTGGCATGCATGCGCATAGGCAAAACGTACGTACCCCTTGAAGAAGATGTACATATAGCATCTATACTGAGAACGTCTCAGAAGATCACTATAAGACCACAGACAGCGACGGTATGTAACGTCCGACTCAACAGAGGCTTTGAAATACCTGAGTCACGATTGTTGAGCATTTCACCATAATTATCAAGTAATGAAACACCTTGTATCAACAATGACCCAGGAGTAATCTTGCAAGAAAGCGTTGCACAAGTAAGGAATCCTCTCAAGATACCTGTCTTGATAGTCAATGAAACTAATAGAACTATGAACTTAAGACGTGGTAGTGTAGTAGGAAAGGCAACGGCTCTAGAACTTCAAGACATTTCAAGTGCTCATATAGTTGAAGGTAAGAACAAAGAAAAAGAAGACTTCCGAGATGTACAAGTACCAGATAAGTATCGACAGGAGACTATGAAACTTTTGAGAAGAAATAGCGATCTTTTTGCAAGAAAAGATTCTGACTTAGGTCACACTGACACAGTCAAGATGAACATTGACACTGGAGACCACAAACCAATAAGAAACCGTGCATACCGCACTCCACTGAATAAGCGTAAGATTGTAGATGATGCAATAGATGAAATGATGGAAGCAAAGGTCATAGAAAGGTCAAGAAGCCATTGGTCCTTTGGTCTAGTAGTTGTTGACAAAAAGGACGGAAGCAAAAGAATGTGCGTCGACTTCAGAAGTCTCAATAAGATTGTGACACCAATGTCAGTTCCCTTACCCCTAATTGACGATATCTTGAATCTTCTTGGTCAGTCAAAACACTTCACCACCCTTGATTTGAAAAGCGGTCACTGGCAAGTACAATAAGACGAAGAAAGTAAACCAAAGACAGCGTTCGCCTGTCATCGAGGCCTATTCCAGTTCAACAGGATGCCCTTTGGCCTTAGCAACGCTCCCGCTGTGTTTCAGGAGTTAATGAACATTGTGTTGCAAGAATGAGAGCAGTTTGCTACCGCCTATCTTGATGATGTCTTAATATACAGTAAGACACCAGAAGATCACCTGAGGCATATACAGATAGTATTCAGGAAGTTACGAGAACACGGGCTCAAGTTGAAGCTGAAGAAATGTAGTTTCTTCCAGACAGAAACTGAATATCTAGGATTTATCATAACAGATGAAGGAGTGAAACCTGATTCTAAGAAAGTGGAAGCTATTCGAACTTTGCCATCCCCAACCTGTGTTAGAGAAGTGCGAGGATTTATTGGGATGTGCAGCTATTACAGGAGATTTATACCCAATTTCTCCAAGATAGCCGAACCTCTTATAGACTTAACAAGAAAATATGCAAGATTCAAATGGTCGGAAGATTGTCAAAAGGCCTTTGATTTCTTAAAAGATAGTCTGACGATAGTACCCTTACTGGCCTACCCAGATCCTAGCCAAGACTATATACTGTATACAGATGCTTCAGATTCATGCATAGGCGCATGTCTTACCCAAAGGAAAGATGGAGAAGAAATGCCTTTATATTACTTGTCACATAAACTCAGTCAAACTCAAAGAAGATGGTCTGTAATTGAGAAAGAAGCTTATGCCGTAGTTTATGCATTACAGAAACTTGACAACTACCTACACAACAGCAGATTTGTTGTAAGAACTGATCACCGTCCACTTTGTTGCATTTTCTCAGAAAAGAAGACTGTAAATAAGAAACTTTCCATGTGGGCCTTAAGTGTGGCTGCATATAATTGTAAGGTGGAATATATGGAAGGCAGATTCAATTGCTGCGCTGATCTGTTGTCTAGACGACCTTCTGATACACCCGAGGAGTCTCAAGAAACTCAAAGCAGTCAGGAAGAAGCACATGACATCTTAGACGTGGATGACCGAGCTTTGGAGATTGGTGCACTGAATTCAAATCACTTTCACCCTAAAGACTATGTCAGTTGTGAAATAGACCCCCCTGATGACATCATTAAACCACATATGGATTTACCAAAAGACATGAACATCAAAGACGCTCAAGAAAACGACCAAGACATTGTCAAATTGCGATCAAGACTAAGCAATGGCAAGGCGACAAAGAATGAGGAGGAACGGTTCTTAGTAGTAGACAATAACGGAGATATGCTGGAGAAGACTTACACAAAATCGCATTGGAACAACAGCATAAATCCTTCATTCTGGTTCACCGACACTTAAAACAGGCTAAGAAGAAACAGAAGAAACTTGCAGACAAAAACAGCAGAGAAGAGGATTTTAAAGTAGGAGACCCTGTATATGTACGGAATCACAGAAGGACATCAAAGCTAGACAACAAATGGACTCCTTATTACAGGATAACGGAACAAACAGGACCTGTGAGTTTTAAAGTAAGGAATCAGCTTACAGGAGAAGTCACTAAGACACATGCAAGACATTTGCGTTTGGCTAATATAAATGAATGGAGTTTACCTAAAGATAATATAGGACGACCACTACGAAAATCTACGTATGTAGTACCCCCAGTAGAATCTAGTTCTGAGGAATCAGAAGATGACGTGCCACTTAAGAGAGTTATCAAAAGGACGCGAAAGGAAAGATTGGACTCTGATGAGGAGGATGACATTCCTCTTACAGAGATGAGACAGCGTCTGATGACTCAAAAACTAGCAGAGAAAACTCAAGACATGGAATCAGATGATGAAGACATTCCCCTGGTTCAGCTGAAACAGAAATTAAAGAGAAACACATCTTCTGACAATCAAGAGACTGCCAAAGACATGACAGATAATGACACCAGTGACTCTGAAAATGGTGTTGTTGATGATGATATGGAGGTTGATATCGTAAAGAAAGTAGAATGTAATCTACCCCTCACAGAATCACGTAGAGTACAAGGAGTTGCTCACAAAAGACCGAATGCTTCTAAGAGAAATAATTCTTCTAAATCAATAATGAAGAAGTTGTTAAAAGTATGTTTAGACCTATGAACGACACGCATATGAAACAAAAGGTAAACCTGTCCTTGATTTTCTTACAGGCAGTTATGGCTGAAAGAGATTCAATGCAAAAGAAGGCCGACATAAGACCCGATTCAGATGTAGATGAAGAGTTGCCCTTAGATGACATAGGAAGAATTAAAAGTAATGTTAAGACTTTAAGGAATAATCAAGTTCGTCTTCAACATGTGGTTAAAGAAAGTTTAACTGTTTTGAGTATGGCACAAGGCCAAATAGCGAGTAATAGGAAAAATATCAATGAGGTGATAGATACCTTGCTTACTTTGACGGAATTAGGAAGGAACCTTACCAAATCTATTCAGGAATTTGATATGTATCTAAATAGTTATACGAAGATAGATAGGGCCCTAAGCGAAGCTAAGGAATTAGTTGGATTAGCTAGGGATTATCTTAATCACCTGAAATTACAAATCAATATGTTGTCTCTGGGACATCTCTCACCAACTGTTATATCGCCCCCTGATCTGAGGAAATTGTTAATGGACATAAGAAATAAACTAAGTGCAAATATGCAAATCCCGTTTGACCCTGACGTAGACCTTTGGACATTTTATAAGACAGTGACTTGTACTACCCTGATTGGACAGGACGAATTAGTGGTAGTCATGGCCATACCTTTGATAGATGTAGCTGACAAATTTACTGTTTTTAAAGCGCATAACCTTCCTTTACCTTATATGGGAACTAATCAAACAAACCTTTTGGCTGGGTATCAGTTAGAAGCAGATGCTTTGGCAGTAAATGAAGCCAAGACACAATTTGTAACCTTAAGTCTTGATGAAGTAAAACAGTGCGGAGGCAGCGTCAAGCACTACTGCAGATTTCGTAGCCCTATTTATACCTTAATGTCAAATGACATGTGCATTATATACCTCTTTATGGGCTGGATGGAAGATATTGGTAGATATTGTACCACAGTGGTACAGGCCGGAAGTAGAACTCCTAGAGCTGAGTATCTGGCTAATGGGAACTGGATTATTATTTCGGAAGTATCGTTGACCTTTAATATAAAATGTAAATCCCCTGCAGGTAGTCTTGTAACAAAAAGCCCTATTGATATATTAAGCTTAAAAGAAGGCTGTTCAGCATCCAATGAGTACATGACCCTACCATCTTTTCATCATTATGAAAGTGAATATAATCTTACAAATGATTTCCAAATTTTCTTGGATAATTACTACGTAGGTTCAATGGAACTATGGAAACCATTTTCTCAGAAATTTCCAAATCTGAAATCAATCAAAATTCCTTCTAAACTAAAACCGATAAAAGAAATTCCTATTGATCATTTGATCTCTGAAGTAGACAAAATGCAAGATATAGAATCAATGGAATCTGAATTTTCTTTGAAAATCTGTTTAATAGTTGGAGTTATACTCGTTTCTTGTTTAGTGTTAGTTTACTGCTGTCGCCATAAAATTAAAAAGAAATGTAAACAATATGAAACTAGTGTATGTAGTAAAGGGTCAGTTGATAAGGGAAATTTGGAGTCGAGTTCTTCACCAACACCTTCCATGCCTCTTCGAGAGCCTGATACAACAGTAGCACAATCAAGACAACCAGAGGTCATCAGAGTTCCACATCAACATCGACACAGCACTGACATAGACGACCTACGCCCTGACTCCAGCTTTGACCGAAGACTGACGAATCTTTACCTCCAGGAACTTCGTAATTATCAATCTCAACCACTTGAAATGATAAATATGGAGACATTAAAGGTGATGTCAGGTGAACCTGACAACGACGACAACGTTGAGGACGATGTATACCCCTCATCACCAGGTGAGATATCAGAGGAGATGAAAGCCATTAAAGGTGACTCTCTGGTATCTGCCAAGAAGAATATCGTGAAGGGACTGTATCCAAATATAAAGAGAGAACTGATGACAAACTAGTCTGTTGACTAAGTGTCCCTCATGAGTATACTGTAAGAAACAATTGTTATTGTGAAAGCGGCGTTAATTAGTACAAACTGTATATGTAAATCATGGACTATCGATGTGACGATTCCATGAAGCCTGGATTATATTGACAAAGTGACTATTATATACAATGGATTATTGATGTTGTGATGCAGTGAAATTTGGAGTGACTATTATATACAATGGATTATCGATGTGACGATTCCATGAAGCCTGGATTATATTGACAAAGTGACTATTATATAAAATGGATTATTGATGTTGTGATGCAGTTAAAGTTAGTTTATAAAGACAGAGTGACTGTAAAAAAATCATTTTGATTCCATTGACAAAATGATAAACTGCAGCATGCCAATCCGATGGTTTAGATATGAAATGGACTCGGTTAAAAAAAAAAATGGACTCGGTTAATACATATATAGAAGAAAATGAACTGTTAAATAAAACTAAAATTAATTTTGCATGTAGCATGCGAAAGATTGGTGTATGAAAGTTTGAATGAGAGTTAAAGCTCCGTGATAAAGAACTGCGCCAAGGATCTATCTTGATCTTGCTAAGAAATATAGTCAGTATTATACAGCCTATATTTCTTTGTTGTATGGGACGGATGTGACACTATTAAAGGTGTCACTGGCTAAACCGGAAACAGATAGACCGTATTTGTTGTACATAATGCTTTATTGCAAATAGGGAGATGTAAATAAGTGTTAAAAAGTTTTATTATTGAATGTTTAGTGTTAAATATACGTAGAGAGATAATATAAACATTGGAGTATACGATTTTATAAAGTGTACAGTTGTAGTGGATTTAGGTGTTGTAAATGTTTATACAATAGGTGCACTAAACATGAATGACCTTTGCAAACCAGTACTGTATAGGCACTGGAGACCGGTGTGTAAACAGTGGTTTCAGAATCGGCATATTTGTATGAACAATGTTTATGGTGGCCGACCTTAAAGGTCAGTGCATACTATTGAAGCAAGTGATGATACATGTACGTATCATGAAATAGTACATGTATCATGTAATGTTTACTACAGTATGTTTATAGTTAAACAGCAGATAGTTAATTAAAATTAAAATAAGTAAAATGTTATATAAATAGTGACTGGTATCCCGGTGGTCTTTCTTGCTGGAACACCTGGATGTCACTTGCGTCAATGCGGCTTAGGATTGGGGAATTGACCAATCAACGGTTGTCGCACTAAATGTGCATCCCCAATCTGTCAGCACTGTCGCCATGTAGAATAACAGATGGCGCCAAGATTCTGCAGTTTGAATCCAAAAATGTATCATTTTGACAGAATCTTGATGTGCTTAGGTCGCTAAGATCAACCATTGTTCTTGTGGTGTTTGTAGCTGCGTAGTTGCCCAATGTTTGGTTGGCCCTATAAATTCAGGAGCAGGTTCTCTGCTCACCGCACTTGGTTTTGGGGGCTGAACCAACGTACAACTTCCGCCGCTACAACATCAGACTTCACGGAGCTGGGCGTGCCTTTGGAGTTGTGTACCTGACCTCTACTATACATTAAAAGACATTGAACCTGGGATCCTTCTTGTTAACTCTATTGAATGATAGGGTGACAATATTACATTTATTTCAAATAATTAGTATCCTGTTGTTAGTCAAGAATGGAAAGTATAGTATATATATAGAAAGAGTATTTGTGAATAATATATAATGGTAATCTTATGTATTTTCTTTTCTTTTGATATTTTACAAATCATTGTTAAATATATATTAGTACTCGTTTACTACGTAGGAGAGAGACAAGTGATTGACCAACAACAGAGTTTCCGACTATTTGGCAAACTATTCTAATACTGTTCTTGTGTTTATCTATACTGTTTCTGATAAATATACTTCCAGATACTAGATACGATTAAGGTAGAAAAGTATTTGATTTGATCAGGGTGTTTAGAATATTTGCCGATTTAGGCCTATGTTGGGTCAGGATCCAAATGTTCATTCCATTAAACTGCAATTTCATACATATGGCTTCAAACACGTTTTGAATGTTTGCTGAAAAAAATCAACAATACTTCCAGATACTAGATACGATTAAAGTAGAAAAGTATTTGATTTTATCAGGGTGTTTAGAATATTTGCCGATTGAGGCCTATGTTGGGTCAGGATCCAAATGTTCATTCCATTAAACTGCAATTTCATACATGTGGCTTCAAACACGTTTGGAATGTTTGCTGAAAAAATCAACAATATATCACATAAAATAATGTCATATACGAGTGGAATGTGACGTAATGGAGGTAATGACATTCATATCGCTATAAGATATCCTAATACTCTCCAATCTATGAAGAGTTTTTCCATTTCAGGATATCTAGGTATGAAAACATTGTTTAATATTAGCCGACATGACCCGTTCAAGTCCTTCCCCTCAGACTCTCGGGTTCGAAAAAGATCGAAATCATCATACTATTCCGTATCATTTAAGTTATTTCCATGTGACGACGCCAAATGAAAGGCTATCATATTAGGTCGATTAGGACTCAACATGGTCACGTTAGCGGCCACCAGGAAAGGATAGACAAACAGTGTTACCGTCTGTTCATTATCATTTGAACATCATGTATTGAGTTGTGTTTTTTGTTAACATTTTTTCCATATGATGGAATTATACTACTGAAATTGTAATTGTAAAATTAAAAATATAATCTGTTGCTGACGTGTGAAAAAAAAAGATAATATGCCTTTTGTACGTAATATTGATAAATTAAAGGCATAACTTTCTGCGATGTCCACAGAAAAACACTTGCGTGTTGATATATATATATATATATTTAAACTTCTTGAAAAGATTGAAGCATGATTTAAACAGAAACAATTGAAACAAATCAGAGAAAAAACATTTAAAACGAACGATTTTAATAGTTAAAAGTTATTGCTTGATATACATGCAAACATATTAATAAAATAATTCAAGTGAGCATATTTAACGCGTCCATATCATATACATAACACGTGGTCAAAAGGTTAACATGTAATACATGTATATACCTTTACTAAGTTCTATAAAATATATAAACGATGACAAAAGTTTTCATATTAGCCCAGATCATATCATGGCGTTCAGGTCATATCATTTTATACAACGACATATTACATGAATACATAAGAAATATTTTTACAAGTCTTATCATGAACGGGATCCAGCCCACATAATTATTGATACACAAGGACAAAATTAAGCGCATTCATTGATTATGTACATATAAACGTGAGAACATGCAAACCATACACTTGTAAACGCTTTCATTTATCTAAGTCACACGGTTACTAATTTTAAATGTTTAAATGAAAATGGGTTTAAAATAAGACAATGAAATAACAAGAGAATTTCAGGCAATGCTTCTCAGAAACGGGACATGAAAAATCTCAGAAATACTGAAACACATTTAAACACTCAGATCACATGATACATGATGCTATTGTTTGCATATTTCACAACAACTTATAGTTTTCAATGAGCATATTATCGACAGGAACGGGACTTGAGCAAGTCTGTTGAGTATTTATTGTGAACGAAATCAGGCAAATATTTCAGGTAAAGGCATCAGGTTTACACAATGTTCTTTTATATTCTGACTCGGCAAAGCACCAGTAACCATTCACGTGACAAAAATGGTAAATTATTCGACAGATGATATAGAAAGAAAGATCACATCATATCGACAGTAGCTTAAACATTTCTCGCATGAAAAAGTCTGAACAACATATTTGGCAAGGAATTTTGTAATTTTTCATCAAGTAATTTTTGTTCTTTATCTGTTATCTCTATTATTTCTATTATTTTACGTCATGTTATTATAATTGTATGACGTCACAATAACACATAACTGTATCTCACAAACGAGCAGGGTCATATCCACCGGAATTTGACGGAGATTTCCGTATTCCACCGAATGGCGATGGTCTGAAGGTCACTGAAGTTCGTCCATCGTCTGACCACTGGACATATTTGAAGCGGTCACTTCTATCCGACAAAGAAGAATTTCGTTGAGAATCACTTGCTTGTGATCCCGAGTCGGCATCCTTATTTACTGTTAAGTATGGTGTTTTGCTCTGTCTACTTTCGTAGGAGTCTTTTTTATTTGTTTTCAAGTCACCGATGCCATTTTTATATGAATTATTTCTTTTTGTGTCTTGGTTGTAAACACCATTACCATTTGAAAATGAAGTTTTACCGTTTTCATCTGGTTCATAACCACGATTTCCAAAAGCATTCACTGCAAATAAAATGAAATATTAATTGTTGAGTAAGTAAATACTTAAAGATAAGTCACGTAAACGTTACAATATTTACATAGCACTGTGGAATCTAGCCAAGTGCGGTTACGGCAGAACCAGTGTTTTATTCGTAAACGATCGCCTCTGCATAACTGGTGTCTAAATTTTCTTAATTCTTTTCTGTCGTTTCTACTTTTTCTTTCTTTACTTTCGTCAGATTCTGTTTCTGTACCCTACACACTGGTGATTACATTACTCTTGTTTTTGCGAGGACATAGAAAACTTGAACAAACCTAAAATCTAAAAACAAAAGAAACATGTGTCACGTCGTAGCTTATTTCTCGTGTAATGTTATACTTACCAGAATCAATCAGTGGACCAGCCAAACTTTTCCTTTTTCCAGAAACTTCAGATTCTGATGTTGGCTAAAAATGTAAATTACTTTTTTAAAATGTTGTGAGACTTTTATAAAGTTATTATTTGTTGGGTGTCTCATTTTAGAAGAAATTCATTATTTTTGATGTAGGTCTTATTTTCGGAATTATCTTTAAATATAACATTATTTGCCGCAATATGCACAGTTTTCATCATTATTACGACATAGTATATTAGAGCAACTCTGCGATGCAATTATACTTTTATTCTTTAATATGATTATGGATTATTGAAACAGACACGTGCGTCCATGCTTGTTTACCCACTAAACAACTATTAAATATCATTTATGTTTCTTCCATTAAATACCTAGCCCGTTAAATTTAAAGACTAACTACTCCTTACTCTCTCTACCTTCAATCCATCCCAGTACAGAACAAAACAGGAGACCCAAGGGCCTTAACGGTCATTTAAGTTCTTATCGATGAATAAAGAACGAATGAATATATCTAAAGTGTAAAAAAAAAAACAAAAAAAACACCGCCTTATCCAATATCTGGATTATAAATTAAAGACTTAATTGATTCTAGTAAGCCTTAGTCTAAGCAAGAAAGTTAAGCAAATACCTTATAACTTGGGACGCACATTTTTGGTAAAGGTTACCTTCTCCCGAAGGAAACTTGAAATCTTGGGGTTATGGAATTCACAAACCTTAAGACCTTTTCATTTATTAGAAGAAATTGGATTTGATCATATTTGGGTATTGAAAAGAGGATGGTTAAAATTTCAGTTATTTTGAACGATTTGAGCCCAAACCTTCAACCCCTTATGGTGGGGACCATATAGTTCACAACATTGGAAGGTTTATGCAAATCTTATTGTTATTGGCTGAATGGGAGGGGGAGAGTAGACGATTGCGAAAGCTCACCGGCGGCAGCAATCACACTATGCATTCATTTTTTATGTATGTATAAGCATGTCATTTTGAAATTGTATGTCACATAATATCACTCCTAGACTTCTAATGGATGTATAAACCAAATAAGAAGGGTGTGGACTTACAAGTTTTTCAAAACTAACCCCCAAAATCTTTAAAGTGAGTTTTTGTGTCAAAAAAAGTAAGTCTACTAAATAGTAAAATGCCAAAATGCCATTTTTTCTGCATGATTTGCCACAGCATCACTCCTGGATCTCTAATGAATGTATAAACCAAATTAGAAGGGTGATAGGTGTATACTTTTGGACTTATCTCCAAAACTTTAAAGTGAGTTTTGGTGCAAAGAAAGTTAAGTCCACAAAATTGTAAAATGCGAAAAAATCACAATTTTTTTTCTGCATAATTTTGCCATAACATCACATCCTAGACCTCTAATGAATGTATAAACCATATAAGAAGGGCATGAGGTGTATACTTTTGGACTTACAAGCTTTCAAAAAACTTACTCCAAAAACTTTAAAGTTTTGGGGTGGGACGCCGACGCCGACGCGGACGCCGGGGTGACAGCATTAGCTCTCGGTTACTCGTAACCGGCGAGCTAAAAATGTAAACTTTTTTTCCAGAGGGACAACGCACAGCGGACAAAGGATGATAAAAGTGAATCACGTCTCGTGTAAACTTAAAACTTTCTCCCTCCAAACACCACACCTAGGTTTAGTACCATTTTGTTTATCCACTTTTACAGGTTTTTCACATAAAACACATACAGGAACAGCGGATGACTGGATTACTTCTGAATTGTTTGCTAGTATTGTTGCGACTTCTCTGTACAAGGTCCTAAGGTGGTGACTGTTTTAAGTATTCTGGTTTTGATCAATGCAATAAGAACCAAAATGTGATTTAATAACTAAACATTCGAGATGTAACACGACATTAGGCTGGTCAATAAAATTATTTGAGGCAATATATCAAACCTTTTAGGATATAACACCAACAAAATACTTTTTGCATACAAAGCCAGGGAGGCGATGGTAAATGACATCAATGACTAGTATGTCAGTGGGACTCAATGGGCACAGTATAATCACGATATATTTCCTATTTATGCTAACATTACCTCATCAGATAAAGTTCAGTGATTTAAATATAGAAACTGTATTTGATCCCAATATATATTACCTAAGTGATATACACTTTATGATCGAATTCAACAAATACAGCGACATACAATGTATGATTGATTCCCCCAATTACAGCGACATACAATGTATGATTGATTCCAACAATTACAGCGACATACATTGTATGATCGAATTCAACAATTACAGCGACATACATTGTATAATTGATTCCACCAACTCATGTGAAATAGGACCTCTAAATGTCCAGCATATACGTCGTACTTTAATATTCCACACCATCACCATGTTTTACATCTACCTGATATACTTACCAACCCACGTGTTACTTGTATATAAACGCCACATGTATATCACCATCTACTGCCACCTTTCTATCTAACTATTCAGTTTGATACTAAAGACAATCATATTGCGGTCACTCTGTAGAAACCGCGCGAAATCTTACCTTCTTTGCTTTTCCTGCTGTCACCTTTGTGAGTTTCAAAACTCTATGCAAAACATTTTACATAGATATCAGATTGATGGGTGATATGTGGGTGTATGGAGCCTTACTTAACATACTGTCTTCAATTGAAAGTGAGTCTTTCATTCATACTGTACAGATTAATATATTCAATTTGATTTGAATATGTTTTTAGTTTGTAATAAATATTTAGATTTTGCTATAATAACGTAGTGCGATACTAATTGTTTTTTATATTGTATTACATGTATTATGAAACATTTCTGCTGGTTATATACATGCCTGTGACTTTCCAATAGAACTTTACTAGATTCAATGCATGGCGGTTACCATACAATATAAGGTACACTTAGGCGATTGGTTATGATGTTTAAACATTTTAACCTGGTTATAATATTTAATTATCAAAGACTTTTAGCCCATTAAGTGTCTTCCTAGACAACAATCACCAGGAATAGTTCCTTTACTGTCTGACAGACATATGAAATAATGATGTTTCTATTGAGGACACTTACGTTTGTCTTGTATCGGTTGCCGCTGCTGGATGATTTGCCGAGTTTACTACTGTCACGTGAAGGTAATCTAAGACAAGGGAACTTTCTCCTAACCGCATCACGCATCTGTAATACCATAACGTAACCATATAACAGGAACAGAAGTGATATCAAATACAAAGCAAATACATGGAAATCATGGGTATATTTGCAACTATAGAAAAATGTCCTGCATTTCATGTTCACATTAAAACCCAGGAAGCCGTCCGCACGATTTTATTTTAGCGTGCTTTGCTAGAAACATTACCGGTATAAAAGCCAACTTGTTTTTTATAACCTTACATCGATTATATTATTCCAGTAATACACACCTTCAACATCACACGGCTCTCCATAAAACCTTAATATCTAATACGTATTACATGTATATATTTACACATAAAAATGTGAAAACTGAGATTTACGTGTTAAATGGTTCTTAACTGAGATTTACACGTAAAAGGGGCCTAGACATAGATTTACACATAAAAAGGTCAAAACTGAGATTTACATATAAAAGATACGACAAATAACCTGTGATGTATGAATATTACAATAATGCGTTACCATTTACAGAGGCAACCGACACATTCTTTGGTCTGCCTTTAACAAAAGGCGCACATGCATTTAAGCAGGTAAACATAATTTTCCATTAGTATAATTGTGAAACTTTTGCTAATGTAAATACTTACCACTTTGCTTAGCAAGCAGTGAAAAAGGAAAATAAACAATCCCTGAAATGAAAAAATAGGTTCCATTATAGATATTTCTCATAAACCGTAGATTGTCTAAATGTCGGTTACAATACTTCTAATGCAGTTTGCTGTAAGGATATCACCACATACATATGCATTCTGAAAGGTTCCAAGAAGTCACTGGTGTTGATTGGGATATTGACTCACGTTATATAATGAACCTTAACAAAGGCCACGTGATAGCATGTTATTCTGGTTCAAGACACTTAACTGAACAAGTCTATCGCCAATTATTCCGTTCAAATTAACAAGCGTTTACGATTCATTACGTTTAATGTGCTCTGATCATTTCTATATTGATTATTTATTATTTTAGCACAATTATATAGATTGCGATCGACAGGTTTAAATAAGCTAGTGTATAACACTTTGATACCATAATATGATATTCACCTGTAATGAATTAAAGATGACAAACAGATACTGGAATATAACCGTATCCTCATTAACAGAAAGGACTCCAAAGATCCAGGTGAGTCCTAGAAGGGGTGCTAACACAGCAACGCTTCTTACGGCAGTCCTGTATAATTTGTATTGAAAAATGAGAAAACTAGTTTCATTTTCACAGGTTTCTCTACCAGTATTTTAGTCATTATCTCATCGATTTCAATGTCCATGATTTTAAACCAAAACGCATTTACCAAATTTGCGTTGAGAGTACCGCTGTAACCATGATATACATGTACATGTATCATACCAAGTAGATTTGGTTGGACAACAAGCATTATTCAAAGCTTTGTTTTTCGATTCAAAGATGTATTTAGTTATTAATTTTTGTCTCACATCATATACACCATGAATGTGTGACGTGTAACATTCAATTGAGCGTTAATATATTCATTCGATTTGATTTACAGATTTTTTCTTTAATTCAAGAAAACATCACATGTGTAATGTTTAGATACGGCTCCCGCGTATTTACGCTCAATTTTTGTTCCCATGAAAGTTGTCAACAATTCCTATTTATACTAGTTATAAATTTTGCGTTCAAGCGACATCACCGTAAAACGGTATTTCGTGCATTTGTTTTTTGTTTTTGTTTTTGTTTTCATTTTACATATATATATCAAGTCTATCACCTTATAGCAAATGGTAACTTGATTTCATCGAAATGTGTAAATTAAGTGAATTCATGATTGTTTCTCGCAGTTGATCAGCATTCAGTATATATAAACTCCTTGCGTCAAATATGATAAAGCATACGCACTAGCCATCTGTAAACTTTCCATGTGAATCAGCCGCGGTTTAATAGTCTAAATAAGAGTTACTGCCACAGTTACAAAACAAAAGACAGTAAAAAAAAAAGGCATAAGAAACCCTTAAATTTCGCTAGGGAAGCAACATGTATAGCAGATATTACTTTTTGCATAATTCGGAATTGACTTTGAGCTACCAAAATAAAGTTGCCACAACTCTTACTAAATCCTATGTAAAAAAAAAATACGTGTTCACCCACTGTGTCTCTGGATGCATAATGTTTTCATGATTACAAATGACTGCCTCGTTTTAAAAACAGTCACGTGATGCTATCAACGCTAAATTTGAGAAAGGTTTCCCGACTAAATTGACTAGTCATGCTGGACTTTGGAAACGATGTGAATATTGGGATAGCTTTGAAACGTTACTGGAAGTGTATTCATTCATCCAATATTTAATACTACAGTTGAAAATTACTAGATGATCACGTCACAATATGACATCCTATAATGCATTAGAGGCATTTCCCTGTCCATCTAGTCGCACAAATGGAAGCATACACGTACACCTTCAATGCTGTGGATTCATTAACGATGTTTCTGAGCAACACTAATTTTGAGACCTCCACAGGTCATCATAATCAATGTCAAAATCCCGTAGAATGACGTTTCCTATTGATACTTTCTAATGAACTGTCCAAAACTGTATGGAACAACCGAACTCCCGAGTAACACAAATCACGTGTTAGTGTAAACATGTAGTATCCCTGTGTAGATGTTCATACTTTCTTTAATCGGAAAAATGCAATATGCGTTTGAGTATATCGTGATTGTTTATTTCCAAATATGCTGCTTTCCTCACCTGACATGCAAAGTAGACGGTGTAAATAAAACAGGAAAATGAATAATATAATTATATATTTATGGGAACAAAAGATTGAGCGCAAATATACGATAACCCATCTTTAAAATTAAAATAAACAGTTGTAAAAACAACTTAATGAATAATAATGAGTGAACGATATAAACATAAAAGGAACCCGTTATAATCTGAAATAATTTCAAAATTTAATTTATAGCATGCTCGAATGGTTCCCTAGTAGCTGAATACTTACATCATTTTACCCTTTTTCGTTTTATTCATCACCACTCGAGTTGAAAATAAGGCTCTGAATACTAAGATGGCTATGACAAAATTGGCCTGAAATAACATCAATAAAATAAGATATTTCACCACATTAATTCCAATAAGATTAAAGTAAACTCTGTTTACATGATAGGGACAGTGAAAAAAGACACAATGTTTACAGGAGATGGTAGTTTAAAAAAAACTAATCATTACACTAGAACATGTTCTTTATTGTACAACATTAACACAAAGTTGCAAGTATGTTTTTCCAAGTGTAGAGGTAATTCATTGTGTTTAGAAAGTCGATTTAACTTTATAAATTTGAATCCATGTCATACAATACATACCACAATAATGACAAGAGCAGGGACAATGAAAGCGAGCAAAACACTGTTGCTCATAGACAACCAGCAGCTGTAACATAAATATTGGTTTTACAGTATTTACTTCTATTAAGCAATGACCTTTATTCGTGATATTTCGGCTTATATACTGCCCTCGTTATAATACATGGTGTATTGTACTTGCTTATTTAGGTTATGAAGTACAAGGGATATTCCAGACATTGGGTTTATCCGATTCCTTCAAGATAACATTATAATACTCTGTAGATAAGATGAAGTTAAAACAATGAAAAATAATTAACATCATTATATTTTCAGAACTTGGAGGAAACAACATATCATATATGACTACCATTTTACTTACAAGTTTTCATTGCCATATCCTTTTAATTGTGTGGCTCCTGTAGACACAGCTACTATTATTGCAGGCGTTCCTGCAATTCAATATAAACCGAAGACATATTATCGCTGTTGCTATTGCTGTTGTGGTTTTGGATAATTAACGATATTGGATACATATAAAAATGTATTAAATTTTGGCAAATGACATCTTCTTATCATGACCTTTCTATACTTATTTTTTTTTCTAATCAATTCCAAATATCACATGTATGTATAATGATTATAATCAACCAGAAGACCATCTTACCCCAGCCTAATGGAAGCAGATACCGCAGTTTAGAGGATGACGAGAACACAAATAAAACGGACATGGCCACGGCGATCCCCTCGGTAAGCATCAGGAAGAACGCGGCAAGGAAAATGTAATGTAATGATACTGCTATGATGGTGCATATAGTCTGCAAATATAATATACATTAACGTCATTAATGTCACGAATGGTTTTCTGATGTATTACAGTGTATGCTATTGCAATAAGGTTTGAATTTATATTGTTTAATGTGCACAAAAACTATTTTTGAAAAGGCTTCATATCAAGGATCCATGTTTATAATACATACTGTATAAATGAAATAGTGTTCGAAGCTAATCGTAGACCTAGGATCATCAAAACAACAAAGAACTGGAAAGACAAGGCAGATAGGGAGAGACATGGTAAACAAGAGATCCCAGAGGGATCTTGGCGCCCACCATTGAATGATCTTCATAGGTTCCATGTCAGATTGATCTTTTCTCTTTTTTTCCCCTTCCTCTTACTAATCTGTATAAATTGAGAAACATCCCTCCAGTGCTTTTTAAACAAGGGAAACTTGTATATGAAATTTGAGATTTGGCGATAATGGTTGTCTGTCGACAATGTTTTCAGATTGGTCCAAAAATGCAATACTACGGACCAAGGAGAACCTACATATTAAATTTGAGAAAGATCCCTTCAGTACGTTCTCAGAAATAGCGACAACAATCTTCAATTGACAAAATCCAAGATGGCTGCCTGTCGGCCATGTTGTTTTCCGATCGGTCACAAAATGCAATATGCATAACTGGGCACCAAGGGAAACCTACATATGAAATTTGAGAAAGATCCCTTCAGTGCTTTCTCAGAAATAGCGATAACAAACTTTAATGGCCAAAATCCAAGATGGCTGCCTGTCGGCCATCTTGTTTTTCGATCGGTCCCAAAATGCAATATGCATAACTAGGCACCAAAGGGAACCTACATATGAAATTTGAGAAAGATCCCTTCAGTACTTCCTCAGAAATAGCGATAACAAACTTCAATGGTCAAAATCCAAGATGGCTGCCTGTCGGCCATGTTGTTTTCCGATCGGTCCCAAAATACAATATGCATAACTAGGCACCAAAGGAAACCAACACATGAAATTTGAGAAAGATCCCTTCAGTACTTTCTCAGAAATAGCAATAACAAACTTCAATTGTCAAAATCCAAGATGGCTGCCTGTCGGCCATGTTGTTTTCCGATCTGTCCCAAAATGCAATATGCATAACTAGGCACCAAAGGGAACCTACATATGACATTTGAGAAAGATCACTTCAGTACTTTCTCAGAAATAGCGACAACAAACTTCAATTGTCAAAATCCAAGATGGCTGCCTGTCGGCCATCTTGTTTTCCGATCGGTCCCAAAATGCAATATGCATAACTAGGCACCAAAGGGAACCTACATATGAAATTCGAGAAAGATCCTTCAGTACATTCTCAGAAATAGCGATAACAAGAATTGTTTACGGACGGAGGGACGGACGGACGGACGGACGGATGGACCACGGACGCAGGGCGATTTGAATAGCCCCCCATCTGATGATGGTGGGCTAAAAAAGCAGAGTGATGGGACAGTTTCATTACAGAAAGTGCGTTCTACACCTATCTGGAAAAGCGTCAAAATGATAGAGGAACGTTTACATTAAAGGGAAAACAAAACCTTGTTTGCAGTTTGTTCTACGCCGACCAAGAACAGGATCAGTGCAAGCATGAGTGCCACACACATGTTCACAAGGATTGCTGACTTATCCGATTTCACATATCTGGAAAATAATAGGCGTTATATCAACAGAAGCTCTAGAAAGCCATTAAAAGTACAATAGGTATACAAGGAGCGAAATCAACAAAAAATACTCAAAAGACCAAGACAGAATCATTTTTTGTTATAATTTTTCAGCAAACATTGAAACTATTCTTATACAAATACAAAATTAAATATTCACATTTTGCTCCATTCCTCAATGGTTAGGCGCTAGACAACCCTTTATGTATCATAGAAACTTCACAGTCATGGCAATTCCAATTTGTATATGTGCATATACTTAAAGTGCGGAACTTAACCGTTTCCCATATTTGATCCATCAGGTCAAGATCCTGGGTCATATCTTTAGTAAACGACATTGTCACTCCATTTCAGCATATATTAACAATTTCACAAAATATGTATACGTTAATTCTAGATAACAAAACAGTCTCTCTTCCCGTTGAGTATGATTTTTGTCTTATCTATATGCACCTTGCTAGTTTATATCTTTTCAAAGAAAATAACGCTAAGTTGTATTTTTTTCAATTTACCTCCAGCAGAGTAAATGGCAAAGAATAGTCACAGCCATACCAGCAAGGGATATAGCACACCCGACTATGGACATCATCCCCAATATATTGTGATGAATACTCTCTTTCTGGAAACAAGAAAAAAATCTTATCTACATAAAATCAAATAATTTTTATTGATGTCCGAAGCGCAGTTTGTCCTTTAGTACCAGGTCTATTTTTGTTTATAATGATGTTTTCATCAATAACACTTGTTTATTAATGCCATGTTTTCCTTTCGTTATTTTTCACTGCATGATCTTTTATCATTCATTGCACGACCATTTTAATTTTCAGTGTATGACCCTGTAGTTTTCACTGCATGACCTTTATTTTTCAGTGTATGATCTTTTATTTTTCAGTCTATGACTTTTTATTGTTAAGTTCATAACCTTGTAATTTTCACTGCATGACAATTTATTTTTTACTGCATGGTTTGTAATGTTTAAGTCTATGACATTTTACTATTGTGATTTTAGATAATAATGTATGAAAACTTCCTTATTTTAACATTGAAATGATGTCTGATATGAATCTTCTTTCTGTAAATAGAAAGTACCAATTCCAAGAAACAATTTTCTATACCCGAAGGGGATAAAAACACATTAAACGTTCATCAAATACATACATTTGTATAGGGGCTCATCATAACTGCAAAGTTTGTCAGATGATCACATTGACATTTGGTATTGTTGGCGTCTGAGAAGACAACCACACAACCTTTTGTGGACCATCCTCCTCCGTTACTGTAAACACATCAAACAATACTCTAGTTAACTTAATGTGTGTTGATATATTTTCCAATAAGACTATTCTCTGACACGTCTTCGATCATCCTGTCCTTCCAAAGGAAAAAATATGAGCTTTCCCCATAGTTTCAATGAGGTTGACTTTCATTAAAAGATAGAAAATTGTTCTACACGGGTTTATTTACCCTGCCAGTATTCTCTCTGGTATCAATTCCAATGTAATTAACTCTCGCAATTATATCCATGGAATGAGACCTTGAGAATAAGCTTTACAGAAACCTACATGGATGTTGTATTCAGATGAAAGATGCCTTCATCGTATAGCGATATTTGAATGCAATATTTCCTACAAGTATAATAAGAAGTATTGTCATAAATAGTAGCGTGAGTACTTACGGTAAACTGAAGTTCCAAAACACACAGGCTCGTTCACCAATAAATTCCTAAAAAGGAAGTTACTTCTAAATAGAACATCAACAATAATACAACACATAATAAGGACAGATATTTCAGATAACGATTTAGATCTACTCAGTATTTTCTTTATATAGGCATTTAAACCGAACACAGGGAGCATTGTGCATGATACGAAAGTAACTTGCCTGTGGTGTAAGAAGATCGTAATAACCTTGAATATTGAAATGAAATTTTCAAATCCGCCAATCACTATGCAGAGTAGTGAACATTAATGTAATAGCTTCCGCATCCTGTACCTACCTCGGTGTGATGATATTGGAGTTCCAATGGAGGGTCCAGTCTATCCTGGGGACCAGATGTCAGTGTTAGGGCTAAAATACCACTCACTAATCTTTGTCCATCAACCCTGAATTTGAAGAAATTATATTGTATTGTTTCCTTTAACACATTTATTTTAAAATTCTATATTATCGAATCAAACGAGAGTTCAATAATCAACACATTTAAGTGTCATCTATTTACCTATTATACATCATGACCAGACGAGACAATTTTATTAAAACATCTCAAACTGTTGTTGACAAATGGATGACAAAAAACATCATACGAATGTTAAACATACAGACAATGCAAATAAAGTTTTGTGAAAAAACATGCTTACAAATATTATGTTACTTTGACTTTTTGTCACCCCATGTTGATTATGAAATTATACTTACTGCCCAGTCTCTTGAGTACCAACAGGTATGAAGTCAGACAGTGTCTTGTAAAATGTAGCTACGTAGTCTACTGTGCCATTCCCTCCTGAACATCCCAATATTTTTGAATGTATGCGCAATAATAATCAGTTATACCTTAAAACTTACTTAAGCATTTATATAAAATTAACAAAGAAATATGAATATTTAATGGTTGATAATGTTTTAATAATCCATCGGAAAATAAGTAAAACATTTTTGTCATGGGTATAAGGCATTTTCAAATTTTGACTGTTTATGTTTTAAAATTAGTTTCAAATGACCGTACCCAACATGTAGGGTAACATAATGTTTTATCTCACCATCTAATTGGCTATTTGTGATAGTTTCCTTGCGCATGACAAGGGATCCTCCAACATCATTCTGCGATCCACTTCCGGTTGAGTTGAACGGGAAATTAATAGTTTCCGCAGTAGACCTTCTAAAGTCGGCCACTGAAGCAAATCAGATTAATTATATCACTAGTATATTTACATGGTTCCGGGATCATCCAAATGATTAATGCTGGTTGATGTGTTTATAATCAATATTCAAGTTAATGTCAGGAGAAATGTTTACAAATGACGTCTATTATATAGATATTACTACTCCAATCACCACGGATATGTTTACTTAATATGTTTCCTAGTGTGTGGATTTTGTTTGTAAAGAGGATAAGTAAAGGGTGAACGCAAAATAAACATTTAATGGAAATCTGATACCCATTCTGTTTCTTAACAAAAGTTGTCGCCATGTCCCCATACATACGTTAATTCTGCTCACCAAGTGAAACACACTTACCGATGTTATTTTTCCTTATGCTTTGCAATTCTCCTTCCTGTAAAGATTTAACCGCTGTTTTTCCAAATGTACTGACTGCTTCCATGACGGATGCTGCTGGCACATCTTCTTGCTACGTTTGCGTAGAGTAAAATAATAATAATAATAAATATGTTAACCTGAAGTGCAGGGCATTACTCAACGAACAGATAAAAAAATCAAATCTAGGAATACGAATATATTAATCAAACCGAGAAAAACATCCTTTTCTACATGTCACGTCGTCAATCAAATTCCATTCTACGTGTAACATCGTCAAGTCAAATTCAATTCTACATGTCACGTCGTCAGTCAAATTCCATTCTACGTGTCACGTCGTCAGTCAAATTCCAATCTACGTGTAACATCGTCAAGTCAAATTCTATTCAACATGTCACGTCGTCAGTCAAATTCCATTTTACGTGTCACATCGTCAGTCAAATTCCATTCTACATGTCACGTCGTCAGTCAAATTCCATTCTACGTGTTACGTCGTCAGTCAAATTCCATTCTACATGTTACATCGTCAGTCAAATTCCATTCTACATGTCACGTCGTCAGTCAAATTCCATTCTACGTGTTACGTCGTCAGTCAAATTCAATTCTACGTATTACATCGTCTATCAAATTCCATTCTACATGTCACGTCGTCAGTCAAATTCCATTCTACGTGTAACATCGTCAGTCAAATTCCATTCTACGTGTAACATCGTCAGTCAAATTCCATTCTACGTGTAACATTGTCAGTTAAATTCCATTCTACGTGTCACGTCGTCAGTCAAATTCCATTCTACATGTCACGTCGTCAGTCAAATTCCATTCTACGTGTCACGTCGTCAGTCAAATTCCATTCTACGTGTTATATCGTCAGTCAAATTCCATTCTACATGTAACATCGTCAGTTTCATTCCATTCTATGTGTCACGTCATCGGTCAAATTCCATTCTACGTGTTACATTATCGGTCGAATTCCAAGGAGTACGCTCTCAACAGATGCAGTCTTCTATGAATCCTTTGCATGTATCACAGTCTTCTATGAATCCTTTGCATGTATCATACCAAATTTAAAATGCCAGGGATTAGTGACATCACACCAATAGATTAACCCAGCCGCTTGACCTTTATATCGTGGTAACTCGTTTTCATAGCAATATCGCATATATGCTTTTCCGCAATATCTGTCACGTTGACGCGTAGGAACCTATGAGAAGTCATCACATACTCCAATTGTGTAAACGATTTGTCTGTATATACAGCGTGGAATCCTTGGATTGCAAGAACAATTCTGATCTGTCATAATGTCTTCAATCAAATCTGACCTGTCATGTTGTCTACCATCAAATCTGATCTGTTATGTTGTCTGCAATCAAATCTGATCTGTCATGTTGTCTACAATCAAATCTGATCTGTCATGTTGTCTACCATCAAATCTGATCTGTCATATTGTCTACCATCAAATCTAATCTGTCGTGGTGCCTACCATAAGATCTGATCTGTCGTGGTGTCTATCATAAGATCTGATCTGTCGTGGTGTCTACCATCAAATCTGATCTGTCATATTGTTTACCATCAAATCTGATCTGTCGTGGTGTCTATAGTCAAATTTGATCTGTCGTGGTGTCTATAGTCAAATATGATCTGTCATGTTGTCTACGGTCAAATATGATCTGTCTTGGTGTCTACAATAATATCTTATCTGTCTTGGTGTCTACAGTCAAATCTGATCTGTCGTGGTGTCTACAATAAGATCTGATCTGTCGTGGTGTCTACAATAAGATCTTATCTGTCGTGGTGTCTACAATAAGATCTGATCTGTCTTGGTGTCTACAGTCAAATCTGATCTGTCGTGGTGTCTACAATAAGATCTGATCTGTCGTGGTGTCTACAGTCAAATCTGATCTGTCGTTGTGTCTATAATAAGATCTGATCTGTCGTGGTGTCTACCATCAAATCTGATCTGTCATATTGTTTACCATCAAATCTGATCTGTCGTGGTGTCTATAGTCAAATTTGATCTGTCGTGGTGTCTACGGTCAAATATGATCTGTCTTGGTGTCTACAATAATATCTGATCTGTCTTGGTGTCTACAGTCAAATCTGATCTGTCGTGGTGTCTACAGTCAATCTGATCTGTCTTGGTGTCTACAATAAGATCTGATCTGTCTTGGTGTCTACAGTCAAATCTTATCTGTCTTGGTGTCTACAGTCAAATCTGATCTGTCGTGGTGTCTACAATAAGATCTGATCTGTCCTGGTGTCTACAGTCAAATCTGATCTGTCGTTGTGTCTATAATAAGATCTGATCTGTCGTGGTGTCTACAATCGAATCTGATCTGTCGTGGTGTCTAAAATCAATCTGATCTGTCGTGGTGTCTACAATAAGATCTTATCTGTCGTGGTGTCTACAATAAGATCTGATCTGTCGTGGTGTCTACAATAAAATAATCTGTGGTGGTGTCTACAGTCAAATCTGATCTGTTGTGGTGTCTACAGTCAAATCTGATTTGTCGTGGTGTCTACAATAAGATCTGATCTGTCTTGGTGTCTACAGTCAAATATGATCTGTCGTGGTGTCTACAATCGAATCTGATCTGTCCTGGTGTCTACAGTCAAATCTGATCTGTCGTGGTGTCTATAATAAGATCTAATCTGCCGTGGTGTCTACAATCCAATCTGATCTGTCGTGGTGTCTACAATAATATCTGATCTGTCTTGGTGTCTACAATAAGATATGATCTGTCGTGATGTCTACAATAAGATCTGATCTGTCGTGTTGTCTACAATCAAATCTGATCTGTCGTGGTGTCTACAATCCAATCTGATCTGTCGTGGTGTCTACAATAAGATCTGATCTGTCATATTGTCTACCATCAAATCCGATCTGTCGTGGTGTCTACAATCGAATCTGATCTGTTGTGGTGTCTACAATCGAATCTGATCTGTCGTGATGTCTACAGTCAAATCGGATCTGTCGTGATGTCTACAATAAGATCTGATCTGTCGTGTTGTCTACAATCAAATTTGATCTGTTATGATGTATACAATAAGATCTGATCTGTCGTGATGTCTACAATCAATATGATCTGTTGTGATGTCTACAATCAATACGATCTGGTGTGATGTCTACAATCAATCTGATCTGTTATGATGTCTACAATCAATCTGTTCTGTTATGATGTCTACAATCAAATCTGATCGGTCGTGATGTCTACAATCAATATGATATGTCGTGATGTCTACAATCAAATCTGATCTGTTGTGGTCTCTACAATCAATCTGATCAGTCGTGGTGTCTACAATAAGATCTGATCTGTCGTGTTGTCTACAATCAAATCTGATCTGTTATGATGTCTACAATAAGATCTGATCTGTCGTGATGTCTACAATCAATATGATCTGTCTTCGTGTCTACAATTAAAGTTAGGGACACGTCCCATTTATCCAATCGCATTATTGATTTGTAAAAATACAATATCGACCCATATCGATATAATTTGATATTTTCAAAGATATTTTAGGAATCTATATTTCGGTATTACTATTTTTTCACAAGCAAAATTACAGAGGTTTAATACATACACTAGTTTGTAAAGACGCCCATGTGTCACTAGAGCCGACATTCAACAACAAGTCCACTGTTGTAACGAATTCCTGTTAATGACGAAGTAAATGGCATTTTAGAATTATATATATAACATTGATAAAACATATTGATCAAAAGGTGTTGGATCAATCTTTGTCACCCTTACCACCAAAGATATGCTGTGATCCATTGATGTACAGATCAAATTCACATTGGGATCTATAGTTCTTCATACATATTTTCACAGTCCGTTAAATACATAAGTGTATTTTCAAGGCAGTGTGATCCTGCCCTATGCTGTTTCTCCTACGAAACAATGCATTTTGTAATTGAAGTTGCTTCCCTTTTTAATATAGCAAAGAATAATACTCTATAAAAATACATTCACTTTAGTACTACTGATCAAATTCAAACGCAAAATACTACTAGGGCATGTCTTTTGGACACTTGATTATGTGTGATTTTGGTAATGTGATTCAATGTATAGTAATATGAAAACATAAACAATTAAATTATGAGATATTTTATAATACCACAAACCCCATGATGGACTCAAGGTTGCTTTGCACACGATGTTTCATGAAATTGAACTGACGGTTTTTGCATATGCTGTGGAAACGGTGTTGACCAAATACACAGAAAAATGGATGCGAAGAATCTATTCGCATATCCCGGCCTCGGCGGGGGATGATAAGAAGAGAGAAAAAGATGCGAAGACCCGCATATAGTGACAAAAAAGTCGGATCACTCTGTGACAAAATGCAACCCTGATCAATAGCTATGCGCTATAATGTTAAATAAGAGCGCCTTTAATTATTTGGTACATTGTGTACACATTCAGTAAGATACTCCGACCCCATGAAAGCTATCCTAACATTTGCTATCCGTTCATGTAAAAAGACAATCAATGTTATACCTCTTGCTCATAGTCTTATGCGGGTCATGCTATGCGTTTACCTGTACAAAGACAAATGATTATTTCAGGACAAAAAACACAATCTTGAACGCATTATCTATCGCTTATCTCCAATGTTGATTTAATCTTACAATATTGATTTTGGTACCTCTGTTTCTGAAGCACTGATGTTTGCCTGCTGTTTCTCGGAAATGTTGGCGATTCCAGCTAAAATGTTAACGCTTGATCCAAGGTCACCGACAGTCAGCTGATCGCCCGTAACTATGGTAGCGATCGCATTGGACATATCATACAGGAGATCGGCCAGAGGAATTACAGCCAGACCTGCCTGTATCTGAGTTACCTGTAAATAAAGTCCATAGAGTTGCTTCAATTTTGAGGAAGTGAATGAGCCAAAAAATATATCACGTACACAAAGAAAAAGGAAAACAGTTTTAGTTTGTCTACAGGGAAAGCGCACCTCCCTCTCTTATTAAGTTCTATAATTTGATTTTTCTAACATCTTTTCCATATTTGAAAGTGTTTCTGTTCCTTGCTTTACTGATGAGTGCTACAATAAAGAATCCACAGCACGATGCAATTGAGTTCATATTTGGCATGAAATGTGTCTTCAATGTATTTTTCTTGCAGCGATATCTAACAATTATAGAGAGTAAATGAAAGTAGATGCAACGCTACATTACCTGATCGGATATGTTTCTTAGCTGTTGTTTGACACATTGTAAGTAATTTGGAGGCCCCCAATTTCCATTATTGCCATTCCGGACACATTCTCGTGATGCAATGCCTGTGTAATGGAATGTCTAGTTAATCATTGGGGTTTGTACTTCACTTCACATAATGGTAATGTTTCTGATTTGAAATCTTGTTTAAACTTACGTAGCCTTGAAATTCCAGCAATTGCTCCTAATAGGCGATGCATTAGTATTGAAGTGAGAGCTTTTTTATTCGTCAGCCATTATGGTTTTATGAAAATGGCTTCCTACACATTTTAAAATACATCTAAGATGTCCAAAAGAACAACGGATGGTAAAAACTAAAATTTGAAGAGTACCTGTTTGTCCTGCTGGACATGCGCCAAATGCAGTAAGACCCGGAAACGTTTTGTTCCAGGTAGTACCTGTGTCATCTGTGTTAATCTCGCATGGCTTGTCACCTGGAGAGTCAATGAGATTCAATTATCAGGATCACATGTTCAGGAACAAGAATAAAGGTCAAATACCAGCATTTCATAAACGTTTCATGAAGTATCAACACAAAACTCGAAAAACAACAAACAAAAGTAGACAAAAAAGGCAAGAGTAGTACACTGGTTCACTACACACTAAATGTGATTATCATATTCTGTAAGAAAGACTCTTTCGTACATTAAAGTTAAATATATCATATCTGAATTATTTTTGCAAATATTATTTTCACATGATTATATAGGAGAAACATAAGAAGCGTTGATTAACATAAAGGAGACGCAGCACTTTCTGCTGTTATGGCCAAATTTTACGCAATGAATGAAGCTCTTTAAAACCTCGCCACACTTTAAATGGAACAAGGCGACAGAGGTAAGTAAACACTTTTGTAAACATGATATATAAGTAAGTCTATATCGTAAGTTATCGTTATATATCATCATCCCCTTTGTGTCATCTTGTCAAATTCCTTCTATGTCTAAAACAGTTTAACTCCTTTTATCTCCTGTCGATAACCTGCTCAGCCTGTCGTTAAGACCGTATTGCTGGTGAGGACGTTAAATCGACAGCGGATGCAGCCTTGATGAGCGTTAATTAATCACATCAAACAGTCAATAAATCAACCATACTCACTTGGTGTGTATACAAACAGTGTCATGTCTATTTGACAAAGTGTCCCACTATTAGCAAGTCCACAGCCGTATACAGCGGACGAGTCTTGGGAAGACGCGATTGTCAACACGTGTGTTCTATTATCTGCTGACGAGGTTCTGGTTACATCTGAAAGTTTAAAATAATAAAGCAAGTACGATTATTAGTAAATGTTAATTGAGCATCTTTTTCAGAAACAAATTAAAGAACATAGGAAAAATATGATATGTTTGGTTCAGATATCATATTTGCGTTTAAAGACAGCACAGCACAGAACGCTCCTAAATGCTCTAAATATTATCGGATATCTCAACTAGTTAGAATGGCATTTCGACATAAAAAAAAAGAATTGTGTTATGTGACATAATGATCGTACAAGAAGGTGGGCAGATTTATATTTTGGGTATCATGCCCTCGCTTTATCGAGTTAAGAATCATGCCCGCGTTTAATCGTATTAAGAATTACAGTTTCATGCAAAGGTAAGTATTCTCTCGTGTCTTTTCTAAGCTACTATTAGCTCCTCTGGTATACGCCGAACATTGGGAAGATGTAAAACAAAGCAAAATAACAAACCCGAAGATGACGGCAATAGGATGTCATTCTTGCACCATGTGATATCAGGTAGACTTCCATTGATGTGTGTCCCTAGGACAGTGCATGTGATGTTGACGGATTTCCCTCGCTCTGCAGACACGTATTTAGGTCGAATATCAACGTCATATACTGCCAACGTCGCCGAGGCATTGCCGTAAAGTGATCCAATCTTGACAAAACATTCGGCTTTACCTGGAACAAAATAAACATTTTTACTGTCAAGTTCTTAAAAAGTGATAAAAAGCAGCCGTATAGTAGGCTAAATACATATCTAAAATTATATAAAAGCATACAAATGATTAACACAAAGTGAAAGAATTCAGTTATAATCAATATAGACAATAAAATAATATCAAATAGAACAAGATCACTATACTTCAAGTGTTATGTTTATTATGTGATTGGTATAGTATATATTACTATCTATACGTGCCATTCCATTGTGTAAATTCTACAGTCACGTATTTCTCTTATACAATTATCAGCAATGTCATATATAATGTGTTCAATTTGCCCATTCCTAAAAGGACGAAAGGATATAAGAGAATTGATTTCCGTTTTGACAGTATGTGATATATACTCACCTGCATCCTGAAAGATGATAGGATTGAACGTCAGCTTGTTGATAAATCTGGCGGGGTTTTCCGGATCGGCATTTAATTCAGACTGCACACGGGAATTTGCTAGAGGAACGACATCAATACCATTTAGCTTCCATTTTACCTCCAGTCTCGATGGCAACGCAACAGCCTCGATTTCACATAGGACTTCAGTGTGGTTACCACTGAGAATGGTGTGTGTTGGGCTTGCGACAGTAACACGGCTGATATAACCCACTGTAAACAAATGAATGTAACCAGCTGTCAACAAATAATATCTATATAGTGATGTATGCACGAAAAACAATGATATAAGTCAAATGGAAAGAAATCATATTCGTTTCACTTTTGTTATACTAGTTTCTATGTGGAAATCTAATAAAACATTTTTCAAAGGACATTTTCCTCGTAACGTGAGTAAATTTACGTATGTTACAACGGGTATTTCAATTGATGCGTGACGATTGAGTGACAATACTCTGTCGTCACAATATTTTGATCTACCAATACAGTGATGACGTAATAATAATACCAATAAAATGACACTAAATAAAACATTACATATATAAAGAATAACGGTATAATGTGTCTCCTTTAGTACAACGGTGATTTATATTTAGCAGGGTCACAGTTATTACAACTCAGAGCAATATGTACATGCACTTCCCTGAACGTGTGTCAGGAGTTCACTTAATGACATACCTTCCTGTGATAACATCAGATAAGTTGGATCCACATTGATGTTACCGAGAGACGAGGTTTGGACCGCTGTTTGGATAATTCCTTCGAAATGAGTAAGATTTGCAGCATTCGAAGCTACAATAGCTCCGTCAACAATAACACTCCCAGCCCTAAAACACGAGAAAACTTAATTACAATTACACTCTCGGCCATTAAACATAAGAAAACGAAATCACAATTTTACATCGGCTGTAATATTACACTTATACACCGGCCGTAAAACATAAGAAAGGAAATAACTATATAACAATCGTAAAACATCAGGACATGGAATAGCAATTACAACCAAGCAGCGAAACATGAAAAACGAAATAATTACTTCATTGTATACACCAGTTGTAAAGTATAAGGAAACGGAATAACAATTACACTCCACACCCTAAAACATAAGTAAACGAAGTAACAATTACACTTTAGACCCTAAAACATTAGGAAACGAAAACACTATTACAACCCGGTCATAAAATATACCGAAATGAATTACAATTACACTCCCGGCTCTAAAACATAAGTAAACGAAATAAAAATTACACTCCCTACGCTTAAAAATAAGTAAACGAAATAAAAATTACACTCCCTACCTAAAACAGAAGTAAACGAATTAATATACACTCCCGAAACTAAAACATAAGAAAAAGTAATTAGAATTACACTAAGAAACGAAATTACCATTATAACTCGACTATGAAATATAAGGAAATTACATCTATACCCGGGCCGTAAAACATAAGGAATTGAATTCCAATTTCACTTCCGGTTCTAAGATATCATTAAATTAAATGACAACCAAAAGTTCACAACCGGCCCCAAAACATCAGGAAATGAAATCAAAATTACATTTCCGGCCATCAAACAGCAATAATTGAAATTGCGATTAAAATGCCGGTCCTTAAATGGTAGAAAACGAAATCCTAATACAACAGGAAATGAAATTAAAATTACATCCCGGCCTTAATATAGGTTTAAATGAAACTGCAATTATTACAAGTACACTCTCGACCCTAAAACATAAGGAAACGAATTACAATTACACTCCCGGCCCCAAAAAATCAGGAACCGAAATCACAATTACACTCCCGGCCCCCAAAAAACAGGAACCGAAATCACAGTTACACTCCCGTCCCCAAAAAATCAGGAACCGAAATCACAATTACACTCCCGGCCCCCAAAAAACAGGAACCGAAATCACAATTACACTCTCGGTCCCAAATAATCAAAAACCCAAATAACAATTACACTCCCGGCCCAAAATAATCAGGAACCAAAATTACAAATTCTTTCCCGACCCCAAATATCAGGAACGGAAATTACAAAAACAAGTAAGCCCTAAAACAGCAAAAAAATGAGACTACAATTAATAAAATTACATTCCTGGCTGATGTTGATGTTTTTCTTGATTAGTTTATGTCTTCCCCATAAATAAGCTTGAGGACACTGAAGACGGAATAAAGAGGGCATGTATATGATAAGAATAGCAGTAGCATGACTTGCTGGGAAAATCAATTCAAAGAGAGAAAGAAAATTGTACTTTGTACTCCAGGCCTTGTGCTATTGGCAGCATCGGATATAGAGATTCAGTCTTAAGACCTATAGTCTACTTAATTACAATGTCTCAAATTTCTCTATATCGAATTACAAACGTATACAGTTTACAATTCATTCATTAATTTGATATGCATAACTGACGAATACGCGAATGCCATTATATATGAACTGAAGCAACACGACGTATTGCCTTTTTATGAAAAAGAATTTCTGCTGTAACTGCGCAATACTGCCACCAATTCTTGAATAGGTAAGAGAAAGAAACGCTTCCATTTCATCCTGTTCAGTAAAAAAACGAGTTTCATACAAGTGAGTCACCGGTAATACAAAGCGGTAGTGAGGTTTGAGGACCCCCCCAAACATACCTTGCCATCACGATGTAGACACTCCGGAACTCTGGTTCATTTACCATCAATAGCGATATCTGAAAATGTGACCAATGGTAAAATATTTACTTCCAAAATTTTGTCACGATATTCTCCAGTGCTACTTGGGTAATTAATTGTAAGCCCGAACTGAAGCATCAATACCAGGTATTGGTACATGCAATGATGCCTATATTCAAATCGCATGTATTTACTATTTGATGGCTTATGTCTGTCCCTACCAGTATTAGTACTTAATATTAGATACGGCATGACTGTGAACACAAAGAAACCCTCAAACCAAATATCGGTACCTTAGAACACTTATTGATGAGTTTAAGGGCACCTTTCAACACTAGCAGAATAGATTAACGTTTATAAACCAAGGCTGACGCCGATGTCGAAACTGATACTAGTGTAAAATCATTAGTTACCTCCTCTTCGAAAGGCGAGTAAACATGTAAAGTAAATCAAATACCAAAGCGTGATATTAAGGATGTATGCTACAATTCAATATTCACTTTAACGAGACATTCAACTAATTCAGACCAAAGTGAAGCCCAAACTATAATTCGAAGTAGGCATCCGATGAAGTTAGGACAAATATGAACAAAACAAAAATACGACATTAAATAAACAGAGAAAGACAAATGACCAAGGATATAATTACATATCAATGACTGCCACAATCTTGTTAAAATCAAAGTAATAATAAAACAAATTCTCTAAGCGCAAACCAGGGTGATAACGATAAAACAACTGAAAAAAAAACTTACGTGAACAATGATCTTCAATAACATTTCAAATGCAGGTAGATTTCCGAAAATGCAGTCTTCAAATACACTACACAAGAGAGTAAAGAGAGTGCAAACTGAAACTTTCGTACTTACATTTGATAGGTAATCCCGTGTGATGTCTCCGAAGTAGATAGATGTCCGGTCTAGCAGACTGGAATCCCATTGATGGTCAAGATCTCGTACGGAAAACAACAAAGATCCCGTACTGACACCTACAGCAAATAACATCCAATATGTATGAAACAAAGTGCACCTGGAAAAGGGTTGTCATCAGCAAGCTTTGATGCACAATCTGTCAGTGTGTCTAAGTAAAAGGGTTGTAATCAGCAAGCTTTGATCCACAATCTGTCAGTATGTCTAAGGAAAAGGATTGTCATCAGCAAGCTTTGATCCACAATCTGTCATTGTGTCAATGACATTGGATTGTCATCAGCAAGTTGTGATGCACAATCTGCCATTGTGTCAATGACATTGGATTGTCATCAGCAAGTTGTGATGCACAATCTGTCATTGTTTCAATGACACTGGACTGCCATCAGCAAGATGCCACTGATATGCCCCTGTGTCTCCGGAATGGAATTGCCATCAGCATCCTTTGATTGACAACCTATCCCTGTGTCTACGGAATGGGATTGTCGTCAGCGAGCTTTGATCTATAATCTGTCACTATGTCTATGTAATTGGATTGTATTCAGCAAGCTTCATCCATAACCTGCCATTTTGTCTATGGAATTGAATTATAGTCAGCAAACTTTAATGGACAATCTGTCATCGTGTCAATGGCATTGGATTGTCAAAATGTATGCTTACAAATTTAAATCAACACATGAAACTTAAATTGAAAAAAATAAAAGAATCATTATACATAACATATTGCGTTTTGTAAACTTTAACTTTTATCAAAAATCTTGAATCACTATTTCGGCAAATATTATACAATATAAGGCGAAAAGTCAACATACAAAAAAATACCAGTCACTCCCTGATGGTTAATTACTAGTTTGATATCTTCTTCAAACATATCAAAAATCGATGAATCCCATTCCTCAAAAATAAACCTTAAAGCTGTTTTTAAAATCCTTCCCACAACAGACGGATTGCAACATCATCACATTCTTTGCTTGATATTTAACTTGCACTGCAAAAACATCCAGACAGTTATATCTTGATACACATTTTCCTTTATAGTCACAAAAGTTGCTTAACACAATAACAAGAATCTAACCTACCTATTTCGTTTACAGACAGTGTGCATTTCCCCTCAACAGCAACATAGCCATCCCAGCATGCGCATGTGTAGCTGCCATTTCCGTTCACACAATCCTGTTCACATCCATGTTCCGTTTCATTCAAGCACTCGTTTATATCTACAAAAAACATATACAAGAAATTATTGTCTACAAAAATGATAACAGATTTTGATGACAGCAACTTAATTAATTCCGAGGGTGCATAATTGTGTCAATGCCAGATAGTTAACTAGCTTACAGGTGAACTATTATAATAAACTCATATTCTAAAATACAGTTAACAATGTTTAAGATTAAATGAATTCGAACGCAGGCAAGTAAATTGTTTTCAGAGGACATACAATAGAAGTCTTATATATGATTTTCTGAAGAAATATCTACTTAATTCACAAGTTTTAATAGCATTCATCAAAAACAATTCCTAACATAATGTCCGAAGACTTTAGCAAATCCGAAAAACAGTCTTGTTTATATATATTAAGTCAAGTTTATTTGAAGAATTAATTTCAAAACGTACATTAGTACATACCAAAACAATAGTTGGATATTGCAGTATACCCTGCAGAGCAATTACATCGAAATCCTCCTTCGATATTGATACATGTTCCGTTGCAGAGCGTTACGTCATTTTTACACTCATCTATGTCATCACACTGGATTCCATCCCCTTTAAATCCATCTGAACAGCTACAGTTAAAGCCACCTTGATGGTTGTTACAATTCTGTATACAGTTGTGCAATGAGTTGTTAAGACACTCATTAATGTCAGCGCAAGATATGCCATCCGAAACAAATCCTTCGAAACAACTACACCTGAAAGAACCAGGTAAGTTATTACAATCCTGACTACAGTTATGTAAAGAGCTGTTGGAGCATTCGTTGACATCAATACAAATAGTGTCGTTAAACTCGTAGCCGTCGAAACAGGAACAACTAAATCCGCCCGGGTAGTTGTCACAATTTTGACTGCAATTATGCAAAGACGTGTTCATACATTCATTGATATCAACACAATTGGTTCCATTCCAAACAAAGCCTTCAAAGCACGAACAAGTATATCCTCCAGGAAAATTGTTACAATTTTGACTACAGTTGTTCAAAGAGCTATTTGAGCATTCGTTGATATCTTGACAAATTGTTTCATTCGAAGCAAATCCTTCAAAACATGAACAATTATATCCTCCTGGAAAATTGTTACATTTTTGACTACAGTTGTTCAAAGTGTTAGTTGAGCACTCATTGATATCAAGACAATTTGTTCCATTCCAAACGTATCCTTCAAAACATGAACAGTTAAAACCGCCAGGTGAATTGTCACATTTTTGGCTGCAGTTGTGTAAACGTGCATTCAAACACTCGTTGATATCGTAACAGTTTGTCCCATTCGCGATATATCCTTCAAAACACACGCACTGATAACTCCCGATGGAATTCTCACAATCTTGTTGACAAGGACTGTGTGTAGTGTTGGAACATTCGTTGACGTCATTGCACGTAGTTCCATTCCACGTGAAGCCAACTTGACAGTTACAGTCAAAACTTCCAGGCAAATTAAAACAATCTTGGCTACAGTTGTTAAGAGTACTGTTCGCACATTCGTTGATGTCTTCACACTCTGTTCCATTCCAAATGTATCCATAGGAACACGAGCAATTGTGTCCTCCGGGAAAATTGTTACATTTCTGACTACAGCTGTTCAAAAGGATATCCGCACATTCATTGATATCAAGACAATAGGTTCCATTCCAAACAAATCCTTCGAAACATGAACAATTATATCCCCCAGGAAAATTGTTACATTTCTGACTGCAGTTGTTCGAAGAGCTATTTGAGCATTCATTGATATCTTCACAATTTGTTTCATTCAAAACAAATCCTGCAAAACACGAACAATTGTATCCTCCAGGAAAATTGTTACATTTCTGACTGCAGTTGTTTAAAGAGATGTTTGTGCATTCGTTAACGTCTTGACAAATCGTATCATTCCAAAGGAATCCTTCGAAACACGAACAATGATATCCTCCAGGAAAATTGTTACATTTCTGACTACAGTTGTTTAAAGAGCTGCTTGAGCACTCGTTAATATCTTGACAATTTGTTTCATTTGAAAAGAATCCTTCAAAACATGAACAATTGTATCCTCCTGGTAAATTGGTACATTTCTGACTACAGTTGTTTAAAGTACTGTTTGAGCATTCGTTGGTATCTTCACAATTCGTTTCATTCCAAACAAATCCTTCGAAACACGAACAATTATATCCTCCTGCAAAATTATTACATTCCTGACTACAGTTGTTGTTGGAGCTGTTGGAACATTCGTTGACATCAATACAAGTAGTGTCGTTAAACTCGTAACCCTCGAAACAGGAACAAAGAAACCCACCAGGGTAGTTCTCACAGTTTTGAGTGCAGTTGTTTAAATTTGTATTCAAACATTCGTTAACATCGTAACAGTTTGTACCATTCTCGGTGTATCCTTCAAAACACACGCACTGATAACTCCCGATGGAATTCTCACAATCTTGTTGACAAGGACTGTGTGCTATGTTGGAACATTCGTTGACGTCATTGCACGTAGTTTCATTCCACGTGAAGCCAACTTGACAGTTACAGTCAAAACTTCCAGGCAAATTAAAACAATCTTGGCTACAGTTGTTCAGAGTACTGTTCGCACATTCGTTGATGTCTTCACACTCTGTTCCATTCCAAATGTATCCATAGTAACACGAACAATTGTGTCCTCCGGGAAAATTATTACATTTCTGACTACAGTTGTTCAAAGAGCTATTAGAGCATTCGTTGACATCTTGACAATTCGTTTCATTCCATGAAAATCCTTCAAAACATGAACAATTGTATCCTCCAAGAAAATTGTTACATTTCTGAGTACAGTTGTTCAAAGAGCTATTAGAGCATTCGTTGACATCTTGACAAATCGTTTCATTCCATGAAAATCCTTCAAAACATGAACAATTATATCCGCCTGGAAAATTGTTGCATTTTTGACTACAGTTGTTTAAAGAGCTGTTTGAGCATTCGATGACATCTTGACAATTCGTTTCATTCCATGAAAATCCTTCAAAACATGAACAATTATATCCGCCTGGAAAATTGTTGCATTTTTGACTACAGTTGTTCAAAGTGTTACTTGAGCACTCATTGATATCAAGACAATTTATCCCATTCCAAACGTATCCGTCAAAACATGAACAGTTAAAACCGCCAGGTGAATTGTCACATTTTTGGCTGCAGTTGTGTAAACGTGCATTCAAACATTCGTTAACATCGTAACAGTTTGTCCCATTCTCGGTATATCCTTCAAAACACACGCACTGATAGCTCCCGATGGAATTCTCACAATCTTGTTGACAAGGACTGTGTGTTGTGTTGGAACATTCGTTGACGTCATTGCACGTAGTTCCATTCCACGTGAAGCCAACTTGACAGTTACAGTCAAAACTTCCAGGCAAATTAAAACAATCTTGGCTACAGTTGTTCAGAGTACTGTTCGCACATTCGTTGATGTCTTCACACTCTGTTCCGTTCCAAATGTATCCATAGTAACACGAACAATTGTATCCTCCAAGAAAATTGTTACATTTCTGAGTACAGTTGTTTAAAGAGCTGTTTGAGCATTCGTTGACATCTTGACAATTCGTTTCATTCCAAACAAATCCTTCAAAACATGAGCAATTGTATCCTCCTGGAAAATTGTTACATTTCTGAGTACAGTTGTTCAAAGAGCTATTAGAGCATTCGTTGACATCTTGACAATTCGTTTCATTCCATGAAAATCCTTCAAAACATGAACAATTGTATCCTCCTTCAAAATTGTAACATTTCTGGCTACAGTTGTTCAAAGAGCTATTTGAGCACTCGTTAACATCTTGACAAATCGTTTCATTCCATGAAAATCCTTCAAAACATGAACAATTGTATCCTCCAAGAAAATTGTTACATTTCTGAGTACAGTTGTTCAAAGAGCTATTAGAGCATTCGTTGACATCTTGACAATTCGTTTCATTCCATGAAAATCCTTCAAAACATGAACAATTGTATCCTCCAAGAAAATTGTTACATTTCTGATTACAGTTGTTCAAAGAGCTATTAGAGCATTCGTTGACATCTTGACAATTCGTTTCATTCCATGAAAATCCTTCAAAACATGAACAATTGTATCCTCCTGGAAAATTGTTACATTTCTGAGTACAGTTGTTTAAAGAGCTGTTTGAGCATTCGTTGACATCTTGACAATTCGTTTCATTCCATGAAAATCCTTCAAAACATGAACAATTATATCCTCCTGGAAAATTGTTACATTTCTGACTACAGTTGTTCAAAGTGTTACTTGAGCACTCATTGATATCAAGACAATTTATTCCATTCCAAACGTATCCGTCAAAACATGAACAGTCAAAACCGCCAGGTGAATTGTCACATTTTTGGCTGCAGTTGTGTAAACGTGCATTCAAACATTCGTTGATATCGTAACAGTTTGTCCCATTCTCGGTATATCCTTCAAAACACACGCACTGATAGCTCCCGATGGAATTCTCACAATCTTGTTGACAAGGACTGTGTGTTGTGTTGGAACATTCGTTGACGTCATTGCACGTAGTTCCATTCCACGTGAAGCCAACATGACAGTTACAGTCAAAACTTCCAGGCAAATTAAAACAATCTTGGCTACAGTTGTTCAGAGTACTGTTCGCACATTCGTTGATGTCTTCACACTCTGTTCCGTTCCAAATATATCCATAGTAACACGAACAATTGTGTCCTCCGGGAAAATTGTTACATTTCTGACTACAGTTGTTTAAAGAGCTGTTTGAGCATTCGTTGACATCTTGACAATTCGTTTCATTCCAAACAAATCCTTCAAAACATGAACAATTGTATCCTCCTGGAAAATTGTTACATTTCTGAGTACAGTTGTTTAAAGAGCTGTTTGAGCACTCGTTTGTGTCAAGACAATACGTGTCATTCCCATAAAATCCCGAAAAACATTTGCATTCGAATCCTCCATCAAAATTGAAACAATCATGTGTGCATTTATTAAATGAACTGTTCGCACATTCGTTGATGTCTTCACACTCTGTTCCGTTCCAAATGTATCCATAGTAACACGAACAACTTGTGTCCTCCGGGAAAATTGTTACATTTCTGACTACAGTTGTTTAAAGAGCTGTTTGAGCATTCGTTGACATCTTGACAATTCGTTTCATTCCAAACAAATCCTTCAAAACATGAGCAATTGTATCCTCCTGGAAAATTGTTACATTTCTGAGTACAGTTGTTCAAAGAGCTATTAGAGCATTCGTTGACATCTTGACAATTCGTTTCATTCCATGAAAATCCTTCAAAACATGAACAATTGTATCCTCCTTCAAAATTGTAACATTTCTGGCTACAGTTGTTCAAAGAGCTATTTGAGCACTCGTTAACATCTTGACAAATCGTTTCATTCCATGAAAATCCTTCAAAACATGAACAATTGTATCCTCCAAGAAAATTGTTACATTTCTGACTACAGTTGTTTAAAGAGCTGTTTGAGCATTCGTTGACATCTTGACAATTCGTTTCATTCCATGAAAATCCTTCAAAACATGAACAATTGTATCCTCCAAGAAAATTGTTACATTTCTGATTACAGTTGTTCAAAGAGCTATTAGAGCATTCGTTGACATCTTGACAATTCGTTTCATTCCATGAAAATCCTTCAAAACATGAACAATTGTATCCTCCTGGAAAATTGTTACATTTCTGAGTACAGTTGTTTAAAGAGCTGTTTGAGCATTCGTTGACATCTTGACAATTCGTTTCATTCCATGAAAATCCTTCAAAACATGAACAATTGTATCCTCCTTCAAAATTGTAACATTTCTGGCTACAGTTGTTCAAAGAGCTATTTGAGCACTCGTTAACATCTTGACAAATCGTTTCATTCCATGAAAATCCTTCAAAACATGAACAATTGTATCCTCCAAGAAAATTGTTACATTTCTGAGTACAGTTGTTCAAAGAGCTATTAGAGCATTCGTTGACATCTTGACAATTCGTTTCATTCCATGAAAATCCTTCAAAACATGAACAATTGTATCCTCCTGGAAAATTGTTACATTTCTGAGTACAGTTGTTTAAAGAGCTGTTTGAGCATTCGTTGACATCTTGACAATTCGTTTCATTCCATGAAAATCCTTCAAAACATGAACAATTATACCCTCCTTCAAAATTGTAACATTTCTGGCTACAGTTGTTCAAAGAGCTATTTGAGCACTCGTTAACATCTTGACAATTTGTTTCATTTGAAAAGAATCCTTCAAAACATGAACAATTGTATCCTCCAGGAAAATTGCTACATTTCTGACTACAGTTGTTTAAAGAGCTGTTTGAGCATTCGTTGACATCTTCACAATTCGTTTCATTCCAAACAAATCCTTCGAAACATGAGCAATTGTATCCTCCTGGAAAATTGTTACATTTCTGAGTACAGTTGTTCAAAGAGCTATTAGAGCATTCGTTGACATCTTGACAATTCGTTTCAGTCCATGAAAATCCTTCAAAACATGAGCAATTGTATCCTCCTGGAAAATTGTTACATTTCTGAGTACAGTTGTTTAAAGAGCTGCTTGAGCACTCGTTTGTGTCAAGACAATACGTGTCATTCCCATAAAATCCCGAAAAACATTTGCATTCGAATCCTCCATCAAAATTGAAACAATCATGTGTGCAGTTATTAAATGAACTGTTTGAACATTCGTCGATGTCAACACAGATTGTTCCGTTCCAATTGTATCCAGAAAAACAACTGCAGTTGAAGCCACCTGGGAAATTATGGCACTCGTCACTGCAATTATTTAGACTACCGTTTGCACATTCATTGATATCGTTACATCCTAATGAGGTCATTATGAATCCACTAAAACATGCACACTCGTAACTTCCAGGTGTGTCGGTACATTCCTGTGTACAGTTGTTTAAGGCTGGATCTTTACATTCGTTTATGTTGTTACACTTGCCGACACCTAAAGTGAAACCATCCCCACACTGACAGTGGATGTTGCTATCGTTAAAAATACATGGTTGATCCTCACAGCCGTATTCAAATCCACACTCAGTTAGGTCTGAAAGATAAAGATACATTTGGTCAGTTCAATCTGCGACATAAGATGCCCAAAGGGCCTGTAACACTCATCTGATTTCTCAGAAAGTATGGCAAAGCACCCATTTAGATTATATGACTTTTCATCCACTTGAAGGTCTGCCATTTATGCGTTGCAGTCAACACTTTCCTTTAAATACCATTAAGCTTCCTGGTTCCAATGACGATTAAAAGCAAATTTCAAATGAAGCTGAAACTACTCAACAATAATTACTAATTTTTACTTGTTTTACTGAGCCCGGTTGTATTCTCTTTCAGTACAGCGACATCTAACCCCACTGTTCAAATTCGGCCAAACGGCCATTTTCCCCTGATAAGACTCGAAATTGAATTGGCAAAACCTACATGTGAAATTTGAGAAATGTCCTTCAACGACAGTGTAAACACAGACAAACAGAAGCTTCAGATCAAGGTATTAAAAACATGATTTAGTCGGGCAAATCGGGCACCCTATCTAATATTACAAATGGTCAACATATGAATGAACTACTAAAACGATAATATATACCGTAATAAATGTACAACAGAATTTCAAAATACTCTTCATCTACGAAGAGAAAATAGAAGAGTACTGTCAATATATGTACCAACAAATGAAATAATGTACTAAGGATTTTAGTTGGAAGATGGTCGAGTAATTTTTTATATTTATTTTGTCGTTTCGATATCTTGTTTGTGTATTGACGCGTATACATTATCTTTGGTGTTTTAAACTTATACATTTTTTCTCCGGGTGTACTAACAGTGTTGCCTAGTGTGCTAACAGTGTTGCCCTAGTGTGCCAACAGTGTTGACCTAGTGTGCTCAGTATTTCCCTATTATGCTAACAGTGTTGCCCTAGTGTGCTAACAGTGTTTTCCTAGTGTGCTAACATTGTTGTCCTAGTGTGCTTACAGTGTTGCCCTAGTGTGCCAACAGTGTTGCCCCAGTGTGCTAACAGTGTTGTCTTAGTGTGCTAACAGTTTTGCCCTAGTGTGCTAACAGTGTTGACCTAGTGTGCTCAGTGTTGCCCTAGTGTGCTTATAATGTTGCTCTAGTGTGCTAATAATGTTGCCCTAGTGTGCTAACAGTGTTGTCCAAGTGTGCTTACAGTGTTTTCCTAGTTTGCTAACAGTGTTGCCCAAGTGTGATAACAGTGTTGTCCTAGTGTGCTAACAGTGCTTCCCTAGTGTGCTTACAGTGTTGTCCTAGTGTGCTAACAGTGTTGCCCTAGTGTACTAACATTGTTGCCCTAGTGTGCTAACAGTGTTGCCCAAGTGTGATAACCGTGTTGCCCTAGTGTGCTAACAGTGCTTCCCTAGTGTGCTAACAGTGTTGCCCTAGTATGCTTACCGTGTTGCCCTAATGTGCAAACAGTGTTGCCCAAGTGTGCTAACATTGTTGCCCTAGTGTGCTAACAGTGTTGCCCTAGTGTGCCAACAGTGCTGCCCTAGTGTGCTAACAGTGTTGCCCTAGTAATACCAAATATATTTCACTCTTGTGGCTAATATATGTGATATTTAGATATCAAAATAGTATCTACACTCGTGAAGTATATTTGGTATCACTAAAGACACTTAGATACTCTATATATATATTTGTTCTAGTGTGATAACAGTGTACTATATTTTGTAATGGCGTGTTTAAAATGTAATATTATGTCGAGTTAGTTAGCACTATAAGTTTGCCTTGTTATTGACAGCGGGATTATCATTTTATCCGATTTAGCAAAGGTTAAAGATACACTCATCTACTTACACTCGTTATTTTCCAGGCAGAAAAAGTCACCCATAGTGTTTGTTGACACACAAGTAGAGTTTCCCGGACAGTCATAAGCACAAGGAATGAAGAATTCACACTGAGCTCCTACAACACATGAATTTTTTAAACATGAATGTAAACAAACTGTAACTGCCAATACATGCTCAGTACCAAAACTAAGATTTTTTTTCGGGGATGCTATAAGTTGAATTAAATGTAAAAACAATGACTAAATCAATGTACCAATGTTGCTACTTTTATAAAGTACATCACAATTACGGTAATTAACGTACAACATCGCAGTACGGTAATTAACGTACAACATCGCAGTACGGTAATTAACGTACAACATCACAATTACGGTAATTAACGTACAACATCGCTAGTACGGTAATTAACGTACAACATCAAAATTACGGTAATTTACGTTGAACATAACATTACGGTAATTAACATACAATATAATAATAACGGTTATAAACGTACAATATAACAACTACGGTAATTAACGTACTACATCGCTATTACGGTAATTAACGTACTACATTACATTACGGTAATTAACGTACTACATTACATTACGGTAATTAACGTACTACATTACATTACGGTAATTAACGTACTACATTACATTGCGGTAATTAACGTACTACATTACATTACGGTAATTAACGTACTACATTACATTACGGTAATTAACGTACTACATTACATTACGGTCATTAACGTACTACATTACATTACGGTAATTAACGTACTACATTACATTACGGTAATTAACGTATTACATAACAATAACGGTTATGAACGTACAACATCACAATTCCGGTAATTAATTAACGACATCAGATTACTGTGATGAATGAACAACATCACAATAACAGCAGTAATAAACGTACGAAATCACATGTACAGCAATTAACGAACAAAATTACACTTACGCTAATTAACGTACATCATCACAGTAACTGTAATCAACGTTGGAACATTATAATAACGATTATTAAAGTACAATATTCCAATGGTGGTAGTTAACGTACAACATCACAATTACGGTAATTAACGTACAACATCATAATCACGGTATTTGGGTACAATATTACAATTACTGTAAATAATGTATAACATTACAATTACGGTAATTACCATACAACTTCATAATCACGGTAATTAACGTACAACATAATCACGGTAATTAACGTACAACATCATAATCACGGTAATTAACGTACAACATCATAATCACGGTAATTAACGTACAACATAATCACGGTAATTAACGTACAACATAATCACGGTAATTAACGTACAACATAATCACGGTAATTGACGTACAACATCACAATCATAAGTAACGTATCAGAAATGCCAAGTGCTGAAATGTTAGTCAAGTAAAAAAGTTCTAATAATTTCTCTCATCCATTGTTATATATCAGTTTGACAAATACTGTACATACCTGTGAAACCAAAATCTGAACAGCTGCATGTGGTCTGGTCGTTCACCGTTAGACAATCTCCTCGATAAGTACAGTATTTACAGAAGGGTTCGTAGCCAAATGTTATATGGGTACCTTTAATGAGGAAAATTGTAAACGTTAACATTTACATAATGAGATCCTAATGACAAAATATCTCAAGTATTACACATATCAAGTAGAATGGCCTTTCCTTGTCAACGATTATCTGTTTTGCACTCGCTAATATCTACCAAACAAATCGGTACCTAGTGAAAATATACACACTGCTGGAACATATCAAAATATATCAAAGCATTTTGTGAACATCACTTGGAATTGCCGTCTCCCTTGTTATACGATCTAATCAAAGACTACTTTAAAGGAGGTGGTGCATGGTGGCCTACAGTCGATTCAAATTTTATGTATGATTTTATGACAGATAATTAACATCAAATACATCACATTTTGGACACTTAAATGAAAAATGGCAAACACTTTAAAAGCAGCGCAACCTAACATGATTCCTGAAAAAAAAATGTGCACTATAAATGTTAGATTCAGTATAATTTTCGTAAACTAGTATTTTATAAATTACAAATTGTGTTAATATCTTCTCTGATGTTATATTTTATAAAAATATGTGTTTATTATGAATGCGTACAATTAAAACTGTAAATGCAGCTTTTCTCAAAAAGTTACCGTCAAAAAATTAAGCTTCTCAAAAGAAAACTTGTTTTTGCGTTAACTGGACAAAGCAAAATAGTCGGTCGGGGTACAATCATTTTTTTTTCCAAACTTTGCTGACGTATTAATCTTTTGAAATTAATTTGAAATTACTTGACAATATATACAATCTAACAAGCGTATAATTGTTATATTTACATTAAGATACGTTAAACTTCACTTTCTCTTTGCTAAATCTTGGCTTTATGTTCAGCTAATCTCCTGTTTGTTCAATTGAAAGAACGGCACATGTGAAATCGATTTCATTGTAGTACTTGGTTTGCATTCAAATTGATGTGCAATACAAAGCCTCGGCGTGACTATGATCAACAAAGCACCAAAATGGCGTTATATTTACGCGATTTTTCTAAGTCAAAATCCTTGCTACTAGGTTTGATTCACCCACAACGCATTGCCAAACATTTGTTTGACGCTGATGGAAGTGACGTCATGTGATCTGGGCTGCATTTAGACGTTGATCAATACCATCTGGTTTAACACAGGAGTAATGGGAGACTGTTACACAGAATGTAAATATACTGTCATAAGCTGTTCCTCGATATTATCTATATGAAAGTGATCTAAAGTGGAAAACACTTTCGTAGATTTGGGCTGTGGAATTAGGTTTAAGTATAATCAAAAAAAAGCAGTAGAAGGAAGCCACGACGTCCACAAGAATGGATGAAAGACTTTTCCGTAATACTTGAAAAACGTCAAAGACCAGATCCTGCTAGAAGTGAAGATGAAATTCAGGATTTCACGGGCAACATTCATATACATTCTACTGTTCAAGACAGCCTAACTGTTGAAGAGCTGTATTGTACTGCATCATGTCACCGGAAGTGTAACATATACCATACGTACAGTGTATATGGAGACACGTCTATTGTTCCAAAGCCGGTCAGGCAGCAGCTGATATTTTAACATAAGCTGTGGTGTTCGAAAACATCCAGAGCATCAAATTGGAAAGAATATCAATCCTGACACTAATGTTGATTTGTCTAATTGAGATAAGCTAACTGGTCATTTAGTAGGTAAGTATAAGGATATCATCAATGACTTACTTGAGATAAGTATAAGGATATCATCAATGACTTACTTAAGATTGACCAGTGTGACAAGATGTATGTTTGTTTGATAAGCCTTAAAGTTTTTCCATTGTATTCTATTGACCACAAAAATGCCGTGGGAATTTTAGATTAAGCTGAAAACAGATATATTCTTCATATAACTTTCTTCAGTTTGGTGTTCATCATGCCACAATTTATAGAATTTTTCACCCTGCTGCTGAATGTCTAGAAAAACAAATTACCAGTACCAGTACATCTAGACACAAAACATATTTCGAGAACAGATGAATTGAAGCATAACCCAGCCTTTCCTAAAACGTTTTGGTGGTAAAGTGTCCATAAAAAATGGTGGCATATTAAGTAATTTACAAAATATGATTATCCATAAATGATTTTATCCGAAAATTTTGAAAAAAAACTCCTTTGATTTCTTTGTGGTATCAGATTTCAAAATTAAAAGTTTAAAAAGAAAAAAGGTTTTTGCAAAAAGACATCAAATTACATGTAGGCCGAAAGGAAATATGTACAAGATTAAACTCATTTCACAAAAAGTAATTAATAACAAATGTGTTCTATTATAATTAGTGGTCAAAAAAATAGCTTCTAATGCTGTTTTGTGTAAGTTGCCCCCACTCAAACTTCCGATGGGAAATCTTTTCCAAAGGTGATAACATTTTATGATTATTTCATACTCCATTAAGATGGATTAGTTTAACTTCAAAAGGACACTTCATTTGGACCATATCTCCGAGCAAATGTAGTCAAAAACATGTTCCTTGAAGAACGCTTCTGTACACCGCTAGGTATGGGCCCGGAGTATCTGTTACACTTCAACGTCCTATCGAGGCAGCTGAGGTGATAGAACACCAGCAGTATCTAAATAAGTACAATCAATGGTTGCGAAGCTCACGAAGCAGCAATCACTCTATGCAATTATTTGTTATGTTCGTATAAGCATGTCATTTTGAAATTGTACGTCACATAACATAACTCCTAGACCTCTAATGGATATCATATTTCCCGCGGTTGACACTGGAATTAGCGGGAAATTACTTTCTCTGCCAGTCTGACCGCCAGGTGGCGGTACTTGAGGTACCTGTGGCACGTGCAGTGCCAGGTCAGTTCAGGCAACGCACTCGGTGGTCCAGGTAGAGCTAAAATTCTTTTTTATAAAAATCATTTTGTGAACTATATAACTACAATATGAAAGTTAATGCATATATATGTATTATAGATGTATGGATATTAATGGTATGTATATTGAATTGTAATGTTGATAACAAATTGTTATTAAATGGCATCGTTAGTGCGTTGTGGACAATCATTGATTGTTTGTTATTGCCACCGGGGGGTTGGGTGTGGCAGAGAAATCATCGTTAGTGCGTTGTGGACAATCATTGATTGTTTGTTATTGCCACCGGGGGGTTGGGTGTGGCAGAGAAGTATAAAAACAAATTAGAAGGGTGTGGGGTGTATACTTTTGGACTTACAAGCTTTCCAAAACCTTACCCCAAAACGTTAAAGTAGGTGTTGGTGCCAAAAACATTAAAACCACAAAATGGTAAAATGCGAGTAGACGTACCATTAGAACACTTGTATCCGTCGTCGGTTCCGTCTATTACCATACAGGATTCGTTTGAATTACATGTTCCGATCTCCGCACAAGCGTTGTAGTATCGACAGAATTCCCCTGTTGAATCGAAACACTTTAGTAAAAGCAAATAACAGTTACATCGTTCAACAGAATTAAATTTGATTTACAATTATTCCAAAATAGTCATGAATCAATGAATTTGACTACTTAGCATTTTGATATAATGTGTATATTATATTGACAGGGTACATTGTATATAAGGTATAAGTATTTAATTGCCTACTATTATCATGTCTTTTTTATGTTTTAATGCGTGCTGTTTATGTATATATTCAGCTATTCTAATAAAATAATACATTTTAATACTTATTATTACAACTCAATAGTTATCATTAGTGATTTTTATTATTTTTTTGTTGATATATACATTGTACATGTATCCTACGTGTCGACAAAATTGACATATCGTACTTCTGATTTTATCCGTTTTAGATAAAGAATAAATGAAGTATTTAGGAAAACTCAAAAATAGTTCACCGTGACGTTAAACTTTGTCTACCTGTATATGAACTGGTACAGTTACACTCTGTTCCGTTCGACCCATTTACACAGTATCCATTATAGCTACAGAGGCCGCACATTCCATCTGAAAACCAAACGTATAAAGATATGTATATTAAAGCACATAAAATAAAAACGTAGTCGTAAATTATAGTAAATGACCGTTTTAATAGCAGTTTTCCAGTTCAGGGTGGTCGATCACTTAAACAATAATATCATGCAAATCTAAACATTGATAAAGTATACGATATAGTTCACCCTGCCTCTTTCTTAACATGACCTCCCTCGCTTGACATGGCCTTCCCGAATTTCGCTGACCGGGCTTGACAAGGTCTTCCCGCCTTTCAAATAGCATGGCCTCCCTTTCGCCTGACATGATCGTCCTTCCTGTCTCTAACTTCACATGGCCTTCTCGACTATCTCTTGGTATGACTTTTCCCTTTCTCCTCACATGGCCATCCCGTCTCTCACTTCACATTGCCTTCCAAATTTCTCTGTACAGGGCCTTCCCGACGATTACTTTAAATGACTCATTATATGACCTTTCCGTCTTTCTCGACTATCTCTTGGTATGGCATTCCCGTCTCTCATTTCACATGGTCTTTCTCAACTATCTCTTGACATGGCCTAACCGCCTCTCAATTCACACGTGGAACTGCATCACTTCGTTTGATTATCATATTCATGTCTCCTGTGTTGTCGTGGCCGTGTCCATGGACAATACAATGCAACGGACTTTCCGTGTGGTATTCAGAAGTCCTCGACTCCTTGACTATTGGCGGGCTAATTAACACAGCCAACACACAAATGAGGGGGTCGAAGCAATAGAAATTTAGGGTCTGTTAAGTGAAGCATTGTCAGAACTTTAAGGGCAGGAAATCAAAACTATTTTGCAATATTTCCAATCGAGTTTACATGTATGCGAGAAGTTTAATCAGCAGAGAATGGAAGTTTACCTGACTTTGCCCATTACGAGACGTACGAGACGTACGAGAGAACGAGACGTAGGAGATATAAGTAGTTCATACTTCATTAGGCTTACCTTCAGTGACCGATAGCTGTATTAGGCTTACCTTCAGTGACCGATAGCTGTATTAGACTTACCTTCAGTGACCGATAGCTGTATTAGGCTTACCTTCAGTGACCGATAGCTGTATTAGGCTTACCTTCAGTGACCGATAGCTGTATTAGACTTACCTTCAGTGACCGATAGCTGTATTAGACTTACCTTCAGTGACCGATAGCTGTATTAGACTTACCTTCAGTGACCGATAGCTGTATTAGACTTACCTTCAGTGACCGATAGCTGTATTAGACTTATCTTCAGTGACCGATAGCTGTATTAGGCTTACATTCAGTGACTGATAGCTGTATTAGACTTACCTTCAGTGACCGATAGCTGTATTTGACTTACCTTCAGTGACCGATAGCTGTATTAGACTTACCTTCAGTGACCGATAGCTGTATTTGACTTACCTTCAGTGACCGATAGCTGTATTAGACTTACCTTCAGTGACCGATAGCTGTATTAGACTTACCTTCAGTGACCGATAGCTGTATTAGACTTACCTTCAGTGACCGATAGCTGTATTTGACTTACATTCAGTGACCGATAGCTGTATTAGACTTACCTTCAGTGACCGATAGCTGTATTTGACTTACCTTCAGTGACCGATAGCTGTATTAGGCTTACCTTCAGTGAATGATAGCTGTATTAGGCTTACCTTCAGTGACCGATAGCTGTATTAGACTTACCTTCAGTGACTGAGAGCTGTATGGGAGTGCTTGAAGCAGCATCAATGGTGTTGACTGCGTTGCATACATAACTACCGGAGTCGCTGAAGAAGGTGTTGTGGATGGTTAGAGACGCATTGGCCAAGGTAGAACCCGTGTACTTAATGCCATCGATGGTAATGTTTACAGTTATGTCAGAGAACTGCTGCTGCCAAAACACGTATGTATCCGGTGAGGCCGGCGAAACATAACAGGACAGCGTTACTTTGGTACCGGATGTGACGAAATAGGACGTACGATTTACAAGCACTTGAAGATTTGCTGAAATAGATAAGTACAAATGCAGGTCTTGTAACAGGAAATTACAAATAATAACAAACAAAAGAAAGAAACAAATTGGTTTTTCAACAAAAGAACGAAATTCGACAGAATGTAGCGGATAATCAAACAAAAAGAAAACCATTATCTCATTAAAAGTTTTCTAATTTGACCACTAAGTGTAACATACAGTTGTAGCCAATAGGACATTCATTGTCTAAGTGAGTTATCCATTAAGAAGTTCAAATGTAGGACTAGCATGAATCGCAGTAGAATTAACTCTTCGGTATACATTTATGTCAGCAATGAAGTTTTAAAACAATATATTTATATAGAATTCAACTCATTCCATTCTAACACACTATTTTTAACATCAATACAATAATAGAGAAATGAGAAAACGGAGAAATATGACGCACAAAATACATAGAAATTAAAAGCACCGGGGTATGTACTAATATTAGATATATAAATTTGTACATATATGTTTATATATATATAAGACATATTAAGATAATTGATAAAATCAACATCGAGGTGATTTTCAGGAAGCAAGCGTGTGTATTGAGCGTGTTCAGGCAAAATAATTAGTTTAGCACAATGAAAATGATATAAATGATAATGTACATATATTAAAGTATTAAGTTTTGTTTTAAAGGAGTAAAGATATACTAAAACATGACACGATATTACTACTTACACAAAAACCATAAATATTTTGTAATGTTACATAGTAAATCGATCAGCTATTATAAGAAGGAAGAGTGTGGACAATTTATTTACAGAATTGTAACATGGCTATTATATTACATTATATAACAGTTTCCCTATGTAATATATCCATAGATTGACTCTACAGTATTAATTGATGTCTGTTCTCAGTCCGCTATAGGGGTAAGTACTCAATCAGAACCTAAGTGATAGGCTCTGTAATTATTTGTACTCAATCAGAGCCTAAGTGATATGCTCTGTATTTTTTTGTACTCAATCAGAAACTAAATGACAGGCTCTGTTATTATTGTGTTATTAGGTTATTACTTACGCTGGGGCGTCGCTTTCCAGCTACATAGATTAAAAAACGAGGTGCATATATTGCTAACAAACGATTATCGACTCGTCAGTGACACAATGTGTCTGGTCTCTAAACAAACGATTACCGACTCGTCAGTGACACAATGTGTCTGGTCTGTAAACAAACGATTACCGACACGTCAGTGACACGATGTGTCTGGTCTGTAAACAAACGATTACCGACACGTCAGTGACACGATGTGTCTGGTCTGTAAACAAATTACCGACTCGTCAGTGACACGATGCGTCTGGTCTGTAAACAAACGATTACCGACACGTCAGTGACACAATGTGTCTGGTCTGTAAACAAACGATTACCGACTCGTCAGTGACACGATGTGTCTGGTCTGTAAACAAACGATTACCGACTCGTCAGTGACACGATGTGTCTGGTCTGTAAACAAACGATTACCGACTCGTCAGTGACACGATGTGTCTGGTCTGTAAACAAACGATTACCGACACGTCAGTGACACGATGTGTCTGGTCTGTAAACAAACGATTACCGACTCGTCAGTGACACGATGTGTCTGGTCTGTAAACAAACGATTACCGACACGTCAGTGACACGATGTGTCTGGTCTGTAAACAAACGATTACCGACTCGTCAGTGACACGATGTGTCTGGTCTGTAAACAAACGATTACCGACTCGTCAGTGACACGATGTGTCTGGTCTGTAAACAAACGATTACCGACTCGTCAGTGACACGATGTGTCTGGTCTGTAAACAAACGATTACCGACACGTCAGTGACACGATGTGTCTGGTCTGTAAACAAACGATCACCGACTCGTCAGTGACACGATGTGTCTGGTCTGTAAACAAACGATTACCGACTCGTCAGTGACACGATGTGTCTGGTCTGTAAACAAACGATTACCGACACGTCAGTGACACGATGTGTCTGGTCTGTAAACAAACGATTACCGACACGTCAGTGACACGATGTGTCTGGTCTGTAAACAAATTACCGACTCGTCAGTGACACGATGTGTCTGGTCTGTAAACAAACGATTACCGACTCGTCAGTGACACAAAGTGTCTGGTCTGTAAACAAATTACCGACTCGTCAGTGACACGATGTGTCTGGTCTGTAAACAAACGATTACCGACTCGTCAGTGACACAATGTGTCTGGTCTGTAAACAAATTACCGACTCGTCAGTGACACGATGTGTCTGGTCTGTAAACAAACAAATTACCGACTCGTAAGTGACACAATGTGTCTGGTCTGTAAACAAATTACCGACTCGTCAGTGACACGATGTGTCTGGTCTGTAAACAAACGATTACCGACTCGTCAGTGACACGATGTGTCTGGTCTGTAAACAAAGGATTACCGACTCGTCAGTGACACGATGTGTCTGGTCTGTAAACAAACGATTACCGACTCGTCAGTGACACGATGTGTCTGGTCTGTAAACAAATTACCGACTCGTCAGTGACACGATGTGTCTGGTCTGTAAACAAACGATTACCGACTCGTCAGTGACACGATGCGTCTGGTCTGTAAACAAATTACCGACTCGTCAGTGACACAATGTGTCTGGTCTCTAAACAAACGATTACCGACTCGTCAGTGAGGGCTCCAGAATGTGTCTCTAAACCTAAACTTAACCCCAGTGTTTTATCATATTTGATTGCAACTTTTGCAGTAATTTGATGTAATGAAACTGTGGTTGAGGAAAATGATTGAGGGATTGTTGAGGGTGTTTACAAACTGACTCGCCTTCGCAATTTTATACAAACAAGAGATGTTGTAGAACAGCATAGCTCGTCTCGTAAATGTTGGTCAGTAAATGATTAAGTTACATGAATTAGTATTGTTTTGCATATTGGAAGTGTTTTGTTCACATACAAGTCCAAAACATGTCTAAAAGCAGGTTTTGTTCCAAAAATCATTTAGTTCAACGTATTAATGCCTTTCAACACTTTCACCACAAAACTTAAAGTTTTTGTCAACATAAAAAGTCTGACTCCAAATCATGTCAAAAAGAAACCCATCCCTCCCCCCCCCCCCCCCCCCCCCCCCAACACCCCCTTTAAAAACAAACAAAAAACAAAATCCAAAACAATCTTTGAGTTCGACTCCAAGGAGGGGATAGTATAATCATCAGCGACCCTAAAACCAAAAATATTAATATTAGAAAACCAACCCCACGTCGGGGTGACAACATTAGCTATGCCTCTTCTTCGAAGAGACGAGCTTAAACTAACATTGACATTAATTACTTTTAAACCCCTGTTGCACATCTGCATATCAGTTTATCCTCATGGGAAATTTCAGAAAGTTTGGTTTACTTTTGAGGAGGCGATACAGGGTCCTTACATTTACAGTTGGACTACAGTCGATAAAAAACAGGGAGTACGGGGACCTTTTCATCAAAATTATATGTCGTATCCTTTATCTTACACGTGAATATATCAGAATAGGAAGGATTAGTGCTTACCATCGCTTGTTAAAGAGTCGGTGTTGTTATCTGGTATTGTCGATTCTGAGGTTGTGAACAATGGTGTTAGCGTAATAGATGGATTACGTTCATTTCGGGTAGAATAATATGGTGTAGATTTAGGAGTATAAAATGACGGTGTTGTTGCTTCAGTTGATGAGACAAATAACGGTGTTGTCTCCGTGGATGTGTCAAATGGTGGTGTTGTATCAGTTGATGTGTCAAATGGTGGTGTTGTGTCAGTTGATGTGTCAAATGGTGGTGTTGTGTCAGTTGATGTGTCAAATGGTGGTGTTGTGTCAGATGATGTGTCAAATGGTGGTGTTGTGTCAGTTGATGTGTCAAATGGTGGTGTTGTGTCAGATGATGTGTCAAATGGTGGTGTTGTGTCAGTTGATGTGTCAAATGGTGGTGTTGTGTCAGATGATGTGTCAAATGGTGGTGTTGTGTCAGATGATGTGTCAAATGGTGGTGTTGTGTCAGTTGATGTGTCAAATGGTGGTGTTGTGTCAGTTGATGTGTCAAATGGTGGTGTTGTGTCAGTTGATGTGTCAAATGGTGGTGTTGTGTCAGTTGATGTGTCAAATGGTGGTGTTGTGTCAGTTGATGTGTCAAATGGTGGTGTTGTGTCAGATGATGTGTCAAATGGTGGTGTTGTGTCAGATGATGTGTCAAATGGTGGTGTTGTGTCTGATGATGTGTCAAATGGTGTTGTTGTGTCAGTTGATGTGTCAAATGGTGGTGTTGTGTCAGATGATGTGTCAAATGGTGGTGTTGTGTCAGATGATGTGTCAAATGGTGTTGTTGTGTCAGTTGATGTGTCAAATGGTGGTGTTGTGTCAGTTGATGTGTCAAATGGTGGTGTTGTGTCAGTTGATGTGTCAAATGGTGGTGTTGTGTCAGTTGATGTGTCAAATGGTGGTGTTGCTTCAGATGATGTGTCAAATGACGGTGTTGTTGTTTCCATGGATGTGTCAAATGAAGTTGTTTTTGTTTCGGTAGATACGTCAAATGCCGGTGTTTTTGTTTCAGTTGATGTGTCAAGTAACGATGTCGTGTCAGTTGATGTGTCAAGTAACGATGTCGTGTCAGTTGATGTGTCAAGTAACGATGTCGTGTCAGTTGATGTGTCAAGTAACGATGTCGTGTCAGTTGATGTGTCCAATGACGGAGTTGTTGTTTCGATTGATGTGTCAAATGACGGTGTTGATGTTTCGATTGATGTGTCCAATGACGGAGTTGTTGTTTCGATTGATGTGCCCAATGACGGTGTTTTGTCAGTTGATGTGTCAAATGAAGGTGTTATTGTTTCAGATGATGTGTCAAATGACGGTGTTGATGTTTCAATTGATGTGTCCGATGACGGTGTTGTTTCAATTGATGTGTATAATGACGGTGCTATTGCTTCAGTTGATGTGTCCAATGACGGTGTTGTTGTGTCATATGATGTGGCAAATGACGGTGTTGTGTCATATGATGTGTCAAATGACGGTGTTGTATCAGATGATGTGTCAAATGACGGTGTTGTGTCATATAATGTGTCAAATGGCGGTATTGTGTCTGATGATGTTTCAAATGACGGTGTTGTTGTGTCATATAATGTGTCAAATGGCGGTGTTGTGTCTGATGATGTGTCAAATGACGGTGTTGTTGTGTCATATAATGTGTCAAATGACGGTGTATTGAACACTGATGCCGTGTTAGTTAATGAAGCGGTACTAGCTTGATTTCTTTCTGTCGATGTGTTATATATAAAGCCAGGTGTCGATAAAGTACCAGCGTCCGTAGTAGCCGACTCGTAGGTGCTGGTCGGCACTGCTGTGGTGGAAGACGCTGATGTCAGAAGCATCAGTTGTGCGCCAGACATGAGCAATAAAACCAGAACGACGCACCCTCTCCATGGCGCGGTACGTGCCCAATCACTTCTCAATTCTGCCATCTAGAGTCCTGCTCAGCACACTGCCATATTTTACACCTGAAACATCAAAATTAGATATCAGGATCAATTGGCTCAGTGGCATAACCTTACAGCTCTATATAAAACAATACCTAGGAATGGTGGGGTCACTGGGTAGTGCTTCATTAATGCAATTGTCCATTTCTGAATCTGAAACGAGCTCACAAACTTGACGTTCTCTTACATGACAAGTTTCAGAAAAAGTATTGTTTACCAATTTCCCATTAACCAAACGTATATTAGCATTATTTTTCACGCTGAAATCCAACAGAAAAAAATAATTACAATGGCTATTCACAAAATCAACATCTGCATACATCAGGTATGGAGATAAATGTATGCAGACATTGATGCAGTGTATGTACCATACACTTAACAGGGGTTTATCAACAACCGGTACAAACACTTAACAGGGGTTTATCAATAAACCGGTACAAACATTTAACATGTATTGATCAACAACCGGTACATACACTTAACAGGGGTTTATCAACAACCGGTACAAACACTAAACAGATGTCAACAACGGGTACATAAACTAAACAGATGTTTATCAACATCCGGTACAAAAACGAAACAGATGTCAACAACCGCTACAAACACTAAATAGATGTTTATCATCAACCGGTACAAACACTAAACATGTGTTTATCAACAGCCAGTACAAACACTAAATATGTGTTTATCAACAACCGGTACAAACACTAAACATGTGTTTATCAATAACCAGTACAAACACTAAACAGATGTTTATCATCAACCGGTGCAAACACTTTACAGGGGTTGATCAATAAACCGGTACAAACATTTAACATGTATTGATCAACAACCGGTACATACACTTAACAGGTGTTTATCAATAACCGGTACATACACTTAACAAGTGCTTATCAATAAACCGGTACAAACACTAAACATGTGTTTATCAACAACCGGTACATACACTTAACAGGTGTTTATCAATAACCGGTACATACACTAAACAGGGGTTTATCAATAAACCGGTACAAACATTTAACATGTATTGATCAACAACCGGTACATACACTTAACAAGTGCTTATCAATAAACCGGTACAAACACTAAACATGTGTTTATCAACAGCCAGTACAAACACTAAACAAGTGCTTATCAATAACCGGTACAAACACTAAACATGTGTTTATCAATAACCGGTACAAACACTAAACATTTGTGTTTATCAATAACCGTTACAAACACTAAACAAGTGCTTATCAACAACCGGTACAAACACTTAACAAGTGCTTATCAATAACCGGTACAAACACTTAACAGGTGTTTATCAATAATCGGTACAAACACTAAACAGGTGTTTGTAAACAATCTGTACTTACACTAAATACACTAAACAGGTGTGTATCAACAGCCGGTACATACACTAAACAGGTGTGTATCAACAGCCGGTACATACACTAAACAGGTGTGTATCAACAGCCGGTACATACACTAAACAGGTGTGTATCAACAGCCGGTACATACACTAAACAGGTGTGTATCAACAGCCGGTACGTCACCCGTAAGACAACACCGACTGGGATAAGACATTGATACTTACAGAACAAATGTCAGACTTGAAGATTACCAAATATCTTCTACAAAATCGACATAATGAAATGAACTGACGGGGTATTATATTTCCTGAAAAATTACCTAACATGAACATCGGCAGATTTTAACAACAGAACACTCGAACAGAGTTTGATTCATGCCAATTAACACATACAAGATGATGAATTGTTCTGGTCATTTGAAATTAGATAAACGATACCAGATACTCGTGATCTTAGCTATACAATTCACAGTAATTAGTTACCAAACATGTGTTTATAGACCCATCACAGAGCTAATTACTGTCATGATCTTAGCTATACAAGTTACAGTAATTAGTTACCAAACATGTGTTTATAGACCCATCACAGAGCTAATTACTGTCATGATCTTAGCTATACAAGTTACAGTAATTAGTTACTGTACCAAGCAGGTGTTAATAGACACCTCACATAACTAATTACTGTCAATTACATTCGCTTTTAAAAGTCAAATTTGTGTCATGTGATATATAGCATTATGTTTTAGATACAAAATAATTTCGTAAAAAACTTATTTCAAATGTAGTGTATAGGGATACAAGATGGCATTTTTTCAATACCTATAAAATGAATGTTGATGTTAATTAGGTACACAACTGCAGAGGACATAAGTAGATTGGACAAAGACTCCATGGATGTTTTCTGTAATAGGACACTTAAATACTTGAGTAAATATAGAGCGGATAGTGTAGATCAATACGCATAAAATTTAGAAGGAGCCAGAATGTTTACGTTAGTAGACGAGAAACAATTTCATACTAACAGTCTGAATAGAGCAATACTTCGGGGATTAATTTAAGGAATTCCAACTGACATCCATTAGTTAACATGAACGATTTGTGCACTCTATGACCCCTTACGACTCCAAACTCCCTCTCCTCTCGTCTTGTCCTTCATACTGTCTAGGTTGTAGATGTATGATTATTCTATGGTAACAGATATGGTTTCAGATAATTTATATGTAATAATGTATGTAGGGTTATGACAGACTACGTTATTACAGGCCCTCGCCATATTACCATGCTGACATCCATGTCTAGAAAAACAACACCCACTCATTGCAGACTGACAGAAAGACACTTAATCTCGTATAAACTGTCTCATTAAACATTTCATTGCACTTCCATGATATCGACAGGTAAAGCCGGGAATACGGACAGGTCCATAAAACGTGTGTAGACCAGGAACTATTGCTGATTTGTCTACTCCAGTGGGAAATACTTTGCGGTTTTAACGGTTATGGGAAACAAACAGTATTGATACAGAAGACAGTTCGGCGCTTGTCATTAATTAGATCTAGATTTAAAACGACGGGCGTTTTCTTTAAAGTAGAACACCCTTGTAAACTGGTTTTAGGACCATATCCAGTATTATCCCAATGTGAAAATACAAGTCATTTTAGATCAATTTGCGGTTTTGATTTTCTCTTCCAGTGTTCTTTTTGCATGATAATTATTGAGTAGGTATCGTCGTTGACGTCGTAGATCTAGTTACTGTGAATTTGCCTTTTTTTTCTTTCTTTTTTTCCCCCGATACACCGCTTGGTATTCAGGAAAAATCGTGTACGCAAATAGTTGGTTTGACATAAAATACCGAATGAACTCTTTAAATGAAAGAAATGGAAAAAGGTGATGATACTCGTGTTATGAAATATTGAAAAGTAAACATATTGATCTGATAATCGACTTAGAGAGAAAATCCTAATATTGCAGTTAAGCATGCATTACAAAAATAAAGAATATATACATTCAAACGAAATAAACGTTCTAGCTTAAAATCGATATAATGATACCGAAACAGAACCCTGTAGAAATACGAAAATAGGACCAGGTGTTCCAGAATAGTAAACGTCTTCTGTTTCACCCTAAAAACCTAGGTCAAATCAACGACACACGTCATACAAACCTAGGTCAAATCAACGATACCCGTCATACTAACCTAGGTCAAATCAACGACACCCATCATACAAAGCTAGGTCAAATCAACGACACCCGCCATACAAACCTAGGTCAAATCAACGACACCCGTCATACAAAGCTAGGTCAAATCGACGACACCCGTCATACAAACCTAGGTCAGATCAACAACACCCGTCATACAAAGCTAGGTCAAATCAACGACACCCACCATACAAACCTAGGTCAAATCAACGACACCTGCCATACAAACCTAGGTCAAATCAACGACACCCGCCATACAAAGCTAGGTCAAATCAACGACACCCGTCATACAAAGCTAGGTCAAATCAACGACATCCGTCATACAAATCTAGGTCACGACGACACCCGCCATACAAATCTAGGTCACGACGACCCCCGTCATACAAACCTAGGTCAAACACGCGTTATGGTATACTCAAACTGAGAGCCAGGGTGGTAACAACGGAACTACATTGTACTAGGGCCAACGAACATCGAAAATGTCTTATTTCATATCGCATAAGCAAATAAAATATTTCACATTGAACTCATGATGTCTCCCCATGGTCTTTTCATCAACCTGCATCTCTCGAAACCCCATTTTGTTATTTTATTTCTGTACGCGATTGACTTTCTGTCAAGAAGTTGTGATAATGGAAGCAAGTTATTCGATACAGAATGAACATGGCTATGTATTATACAGCTTAGTTGTAAGCTGTCCCTGATGCTTAATGTGTAAGTAAAGATCAAGTTAAATGGCTGATGTTGAGTCAATAGGTTCTTCACTTCCTTTATGGTACGTCCTATCGGGTCCATAAAGTTATGGTCTTTTAAAGACCTTTCATTAATATCTCCCTATGTAATATTGAAGAAATTCGCGCTGTCTCTGGTGCCTGTTCCGAAAACTCTTCAATGTAGTCAGCCTTGTATGAAAACAAACACAAGTAGGTAAAGAGAGGGGCACAGTTTGTCCCCAAGGGTACACCACCAATGTGTCAAACTCAACAAGGGTCGTGTCAAACAGAAATTTAATCATCGGCACAATTTTCACCTCGGTGTATTTCCACTGGGCCATTCTATGTCATAATACATTTTATTTTACAATTCAATGTAATTAGGATAAAATAATTTGTTTGTGATTTCAGGTTTTTGGGTCAATAACAGGACGACAAAGGACATTGATGCTATGCATTAATATCGTCAACAAGTAAGTGTAACATAGACATTGAAAACCAACAGGCAAGTGTTAAACCATGGCTTCAACACAATCGACACCGGGAGTATAACACATCATGGTATAGATAGGAAAACCAACAGGCAAGTGTTAAACCATGGCTACAACAAAACCAACGGACAGGTGTTAAACCATGGCTTCAACACAATCGACACCGGGAGTATAACACATCATGGTATAGATAGGAAAACCAACAGGCAAGTGTTAAACCATGGCTACAACAAAACCAACGGACAGGTGTTAAACCATGGCTTCAACACAATCGACACTGGAAGTATAAAACATCATGGTATAGATAGGACTTTCGAACGGAAAAACAAAGGGACAAACATGACACTATTTTATATGTATTTGTCAGTGATGAGGTGTGGTCACTCAATTGGTCATCTACAGGTGACAGGTAACAGTAAATAACTGGTCACTCGTGTATAACAATGTCATAAATCGCTATCGACATTTACATTGCCTGGAACCTTTCATTATATCATATCATGGTGCTCTGGAGCGAAAAAAGTAAAACACTTCTATCTATCAAAATATTAATATATTTACCGGGGTCTTTTTTTAATTGTCATTATTACTATTTGAACATTTAAAGCGGGTATTTGGTGTCTTTCAACTGATATTTTATGAGTTTTAGATAGATCACTATGCCAGTATGAGTGAAAATACTGGAAACTACTCTATCTTACTTGTGAAACACATAAATGTTCAATGAAAACCCTTAAATACTTCTATTTTCAAAAACTTAAAATATCATAAAATTGTTTAATGAATGATTAAAATAATTTTCAAAATTTTCATTTTCAGTTGCTATGCTGTTATGCTGAGCCTGTAAAATCAAATCGGGAAAAAAATAAAACAAAAAAAAAAAGAATTGAAAAAAAAACAAACAAACAAACAAATCACAATTCCTTTTTCGTATCATCAAAGTATTAGTCTAGAATATGCCCCCAAAATAACAGCCTATGCATAAAATGAAAACTAGGGAAAATAAATACTCTCTGGTACAGATTCTGACACTCGTAGTAAAAAAATGATTTCAGTACCACTGTTTGGTTTTACTTGTAAACTTACACTTGTGTAAGCTCTAGTCAGAACATTTACATCAACAATGACACGCTAGGTACATATAAAGAAGTATACACATTTACCAAACAACACATAGCCCTAGATACTCCATCTCGTCTGTTCAATGTCTCCAGGGACACACAACTATCACTGTTCGTAGTATTTAGGTTTATCTTTAGTATTGTTTATCGGTCTATCAACAGTAGTCCAGTTCTAACGTGGTATCGATATCGTACCAGACAGGAAAAACTAGTTTAAATAGTTGACAAAACAAAATAATATCAGACAACGATTAAGTATTGGTGGTGATGTTGTAGTAGATATGGGGAGCAGACGTTCAATACACAGTATTTACGTTCAGTGTGGCCTTTACCTTCATGTCGTTAGGAAACCATATTTTAGTTTATAAGACTGAAAACTTCACTTGGTGGTGATCAGCCTGCGTAGGCTACAAACATGGCCCGGTCTCTATCGGTTTCAATATAAAGGACTTTCCTTTGCAGCCTTAAGTTTTATAGGACTCAAAGACTAAAATAAAGCATCTTTATGAATACAAGATTATGACGTTCCAAGTTTATGTCAAAAATAAAGACTATACATGTATATAATATAGTATTACCTAACTGATGTCTGTGTAATAATATTTGTATTAAGTTCTACGAAAATGATCATTTATACAAAATGTAGATTACTGACAGAATATGTTTTGTATACACCTGAGCATGTTCTGACATCAATCAAAATCATCAACTATCCAGCTTTAAACGAGCGTTTTCGCTGTTCATATTGATTCGTCTAAAGACCAACTCATCAGCTCATGGAATCAGCGATAGTAAGATCGTATCGATTCGCCCGAAGTTATATCTACTATATCAGTTTATATAGACAAACAAGTCTACATTGTTGTAGACAGTTCCATAAACAAACAGTTTTACGCGATTTGATTATTTCTACAGAGTTGTAAATAAGTGTCACGGTCGACATACAGGTTTGATACAACAATAGCGATAATATTACGATTATCAATCAGCACTCGTAACAGACGTTCTCACACGAATTCCTCACCTACAATAAGAATTATTAGCAAACTTTATACTGTAAAAAGGTCATGATTCAAAGGACTACGCACCTGAACTCTACATGTAGAATAAAATATTGAGCTTCGTTCTCCTAAACTTATAAAGAATGTGGATTAAACGGAAATTGAAGATCTTCCATCATAGTCTAAGCTGATCAGAGAAAATGTATGTTTAACAAAGCGATATGCATGTGCTGGGTAAAATCCTTGGAGTCAATACAATCTCTATCTAATTTGGTAAGGCTGTTAAATACCAAGCTTGGTGGTGAACGATATGTACAGAGAGTTATTCATGCAGCTTGTATAAATTTAGCAGTTTTCCAGTTTTATTGGTTAAAATAGAATTCTTAACATATTAAAAATCAGTATCTATACGTATGGCTATTAACACCTTTCCTGGTACGCCCGATTCTAGGATCCTACAACCATCCCTTATTTCACACAGGTACATGTACATGTACATTGTATGTTTTTATGTTTTTATGTATTTTAACAAACAATACTTCAGACTACCCGCTTCTTTGTCCAAATATCATGACCTTATAAGTCACGATTTATATCGGCTCCCGTTTCAACGCACAGTCTATACACTGTACCACTTTAAAATGGATGTACATGTATGGTGAGTGAAGGAATGGGATATATGTTATAATCGTTTTTGGTGAGTGAAGGAATGGGATATATGTTATAATCGTTTTTAAGATAATTGTAAAATATCCTTAATACTTAATCTACCAATCATTTGAGTGTCTGTATTGAAGAAATACGAAACTATTTTAAGATACATTTCTTTGTCAAATACTTAAAATCATGTCGTATAAATCATAATGTCATTCAAATCGTATAAATTTAGAACATCTAGTGGCGTCATGCATACGTCAGAAAAAAAATGACATCCTTGACGATTTCGTCACGCCTACTACTGACCTCAAATATTTTCACTTTTCTGTGAATGCAAATGTCAAATACAAGTGTACATACACATTCAACTGTGACGTCAACGTCACTTAAAGGCCAATTATCAAAATTTGTGAAACACATTACAATGCAACGAAAGTTGACAAAATAAATGCGCTTGAGAACAATAAAAAGCTTTTTTTAAGTATACTAAAATTATCTTCATGTTACAGTTTTCAGAATCAATGTATCCACTGTTAGCACATTTCGGTAATGATTTATTAAAATGTCCTGTCAATAGCTGGTTATCAACCACTACATACACGCGACATAAATTGGGCAATAATAGACAATTTAGATAACTTCGTTATCGGGAGGTAGACGTCGAAGGTCTCGTTTGACTTACGCCATAGTATTCTACAATTACCTGTTCACATCTGGGGAAATAACCTCACCCTCGAACTGTGTAACAATCAAAAATGTCCTAAAGCATTCTCGATCTATACATGAGAATTTGTTTTCTAAAAAGATACCATAGGAACTAACACAGTACCCGTATATATATATATTAACGTGTCTATACGTGGACGGGTATTTGAGAGAAAGTTAATCCAAAGCAAAATCTATTTTCGCAATTTTTTTTCTTATTTGAGAGTCAAATATCTTCTGAGACATACTATGACACGTGTTTGTAATGAAAAATTTACCCATATAAGAGTAAACATACACCCAAACATATAACTTCATGAGCTTTTGAGAGATGATATTTTTCAACCATCCGCTTTCCCCCGTATATCTCTGTACATCTGAACTAATATCGGTTTAAGGGGATAAAACATTCGTTGTGGGAGTTCTCTTTTCAAGCAATGTGTCGAAATCTAAATATGATGATACCAGCTAGCGTGTTTACAAAACAGTGATTTCAAAGTCGACCACGCGAGATACAAAATGGAGATTAACAAGAAACCCGTTAAAATAGTACAAGGACAATAAGACCAGGCGTTCGAGAAGGATAAGTATCTTTTTTTAACAAGGCCATCCTCATGTAAATCAGACCCGGATATATGGGGGTATCTATCATTCCAGTTGTCATAGGTGAGTGTTACTGTGTTTCTGTTGTAGTGATAGGGTCCATCCTGACGTCAGTTGACAGGGGTCGTCTGCTGCGTTACCCGGATACCCGTGAGTCAAAAAGGTCAGCTGCCGTCTATAGCGTCCAATTAGTTTTATTATAAATCAAAGAGGATATCAGTTTTAGCTGTCTTCTGCACCGTCACAGTTTAGTGGTATTTTGACTCTGCTGTCGTATTTTGAAACATTTATGAAAAATCTCAAAGGAAGTAGAAACCAATGATGTCATACAATATACAAATATACGTATGGAGATAATACTACCAATGCAATTATCATAATGTATTGTTATGTATCTTGACTTCCGGTCAGCAAGAGCTGTCAAAATAACCTGTCGCCGATGGCCGGTGATACCAGCATTATTGGACGTTTTTGACGTGTATATGTTTACCACCATGATACATTCGTACGTGATGATTGGTGACAAACAATGTGATTGTACAGGTACAACAGGAGAAAAGCGTGGCGATAACGTGGTAGGTTAATTGTGTCGCCCTAGATCAACTTAATTCGGGCGTAATGATATGTGTTACTTAACACGTCATAACGACAATTCTGTGGGAGATAACACTCTCTGGTTTACAAATTAAACCAGTATTACATATATATAATAGTAATATGAACTTTGATTATATTTTTTTCCAAATCAACTGTGCGATTAGATGAGATGACGTAGGTGGTCACGTGGCCAGGTTGAAAGTACCGACGAATACATTATTGTCATGATACATATATTCTGACTAGTCAAAGTCAGTAGGGCTAGAAAAATAGGGTCATCTAATCCATTAGTATTAAGTTGATTTCATAGAATTATAATCAAACTTCATATCACCATGTAATACTCGTTTAATTTGTAAATTCTATCAAAGAGAGAGATTTTAGAGATAATGTATTCATCGATAATATGAATACAGAAACGGAAATGAACACGGATTTTCCAAATTAGAACATTCCTTTTATCATTATATACATATATTTGTATAAGATCATGTAAACGAACCAAACAAATAGTTGACACTTCAAATCATTATTGTTAACAAAGATATCCGAAATAGTTCCGCGATACTTATCATATATGTGTGATATATCATAGCATAGTCCTTTTTAATATATATATGTCTTCAACTGTTTGGCTATCACAAAGTATAAAAAGCATCAAACGTTAATCAACAGGTCCTCACTGATGTACATATGTACCATGATCCTGTGAATGTATCACATCCTTCCTAGAGAAGGACTGTAGCGGCATTGGACCACCCAGCTGTCTTAGAATTAATGTGTCCATTGGACCATCCAGCTGTCTTAGAATTAATGTGTCCATTGGACCATCCAGCTGTCTTAGAATTAATGTGTCCATTGACACACCAGCTCTCTTAGAATTAATGTGTCCATTGGACCACCCAGCTGTCTTAGAATTAATGTGTCCATTGGACCATCCAGCTGTCTTAGAATTAATGTGTCCATTGGACCGTCCAGCTGTCTTAGAATTAATGTGTCCATTGACACACCAGCTGTCTTAGAATTAATGTGTCCATTGGACCATCCAGCTGTCTTAGAATTAATGTGTCCATTGGACCGTCCAGCTGTCTTAGAATTAATTTGTCCATTGACACACCAGCTGTCTTAGAATTAATGTGTCCATTGGACCACCCAGCTGTCTTAGAATTAATGTGTCCATTGGACCATCCAGCTGTCTTAGAATTAATGTGTCCATTGGACCATCCAGCTGTCTTAGAATTAATATGTCCATTGGACCACCTGGCTGTCTTACAATTAATGTGTCCATTGGACCGTCCAGCTGCCTTAGACTTAATGTGTCCATTGACACACCAGCTGTCTTAGAATTAATGTGTCCATTGGACCGTCCAGCTGTCTTAGAACGAATGTGTCCATTGACACACCAGCTCGGAGAGCCGTACTAGATACAGCAGCCCTAGTTGATGGGCTGCCATTTATTTAAGAATTCACTCCAGCCAAACTGATACTGTTTTTAATCCATCTACTAACAGTATCCCTGCTAACGGCCTCGTGTAGTTTCATCGTACTAATAAAAAGTCTCGAGTCTACCCGTATATCAGCTGATATGTTTGATTCTAAAGTCTCACAATACATAGAGCAGGATCTGAATAAACTGGCAAAGATAAACTATGTAAATGTCGACCAGGTTAGCTGGTTCCATGGAAATGACCGAACCATATTGCTTACTATTATGTTCAAAACTGTTGCAGTTAACATCCATTCCAAACCGTCATTAAGTTGGAGAGAAAGTTTGTCTTTCCTAGGTATGTGTGATGCACCAAGTCAAACATTGCGATGTTCAGCCCATATCCATATTTGTTGTGTCAGTTTATTTAACATCACGCGCCTGCCTTGTCAGTCTTGTCATTACACATGCATTGCAATGTCAGTAACACTGACTTTCAGTTCAAGGTAATTTATATGGTACTTTAGTTCTTCATATGCCCCAATGTCCACCAGTTTTTCTATCTGAATACTTTTGAAGACCACCCCATGCTTTAGTAGAACTGTCAGTTTCAAGATAAACGTGTGGTTTGGGTACCGATATATGTCTGCTACTTAACTCTACATGTGTAATCCACCACTGCAGCTCAAATAAAGTTTCATTTGATATCATAAACCCTGCGTCATAATTACCAACATTATACTCTAACACATTGTCTTCTCTATTTCAGGAGATTTATGATGTAATGGGGCAGATAACACTCATCATTCCGAAGCGACCATTTTCCCTATCAGCTGTGAAAACTCGCGTACACTCATTTCCCGTTCGGTTTCTCGCACATGTTTTTTTTCAAATCCAAAGCTTTTTCAGGTAGTAAAGACACACGATACAGAAAGGGAATCCTTTGAACTGGGAGCATCACTGCCTTCTCTGCATGAATTGTAAAGCCAAGCTGATCTAGTAACTTTAACTGTCCTATTGACATTTCCCAAACAATCATCTTTTAACAAACTGTCATCTATGTAAGGAATATCCAAATGCCAAAGTTGACGAGTGCTGCATAAACTGTTTTAATATTCAATATCCTCATTTAAGTGTTTAAGATTCAAAATCATCCGGTATGTACGTCACACCATGTAATCCCTCAGTATGTTGATTTGATAGTATCTTAATTAAAATTTGTAAATAATTCAGGGTCATTTAAGTACAACCATCATGTGAACGAATTATGTACAGAATGTATAATCCCAACGTGATATTGATTCATTACAAGACTGGTTACATAAACGAAGATAAGGCCCTTTTTATACATATTCCGCAACCCAATTGTACAAGTGCATTTCCATCAAAAGCTAAAAAAGCAATCTTCCTTTACTACCAGAAACAGATTTTTAAACTCAAAATAAAGACACTGTTCTTGGTAGGCCCTATTAAAATAGTTTGCCTTTATTTAATAAGCGCCACATCACGGCTCTCTCCTGTAAAGTAGGGTGGGACACATCAATAGAACGTTAGTTTGTTACACAAAAGTGGGTGATTTCCCAAAAATATCCCACATATACTCTACCTACTGTTACAGAGAGGACCTAGTCAGCCAAACAGAGTGGCTATAGGTCGTTATTATGCTGATTTTATGTTAGCAGTTTATCGCCAATTTAAAATTATTTGAATTTAATGTCTCAATTTTGCCACGGTGTTTTTTACTTGGTCATTGAAAGACATCTATTTACAACATATACGGGAGTACTGGTATCCTTGACGACCAAAATTCGACGATCGAGATATCATATAGCTCAATCCCAATAACATCGCCCATATAGCATTTATGTTCACCTTTCCAAATTATCAGATGTCACTGAAATCGCAAAATGATTAAATTGTTTTGTTTGTTTGTATTTTTTGGTTGATTATACAGTATTTGTAGCAGCTGTTGACCACCTTACAGAACATTATGGTATGCCTATCGCATGTCATCCAGAGCGATCGTTGAGTAACCAGTGTCTATATGTGTGATCTTATCCCGTGTCCTGGGTAGAGAGAGTAGCCGATATCTATGTTTATTATGTTTCCCTGTGCCATGAATATAACGTGTGATGTTACCCTTTGCCATGGGTGTAATGTGTGATGTTAGCCAGTGTCGTGGGTATAATGTGTGTAATGTTACCCTGTGTCTTGGGTATAATGTATGTAATGTTACCCTGTGTCGTGGGTATAATATATGTAATGTTACCCTGTGTCATGGGTATAATGTATGTAATGTTACCCTGTGTCGTGGGTATATTGTGTGTGATGTTACTCTGTGTCATGGGTATATTGTGTGTGATGTTACTCTGTGTCATGGGTATAATGTATGTAATGTTACCCTGTGTCATGGGTATAATGTGTGTGATGTCACTCTGTGTCATGGGTATAATGTATGTAATGTTACCCTGTGTCATGGGTATAATGTGTGTGATGTTACCCTGTGTCATGGGTATAATGTGTGTGATGTTACTCTGTGTCATGGGTATAATGTATGTAATGTTACCCTGTGTCATGGGTATAATGTATGTAATGTTACCCTGTGTCATGGGTATAATGTGTGTGATGTTACTCTGTGTCATGGGTATAATGTATGTAATGTTACCCTGTGTCATGGGTATAATGTGTGTGATGTTACCCTGTGTCGTGGGTATAATGTGTGTGATGTTACCCTGTGTCGTGGGTATAATGTGTGTGATGTTACCCTGTGTCGTGGGTATAATGTGTGTGATGTTACCCTGTCATTGGGATACTTAATCAAACATCATAACCAGTACGTAGCTATAAATTGTAACCAAGATTATAAATCATCGTTTTGCCATTTTGAAATAAATGTAGTTCTTTACAGATATACAGCATCTCTAAATGATAAAGATGAAATGACGGCTTCCTTATTCTAAACAACTTCAACATTTTTATGAGATACAGGCATACGAAAAAGAAGCGAAACACGACATAAATATATATTGGTTTACACAGAGCGTCACAACTCTTCCTTTAAATTGCTTGTGTTACATGTGATAATTGTAGTTGGGCCCGTTACATAAGTTGTATGTATATCACAAATCGTATGACAAACATCTAACCTGGTTAACATCATATTGTCAGCTGTGACCCCGTTTCGTAAATTACACTGAGCTTCTTCAAACAAAATCGAAATATGATTGAATCAGGCACCACTTTTATAACAATTCTCAAGATTTCTCAACTTAAATCATCCATAGGAAAGCATTATTGGACTTATAGAAAGTTCCTTAACTTATGTTTTTGTCAATCCAATGATGCTTCCCGGGAAATGTATGTATGTATGTTCACGGAGGGGGGGGGGGGGGGGGGGGGGGGGGGGGGGGGTGTTAAATATGGCATTTGTTTATTGATGAACCATGGCCAATTGGTTTAGAGTAATAAAGAACTTGAACTTGTGAAAACATATAAAGAATTCAATCAGTGGTCCATGGTATATCCTATACTTGACATGTACAGTAGGACTCGGGAATTAGCGTGGAGTCCCCGGGGTAAGAAATAGTCGGTGCCTGATACAAATCACCGCGTGGGACTTCACAACACCTGGATTTATTTTACTTTCGCTTGTACATTTTACAGAATCACCGAGGCGTGTCCAGTTTTCTCGGTATACATAAGAACCCCGAGGTATGTCTTAATACAGCCGAACCGAAATATGTCTTTATTACTTTATCAGACACGTTCACGTATAACCGCTGTGTAGTATACACCTACATGTCACTGAGTTGTGAAAATATACTAAACACTAGTCTACTACAATTGATAGTCTTTTAGAGTCATTCACGTTTTGAATAGTTACTTTTTCTAGATAATCATACCAGTAGGTTGATGGTCGTTTGGTGGATTTGGTACATTTTAAAAATATTTCCTTTCGAATTCGTGCTGCAACTGAGAATCAGCATTACAAATAGCTTGGTCTTTAGGTATTCAAGATGCGACAATCGCCACGTGGAGAGCTGGACGAGAAAATTAATTACACTAAAGATTTAAAACCATAACAAACGGGCAAACAGCTACAAATAAAAACACCGAACAATTGCTTTATTGTTGGAGACGCCACCGCGTGCGCTAAAGTCCCGCCAATCCCGAGACGTGATAAAAGGTATTTCCAACGAAAAGGAACACTCTCGATTACACGTACATCATTAATCCGGAATCTGAGATTAGCCGGATAATTGGATTCCCGAAAACCATAGACATGATCATACTTTCGCCATCGAGCTGACCAAAGTACAATGTATTTGAAATCCGTTTATTGGCTACAAAAATGTGTCATACCACCAGGACAAAGATATCCACACAGTCTGTATCTCAAAGTCGACCGTGTGTAAATATATTCTAACATATTTGAATACATGCTTAGCTTTTAAAACATCAAAGTAACAGTAAAATGTCGATCGAATTTACATATAACACTGACAGCTCACGGGACATAAACACAGAAAACAAACAAATAAACAAAAACCGAATTGGTGATATAAATGAATAATGGCCATCAACATGAGAAGGTGATATCACTATAATGAATACATGTAGATGATATCTGCGTAATAGGAAAGAGAAAATACAACGACCAGACCGGTATTCGAACCCTGGACCTCCCACCTCTAAACAAGTTGAGTTACCAGGGTCCGCTTGTATAAATATACTTAAGTGTTGAGATTTCCTCAAATCTGAGGATTTCCTCAAATTACATGAGATTCCTCAAAAAGGCTTGCAAAATCCTCCCTCAACCTCAACTTTACCTCAAATTTTGATTTTTCCTCAAATCCTGAGATTTTCCTCAAATTCCACTTGTTCAAAAGTAAAATATGCAGTTTTCCTCAAATAAATTTGAGATTTTCCTCAAATATTTGAGGTAGCTACAGAGCAACCTCAAATATGGCTAATTTAGGTCGATTGAGACGCAGAAGAGGACAGGGAAGGAGAAATCGTGTGTTTTTACCCAGAGTGAGTCTCGGAGGGATGTCAAGTGAAGAAACTTTTAGTCGCTTCAGATTTTCGCTAGATACATTGATATATATCACTAGTCTGATAGACACAGCTATTGCAAGGCCAACAAGGAGGAATTCAGTCTCCATCACAGCTGCAGCAAGTGCTCTTGACTTAAAAGTTCTTCTAGTCTTACCCTCCGATTTTTCGCTACGGGAGCTTTCTTTAAATTGATCGGTGATTCAGTTGGTATATCCGAAAGCCAAGTTTCCAGAACAGTATATTCTATGTGCTTAGTAATCGTAAGTTAGGCAAGAAGATACGTAAGTATGCCAGGGCCGAAACATCAAGGGTGAAGGCAGATTTCTCCAGGATAGCAGGTAAACTTTCATTCGCAATTTTGGTTAAGACAACATCCGGCTAATATTTAATGTAAAAGTGAACCCGAAGCCCGGTTATCATTATGCGGCGTGCAATAAAAAGCAAGCAAAATCACATACTATCACGTCCAAAACAATGTCACCAAGGTAATACAATTCCTTTGAAACATTGGTTTACACAGAAACTATTTGACGTGCATTGCATTACACAATGAATGCAATATTGGTGACGATGTCTCTGATCCGGGAGTGTATAAAATTAGCCTCAAAGTCCGGTATTCGGACCGTTGTTTTTCGGAAAGTAATATGATCACATTGGTATATAATACAAATAACTACCGTCGTAAAAAAGAAAATCGCTCCTTGTAATTAATGTCTTAGATCTTCATGTATATATATGCCCAAATGGTAGAACTAGTTGGCACAAAACAGGAAATGTACAGTAAAGACTGTTTAAAGTGTATGATATTATATCAAGTTCTGCACTGCCCATTTGCTAATATGCATGGACAAAGTAATTTCATGAAACTGTTCAATACACGAAAAGTTAATGGTTTCTAAATACACTTGGATTTGAAGTGAAAACGCATTTTATTCTAATAAACATTTCCCTTCAATCTTGTGTTTACTCAGAATAGAATAAATGTCACAATCAAAGAAAAGAAAAACAAATACTGCATCATATTAAATTCATAACAAAAAATATGTTTTTATTAAGCATAGCATGTTAACATACAGTATTCAAATTCAATAGAAGTAATTATTTTGATTTACATATATTTGCCTCTGAATTTATCTATAAATCATTCAAATAAGTTAAATAAATTATCAACAAGTTAAAATAAGAAAAGACATATTATGATTTTGGAATTTGAACTTAGAACTTAACATTTTGATTTCATTTAAATAAAATACATAATCAAATTTTATGATTTACAAATATAAGCCTGATATCAATCCCACTATTGTAGACTACAGTCAATTACATATATAAGAGCATGGATATTACAACTCCAATTATATTGAAAATAATTTGAAATCAATATTTTTGTTTCGTGCTTGACCTAGGCCTCTGTTCCTTGAAATATGAGTCAATACATATTATTCATGCGAAAAAAAAATTATAGTCTAGCTATTCCCAAAACATGCTTAAATATATGCTCAAAATAATTTTAGTGACAAATTGATACAAATAGGCATGTTAAAATGTGATATTGGGCCTGCAGATATATTTTGGCTAGGTCATGACAGCTAATATAAGATTACATGAAAGTGGACAAAGGATAATTTATGATTTCAGTTTATGCATATATATACTTGACACAAAAATGTACACAGATAGTATACACAAAAAGTGTCAACAAAAAACATAACAAACTCATAAAGAATTACTAGTATACTTGGTATGTTCACAGTAAAGCATTATAATCATGATATGCACATGAACTAGTATATTCTATAGAAGTACATACGTAAACATATATACTTTTCAATTATGGTTATGTAATCCATATACATAATACAAAATGCACATCAATGATGATCTATGATACAAGAATTGTGCATGTACATGTGTATACTATAAATACTGTGATGCCAATACTTTAACTATTTAAACATTTTACTTTATAAATTAAATTGTCATACATTTCAGGATTTAAATTTGAAAATGGCAAATAACATGGACATTTTGAAATGCCCTATAATAAAACTGTATTATTACATTCTTGTAAATTCCTGTGTACAGGAGTACATTCCTATCATACAATATGACATCATATATGTATGAACAAGTAAAACCAATTCTTATGAACTGCATTGTAGGTAATTTCTTAGTGCATGTGACTGATATCAATATCATTTTTTTCTTTCATTCCACAATTTACACTCTTGTCATTATTTTGATAAAGCTATATAATTATGTAATTGCACTACTCAACCATTTGTTATACCGGGTATATTATAACTAGTAATTGATAAACTGCTAATTATAATAATGATTTCCTGTGTGAAATCAATACACAAATAAGTATAAATTCATTCTGACCCGAAACAATTATGCATATTTATATTACAGGTAGCCATAACTGAATGTTGCTAGGTGACTCTGGATATCCATGCACGACTTTTCTGATGACACCATACCACCATCCATCTACCCAATCAGAAATCAAATATAAGGATGGTTTGTGTAAGACCAGAGTTAAGTTTGAGCAGACATTTGGAATACTGAAAATGATATTTCCTTGTCTATCACTTGGACTATGTGTTGAGCCTATGAAGGCTGCTATCATGACGCTAGCCTGAGCCTAAGAACTTGTGGTAAAACAAAATTTTATGCAACTAGAGTGACACGGTAAAGAGTAATTTACATAAAGATGAAAAAGTATATTCTGTTATATAAAGAAATGTGTTGTATTCAACCATATGTACAAATGTGAGCATGTATGTGTGTGAGAGATAAAGTTTATGGTACACACATTGCAACAAATGATTAATTATTACTATACAGAAATGATATTAGACATGATCAGTTTCACTAGACAGGATTTTGTACAGACCCAATGTATTGTACTTTTTTTTTATAAGACAAAAAAAATAAAGATTTCACAGTGAAATGATCATTGTCTCGTTTTCTTATTTCATAAACTCAAAACAAGCAATCTAGTTATCTTCCTTGTTACCTTCTTTATTTAAAGATACCCCTAACCCCACAATATTTGGCCTGCCATTATGACCCTCTATAAAGAGTTTTCGGCATAGCCATATACTTTTCTTTTTGCCCCGGATATGAAACGACAGGTGGCGTTACTGGTCAAGATGAAGTATGTGATTGGTCAATGTAGCGGTAAATGCAAATTGCAGATATGCAGTTAAAAACGAAACAAAGTTAAGATTGAATGTAAGCTGAATAAGCAGATGAATCTTTTCAAATGATACATAGATAAAATTTAATTCCTGATTAAAAATGATTCAAACTGATATAATTCTGTTATCGATGCTGAAACGCATTGTATCGTTAATTTATTTCACCAGCAGTTTTACATTATAGCCACCAGCATTTAAACTATGCCGTTTATCTTTTTTAAAGATATTTCTTGTTTCTAATGGTGTTTGTATCTTGGACAGCATGACCACCTCCGGTTTTAGGTCTTTTTTACTTGTCTGAAAAATTAGAAAACAAATTGAAGTGTTTGAATGATCTCTGATTTGTTTTCTAATTGGAGTATAAAAAAAAAGTTGAATATATGTATATATATGTATAAATTATACTTTTTAATTAACATGATCATTTCCAAAAATTTAATTGTTTCTTCTCTGTAAGTAATTTACTCAATACAGCAGTTCTTGGCATGTAGGCTGTAATATATACTGTTGTTATTTAGTTATACAGGTGAAAATATGTACCTTGCTGCTTGATATTATCAAACTGCTTCCGAATCTTAAGCACGGATCTGATATCAACCCCAACACTGAAAACAAAACAATACTGGTATATATATATATATATAAGCATGCACTGATCAATTAAGCAATGAATGTTTAAGCAAATGATCTTATAACCCACATTGTTATTGCTGACAAACTTAAATCAAGCCTTTTAAACCATGCTAAAATATTCAATTTACAGGGGATTTATAAAAAAAAAATCAATAAATAAATAATGTAGGCTAGATCTAGAAGGCAGGATTTTTTTTTAAAGAACAATATAAATTTAATCCTTGCTAAAAAAATTATCTCAAAATAAATACTGTAAATGAAAATGTTGCTCAATTAATTTTAAAAATAAAAAAATATTGAAACATCTATGCAAAAATATTACATATTAATTTGTATGAGCATTAATTATCACACATATTTCAAAACACGTCTTTAGTTTCTTATTACAATTATTTCATTTATCGGATAAGCATTACATTAGAACTTTATCATACAAATTGTATGTGCTGACTGAAATTTTCGGTTTGACTCATAATGGCATATTGATGTTAATGATGCCTGGGTCAATGTCATGTTGTAAATGACATTTATAGGTGACAGAAGAGAATTTCAAGATGTGAAAGTTAATAAGCAGTAGCTTTGAATTATCTAAGTTCATGCATATGAAATTTAAAGAAAATTTGCTAAAATAAAACAGTCATAACAGTTACAAATTTGTCTAAATGCATGAATTCTTTTAGTAAATTATCAAATGATGTGGCCAAATACTTTTGGCATGACAAAATATTAAAACAAAATGTATTAAGCAATTTAATTGTAAGCACATACAGGTAGTTATACATTGATAAATCTACATGCATATACTGAGTCTTGTACTTATAGAATATATCTAGAATTTTGATAGGACTCGTATAACTTCTGGAAACAGTTGAAATTAAAATTGTTGGACAAATTGTTTTAACAATACAATTGAAAAGGATTCACTCTTGGAAATTAATTGTAGAATATTTACAGAACTTTTTCTTTGCATTGTCCTATTGAAATGATAAACAAAGGCAGCAAGCTACCAATTGCCTACAACACCAAGTGTTTTTATTCGGTCATCAATCTCCACTGTGATGTCATCAATTTCAGCGTGTCAGCACTTGATTTGCAGCTCCGAAATAGTTTGAAATAATTAAATGAAAAAATTCTCTGTTAAAATGTAAATATGATTAATGAATATTTTAGCATGGTTCTAAAAGGCTTGATTTAAGTTTGTCAGCAATAATGTGTGTTATAGGATCATAATAACATTTGCTAAAACATTCATTGCTTAATTGATCAGTGCATGCTTATATATATATATACCAGTATTGTTTTGTTTTCAGTGTTGGGGTTGAAATCAGATCCATGCTTCAGATTCGGAAGCAGTTTGATAATATCAAGCAGCAAGGTACATATTTTCACCTGTATAACTAATAAACAACAGTATATATTACAGCCTACATGCAAAGAACTGCTGTATTGAGTAAATTACTTATAGAGAAGAAACAATTACATTTTTGGAAATGATCATATTGATTATATAATTAAAAAGTATAATTTATACATCTATATACATATATTCAACTTTCTTTTTTAAACTCCAATTAGAAAACAAATCAGAGATCATTCAAACACTTCAATTTGTTTTCTAATTTTTCACAGACAAGTCAAAAAGACCTAAAACCGGAGGTGGTCATGCTGTGCAAGATACAAACACCATTGGAAACAAGAAATATCTTTAAAAAAGATAAACGGCATAGGTTAAATGCTGGTGGCCATGGTTATAATGTAAAACTGCTGGTGAAATAAATTAATGATATAATGCGTTTCAGCACGGATAACAGAATTATATCTGTTTGAATCATTTTTAATCAGGAATTTAATTTTATCAATGTATCATTTGAAAAGATTCATCTGCTTATTCAGCTTACATTCAATCTTAACTTTGTTTCGTTTTTAACTGCATATCTGCAATTTGCATTTACCGCTACATTGACCAATCACATACTTCATCTTGACCAGTAACGCCACCTGTCGCGTCCTATCCGGGGCAAAAAGGAAAATTATATGGCTATGCCGAAAAATATTTAAAGAGGGTCATAATGGCAGGCCAAATATTGTGGGGTTAGGGGTATCTTTAATTAAAGAAGGTAACAAGGAATATAACTAGATTGCTTATTTTGAGTTTATGAAATAAGAAAACGAGACAATGATCATTTCACTGTGAAATCTTTATTTTTTTTTTGTCTTGGAAAAAAAAAGTACAATACATTGGGCCTGTACAAAATCCTGTCTAGTGAAACTGATCATGTCTAATATCATTTCTGTGTAGTAATAATTAATCATTTATTGCAATGTGTGTACCATTTGCTTGGTTGAATACAACACATTTCTTTATAACAGAATATACTTTTTCATCTTTATGTAAATTACTCTTTACCGTGTCATTCTAGTTGCATAACATTTTGTTTTACCACAAGTTCTTAGTAATTTTTATGGAAAAAAAAATATTAAAAGATTAGAAGAACAGCACAGGCTAGCGTCATGATAGCAGCCTTCATAGGCTCAACAGGTAGTCCAAGTGATAGACAAGGAAATATCCTTTTCAGTATTCCAAATGTCTGCTCAAACTTAACTCTGGTCTTACACAAACCATCGTTATATTTGATTTCTGATTGGGTAGATGGAAGGTTGTATGGTGTCATCAGAAAAGTCATGCATGGATATCCAGAGTCACCTAGCAACATTCAGTTATGGCTACCTGTAATATAAATATGCATAATTGTTTCAGGTCAGAATGAATTTATACTTATTTGTGTATTGATTTCACACAGGAAATCATTATTATAATTAGCAGTTTATCAATTACTTGTTATAATATATAACAAATGGTTGAGTAGTGCAATTACATAATTATAAAGCTTTATCAAAATAATGACAAGAGTGTAAATTGTGGAATGAAAGAAAAAAATGATAATGATATCAGTCTCATGCACTAAGAAATTACCTACAATGCAGTTCATAAGAATTGGTTTTACTTGTTCATACATATATGATGTCATATTGTATGATAGGAATGTACTCCTGTACACAGGAATTTACAAGAATGTAATAATACAGTTTTATTATAGGGCATTTCAAAATGTCCATGTTATTTGCCATTTTCAAATTCAAATCCTGAAATGTATGACAATTTAATTTATAAAGTAAAATGTTTAAATAGTTAAAGTATTGGCATCACAGTATTTATAGTATACACATGTACATCACAATTCTTGTATCATAGATCATCATTGATGTGCATTTTGTATTATGTATATGGACTACATAACCATAATTGAAAAGTATATATGTTTACGTATGTACTTCTATAGAACATAATAGTTCATGTGCATATCATGATTATAATGCTTTACTGTGAACATACCAAGTATACTTGTAATTCTTTGAGTTTTATGTCTTTTGTTGACACTTTTTGTGTATACTATCTGTGTACATTTTTGTGTCAAGTATATACATAATTGTATATGCATGAACAGAAATCATAAATTATCCTTTATCCACTTTCATGTAATCTTATATTAGCTGTCATGACCTAGCCAAAATATATCTGCAGGCCAATATCACATTTTAACTTGCCTATTTGTTTCAATTTGTCACTAAAATTATTTTGAGCATATATATTTAAGCATGTTTTGGGAAAAGCTAGACTATAATTTTTTTTTGCATGAGTAATATATATTTCTTTTGTCTCATATTTCAAGGAACAGAGGCCTAGGTCAAGCACGAAACAAAAATATTGATTTCAAATTATTATCAATATAATTGAAGTAGTGGGATTGATACCTGCAGGCTTATATATATATATGCAAATCATAAATTTGATTATGTATTTTATTTAAATGAAATCAAAATGTTAAGTTCTAAGTTCAAATTCCGAAATCATAATATGTCTTTACTTATTTTAACTTGTTGATAATTTATTTAACTTATTTGAATGATTTATAGATAAATTCAGAGGCAAATATATGTAAATCAAAATAATTACTTCTATTGAATTTGAATACTGTATGTTAACATGCTATGCTTAATAAAAACATATTTTTTGTTATGAATTTAATATGATACAGTATTTGTTTTTCTTTGATTTCGTCGGTAGTTATTTGTATTATATACCAATGTGATCATATTACTTTAGGAAAAAAAACGGTCCGAATACCGGACTTTGAGGCTAATTTTATACACTCCCGGATCGGAGACATCGTCACCAATATTGCATTCATTGTGTATTGCAATGCACGTCAAATAGTTTCTGTGTAAACCAATGTTTCAAAGGAATTTTATTACCTTGGTGGCATTGTTTTGGACGTGATAGTATGTGATTTTGCTTGCTTTTTATTGCACGCCGCATAATGATAACCGGGCTTCGGGTTCACTTTTACATTAAATATTAGCCGGATGTTGTCGTCACCAAAATTGCGAATGAAAGTTTACCTGCTAGTCTATCCTGGAGAAATCTGTATTCACCCTTGATGCTTCGGCCCCGGATGGCATACTTACGTATCTTCTTGCCTAACTTACGATTACTAAGCACATAGAATATACTGTTCTGGAAACTTGGCTTTCGGATATACCAATTGAATCATCGATCAATTTAAAGAAAGCTCCCGTAGCGAGAAATCGGAGGGTAAGAACTTAAGTCAAGAAGCACTTGCTGCAGCTGTGATGGGGACTGAATTCCTCCTTGTTGGCCTTGCAATACCTGTGTCTATCAGACTAGTGATATATATCAATGTATCTAGCGAAAATCTGAAGCGACTAACAGTTTCTTCGCTTGACATACCTCCGAGACTCACTCTGGGTAAAAACACACGATTTCTCCTTCATTGTCCTCTTCTGTGTCTCAATCGACCTAAATTAGCCATATTTGAGGTTGCTCTGTAGCTACCTCAAATATTTGAGGAAAATCTCAAATTTATTTGAGGAAAACTGCATATTTTACTTTTGAACAAGTGGATTTGAGGAAAATCTCAGGATTTGAGGAAAAACTCAAAATTTGAGGTAGGCCTAAGTTGAGGTTGAGGGAGGATTTTGCAAGCCATTTTGAGGAATCTCATGTAATTTGAGGAAATCCTCAGATTTGAGGAAATCTCAACACTTAGATCTAAGTATTTTTATACAAGCGGACCCTGGCCATCGGCTTTCAGCCAAGTCCAGTTCTGCTACATTCCTCCATCTTTCAACAAAAGTTTTCAACCCGGAGACACAGAAGAGACCCTATATCCAATCTGTGGGTATTTAGTTTGACGCCGAATGTAACAGGAGAGGGATAATGCACGACCCGTACCGGGCTTTAAAGTAAAGACCTTTCGTACTAAAGGAAAACATCCTACCAGTAGACTAAAGGGAAAATTCCGTTAACCGGAACTAGTTTACAACGATAAAATAAGTCAGTTATATCACATTATCGGTTTGCGTAACGTATATGTAGTATTACTGCCGGTAAACATGTTTATTACATTTTTACCAGTGAAATATCAAAATTATTCATTCTAAAAAAGTGATATTTTTCACTAGTGAAGAATATCATAAAAAATGTCACTTTTGCTGATTTGACCAATCAAATTAATGATTAGAAAATACCACAATAATTGACCAATCAGAAAGCCCGACATATATGTCAGCACCTGGACAGGGGGAACTACATTTTTTTTTGTATGCAAACTTTCGCTGTAGGCCTAGTTAGCATACGGGGTAGGTTTTTCGTTGATAAAAAAATGTAATAAACAGAATATCTAACAGTGTCTTCAGTAATACCAAATATATTTCACTCGTGTGGCTAATATTTTGATATGTTTCACTCGTGCTGCGCACTCATGAAAAATATCAAAATATTAGCCCCACTCGTGAAATATATTTGGTATTACTGAAAACACTGTTAGATATCCTCTATATAGTATACCACCTGGTCGTTAAACACGTGTAGTATTACCACCTGATCGTTAAACACGTGTAGTAGTACCACCTGATCATTAAACACGTGTAGTAGTACCACCTGATCGTTAAGCACGTGTAGCATTACCACTTTATCGTTAAACACGTGCAGTATTACCATCTTATCGTTAAACACGTGTAGTATTACCACCTTGTCGTTAAACACGTGTAGTATTACCATCTTATCGTTAAACACGTGTAGTATTACCACCTGATCGTTAAACACGTGTAGTATTACCATCTTATCGTCAAACACGTGTAGTATTACCATCTTATCGTTAAACACGTGTAGTATTACCACCTTGTCGTTAAACACGTGTAGTATTACCACCTTATCGTTAAACACGTGTAGTATTACCACTTTATCGTTAAACACGTGTAGTATTACCATCTTATCGTTAAACACGTGTAGTATTACCACCTGATCGTTAAACACTTGTAGTATTACCATCTTATCGTCAAACACGTGTAGTATTACCACTTTATCGTTAAACACGTGTAGTATTACCACTTTATCGTCAAACACGTGCAGTATTACCATCTTATCGTTAAACACGTGTAGTATTACCACTTTATCGTTAAACACGTGTAGTATTACCATCTTATCGTTAAACACGTGTAGTATTACCACCTGATCGTTAAACACGTGTAGTATTACCATCTCATCGTCAAACACGTGTAGTATTACCACTTTATCGTTAAACACGTGTAGTATTACCACTTTATCGTTAAACACGTGTAGTATTACCACCTTATCGTTAAACACGTGTAGTATTACCACATTATCGTTAAACACGTGTAGTATTACCACATAATCGTTAAACTACGTCATTTTGTTTTCTCTATTGTGTAGTATTTGTCACCATTACATCTTACATCAGGTGACAATCGGTGCCAGGCGGAAAAATCCGAAAAATCATGAACCTGACCAATGAACTACAATTGTATGGGACCGCGAATCAGTAGCATTGCATTCTGGGAGTGAATGCAACAGACATATAATACACTTTATCCTGCAACTGCCACCACATTGTCGGAATACACCCACCGTATATATTTTTGCTGTATACGGCAGTGACGGAAAACAGCTGTATTTTGGAATCTTAGCACGTGCGTCAATTCGACTGACCTACTTCAAGTGAAACAACGTTTAAAAGGCAAACATATTTCTGTCATTTTTGACACCGTTTCACTTCAAAATGATTATTTTTTATGATTATGTTTTTTTTATTGTTGCAGGATAAAAAGAATACATGGTCAGTGTCTTGAAATATAAGCTGTATTTTTGGCTCGGGACAGAAAGACAAAAGTGGCTCGCCAAGGCTCGCCACTTTTGTCTTTCTTTACCCTCGCCAAAATACAGCTTATATTTTAAGACACTGACCATGTATTCTCTATGTACTTTGAAATGACGTCACTGCATCAGTGACGGATGTACAGTGTAAAGGTCTCTGCGTGTACTATTAATCTGGCTCAAATATGTGAAATATGGGCAATGCATTTGACTATGACGAAAGTCTTTTCTAAATTGAAATCAGCCACCCATAAAGACGTCAACAATCTGCTCCATTACCAGTGAAAGGGTGTAATCAACCTCGGCCAATTTAACCGCGACCTTTGTTGTGTCATTCGGGTATCGATAGCTATAGGGTAGGCTTGGTTTGGCGTTACGTTGTAAATGGAAAAGTTTTGTTCGACTATTTAACAAAGATTTCGAGGTTAGTATGAAGTAAAAAGGTTTTCACGTTTGTAAATAAAATTAAACAGAACCTCTTAAGACAGAACAGGTGACCTGAGAGACAAGTTCACACAGCCAAATTTCTTTAGACAGAACACGTGACCTGAGGTCACCAGTCATCCGAGAAGATACAAATGCCCCTCATCAAGAACTAATCGCAAATCATAATGATAAATGTAAATTTATTTATAGTAACGATGACCTCAACTTTGATCCCGTGAAGTTTCCAATCAGAATATTAATTAAAGAAATCGGTAGAGCATACTTCAATAATTTATCTATATTCAGATTGAACTCAATGTTGACCCCAGTTGGTCGTATAGAAGCTGACGGCTGAAATGATGAATGAAGTATGTAGAACGAGGACATTGAAAATTTATTGATAACCGTGACCCCGATTTTGACACCATGTAGTTAAAAGGCGAACTCGTAAAACAGCTGATGGCTGTGATCGACGTGTAAGTCGGTAGATCGAGGACGTCCTTACAGTAAAATATACGGATCTCTGTTACAGTGGGGTATCGTTAGACCGGACACACTATCTGTCACAGTGGAATATCGTTAGACCGGACACACTATCTATTACAGAGGGGTATCGTTAGACCGGACACACTATCTGTCACAGTGGAATATCGTTAGACCGGACACACTATCTATTACAGAGGGGTATCGTTAGACCGGACACACTATCTATTACACCAGAATATCGTTAGACTGGACACACTTTCTATTACATTGGAATATCGTTAGACCGGACACACTATCTATTACAGAGGGGTATCGTTAGACCGGACACACTATCTATTACAGAGGGGTATCGTTAGACCGGACACACTATCTATTACACCAGAATATCGTTAGACCGGACACACTATCTATTACACCAGAATATCGTTAGACCGGACACACTATCTATTACAGAGGGGTATCGTTAGACCGGACACACTATCTATTACACCAGAATAGCGTTAGACCGGACACACTATCTGTTACAGTGGGATATCGTTAGACCGGACACACTATATATTACACCAGAATATCGTTAGACCGGACACATTATCTTTTACAGTGGGGTATCGTTAGACCGGACACACTATCTATTACAGAGGGGTATCGTTAGACCGGACACACTATCTATTACAGTGGGGTATCGTTAGACCGGACACACTATCTATTACACCAGAATATCGTTAGACCGGACACACTATCTATTACACCAGAATATCGTTAGACCGGACACACTATCTATTACAGAGGGATATCGTTAGACCGGACACACTATATATTACACCAGAATATCGTTAGACCGGACACACTATCTATTACAGAGGGGTATCGTTAGACCGGACACACTATCTATTACACCAGAATATCGTTAGACCGGACACACTATCTATTACACCAGAATATCGTTAGACCGGACACACTATCTATTACAGAGGGGTATCGTTAGACCGGACACACTATCTATTACACCAGAATAGCGTTAGACCGGACACACTATCTGTTACAGTGGGATATCGTTAGACCGGACACACTATATATTACACCAGAATATCGTTAGACCGGACACATTATCTTTTACAGTGGGGTATCGTTAGACCGGACACACTATCTATTACACTAGAATACCGTTACACCGGACACATCTGTTACAGTGGGGTATCGTTAGACCGGACACACTATCTATTACAGTGGATTATCGTTAGACCGGACACACTATCTATTACAGTGGAATATCGTTTGACCGGACACATTATCTTTTACAGTGGGGTATCGTTAGACCGGACACACTATCTATTACACCAGAATACCGTTACACCGGACACATCTGTTACAGTGGGGTATCGTTAGACCGGACACACTATATGTTACAGTGGAATATCGTTAGACCAGACACACTATCTGTTACAGTGGAATATCGTTAGACCAGACACACTATCTGTTACAGTGGAATATCGTTAGACCAGACACACTATCTGTTACAGTGGGGTATCGTTAGACCGGACACACTATCTATTACACCAGAATATCGTTAGACCGGACACACTATCTATTACAGTGGGATATCGTTAGACCGGACACACTATCTATTACACCAGAATATCGTTAGACCGGACACATTATATGTTACAGTGGAATATCGTTAGACCGGACACACTATCTATTACACCAGAATATCGTTAGACCGGACACACTATCTGTTACAGTGGAATATCGTTAGACCGGACACACTATCTATTACAGTGGAATATCGTTAGACCGGACACACTATCTATTACACCAGAATATCGTTAGACCGGACACACTATCTATTACAGTGGAATATCGTTAGACCGGACACACTATCTATTACACCAGAATATCGTTAGACCGGACACACTATCTATTACACCAGAATATCGTTAGACCGGACACATTATATGTTACAGTGGAATATCGTTAGACCGGACACACTATCTATTACACCAGAATATCGTTAGACCGGACACACTATCTGTTACAGTGGAATATCGTTAGACCGGACACACTATCTATTACAGTGGAATATCGTTAGACCGGACACACTATCTATTACACCAGAATATCGTTAGACCGGACACACTATCTATTACACCAGAATATCGTTAGACCGGACACATTATATGTTACAGTGGAATATCGTTAGACCGGACACACTATCTATTACACCAGAATATCGTTAGACCGGACACACTATCTGTTACAGTGGAATATCGTTAGACCGGACACACTATCTATTACAGTGGAATATCGTTAGACCGGACACACTATCTATTACACCAGAATATCGTTAGACCGGACACACTATCTATTACAGTGGAATATCGTTAGACCGGACACACTATCTATTACACCAGAATATCGTTAGACCGGACACACTATCTGTTACAGTGGGGTATCGTTAGACCGGACACACTATCTATTACAGTGGAATATCGTTAGACCGGACACACTATCTATTACAGTAGAAAATCATTATAAACATGATGTTTGTTTCCTCTGCTGTGTGAGCTTATACAATTATTTACAAGACTGAAGTTTCTTTATTCCGCGGTGGGAGATTATAGAATATTGCTTTGACTATAAGGAATTGGAAATTTAAAGATTTACAGAATTTGGATTATTTATTGATTGATGTGAATGACTATTGGAGAATACAGTCAAGTTAGGGACGGTGAAGAAGGACGTCACTCGCGATAACTTAGTATAGACTTAAATACTAATAATAGCATGCTTTTGACAGACAATTTACTCTCTTATCACATACAACCCGATATTGTTTGGGAGTTGGTATCTCCTTGCATTGAACGTCACACAAGAATAGGTATCACTTATTTATATCCAGTGGTTTACGATTTAAGGATCGTGATACAATCGTGGTCTTAAAACCGAATGTGTATCTTTATAAAATATGAACAATACCCGCGATCCGCTCCAGTTATCATTTATAGACAAGACTTAAACCGTGTCACGGATATATTGCCCTCATTCCCAAGTAACTGCCAGTAGGGGACCTAAAGATACTGAAAATGATTGTGAAATATATTAAATTTCTTTAATGTAGTTTTTCGATGCACATGACGCACACATCGACCGGCGCATGGTTGCCTGACAGACCTGGGTAAGGTACCCTGTAATACAGACCTGGGTAAGGTACCCTGTAATACAGACCTGGGTAAGGTACCCTGTAATACAGACCTTGGTAAGGTACCCTGTAATACAGACCTGGGTAAGGTACCCTGTAATACAGACCTGGGTAAGGTACCCTAAATACAGACCTGGGTAAGGTACCCTGTAATACAGACCTTGGTAAGGTACCCTGTAATACAGACCTTGGTAAGGTACCCTGTAATAGAGACCTAGGTAAGGTACCCTGTAATACAGACCTGGGTAAGGTACCCTGTAATACAGACCTGGGTAAGGTACCCTGTAATACAGACCTGGGTAAGGTACCCTGTAATACAGACCTAGGTAAGGTACCCTGTAATACAGACCTAGGTAAGGTACCCTGTAATACAGACCTAGGTAAGGTACCCTGTAATACAGACCTGGGTAAGGTACCCTGTAATACAGACCTGGGTAAGGTACCCTGTAATACAGATCTGGGTAAGGTACCCTGTAATACACACCTGGGTAAGGTACCCTGTAATACACACCTGGGTAAGGTACCCTGTAATACAGACCTGGGTAAGGTACCCTTTAATACAGACCTAGGTAAGGTACCCTGTAATACAAACCCGGGTAAGGTACCCTGTAATACAGACCTGGGTAAGGTACCCTGTAATACAAACCTGGGTAAGGTACTCTGTAATACAGACCTAGGTAAGGTACCCTGTAATACAAACCCGGGTAAGGTACCCTGTAATACAGACCTAGGTAAGGTACCCTGTAATACAGACCTGGGTAAGGTACCCTGTAATACAGACCTGGGTAAGGTACCCTGTAATACACACCTGGGTAAGGTACCCTTTAATACAGACCTAGGTAAGGTACCCTGTAATACAAACCTGGGTAAGGTACCCTGTAATACAGACCTGGGTAAGGTACCCTGTACTACAGACCTGGGTAAGGTACCCTGTAATACAGACCTGGGTAAGGTACCCTGTAATACAGACCTTGGTAAGGTACCCTGTAATACAGACCCAGGTAAGGTACCCTGTAATACAGACCTTGGTAAGGTACCCTGTAATACAGACCTGGGTAAGGTACTCTGTAATACAGACCTGGGTAAGGTACCCTAAATACAGACCTTGGTAAGGTACCCTGTAATACAGACCTAGGTAAGGTACCCTGTAATACAGACCTGGGTAAGGTACCCTGTAATACAGACCTGGGTAAGGTACCCTGTAATACAGACCTGGGTAAGGTACCCTGTAATACAGACCTGGGTAAGGTACCCTGTAATACAGACCTGGGTAAGGTACCCTGTAATACAGACCTGGGTAAGGTACCCTGTAATACAGACCCGGGTAAGGTACCCTGTAATACAGACCTTGGTAAGGTACCCTGTAATACAGACCTGGGTAAGGTACCCTGTAATACAGACCTGGGTAAGGTACCCTGTAATACAGACCTAGGTAAGGTACCCTGTAATACAGACCTGGGTAAGGTACCATGTAATACAGACCTGGGTAAGGTACCCTGTACTACAGACCTGGGTAAGGTACCCTGTAATACAGACCTGGGTAAGGTACCCTGTAATACAGACCTTGGTAAGGTACCCTGTAATACAGACCTGGGTAAGGTACCCTGTAATACAGACCTGGGTAAGGTACCCTGTAATACAGACCTTGGTAAGGTACCCTGTAATACAGACCTGGGTAAGGTACCCTGTAATACAGACCTGGGTAAGGTACCCTGTAATACACACCTTGGTAAGGTACCCTGTAATACAGACCTGGGTAAGGTACCCTGTAATACAGACCTGGGTAAGGTACCCTGTAATACAGACCTGGGTAAGGTACCCTGTAATACAGACCTGGGTAAGGTACCCTGTAATACAGACCTTGGTAAGGTACCCTGTAATACACACCTAGGTAAGGTACCCTGTAATACAGACCTGGGTAAGGTACCCTGTAATACAGACCTGGGTAAGGTACCCTGTAATACAGACCTGGGTAAGGAACCCTGTAATACAGACCTGGGTAAGGTACCCTGTAATACAGACCTGGGTAAGGTACCCTGTAATACAGACCTGGGTAAGGTACCCTGTAATACAGACCTGGGTAAGGTACCCTGTACTACAGACCTGGGTAAGGTACCCTGTAATACACACTACTACGTTGTACACATTCATGAAGTTCATAGGATGATGACACTGTTAGTTTTGACTTCTGGTCCAAATAATCAATTAACATCATCATCATCATCATCATCATCATCATAAAGTATGATGATGATGATGATGATAGTATCGTAATCACACTGTATATAAACAAACTGGTAATTAGGATGGTATCGTAATCACACTGTATTATACAAACTGGTAATTAGGATGGTATCGTAATCACACTGTATATAAACAAACTGGTAATTAGGATGGTATCGTAATCACACTGTATATAAACAAACTGGTAATTAGGATGGTATCGTAATCACACTGTATTATACAAACTGGTAATTAGGATGGTATCGTAATCACACTGTATTATACAAACTGGTAATTAGGATGGTATCGTAATCACACTGTATATAAACAAATTGGTAATTAGGATGGTATCGTAATCACACTGTATTATACAAACTGGTAATTAGGATGGTATCGTAATCACACTGTATATAAACAAACTGGTAATTAGGATGGTATCGTAATCACACTGTATATAAACAAACTGGTAATTAGGATGGTATCGTAATCACACTGTATTATACAAACTGGTAATTAGGATGGTATCGTAATCACACTGTATTATACAAACTGGTAATTAGGATGGTATCGTAATCACACTGTATATAAACAAACTGGTAATTAGGATGGTATCGTAATCACACTGTATTATACAAACTGGTAATTAGGATGGTATCGTTATCAGACTGTATTATACAAACTGGTAATTAGGATGGTATCGTAATCACACTGTATTATACAAACTGGTAATTAGGATGGTATCGTTATCACACTGTATTAGACAAGCTGGTAATTAGGATGGTATCGTAATCACACTGTATTATACAAACTGGTAATTAGGATGGTATCGTAATCACACTGTATCATACAAACTGGTAATTAGGATAGTATCGTAATCACACTGTATATAAACAAACTGGTAATTAGGATGGTATCGTAATCACACTGTATTATACAAACTGGTAATTAGGATGGTATCGTAATCAGACTGTATATAAACAAACTGGTAATTAGGATGGTATCGTAATCACACCGTATTGAACTATTTTGTAAATCCTAATTGCATGTATTTGTGAAATGGTCAGCATGATCTTCGGACAATGTATGTATGCCTCTGGCTCTGACAAGTACATGTCTACATGTGTTTACATAGTTTTCTACGATTGGTCTGTGATTAATAGTACATAAATACCGACATTCAGGTCACACCTACACAAATATTAACAAACCATGTGAGGTAGGTGGGTTCAAATTGTATGTACATTGGACTTGATTCAATGTCACAATCCATGCAACAACAGACAGAGGGTTTAGTTATGTTACCCATAACATTGTCACCAACAGACAGAGGGTTTAGCTATGTTACCCATTGTCACCAACAGACAGAGGGTTTAGCTATGTTACCCATAACATTGTCACCAACAGACAGAGGGTTTAGCTATGTTACCCATAACATTGTCATCAACAGACAGAGGGTTTAGTTATGTTACCCATTGTCCTAACAGACAGAGGGTTTAGTTATGTTACCCATTGTCACGAACAGACAGAGGGTTTAGCTATGTTACCCATAACATTGTCACTAACAGACAGAGGGTTTAGTTATGTTACCCATAACATTGTCACCAACAGACAGAGGGTTTAGTTATGTTACCCATAACATTGTCACCAACAGACAGAGGGTTTAGTTATGTTACCCATAACATTGTCACCAACAGACAGAGGGTTTAGTTATGTTACCCATAACATTGTCACTAACAGACAGAGGGTTTAGCTATGTTACCCATAACATTGTCACTAACAGACAGAGGGTTTAGCTATGTTACCCATAACATTGTCACCAACAGACAGAGGGTTTAGTTATGTTACCCATAACATTGTCACCAACAGACAGAGGGTTTAGTTATGTTACCCATAACATTGTCACCATCAGACAGAGGGTTTAGCTATGTTACCCATAACATTGTCACCAACAGACAGAGGGTTTAGTTATGTTACCCATAACATTGTCACCAACAGACAGAGGGTTTAGCTATGTTACCCATTGTCACAAACAGACAGAGGGTTTAGCTATGTTACCCATAACATTGTCACCAACAGACAGAGGGTTTAGTTATGTTACCCATAACATTGTCACCAACAGACAGAGGGTTTAGTTATGTTACCCATTGTCACCAACAGACAGAGGGTTTAGCTATGTTACCCATAACATTGTCACCAACAGACAGAGGGTTTAGCTATGTTACCCATAACATTGTCACCAACAGACAGAGGGTTTAGTTATGTTACCCATAACATTGTCACCAACAGACAGAGGGTTTAGTTATGTTACCCATAACATTGTCACCAACAGACAGAGGGTTTAGCTATGTTACCCATAACATTGTCACCAACAGACAGAGGGTTTAGCTATGTTACCCATTGTCCTAACAGACAGAGGGTTTAGTTATGTTACCCATTGTCACCAACAGACAGAGGGTTTAGTTATGTTACCCATAACATTGTCACTAACAGACAGAGGGTTTAGTTATGTTACCCATAACATTGTCACCAACAGACAGAGGGTTTAGCTATGTTACCCATAACATTGTCACCAACAGACAGAGGGTTTAGTTATGTTACCCATTGTCCTAACAGACAGAGGGTTTAGCTATGTTACCCATAACATTGTCACCAACAGACAGAGGGTTTAGCTATGTTACCCATTGTCACGAACAGACAGAGGGTTTAGCTATGTTACCCATAACATTGTCACTAACAGACAGAGGGTTTAGTTATGTTACCCATAACATTGTCACCAACAGACAGAGGGTTTAGTTATGTTACCCATAACATTGTCACCAACAGACAGAGGGTTTAGTTATGTTACCCATTGTCACCAACAGACAGAGGGTTTAGTTATGTTACCCATAACATTGTCACCAACAGACAGAGGGTTTAGCTATGTTACCCATTGTCACCAACAGACAGAGGGTTTAGCTATGTTACCCATTGTCCTAACAGACAGAGGGTTTAGTTATGTTACCCATTGTCACCAACAGACAGAGGGTTTAGTTATGTTACCCATTGTCACCAACAGACAGAGGGTTTAGCTATGTTACCCATTGTTACCAACAGACAGAGGGTTTAGTTATGTTACCCATTGTCACCAACAGACAGAGGATTTAGCTATGTTACCCATTGTTACCAACAGACAGAGGGTTTAGTTATGTTACCCATTGTCACCAACAGACAGAGGGTTTAGTTATGTTACCCATTGTTACCAACAGACAGGGGGTTTAGTTATGTTACCCATTCAGACTTATAGAGACCCGTGAATGTATTAATGACAATATAGCTCTGAGCTAGAACGTGCATGATATGGTGCATCTTCGCTAACCAAGGGTTACTCTACGCTAAGCTCCATTTCATGGATATGGTGTGGAATTAATTACTAGTTAAATAAATTAAATCCGCCGAATAATTGTTTTATTACCATGTCACGACGAACGGGTGCATCCTAATCATCCGAACTAAACCCAATTGGTCAACAAAAGTAGACCGAAACATTAAGTGAAATTATTCAAGATTAAAAGATAACCTGTATGCTTTTAATTATTTTTGTCTCGGAAATTCAGGAAAGATTATGTCAAATTTGTGCCCATAGAGCTTTGCAAGCTCCTTTGGAAGATCATCGGTAAACCACCGGTAGTCTTGTTACGGTCCTCCTCACTATCTACGGTCGATAAGGGGGGAGTAATGTTGGGTACCGACGTGTGTTGGAGGTACCCTGTACCTATCACTGACAATCGTATCACGATCGCTCTTTGAAGTCCCTTGATTAAAAACTCTTCATCGTGAAATAGCCCCGTTAGTCATCAGTTCCCTTTCAACACGTAGTTTAAAAGTAGCATATATCTTGTATTGTATTAAAGTTGGTTTAGTGGTGTCATGATTTACCATCAAGTGTAGGTATACCGACTTTAACAAATTCTCCATAGGAAACAATATTGTAATTTTTAAGGTGCAGTGTACAAATCTTAGAAAACATTATGCAAATATTACGTCATTATTACCTCGTATGTCAAGCCTGCCATTGTTTTACGTTGTATTGTAGGTAACCACAAGTTGTACGATAATCTGTCTTATTTAATATGATAAACTGTAGAATATTACCCTATTATAGTGTAAGTCGTTATAGCCTACCGATACCACTCGTACCAGACCGTAATAATGGACGAGATGTCCACACACTGTACTATTTGTGTCTTGTATTTGAGGTAGACGTCAATGTTACTATCTCTTCGATTCCTGAAGGGACACACCCAGCAGTAGCCAATGAGATCGAGATCCGGGTAACAGCATCCGTTTTATTTTCAAACACTCGGAGTGTTTCCTTTAAAATTATTCAATTATACAGATTCAAATCCAAACTTAGGGTGCAGAAATAACTTTCAACTCGTTTATTATTTTGTGAATACGAAACCCCAGTTTTTACATGCAATGGCTAACATATTACGACGTTAAGTTTCTTGACTCGCCGGACTGTTTTATAGATACATCTGATACAGCAGTCATATCCCCGTCAAAATTGTCTTATACATAGCACATTTATATCCGCCACGGTAGAGTTGGACGGTATTATACGTTCGGTAATAATCGAAGGAGAATGACAAGTCAGGATACAAGGCAGCTCCTTGTAGAACTCACCAAATGTCACTTACTCTCTGTACTTGGTCGCCTAATACGCATTGTCATTGACAGAAACCTCAATACCCCGGTATATGTGTAATATATGGGGGTTGATGTGATTGACAATTTCAGAAATCCTATCAATAGATATTCACACAGATCACAGTGATGTTGTTATGGCGTAATCATTATCGGCGTTAATTACTTGTAAGATTAGATATTTTAGTGATGAAGGATTGTAAATAATACACCTTTCAGGTGAAAATCGGTACAAATAACAAGTCTCGGGATAACAGACAGGTAGGTAAGTAGGTTACAAAGGTGAATTTGGATAAACAATAACTTACCTTGTGTACCCGTTATTCTCACCGATCCATCAGTTCATCACACAACAGGTAGGTCTGACATAACAGTCGGTTAAATCATTAAAATATCCAGTGTTACGACACGACAGAAGGTTGTATACACCACAAGACTATCGGTCCCATCCGAAGTTGTTACTCCATTGCCGATAGGTTATAGTCAAAAATAGGAACTCTCCTTGTGTACGTTCATGGGTCACGCGTGACTGACTCCTCGCGTATACATATCATTGATTGGCGAAAAAAAACTTGTGAGGCGTGCATACACTGTGCAGAGAAATGTTGGTCATTTACTATAGATATAATATAGGTAAAAACTGTCATCTACTTACAAATACACAGAATATATATATACTGTATACGTAAAAACTGCACTCTTTGTATTTTCCTTTCTTTTTTTAGTCTTGTTTCGGGAAGTTGTCAATGGTTCGATCGCAATTTTGCTTTAAACAAATAATGATATTCTTCTCCTACTTCGTCTTCATTACATTATGTACATGTTAACTATTTTTCTCGATATCCGCAAACCACTTTGAATAAACTGATCTTTGAACTTTTGTTTACTATATCTTTTTTATTTCTCAAGTCATCATTTGGACTCAGAAAATCAACGAATAATGTTTTTTTCGTACATTGAACTTGGAAGATTTCCTTCGTACATGTATATATTAAGAAAAGTAAGATTTTTAAAATATTGGCCGAAGTCAAAGCGTTCAGATAATTGTGCACTTAAAGCGTGTTATGATGACATGTTGGAAAATAAAGACCCTTAGTTTAAACAGTAATTTATTTAATTCATAAACATTGCATAAAAAAAACAAAATATCAGTTCAAAATTTGCTAAAACTAAGGATAAGAAACAAGCTTAAAGCTTATATCAATCCATCTCCCTCAAAAGGTCAGCATAATTTTATGTAGCATAGTGGTCAAATATCACAACACTGGTTAATCATTTTACAATTTATATAGGTATAAAGACCCTTGGACTCCTGATTTAAAACAGGAACATTCAACTGACGGTCTTGGGTATATCCTTGAAGAAAACGGATCTGTTCTGATCAATTTTATAGTGATATATTTAAACAACGTCTTTTTGACATTTTCCAGCCAGAAAGTGTTCTGAAGGTTAATTTATCGTCTAAAGTAATTTTATACCAGAATCCGGCTGATAATAGTAAACTTCAGTTCTTATTTTTATAAACCAATAATCTTAATTATATATAATAAAATAAAAACTTCTTTCAAAAAATTGTTTATCTGCACATGATCTAGCTATTGAACGTGGAAGATAAAAAGAGATATTCCGAGGCAAGAAAGAAAGTAAATTTTATGTGATGGAAATTATATAGAAGAAGAATACCATTTTATATTTAAATGTACCGGGTAAGTGTTACGCAGAAATGCGTAAACCATGTTATTTTTAAATTCCTAGTATGTTTAAAGTTATTCATTTACTCAAAGTAGAAAATATAAAAGAGCTTAACAATTTAGAAAAATATATATCACTAGCAAATAAACGTAGGAAAGATTTGTCCAACTTATTAAATCAATGATATATGTATATGAATTTTTATTGTTCTTTAAGACGGATAAATATATATGACGACAGTTAGAACTTTTTTGACAAATAATAGCCACTTTGAAAAATTGTAACCACTTTGAATGACATATATCCATTCATGAGTTGCATATATAATGTTATATAATTTACTTGATAATATATCATCTCCTGTAATTAATGTGTGCAAGAATAAAATAATTCTACTTTTAATTATATTTCCTAATAGGAAGCGTCCTTATTCACCGTATACCACATAATTAGGGGTACTTTTAATCAAATTAAGATTATTTTTTAAAACCGTACATGTTTTGTCTCTAGACAGGTAATATTTTGGAATCTCCAAATCCCATGTGTATAACAATATAGGCGATGTTAATGTATGTGTATAACAATATAGGCGATATTAATGTATGTGTATAACAATATAGGCAATATTAATGTATGTGTATAACAATATAGGCGATATTAATGTATGTGTGTAACAATATAGGCGATATTAATGTATGTGTATAACAATACAGGCGATATTAATGTGTGTGTATAACAATATAGGCGATGTTAATGTATGTGTGTAACAATATAGGCGATATTAATGTATGTGTGTAACAATACAGGCGATATTAATGTATGTGTGTAACAATACAGGCGATATTAATGTATGTGTATAACAATATAGGCGATATTAATGTATGTGTATAACAATACAGGCGATATTAATGTATGTGTGTAACAATACAGGCGATATTAATGTATGTGTATAACAATATAGGCGATATTAATGTATGTGTATAACAATATAGGCGATATTAATATATGTGTATAACAATATAGGCGATATTAATGTATGTGTATAACAATATAGGCGATGTTAATGTATGTGTATAACAATATAGGCGATATTAATGTATGTGTATAACAATATAGGCGATGTTAATGTGTGTGTATAACAATATAGGCGATATTAATGTATGTGTATAACAATATAGGCGATATTAATGTATGTGTATAACAATATAGGCGATGTTAATGTATGTGTATAACAATATAGGCGATGTTAAAGTATGTGTATAACAATATAGGCGATATTAATGTATCTAATAGTTTAAACTGTAGAGCAACGGGTATATTACGTTTTTTAGCCTGGTCCGCTAATTTCGTTTCGGCCTTGCCAGTTTCCATTATAGTGGAATGTTAATCCGACGTATGGATACGAATTTACAATTTAAATTTCTTGTCAGTTACAGCATATACAATGTATATCTACGACTATTATGAATTTCATTTTCGAAAAGATAACTATCTTAGACTGATTTATATCAACTTCTAATCTCCATTCTTTACAGTAATCACCAGACATCTATTGCTTTCTGTAAGCCTTCTGGCGATTCTCTTAACAATACAATACAATACAGAGTTACGTGATTGGGTTGAAGCAGAGTGGTACCCGTGTTTCCAGGTTAGACACAGAGACCAGCTACATGTAATTGACAGAGATTCACAGTGACAACTGTCACTTGGGGCATTTAGTTACCTCACCCGTGTCAACGTAGTTTACTCATCAAAGATAGCATATCATACTGTCACTCACCTCACATATATAAACAAATATTTATGTCTCATACGTCATAAGTAGAATAACAGATTCAAAGTTTAGAGTTGATGTAACTCCCCGTTAGATTCGACTAAGTAAAACTACATAATTTACAAACTTTTAGCAAAAATATTAATACATTGTATATTGACACATATTTTGGTATGTGGATTAGCGTCTTCGCAAGTACTAATTGTTAAAACCATTACAACACATCAAGCATCAGACTTCTAATAGCTATCAACAGAGACTTACAATTATTTTGCACAGTTCTACTCTATAAAGTAGTCACTCTTTGATGATACATAATTAAATACAGCAGCGAAAATAAAATTGTCTTCGTTTTTCCAGTGTTCCGACATAAAAAGCGGCCACTTGAGATTGTGATCTCCGTCCGTGTTCTATTGAAATCGGCCAGACAAGATTTATGACGTGGGTGTAAAGGGAGATAACCAAATCTGATTTAATTACTTTATTTTGACGCTTACCTGTTCAAATGTACAAATGTAGCCGTGACGTCACATTGTACTTACCATATGGTGTTAATGTTTAGTTGACTTACCATATGGTGTTAATGTTTAGTTGACTTACCATATGGTGGTAATGTTTAGCTGACTTACCATATGGTGTTAATGTTTAGCTGACTTACCATATGGTGTTAATGTTTAGCTGGCCTACCATATGGTGTTAATGTTTAGTTGACTTACCATATGGTGTTAATGTTTACCTGACTTACCATATGGTGTTAATGTTTACCTGACTTACCATATGGTGTCAATGTTTAGTTGTACTTACCATATGGTGTTAATGTTTAGTTGACTTACCATATGGTGTTAATGTTTAGTTGTACTTACCATATGGTGGTAATGTTTAGCTGACTTACCATATGGTGTTAATGTTTACCTGACTTACCATATGGTGTTAATGTTTAGCTGGCCTACCATATGGTGTTAATGTTTAGTTGACTTACCATATGGTGTTAATGTTTACCTGACTTACCATATGGTGTTAATGTTTACCTGACTTACCATATGGTGTCAATGTTTAGCTGTACTTACCATATGGTGTTAATGTTTAGTTGACTTACCATATGGTGTTAATGTTTACCTGACTTACCATATGGTGTAAATGTTTAGTTGACTTACCATATGGTGTTAATGTTTAGTTGACTTACCATATGGTGTCAATGTTTACCTGACTTACCATATGGTGTTAATGTTTAGTTGACTTACCATATGGTGTTAATGTTTAGCTGTACTTACCATATGGTGTTAATGTTTACCTGACTTACCATATGGTGTTAATGTTTACCTGACTTACCATATGGTGTTAATGTTTAGCTGTACTTACCATATGGTGTTAATGTTTAGTTGACTTACCATATGGTGTTAATGTTTAGCTGTACTTACCATATGGTGTTTATGTTTAGCTGACTTACCATATGGTGTTAATGTTTAGCTGACTTACCATATGGTGTTAATGTTTAGTTGACTTACCATATGGTGTTAATGTTTAGTTGACTTACCAAATGGTGTTAATGTTTAGTTGACTTACCATATGGTGTTGATGTTTAGTTGACTTACCATATGGTGTTAATGTTTACCTGACTTACCATATGGTGTAAATGTTTAGTTGTACTTACCATATGGTGTTAATGTTTAGTTGACTTACCATATGGTGTTAATGTTTAGCTGTACTTACCATATGGTGTTAATGTTTAGTTGACTTACCATATGGTGTTAATGTTTAGCTGACTTACCATATGGTGTTAATGTTTAGCTGACTTACCAGATGGTGTTAATGTTTAGTTGACTTACCATATGGTGTTAATGTTTAGTTGACTTACCATATGGTGTTAATGTTTAGCTGTACTTACCATATGGTGTTAATGTTTACCTGACTTACCATATGGTGTTAATGTTTAGCTGTACTTACCATATGGTGTTAATGTTTAGTTGACTTACCATATGGTGTTAATGTTTACCTGACTTACCATATGGTGTTAATGTTTAGCTGACTTACCAGATGGTGTTAATGTTTAGTTGACTTACCATATGGTGTTAATGTTTAGTTGACTTACCATATGGTGTTAATGTTTACCTGACTTACCATATGGTGTAAATGTTTAGTTGTACTTACCATATGGTGTTAATGTTTACCTGACTTACCATATGGTGTTAATGTTTACCTGACTTACCATATGGTGTTAATGTTTAGTTGACTTATCATATGGTGTTAATGTTTAGTTGACTTACCATATGGTGTTAATGTTTAGTTGACTTGCCATATGGTGTTAATGTTTAGCTGTACTTACCCTATGGTGTTAATGTTTAATTGACTTATCATATGGTGTTAATGTTTAGTTGACTTACCATATGGTGTAAATGTTTAGTTGACTTGCCATATGGTGTTAATGTTTACCTGACTTACCCTATGGTGTTAATGTTTAGTTGACTTATCATATGGTGTTAATGTTTAGTTGACTTACCATATGGTGTAAATGTTTAGTTGACTTACCATATGGTGTTAATGTTTCCTTGGCTGACCTGATAGGTTGACTACATTGTACTTTTTAACCGACCTTACAGATTGTCGTAGTTACCGAATGTCGTGTGATAATCATAAAGTTTAATACAAGATCACGTTAATATAACCTGACTGTTTTCCCTTGGGAGAGTTAAGTTCTAAATATATACATTTTAATCAATTTGTCCCAAACAATATTGAAATTCCTGATATGGGTCTATAAACACGAACGTCAAACATCAATATACATTCGTATGATATCGGAATTTTATCAGATCATATGTCTGTAAATTGTGACAACTGGGGTGTATTCGTCACTGTTCTGTGAGTAGACTCAAAGAACCTTGTTCAAAGACTACAATAGGCTACACCGCTCTCGTTCATCATTTAGGCGTTAAATACTATACTATACAATACAACCATACCAATCAGTTAGGCTCAACCTTTCCTTATGCTTCACAGAGCGTAACCGATAATATTTTGATTTATAGAAATGTTATCCAAGATAAATACTCACATTTTTTTCTAAATTCTGACCCAGATTCGACCAGGCACGGCTAGATTAATTGTTGCCGATTAGGCCTACACTCAATTCAGACATAAATTATATCCAGCCATTGACTTATATTTGACCTACATTGTATATGTAACCAGAGACAACTATGTAACCCTATATAACCAGAAATCTTTATTTAACCAGATATTTATATCTAACCAGATATCTATATCTAACCAGAAATCTTTATCTAACCAGATATTTATATATAGCCAGATATATTTATTTAGCCAGATATCTATATCTAACCAGATATCTATATCTAACCAGAAATCTTTATCTAACCAGATGTAATCAGAGATCTTTATTTAACCAGATCGAGATTTATATAAGTAACCAGTAACTATATCATTGTGAAATAATGAACATATAGAGTCAGTAAGTAAAAGTGGTTACCCACAGTATGATATATGTACATTGTAGGAGAGGTCGAATGCGTGTTGTCCAGCTTATACAACCTAAGCGAACGCACTACATACAATATCTGAACATTTATCACCATGATCACAATAAACCGACAGTTAAATTTCTATATAGACACTGCTACACACTGTGAAATGTTTAATGAACTGTGAAGAATACAAATTCTAGATTTAGGTTTCATTAAAAAATACTATGGTACAGAAACGATATGTTATATATCATCATTAGGCTTGACTTGACTACTGTTCGGGGAAAACATAACGGCCGATGAGTAAAGTTTACAGAACGAAAAGCCAGTTTATCGATTGACATTTAAAGTTCGTGTACCCAAATCGAACTGTCGATTTAATTGTTGTCCCCTCTATGTACTCTCACTGATAATTTGTCTTATGAACGCCATGGTAGTGAGTCACTAACAAGTCTAACAGCCTCTTCTAAATTGGTCGTTCTATATATGTATAACACATCAACACAATTGACGAAGGAAGACAACTTTATGACTCGTGCCCTGACCGGGCCTCGAACTCACGATCTATGTCACCCAATCGCCTAGTTAGAAATACCCACAGCGTATACCGCTGCGCCACATCAATGGCGCAGTGATAGTCGGCCCGACATTCTGACATGATCATTGTGGAAGTCGTCTATCAGATGATATGAATACCTGGATCGCAATGTATTTACATACACGGATGCGAAATGTACACATATTACAAATATTCATCGAGTACAACTACGACAGGGAATTCAAATCTTTATCTTCGGATCACCAAAACATATTGCATATGATAAATGGTGCTGAATATTTGATATATAACATAGTAACACAATTGGCGAAGGAAGACAACTTAATGACTCGTGCCCTGACCGGGCCTCGAACTCACGACCTACAGCACCCAATCACCTAGACAGAAATACCCGCAGCCTATACCGCTGCAATAGCGCAGTGATAGTCGGTCCGATACCCTGACATGATCATTGTGGAAGTCGTCTATTCGATGATATGAAGGTCAATAAACAAATTCATTACCTGGATCGCAATGTATTCACATACATGGGTGCGAATTGTACACATATTACAAATATTCATCGAGTACTTGAACTACGACAGGAAATTGAAATATTTATCTTCGGGTCATTGAGATAGAGATGTATGATTTCAAATAGGTTTCAGAAAAATAATTGTAGAGAAGTGTGTCATTTTGGGTCAAATATCGTGATATTTTGCAATTTTTAAGTTTTTTTTTTAAAAAGTTGTTATCACGGTATTCACAAGTCTGAAAAACAGCAAAAATAAGTTTACGTATCCTTCAGAGCTGTATTAGAATTGCAAATGTTGTATATACATGTATTACAAATATATATACTTTATTATAGGTAATATGAAGGGTAACTGGCTATGTTTACATATATAAAACATGTGCCTTATTTTTAAGAATTGGGTATTTTTATAGTACACTGCTACCTGACCACCAATAACGATCGATATATACGATATACTACTACAGGATACAAGTTGTTTAATCCTTAAAACACACTGAACACATCAAGTACGCAATTCGAAAGAGAATTAATCAACCATAACCAGTTCCAGGCAAATATTTGGTCGATCAGAATAATTTAACAATAATTCTAATCGTATACGGGAGTTTGAACATCTAGTAATGTAATAAACAGACATATTCAAATAAGATAACGTATCATATTTTTAATGTATTGCTCCAAGACTTGAAATAACCTGAAATAGTCTTACACCATTTCACGGTGAATGCCCAGTTTAATAACATAGATACAATTTAATTTACCACTTTACAGTTGACACCATATAGCTTATCCTTCTTGTGTTAACTCGATGACATTTTTAAGTCGGATATCTTAAAGGGTAACTTATCTAACTCAATTTCTAACTTTTCACACCATGCTTAAAACCTGTCACGATTTTGACACTTTATAAAATGCCCACAAAGCGTCTTTACCACGGGGTATACCGACACAATCGCAACACATACCGGGTTGTTACAATGATATATTAAGGTTCTATCGACAATGTCAGCTTTGATTCAAACCAGTGTACATATCTAATTAGCACCTTTATCAACAGTGACTCCTCACTGTTAGTTACACGTGGACGGGCTGAAGCTCACAGCAAGAATTTTCACATTTGTATAAATTGAAGAACGATACCTCTGAAATAAGACGGGCGAGTTGTTCTTTTGAATACTGCCTTACTGTGACTTAAGGGAATAATTGGTGACACAGTACAGGCTAAACATGTCAAGACATTTCTGACTACAGTACACCTCATATACATTGTATCATGATATCGATACAGGCCTTGAAAACCTTAAGTCTTTGATAAAACAAACACATTATTTCATAAACGAACAACTCTGGTCAAACCTGTCCAAGTGTTAAACGAACCGAACCGTTTTACACAGACATGTTAAGCTTCGGAAGATTGTTAATTAAACATAGTTAATGCGGTATTCAAGGGCTTGTTCCCAAAATCACGATTTCCATTGAAAATTTTCCAATTTATTGTTAGTTTGCTGGTAACTCGAATAGCTCGAAGTGTCCCTGTTGAATATGGTCCTTTCTCAAACAGAAAATCTGCAAAGTCAATAGAGCAGAAGATGGATTATAACGTGATAGACTTCAGTCAAAATATCCCATCCCATTTTGTCCCGGGAACATGTTTCTCCCACACGACAAACGTATAGGCGTGCGCGTGTGCGTGTGCTGCGCGTGTGCGTGTATCCAGAGTTAATAAAATCATCAACATATCTTTTGGCGCTAACTTTTTCTATCAATGTCGACATCTTTGACTGGCAATTATATGTTTCTATCTCGGCTGCAAAGCCATGTTGGTACTAAAGTGGGTGGTCCGGTGCGCCTAATAGTAACACACTTGCCTTTCACCTAAACGGCCGGGGATTGAGTCCCCGATCAGACGTGAAAAGGTATGGTTACCTGCTTGACCATGTGGGTTTTCCCCGGATATTCCGGTTTCCTCTCACAGTAAGACCCCTCGCACACTTCCATCCGGGCGAACAAGCGTGATTATAGAGTTGATATATAGAGGATATTGAATGGTTTCCCGTTGAAAATAACATATATTTTAAGAGTATGACAGAATATCGATATTTTCACGAGTGCAAATATTCTGTCATCACTAACATAATGCATGACGTCGTCTCTTTGTGACGTTTTAACTGTGAATGGACTGATCAGCGCACTTTAAGCGTATTCTGCTGTTATCGGAGAATCTGTGCATGAATAGCTAACGTCAAGTGATATTTTGTGAAAACTAATCTGAATCTTCGCTTCGATAGGAATAATCGACAAGTTTCAATGAGGTGAATTCAAAGGTTCGCTCTTATTGGTCTAAAGCGAAAATCTTATATTTTCACTGCCGATCGCTGCAGTAAAAATACAAGTCTTATAAGTTTCATAAATTTCTTTATTGCATTTTTGCCAAAGAAATATAATCTTATATTTTCACTGCAAAATCTTATATTTTCACTGCTCATCGCTGCAGTGAAAATATAAGTTTTATTAGTTTGATAAATTTTTTATTGCATTTTTGCCAGTGAAATACAAAATGTATAGAAATTTATCAAACTAATAAAACTTATATTTTCACTGCAGCGATGAGCAGTGAAAATATAAGATTTTGCAGTGAAAATATTAGATTCTGCTGTGAAATATAAGATTTTGCAGTGAAAATATAACTTTTCCGTTTTTGACCAATCAGAGCGGACCTTTGTATTCACCTCGTTGAAACTTGCCGATTTTTCCAACCGCAGTGGAGATAGATGAATTGGTTATTTTTCTGAATTTCTGAAATTTTCAGACTAGTTTTTGACAAAATACTCACTTGACGTTAGCTATTCGTACACAGATTCTCCTATAACAGCAGAAAACGCTTAAATTGCGTTGATCAGTCCTTTCAAAATGGCGCCGTCAAGTTTACGTGGTGTAACGTCACAAAGAGATGGCGTCATTACTTATTCCCGCACTTTTTGACGCTATTAATTTTTCGATGTTTTTAATTTAAGTTTATGAAATGCAATACAAAAAATTAATGGTTTCCGTTAAATATAATATATATTTCACTCGTATAACAGAATATTTCAATATTTTTCACTCGTGCTTCGCACTCGTGAAAATATCGATATTCTGTCATACTCGTGAAATATATGTTATATTAAACGGGAAACCATTCAATATCCTCTATAAGTTTTACTGGCAAAAATGCAATAAAATTTGTTTTGCAATTGTTGTATAATAAATAAAGTTTACAACGAAAAGTGTAGAAGTTGGAAGTATAGGTTAGCCTAGCTTACTATAGATTAGCGGGAATATCTGCTGGAAGAGAGGTCGCCACTTCGAGACCCTAGCTCGGACAGGGATTTTTATTATTATTATTCCTTCCTATCAGACTTGTATAAACCATAGACTTCATTATAGGTTTATGTGGGTATTATCTGAGATAGAACTCTGTATAAACAATGGGGAAAGTGTAACTGTGGTTGTTGCTATGGCGTGGTAGATCTTTGCTTTTGTCCACAAAATATAAAATCTAAATCTTAATCAATTGAAATGGCTTCCTTAAATACATAATGATCTCTCAGAACTATGATGTCCTTTCTCCAAAAGCCCCATTTTAGAAACCAATGTCAAGAATCCTTTTCTTTCTACCATTGTAAAACTTTTCCATTTCCTCGCTCTTGAATATTGTTTCAGTATGTGTGTTCTGAGGAACTCTCCACTATTCCCATTGTATCTAAAGTAACGGCATTTGCATGCTACATTCTAGTACATTACATAAAATCCCATTTCAAAGTGATCAATACATGTTATAGAAAAGCATTCTTTGTATTCAAAGATGATATAATAAAATTTCAAACAGACCTGTTGGCTTGGCGCACAATTTCTTCTCTGCAGATTGATGTTAAATAAAAGTAGAACATACAAATGTATTGTAAAGGCGATACATTTCCGGCCGGCATGCTCTGGCCCATTGTTATGAGATAATCATGACTTGATATTTTCATATGTGACGCCAGATTAATTTAAACATCATTGAGAGATGACGTCATTTATTGTACCATACAAAACAATGACAGCATATATTAGCTTGTAGTAGCTTGTGAAATCTTACCGTAGAAATAGAGATTGTGATATCACAAATGTAAACTGTAGCTTGTGAAATCCTATAGTAAAATACCGGTTAGAAATATACAGCACAGTCCGATTGTTTTTTTGTTTTGTTTTTGTTTGTTTTTGTTTTTTGTTTTTAATTCATGTTGATATTGGGAAAAGGTCTATGTTCATTTCACCTGTACCACTCGTAAACGTATGAACACAATTAACTGCCGTCAGGTGGCGATTTATCTAGTGTAATGGTAGGATGTAAACCGAGTGAGACGAAGAACGCAAGTTCGAGTTCGAGCCATTTTGTGTACAACAGCAAAAATTCACCACGCCACGGCGACCACTACAGGTAAACTTTCCCCGCCGTTTATGTAAGTTTTATATCAGTTAATGCCCACATAAACCTATAATGAAGTCTTTGTTTTATACTAGTGTAATAAGATCGAGGAATAATGATAATTACAAATAATAAGATAAATAAATAAATAAAAAAAAAAATCCTGACAGAGCTCGGCCTGGAACTGGCGATCTCTGTTCGAGCAGACATTCCCGCTAATCTGAACTTTTCTACTGGCATAGCTTTGCAACGAGCTAGAAAAATATAATCGCTGTTTTCAATAATATGCTAAGCATATCAATCACACGATGGGGTAACTATGTCACAAACATTACTAAGAGAACAACTAAGATGGCGGATGCATTTCACGTTTCTCGATATGTACTCATATCCCGCGACTTGCCATTTATCGATATGGTCGAAAGCACACTTGAAATCTTATTGTTCTCTAAGTAACGTTTGTGACGTAGATTCCCCATCGTGAATCATTCATACAAAACAAGAATCGTGATGGGATTGCAGCTTCATAGAAATCGACTTGGATTCTTAAACTTTAAATACCCATTAATTGTATCAGGCTGACCTATTTCTGAAGATTGTCAAGGATGATAATCTCCATCAATATATTCGGACAGTGACAAAGTAATTTCGAAAGGTAGACTTTGATAAAACACGAGAAAGCCTCAGATGTTACAATCACGTCCTCTCTAAGTCCAACACGCCGGTTCCTGGTCCTCTCTAATTCCAACACGCCGGTTACTGGTCCTCTCTAATTCCAACACGCCGGTTCCTGGTCCTCTCTAATTCCAACACGCCGGTTCCTGGTCCTCTCTAAGTCCAACACGCCGGTCCCTGGTCCTCTCTAATTCCAACACGCCGGTCCCTGGTCCTCTCTAATTCCAACACGCCGGTTCCTGGTCCTCTCTAAGTCCAACACGCCGGTCCCTGGTCCTCTCTAATTCTAACACGCCGGTCCCTGGTCCTCTCTAATTCCAACACGCCGGTCCCTGGTCCTCTCTAATTCCAACACGCCGGTTCCTGGTCCTCTCTAAGTCCAACACGCCGGTCCCTGGTCCTCTCTAAGTCCAACACGCCGGTCCCTGGTCCTCTCTAATTCTAACACGCCGGTCCCTGGTCCTCTCTAATTCCAACACGCCGGTCCCTGGTCCTCTCTAATTCCAACACGCCGGTTCCTGGTCCTCTCTAAGTCCAACACGCCGGTCCCTGGTCCTCTCTAATTCTAACACGCCGGTCCCTGGTCCTCTCTAATTCTAACACGCCGGTCCCTGGTCCTCTCTAAGTCCAACACGCCGGTCCCTGGTCCTCTCTAATTCCAACACGCCGGTTCCTGGTCCTCTCTAATTCCAACACGCCGGTTCCTGTTCCTCTCTAATTCTAACACGCCAGTCCCTGGTCCTCTCAACACGCCGGTTCCTGGTCCTCTCTAATTCTAACACGCCGGTCCCTGGTCCTCTCTAATTCCAACACGCCGGTTCCTGGTCCTCTCTAAGTCCAACACGCCGGTTCCTGGTCCTCTCTCATTCCATCATGCCGGTTCCTGGTCCTCTCTAATTCTAACACGCCGGTCCCTGGTCCTCTCTAATTCCAACACGCCGGTCCCTGGTCCTCTCTAATTCCAACACGCCGGTCCCTGGTCCTCTCTAATTCCAACACGCCGGTTCCTGGTCCTCTCTCATTCCATCACGCCGGTTCCTGGTCCTCTCTAATTCCAACACGCCGGTCCCTGGTCCTCTCTAATTCCAACACGCCGGTTCCTGGTCCTCTCTAATTCCAACACGCCGGTTCCTGGTCCTCTCTAATTCCAACACGCCGGTCCCTGGTCCTCTCTAATTCCAACACGCCGGTTCCTGGTCCTCTCTCATTCCATCACGCCGGTTCCTGGTCCTCTCTAATTCCAACACGCCGGTCCCTGGTCCTCTCTAATTCCAACACGCCGGTCCCTGGTCCTCTCTAATTCCAACACGCCGGTCCCTGGTCCTCTCTAAGTCCAACACGCCGGTTCCTGGTCCTCTCTAATTCCAACACGCCGGTCCCTGGTCCTCTCTAATTCCAACACGCCGGTCCCTGGTCCTCTCTAAGTCCAACACGCCGGTTCCTGGTCCTCTCTAATTCCAACACGCCGGTCCCTGGTCCTCTCTAATTCCAACACGCCGGTCCCTGGTCCTCTCTAATTCCAACACGGCGGTTCCTGGTCCTCTCTAATTCCAACACGCCGGTCCCTGGTCCTCTCTAATTCTAACACGCCGGTTCCTGGTCCTCTCTAATTCCAACACGCCGGTCCCTGGTCCTCTCTAATTCCAACACGCCGGTCCCTGGTCCTCTCTAAGTCCAACACGCCGGTTCCTGGTCCTCTCTAATTCCAACACGCCGGTTCCTGGTCCTCTCTAATTCCAACACGCCGGTTCCTGGTCCTCTCTAATTCCAACACGCCGGTTCCTGGTCCTCTCTAATTCCAACACGCCGGTCCCTGGTCCTCTCTAATTCCAACACGCCGGTTCCTGGTCCTCTCTAATTCCAACACGCCGGTCCCTGGTCCTCTCTAATTCTAACACGCCGGTTCCTGGTCCTCTCTAATTCCAACACGCCGGTTACTGGTCCTCTCTAAGTCCAACACGCCGGTTCCTGGTCCTCTCTAATTCCAACACGCCGGTTCCTGGTCCTCTCTAATTCCAACACTCCGGTTCCTGGTCCTCTCAACACGCCGGTTCCTGGTCCTCTCTAATTCCAACACGCCGGTTCCTGGTCCTCTCTAATTCCAACACGCCGGTTCCTGGTCCTCTCAACACGCCGGTTCCTGGTCCTCTCTAATTCCAGCACGCCGGTCCCTGGTCCTCTCTAATTCCAACACGCCGGTCCCTGGTCCTCTCTAATTCCAACACGCCGGTTCCTGGTCCTCTCTAATTCCAACACGCCGGTTCCTGGTCCTCTCTAATTCCAATACGCCGGGTTCCTGGTCCTCTCTAATTCCAACACGCCGGTCCCTGGTCCTCTCTAATTCCAACACGCCGGTCCCTGGTCCTCTCTAATTCCAACACGCCGGTTCCTGGTCCTCTCTAATTCCAACACGCCGGTTCCTGGTCCTCTCTAATTCCAACACGCCGGTTCCTGGTCCTCTCTAAGTCCAATACGCCGGATTCCTGGATGACCTTTTCAGATATCACCCTTATCAAGTTAGATAAAATGTACCAGAGAGCAACGCGGTTTGGTATTCCGTGGATGACGGTAAAGCTATACGCGTTATCTGGAATAAACGCAAAATATGAAACACGAGATCACAGAGGGATCTTGGCGCCCACCACTGAATGATCCATATCATTCAAATGAAAAACGGATCTTTTCTTTTCTTTTCCATTCTTACACCCTCCTTCAAAACATTTATAACACGATTTATCAGGAGTAACCTGCAATTTTCAACCAGAGCTGTGAAAATGATAACAATTAACACTGCCATAATCAGACTAACAGAACAGCCAGTCTTTCAGTCAATCAAGTTAAAAAAAAGTATTAAGAGGGAGTTTGCGGGGAATACCAAGCAAGACAACAAATCATTTTGGAAATGCCTTAAACAGTTAACCCAGTGAAACCGGTGAGAACTCGGAAAGTGGCGATGGTAACATATTTTCGAGTGACATCACAAAAGCAGGTGTGGTGCTATGTGTACATGTAACTGTCGACTACAAACTGTAATTTCGTTCACGTATCAACAATGAGCCAAAAGCTGTATCCTAGGTGCAAGTAGGCGCGCACATTCAGTTCTGTATGGGCAACACAACGCTCCTATATCATTATAATAAGGCCTTACATAGAGTATGCCTCTCCAGTACGGTCCATAAAAATGGTAAGTGGTGTAAAATACTATCCTGGTCGGCTGAGAGACATACTTCCCGTGTATAAACTTGTACAGTACCAAAGTGTTAATAATATCAGTGATCTTGGTAAACTTTCTACATATATCTTGACACCCTTATATTCCGAATGCCTTTAAGTCCGAAGACCCAATAGTCCGAAGGTCCGATAGTCCGAAAATAGGTTAATACTAATACAATGTACATGTTGTAGAGTAATGTTGATAAGCAGTTCTATGTCAGCATAACCCGAAATCGTTACTTTATTTTTTTTTTCTAACCCTTATTTTTAAAGATCGGTAATTAGTTTATTACATTCAATGTCAGAGGAAACTTTCATAGATAAAGAATTTGCACAAAAATCTATTTATTCCGGCAAATACAGATAATCATTGCATTATAATACATCTGATCGGATGTCAATTTTAATACTATCATGTCAACAACTGCTTCTGTAGTATGACAACGCGACATTAACTTCACTCCTTATTCAACGCATCGCAAAAAAATAGCCAAATGATCAAGATGTTAGTTTAAGGAGCGACAACTCTGTGTAGAGATGGGCTATTTCCAATCCAAGCGATGGTAGAAAATGTAGATCTTTTCTCCATTCACAAACCATCAACAAATATCCATTTGCCGTCTAGCCCTAGGCACCGATCGAGAGCAGTCGGCATTAAATATTTCACAAATCAATAGACACGACACATACAAACAAGACATCCCAGAGGGATATTGGCGCCCACCATTGAATGATCTTCATAGGTTCCGTGTCAGATTGATCTTTTCTCTTTTTTTTTCCTTCCTCTTAATAATCTGTATAAATTGAGAAACATCCCCCCAGTGCTTTTTAAACAAGGGAAACTTAAATATGAAATTTGAGATTTAGCGATAATGGTTGTCTGTCGACAATGTTTTCAGATTGGTCCTAAAAAGCAATACGACGGACCAAGGAGAACGTACATATGAAAATTGAGAAAGATCCCTTGAGTTCTTTCTGAGAAATATCGATAACAAACTTCAGTTATCAAAATCCAAGATGGCTGCCTGTCGGCCATGTTGTTTACGATCGGTCCCAAAATGCAATGTGCGTAACTACAGACCAAGGAGAACCTACATATGAAATTTGAGAAAGATCTCTTCAATACTTTCTCAGAAATAGCGATAACAAACTTCAATGGTCAAAATCCAAGATGGCTGCCTGTCGGCCATGTTGTTTTCAGATCGGTCCCAAAATGCAATATGCATAACTAGACACCAAGGGGAACCTACATATGAAATTTGAGGAAGATCCCTTGAGTACTTTCTCAGAAATAGCGATAACAAACTTCAATTGCCAAAATCCAAGATGGCTGCCTGTCGGCCATGTTGTTTACGATCGGTCCCAGAATGCAATATACATAACAATGGACCAAGGGGAACCTACATATGATATTTGAGAAAGATCTCTTCCTCACTTTCTCAGAAATAGCGATAACAAACTTCAATGGTCAAAATCCAAGATGGCTGCCTGTCGGCCATGTTGATTTCCGATCGGTCCCAAAATGCAATATGCATAACTAGGGACCAAGGGCAACCTAAATATGAAATTTGAGAAGGATCCCTTGAGTACTTTCTTAGAAATAGCGATAACAAACTTCAATTGCCAAAATCCAAGATGGCTGCCTGTCGGCCATGTTGTTTTCCGATCGGTCCCAAAATGCAATATGCGTAACTACAGACCAAGGAGAACCTACATATGAAATTTAAGAAGGATCATTTCAGTACTTTCTTAGAAATAGCGATAACAAACTTCAATTATCAAAATCCAAGATGGCTGCCTGTCGGCCATGTTGTTTTCCGATCGGTCCCTAAATGCAATGTGCGTAACTACAGACCAAGGAGAACCTACATATGAAATTTGAGAAGGATCATTTCAGTACTTTCTTAGAAATAGCGATAACAAACTTCAATTATCAAAATCCAAGATGGCTGCCTGTCGGCCATGTTGTTTTCAGATCGGTCCCAAAATGCAATATGCATAACTAGACACCAAGGGGAACCTACATATGAAATTTGAGGAAGATCCCTTGAGTACTTTCTCAGAAATAGCGATAACAATCTTCAATTGTCAAAATCCAAGATGGCTGCCTGTCGGCCATGTTGTTTTCCGATCGGTCCCTAAATGCAATATGCATAACTAGGCACTAAGGGAAACCTACATATGAAATTTGAATAAGATCCCTTCAATACTTTCTCAGAAATAGCGATAACAAACTTCAATGGTCAAAATCCAAGATGGCTGCCTGTCGGCCATGTTGTTTTCTGATCGGTCCCAAAATGCAATATGCATAACTAGGCACCAAGGGGAACCTACATATAAAATTTGAGAAAGATCCCTTCAGTACTTTCTCAGAAATAGCGATAACAAGAATTGTTTACGGACGGACGGAGGGAGGGACGGACGGACGACGGACCACGGACGCAAGGCGATTTGAATAGCCCACCATCTGATGATGGTGGGCTAAAAATCTAGGCGTGCAATATACCCGATATATAAATACAATTGACAAAAATATATCGCCCCAAACAAACCTGTGCTCCAACAAAAACTCTCCGTTATAAAACAAGAGATCCCAGAGGGATCTTGGCGCCCACCATTGAATGATCTTCATAAGTTCCATGTCAGATTGATCTTTTCTCTACTTTTCCCTTCATTTTACTAATCTGTGCAAATTGAGACATCCCTCCAGTACTTTTCAAACAAGGGAATCCTAGCTATATAAGAAATCTGAGATTTAACGGTAATGGCTGTTTGTTTGCCAGGTTGTTTTCAGGACAGACTGGTCCAAAAATGCAATACAAGGGACCAAGGGGAACCTACTTATGAAATTTGAGAAAGATCCATTCAGTACTTTGAGAAATAGAGAAAACAAACTACAATTGTCTAAATCCAAGATGGCGTCTGTCGGCCATATTGTTTTCCAATTGATCTCAAAATGCAATAAGCATAAAGAGGAACCAAGGGGAACCTCCATATGAAATTTGAGAAAGATCCCTTCAGTACTTTCTCAGAAATAGCGATAACAAACTTCAATTGTCAAAATCCAAGATGGCTGCCTGTCAGCCATGTTATTCTCAGATTGGTCTCAAAATGCAATATGCATAACTAGGCACCAAGGGAAACTTACATATGAAATTTGAGAAAGATCCCTTAAATACTTTCTCAGAAATAGTGATAACAAACTTCAATTGTCAAAATCCAAGATGGCTGTCTGTCGGCCATGTTGTTTTCAGATCGGTCTCAAAACGCAATATGCATAACTAGGCACCAAGGGAAACTTACATATGAAATTTGAGAAAGATCCCTTGAGTGCTTTCTTAGAAATAGCGATAACAATCTTCAATTGTCAAAATCCAAGATGGCTGCCTGTCGCCCATATTGTTTTCCGATCGGTCCCTAAATGCAATATGCATAACTAGGCACTAAGGGGAACCTACATATGAAATTTGAGAAAGATCCATTCAATACTTTCTCAGAAATAGCGATAACAAACTTCAATGGTCAAAATCCAAGATGGCTGCCTGTCGGCCATGTTGTTTTCCGATCGGTCCCAAAATGCAATATGCATAACTAGGCACCAAGGGAAACCTACATATAAAATTTGAGAAAGATCCCTTCAGTACTTTCTCAGAAATAGCGATAACAAGAATTGTTTACGGACGGACGGAGGGAGGGACGGACGACGGACCACGGACGCAAGGCGATTTGAATAGCCCACCATCTGATGATGGTGGGCTAGAAATCTAGGCGTGCAATATACCCGGTATATAAATACAATTGACAAAAATATATCGCCCCAAACAAACCTGTGCTCCAACAAAAACTCTCCGTTATAAAACAAGAGATCCCAGAGGGATCTTGGCGCCCACCATTGAATGATCTTCATAAGTTCCATGTCAGATTGATCTTTTCTCTACTTTTCCCTTCATTTTACTAATCTGTGCAAATTGAGACATCCCTCCAGTACTTTTCAAATAAGGGAATCCTAGCTATATAAGAAATCTGAGATTTAACGGTAATGGCTGTTTGTTTGCCAGGTTGTTTTCAGGACAGACTGGTCCAAAAATGCAATACAAGGGACCAAGGGGAACCTACTTATGAAATTTGAGAAAGATCCATTCAGTACTTTGAGAAATAGAGAAAACAAACTACAATTGTCTAAATCCAAGATGGCGTCTGTCGGCCATATTGTTTTCCAATTGATCTCAAAATGCAATAAGCATAAAGAGGAACCAAGGGGAACCTCCATATGAAATTTGAGAAAGATCCCTTCAGTACTTTCTCAGAAATAGCTATAACAAACTTCAATTGTCAAAATCCAAGATGGCTGCCTGTCAGCCATGTTATTTTCAGATTGGTCTCAAAATGCAATATGCATAACTAGGCACCAAGGGAAACTTACATATGAAATTTGAGAAAGATCCCTTAAATACTTTCTCAGAAATAGTGATAACAAACTTCAATTGTCAAAATCCAAGATGGCTGTCTGTCGGCCATGTTGTTTTCAGATCGGTCTCAAAACGCAATATGCATAACTAGGCACCAAGGGAAACTTACATATGAAATTTCAGAAAGATCCCTTCAGTACATTCTCAGAAATAGCGATAACAAACTTCAATTGTCAAAATCCAAGATGGCTGCCTGTCGGCCATGTTGTTATCCGATTGGTCTCAAAACGCAATATGCATAACTAGGCACCAAGGGGAACCGTCATATGAAATTTGAGAAAGATCCCTTCAGTACTTTCTCAGAAATAGCGATAAAAAACTTCAATGGTCAAAATCCAAGATGGCTGCCTGTCGGCCATGTTGTTTTCCGATTGGTCTCAAAATGCAATATGCATAACTAGGCACCAAGGGAAACTTACATATGAAATTTGAGAAAGATCCCTTAAATACTTTCTCAGAAATAGTGATAACAAACTTCAATTGTCAAAATCCAAGATGGCTGTCTGTCGGCCATGTTGTTTTCAGATCGGTCTCAAAACGCAATATGCATAACTAGGCACCAAGGGAAACTTACATATGAAATTTGAGAAAGATCCCTTGAGTGCTTTCTTAGAAATAGCGATAACAATCTTCAATTGTCAAAATCCAAGATGGCTGCCTGTCGCCCATATTGTTTTCCGATCGGTCCCTAAATGCAATATGCATAACTAGGCACTAAGGGGAACCTACATATGAAATTTGAGAAAGATCCCTTCAATACTTTCTCAGAAATAGCGATAACAAACTTCAATGGTCAAAATCCAAGATGGCTGCCTGTCGGCCATGTTGTTTTCCGATCGGTCCCAAAATGCAATATGCATAACTAGGCACCAAGGGGAACCTACATATAAAATTTGAGAAAGATCCCTTCAGTACTTTCTCAGAAATAGCGATAACAAGAATTGTTTACGGACGGACGGAGGGAGGGACGGACGGACGACGGACCACGGACGCAAGGCGATTTGAATAGCCCACCATCTGATGATGGTGGGCTAAAAATCTAGGCGTGCAATATACCCGGTATATAAATACAATTGACAAAAATATATCGCCCCAAACAAACCTGTGCTCCAACAAAAACTCTCCGTTATAAAACAAGAGATCCCAGAGGGATCTTGGCGCCCACCATTGAATGATCTTCATAAGTTCCATGTCAGATTGATCTTTTCTCTACTTTTCCCTTCATTTTACTAATCTGTGCAAATTGAGACATCCCTCCAGTACTTTTCAAATAAGGGAATCCTAGCTATATAAGAAATCTGAGATTTAACGGTAATGGCTGTTTGTTTGCCAGGTTGTTTTCAGGACAGACTGGTCCAAAAATGCAATACAAGGGACCAAGGGGAACCTACTTATGAAATTTGAGAAAGATCCATTCAGTACTTTGAGAAATAGAGAAAACAAACTACAATTGTCTAAATCCAAGATGGCGTCTGTCGGCCATATTGTTTTCCAATTGATCTCAAAATGCAATAAGCATAAAGAGGAACCAAGGGGAACCTCCATACGAAATTTGAGAAAGATCCCTTCAGTACTTTCTCAGAAATAGCTATAACAAACTTCAATTGTCAAAATCAAAGATGGCTGCCTGTCAGCCATGTTATTTTCAGATTGGTCTCAAAATGCAATATGCATAACTAGGCACCAAGGGAAACTTACATATGAAATTTGAGAAAGATCCCTTAAATACTTTCTCAGAAATAGTGATAACAAACTTCAATTGTCAAAATCCAAGATGGCTGTCTGTCGGCCATGTTGTTTTCAGATCGGTCTCAAAACGCAATATGCATAACTAGGCACCAAGGGAAACTTACATATGAAATTTCAGAAAGATCCCTTCAGTACATTCTCAGAAATAGCGATAACAAACTTCAATTGTCAAAATCCAAGATGGCTGCCTGTCGGCCATGTTGTTATCCGATTGGTCTCAAAACGCAATATGCATAACTAGGCACCAAGGGGAACCGTCATATGAAATTTGAGAAAGATCCCTTCAGTACTTTCTCAGAAATAGCGATAAAAAACTTCAATGGTCAAAATCCAAGATGGCTGCCTGTCGGCCATGTTGTTTTCCGATTGGTCTCAAATCGCAATATGCATAACTAGGCACCAAGGGAAACCTACATATGAAATTTGAGAAAGGTCCCTTCAGTACTTTCTCAGAAATAGCGATAACAAACTTCAATTGTCAAAATCCAAGATGGCTGCCTGTCGGCCATGTTGTTTTCTGATTGGTCTCAAAATGCAATATGCATAACAAGGCACCAAGGGGAACCTACATATGAAATTTGAGAAAGATCCCTTCAGTACTTTCTGAGAAATAGCGATAACAAGAATTGTTTACGGACGGAGGGACGGACGGACGGACGACGGACCACGGACGCAGGGCGATTTGAATAGCCCACCATCTGATGATGGTGGGCTAAAAAGACCTGCGCATCTTAAACCAGCTACCCAGGAAACATATGTACGTGTCCTCTTGCCGACTTGCAATAATGCATAACTGAGGCGGGAGAACTACAAGTCCATCGCGGGATGGTCTAGTGGTAACGCTGGACCTGCGTTAAACGGCACATTATCTCTCCTGTCTACCACAAAATAACAAATCAAATCAAACGAAAACCTTTAAATCTTTCTCCTTTTCCCTAAAAAAATCACAAGTACTGAAACCCCGAAACCATCCTCAAATGCGTTGACCAGTCCATTCAAAATGGCGCCATCTGGTGATTCAGTATTTGTGATTTTTTTATTGGATATTTAATCGTGATCTCCAATTAGATAATATGTGTTATATTTGTAGTATATTATTTTTTGTGTCTAGCACGCTCTCGTGGATTGATTGATGGCCGCTTCATACCCTTCCGGGCCATATTCTACTTGTGGATTTATTTGATTTTGTTCTTATATCTGTATCAATGTAAGTAAATATCAAAATACGTGATATCGGTGCTTCTGAACGCAATTTGAACTAAGATGAAGATGATGTAGTCGTTTTATAAAAGCATCCCCACTAATTCGTCGCCATGATCAAATAAATCCTGACAGTAGGCGTGCCCCACTTAAAAACGGGATTCGGCGAGACCGAATGGCAGCTTCCTGCATGAAAGTCTTGTTACATAGAAGAGATGCAGATAAGAGTTTGTTGATGTTTTCAGAGGACTAGGCTATAACGCTATTGAAACAAATTGTAAGCTTTGATTTAAACACAATAATCACCAATTGCAGATCTTCACGATACCGTTTAGAGCCGATTGAAATCTTTTTGGCTGCTGATGTGATTTTGCATGCATCACTGACTGCCATATCACCACATGCACACTGTAGGCCAACTTAGAAAGATTTTATAACCAGTTCCAATGTTTACTTGATAACAGACATAACAATAATGATAAGAAGAAAAAAGCATCTGAACATGAATTGTTGTGCAAAGGAGCTAAAGTTGGGATGGGTTATGAAGAGAAGCCGTAGGCTTATTTTTTGCTAAGACTGTAAATTAACCCAATAGGCACACAACATCTGTAGTCCTATAATACAAGACTCCGAAGGTTCATATAGTGATTTTTTATGTTTATTATCTGATATTTACATTTTTGTTATCGTAGCCTCTTAGGCTCTTATATATAATTAGTCTTAGATTCAAGTTTAATCACACTTATTGGTATAAAAGGAGGTGTAACAACAAAATTGGATTAGAAAAATGATCAAAGATTAATCTAATATCATTCAAACACATTATTGGGCGATTTTGGAGGCTTTTATACTGATTAACGTAAACAGATTCATTATTGATAGATATGATTTCAAGCACAATTAGGTAATTAAATTCATAGTAAAATTTGATGTTTCTGTTTGGTATAATATATATGTCTTTGGGATTTTGGTACACTTGTTGTGATCCATCAAAAATAACTAATACACAAAGTTTGCATTAAAACCTTATTACAACATTGTTACAATGTCAATAGCTAACGTCGCAGAGACATTTGACATAAAATCTTCTCTCAACGAGATACAGGTTTCAAAATTTTGAATAACCATGTGTTTTATTGTTTTGTTAAGCTACTTCTGATTACTGTATAATTATGATAGAAAATGTCCAAAGAGGGCACCAAAAAGGGGTACCATCCCTTAGAGATTTATGATACCCTATGAACAGTTTGGGCACATATCATTATGGGTAATATTTTAGTCATGCATTTGAGTAATAGTCTCACTTTGGGTAATAACTAAGTTATTCAAATGCAGAATGATTTGAAATAGAAACACATACATTTCTTTTACACATTTGTAACAAAAACACATTTCAAAAATAGATTCACTTATATTTAACATGTGCATGCTTTTACTGTGTTTGCCCATTGGATCACATTGCAGTGTATGGTTTATCAATCTGTAAAATCTAGACGATCTCTTTTTGAACTTTTTGTTTGAAAATTTGTTTATGCATATAAGCATTAAGGTAGAAAAATGCCATTTTGTCAGTTTGTTGTTTCAAAACACTTTATCACTTACCTGTATGCCAATATGTTCAGAGGATTTTTCTCCTCTGTAATATAACAAGAGAATGCATTGGAGTTCCAACATATCCTCACAAATCCAATAATGTTCTGAACCTGATGAAAAGCACCATAGGTTATTTGGTCTTCTGGTGCTGGAGTATCAACCATAATGTTAATGAGTGTATGTATGTTGTATGGAGCAAGCTGTTTCAATGAGGATTGCTCCAGATCTGCCACTTGTTGTCTATAGCCTTGATTTCGTAACTTTAAAAATTTACTTTATAATTATATAAGATAATGTAAGACCAAGAACTACAAATAAGTTTAAAAGATTGATAATTTGTATAAATAAATATGATGTAAGCATTAATACTAATACATACCTAAACTTACTTGGTCACTGTATCTTTAACAATATAAATATCATTTATACAAAACTGTGTGCATATAATTATATAACCTGAACTCATCATCAGTCAGTGGGAGGAATCTCCACCAAATCGCACCAGAATATGTTATCACTAAGGATAGCACATCATTCATATCTTTTATGGGTTGAATAACATAGATATAGTACATGTTTGTTTAAATTACAAATCGTCACAGCTTAAATTTATTATTACTCCAGATTATCCGAATTGGTGTGATCCATGGGTCTAATTCGAGCAACAGAAGCCATTACTCAACACATTTTAGAAATTGCACGATACCTGGAATACGTTTGTAATTGGTGGAAACAGGAAGATAATAGTATTTAGGGTTTAAAATTGATAATGGGTGTTGTTTGAAAACATGCACCAATTTTTAGCTCACCTGGACCAAAGGTCTGGTGAGTTAATTATGCCATGGTGCATTAGTCCATGGTCTGTCAATTCAACATTTCCTTTAAATCGCTAAAACTATTTTGACATAATTACTAAAATATCCAGTTGAGCAATGCAGACCCTCTAGGCCTCTTGTTATATATATATATTTTTTTCATTGTTACCTGACTAGTATGTAAATGTAAATTAACTATTTTAATTATTTCACAGAGAATTTGCTTGAAAATCATAGCATGCCGGTCAACATTAAAAATGATGTTGAGCTGTATGGAACATCTGAATGCACCCAAGAATTCAAATGATTATGATAAAGTATCATTGTGATCACAGTTGCCGAAATCTACTACAGGATATACATATAGTTTGAGGATCTATTAGGATCTACTAGACCTGATTTCTAATTTTTTTTTAAACACCTGTATAGTGTTTGTTTCAGTTACCTGATCTGAAAAGAACATGGCTGAAGAACTGATAAGGAATGTTGTGGACATTATGGAGAGTGCCCACACACAGAAAATGCAGTTGTCAGAACTGCTCCACTCACTGGACGAGGCATCAGATCAGGTGGGTACACTGTATACAATTAAAATCATTTGATCATGAGGCATTGTTCTTTAGTCAGTAGAACTTATGCGCACACCAATCCTCAGATCCTCTTTCCATTTTCCCGATTCATCAAAAATATGTTTTTTCTCCCTCAATGTCAACTCCATTTTGGCAGGCACTATATAATAGTAAAATCATTACATTAAAATTTAAATTAGTAGTTGGGTATTTGCATTTAGCATCAACAAAAGCACTTTTTAAAAATTACACAAAAAACAAAGCACACAAAAATTCTTGGAATGCAAAATGTTACATTGTTATACCTGAATTTGATCACCCATGAATAGAAATCGGTGTACTAGCATTTACTGCATTCATTACATGGAGCTTAAAGACATCTAAGTAGAGAGTATTGTGATGTGTTTTGAAATGTTCCAATGTTTAATAGGTGGATATTGTCTAACCATAATAATGAGATATGGTATTGATCTTCAGGTCCATCAGAGTGCTGACAAATCAAGGTCAGAGTTAGAGGCCCATTTCAAAACATTGAAGGAAGCCATTGACCAAGCACTGGATAACCGACTGACCACTCTCATAAAGGAAGTGGACAAGATAGAGCAGACAGCATCCATTCCTCTTGGTCAGTGTAAGGATATGATCAACCAAGGGATGGAAGCTGCTACACGAGTGATGGATGAAGGTCAGCTTCTTATACATGTTGGTTATGTGATTATGGATGGTTGACACATTTTTTACATTCATTGGTGTGTTAGCTAAGTCAATGAACAATACACATCCAATTTTAATGTAACTTTTGGGAATTCAAAATATTACGGGGGAATCAAAATATCGCTTATTTCTATGATAAGTCCCAGTGCCTTCAGGATGGAACCGTTGGGACATTCCTCATGCAATTTGTTGTAAGAGAAACATTTTTCTGTTGCACCTCAAAAACCAATATACACAAGCAGGGCATCCAGTAGGATTTAAATCTCAAGAGTCAGTGACCCTTAGCTCTGAAATCCTGAGAGTCAAATCAAAATCCTGAGAGTCAAAATATGAAATTCTCAAACTTGACTGTTAATCGTTTCCAAATGTAAACTGATAAAAATGTCTTTTTTTCAAAAATTATAATTAATTGATTAATATTCAAAAGAATTTAGTTCATCTTAATTTATTATCTAATATTTGTTTTTATTAAATAAATAAAAGTATTTTTAAAATTTACACTTTTCTTTTAATTATACAATGTATATTTTTTGTTTGAATTAAGTACAATTAAAACATAATTATTTTTTTTATTTAATTTGAATAACTGAAATAAATTTCTTATAAACCTTTTAACAAAAAAATTGTATCACAGTTTTCTTGCTGAAATTATGTCAAATGTGTTACATTGGTTAAGCATAATTTGTAAAACCATCTTTTTTTATCTTTTTTTTTAATCTGGCTAATCCTGTTATCATATTTGCCGCCAAAATGTAACATGAATGATTTACGCTTCCTACCCTTGTCAAATGCACTGCAGATATAGGTCATGTAAGGTTATTCAGGTTAACAACAAAATGGCTGCCGCCTGTGTTGGCATGCTGCAAACTAGGCCTGCTTGCGATCTCATTCTTGTTGTGTACATACTTGAAAGTTATCAAAAACATATGTTACATTTATTTGTTGGGATGGGAATCTTCTATAGCTTACTGATTTCAATTATTTAAATGTTATTGCTTAGAACAAAGTGCAGATCGGCCACTACAGGTAGGTACAGTGGATACTTCACCTGTGCCCCAATTTGGCAATCGGCAGCGACTGTTGGATAAGTCACAGTTGAGTGGCTCTTTTAATTGACTCCTAGGGGTATTCTACTAATTAATGTCACCGACCATAGCAAATATACCCTTTGTTGAGCCTGGGTATTGGACAACACATAGACTAATGACAGTGGTGGTCAAAATGTGAAGCGTCAGATTGACGCACGGCATGCAAAAGTCGTGCGTCAAATTAAAATTTTGCTGCGTCATTGACCCGAGGTCTCGGGTTAATGGATGCCCTGACAAGTGACACTGATGTATTGGTTTTTATCAAGGGACATAACTCCTGAGTATCTACGCTCAAACATCTAAGTAATAAGCTACAGAATCATTGAATTTTCAGCTCACCTGCTCGAAGGTCATACTGTAGTTTGACCTGGGTGAAGGGCTAACAAGTTTGTTCAAATGAATGACTTCGATCTACATTCAAGGTCACAGGGATCAAATGTTATTAGATATTCAAACAAGTTCTTCACAATAACCATGAGGCCCAGATGCCTTATGTTGGCCTTGTTTCATGCTGGGATGAAGGGCTACCTGATTTGTGTAAATGAATCAATTCAACCTTTATCCAGGGTCACTTGGTTCAAATTTGTTTTAAAACAGTTAAACAAGTTCTTCTGAAAATTGGAATGATGACATTTCACCAGTGATATCCTGGGGTGATATTCAAATGAATGACCTTAACATACTTGTCAGATTAATGCCAAGTGAGGATACAGACACATTGCAATTGGGCCTCTTGTTTCTTAAAATTATGCTGTAAATGTGTGGAGTTATCTGGATTATGTGAGTGTTTTGTGATTAAAAGTAAACCGTTCAAGAACTGAAACGATAGGTAAGCCTTTCTTTTCTTATTTATAGGTGGTTCCATTTTGTCGGGTGACCCTGCACAGAAGGTTGAACGTATGGTGCAGTTAAAAGACAATCCCGACACTAGAGCACTCAACAGGTACTGACGACATATTTCATACATGATATCGGTTCAACCGTATGAATTGGTCACCAGAGACAAAGTCTCAAGTGATCTATTTCAGTTGCCTTTTGTCTGTTGTCATCAATTGGTAAACAATTGATATTTTTGACTTCTTCTCAGTAACACCCGAACGAATTGTAATGAAATTTTGCGGAATTTTTTCATGGTCAGATGTCAACCAAAATTGTGAATTTTTTAATATATGATCTCAACTTCATAGGACATAAGGGATGGGGGAAATTGATCAAATCTTGTCCGAGATACAGAAGAAACAAATACTCTTCATAGATGAAAGTGTAAGGTACTTTATACCAAAACAGTGAATTTCATGACCCTGCATATGTTTTGGATATTTTACAGTCCAGTAGGTCTACTGTCTGTTATGGGGCATCTGTCAACGAGAGACGTAAACTAATGATGCAATCCAAATGTGCAGTTCTTGAAATGCCGATAATTTTATCTATTCATTATTTTGATGACATCAATTTAACAACAAAAATTCTTACCTTTTTTGTCATTAGAAATTTAAGGAAATGTTGGTTTTATCTTCATTTTTGGAGTGCTTCTCGAGTACCGGAACTAAATCACGACAGCTGCAAAGTCCGTTTTCCGTGTCCCGAACCATTCATTAAACGTGACGTACCAAAATGCCGATAAAATCGATGCAAAAAAACATTTTTTAACTTGAGCGCAGTCTTGAACAAGTTTTTCCTTTTAAAATAATGATAATATTCCAGATTTTAATTTGTTGTATTAAAAGTAAAAGTAAACTTGTTCAAGCTTGCACTCATAGTAAACTTCAGTAAAGTGTACCACAAAAATGGGGAAAATACTAATTTTCGTAGTTTTTGTCGATTTAAAAATGGTTGTATTAAAAAAAAAATTTTTTTTTTAATATCAAGAATGGTTTTCACAACAGAAACACCTTGTTGATTAGTCCCCTACTGGTGAAGCTGGGGGGGACGATAGGTTTTGCCTGCGTCCGTCTGTCAGTCCGTCCGGTTAAAGTTTTGGTTAAAGTTTTATAATGGCACACCATTCACTAACAATGGTATAAAGATGCTGATTCTTTGCATAGAGGTTCTTTGGATGTGTGGCATAACTTTTGTATGGTTAAAAGTGAAAAAATAATTTTCATTTTTTGAAATTTTTGCCATATTATGAACTTAACTTTTTTCTCTGTATTCTTCAGGTTAAAGTTTTGGTTAAAGTTTTATAATGGCACACCAGTCACTTAATAATGGTATAAGGATGCTGATTCTTTGCATAGAGGTTCTTTTGGTGTGTGGCATTACTTTTCTACAGTTAAAAAGGAAAAAAGTTTTTTTTTTTTTTTTTTTAATTTTTTGCCATATTATGAACTTAACTGTTATTGCTGTATTGAGGTTAAAGTTTTGGTTTAAATCAGTGTATTACTATGCTGTGCTATGCAGAATTATGTTTATATTTCAATCCAAGGCTGTTATTACACATTTCACTATAAATTCACTTTAGATTCTTTTACTCTGTACAGTAGACATACCAAAAGAATACCTGGATATCTTTTATGGGCAGGAAACATTGTTTATTCACCTCAGATAGAGTTGAATTTACACATTGTTTGGAATGAACTTATTTTCATAAAGTGATCATGTTATAGTTGTGGCGAAACTTTTTTACTCAAATTTGGCTAAGTAGGACCAGTAGGAGACATGTATTGGTTTAGCAATACTCACAGAATGCTTGTTGAATTAGTGTTCTTTTGATTTTCTGAGACTGCTTTTCTAAGTGAAATATTGGGGGTACATAGGTACCCAAACCATACATAGTCCTTTAACCTTGTGCTTAAATTTGAATATCCCAAAATAATTTGTACTTTAAAGAAATAAGGTTGGCTTTCAGGAATTTTTTCATTGTGTTATAAATATTTCTCCAGAACAATTCATTGTATGCATACAGAACTTTTAGAAATGATGAAATCTAATTGTAGTGTACCAGCTGTACCCCACTTGAGTGATGTACCCTGCATCAGTGTGGAGCTAGATCATGGTTTTCAGGATAGACTGTCCAAGTTGATTGCCCAGGAGGGAAAAGTCTTAGAACGGAGTCCCATACAGATTACCGACACAATAGAATGCCCCGGAGGTATTCTCGTCAAGTGGATAGAGGTTAGAATCAGGGACTCAAGTCCTTGGAGCAGTCTTGTCCTTGGGGGCGGGTTGTGTTGTGTAACTTTCAAAAGAAATGGTATTATGGCATGAATGAAGATGACAAAATGAGGATCAGACAGGCTCCACAGTATATCGTACATCAATTATTAATATTAAGTAAAAATATATTGTTAGAAAAATTCTTTATATCATTTTATATGTTGAATGATGGGCTTCTGACAATTATCTTGTCTGCTGCAGGTCGATGATGAACTGGAAGTGTCTGAGTTTTGTTTACAGTATTGCTGTGGCAATGCCAAAACTATATCCAGTCCAACATTCCACACAGCGTACACCGGTCCAAATACTGCCTACACCGTCAAAGGCCTTGGCACCAACACCCCCTACTCATTCCGTGTCAGTTGTCGCAGCAGCAACAACAACAGCAGTTTGCCTTGGAGTGTATCAAGTGTGCCTTGTATTGCACAAACAACAATGCCACACTATGGTATGCCATCCCTCAACCACTCCCTCTTCAACAAAAAATAGCTTATAGAAAAATGAAATATTTAGTGTCTTTCACAATTCCTTCATTTCAATCATTTACAAAGATGTCCAAGGGAATCAGAATTTTAAGAGAATGAGGAAAAGACGTAAAATTAAGTACCACACATCAGCTCAAAAACACATGCAATATATTTAACTGTATATATATATATACATAATTTTATTGGTTTTCAATAATCACACTGACATTCTTTATCAATGATGCGTTGTCTGTTGTTTATGAATTTTTTCCTTCAAACAACATCTTTTCGATATCCAAGAGGCTTAGGGTCATGATATTGGTCAGGTAGCATGCTGGGATGAAGGGCTACAGATTTTGTTCAAGGTCACAGGAGTCAAATGAGCTAATATTTTCAAATAACTTCTTAAGAGGCTCAATAAACTCATCTTGGACCTGTAGCATGCTGAGATGAAGTGCTTCAAAATGTATTTAAATGTATAAACCTAGGCTACTTTTTATTGGAATAAAGTGGTAATCATCTTTAAAAGCATCCACTTCTTGAATAACCTATAGCTAGATCAACTTCAAAGTTGCATAAGAAGCTGATGAGCGATGCAGGTCCATTAGGCCTTTTGTATTTACAATCAAGAAATATTTTCTATTAATATCATTATTAAATACTATATTCCTGTGTTAATATACATATGTATATGTTAAGTTTGGAAACATTCCAATTATAGACTTATCTGATATGGTATATTTACTTTGTAGGACTTGTTTTGATTTTTCCTGTTTTCTGTGCTTCAGAATGGTCTACTGATAGTCCTAGCTACACAGTGAGTTATGACAACAAGATTGGCACTAGGAACAAGAGTGGGGACACCATGGTCCTGTACTCCAGTACCAGCTCATGTGTACCAGGTCATCCCATAACCTTCAAGGTCATCACCATGGGTGAGACCTCGCCGTTTGATAGTGTTGGTCTCAGTCTGGACAACAATAACACTGAGACACTACAACGTGACGATGCCATATTAGTCACTAAATCAGGTATTTGATGTATACTTCATATGGTATTAAAATTTAATTATTAGCTCAGCTAGTCCTAAGGGCCAAGTAAGCTTATGTCATGGTGCAGTGTCCAACTGGCATCAACTTTTCTTTTTAAATGACTTCTTCTCACTAACCAAGATTCCCAGAGTCATGATCTTTAGCTGATAGGTTCTTTGGATGAGGCCAAACTAAGTTTGTGAAATTAAATGACCTTGATATAATTCCTTAAAACCTTTAAATGACTTCATCACTATCCAAGACTACCAGAGTCATGTGAACAGATATGACCTTGACCAATATTCAAATGAATGAGGCCCAACAAAGTTCGCAAAAAGAAAATTACTTTATCTATATTAAAGGTCACAGGGTCAATTTAGTTAAACATTTCAATGACTTCTTCTCACTAACCAAGAGATGAAGTGTTTTGGTATTCAGCCAATAGATCCCTTGAATGAGGCTTGGCAAATTTTCAAAAAAAGACCTCAACCCATATTCCAAGTCACAAGGGTCAAATCTGTAAAAAAAAAAAACTTTAACTGATCTCTTCTCCCTAAACAAGAGACCTAGATTTATGATATTTTGATGATAGGTTCCTTGGATGAGGCCTGACAAAATGGTGAAAATGATTAACCTTGACCCCATATTCAAGGTTACAAGGGTCAACTTCCTCAAAACCTTTTTAATGACTTCTCACTAACCAAGACTTCCAGAGTCATGATATTTGGCTGAAGGATTCCTTGATTCAGGGCCAATAAAGTTTGTGAAAACGAATGACATTGACCCATATACAAGAGCACATGTGTCAAATTCCTTAAAATAACTTCTGGTTTATTGATAACCAAAAAGCCAAGAATCATGATATTTTACTGGTAGGTTTATATGATGGAGCGCCACAAATTTTGGAAAAAGAAATAACCTTGAGCCATGATTCAAGGTCACAGATTTCAAATTGTTCAAACATATGAAGAACTTCCTCTGATTACCTGTCAAGTCTAAAATGAAGTTCTTTCAACTAAATGAAGGCACAGAATCATCAAAAATGTGAATACTTGGTGAGGCAGGCCCATTGAATCTCTAATTTCAAGTGTTGTATGACATTGTTGACATTTAAATTCAGCAACTCGTAGTGATTCCTCTGTCAACTACCAATAAATGGACATGTTTAACACACTGTTGGTCTGTCGATGGACCACCTTCCTCCCTGGAACAGCTGTCCTTGAAATTCTCTAGTGACTGTATGTTGTATGTATAAGTGAATATTTTCGCACATTGAAATTTTCGCCTCGTCAGCTTCCAAACTGTGCACTTTGTGGATATTTTTACACTGTCAGTCACACTGAAAATATATTTTTGCGCTGCGATGTCTCTGTTAACTTTACTAAAATTATTTTTCAGTTTATAGTATAACTGTGTATTTAATACTGAAGAGTTTTGAATGAAATACATTTAAAAAAAAGTATGTCTATAAACACAACAATTAAATTGTGTATAATACTAGTACTCCATTATATACATGTATATAGTGTCTTTATAATCTGTTGAAATGTTACAATGAAGTTGTCTGTAACAGACGCCATGGTTAAGTTAAGAGTGGTACCGATGAGTACATATCGCTGGTGTATATATAGCAGTCATTAGATCTATAGTCCTGAATATCATTACAGATCACTTTTCAAAACTTAACTGACCATGGCAACATTACACAACACAGACAACATGACATTTAAAGCTGACATGGTTTACCACCAGGAACCTGCCTCTTGGATTTTGCTGTATTTAGTTTATTTAGTAGAAATATTTGTGTGTCATAATTTTCACTTGTTAGTATGATATTTTCGCGCAAATTAAATGATCTGGAAATAAGCTAAAATCAACATGCCATGAATATTTCAACTTTTTTAGTATATATTTTTTGTACAAAATTTTTTTCTGTGTTTATCAATAGGGTCTGTCTTCGTTGATGGGCAGGAAATGAAGATCAAACTGCCAGAGATGAAGAAGGGATCATTGCTGACCTTTGACCTAGAAGAACTACCCAATGGTAAAGTGCGTGTCAATGTAGAATTAGAGGAGAAGGTTGTCACATTTGATTGGAAAGTTCCACAACCACCAGGGATGATGGGACTTTCAGGAGGCTTTGGACTTGGAGGCATACTAGCAGAAAGTAGACACAAATTTTATTTTGGAATGAAAATAAGTCATGAACTTTGGAAAATTTTGGTTGAATAGAAATGAAAATAAGGTATTGAATAACCTTATAGAAAGCCTGTAAATCTCAAATTATTTTTTTATATGAAAACTTTCTAAAAGTAGTTTGGAAAATTAATCTTTCCATATTGATACTGGGAAAGTTGATACAAACACAACTTCCAAATATATTTGTGCCATTATTATTTCCTGAAAGAGATATGTCATATCAATTAAAATGAAATTTAAGGTTTTTATTCAGAAGTTTGGAACAATGATGTATTTCTGTTTTCTTAAATCAGAAATATTTCCACAGTACAAGAACTTATAATTAAATGAAAGATTATTCATTTGATCTGGATCATGAGATACACTTGACAATCATGCAGGATGTAAAAGTTATGTCCCCATGGCATGTAGCATTGACAAATTTCTTATTTACAGATTGATAATATGATTTAAATATAAAGTCCATAAAAAGATTGGAAGGAAACTGACTATTAAGGGGATCTGCTTTTCACTTAATTTTGTCAACAACAATAATAGCAATATTCATTTTATAACTGACATTAATATTGTGTGGCTTACAATTGAATAGAAAGTGTGTGTTGTTGTATCGATATAAAGACAGGGTCTTAGACCTGAGAACTATGAACATTCCTGCTCTTATCATGCCTTCGCTTCATAAGTCATAAAAGCATTGCTTATAATGTTCCTGAATATTAAAGCTAAGATCATATACACATTGTAGTTCCAGAAATAAGTCCATGCCTGGTACAGCACAGCAGGGCCCGTTACTGTAAGATCAGTAAAAGCCCCAAACTACTATCATTTTCATGTAATAAGTCAACTACTGTTAAGTGTTTTGGTTGGAGATTTATTTGTGGTCCTACCCTGTATTCAAGAAAATGTATAACTACCATAACTGAAGCAATGCTTACCGAGGAGAAAAATTTACACTCAGTCTTGTAAGATTTAATTTAGGGAACAGGGAACAAAGACTTAGAGGGGGGATAAAAGGTCAATAGACACAGCAGATGTACTCTTACAACCTGTAAAGATCAACTGTATTTGACAAAGGGAATGTGTTTTTGCACTTGGCATGGGCTTATCACCAATTAAATATAGTGTGTGCAATCGATGCCTTGTAGCTGGATGGCAGGGCATTTTTATTTCATCCTGTCAAGCATCATTATTATTAATACATTGTAATTTTGTGATCAGGATTTTCTAACGTGCTTTAAACACTAGTTTTTAAATGGCTTCACATCACATACTTTTTAAAAATTCATTAATTCTAAGTATTTTGTAATTTTTATCTCTACATACTCGTTTATAGCTAACAACTATACACAACATGTAGATTACATAATTGTTGAATTGTGTTGCGGTATATAAATTATAACAAATGTCCCTATACTGAAGAATCCAGCCAGTCTGTTATAAAATACTCTTGTTGGCATATATGAAAAATATATAGACAGAATCTATGTTATCATACAAAAGAGTTTAGTGTTGTTTCTATAATATTGCTACTTATATATTGTTAAAAAGTTAAATTGTAATTTTATACCCTGAATGGTTACCACACTCCTGCCATAATAAATCATACGATTGAATATATATAGGTTTGCTGTCCAATAGTTTGTGGCTATAAAAATGATTTTTTACACATCAATATAATTGCCTGTATGTGATTAACTGTGATATTTCAGTTTAATTCATTAAAAACATCAACCAAAACAGTTTTACTTAAAAAGTTCTGGACAAAAAAAAAATGTATTCTGTTTTTACATTTTTTGGTATTGTTAATGAAATGGATTTAAATCATGGCCAATTATCTTACTGCTCATCTTAAAAGTTATGTAGGTAAGTTTTAATGATAAATTATGATATTCATGATGAATGTCTTGTATGTCTATGTTTGTTTTTTCCAATCACAATGGCATTACTTACCTATGTGCAATGCAATACTTGTAAAATTCAATATTGTGTTATACTTTTTCTGTATAAAGAAAACTTATTTAAATGACATAGTATATGATTATTTTGTACCTTGGATCTTGATTGATATAGTCAGTGTTATGAAATAATATTATATACTTGAGACAAGCTAAGGAACTTATTCCATATTTCCTTGTATTACTAGTTTATTTCCCAATATAACCTTCATGCAGACCAAATTTCTCTCAAGTAATGTCTGCAGTGCTTTGGGTATAAATAAATGAGCTTTCAACAAGTAAAATTATCATTAATAGCATTTACCCTCTATTGCATGCTTGTATTTTATTCCTCACTTAGCAGTCTTCCACAATATAAAGCAATATTATTGATGTCTTACGTTTCATAGGCAATGAGAATCTCTTGTAAATCCTTATGCAGTGAATACAGTAATGTACAAGTACATTTATTTACCATAATACAAAAATGATATTATTGCAATATTTACTTGAGTGTATAAATGCAAGTAAATTATGTACATGTGGAACCAGGATTTTGACAAATAGACTCGGATATACATGTATCACATCTTGTTTATTTCAAATTCTAATTTTAATCAGTACAATTTTATGAATGTATATTAAATGATGTCACATTACTAGTCAGGACATATAGAGTTCTAAATGTTTACAGTTTTCTCATATTTAATTAAACAAGAAATCAAGAATTTGATTTGCCAGAATTTACAGAACCTGGTGATGGAACGTGGTGCTTTTCTGATTTACGTATTGATGCAGTATTTAGTTTGATATATGTTTTGTCCCTCTTTGTTCCATGTGCAAGTCTGTCATTTATATCCGTTTTCTTCTGAAAATGATTGTTAATTATTTCTTTAACAATTGTTTATATTTTGTTTACACCTGTAAAATCTTCACCTGTAGATTAGAATGACCTGACCAGGTGCTGCATAATCACGATTACTATAATAATTATATGTGTACAGGTCAATCTCATTTGAACCATAAGGATCATTACATTTCCTACAAAATGTAGTTTGTGAAGTTGCAAGAAATTGTAGGTTTTTAGCCCACCATCATCAGATGGTGGGCTATTCAAATCGCCCTGCGTCCGTGGTCCGTCGTCCGTCCGTCCATCCCTCCGTCCGTCCGTCCGTCCCTCCGTCCGTCCGTCCCTCCGTCCGTCCGTCCGTAAACAATTCTTGTTATCGCTATTTCTGAGAAAGTACTGAAGGGATCTTTCTCAAATTTCATATGAAGGTTCCCCTTGGTGCCTAGTTATGCATATTGCGTTTTGAGACCAATCGGAAAACAACATGGCCGACAGGCAGCCATCTTAGATTTTGACCATTGAAGTTTGTTATCGCTATTTCTGAGAAAGTACTGAAGGGATATTTCTCAAATTTCATATGAAGGTTCCCTTTGGTGCCTAGTTATGCATATTAGGTTTTGAGACCAATCGGAAAACAACATGGCCGACAGGCAGCCATCTTGGATTTTGACCATTGAAGTTTGTTATCGCTATTTCTGAGAAAGTACTGAAGGGATATTTCTCAAATTTCATATGTAGGTTTCCCTTGGTGCCAAGTTATGCATATTGCGATTTGAGACCAATCGGAAAACAACATGGCCGACAGGCAGCCATCTTGGATTTTGACAATTGAAGTTTGTTATCGCTATTTCTGAGAAAGTACTGAAGGGATATTTCTCAAATTTCATATGTAGGTTCCCCTTGGTGCCTTGTTATGCATATTGCGATTTGAGACCAATCGGAAAACAACATGGCCGACAGGCAGCCATCTTGGATTTTGACAATTGAAGTTTGTTATCGTTATTTCTGAGAAAGTACTGAAGGGATCTTTCTTAAATTTCATATGAAGGTTCCCCTTGGTGCCTAGTTATGCATATTGCGTTTTGAGACCAATCGGAAAACAACATGGCCGACAGGCAGCCATCTTGGATTTTGACAATTGAAGTTTGTTATCGCTATTTCTGAGAAAGTATTTGAGGGATCTTTCTCAAATTTCATATGTAAGTTTCCCTTAGTGCCTAGTCATGCATATTGCATTTTGAGACCATTCTGAAAATAACATGGCCGACAGGCAGCCATCTTGGATTTTGACAATTAAAGTTTGTTATTACTATTTCTGAGAAAGTACTGAAGGGATCTTTCTGAAATTTCATATGGAGGTTCCCCTTGGTGCCTAGTTATGCTTATTGCATTTTGAGATCAATTGGAAAACAATATGGCCGACAGACCGCCATCTTGGATTTTGACAATTGAAGTTTGTTATCTCTATTTCTCAAAGTACTGAATGGATCTTTCTCAAATTTCATAAGTAGGTTCCCCTATGTCCCTTGTATTGCATTGTCGGACCAGTCTGTCCTGAAAACAACCTGCAAACAAACAGCCATTATCGTTAAATCTCAAATTTCTTATATAGCTAGGATTCCCTTGTTTGGAAAGTACTGGAGAGATGTCTCAATTTGCACAGATTAGTAAAATGAAGGGAAAAGTAGAGAAAAGATCAATCTGACATGGAACCTATGAAGATCATTCAATGGTGGGCGCCAAGATCCCTCTGGGATCTCTTGTTAGATATTCCTAAGAAGAATTTTGTAGACAGTCATCAATCTGTTTTTTATGCAAAATACAGATCCACTTCAATTCTTGTATAGTAGCTTTAGAGATTGTAGCCATCAGTAAACTATACATTCTCCCATGAGGACCTTGGGATGCTACGCTTTGAATTTGAAAATTTGTTAAAACTGTGCAAATAAAATTCTGTAATGTGCTGTTGGATATCTGCTGTGTTAGCTTTGGAGGTTACAAATACTACAATCAGGGAGATTGATTTGAAGTCTACTGATACAGTTGTATTTACCACTATATCTATCTGACAATAAGCCCAGTAATGGTTTTTGAAGTTCAGTAACAATGCTAACAAATGATATCAATTATCCTGCATTAAACGTCTATATGGAGTCCAGAGTTAATTGATATGTCGGCTCCCTAGGCACATTACAGGATAGGGTAAAAAGCCAGTTGTCAAACTAGAGATTTAAAATGGTCATGTTTAATACTTTTGTGTGGATTGTGAGTGCATATATATACTCAAAATTAATGTGTTTGGTTTGTGTTTTTCGAGTTTAAGAGTAGTTATAAGTTACTAAATTTAAGAATTGGCCCTAAAGCAAGACTGTATACCGTATTTATCTGCAAATAAATCCCTTTCTAAATTCTGGAAGAATCATTAATTTTGAAAAGAAAGATAAATGTGGTTCACAAAAAGCTCTCCACAAACTCTTACTTCACTTTAACACTAGGGGAAAAGGCTAATTTGAGGATAGATATGGAATACTGGAAAATTTAAGGTTAAGTATACGTTATACTGGAAAATTAGTGGTTGAATATTGTATACTGGAAAAATAAGTGATGAAAATGATATACTGGAAAATTAAAGGTTAAATATGGTATACCTAAATTGTTTAAGTACGGTATAGTTAAAATCTTGGGTTAGATTATGGTATTGAGGAAAATTTAGGTTGAATATGATGAAGTGGAAAATTTTATGATGAATATGGTATACTGAAAAGGTCAGTTTTACTTTATCAAAAGCAAAAATGCTATTATTGGCACAAAATGTGAGAAAAGTGTTTTCTTTCAAGGTACACTTGCTTAATTTTCATGACTATCACTTTAATATATCCTCCAAAATTAAAAAAAAATATGAAGCCAAGGAAATATTCAAACTTTACAGTATTACATTTATTTCATTATAATAATTTTTATAGGATTGGTAATTGTTTTTTGTATAGATTCACATACTAGTTTTTGTAGGTGTGATTTTCATTATGTACACTATGGATAGTAATTGTGTTTTCTTGGAAATGCTTGGTTTATAGATATCATAATCATTACACATCACATCGAAGTGCCATTTTATCATAATGTTGGAACTAAGACTCTAAAAAACATTAATAAAATTTATGGAATGTTCTGTTGGTTATCTGTTATATATTTTTAGCTTGACTGGTGGAGATCTCAATACATGTATAGATTAAGGTCTCTAGTCCCCAGGACTGGGGCTAGGAGAGACTTGGCACAAATTCTCAACTCATGGTCCATATTGTATGTATCGTAATAATGTGAAGGAATTCATGCCAAGTCCCTATGGTATATATAATGTATGCTATGGGACAGCCTCCGTCATCTCTTAAATAATTCATTGACATAAGCTTTTCAGAGGGTGTTGAAACATAATAATGGAATGAATATAATTTAATAATTTCCATTTGACATGGACAGAAGTTTAAGATCATATTTATCCCTTAACTCACATTAAATAAAATAATATTCAAATAAAGCTGATTGATTTCGACACCTGATGGATTTTTTTTTTCTTGATAGAGATGAAATGTGCTATATATGACATGGCCATATTGCATGGTAGAACAGACCTTAGCTTTAATGGGCACAACTAGGGACCAAGGGGAGCCTACATGTTAAGTGTGAGAAATATCTCTCCGGTACTTCTCAAGAAATAGTGATAACAAACTAACCAAAGATAACTGCCTGTTGGCAATTTTGTTTACCTGATCAGACTCAAAATTAAATGGGCACAACTAGGAACAAACAAAAGAGGAATGTATATGTGAAGTTTGAGAATTTCACCCATCCAGCACTAATTTCAAGAAATTGTGATACAACGTAACAAACTTCAATAGTCAAAATCGAAGATGGATGGGTGTCTGCCATTTTGTTTTCCTGATGAGACTCAAAATTGAATGGACAGAACAAGTGAACAAGAGAAACCAACAGGTGAAGTTTGAGAAATATCCCTCTGATACTTCTCAAGAAATAGTGATAAGAATTGTTTATGAAAGGACAGACCATGGATGTAGGGTGATTTAAATTAAAAAAGTCCACCATCTGATGATGGTGGTGGGCTAGATAATAATGTACATTATTTACTAATGGATGAGTGATAAAGCTAGGTTTTAATAATATCCTCATAATAAAGGCCTGTTTAACTTTTCTTTCTTCTTTGTTTGAGGTGAACGTTTTAGCTGAAATTAAATGTTAAAAGAAAGCAATGACATTACTTGTAAATTGTACAGTAATCAAAAAGACACACAATCTTTCTCATTTTATACCAACATTTACTTCCATCTGTAATAACATATTCCAACAAAATCCTGTATACAAAAATATGCTAAAAATAGTCAAAATAGCACACAAATACTCTAAAACATACACTAACGGCAAAGTACATTCTTTACTGGTATGGACTAGAATGGTCTATTTGTACTAGAAGGGACATAACTCTACTGACCATACACCAAATACCAGGTATTATATCAATTTATACCCATTCACTATAGACCTTCTGAATCAATAAAGTAAATCTACTAACAAATACTTTTTTTCCATAGAATTTCTTCCAAATCTTGGCCACAAAATGTGCATAAAAATAATGATACATTTAATTTGTAATGTACATTTACAAAAATGCTACACAAACATGTATTGAAAATAGCATGCCTGTTTCATAAACACCAAACTAATATTACCCGAGAACTATTTAATTTCTAACCATTATTAGCTATATAAATTGTACAAAATACTTCACCATAAAAATTGAAATTATAAATAACTAATGTGTAACTGATGTAATATATCATAGTATAGATTTATCACTCTAAGGAATTTTCAATAAACAATGAATTGCAGACTTCGATGGAAAATTATGAATTGTTAAATGACCTTGTATTTTAGCAACAGGCAGTCTATGTAATAATTTAGTAAAAGGTGTGATTTATTGTGATATATATTTTATTCTCGAGCATTTTGTCATTATACATGTTTGTTAAGTACCGTATTACAAACAAATATTAGAAGTGGAAAAAATTCAACCCTTTTTGCAAGCTTTAATTTTCTAACCTAGCAAATCTGGTTAATACAATGATACATTTAGATATCTTGTGGTCATGATTTCTAGTATACACATGTATTAATTACTGGAAAGACTTTTTAATTGTACAGTGTGGGTAATGCAGAATTAATCTATACAACATACTTATTGACCCAACATACATAATTTTCCATACCAGTTAGTATTCACATTTATTGAATGAAAACCAATAACTCTAATGTAAATTTAGTTAAGATATTTTAATAATTCAAAATTTCTTTTAAATTATTGAAAACAATTATTTGAACTTGTAGAACTTTTGAGGTACTGAATTGATCACTAGACTGTAAAGCCATCTCTACCATAAGCCTATATAATACAGACTAGACGTGATGTATCTGTAGTGTTGGTTATATTCTTAACTGCTGTAGTAGTGCTTTACAAAAAGTTACTTTTACAGAATTTAAACATTTAATGGATTTCAGTGAACCTGTGTAGAAATACTTCAGACTAACAAATACATATACTCCTATCTCATTACATCAGAGACAATATAACACCTATAGAGTGGTATTGAAAAAGCACCTTCAATAAAACAATATAAAATCTTACACTTTATTTACACTCTCAGTGTACCAGACCTTAATTACAAGTCATTGGTTCAATACAACCCACCCACCAGTGTAACCTTGTGTACCCTCACTAACAGTTCTGGTTCACTGCCAACTGAACCACTTGATAAAGAGTACTAATGTCTGAACGTCTTAGGTTTAATTTGCTGTAACCTGTACACATCATATATACCTAGAATAAATTGTTCACTACAATTTTCAAAACATTAAAATACCTATTATACGTAGCCATGTAACCTGAACTTGGTCATCTAATGTATACCCAAAATGAAGGTTTCTGTACGGCTCACACACATCTGAACCATGGAACATCTAGTGTATACCCAAAATGAAGCTTTCTGTATTGGTTCACACACATCTGAACCATGGGACATCTAGTGTATACCAAGAATGAAGGATCCTGTATGACTCACACACATCTGAACCATGGAACATCTAGTGTATACCCAAAATGAAGCTTTCTGTATTGGTTCACACACATCTGAACCACGGGACATCTAGTGTATACCCAAAATGAAAGTTTCTGCATGGCTCGCACACATCTGAATCATGGGACATCTAGTGTATACCCAGAATGAAAGTTTCTGTATGACTCGCACACATCTGAACCACTGGGCATCTAGTGTATACCAAGAATGAAGGATCCTGTATGACTCGCACACATCTGAACCATGGGACATCTAGTGTATACCAAGAATGAAGGATCCTGTATGACTCACACACATCTGAACCATGGGACATCTAGTGTATACCCAGAATGAAGGTTTCTGTATGGCTCGCACATATCTGAACCACTGGACATCTAGTGTATACCAAGAATGAAGGATCCTGTATGACTCGCACACATCTGAACCATAGGACATCTAGTGTATACCCAGAATGAAGGTTTCTGTACGGCTCGCACACATCTGAACCACTGGACATCTAGTGTAAGTTATCCTGTACACCACCAACCCAGTAACTTTAAATGTGTAACATTTGTATTTCTTCAATGGGAATGATGTGTGCAAATTCCTGAAATCAAAAGTTATACATACCATGTATACACAGAACACTTAACTCTTCTGTCTGAGTCGTGCAGTACATTGGGCATAAATATATTCGTTAAAATTGAACTAAATCAAAACTCTAATACAAGAGACCAACTCTCATTTAAGTGCAATTCCAAATCATTCCCTGCAATGTAGTATTTTTGAAACTTAATTAAATTAGTTTGTTATTTTTGCATAATGAGTGATTTCCATATAAGGATAATTAATATAATTAATTTCCTTGTATGGTGTTTATGGATTATAGTAACCAGAGTTTAAAAACAATTAACAAACAAGTATAACTGACTGACATTTGGTACAGGGCCTGGTTCTCTGTGACTGCCTAGAATTCCAGTCTGTTGTGTACAAATTCCAAAGTAATAAGATCAATAATAGCTGTGGATACATGTAGCGATGACTCAAATGACCAAGTTCTCATCATGAGATGTCGTAATCTATATAAATAGCACAGGCTTCAGGATCACATGCAATGCTGGTTGTACATATATAACTTTGAGAATTAATTATCATACAATTAATAAGTAACTGACAAGTTAAATCAATATGATTATAATCTTGATACACATAGCAGTGAGGTTTGTTTTGTTTAATATGTCCTGTTTATTTGCCTCAATCTTAATTAGCCTTGTGTTGTTGCCATATACTTTTGGATTCCCTTCACCAAAAGACATATACATGTAATTTTAAAGGATTATTATGGATCATCTACATTGCCGCACTGTTAATAGAATCATTTGATGAATTCACTAAAACAAACCTTTAATTTAACCTACAAAATTTCAAACTATTTAATTTGTTCACCAACTGCTTTATTGATCAGAACATAAGTTTCTGATGGGTTAAGAAAGTTCAAATTTTGCTGTTGTTGCTGCTATTAATTAAAAAATAATTTACACGTATAACACCAGAGTAGAACAATAAATATTAAACAGATCTCAAAGCAACTTTGATATACATATAAATGTACTCCAATACCCTACTTTGATATACATATAAATGTACTCCAATACCCTACTTTGATATACATATAAATGTACTCCAATACCCTACTCTGATGAGTAAAATACCATGACACCAGAATTTATTGTCCCTTTTAGGTTAAAAACGGAGTCTATTACTGTACTTCCAAAAACATTTAATGGGCATAGTGAAGTGTGAAGTCAATCAAAATATTGACGTTTTGTCACATTTCAATTCCCCATCTGAGCTCAGGTACATATATATAGTGTGTTTTATATACAAGTTGAGATTATTTTTGCCAAGTCTTTGCCAGTCAATTACACATTCATACCCTACTTGTACTTTCATTCAATAATATGGTTAAATGGCAGGTGAAATATGTTTGACTAAATGTTATCTCGACTTCCTACAAAACAATTCTGATATTTTTTTCAATCTTACATGTAGGTACCAATTATTTCTGTTGGTGTGGTCATTTAGGGAAAAGTGAAATTTACTTTATTTGTTACAGATATATAATAAGGGTACATATATACAGTATGATTAAGTGATAATGATAATATAAATTGACAGAAGTTATAAAATCAATATCATCGTTTCTACTTTACTGTGTCACTATAAAATTACATTGTACTGTCACTATATATCTGATACATGTATATATTGTCTGCTTGACTGCGGCTCTAGATCACTGACAGCTAGTAATTTAACTAATTTTTCGGATATATGATTATTATCAATGTGTATCCCAGTAAGTAACACTCAATCCGGAACAGGAATATGATTTTCTATCTACTGATTTAAACTAATTACAATCATATACATTCTGGCATGTTTTTACCAGAGAAAAGTTGGGTCATTGACTTAACTTAAGTGGGTGGTCTGACTATAAGAACACCTACCCTTCAATAACAAGATCAAAGCCCATTAATTAGGTCTTAATGGTCATCTGACTATCGATATCCAAGTACAATGTACTCAGGTGTGGCATACATACTCAGAAGCAATACAGTGGGAGTTACAACAGTTGTTCAACTTGGTCATGAACATCATGGGATCATTGTGGTACGTTTTAACTGTCAGGTTCATCCCATTGGTGGAACTGCATGAAATATCATGTTGTTTATTAAAAGTATGGTTGTAAAATTATACTACAAAAATGTCTGCTGTACTGTCTACTGCTTAGTGATGGACCTTGGACAGGGTCGAAAAATAATAACTCTTCGTCAGAACCATATCAGAATTGTTCATCATGGCAGATTTCAACTAAATCCCATTGATGGAACTGAAGAAGACATTTAAAATGTTGGTTCTACATAAAAGCTAATAGGACTGCACAATCATGTCACAAAGTAGCCACTGTGGCTGCCATGTTGAAGTTTTGATGAAACCAAATAAAACATCTGCTAAATGGCACCAATGGGAGTGGAGAAGAAGTTTAAAATGACATGTGTTATTCAAGCTAGAGAACATACCAACAATTTTGGAGGTCAGACTCACTCGAAATATAACTATATTCATTGTCTGGACTATCTCAGAATCATTGCTGGTAAGTTTCAATTAAATCTTGGCCCCCTGCTGAAGCTCGAGAAATGTTTGATATGCGTGTTTACAAAATAAGATGATTGTTCAATAACTGGCCAGTCCACCATAACCTCCATGAAGATCCAATTAAGAAAAGCACGTTTTCAGCTTAGTCCTTTAACATTCCCAAAATGTTTTGCCTTAATCAGACTGGCCACCATCACAGCCATCGTCAATTTCTATTAACTTACCAAAAAATTATAGAACGTCTTGGGACCGTAACCCTGGAAAGATTAAGTTAATCCGGACAGTGTGACTTGGGAATTTAAAAATGTGGATGATTTCGGAAGATGAGGGATGAAACATGCATGATGACAATTAGTAGTTCATCTTTTCAAAGGTCTGAGGTAACCTCGTAAATCAAATGTTCTAATTTGTCAAATGTTACAAATACAACCTTAATACATACACATAGTCACATGTTCTTATTATGGATTCACGAGGAAAATGGAATGAAAATTGAGTTTAGATCTTTAGTAGACACGCATTCAAATCAAAAACAAAATTTAAATTTATTTTGTAAATTAAGAACTTGAAAAATGATGATACTTGTCAATATGACCTTAGAAGTCTATGACAACAATATCATGTAACACAAGAATATCGAAGCATTCCTGACACTCAAAGCTCAGTGATTATGACTTACATATACATTGTATATATAGGTTTTTCATATATATTCTATAAATGTTTGTATATATACATTATGATTATATCAGTTCAATCATATTTTTATCCTGTATAAATCACATGCATCCGATAGCCTCATTTATTTTGGCAGTCATGAGGCAGGCAAGAAAATACTTTATTTAAAATTCAACCAATATTAATATACATGTACATTTGTAACACTGTAAGGTAGCCTTCAAATTTGGGCATATATTCCAAATAATGATGACATACTATCTGTGTATGTGCATGTTAACACCTAATGAGCCAGTGATGCCATCCTGAGTAGAGATCCAGCCATCTAAGTTTCAGCATCAGTCTGTAGATCTGACCCTGATTATCATACACTGTACTTGGTGTAAGAAAAACATATCAATTTTAATTTGACCTTTCCTAACTATACAACCAACCACTTTATTGAAATTTAATCTAGTAAGTTTCTATAGTTGCTCCTTCGTGTATACATCGCAATTCATCTATTGTTTTAATATTATTTTCCAAAAGAAATGAAGATGGATTTTCACCCACTTTTTTATGAAGCCTTCATCAAGTCATTTGGCAAAAGAACTATTTTTTTCCCTAGATTATTCATTTTTCATTTATATGAACTGCTATTTTTTCACTCAAGAGCTCTCGTCTCTAAGACTCAGTGTTGATACTGTCGACATGCGGTGCCTTGACTGATCTCTAACTCTGCAAGATGGCTGTATGGCATGCATAAAGGCCATGAAGTGTGTATGAAGGATATGCACATCTCACTGCCCAGTGACCTTTCATGGTCAAGGTTGACTGCCTTATGACCTTTAAGAGTTGACTGTGTCCTCTCTGGGTAATGACTGAATACCTTGTGATGTATCAAGGCTAAAAGTAACTGCCTTTTATCCTTGTTTGTGGTCATGAGTACAACTGTAAGTGGGTTGTGACCTGTTAGGGTCACCGGTTTGATCTGTGTTAGTGCACGGCCTGAGGCTGACTGCCTCGCATCCTCCCGAACAGCCTTCGTATGGATGACCTGAAGCCTCGCCCTTCATCAGGCTGTGCTGAAAAAACAAGATAGGATACAGACAGTTGTTCTTGTGACAGTCAACACAGCTAAACAGTTGTTCTCTTGACACTCAACACAGCAAGATAGTTGTTCTCTTGACACTCAACACAGCCAGACAGTTGTTCTCTTGACACTCAACACAGCTAGACAGTTGTTCTCTTGACACTCAACACAGCTAGACATTTGTTCTCTTGACACTCAACATAGCTAGACAGTTGTTCTCTTGACACTCATCACAGCTAGACAGTTGTTCTCTTGACACTCATCACAGCTAGACAGTTGTTCTCTTGACACTCAACACAGCTAGACAGTTGTTCTCTTGACACTCATCACAGCTAGACATTTGTTCTCTTGACACTCAACATAGCTAGACAGTTGTTCTCTTGACACTCATCACAGCTAGACAGTTGTTCTCTTGACACTCAACACAGCTAGACCGTTGTTCTCTTGACACTCAACACAGCTAGACAGTTGTTCTCTTGACACTCATCACAGCTAGACATTTGTTCTCTTGACACTCAACACAGCTAGACAGTTGTTCTCTTGACACTCAACACAGCTAGACAGTTGTTCTCTTGACACTCAACACAGCTAGACAGTTGTTCTCTTGACACTCAACACAGCTAGACAGTTGTTCTCTTGACACTCATCACAGCTGGACAGTTGTTCTCTTGACACTCAACACAGCTAGACAGTTGTTCTCTTGACACTCAACACAGCTAGACAGTTGTTCTCTTGACACTCAACACAGCTAGACAGTTGTTCTCTTGACACTCAACACAGCTAGACATTTGTACTCTCGACACTCAACACAGCTAGACATTTGTACTCTCGACACTCAACACAGCTAGACAGTTGTTCTCTTGACACTCATCACAGCTAGACAGTTGTTCTCTTGACACTCAACACAGCTAGACAGTTGTTATTTTGACACTCATCACAGACAGTTGTTCTCTTGACACTCAACACAGCAAGAAAGTTGTTCTCTTGACACTCAACATAGCTAGACAGTTGTTCTCTTGACACTCAACACAGCTAGACAGTTGTTCTCTTGACACTCAACACAGCTAGACAGTTGTTCTCTTGACACTCAACATAGCTAGACAGTTGTTCTCTTGACACTCATCACAGCTAGACAGTTGTTCTCTTGACACTCAACACAGCTAGACAGTTGTTCTCTCTACACTCAACACAGCTAGACAGTTGTTCTCTCTACACTCAACACAGCTAGACAGTTGTTCTCTTGACACTCAACACAGCTAGACAGTTGTTCTCTTGACACTCATCACAGCTAGACAGTTGTTCTCTTGACACTCAACACAGCTAGACAGTTGTTCTCTTGACACTCAACACAGCTAGACAGTTGTTCTCTTGACACTCAACACAGCTAGACAGTTGTTCTACTCATCACAGCTAGACAGTTGTTCTCTCGACACTCATCACAGCTAGACAGTTGTTCTCTTGACACTCAACACAGCTAGACAGTTGTTCTCTTGACACTCAACACAGACAGTTGTTCTCTTGACACTCAACACAGCTAGACAGTTGTTCTCTTGACACTCAACACAGCTACACAGTTGTTCTCTTGACACTCATCACAGCTAGACAGTTGTTCTCTTGACACTCAACACAGCTAGACAGTTGTTCTCTTGACACTCAACACAGCTAGACAGTTGTTCTCTTGACACTCAACACAGCTAGACAGTTGTTCTACTCATCACAGCTAGACAGTTGTTCTCTCGACACTCATCACAGCTAGACAGTTGTTCTCTTGACACTCAACACAGCTAGACAGTTGTTCTCTTGACACTCAACACAGCTACACAGTTGTTCTCTTGACACTCATCACAGCTAGACAGTTGTTCTCTTGACACTCAACACAGCTAGACAGTTGTTATTTTGACACTCAACACAGCTAGACAGTTGTTCTCTTGACACTCAACACAGCTAGACAGTTGTTCTCTTGACACTCAACACAGCTAGACAGTTGTTCTCTTGACACTCATCACAGCTAGACATTTGTACTCTCGACACTCAACACAGCTAGACAGTTGTTCTCTTGACACTCATCACAGCTGGACAGTTGTTCTCTTGACACTCAACACAGCTAGACATTTGTTCTCTTGACACTCAACACAGCTAGACAGTTGTTCTCTTGACACTCAACACAGACAGTTGTTCTCTTGACACTCAACACAGCTAGACAGTTGTTCTCTTGACATTCAACACAGCTAGACAGTTGTTCTCTTGACACTCAACACAGCTAGACAGTTGTTCTCTTGACACTCAACACAGCTAGACAGTTGTTCTCTTGACACTCAACACAGCTAGACAGTTGTTATTTTGACACTCAACACAGCTAGACAGTTGTTCTCTTGACATTCATTCATTTGGTTTGCCAGTACCATCTGTCAAAGTGACTGAAAACCTATATGACAACCCCTTTGAGTGTTGTACAAGTTCGGGATTTACAAGCATTACAATGATTCCAATGACAAATGACAAGTATAATTTGTATGAAAACATTATATAACTTTACCAATATCTGCTCCAAACAATATCGTATAGCTCACCTACAACACAAGTTATGGTTCTGGCCAAAGGAAGTAAATCATTGTATCCCTCTACTATGCCAGCTAGGGTTTACATGTCAAATCCCAGAAAACTACATGACTGGGCTGGGACCCTTGATTTTTACCTTTGACCACCTGTTCCTGTATTTCTGAGACTTGAAAGTTGTATGGAAATATATTGTTCACACATGATATGCAAATCAAATATGAAATCCTGATTTATTTTTAGCAGTGGTTGAACAAGTCCTATAGTTTTTAATGTAAAACTGGAAAAAGTCTGAAAGACATACCCTATAGATGTTCCCACAGTCACACTAATTAAAATTTAGTGTCATTCTTGTTTTTTTCAATAAGCAGTAAAAATGACCATTAACTATAGAACCCAGATACACAGATTTACTCATTGAAGTTAATATGATCATACTTGTCTTCATTATAAAGTTGATAAATGTCCCTAAAAACAGCATCAGAAACACTTATAATAAGAAGTTAGCAGATTAACAGAGTGGGTGTGCTGGCAGAGTAACAGCTATAGATATTTTGTTTGGTGCTGTCCTTATAACCTTGTGTACTGCACTACACAGATCAATGATCCCGGACACCAGAGATTTGGGAGCAGGCCCAACTCAAGCTAGTCTGGTGTGCTGAACTGATGCTCTTTCCATACCAAGTCTATACACAAAGTGGAATTATGTAAGGAGTGCTTCCGTCCCACACAGGTAGTGTTAGTGTTAACTTCACACTATTGAATGTACATGCAGTGGTTTCTATCATGGAGCCACCTTATCCCACATTGAGTGTACATTTGTTACCACGCATGGAAACACATACCCCCCACTTGTTGAGTAGACACCTCATCCCACAGTACTGGTTAAATAAAATGAGTCACATTACCTCACATTAATTGAGTGTACAGTGGTTCCCAAGGAGACACTTTACCTCATACAAGTTGATGAGTGTACAGTTGTTCCCATGGAGACACTTTACCTCATACAAGTTGATGAGTGTACAGTGGTTCCCATGGAGACACTTTACCTCATACAAGTTGATGAGTGTACAGTGGTTCCCATGGAGACAATTTACCTCATACAAGTTAACAAGTGTACAGTGGTTCCCATGGAGAAACTTTACCTCACATTAGTTGAGTGTACAGTGGTTCTCATGGAGACACTTTACCTCACATTAGTTGAGTGTACAGTGGTTCCCATGGAGACACTTTACCTAACACTAGTTGAGTGTACAATGGTTCCCACGGAGACACTTTACCTAACACTAGTTGAGTGAACAGTGGTTTCCATGGATACACTTTACCTAACACTAGTTGAGTGTACAGTGATTCCCATGGAGACACTTTGCCTCACATTAGTTTAGTGTACAGTGGTTCCCACGGAGACACTTTACCTCACATTAGTTGAGTGTACAGTGGTTACCACGGAGACACTTTACCTCACACTAGTTGAGTGTACAGTGGTTCCCACAGAGACACTTTACCTAACACTAGTTGAGTGTACAATGGTTCCCACAGATACACTTTACCTAACACTAGTTGAGTGTACAGTGGTTCCCATGGAGACACTTTACCTCACATTAGTTGAGTGTACAGTGGTTACCACGGAGACACTTTACCTCACACTAGTTGAGTGTACAGTGGTTCCCACAGAGACACTTTACCTAACACTAGTTGAGTGTACAGTGGTTCCCACAGAGACACTTTACCTAACACTAGTTGAGTGTACAGTGGTTCCCACGGAGACACTTTACCCCATACAAGTTGATGAGTGTACAGTGGTTTCCACGGAGACATAAAATTTACCTAACACTAGTTGAGTGTACAGTGGTTCCCATGGAGACACTTTACCTCAGAAAAGTTGATGAGTGTACAGTGGTTCCCATGGAGACACCTTACCTCAGACAAGTTGATGAGTGTACAGTGGTTCCCATGGAGACACTTTACCTCATACAAGTTGATGAGTGTACAGTGGTTCCCATGGAGACACCTTACCTCAGACAAGTTGATGAGTGTACAGTGGTTCCCATGGAGACACTTTACCTCACACAAGTTGATGAGTGTACAGTGGTTCCCAAGGAGACACCTTACCTCAGACAAGTTGATGAGTGTACAGTGGTTCCCATGGAGACACTTTACCTCATACAAGTTGATGAGTGTACAGTGGTTCCCAAGGAGACACTTTACCTCATACAAGTTGATGAGTGTACAGTGGTTCCCATGGAGACACCTTACCTCAGACAAGTTGAGGAGTGTACAGTGGTTCCCATGGAGACATCTTACCTCAGACAAGTTGATGAGTGTACAGTGGTTCCCAAGGAGACACCTTACCTCAGACAAGTTGATGAGTGTACAGTGGTTCCCATGGAGACACCTTACCTCAGACAAGTTGATGAGTGTACAGTGGTTCCCATGGAGACATCTTACCTAAGACAAGTTGATGAGTGTACAGTGGTTCCCATGGAGACACCTTACCTCAGACAAGTTGAGGAGTGTACAGTGGTTCCCATGGAGACACTTTACCTTATACAAGTTGATGAGTGTACAGTGGTTCCCAAGGAGACACTTTACCTCATACAAGTTGATGAGTGTACAGTGGTTCCCATAGAGACAATTTACCCCACACTACAGTTCAGAGTTTATAGTCATTACTATGGTGACTGTTTAAGATACCCCGAACTAGTTAGTTTAGTTATCACTATGAGGATGCCCTTCCAAACACTAGATTTAATCTGCATGTACTTTACTGACATCATCAAAAGGATGTTTTAACTTTTAATCTCTGTCACTATTCTCACTTATTCTAAATCATATCTATCATTTTCATTACATTACAGAAAAAGTGCATTGATAATAATTTCTTTTCCTTTTAGACCCTGAGATAAAACATGTTCTTACCTGCCTCAGGTGATTCACTGTTGAGTGCAAACAGACCTGTTAATGGAATCATAAAAAAACTGATGTTATTTGGACAACAGGAAATAACTTGTAATATAACATTGATTCAGCTAGAAGAAACCAATCATATAGTTGCATGAAGTAAATACAACATTGTATAAATTGCATTCTTAAAGGAACTGTTCATGAATCTGTCAACTTCAACCAACTTTGAAGTTTGCAATTTTCAACTATACATTTGTACAGTATGTATCATGTACATTTTTGAAGTTTTTCTTAATTCCTTTCTATACTATCAATTTGATTCTTTTAGTATGTCATAGAAGATTTGCAGAGAGCTTAAATTGCTAGGTTGGAGCTTTCCCGATCACTATGAAGAGGTCTCTGGCCTGTATCCTGTGATATTTTTACCGTATTATACACTGTCTTGAAGATATATTTAATCATCTCTTGTTTTAGAAAGAATGACCAAGTTTATATATGTTATGTACTGGTACATGTAATTTACAGAAACATAACTGATATTATGACGGCACTACAAAATTGCATCACATTTTATTGTATAATGTGTCACATTATCTCGCCTTCAGTGGTCAGCAGGATACAGGTAAGAAGCCATTGCCATTGTTCAAAGATATTACTAACTAGAACTGTCGTCCAGAGGGCCAACTCATACCCCCCACCCCTCCACTCTGGTGATGATTTTCCAACAAAAACCTATTTCTAGTGAACGGGTTACCATGGCAACCTAAATTTGTGGGGTAAAAAACCTGCATGCATATGTACACATTATGAGTCCTTAGCATTCCTGTGTATTTCAAATGAAATCGGTTGATAGCTATATAGGAGTTGTCCGAGTTGTCTTGACAAAGTTTTCCACAAGAATATGGGTATTGAAACCTGGTAACCATGGAAACCAAAAGTTCTGTAGAGAAATATCATGCATGCACATTAAATACACATGGTCCCTATCACTTCTGTGTAGTTTTACTTGAAGCAGTTCACAGGTTTATGAGGAGTTGACTGGACAAAATTCCCCCTCACCCAAAAAAACGAAGTATAGTTACCTGGTTACCATGGTAACCACAAAATTCCAACATGGTATAGATTACACACATCTACAATGTATAAGGGTTATTGCCATAATGTTTCGTTGAAATTCCCTCAGTAGTTTAGGAGCAGCTGGTACATCGTTGTGTCTACAGACAGGCAGACGGACAGATGGACGACTGATGGATGAACGACGGACGCTAAGGTATGGACAAGGTGAGCTAACAAGTGCCATTTAATGTAAATACGAGTGCCCATGAGTGTTAATTCTTATCACAGGTGTCATGTATTTTAAATAATTTATGGGTGTCCATGGGTGCTAATTACCAGTGTCCCTATAATGCTCATTACATGTGTCATGTAATGCTATTTAGGACTGCCCAGAAAAGTTTATTACTAGTCTCCTCGTAAATGACATAATGCTAATTACAAGTACCATTGAATGTAAGTACGAGTGCTAATTACCAGTGTCCCTATAATGCTTATGACAGGTGCGACCGTGCCATGAATTGCTATTTACAAGTGCCCAGAAATGCTAATTATATACCAGTCTCCTGCAATGCTACTCATTCAAGTGTCATATACATTAATAATGCTAATCATGATTGACCAGCTTGCTAACTAAATAATATAAACCTCCAGTGTTGCTCATTTTGAGTCTGAATTCTTGTACAATGTAGTTATGAACTTCCTGTTGTGTTAATTATGAGTCTTCTTGTACATTGTAGTTATAAACCTCCTGTTGTGTTAATTATGAGTTTTCTTGTACATTGTAGTTATAAACCTCCTGTTGTGTTAATTATGAGTCTTCTTGTACATTGTAGTTATAAACCTCCTGTTGTGTTAATTATGAGTCTTCTTGTACATTGTAGTTATAAACCTCCTGTTGTGTTAATTATGAGTCTTCTTGTACATTGTAGTTATAAACCTCCTGTTGTGTTAATTATGAGTCTTCTTGTACATTGTAGTTATAAACCTCCTGTTGTGTTAATTGTTGGTCTTCCATGAGTTTACACATTTGTGTACAGGCAGCCTTTTTCACACGAGAAAAAGATTTTGATAACAAATAAGATCTGTTTTGTAAATCACAATTTTACGTTCTGATGGACATATACTTATCCTATATTTCCCCAATGTTTATTATTGCAGTGTTAATGGATGAATGGACAAGCAAGCTGATGGAATTGTCAGCTATATGATGAATTGCCCCAATGGGAAGCATAGGAGATGTGATTAGCTATTCATTTGTAACTTTCAATAATGGGAAATTCCACAGTAATTGCCTTACCTAATATAGCTATAATTGCTTTATCCTCATCATCTTTTATCAGATTTCTGATGAAACCAGCAACCTGAAATAAACACAAATTGGAATGAGTTTGTTAATAAGAGTGAACAAATTGTCGTGGAGAATACAAGGTGTATCTGGTAAATAAAGAGCTCATAGGAGTAATACATTGTAAATCTTTTAACCAGAATTTGGAACACTGGTGGTCTTATATTACAGTCATTTTGTAAATAAAGAGATTTGTATTTTGCCACAGATAGTTTTTCTTGCTGAAATCTGAATCTGCCGAAAGCCAGGTTTTAACATATTATATGAACTAATGTTATGGACTTAGTGTCACATGTATGTTTATTACCCTTGTAAAATTTCAGGATGATCCGAGGGTACCTCCCTCAAAATGAAAATCATTCTGGGCCCATCAATATTGTGTATGCACCCCATGAGCTGTACTGGTTATATGAACTCCATTTTGCCTGGAGTTGATCAAGGTGTTGACCCTCCTCAATGGTATACAATTCAATTTTTCATCGTGTGCAAATGTCAACTGAGGGATTTGGCCTAGATATTATTATCCTTCTGTCCAACTCGTCCCATAAATGTTTTATCGGGGAGAGATCAGGGCCATATGGAGGCCAGAATAGGGTGAGGATATTGTTTGCTGTGAGATAAACAGGACAAACTCTTGCTACATGTGGCTGGGCGCTGTCTTTCTGGAATGTCACTTGCTATATTAGAGGAACAACATGCAGCCCTAGAACTTGATCTCTAACCAGCTGCTGTGAGATTTCCTTCATTAGTGACTATAGTCTTGATACCATGTGTAATCTTTCCCTACACCAAGACCAATCCTCCACCAAAATGATCATTTTCAATCATGCAAGCATCCACATACCGCCGGTGGGCACATCTATATTCACGATGTTGGCCGTCTGCTCAATAAAGCCAGAACCCTGACTCATCCGAGAACAAGACCCTCCTCTAACATTGCATTGATTCAAGCGATTTATGGAATGTGCATTCAGCCAGTGCATTTGTGTGACGCGTTGTGGGCCGAGGTATGGCCATCGTGGTCTCTGACCGAATGCATGCAGTTGATTACGAACTGTTTCTGGAGAAAGCGGTTGCCCAGGTGTGAGAGTTTCATTCCCTGATCCTGCCAATGCGACATCACCGGAAGCTCAGAATGGTTCGGAAACGGTGTGCTTAAACCGGGACCTTGTGTCTCCGGATAAGACAACAATTGCAAGTGAGCGATAGATGGACTCCAAATTAATTTTTGATCTGATCTTATGAAGTGCAACAGTACACCCCTCTCAACTTTTGAAAGTCGTGGCATTTTTGTGTTTAAAATATAGACAGACATTTCTTAAGAGTTGCGCATTGAAATTTAAAACCAATTCTTGGCTGAGGATATCATGTTTTTACTTTTTTATATTATTTGAACAGTCAAAATGAGTATAGCTTGTGTTAGGCATTAGTGAATTCAAATAATGTACCCTTAAGCATGCCTAATGCTTGGCAGAACTTTGTCAAGTTTCAAGGAGTTAATCTGCAATGCAGACTTTTCGTTAGTTGCATTTCTTTATCCTTCGAGTATACTTTATGCAATGCTACTTAACACTTCATATAATGCCACTAACACTTCATATAATGCCACCAACATTTTATATAATGCCACTTACATATTATATGATGCACCACTTAACATTTAACACAATGCCACTTTAACACTTCATATCTAATGCCACTTAACATACTATTTAACACTTATATATAATGCTATACATTTTATAAAATGCAACTCAATATTTCATGCCATGCTACATAGACATTCTCTTAATTAATAATACATGTACTTGATAACAATTAACATTTAAAACATTGCCACTTGACAACATCAGCTTCGATTACAATGCCACCAGACACTCCGTGTAACTGGGCTACTCGATGACAGTTAAATAGATCTCTTGACTTTGATAGTACATACTTTATCACTCTGTCACTTCCTACAAAAACACTTTAAGTCTGACACTTTTTACAAAGCCAGAAAAAACAATGCCAGTGTGACTCATCAACGTCTTCAGCATAGTAAATCACGCACAACATGTATTGAGCTTAATTAGCTTGGCATGGAGCACTAACAGCCAAGGCTTGCTGCAATGCTGGTAGTAAAAACACGATTGATTGCAAAGCCAGTGACAGAATGGGATATCGGTATGAATGGGGTCATGCTACGGAGGGAGGATGAAATTGAGCGACAGAAGAAACTGTTTCTCCATCTTTTTTTTTTTTTTTGCAAAGTTATGATAGTCTCAACATTTTGATTGACATTCATGTACATAAACTGTAATCAATTGTAATCAATTGTAAAGTATGATATCAGGATCCAGAAACAGATAACGGTACAAACATATATAGAGGTTACACAACGAGTGGTTGTTGGATATGGAATTTATTTCACACGAGGCAGTTATTTTTTTAAAGTTACAAAAGACACGAGCTTTAGCGAGTGTTTTTTGCAACTTTAAAAAAATAACTTACGAGTGGTATAAACAGATTGTTAATCAACAGCTGTAATGATTAACTGATGGTCTGAGAGTTGAATAACACATGGTATTGTGGTAGAAATAGGTTTCTACCACAATACCCTGCGTTATTCAACTCTCAGATCATCAGTTAATCATTACAGCTGTTGATTAACAATCTGTTTATACCACACGTGGTATAAACTCTGTACGCATTTCGATTGGCTAACACGGTGAACTTTGACCCAAGCTGCAATTGTTATTGACGTCATCAATAATCTAATGACGTCACATCACCGGGTCCCGGACGTCACCGGTACACGTTATTTGCATACGCGAAATTATACTTGGCCACGTTTCCCTTTGATTCAAGCCGATATTATTGTGGTAGAAACAGGTCACACGACTCGAAATTGTTGGATATGGAATTTATTTCACACGAGTAAGTTATTTTTTAAAAGTTGCAAAAAACACTCGCTAAAGCTCGTGTCTTTTGTAACTTTTAAAAAATAACTTACTCGTGTGAAATAAATTCCATATCCAACAACCACTCGTTGTGTAACCTCTATTTATATAATGCATTCCCCCAAATCTACCTTGATTTACAAATTTCTCTTTCTTTAAATGAAAGTAATGGAAACATCCAGTTAGTACAAAAAATGGGGAAGAGGAGAATCACATCTGATTAAAGAAAACCTAGATGAATGTGGTCCATTTAACCACACCACAGCCTTATTGAATGATGATCTGATTCCTTTCTCAGCACATATACAAATCTTTGCTGTTATTCTTAAACCTACCAGTAATTTTTTGTCTGTCCGTCTTACAAACAAATTTCACCATAACATAACATACCATGTTCACTTCTTGGGTTGGATACAAATATGATATGACACTGGTATGATTTTATAAGCTCTGATGAGAGAAATTTGATTTTATTAATCCTCAATGAATTATGGTCCTAATGATTCAGAAGAAATGGCTTAAATTTAGAGATCTTCTATTTGGAATGAATTTTAGGCTTTATATAGGGTTTCTTCCTGTATAGGTAAAAGCAGATAGATCTTTCCCAGTGACAGAAGCAACAAATTAGATATGTTAAAGTATGTGTTCCAGACCGAATAAATCTACCTGGTTTTCTATCTGTGTCCTCATGGCACGCAGTAAAAATTTGGACACAAAATGACAGAGTCCTGCTGATCCTCCATGGAACTTGGCCTTAATTTTGCCTATCTTACACTCTATGCGTCCTTGTCGTATAAAGGCCACGATCACATCCTGGTCTACATCCCCTGGGTTTATGGCTGCTTGCTGCTGTGATGTTGAATTGTAATTTCCTAACAAACAAATTTTAAAGTTAATGATGGTTTGAAAAGCCAGAGTTTTAATTTTTTTTTCTATTTTTTTGGATAACTCAATAAAATTAAGGTATAAACATTTGAAAGTATATATTTCTTTATTTAAGACCTTTCAAATTCACAGAGCAACATAAACAAATATATGAGCTAGATGCAATATGAATTAAAAAAATAAACACTTTTGTTTTCCTTATATCTTATCGGATCAAATTCACAAAGTTAATATCGAAACTTGTCATAAAGTTTTAAGTTACAAGGTTTCATTGTTCTAACTGTCTATTGTCATTACACTTTAAAGGTTACATATCAGTTAAAATCACCGTCCTGTAATTTTTAGCCTGATCATGCTCCTAATTTGAGAAGTTATGTGTTGGCCTGGACTTATTTCAAGGATAATCATCACTGCACTGGTGAAAATAAATATCCCATATCAGGACACCTGTACCATTGATCTCAGACTCTCGAGAGATTTACTTACTTGATGAAATTTGTCTGAAAATGATAGACAGCTCTGTCATGTGCACTTCAAAATCTCCTTCTGCAAAGTGTGTCATGCTGTAAAACAAAGTGGGATCATCTAATTAACAAACTTGATGGACAACTTTTAGAATGAAGAATGTAAAGTCCAACAAGAGGCCAATGGGCCTTAACGGTCATCCGACTCTAAAGGCACCTGTACACAGGTACACATTGAAGTATACACTTGTACATGTACATACTCATTAGCAAGTATAGTGGTACTGTTGGCCATGGCAGCCATCTTGAATTATGGACTGACCAGAAAAATAATAACACTTGGTCAGGACCATCTCAAGATCATTGTAGCCAGGTTTGAGGTGAATTCCACAGGTGGAATTGAGAAGTTGTTTCAAGTACAATGTAGGTGTATGTTGTTCAAGATTGGTTTGGTTTGGTTTATTTTGTTTAACGTCTTATTAACAGCTAAGGTCATTTAAGGACGGCTTCCCGTGCGTGCGACATGCATGTGTGTGGTGAGTGCGTATGTGTGTTTTGGGAGGCTGCGGTATGTTCGTGTTAGGTCTCCTTGTGATAGGACGGAACTTTTGCCGATTTATAGTGCTAACTCACTGGAGCATACTGCCAAAGACACCCAGCAGCACACCCCACCCGGGCACATTATACTGACAACAGGCGAACCAGTCATCCCACTCCCAATATGCTGAGCGCTAAGCAGGAGTAGCAACTACCATTTTTTAAAGACTCTGGTATGTATCGGCTAGGGGACAGAGCTCAAAGCCTTCCTCACAGCGGCGAACGCTCAACTAAAGGCCAAAAGTGAGGCAGTGTCAAGGGAGACATTAGGAAGAAGAAAGTTGTTCAGAAAGAAAAGAAAAGATAAGATCCCAAGTTTAGTCGCCTCTTACGATCATGCAATGGGGGCAGCAGGTACAATTCTTACGCCCTACCTGCAGGGCAGTGTTGTTCAAGAAAACCATGATTGCACAATCATGTAACAAAACGGCTGCTATGGCTGCAATGTCAAAGTTTTTACCAGGCTGAAAAATAACAACACTTCGTTGGCTCCCATATCTTAACATCCTCACCAATTTCCAGCTCAATGGCACCTGTGGACCTGGAGAAGAAGCTTATATTGTGTTTTTCAAGATAGCTGCCATGGACCATCAGGACCATCTCGGGATCATTCTAGGCAAATTTTAGCTAAATTCCACCTCTGACATGTACAAAGCATAATGACTTAGGTCAATCTGACAGCCAGCTAAAGATCTGTCTTCAATATTGATCGGAACACAAATACCATGGTTTTTTTGCAATATATCAAATATTTCTATAAATTGAGAGCATTAATTATTCCACGAAAGAAAATAGGTTTTGGGTGGATTATTCTTATACATGTATTTAAGTAATGTATTACATATTCTCATTGTTTGGTATGCTTACACAACAAGGTCATATAAGGATAGCAAAATTAAATGATTTAATGATTAAATGATTAGATGAATACAGCAGTATATAGTGCTGTCACAATGATATGCCATACCTTAATGGTATCACAACACCCTATTATAGTCACATTATACGGACTCAGGCCAACAAGTCCTTTCCAACTTCAAAACTACATGTACATGTTAAGCAGACAGCAGCATGTCTTAGCCTCTTACTAATACATGAGGCAGTGTCAAAGTCGCCTCTTACTAATCATGTAATGGTTCTTACCAGAAAGTTAGTAGGACTGAGAAAGAAAATGAATCTGTTCAGACTAACAGATATTTTCATGAAGCTGAGTGGCAAAATTGCTAAAATGTACCTTGTATTTGTCATATTGACGAGTCAACACTTTTTAAGACACTGGTAGATTAAATCTATTAAGCCAAGAGTGAGGTTCTGTTGCCCTTTAAGTTGATAACATTAACACCCAAGGCTGACTGACAGGCCGTTAAGAATTTACAAGTCAATGAAGCAAAGGTATACTAGATCTAAAAACAATTGATTTGTTTAGCAATACTAAGCAGTGATGGTTCTGCTTCTTTCATTAATCTGTATATAAGCATTGCTACAACCAAAAGCTTTCAGCACTCGGAAATGATACAACAGACATTTCTATAAATCCTACAGAGCACGTCAGCGTCTAAGGTTCCTATGCTTGTTCAATACTGACTATGGTGCCAATGGTATCCGCCATCCATACTGTGACATGTCCTGAGCTCAGCCAACTTGAGCAGCCTCAATGGAGTGCTAATCCCTGATTGATAGAAAGCCAATACACTTACAAGGAATTGTATTGGAAGACATATTTTCCTATAATCGTCAGCGCCCCTCTCTGCGTGAACAGTGCCTCCGGGTAGAGGGACGCTCTTGGCAGCTTCGCACTGGTCAGACGCATCCTGTTGTAAATAGAAATCCAATTAGGTTTACGAGATTTAATGGTATACTCTTACTTGGTCGGTGATATCACTGGTGTAAGTGCTAAAGTAATGTGATAAAAATCAGTTCTGTATTGTCTAAAATGTTTTCTGTTGTCACAAAGGTAACAATCTATTTATCTAAAACGTTTTTGTTGTTTGACCTTTTGCTGTAATTGTAAAGTGTGTATTTGGTAATAAAAGTGGAGATTCTATTCAGTATACTATGGATAGACAACATTAGAAGTCCTCTTCAGAGGGAATAATTATGTTATTGATTACTAAAATGTTGTTGTTGTTTTTTTACAAAATGATGCATTGTAACTTGTGAGGCAGGAAATATATTGACTTTTCACAATAAAATTTCAATTAGGTTCTTCAACAAGACATTTAATTCTTAATACTTCAGACTACATATACCCAGCTGTATAAAGAAGTACCAAACATAATTGGGAAGTAATTCAGTACAAGATCTAAAGATTGGCATCCTTCCATATGTGTATTATATACTCTTACTTACTCTTACAGAGTGTCAGACATCAATATATGTCTTATTAAAAAAATAAATAATTTGTATGTAGGTCATATCTGTTTAAAACTGTTGGCTTTTATTCTGAAACTCCAACTCAATAGAAAATACATCTCATGAGTTAATGTGGAATGTACAGCATTTATTAGAATTATCTTCTAGTACAGACAACAAAAATACGTTGCAACACTATAGGGTCAATATTCATTAAGGTATACGATTAAAATAACTTATTTCAAATAGCTTATTGAGATAAATACTCAATAAAACGCTTACATACTCCATTATATATTTAATCGGCAGTATCAATGTCTTCCTTTGTCAATCTATCCTATGTAAGTAGCTGATGGACCAAAGGAATGAGAGATGAGGGAATAGCATGCACTATATATATACAATAAGCTTAAATAATGTAGGTACATTTCTCCCCCTTTGCTTAACCTACACATTAAATGTGAATGTTGATATATGGGCTGGGTTGTTCAAAAGCTTTGGTAGCTTAAGCTTTAAATTTACAGCATGCTATTTAACTTTTTTAAAAATGATACAGCGTTGAATTTTTTTAAAACTAATTTCTATTATTTTTTAACATTCTATCTTTTAAATGACAAATATAGTTTGAAGGAATAAGCTAAGTGATTTTTTTTCTTTATCACACCTGGAAATTTGTGGGCAGATTTATCAAGCTATTAAGCCATGAAGAATAGAGACCAATGATAGATGCTAGAGGTATGATATGAGAAACACAGCTACCATAAATAGTCAGTGTGTAACCTAATGGTAGCCAGGGATTATTGGATTAACTTGTCAACCCTGGTGTTGAAATCATCCTAATGATCACCTCCTGGCCCACATGGTATATCACCACTAACCAAAGCTAGCCTGATTGATGATGCATTATGTGACCTCACATCAAACATTTCTCTGATTTGTGGACAAAGGATTATGGTGGTGGGATTCTTGCAACATTGAAGTTATGATAAGTCTATTGTATCTTAAAAACACATCATGTACTTTTGTGATTTGTCTAATAAGATTAATTTTGATATTTTATAAAAGACTTGGTGATGCAGGTACATGTATAATTGTATCAAAGAATCTGTATACTAAAATAATACTGTCAAACAGTAATGCACCGGCCGTTTAGACTGTCATAATTACTGAACAAGTTAGAAACTAAACCATCTTTGTGAAACAGTTATATGCCCCTGCCCAGGCCTGCTGGGATGGAATGGAAATATTTCATCCCAAAATTTAGCCAAAGTCCAATCTTAGAGGTTTTTTCCCCATAAAACTGTCATCCTAATAATCATATTCATGAGCGCTTGGCAAACTCTGCAAAGCTAATGTGTCGTTATTACAGACAATAAACCCTTCAACCTACAGACTAAGTTTAAAATGATAAGCCCAACAGGAAAACAAAACGGCCATGTAACGAGTCTCTCTCAACTCATGAATTTTACGTACCAGTAATATAATGACTATATCATTAATGCCTCTAATCTAAACCAAAGTAAAATCATCACACTTCAATCAACTATTTTCTAGAATTTATCCAGATTTATTTTTATTTGTTTTGATTGTGTAGGAACTACATTCATGTACATGTAGGTATGACAGCCAGTCCTAATTATTATGAGTATTTTATTGTTGTGGTACATCAACAAGTCACCAATATGAATGGATCGAGGGCCCGCAAAAGCATTTATCTAATGTTAGGGAATGATCCATTAAAATACTTCAGAGAAACAGAACAAGGAAACTTATTTTGTCCTACAGTCGCCAGTCTTTTCTAAAGTGGTGGAATGGAACTGAAGACATATATAACACTGTGCCTATAACAGATACAAAGCCATTTTGAAATTACTATATCTTGTCAGAAATCAAGCACTGACAAAGAAACATGAAAATATGCCAAAAAAGTTTAAGTTAGTAGTCTGTTACAAAGACAAATTATTACCATGAGGCACAAAAAAAAAAAGAAAAAAAATGATACAGCGTTGAATTTTTTTTTAACTAATTTCTATTATTTTTTAACATTCTATCTTTTAAATGACAAATATAGTTTGAAGGAATAAGCTAAGTGATTTTTTTTCTTTATCACACCTGGAAATTTGTGGGCAGATTTATCAAGCTATTAAGCCATGAAGAATAGAGACCAATGATAGATGCTAGAGGTATGATATGAGAAACACAGCTACCATAAATAGTCAGTGTGTAACCTAATGGTAGCCAGGGATTATTGGATTAACTTGTCAACCCTGGTGTTGAAATCATCCTAATGATCACCTCCTGGCCCACATGGTATATCACCACTAACCAAAGCTAGCCTGATTGATGATGCATTATGTGACCTCACATCAAACATTTCTCTGATTTGCGGACAAAGGATTATGGTGGTGGGATTCTTGCAACATTGAAGTTATGATAAGTCAATTGTATCTTAAAAACACATCATGTACTTTTGTGATTTGTCTAATAAGATTAATTTTGATATTTTATAAAAGACTTGGTGATGCAGGTACATGTATAATTGTATCAAAGAATCTGTATACTAAAATAATACTGTCAAACAGTAATGCACCGGCCGTTCAGACTGTCATAATTACTGAACAAGTTAGAAACTAAACCATCTTTGTGAAACAGTTATAGCCCCCTGCCCAGGCCTGCTGGGATGGAATGGAAATATTTCATCCCAAAATTTAGCCAAAGTCCAATCTTAGAGGTTTTTTCCCCATAAAACTGTCATCCTAATAATCATATTCATGAGCGCTTAGCAAACTCTGCAAAGCTAAACCCTTCAACCAACAGCAGACTAAGTTTAAAATGATAAGCCCAACAGGAAAACAAAACGGCCATGTAACGAGTCTCTCTCAACTCATGAATTTTACGTACCAGTAATATAATGACTATATCATTAATGCCTCTAATCTAAACCAAAGTAAAATCATCACACTTCAATCAACTATTTTCTAGAATTTATTCAGATTTATTTTTATTTGTTTTGATTGTGTAGGAACTACATTCATGTACATGTAGGTATGACAGCCAGTCCTAATTATTATGAGTATTTTATTGTTGTGGTACATCAACAAGTCACCAATATGAATGGATCGAGGGCCCGCAAAAGCATTTATCTAATGTTAGGGAATGATCCATTAAAATACTTCAGAGAAACAGAACAAGGAAACTTATTTTGTCCTACAGTCGCCAGTCTTTTCTAAAGTGGTGGAATGGAACTGAAGACATATATAACACTGTGCCTATAACAGATACAAAGCCATTTTGAAATTACTATATCTTGTCAGAAATCAAGCACTGACAAAGAAACATGAAAATATGCCAAAAAAGTTTAAGTTAGTAGTCTGTTACAAAGACAAATTATTACCATGAGGCACAAAAAAAAAAAAAAAGAAAAAAAAAGATAAAACTGTTTGGTTTGTATGTGACATAGAAATCCTCTAGTTTGCTTACAATTGGGAGCCATTCAAGGCCAAATCTTTCTCATACAGCATCGCTCTATTTGAGACTGGCATGAATGCCATATTTTTCAGGAGGTACATGTTCCCAATGATATCATTGCATAGAGAACTGGGTAAATTGTCTGCAGGTAAAACTACAGAGGGATCTTGGTGCCCACCATTGAATGATCTTTATAGGTTCCATGTCAGATTGATCTTCTCTCTATTTTTCCCTTCCTCTTACTCATCTGTGTAAATTGAAAAACATCCCTCCAATCCTTTTCAAACAAGGGGAACCTATATATGAAATTTAAGATTTAGCGAAAATGGCTGTCTGTCGGCCAGGTTGTTTTCAGATTGGTCCCAAAATGCAATACAAGGGACCAAGGGAAACCTACATATGAAATTTGAGAAAGATCCCTTCAGTACCTTCTGAAAACAGCGATAACAATCTTCAATTGTCAAAATCGAAGATGGCTGCCTGTCGGCCATGTTGATTTTAGATTGGTTCCAAAAAAAACATGCATAACTGTTGGGATAAGGGCAACCTACCTATCAAATTCTAGAAAGATCCCTTTGGTATTTTCTGAGAAATAGGGATAACAAACTTCAATTGTCAAAATCCAAGATGGCTGCCTGTCGGCCAGGTTGTTTTCTGATCAATCTCAAAATGTAATATGCACAACTTTGGATCAAGGGAACCTACATTTTAAATTTCAGAAACAACCCTTTAGTACCTTCTGAGAAATAGCGATAACAACTTCAATTGTCAAAATCCAAGATGGCTGCCTGTCGGCCATGTTGTTTTCTGACTGGTCCCAAAATGAGATATGCACAACTAGGGATCAAGAGGAACCTGCATGTGCAAGTTGAGAAAGATCCCTTCAGTACTTTCTGAGATCTAGCGATGACAAACTTCAAATGTCAAAATCCAAGATGGCCGTCTGTCCGCCATGTTGTTTTCAGATCGAACTCAAAATAGAATATGCACAACTAGGGACCAAGAGGAAGGTGCATGTGAAATTTTGTAATGATCCATCAGTACTTTCTGGGAAATAGCGATAACAAGAATTGTTTATGGATGGACGGAGAGACGGTCCACGGTTGCAAGACGATTTGAATAGCCCACCATCTGATGATGGTGCACTAAAAATACGGTATGTGTACATACAATAATGTATTTTAGCACAAAATTATGATTGTGCTAATACTTTCTGTGAATTATTTTCTATAGTTAGAATTTTAATATGTCAATTCATTACCACACTTACCTTTTTCTTTAAATTCATGCAGTTAAGCAAGAAAATTTCTCAGACAATTAATGGAATGGTTCTCAGACTGTAGGTAACTATAATGGAACAGTGTTCAGATTGTAGGTGAACTATAATGGAACAGTGTTCAGACAGTAGGTAACTATAATGGAACAGTTCTCAGACAGTAGGTAACTAATGGAACAGTTCTCAGACAGTAGGTAACTAATGGAACAGTTCCCAGACTGTAGGTAACTATAATGGAACAGTTCTCAGACTGTAGGTAACTATAATGGAACAGTTCTCAGACTGTAGGTAACTATAAGTGAACAGTTCTCAGACTGTAGGTAACTAATGGAACAGTTCTCAGACAGTAGGTAACTATAATGGAACAGTTCTCAGACTGTAGGTAACTAATGGAACAGTTCTCAGACAGTAGGTAACTAATGGAACAGTGTTCAGATTGTAGGTAACTTAATGGAACAGTTCTCAGACTGTAGGTAACTATAATGGAACAGTTCTCAGACAGTAGGTAACTAATGGAACAGTGTTCAGATTGTAGGTAACTTAATGGAACAGTTCTCAGGCTGTAGGTAACTAATGGAACAGTTCTCAGACTGTAGGTAACTAATGGAATGGTTCTCAGACAGTAGGTAACTAATGGAACAGTTCCCAGACTGTAGGTAACTATAATGGAACAATTCTCAGACTGTAGGTAACTATAATGGAATGGTTCTCAGACAGTAGGTAACTAATGGAACAGTTCCCAGACTGTAGGTAACTAATGGAACAGTTCTCAGACAGTAGGTAACTAATGGAACAGTTCTCTGACAGTAGGTAACTATAATGGAACAGTTCTCAGACAGTAGGTAACTAATGGAACAGTTCTCAGACTGTAGGTAACTAATGGAACAGTTGTCTGACAGTAGGTAACTTATGGAACAGTTCTCAGACTGTAGGTAACTATAATGGAACAGTTCTCAGACAGTAGGTAACTAAAGGAACAGTTCTCAGACAGTAGGTAACTATAATGGAACAGTTCTCAGACTGTAGGTAACTAATGGAACAGTTCTCAGACAGTAGGTAACTATAATAAAACAGTTCTCAGACTGTAGGTAACTAATGGAACAGTTCTCAGACAGTAGGTAACTAATGGAACAGTTCTCAGACAGTAGGTAACTATAATGGAACAGTTCTCAGACAGTAGTTAACTAATGGAACAGTTCTCAGACAGTAGGTAACTATAATGGAACAGTTCTCAGACTGTAGGTAACTAATGGAACAGTTCTCAGACAGTAGGTAACTAATGGAACAGTTCTCTGACAGTAGGTAACTATAATGGAACAGTTCTCAGACAGTAGGTAACTAATGGAACAGTTCTCAGACTGTAGGTAACTAATGGAACAGTTGTCTGACAGTAGGTAACTTATGGAACAGTTCTCAGACTGTAGGTAACTATAATGGAACAGTTCTCAGACAGTAGGTAACTAATGGAACAGTTCTCAGACAGTAGGTAACTATAATGGAACAGTTCTCAGACTGTAGGTAACTAATGGAACAGTTCTCAGACAGTAGGTAACTTTAATAAAACAGTTCTCAGACTGTAGGTAACTAATGGAACAGTTCTCAGACAGTAGGTAACTAATGGAACAGTTCTCAGACAGTAGGTAACTATAATGGAACAGTTCTCAGACTGTAGGTAACTAATGGAACAGTTCTCAGACAGAAGGTAACTATAATGGAACAGTTCTCAGGCTGTAGGTAACTAATGGAACAGTTATCAGACAGTAGGTAACTAATGGAACAGTTCTCAGACAGTAGGTAACTAATGGAACAGTTCTCAGTAGGTAACTAATGGAACAGTTCTCAGACTGTAGGTAACTATAATGGAACAGTTCTCAGACAGTAGGTAACTAATGGAACAGTTCTCAGACAGTAGGTAACTAATGGAACAGTTCTCAGACAGTAGGTAAGTAATGGAACAGTTCTCAGACTGAAGGTAACTATAATGGAACAGTTCTCAGACAGTACGTAACTAATGGAACAGTTCTCAGACAGTAGGTAACTATAATGGAACAGTTCTCAGACTGTAGGTAACTAATGGAACAGTTCTCAGATTGTAGGTAAACTAATGGAACAGTTCTCTGACTGTAGGTAACTATAATGGAACAGATCTCAGACTGTAGGTAACTAATGGAACAGTTCTCAGACAGTAGGTAACTAATGGAACAGTTCTCAGACTGTAGACAACTATAATGGAACAGATATCAGACTGTAGGTAACTAATGGAACAGTTCTCAGACTGTAGGTAACTATAATGGAACAGTTCTCAGACAGTAGGTAACTAAAATGGAACAGTTCTCAGACTGTAGGTAAATAATGGAACAGTTCTCAGACAGTAGGTAACTAAAATGGAACAGTTCTCAGATTGTAGGTAAACTAATGGAACAGTTCTCTGACTGTAGGTAACTATAATGGAACAAATCTCAGACTGTAGGTAACTAATGGAACAGTTCTCAGACTGTAGGTAACTAATGGAACAGTTCTCAGACTGTAGGTAACTAATGGAACAGTTCTCAGACAGTAGGTAACTATAATGGAACAGTTCTCAGACAGTAGGTAACTAAAATGGAACAGTTCTCAGACTGTAGGTAAATAATGGAACAGTTCTCAGACAGTAGGTAACTAATGGAACAGTTCTCAGTAGGTAACTAATGGAACAGTTCTCAGACAGTAGGTAACTAATGGAACAGTTCTCAGACAGTAGGTAACTAATGGAACAGTTCTCAGACTGTAGGTAACTAATGGAACAGTTCTCAGACTGTAGGTATTTATAATGGAACAGTTCTCAGACTGTAGGTAACTAATGGAACAGTTCTCAGACAGTAGGTAACTAATGGAACAGTTCTCAGACAGTAGGTAACTAATGGAACAGTTCTCAGACTGTAGGTAACTAATGGAACAGTTCTCAGACTGTAGGTAACTAATGGAACAGTTCTCAGACAGTAGGTAACTATAATGGAACAGTTCTCAGACTGTAGGTAACTAATGGAACAGTTCCCAGACTGTAGGTAACTAATGGAACAGTTCTCAGACTGTAGGTAACTAATGGAACAGTTCTCAGACTGAAGGTTACTAATGAAACTATTCTCAGACTGCAGGTTATGAATCAAATAAAGTCCAATCAAAACTATAAACTAACCAATTTTTGGAATGATCAGGCTTATCTCTGTTGGCAAGAGAATCAATATCACTTTTTTATGCATATTCAATGCAGTTAATTACATGATACTTGAATAGACTTTCTGATGGACAGTAGCTCTTAAAACAAATGAAAGGGTTCTGGCATAGTTATAACTAACTGCATTGTTGCTAATATTTCTTCAATATTGTGGCTTCTGTCAGATTTTGTATTCAAATTCTCTTTGTGGTGCTATATTATTAGGCTGTACAAAAGCTGTTCATTTTGCATCATGATTTGTTGAGGTAATGATGTGACATGAAGGTTGTACATTTTTTTTACTACTGAAAATCACTGCTCTGCTTTGTGTTTGCAGTTTAGCAGAAAATAACTTTTCTGGAATCTTGTATTTTTATATCAGCCATTTATTGTCCTTTTCTGACCTTTGAAAGACCATCAGATATATGGTAATGTTTATGGTATACAAATATTTTATTACGTACAGCATCTTGGATCTTTCAGTTATATTGAATAAATGGGTAATTATTGAATTTTTACCCATGATCTTGGACCCTGTCAGGAGTGCAGCTTAAGAATGATATTGTACTTTGATGATCTATATACAATTATCAAGTACTTAAGCCTTGTTAATCCATAAGAAATGGACTTTTTACAACATACATGATGCTAGACTTTACATAGAAATTAGATTTAGACAAGTTGGAAAAGACATCAGTCACCTGTCCTGAAGTGTTTCTTTGTTGTACAGCAGACACCCACCATCTCAGTGAGGTTAGTCAAATGTCAATTGAAACTAATGCCAACCTTGGTCGTAGATCTGTATTGAACCACAATATCTTTTCAAACACAGAGAGGAAGATGAAGCAATCAAGCGCGATAGTGGGCAGTCTTTGCACGGAAACACATAATTTTTCTCTCTCTTTGAAAGGTCAGAACCCTGCTGGAGTATTACCAGTAATCCTTCCACCATTAACAGAATGGTGCTACCCCATTTATCAAATCTAGCAAATTACTCTCTCATAATTAACTCTGCAAGAGACCTGGTGCTTTTTCTACATTTGTACCACAATTCTCCTGCCATGAAACCTCATCCACACTGATTTATGCTGACAGAGGTGATATGTTTTTCATGAATTATAAAATCTATCACAAATGAATCAATATACTCTAATTCAGATTGAATGGTTCATGCTTTTAGTGCAGAATGCTTTTACTGTTAATGTGTATATTATGGCATATATATAATATGATACACAACACATTTTAGCATAGGAAGAATTATTTACAGATAACGGCCTAGATGAATTGAAACCTCCGTATCAAGGTAGTGGAGAACCTAAATATAAACTAGAACACTGACACGTCAGAAAGGGCCCCGCTATGTGTCTGACCCTTCAGGGTAAATGTAATAATTATTGTCAGTGTTTTTCCTGCCTATATAACTGGGTGCGCCAAACGACCCCATTCTCAATGCGTTTTAGCCTGATTTTTTCCCAAAATCAACTCGAAAATTCCAAATAACATTTGTATGACGACTTTTCACAATCAATGAAAAAATTCCCAGTTTCGTTTTTAGGAATACACTGTGCACTGTAAAATTGGTTAGCATAGAAAATTCAATGTGTGTGTTTGGGTGTCATTTACAGTTTGCGCTCAAATTTTCCCAATTTGGCATATTGAAGTTTTCCCAAAATACCCAGGAAAAACACTGATTGTAATATATTGACATGAAACTATTAGATATATGTTTTTGATTAACCTTTGCTATTGTTTCATTAATGTTAGCATTAATAGGGCCACGGACAATACTGCTTATTATTATTGTATGGAAAAGCTAGCTAAAAGAATTCTACAAGCATTACACTTTTCAAATTTGTTTCAAATCTAATATCAAGGAGCACACAAACTGATATAAACTCAATGCAGTTATTCTAATAAGGTAAACTTGAGAGGGTTTTCTGAAAAACAAAACATACCAAATGTGAAGAAAAGGGGAGAAAAAAAGGATTTTTTTAAATATTTTAATAATGTCTTTTTTTTGTCATTTGAGGTATAAGAAGTACTTTTTTCACCTTTTTTTGTTTTAAAACTTTTTATATTTAGACCCAATCAACTTCAAAATTTGGTCGCTTGACACCAACTTACCTTCATAATGTCATAACAAAATCTTTAATACCATTTAAAAAATGTCAATCCGACCTTAACATATGACCCATTGACTTTGAACTTTGGTCAGTTGATACCTTGTTTGATTGTGACCAACTTAAGATTTACCATTTAAAAAATGTCAATCCGACCTTAACATATGACCCATTGACTTTGAACTTTGGTCAGTTGATATCTTGTTTGATTGTGACCAACTTTGCATAAATCATAAATTATGCTAATGGAAGACTGTAATAGTATTGTATATCATATGTATGTGTGTATTGTGGTTTTATGTCAATATGTAAAATGTTACATCATCGAAAATCGGCTTCCCTCAATACCTGTATGTACCAATTTTCGCCGCAATCAAATAATATCAAAATTTCTACCAATCAGAAGCCTCTGTTTCATTCCCATGACAACACAAGTTTTGGAAAGGTGAACCATTGTTCCCTCAAAACCCCTATATACCAATTCTCTCACCAAAATCGAACAATAACTAAATTTTGACCAATCAGAAACCTCCATTTGTTACCATGGCAACAGACGGTTTCGTAAGTGGTACCATTGTGTTTGGCTTCCCTAAATACCACTATGTACCAATTTTCACCGAAATCGAACAATATCGAAATTTCAACCAATCAGAAACCTCTATTTGTTACCATGGTAACAGACGGTTTCATAAGTGGTACCATTGTGTTTGGCTTCCCTAAATACCACTATGTACCAATTTTCACCGAAATCGAACAATATCGAAATTTCAACCAATCAGAAACCTCCATTTGTTACCATGGCAACAGACGATTTTGTAAGTGGTACCATTGTGTTTGGCTTCCCTAAATACCACTATGTACCAATTTTCACCGAAATCCTCCAACTCTTGTCAATAATTTGGCGCAAAAGAAAAAAACGGACAGACGGACAGACAGACGGACAACCTGATTACTATAGGGCACCCATCTTTGATGTGGGGCCCTAATAAACAATTCTGCAATCTGCTATAACTAATGTTTCATATTTATATAAAAGCATATCAAAAACAAGATCATTCATTGATAAGAAAATGTCAAAATTGTTTTGACTGCTAAAATCCAAAAGGGTCGATTACCTGGCATTTTGAAGCCGACCCAGGATGACCTTGACCGTTGACCTTTGAACTTGTGACCTTGAACTATGAGTTTGATCATTCTGTCAGTTAACTCTTGGTTTATTTCTTGACAACTTTGCATAATCGAATAGTGAACAGTTAAAAACAACAAAGATCCAGTATTTTCATGTTAATGTTAAAATCCAATATGGCCGCCTAACAGCCATTTTGAATCCGATTTGCATGAAATACTACACATCTGATCTAGGATGCATGAGGAATCATCAGTTCCAATTTGATACAAATTCTTCATCTCCTTCAATCATTTTTGTGCAGAAGAAAAAAAACGGACAGACGGACGGACGGACGGACAGACGGACAACCTGATTACTATAGGGCACCCGCATCTCTCGATGCGGGGCCCTAAAAAGATTACCTGATCAGAAGTAAGTGTAATAATCTTTAAAATTATAAAGTCTAGTTGAGGGAATCTCATGGTCTAATACTAGAAGAGGTCCAGATGACCTTTGAACTATGAAGGTTATGAGTTGTTGCCAGAGGTTAAGAACACTTCTGTATCCCTGATTTCATGTTTATTTTAGGGAAGGATTCTGAAATTCAAAACCTTAAGGACTTAGATTATGGTATTCATAACTTTATAATATCACTACAAATACCTTCATAACATATTATTACAAATAATATAAAGTTAGTCTATTTCCAATAAAATGTTTTATTCTATAAAATCCCAGAGGGATCTTGGTGTCAAACTGTGAATAATACAAACTGGTTCTATATGGTAGACTGATCTTCTATTTTTCTTTTCCTCTAAATACTCTGACAACAAGAACAAGTAGAACCTTCACATGAAGTTTAAGGAATATCCTTCCTGTACTTTTCAAGAAATAGCGAAAACAAACTTCAATTCTCAAAATCCAACATGGCATCATGTCGCCTACTTTGTTTTTCCGATCAAAAAAACAAAATTGAATTGGCACAACCAGGGCCGGAGCAAGGGGAACCTTAATTGAGAAATATTAACCTCCAGTACTTTTCAAGAAAGAGCGATAACAAACTTCAATTCTCAGATACTAAGATGGCTGCCTGTCGGCCATTTTGTTTTCCTGGTCAAAAAATCTAAATTGAATTGGCACAACTGGGGACCAAGAGTAATCTTCACATACATAAAATTTGAGGAATATCTCTCCAGTACTTTTCGAGAAATACCGATAACAAACTTCAATTCGCCGATTCCAAGATGGCCACCTGTCAGCCATTTTGTTGTTTTGATCAAAACCAAAATCAAATTGGCACAACTAGAGAGCAAGGGGAATCTACATATGAAGTTTGAGAAATATCGACTTCAGCACTTTTTAAAAAATAGGGATAAGAAGGACTGTTTATGGCTGGACCATGTGCCAATTTTAGCACACCATAATCAGATGATAGGCTAAAATTGTTCTAAAAAAATTAAAGTTTTACCATTCCATGTTGATGTTGTGTATCTTGGACATGCACGCATGAAGGGAATTAGAATCCTTATTTGCTGAAATGATGACCCCCTACTGCTTTAAGTATATTGAATTTAGTCTCCAAATAAAGGATTATATCTGTGAATAACCATGTGTCATGTGTGATAGATTAAGGAATTCACACTGGGCTGCTTAGGAATGCATTGATTTTCTCTCCCCATCCCTGCGCAAGGCCAAAGATGAATGGCCAGGGTGAAGACATGGAATAGCCAGACAAATTAAAGGCCATATACAGAACACTGAAAGGCCATAGAGACATCAATCAGCCCTGAAATAGGATCCTCTGACATTCAGGGGACATTTATAGCAAATATCATACTTATCGGAGCTATGGGCAAACATATACATATAAACTAATTACAGAGTCACCAATGACAGAGTGAAATAGGATACTCAGACATTCAGAGGACATGTATAGCAAATATCATACTTATCGGAGCTATGGGCAAATATATACATATAAACTATTACAGAGTCATCAGTGACAGAGTGAAATAGGATACTCAGACCTTCAGAGGACATTTATAGCAAATATCATACTTATCAGAGCTATGGGCAAATATATACATTTAAACTATTACAGAGTCATCAGTGACAGAGAGCACATAATTAGAGAATGAACAGCTAGAATATTACAAGGGTAAAATTAATTAGACAAGATGAGAAGAAAAAAAACACCCACGTGGGTTATTAGGCAAAATATGAGACCACACTACCAAGGTAGACTATTTAGACCAAAGATGATACCCACCATCCAGTATGCAGGTGCATTTTGAAATCACCCTGGTGGACTATTAAAGCAAAGATGAGATAACATCATATGCATGAGGCCTATGCAAGGCCAAAGATGAGAGCACACCACCCAGGAGGACTAGAGGCCAAAGCTGAAATACATCATCCAGGTGGATTGAGAACACACCACCCAGGTAGACTATTAAGTTGAAAGATGAGAAAACACCACCCAGGTGGTCTATCTGGCCAAAGATGAGAACACACCACCCAGGTAAACTAATTAAGGCCAAAGATGAGAACACACCACCCAGGTAGACTGATTAAGGCCAAAGATGAGAACACACCGCCCAGGTGGTCTATTTGGCCAAAGATGAGACATTCAGTATTGGGAAGGTGGTTAACCATCTATTGTCTGGAAATCTATTGACACTCCAATAAGAAATTTGGACCTACATTGTAGGAAGGTTTACAAATCTCTGAAGGCTCTCCGGGATAAAAATAGAACTCTGCCTTAAGTATGTACCTCAAGGGATGCCAGTGCATGTATTTGGGATGTTAGATCTACAGAAACGAATTATGAACATGTAAAATAAATAGCCTATCAAGCATTACAGCAATGCTCCCCAAATTTGTTGTTACTCATGATCAATAGACTTTCCAATTTACATTGTGTAAAGGTCTATACATATATTTAGAAATATCTGTGAGGTCTTACTTCTAAATTAATGAGTTTAACAATATCAAAGCATCAAATGTTTGTATATATAACTTTCTTCAAAGAACAATGATAAAACATTCTTTGTTTGTTTCTTCATTAAACTTAAACATCAAGGCAACATTTGCACTACTTTGGTACACTAAATTAAAAACTTTCTTGTTTCTTCATTAACAAAAACAACATGCGCAGTTGCATGTGACCTTGTAAGTCTGATATTATCAACTTTATTTCTTCATTAATGACGTACATTCCAATTGAAACTAGAACTGTCTCAGAATGGCTGATGAATAACTTAACCAACTTGCAAACTTATCCTGATCATATTCACCTTTTATTTTCAGACTGAGCATTAAAACTTTCACAAATGTACACTGTGTATATATGATTACTTCTATATTGTAATCCTTCACTCAGTTCTTTAATGTCCCTATAAAGCTGGCAGTCTGTATAGTTCCCATTTTTACAGCTGTGTAGACTGTAACAAGTATGTTTATCTATACCATTTACAAACAAGAGTCCCAGAGAGCCTGTATCGCTCACCTGGTTTATTTGAGCAAACATCAAAATAATTATGTTCCATTTGTTAATAGCTTTATTCGTGATGTCTTACAGTGCTATAATAAAAATGATTATGGGGTAGATCTAGAAATGTCAACTGCTTCAGAGATATAACCCAGAAACGAAATCAAGATTCAACACGGTTGTGTTTGTTTAAAGAAACTATCAGTCCCTCAGGATGGGGAAAGACCCCTGGTCCTATTTTTACATCAGGAATGTGTTCATCTCTTGATGCCCAGCAATGCTATATACGGTTGCGAGGTGGGGATCCACCATTTGTACAATTTTGAATCCCCACCCCATGAGGATGCTACTAGCCAAATATAAGCAATATCCATCGCTCATCATCAGAAGTTGTTTATTTCAATATAGCCAAATGGACCACTTTTGCCCCGCCCCTCAGGACCCTGGGGATCAGCCTCACTATTAGTACAATTTTGAATCCCAGTCCCATAGTGATGCTACCAGGCAAATAGGAGCAATATCCTTCGCTTGGTTTCAGAGAAGAAGTCGTTTATATCAATAGAGCCAAACTGACCCCTTTTGGCCCTGCCCGGTCGGGGGGTCAGCCCCATCATTTGTACAATTTTGAGTCCTCACCCCACACAGATGCTTCTGACCAAATTTGGTCAAATTCCGATCGCTATTATGAAGAAGAAGTCAATGGTGACGGATGGATGGACGACGGACGTACGACGGACACTACGGTATGGCATAAGCTCACCTTGGTCCTTCGGACCAGATGAGCTAATAATTAAAGATACATGTACAAATGTATATGCTACATATTTTCAGTCAGCAACATCAGATTATATCAGCCATTTTATTCTGGAACATTTTTCTTTGGGTTCGTAAAGTAAACATTATAGAAGTTATAAGTCTATTTTAATTTTACCATCTTGTTACACTTTTTTCAAACTTGGTGTCAATAGGATCATGATAATGATGAAACATCATTTTGAGTAGATTAAATCTTTTACCATTTCTGACACTACATAAGACAGATGTATATACCTTTAGTGTCCTATAAGTAACCTTCATCTTGGTCATTATAGTCTGATGAAGCTGACAGTGTAGTCAACAAAACGTCACATTCTTAAATATCATATTGGTTGTGTCATATAACTTCTATCATATCAGCCATTTTAATTAGTCGATTCTAAAAATATTATCTGTTATACTTCGGACATAATTTTGTGAAAATCTTACCCTGTGAGGCTGTAGTTGAAGTTGCCATAGGCCCCTTCTTGGTCTGGGATGTTCTGTTGAAGCAATCGCTCCACCAGTTGTTTCAGGTGAAAGCCAATACCTTCGTATTCTGGAAGGAAACAAATTATTGATATGTAACAGCTAGTATTTCTATAACCATTTTATATGCAAGAGACAGTCAATGTTTAACTAGAAGGAATAATTCAATAAATAGTTCAAATCCTAATATGGAAGGACTCTTGATGTAATTCATAAAAAAAAACTATGAATACATTCTCTACATCTATATGAGGAATTCAATATATTAAATCTGTAGTCTTTAAGCATGCATTATTACAAAGACACATTGTCAAATTAACCATGTCTTAAAATGTTGCAAAATTTAATGTAGAAATAATATTCAATAATCAAATTCTGCCTATATTGTCTCAAACAGGACTGTTGAATTTCCATATTATCTTGGTTCAAAATTTAATGAAATTCCTCATCAAACAAGAAGCGCAGAGGGTCCTCATGGCTCACCTGAATATTTCAGTAAGTATGGCAAAATACTAGCTCTCATTTAAGTTATATTTCAAATATTTACTATCTCTTCCAACAATTTTTGGTTCAAACTACAGGTGGACTAAATCCTGTCATTCTTGAAAAAGAAAAAGATTTTAAAGGTTTATTTGCTTGATCTACCCTATTGGGTCCCAATCTGTGAGTGTAACATCCTTCATTCATACAACATTAAATCTCATTTGCCCAAAAATGCTACAGACCAAATACCTCTTTTTGCCCCTGCCCCCTAGCCCCAAGGGAGCCACACCTTCTATCTATACAACATTAGATCTCCTTTGCCCAATAATGGTCCAGACCCAATTTCATCAAAATCCATTGAGGCATTCAGGACTAGTAGGGATTTAAAGTATTTACCTCAATTTTACTTTTGGGCCCTGCCTCCTGGCCCAAGGGAGTCACATCCTCGGTTTATACAACATCAGATGTCCTTTGCCCAATATTGCTCCAGACCAAATTTCATCAAAATCCATTCTGACATTCAGGACTAGTAGGGGTCTAAAGGATTTACCCTTGAGGTTGGGTGAGTCAAAAAGTGAGATTTGAATTCCACATTCATTCCACATTTTTCTAGGTTCACTTGAACTATTGGCAGCATTGTCATCATGAGATGAGATGTTTTATTTCAACCACTGTGTCTACTGAATTTCACCAACTGATAACATAATGAAAATAATTACAAGTACATACCTGCTGTCATGTTCCCCTATAAAACTGCCCAAACACAGACCATAATTCCACAACTAGTGTGCCACTGCTTACTTCGGGGTCCAAACTCCCTACACCTGATCTCTTTTCATTGCCAAATTGTTATACCACCTGAAAAAATTAAATAATCATTCATAATTAGCAATCAGTTAAAAATATTTCTCTCAAAAGATTTCTGTTCTTACTAGATGGATTGAAGTGTGAAATCAATTTAATATCATGAAGTGACTTGTACATGTAGCAGGCTGTGTTTGTGATCATTGCAGACTAAGGTAAAGCATTTAAATGATCCAGGGCAACAACTCTGTTTGTAGTGCAGCAAAGATACTTCTGAATCAGTTAAGTAACCATCCTGCGAGAATAAAACAAGATGATAAGTTCTGGGCGACATGACTAAGGTTTGAACAAAGGGCTATAACTCTGTGTATTGTTGATCGAAGACCCAATTCAATATAACACTCCACTATCCCAAGAAGTAACTCATATACCTACAAGTCACTACATTAATGGATAGGGACTTAAGTAAACCTTAATTTATAGACCTCACATACTAGCTATCGCTTCCAAACAGCCAAATAGTTTACCAGCCTCTAGTATTTGGGATTTGGTTTTCAAGAAAGAAATCATCTCACTGTCAAAGCAAATCTATTGAAAAGATTTCTAATTACAAAACTACTTCATTTACTCTTAATCAAAGCATTTCTCTTTTCTGTTCCATATATAATGTTGCTAGTTCTAAATTTAGCTGCTAAGTGGTGATTTTGTGTAGTCTTCATTACTGAACTTATTTCCAAAGTCACCTAGCTAGTAATGAATTGTTAGGAACCTCAAAACTGAAAAGAGCTATGTGTAACTAATTCTTTCATCTTTAGTAATCAGCAATGCCCTAGATAATGTACTGAGTATTCAAGTCATTATAAGAAATATGAAGACAAATAAACAAGATGATAATTTATTTTAGTAATATTGGGTATGTTGCATGGGCATCATGAATTCAACTAAAAAAAATCATTTCAAAGCATATATGACAATGAAATAATGGCCATGATTAAGTACATCTTAGCATGGCTGCATGTGAAGCCTTGAAATTAATACACAGCCTTACAATTGATACACTGGCTTCAGTTTATACACAAATGTAGTTATTTTTCATAAGTTATCTAAATAAATTCTGGTTTAAAACTAATTGTTATTAAAAATAAGCTCCCAAAATAACACTCCAAAGTCCATTCAGTAAATCGGAGTATTTTCATATATCACACTTGCAGATGACACTATAAGGCTCCAAATACCAGGTAAACTAGAACATACTGTCTTCATGCAAGAGGTGATTCTACACAACACCGTTAATTAATTAATTTGTATGAGATGGAGGACAGTTCATCAGGTTCAAGTTGTCTGCCTACCATTGATTTTTGAGGATCAATGTTAATTTCCTTATGGAACAAAATACATTCCATTCTTCTACATAAATCCACTAGTTAACCTTGCATGTACACCTGTAGTCAAAAAGTCCAATTTTTTCCATGAAATAACATTATCATTCAGATTGTAAATATACAGTACACTCAACCTTTTTCATCTTGTTTCAAAAAAAGAAATATTTAAGTTGATGGTGGGCCATGCAATTGAAAAAAACAACATTGCATATACAGCAAGTGTATTGATCATACAAAGTACATCTTGAAACACTATAATTCAAATATCCATCAAAAGACTACACTATCAGCTAAATACCAATTTAATACAGGTACAGGATGAGTGTTACAGAAGTATAACAAAAAATTACTCAAAAATCATTATCATGATCAATATATATATGTATATTGTAATAAATCCCCAATTCTAGAATTTGAGAACACACAATTGTAACGGTATATTTTAGAACACCAAGAAAAGTAGGAGGAAGGGGAGGGCGTAACCCTCTTCCATATGAATCTCCCAATGGATATTATGTGACTATGGCAAGCTAATGTTTGATATGGAAATGGAACTGATTCTATAATCCCTTCAGTAAATGACATCATGGATAGTACAAGCTGCACTTTCTCTGGTTATAGGACTTTGTTGGTATGAATAATTCAGTATTTTAGCTTTCATTCAAGAATGCACATATTGTACCAAAATAAATCAATCGATTTTTAGTAGATTGCACCATCTAGGTACTCTAATCACAAACATCTATATTAAATGGTGTCTATTACACACAAGTCTATGGTATAGGTAGCTACACAGTATACAGTATTATATACCAGTTGGTCTGACAATACAACCCACAGGTGATTAGATCTGAGGCATGTGCATGGTATTCATTGAATATTCCCACCCAAGACTGGTTTTTCCTAGAAGATTACATCATGAACCATCCAGTGTATCAATTTACAGATACATGTATAAGATTACAATCTAGGTGTTCTGTGAACATAGGTGTCCATTTGATGCAGGTATTTATTCTATCAGTTGTTCATTATACCACATGATTATTCTTCTATTAGGTGTCTGGTGTACACCAGTGATTATTCTTCTATTAGCAGTCAATTGTACGCAGGATTTTCTCTTCTAAGGTGTCCATTGTACATAGGTGTTATTCTTCTCAGGTGTCCATTCTAAACAGGTGTTTATTCTCTAAGGTGTCCATTATATACAGGTGTTTATTCTTCTCTTCTCTAAGGTGTCCACTGTATATAGGTGTTTATTCCAAGGTGTCCTCTGTATACAGGTGTTTATTCTTCTAAGGTGTTCACTGTATACAGGTTTTTCTTCTCTTTTCTATGGTGTCCATTGTATACAGATGTTTTTTCTTCTCTTTTCTAATGTGTCCATAGTATACAGGTGTTTATTCTTCTAATATAAGTTTGATAACTTGTGCCCAATTCCCATGTACACAGTGTTTGAAAGTATGTATGAAAATTCCTTAGACAATTGGTCTACAGAAAATTTAAATCCCTTAGCCCCAATTCATTTTTCGATAGACCTATTTTGTAAACATATATTGTTTAAAGTAGCATAACTGCATCACGCAAAAGCTTGCATCATCAAGTTCATACTCACTTAAATGTTTGAAGCCAATAACGCGCTATTCTAAGTAAAAACACCTTGATTGTAAACTCTGATTTCATATGATCGTTTGTCAGAAAATATAGGAATGTTGTTAACATGAATTAAAATGTATGTCAGGACTCAAACTTTTCATAGCCATTGGGGCCAACACTAAGAAATTTTACATAGACCGGCCAGGTTTTCTATAGCCTCGGGCCATCGGACCACCTTTACTTTCGAACACTGTGTACAATGTATATATTAAGATACAATAAAATATGTTTAAATCAAATTCTTTTAAGGTGTCCACTGTACACATGTTATTCTTCTCTTCTATAAGGTGTCCACTATACACAGGTTTTTCTTCTCTTCTATAAGGTGTCCACTATACACAGGTTTTTCTTCTCTTCTCTAAGGTGTCCACTGTACACATGTTTTTCTTCTCTTTTCTAAGGTGTCCACTATACACAGGTTTTTCTTCTCTTCTATAAGGTGTCCACTATACACAGGTTTTTCTTCTCTTCTCTAAGGTGTCCACTGTACACAGGTTTTTCTTCTCTTCTATAAGGTGTCCACTGTACACATGTTTTTCTTCTCTTCTATAAGGTGTCCACTATACACAGGTTTTTCTTCTCTTCTATAAGGTGTCCACTATACACAGGTTTTTCTTCTCTTCTCTAAGGTGTCCACTGTACACATGTTTTTCTTCTCTTCTATAAGGTGTCCACTATACACAGGTTTTTCTGCTCTTCTCTATGGTGTCCATTGTATACAGGTGTTTTTTTCTTCTCTAAGGTTTCTGTTGTACACAGGTGTCTATTTTACACAATATGTATCAAATGTGTGAGTACTGTGCATATATAGATATACAACAGAGATCAAACCCGTGATCAGGACATTAGCACAAGTATAGCCACTCAAGTGTAACCTTAGTTACTCAAGTGTGACCTTAGTTAAACAGTTGGGTTTTGTTTATTATTGTTTGAGGTCCTATCAACTGCTATGGTCTTTTATAGACGGCCTCCCATGCGTGCAACACGCATGTGTGTGGTGAGTGCGAATGTGTGTTTTGGGAGGCTGCGATATGTTCGTGTTAAGTCTCCTTGTGATAGGCCGAAACTTTTCCCCGATTTATAGTGCTATCTCACTGAAGCTTCCTGCCAAAGACATCACATTATACTGACAATGGGCAAACCAGTTGTCCAACTCTCAAAAAGCCAACTACTATTTTTAAAGACTCTGGTATGTCTCAGCCAGGGGACAGAGCCCAAAGCCTTAAGCTTCCTCACAGAGGCGAACGTTTAACCAAAGGCCAAAAACTATCAAGGGAGACACTATGAAAAACAAAGTTGTTAAGAAAGAGGAGAAAAGATAAGACCCCAAATTTAGTCACCTCTTATGATCGTGATTATGGCGACAGCAGGTACAATTCTTACACCCTACCTGCAGGGGCAGTAGTTAAACAAAAAATCCCTCTAACAAAGCTCTATAAGGTGAGTAAATATACATGATGTTCTTACATGTATTTAGATTTTAACAGTAACAAGTATTCACTTAACACATTAATCTTCATCACAGTCAGACATACTTCCATAGAAAATTCCAAAATGATTACAGAAAATATCTGAAACTGGTAGTCTAACTTTAATTTGTTCATCACAAACCACCTAAGGATGGAGAGTCTGTTAGTGAAATTGTCAACATTCAACTAGTAATATTGCAAAAAGAGAAGTCAGGTCGTTCACTATTATTATAAAAGAAGGTGGTTAATATATGATTTTTAGCAAAATGGCCATTATTATTTTGTTTTAGTATAATCAAACAAATACAAAATTTGTAAAGTACTTATAAATCACACTTCTAAATCATATATAATATGTATTATGAATACGGGATGTACTTTGTTTGTCAGACAATGTCTATTTCAGTGTTAGCAATAGTGTATCATGTACAATAACAAATACACCGGATGCTGTACAATAGAAACACAAGAGGTGATGTGGTATGTTTTATTAACCCAGGTGTGAAGCTGACACATGTCTGTTATAACCCTATACTGCTAGAATCCATTACCACCACCTCTTTGGCCTGATAATAATGATTACCTTCACCTTCTTTGAGGAATCTGGTCAAGAACAATTGAGTCTGTTGTTATCAGGACACCCAGCAATTAGACATCATGATCTCCCAGCACACAAAAATGAATGATTACTTGCAGAATAGAAAAACAAGCAAACAGATATCACATACCGAACATGATCAAAAAGCACCTGATCATTATCTTTATATCAAACAATCTTCATCAGTACATGTACCAATCAGTGAAGTCGGTCATTTAACAACATTTCTTCATCAGTACAATGAAGTCAGTAAAACTCCACTTAACTTCATCAAACATTAAAACCAAACAGATCTAGTTGATTGTGAACTATTACTTGGTCATAAGGTATAATGCTCTATTGATTCTAATCAAACAGAAGAGTAGACTGTCTATATATAACTTCATCATACACAACACTAAAGTCCATCAAAGGTAGACAGTCACAGGCGAGTCTCCGTAAAGGACACTTGTTAGGTCACATATATACATGTATTTCTTTGTAAGCAAGTGTCTGCACACATAAAATTATTAGATGTATAAAATGATATTTTTAAGTCTCTTAGCTCACCTACTCTAATTCCTTTTATTATATATATTTAGATATGATATATCTTTTAACATAAAATGAAAAAAAAAACAAGCATATGTTACATATTTTTCATATATCAAAATGCAAAATCAAGGGATTATGTAGTTTTCTTAAACTTACTATTACACCCAATATACCGTCAATATATACAGGTATCCACATTTAAATACTTACCTACTAATTTCAGTGCAACGCATTTGCAATGAACCGTTTACCATTAGATCTACAGCCTACAACATATAGTTTCTATAACAGTATAACATATGTCTAAAACGTCTATTCAAAACTGTTAACATATAAACAATTATGACCTACCTGAAAGCCGTCGGTCTGTACCACAAGATATAACCATAGCCACATTTATCTTTTTAGGATACATTATGTATATACGTGTGAGTACCAACATAGTTTATGTTGTGTTTCCGATGTTGTTTCATTTAATACCTTTATTGCTCACCATTTATTGGCTCTAATGACCTGTTGATATAAAAATATAATGACAATAATAGATACTAACCTGTTCCTCTATTGGTGTTTATAAACGATTATCCCTAAAATGTCTTTAGATCCTGGTATATTCACCAAACAGACAAGCAACAACCTCCTAAACCATTATCCTCCTAATATCCACAGAACCTATTTCTGCTACAAGGTGTACATGGTTTCAATCTCTTCCATATTACATCAATATTCCTATATACATTTGCGTGTGTTTTAGTCAATTTCTAATTATAAAATCAGTGTAACTTATATGAGCGGCTGTTTAACGAGACTGAACTATTGTCAATGGGTAAAAATCAATCCCCCACTTCTAGGTATGCAAGGCAAAACATTATTAACCCTTTATAAACAGAATGAGGTGATGTATAACAAAACCATCCATCTGTCAAAATCAGCAAATCTACAAAAGAATACATATGGCTAGACCCAATAGACATTCAATAGAATGTACAAACAGGTCTGCAAATATTGGGTATTCCCTGGCTCAAATCAATGCTTGGATCATCTAATGTTCACTGGGCAACGCCATATTTCATATATTCAAGAACAAAAACCACAATTACATCCATATTTGTTAACATAGCACATCATTTCTACAATAGCTTTAATGACAGCCATTATCTTATATTGACAGTAACCATGGGAACGCCTGGAGAGTTTATGGATACGTTTTATTGGTCTGTGATTTCAATTTCATTACACAGAAATATGTAGGCGTTTTATACTAATTGTGTTGAAAATTGCATGTATGTACATAATTAATCAGGTTTGAAATGCCAGATAATATACTGTTTACTACTTCATTATTACAATCAAATAATTTGTTTTCAAAGCTCATCTGCAGTCGTTTATATACAAAAATGTATAATGCATGAATCAAGTATTTTCCTGTAAATTTTAGTTTTTGTCTAAATGTAAGGTTTTAGGTAATGTTGCTATGTATAGACTACATGTATAGTCAATATAAATCTCTCAGGGGAGAAACAGGATTAGGCTCAGGTTAATAAATTCAAAATTTTGGAGTTTTTATATTGAGATGTTGAATAAGAGTTATCAGAATAGCTTGCAGATTGGGGCGAAAGTCAGAATTATTTCTTTTTTAAATCGTTGAGGTCTGTCAATGTCAGCATGTCTGCAAATATAGCACCAATGGAAATTAAGGTGCATGTTGTCACAAGGAACAGGCATGTCAAATATAAAGGCCCCTATCTCATACTAACACACTCAGTGGCCAAGGTTTAAGTTTTTAAAAAGTAAAGGTCAACAGGTCCTGAGTATCTCATATGGTTAAAATACAGTGGCCAAGGTAAAAGCTTTTTAAAAGTAGGTCAAAGGTCACAGTCAAGGTCATTTGATCCACAAGTACCAATGGAAATGTCTTGTCACAAGAAACACATGTCAAATACTTTGAAGCTGTTTTCCTCATTCGTATTGACACAATACTCTATAAAACTTTCACCTAGCCGTCTAGCGACACTGATTGATGCCAGGGGTACAGCAATTGTTCTCCTGGACTTTATCCTGGCAGATAGATGACAGCGGGTCATCCTGATCTAACAATGCCAGTACAATTTATACTATTTCATTGTCCTGCAATATAAGCAGTCATCCTGATCTAACAATGCCAGTACAATTTATACTATTTCATTGTCCTGTAATATAAGCATATCCTTACTTAACCGAATCTATAAGCTGATGTACTGTTCCCCCTAGTTTATTTATATTTTAAACACAATAGCATAAAAATGATAAATTAAGGAATCAAAGATCAACATCTGTGAAACACGGACACATGTCTGAAATTTGAGCTACTGCTGCAGGATAAACTAAAATTCTCATTAACAGTTATCTCGATCTTTGGCCTTAATTGATCTAAATTGTAATTGAGATCTTGGAAAGAAGAGAGTCATGTTTTAAACTCGCCTTCAGCTCCTGCAGCAGACTACTGACAGTACATGTAATTGTGAACTTTTCAGGTTTCTTCGATCTCATTGCTCTGGTGCTTTTTCTCTGCATCGGCCAAATGAGATTGTCACATACTTCCTAAGTTGTGACTTTTAACCAGTGGAGAGCTGATATACAGACAGTGTGTGCTTAACAATTTAAGTTCATGTCTTTTTAATGATTCCTGAAACACAACAAGGAAGTAGGTCTACATTGTGTATGTAGGACACACTAATAGATCTGATAATTCATTTACCTACAGAAAATTAGATTTTATACAGTTTAAATTGCACAGATGCAGTTAAAGTGTCCTATACAATAAGCTTTTCATGATAAAAGTACCTGGGAAAAAACTGAAATGTTATAGACATTAAGTTTAATAGTGCTAAATTCCACAATATAAAGAAATGTATTAACACACTCAGCCTTGCTATATGGCAACTCAACTGATTAAGAGGTAAGTATTTTTTGTAGTACATTCTTTTTAATTGTTAGTTTATACGGTGGCATTTCCCTTCAAATGCTACTTTCTAATTTCAATTTTTTTTATTGATTCAAAGCAACCATTAACATATAAAATACAATCAACTAAATGCATCATCTGAAAGCAAACTTGCCTCCAAGAAAGAGCAAGTTGTGCCAATCCCATAACAGATCCATTACACTGATGACAAGGTTTCAAATCAACATACGCCCATTCAGAATACACTTGTGTCTTGTGTTGTCCATATTAGATGGCCTTTTACAACAGCTCCCAGCCATACTCTGTCAACATCTACTGCTGAAGGCAGAAATATATGAAAGCTTGCCTCAGATTTCAGTAATCCATACAAGTAAAATAATCAAATATCATTTCATTACACAGGTATTATGAATGTAACTTGAGGTATTTCCTCTAGGTATACTTAATTAATTAATCCAGGTGGAGTTTTAAGTTATAGGAGCATATATATATCATTCTGAACAGATTCAGATTGGGGTTTTGGTTTTTACAATAATCAGTATTTGTTTTCCACTTGGTAGGATGGGTATAGGTCAATTTTAAAAGATTAGTTGACTTTTGTTCCAGGGAAATTAGGAAATTACCCATGGAAGGTACACAATTTAACCTAAATACACTGTAGATCAATCAAGTCCTACATTTTGTTCTGCATTATTAAGCATTGTTTAATTTGCTGAGATTATACAAAATCAAAAATTAAAACATCTTAACTTGTGCCACTCACTGTTATTTGAAAAAAAATGGGTTTCCAAAGGTATATCAATTTGAATGAGCTAAATGTAATATTCCTGACACTTGACACAAACTTGAAGGTATCTAGACTGACATCACTTACAGAAACACAGTCAGGCTAGAAAACAATTGATCTATTTTCTAGCCTCATGCTTTCCTGACCTTTCCATGCAAATCTAGCTGTCTATTATACACATTGATCTGGATTTAAACTGTACAGTAGGGCACTTTGATCTTTGAAACAAGATACTTAAGGAAGTATATATGTACAGTGAAACACCCAGCCATGCTTTGTGGCCTCTGTGAAACCAATGGTGACAGATATTGATGCACAAGACACATCCACACACTTAGATATATCAAAGCTGGCCTGATCATGCAGCAGATTTACAATCAAGATAAAACAAACTGATACTGTATGTACACGCTATATATAGTCTTTGCTTGTACCAACTGAATCAAAGACATTCCCAAAAAAGGCCCCAAAAAACATATATCTAAAATTTAATAAGACAATTTTTTTTATTTGATAGCTCATCTGGTCTGAAGTTGCTGACAGCATCCATTCTTCATCAACTTTACACTACTCATAATGAATCTATGCATGACTGAGCAGATTTCAACCAAATTTCAGAAGAACCAATCTTGTATAAATGATGGGCAAGGGCCTGAGTCAAGGCAGGCTCAACAGAGGAAATATGCATCAAACTGGCTAAAAATGATGCCCCCCTCCCCCCAAAAAAGGAGAGCCTGAGGGGCTGGACCCAAATAGGGGAAGAATCCGTTTTCTTCTGTTGGAACGAAAAGATTTGGTCCATATTTGGTCTGAAGTATCATTGGGTGTAGGGAAACCAATTTTGTATAAACAGTGGGTCTCCAATCTTAACCACATAAAGTGTATAGTGTCCTCAATCTTAACCACATATGTCGATCCTCAATCTTAACCTCATATATCCTCAATCTTAACATAGCCTCATATATTATCAATCTTAACATAGCCTCATATATTATCAATTTTAACCACACATTTCCTCAATCTTTAATAACCTCATAATATGTCCTTAATTTTAACCAATGACATTTGCCCTCAATCTTAACATAACCTCATATGCCCTCAATCTTAATGCCAGCTTTGGGTACAGATTACACGGAAATAATTTTTTGTTTTTTGCCGATTTTGGTAATTTTTTCTTTCTGAAGACTGAATAATTCACACTGCAAATAGAAAAATACAAATGAGAATTCTCTGTATTTTGAACATCTCTCCAGAAATTTCCTGTGATAAACACAACACATCCAATTATGTCCATATAGGAAATTGCAGAATACAGGATGTCCACAAACCACCATGTTGAAATAAACATTAACCTGGTGTAGCAATCAATCATGATCCATTTTCTGACTGTCAGCACTACAGCTGAAACAAGGAAGGTTTTTTTTTGAGTATTTGAAACAATGTGTATTGGCCTGCAAATAGCTTTTGAATTCACAACTGGAATTTAATTTGTTAAGAGTGCAGAGGATGTATAATCATTTAATGTGTGGCAGGGTATTAAACAGCACAATCTGAAGCTCTCAGCTTATCAGCTTGACAAAATGATTGAGTATTGCATGAACTTTAAGATATTCTAGGTAGTTTCTCATATACTAGTAGAAAAAAGAAACACAAGTTCGGTTTTTCAAATATAACTTTTAGACACCTGATCTAAAATCAATTATATTTCACACTGTGCTAACTTCTTGCACTGGGAAAATGTTCTTAAGTTAAAAATTCAGTTGACTATGACCCTTATACTTAATGCTGCATGCTTTCAGCAGATGTTTTGGTAAATCACTACAAATAGAACATTGGAACAGTACAGATTAGTTACACAACATTTCTTTTGAAGCGATTACACAGCAAAATGCTTTGTTCTGACAAGTAAAGTTGATAGTGGCTAGGGCCATTGCTCTTATAATGCAGGGCGATTTGCAACGTCACGTAGCAAAGAGGCAACATGAGACAACAATATCCCCTTTAGTTGGGTGCCTCAGCCTCAGTAACAGCGAGATTGGGTGACCGTCCCAAGAGCGGATGCCTGCACATTACATTGCGATGTCAAGATAGAGGAATACTTCTCTCGGACCTCCTAAACGATTTCAGACGGAGACAGCACATTAAGTTGTAGGAACTCATGGTTGGCCAGTGTGTTGAAGAAGGGTTAGAAATTGGTAGCTAGAGTTTCATTTAAGGTCACAGCATACCTGTGTTGGTCTACCACTTACGCAAAGGCGACACCAACGTCAAATGCAGTGGTTGCTTGCACAGGCACGTAATCTGTTTCATTTGGCCCACTAGAGATGTGTGTTGTTCACTGACAAGTCTCGCTTTACAGTTCAGATGGACAATAACTTGTCTATCTATGTCGTGGTGAGCGATATTCTGACACATGCCTAACGGAAAGCGACAGATTTGGGGAGGGTAATTGTTTGGGCAGCACCTCTTGTGGTCATAGGTGGTAATCTTAGCAGCAAGATATTGGGATCAGGTCTTGAGACCATATGGTCTTCCTCTTATCCACCAACGTAACCTTAAGCTGCAGCAGGACAATGCAAGGCCCTGCATTGGAAGGTTTTAGTCATGACTTTCTTGCTCAAAACAATGTTCTAGTTCATGATTGGCCACCATACAGTCCAGATATGCCCCTAAACACCTTGATTGGGTCAATGTTAGGGAGAGTAAGAGCAGCGACTGATGCCAGGGTGGGACACACGCTACTGATTAGGATCAGGAAATGGCGTATGGTACCCTTGTTTTAACAGTATTCACTCAAACACCATTTATGATAGGACAACAAAAATCATCAAAATGTATCCAGTAATGATGAAGTAATCAAGAAATCCACATTATGAACACATCATCGAGGAATCATGTAAAATAATAACTATCGAAAAGAACTTTAGTTTCTGTTTTCTGCTAGTATAATCCTAGGCTGCTGTTACATTGAGCTTACTGATATAAAGCGGAATCTACCATGATTGCAATATATAAACCTGCATAAACATGTATACACTAACTGTCAGGTTCCATTAATTAAAAACCTTTATTTGTTTGGAGAAATTGTGTTGAAATGTGAACTATATTCTAGACCATTTCATACAGATAATTAGAACCAAATTCAAATTTATCCCAATGCAAATTAAACAAATGCTGATAATTTTTTTTAAAAGTAAAGTTAACCTTATCCCCATGGGGAAATGTGAGAACCTAATGTCATGAAATTCAAAATTTTAGTAAATTAAAAGCACTTAAGACCCTTCAATCTATAAGACAAATTGTAGGCTCAGATGACCAAAAGTTGTACAAGTTATGCAAACAACTCGAACTGGCTTTATTCTTAAGAAAAGAATATTTTGAACAAGTATTTTTTCAAGTTTTTTAAGCTATATGGGATGAGTTATATGTTTATATATATTGTCTCGACACATTTTGGGCAAGTAGCATTTTTGAAATTGTCTCATGATGATTATCGGTATATAATGGGACCGTATTTAAAATAAGTGTCAAGACTGTCGAGTTGATTATTGATCTAGGGGCTGAAGTTTCATATTTATAATGGTCCAAATGGTCAATGGACCTGGGTTGTTTGTTCATGAAATAACAAAACAATTTCAGTGGAATATGACACTATCAAATGCAGCCTTTGAATTCGTCCTCATCACGTTTTTTATGTGACCTTAACCATTGATTGTATAACATGTACATTCTGTATACATGTATCATACTGTTGGTTCACCAAGAATTTAGCAAAGACAAACAATTTTCTGTCTTCCTCCGAGTATTTTACCAGCCATTTTATATTGTATACAATACAAACGTATATTATTCAGGTTGTTTACAGTCTCTAGAGATCAATACATCAATAACTAAGTGATGGATATTCACTCCCTGATGTCCATTAATATCCATATAATATAACAACCCAATAATGTATCAACAACTTAGACTAATTCCCAAACGTCCATATCAGGTCAATATGCCATTATTAGTTTGCTCAATTCCCAAATGTCCACATGAAGAAATGATAACATGGCCTGTATCATTAAAATCCAAATACTGATGAGGTTTAAGGTATAAATCTGTAGCAGAAGAGAAATTCTATTTTTACTTAATAAGTATAATCAACAAGAACAGATTTGAAGGATGATAATTTAATATAATCAATCAATATTTGTTTATAGGCAAGGTTGATAGCAAATGAGTTACGAATAACTTCCTTGTGTGGGGGACATGTCACTGTATCAGGTATAGAGTGTGTTATGCATGTGTGCGGGACATGTCACTGTATCAGGTATAGAGTGTGTTATCTATGTGTGGGGGACATGTCACTGTATCAGGTATAGAGTGTGTTATCTATGTGTGGGGGACATGTCACTGTATCAGGTATAGAGTGTGTTATCTATCTGTGGGGGACATGTCACTGTATCAGGTATAGAGTGTGTTATCTATGTGTGGGGGACATGTCACTGTATCAGGTATAGAGTGTGTTATCTATGTGTGGGGGACATGTCACTGTATCAGGTATAGAGTGTGTTATCTATGTGTGGGGGACATGTCACTGTATCAGGTATAGAGTGTGTTATCTATGTGTGGGGGACATGTCACTGTATCAGTATAGAGTGTGTTATCTATGTGTGGGGGACATGTCACTGTATCTGGTATAGAGTGTGTTATCTATGTGTGGGGGACATGTCACTGTATCAGGTATAGAGTGTGTTATCTATGTGTGGGGGACATGTCACTGTATCAGGTATAGAGTGTGTTATCTATGTGTGGGGACATGTCACTGTATCAGGTATAGAGTGTGTTATCTATGTGTGGGGGACATGTCACTGCGCATGTGGGTTAATGTTGCATTTATAATTAAAAAGAACAAAAAACATCATGTTTTAATAGAAATTCAATATTTAATGATTTCCCGGTTAGTTCTGTTTTTTTTTTTTATCGGATTTTAATGTTAGGTGTCCAACGTCTTTATCGGGATGTTTTCGTCGTTCCTCGTGTTCTCGCGTGGTCACGTGACCGGCACGAAGGACTACATTAACACTTGGTCGGTAAATATGGCCAGAGCACCCGACCAACGTATTTTGTCATACAAACAAATATGATACACTTATTCATCGTGCTAAGAAACCGATAAAAAGTGCTGTACATTCTTCTATTTATTCAAGTATGGTTACATAACGGCGTTATAAACTGGTGTTAATTGAAGAAATGCCGATTAATTGACTGCTTTTTAAGTAATTTTGACGATGTTTGTCATTTTCGTAAGAATGTACAGCACTTTTTGTTGCTCTCGTACAATTACCTTCACGCTCGTACCTGTTTCATCAGTATTGATTTAGGGTAGTCGGGTGCTCTAGGACGATTCATAGAGCAAGTGTTAATGTTCATTCTCCAATATTGGAACTCTTCAGTGTTTTAAGTATCGAAATCGGCATATAGAAACGAACAAACGTTAATAAACGAATGCAATGGATCGTAATTAATTTAATTAATTATTTACAGATGATTCCCAAAGACATAAGGTATAGTTAGAAGTTTTCGGCTGTACACATGCAAGTTTGTAAATTCGTCACTGTGATGAAACCACCGTCCTCGTCGTTGCCATGACAGCCGATCGAAGCTGCGATCACGAATGCACTGACAAAGTGAAAGTTGAAGTATTTTTCGCAACATGAGGTTTAAACTTAAAATTACAATCACACCTCGTGTTGATTGGGGTTGTTTAATCATACCTGATCAATTGAATTATCAGAAAACTAACAAAAACACTAAAAATCACAGAATGAAGCCTTCGTGTCAGGCAGTGCAGACACAACGCCGGATCTGTAAACAATGTGACGTCATTGGAATGTAGAAATTGCAACAATGTACAACAATGTATATTTTACATGAATACACTAATGAGCAACAAAACGGGACGCAACATTAACCCACATGCGTGTATCAGGTATAGAGTGTGTTATCTATGTGTGGGGGACATGTCACTGTATCAGGTATAGAGTGTGTTATCTATGTGTGGGGGACATGTCACTGTATCAGGTATAGAGTGTGTTATGTATGTGTGGGGGACATGTCACTGTATCAGGTATAGAGTGTGTTATCTATGTGTGGGAGACATGTCACTGTATCAGGTATAGAGTGTGTTATCTATGTGTGGGGACATGTCACTGTATCAGGTATAGAGTGTGTTATCTATGTGTGGGGGACATGTCACTGTATCAGGTATAGAGTGTGTTATCTATGTGTGGGGGACATGTCACTGTATCAGGTATAGAGTGTGTTATCTATGTGTGGGGGACACATCACTGTATCAGGTATAGAGTGTGTTATCTATGTGTGGGGGACATGTCACTGTACCAGGTATAGAGTGTGTTATCTATGTTTGGGGGACATGTCACTGTATCAGATATAGAGTGTGTTATCTATGTGTGGGGGACATGTCACTGTATCAGGTATAGAGTGTGTTATCTATGTGTGGGGACATGTCACTGTATCAGGTATAGAGTGTGTTATCTATGTGTGGGGGACATGTCACTGTATCAGATATAGAGTGTATTATCTATGTGTGGGGGACATGTCACTGTATCAGGTATAGAGTGTGTTATCTATGTGTGCGGGACATGTCACTGTATCAGTATAGAGTGTGTTATCTATGTGTGGGGGACATGTCACTGTATCAGGTATAGAGTGTATTATCTATGTGTGGGGGACATGTCACTGTATCAGTATAGAGTGTGTTATCTATGTGTGGGGGACATGTCACTGTATCAGGTATAGAGTGTGTTATCTATGTGTGGGGGACATGTCACTGTATCAGGTATAGAGTGTGTTATCTATGTGTGGGGGACATGTCACTGTATCAGGTATAGAGTGTGTTATCTGTTGTTGTTTTTATTTGGAGGGGGTGGGGTCACTGTATCAGGTATAGAGCGTTTGATATCTGTGTTAGGGAATATCCCTTTATAAGGTATATAATGTTATCAGGTATAGAGTGTGTTATCTCTGTGTGGGGGACACGTCACTGTATCAGGTATAGAGTGTGTTATCTATGTGTGGGGGACACATCACTGTATCAGGTATAGAGTGTGTTATCTATGTGTGGGGGACATGTCACTGTATCAGGTATAGAGTGTGTTATCTATGTGTGGGGGACATGTCACTGTATCAGGTATAGAGTGTGTTATCTATGTGTGGGGGACACATCACTGTATCAGGTATAGAGTGTGTTATCTGTTGTTGTTTTTATTTGGAGGGGGTGGGGTCACTGTATCAGGTATAGAGCGTTTGATATCTGTGTTAGGGAATATCCCTTTATAAGGTATATAATGTTATCAGGTATAGAGTGTGTTATCTCTGTGTGGGGGACATGTCACTGTATCAGGTATAGAGTGTGTTTTCTATGTGGGGGACATGTCACTGTATCAGGTATAGAGTGTGTTATCTATGTGTGGGGGACACATCACTGTATCAGGTATAGAGTGTGTTATCTATGTGTGGGGGACACATCACTGTATCAGGTATAGAGTGTGTTATCTGTTGTTGTTTTTATTTGGAGGGGGTGGGGTCACTGTATCAGGTATAGAGCGTTTGATATCTGTGTTAGGGAATATCCCTTTATAAGGTATATAATGTTATCAGGTATAGAGTGTGTTATCTCTGTGTGGGGGACACGTCACTGTATCAGGTATAGAGTGTGTTTTCTATGGGCGGGGGACATGTCACTGTATCAGGTATAGAGTGTCTTATATGTTGGGGGGGGGGGGGGGGGGGGTCACTGTATCAGGTATAGAGCATGTTATATCTGTTAGGGAATATCCCTTTATAAGGTATATAATGTTATCCGAATGTGGCAAATGGGACACATATCTGTTCGGGGTTGAACAGAGGACATATTATATGCCCTGATAAATAGTCATTCAGCCACCTGTGTGGAAAAGATAACTGCTGCTTAATCATCAGATAAGCCTATTTAGTATCAAGCATACATACCCCTATATCTGCCACGAAGCGCTAATATAATCCATTTTCCCTCCTCTGTCAGTATTAGACTCTGATCAAACGTCTTTCATGATAACAATATACCACTGATATTTCCCCATGATATTTCTTAGAAAACTGCCAGATGTAGGTCTTTGAAGATGGAACACGGCGCGATTCCTTTCACACAACGTGTCGTCTGCTTGTCTCGTTTGGCGGCAGACTGCTGCAGTCTCCACATTTCACATTTACACAGGAAATGCACACTCCAGAACGCCACATGCCAAGCGTTCACTCGCTCATCGGAAGGAAGGGACTTTTTTTAAAGCTCAAACTGGACCACGCCAAACTGATCAGTGTTACGTTTCCAAACCACCTTGGTCATTGGAAGGCCATCATGTGGGATTTAATTACAACCGACAAAAATACTGAATAAATCATGTGTACTGTTAGAGTAAAATCGATAGTATCGATCAAAACAGCCCGTGCTGTAATGTGCGAGCACACTTGTATGACAGTATAGAACTGCAAGGCCCAACAATGTATAGCATCACCCCAGTCTCCCACCACTAGACTGTCGATCAGCCTCCCTACCCTAGCGACTCCTCCAAAACGACCCGACACGATAACGTAAAGTTTGTCGTGGAACTTCGTTAAAGGGAAAAAATCGAACAAAATCTGCAGTCCAGTTAGACTTAAACGAAGACAAGTTAAAACGAATTATCCTGATGATATCTTAGTCCGTTATCATTACACCGATGAGGTACTAACATGTCATTGCCGATTATATAGCAGGCCAGTATGTGGGATGTACATAGATATAATTATACAAGTTACACAGCGAAATGCAAGAGGTTGTCAAAACTTTATTTGCTAGACTGAGCTATCTTTCAAAAGTGACAAGGACACGAGCTTTAGCGAATGTCTTTGTAACGTTTCGCATGAAAATCTGTTCTTAACTAATGATAATTTTAAACAAAACCATTTAAGATGTGATATTTTAAGTCTTATGATAATTACATAGTTCGTGCTTTTGAAAAAAAAATATCCTCGGGAACTATTGAATCAAACACACACATGGCGTTATCAGTTCTTTCCTGATGTAATAAAACTGACCATATAAAGTGGACATCGGCCAAGTGGTATAGTGCCTGGCCAATTTGAAAATCGTAAGTTGACTAAATAAATTATTGTCCATTGAAATCGGTTAAACGTGTTCCGATATCAAATTACACAGGTGTACTAGCTACGATTTGTTTCCTATGCAGGATCGGCTACTAAATCATATACATGTATACATAGGAAAATAAATTGTGATATGTTACTGGTACGGTGTTAACGAATGAAATGTGGTTTCTTCAGACATTCACAAATAAGAGGAGTCTAATTCTGTCTAAACTGCATGAAACTAAACTCAATCCAATTCTCCTCAATAAATGTTAATAACCACATTTCAACAGCAAATTGGAACTACCATAAGAACGTATCCTCACCCTCGGGTCCCAAATAATACCCTTCTGGAGTATAACCTTACACCCGATGTCGTTCCCAATTCTTTTCCCATTTAATTGACCAGATCGGTTTTCAATTAGGCGCGTCATTCAACTTGCCTCCATGGCACTGTTAAATGTAATTAACGATCACGGCACTACAAATTTGTCAACAATTCCCAAATGTCACCAAATCTCGTGTCAAAATAAGACATAAAACTTAGCACAGACACGACCAGCCGATCACAACTGGCTCGGAGCGTCTATATAATGACGCGCCATAAAATGTGTTCCCGACTGCATCCTATATCATCACCAAATGATTCACAAAGAAATGGTATAGTATATATATATGTACATGGAGCGGAAATAAATAGGTTACGTTGATCCTGATACCAATTAATATTCCCAGCCCTGGTGCCATAGTAACTAGATCTATATGGTAAAAAAAAAAAAAAAACAAGGGAGGAAACTCGGCGAACTTTTCCCTATATGCTTTACGATGTAGAATATCTAAATACATATAACCATTTGAACACCCCAAACATAGTGTTCACGAGTCCCCAGGGAATTGCTACCAATTCTACCAGTCCCAGTCCATATGTTACATTTGATACATTTATGGACCATGCACATAGGGTAGGAATGGCATGTGTGCCAAGCCCATTTAGATGACACAAAAGGTATGTGGTCACCTGCCCGACCACGTGGGTTTTCCCTGGGTACTCCGGTTTCTTCCCACAGTAAGACCCCTTGCGCGCTTCCATCCGGGCCAACAAAACCGTGATTGATATAAATAAGTTAATATAACTTGTTTCGCAATTGTTGTAAAATAAAGTTCTTTTATACGACACCAATTCTTACTTGAATGTTCTGTAATGGTTCCCTTACCATGAATAGTACACACGTCATATACGGCCCTCCGTATATTTTACAATACACATGACTATGTCTTCTATGGGCTGTCGTATTCTATAAGCATATAATGTCTTGTAGGGCCTCCGTATTTTATACACTACTGAATGTCTTGAGCCGACCTTCGTCATACAAGAGGCCCACAGGGTCTGCATCGCTCATCTTGATATTTCGGTAATTATGACAAAATACTCTAATTTAAGTTTATTTAAAATATTTTCCTACTTTTGAACTTTCACTCCCTATAATTGTTGAAACTGCATGGACTAAATCCTGTCATTCTTGAAAAAGAAAAAATACCTTAAAGTCTTGTTTTGCGATATTTGCCTCATTTCTTCTGTCCAAGGGTGTCACATCCTTTATTTATACATCATACCACAATGCCAAATACTTTTCCAGACCAAATTCTATCCAAATCCGTTTAGTTGTTCAGGGCTGGTAGCGTTTTCAAGATCTACACTTCAGACCAGATGAGCTATATAAGAACTGTTGATGATATATTACAAAGGGCAATAACTATGTAAGTTACTGTTGAATCATTCCCATTCTCGAACTCGTTCGTGATATTGATGATATATGGCTACATACAAAGTTTCATCATCCTTGGTTGATGATTATTTTCTACTGTTATGGTGTTCACAAGGTCATTGTTGACGGACTAATGGATGCCGTACGCCATGGTATGGCATAAGCTCATCTTGGTTCTTTGGACCAGGTGAATTATACACAGCATTTGAGTGTCTTCTACAGGTTTCAATATTTTATGGTTTTAAATGTTTTCTACATGCATCGGTATTGTACAGGCCATATTTTACAAATGATTAATGTATACAAGCGTCCATATTTTACAATTATTGTGTTCAAGCACAGCATATTTTTCATGGTATTTGGATGCAATTCTCTTCAGAAGGTGTTTTCTGATAAAGATTTTTCTCCCTTGCATATTCAAGTAAAGGTAGCTGTTTTTTCTGACTAAGTTAGTTTTCTTAGTAAGAAATTTATCTTTCATTTTAATACTCTCCACGGGAACAAAATTTTGGTACATGAAGGAGTTAAGATTTTGATCCGAGTTTAATTATCTTCAACAAGAGTTTAGATATTAATAAGTAACCCTCAATAGGTATGTAAGTAATACATGTAGTACCTTAAGTTATCCAGATATAGACATCTAAACTAAAGGTTGAATTCCACAGCTCCAGCTGTATAAAGGACACAATTAAAGAAGTTTAATTTGTTAAAAGTTTCAAGGTCAAACATTCAGAAAATGAAAACATTTCATTTTAAGTAGAATCAACTAGAACTGTCGCCAGGATGGCTGACTAATACCCCCGCAATCTGCACGAGTCAATGGTGAATTGGAACTGTTAATTAGAGGCTAACTAAGATAACGCAGTAATAAAGTGACCAGTTGCCATAGCAACTATAATTATGAAAAAAAAAGAAAGTGGCATGCACATCTACACATGGTCCTCTATATTTTTGTTAAGTTTCATTGAAATCGGCCCTTCGGTTTAGGAGGAGTTGTCCGGACAAACTTAAAGATATGTTTCTTATTGGAAAACCTGTTTATAGTGACCAGTGCTACCAGTCGCCATAGCAACCATAATTTTGAGAAAAATAAAGTGGCATGCACATCTACACATGGTCCTCTATATTTGTGTGAAGTTTCATTGAAATCGGCCCTTCCGTTTAGGAGGAGTTGTCCGGACAAACTTAAAGTTATGGTTCTTATCAGAAAACCTGTTTATAGTGACCAGTTGCCATAGCAACCATAATTTTGAAAAAAAAGAAAGTGGCATGCACATCTACACATGGTCCTCTATATTTGTGTGAAGTTTCATTGAAATTGGCCATTTAGTTTAGGAGGAGTTGTCCGGACAAACTTAAAGCTATGTTTCTTATCGGAAAAACCTGTTTATAGTGACCAGTTGCCATAGCAACCATAATTTTGTGAAAAATAAAGTGGCATGCACATCTACACATGGTCCTCTATATTTGTGTGAAGTTTCATCGGAATTGGCCCATCGGTTTAGGAGGAGTTGTCCGGACAAAATGCGTCTACAGACAGACGGACGGACGGACAACCTGATTCCAGTATACCCCCCCCCTAACTTCTTTGCGGGGGTATAATAATGTTATACATTTATCAGACTAAAAAGCAAAAGACATATGAACAGATAACATATTATTTATTGTCGATGACTTGAGTGACCCTTGTCCTGAGAGCATTGATCCTGCTAGGGGTCATCTCATGTAGGGCTATGACCTCTGGCCTGGCTTTAGAGGGATCTGTCCGTATCTCCATGATACAGAGAAGCTCTATCAATTTCTGCTGACACTGTTGAATCCCCTGGAACAAATAAAATAAATCTTCATGTTATCATGTGTAAAACAGGCCATAGGTAAATTTCTCTTGGCAACTGGAAAACAGAATATTCAGAATCTAGATTATGCTACAGTACTGTAAACTTTATGTAAATCTGTTTCGTCCAGGATTTAACATCCCAACAATAGATAGAGAGGTACTATGACAACAATAGATAGAGAGGTACTATGACAACAATAGATAGAGAGGTACTATGACAACAATACATAGAGAGGTACTATGAAGGTAAGTCCCTTGGAAGAAGCCACAAAGAAGGACAGACTAGAGACAGGAGAGAAAAGACGAACAGAATACATGTATCTCGTCACCCTGCATTTTGTTATAGATAACGGGATAATTTATTGCTCCAAGAGCTTGTTGAATTTGTTCTGAAAATAACATATCAAATCATGGTTTTATTTGATATCAATATACAATAATGCATATATCATATGGTGCCAGTGGATGATGGGGCCTTCCAACGGCTGCTTACCAGACTAAAATAACACAACCTTATATGCCCCAAAAGCTAGCCATTCCTTACCATTACTCATGATACATTCACTCAGAGAAGACACACAAATCATTTACTTGAGCGAGTACTTACCTCAACAAGTATATCCTTGATACTGGGGTCATGTTTAGCTCTTTTCTTCATCACCTGCCAACATCAAATCAAAATGTCAACAGAATTATATTGCACCTTTAATATCAATAGATAACATTTTCATTTACAGAATAAAATATGCAAATAAAATTTCAAATTGCTTGGTCTTTTTCTCAGTTTAAGGAACAAAGCAACTCCAGGTTAATTATTTCCAAAGAAATTAATATATCTTTATTTTTAAGCATCACAATCATTTTTGAAGTCATATGTTAGCTTCTTACCATGCTGTCAGGAGCTGAAAATCCAATAAGACTTGTTAAGACCTAAACGACAGAAAAAGGAAATGGCTTCTTACACATGAACACCTGGGTACATATAGCATTTTCTGTTATAATAACGTGATATCAGCATGAAAATGACTACCATTAATACCTCACTAAACTCAACCTATCATCACTTGGATTCATAATTAAATCTTGGCTAATGTGGTTAACATCTAAAATTCATTTTATTTCATATGAGATTGTGTAAATATCCTGAAAGTTTCACTATTTCATATGAAGTGGAAATTGAGTCAAGATCTCTTACTGATAAAATGGGGCCAGAACAGATTTGAGTATGAAGTGGAAATTGAATCAAGATCTCTGACAAAATGGGGCCAGAACAGATTGATTCAATATCTCTTACTGATAAAATGGGGCCAGAACAGTGTTTATCACTCCAGCCTTCCACGAACACAAATGTAGAGGTATGTATAGTTTGGCAACATAGTCCCAGATGTCAGTACACTATTATAGTACACATGCACAGAATGTATTGACAAAAGAAAGAGGTTTGTAAAAGTAACTTTACAATAATACAAAAATAGTTCATTGTTCAGTCCATTATCCAGGTATATTCTATGATAGTTGTACATTTCAAGCTGGATTCTCAGTTAACATCTAATACATGGAACCTCACACATCCAAACACTTCCTTTCTAATGTTTTAATACAAAAATGACTGCATGGTATTCATGTATCAAAAAAAGAGAGTTAGCATGGCAATTTGACCATTGATTGTCAGATTTTGTGCGATGGGAGACAACTCATCTTCGGGTGAATTATATTATGTAATCACAAGATGTCTAGTTTAATCCAAACTTAAGTAGTAATGTTACCAAGATGGTTATTAACTGTAATTAGTAGAAAAAACATGTTTTTCTCCTTAATATATTTTATATACATTTATATGGTTTCCAAATCCATTTTCATGAATACAAGACTTTTCGTGCAAGTACACTGACCGGAACTATGCAAAGACAGATCACATGCCGTTGGTATTGATGATAAGACATAGTTAAATTTCATGATCAGCCTAAATATATTACGGAAAACAATTACTTATTTGTTATCTTCTCGAGATCTACATTCATTACATTATATTTTTGCAAGAATCTGTAACCTACACCACCGGAAAGGTCCACATCAAGACTGTCTGATCCATCGTTGATCTTACAGGCCAGTTTCCATACTATCCCACCAGAGCTGTCCAGTCGACCAATCAGAGTTGAGATGTAGGCCTATAGCAAGATTTTGAAATAAACTTCCTGAATCACTTTTAATTTGATGTACATTTTTCTAACATTAATTTCACTCAAATCATTCCCTGAAGGATACTGTAAACTTTGACCTTGCCTCCCCACAGTACTGATACATCCGCCCCACCCCCACATATTGATTAGTAAATTATACCCTATCCGCATGGCACTGATACATCCACCCCACCCCCACACATTGATTAGTAAATTATACCCTATCCGCATGGCACTGATACATCCGCCCCACCCCCACACATTGATTAGTAAATTATACCCTATCCCCACAGCTAGAGCATTGATAAGTAAGCAGGAGGAAATGAAATCAACACTTTTTTTATAATTCATTTTTGGACTTCATGTTCAAGAATATAAATTGATTATCAGATTCCTATGTTGTTAAATTTTATTTATTTATTTATCTATTTTTTTTTGGCAAAACTTTGACAAATAGAATTTCAATGAATATTTTTTATGTAAAGTACAAGTGCCATATTTTGAAGCTGTCTAACACATTCTTGTAAAATAATTGAAATTCTACAATTTTGAAAGGCGATAACAAAAACATTGCACAGAGGAATTCACTTTAATATATCGGTGTTTTAATTTGGGTTTGCCTCCCTTGGACCATGCATCAAACTAGGTTGTGCTGCATGAATCATCATTTCAATCTAAATGAATGCTATGCAATTTTTCGATATGGAAAAAAAATGTCATTAGATCAACACACATGGAATCCCTGAAGACTTTTAAACAATGTAAATAGATAGTTAGAAGGGTGACATCATCACAGAGGTTTGACACATACCTATGACCCAGAATGAAAAATTAACACTAAGTGATCTACAAGCCTCTGCAATTTGATATATATTCTATTTATTGTAGAATTATTATATTAGTTCAATACATTGAACTGACCTTGACTTTGAATGTAACACTGTCCAGTGGGGTCAGTTGTTTCTTCACAATAGCCAGGTAGGTAAATGGTTCAGCATCAACCCCTGAATTAAGTATGAAATTAACTATACTGTATATTCACCAATCTACACAATAAATTGATAATATAGTACATAAATGGTTTTAATCTATTGTATTGATCACAACATGTAGCAATTATAGGACATGAATTTCTGGTAATCAATGAAATACAAGATTAAGAAAGCTTGGGAATGAATGGCTAGTAGTACAACTGAGAAAAAAATTGTGTGAAAATGTATATTTACCATAACAAGGTTTTACCAAAGTGAAGTCTGTTAATTTTTTCTGTCCATCAATTTTTTTTGCCAAGTTTCCATTTTGACCAACGGGGGATTTGTTACTCCTCTGACCAATGGTGGGTGTCCTTACAAACTTGTCCATAGTAATCTGGTCACTTCTGACCCTCTTATCCACACCAGATATAGGACATACTGTACTGACCGGCGAGGGAGGTTCTACTTTGACTGCTACATTTTTTGCACTGTCAATAACTGATGTTCCAGTTGAGTTTGAAAACAAAGACTTTTTACCACTTATCCCAACACCTATGCCCACTGGGCTCCTATGAATATTTTGAGAGTTTGTTTCAAGGGGAGATAACAATTTTTTAACCTTTTCACCAGCATTTTCTCCAACAGAAATTCCACATGAATCCGATTCACTTTTACTTGCTGGTTTGAGTATTGTATTTGAATTCTTAGCACCTTTACTCTCAACAATTGAAGATGGAATATCTTCAAAATCATCCTCAAATTCATCATTAAACATGGAATCATAGTTTGATAGCACTGAAGCCTCTTGTACATTAGAACTATCACTAAGTTTTTGCCTCTTCCTATTAGGCATTTCTCCAGAAGACTTCCTACTTCCTGATCTCGATTCATAAATCAGATTCCTCAAGGTAATATTTTCATTGTGATTTGGTTGACTGAATTTTTCCTCTTTCAGTCCATTTGTATACAATCCACTGTGGGCCGAAGAGTTCCTGTTGTGTGGGACAGTGGTGGAGACATTATTATTTCTGTTTTGTGCTGTAGTGGAGGACTGACCGCGGCTGGTTGTCACTTTGTCTGGTATGACCTTGCTGGTATTACTGTTGAGATTACCAGGTTGTGTCATCTCCATACTGTCTAGTTCATCCATCATCTCATCCATAGCCAAATCTTCCATGTCCCACTGTAACCAAAAGTCCTCAACAGATACTGTGTACACTAAACATCTACAGCATGATATATGTAACCAATAAAACATCTACAACATAACATTGGTGACAAATAATATATTTACAGTGCTGAGTAATCCCCGGAGAGTAAAATTTACATCTTGTAAGAATTCCATTTGAGCTGGAAAATTGACAAATGATTCTATTTAATATTACTTTTCTAATTATAACTAAATCAATTAATTAATAACACTTCATTTTTTGTTTTTGAGAACGTTCATATTGCAGATATTAAAAATCTTTGATAAACAAGAATAAGTTAGCTTCAAAGAATTATCTTTGATCTTACCATAAACAGGGTCAGTTCAGTTGCTTCTGAAATTTGACTTTTACATATGAATACAGATTATCAAATGATCACACATTAGTCATTTGCCACCTACCTCGTCTAGGACAGCATCATTGACTGATGTTTTGGTACTAGAGACAGGTCTAGCAGTCGAAGAGCCTATGAAATTATAGTGTTGACAACATAAGAACTTATTTTGAATACTGGTATAAACAAATGATATATATCCCCCAGCTCTCACCTATTTCAATATTAAACATGTAAAAATTATTTTTCATTTAGTATCAAAAAAGCCGTTTGCATATAAATATGGTATTATCATTACAGGGAAAGTGCGTATACTGTTTTACAAGATTAGCTAAAAGTTATAAGACACAAAAGCTACAGCAAATATGTGAAGAAATTTTCTGTGACTTTAAATCACATACAGTATGTATCACATAAAGTAAGTTACCCTGATTCTCTGTATCACATAAAGTAAGTAACCCTGATTCTCTGTGGCTCCATATCACATAAAGTAAGTAACCCCGATTCTCTGTGGCTCCATATCACATAAAGTAAGTAACCCTGATTATCTGTGGCTCCATATCACATAAAGTAAGTAACCCTGATTCTCTGTGGCTCCATATCACATAAAGTAAGTAACCCTGATTCTCTGTGGCTCCATATCACATAAAGTAAGTAACCCTGATTCTCTGTATCACATAAAGTAAGTAACCCTGATTATCTGTGGCTCTGTATCACATAAAGTAAGTAACCCTGATTCTCTGTGGCTCCATATCACATAAAGTAAGTAACCCCGATTCTCTGTGGCTCCATATCACATAAAGTAAGTAACCCTGTTTCTCTGTATCATATAAAGTAAGTAACCCTGATTCTCTGTATCACATAAAGTAAGTAACCCTGATTCTCTGTGGCTCCATATCACATAAAGTAAGTAACCCTGTTTCTCTGTATCATATAAAGTAAGTAACCCTGATTCTCTGTATCACATAAAGTAAGTAACCCCGATTCTCTGTATCACATAAAGTAAGTAACCCCGATTCTCTGTATCACATAAAGTAAGTAACCCTGATTCTCTGTATCACATAAAGTAAGTAACCCTGATTCTCTGTGGCTCTGTGTCACATAAAGTAAGTAACCCTGATTATCTGTGGCTCTGTATCACATAAACTAAGTAACCCTGATTATCTGTGGCTCTGTATCACATAAAGTAAGTAACCCTGATTCTCTGTGGCTCCATATCACATAAAGTAAGTAACCCTGATTCTCTGTGGCTCTGTGTCACATAAAGTAAGTAACCCTGATTATCTGTATCACATAAAGTAAGTAACCCTGATTATCTGTATCACATAAAGTAAGTAACCCTGATTATCTGTGGCTCCATATCACATAAAGTAAGTAACCCTGATTCTCTGTGGCTCCATATCACATAAAGTAAGTAACCCTGATTCTCTGTTGCTCTGTATCACATAAAGTAAGTAACCCTGATTATCTGTGGCTCTGTATCACATAAAGTAAGTAACCCTAATTATCTGTATCACATAAAGTAAGTAACCTGATTATCTGTATCACATAAAGTAAGTAACCCTGATTCTCTGTGGCTCTGTGTCACATAAAGTAAGTAACCCTGATTCACTGTGGCTCTGTATCACATAAAGTAAGTAACCCTGATTCTCTGTGGCTCCATATCACATAAAGTAAGTAACCCTGATTCTCTGTATCATATAAAGTAAGTAACCCTGATTATCTGTGGCTTCATATCACATAAAGTAAGTAACCCTGATTCTCTGTGGCTCTGTGTCACATAAAGTAAGTAACCCTGATTATCTGTATCACATAAAGTAAGTAACCCTGATTCTCTGTGGCTCCATATCACATAAAGTAAGTAACCCTGATTCTCTGTGGCTCTGTGTCACATAAAGTAAGTAACCCTGATTATCTGTGGCTCTGTATCACATAAACTAAGTAACCCTGATTATCTGTGGCTCTGTATCACATAAAGTAAGTAACCCTGATTCTCTGTGGCTCCATATCACATAAAGTAAGTAACCCTGATTCTCTGTGGCTCTGTATCACATAAAGTAAGTTACCCTGATTCTCTGTGGCTCCATATCACATAAAGTAAGTAACCCTGATTCTCTATGGCTTCATATCACATAAAGTAAGTAACCCTGATTCTCTGTGGCTCTGTATCACATAAAGTAAGTAACCCTGATTCTCTGTGGCTCTGTATCACATAAACTAAGTAACCCTGATTATCTGTGACTCTGTATACCATAAAGTAAGTAACCCTGATTCTCTGTGGCTCCATATCACATAAAGTAAGTAACCCTGATTATCTGTGGCTCTGTATCACATAAAGTAAGTAACCCTGATTCTCTGTGGCTCCATATCACATAAAGTAAGTAACCTTGATTATCTGTATCACATAAAGTAAGTAACCCTGATTCTCTGTGGCTCCATATCACATAAAGTAAGTAACCCTGATTCTCTGTGGCTCCATATCACATAAAGTAAGTAACCCTGATTATCTGTGGCTCTGTGTCACATAAAGTAAGTAACCCTGATTCTCTGTGGCTCTGTATCACATAAAGTAAGTAACCCTGATTCTCTGGGGCTCCATATCACATAAAGTAAGTAACCCTGATTCTCTGTGGCTCTGTATCACATAAAGTAAGTAACCCTGATTCTTTGTGGCTCTGTATCACATAAAGTAAGTAACCCTGATTATCTGTGGCTCCATATCACAAAGTAAGTAACCCTGATTCTCTGTGGCTCCATATCACATAAAGTAAGTAACCCTGATTCTCTGTGGCTCTGTATACCATAAAGTAAGTAACCCTGATTCTCTGTGGCTCCATATCACATAAAGTAAGTAACCCTGATTATCTGTGGCTTCATATCACATAAAGTAAGTAACCCTGATTATCTGTGGCTCTGTATCACATAAAGTAAGTAACCCTGATTCTCTGTGGCTCTGTATCACATAAAGTAAGTAACCCTGATTCTCTGTGGCTCTGTATCACATAAAGTAAGTAACCCTGATTATCTGTATCACATAAAGTAAGTAACCCTGATTCTCTGTGGCTCTGTATCACATAAAGTAAGTAACCCTGATTATCTGTATCACATAAAGTAAGTAAACCTGATTCTCTGTGGCTCTGTATCACATAAAGTAAGTAACCCTGATTCTCTGTGGCTCTGTATCACATAAAGTAAGTAACCCTGATTATCTGTGGCTTCATATCACATAAAGTAAGTAACCCTGATTCTCTGTGGCTCCATATCACATAAAGTAAGTAACCCTGATTATCTGTGGCTCTGTATCACATAAAGTAAGTAACCCTGATTATCTGTGGCTTCATATCACATAAAGTAAGTAACCCTGATTATCTGTGGCTTCATATCACATAAAGTAAGTAACCCTGATTCTCTGTGGCTCTGTGTCACATAAAGTAAGTAACCCTGATTCTCTGTGGCTCCATATCACATAAAGTAAGTAACCCTGATTATCTGTATCACATGAAGTAAGTAACCTGATTCTCTGTGGCTCCATATCACATAAAGTAACCCTGATTCTCTGTATCACATAAAGTAAGTAACCCTGATTCTCTGTGGCTCTGTGTCACATAAAGTAAGTAACCCTGATTATCTGTATCACATGAAGTAAGTAACCCTGATTCTCTGTGGCTCTGTATCACATAAAGTAAGTAACCCTGATTATCTGTGGCTCCATATCACATAAAGTAAGTAACCCTGATTCTCTGTGGCTCTGTATCACATGAAGTAAGTAACCCTGATTCTCTGTTGCTCTGTATCACATAAAGTAAGTAAACCTGATTCTCTGTGGCTCCATATCACATAAAGTAAGTAACCTGATTCTCTGTGGCTCCATATCACATAAAGTAAGTAACCCTGATTCTCTGTGGCTCCATATCACATAAAGTAACCCTGATTCTCTGTATCACATAAAGTAAGTAACCCTGATTCTCTGTGGCTCCATATCACATAAAGTAAGTAACCCTGATTCTCTGTGGCTTCATATCACATAAAGTAAGTAACCCTGATTCTCTGTGGCTCCATATCACATAAAGTAACCCTGATTCTCTGTATCACATAAAGTAAGTAACCCCGATTCTCTGTGGCTCTGTGTCACATAAAGTAAGTAACCCTGATTATCTGTATCACATGAAGTAAGTAACCCTGATTATCTGTGGCTCTGTATCACATAAACTAAGTAACCCTGATTATCTGTGGCTCCATATCACATAAAGTAAGTAACCCTGATTCTCTGTGGCTCCATATCACATAAAGTAAGTAACCCTGATTATCTGTATCACATAAAGTAAGTAACCCTGATTATCTGTGGCTTCATATCACATAAAGTAAGTAACCCTGATTCTCTGTGGCTTCATATCACATAAAGTAAGTAACCCTGATTCTCTGTGGCTCCATATCACATAAAGTAAGTAACCCTGATTCTCTGTGGCTCTGTATCACATAAAGTAAGTAACCCTGATTCTCTGTGGCTCCATATCACATAAAGTAAGTAACCCTGATTCTCTGTATCACATAAAGTAAGTAACCCTGATTCTCTGTGGCTCTGTATCACATAAACTAAGTAACCCTGATTCTCTGTATCACATAAAGTAAGTAACCTGATTCTCTGTGGCTCCATATAACAAAGCAACCACAACTTCTGTACTGTATACCTAGATTTGATTGGTTCCTGTTTAAGGTTGCAGATCCTCCGACATTGTTGCGAGGTACGACTGAATTTCTTCCAGACAGCTTGCTAGGTTTGATGTCCGTGTCACTAAACTCCTGTCTATGTGTACTGCCAGTGCTCTGCATACTTGAATCCCTACAAGTAGAAATCCTACACAGTGTACTAAATATGTACATTAGAAAAGGAGGTAAAGTGACATCTATTTTAACAATTTTCTATTGTATAGTCAATTTATTTTTGAAAAAAATGTATTAAAAGTACTGAATATATAGAAACTGTTTTGCGAAGATCTTACCTCTGAAGTATCTTTCTTAATACTTGAAAGCTTATACATCATTTGAATTTTTTTCCTTTTAAAGTGACCCGACAGTGACCCCATACCTCAGTTTGACCCAATGACTTACAGTGCCTCCTGTATCCGACAGTGACCCGACAGTGACCCCATACCTCAGTTTGACCCAATGACTTACAGTGCCTCCTGTACCCGACAGTGACCCGACAGTGACCCCATACCTCAGTTTGACCCAATGACTTACAGTGACTCCTGTATCCGACAGTGACCCCATACCTCAGTTTGACCCAATGACTTACTGCAGTGCCTCCTGTATCCGACAGTGACCCCATACCTCAGTTTGACCCAATGACTTACAGTGCCTCCTGTATCCGACAGTGACCCGACAGTGACCCCATACCTCAGTTTGACCCAATGACTTACAGTGCCTCCTGTACCCGACAGTGACCCGACAGTGACCCCATACCTCAGTTTGACCCAATGACTTACAGTGCCTCCTGTAAGACTTTGATCTTGGTATTTTCCTCAATGAGAGTGTCCACTTCACCTCCCAGCACTTTTAGATTATTGTTAGTCAGAAACAACACCCCTCTCCTACACAGCACGGAACCATTGACCATCACCTAGGTGTAGACAAGTCAAAGTTAATTAGTAACTCCTAACTGATTGTTTTGCTCTCATACTATTTTTCTGAAATGCTGGATTACACTGAATCAGCATCAGCACCCATACAAAAGCAAATGTGTCATCAGGATGGCTGACTAATGTGTCATCAGGATGGCTGACTAATAACTAATATTCTAGTCAATTTGACCCAAAACATGGGATTTACATCCATCTGATGGTTGCTTTTATACGCTATACCTATGTTTCTTTTCACTTTCTCTTCACTTCAGTTCTTTGACCAGTCATCTGATTACTATGACCTTGAACTTTGTTGGTCAAGATCAATGATCACAGCCTCATTTGACCCTGTGACCTAAGGAAAGTTAAGGTCAAAGATAAGCATAACATTTGTAGCCAGTGCTATCAAAGTGCCAAAAATCAAGCCTTCATATGTATACTAGATAAAGGAGCGGAAGCCTTTTATGTGCAATTTGCAGTGATTTTTGAATTTTGGCTGGAAAAACTTCCAAGTTTTTTTTTGAAAGTGCCATATCTCGGTCATTTTTCATCTGAGGATCACAAAACTTGCTTATTCTGTTGCAGTAGTTCGTGTTTTTTCATATGCAGTGATTAAAATTACTCAATTTGAGATTTCTCTGATAACATGTCACAAAGAAAAATCAACCCTGACCAAATGCTAACCAATTTCTAATGAAAAGAAACACATTATGCTAAATACATGAGTTTCCCATATACATTGTAAACTATAGTAAAATTTAGCCCGTCCTCAATTTTAAATTTGATAAAGCACCTATGAACCTTCAATCCAGAGTATATCATTCTGCCATATCTGGGTATTAAAAAGAAGACTTTTGAAATATCAGTCAATATCAGTGTAGGATAACTACATCCAAACAGTTTTGATAAGTTTGGCTGAAACTGTAAAATCTGAGACAATTATATTCTGTCAGTTTTAGCAAATGCTGGTAGCCAAAAACTTGTGATGAGGAAATAGTGAAAGACACAAGACCTGAGAATAGCGTCTATAAGTAGGGATGTGAGAACAATGTCTATATGTGGTGATACGTTAGAACAGGGTCTATATGTAGTGGGATGTGAGAACAGGGTCTATATGTAGTGGGACATGAGAACAGGGTCTATATGTAGTGATACGTGAGAACAGTGTCTATATGTAGTGATACGTGAGAACAGGGTCTATATGTAGTGATACGTGAGAACAGTGTCTATATGTAGTGATACGTGAGAACAGTGTCTATATGTAGGGATACGTGAGAACGGTCTATATGTAGTGATACGTGAGAACAGTGTGTATATGAAGTGATACATTAGAACAGGGTCTATATGTAGTGGGATGTGAGAACAGGGTCTATATGTAGTGGGACGTGAGAACAGGGTCTATATGTAGTGGGACGTGAGAACAGGGTCTATATGTAGTGATACGTGAGAACAGTGTCTATATGTAGTGATACGTTAGAACAGGGTCTATATGTAGTGATACGTGAGAACAGTGTCTATATGTAGTGATACGTGAGAACAGTGTCTATATGTAGTAGAACGTGAGAACAGGGTCCACATGTAGTTTAATGTGAGAACAGGGTCTATATGTAGTGGGACGTGAGAACAGTGTCTATATGTAGTGATACGTGAGAACAGGGTCTATATGTAGTGATACGCGAGAACAGTGTCTATATGTAGCGATACGTGAGAACTGTCTATATGTAGTAGGACATGAGAATAGTGTCTATATGTAGCGATATGTGAGAACTGTCTATATGTAGTGAAACGTGAGAACAGGGTCTATATGTAGCGATACTTGAGAACTGAGTCTATATGTAGAACGTGAGAACAGGGTCCACATGTAGTGGTATGTGAGAAGTGTCTATATGTAGTGATACGTGAGAACAGTTCACGTGAGAACTGAGTCCATATGTAGTAGAACGTGAGAACAGGGTCCACATGTAGTTGAATGTGAGAACAGTGTCTATATGTAGTGATACGCTAGCACAGTGTCTATATGTAGTTGGACATGATAAAAGTGCCTATATGCAATGGGACACAAGGTAAAGTTTTTGGTTCAAAACATGCCTCAGACTTGTTTTCTAGAAGGACTCCTCAATACTTCTACACGAAATTGGATGTTCGTGAGATAATTAAATTAATTGAGTTTTAGACAAAGTGATCAAAGTGATGATCTAGAACTGTTAGTGAGGGTTAAAGACCTTTGTGCCAGGCTGTAGTTTCCGGTTCAGACATGTTATAGGTTTGTACTCCATGCCTTTGATGTTGCTAGTGCCATCAGTCAGGTTCAACATCATCATCTGGGAAGGTTTGGGTTCCCACTGAAATACAAACAGAAGATTTATCTCAGTGCAGTGTTTTGTTACACTTTTATAGGTCTTGTATATTCAAAAATAATTTTGTCATTTTCAAATTAAGAGATTGTTAAAATCGCACATTCTTAAGTTTGTAAATACTTTTTGGTGACTAATTTTCTTGAAGGAATCTGATGAAAGTCGACAGATTTAACTACAAACAATTTTATATTTTCATGAATCACTTTGATACAACTTTATGAAAAGCATGCTGTTTTTGGCTGGTGTCAGTTTTATCACCCAAGTTTTGATATATTTTAACATATTTGAACCCATGATGGTCAAGGCCATTCATTTGAACAATCTTTATAGCCCTTTACCTCGGAATGCTATAGGCCTAATATCAGGTCTGTGGACTCTTTGTTATTGAGAAAATGTCCTTTAAATATTTTAGCACATTTGACTCATGTGACTTTCAATGAAGTTCAAGGTCATTCATTTGAACAATCTTGATAGCTCTTCATCCCGGCATGCTAAAGGCCCAATATCAGGTCTCTGGGCCTCTTGCTATTAAAAAGAAGTCATTTTAAGATTTTAGCATATTTCACCGCTGTGACCTTGAATGAAGATCAAGGTCATCAATTTGAGCAAACTTGGTAGCCCTTCCTCATAGCATGCTACAAACCCAATGATAGGTTTCCAAGCATCTAATTGGTTACCAAGAAGAAGTAGCCTAAATATTTTAGCATATTTCACCTAGGTATTTCAACCCTATGACATTGAATGAAGGTCAATGTCATCCATTTGAACAAACCTGGTAGCCCTTTATCCTAGTATGCTACAAAACCCAACTCCCTGGGCCTGCTTGTTATTGAAGTGAAGTTGTTAAATTTTTTAGCATATTTAATCCCTGTGACATTGAATGAAGATCAAGGTAATCCATTCAAAAAAAATGGTAGCCCTTTAACCCAGCATGCAACAGGACCAATATTAGGTCTCTGTCTCATGGTTATTGAGAAGAAGTTGTTTAAAAGAAAAAGCTGATGCCAGGCGGCCAGACGCCACACCACGACATAGCTCACTAGCCCTTCAGGCAGGTGAGCTTAACATAATGTGCAGATAAACAAAGGAAGTATTTTTTTCCTTTTATCTTATTTGAAACATTGCTATAGATGCTTCACAATAACAATTATTCGAAAGATGCAAACATTTCAGACAATGATTTTAACTTTGACCAGATTTGTGACTGCTGTTCCAACTCATCAGCTCAGATTCTGATAACCTCACATGGTGAAAAGCTAAATTGTTTGAGAGGTCTAGAACTCTCCATACACCTCACGATAACAGGAACTGAAGAATATCTGTTAATTTGTGGAATGAAAATCAAATATGAAAAGCATGTTAGACGTCAAGCACCAGTCCCATTCGAGGACTGGTCACAGGTTACACTGGTCACAGGTTACACTGGTCACAGGTTACACATTTACAGTAGGTCTAATATATGTAGAAGTAGCATACATATCTCGAGTTGTTCTCGATTACGTCTGCGATGTGTGATTTTAAGGTCCAGATCAGGGGACATGTCTTATATCTGTGATGACATTTGTGAGAAATGTATAAATTATTGTTATTTATCTCTTAAGGTTTACACAAATTTCGGTCATAATCTTCACAATGTGACTTGAAACAACCTGTTCTAATAAAAATTGTTCACTATTTCCTGATCATCAATCCATTATTTTGTATAAAATATTGATCCAACAACCAAGCTCTTCAGTATAACACAGTTCAATGTTGAATATTAAACATGGTGATATCCCACTCTATCACACGATGATATCTGATCTTGTGCTTCATCCGTCTCATTTGTTTATATACATTATGGCAGATATTACACACTTGTGATGTCACAGCTAGATAAGTCACTGTCTAGGACATATGATATTTGCTTACAGGTGTTCACGAAATCGGGAATATCTTGAAAACAATACAATATTTTAACATTATTTCTTCACAGTACTTTATTTTATAACTTTATCTAACAATAAGAAACCATGAAGAAAAACATTTAGCCAAGTGAGCGTAGTTTAAATCTTGCTGTGACCTACCGGTTTTTGGTCACTGGCTTCAGCAGACACCTCCGCATTGGCATTTTCGGTACCTTGTAGTTTCTGTAGCTGTGAGTAAAATGACTTTCCCACATCCACCATGGAGTCAATCTGTATAACATAATCAAATTAATTAACAAACTCATAAATGATGATTTTTTAGTGTCAATACACAAAGGCATTTTTTCTTCCCCAGATGATGTCCATGTCAGAGACAATCTAGGTGAGACAGGGTGGACATTGTAAGATTTACCCAAACTCTCCCGAAATGCGGACAACAGTGGACATGAATCCATTAATGATACTTGACAAATTTTTGTTTTGGCACATACCTGGAGAGCATAGGAGCCTGAGAGCTGGTATTTCATAGCCTCTGTAAGTCCATTTGGTAAGCAATGAGTACCCAGCTCATGGAGATCTGCCAATAGCCACTGTTCAAATACGAGTTCATTGATCCGCGACAGCGTGATTGTGTTACCCTTCAAACAGAACAAGGAAGCATGCACAAAACATAATATATATACCTGTGATATGACATTGGGAACTATAACTGACCCTTAGATGCTAACTTTAAACCTTTCAGCTATGGGTTAGTCCAGTTAAATGTCTTCCCTCTGGCCGTGACACCAGACATTTATCTGTACTCCAGGTTTGTCAAAAAGGGACCAACCCCTGAAAGAATTAATTGACTAAATTAAAACATAACCTCATATTACGTGAACCATTTTCTAATGCACCCACGGCCATGGCCACCATGCATAGAATCAGCTTCATCTTCTCGAGTCCTCCTTCATGTTAACGTAAATTGAACAGTTGTAATTTCAATACTTCAAACATTGACATAACAATTTTCAGACTTATCAAATTCAATGGGTCAATGGTTTTTCACTATTCAGAAACTTCTATTTTTGTAACCACCAGTACAACTATCCGAGGGAAATGAGATGCACAAGTACGTAGTATGCAGTTTTCATACAACAACATACGAGGTTTTTACAATGAACAAATTTAAGGATTTTCAAAATGACAATGGATAATAAACAAATTAAGAAGACATTTCAAAATAATAAGAGGGCAAAAGTGTACCTGGTTTTCTTCCGTGATCCATTCCACACAGGCATCCAACCAGTCATCCGGAACCAGTACAGACTTTGCTCTTAGCCAAGAACGAGTCTGACAGATCATCGCCCCTGTCATCTTCCATTAAAATTAACACTCATCACTTCTTGTCGTTTAGTGTGACACCATGAGTTATTCATCCTGAAAATAAACTCAAAATTAATGTAAATCCATACCCTATAATCCATACTAATCTCTCTCGAAGATATTTTCGATCAGTCAACAGTTACGCCCTTTCCATGAATGCACGTGCGAGCGCATACTATCGTTCATGATCACATATTGATCGTCATGCGAGCGCTTTGGCAACCGTGCGCCATCCTAAACACACCTCTGACATGGTAGGGACAGATCTGATGGTCCAGCTCTGGACGGCGGACGCATGAGCAAACAATTTCTGACTGACAGTCATCATTTGAAAGTAGGCAGGATATGAACAAATGGTAGTCCATTAATAGTTATAAATAATACAGCAAAGCAAAGATTTCTGATGTTTATTGGACAATAAAACAAAAATCTTCGGATTATTACGGTCGTCCCAGAGTGCTGCTAGTTTTATTCGGATTATAGAGGTGTCCCCTAGTGATGTCCGGATTACATAGTGTCATGTGTCCCGTGGTCAGCGGGTACTGCTAGTTTTATTAGTAGTCCTATAATATAGGACTTTGAAGCTTAAGTTCATATCGTTATTTTTCGAGGTTCAGCAAATAACAAAAATGTAAATATCCTATAATAAAGGTAAAAAATAATATGAATTTCCGTAAACACACAGTTAATAGTTAATAAGGCAAACAGCCTAGTCGGACTTATACGGAGGTCTTTTGTGTACTTGGATGCATCAATTTTTTAATTACTCTTTAAGTCATTAGTACAACCTTATTTGGAATATGTCGCACATGTTTGTAGTCAGTTAGTCATTATAAAGCCAAGGATATTGAACTACTGGTAACAGTACAGAAGCTCTCTCTCTCTTTTAATTTGCGCCCCTGTGCACCCAACACTCCACATTAATCGTCATTATTGACGGAAGGGAGTTATGATAAGAAGCTTCGAAGTATAAGGACTAGTTTTATTATTTATGATTACCGTTGCCTCTGTTTATAAGTTCTGACGATTACTATGCGCTCTGTTTTGGAAAATTAAGTGCTTAAACTAAATTAACTACTGGTTTCCGATTTCACTGGTTGGCGATTTCATTTGAGAGTGTTTTACTCACCATTTTCGTCTGTTTCCCGCGGATTTTGGGAGCATCAGTAAAGAAAACCTAGACCATCATTGTTAAAAAAATAAAACAGTTATAATTATAGAAAAGGGATTTGAAATCATAGCGGAATAATTATGTTTTTTTTTCAGTTATTCTGTAAAAAAATGTTGACAAAAAACAAAACACCTTCAACAGTTTTATAAATCACGCTATTTTCAAGCAATGATAGGTCCAAAAACTTCTCTTCCGGTGAGTGAACAATGGGGAAAGGTATAGAGCGGATTTTTTGCACCATGATCGGTCAATATTGATGACGTTCACTGTGCCCATTTGGCAAATAAAGTATATAAGAGCTGGTGCTGATATAAAAAGACGAATTTAGTTTGCTTTACTGAAAATGTGATGGCTGTAAATATATTTTAAAGCTCGTTTGTGACAGCGAATAATAATAGCGATTTCCAACAGTCAAAGGGAGATAACTCGAGAAACAAAAGCCGCTAAAGAACAAAAGAGGCATTTTAGTTAATGTAGCTGTTTTACCATGCAATATACTACAGGCCGTATTGAAAACTAAACGAAAGTCTTAATATGAAATCATCTTAGATAAAATAATTGATTATTATTATTATTATCATAATTATACCCACGTCATTAAACATAATTGAAATAGCACAATTATGCTATAATATTGAATAAACAATTAATTGCTGGCAAATGAGGAAATATTATAATAGCTTTATTTTGTTTTCAATAAAACACCTAATGATACGTGTATGGTAAACACCAGATACCTCATTGGTTGATAGAATCAAGGCGTTATAAAAATTAAAAAAAAAAACAACAACAACAACAACAACAAAAAACAAAACACAAAACTATTTTTTTTTATTGATCTATTAAAGGCTAAACGTAGAACAGTTTTAAATAAGGGAGAATTAATTATATGAACCAGATTAGTTAACTGATGGATACAATTATTATGAAATGATTTATCAACATTGTTTACCTGTGTTACAGTAAATAATTAATTGCATACGAGACATTATCAGAAATGTTCCAAATCGCTGTTAATATTAAATATCTAAATAGGAAAAGATTTATGTTTGTGGCATTAAACTGAAAAGGTCAAGAAAACCAATTTTAAAATAATTATGTATTTAAAATGAAAATGGTAATGAAAATGAACTGTTTAAAAAAATTAAAATGGGTCAACCACAGTAAATCGGCTTGTCACAGGTGAAATGACCGAAATTTAAATTAACACAAAATGTCCCCAAAGTATGATAATGTACTGAATTAGTGCTTGCTTAACAGATAAGCATCAAGTCTTTCTTTTTTTTTTACTTTTTTTTTTTTATAGTTTTTTGAAAGGACTTGCAGTTACCGCTCCTCTACGTTACACTGCAATACAATACTGAAATACAAGAATTTTATTACATTTTTACCAGTGAAATATCAAAAAATATTCATTCTATAAAAGTGATATTTTTCACTAGTGACAAATATCATATTTTTCACTAGTGAAAAATATCACTTTTGCTGATTTGACCAATCAAATCAATGATTAGAAAATACCAAAATAATTGACCAATCAGTAAGCCCGACATACATGTCAGCACCTGGACAGGGGAAACTACTTTTTTTGTTTACAAATTATCGCTGTAGTCCTAGTTAGCATACGGGGTAGGGTTTTCGTTGATAAAAAATGTAATAAACAGAATATCTAACAGTGTCTTCAGTAATACCAAATATATTTCACTCGTGTGGCTAATATTTTAATATTTTTCACTCGTGCTGCGCACTCGTGAAAAATATCAAAATATTAGCCCCACTCGTGAAATATATTTGGTATTACTGAAGACACTGTTAGATATCCTCTATGTATTGCAGTGTATCGTAGAGTATCGTAGAGGAATGGAAATTACAAGTCTAATTTGAATTAATTGGTTTTGCAATAAAATTATGCTTTAATCCAATTTCAATGAAAAACGCACCTTACCCCTGTAGAAATGCCTGTGGTGTTACCACATGAATTTGGTTCCGATGAAAAGTTGAATACCATCACCAATAATGCTTTTGATTAACATCCACTTCCACTAACTGCCATTGATGTTCATTCGAGATTCCACGGGGTTACCAATGTTTTGAATCTTTATGGCGTAATTTCAATAGGACTATCTGCTGTTTTGAATGGGATTAAAAATATTAAAAATGTGCCCAAATTGAGACATTACACCATGTACTGTGATGCAGGGTTGAAATAAAAATCTTTAAAATGCAGAAATATCCGTGTGTTCAAAATATTAGAACGACGAAAAACCCCAAAGAATTACACATTGTAGTGATTATATGGAGCACCATCCGTGCCGATATTACTGATCATAATTGAGTTCACAATCACTTTGTTCCTGATTTACCAATAGACCGTTTGCATGATGTTGTGCAGATGTAAATTGAAGATATGTTGGTAGAAAATGAAGATAACCAAATATTAATTGAAAGTACGCTGATGGACAATAAAAGAGAGAGAGCCGGAGAGAGAGAGAGAGAGAGAGAGAGAGAGAGAGAGAGAGAGAGAGAGAGAGAGAGAGAGAGAGAGAGAGAGAGAGAGAGAGAAAATGGACACACAGAACGACATACAAGGCAACAGAACGAACACCTTGGTAAACAAAGACATGGACAATGAAGAGGGATACAAATTGAACAATAAGACAGGAATGGATGATCCATAGAAAAATGAAATGAACACTTCAGAAGGAAAACAAATTGAACAATCAGATAGGAATGGAAGATCGACAGGAAAATGAAATGAACACTTCAGAAGAAAAACAAATTCAGAAGGAAAACAAATTGAACAATCAGATTGGAAATGTCGATCTAGTGAGAAATGGAACGAACATTCGTGAGAGGAAAATTGATTCGGGCAGAAAACAAGCTGAACGCATCGGAGAAAAGGGGAAGTAACTGTCAATAAGATATGGAAACTGCTGAGGAAAAGAACGAAGACACTGCCAGGAACGGTACAAAAAGTAATCAAAATGAAACGAGAAATCGTGAGGAAAACGACTTCGAAATAGATCCTTACAAATATGTTGTGGTGCTGTACGAATAGGAACCATTTTCTTGTATTATTCGGAAAGCCAGTTCAATTGATGTGTTTGTGGAATGTATGTAAAAACAGGAGATGGAAAGTAGCTTTCTTGGCTAAGACTAAAGGATCGCTCTGGTATCCACTGTCGCAAATCAAAGCTTTAATACCTCTAACTGTTAAAATTACAAGATCTGTGTACTGTGTCAAATCATACAAATGTTGAGGAAAACTTAGCTATTAAAGTGTTTTCTCCATGTTTTGCGTTTTAGTTTGTTTGTTTTTTACTTAAATGGATAATCTTCCAAAATGTGAAAGATGAAAAAAACAACCAAACTATTTACAAAATGTATTAGTTTATCATTGTTTAACGTCTTATCAACAGCAAAGGTCATCTAAGGACGGCCTCCTGTGCGTGGGACTTGCATGGGTGTGGTGAGTGTGTGTTTTGTGAGACTGCGGTATGTTTGTGTAAGTCTCCATGTGATGGTCCGGAACTTTTGCCGATTTATAGTGCTACCTCACCGAAGCATACTTTTTTTTATAATGATTTTTTTATTCAAGTTTTTCGTCAATGCAAAGTACATAAAAATACAAATACTCCTTTACATACTCGCACATACATATACAAAACCCTATTTATAAGACTTGTTTGCTGTCTCCCACATATATATATATATATACCATACACATCCTATGACACATTTCTTATTTCATAACCATTAAAGTAACATGTACATCATCTATGAGAAATAAATATCTCACTTGTATGCTCACACAATCGTATATAAACATATATCTCATTTACATACTCGCCTTTACACACATCCTATGATATGCTTATAACATGTACACATATCCAGTATGGAATATATATATATGTATCTTAATTGTATACACACAAACATAAACAAACATATGTCGGATCTAACATTCTAAAAACACACGTAGTACATACATCTCAAAGTTTTCATATCTTATTAAGCACACAGACGCATAGCACACTAGGGAAATCTCTGCTAGGGGCATATTTATATTTCCATGTATATATCATAAGTATATACATACAACAGCATGATAAAGATAGAGAGAAAAAAAACCCGAATAAAACACACACATGTCTACTATCTATGAATCAGAATAAATGAGAAGTACTGAGATATCAGTAAAGAATTAAAATAAGGAAATTCATTAATTAATTAAGTAGCGGAAAAGGGTTTTTAGTAGATAAATACAGATTTAAAAAAAAAGACAAAAAACAATAAGTACATTGCATTGCATTTATAAGAGAAAAGGAATTGGAGTTGATAACTGCCAAGGAAAACAAAGAACAAGAGAAAGGACAGCATAGAGAAATGGGAAAAGAAAGAGACAGGGTAGGTTGGGGTGAGGTGGAGATGGAGGAGCAGTACTAAACAAACACTCACACAAATAGATGTTCATGTATACATTGTATTTTACATTATAGAACTATATTACAAAGGCTAAGACTAAAGGATCGCTCTGGTATCCACTGTCGCAAATCAAAGCTTTAATACCTCTAACTGTTAAAATTACAAGATCTGTGTACTGTGTCAAATCATACAAATGTTGAGGAAAACTTAGCTATTAAAGTGTTTTCTCCATGTTTTGCGTTTTTGTTTGTTTGTTTTTTACTTAAATGGATAATCTTCCAAAATGTGAAAGATGAAAAAAACAACCAAACTATTTACAAAATGTATTTAGTTTATCATTGTTTAACGTCTTATCAACAGCAAATGTCATCTAAGGACGGCCTCCTGTGCGTGGGACATGCATGGGTGTGGTGAGTGTGTGTTTTGTGAGACTGCGGTATGTTTGTGTAAGTCTCCATGTGATGGTCCGGAACTTTTGCCGATTTATAGTGCTACCTCACCGAAGCATACTACTGGAGACACCCAGCAGGACACCCCATCCTGTCACATTAAACTGACAACGGGTAAACCAGTCGTAGCAGACGAAGTACCATATGAATATTGATTAAAGTTAATTTCATAAGAATCAATTACTTTGATACAGTATCAATTGAAATGACCAGCATTCATAACACTAATATAATCATTTTATAACAAGAAATTGTAACATTTATTTATGTAAAACACCATCGACTTTAAACCATGTAACGTGATATTTGAGCTACCATAGTAACCAATTAAGTGCTAATTAATAAATACAAATAGTATTTTTGTGATCTAATATGTTAATTCTGTAACCTACTGAATTAAAGTAATCAACCTAAGAAAGCTTCTAGATTTACTCGTATTGCATTCAAATAGCACACATCTCTTATTGAATATCCAAGGCTTGATTTGTATAGTGGTCTCTTGTAAACACAATAAACAAGCCTAAGTCAAAATATAGAATCAAAATGGTGTGACAGAAAATGTATGTCAAATAAAATAAAGTCAGTTTGAAACTAGACAAATGCTATATGAGAACGTGTTTTAAATAATTTCATTTGTTTTTCAGTTAGTCGCTCACTACCTCACAACATATTCATCTGCAACAAGAGGTTCACTATTATAAATCATATAAAGAAAATGTCCACTTTACGTTTCAGTACATAGCACAGAAATTTCGAGTCTCGCATTTACAACAATTACGAAACAGGTTACATTGTACATCGTCTTATACGTTGGTTGGTAGGAATTAACTACATTGGATGAAATTCCCAGCTACATATATCAAACACAAACATCTTATGACGCAAAAACAGCTGACAAGTATTTACAATAAGTGCAAGAAGTAACACACACATATATGATCTCGTTGAATAGTAGCTGGTGAAGTACACCAAGACATAACATTCCGGCACACCTTATTTTACATTTAGCAAAAATAAAAAAAGAGGAATGTATTAATTATATGACACTAATGTATACCACTTTTAATTAATTTATTAACATTATATTAGGCACGTGTAGTATCGTAAGTTCCCGATGATATGAAATAATTTATAATTATATATTGACTATGGATACCTTGCTGTAATAGTTCCATACGCTACACTAGAAGTCGATGGAGATGTCCCCCCTTCTGAATGGTCAAATGCAGTAATAGTTTGAGAACTTGTCCCTTGGTGCGACCAGCACATTGTCTCGCTGCTAGATGGTCACAAAATGCTCATATACTGATTCATGTTTTACATTCAACAGGAACAGAGTATATTACAACCTTTAGATGTACCACTATGATAATACATAGAATTGACTTGGACAGATGATCCTATTTTTTATCAAACCCGCGCTGTATAAACCAGTAGCGTTGGAGAGAGAACTAGAAGTTGCCACATGAAAGGTTATGTAACATCTGTGAGCAACGTCATGTTGCCACTGACTTACCCACAACAGCAATAAGTCATATCGGAATATACCCACAATAGCAATAAGTCATATCGGAATATTACCCTACAATAGCAATAAGTCATATCGGAATATTACCCACAATAGCAATAAGTCATATCGGAATATTACCCACAACAGCAATAAGTCATATCGGAATATTACCCACAACAGCAATAAGTCATATAGGAATATTACCCACAACAGCAATAAGTCATATCGGAATATTACCCACAACAGCAATAAGTCATATAGGAATATTACCCACAATAGCACTAAGTCATATCGGAATATTACCCTCAATAGCAATAAGTTATATAGGAATATTACCCACAATAGCACTAAGTCATATCGGAATATTACCCACAATAGCAATAAGTCATATCGGAATATTACCCACAACAGCAATAAGTCATATCGGAATATTACCCACAACAGCAATAAGTCATATAGGAATATTACCCACAACAGCACTAAGTCATATCGGAATATTACCCACAATAGCACTAAGTCATATCGGAATATTACCCACAATAGCACTAAGTCATATCGGAATATTACCCACAACAGCAATAAGTCATATAGGAATATTACACACAACAGCAATAAGTCATATAGGAATATTACACACAACAGCAATAAGTCATATCGGAATATTACCCACAACAGCAATAAGTCATATCGGAAGACTACCCACAATAGCACTAAGTCATATCGGAATATTACCCACAATAGCAATAAGTCATATAGGAATATTACCCACAATAGCACTAAGTCATATTGGAATATTACCCACAACAGCAATAAGTCATATCGGAATATTACCCACAACAGCAATAAGTCATATCGGAATATTACCCACAACAGCAATAAGTCATATCGGAATATTACCCACAACAGCAATAAGTCATATCGGAAGACTACCCAACATTTCACATTAATAATGTCGGTATTCTCTGTTGTTTAACACTACGGGAAAGCGTCTCCGTCATGTTACATGGACTGAACAGGAGACGCAAAAGTCAAACAACACCTTTGGTTACCATGGTCTTCAGGACCTAATTATGTTAAACATTAACGGGGAATAAGAGATAGTCAACCAAATCTTACCCGAATCATTCGAAACAAGATGTCAAGACCAAAGCTTGTAATGTTTAATTAAACAAAATGATAATCAAAACGCTAATTTAAGGTTAAGATGAATAAACAATCATGTTTAAACAAGCTGCAAAAATCTAATTGTTGACATCTAATACCGTTTTACCCTTACGTACATGTAGTACTTTGATATAGAAATAAACTCCTTTTTAGTACTTCGGTGTCAGCATTCACAGCAAACAAATATATATGGACCTCCTACCTAGTAACAAATGTGCCAGTGAACAAAAACAGCCAACATAATGTAGACATCCATGTACATACTTATTTGTCGTTTCTCTGTTAATAAAACATAATTCGAGCGAAAAATACCTATCATGCTCGGTTTATTGCTCGACCAGAGATATATCGACATTTGAGAGAGGACAGGCAAAAAATAACGACATGTAAGCATTTCCCATGGTGCGTCACATAGATTTCATGGCTGTAGTATCACAGAATATGTTTATGATGTATTAGGAATTTTAGTTACAGTATGAATAAATGAAACAAGAAATTTTGACGTATTACAGACCCCCCACCCGCACCTCCCGGCCCTTTCCGCTACGTGCCAAATGTTTATATCAAGATAAAGAATTCGGGAGGTGGACACAGGAAGTCATATATAGTATAATAATGATACAGTATCAAAACTACATCAAATAGGAACGTAAAGCTTTGGTATATAAATTGCATCAAACCCGGTGAACCAACTGACAATATAGATTTTATTATACAAACTACGTTTTTATCATTAATGTTGTGACATTTTTCAGGGATATGCCGAAAATCACCAGACTGTGTTTAACAGTAAAAGACATAGCACGCCATACAATCAGTTGGCGTTTGTTTCTTTACAGCACACATCTGTTCTGTAGAAACACAACTGCTAATCTTGTATTCTGTAAGGAGTACAAAAAAAATATCGATGTTTGAGACAAAACTATATGTTTTAAGAGTCGAGTTATAAAAATCAGTAAATTTGAACTGAATTGCCATCTTACATAGAGAAATAATCCCACCGCGAAACATTTCACAACAGGACATAAATCTTCCTGTGTGTTCAACAAAAAATACGCCTCTGTATCTGTCAACTCCCGAGTGCTGGCGTACGGTGAGCTGTTTTAATCATAACTGCATGATTAATGTTATAGAATCTGACATCTTGGAATTTCCAAGGCCGATATTCACGCAGAATAATCGCTGTAATCAAACCTCTTTTGCTTGAAATTTCGACAACAAAAATATCCAGAAATGAACGCACCCTCAACGACTGTAAACTACATTGTAATAAAGATAATAGCAGGTTTGGTGGGATACTTCACCTATTTACACTGATTTGGAACATAAATTGAGAGGAAGAGTTGGTTCAGATTGATATCGTGTAACCCTCACACATCGTGACATGACTCGGATACTTTACTCGAGTGCGAGCGTGTTTCATTCCTGTGGACGATAACCATCCTAATGACGTTATAGTTAATCCGGCGTCACGTGCCATCATTGTGTGAAAGAGAACAGGAATATAATAACAATATTGTTTGATAATTTCAACTGGAAAATGACACAAAGTATGTGTGCTCTTTGGTAACAAGTGAGGCAATATCAAGTACAAAGGAGTTTGAACCACACAATATCAATCTCTATGAGAGAGATACAGACCTTTAAATACAGGTTGGAAATTTCAATAATTACCAATGTCAGCCTATTCCTCTTGGTACAAAAAGGAAGGAAGGAACATCAGCACATTCTTCATTAAACTGCAAAGAATAAGAATGGATACGTGTATAGTCGGTCCAGTACCCACAGCATGTATGTCAATATGTAGGAGGGTAGGTAGGCAGGGAAAATAAATCTGAATCACACTCATATCTTAGGTACTAATCAAGTGTTTCTCGTTCTGTTTATTAAATTTGGATATGAGAGCAAACAGCAAAGTATTGCTTAGGAAAAGGTACCAGGATATCATATAAAAACTTCTGAAATAATCTCGATGAAAAAATCACAGGTCTAGTTACATCGATCGTGTCTGCGAATACCCCGGGTAAAATGGTAAAGGGAATAACACCAATAAAACATGTATGTGTTTGTGGAGATTGCGATATGTTTTCAATTTGCCGTGGTTTTTTTTGCGATTTTGAGTAAGAATTATGGTTTCGTTATTATGTCGGTATTCTCTGTTATCCCTCTTTATGATAGTGTGGTACTGGTGCCGAGTTTATAGTGCTACCTCACTGAAGTGTACTAGCGTAGACAATCAGACAGAAGATAAACACACTCGGTCACATTATACTGACTATGTTAGAACTAGTCGTCCCACTTCAATAATTCTGAAAGTTCAGCAGGTAGCAACTATCATTTTAGAACCCAAACCCTTCCTCAAAGGGACAATCACTCAACTAAGACCAAACGTGAGGCAGTCTCACGGGATATATTAGGAAGAAAAAAGTTGTTTAGAAAGAAGAGAACAGATAGTATCCTAAATTGGTTCTCTCTTACCAATTATACGATGAGGGGCAGCGGATACAACTCTTTTATTGTATGTTAAAAAATGAAGATGGCTTACATCTGTGAGTTAGTTTTAAGCGGTTGATGTTAAAAATCCTGTGTGTAAGTGATCGACATAGTCAATATAGTTTTTTATTGCATTTTTGCCAGTGAAATATAGAAATTTATCAAACTAATAAAACTGATTTTTTCACCACAGCGATGAGCACTGAAAATATAGGATTTTGCAGTGAAAATATAAGTTTTGCAGTGAAAGTATAAGTTTTCCGTTTTTTACCAATCAGAGCGAACCTTTGCATTCATTCACCTCATTGAAACTTGCCGATTTTTCCAATGGAAGCGAAGATAAATACATTGGTTATTTTGCTGTATTTCTGAAATATTCATACTAGCTTTTGACAAAATATTCGCTTGACGTTAGCTATCTATGCACAGATTCTCCTATTACAGCAGAAAACGCTTAAATTGTGTTGATCAGTCCTTTCAAAATGGCGCCGTCAAGTTGACGTGGAGTAATGTCACAGAGAGATGACGATATAACTGATTCCCGCACTTTTTGACAATATTGATTTTTCGATGTTTTTAATTTTAAGTATATGAATTGCAATAAAAAGAAAATTTTTGAATGGTTTCCCGTTTAATATAACATTATGTTTCACAAGTATGACAGAATATTTCGATATTTTTCACTCGTGCTTCGCACTCATAAAATATCGATATTCTGGCATACTCGTGAAATTATGTTATATCAAACGGGAAACCATTCAATTCCTCTGTATTTGTTATTTGAAAACAACACGAAAATCGTTACTAGTCTGAAGGAAACCTGACAATAATCCGTATTAACCTGCAGGCTTCATGTCATTTTTCTGACAGGGTTTCATTTAGTTATCGAAACAGCAGGTTGTAAAGTGTTGATGAACAGTCTATCAGGAGAAATGAAATCTCGAATTACTTATCTGTTGTACAAGTAACGTTAACGAAGTGGTTCGTTACGAGACTTTTATATTGATATACAATTTGAAAAAAAAAAAAAAAAAAAAAATGAAAAGAATATGCGTTGACGTGTTGTATTTTTATTGTTGATGATGGACAATCTTTCCCGTCAGTCAGAGCCAACATGTACATATCATCAAAGTGTCATCCCATGTTGATACTGTCAACCAAGTAAGAACGAATTCCCATAGAATTCAAGCAAATTATGGTCAAAATGTGATTTTCCTATATACAAGGATATATATATTTGTAGAATTAACCCCTCCCCAGGGGCATGAAATTCACAATTTTGGTAAAGCACCTTAACATCCTTCCACCTATGAAGAGTATTTGATTCTACGTACTTATCTGGGTCTTGAGAAGACTTTTGAAATTTTAGCCAATTTGAACCCTTTTAGCTCCGCCCATCAGAGCCTTGAGGGACGGGAACGATATAATTCTTATTGGCTGACTTTCGTCGGCTATGAAAGGTTTCTTCAAAATTTTACTCCATTCGTTTAAGGGTTTCGAAAAGAAATCGAAAGTGTAAATTGTTTACGGACGAACGACGCATTAATTGAACCTATTAATTGTCAATTTGTAAATCAACTTAAATTAGTTTTCCTGATATTATTTTATCATCAGGACTATTTTATACTGCATAGTTGGAAGAACACAAAGAAAATGACAGAACGAAAAGAAACGAACGACGCATTAATTGAACCTATTAATTGTCAATTTGTAAATCAACTTAAATTAGTTTCCCTGATATTATTTAATCATCAGGACTATTTTATACTGCATAGTTGGAGGAACACAAAGAAAATGACTTTACAGTAAATAAATCACATAAATCAGGAGGAAAACTACCATCATCTTGGTCAATGATGACAATAGTCACCTTTAATATATATACTGGATTGTTACAATAATGACAATAGTCACCAGTGATATATAAACTGGATTGTTACAATAATGACAATAGTCACCTGTGATATATAAATTGGATTGTTACAATAATGACAATAGTCACGTGTGATAGATATACTGGATTATTACAATAATGACAATAGTCACGTGTGATAGATATACTGGTTTATTACAATAATGACAATAGTCACCTGTGATATATAAACTGGATTGTTACAATAATGACAATAGTCACGTGTGATAGATATACTGGTTTATTACAATAATGACAATAGTCACCTGTGATATATAAACTGGATTGTTACAATAATGACAATAGTCACCTGTGATAGATATACTGGTTTATTACAATAATGACAATAGTCACCTGTGATAGATATACTGGATTGTTACAATAATGACAATAGTCACCTGTGATATATAAACTGGATTATTACAATAATGACAAAAGTCACCTGTGATATATATACTGGTTTATTACAATAATGACAATAGTCACCTGTGATAGATATACTGGTTTATTACAATAATGACAATAGTCACCTGTGATATATAAACTGGATTGTTACAATAATGACAATAGTCACCTGTGATAGATATACTGGTTTATTACAATAATGACAATAGTCACCTGTGATATATAAACTGGATTGTTACAATAATGACAATAGTCACCTGTGATAGATATACTGGTTTATTACAATAATGACAATAGTCACCTGTGATATATAAACTGGATTGTTACAATAATGACAATAGTCACCTGTGATAGATATACTGGATTGTTACAATAATGACAATAGTCACCTGTGATAGATATACTGGTTTATTACAATAATGACAATAGTCACCTGTGATATATAAACTGGATTGTTACAATAATGACAATAGTCACCTGTGATAGATATACTGGTTTATTACAATAATGACAATAGTCACGTGTGATAGATATACTGGTTTATTACAATAATGACAATAGTCACCTGTGATATATAAACTGGTTTATTACAATAATGACAATAGTCACCTGTGATAGATATACTGGTTTATTACAATAATGACAATAGTCACCTGTGATATATAAACTGGATTGTTACAATAATGACAATAGTCACCTGTGATAGATATACTGGTTTATTACAATAATGACAATAGTCACCTGTGATATATAAACTGGATTGTTACAATAATGACAATAGTCACCTGTGATAGATATACTGGATTGTTACAATAATGACAATAGTCACCTGTGATAGATATACTGGTTTATTACAATAATGACAATAGTCACCTGTGATATATAACTGGATTGTTACAATAATGACAATAGTCACCTGTGATAGATATACTGGTTTATTACAATAATGACAATAGTCACGTGTGATAGATATACTGGTTTATTACAATAATGACAATAGTCACCTGTGATATATAAACTGGTTTATTACAATAATGACAATAGTCACCTGTGATAGATATACTGGATTGTTACAATAATGACAATAGTCACCTGTGATATATAAACTGGATTGTTACAATAATGACAATAGTCACCTGTGATAGATATACTGGATTGTTACAATAATGACAATAGTCACCTGTGATAGATATACTGGTTTATTACAATAATGACAATAGTCACCTGTGATATATAAACTGGTTTATTACAATAATGACAATAGTCACCTGTGATAGATATACTGGTTTATTACAATAATGACAATAGTCACCTGTGATATATAACTGGATTATTACAATAATGACAATAGTCACCTGTGATAGATATACTGGATTGTTACAATAATGACAATAGTCACCTGTGATATATAAACTGGATTGTTACAATAATGACAATAGTCACCTGTGATAGATATACTGGATTGTTACAATAATGACAATAGTCACCTGTGATAGATATACTGGTTTATTACAATAATGACAATAGTCACCTGTGATATATAAACTGGTTTATTACAATAATGACAATAGTCACCTGTGATAGATATACTGGTTTATTACAATAATGACAATAGTCACCTGTGATATATAAACTGGTTTATTACAATAATGACAATAGTCACCTGTGATATATAAACTGGATTGTTACAATAATGACAATAGTCACCTGTGATATATAAACTGGATTGTTACAATAATGACAATAGTCACCTGTGATAGATATACTGGATTGTTACAATAATGACAATAGTCACCTGTGATAGATATACTGGTTTATTACAATAATGACAATAGTCACCTGTGATATATAACTGGTTTATTACAATAATGACAATAGTCACCTGTGATAGATATACTGGTTTATTACAATAATGACAATAGTCACCTGTGATATATAAACTGGTTTATTACAATAATGACAATAGTCACCTGTGATATATAAACTGGATTGTTACAATAATGACAATAGTCACCTGTGATAGATATACTGGTTTATTACAATAATGACAATAGTCACCTGTGATATATAAACTGGTTTATTACAATAATGACAATAGTCACCTGTGATAGATATACTGGTTTATTACAATAATGACAATAGTCACCTGTGATAGATATACTGGTTTATTACAATAATGACAATAGTCACCTGTGATAGATATACTGGATTGTTACAATAATGACAATAGTCACCTGTGATAGATATACTGGTTTATTACAATAATGACAATAGTCACCTGTGATATATAAACTGGATTGTTACAATAATGACAATAGTCACCTGTGATAGATATACTGGATTATTACAATAATGACAATAGCCCCCTGTGATAGATATACTGGATTGTTACAATAATGACAATAGTCACCTGTGATATATCAACTGGATTGTTACAATAATGACAATAGTCACCTGTGATAGATATACTGGATTGTTACAATAATGACAATAGTCACCAGTGATATATAAACTGGATTGTTACAATAATGACAATAGTCACCTGTGATATATAAATTGGATTGTTACAATAATGACAATAGTCACGTGTGATAGATATACTGGATTATTACAATAATGACAATAGTCACGTGTGATAGATATACTGGTTTATTACAATAATGACAATAGTCACCTGTGATATATAAACTGGATTGTTACAATAATGACAATAGTCACCTGTGATAGATATACTGGATTGTTACAATAATGACAATAGTCACCTGTGATATATAAACTGGATTGTTACAATGATGACAATAGTCACCTTTAATATATATACTGGATTGTTACAATAATGACAATAGTCACCTGTGATAGATAAACTGGATTGTTACAATAATGACAATAGTCACCAGTGATATATAAACTGGATTGTTACAATAATGACAATAGTCACCAGTGATATATAAACTGGATTGTTACAATAATGACAATAGTCACCTGTGATATATATACTGGTGTACGATAATGACAATAGTCACCTGTGATAGATATACTGGATTATTACAATAATGACAATAGTCACCTGTGATATATAAACTGGATTGTTACAATAATGACAATAGTCACCTGTGATATATATACTGGATTGTTACAATAATGACAATAGTCACCTGTGATATATAAACTGGATTGTTACAATAATGACAATAGTCACCTGTGATATATAAACTGGATTGTTACAATAATGACAATAGTCACCTGTGATATATAACTGGATTGTTACAATAATGACAATAGTCACCTGTGATATATAAACTGGATTGTTACAATAATGACAATAGTCACCTGTGATATATATACTGGTTTATAACAATAATGACAATAGTCACCTGTGATAGATATACTGGTTTGTTACAATAATGACAATAGTCACCTGTGATAGATATACTGGATTATTACAATAATGACAATAGTCACCTGTGATAGATATACTGGATTATTACAATAATGACAATAGTCACCTGTGATAGATATACTGGATTATTACAATAATGACAATAGTCACCTGTGATAGATATACTGGATTATTACAATAATGACAATAGTCACCTGTGATAGATATACTGGTTTATTACAATAATGACAATAGTCACCTGTGATATATAAACTGGATTGTTACAATAATGACAATAGTCACCTGTGATAGATATACTGGTTTATTACAATAATGACAATAGTCACCTGTGATAGATATACTGGATTGTTACAATAATGACAATAGTCACCTGTGATATATAAACTGGATTATTACAATAATGACAATAGTCACCTGTGATATATAAACTGGATTATTACAATAATGACAATAGTCACCTGTGATATATAAACTGGATTGTTACAATAATGACAATAGTCACCTGTGATAGATATACTGGATTGTTACAATAATGACAATAGTCACCTGTGATAGATATACTGGTTTATTACAATAATGACAATAGTCACCTGTGATATATAAACTGGATTGTTACAATAATGACAATAGTCACCTGTGAATAGATAAACTGGATTATTACAATAATGACAATAGTCACCTGTGATATATATACTAGATTGTTACAATAATGACAATAGTCACCTGTGATAGATATACTGGTTTATTACAATAATGACAATAGTCACCTGTGATAGATATACTGAATTATTACAATAATGACAATAGTCACCTGTGATAGATATACTGGATTGTTACAATAATGACAATAGTCACCTGTGATATATAAACTGGATTATTACAATAATGACAATAGTCACCTGTGATATATAAACTGGATTGTTACAATAATGACAATAGTCACCTGTGATAGATAAACTGGATTATTACAATAATGACAATAGTCACCTGTGATATATAAACTGGATTATTACAATAATGACAATAGTCACCTGTGATATATAAACTGGATTATTACAATAATGACAATAGTCACGTGTGATAGATATACTGGTTTGTTACAATAATGACAATAGTCACATGTGATAGATATACTGGATTGTTACAATAATGACAATAGTCACCTGTGATATATAAACTGGTTGTTACAATAATGACAATAGTCACCTGTAATAGATAAACTGGATTACTACAATAATGACAATAGTCACCTGTGATATATAAACTGGATTGTTACAATAATGACAATAGTCACCTGTGATATATAAACTGGTTGTTACAATAATGACAATAGTCACCTCTAATAGATAAACTGGATTACTACAATAATGACAATAGTCACCAGTGATATATAAACTGGATTGTTACAATAATGACAATAGTCACCTGTGATATATATACTGGTTTATAACAATAATGACAATAGTCACCTGTGATAGATATACTGGATTATTACAATAATGACAATAGTCACCAGTGATATATAAACTGGATTGTTACAATAATGACAATAGTCACCTTTAATATATATACTGGATTGTTACAATAATGACAATAGTCACCTGTGATATATAAACTGGATTGTTACAATAATGACAATAGTCACCTGTGATATATAAACTGGATTGTTACAATAATGACAATAGTCACCTGTGATATATAAACTGGATTGTTACAATAATGACAATAGTCACCTGTGATATATAAACTGGATTGTTACAATAATGACAATAGTCACCTGTGATATATATACTGGTTTATAACAATAATGACAATAGTCACCTGTGATAGATATACTGGATTGTTACAATAATGACAATAGTCACCTGTGATAGATATACTGGATTATTACAATAATGACAATAGTCACCTGTGATAGATATACTGGATTATTACAATAATGACAATAGTCACCTGTGATAGATATACTGGATTATTACAATAATGACAATAGTCACCTGTGATAGATATACTGGATTATTACAATAATGACAATAGTCACCTGTGATAGATATACTGGATTGTTACAATAATGACAATAGTCACCTGTGATAGATATACTGGATTGTTACAATAATGACAATAGTCACCTGTGATATATAAACTGGATTGTTACAATAATGACAATAGTCACCTGTGATATATAAACTGGTTTATTACAATAATGACAATAGTCACCTGTGATAGATATACTGGTTTATTACAATAATGACAATAGTCACCTGTGATATATATACTGGATTGTTACAATAATGACAATAGTCACCTGTGATAGATATACTGGTTTATTACAATAATGACAATAGTCACCTGTGATATATAAACTGGATTGTTACAATAATGACAATAGTCACCTGTGATAGATATACTGGTTTATTACAATAATGACAATAGTCACCTGTGATATATATACTGGATTGTTACAATAATGACAATAGTCACCTGTGATAGATATAACTGGATTATTACAATAATGACAATAGTCACCTGTGATATATAAACTGGTTTATTACAATAATGACAATAGTCACCTGTGATATATAAACTGGATTGTTACAATAATGACAATAGTCACCTGTGATAGATATACTGGATTGTTACAATAATGACAATAGTCACCTGTGATATATAAACTGGATTATTACAATAATGACAATAGTCACCTGTGATAGATATACTGGATTATTACAATAATGACAATAGTCACCTGTGATAGATATACTGGATTGTTACAATAATGACAATAGTCACCTGTGATATATATACTGGATTGTTACAATAATGACAATAGTCACCTGTGATAGATAAACTGGATTATTACAATAATGACAATAGTCACCTGTGATATATAAACTGGATTGCGCCATGTCACCCAAGTTAGTGGCACCTTTACACATGAAACTTGATACTTAGTATCTAAATTGTGATCAATCAATATACACGCGATAGGACTCGTCATCACATTCGTCTGCACAGACATTAGGAAACCAAGATGGTAAAATCGGACATGGGAGGTTATCAACCCCATACTTCAATCAATTTGGTAAATGCTGGATATTGCATTTTAAAAAGTACGTGTGTTTATATTCTGAACTACTTCGGATTTATAATGGTTTTTGCCTTGTTCCAGATCAAATTCATAACGGAGGTTGCAATTGAGAACAGTAATTGTGGAAGTTTCTACGAATACACATATACACAATAGGGAAATGTCCGAGTATGGTTTCATTCAGAAAGGTTTGAATAGAGACCGTTAGAAGATCGCTGTTCAATTGCTGAACTTGTTGCCGACTCCGGGAATAATCAAGGCATTTGCTGATTTCTTTCGGAAATCTTTTCGCCTTTCTATACATTTCATTTGTAAGGTCCCCATCATATTTTGTAACTCACTTACACCTTGGCATTAACCTTTTATATAAGCATGGTCAGCTTGTGCTAAACAGATCCATACTCATTGATAACATTTTTCTGTACGTGCACAAGGATGTATTAGTCATCGTACTACAGAAGACTTTTAAAACAGTATAATTTGATTTACCTCGTTAGAGAAGGTATTTTAACGGGACAGAAATGGCCATTAATACTCTAAAATAAGACAACGAAGCGCCGAGACGTTCCAGACACCAGTGATTTGGTCATTGGTCTACTGATCGCTGATGTCTAGGAGAGAATGTATTTTCAGACGGTCTGTCGACACGGGTCAAAAGGACGAACATTTCAAACATGACAAGTATAGTTTAGTGCCGTAAAGTAAATGGCTGTCCATCCCAACTGGTAAACAAACATTACTTTCCACTCATGTTACGCTCTTAAATACCACTGAAGCATCGGTTACTCATCTCCGGATCTTCCAAAAGTGATTTTTATTGGTGCCAAAGACAAGGTTCCCATCGTCGGCATGATTTGAAGACTCAGATAATGGTATTGATATTTCCCGCAGTTGTACTTTTCAACCGTCACGATTATTAATTACATCACAAACCCTTAATTACTGCGGATATGTAAAAAAAAAAAAACCAGAAACAAACAAACAAAGATAAACAACATTCATATACCAGTAAACATGCGAAAGTTCGTTTGTCAGCCTTTTTTGGTTTGTTTTACGCGTCAATTAAGAGAATTAACACTTGAAGATAAATAACATAGCAAAGAACTGATTACAAATTACATTACTACTAATGGCCATAATGTAGATCTTGAGGTGAGATGATACATCTGTTACTAGTACATATAAAGGTCATTTAAGGACGATGTCCTCGATTAAAGGGGCCACTGACAGGACAGTATTATAGCATAATAATACCGAAATGCCCCTCCTTGAAATGGCAGTGTAGCATCCAAACTGGTCACATTTTTTATTGTCAACGAGCGAAGCAGTCCTCAAAAACTTTCAAGCAAAGACCAGAATGTCTTGACCAGGGGACAGAACTCATAACCATCCCAAGCGATCGCTCAACATAAAGGCCAGAAGTGAAGCAAGGGAGACATGAGGATATTTACTTTTTATGCTACTGCTACCTGGTGAAGACATCATTGTGTTGATGCTGGGGGTTAAACGTCCTCGCAGTGACAAGCAAGGACAAGATAGATAAACAGCATTTACCGTATGTGTGAATCATCATTTACCGTATGTGTGAATCATCATTTACCGTATGTGTGAATCATCATTTACCGTATGTGTGAATCAGCATTTACCGTATGTGTGAATCATCATTTACCGTATGTGTGAATCAGCATTTCCCGTATGTGTGAATCATCATTTACCGTATGTGTGAATCAGCATTTCCCGTATGTGTGAATCAGCATTTACCGTATGTGTGAATCATCATTAACCGTGTGTGAATCACCATTAACCGTATGTGTGAATCAGCATTTACCGTATGTGTGAATCAGCATTAACCGTGTGTGAATCATCATTTACCGTACGTGTGAATCATCATTAACCGTATGTGTGAATCATCATTAACCGTATGTGTGAATCATCATCTACCGTATGTGTGAATCATCATTTACCGTATGTGTGAATCAGCATTTAATGTGTACCATAGATACCTGTATATGGGTTTACCAGAAACATCAACAATTTCCACTGATGTAATGGGGGACCACTAACTGTGTTTTTAAAGCCGGTTGGATTCTGTCAGGAATATTCTGTATAGTTTTTTTTCGTGAATTTATTTTGTTCGACATGATGCACGTTACATTTTCAAGAAGCGATTTTGGTCAACGTTTAAATGTTACCGTGATAAAAAATACAGTCGCTGCATCTTTGTAATTTTATGAAATTGTAATTGAATACTGCAATAGAAACCTGTTGTATTGCATTATGAGTGCAGCCAACTGTACCTTAAATCCTCCAGAACTAATTAAGAATCATATTTGCTCGGTAGTATTATCACGCTTGCCTTGCACTTAATGACCCAAGTGTGAGGTACACGTGTGCCAAGGGTTTCAAAGAATGTTCGTATGAGCAGTTTAGTAAACTTGGCTAACACTGGTACTATACTACAGCGAGGTGTTGTTTTTGGTAAGTATTACCCCACCAAATAGTGGCGGACAGCATACAGTGATCACTGTTTCTTCGAGTCAGTGTGTCCATGCGTCCAAATCTAGTTCGTGCCCGCTTTATAATTTTGTCAGTAGTTCTTGGAACTTCACACTTGGAATATAGGTTAACTTTGGTGAAGCGATATGTCATGCATCTAAAGTAGGTTACTTTGACCTTCATTTTCACCTTTGAACTACACCAAAGAAAAGTTGTACGGGTTCTATTTCCAACACTACTTATCATTGGAACTTCATACTTAGGGTATGGATTCACCTTAATTGTTATTAATCAATTATCTCCGCATTCTTGGCATATTATTCCACATTTAGTAGGGAACTGTAATTCGCCGAATTGTCTTTTGCTTTGTCCTTCAACTTAAAAGGTAAAGGTTTCAGACATAGGGCTTGTCATTATCCCTTATATAATGAGCTACAAAAGGTGTCCCCGGTGTCCTTAGAGATAGGTTTCCATATCCATGTCATATATTTTATCCTACATCCCGAAAGGAAGGCTTAGTTAACGTGATGTGCGAGTTTGTCGTTATGTCTGGACAACAACCATTAAGGTAATCCAGTCATTCGCTCAGGTCCCTAGGGAACCGGTGTAAGTAGTTCACTTCGATAGCAGACGAAGTGATCCGTAAAATAAGAACCATGGGCCCTGATGGACCACTCACTGCTAAATGGCTTCCAAAGAGCTATTCACGTTAAAGGCACTGAAGGGCTCCAAAGCGTTTCACCAGTTAGAACGCTGCTTTACAGGTGTAATGTACATGTAATCAATTTTCTTTAACACGACCTATTTACGACTAAAGTCTAATAAAACAAAGTGAAATCAATGCTTGCTTATAAGCTACAATTTACTTTGTCTTTGAATCATTTATTCGTTCCAATGATTACAGGCAAACGCGATTCAATGCGGCTACACGCCAGTGTCCACCACACTTAGCGAGGCTATGTAAAGCGTATTTCCCTTCCTGAAAGACTTGTCTTCCAAACACATGTAGCATTAGCTAAAACGTAAAAAATATATTGTTCTGAATGATCCCTCATTTCAATATATAAAGTCAAATAAATCATCAAGTCTATCGATAACCAACGATGACCTTCTCTCTTTACATTGCTTTCTCCTTAGGGTATTTACACCCTCGATATTTCTACTGTTGTCTTCTCTACCCTTTTCTATAGCGTCCTTGCTTTCAATCGACCGTGGAGCTTTATGTACACCCGTACACACATGCAGATTCGGGAGAACGTTTGTAAGACGCGCGACAACCTATTCTGGTTCAAACAAAGAATTTGCCAACGGAACGCTTTTGTATCTCGATGATAGAGGCCATTCAAGAAACAAAAAATGGACAAGATGTGAACATATTTGCACTAACGAAAGATTCCTTGTGGCCCGCTCTTGTATACAAGTCATTAGACAGAATAGTTGCCATATGTCTGTTACAAATATACATAATTTTCCCATGTTACGTCGCTATGAAAAATAAATGTACATTGTATATGGAGGTGACTTCCCGGGTTAGGCTTATGCACTTCTTCTGAATGTTTCCGGAGATGTAGGCTGATGGAGACCAGGATGACCTCCCCTGTGTGTGAGATACATGCCTGTAGTGTATGTGTGGAGAATAAAGGGTGGTAGTATTTGTTTCCCTGAAGTATCGAGGAAAAAGTTTGTATCAGGTGGACGAGTCTCGACACGGATGATACAGTGTCACCCGTCAACAGATACCTTGTTATTGACAGCTACCAGACCCATACTTAACAAGCTGGTCGTTGAACCCCGCGCTGTATGCACACTTAATTTGCTCAGCTGTTTGGTTAGATATTTCATTACAATCGACAATATATGCCCTTCACCAATAGGCAGGATGACCTTCATTTTGGGTATAATTAATTCGAAATTTTGTATTATTGAGTCGGGTCAATATTCTATGTGGCATGTAAATCGGAACCGACGGTGGTTCCTGATTCCATGATGCTTTATTGGTAGGATTCAAGAGAAGGTAGATTTGATCCATCATTGGACTCAAATATACATGCATAGCGGAGAGTGAGTTGTTCTATCAATTTATAGTTAAAGCAAACATTATCAAATTTATCTGAACCCGGAAATATAATAAAATGTATGTATGGATACACTACTGGGAAACAATAAGATTACGGTTCTCAGAAGTAAACACGATAATATGATTTGTGTGTTATTGCCAGAAAATGGAGGAAGGTATCGCTATATTGTTACCAACAGCGGTATACATTATACATTAGACTCCGAAAATAAGCCATAACTTTATATGTAAAGCGACAATAAGATTTACAGTATACTATTATGTACACAAAATTGAAACAGTTGAAATGAGATCATGGAGGACACGGCAATGTCAATATTGATACCGTATCCTGGTCGTATGCTTACTGGCTTCATCCCCCTGGTCAGGAAACTAACTTTGCTTTGCTTCTCCCATTGCAACGCCGTAGGTCTGGCATTGTTCAGTTTCATCCAGTCTCCTTAAACAGCTGAAGTTTTGATGACTTCAAGTGGACAAAACCCAATATGGCCATGTACACTAGGAACCCATTTTGATTAGATGAACACACATATTGTATGGTGATTTTCTTTCTATTCATTGCTTGGTGTTTACTTTAGCGTGCAGAAGCGGGATGGTGTTTAGCAGAAATTGAGATTCCAATGTTGTGTTTAATTGTTTTTTAACGTCTATTGGCACATTTTGATTGAGGACAGTATGTACAGCTAAAGGACTTACATTGACAGTGCAAGTTTAAAAGCTTCCAATTTAAAAATATACGAAGTGTTCAGAACTCGAGATATTCCCTTATGATAGCAGTATGCTCCGGTCCTCGTGTCATCAGGAAGTGGCGATATTTTAGTTTGTGCCTTGCTTGCAGACGCAACACCTATATATCAAGGCCCGTGAGGTATCAAACCAGTATTAATCTTTCAAGATATGCGAAAAACGATATATCGACAAAGATATTTACATTCTAGATAACCTAACGCGAGAGAAAGCAATCTGAATATTTTAACAAAAACGACTAAGGCTCCTACCTTGGGTGTTCCAGTTTGACGTCCCTATAAGTAAAGAAGAATGTAAAAAAAAACATTGATGTTTCCAGGTATATACATAAAAAAACGAAAACAAATATCACAAAATTAACGGCGGACACTTTGTACATGTTTAACCCGGTTAGCGTTAACACGATGCAAATCATAACAAATACAAAAATGTTGTACCACAGGGGCTGGCAACGATATATATATATACGGGTAAGAATAAGAAGAAAAAAATAAGTAAGCGCTCATAACATAACACGATATATTATGTGCTCCTACATATTTAGCCTTGTTTTTTTTTTTAATTCTTAATCATATCGTGATTAAATAGAGTCAATCGAATTCAACGGCATGCGATAGTGACGAGCCCCTGTGGTTATACTACATTTTCAAACGCTTCGTTGATCGTGCGTTGTCACGATAAGCACGTACATGTACATGGAAAATGGATGAACTTTTTTTTATCCATACCTTGTTTGCCTCTTACCATTTGTTTGGTGAATTTCACTTAGAGAAAAATCAGGAGATCAAAGAGGTGCTGACCATCCACCCTACTCTATTACGACCTCAGCTAAGTGTCATTTCTCGGTGTCTTCCCACTCAGCCAACATATCCTATTTTAACATTGGGGGTAGGAACAATAGAGAACAATAGGCACTAATTACAGGTAAGTTATAGCCTGTTTTGGAGAAGTATTTGATTCTCAGGTTACCTGTATTACCTGTGCTACATGCTGTTAACAGTTTATAGATAATGTATACTAAATATATATATATATATATATCACAAATACTTTTATATAATTAAAAAATATTAAAATCGAATAACTCAAATTTTCATAAATTTCTATATCTTTCATTGTTATAAATTTCACACTTAATCATAACTAATATGTGTTATAAATAAAACAGAAAATAGTTTTGTTCAATTTTAACCTTTACATTGAAATGGCACATTATCAATAAGTTCAAGTCAACGTTACCTCAACGTTACTTGTTTCATTGTGATATATATCAGGTATATATAATCATAGACTTGTATATTGTTTGTATATGTGATATACAAGTCTCTGATATAATGTACTTAATAGAAAACGATTAAAAACAAAAACACTTTAAATGACATTTTAATAGTTCAAGTAAAACAATTTAGATAACGTATGATCATGAAACTGATTGAATAATAAAGCATAAATCAGTATAATCCTAGAAATCACGGATAAAGTTCACAATATCACCAAAGTCAATGTTTAATCATATCGGTGGTTCTCATATATGCAGTCTTCACATACGAAATTATTCACGTAATAAATAGTTTAATCTTGTTATTACAAAGAAACACTAGTCTATATAATTGTCACTTCCTTTAACACGAGTATATGGTAATCATAGCCCTTGCAAGTTCAAGTTACTTTATGAAATCGAATGTTAAATTACACTTGTATATAATGTTTAGAATACACAAGTTCCATTTCTCAAAGTATATCATAATCACTTAGGTCGCTTTATGATATTGATATTAATGTTCAGGAAACACAATTGCAAGTATATGATACACGTGTATATAATTGTCATTATCCTGGATTTATTACTCCAAGTGGATAAGATGTGAAGTTGCATCAGCATATGCAGTCACATCCATGGTGTTGTTTCGTAGTCTCATCTTGAGAGTCTGGAGTCTCCATTCCAGTTGGCGATTTTTTCTCTTCTTTGCGCATGGTTTACCTCCAGCTTGATACTCTACCATTCTCCAAGAAATCAACCCTAATCTGGGCATTTGCCATTGCAATTGCAATCTATAATCTATTTTCAGTAACGTTAAGTACAGTCAGTGTTCAGAGAAAAATAACTAATGGAATTGGTAAAATGTTTTGACTACATATCATTGAAGTTTATGCTGTTAACTCTTTATGTGATTATAAAAAAATGCACCTTTATTTTTTTTTTTTTTTTGAAACAATAATTCAATTAGTAAGAATTAGTTGCTTATTATAATATAGTAATCATATCTAATTGAAAGGGGAAGGGGAAAAAACCAAGAAAAAAATGATTGAAAGTACACTGTATATCATTGTTACCTATACATGTATATGGTGCATTTTTATTATGAATTTTTTCCCCATTATTTCATTTTATAGTAATGTGTAATATCATTATTAATATAAGTGACACATTATCACTATATGTATTCTGTTATTAATACGTAAATATCAATGTATATTTTTAAAGGTATTCTTAAACATTTTCTTCAATTTTATTGTTGTTAGTCACCTTTGAATCCCATGTATACGTATACATGTACTGAAACAGACTATACCTACATTTTCCACAGGTAAACTCAGGTAATGTTTATATAGCAAAAACAACATGTTGGCTAAGTGGGAATGAACCCATTTCTCCCGGTCCATCGTACTTACATCGTAATATATCAGTTTTGTTTCCCTACCAGTGTTGAGCGTCAAGCAAGAAACTTCACGTACCATCCTTCTTGTAGTATAAATTTAATGTAATATTTCAGCTACGAAAAGAAAGCAGATTTCTTTGACGATATCACCAGTTAGGACTTCGATGTCTGAACAAGATCAACTAAAGTCACATAAAATAAAGACTGGTGCCCTGGGGGAGAACCACAAACACTATTTGGGCTGTGTTTTACGCCAAATTCGAGCATGCTAAGAACAGTATCACGTTATCATTAAAGGAGAGCCAATGTATATTTATTCCTTTTCCTTCACTAGGATCCATCAAATTGTATTCATTCGTGTTATACAATTAGCAGACAGGAAGTAAACATTGCACTTGCTGCCCCAATTCTATGAATTGCAGGAGGAAACTAAAAATGGACTCACATTTGATTTCTTTTACTGGCCGATTGCCCTGTAGACAGGGCGTGGAAATTATACCTACTTCCCCATATACCTACTTCCCCATTGCATAATTGCAAGAGGCGTTTGAAGATTCTATTATCCGTTATAAAACGAACGGAAACATCTATGTTACCGGTGACCTTAATGCTAGAACAGGAACTAGGGACGATTTTATTGCAAATGATGGTCTTAACAGGTCAGATATCAATAATGTTTTTAACTATAATAACGATTCAACTACTTCTAAACGTACGAACATGGACAAAAACGTAAACACTTATGGAAGAAAATTATTATCCGTATGTAAATCTACCAGCATACGCATTGTAAACGGGCGTCATGCAGATGATAAGCAAGGGAGTTTTACTTTTTATAGCACAAATGGCACAAGCCTAATTGATTATCTGCTTGTGGACTGTGAATATATGTCACGTGTTCGACATTTTTCTTCCGGCGAGTTTAATACTCTGTCTGATCATTCACCATTGTCTTTTACTCTTGAATGTAGTTATTTGAATGAAAATGTAAACCATGATGATAAATCATGTACAGGTAGTACTCTACCAAATGTCCGATGGAATGGAGATAATGTTGATAATATATCTAATGGTCTTAACGAAATGGCGGAAGTACTTATGAATACCTGTGGTATGCCTTTTAATACTAAAGAAGATGTTGATGTATGTATAGCCAGCTTTTGTGGCATTGTAAATGATATAGTATTACCTAATTGTGATATTAAAACTTCGAACTATCAATCGAAATGTAGTGCATCAAATAAGGCGAAAACAAAGACAGAGGACAAACCATGGTTTTCAGAAGAGTGTAAAAGAAAATACGGGGAATATAAAAAGGCCTTATTTGACTATAATATATGCAAGTCTGTTTCAAATCACACTATTCTCATAAGAAAAAAGGCTGCGTACAAAAAATTAGAATTTAGATTAAAAAGGCAATATATGCGTCAAGAAGGTAATATGGTTGAGTTTCTCAGAAAGTCTAACCCCAAACAATTTTACAAATATTTCTCAAAACGTCGAAATAACGCCTCAAATTCTAATATTAATATGGAGGAATTCGTAGAACACTTCAAAAACTTGGGCGGAGACAGTAATTCTATTTTAGACAATATTCCTCTAGATATGTCAAATGAAAACACAGATTTCGCTGTGTTTGAAGAACTAGATCAACCATTTACTGAAGATGAGGTACATATCGCCATTCGAAATCTAAAAAGAGATAAAAGTTGTAGCGAAGATTGTATCTTTAATGAGTTATTTTTAGAATTTGAGGAAATTATGCTTCCGTGTATTACGAAATTATACTCTAGTTTATTTGAATTTGGTTATTTCCCGGAAATTTGGTCACGTGGTTGTATAGTACCGATTCATAAAAAGGGGGATGTTAACGACACAGGAAATTATAGAGGCATAACCCTGGTTAGCTGTATGGGGAAACTATTTACATCGGTCCTGAATAGAAGACTTTTAAAATGGGATAAAGACAATAACGTTATTTCTGATGCCCAATTTGGTTTTAAAGAGGGTAGTTCAACTGTCGACGCAATATTTGCGCTCCAATCTCTGGTTAACAAAACATTAAAAAATAAAAAGAGATTGTATTGCTGTTTTGTAGACTACAAAAAAGCATTTGATCTTATTGACAGAAGTAGTCTTTGGTGTAAACTTGTAAAGCAGGGAGTCCAGGGGAAATTATTAAAGATTATAAAATCTTTGTACGATAATGTAAAATCATGTGTTAAGTACAATGGTCATATTTCAGATTATTTCAATAACCAAATCGGTCTCTTTCAAGGGGAAGCCCTCTCGCCGATTTTATATAGTCTTTTTGTCAATGATTGTGAAATGAATTTTATTACTGAAAACAGTCCATCTGTTGAAATAGGTTTGATTACAATATTTTTGCTTATGTACGCGGATGACTCGGTTTTATTAGCAGAATCACCAGGTGATTTGCAATCTATGTTAAATGCACTGCTCCTGTACAACAACAAATGGAAACTTACACTTAATGTAAATAAAACGAAAATATTGATTTTTAGAAATGGTGGACGGGTAAGAGAAGATGAAAAATGGTTTTATAATAACATTGAAATTGAAGCTGTAAATGAGTTTAATTATTTGGGTATGCTTTTTAATTTTAACGGCAAATTCAACAAAACACAGCAACATGCGGCAGAAAAGGGAAGAAAATCATATTTTTCATTATTAAATAAGATGAAAAATCATAACTTTAATGTTGAAACTTTATGTTCAGTTTTTGACACATATGTAAGTAGTGTATTAGGGTATGCAAGTGAAATATGGGGTTTTCACAGAGCTGTAGAAGTTGAGAGAGTGCATACACGCTTCTGTAAATATGTCTTAGGTGTTGCCAAAAATACATGTAATGACCTAGTTTATTTTGAATTAGGTAGACTGCCAATGTATATTGTTAGAAAATTAAAAATATTGAAATATTGGATCAAAGTTAAAGATACAGATAATTGTGTGGTGAAAGCATGCTATGAGCAAAGGTTGTTAGATAATGATGAATGGACTGTAAATATCAGATTAGAATTGGATAAGTTAGGGTTGGGATACCTATGGAACAGTAATTACGAAGGGAAAACAATGTATAAATTGATTGAAAACAAATTCCATGAAATTCACACACATGACATGTTGTCAAATATTAGAAACTCTCCGAAAGGTGTTTTGTATCAACATTTGATAGATAATGACGGTCTGCAATTTTATTTAAGAAAACCTATTGATAAATTATATAAGAAAGGTATTTCAAGAATACGATTGTCCTCACATCAGCTTAATATAGAAAGTGGAAGATATACGAATATCGCTAGATCAGATAGATTGTGTACGGTATGTAATAACCGTGATATTGAGGACGAGTTTCATTTTATTCTTAAATGTCCTTTTTATTCAAATCTACGTGCTAAATACCTAAAGCCATACTATTTTCGTAAACCTAGTGTATTTAAACTTGTCCAACTACTTAGCGTAAATAATGCCAAGGAGTTGAATAATCTGGGGAAATTTATACATTTTGCATTTAAGCAACGCTCTGATGCATCATAATTTAGGTAAATTTATTTATGAAAATCTTGAAAAATATTATCTATGTACATCTTAATATCTATAATATTAGGACAATGAATAGCCATGTTACTCTCTTGTGCATTCACTACAAGTACTGTTTGGTATAATGTATGTGTATTGGTGTACGTGGGCGAGGATGCGTGCGCATGCGTACCCGTGAGGATGTGATCATGTGTGAGTAACTGTGTAGGTATCCTTGTAAGGGTGCGTTTATATATATTTGTCACTCTCCTGTTAATTGCTGCATCAATTGTGTACTATTATTATCATGTTATATGTCATGAATCTCATAAGCCGTAAGGCTTACTGAATAAACAAAATTGAATTGATTCCTGAAAATTGAATTGATTCCTGTTTGAGTTTGGAATGTTATCATTTTAAAGCTGTCTTACTAATTTTCCCATGATGCTGCCTCACTTTTGGCATACTGTTGAGCGCTCACCCCTAAAAGGAAGGCCGACATGCTAGAGCCTATAAAAATGGTTAGTTAACTCTGCTTAACGCTCAACATATAGGGATTGGAATTGCTGGTTCGCCCGTAATCAGTATAATGTGACAGGGTGGGGTGTCCCGCTGGGTGTCTTGGGCAGTATGCTTCAGTGTTGTAGCACTATAAAGATAGCATCAGTTACACAAGGGGACAGAACACGATGATATAGCAGCCTCAAAAAGGCATACACACTCGCCACACGCATGCAGCTTGCACAATGAAGGCCGTCCTTAACTTAAATGACCATGACTGTTGATAGGACGCTAAAAATACAAACAAGATAAAATAATAGGTCTGTTTATCCTGTTTTCAGAGTCCTGGTCATGGCATTCATGATTCCAATACCACCATGATGTTACTTTAAAATCACAGCATCAGATTTTTCTTTTTCCTTTTGCCTTTTGTAAGACTGGTTAACCCTTAAGGAAAACAAAATGACAGATGCACCTTGTTGGTGATGGCACCGCATTTGTGGTTTTAATGGAAACATTGACGCCTTAATAACGCCTAAAACACAAAAGGAACATTTTTAATTTTGCAGAAAGCACATATCAGTCAATTTTCGTGACACGCAACGGGATAGAGTAAGTATCCATTTTTTGTTAACCACAGAGATAGTTGTAGAATGCAATTTGACGGGACTAGGTACTTCAGAAGGACAGTGATGAACAATCCTGATCGATTCTGTAATTAACAGAATTTTACGGGTAATTCTAGCATCGGCTTAATATGCATTGACTTTACAAAAGGTTTCAATTTTGAAATGGAGATGTTGATTGCGAAAGCTAGTTTATTAGAGGGAAGAAATATTCAAAGGCTTTTACGAGACGAGTGCCATCTCACATACTCTACGACGGAGTGCTGAAATTATTCAGAATGATGCAATGGAGAAACGCTTAACGTTCCACAGTTAGAAAAGGCTGATTCCAGTAGTTCTTATGGAATATTTGAAAATTGATAGTTCTCAAGTTCTTCACAGTAATTAATACTACTTTATCAGTGCTTCTCTACATAAAAATAGCAAAGTCAGTATCTCATTTGGTTATGTAACGCGTGTTTTACATGTAGTTTACAGTGACAATATATCTCGAGACGGAACAAGACGGTAAAATGTATGACAGTTAGAGGTGAATAATGTTACTGAAGTGCTGTTGTAATCAATTTCCTTGTGGAACGGGAATCTGCATCATTACGGCGCTTGTTAGGGTATTAATGATCTTAGTATGATAGTCGGAGGACATGACATCAGAATCTGGTGCTTGAGAGCTTTGAATTACCTCATTTTACTTGATAACAGTGTATCGTGTTATTTCCCGTGATTATTAGAAATGAGATGCTCGATGGGCAAGTAACCCCAATCAAATATGCAGGAATCGTTATTTTTTCTATCACAGGGGATTTCAAATATGTTAATTTTACAATTGTATCTGGATTTAATTAACGTCGCCGCAACGAGCATTGCCACATTAATACCGATGTAGAAAAGGATAATTAAATCTATTCAATACAGTAACCCTATTGCTATCATCAATGTCATCCGAGTAGAAAATTCTGCAAAGGCCGCACATTAGCCGCCTCGGACCGTAACCATATTAACATGAAGTCGGGCCTGTTCTTGCTTTCTCTGTTCTGTTAATTCCGAGCGTACTATTAGAAGGAAGCTTAGTATTATCCGATATAGTTGGGTACTGGTATAGTTAGTGTTTTTAGAGGTTCAACTTCCTAGCAACAGACAAGGCCATACAATGAGAAACCTATAGAAGAAAGAATTGCACAGAAAGGCAGAAAAGAAATGTAAAAAAAAAAACAACACAGTACTGCAATGGGGTCAAAAAATCCGTTTCGGTCCCCTCAATGTCCCCCTAAGAGAGGACACATTAGAAAATCCTCGATTATGTAGGATTGACTCGCATAGTTTAGAGGAATGGATAAAATCAATCAGTTATGGAAGGAGAACTCCCTTTTATATCAACGATATTTCAATTAATCAAAAACTAATTATCTAATTCAAAATTGCCTTCTTACATTCCATTGACAAAAAATATTATTTTAGATCTATTGCGTTCCGACTCTGGTATAGGGTATTAGGGGACTTCACTACCCATCTGAATTTAGTTATGAATATATCAAGGTTACCTTGTAGGTCGCCATGTTGAGTCTGTCCAGGGTTTAGATAAGACGGAATCTTTGTTGTCAAACCACGTGATTCCAAATCTGCCAAAACAACCCTAAACCCTCGATCAACAACAATGAAGAATGTCCATGATGGCTTTTGTAGTTATGAGTTTGGCTGCCATAGTAACCACATGCAAGCTTCTAATTGGTAGAAATTGAGATATTATTTGATTTCAATGAAAATTGGTTTATAGGTGTGTTAGGGACTGCAAGGTTTTTTTCTGGCCACAGTAGGAGTTTCTCTGGATCTTGTGAGCAGAACTCTTAGCAATAAAGATATATGTACCGTCAAGTATGACAGCCACCCGCTTCGGAAAAACGCTTTGGTGAAGGCTATAGTGTGCTCCAGAATGTTTCCTACGTCCACAATGAAGCAATAGTTATGTCTAATGCTTTTACTAAGGAACGTTTTCTGTACACTGGAATTTGACATGTTTAAAAGATATGCCAGTCTTCACTTTTACCCAGAACAGCAGTAGTGCATCCTCGTGGTTTGTAGTGTAAATACCAGAGTGAATTATTGTCCAACCGGTCCAGGCCTTACAATCTGTACCATCCAGAGAGGAAAGACGCTAAACACGGGAGACACTTACTTTGATAGCTCGTGTGATATCTCTAAAAGATCGTTGATAATTTCCATTGATCTGGAAGGTGGCGGGCAAGTCAACATTTCTCTTTAATCAGTGCGAATTCCAACGTTAGTGTTAAGATCTTTCCCTGTGTCTATTAATATGATGTGAAAAAAATACGTGAGGACCAAGGAAGCCACAATTTGTGATGAAAGATGAGCTGGTGTTTTGTGCGCTTGGACAAAATGGTCGAGGTTTGATTGGACTGTTTTTAATTTAATGTCTCACCTACAGACAACTTTAGCCACACCTACACACCGATCTCCCATTGTGAGAACGGTACTGTATTATATTATAATATCTCCGTCATACGCGATTTTATAGATAAGATAGAAGTGATTCAATCTGATATTTCAAATCATGGACACAGATAGCTATTTATTTCAGGAAAATGTTAAAAGTAATGTCAAGGGACATTGAGATTGGGGTACAGTATAGTGTTGCAAAATTTGTTTAGTCACTATGGGCCATGTAATATATCATATTCAACGTCCTGATTAATAGTGATGGTCATTTAAGAACGTGGCAGACACATGTCAGATTTCCCTGTGTGCGTACTATGGGTTGTTCTTTATTAGGAAGACATTTAAAATGTCCTTTTGTTAAAAAACAATAAATAAATAAATCAGTATTTTGTTATTACATTTATGGCTAAAAATTCCTATTTCGTTAAACTAAATATTTATTGTTTCTCTGTTTTGTTACAATCTTCGTCCTTATATAAAGTTAAATAATTTAGTCACGTAATTAGTTAGGCAAGTACCTCATCGATTAATTTAAGTTAAATACCAGTACATTGTAGGTTGACACCTAAAATAGTGTCACAAAAATGATGAAGTGTAGTGAGGGTGACACCATACACGGTACAGTAAACATGATAGTACGGGATACACGGTACACGGCACGGATACACAATACCCGGCACGAGATACACGATACAGGGTACTGGATACACATACATGGTACGATAGTACAATGAATCAAGCATCACTTACCGAGTATCGTGTATCCTGTACCACGTATGTGTATCCCAAACTGAGTTTTACCGTGTATAAAGTACCAAGTACCGTGTTTCATGTACCACGTACCGTGTATTCAGTACCGAGTATCGTGTATCCTGTACCACGTATGTGTATCCCAAACTGAGTTTTACCGTGTATAAAGTACCAAGTACCGTGTTTCATGTACCACGTACCGTGTATTCAGTACCGAGTATCGTGTATCATGTACCACGTATGTGTATCCAAAACTGAGTTTTATCGTGTATAAAGTACCAAGTATTGTGTTTCATGTACCACGTACCGTGTATCTAGTACCAAAGTATCGTGTATCACGTTCCACGTATCTGGTGCCCTGTGGGATGTATGTGTATTCCGTACCGAGATTCATGTAACATGTATCCTGTACCGAGTATCGTTTATCCCAGTCTGAGTTAACGTGTATACCATACCGTGTATCACGTAAAATGGCATCAGGAAGTATACTAAGTAAGCCTATTTACGTTTGATCATTGTTTTCTGCTTTCGAGTCAGAAGGCTTGAATACATCTATTCGAATATAATAATATAAATGAGAGAAGGAATTGCTGGGATGATCACCCCGAGAATAGCCAGAGTCATTTTGAGGTGAGGTCTCCTTGTAGTAGTAGATGACTACCTCACTGAACAACATACGGGATGCCCATCGCATGCAATCCAGAAAATGAGAGTAAAGTGTTTTGCCCCATTAAACAACTACGACAGCACAGACCGGTCTGTTTCTTAGCTTCCATTCTGTACTAATAAACTATCTCTCAGTTGCATTTGTAACAAAGAGGTGAACATTGTTGAAAATAATGTTTGCTCAATATCTAAATAGCTTGAAATTGAGAGTATAATTCTACAAAATGAAATGAAAACCATATTTTGTGAAAAGTTTCATGATTTTTTTTAATTTAGTATAACATAAAGGGAAATTTACTATGGTCTAGCAATTAGAAATCAAATCCTTGGAATTCATTAAAATATCATTGTCACTTCGGGTTGAAAATGAGGATTTGTCATATTTTGTGTCTATGTTGCTCTTATTTGATTTGTCCATGATTAACGTTTCTACTTGATATATACAAACTTCAGCTGATCAAAATATCAAAACATAAATATTTCATCAAACAAACAAACAATAAAGAAAAGTAAATATGCCTATTAATATTTTAACGTCGTCTTTCTCTAAAACGATAACGCACATGTATAACGGTTAGGAATAAGTTCCGAGTTTAAATTTGTTATAGAAATGGTCTAGCTTGACGATGAATACTGATCCTGTTTAACAATAAAAGTTACCAAAGCAGAACAGCTGTAACTATCATCAACTTCAATAATTCTACTGCCGATCTCTTTAAAAGACTTTCGGTTCAAACATTTTTTATATATGTAACATTCATGGTAGTTGTTGAAATCCAACTTTAATTGGGACATGTTACAAGGTTTCCAGCATGATGTCCCTCATGTGTTTTGCTACCATATTATTACATAAAATATATAAAATTTAAATAATGAATTACCAATGCATATGTATTTAAAATACTAATCATTTATCATGTGACAAAAACTCATATCCTTTCATTTCTTGAACTCAACCGCTCTATTTTTGCTAAAATTTAAAAATGAAACATGTTAACTAGCTCCGGAACTGTTGCTATTCGACACTTACCACGAGCTCCTCATTGCTGCAATCGAATCCACCGAGGGACTCCGAAAGAGATGAGAGTGACGAGATAATCAGGATAAAACATTGGAGAAGGAGGTTAAGAGTGATGAGAGGGTATCAGGATAAAACATTGGAGAACGAGGTTAGGGGTGATGAGAGGGTATCAGGATAAAACATCGGAGAACGAGGTTAGGAGTGACGAGATGGTATCAGGATAAACATCGGAGAACGAGGTTAGGAGTGACGAGAGGGTATCAGGATAAAACATTGGAGAACGAGGTTAGGAGTGACGAGAGGGTATCAGGATAAAACATTGGAGAACGAGGTTAGGAGTGACGAGAGGGTATCAGGATAAAACATTGGAGAACGAGGTTAAGCGTGACGAGAGGGTATCAGGATAAAACATTGGAGAACGAGGTTAGGAGTGACGAGAGGGTATCAGGATAAAACATGGAGAATGAGGTTAGGAGTGACGAGAGGGTATCAGGATAAACATCGGAGAACGAGGTTAGGAGTGACGAGAGGGTATCAGGATAACACATGGGGAATGAGGTTAGGAGTGATGAGAGGGTATCAGGATAAAACATGGAGAATGAGGTTAGGAGTGACGAGAGGGTATCAGGATAAAACATCGGAGAACGAGGTTAGGAGTGACGAGAGGGTATCAGGATAAACATCGGAGAACGAGGTTAGGAGTGACGAGAGGGTATCAGGATAAAACATTGGAGAATGAGGTTAGGAGTGCCGAGAGGGTATCAGGATAAAACATTGGAGAACGAGGTTAAGCGTGACGAGAGGGTATCAGGATAAAACATTGGAGAACGAGGTTAAGCGTGACGAGAGGGTATCAGGATAAAACATTGGAGAACGAGGTTAGGAGTGACGAGAGGGTATCAGGATAAAACATTGGAGAATGAGGTTAGGAGTGACGAGAGGGTATCAGGATAAACATCGGAGAACGAGGTTAGGAGTGATGAGAGGGTATCAGGATAAAACATTGGAGAACGAGGTTAGGAGTGACGAGAGGGTATCAGGATAAAACATCGGAGAACGAGGTTAAGAGTGATGAGAGGGTATCAGTATAAAACATTGGAGAACGAGGTTAAGAGTGATGAGAGGGTATCAGGATAAAACATTGAGAACGAGGTTAGGAGTGATGAGAGGGTATCAGGATAAAACATTGGAGAACGAGGTTAGGAGTGACGAGAGGGTATCAGGATAAAACATTGGAGAACGAGGTTAGGAGTGACGAGAGGGTATCAGGATAAAACATTGGAGAACGAGGTTAGGAGTGACGAGAGGGTATCAGGATAAAACATTGGAGAACGAGGTTAGGAGTGATGAGAGGGTATCAGGATAAAACATTGGAGAATGAGGTTAGGAGTGACGAGAGGGTATCAGGATAAACATTGGAGAACGAGGTTAGGAGTGATGAGAGGGTATCAGGATAAAACATTGGAGAACGAGGTTAGGAGTGACGAGAGGGTATCAGGATAAAACATTGGAGAACGAGGTTAGGAGTGATGAGAGGGTATCAGGATAAAACATTGGAGAACGAGGTTAGGAGTGACGAGAGGGTATCAGGATAAAACATTGGAGAACGAGGTTAAGAGTGACGAGAGAGTATCAGGATAAAACATTGGAGAACGAGGTTAGGAGTGACGAGAGGGTATCAGGATAAAACATCGGAGAACGAGGTTAGGAGTGATCGAGATGAGTATCAGGATAAAACATGGAGAACGAGGTTAGGAGTGATGAGAGGGTTCAGGATAAAAATATGGCGAACGAGGTAGGGTGATGAGAGGGGATCAGATAAACATTTGAGAACGAGGTTAGGAGTGACGAGAGAATCTGAGGATAAAACATTGGAGAACGAGGTCAGGAGTGACGAGAGGGTATCAGGATAAAACATTAGAGAACGAGGTTAAGAGTGACGAGAGAATCTGAGGATAAAACATTGGAGAACGAGGTCAGGAGTGACGAGAGGGTATCAGGATAAAACATTGGAGAACGAGGTTAAGAGTGATGAGAAAATCATATAATAAAACATTGGAGAACGAGATTGGGAGCGATTGGGATGAAGACGTGTTAAGTTTTGATAATTATTTTCTTTCTCTCTCTCTCATACTGGACATTGGAAAGCCCAAAAATAAGGCTCGCTGTATTTCTCTGTATGTCGTTCGTTGTTTGTGAATTAACTGGTCCCCGAAGAAGAATCGGGGATTTTCTTCTGTGTCTCATGCTAAGGGATATTGAAAAGACCCAAATACTAAGTAAATCTTTTCTCCCCATTTCAACATATGGGATCTTAAGTTTATTATTTCTTTCCTTATTGATTTGTCATTCTGTGCATTATTTTCTTGTCTCCCTCTTGACACCCGTCACCATATGTCCCTAGCTATTGCGAGGATATAATATTATGAATATATTCTTAATGGACCAAAACATGGCATGCAAATGTTTAAAATGAACTCAATATGTAAAAATATATTGGTACACACACACGTAAATACTAAAAGATAAATGACGTTAAACCATAGGAAAACAATAAGAAGATAATAAGAAAATAATAAGACGTCTATCATGATTGATGTAGTTGCCATGAGGTAAGGTATGTAAGTTGAACCGCCCTCACGATACATCGATCCAAGACCCGCAACGCAGAGTTATCATTAGTAACACGAATTACTCATTTGTCCCTCCCTGTATGGTCAGCTCATCAGCTACGAATCATAATGTCTACATCACTACTAACCTGTCTCGAATATCGTGTCTGTATTAATCATTGTCTAACCTTACCATTGAGATGTTTTGGTATGATTTCGCCTTACATTGTTCTGCTGGGAACAAGAATTGATCTTATTTTAAAGTCTTTGTCAAAGAACCAGGCTTGTTCGAAATGTTTCCAGTTGTGTAAGCGGAAATGAATGAGCTTGGGGTCAGCTTTTTAAGGAAGTAGTGTTGCTGTAGGAAGAGACGTTATTGACAAGGTGACGACACGAGGCTAACAGGAATTGGCCCTTAGAGAGACCACGCCGCCGTAAAGCATTCTATAACAGTACATTTAATTGACAAATTCACAGGACCTGCACGATAATGATGATAGATGATCACGTTGGTGAAGTTTGTATTAGCAATTAAAAAAAGAAGGCTTATTTTTTATAAAATAAAAAAATAAACTTTCAGAAATATTGAGGAGTGACATCATATTTGTATCAATCAAATTAAGTCCATCGACAAGTGTTTGTGATAACAATGGATTTCGTCATCAATTCCTTGATTAAAGGAGATATATTGTTTCGTTATACCTACCAATCAATACAAATACTGTTTTCTGTACTTTGAACTCTGTCTCCGGCGTAGTATTTCAGTATGATAGCACTAGGCAGTAGACACTGATTCCGCTTTATTGAAAGGGACATAAAAAGCACTTTCGAGGCCAAAATCATGATCTTATAATCTATCATGGTTTGTCGTAACATGGCTTAGCTGTCGATCGATCGCTTCACACAAATAAAGTATTTCACCAGAGTTTATCTGTTGGTCGAACAAAATAATGAAATCGATAAGCTTGGTTCCTTGACTTGTATGTCTTCTTAAAAGTAAGCTCCGCAAAGTCAACCGTTACAAATTAGCAGCATCAGCATTTTTAGTGCCCCCCCCCCCCCCCCCCCCAAAAAAAAAAACATAACAAAAAAAAAAAAAAAAACGAAAAAAAAAAAAAACGAGCTTCAAACGGAACTGCACGTTGGCTTATGGATATTAATCATTTATCACAAATGGTCATGTTTGTTATTATCAATCCACGCGTTCATGCCGATAAACGATAAATCGCAATTTTGTCCGATTAACAGCTGACAAACAGGTTCGATTAACAGAAGCAACAAGGCACCCAAGAGAGACTAATTGCAACTATTCTTTCACGGAGACAAGCAGCAAACACGTTGGACCATGGCACATCCACCGGACTTAAAGTGATGGAAAATGACAAGGACATTGTAATTACCTGCCAATCACGCTGTGAACAATAACACTGTGAAAAACGTTTTTTTGGTAAAGTGACGCCTGCTTATAACAAAAAACCTATCAATGCAATTTTTTACGGTATCCAACGTAACGCAATTCGTTTCAAACCAACCTGTGTATAAAGGTCTCCTGACTGTAATATACTATTTCCCCCTGTTCCATTGAGTGACCTTTATGGACACATTGGACTGCGTTTTATACAGTTACTGAAAGCACTGACCATGATTACGCAATTTGTCTAGCATATCATTGTTAGCTGAAGTGACATAATATATATATTGCTTCTAATTAACTCAATACTGAGCATGACAAAACACTCTGAAACAAATCCCATACATCACCTATGTGTGTGAAGGACGCGGAAAAATATTTTCGGATGTATCCAACTGAAATCGTCATATGAAAAAACAACCAAACCTGGGTACCGCCTCGCATACAGTAGATGTGAAATATGTTGACAACAAATGAGAGTTGACACATGTGGAATATTTAAAAGAGTCCTAGACTAGTGTTGTGGGAAGGATTTCCAATGTACACTGTATAACCAAGCACGATACTGGCATAAACCAGACATAAAGGTTGTGTAGTTTTGTGTTTTTTATGGAAAAGAAACTTTTGATTGTCTCGTTTTAAGTAAGATCATATCACACAGGTAATTCATTTGTAACCCGAAGCGTTTCGTGGGCAGTATATTTATTTATATCGTTTTTGTAATACTACCTGGATGCAAGTGTTCCTCTGGAGAATGTTGACGTCAAGAAATCAGTTCCAATTAGTTTTTTCTCGTACTGGATTTCAACTTGCCTCTTTATCAAAATGATGATCTCTAGAAAAGCTATTCTTTTGTTTGTTCAGCGTTTTCCTGTACACGTACCTTTGACGTTGATAAACAGTCATAGGAGGTTGTTTGAATCTCTTGTGCCTTGTCACGTCTTCAGTAACTTTCCTGTAAAGCAGGCTGTAACCAATTTCTAAAACACTCACTGCAGGTAGGGCGTTAGGTAGCAGACCACAGAAAGACTGCCTAACTAAGGATGATTTTTTTTAGCAAATAACTCCTGTATTATGATGCATAAAAAAAACGAAAAAATAAATGTACACTAATATTAGTATATTCATTATGAAGTAGTACATACAGGCTTCACGTTTGTTAAAATTGAAATAAATAAATTAGTTCCGAATTTTAAATTTCTGGATTTTCCAAAAGTGTGTTTACACCGGAAATTAAGCGAACAATTGTGCCTAACAGAGAAGGTAAGATTGCGGGAAAACTTAATATACACTAAAAGGCAAATGTCAAAACTAGATTAATTCTGTCTTTGAGATAGAGATATTCCATTTCAAATAGGTTTCAGTAAAGAAAAGAAAAATCATGAAGAGAATTGTGTCATTTTGGTCAAATATAATAGAGAAAATAAGTTCACTTATCCTTCAGAGCTGTATTAAAATTGCAAATGTTGTATAGATAACAAATATATATACTTTACTACATTTGTATATGTTTTAAGTAAAGTTAACTGGCTATGTTCACATAACTAAAACATGTGCCTTATTTTTCAGGATAGGGCATTTTTATTGTAAACTGCTACCTTAAAATGGTATCTTTTGGAACAACAATGAACCGAAGCAGTATGGCAAGCCAAAACACGAATGTGTAACTCTTAACTTCTCTTTGCTTTAATTGTCAGCATTTCTGCGATGCTTTTTATCAGACAATAAACAAATGTGTATTGATTATATGCTACTCAACACTTTGAACATTATAGGAAGGACTCAATTATTTCTTCTTCAAGATATAGATATAGAGGCCAACGACCCGCGTCCAATATAACTATAACTTAACTACTAAACGTATAACCGATTTTGCCTACTGCCTCCTTTCATGATTCGTAAGAGGCGACTAAATTTGGGATCTTATATAATTTCTCATCTTTCTTATCAGTTTTCTTCCTAATGTCATCTTTCACATTGTCTCACTTAGTTGAGCGTTCACCCATGTGGAGAAGAGTTTGGGATCTGCCCTTTGACAGGGACATACTGGATTCAATACACTTGGATTGGTAGTTAGTTGTGAGTTGGACAACTGGGTCGACCGTTGTCAGTTTATTTAGACCGGGTGTGGTGTCCTTTAGTTTGGTTCTGTATTGTTTAACGTCCTATCACCAGCTTTGCTCATTTAAGAACGGTCTCTCCAGCCGGATGTTTTCGTCAGTATGATTCAGTGAGGTAACACCATAAAGCCAGCATCAGTTCCGCGCTAAATTTGGGATCTCAACTCTTCTTTCCTAACAACCTTTTTCTTCCTGATGTCTTCCCTGATACTGCTGCACTGTTGTGGTTTTGTTGAGCGATCGCCCCGGTTGGGAATGCTCTGGGTTATGTCGCCTGGCCAAGATATGCCTGCTTAACGCTCAGTATTTTAGAAGTGGGACTTATTCGCCTGTTAACAGTTCCAAGAACGTTTTGAAATCCTTATTCAGATGATTTATTTATCTCAAACCAATTTAACAAATTTTAAAGCGAAGAATTTCTTCAATTCGCATGTTAACAGTTTCAAGAACGTTTTGAAATCCTTATTCAGATGATTTATTTATCTAAAACCAATTTCACCAAATTTAAAGAGAAGAATTTCTTCAATTCGCATGTTAACAGCTCCAAGAACGGTTTGAAATCCTTATTCAGATGATTTATTTATCTAAAACCAATTTAACCAATTTTAAATCGAAGAATTTCTTCATCTGAACTACTACCGGGTAATACATTACTGTCATTAGCATCTTTCATTGGCGTGATGGCAATTTTCTATTGCAACTCAAATTTCTCCTCTTTGGTTTCAGCAACCACAGTCTTGCCTTTTTCTGGTCATTATCTGCAACATAAGCAGCAACATATGAACAAAGTTAGTTTTCCAAATGAAGACGAATATCGCCATCAATTATTTTCTATTAGGGTTTGGTTGAAACGTTGGTTAGGTGCAATTAGAAGATTAAGTAAGAGGTAAAACTGAGTTTAAAACCAACGGTCTCAATTGGGGCAATAATTGGTCACTGGCATGACAATCATATTCACAGAACAACCCAAAAAGAATATATAGAAACAACGCTTACTTTTAAGTAAGGAAGCCCTCCACCATATGTCGACATGAATGGTTTAATATTATTATTATTTTTTTATTTACTGCATTTATTTCTCAATGCAAGACAAAATGTGCTATTCATTTTTGTGGACAATCCCATCCTTTGAAATATTCCTTTTGTGGGCGTCCTAATCGTTTACCCGCACACCCAATATACATTGCCAATATATTGGATAGATCTTGAAAATGAATATTGATCTTGACCGTCAAAATGACCATTGATCATTTGTAAGTTTAGAAAAAAGCAATAAAAAAACAAACAAACAAACAAAATCCCTGAATGTAAGAGAACCTACTTAATGCTCCTGCCAATGATTGGAAACGGTGTCAAAATTGGTCGCCTTATAATACAGCGAGATACAATATGGATATGCCAAGTTATCAGCTAAAGATGAGGCCGCCTCAAAAGGTCATTTCATAGGAATGCTGTAAACATTCGACACGGTAGCTGGTGCATTCAAAGATAAAGTGTTCTTTTAGGGCAAAACAGTTCTGTATATATGAGTTGTTATCGAATTAGTTCTGGTAAAATAACATTTACAGGAAGTGCGCAATTTTATATCGTCCCGTCCATCGTAACAAGATTTGCACCGAGAACCAAATGATCTCTGTTAATGTCAAAGAATGAATAAAACAATAGAGTTCCCTATTATTTCTCTCCTGAGCATTCTCAATTCAGTTACCCGATTCTTATGATTATATCCATATAATGAGCCGGTGACGGGGCTGAGGGTCTACCCTACACTTTAACAACATATATTCTGACAGAGAATGTGGTTTGTGTGTCCCACTGAATGTTTATCATAAGAAAATACATCACTTATAATTAACGCAAGGCACCTGCAGAATCGGGTTTTTGTATTAGTTTCTGCTTGGGGATCCCCCCTTCCGTCTCTGTTTTCAGTGGTATCTACTCAAACACCACAGAGTAGGTGCATCACACATAGACACCGTCTTCTCCTGACATCAGTTATAGCGAGTGGCGTAAAATGCCAAACAAATCCCTTGATACTCATCCCCTATATGTCCTTAGACGTTACGAGGACTCTAAACCACAATAACAAGAACAACTTGAATCCGTGGCACTGCGAAGATGTCACTTTTTGCCTATCACAATATATACCGTTGTTCTTACTGATCTCTGACTTCCAGCTTACAATGGGTGGTAATGACTGTTAAGTCCCTATAGTTAGTAAAGTGTTGCCGGACGGGAATGCCATTCTGTCTATGCTGAGCATTTTGATATGATGGCACCATATAAAATGGCCCCGCGAGTGGACACTCCGTTTCCCTCTGACCTTAGCTGTTGAAGTTAAAATCGACAAAACTGTGCAAGACCACACTTTTATCAATGATTGTTTCCTCTGAAACTGGCCTTATTGTGATGTGCTCACTGTAACAAAGAGGTTAAACGCTGATATGATTTAGCCTTTTGTCGCCACTCTCTAGCCCGATATGACTTTTTGAGCAATCAGGCATCTGACACCCATAACATGGTGTTGCTAGCGGCTACTTCATATGGTATTACTTTGTAGTTATCCTGATCCGCCTGTCAGGAAGTAGGGATTAATCGAACGCTTTGTTGCAACCTTTTTATTTATTTGCTTATTTTTGTTTTCATTTATGGCATAAAACATCAAAAACGTGAATAGGCAGATTGTCGGTTACCGCCATATTTAATATAAACATATCCTAAAACGTATTTCTGAGTACACGGTTCACGTGTTTAGTTAGTCATCCTTATTGAACAACCTGTGTTAGCCGATCGATGATTATCATCACTAGAGTAGCATCATATCTCCCTTACTGACCTGTAACTGGCCGGGTATTAAACCCCGGCTGTGTGCCTAGTGTGTCATTATCATATAACATCAGACACGGAAAGCCACGTACTTATGACACCACGGCGAAAACAAATGCATCCATTGCCAATATGTAGCTAATATATAGGTAGTACAACAATACAAGCATATACAACAGAATGATACGGAGGAAACGACACACAGCCAGATACGTGGTGGGACGATGTTTCATCTCTATGCCCCAGGTGTGTTTTAACTTCGACAGTGATCAGTGTCAAATTGGATAAATTGTTTGTGTGATTATATATAAAACTACGTTCCTTTATCAACAGAAGTGGGTGCCGTTACAACGCCAGTATTGATGTATCGATGATGTATCTACCGCCTTCCAGTATTCACTTTACACATTGTACTGGCGAGACGGATATAGGGGATCTTACTAAAGATATCGACTTAGAGAGACTGACAGCAAAGTTCGAGAATAAGGGCACGTTACCTAAAATACAGGTAGTCGAAAAAGATGGCCATTATTTCACCTTAAATAATATACAACTGCAGGTGTTCAGGAAGTTGGAAGAGAAGGGACACTGTCAAAATGTAAAGGTCGAGGTCATAGCCACAAAAAGAGTGCCTGTGGCGATAAGAGACCTGATGACCCTCCCTCCCGAACTGGACCTAGAACGAGACGGTAAGTATTTAATAGAAGATGTCTATACGGCATGTTGGAAACTCTCACGATATTTTAAATTTGTGATGTAATTATCTTAAGCGTATGTTTTATTTCGAACTCCGGTTGATATAGAAGCCTGGTGAATGTAAGTTTGATCGAAATGTAGGCTAACAGAATATACAAACGCCATACAAGTACAGGGCGCCGTTAAATACGAATTCAGCTATAGAAACATGGCGCCGTTAAATACGAATTCAGCTATAGAAACATGGCGCCGTTAAATACGAATTCTGGTATAGAAACATGGGGCCGTTAAATATGAATTCAGCTATAGAAACATTGGGCCGTTAAATACGAATTCAGCTATAGAAATAGCGCCGTTAAATACGAATTCTGGTATAGAAACACGGCGCCGTTAAATACGAATTCTGGTATAGAAACATGGGGCCGTTAAATACGAATTCAGCTATAGAAACATGGCGGCGTTAAATACGAATTCTGGTATAGAAACATGGGGCCGTTAAATACGAATTCAGCTATAGAAACATTGGGCCGTTAAATACGAATTCAGCTATAGAAATAGCGCCGTTAAATACGAATTCAGCTATAGAAACAGGGCGCCGTTAAATACGAAGCCAGGTATAGACTTTTCAAAACGAAAATACTGTACTTATTGATGAATGAACATGCAACAAGCTAGAAGAAGTTTATTAGATTTGTAAAGATTGTCAGCTTTAAAAAAATATGTATATGAAAAGAATGGAAGTTTATTATAATAATTTATTTCTTCCTACGCTCTGACATACTTCATGAGAATAAAGGTGCTGTGGGGAAATGTGTAACGTGTCGTTTTGTTGGTCGGCATAGTTTTATACTACATTTAGTAGACAGTTCGAAAGTCAGCAGAGTGACGCGGTCATCAACGTAACTCATTTTATGTGGTCCTCTCAAAACTAGATAAAAACGCATCTGCAGGTAACATAACTAACAACCGTAAACTTCCGATACATCTTTTTATATATTGATTAAAACCAGCTTATTACAAGTATGAATGTGAATATATAAAACACAAACAAGTCGACTCAATAAATCTGTCACCTCTGTCCACTGATCTGAACCCTTAAATATACAGCAGGCTGTTTCCACTTCATAGCAGGTATGGGTGTTATTTGAATGCCACTTATGACGTTCGCTATTTCAATGCCATTCATGCATCCTCGATTTGAATACACCTTTTACAGGATAAAACAAATATCACATTCAGGAATTAATCAAGGCTTAACTTAAACACAAAATAATGGAGTCTAAACCGATTAAGATGAGAGTATATTCCGGTTTTGTGTCATAGTTCCATAACATCAAAAACATGTTCAAGGCAATCGTCATAAGTTAATTTACTTCACACAATCCATGTTGAATTTATTGTTTTATGAACTTCTTTCTCTTTTAAATCTTTTCGCCCCTGTACGTTATAGGCTGGATTTTTTTTTTTTAATTAGCCAATGCAAATTTCTTACAACTGAGAATAAATTATAACGGCATATCTTCGATGATATAATTTTCCGAATATGCCACCGATGTCGTATTAAGATACATATAATAAATTGAAACTAGTCTGGGCATTTCAATAATTTGTCTAAATGAAATACTTTTTCAACCAATCTTAGAGAGGTGTCATATTATGTGAAGTGAATTAGAGAATACTTGAACCTGAATGAGGATGACTAAATGGATTCCGTTGAATTACGAGTGTGGTGAAAATGGATATGAATATAAAACAAGGGATAATAGAATATTTCTCCATTACATTTGCAAATATTTCTCTATTAGTTTTATAATATTTCTCTGTTAGATTTATAATATTTCTCTATTAGATTTATAATATTTCTCTTTTAGGTTTATAATATTTCTCTTTTAGGTTTGTAAATATTTCTCTATTTGGTTTGTAAATATTTTTTATTCGGTTTGTCAGTATTCTAGAGTAATTTAATCTAAGGACATACTATGCGACGTTCCATAGATTGGCGATTTAATTCTAACACGGTTAATCTACATGTTTGACATAAGATACACGCCTACAAAGTTATACCACACACCCTGGGCATCGGAATGTTAGATGGAAAACAAGACCTCTCTTAATACTACCAGTAAAACAATCGAGTTTCGTTGGTAAGAGACGAAAACATATAACTAGAAAAAAGATCCATTGTGAGAGGGTATTAACCGCTTGACGATAAACATATGGATATTTCAAATTACAACCATTACATAGAAAACCACCATTCGTGTGTACTTAAAAATATCGCTGAAAGCGTACTCGGGAGACAAATTCACACATTGATTTTCAGTACATTTCCAACTATTTTATGTTGGCATTATTTTCCCAAACTATCCAAATATTCCATGTTGTCAGGTAAAATTATTGTTTCTGACTCAACTCTAACAGTGGCCTTGCTGCTATGGCTTGGGCATTAGAAAACATTCAATAGTAAAATTGTATATTGTCACGTAGTGTGGCGCTGAGGCACCTTTATTATTGTCTGGTGAAGATTGGGTAGGAACACCACGAATGGAGATTTAGGTAGCTGTGCTATACGTCTGTCTGTCGAAGGATGCCCCAATCGTTAGCACAGTCTTCGTATGAACATTGCTTTTGCAAGAATGTACTCCTCCCCCTCCCCTCCCCCTCCCCAATGTTTTCTGTCTTTCATAGAAAATAAAATTGGTTGAAATACACGGAAATCCTCGACTAACATCACCACCATCACCGTTGTCTTGTCATTTCGATAGTCATGAAATCTAACTCATGAATTAATAAGGACAATGTTCCCAGGGCTATCCTAGGTGTATTTATTGTAGCTATTTTAATTCGTATGGGAAAGAATGGAATGTTATATGATATAACAAAATCAGTCCAACAGCCACTCTTTTACTCCTTTGTCGATATGGATTTAGTTTTAGATGAGCAATATTCTGACATGTCTGGAGTGTTCGATAGGTTGTCATTTAAAAAGACGGCAATAATACATATCGATTCGTGTGGTATCGCTGAATGGTGTACCGAACTATTTCTACTATGAGTAGTAATACAATATAAAAGGCACGTTGCCACAGAGTCCGCCAATATCAATCTACCAAGGTAGTAAATTCAGTGGCCCTGCTTTTTCAATGAAGCGTTGGCTATGGATTGTGGTGATTATCCGTACCAAATGTTCCTCAAGATGATCAGATAATATATGATCAGATGTAATTTAACCTAATATAATTTGACCAATGTAATATCTCCAGATGTAAAATGGCCTGATATAATATGACCAATGTAATATCTCCAGATGTAATATGACCAATGTAATGTCAAGATGTAATATGACAATGTAATATGACCAATGTAATATGATCTATGTAATGTCAAGATGTAATATGACAATGTAATATGACCAATGTAATATGACCAATGTAATATCTCCAGATGCAATATGACCAATGTAATATCTCCAGATGTAAAATGACCTGATGTAATATGACCAATGTAATATGACCAATGTAAGGTCAAGATGTAATATGACAATGTAATATCTCCAGATGTAAAATGGCCTGATTTAATATGACCAATGTAATGTCAAGATGTAATATGACCAATGTAATATCTCCAGATGTAATATGACCAATGTAATATGACCAATGTAATATGACCAATGTAATATGACCATGTAATATCTCCAGATGCAATATGACCAATGTAATATCTCCAGATGTAAAATGACCTGATGTAATATGACCAATGTAAGGTCAAGATGTAATATGACAATGTAATATCTCCAGCTGTAAAATGGCCTGATGTAATATGACAATGTAATATCGCCAGATGTAAAATGACCTGATGTAATATGACCAATGTAATATCTCCAGATGCAATATGACCAATGTAATGTCAAGATGTAATATGACAATGTAATATCTCCAGATGTAAAATGGCCTGATGTAATATGACAATGTAATATCTCCAGATGTAAAATGGCCTGATGTAATATGACCAATGTAATATGACAAATGTAATATGAAAGTTCTTGGTTCTGTCTCCTGGGCGAAACATACCAGAGCTTTTAAAAATGGTAGTTGCCACTTCTGCTTAGCGCAGGGCATTGTGGGAGTGGGACAACTGGTTTGACGTTGTCAGTATCATGTGACCGGGTTGAGTGTCCGGTTGGGTGTCTTCGGCAGTATGCTAAATAGAGGTAGTACTAGAAATTGGCAAACGTTTTGTACTATCACAAGGTGACTTAACACTTTGTACCACAACCTCATAAAACACACATATGTACTCACCATAGCTGTTGACAGGACGTTAAACAATAATAAACCAAACCTTGTCCAGGTTATGTCATTTCACCGATTACACTTTATAAAATGACCACAAAATGGTATAATGAACGAAACTTTGAACGGTCAAGCATAGCCCAGATTCACATTCGGTCAAATTTGAATAAGATATAAGCTTTTTCAACGATATCTTTTTAACCGAGTCTTAGAAGTTTTGTTTTAGCCTTTGTGTGCTTCACGGGTTTCATAAAATATGGAATGGGAACAAATTTAAGACATGTTAAATCACACTTTAGGAAATTTCTATTACATAGTCAAACAATGGAGGACAAAATCAAACAGAGGAGCTATTTTGTTGCCACGTTACCAATTTTATGATGCAATGTCATTGTCTATATGATGACGTGAGAACCAATTTCTGCCCGGCCTAGCCAATGAAATACAATCCATATTGCTTTTGAGACATTTACTGGATACGAAGTCAATTATGCAACATTTGCATTATACATACCATTGTATAACATATATAGTAATCGCGATTTTATTTCACCAATAAGCTTCCTGGTATGGTGTTCACATTAACCTTTACTAACAAGTTGTCCAATTGGTTTATGATTATCAATTTGTCAACAAACTAAGCTCATTTAATGATGTATGAATTGGCTAAACCTTCGGGTATGAGATGCCTGAAAGTTTGAGTTCGAGTTGACTAAATCGAAAGGTCTGAACTGGCTATATCTAAGGATCTGAACCGGCTAAAGCTAAGAGTTTGAATTGGCTAAACGCAAGGTTCTCGATTGTCTCAATCTAAGGGTCTCATTGTGCTAAACCTAAGGGTATCTTACAATGACATGCCAATTAATCGTTGAAGCAATTAGCTGAGAATATAGTTCATGACGTCTTATTCATCATGCGACGCCTGGGTGCCTATTGTATTGTTTAACTTCTTGTGTACTAACTCAAAGTTGTCGTTTGAGAACTGTGGATATTTGCTTACATGTTACCACGTGATAAAACAATACTATTGTTTCATACAATGAAATGTGCATTTTCGAAACGTAACGTCAAATTGTGTTCGTATGCTATGTTTACATGTATATAGATATCTATTTAATATTCCATGTAGTATTTTTAAACATACACTCGAGGAGCAACCGTACATAAGTGTATATGCGTCCCACATGAAGTGTTTATATGGCGAGGATTGACAGAAGACACGTTTTAACTACCGAAACAATAGCTCAATGTCGTATATGACGTTACAGGGACAATGGCAGTTGCACGTGTATTGTACATGTCATATTGTATCATATCTATTGCCCGACAAATGATCTGTAAAGTACATCTGCCCTTCAGGAAGACTACTACCATTGCCTGCTTGGTAAGAGGCTGCCTACTTGGCATTTTATCTTTTAAGTCGTTCTTCTTACTTTCTCCATGAACGCACATTAATAGGACACACTGAGTTGTAAACTTTTGTATCTGTCGATAGCAAGTGTTATTAAGGTATTGGATGCAATAGTCACTTTCTTGATGCTTGCATTGTCCCCTCTGAAATCAACAATGTACAAAGAGCGCTAGGTGTATTGAAGAATATGTACTAATTACCAGCATGGGTATTCCTTAAATTGTATGTGAACAACACGTATTCCAGCAATATATTAACTTATAGTTTCTTTTCGCTATACCGCTTTGTTGGCGTCTTTCAAACATGCGGGTTAGATTTAACAAAATAAATATTCATGTCTAGCACACAACATCCATGTACTTTTAGACTAGTAGCAGTCGAATGACGCGTTAGTAACGCACTTTCCTTTCAACTAGGCGACAGGGGTCCGGTTTATAGTGGAGTCAATTGTCTAAAGCGAAACCTGGCGAACCACCCCCTAGTACTCCAGATTCCACAGTGCAAGACCCCTTGCGCACTTCCATTCGGACCAGCAGAAATCATAAGTTTAAGCTGATATAGCTTGTTTCGTAATACAGAGCTTGTTTCGTAATGCACGCGTGTAGTTGTAAAATAAATTTATACATTTTATTAATCTTGCTATGATTGTTTTCTGCTTACGGTAATCACGAGGCTCAAACCGTAGTAAAGCTTGTTGGCACTGTCGATGTAGTAGTCCCACGTTTATCGCCTTTATATAAGCACGGTTGTTACAAGGGTGTAAACAGCCAAATCATGGCCCCATGGGGTAATGTTTGCGCAGTTACATCCTGAAGAGACGAGTACACGGATTATAAGGCACACACAACTGTCGCTGGAATTTTTCATTATTGATACCACGTTTACTTTCTAAACGGTATTCATCCAATGTCCATTTAAAACTGAATGCCAATTGAACAACGACGGATTCGATCGGCAAGTTTAAGATAAAAGACATTGCTTACCTTTTTTCAAAAAAATTAATTGGCGTCTTTGAATTGTTATTGTTTTGCTTCAGAGCAGTATTTGCCCTGACCGACCGAATCAAAGGTCATCATCCGTTGAAACGTTTTATATGACCTTTTTACACAAGGTCATTAATACAAAGCGATCAACACCATCATCAATTATGATTTGTTTGTGTTTGGTTTTTTATTGTGTAACGGCAATAACAATCGATTATTGTTTTTTTTTTTTTTTTTTGTATTGTTTAACGTTATAATCGAATTTTATAATTATTCTGTTTTTTTTTTTGTTTTTTTTGTTTTTTTGTTTTTTTTTTTTGTTTTTTGTGAAACGTCACAAGTAATATATTATTGTTTTCGATGGTTTAACACTATAATATGTGCCTGCTGGATTTGGGCCAACTTCATTATGAATGGTTTTCCCTGAAATAGTTTCTCGTTAGTATAGCCCTTCCGACACATTTTAAAATCAGGTGTTCTTAATTGAAATTTGTAAGTTAGAAATGAAAAGCCGTAGTAAAAGGGTAGCAATTGTTTAGAGGGAAGATGTATTTTTTTTCAAATCGGAAATATAGCCAAAATGAAATCTACGAAACAGAAATACATTTCCTTTATATGACCGTTTTTTTCTCTTTCCTGTTCGAAAAGAGTATCCCTCGAGAGGAGAGGGAATCTGTCTAACGGACGTTACAAACCGACGTGTTGGTATATAGAGGCGCTAGTACTGACGGCCGATAGACTGATATCAAGCTGCTGACTTATCTGGACTGTTGCACGTGTAAAAAATGAGATCTATCTCACGTGATATTGTCAAACGCCAGACCTACGGGTTCCCGAAATGATTATAGACGGCTAAAACTAACGTGAGATTGCCAGGAAACGAACACATAATACGTATTGTTTTTAGTATGTGATGTTTTTGCTTTAAAACTAAAAAATAACGGCTGCATGTATTTGATGTATATTTCATTCAGATATGTGGATATGTATACAGTTAACGATATTCTATAAAAATAAACTTCAAATGTATCCACAAACTCATATTTCCCAAATTTCAAATTGATAAATGTAGCGATTTCTTGTTGATTGTAACAATTCATCTGTGTCAGGGTGATCTCAGAGACGCCGGATCATCCAGGGTGATCTCAGAGACACCGGATCATCCAGGGTGATCTCAGAGACACCGGATCATCCAGGGTGATCTCAGAGACATCGGATCATCCAGACTTCATTTTCAGTACTTGCTGTCTATTTTGCATGTTTGTAAGAGGCGACTAAAACTGCGATCTTATCTTTTCTCTCTCTCTCTCTCTCTCTCTCTCTCTCTCTTTTTTATCCTGCAACCGGCATCTGCATTGTCGGAATACACCCACTACATATATTTTTACTGTATTCGGTAGTGATAAAAAGATGTATTTTAGAATCTTAGCACGTGAGTCAATTCGACTGACCTACTTCCAAGTAAAACAACGTTTAAAAGGTGAATATATTTGGAACATTGTTGATACATTTTCACTATAAAAATCTTATTTTTGATGACTATTGCAGAATAAAATCAGCTATATTTTTGGCTCGAGACAGAAAGACAAAAGTGCCTCGCCAAGGCTCGCCACTTTTTCCTTTCTTTACTCTCGCCAAAAAACAGCTTGAATATTAAGACACTGAACAGGTATTCGCTATCTACACAATATTTGTTCTGCTTAATGTCTAAATTTTGATTAGTTGATGATGACTTTCCCGTCAGCTTGCAATATAATGTGACCAAGTGGGATTCACATTATCGTATCCAGGTGGGAGTCAAATAATCGTGTCTAGATGGAAGTCACGTTATCGTATCCAGGTGGTAGTCACTTTATCGTCGTAGTCACGTTATCGTCGTAGTCACGTTATCGTCGTAGTCACGTTATCATGTCCAGGTGGGAGTCACGTTATCGTGACCAGGTGGGAGACACTGTTATCGTGTCTGGTGGGAGTCAAGTTATCGTGACCAGGTGGGAGACATGTTATCGTGTCCAGGTGGGAGTCACGTTATCGTGACCAGGTGGGAGACATGTTATCGTGACCAGGTGAGAGACATGTTATCGTGTCCAGGTGAGAGACATGTTATCGTGTCCAGGTTGGAGTCACATTATCATGTCCAGGTGGGAGACACATTATCGTGTCCAGGTTGGAGACATGCTATTGTGACCAGGTGGGAGACATGTTATCGTGACCAGGTGGGAGACATGCTATCGTGACTAGGTGGGAGACATGTTATGGTGACCAGGTGAGAGACATGTTATCGTGTCCAGGTTGGAGTCACATTATCATGTCCAGGTGGGAGACACATTATCGTGTCCAGGTTGGAGACATGCTATTGTGACCAGGTGGGAGACATGTTATCGTGACCAGGTGGGAGACATGTTATCGTATCCAGGTGGGAGTCACGTTATCGTGTCCAGGTGGGAGACATGTTATCGTGACCAGGTGAGAGACATGTTATCGTGTCCAGGTGAGAGACATGTTATCGTGTCCAGGTTGGAGTCACATTATCATGTCCAGGTGGGAGACACATTATCGTGTCCAGGTTGGAGACATGCTATTGTGACCAGGTGGGAGACATGTTATCGTGTCTGGTGGGAGTCACGTTATCGTGACCAGGGCCCAGTTGTTGAAAAGGTGATTAGCTTAATCACATGATTAGTGAAAATTTCATTTCTCATTTGTTGCAAAACCTGTGAGTATAACATCTTTAAATTATGCCAGTTGGAAGAGAATTAAACAGAATTTCATAAAAGTTTTGTCAAGCTAGTTCTACCAGAAATTATTATATCAGGATTTGAAAAATGTTGTTAAAATGTGATTAGCCTAATCACCTTTTGAACAACTGGGCCCAGTAGGGAGTCACGTTATCGTTTTCATGTGTGGCATATCTGTATGATGGCACTATAGAATCGTCCCTCAGTGGCCCTGTCTTCCGTGAACACTTTCCTTAAATATAAACAATACCAATCCAAACAACTAGTTACAACTAGAAAACTAAATTGAATTCGTTTTCGGAATAATGATGGAAAACTATGTGTTATGCTACCGTTTCTAACATTCTACATTTGACATTTTTACATATTATTACACTATGTATATATTTCAAATGATATTATTACACTATGTATATATTTCAAATGATCGTGTAAGCGATGTTGACTTTATTTCAATTTCAACAAATTTTATTGACATGGATGGAATAGGATTAGACATCAGGCATAGCCTATCTAAGTCTTCTCCTTAGTAACAACAGGTGGTAAGAAATACAGACAAATATAATGTATATGTACACATTGATATGACAAATTGACTGAAGTGGAAGTAACGCCTTGAGGTTGTAAGACTTATTCAATGTTGTTTAGGAGAGTAACCTTTATGTTGACTTTATAATGAAACATCACTGATGTATACTACCGAAGGCGACCATCAGGACACCACGTAGGTTAACAACAAACTGATACTGGCGTTCTACTGTAAACAAAAATGCTGAGTTTTAAATTGAGGGATCAACTTCAATTTTAGAGAGTCTGGCATGTCCAGGCCATGGGACAGATACTCAAGGTATTTCCAGAAATTATGTAGTGGCTACAGAGACATTAGGAAGGAAACAAGATGTTAAAATAAGAGGACATGTTCTAACCTGTGATGCAGATCACAGAAAATGATCTACTGTATAGTGTAGTGGTTATAGAACACATTTCAGAGGTCGGTACATTGGTGCTAATTAGGTAAGCAGCGTTCATACATGATCTTAATTTGCTGGTAGGACGTTAAACAGTAAACAAATCATTTTCTAAAGTACCTACACTGTATAATACAAACGACTAGCAGTATCATGAAATATCTAAGGTATACCTATATTGAAGTAAAGAAGCCATCAAACGACAATATGTCACAATTAAGCCGTCCTCTATAATGCCATAACTTTTGGTTTGTTGATTGCCGCTACAGGTTGTCGAGAAGAAATCTGCATATACCGAAATAATTCTTGAACGACTTCGTCTGACTGATATTCACTATTTTAATCAACCATGTGAGTAAATATTCTCAAGTAAGAAATTCTTCAGTACCAATCTATACTCTCTCTGTCTCTCTCTCTGTATATAATAGATATTATTTTTTGCGTTTTATATTTAGGACATTTTTAACCAATGTTTCTGGAACTTTCTGTATGTTCGCTGCATTTCCATTCATTGATTTTTTTGACATAAAGTACATCTGAATTTGATATAATTTCATCGAGCACTGTAAATGGACAATTGTCTAACCGCATTGATTTAGTGGAAATAGCGAACTGCTTTTTCATAACTATGGTGAGTGGTGTAAAGAATGGAACGTTTCAGAAGCGAGCTTAGCTTATTGTCATCTTTAAAGCCTCATCGCACGTTTGTGGTTATTACGAAAATCAACTTGAAGAGAGTGTAACGAAAGCCGTATTATTGGGAGATTCGCGTCTAAAGAGATAGGTATATTTGTCTTCATTAGGCGTGGCCGTCCGTCTACCACAGACGGGCCCTAATTAGACCCCTGTCAGCCCTGAAAAATCGACACAGTTAAATAGTAGTTCATGGATGTACCTTTATTTCACCAATCAATGTTTGAGTATTGATCACGATATATTTCAATGCTATGATTGCCACTGGTTGTTGGATTACATTCGTTTGATTGTGTAATTGAAGTCTACACATATACTAAATATTGACATCACTAGGAAAGAACCTGATTGTAGAACGGTCCTCTTTCGAATACTACCACCTGTATATTTCAATATCATATCTGTAGAACAAGCCACACACCACCAGCTACAACCTGACTTAAAAGATTCCGTTTTCTTATTGGTGTGGACGTCCGGGTCTTGTTTAATGTTATAATACAAGGATTGGTTTGTTATATTTTACTTGCTTAATAAGGTCATTTAAGGACGGTGTCCAAAAAGTATGGGACCATTGACGGGCGCTGTTAGAGTGGGACCACTGACGGGCACTGTTAGAGTGGGACCACTGACGGGCGCTGTTAGAGTGAGGCCACTGACGGACACTGTTAGAGTGAGACCACTGACGGGCACTGTTAGAATGAGGCCACTGACGGACACTGTTAGAGTGAGACCACTGACGGGCACTGTTAGAGTGGGACCACTGACGGGCGCTGTTAGAGTGGGACCACTGACGGACGCTGTTAGAGTGGGACCACTGACGGGCGCTGTTAGAGTGAGACCACTGACGGGCACTGTTAGAGTGGGACCACTGACGGGCGCTGTTAGAGTAAGACCACTGACGGGCGGTGTTAGAGTGGGACCACTGACGGGCGCTGTTAGAGTGGGACCACTGACGGGCGCTGTTAAAGTGAGACCACTGACGGGCGCTGTTAGAGTGAGACCACTGACGGGCGCTGTTAGAGTGAGACCACTGACGGGCGCTGTTAAAGTGGGACCACTGACGGGCGCTGTTAGAGTGAGACCACTGACGGGCGCTGTTAGAGTGGGACCACTGACGGGCGCTGTTAGAGTGAGACCACTGATGGGCGCTGTTAGAGTGGGACCACTGACGGGCGCTGTTAGAGTGCCATCATATGGACATACCACATCTTGACATGATAGCGCGACATCTATATCGACATACGTAACTCTGTCATATTATACAGACAGAGAGAACCGACCATTCATTTCCACCATCTCTAAAGTTAGGGAACCATGGTTATAGTCTTAGTTTGTTTTGACAAGGTGATGGAAACCATAACGTTTCTCCCAGTGACAAACTACAGACCAAAAGCGATGCACAAGGGACGCTTCTATAAAGTCAGCATGGAATGGGGTAGCAGGGTATGACCTTGTGCCAATATGAAACAATTGTATGGTGTCCCTAACATCACTATCGAGTCCTGCAAGGACCAAACATTCATATGGTGTCCCTTACATCACTGACGAATCCTGCAAGGACTAAACATTCATATGATGTCCCTTACATCACTGACGAATCGTGCAAGGACTAAACATACATATGATGTCCCTTACATCACTGACATGTTCTAGAAGGACGAAATACCTGTAGGATATCCCTAACATCACTGACGAGTTCTAGGAGGACGAAACCGCTGTATGATGTCCGTCCCTTACGTCACTGTCAAGTCGTAGAGGCACAAAACAGCTGTATGATGTCCCTTACATCACTGAATAGTCCTAGAAGCACTAAACATCTGTATGATGCTGTATTATAAGCATTATTCGCCATTTAATGTATATATTACTGAATTTATATTTGATTAGCAATTCATTTGCGTCTTACTGTTTACTATCTATCACTAAGCAACCAAATAATGTATGTAAATCTTGTTTAAATATCCGGACCAAGCAATGCATCCGTCTTATTTAGATGCAGATCAGTTTGTTTTTCATTTACTTATTACTTTCGCTCGATGCCATTTTGTTAACGATATTTCCAACTTGAACGCAGTGATCAGTGACTAGTCACCGTAAATATGTGTAAACACAAGGAGGATTTGCAATCACAGTCGACGCTGTCTCCCCGCTAATAAACAACAGGTAATTCACGGAGTGAACAATGGGGTAAGCGCTTTGATGAGGCCGAAATAAATTGCCTGGCAAATATAATCGAATTGTGATTAAATCTTTAATTGTATTGTCTGTTTTATGTGGGTAAACTACAAAGAATAAATGTATGTTTGAAGCCTCGGAATCGTCTTGATAATCACATTGTTTGTGATTGAGGCCGCTCATCCCGACTGGTGTACTGTTATTGTCTTGACCTTGTACGGTAGGATCCACGTGATTGTGTGTCACGCGATGGGAGTTGTTTATTGGATATCAATATGTCAATGGTAGATTGTGTCCTATGGTCCTATTGCGGAAGAAAATTAGATAGGGCGTAGGTGATCATAAGAGGCGACTAAATCTGTGATATTTTCTTTTTCTTTCTAAACCATGTTCTTCTTGAGATCTCCATGGACACTGCCTCACTTTTGTACCTTAATTTAACGTTCGCCTCTGTGTAGAAGACTTTGTGGTTTTCCCCTAGCTGGGGCATACCAGAGTATGCTGTGGTAGCACTAAAAGGTGACAAATACCAACACAGCCTCCTAAAACACACACTAACCACACGTATGCAGCTCGCATACAGTAAAACCACCTTTAAATGATCATAGCTGCTGATAGGATGTTAAACAATAAAAACAAATCCTTTATGAATCATTGATTCCAAATTGTAGTTTCAGGTTGAACATCGATACTCTGAGCAAAACAGGTAGATTGTACTTGCATTGTACTCTCATCTTTGGTTGGACAGGCCTAGAGTCCGTCCTTTGTCCCATCATTCTTGATATGCGAAAGAAAAATTATGCTTAATGACATGACACTTATTCCTAACCCGTGATTTACTTATGTAATACATACATAATCGTATATATCAAAAGAAGCAACCACCTAGAACAAACCAGACACTTGTATCACCTATATATCGATATATAAGGGGCCACGGTGGCCGGGTGGTTCGAAACTCACGTGGGGCAGTCGCTTGGTACTGACCGTAAGCCGGTGTTTTTTTCCGGGTACTCCGGCTTTCATCCAACTCCAAAACATGTCCTTAAATTACTCTGGCTGTTAATAGGACGCTTAAGACGATAAACCAAAAGTATTCATATGAAGAAACGAGTATTGGGCAAGTTATGACATTCGAAATCGAAAATAGGTAAAGGCTATATAGACAATTATCGGCTAGAAGTCAGACCGGTCATTAATGGGGACTTAAGACGTGTATTGCCGTTAAGTGTCCAATATGGAGCTCATATACAGATGTTTTATGGAAGTTTTAAATAGACGAGTCATGATTGCTTTTCAATTTGTTTTAGATTTGATGTAATCACAAAATAAACTGACCGAGGTAAACAGAGCCTCTAAAATCGTACCTTCTATTCCTACTTAAAGCTCAGCAGTTTACCACTTCTTAAAACCTTAACTATTGCAAAATATCATGACATTTGACCCAAAATGAAGCAATCTCTTACACATTTTATTTTGAATGAAACCTATCTAAAATTAAATATCTTATCTTGTCTGTGAGGTACCGTTTTCGATGTAGGCTTCACTAAATTTCAGGTGTACTTTCGGAAATTGTACCGCAAGGCAACATACCGCGAAAAACGTTTGCAGTAAGACTATTAAAGCTATTTGAATGCAAGAATTCTATGTTTTCGTGATACTCTTTGTACCAGCATGGTACCTACAGGTTCTCGCATGACGTATTACACGGTTATATACGACTATGGAACAGGTTAACAGCATAAACATCATCCTTAGGTAAAAATAAGCGTTGCGTTCCCGATAGAAGCATCCCATTTCAGGACAATGCCTCTCAATTGTAATACGAGGCTTCATTGTTGAGAATCCCGGTGTATCGACCGTTAACCATCGAAGTGACATTATTTTACAACATATCATTCCTGGTTTAATGACATCCAATGATTGTATAGATAAAGTCATAATTTTAGGAAACAAGCTTGCTATGCAATATAATGGTCTGTAGTGTCATTGGAAAGGAAACACTGGAACATTAAGCTCTAGAGCAAATAACGATAATCAATCGATAGTAATGTTGTATTCAACATACATTATGTATATAGGGTATGACAGCTAATTAGGCAGTGGTTTAAGGAAAGGAAGATAATGTATTATTGATGCGCCTTCACTCGTACGATTTTAGTTTTCTGACCGACGTAAGGGGATGTGAATGCTATGCTTTGGAGTTATCTGTCCACGTGGGTACATATTGTCTAGTTATCCTGGCGTCAAGGCTATGAAATGTATCCTGATAGTTGTTTGATTATATTAAAGGTCTATTTCGATCTGTAGAAACAAAACTTTAATGTTCCATGATAAGTTCAATTGCATTAAGCATTGTATCATATACAGTCACGTGGTGTACATGCGTACCTTTGGACTCATCATTGGGTATCATTGTACCGTTAACATCATTCTAAACATGTAAATGCATTTCCAGTAGGTTTTACCATTTACATAAATCAACAACGGCAATCGAAGCTAATATGGAGACGGTATTTACTCAAGATGAGGTCACTGACAACTTTAAAGTGCTGTCGCACTGAAATATATTACCTTGGCATGGTAGCAGAACACTGTGCTTGGACAAAGTTTACTGACCACGAGCTAACAAGTGCCATATTCGAAACGAGGATCCTCCTGTTGCCATGCCGAATCAACTTTTTTAATGCAAGGCATTTTATGGTGGAATGTTTAACTTCAAAATGACATGGCAACTGATGTTTTGATGATAACATTTTCTGTGTCGTTTATTCACGTACAATAGATACAAAAACATGATGGGGTTTGTTTGGCTTTGTTTTATATTGTTTGAAATCCTATCAACATCTATGATAAAAAAAGTAAAATGGCGAACTGAATGCGTGTGATGAGTATGTTTTTTTGGAGTCCTTGTGATTACACGGAACTGAACCAGATATGTTTTGGATGTAAATGATACAAATTTAAAGCGGATCTCTGAAGGTAGGGTGTAAGTATCCTCCCACAACAAACGAAGTAATTCTTTTCAAGAAACGCGCATTTAAGCAATACATCAGATACTTGTTTCACTTCAATTTATAATTATATTTTCATATACAGTGGGGTCAGGAAACTACAATACGCCTGAATAAAAAATGTTAAGCTAGTAGGAAATTCGCGACACCAATACTTATTGTTGGGTCTGTCATTGATGGACTAGCTTTCGGCAATCTTTCGTTCAAACTGTACTTTTAAGAATAAATAGAAATGTGCATAGATTCATAATTCTCAGTCTGGTAGGTATTGTCTTTCACTCGATTGGTAACGCTCGGACAGATTAGCAGTTCAGCAAAATAATTTAATTTTCAAGTTTACATAACAAAGTCTATATCTGTGCGTAAATTACTCTCGGAACCGAATTATATTCTGACGGAACAGTCACATTCTCTTCCTTGTCATTTATCTACATCTGTCGTAAATCTATATTTAAAGCATTGACAGAAACACCTTGTTAGACATACGCAGAAGCACAAAAATAACTCCATTTAACGGGAGAACTACAATTATACCTTTGGGACCTAATCTGTAATATCTTGCTGGCAAAAAGGAAATATGACACATGATAAAATCAGTCAGTGGAATATCATATTACAACCTACCGCTAATTGCAGCTTTACCTGAAGTCACAGCTTGCAACGTATCAAATCAGATCCGCAACGCAAAATCTTGTTAAATAGGAGGAAAGATAGCTTGATTTTCTTATACATATGGCAAGGTTTGATGATTGTGGTCATTGAAACAACCTGCTGTACTGCACGCGCAAGTCCTTATACAATTATTAATGGGAGTGTTTATGATATGATGGAGTCGAGGAAACCGGTTTTTATCATGCATTAATTGATGTTGAGTGTTCGGAATACCCAATTACATCATGTCCACCACCTCGGTATGTCTTTCCTTGTACGTTTGTACCTTTAACATTAGAGTTATAAAGTATTTTGATGCAGCTATTTTGATGCAATCATCCAGGTCTCGTGGTAACCTTGGAAACATAAAACAAAGATATTCTGCTATGGTATAGTCTTCCACTTTAACATTACGCTATTACATAACAATGCAATCATCGTTGCGAGAACACTTGATGTGATACGTTATTGTGAGGTGTGATGAAATGGTCCTACTACTAATGTCCTCAAATTGTTATCAGAGAAACATTTAATTTAAGAAGACAATTCAGTTTTTTTTATAAATCGATAAGCGCTCTTTTTAGAGTTTGAAATTGCATATAGTTTTGATTTGAAGCGCAGATGCTAACGTTATCAAATACATGAATGACATGTCAAATAATCTTTACGAGATATATTATGTTACATTATCATTCTGTTGCTATAGTGAATATATAGATTACCGTGTCATTTATCTTTAGAGTCGATATTTTCTGTTGCAGCCTTATAAAACGTAAAAGTATGAATTTAGCTCTGTTAATATAATGTTACTAGATAGTGTTGTTTGGTTCTCTTGCTACTCGAACTACATTAAATTTTACCTTAACTTTTAACATTTACCTTTGTATGAGTTTGTACCGTTTGTTAACCACTGGTCATACATTTAACAAAAAGTACTGAGAACTTCGATTCTTCTTTAGTGTCGCTGTAATAATTAGAAATAGTTGTGCAAAGCATAGAGCACCGCTCCGCCAATAAGTAATTAAAATAAATGAAATGACATAGCCTAGCCGGTACGCCTGCAATTACAAGCTTAAGGTCACTGGTGATCCGTAAAAAATGTCTTGGGCCGTAAACCTAAACAATATGGTCATAACAAAAGTCCTTACCTCCTGCATATCGACCCCATGGTCTGCCTTTCTATCAACGTTTAGCCAGGAAATGTAGGTGGAGGTGCGTTAACAAGACCTACATAGTAATACGTACAGATTATAAGTGACACAAACAATAAAACTAACAAAAAATAGCCAAAAACAGAATATCTTTCTATATGCAGTTTCACCAACTATGGGTCTTTCTTTCTACCAACATCCATTGGCAGCCATCAAGAAATATAAGAGGAGATACGTTCACAAAGGCATACGGACAGATAGATGGACGCAAAAGTGACAATACCTCATCGGCCAATTGACCGAGGGTAAAAACAAAAACGAAAAAAACTACAAAAATCGAAAAATGCATGAAAAATTATATTACAGACCTCTTTCCTTGCATTACCTTGACACTGAGATAATCGAAATAATGTTATTGTATTGATTAAAAACTTCCCAAAGTCAGATATTTTAAACATTACAATTCAATCATCATAGGTGGTTTGCGTGTAATGACGGCGTCGACATGAATGGCGCTTCCCGGAAGAAACCACTATAGCGCTTCCGGTGTCTGTGTGCCATTTTCTAGATAGCAGGATGAATAGAAAATATCTAGAACAAACCATGCGTGTACTACTATGAAATTTAGTAGTGTTTGCAACATCTATATTTGGTGTGAGTCGTAGTAGCGTAGACCTAGTATTCTGATCGTGGAACAACAAAATGTGATAGACATGCAGTGTCCCAATCTTGCGAAGACGATGTAAGGGTAATGTTATCTCTCTTTTTCATGTAATTGGGATATGCTGTAGACGAATTATGGTCACAAATTCGCACGAGTAACGGTGTGAAACCAAGAACACTTCGTAGAAACCAAAGTATATCTTAATGATGATTGTAAGTAATCAGTCCGAGTTTGTTACTGTACGGGTCTTCAACAGGCTTCCTGTGCTAAGCAATATATCTATACAATATTCAAAACAGCGCTTGTTGCTATACGTCAAACACTTTTCTCTCGCTGCGATAATTCGATTCTGTAACACAACGATCAAAATAATTGGCATCTTATTTTTTTCCGGTAAAAGCCAATGAAAGATAACCCCTGCTTAGATTTGGAATTGTGGAGCATACAATGTACTTCAATGATGGGTTTAACAGGAACGTGTCATTTGGTATTTTCTAAATCTATTAATTACTTTCTTATTCGTCTGGATTATAACACATAATAACATACTTATTTGATGATGCCACATAGATGTATTTTGATGTAACATTATACAAAATTTGATCAGTACACATCCGCCCCATGCCATTCACCATTGTGAATAAAAAAATATTGAAATGCAAGCTTAATTTTCAAAACAATATGCCAAAATCTCATGTCATAGCAAAGTCTACAAAGTTTGAAAGAAATTGGTAAAGATATGAAGGTGGGGATCTACAGAGATAAACAGAATAGGTGAATAACTCTTGCAAAAACAGTTGAACTCAAATACCACTAATGAAAACACGATCTACAAAATGTACTATATATCATAGTGATTTATCCTTCCAAACGATATGTTAAAAACTACGGGAAGAAATCTCAGGACTAGATTCGAATACTGATATAAACAAAGGGAAAAACTATTTGAAAAAAATAGTCCAGTCAAAATACCGCACAGGAAAACAACCTTATATCACGAGAATCAAGCTTACTAGCTTTCAAAGAGATTGGTTGAAAAATGTAGATCTCCGGACAAAATTACATTAATAGCAATAACTTTGCAAAATTGGTTGAAAAATGTAACGAATATCCGGACAAATGGCATTCTGAATTAAAAAGAAACCTCTGCCAAAATAGTCGAATCAAAATGCCATTCTGCTTCAAAACTGCATCATTATATAAAGCATGCAAAGTTTCAAAGATATCGATTGTAAACATGAGATACCAGACAAACAAACCATCACTCAGGTTGGACGGACAACGGCCATATCAAACCTAGTGCTTATTGCAATACATTTGACTCGTGTTAGATAATCATCACAATTACTGTATTAATATTGTCTCGACAAGATTTGTACGCATGTCTGTGTTGCAATGGCACACCGAACTGGAAATTTTTATGCTCTATAGCCATACACTCCAAACTCAGTACGCCCAAATACGATTTCTCATACGAAACCTGCCTGTCCATGAACTCGTAGTTCATATGGACTTGCAGAAAATTATTTGTGTAAAACTGCACATTGAAAAGTGGCCTTAAATCCCATTGTGATATACTAGAGGAACCTGGAATCTTATGGACTGCAGCATCAAATGTGTTGGAATTATCTGGCTGTGACGAAGACCATTTTGTTCATTATTCGACCGACAGTCCTAATAGCTAGTATTACAACCGGTATATGTTCAGCGCAGTGCTAACCACTAGGATCAGGATATGTTTTTGCTTAAGGCTATCCTGCCAATTGGAAATACCTTGAAGCTGGACTTGGTTTGATTTGTTTGGTTTGTTTTTGTTTAACGTCCTATTAACAGCCAGGGTCATTAAGGACGTGCCAGGTTTTGGAGGTGGAAGAAAGCCGGAGTACCCGGAGAAAGACCATCGGCCTACGGTCAGTACCTGGCAACTGCCCCACGTAGGTTTCGAACTCGCAACCCAGAGGTGGAGGGCTAGTGTTAAAGTGTCGGGATACCTTAACCACTCGGCCACCACGACCCCAATTGAAGCTGGACACGGCCTTGGCAGTTAAACGAATGTCTGATGATACCGTCCGATATGGATAGTCTGTGATTCAGGACGCAGAGTATTTTTTTCAATGGGCATCAAAAAGAAGCATCAACAAAGTATTATTTTCTTTGCAACAAAAGAAGAAGTTAAGAGGTTATTCAGTTGACATCAATTGCATGCCCAACAATATAGGAACTTTGAAGCTGCGTGCAATCGAAACATATTTTTGGCCTCTAGGTGTTACCGCTCGGTGTTTCTGCTCAGCCTACTGAAGTTTCTGCTACATAAGTACGTCTGATATTTCCACTTTCTGATTTTCCCGCTGGGCTAAGCGTTGCACTACGTCTCGTTGAAGAAAACAAAACTAATAATCCATTCTTATGTTACATTGTAAAACCAAACAATGGCATAATATTCTCAAATTACAAATACATTGTAAGTAAGGACAGCGAGTATAATCTTCTACGCATGCCTTTATTTATAAACAAGGGATCAACAAATAGATCAAGACTGCAATCCGGAATGTACTAAACGTTACTGTTCTAATACTGGCGTACTTCGAAAGCCATTTCTATTTAGGAAAAATAACGGCGCGTGAACTCGTGACTACGTGGGCATCTACATGACTACATCCAGCTTTCTTCGTGACGCATTGTGTACAAAACCGGTGTTTTGAAACCCGAAAACATACATATAAAGATCATTTTTTACTGTTGATGCTCGTTTATAAACCCATTTCACCCTTATAACAAGAATGCACCGTTTAATGAGTATGAAATCTGGTCATAGTCGCAAGTAGTTGAATTATATCTGACATTAAAAGGTTGATCTCAGGCGTGCCAACAATGAGAATCCGCCTGTCGTAAAATATTATTGAGTGTGAATGACACAGCTTGTTACGACCAGTGGTTTGTAATTTCACTTTGAATAGCCAAATGACACTTAACACAGTTTTGTTTATAGAGAAAGCGCTAAGCACTACCTCAGTGGCTTTGGCTTTATCAAATGTTTTATTTCCAATGATCACGATCATGGTACATAACAAGAATTCATGGGAAGTATTGTTTCAATATTGATTCCTTGAAGTATTGACAATGAACACAATGCGTTTTGATGATATCCTATTTGATATTAAAGCCTAACAAATTCTTTCAGGAATATTTTTATTATAAGACAGATGGCAGAATTAGTATACATCACCAGTAAAATCATGTTTTCTCTAGAACCATCGTTATACATCATTAGAGTAGCGGCATTATGAGTTTAACTTCTAAAACTAGCTCTTAAATTTTACCGGGAGAGCATGTTATTCAATGTATTTGTGTAATGGCAGTTTTAAATTATACTAAATCGTCAATGGTTGAATTTCTGTTGTCAGTTTTAGGATTATTGGTCTTAATAAATAAATAATAATAATAGATAATCTAGAAGCTATTTACACAAATGCAAAAAAGAGGAAATGCTTTCTCCTTTCCAAACGATCGGTATAGGTGTGATTAAAAGTAAAAAGACTGTCTTTTCAGTATCTGTGGTTTATTTCTTTATATACAAAATACTTGCGACTGGCAATTTGCAAAATTCGGCTAACCCCTGACGAAATCCTTGATGATAAATTGGATGAAGGAAACTGCGAGCTAATCAATATATTATTGTACCACGATCAGGTGTTGATCTACAGTAGTAAGTGAACAATATCAAAAGTACAGCATACATATATCTGATGTGGAATACTTATGATTTGGTATGACATATTAAGCCAAAGTATCAAATATGAGGTACCATTAGGAGTAAATATATTTTTTTCGGAGTTAAAAGAAGTACATACAGAATACTTTATATTCAATCTGACCATGTCTGAAATGTATTATTAAGACACAAATTAAACTGCCTTGCAGCAGGGAGAAGGTTTTTTTTATTTGTCTGTAGCAAATCATCACAAAAATGTCCAAGATATTAAACTACTATTGAGTTAATATTGTTTCACGACCATTCATTTAAGGTAACCTCTGTGTGCGATATACAAGGATGTGATTATACTGCGATATATTCGTGTTTGTTCCTTGTGAAAGAATATAACTGATGCCGGCTTTATACCTATCTCACTGAATTATAACTTGATGAAGACAACTAGCAGGACACCCCATCCGGTCATACTTTAGTGATAACAGAAATTCTCCCACTCGTAATGGGCAATGCCTTTAGCGGGAGTAGCAACTACCATTTTTATAGACTGGTGTGTCTCGTCTAGGGGTCGTCACACAAGGACTTCCTCTCATGGGCAAACGCTCAAGTAAGTTCAATAGTGTGGCAGTGTAAAGGAAGACACAAGAAAGAAAGAAGTTGAAAGAACAGGAAAAGATAAAATTCCAAATTTAGTCGCTTTTTCAATTATGCAATAGGGACATCCGTTACCTGCAGAGCTCAGAATGGGAATGCTGTATATTCATATCATAGCATTGAAGACACAAGCTTACTGTGATGTCATAACAACAAGACGTCACATAGTATTGACGGCTTCATAAATAGATTGTGTGATTTGATTGCAGATAAATGAATCAGTTACTTTTCGATTAGAATGATTTATTTAATCCAGAACAAAACAATAATGCAAATTCATTGAAATATAAATGTCATTCGTGTTGTTTGAATATCTATTTATAATTCTATGTACTATTCAGCAGCACGAACTTGTCACGTTGACACTTTTTGATTAGCTGGTATTGTCACATCCTGAAAGTAGTTCGACCATTTAGTAGTGATTTTGAGTCTTTTGTTATGACCGGATGTCTGGCGCCGACTTGTAATGAGAAGTTTATGCCTACCTAGCTTTGGGTCATGAAGAGCAAATTGTGGTTAAGTTGTGTCTCATTATGCGTTTCATAGCGATACGTGTGGTACTCAAATGTCTTTGAGATTTCTTAAGGCTATCTGCATGGCTGTTCTTTTGGAAATGCAAAAAGTGTGGACACAGCTGGAAACAGGATATGAGCCATTGTAGGTGGATTGTACGCGCAGAGGTTTCGTCGATATTTCGAGCTTAATTAGATATGCCCCTTGCGTTTTTCATTTTCAGCTGATTAGTGTAAATTGGACGTTGTAACCTCGGCAACATTGCGTTTGCGACCGAACTGGCTAATTACTGCATGTACAGTGTAAAGTACTTCAAAAAGTCCTTTAAGTTTTCCAATTTTCAGTAAATCCCCTTACTTGATCTTCAACCCGTAACTCAAAGACCACAGGCGGGGCATTGCCCAGAGGAATATTACGATGAGGCCGATTTTCGCGAAATGAGACTACCGGCGGTTGTTTTTTAGTATCCAGGTAAAATATTTACCGGCAGTTTTGTTTAGTGTCCAGGTAAAATGTTTACACAGAAGAGACAGTACTCTCTCTTTCGAATCATTTAATGGCATCACAAATAAATAATCAAGTCCCAACAAAGTGTCGTGAGCAGCAAGGTTCAGCAAGCGCATTGTTTCTGCGCTCCTGCACTGAATGAACTTGCATGTAATAATCCATTGACACCAGGCGAAAAACATTATAAATATTTAAACACCCTGGCAAGAGGGACCTAAAAAACTATTTCTTTTTGGTTGAATGATATTTTCTGGATATTAGGGGGTAACTTTATTCAATTTACTGTCTGTATATATAGTATGTTGTTAATGGTATTAAGGGTCATCTATATAGTAGAAAAATGTTGAATTTCAAACAAGATACATTTGTAAATATCTTCAAAATTGCACAGTCTAGTAACGTACCAAAATGTTTGTTTGGCCATGTTCTTTCTTAAAATCACCAGTAATTACAGAGTTACTTTGTGGTAAGATATAGAATGGAATAATTCAAAGTCACACAAATAACCAAACCTGAAAAACAGCCAAGCTGTTATGCCTATAAGTATCTATAATACAGGGTAGCAGCATTTATTTGACCAGATTTGACTTTATGTACTTATACACACCTATTTAGTTTTGACCTTGAAATGCAAATGACGGCTGTGAATAATATTACAGAAATATGGCATAAAGCAAATATGGCAAACAATGTTAAAATGGTGAATTTGGGAAGTTTTTTTTAGAAATATGCATATTCTATCCCAAACTGAACAGTTGAACTTTTTTCAGGATTCTTGTCATGTTTTAAGTTCTTTTAAAGTCAGAGTATGTGTGCTGTTTGAAATACCTCTTTAAATGCCATATTTGTGTGATATCATTCACAATCGCCATTTGAATTTCAAGTTTAGAATAAAAACAGTGTTTGTACATATTATAAAATCAAATCTGGTTAAACCAATGATCCTATTTTGTGCTTTAGACACTTTTGAGCAAAACGACATGACTATCTTTTGCAATATATGCGATACAAGTGAGCTAATTATATCCCCCTAATGCACTTACAGCTTAACAGATAACAGCAAGTCCCACAGTTTGCCATGATACGTACTAAACAAATATTATGTTACTTCTTTTAAATTGCACCATAGTATGAATTTATAAGCTTGTTTCGTTTTGATTTTATTTGCTGTTCAGATGCCCCATTTCGACTTTCATGTACTCGTTAAGAAGACTAACCATTTTCCACATGGTACCCGAACAATTTCCAAACCTCCTAAAACTGACTGGCTTACCTTTGAAGACGTTTCACTCTAGATCGGATTTCGCTTCAAAATACTATATGTCGTGTCATCCTTGTCTAGCCGAGAGGATCCGTCTGGGGGACCATTCGTGGTAGGTTTCCTTCTGTGTTTGATTTGTGTGTTGGTGTGACGTTGAGATATGTCCTTAATACCTATTCATCCACAAGTTTATTATAGTAGCTAACGATATATCATTTTCATAGTTAGTATATTTCGCTTTTAACGAAAGACGCTTAGCTGAAGTATGTAATGGTATATTATGACCACCATCGCCGGTTTTATCACAGGGAGAAGTCGGCGATAAATACAGCTATGCCCAACCGGGATTTCTTGTAGCCAGAATCCATAAACATCATCAAATCAAAGGCACACGCGTCAATTTCTTCATCGCATTAAACTATGTGGCCGGGGTTCAATTCCCCGATTGAACGTGAAAAGGTAATGGGTCACTTGTCCAACAATCCGAGTGATTAATAGAAGCTAGTCTAATGTGTTTCGCAATTGTAAAATAATAAATGAAGTTTCTATTGCCCCATTCACAAAATAACTCTAAAATGAAAATAAAACCCCGTAGAGGTTGCAAGTGTTAGTACCTAAAAAGACTAAAACTCGAGAAACTAAAGCCTTTATCACATATCCCGTAGCAAACAAAACGTAAATATTTATTTAATGCCTCAAGTGTAAACAAACAAAAATTGGTTTTACTAATAATGTACATAATGTTGGTCAATATACAAGATAAATGTAGGTGTCCCGCATTCGGTTAAATATTGGTAGTACTAATCAGTTTATTACGCTATGGCAAGGAGGAAAACACTTCCTCCGACAAACAATTATATCTAACACGTGCGACACGCATATATATCGAACACATACGACACACATTCATATCGAACACTTGCGACATACATATATATCGAACACATACGACACACATTCATATCGAACACAGGACAAACAATTATATCGAACACATACGACACACATACATATTTAACAGGTGCGACACACATATATATTAAACACGTGCGGCACATATACATTTTGAACACGTACGACACACATACATATCGAACACGTACGACACATTCATATCGAACACGTACGACACACATACATATTGAACACATTCGACACACATTCATATCGAACACGTACGACACACATACATATTGAACACATTCGAAACACATTCATATCGAACGCGTTCGACATACATTGATATTGAACACGTATGACACACATTCATATCGAACACGTACGACACACATACATATTGAACACGTACGACACACATATATATCGAACACGTACGACACACATACATATTGAACACATACGACACACATACATATTGAACACGTTCGACACACATTCATATCGAACACGTATGGTGGCCGTAACTAAATCGTAAATTCTGTTGGGCTTTAAAAACGATACATACCGCTTTATAATGGAAAAGTGATAAACAGATTGCTTCCTGAAATCGAGTCAAGTCTCTAAGACTCCATATTAGATAAGATCTTGTGTAGAGGTTAAACGACTTGTGTTAGTAGACCATCATGGATACCCGAAACTGATAAGTCTTTTTCAATTTCAATACATATTATGATCATAGCTATTTGTATGTCTGTCTGTCTGTCTTTCCGGATGTAAAGAGAATTGGTGTATATATCAACCCAACTTATGGTGTAGCCCTGTACACAGCAACATTTATCCTAACATGGTTGACACAAACTTTTGGACGTCGCCTGGCTCCTTCAAAACTCGCAATGAATAGTATAAGCACTCCCAAAGACCTGAGGGTGTACACACTATCTCCAGCGAAAACTGAGTAGCTTAAAGTTGCCATTTAAAACTTTAATGAGAGAATTGACGTTTCCGATGCGCAAAGAGGACGTTATGACGAACATAATATGAGCCTCTTCTATGTCCCTAAGACTTCTTTGAAAATCGAGCATTGGACGGCTGATGTTGAATGGCTAAATTGTTGTTGTATTTCTTTTCATTAGTTACAGTTTCAAACATTAGGAATATGCTCGATTCCTTACCTGTAAAAACATTTCGTTGTTAGTATTGATTTTCTCAATTGTTTGGATGGAACAAAATAAACGGCCGCTTGTAAATAAAGGATAGAGAGGTGTTTATCGTAAAAACACCTAGGCAACTGATACTTATCACAAAAATGAACGACTCAACTGTCCGATATATTAGAACGACGAGTAGCGAGACCAGAAGAGGTTTAAAACGGCCTTCCCGTAACCAGACATACATAGGCAGGAATATGCCGCAGTATTTTTATAGCCTTTAGATAACATCCTTTGAGTATAGATAACGCGTCAATTCTGTCTTTGGTGTGTTGTAAAAATTTAATAGGTGTGCTGCAGCAGGGATCCGCCAATACTTTGAATACGTAGTTGTAACATCAATAGCTGTTTTAAAATACAATTAAGGTATTATCGATATGCAATTTATTTTTCTTGGTGTTGGAAGGATATATACATGTAGTTAACCCGTTTTGTATATTGATTCATTTGTTACAAAGGTCCCGGACCTTTTCCGGGTCGGTATACCTGGCTCATTGCTTGTTTAACGTAATATCAACACATAAAGATTATATAACGCCAGTGCCTACGTTTCTTTTTATAGTATATTCATTGGCCTGCTAGGTGTCAGTAGTATGTTTCAGTGAGGTGGCACTACAATGTTGGCATCGGTTCCGCGATTTCACCAGGTGAGAAATCACAAACATACCGCAGCATTCCAAAACAAACACATACACTACACGTATGCACTTTGCACCTTTGGGGGTGTATTTCAATGATATAAGCTGTGGATAGGACGTTAAACACCAAGCCATCACACACAGGGGAGGCCGTCCTTCATGATCTTAGCTGTTGATAGGACGGTACATAATATACAACCGAACCAACAAACAGAGGGTAGCATGATTCCTCATTAGTTCGTTAAAGTCCTTGGTCGATTAAGGTGGGTTTCACTTTACTAGCAAGGTAATAGATTCGTTTCCGTGTACATTTATTTGACCTCTTTCAGTGACTTTGATTGTTGAGAGGCATACACGAAGGTGTAACAGAAATGCTGTCGACTACGTACAGCTACAATGTACATCAAAATGGGGGAAAACAGATCGATACTGATGTCCCTGAACAGGAAGATATAGCAGAATGCCAAGATTTTGATTTGGGGCCAAATTTGGAATGGGGTGGGTTGCAGCAGGTCATATGCTTGGTTTCTACCATGCCTATCAAGCAGACACTGGAGAACCGGCTCCCGATGGCTGGTACGTGTCTGTGTTAAGTTCTGTAAGGAATTGGCAGTCACAACATACATTTTTATCTGTCTTACTAAGTCTTACATATACTGATTTACTTCAAAATTCTACTAACGGCATTCCCAATCTATATATTACATCCAAAATGCCTAAATGTCATAGTATGTTTAAGCATTATAACTTGTACTTCCATCCATTTCTGAACATCCCTGACAGAAAGATAAATCATATTATCAAACTTGACGGCTGCGTCTGATGTTTAATTCATGTTCTGAAAGCTCACAGAAAATAGGATGTATTACTAAAATGTCGGAAATATCCATATTTTTCTACATTTTTACCCGATTAAAAATCTGCAACATTGATTATATCATCTTCCGTGATGAATATAAAGGAGCAAATTTATGAATGTCCAGTAAAGCAACCTTTGCGAGAATGTGCATAGACATACGAATTATATAAAAAAAAATTAATATTGCGGGATGCATAAAGAATAATTTCCGGTTCAGAGTTTGCTTCGTTGGCCTACTGGAGTTAGGAGAGGATTGTAGCGGATGAATATACAAAAAGACACTTATTAGTGCCTTTCTAAACAAACAATTAGTTAGGTGCAGTAGAAATGAATAATGCTGCACCATTCAGCTGTCCTTCTAGGACTCGTCAGTGGCGCTAAGGAACTATAAGAATTCTAAAATCTGAAATCCGTACTTTAACATATTATTTTCAATAGTTTGTGTAGATGCACCTGAATTGTCCACAAAACAGTCTTGACTTAGACTAAGCATATAACATCTCCTTGTAGCAGAGTATGAATTCTACATCATAAATAGTGAATAGTGAAGTAACAATAAGGAATGTGTAACCTGGTACATTCGTATACAATGAGGCTGTCAGTCTAGCCTGTTAACCATCTGTTGTACATGTAAATGAATTGAACGAAAATGTGTATGACCTTGCGAAACAACATGTTACGAATACGTAATATTGGGTGAGCGATCAAAGAAAGCAATTTGTTCGTTTCATCACTTCGGGGAACAAACTCCATTTGAAAATTCGTATTAAGAAACAGTAATTTCCCAATGTCACGGTATCCCTGAATTCACAGTTTAATTTCATTTCAGGAATAAACCTATCAAAAGGCGCCCGTTTTAACAATAATCAAGTGCTGTCTTTAGTATGATTTTCCGTGTTGAGTAATATAGATCAATACTTTCTCACAAGAAGTCATCTGATGTCGCCTTATTTCATAACTAAACACTTCGGGGCGATATCGATGTAAGCATTTACTGTTATGTAACTGAGAGAAGAATTTGCTTGGTTGTTTTAGGCTTAAGGCTTAATGGCCTCTTGGGAAATGGAAGAGAGACCATTTGTTTGAAGATATATGAAATATTGTGCTTGGTGCTAAACTTTAAATGGGTTATGTTGATGGTAAGTTAGCCTGTTGTGACTGGGGGATATTATGATGCCCTGTCCATGTCATGTTACACACATTCGTCAAGTGACAAGATGAAAGGAACAATCAAACCGTAGATGTACTGGGTATTGCTTTATCGGGACCTTTTAAACGTTACGTCTGTGATATGCTTATATTTGACTATTTAAGTGCAGTAGAAATAAACAATAACATATCATGTGTTTTGTAACCTGTCGATATCAGTGAGTTTGAGATTATATTACATTGTACTTTTTTACGTTTTTTTCATCAAACTTGTGTTTCTTGGCTTTAAATGACTCTTATTGGCGATGGGTCGTAAAACAAATCCTTCCAAACCTTTCACTTTTCATAATAGACTATATCAATTCAACATATTCGTCAAACAAAACATACCAGTTTGATAACATGAAGAACCTATATGAGAAATGAATATTTCCACCATATTGACGAAACGTAAGAATGGATTTCACATGATAGAATATAGATTGTCAAACGATTCAAACTCGTTATAAAGCGTATGTTGTTAAAGACTTTATGTTCTTCTTTGATGTAGTTTTACTTTGTTAGGCTATGCATGACCAAAGCTGTTGAGTTATTAAACCTCTTATTGATCAATCCGTTACTCGTACTAATTGTACCTTTACGAATTTGCTTTCCTCATGATGGAATGCGCGGGACCAGCAGAACCGAAATGGTTTCTGAAGTGTAACACTAGGATAGAGGGGGAATCTTACGGCGTGGTATCAATTACACATACAAATAGACGATGAAACTTTTCAGACGGCGGCTATCATGGGAACTCACTTGAGATTTACCTCCCTTCCGTACCGTATATTTGGTAAGGCTGTGAACACCAACCGACCCTATCTTTGCGAGGGATATATACAGTTAAGAAATACCAGTGACATACGATCCCGATATGTGTGCATAGCCCGATCGGTCTCTCCAGCCCACACTGTTCATGTATGACTGATGAATCTGTCACATCCAGAGCGGTTTGTGGTAAGCTACGGTTTTCGTTCATGTAATGTAAGGATTCATCATAGGTACCATGACCGGCTCCTATACAGTGCGACTATAAAGTTTGCATAATGTATGGTTTCATTGCACGCGCTTGCAGTAACGATATAAAAAAGAAATAGTTTACTTCGTTTGATCCACGTCTAGTCCGTCTATGGTAAATGAAAGTGCATAGTTTGTGTTGAAGATTACGACAAGAATAGATCCCATAAATTTCATATCCTTTGGGACGACTGGATGAATTTCCCTGAAACCATCGCAACAAGATTGTATCGCCAAAGGTTTTATATTGAGTTCATTTTATGTTACTCCTTACTTCAGATGAACAGAACACTTAAAACCAGTTAGAGTGCAGTAGTGGCACGTTTCTTACATGTAATTAACACAAAAAGACCCGGATAAGGCCACATTCACAAAAGATATGTACTTTCTACACTTCGTATAGACTATATATCTAAATGCATTGCTTATGAAGTAATTGACTGATTGTTTGTTTTAAGATGATTGATGTCGATGGAAAATTTCTCGGAATACATACGTTATTACAATATTTTAAGATTTTCTCCAAAGTTTAAGCAACAAATATTTATTAAATGATTATAAGACATTTGAGCCAAATAAAACAAAATCTTACACATCAAATATACGATAATGAGCCACTTTTTCTACCTTACCCACAACGCCTGCACAATTCAAGGTATTTTACATACGGCATACAAAGTCCTGAAAGGTGAAACTTTTGTACTCTTTTTAAATAAGCGAGAAGTGTTTGTGACGAATAGTCACGCACATTCGTGACTGAAGGATAATAGTCCCTATGATCATAGTATTACCATATCGTGCCATTGCTTGTGAATTTCCGCAGATTAATATATTTACATCGATTTTCTCTCACGAGAAGGAAAGCGGTATGACCTACTGCATCATAATGAAAACGGATGCTATAAGAATGTATACCAGCAGATTGGTTCCGTCCTTAAATGACCATATCTGTTGATAGGACGATACACAATACTTAACGAAATGGTATCAGTCACCTTATATAAAAGACCGGTGATCCTATACTGTTAGGCTATGCATGACCAAAGCTGTTGAGTTATTAAACCTCTTATTGATCAATCCGTTACTCGTACTAATTGTACCTTTACGAATTTGCTTTCCTCATGATGGAATGCGCGGGACCAGCAGAACCGAAATGGTTTCTGAAGTGTAACACTAGGATAGATGGGGAATCTTACGGCGTGGTATCAATTACACATACAAATAGACGATGAAACTTTTCAGACGGCGGCTATCATGGGAACTCACTTGAGATTTACCTCCCTTCCGTACCGTATATTTTGTAAGGCTGTGAACACCAACCGAACCTATCTTTGCGAGGGATATATACAGTTAAGAAATACTAGTGACATACGTACTAAAATACCTGATAATAAGAGGCTTTGTATTGCTTTTGGTCTTCTTGTACTTTTTAACGTTTTATGAACATAGTGATTCAAGGATCCTCCACCGCTTCTGCCAATTTTTTTTAACTTCCCTTTACCGATTTAAAGCACCCTGTTACATGTACATGTAATAAAACTATGTACATTGAATGTTGTAGTGGTAAAATGAATAGAACCGATATGTCCAAAAAACTCACAGATGATTAAACCAAGCATTGGGCTTTGCTGTAGAGAAGGTGCCGAGATGTTGTCTTTGCATGTCTTCGGATGGTTCAATATGGGAAATAGAGGTGTACAATTTAAGTTGCTTCTTGTCCTGAACGCAGTATTATTGGAGATCCAATTGTGTATGGTGGCAAAGAGACAATCGAGACGAGGCTGTACTTGTATAACATATCGTATGCAATAAACTATTGTACTGGTTTTTTTTCAACAACATAGCAGGTCTAAAAATTGTGTTTATAACTATTACCATATGTACGTAATTTTGAACTATATGTATCTAAATGTTGTTGGTCTGTATAAGAAGATTTGAGTAACAATAGCGGCAACTTTTTCATTTTACAATAAATATGAGTGAACTCATACGTTTTCCATTTTTGTCATAATTTTTACTCACCATTTTAGGGTTCTTATGAACTTTATAATGTTGTTTTGCCGTTTTTAATCTATAGCTGTATCTAGCCAACCCGTTGGTAAGCTAGCTCTAAATTCACGCATTATAACTATTTATCTCTTCACAGTAATGCCTTCTCCGTAGCACGCCCATAGATCGCGGTTGATCCCATAGGAGGGCGTCAAGGCCGACTTTTCAGACCGATCTGTCATGTTTGCTCTACACTTTTACCGTAAAATTAGGGGATTAGTCTTGTGATAGGGTTAGGTCACATGGTATTGGCGGACATGTAATAAGGAATGCAAACTAAATTGATAAATATTGATGATGGGCGAGTATAATGATGCACACAGTTTCCAAACCCACGAAGTGTTCCCTTCGGAGAAGAAAGGTGTCAGTTTTAATTATCTTGTTGGTTTAATTCTAATACACATCTCTACATTCAACAAAGATAATTATCCGAGAGACACTTTCATTGTACAATGTAGGATGGGAACGTATACATGCAATGAATCGTCTAGGAAATAAACTATTTACTGGATACCTGACTTGAATGTATATTTTGCGTGAAGAGTGTTTTCTTTTGTTGATTTTACCGTTCTTGCGTAACAGCTTTTGTTATTTGAAGGTGGACCTCACATGCATGTCTGTTGTAAAGTGATGCATTTGTTAAGAGGCTAAAATAAACTAAGGTTCATGACCAGACTTCCAGTAAATATTATTTGCTATTGGAATAGTTTGTACAAACACTAGGGCGTTTGCGAGATTAGCTATGGTTTTACCTGTGTTTCTTTTGAAAATTGAACATTTTGTATTCACAAAGGCCAACCAACTTGTCCTAAAAAATCAAATTGTTGGTTCGTTTACAGCGAGAATAAGTAGAAAATTAAAAAACAAAAACATATCAAAATTATAATTTTCCATGGATAACCATATGACGTTTACAAAGGTACTCCTATGCTTGAATTCTAAAAATACAATTTGGATTTTAACTTTCAGTGTTGCAAACTCACCTACCCTATGTAACAAAAGACCACTTCAGAAGGGGTTGGTACATATGTCAGTGATTTTTTGGTGTTTATAATCAATACGCAGGTAAAATATTGATAGCAGTACTATTCAGACAAATAGATAAACAACTTGTTTTATTTTTATAATGATGCTAGTTCCAGAAGTGCTCTGGAATTTTTTGAAAGGAAATATTTTTTGCCATTGTATTTGCTAACATTAGGCAATGTATAGGTGAAATACACAGATAGTATGTCCTTGAATAGTAAAAGTGTAAGGTAAGCTGGGGTCCACTGCGGGTACAGTATACATTTTCAATTGAATCTTACATAACGTGTTTCAGATTCGTTAAATATCCAATGCAGTATGCCACCACCAAAACCTGTTAAGAAGCCAGTTATGTGGCTGCGGTAAAGCATGACGGTGTAACAATAGGATTCATGAGAGTGTTTTGTTTCAACAGCCCTGGGCATATACGGCCTTACTTCGTAAGAAGCCCTAGGTTTAAAGGTAAAATAAACCTGAACGAAGAGTATATGTCAGAAGTGTGGACATGTACCTTTAGCTATAGATGTGCCCCACGGCTGGTCCATCGTAGGAGGATGCAGAATAATTATGTTAGACCAGGACGACTGGGTGGCCCGTTGTCAGTATAATGTTACCGGATTGGATGTCCTGCTTGGTGTCTTTGGCAGTATGCTTCAGTATAATGTGACCGGATGGCGTGTCATGCTGGGTATCTTCGGCAGTATGCTTTAGCATAAATTGACCGGGTGAATGTCCTGCTGGATGTCTTCGGCAGTATGCTTCATTATAATGTGAACGGGTGGGATGTACTGTTGCGTGTCTTTGGAAGTTTGCTTCAGTAAGGTAACACTGTCATGTCAGTTTCAGTTATCGCTATCACAAGAAGGAAAACACGATTATACCGCTGCATCCCAAAACACACATACTCTCTTCATACGCTGGTAGCGCGCACACAGCCAAAGGCTGTTCACAATTGACCCAAACTGCTGATAGGGTGCAACTACAAAAAACCGTTACCGATCAATTGACTTGCTGGTACAGTTTTGTTAAACCTAGTAGTTTAAAAAGGAATGTCGCAGCACTATCGTGTTGTTATTATTATATATTCTCTACAGCTCATCAACACAAAATAAAAATCATTAGGGCCAGGAAATGATTGACAAATATCGGATTTAATTGGAAATCACATAACAAAACTAAAGTTGCAAAGGCCTGACATTAAGAACCTGTAATATAGCTTTCGGAAGTGAAAGTTTAGATCGTCTTTCATTCAAAATAAGTAGTGATTTTAGCGACCTCGAAATAAAGGTTCATGTAAACGTTTAATCATCTTGAAGCGATGTCCCCTATTTTGATGGTTTTGTTTAAACGCGCACCTCGGATCTCTACCCGTGGTGACATGGCAGGCGCCCTTATCGGCTGAGCCATTGCGTCCCCTCACCCGAACTCTGAGGCCGGCACTTTGACTGAGCTATCGCGGCCCCCTTACTTGAGATAACGTGGCCGGCCCTCTAACCGACTGAGCCATCGCGGTCCCCTCACCTAAGGTCACGTGGCCGACGCTCTAACCGACTGAGCAATTGCGGTCCCCTCACCTAAGGTCACGTGACCGGCGCTCTAACCGACTGAGCAATCGCGGTCCCCTCACCCGAGGTTACGTGGCCGGCCCTCAAACCGACGGAGCTATCGGGGACCCTCACCTGAGGTTACGTGGCCGGCCTCTAACCGACTGAGCTATCGAGGACCCTCACCCGAGGTAACGTGGCCGGCCCTCAAACCGACGGAGCTATCTATGACCCTCACCTGAGGTTACGTGGCCGGCCCTCTAACCGACTTAGCTATCGAGGACCCTCACCTGAGGTTACGTGGCCGGCGTTCTAACCAAATGAGCTATCGCGGTCCCCTCACCTGAGGTTACGTGGCCGGCCCTCTAACCGACTGAGTTATCGAGGACCCTCACCTGAGGTTACGTGGCCGGCGTTCTAACCAAATGAGCTATCGCGGACCCACTGGGAAGTATATGCGGTTCACTGACCTAAAAAGCAAAGTAGTTTTACTTAGTCAACACATAATCACTACCCAACTGCTCTCAAAACTTTACAAAAATGATGCTCCAGGAAACGTCTGACCCTGACGCTACAGTAAGTATGCGTTCATGGTTAATCCATACCAAAATCATATCTTTGAGCTATGGATAGCGCAAATTAACTTCCGCGGTCCGTTGAGGTCAATGCCACCACTCTCGTGTTTAGTATCTCGTTAACTGTAATGAGATCGTTACTATTTCGTGATTGTGACTTGCTTTATCAAACCCGTTAGGCTTTTCTAACTTTTCTCTGATGTCAAATAAATGGCGCCATTTCTACAACATAGCTCTTATGATTACTTTTGTTATTTACAACAGCAGCATTGGAGTTACAGTTTGATAGAATCTTGGAAACACTTAGAACACCACGGTGTTATCACGGCAGACCATAGTTTGACAGGATCTTTTAATTATTAAACCATTACCCAACACAAAATGACAAATTACAACAAATAACAAAACTAAAATTTCCTGCCAACACGCCTAAAACTAAGTATTTGCATGACCATTTAGAGTTGTACGTCCCCTAATGATACAACTATTGAAAGGCGTTATTAGAGGAGTAAACAGATCTAATTGTTTTTATACTGTCATTTTAGACCCTTCAACTCGATTTACAAGAACACATATTTAAGGGTAGAAAGTAAGGATATGTAAGGACACAGAGCTGACGTAATCAAGATCATTAACTCAGGACTCAGAAATAGCATAATGGTACAACCTCAGTGGAATCCCGAATCTTTGCCACACTTACATTTTACTGGTATCGTAATTATTTTCAGTATTTTATCCTTTTACAGTCATTTTTGTCGACCAAGTATTTTTTTCTTTTTGACGTTTGGTGCCTATTGGTTGTTCAGAATGGTAGATAAGTATGCCGTCGTGATCAATTGATCTGTTGTAAATCACAGGTATATAACTGAGCATTAACATCTACCTGGCTCCTTGATCGACAAAGAGGAAATGCATACACCTACGACAGATGGTTACGATGCATGGTGAACAGTGTTAGACATTCGTTTCTGTAAATTGTTGTAAATTATTTACAAGTCCAATACACAGACGAAACCGAGGTATATATCGAGTGTTATAATTGTTGATAAGGGATGGGTGCATAGATAGACAGGTATTGATAGCTGGTGGATATTATTGTTCCAGCACAACATATCTGACCGATCAACATAATGGGTAGCCTCATCATATGATGACTAGTGCTAGTATGACACAGCTGGAAAGGACATGTCTGTATGTAGGTCTAAAGTATTAACTTCAAATACAAATTACTCATGCATATTCTCCACCAGGTCTAACTAGACAATTTTGTAAAATATGTTATAATTTCCCTAAACGATGGGTGGTTGAGATTGAAATAGATGAGAGGTCGACGATGTAGCTTTACAGCTTTCCGTTTTGTTAATCATCAAATGTTATTTTCAAGCGATATTCTTCGTCCATGTACGTAATACATGTAGTGACTGCTAATAAGCTGGTATGTATTTTAGTTAACATGCTACATTTCTATATATAATTGATAAAAAAGAGGTAACAATACAGATGCAGAAATACGCCATACCGGTGTTGGTCACTAACAACTAGGTACACACATTGATTTATAAACACGTACAGACCATGCTATCCAGGAAATAATCATCTGTTCCTTTTCCATATTAGTATGCTTTTATTGGTAAAGATTATATATAACCTTGAGCTCTATTGACAGACATTCTCTCATGTAATTTGATTCAACCCGATGACAGCTTAAGTATGCGCCAGCAATATTCGCTTTTGATCGACAGTCGGCAAATCAAATTTAAAACCCCGAAGCCTGAAGGGATCAAAGATGTTTTGCAGCGAGATTTATCTTGATAAGCAAGTTCAAACATGGCAACGTTTATTGCGTCATTATATCCTACATAACATGATACTCGTGCATGTAGTTGATGTTAGTCCCAGAAAGGGATGCTTGAGCAATATTTATGTGCAAACGTCAGCAGCGAAAAATTCAGTTATGTATTAAAGTAATCGAGACGATGAAAACGGTAAACATGAACATTGGTGATCAATTTCAGCTTAAGAATGAGCCATCCTTCTAGTTTGACACAAAGATAGATTATAGTTAAGTGACTACAATCAAACAGGCGCCATGACATCGGAAGTTGATATGCTTTTCATATACTTTTGAATATCGATATACTAAAGTTTCACACTTATATAAAGAAAGATACTAGTCTTCTAACCTTGACCCCAGGTCTCATCGAGTTATTGTATATGGTCAGGAAAAGAGAGTGGTCTCTTAAGGGAATTTAATAATGTATAAAATGAAAATACAAACATGGTTTGAAATAGGAATTGCATACCAATGCCTTCAGACATAACGTTGATTGAAATTATTGTTAAACACATTTTAAATTCATTAAAGAAGAAAGAAGACGCAGTATCGTCAATATTAATACAATTCGCTCAAAGTATTTCAAAGGTTTCTAACAGTAACGAAAAGCATTGGTATTTGAAAGAAATAATTCGGTTTGAAAGAGCATCTAATAAAACAAATCATTTTTATATCTTTTCACAACCACTGTTCGTTTTCTCCTACTGTTCGCTGTCCTCTGAAAAATTATATTCTCCATTTGCATGTATTTTCCATCAGATATAATTGTATGTCAATTTCTGGATATATTTCTATATGGTTTATTATTCTGTTTACATCTTAATGGTGTATTGTCACGTAATAAGCTTTTTATTATGTATTTCATGTAATTATTAGTATGTGTATGTCTGTAACGCGAGTTATTTATTATCGTGCACATGTGCGCGTGCCGCTGTCTAGGTGTGGCGATCTATATTGAGCCGTCACACCTGAACAACCGGTTCAGGCACCTGTTTAATTGTTAGCGTTAGAGTGTGTTGAAATGTCTTACGAGAAGGACAGCTGTCAAAATATGCAGTCGAAATGTCTTGTATTCTTACACGTAATGGTTTTGTAGCATGTGTGATCGCGTGAAGTCAAGTCGAAACGTGATTGTGTGACGTCAAGTCGTTACGGAGTTTTCTTTGTAAGTCTTCCGCCTTTGTTCGGGCAGGCTGAGCTTGTTACTAGTAGTTGTAAGTTTTATTACAGCTTATTTCCGATTGTCTCCTTGCTTAATACATTATATCTATACATTTATATTGATACTGAATGCATGTTTTAAGTAACAAGTAACACTTTGAGTCGTTATCCCGACATATACGTCCAAAGATGAAACATGACCCACTGGCCGAGTTCAATCTAAGACTTTAACAACGACATTTGTGCCAGTATGTATTGACTGATGACGATACAGATACGACATCAATATCCCCAGACCAGATATAACCCAGCTATGCATATTCAGTAAAGCCGATATGTCAAGGGAGATGTAATGTGGTAATGAAGAAGAAAAATATCGATATCCTATGGAGATCTAGCCGCGCTTTACGACTTGTAAGTAGATGTCGAATATCCCAAACATGGCAGAAATGACAAGGAACATATTATTGATAAGCATATAAAAAATCTATGATAAAATCACGTTGGTGTTTTAGCTAGATATTGGAGTACTGGATTGGTCGTAACATCGTATGAACCCCTGTTGAAGCCGGGTAGCTACTATGTAGTGCCATATCCTTATACATATTCCTGTCAAGTTCAAATAAACATTGAAATGGTTGGCCCCTTCATAACAAGTTCTCCTTAGATAAATGTCATTGTATGGTTGTCTTTTCTGGGGACATTAAATCCAATAAACATATAAAAGTCGTAAAATTATGTTTCCTGTTTGATGCCCAGCTTGGAAATTATTGACCGGAGAATGGTCATTTCAGTATAACGACACATGAAAACGGTCCTTAGCTTTTTTGCGACAGTCGAGTAGGTAGTGTCTTAAAATGACTTTATCTTAAAAAATGAGGTACATAAACACCAAACAAACAATTAACAGCGAGACAAAAAAATCTAGCAACTAAAGAAAATAAAGAATAAACAGAAAATAAAGAAAATATCGAGTTTATCTGTATTTCCGTTGTTTGGTCGTGTTTCCATTTGAAGACGGTGCACCAAATTGAAAACAGCCTTTAGTTATGGTATACAGTAGATGCTATTCATGAGTACAGAGTTTCGTTTGGGTTTGTTACTGCTCACGTCTTATCGACAGTGTGGTCATTTAAGGAAGCCCTTCCATGTTAGCGTGACATAACTGACATGTATGGTACAACTACTCTGATGTTCTAGACTCTGGAAATAATCTGAATTATCAATCAACCAAGAAATGCCAAGCAAACAACTGTGGACCATTCATGGAATGGCTATTCAGTTATCAGTATTATGTCATCGCTTGATTTGAATACTACCGTAAGAGACGGCTAGCTCACATCATTAGTTGACATCGTTATCATACGAGCTTCGTTATTCCAATGACACACGCCTCTATGTAATCATAGTTGAAAAAGGGCATACAATTCACAACCTAGGCCACTGCTTATACTCAGGTTACTATGGTGGCCAACATGCAACCCCGCAGCATTTCGTACTTTCGTCATTCGAGAAACCAAATTGATCTACTGCTCGTAAGACCTTGACTGTGTAATCTCTTTACATACATTTTCACTTCGCTATTGTCTCACTTGGAGCCAATCTCGTATAACCTTAGGGGTTCGAGGACTTAAAACTATAAACAGAAACTGTTGCTAAGTTTTATGAGCTTCAAATAAATTTTACCATATTTTGTTTATGAAACGGAACAAACTTCTTTTTATATCTGAACTTACAACGAAATCGCGCATATGTTGGTTTAGATTAAAAACCATTGTTACTACCTGACTGGCTGCTCTATACTATAACAGCAGAGGTTGTGGATGCTACCCGTATACAAGGTTTCCAAAACATAAATACTGAGTCTGTTTGACCAACTGTTCTGGTTGCTATGACACTAAGGTTGTTGTGAAATTGATGTGTTGCTTCGTGACACTGTACAATAAACACCTAGTGCTTGAGAAGCTAGCTTGATTTGACCAATAAATCATGTACATGTATCGGTGGGTGTTTTCACAGATCACGATAGTAAAATGGTCTAGACGGATAGTTATATATTCATTTCTTTGTAATTAACTGTTATGGTTCTCGTAAGAGCATGGTAATGCGCATGCATCCCAAAAGCTGTTAACGCGTGATGACCACGGCATATATATGAAGTACGAGATTATCGACCCTACTTGAACCTTTTACATACAAATGCAAATTATATGTGAAAGACCTATTTAGTCGCTCTGAGTAATTCGTCAACGATTGATTATTGATGTGATATATGTTACCAGAGGCGTGTTCAGGACGGCGTACCACTGTATTGAACATGGAGAAACTGACTTTGAAAAGCGTTGGCGGGACTTAAACATACGCTTTTTTGTGACCTAGGAAATCAGTGGCCGATGCCATTCCGGTAAAAAGGATTAACTGTTAAAAAATAACTAGAATCATGCACTATAAAAGTGTTAAGCACATCACCATGTACTTTCCACTGTTTACATACAATAGAGGTCGCCATTTTGAATGCGTGCGCAAAAGCACACTTCCGTTCAGGATCACCAATTTATTATCACGCGAATACTTGCGCGAGCGTGCGCCATCCTGAACACGCCTCAGTCATAGTCTACCGAAGTGTAACAGTAATGTGCTCGTCATTTTATTAGAGAACAGTATATACACGTACTTCTGATATTTTACCCTTTGTTCATCGTAAGAGAGAGGTATCCGTCTACAAAGAAGCCTACAACATTCACTGCAACATTTGGAATATCTTCCTTTCCCTTTCCTCCATTCAAAATTTTAGTAACACGACTGATTTCTCTTTGATTCTTTAACACAGTAAGATAATTTGTAAATATGGTGAGGCCATGTTGGTTTAACCGTACTTAGAGTAGCATTTCAGAGTGATGGTAGGGACTGGTTAGCCCGACGTCAATACAATGTGACCAAGTGTCGTGTCATATCCAGGATATGGAATTTCAGTGTGACGGTATGGACTGGTTAGTCCGTCATCAATATAATGTGATGAGCCGAGATTTTTCTGTGTCACAGTCCCGTATGTTAGTTAGGACTCATTCATCAGTTGTCAATATCCACATAATGGTGATATTACTTCAGTGTGAGTACGCTATAAGAAGAATTTCATCGTTCATTGACATCGAGTCTTCATTTGGTGTTCCAAGTATTCTTTATCGACTGTTGCAAAAGGGGCTATGATCTGTAAAATTTTGATAAGAGACATAAATGGATGGGTAGTGCTCAATTCATGTTTGATATATTCGGGCGTTAACATACTAAGTAGTATATAATATGTCCATAGTAATAACCGATCTCGCCACCCATGTCTTCCGAGTCTGTTGCAGTTTACAATTATATTTTATTTTAACGATACGCAGTTACATTTCACTATTTTTTTCATCCAGGTGAAAATGTTCTATCTCAACTCACCGTGATACTAAATACTTTATATTCGACTGACTGGTATTAAGAAACATAACAAAATATAAACAGATACATCATAGTATTGAATCAAATACTGTTTTTTCCCCCCAATTCAATACCAGCGCTTTGTAGGACCACCTTTTAGGAACAGTATCTAAGTTGTCGTTTGGAACATAATACAAGAAAATACATTGCATAAATTGATCCTCCGTTGTGCTTTTTGTCAAAAAATGAGCTGACTTCGGGGAAAAATTCTTGCAATTGAACATGTCTTACGCAAATAGAAATATTAATATGTTATAGATTTAAGGTTCAAATTCAAAACTCAGTTAACCTTTTACTTTATTATTTTGTAAGCGGTCAACGTTAGGTCGAAGCAAGCCAATATACGCCGTAACTCTTCGAAATTGATCCTTATTGCCCCTGCTCCTTTGTCACTTTACTTATTCGAAGCGAAATAAATGTGACTTTGAATGATAAAGTTGGATATTTCGAGTTTTGTTTTTATTTAGTTGACATTGAATTTTTTTCTTCCTTTAAAATCATTTACTCAGTGAACGTGCCGTCGTCCTAGTTTAGTGTTCCCATTGTTCTGCTACAAGCGCTAGGGCTTGTAATACTGATAACACTGCGACAGATACGGATGACGAGATCGGTGATTACTACGAGGATAATATATTGTTACAGGATCCTGATACTGTGATATCACCGATCGATGTGCGGCTGTTATGAACACAATATTGCATTTAATCACTCACGGGCATTACTTCTATACTTCTATGAACCCATGTAAGTTCGGAAATTAAAAATAAGAAAAGCACACTTCAGTACCTAGTGCATTTGCTCAAGAATCGACATGTAAACACCCTAGAGAATGCGTATAATAACAACCGGGCATATTTAGTTTAGTTTAGTATTGTTTGACGTCCAACCAACAACTTGAGGAACATCAAATAGGATTGTTGTCCCCTAGACATGTTAACGTAGCTATATTGTTTTATGTATAATATGTTGGAAACTGTCTGCTGCATCTCACTGCAAGTCGTAAGGTGATACTGTATTAACACCAATACCACACACCCACTCCAACTCCATTGGGACGTTCGATTGCCAAGGAATGGAAACGACGGCCATTGCTTAAGTCTTTATATTTCGAATATCTTCCTGTCGATCTGACGTATATTATAAGGTCCGTATTGGGATGTGTAGGTTGCGATTCCCGATGATGTCTGATATTATATTTTCTATTCTTTTTGAGCCACTTTCCTTTTCCTAAGGCCTCCTTTAGCTCCGCCTCACTTTTGTCTTTTGGTTGAGTGTTCACCTTTATGAGGTTTGGTTTTGGTTGAGTGTTCACCTTTGTGAGGATTGGTTTGGTTGAGTGTTCACCTTTGTGAGGGTTGGTTTTGATTGAGTATTCACCTTTGTGAGGTTTAATAAAGGTCTTGGAAATAAAGAAAAAAAACATGTGTTTTTTCAGATGTTGGCTGAAATTTGAGTACATTGGTCTAATTGTTTGATAGATTTATACAGTATTACATGAAGTATAACAAACCATCAAGATCATTAAAATGAAATATTTATGACGTATTGCGGCGGATGAATATCACCAAAGTTCAGAAGCGGCTAATAGGCTTAAAAGTAATCATATGCTGATACGTTGTGACCTATTGGATGAATATGTACAGTTTTTAAATGTCGAACTTGCGAACAAAACCAGGAGTTGGCAGGATATTACTTGTTGTCTGCATGTTGAATGTCTTTACTACAGAGATTTCCTCAGTAGTCAAGATATAAGTTGACGGCACGAAACCGCTGAGGGCGCGGGAACCGACCGATCAGGGAGTGCCGATACTGATGAACTAGGTAAACATATGGCGGACAGCAAGTTACGCAATGCCTTTTTTAAGACAACATGGACCAATTGTATGGTCTGAGAGATGTCCGAATCCACAAAAAAACTCTCGAGGCCAAGGGGTTCCAAGGCGGTAACCCAAAGGCACTGGTATTGTTATCATTTCTTCTCGACCCTAGAGGATTTACTACCAAGGCCTAGAGAGCTTTCTGGGGCCGCGGTGGCCGAGTGGTATCCCGTCACTTTATCACTAGCCCTCCACCTCTGGGTTGTGAGTTTGAAACCTACGTGGGGCATTTGCCTTGTACGGACCGTTGGTCGGTGGTTTTTCTCCGGGTGCTTCGACTTTCCTCAGCCTTAAAAGCCAAGCACGGCCTTAAATGACCCTGGCTGTAAATAGGACGTTAACAAGATAAATCAAGCCAAGCTGTTAGAATTTCGTCACATGAGCCATACAAAGATACAGTATCTTCTAAAAAAAGGAACGCAGTTTTACAAAATCAAAGCCATTCTAGATATAGCATTACCAAATATTCAACAAAGTTCTGTTTTGAACTTTGAGAACTGCGAGACACGACACTAAAAGTCAAGCATTTATAAAAACCATGTAAATATTGAGATGGTTTTCGGATATGTATATATACTAAATTATTAGTCTTGTGGTTATTGACTAATGCCAAATGCATACATTAATCCGAAAGCGAACCCCTGTGAATGACGTCTGCTACCAAGCGACACTGACCAATTAGACATGGACTCTGTTTCAAACGAAATATTATTGCAATCGCTGTCGTCTACTGTCAGGACGAATATCCTTTTGATTATTAGAGTCGATATTCTTCGGAAAATAACGTAAAAACGTAAAGTCAGCCAATAGAAACAAGCGTCTCCAAGGGGTTTAACTAACTGACGTTCTGATAAGCGGGAAATTGAAATGGATTTCATATTAGAGAAAATGTATGTATTGATACCGAATTGTTTTCAAAACGTACATTTACATTATCGATTATATACTGGTAATAGTACAATGCGTAAATCGCCGGGTATAAAGTCCTTATATTACCTTACATATGGCGATGACGCAGAAGAGTCAGGAGCTGCCTGTATAAACATATCGGGAAGAGATTGCCAACTAAACTACAGTGTACTTCAGCTGCAAAGATTAGGAAATTATATCATTTAAAGAAACGAAAATTTAAGAGAATACTTTCATCAAAGTTTGATTTCACCATTCCCCTATAACCAGTTATTCTCGTATTAATGACGTTATCTTGCGTCTCATCTGTATATATTGTGGAATGGGAATTGAGATAGCAACGGCTTCTCTGAATATCTACATACAAAACAATGAAAAAAAGAGAGAAGAAATCAGGCAATGTGTCAACAACATGTGCAAATTGGGATGATTTGTCTACTTTTCTGAATAAAACAAATGTTTAGTATTCGATTCTAGGAATATTATACAGGAAACAGATTACCTTTGCGTCGCGAGGTTTTCCCGTCATGTATGGTACAAAGGATATAGAGCTGTTCTATTCTGAAAATTGCACTTTCAGTGGGATAAACAAACGCTGCGGGATCATGGCTGCTTATGTTTAAAATACATTGAAGTACATTGATAGCCTAACTAAGCACTAAGCATGGCTGATCAAGGTATGGCAGGGAGCAGTGGTAAGGTTGCTACTAGATACAGGAATCGCCCTGTAGTATTAAGTTTTATTACTGTATATCTCAGTGTGTTTGCACTATAAAAGTGTCCGTCAGTCATTCTAGCATCCGTGAGCACATGCTGACCATAGAAGGCATCTTAAAGTGCCTCCATCTCCCCCTGGATAATCGGGGATTTTCTTCCCTGTCTTCTAATTTGGTGACATTGGAAAGATAAAAATAGATCTTCTGCCCTCAATGCAACACTTTGGATCCTCAGTCTTTCATTTTCCTTACTGCTTTGTCTTTTTGTGCTTTTCTGATGTTCTTATATACATGTGTCTCCTTGATATTCGTCCCAAAATGACCGTGTGTTATTCCTGCAGAGTATCTGTCCTCAGCTATGGGTTTCGTTGCGATAAAATAATTAAATATTCGACTATTTCTCTACTTGTAGGCTACTCTACAGAATCCCATCGACTGGGAAAGAACGGTTCATCTAACGACAACGATTCCGGTGAAGAAGACGAAGAGGATGATGAGGAAGATGATAGCACTGTCACTTCCTGTTCTGTAGCCTCTAGCAGTGAAACTGGTGAGAAAACTAAATGCAAATCCTCATCAAATAAAGTTACTTCTTAATACCCAAAAAGCCGCAAAATCTAAAAATGACTTCTAACTTATAATAAGCAAATAATCGTCTAAAGAAGACGACGATATCATGATTTTTACGGAATACTTTCACATGACAGATGAATAATCATAGTAACCTTCCGACGTTTTCAGCTTTCGGTAGTAATCGGTAACATTCGGTAATCAATGTGACAGCTGTAATATGCAATTACAAATTAACTATAATCTTCATCCGGGTAATTACAGTGGTGTGATCCTTAAAGCACGAAACGACGCCGGCGATGTCGCTGAATTACTAGTTTTGTAAATCCACATAAAATAATCAGAGTTTTGAAAGATAAATGAACACTCATGCTGTGCAATATTACATGTTTGTAGAAATCCGAAATATTATTATCCCTCTTATTGTGAACAGAAGCTGCCTTGTTAGATACAGACAGCACGAACATTGTGATTCTACGTAGGATGAATATAGAAATATGTAGAAATATTTAACAACTTCATAGTATACAATGCAAACAATTTTGTTAACTAAATACGGATCAGTAAAGTGCAAATCCAAAAGTGGGATAAGATATAGAAATACTAGATTTCTTCTTCGTTTTGATTATAAAACAATGAGTTATTGAACTCAATCTGGACTCGCTTCCTCCATTGGATTATTTAATGTGTTTGTGTTCTTTCTAAAGTAAACAACGTTAAACGATGCACCACTACACCAAAGAACGCTTTGCTAAAGTAAACAACGTTAAACGATGCACCACTACACCAAAGAACGCTTTGCTAAAGTAAACAACGTTAAACGATGCATCAATACACCAAATAACGCTTTGCTAAAGTAAACAACGTTAAACGATGCACCACTACACCAAAGAACGCTTTGCTAAAGTAAACAACGTTAAACGATGCACAACTACACCAAAGAACGCTATACTAGAGTAAATATTGTTAAAGGACACATAACTACACCAAGGAACGCTATGCTAAAGTAAACAACGTTAAATAACGCACAACTGCACCAGAGAACGCTTTAATAGGGTAAATAATGTTAAAGGACACACAACTACACCAATTAACGCTATGCTAAGATTACAACGTTAAAGGGCACACAACTACATCAAAGAACGCTATAATCGATATAATGATTTGTCCGATAAAACAAAATTCGATGATTTTGATATTTATGACTTTAATGCATTATATTTTAATGACGAATGCCTTTTCAACAAACGTAGGTCTAGTAGATTCATGAATAGAATATATATCGTGTTTCATGTTAGCTGTCCTCACTGCAAAAAATTATCACATTATTCGATCAATATAGATTACTCCGTTATGGACGTACTATGACTGGTGTCAGTTTCTGTCTAGTGATCGAATTTCCCTCGGCGAACATCATCGTTCTTGCTTGTGTTGTACCAATCCTCGTTATCCATAGATCATGTACAGTCAAACCTGTCATATGCGACCTTCCAAGAGACAATGGCGTGCAGTCTCTTAATCCAAGTTTGGTTTGTTTTTGTTTAACGTCCTATTAACAGCCAGGGTCATTTAAGGACGTGCCAGGTTTGGAGGTGGAGGAAAGCCGGAGTACCCGGAGAACAACCACCGGCCTACGGTCAGTACCTGGCAACTGCCCCACGTAGGTTTCGAACTCGCAACCCAGAGGTGGAGGGCTAGTGTTAAAGTGTCGGGACACCTTAACCACTCGGCCACCGCGGCCCCTACCAAGTTCTGGGGACGACGTGCATTACAGTCACATATGAGAGGGAGTGGCTTATTTTAGGTGGTCACTGAGACAGGTTTGACTGTACACGTATGTTCTTTTTCTCAAATAATCACAATGGAGGAATATCGATGCAGCATTATATATATGTTTTTTATACTGTTTGACAGACTACCAAATCAAAGACATGTAGAGTGTAGAAACTAATAACCTCTCAATTGGCTCCGCCAAGTTTTCCGTCACAACGTCAACGACACAACAGCAACGTATGTAACAAATACATCTAAACATGTACTAATATAAAGGAATATGAGTGAGTACATTAAGTTACAATAACAGCTGTATCATAAAGTTTAATTCAGTATTGGCTCTACTGTATCTTACTCCCCATGTGTCTAGTGTTAATACCCTGTGTGTATTTTTCTAAAGTCCTTTGTCATAGGAAGACACGCTTTGGGACAAACAGGAAGTAAGAGGAGGTACAAATCGATTAATTGTCGCTGATATCCTCTAAATGACTCTACATCATTGATATACATTGTAATACAGCTACTATAAATAAACATATCCTGCAGGGTATTAACAGAGATAGCCCAGGGCTCTTGTATCGCATGGATTCATGTCATTATCTGTAACGATACACGTTGCAATTAAATTATGTTGGGATATTACAATTGAATTCTAAAAATGAAAAACAAACAACTCGGTGAGAAAAAGATGCACATAATTCCCTACATATCGCAGGCGTAAGAAGTAATATGAGTTAAGTTAATCCCCTGCGGTAAGAATTCCGTGAGTCCCATCAGCAAGTATCTGAAGCTAATGAAGTTTCTGTGAATAAGTCATTTATAATAAAGGAAAGGGTTTTCATTAAAATGACGCATTTCCATGATTGAATTCAGATACTTTCCCATTTCTATTCTACCATTTATATTCTGCCTTTTATGAATTATTTCAAACTCTCATTCCAAATACGTTATGCATGCGCAGGAGTAAATACTTGACACGATTGTAAGTTGATATTTGGACGTGCAGCCTGGCATTGACATCCTCTGTACTTCTCTAAATACAGTCATTGTTGTCCGGCATGGCAAAAATACGAGTGCTGTATGATAATGACGCCTTCCGTCCGTCAGCACTTTAATTTCTAGACATTATTCTCAGACTCCGTATGGCCAAACACTGTGCATATAATGTTCTTAAATATATCCTTCAATAAGATCTTAAATATATCGTCAAAATAATCATGTACGCCCCAATATAGGACTAAACTGTCTGAAATTCACGCGAGATTATTTCCCATATTCCTAAATCTTATATGGTCGCTACTGATCGGTGCTTATAGGGGAGATACATTGTTGGGCACACAGCGGTGGCTTACTGTAGAGAAGGCGCAGCAAGGCCAGTACTGTAGAGAATGTACACTGTTGTACACACAGCAAGGCCAGTACTGTAGAGAATATACACTGTTGTACACACAGCAAGGCCAGTACTGTAGAGAATATACACTGTTGGGCACACAGCGGTGGCTTACTGTAGAGAAGGTACACTGTTGTACACACAGCAAGGCCAGTACTGTAGAGAATGTACAATGTTGGACACACAGCGGTGGCTTACTGTAGAGAAGGTACACTGTTGTACACACAGCAAGGCCAGTACTGTAGAGAAGGTACACTGTTGTGCACACAGCAAGGCCAGTACTGTAGAGAAGGTACACTGTTGTACACACAGCAAGGCCAGTACTGTAGAGAATGTACACTGTTGTGCACACAGCAAGCCCAGTACTGTAGAGAAGGTACACTGTTGTGCACACAGCAAGGCCAGTACTGTAGAGAATATACACTGTTGGGCACACAGCAAGGCCAGTACTGTAGAGAATATACACTGTTGGGCACACAGCAAGGCCAGTACTGTAGAGAAGGTACACTGTTGTGCACACAGCAAGGCCAGTACTGTAGAGAAGGTACACTGTTGTGCACACAGCAAGGCCAGTACTGTAGAGAAGGTACACTGTTGGGCACACAGCAAGGCCAGTACTGTAGAGAAGGTACAAAGTTGTGCACACAGCAAGGCCAGTACTGTAGAGAATGTACACTGTTGTACACACAGCAAGGCCAGTACTGTAGAGAAGGTACACTGTTGGACACACAGCAAGGCCAGTACTGTAGAGAATGTGCACTGTTGGGCACACTGCAAGGCCAGTACTGTAGAGAATGTACACTGTTGGGCACACAGCAAGGCCAGTACTGTAGAGAAGGTACACTGTTGGGCACACAGCAAGGCCAGTACTGTAAAGAAGGTACACTGTTGGGCACACAGCAAGGCCAGTACTGTAGAGAAGGTACACTGTTGGGCACACAGCAAGGCCAGAACTGTAGAGAATGTACACTGTTGTACACACAGCAAGGCCAGTACTGTAGAGAATATACACTGTTGGGCACACAGCAAGGCCAGTACTGTAGAGAATATACACTGTTGGGCACACATTTAGCCCTTGCTGTAGTTAAGGTTCACTGTTAGGCAAACAGCGGGACCTTGCTGTAGACAAGATATACTATTGGCCACACAGTGGGCCCCTGCTCTATAGAAGATGCAGTGTTAGGGACTCATCTAGGCTCCTGCTGTAGAGAAGATACAATGTTGGGCATACAGATGGACCTTTGTGGTGGAGAAGATACACTGTTGGCCACACCGCGGGCCCCTGCTATAGACGAGATACACTATTGGACACATCTGAGGCCTTGCTGTAGTTAAGATATACTGTTGGGCACACAGCTGGGCCCTTGCTGTAGAGAAGATACACTATTGGACACACAGCTGGGCCCTTGCTGTAGACGAGCTACACTATTGGACACACAGCTGGGCCCTTGCTGTAGAGAAGATACACTATTGGACACACAGCTGGGTCCTTGCTGTAGACGAGATACACTATTGGACACACAGCTGGGCCCTTGCTGTAGAGAAGATATACTGTTGGGCACACAGCTGGGCCCTTGCTGTGTAGAAGATACAATGTTGTGCACACAGCTGACCATTTGCTGTAGAGAAGATACACTGTTTGCCATACAGAGCGAGGCCGCGGTACTGATTATAAGCAGGTGGTTTTCTCGGGATAAAATCTGGCACGTCCTTAAATGCAAAACAAAATAAACCGAACCAAAGCACACAGCTGGGCCCTTGCTGCAGACGAGATATAATGTTAAGCACACAGTGGGGTCCCTGCTTTAGAGAAGATGCAATGTTGGGCACTCATCGAGGTCCCTGCTGTAGAGAAGATGCAATGTTGGGCACACAGTGGGGTCCCTGCTATAGAGAAGATGCAATGTTGGGCACACAGCGAGGTCCCTGCTGTAGAGAAGATGCAATGTTGGGCACACAGCGAGGTCCTAGCTATAGAGAAGATATAATTTTGGGTACACAGTGTAGTCCCTGCTGTAGAGAAGATGCAATGTTGGACACACAGTGTGGTCCCTGCTATAGAGAAGATGCAATATTGGACACACTGCGGGGCCCCTGCTGTGGATTAGGTACAACGTTTGGCACACAGCGGGCAATTGTTTTAGAGAAGAGACAATGTTGGGCCCTCAGCGGGTACTTGTTGTACACGAAGTACGCTGTTGGACAGGCAGCAGGGCCATAAGGGATTTTTTTCTTTTCATTGTAAAAAAACCCATTGTTCTCTTGAAACTCGCACATTTTGTCTATATTTGAGGATTTACCTTGTGAAAAGCGTTTTGGTTTTGGTCCATTGTTAAGAAATAACATTTGTTCATAACATTAATACACCACAAACCACATGTTATAACCCAAGTACGTGACAAACCATGGTTTATAGCATAAGCACCTGACAAACTATTGTTTATAACATCTATGCATGACAAACCCTGGTTTATAACATTTACACATGACGAACCATGGTTTATAACATTTACACATGACAAACCTTGGTTTATAACATTTACACATGACAAACCATGGTTTGTAACATTTACACATGGCAAACCTTGGTTTATAACATTTATACATGACGAACCTTGGTTTATAACATTTACATTAGACGAACCATGGTTTATAACATTTATACATGACAAACCTTGGTTTATAACATTTACATATGACGAACCATGGTTTATAACATTTATACATGACAAACCTTGGTTTATAACATTTACACATGATGAACCATGGTTTATAACATTTACACATGATGAACCATAGTTTATGACATTTATACATGACAAACCTTGGTTTATAACATTTATACATGACAAACCTTCGTATTTAATATTAGTAAATTATTAATCATTAAACATTAACACATGGTAAATAATGCTTTATAATATTAACTTTCTTATGTTAAGCTTCAAGCTAAAAAACACATTGATAGGACTTTGTTCCCGTGATAAAGTTAGAAATAAGGTTTGGCTCACTGTGTCCAGGTGTGTCATTCTAGTGTGATGCCACTATGACAGTATCCGTCAGACGCCTCATACATAAAATAAATCAAACCATCAGGTGTCAATATCTATAGTCTTTTGAAATAAGTATCCTCTGTTGTTTCCTCTCTAATTTCTGATGAAAGCCTAAGAGCTCTATATAAGAAATATAGTATCTTACATGAGTGGCTATATCATATGAGTTCAATAATTTGATATGCCACGAGCATTTAGGCGAGTTTCATATCAAGTTATTGAACGAGTTTAATAAATTTCATATGACATAGCAACGAGTTTAAGATTCCATCTATCACATAACTGCTATATTTGAGAATATAAGCAAAAAAAGACTTTCAATTTTTACATTACACTAAAGACCCACAGGATATTCGCATACCAATGATGAGTCATTGTCCCCTGTGACTCAGTGTAAGAAATGTATGTCCCTCAACATCTCATGAATTGTAAGAGCTATCTTTATCGTTTTTAAATGTATTGTTTTAAAAATAAAGACCTTTTGTTAGTAGCAATAGGCCCAGTCCTCACTTTTTAAAACTCAAAATGTTCCGCCGATGAAAACTCGTTCTCAAGTGATCAATATTGCAATCGGCTTGTGTCCGTCGTGCATCGTCCGTCCGTAATTGGCGGTGCCCAAATTTGTCAAATTGGCTTTCAAAATACAAAAGGAAATGATAGTCTTTAAAATATATGATAAAAGGTTTTCATTACTGTTGTACTTCATATAATGGAATTACATTGTTTATGCTTAAAACGATGAATAGTGTACTGTAACCAACCCCAAAAGTTAAGGGATAGGGTCAAAAGAAGCCGGATGTGCTACAGTTTCTACAATATCTGTGTTTAGATGAGGAGTAGCTAGAATCAAATACACTGTATGGTATATATTGGATATGGAGGTTTTACAGTTTTTTGACACTTTGAACAATATTTTTGTTCGTATCTCAGAAACGAAAAATTAAATATGTATATAAAACATTAGAAATTTAACTGTTTTTGGCCCATAGTCTCCTGTTTAAATTTTTATACTTTAATTATACTCTCGGTTGTAAACCTATAAGTATTAAGGTTGGCTTTCTTTTAGTGATGAAGACTCATAATCTTGAAATGGCTGAATTACATGTCCATCGAATCAGTGGCGTGAAAATACCTCATTGTGCTGAAAATACTTCGTTGTGCTGAACTTGTTTCTAAGCAGAAAAATTAATGACTTAATATTTGTGCATTACAGATACGAGCGATGAGGATGATAAAGACGACGATTCTTATGACAGCAGTACAAGTGGCAGTGTAGTGGAAGAAATAGAGGAGGAGAGGGAGAGTCTTCTATAATGTGTTAGTGTACGATGATATATAGAGATATATAAACAGTTGTTGACATCTGCAAAGGAAATGACTGAATATACAAACACGGTCGATAACTTTCCGAAAGGAATGTTTTGTCGTTATTTGTGTTCCCCGACATAAGTTTGTCAGGACTTCAATGCGCCATTGCCGATTGTTGCTAGAATAATATGTAATGTATTTTTGAAATAAAAAGTGCGTCTGTAATGATATTTGTTTGTGATATGATGATAATCTACCCCATTATTAGCGAAGTTTGGGGGTATTTATCGAAATCTACTAGAACCGTTAAAAGAGTTTGACCTTCGCGTATATCAAGAAACTGACCTGCTTTGAAACGGTATGGAGACTGTTTCCAAACTCCGAAATCCTATGACACTTAAGGGAGTATAGCTTCAATAGTATAGCCCACACATGATAAACGAGACGCTCAAAAATGATAAATGAAGAAAGGCGAAGGAGCTCACATATGATATCAACGAAGCAGAGCGAAGGAGCCCACATATGATACACGAAGCACGCGAGGAAGCACACATATGATCAACGAGAGAGCGCGAACGAGCCCACAAATGATAAAAGAAACGCGAAGGAGTCCACACATGATAAAGTAGACAGCGCGAAAGAGCCCACAAATAATAAAAGAAGAAGCGCGAAGGAGTCCACAAATGATAAACAAATCCGCGGGAAGGAGCCCACATATGTCCGGAACCAGAATTCTGGGAAGGTTGTCAATAACCTCTTTGTTCAAAGAATTTAAGATTCAGATTTTTGAACCTACCCGATTTGATTCTGACATGAACATTTATTTATTTCGTTGACATATTTACATTGACCTAATTATTACACATCATTCGTTTACATGTCACTTTTGTATTTAAGATTAACTAAAGTGATGGTATATATCATTAAAAACACCTTACATGGTTTGACAATTTACATATTGTTCGAACCTCACAAATTTAAGTGTGATACTGAAATGACACTGAATGTGGTTAACAAAGCGTTTGAACGAGACCGAACCAGCATTCACAGCCTGCAACATAAGTAACTTTAACTTTGTATAGGAATTCTCGTTACAACATAATCCTACAGACAAGTATATCTTACCATCAATAACATCCAACATTGATTTGAGGCTAATATCAAGGCATTTGATTGATTGATCGATTCATTCATTCATTAAACGATTGATTGATTGATTGATTGATTGATTGATTGATTAAAGATTTGACGGTCCATCAACATCAATGGCCATATGTAACGGTATCATAAAAGACAAGAAGACAATCATGTTCTTTTTCGGTAGTTATTGTACACGTGAATAAAAAACGCAACATTTAACAAAATAAACATTACTCACTCACACATATACGCTCATACCGCATAGTAGAGAATACACAGCCAAGTACGATAACTCTTCGCTGATATTCAATGAAATAATTCAATTGATGGAGAATTTGGTACTCTAACAGACATAACTTGTATTTTATAACATACAATTAATACAATACATATACATTGAAAACTATTACCCGTCTCATACCAAGACTACAGCTGTGTATTGATAACATATATTAACAATCAAAGCATTATCTTTGTACATACTAAATATAGGTCTTCTATCAAAAATAGTTCTTGTCACTAAATAAAGTGATTTGACACACATACACACACACATATATATAATAAATAACATTTCAATGCAAACCCTGCTAGATATGGCAGACGTTTTTACGTACATAATACTCATTGTCTGGACAAAGGGAAAATAAGGGTCTTAAGCCATCTCTAAAAACAATACGAGATGACATTTAGCTATATGTACATATGGCTATTGACTATTTATTGGAACTTTATCAAATCAAATAAAAACAATTAATATTTTACCTTATGTTATACCAAAAATGGCGGGAAACATATGTTACACTTTAAATCTAAAACAGGTATTCAAACCTGATATAGAATTAACATAATCCTAATAACTGTAAATTAAGCTCATAATAATGAACACAAAAATATTATAATTAAATCCACATCTATAGAGTAGAGGTCTTACACATCAGAGCCCAGGTGTGGAAGTGTATGGAGTTTTAGGAATAGTAAGAAAGCAAGATTCTCAGGTAAGTATTGTCCAATAAGAATAGTCCAAGACAGTCACATGTCAATACATGAATATGATTAAAATAAGTCACATGACCACGCACGTTAAGGTGGCTCACACATCATATTACAATCAAACTACCTTTAAGGAATCCCGTACCATGGTTTATTTTAAAATACAAATAGCATTTAAATATATATACAAAGCATATATATGACAGGACGATTTAAAAGGCCTTACCGCTGGTCACTTTTTGGTAGGGTTTTTCCAATCCATCACTTCCTGATTTGGGATTGGACTGTTTAGCCTTATTGTTTGAGTTATGCGTATCCTCCGTCGTCTTATTAGAATCCAACTTCGCCAATGGGCTGGCGAAAAACTCCACTCCAATAGAGACCGTGTTGGGTTTAGCCCCCACGGTCTTTGTCTGGGAGGTCGCCTTTTTAATCAGTGGTCAGTACAACTTTACAAGCAGATTACTACGTAATATATGGCTGGCTTGTGATTACACTGCCTCCAAAAATACATAGGCTATCGTAGACAATTATGTCATAATTTTAACAGTCGATGATAAGAATAAACAAGCAGATTACTGCTGATTGAAAATTGATATAAATGTTGCCTCTTGTTTGATCTGGAACCTAAACACACTGACTACTGCATGTTATGTTCTGTGACCGGGAGTGTCTTCTCATTGGATCCCTGATTGACCAGATGACGAGGTAGAATTCAACCTGCCAACCACTAACATGGGTGTTCTGACAAGAATATGCTATTGAGATTTTAAAGACCGCAATACAAAATCATTGGCTGAAACTGGTCTTAGGAGCTTTACATGTTAATGTCCAAAAACAATAAATCTGTAATATATGACAGACTGAAATTACTGATTGTTTTATGTTGATAAGTAATATTCGTCATGATTGAACCCGCTGCATTTACTACGTTACGTTCCTGTTGAAATTGTTCGAATAGGCGTTGCCTCCCCTGAATAAATTGCAAAATGTTAATTGGGCCATGAGCACCTTAAATATTGTTAATATTAGATAACTGAAAGTTCAATAACAATATTTGTTTTCTTTTATAGAATCTAATTTTTGTGAAGACACTTGAAACTACTTACAAGTGCAAGTATTTCTTTTTATTTATATCATTATTAAGTCATATGAACAAGTTAATAGACGATATTTCGACAACCTTTGTATATATAGTTTGTATAATTTGGGGGCAAATGATCATATTTAACTTTTTTTTCAGATTAAATAGTACCACAGTTTTCATAACATTTACAACACTGAATGTCAAACAACGATATATATACCCATTTTGCTATTAGGACAACAAAGCAATTTTGGGTTCCTCAATATTACATAAGTACATAGACTACAGTAGTGATTCGCCGATTCTGCAGATATATAGCGGCTGCAAAGTTAGGAGGAAAATCCTATCGCACAGCGACGTCACTGTAACGTGAATAACCATACATACAATCTGTCCACTTAACATCTTATGGTTTCTGTTTACATTGTAGCAGTCTGCAACAAAGTAAGTTGGTGGATTGAAAACATTGAGAGGCTTCGGTGTAAGATTGTGTTGTGTCTGGGAATGTTTAGGATTTCATCATAACCTCTTGGAGACGATTTGTTACATACGGTTATCTACTAAGACTGCTAACAGCAGTTTGACATGTGTCACCTTGTGACAGGTACGGAGTGTGATATCGATAAACTAGAAGATTCGTTATTATAGTGTCAGTGTTTGTATTGTCTAAAAAATGGAATGATTTATATTTGACCAATACAGTCATATGTTCGTATCAGCAGGTCACACTGAAGGTCGTTTTATATTAACACTCAGTATGATTGAAAGCATAGGTGAAAATTGTATTCATTTTCCATAACATTATTAGCCTCATCACAGTGTGTAGTGATGTCGTGGACCGCCGTCGGATTCTTTTTCTCCACGTAAAATGTTAAATAAACGCGATCAATATAATATTTACACAAATCCAATGCTGTAATGGTCTTCTTAATGTTCAAAACGTAAAATCACTCCAAAACTCTCACAGAATCCACATGTATGTTAGATATGGACCTATATTTTGTTTGTGTTATCGTTATGACGGTGGCTAAGACCATGACAAGAACTGTTTGACACTTTCATGCGAAAACGGCTGTTCTCTCTCCGACGTCACTCATAGGTAAAAACATGAAAACATGCATTTTTTGTTTTATTATGGGGTGCTTTAGCAGACAAAATCAAAAATTATCATAATGTAAATAAAGGAATGGAATTTATATTTTCAGCATTCATGAGGTCATAACAACAGTTGCTTCCGAGACAAATTACCGTGAGATTACCCAGGTAGTATTTCGATTGTTTGATGTTTCAAGAGTCTCCGGAACCATACAGGTAATGTTGACGTCTGCCAGCTGGTTTCCGATCCCAGTTGTAAACAAACATGGAATGTTCAGCCCGATTTGCTTCTTACGACGAAGAACAGTTGACAAAAATATCGAATGACAGAAACAGCAAAACCACTGCTAATGTCTGACCAATTCATATACGCCCACCACATTGGATGATCTGCGATCTTATAATGACCAAAACTCTTTCGTTTAAGTGTTTTTGTTCCACCTGATAGAGGTTAGTCTAATATAACAAAAAAAAACATTAACTGGGGCAGAGGACGACAGTGATTTTGTTAGAACCCTCAACCCTGACTATTGCCCTGGCCAATAGTGAGGATCTTGAGTACTTCAATAGTGAATTGTATTGAATTAGTGGTAATAGAAACATTTATTGGACATTTTACATTTTTCATAATTTTGGATTTCTTCCTTGTCTAGTTTCGCTTTGTAAACATGTTACATTTTAAAGTTATTTGATTTCATCTCAACCAGCTGTCTGTCTTTTGAAAGTGATATGTATAATTCCCTTTTTTCTTGTTGTTATCGGATTAAATCACGCAATATGTTTGTACATTTTTCTTTTGATGTTTAATGTGTTACTTAACTGGCCTGGCCATTTATGACATCTAGCCTCGGACAAAGGACAATTAAGATAATTATTTCACCTGTCTGAAAAGTGACCATCTGAGTAGTAAAATGGCACCTGTAAACCATTTGTATTAATTCTAGCTTAAATACCATGGGTAAGTTTGTTTTTTTTTTTGTTTTTTGTTTGTTTTTGTTTTTTGTAAAATTAATTAGAACCTACAGTTCGGACTTCACAGGTCGATTTGGGATATTTCGTAAATCGTCTGCCGACTCACAGAAAGTTAACTTAACTTTAATGAATACGATATCTTGGACCATACTTCAACATCTTTGGATTGTATATCTATTCTACAAAAATATTACAACAACCGGAAACATCGTTGCAATAGATCTAACAAAATCGCTGTTGCCCTCAGTCCCAGTCAATAATTGTTTACTATTGCACGGCTTAAATGACTATTGCACGGTGACGTGCGAACTATTGAATACCTGTGACGTTTCGAAATTTGGTCCTCATTCATCTCGTCTTCACTAATTTCGTAGGCGAAGACGAGATGAATAATTTCAGAATACAATCAGTATATCCATTCAGGTCGTGTCAATATGTTATCGGTAAGAGACAAAATCCAGTTTAAATCATCTGTCGTAACACTGAAGCGATTGCTTGAAGACGCAAACTAAATATTTGTTCTTATAATAATTTGATCTGTATTATTTCAAAATATTTCCTTTCGGGAAACGTTTTACATTTTTATGAGAAAAGAACGTGTGCATGTTCCGTATCATCTGCACGTTTGTTGTTTGTTTGATAGAGTTTGAATGACGTACAAAGACAAAGTTTATTGATGATGAGATCACTACATTTCTAAAGAATCGTCCTAGGAATTGTAGTTTCTGTTGAGAGGAGAAGTAATTCACCCACAGAACCAATCAGTTGTATAGTGCGGTCCATAGTTTGTGAATTCTCATCAGTTCTGGTGAGTTGTTTCCAGTAAGATAATACAACGTCGATAAAATGTCGACCGTTATGTTTTCTTCTACTGAAGCTAATGGGTGACGAGACCTTGACGGCATTTTGAAAGGTTTTTCGTAATTAATGTTCTCAGCGTGTTACACACTTGTATGGATTCTGGCATATCAGTTATTTTTTTTCATTTTCCACTTTCTCAAGCGGCAAATTTGTCGGGCCTTTCATGGGGCTGTGTTGATTTTTCCGATGGTGTGATATTTATCAATGCCATTTCCCGTAAATTACACGGATATTTCGAATATTTTTGTACTTTGATAGCTATTTTACTTGCCTCACCGACCTTGATATTCCAGTTGTTAGCTGTACATTATACCAGCCTTGATATTCCAGTTGTTAGCTGTATATTATACCGGCCTTGATATAGATGTATAAACAGACGGCTTCTATGTCATATACCGTAACATTTAAATAAAATCTCAAAATATTTTGTTGAAATTGGTAGTATGTTTCGAACTGTATATTGATAAATTTACATGTTCATGATATATATATGCATTGTACATTACAAGTTAACATCTTGTAGTTTGGGGCGAGTTGACTCCCTACTACTAATATTATTGATAATCAGAATAACATAAAAGTAGATCCTTTTAAACGCATCGTTTGTAATTCTCACTTTAACCCTTTCCAAAGAGATCAAGCAGGTTAGAGTTGGAACAGCTATTTCCTTTGCAATCACTACATACAGGAGAACATTCAAGGCCACGCTTTCTGCATGCACACTTTCTAGTGTCACAGTTTTCCTTGCCTTTACATCGGATAATTGCCTGGGCCTTGTCAGTTTCCACGGGCATCAGTCTGTAATTAGAAATAATCCATCCCCATTCAGGATTTTCCTTTCAAACCAGGTGGTAGCGTATGTATTTGCAAAATGTCTTCTTTGTCATACCGCTGTTTGCAAACTTCGCCTGAGGTCCAACCCTTCATACTGTAGTCCACTATATAGTCGAGTTATGATATGTTCTCCAGCAGCAATTATTTCGTTTTTGTTTTGTTTTTGTTTTTTTGCTTTGCTTGTAAATGAAAACGTGTGTTTGACACTTAAGAAACGTATTGTTTGATACTTTCTTGTGTGCCAAACCCTTTCGAATCGAACCCCAAACAATCGCGATGTGGTATCGCAGCCGGTAATGTCATGTATAACCGGCACAATGGTACACAAGTCGGATCCCAACAAATGCTTTGCCTTTCGAATATCTCAAATCTTTTCTTTGCTATTCTTTTTCGAGTTATCGGATCGGAAGTAAAGAGGACACTACTGCGACTCGGCGTGGTATAGTAGCAGCACAAGCTGGTCGGTGTCTTCACCCAACATGACAGTGGGCTCTGTTTTACTCGAAGCGGTTTTTGCGATTGATGTATCAGCGTCAGACTTGTTTCGTTTCGATTCCAATTGCATTCAATGTTGACTCAAGCATGTTGATGAAAGCTTGCTTGTTTTTTTATTTGTTTTCTTCTATCTAAATGGTGTTGATTCTTTGAACTTCACTTCGGTACCACTTAAACATTTGGTTCGACGAAGATGAATGGCATCTTTCGTGTCCGGGCCCGATTAGTATCCATACAAAAAAACCGACAGCTTTCTTGTAGCTATGGCAAACGTAATCTTTGTACCGATTGCAAATATCACCAAATGTCTGACCCGCTGTCCTGGAATCCTGTGGAGAAGTGAGTCACCGTCTATGATGTATGTCATTCCGTCTTCCATGTCTCCAGTTTTTATGCAACATGCCAGATGGCTTCCCCGAGTGAAGACTTCTGCGCTAATCGCATGAGTGTAGAGGAGTCAAATGATGCGTTTGGTTGACTGCATAGCTCATACAAAGCTTTGTCATCATATGTTCCATTTGCATCCGCTATGAACCTTTGGAATAACAGTTGCGGATCTACTGGTATAGGCTCACCTTCTACTTGGACAGACGACTTTTCGCTAAAAGTCAAAACTTTTCTTTTGAACGAGAAATCATCAGCATTTTTGCGGTCCATTGGCTTCGGGATTTCAAGCTCTTTGTGTTTTGCATTATACGCGTGTAGAGATGAATCTGCCATAACACCTGTTTCGATATTCCTTAGAGCCTCGTCTTCAACAAAAGGATTACGATCAAACAAGAACGTGGTCACAGTTTTTTGTATCCATTGAATCTCTTTGTCGTTTGGATTCATCTTCTTCTTTGTGTTGCCAGCAAGTATTGAAATTTACTAACGACATTTCCAGCATTGCGGCTTTCATCTGCGAGCAGTCAGGCATAGACAGTAGCCACTGGGTACGCTGACCTTCTGTCATTCATTTTTCCCCTGTCAAGTCTCCAGATGTTTTCATGCTCCTCATCAAAACTTGCTCAATTGCCAGATCAGAGGATATCCCTGCCTAATATCAGTTAGTTCTCCTGACAACGTGGTGGCTCCTTTGCGCCGATTGGTTTATCATATGTGGTCTCCTTCATATTGAATCGTTTATCATGTGTGAGCTACTTCGCGCTGCATTGTTTATCATGTGTGGGCACTTCGTGTTGCTTCGTTAATTTTGTGTGGATACCTTCACGTTTGCTTCGTTTATCATGTGTGGGCACCTTCATATTGCATTGTTATTCATGTGTGGTCTCCTTCATGTTGGTTCGTGAATGTTGCTTTGGTCGATTTCATGGGGTGATGAATTGAGTTGCTCTAGAGACAAATTTAGCGAAGAGAATTTGTTTCAAGAGCAACTCAATTCATCACTTCATGAAATCGACCAAAGCAGCATAAAATCATTATATTTCAATTAACACGCATTATCATTAATAAATTGAAGACGTATGAGTCTTCAGTTACTAGATCTTGTCAAAGTCTAATTGGTTTGTGCTAAAAGAAATATTCCGTCATTAGATGATGACTAAACTGTATCATTAAGCCAAAAATACATTTATGTAACACATTAACCAAAAAACAATATCAAAAATAGCATGATTTAATTGAAATATTAAGTGTGTCGTAGAATTCAAAAGATATTATAAAAACTCTCCGCCAGCTGCGCGGAAGAATAATGACTTGTCTGTGTTCTCCGGTTGTGTCCCGCTTCGATACGAACTGAACAGCCATCTTTAAAGTTCGTTGTGACCTTGATACGTGCGCTACAACTGATTGAAAGGTGATGCTCCATTTATTTAATGTACTGATTTTTTTCTTTTCCCCCCGATTGAACATCCTTTTATACATTTATTCCAATAGATGAGTAATCTCGACCGCACGACACACAGGGACATGACCGGAATGATTCCCAGTCCACTGTCCATTCGGATGATTTACAGGATCAGGATAGAATCGGACCGTGATGATTACGAATTTATTTTGATTGGAAATGGGCATTTAAAGTATTATGAGTTAAGCCTGTATATCTACAAAATCAGGCATCATTCTAGAGCAGGAATTAGGCATTTTACCCCTGTTTTTGTTGTAAAGTTTCATTGATATTTTCTGAATCTTAATGTGTGGGCCTCCATGATGCCTAGATTATGTAGATCTAACAGAACAGTCCCATTCACTTCCTCCAAAGCCCTGATAATCTCATAAGTATGTTATTTCTGACTCAAATCTATTCCTGCAAATTAAACCTATGAGATTTTTTTCCACATTGGCCCGATGTTTGTACTGTGCAGTATGGGTTATACCTATCATACAGATAGTGCAAAATCGGACGGGCGCCATGTGCACCAGGCCTATATTTTTTTTCATGCAAGTAGAATGATGTTAATCTGGTCAAATTCATGGACAAATGAAACCGATTAAATTTGGTAGTTCCATTGACTAACCCCTAGAGGCTTGAGGGGCGGGGCCAAAAAGATTCAAATTGACAAAAAGTTTCAAAAATTTCTTCTCATCTTCTCAAGACCAAAATAAGACAGAAACAATACTCCTCATAGATGGAAAGGTAATGAAGTGCTTTACCAAAGTTGTGAATTTCATGACCCCGGGATCACATGCTTGCCTCTGGGGAGGGGATAAACTTTACTAGGGAAATCACTTTTTTTATTATTATTTCTATTGGGTTTCATTCTAATTTGGTAAACATTATTATCATGGGATGACCTTTCGTTGGTATGCAAATGTTGGCACTGAATGATCCCAAGGGCCAAAAGGGTCCAACTAACTGAAAAAAATCTTTACAAGACCCAAATCTAATATTCTTCTTAGGTGGAAGGATCATATGATTCTGAGCGAAAATTGGAAATATCATGACCCTGGGGTCTCATATTGCGCCCCCCTCCCTTGGGGAGGAGGTAAACTCTACTTTAAGTAAATCACATTTTTTACTATCATCTGTTTGATTTGTTTTGGAATTATTTCTAACTTGGTTAGAATAAGCGGTTTAGAAAGACAATTATTTGGTATGGAAATGTTGGCCCAACTGACCCCAAGGGGCTGAGGGGCAGGGTTAAAACGGTCAAAGAAATATCTTAAAACTCGGATGACCGTAAAGGTCCATGAGTCCCTTATTCAGTTATAAGTGTGACACATTTCATGGTATATTCATGAAAAGTGAAATAAAATTATTTTTTTTCTAATGATGGGATACGATAGGAAATAAATACAGCAACTCGCCTGTTTTAAATTCGAACAAATAGCCTCATACTGGAAGTATTGTGTCATCGTCACCTCGTCTGCGATGTAACAGGGATTATTGCAAAAAGCCCTTACTTGTTTCATTCAATACCTATTTCTTTCTCTGAGGTTCGATCGAAAGTTCCACTTGCGAGACATATTCGGTTTTTTTTCTTCATCTCAGCCCATTGTGCACAGGGTAAAGCAATCCGCAGACCCATGCTAAATAAACGTGAACATTTTCATTAGGGAGAGGTCTGGTTCGGAATACGTCCATGGCATTCTAAGTCATTGATAAATGTGTGCAAGATTCTGTTAACTTAATTAAGTCCAGTTTTGGTAGGTTTCTGTGTATCAATTACGGAATGGTTGGTCTTTTTCCATTACCGTTAGCCTCTCTGTGTCAAACCAATGAATATATAATCCAGAGGAGTTGTAAACTGAAAAGGCCACAGTTACCCGTGATTAGTATTGCATTTGAAATTGAATCCGGGTTGCTAAATAAGGTTGCTAAAGGATTGTCCGTACCGGTATTTACGGAATTTATGACCTGATCAAACGTGAAAAAAAGGTTATCCTGAACGACCATTGTTAGCCAAGTGGAAAGGAAAGGGTACAGGTGAGTCATTTTTTCTAATACATGTTTTTGAAATGATTTTTTTTCGTGTTTGTAAAAAAACTTAATTATTTGTCCAGTTCACTCGTCATTGAAAAGATCATTTGGGTAGAATCACCATATAGCAGTTACAAATGAACATGCGCCTTTAAAACCTACCCTTCGTGATTATATTCTGTATATGTATTTGAAAGCTGTACAGTCTTATCGTACATGTATGCACAGTAGTGGAACAGCAGTCAGTCAGTTACTTTCGTCGCCAAGGCTACACAAAATATAGTTCCAAACACGTTTCGATTATTACGATATTGATATATATACTCATTGACACAATTTTTTTTAAGATCTTTAGTAAAATTCAACCATATCCCTATAAATACGAATGAAATGCGCAGTGTATTTATAGTATGTGTGTGATTTTGGTCACTCGAGACACAGGCGATACAAGAAGACATTCAGTGAAATACGACAACACTCGAAAACCCTTTAAAACTCGATTTTATAAGTTTTTGTAATATGAATGAATGTTTGATTTTTAGTCTTGCGGTTTTTTTGACAGATGGCATATGTTACCCAAAATCTAAAACCGAACTCCTGTGCCGTATTCGCGATGCAGCCTGAGAGACGAGATGTTCAGAGCTTAAAATCACAAAGAAAAGTGCAACAATGTGGATTTTAGTCGTAGATTAGTGGAGGATTTATGTCATGTTCTCGAAATACAGGACTTCATTGTCGCACAAGATGTAAATTCTGATAAAACTAAGTGAAGAAACATTGATTTGAAAATAGGCGGCATTCGACGGCTCGAAACTAGTGACCTTCAATCATTGTCACGAGCTCATTGCTATCGGGAGTGTCGTGGTACTGTCGGATTGAGCACATAAATCAGCTGTTACACGTGTGTGTATATACATGTATAACAAGGGTACGCAATTCACAAAATGAAAGTGCATTAAAGTCTGATGCGGTCAAAACAAGATCGTCAATGCAATCAGAGAATGTATTCACACGCCGGCAAGAAAGGGATTCGGTACATGAAGCATTCTGAGTGTACTAGTTTCATTGAGGCGGAGAGACGTGAAAATTGTAAATACTAAGGGTTGAACTCAACATCTTTATTGAGTTTGGTGACAAGATATTCAGATTTTGAGACGAACTTTGCTTTCACGCTTTCGTTATTATATCGTTATCCGTCGTGCGTCGTAAATGATACACATATCGGGACGGTTTCATGATCAGATGAAGGGCTACTGAGTAAACATGATTTACTTTCAAGGTGTTAAAAGTCAAACATGTGAAACTCTTCAAACGAATTCTCAATAACTGAAAGACATATTCATGATATTGGCATTGTTGGAGTCTTGATATCAGACCAGTAAAATGTTGGGAAGAAGGACAAAATTTGTACAAATGTTTATTTGATTTTGTTATAGGAGTTTAACGTCCTCGCAAAAACCATGGATATATGAGGACGTGTGTCAAGGTCACACCAACAGTCAAGGTCATATGAGGACGAGTGTCAAGGTCACACCAACAGCCAGGGATATATGAGGGCGTGTGTCAAGGTCACACCAACAACCAGGGATATATGAGGACGTGTGCATAGAAGACAACAAGAGGAAGAAATCAAAGAACAAAAGCACAGAGCAGTTGGAAAAGAAGGGAAAAATTTAAAATACCAAGTATTGCAATGGAGACAATGTCTCATAAGTAGAGAATACGGTTCTGCAGGGGTCCACGATAATCGTCTTCTACAATCAACATGTAATGGGATAACAGCCTTATACTTAGGCTCTTTGATATCTCCTACACAAATGACTAAAGAGAAACCGACCTTGACCTTGCAGAGGCCTCCACAATTAGTCTCTTCGTACACCATTAAGTGTGATACTGTAGGCATATTATTTTCCCGCTTCTGCACAGGCTTTGTTCAATTTAATGACTTTGAGTTACAAGTGTACCTTCAAAGTCAAAGACTTCAAATGTGTTGAAATTCTCTATAACCAATAATTTTTAGTCATTCCATTTGTCAATTAGTATGCTGGGGTGAAGAATTGCTACAAAGTTTGTTCACTTTTACTTCCAGTTCACAGGGGTGAAATAGTGTATTACATTTAGTTAGGAAACAAAACGTCGCTATACATGTTAGAACTCCATTGAAAACACAGACAGATAACAAGCATACCTACAACCCTGAAAATCTGACTGCTTGTTGATCTTATTTGGCGACTAAAAGTCGTATACATGCGTCAATACAAGGTTGTTTTTGTTTTTGTTTGTTTTTTTATTTTAATGTTTCGGTTGTATCGTAAATATTTGCCATGTATGAGCTACGAATTGTTTGTGGTGTATAGGTTTTAAAGTGTAATCGGACATGCAGACATTCCCAGAAGGATACTTTCCTGCTGGTGACGTACAGTAATGATTCTCATACTTAGTCTGAAACACAGCCACTTAACGTCTAACACCGCTCTAGTTATCTGACGCGATGACTGTGATAACACGGCGCGGCTGTCTTCCTGTATGTATAGTTTCTTCCAAAGATCTGTTTTTATTCACCGAATCCATAATGTGAAGCTGGATAGGTAAAAAAGGTGATGACCAAACAAATAAAAAAGGCCATTTACGTAACCCGCTGTAAAACTCATTGTCGGGGATATTCAATCAATATCTACATTGGAAACAATAGGGCGGATGATTGATGTTATGGCACACTTTTATACATGAAGTTATATATAACAACAAAAAGAAAAGAAAAGAAAAAAACACAGACAGGTGTGTAAGCAAACAGGAGAAGGTAACACAATAGGGAAATGTAACTGAAAATGTGTTGGACATGACAACAAGAGGTCCAGAGGGCCTGCGTCGCTCACCTGGATATTTCAGTAATCATGGCAAAATATTTTGAGTTACATTGCAATTATTTTCTACCTTTTTTTGCTGCATCTTCCAACTATGGTTTTATGTTTGTTTTTGGCATTGTTGGTTTTTTTTTTTTCTTTTTTTTTCTGGTTTTTGTTTGTTTTGTTTTTGTTTTTGTTTTAGCAACATTTACCCGATAAGGTCCCTCTCTCCGACCTCAAGGGACCCATAACCTCCATTTATTCAACATTAGATCAAAGCCCAATAATGTTAAGACTAAGTTTCATCATAATATATTTTGACATTTAGGACAAGTAGGAATTTAAAGAATTTACCTCAATTTTCCCCAATTGGGCCCCGCCCAGGGGGTCTGAGTTATCATTTATGCAAAATCTGTTCCCCTTCCATCAAGGATATTCCTGACCATATATGGCTAAAATCAATTCAGTGTTTAATGACTAGCAGCGATTTAAATGACTTCTATTTCCCCTATTTGATCCCATGGGGTCAGTGCCACCTTTCATGTAAAATCTGTCCCCATTCCGCTAAGAATATTTCTGACCAATTTTGGTTCAAATCCATTAATTACTTGATGACTAATAGCGATTTAAAGGAATTACTTTTATTTCCTCTATCGGGCTCACCCTTTTGGCCCATTGGGGGTCAGAGTCATCATTTATGCAAAATCTGTTCCCTTTCCCCCAAGGATCTTTCTGACCAAATTTGGTTAAAATCTATTCTGTATTTTATGGCAAGTAGCGATTTAAAGCAAATGTTGACGGACGCCGAGACATCGCTTAGGGTTACCAATCCTTCGGGCATGCGCAAGGTCAGCTAAAAACGACTCTTCTCTTCTACCAATGTTAAGTGCTCTAAGGGTTGCTGTACTTATACCGATATTCAATCAATTGGATAAACTGTGTATATTTGATATTATAAAAGAATATCAAATAACTGCTAAGCTTCAGTTAAAACAATGATTTAGAGACGTTCACGGAATTCTGGATTATATTTCCTCAAATAGCTACATTGTATTATCATTGGGTTACTTTTCATGTGACATGCCTCCCATTTGTTGTCCAGTCAGGTAGTCGCCATTTATTGCAAGAGGACCCCGCCTCGAAATGACACTGGCAGTTCACGGTGCGATAAACTCGGCAAACAAACAAAACTGGGCACATTGAAATAACAGGAGATGAGATGGCAGATCGCCCTGGACAACCTATTGATTGTGAATCACCATTCTACACATGATAAAACAGTGCCAAAGTGGCAAAGTAGCAGGAACGATTGTAAAAATTATACTTATTACAACGTAAGTCAATCGCGTATTAGGAAGAGCGCAGACACGTATGTCAGATAGAAATATTCCATAATAACACAAACATGTATGTCGGTAGAGATGTCGGTAGAGATGTTAGTAACACAGACACGTGTGTCGGTAGAGATGTTAGATAAATACACCGACACGTGTGTCAGTAGAGATAGATAATAACACAGACACGTGTGTCAGTAGAGATGTTAGATAATAACACAGACACGTGTATCAGTAGAGATGTTAGATAATAACACCGACACGTGTGTCAGTAGAGATGTTAGATAATAACACAGACACGTATGTCAGTAGAGATAGATAGTAACACAGACATGTATGTCGGTAGAGATGTTAGATAATAACACCGACACGTGTGTCAGTAGAGATGTTAGATAATAACACAGACACGTATGTCGGTAGGGATGATAGATAATAGCACAGACACGTGTGTCAGTAGAGATAGATAGTAACACAGACATGTATGTCGGTAGAGATGTTAGATAATAACACAGACACGTGTGTCAGTAGAGATGTTAGATAATAACACAGACACGTGTGTCAGTAGAGATAGATAATAACACAGACACGTATGTCGGTAGAGATAGATAATAACACAGACATGTGTGTCGGTAGAGATGATAGATAATAACACAGACACGTGTGTCGGTAGAGATGTTAGATAGTAACACAGACATGTGTGTTGGTAGAGATGATAGATAATAACACAGACACGTGTGTCGGTAGAGATGTTAGATAGTAACACAGACATGTGTGTCGGTAGAGATGTTAGATAGTAACACAGACACGTGTGTCAGTAGAGATGTTAGATAATAACACAGACACGTATGTCGGTAGAGATGTTAGTAACACAGACACGTATGTCGGTAGAGATGTTAGTAACACAGACAGGTGTGTCGGTAGAGATGTAAGATAATAACACAGACATGTGTGTCGGTAGAGATGATAGATAATAGCACAGACACGTGTGTCGGTAGAGATAGATAATAACACAGACACATGTGTCGGTAGAGATGATAGATAATAGCACAGACACGTGTGTCGGTAGAGATAGATAATAACACAGACACGTTTGTCGGTAGAGATGTTAGATAATAACACAGACATGTATGTCGGTAGAGACGTTAGATAATAACACAGACACGTATGTCGGTAGAGATGTTAGATAATAACACAGACACGTGTGTCAGTAGAGATAGATAATAACACAGACACGTGTGTCGGTAGAGATGTTAGATAATAACACAGACACGTGTGTCGGTAGTGATTTTAGATAATAACACAGACATGTGTGTCGGTAGAGATATAAGATAATAACACAGACAGGTGTGTCGGTAGAGATGATAGATAATAACACAAACACTTATGTCGGTAAAGATGTTAGATAATAACACAGACTCGTGTGTCGGTAGAGATGTTAGATAATAACACAGACAGGCATGTCGGTAGAGATGCTAGATAATAACACAGACACGTGTATCGGTAGAGATGTTAGATAATAACACAGACAGGTATGTCGGTAGAGATAGATAATAACACAGACACGTATGTCGGTAAAGATGTTAGATAATAACACAGACACGTGTGTCGGTAGAGATGTTAGATAATAACACAGACACGTATGTCGGTAGAAATGTTAGATAGTAACACAAACAGGTGTATCGGTAGAGATGTTAGATAATAACACAGACACGTGTATCGGTAGAGATGTTAAATAATAACACAGACACGTATGTCGGTAGAGACGTTAGATAATAACACAGACACGTGTGTCGGTAGATATGTTAGATAATAACACAGGCACGTGTGCCTGTAGAGAGGTTAGATAGTAACACAGACACGTGTGTCGGTAGGGATGTTAGATAGTAACACAGACAGGTGTGTCGGTAGAGATGTTAGATAGTAACACAGACATGTATGTCGGTAGAGATGTACGATAATAACACAGACACGTGTGTCGGTAGAGATTTTAGATAATAACACAGACACGTTTGTCGGTAGAGATGTTAGATAATAACACAGACACGTGTGTCGGTAGAGATGTTAGATAATAGCAGAGATACGTGTGTCGGTAGAGATTTTAGATAATAACACAGACACGTGTGTCGGTAGAGATGTTAGATAATAACACAAACACGTGTGTCGGTAAAGATGTTAGATAATAACACAGACACGTGTGTCGGTAGAGATGTTAGATAATAACACAGACACGTATGTCGGTAGAGATGTTAGATAATAACACAGACACGTATGTCGGTAGAGATATTAGATAATAACACAGACATGTGTGTCGGTAGTGATTTTAGATAATAACACAGACACGTATGTCGGTAGAGATGTTAGATAATAACACAGACACGTATGTCGGTAGAGATATTAGATAATAACACAGACATGTGTGTCGGTAGTGATTTTAGATAATAACACAGACACGTATGTCGGTAGAGATATTAGATAATAACACAGACATGTGTGTCGGTAGTGATTTTAGATAATAACACGGACACGTGTGTCGGTAGAGATGTTAGATAATAACACAGACATGTGTGTCGGTAAAGATGTTAGATAATAACACAGACCCGTGTGTCGGTAGAGATGTTAGATAATAACACAGACACGTATGTCGGTAGAGATGTTAGATAATAACACAGACACGTGTGTCGGTAGAGATAGATCAACAATTAACCGCGCGTCCGCTTTAGCGTGATTACAATACTACGGAATATGGTGACGCTCACCGTGCAGTTCTGACGTCATTTCTAGAGCAGCTAGGAGGTTCGGATCTTTTTGGGCACTTCCAGTTGGATTTGATAAACAGGAAAACCTGCTCATTCCGGCAAAACTTCTATCGGTGAACAATTAACCGCGCGTCCGCAATACCGGGGTTACAATACTACGGGATATGGTGACGCTCACCGTGCAGTTCTGACGTCATTTCTAGAGCTGCTAGGATGTTTCGATCTTTTGGGCACTTCCAGTTGGATGTGATCAACAGGAAAACCTGCTCATTCCGGCAAAGCTTCCATCGGTGAACAATTAACCGCGCGTCCGCGATACCGTGGTTACAATACTACGGGATATGGTTACGCTCACTGTGCAGTTGTGACGTCATTTCTAGAGCTGCTAGGATGTTCGGATCTTTTTGGGCACCTCCAGATGTATGTGATAAACAGGAAAACCTGCTCATTCCGGCAAAACTTCCATCTTTAAGCAATTAACCGCGCGTCCGCTTTAGCGTGGTTACAATAATACGGCATATGGTGACGCTCACCGTGCAGTTCTGACGTCATTTCTAGAGCTGCTAGGAGGTTCGGATCTATTTGGGCACCTCAAGTGGGATGTGATTAACAGGAAAACGTTATGATTTCGGCAAAACTTCCATCGGTGAACAATTAACCGCGCTACCGCGGACGCGTGGTTACAATACTACGGAATATGGTGACGCTCAACGTGCAGTTCTGACGTCATTTCTAGAGCTGCTAGGAGCTTCGGATCTTTTTGGGCACCTCCAGTGGGATGTGATCAACAGGAAAACGTTATGATTTCGGCAAAACTTCCATCGGTGAACAATTAACCACGCTACCGCGGACGCGTGGTTACAATACTACGGAATATGGTGACGCTCAACGTGCAGTTCTGACGTCATTTCTAGAGCTGCTAGGAGCTTCGGATCTTTTTGGGCACCTCCAGTGGGATGTGATCAACAGGAAAACGTTATGATTTCGGCAAAACTTCCATCGGTGAACAATTAACCGCGCTACCGCGGACGCGTGGTTACAATACTACGGAATATGGTGACGCTCAACGTGCAGTTCTGACGTCATTTCTAGAGCTGCTAGGAGCTTCGGATCTTTTTGGGCACCTCCAGTGGGATGTGATCAACAGGAAAACGTAATGATTTCGGCAAAACTTCCATCGGTGAACAATTAACCGCGCTACCGCGGACGCGTGGTTACAATACTACGGAATATGGTGACGCTCAACGTGCAGTTCTGACGTCATTTCTAGAGCTGCTAGGAGCTTCGGATCTTTTTGGGCACCTCCAGTGGGATGTGATCAACAGGAAAACGTTATGATTTCGGCAAAACTTCCATCGGTGAACAATTAACCGCGCTACCGCGGACGCGTGGTTACAATACTACGGAATATGGTGACGCTCAACGTGCAGTTCTGACGTCATTTCTAGAGCTGCTAGGAGCTTCGGATCTTTTTGGGCACCTCCAGTGGGATGTGATCAACAGGAAAACGTTATGATTTCGGCAAAACTTCCATCGGTGAACAATTAACCGCGCTACCGCGGACGCGTGGTTACAATACTACGGAATATGGTGACGCTCAACGTGCAGTTCTGACGTCATTTCTAGAGCTGCTAGGAGCTTCGGATCTTTTTGGGCACCTCCAGTGGGATGTGATCAACAGGAAAACGTAATGATTTCGGCAAAACTTCCATCGGTGAACAATTAACCGCGCTACCGCGGACGCGTGGTTACAATACTACGGAATATGGTGACGCTCAACGTGCAGTTCTGACGTCATTTCTAGAGCTGCTAGGAGCTTCGGATCTTTTTGGGCACCTCCAGTGGGATGTGATCAACAGGAAAACGTAATGATTTCGGCAAAACTTCCATCGGTGAACAATTAACCGCGCTACCGCGGACGCGTGGTTACAATACTACGGAATATGGTGACGCTCAACGTGCAGTTCTGACGTCATTTCTAGAGCTGCTAGGAGCTTCGGATCTTTTTGGGCACCTCCAGTGGGATGTGATCAACAGGAAAACGTTATGATTTCGGCAAAACTTCCATCGGTGAACAATTAACCGCGCTACCGCGGACGCGTGGTTACAATACTACGGAATATGGTGACGCTCAACGTGCAGTTCTGACGTCATTTCTAGAGCTGCTAGGAGCTTCGGATCTTTTTGGGCACCTCCAGTGGGATGTGATCAACAGGAAAACGTTATGATTTCGGCAAAACTTCCATCGGTGAACAATTAACCGCGCTACCGCGGACGCGTGGTTACAATACTACGGAATATGGTGACGCTCAACGTGCAGTTCTGACGTCATTTCTAGAGCTGCTAGGAGCTTCGGATCTTTTTGGGCACCTCCAGTGGGATGTGATCAACAGGAAAACGTTATGATTTCGGCAAAACTTCCATCGGTGAACAATTAACCGCGCTACCGCGGACGCGTGGTTACAATACTACGGAATATGGTGACGCTCAACGTGCAGTTCTGACGTCATTTCTAGAGCTGCTAGGAGCTTCGGATCTTTTTGGGCACCTCCAGTGGGATGTGATCAACAGGAAAACGTATGATTTCGGCAAAACTTCCATCGGTGAACAATTAACCACGCGTCCGCGGTAGCGTGGTTACAATATTACGGGATATGGTTACGCTCACCGTGCAGTTGTGACGTCATTTCTAGAGCAGATAGGAGGTTCGGATCTTTTTGGGCACTTCCAGTTGGATGTGATCAACAGGAAAACCTGCTCATTCCGGCAAAATTCCATCGGTGAACAAAGAACCGCGCGTCCGCGGTAGCGTAGTTACAATACTACGGCATATGGTGACGCTCAACGTGCAGTTGTGACGTCATGTCTAGAGCAGATAGGAGGTTCGGATCTTTTTGGGCACTTCCAGTTGGATGTGATCAACAGGAAAACCTGCTTATTCCGGCAAAGCTTCCATCGGTGAACAATTAACCGCGCGTCCGCGATAACGTGGTTACAATATTACGGGATATGGTTACGCTCACCGTGCAGTTCTTACGTCATTTCTAGAGCAGCTAGGATGTTCCGATCTTTCTGGACACATCCAGATGTATGTGATAAACAGGAAAACATGATGATTTCGGCAAAACTTCCATCGGTGAACAATTAACCGCGCTACCGCGGACGCGTGGTTACAATACTACGGAATATGGTGACGCTCAACGTGCAGTTCTGACGTCATTTCTAGAGCTGCTAGGAGCTTCGGATCTTTTTGGGCACCTCCAGTGGGATGTGATCAACAGGAAAACGTTATGATTTCGGCAAAACTTCCATCGGTGAACAATTAACCGCGCTACCGCGGACGCGTGGTTACAATACTACGGAATATGGTGACGCTCAACGTGCAGTTCTGACGTCATTTCTAGAGCTGCTAGGAGCTTCGGATCTTTTTGGGCACCTCCAGTGGGATGTGATCAACAGGAAAACGTTATGATTTCGGCAAAACTTCCATCGGTGAACAATTAACCGCGCTACCGCGGACGCGTGGTTACAATACTACGGAATATGGTGACGCTCAACGTGCAGTTCTGACGTCATTTCTAGAGCTGCTAGGAGCTTCGGATCTTTTTGGGCACCTCCAGTGGGATGTGATCAACAGGAAAACGTAATGATTTCGGCAAAACTTCCATCGGTGAACAATTAACCGCGCTACCGCGGACGCGTGGTTACAATACTACGGAATATGGTGACGCTCAACGTGCAGTTCTGACGTCATTTCTAGAGCTGCTAGGAGCTTCGGATCTTTTTGGGCACCTCCAGTGGGATGTGATCAACAGGAAAACGTATGATTTCGGCAAAACTTCCATCGGTGAACAATTAACCGCGCTACCGCGGACGCGTGGTTACAATACTACGGAATATGGTGACGCTCAACGTGCAGTTCTGACGTCATTTCTAGAGCTGCTAGGAGCTTCGGATCTTTTTGGGCACCTCCAGTGGGATGTGATCAACAGGAAAACGTTATGATTTCGGCAAAAACTTCCATCGGTGAACAATTAACCACGCTACCGCGGACGCGTGGTTACAATACTACGGAATATGGTGACGCTCAACGTGCAGTTCTGACGTCATTTCTAGAGCTGCTAGGAAGTTCGGATCTTTTTGGGCCCCTCCAGTGGGGTGTGATAAACAGGAAAAACTGCTCATTCCGCCAAAACTTCAATCAGTGAACAATTAACCGCGCGTCCGCGGTAGGGTGGTTACAATACTACGGAATATGGTGACGCTCAACGTGCAGTTCTGACGTCATTTCTAGAGCAGATAGGAGGTTCGGATCTTTTTGGGCACTTCCAGTTGGATGTGATCAACAGGAAAACCTGCTCATTCCGGCAAAGCTTCCATCGGTGAACAATTAACCGCGCGTCCGCGATAACGTGGTTGCAATATTACGGGATATGGTTACGTTCACGTTGCAGTTGTGACGTCATTTCTAGAGCTGCTAGGAGGTTCGGATCTTTTTGCGCACCTTCAGTGGGATGTGATCAACAGGAAAACCTGCTCAATCCGGCAAAACTTCCATCGGTGAACAATTAACCGCGCGTCCGCTTTAGCGTGATTACAATACTACGGAATATGGTGACGCTCAACGTGCAGTTCTGACGTCATTTCTAGAGCTGCTAGGAGCTTCGGATCTTTTTGGGCACCTCCAGTGGGATGTGATCAACAGGAAAACGTAATGATTTCGGCAAAACTTCCATCGGTGAACAATTAACCGCGCTACCGCGGACGCGTGGTTACAATACTACGGAATATGGTGACGCTCAACGTGCAGTTCTGACGTCATTTCTAGAGCTGCTAGGAGCTTCGGATCTTTTTGGGCACCTCCAGTGGGATGTGATCAACAGGAAAACGTTATGATTTCGGCAAAACTTCCATCGGTGAACAATTAACCGCGCTACCGCGGACGCGTGGTTACAATACTACGGAATATGGTGACGCTCAACGTGCAGTTCTGACGTCATTTCTAGAGCTGCTAGGAGCTTCGGATCTTTTTGGGCACCTCCAGTGGGATGTGATCAACAGGAAAACGTTATGATTTCGGCAAAACTTCCATCGGTGAACAATTAACCGCGCTACCGCGGACGCGTGGTTACAATACTACGGAATATGGTGACGCTCAACGTGCAGTTCTGACGTCATTTCTAGAGCTGCTAGGAGCTTCGGATCTTTTTGGGCACCTCCAGTGGGATGTGATCAACAGGAAAACGTTAATGATTTCGGCAAAACTTCCATCGGTGAACAATTAACCGCGCTACCGCGGACGCGTGGTTACAATACTACGGAATATGGTGACGCTCAACGTGCAGTTCTGACGTCATTTCTAGAGCTGCTAGGAGCTTCGGATCTTTTTGGGCACCTCCAGTGGGATGTGATCAACAGGAAAACGTTATGATTTCGGCAAAACTTCCATCGGTGAACAATTAACCGCGCTACCGCGGACGCGTGGTTACAATACTACGGAATATGGTGACGCTCAACGTGCAGTTCTGACGTCATTTCTAGAGCTGCTAGGAGCTTCGGATCTTTTTGGGCACCTCCAGTGGGATGTGATCAACAGGAAAACGTAATGATTTCGGCAAAACTTCCATCGGTGAACAATTAACCGCGCTACCGCGGACGCGTGGTTACAATACTACGGAATATGGTGACGCTCAACGTGCAGTTCTGACGTCATTTCTAGAGCTGCTAGGAGCTTCGGATCTTTTTGGGCACCTCCAGTGGGATGTGATCAACAGGAAAACGTAATGATTTCGGCAAAACTTCCATCGGTGAACAATTAACCGCGCTACCGCGGACGCGTGGTTACAATACTACGGAATATGGTGACGCTCAACGTGCAGTTCTGACGTCATTTCTAGAGCTGCTAGGAGCTTCGGATCTTTTTGGGCACCTCCAGTGGGATGTGATCAACAGGAAAACGTTAATGATTTCGGCAAAACTTCCATCGGTGAACAATTAACCGCGCTACCGCGGACGCGTGGTTACAATACTACGGAATATGGTGACGCTCAACGTGCAGTTCTGACGTCATTTCTAGAGCTGCTAGGAGCTTCGGATCTTTTTGGGCACCTCCAGTGGGATGTGATCAACAGGAAAACGTTATGATTTCGGCAAAACTTCCATCGGTGAACAATTAACCGCGCTACCGCGGACGCGTGGTTACAATACTACGGAATATGGTGACGCTCAACGTGCAGTTCTGACGTCATTTCTAGAGCTGCTAGGAGCTTCGGATCTTTTTGGGCACCTCCAGTGGGATGTGATCAACAGGAAAACGTTATGATTTCGGCAAAACTTCCATCGGTGAACAATTAACCGCGCTACCGCGGACGCGTGGTTACAATACTACGGAATATGGTGACGCTCAACGTGCAGTTCTGACGTCATTTCTAGAGCTGCTAGGAGCTTCGGATCTTTTTGGGCACCTCCAGTGGGATGTGATCAACAGGAAAACGTTATGATTTCGGCAAAACTTCCATCGGTGAACAATTAACCAGCGCTACCGCGGACGCGTGGTTACAATACTACGGAATATGGTGACGCTCAACGTGCAGTTCTGACGTCATTTCTAGAGCTGCTAGGAGCTTCGGATCTTTTTGGGCACCTCCAGTGGGATGTGATCAACAGGAAAACGTATGATTTCGGCAAAACTTCCATCGGTGAACAATTAACCGCGCTACCGCGGACGCGTGGTTACAATACTACGGAATATGGTGACGCTCAACGTGCAGTTCTGACGTCATTTCTAGAGCTGCTAGGAGCTTCGGATCTTTTTGGGCACCTCCAGTGGGATGTGATCAACAGGAAAACGTTAATGATTTCGGCAAAACTTCCATCGGTGAACAATTAACCGCGCTACCGCGGACGCGTGGTTACAATACTACGGAATATGGTGACGCTCAACGTGCAGTTCTGACGTCATTTCTAGAGCTGCTAGGAGCTTCGGATCTTTTTGGGCACCTCCAGTGGGATGTGATCAACAGGAAAACGTTAATGATTTCGGCAAAACTTCCATCGGTGAACAATTAACCGCGCTACCGCGGACGCGTGGTTACAATACTACGGAATATGGTGACGCTCAACGTGCAGTTCTGACGTCATTTCTAGAGCTGCTAGGAGCTTCGGATCTTTTTGGGCACCTCCAGTGGGATGTGATCAACAGGAAAACGTAATGATTTCGGCAAAACTTCCATCGGTGAACAATTAACCGCGCTACCGCGGACGCGTGGTTACAATACTACGGAATATGGTGACGCTCAACGTGCAGTTCTGACGTCATTTCTAGAGCTGCTAGGAGCTTCGGATCTTTTTGGGCACCTCCAGTGGGATGTGATCAACAGGAAAACGTAATGATTTCGGCAAAACTTCCATCGGTGAACAATTAACCGCGCTACCGCGGACGCGTGGTTACAATACTACGGAATATGGTGACGCTCAACGTGCAGTTCTGACGTCATTTCTAGAGCTGCTAGGAGCTTCGGATCTTTTTGGGCACCTCCAGTGGGATGTGATCAACAGGAAAACGTTATGATTTCGGCAAAACTTCCATCGGTGAACAATTAACCGCGCTACCGCGGACGCGTGGTTACAATACTACGGAATATGGTGACGCTCAACGTGCAGTTCTGACGTCATTTCTAGAGCTGCTAGGAGCTTCGGATCTTTTTGGGCACCTCCAGTGGGATGTGATCAACAGGAAAACGTAATGATTTCGGCAAAACTTCCATCGGTGAACAATTAACCGCGCTACCGCGGACGCGTGGTTACAATACTACGGAATATGGTGACGCTCAACGTGCAGTTCTGACGTCATTTCTAGAGCTGCTAGGAGCTTCGGATCTTTTTGGGCACCTCCAGTGGGATGTGATCAACAGGAAAACGTTATGATTTCGGCAAAACTTCCATCGGTGAACAATTAACCGCGCTACCGCGGACGCGTGGTTACAATACTACGGAATATGGTGACGCTCAACGTGCAGTTCTGACGTCATTTCTAGAGCTGCTAGGAGCTTCGGATCTTTTTGGGCACCTCCAGTGGGATGTGATCAACAGGAAAACGTAATGATTTCGGCAAAACTTCCATCGGTGAACAATTAACCGCGCTACCGCGGACGCGTGGTTACAATACTACGGAATATGGTGACGCTCAACGTGCAGTTCTGACGTCATTTCTAGAGCTGCTAGGAGCTTCGGATCTTTTTGGGCACCTCCAGTGGGATGTGATCAACAGGAAAACGTAATGATTTCGGCAAAACTTCCATCGGTGAACAATTAACCGCGCTACCGCGGACGCGTGGTTACAATACTACGGAATATGGTGACGCTCAACGTGCAGTTCTGACGTCATTTCTAGAGCTGCTAGGAGCTTCGGATCTTTTTGGGCACCTCCAGTGGGATGTGATCAACAGGAAAACGTTATGATTTCGGCAAAACTTCCATCGGTGAACAATTAACCGCGCTACCGCGGACGCGTGGTTACAATACTACGGAATATGGTGACGCTCAACGTGCAGTTCTGACGTCATTTCTAGAGCTGCTAGGAGCTTCGGATCTTTTTGGGCACCTCCAGTGGGATGTGATCAACAGGAAAACGTTATGATTTCGGCAAAACTTCCATCGGTGAACAATTAACCGCGCTACCGCGGACGCGTGGTTACAATACTACGGAATATGGTGACGCTCAACGTGCAGTTCTGACGTCATTTCTAGAGCTGCTAGGAGCTTCGGATCTTTTTGGGCACCTCCAGTGGGATGTGATCAACAGGAAAACGTTATGATTTCGGCAAAACTTCCATCGGTGAACAATTAACCGCGCTACCGCGGACGCGTGGTTACAATACTACGGAATATGGTGACGCTCAACGTGCAGTTCTGACGTCATTTCTAGAGCTGCTAGGAGCTTCGGATCTTTTTGGGCACCTCCAGTGGGATGTGATCAACAGGAAAACGTTATGATTTCGGCAAAACTTCCATCGGTGAACAATTAACCGCGCTACCGCGGACGCGTGGTTACAATACTACGGAATATGGTGACGCTCAACGTGCAGTTCTGACGTCATTTCTAGAGCTGCTAGGAGCTTCGGATCTTTTTGGGCACCTCCAGTGGGATGTGATCAACAGGAAAACGTTATGATTTCGGCAAAACTTCCATCGGTGAACAATTAACCGCGCTACCGCGGACGCGTGGTTACAATACTACGGAATATGGTGACGCTCAACGTGCAGTTCTGACGTCATTTCTAGAGCTGCTAGGAGCTTCGGATCTTTTTGGGCACCTCCAGTGGGATGTGATCAACAGGAAAACGTTAATGATTTCGGCAAAACTTCCATCGGTGAACAATTAACCGCGCTACCGCGGACGCGTGGTTACAATACTACGGAATATGGTGACGCTCAACGTGCAGTTCTGACGTCATTTCTAGAGCTGCTAGGAGCTTCGGATCTTTTTGGGCACCTCCAGTGGGATGTGATCAACAGGAAAACATTAATGATTTCGGCAAAACTTCCATCGGTGAACAATTAACCGCGCTACCGCGGACGCGTGGTTACAATACTACGGAATATGGTGACGCTCAACGTGCAGTTCTGACGTCATTTCTAGAGCTGCTAGGAGCTTCGGATCTTTTTGGGCACCTCCAGTGGGATGTGATCAACAGGAAAACGTTAATGATTTCGGCAAAACTTCCATCGGTGAACAATTAACCGCGCTACCGCGGACGCGTGGTTACAATACTACGGAATATGGTGACGCTCAACGTGCAGTTCTGACGTCATTTCTAGAGCTGCTAGGAGCTTCGGATCTTTTTGGGCACCTCCAGTGGGATGTGATCAACAGGAAAACGTTATGATTTCGGCAAAACTTCCATCGGTGAACAATTAACCGCGCTACCGCGGACGCGTGGTTACAATACTACGGAATATGGTGACGCTCAACGTGCAGTTCTGACGTCATTTCTAGAGCTGCTAGGAGCTTCGGATCTTTTTGGGCACCTCCAGTGGGATGTGATCAACAGGAAAACGTTATGATTTCGGCAAAACTTCCATCGGTGAACAATTAACCGCGCTACCGCGGACGCGTGGTTACAATACTACGGAATATGGTGACGCTCAACGTGCAGTTCTGACGTCATTTCTAGAGCTGCTAGGAGCTTCGGATCTTTTTGGGCACCTCCAGTGGGATGTGATCAACAGGAAAACGTTAATGATTTCGGCAAAACTTCCATCGGTGAACAATTAACCGCGCTACCGCGGACGCGTGGTTACAATACTACGGAATATGGTGACGCTCAACGTGCAGTTCTGACGTCATTTCTAGAGCTGCTAGGAGCTTCGGATCTTTTTGGGCACCTCCAGTGGGATGTGATCAACAGGAAAACGTTATGATTTCGGCAAAACTTCCATCGGTGAACAATTAACCGCGCTACCGCGGACGCGTGGTTACAATACTACGGAATATGGTGACGCTCAACGTGCAGTTCTGACGTCATTTCTAGAGCTGCTAGGAGCTTCGGATCTTTTTGGGCACCTCCAGTGGGATGTGATCAACAGGAAAACGTAATGATTTCGGCAAAACTTCCATCGGTGAACAATTAACCGCGCTACCGCGGACGCGTGGTTACAATACTACGGAATATGGTGACGCTCAACGTGCAGTTCTGACGTCATTTCTAGAGCTGCTAGGAGCTTCGGATCTTTTTGGGCACCTCCAGTGGGATGTGATCAACAGGAAAACGTTAATGATTTCGGCAAAACTTCCATCGGTGAACAATTAACCGCGCTACCGCGGACGCGTGGTTACAATACTACGGAATATGGTGACGCTCAACGTGCAGTTCTGACGTCATTTCTAGAGCTGCTAGGAGCTTCGGATCTTTTTGGGCACCTCCAGTGGGATGTGATCAACAGGAAAATGTATGATTTCGGCAAAACTTCCATCGGTGAACAATTAACCGCGCTACCGCGGACGCGTGGTTACAATACTACGGAATATGGTGACGCTCAACGTGCAGTTCTGACGTCATTTCTAGAGCTGCTAGGAGCTTCGGATCTTTTTGGGCACCTCCAGTGGGATGTGATCAACAGGAAAACGTTAATGATTTCGGCAAAACTTCCATCGGTGAACAATTAACCGCGCTACCGCGGACGCGTGGTTACAATACTACGGAATATGGTGACGCTCAACGTGCAGTTCTGACGTCATTTCTAGAGCTGCTAGGAGCTTCGGATCTTTTTGGGCACCTCCAGTGGGATGTGATCAACAGGAAAACGTATGATTTCGGCAAAACTTCCATCGGTGAACAATTAACCGCGCTACCGCGGACGCGTGGTTACAATACTACGGAATATGGTGACGCTCAACGTGCAGTTCTGACGTCATTTCTAGAGCTGCTAGGAGCTTCGGATCTTTTTGGGCACCTCCAGTGGGATGTGATCAACAGGAAAACGTTATGATTTCGGCAAAACTTCCATCGGTGAACAATTAACCGCGCTACCGCGGACGCGTGGTTACAATACTACGGAATATGGTGACGCTCAACGTGCAGTTCTGACGTCATTTCTAGAGCTGCTAGGAGCTTCGGATCTTTTTGGGCACCTCCAGTGGGATGTGATCAACAGGAAAACGTTATGATTTCGGCAAAACTTCCATCGGTGAACAATTAACCACGCTACCGCGGACGCGTGGTTACAATACTACGGAATATGGTGACGCTCAACGTGCAGTTCTGACGTCATTTCTAGAGCTGCTAGGAGCTTCGGATCTTTTTGGGCACCTCCAGTGGGATGTGATCAACAGGAAAACGTTATGATTTCGGCAAAACTTCCATCGGTGAACAATTAACCACGCTACCGCGGACGCGTGGTTACAATACTACGGAATATGGTGACGCTCAACGTGCAGTTCTGACGTCATTTCTAGAGCTGCTAGGAGCTTCGGATCTTTTTGGGCACCTCCAGTGGGATGTGATCAACAGGAAAACGTTATGATTTCGGCAAAACTTCCATCGGTGAACAATTAACCGCGCTACCGCGGACGCGTGGTTACAATACTACGGAATATGGTGACGCTCAACGTGCAGTTCTGACGTCATTTCTAGAGCTGCTAGGAGCTTCGGATCTTTTTGGGCACCTCCAGTGGGATGTGATCAACAGGAAAACGTTAATGATTTCGGCAAAACTTCCATCGGTGAACAATTAACCGCGCTACCGCGGACGCGTGGTTACAATACTACGGAATATGGTGACGCTCAACGTGCAGTTCTGACGTCATTTCTAGAGCTGCTAGGAGCTTCGGATCTTTTTGGGCACCTCCAGTGGGATGTGATCAACAGGAAAACGTAATGATTTCGGCAAAACTTCCATCGGTGAACAATTAACCGCGCTACCGCGGACGCGTGGTTACAATACTACGGAATATGGTGACGCTCAACGTGCAGTTCTGACGTCATTTCTAGAGCTGCTAGGAGCTTCGGATCTTTTTGGGCACCTCCAGTGGGATGTGATCAACAGGAAAACGTTATGATTTCGGCAAAACTTCCATCGGTGAACAATTAACCGCGCTACCGCGGACGCGTGGTTACAATACTACGGAATATGGTGACGCTCAACGTGCAGTTCTGACGTCATTTCTAGAGCTGCTAGGAGCTTCGGATCTTTTTGGGCACCTCCAGTGGGATGTGATCAACAGGAAAACGTTAATGATTTCGGCAAAACTTCCATCGGTGAACAATTAACCGCGCTACCGCGGACGCGTGGTTACAATACTACGGAATATGGTGACGCTCAACGTGCAGTTCTGACGTCATTTCTAGAGCTGCTAGGAGCTTCGGATCTTTTTGGGCACCTCCAGTGGGATGTGATCAACAGGAAAACGTAATGATTTCGGCAAAACTTCCATCGGTGAACAATTAACCGCGCTACCGCGGACGCGTGGTTACAATACTACGGAATATGGTGACGCTCAACGTGCAGTTCTGACGTCATTTCTAGAGCTGCTAGGAGCTTCGGATCTTTTTGGGCACCTCCAGTGGGATGTGATCAACAGGAAAACGTTAATGATTTCGGCAAAACTTCCATCGGTGAACAATTAACCGCGCTACCGCGGACGCGTGGTTACAATACTACGGAATATGGTGACGCTCAACGTGCAGTTCTGACGTCATTTCTAGAGCTGCTAGGAGCTTCGGATCTTTTTGGGCACCTCCAGTGGGATGTGATCAACAGGAAAACGTTATGATTTCGGCAAAACTTCCATCGGTGAACAATTAACCGCGCTACCGCGGACGCGTGGTTACAATACTACGGAATATGGTGACGCTCAACGTGCAGTTCTGACGTCATTTCTAGAGCTGCTAGGAGCTTCGGATCTTTTTGGGCACCTCCAGTGGGATGTGATCAACAGGAAAACGTAATGATTTCGGCAAAACTTCCATCGGTGAACAATTAACCGCGCTACCGCGGACGCGTGGTTACAATACTACGGAATATGGTGACGCTCAACGTGCAGTTCTGACGTCATTTCTAGAGCTGCTAGGAGCTTCGGATCTTTTTGGGCACCTCCAGTGGGATGTGATCAACAGGAAAACGTTATGATTTCGGCAAAACTTCCATCGGTGAACAATTAACCGCGCTACCGCGGACGCGTGGTTACAATACTACGGAATATGGTGACGCTCAACGTGCAGTTCTGACGTCATTTCTAGAGCTGCTAGGAGCTTCGGATCTTTTTGGGCACCTCCAGTGGGATGTGATCAACAGGAAAACGTTATGATTTCGGCAAAACTTCCATCGGTGAACAATTAACCGCGCTACCGCGGACGCGTGGTTACAATACTACGGAATATGGTGACGCTCAACGTGCAGTTCTGACGTCATTTCTAGAGCTGCTAGGAGCTTCGGATCTTTTTGGGCACCTCCAGTGGGATGTGATCAACAGGAAAACGTTATGATTTCGGCAAAACTTCCATCGGTGAACAATTAACCGCGCTACCGCGGACGCGTGGTTACAATACTACGGAATATGGTGACGCTCAACGTGCAGTTCTGACGTCATTTCTAGAGCTGCTAGGAGCTTCGGATCTTTTTGGGCACCTCCAGTGGGATGTGATCAACAGGAAAACGTTATGATTTCGGCAAAACTTCCATCGGTGAACAATTAACCGCGCTACCGCGGACGCGTGGTTACAATACTACGGAATATGGTGACGCTCAACGTGCAGTTCTGACGTCATTTCTAGAGCTGCTAGGAGCTTCGGATCTTTTTGGGCACCTCCAGTGGGATGTGATCAACAGGAAAACGTAATGATTTCGGCAAAACTTCCATCGGTGAACAATTAACCGCGCTACCGCGGACGCGTGGTTACAATACTACGGAATATGGTGACGCTCAACGTGCAGTTCTGACGTCATTTCTAGAGCTGCTAGGAGCTTCGGATCTTTTTGGGCACCTCCAGTGGGATGTGATCAACAGGAAAACGTTATGATTTCGGCAAAACTTCCATCGGTGAACAATTAACCGCGCTACCGCGGACGCGTGGTTACAATACTACGGAATATGGTGACGCTCAACGTGCAGTTCTGACGTCATTTCTAGAGCTGCTAGGAGCTTCGGATCTTTTTGGGCACCTCCAGTGGGATGTGATCAACAGGAAAACGTTATGATTTCGGCAAAACTTCCATCGGTGAACAATTAACCGCGCTACCGCGGACGCGTGGTTACAATACTACGGAATATGGTGACGCTCAACGTGCAGTTCTGACGTCATTTCTAGAGCTGCTAGGAGCTTCGGATCTTTTTGGGCACCTCCAGTGGGATGTGATCAACAGGAAAACGTTATGATTTCGGCAAAACTTCCATCGGTGAACAATTAACCGCGCTACCGCGGACGCGTGGTTACAATACTACGGAATATGGTGACGCTCAACGTGCAGTTCTGACGTCATTTCTAGAGCTGCTAGGAGCTTCGGATCTTTTTGGGCACCTCCAGTGGGATGTGATCAACAGGAAAACGTTATGATTTCGGCAAAACTTCCATCGGTGAACAATTAACCGCGCTACCGCGGACGCGTGGTTACAATACTACGGAATATGGTGACGCTCAACGTGCAGTTCTGACGTCATTTCTAGAGCTGCTAGGAGCTTCGGATCTTTTTGGGCACCTCCAGTGGGATGTGATCAACAGGAAAACGTTATGATTTCGGCAAAACTTCCATCGGTGAACAATTAACCGCGCTACCGCGGACGCGTGGTTACAATACTACGGAATATGGTGACGCTCAACGTGCAGTTCTGACGTCATTTCTAGAGCTGCTAGGAGCTTCGGATCTTTTTGGGCACCTCCAGTGGGATGTGATCAACAGGAAAACGTTATGATTTCGGCAAAACTTCCATCGGTGAACAATTAACCGCGCTACCGCGGACGCGTGGTTACAATACTACGGAATATGGTGACGCTCAACGTGCAGTTCTGACGTCATTTCTAGAGCTGCTAGGAGCTTCGGATCTTTTTGGGCACCTCCAGTGGGATGTGATCAACAGGAAAACGTTATGATTTCGGCAAAACTTCCATCGGTGAACAATTAACCGCGCTACCGCGGACGCGTGGTTACAATACTACGGAATATGGTGACGCTCAACGTGCAGTTCTGACGTCATTTCTAGAGCTGCTAGGAGCTTCGGATCTTTTTGGGCACCTCCAGTGGGATGTGATCAACAGGAAAACGTTATGATTTCGGCAAAACTTCCATCGGTGAACAATTAACCGCGCTACCGCGGACGCGTGGTTACAATACTACGGAATATGGTGACGCTCAACGTGCAGTTCTGACGTCATTTCTAGAGCTGCTAGGAGCTTCGGATCTTTTTGGGCACCTCCAGTGGGATGTGATCAACAGGAAAACGTTATGATTTCGGCAAAACTTCCATCGGTGAACAATTAACCGCGCTACCGCGGACGCGTGGTTACAATACTACGGAATATGGTGACGCTCAACGTGCAGTTCTGACGTCATTTCTAGAGCTGCTAGGAGCTTCGGATCTTTTTGGGCACCTCCAGTGGGATGTGATCAACAGGAAAACGTTATGATTTCGGCAAAACTTCCATCGGTGAACAATTAACCGCGCTACCGCGGACGCGTGGTTACAATACTACGGAATATGGTGACGCTCAACGTGCAGTTCTGACGTCATTTCTAGAGCTGCTAGGAGCTTCGGATCTTTTTGGGCACCTCCAGTGGGATGTGATCAACAGGAAAACGTTATGATTTCGGCAAAACTTCCATCGGTGAACAATTAACCGCGCTACCGCGGACGCGTGGTTACAATACTACGGAATATGGTGACGCTCAACGTGCAGTTCTGACGTCATTTCTAGAGCTGCTAGGAGCTTCGGATCTTTTTGGGCACCTCCAGTGGGATGTGATCAACAGGAAAACGTTATGATTTCGGCAAAACTTCCATCGGTGAACAATTAACCGCGCTACCGCGGACGCGTGGTTACAATACTACGGAATATGGTGACGCTCAACGTGCAGTTCTGACGTCATTTCTAGAGCTGCTAGGAGCTTCGGATCTTTTTGGGCACCTCCAGTGGGATGTGATCAACAGGAAAACGTAATGATTTCGGCAAAACTTCCATCGGTGAACAATTAACCGCGCTACCGCGGACGCGTGGTTACAATACTACGGAATATGGTGACGCTCAACGTGCAGTTCTGACGTCATTTCTAGAGCTGCTAGGAGCTTCGGATCTTTTTGGGCACCTCCAGTGGGATGTGATCAACAGGAAAACGTTATGATTTCGGCAAAACTTCCATCGGTGAACAATTAACCGCGCTACCGCGGACGCGTGGTTACAATACTACGGAATATGGTGACGCTCAACGTGCAGTTCTGACGTCATTTCTAGAGCTGCTAGGAGCTTCGGATCTTTTTGGGCACCTCCAGTGGGATGTGATCAACAGGAAAACGTTAATGATTTCGGCAAAACTTCCATCGGTGAACAATTAACCGCGCTACCGCGGACGCGTGGTTACAATACTACGGAATATGGTGACGCTCAACGTGCAGTTCTGACGTCATTTCTAGAGCTGCTAGGAGCTTCGGATCTTTTTGGGCACCTCCAGTGGGATGTGATCAACAGGAAAACGTTATGATTTCGGCAAAACTTCCATCGGTGAACAATTAACCGCGCTACCGCGGACGCGTGGTTACAATACTACGGAATATGGTGACGCTCAACGTGCAGTTCTGACGTCATTTCTAGAGCTGCTAGGAGCTTCGGATCTTTTTGGGCACCTCCAGTGGGATGTGATCAACAGGAAAACGTTATGATTTCGGCAAAACTTCCATCGGTGAACAATTAACCGCGCTACCGCGGACGCGTGGTTACAATACTACGGAATATGGTGACGCTCAACGTGCAGTTCTGACGTCATTTCTAGAGCTGCTAGGAGCTTCGGATCTTTTTGGGCACCTCCAGTGGGATGTGATCAACAGGAAAACGTTATGATTTCGGCAAAACTTCCATCGGTGAACAATTAACCGCGCTACCGCGGACGCGTGGTTACAATACTACGGAATATGGTGACGCTCAACGTGCAGTTCTGACGTCATTTCTAGAGCTGCTAGGAGCTTCGGATCTTTTTGGGCACCTCCAGTGGGATGTGATCAACAGGAAAACGTTATGATTTCGGCAAAACTTCCATCGGTGAACAATTAACCGCGCTACCGCGGACGCGTGGTTACAATACTACGGAATATGGTGACGCTCAACGTGCAGTTCTGACGTCATTTCTAGAGCTGCTAGGAGCTTCGGATCTTTTTGGGCACCTCCAGTGGGATGTGATCAACAGGAAAACGTTATGATTTCGGCAAAACTTCCATCGGTGAACAATTAACCGCGCTACCGCGGACGCGTGGTTACAATACTACGGAATATGGTGACGCTCAACGTGCAGTTCTGACGTCATTTCTAGAGCTGCTAGGAGCTTCGGATCTTTTTGGGCACCTCCAGTGGGATGTGATCAACAGGAAAACGTATGATTTCGGCAAAACTTCCATCGGTGAACAATTAACCGCGCTACCGCGGACGCGTGGTTACAATACTACGGAATATGGTGACGCTCAACGTGCAGTTCTGACGTCATTTCTAGAGCTGCTAGGAGCTTCGGATCTTTTTGGGCACCTCCAGTGGGATGTGATCAACAGGAAAACGTTATGATTTCGGCAAAACTTCCATCGGTGAACAATTAACCGCGCTACCGCGGACGCGTGGTTACAATACTACGGAATATGGTGACGCTCAACGTGCAGTTCTGACGTCATTTCTAGAGCTGCTAGGAGCTTCGGATCTTTTTGGGCACCTCCAGTGGGATGTGATCAACAGGAAAACGTAATGATTTCGGCAAAACTTCCATCGGTGAACAATTAACCGCGCTACCGCGGACGCGTGGTTACAATACTACGGAATATGGTGACGCTCAACGTGCAGTTCTGACGTCATTTCTAGAGCTGCTAGGAGCTTCGGATCTTTTTGGGCACCTCCAGTGGGATGTGATCAACAGGAAAACGTTATGATTTCGGCAAAACTTCCATCGGTGAACAATTAACCGCGCTACCGCGGACGCGTGGTTACAATACTACGGAATATGGTGACGCTCAACGTGCAGTTCTGACGTCATTTCTAGAGCTGCTAGGAGCTTCGGATCTTTTTGGGCACCTCCAGTGGGATGTGATCAACAGGAAAACGTTATGATTTCGGCAAAACTTCCATCGGTGAACAATTAACCGCGCTACCGCGGACGCGTGGTTACAATACTACGGAATATGGTGACGCTCAACGTGCAGTTCTGACGTCATTTCTAGAGCTGCTAGGAGCTTCGGATCTTTTTGGGCACCTCCAGTGGGATGTGATCAACAGGAAAACGTTATGATTTCGGCAAAACTTCCATCGGTGAACAATTAACCACGCTACCGCGGACGCGTGGTTACAATACTACGGAATATGGTGACGCTCAACGTGCAGTTCTGACGTCATTTCTAGAGCTGCTAGGAGCTTCGGATCTTTTTGGGCACCTCCAGTGGGATGTGATCAACAGGAAAACGTAATGATTTCGGCAAAACTTCCATCGGTGAACAATTAACCGCGCTACCGCGGACGCGTGGTTACAATACTACGGAATATGGTGACGCTCAACGTGCAGTTCTGACGTCATTTCTAGAGCTGCTAGGAGCTTCGGATCTTTTTGGGCACCTCCAGTGGGATGTGATCAACAGGAAAACGTTATGATTTCGGCAAAACTTCCATCGGTGAACAATTAACCGCGCTACCGCGGACGCGTGGTTACAATACTACGGAATATGGTGACGCTCAACGTGCAGTTCTGACGTCATTTCTAGAGCTGCTAGGAGCTTCGGATCTTTTTGGGCACCTCCAGTGGGATGTGATCAACAGGAAAACGTTATGATTTCGGCAAAACTTCCATCGGTGAACAATTAACCGCGCGTCCGCTTTAGCGTGATTACAATACTACGGAATATGGTGACGCTCACCGTCCAGTTCTGACGTCATTTCTAGAGCAGCTAGGAGGTTCGGATTTTTTTGGGCAGTTCCAGTTGGATTTTATAAACAGGAAAACCTGCTCATTCCGGCAAATTCAGGGGCACAACCCCGCCCAGCTGGTTAAATAGGAATATGACTCCCGTGCAGTTTCTCATTTTAAGGGTTAATCATTTTTGGCCCTCCGGGGTGTGAAAACCTTATTCCGCAAACTTCTCGTAAAATCCCGTCGAGGTTAAAAAAATTTTTTTACCCCCAATTCTGACGTTTTTGGAGAAGATTTGGGTTTTGGAAATCCATGGGTTGGAAATAATGCCGTCAAACTTTCGGCTACGGGTAAAAACCCGTCTTTCGGTTTACTAAATCCCCCTCCCGTTTGGAATATCTGAAAGTGGGGATTAATTTTTGGGCCCCCCCAAAGGGGGTTCAGGAACCCCCTTCCGCTCCACAGTAACTTCCTCGCCCCGGTGGGGGTAATCTCCCATTTGGGAACTAAGTTCTCCCATTTTGGGATGGGGGTAGGGGGCCCGTTTTGCCCCAAAATTTTTTCAATCGGAACCTTCCCTCCGGGGAAATTTAACCGGGCCCCCTAGGGTCATTACGTGATGTTATACGGGTTACTTTAGCTTTTTGAAGGGTGGGGGATCTTTTTGGGGGCCCTTTCCCTTGGGTGGAAAAAAAACCTGCTCTCGGCAAACTTCCTCGTAAAAAACCGCGTCCCCTAAGTGGTTACAATTTACGGAATGGGTCCCGGGGTTTGCTCATTTAGGGGTAGGAGGGCTTTTTTGGGCACCCCCTGGAGGAAAGGGAAAATGTTCAATCCGGCAAAATTCCTCCCGGTGAACAAAATTACCCGGGGCCTTTAGGGTTTTGCACCATGGTGGCCAGCTAGCGGGTTCAGGGAACGGTTTTTGCAACCTGTTCAAAAAACCTGGGCCCCCCAATCTCTTAAAAACCCGGGGCCGGCCCAAATGTTCAATTAGCGGGATTTAAAAATTTGTTTCCCTGTGGCATTCATAGGCAATAGGTTATTTTTTGGATATGGGCCAGGAAAAACCGCCTCCGGGAATGTCCTTTGGGAATTTTCCCCCCCGTTAGTGGACAATCTAAGGGAAAGGTCTCAAATTTTTCCCCGTGTTAAAGGGGAAAAAAATTTCCTTTTGCCTTCGTTTTACAGGACCGGGGTTCCGGACAATTCCGCCTAGGGGGCCCAACCCTTTTTCTTGGGAATTACCCCTACCGCGGTGGCGAACAGGTGATTTCCAACTTCCCATCCAGTTGTGGGGCCGGAAAAGGGGGTTTTTTGGAATCCGTTGCCAAATTTAAACCCCTCCGGGGTATTAAAATATCGCCCTCCGTGGTTCTGTATTTTAGGGGGGGTTACTTTTGGGCCAACGAAGGGGGGCCCAAAAATTTACTTCAATTATCATCAGGAAAATGGGGTCCGGTAACGTGGGTTTATAATTGCCCCCGTTGGATTTACATTTTGGCTCGGAGTTCGGTTTTTCCCCGTGGGTTTACCGGAATTTGCCTCCGGAAATTTCCACGGGACATAACGTCGCCAACGTTTAAAATTTTGGGTTTTGGCTCCCGTGGAGTTGTAAAAATTTGCGGATAGTTTTTTTTATTCAGTTTGGGGTCCAGGAAAATGTCATCCGGCCCCAAACTTCCATCGGTAACATTAACCGCGGTCCGCTTTTGGTTAAAATAGGAATAGGAGCTCCCGGCAGTTTACTTTGGGGGCAGTAAGTGGTTTTTTGGTCTTGGATTGGATAAAACGGAACCGTCAATTCGCAAATTTTCCCGGTGAACAAAACCCCTCCGCTACGTGGTTTCAAATTAACGGAAGTTACGCTCACCGGATTCTCTTTTCAACACTAAGGGGTTCCCTTTTGGTCCTAGGGATTGGAAAAAACCTGCCTTTCCCAAACTTCCATCGGGGCAATTTAACCGGCTCCGGGTGTTAAAAGGAAAATTGGGAAACGCCCTCAACCCGGGTTCTACTTTTAACCAGGGGATCCTTTTGGGCCCCTTTTAATCCGGATCTTCTTGGCAAAATTTCAAACAAGCTCCGTACGGGTCAAATTTCGGGGAATTTTACGCCAGTGGTTCTTTTTTAAATTTTGGATTGACACCGGCATTTCCCAATTTTAAAAGCCCCAAATTTCCCCCTTTAAATAACGGGAACCCCTTACGTGGTTACAATCTAGGCTTTGGGTCGTCGTTTTCCCATTGGTGAGACGTTCTTTTGGGGCTTCTAGGGAAATCGCTTTTTGTTAAAAATCGGTGAACATTAACCCCGGGCGTTTTTTAGGGATATGCGCTCCCGCAGTTTGGGTATCATTTTATTAGGTCGTCTTTTTGGGCCCCCAGTGGGGGTTTCCCAATTTGCCAAAGTTCCCTCAACAAAACCCCTCCGGAGATTTTTTGGACTTTAGGCACCCGGTTGTTACAATTTAAGGAATGGAGACTTTTGGGTCTCAGTTGGATGTTAACGGAATTTCTTTGCCCCCCTTCTTCGGTTAAAAAACCGCGGTTTCCGCTAGGGTATAATTATGGTAAAAACCCCTTCGATACCATTGAGCCAGGGTCTTTTTTGGGCTCCAGTGGGTTTTAAGCCCCCCATTCCTAACTACTGGCCCTCCGCCTTTGTTTAAAATTTAAGGGTTTTTACGACCTTTATTGGGGCATTTCCAGGTAGAGGTCCTTTGGGACTTCATTGGATTGTTACGGAACTGTTTCCGGCAATTCCATCGGCCAAAACGCCTGGACAACCGGGGTTACGGAAACCTTCATCGGCCTTTTGGGATTTGGGAGGGTTGGACTTTTGGTTTTTGGGGTTACAAAAATTAACACCCAAACTTCTCGGAAAATTACCGGGCCCCGGGTTAACGGAAATCTAGGTACGCTCAACGTGAGTTTGACGTAACGGAGTGGAGGTTTTTTGGGCACCTCCTGGGATGTGATCAAAAAATTTCAAGCTCCATAAATTAACCTTGGGGCCTCGTGGTTAAAAACGGAATATGGGCCCACCGCCATTTGGCCCTTTCTACAGCTGGAGGTTGAAATTTTTATTCCATGGGTTTTAAAAGGAAAACCCGCTTTCGGCAAATTCCCGGGAAAAAACCCCTCCCGTTGCTGGTTAAATACTAATTGGCCTTCCGTCGAACATTTCCGGGTTGGAGTTGGTCTCTGGGTCCGGATGTATTCCAAAACCTTTCATCGAAAATTCCCGGGTTTCCCCGCGGTGGTTAAATACATGGAAAGAAGTCACCGGGGTTTACGGTTTGACGAGGGTTTCCGAACTTTCGGGAGGGCCTCAGGGAACCAGGAAACTGCCCCATTCGGAAATTCCCCGGTGGAATAACGACTCCAATGGATAATTACTTGGAATAGACCGGCCCCTGCAGTGATCATCTTTTGGGCTAGTTGATTTTTGGGGCCCCCCATTGGGGAAAAATTCTTTCCCCCTTCCTTAGGGGAACAAATAAAGAGCCGCCCAGGGGTTCAACTTGGGAAAGGGGCAACGTGGGGTTCTCGGGATTTGAAGGGGGTTCTAATATTTTCGGGATTGGCACGAAACCCTTTCGGAAACTTCATTGGGAAATTCCCGCGTGCATAACGTGTTCCAATTAAGGGTGGTAGACTAGGGTTGTTTTTCAGGGGAAAAGGGATTTTTGGGCACTTCCAGTTGATTACAACAGAAACCGCCTCCCGGCCCTCGGGAAAAATTAACCCGGCGTCCGGATAACGTGTTCAATATTACGGTAAGGTTTTTCCCCCTCCTGGCGTATTTAACGTTAGGTTTCCGGATTTTTTGGGCCAATCCCTGGGGTTGGAAAACCCAATCCGGAAATTCCTCGGGAAATTTAAAGGCGTTTAGGGGGTAAATTAGGAAAATTTGGCCTCCCTTTTTGCATTTCAAGCTATGGTTCCTTTTTTGGCCTTCGTGGGATCAGAAACCTGCTCATTCCGGGAACCTTCCACGGTGAAAAAAACCGCGCGCCGCGAACTTTTTCAAAAGGGTGCTCAACCGGCAGTTGGGCCTTTTCTAGAGGAGTCGGATCTTTTGGGCTTTCCCGTTGGTTGGATAAAACCCCTTCCGGAAATTCCCCACAATTCACCCTCCGCTTTCGGTTCAATTGGGGGGAGGTAACAACTTTTGGCAGTATAAGGTTTATATTTTGGCCCGTGGGTTCAATTTGGGGAAACCGTTCTTCAAAAAACTCTGGTGAACTTCCCGGTCCGCAGTGTGGTTTTAAAAAAATCTTTGCCCCCGGGGTTTTACTTTTTAGGCACTAGGGTTTTTGGCCCCTGGGGGGGGAAAGAAACCTCTCATACCGCAAATTCCATTGGGAAATTCCGCCGTCCGAGTGGGTTTTATTGGAATTCACGCTCACCATTCCTCCATTTTGGGAAAGATCTTTTTGGCCCCTCGGGGGTGTGATACCAAAAAAACCCTTTTTCCCCAAACTTTGAACTACCGGGGTGCCGGGAGTGTCATCCGGAAATCGGTACTTAAATTTTACCTCTTACGGTTTCGGAGTTGGTTCCCCCGTGGGTGAGATCAGGACCCTTTTTCGGGAAATTCCCGGGGGAAAAAAAGAACCGCGCGTCCCCGAAAAACGTGGGTTTCAATATTTTCGGGATATGGTTTTTCGCTCACCGTTGCAGTTGTTTACGTCATTTCTAGAGGCGTAAGGAAAGGGTTTGGATCTTTTTTGGGGGCCCAGTTGGAGGGGATCCCCAGGAAAACTGCTCTTCCGGGAAAAAAATTCCATCGGGAACAATTAACCGCGTCCGCTTTAGCGTGGTTTTCAATACTCCCGGGAAAATGGTTACGCCAAAGTGCTTGTTTACGTTAGTCTAACCCAAAAAGGGAAAAGGGAAAGGGTTTGGATCTTTTTTTGGCACTTCCAGTTGGGTGTGTTTAACAAGGGAAAAAGCTCAAATTTTCCGGGAAAACTTTAAACGGGGAAAATTAACCGCGGTCCGCGATTTAAAGTGGTTAAATATTACGGGGTATGGTTACGCTCCCGGCAGTTCTGACGTCATTTCTAAGGCCCGGAATTTTTCCGGGGAAATTTCTGGGAAACATCCTGGGATGGGATCAACAGGAAAACCTGCCCCATTCCGGCAAAACTTCAAACGGGGAACAATTAACCCCACTTTCCCCAGTAAACGTTTGGGTTTTAATTCCCATGGAAAAATGACGACGCTAACCCTGCAGTTTTTGACTTTATTTCTAGGTGCTAGGGGATTGGATCTTTTTGGGCCCCCCGATTGGGGGGTGATCAAAAAGGAAAACCTGCTCATTCCGCCAAAACTTCCCCATGAACAATTAAACCGCGCGTCCGCGGTTTGCGTGGTTCTAATACTAGGAAATGACGACGCTCACCGTGCATTTTACATTTTTTAGGACTGGGGTAGGAGGGTTTGGATCGTTTTGGGCCCCCCCAGGGGGGTGGGGATCAACAGGAAAAACCGTCATTCCGGAAAACCTTTCCATCGGGGAACCCAAAAAAACCCCCGCGTTTTCCCCGACAACGTTGGGGTTCAATATTAGGGGTATGGGTTTCGTCACCCTGCAGTTGTGACGTCATTTCTAGAGCAGATAGGAGGTTCGGTCTTTTTGGGGCCCCTTCAAATTTGGGTTTTGATCAAAAGGAAAACCTGCCCTTCCCGGGAAAAAAAAATTCCATCGGGTGAAAACTTTTCAAACCCCGCGTTTCCCCTTTAGCGTGGTTTCAATAATTTCGGAATTGGGGACGTCAACGTGCATTGGGGACGTGATGTCTAGGGGCAATAGGAGGTTTTGGATCTTTTTGGGGAAATTCCAATTGGGTGTGTTTAAAAAAAGGAAAACCCGCATTTCCCCCGGGCCAAAAACTTTCCTCGGTTTAAAAAATTAACCGCGCGGCCCCGTAACCGGGGGGCAATTTCGGGGAATGGGGTTTCCTAAACCCGGGGTTTTTGACGTCATTTCTAGAGAAACTAGGGTGTTCCGAACTTTCCGGGGCAAACCCGTGGGATGTGATCAACAGGAAAACCCCCGGGCATTCCGTCCCAAATTTCCCTCGTTTAACAAATTTTAAAAAAGCGCTTCCCCGGTAGCGGGGGTTATAAACATGGAATATGACGACGCTCACCGTGGGGTTCTTTAATCATTTTCTAAGCTTATAGGGGTTTGGGGGGGTCTTTTTTTGGGCCCCCCCAAATGGGGGTGGATCAACCGGAAATCCCTCATTCCGGCAAAGCTTCCATCGATGGGAAAAATTTAAACCCCGCGTCCGCGAAAACGTGTTTCCAAAATTAAGGGTAGGGGGACGCCACCGGCAGTTTTAAAGCATTTTAAGCAGCTAGGGGTGTTTCCGGGTCTTTTGGGGACATCCCAAAGTATGTGATAAAAAGGGGAAAAACCCGCTCATTCCGGCAAAAAAATTCCCTCTTTAAACAAAAAAAACCCCGGGTTTGCTTTTGCGTTTTTTTAATTTCTACGGCAATGGGGGACGCTCACCGTGCAATTTTTGACGTCTTTCTAGAGGGTGCTTAAAGGGGGTTTCGGATCTTTTGGGTCCTCTAGTTTTGGGGTTGGGTTTAAAAGAAAAACCACCCCCAAAACCCCCGAAACTTTTCCCTGGTGAAAAAATTAAACCCGCCTCCGGGTAGCCTTTTGGGTTATAAAACTTTTGGAATTGAAGGAAAACCTTTACCGTGAGGTTTTTGACATCTTTTTAGAGCTGCTAGGGAGGTTTTTGGGTCTTTTTGGGCCCCTCCAGGGGGGGTGTGGGTCAAAAGGGAAACCTTTCCCCATTTACCCCCAAAAAATTTAAAACATGAACAATTAAAACCCCGCGTCCCGGGAAGTGGTTAAAAAATTTTACGGAAAATGGTGACAACCCAAAAATTCAGTTTGACCCGGGAAATTTTTAAGCAGATTTGGAGGTTTTGGATCTTATTGGGCACTTAAAATTGGATGTGATCAACTGGGAAAACCCGCCCCATTTCCGGGAACCCCCATCGGTGAAAAATTAAACCCTGGGGGTCCGCGGGGATGTGGTTACAATTCTTGGAATATGACCACGTTCAAAAGTGCAGGTTTCCCCACGTCATTTTAGAGCAGCTAGGAGGTTCGGGTTTATTTGGGAAAGTCCAATGGATTTATCAAAGGAAAAACCTGCCCCTTTATTTCTGGCAAAACTTTCCCATCGGTGAACAACTTTTAACCCGGGCCGGCCGTACCCGGCCGGAAATTTAAAAAAGGGTTTAATTTTAATATTACGGGATATGGTTTTTCGCTCACCGTGCAGTTTGACGGGGGGGATTTCTATAACCCGCGTCCGAAGGGGTTCATAGGATAGGACTACCGGAGTTACTTCTGACAAAGGATGTTCGCCCGGCATCAAGTATTGATAACGAAACGTCTTCGGAAAATCATTTTAAAAACGCATCGTTTCCTTACATACTACGGCATATGGTGGCTCACCGGGTTCGACGTCATTTAGAGGCGGAGTTTCGGATTTTTGGGTCCCTTTGTGGATGTGATAAAGAAAACCGCTCATCGTCGAAACTTCATCGGTGAACAATTAACGCGCGTCGCGGTAGCGTGGTTATAATACTATGGAAAATGACACGTACGTGCAGTTTGACACATTTCTAGAGTCGGATTTGGCTTTGGGTCCAGGGGTTTTTCACAAATGTCATCCCAAAATTCCCGGCCTAAGGCCTCCCGGAAGGGTTCATTACGGAATTTGAAAGGAGTTCGGATTTTGGCTAGTTGATTTATGGACTTTCCGTGATGGAAATAAACCTGCTTCCCGGCAAGGTTCATCGGGAACATTAACGGCGTCCGCGCATTTGAACAGGATTCCGTTAGGCATTCCGAGATTAAGGGGGGAAGGTGATTTATTGGCATCCGGGGGAAAGGAAAACCTTTGAAAATTCCTCGTGCATTAAAAGCCTCGCGAAAGTGGTTCATTTGGGATTCCAGGGTGTGATCCAAAACAGATATCGGACTTTTGGCATTCGGGGGATAACGGAAAAGTTCGGAAATTCACGTGAACATTTACGCGGTCCGAAATTTACAATTCGGGATTGTTACGACCTGCATTGCTCAAAACTAGGTGAACTTTGGCCATCCGTGGTTATAAAGAAAACGCTCACGTCAAAATTCTGGTGAAATTGCTGCTAGGGGTTTAAACAGGAAACCGCTCACCGCAATTCATCTTAAGCCGTGGTTGGTTTTTCCCCAGGGGTTGATCAAAGGAACACTCTTCCGCCAAATCATCGGGCTAGGGTCCGGAGGGGTTTAAACTAAATGACAGACCGGCGTCGAACTTTTAATTAGGGTATGTTCCCCCGTGGGTGTGATCAACGGAAACGTCTTGGCAAAATTCCGGTTGACAAGAACCGCCTTCGGCAACTTCAATAGGAAACGCCCCGGAGGTGGTCACTAGGCGTAGGGGTGACTTTGGCATTGTGAGTGCAACAGAAATGTCTTGGCAAAATTCCTGTGAACAAACCGCCTCCGGCAGCTTTGGGTTTACCTCGGATAGTGGTCAAAAGGTTGTACGAGTCTAGCATAGAGGTGATTTTGGACTTCGGATGTGATAAAAAAACTCTTCCCAATCCATCGGTAACAATTAACGCGCGCCCCGTACGTGGTTAATATAGGATATGGCGCTACCGGCTTGACTCTTTCTAGAGCTGCTAGGAGGTTCGGTATCTTTTGGGCACCTCCAGTGGGGGTGTGATCAACAGGAAATCCTGCTCATTCCGGCAAAGCTTCCATCGATGAACAATTAACCGCGCGTCCGCGATAACGTGGTTACAATATTACGGGATATGGTTACGCTCACCGTGCAGTTCTTACGTCATTTCTAGAGCAAGCTAGGATGTTCCGATCTTTCTGGACACATCCAGATGTATGTGATAAACATGAAAACCTGCTCATTCCGGCAAAACTTCCATCTCTTAAACAATAAACCGCGAGTCCGCTTTAGCGTGGTTACAATACTACGGCATATGGTGACGCTCAACGTGCAGTTCTGACGTCATTTCTAGAGCTGCTAGGAGTTTCGGATCTTTTTGGGTACCTCTAGTTGGATGTGATAACAGGAAAACCTGCTCATTCCGTCGAAACTTCCATCGGTGAACAATTAACCACGCGTCCGCGGTAGCGTGGTTATAATACTATGGAATATGACGACGCTCACCGTGCAGTTCTGACGTCATTTCTAGAGCTGCTAGGAGGTTCGGATCTTTTTGGGCCCCTCCAGTTGGGGTGTGATCACAGGAAAACCTGCTCATTCCGCCAAAATTTCCATCAGTGAACAATTAACCGTGCGTCCGCGGTAGAGTGGTTTACAATATTACGGAATATGGTGACACTCAACGTGCAGTTCTGACGGAATTTCTAGAGCAGATAGGAGGTTCGGATCTTTTTGGGCACTTCCAGTTGGATGTGATAAACAGGAAAACCTGCTCATTCCGGCAAAGCTGCCATCGGTGAACAATTAACCACGCGTCCGCGGCAGTGTGGTTACAATTCTATGGAATATGACGACGTTCACCGTGCAGTTCCCGACGTCATTTCTAGAGCAGATTGGAGGTTCGGATTTATTTGGGCACGTCCAGATGGATGTGATCAACAGGAAAACCTGCTCATTCCGGCAAAACTTCCATCGGTGAACAATTAACCGCGCGTCCGCGATAACGTGGTTACAATATTACGGGATATGGTTACGCTCACCGTGCAGTTGTGACGTCATTTCTAGAGCAGATAGGTGGTTCGGATCTTTTTGGGCACTTCCAGTTGGATGTGATCAACAGGAAAACCTGCTCATTCCGGCAAAACTTCCATCGGTGAACAATTAACCGCGCGTCCGCGATAACGTGGTTACAATATTACGGGATATGGTTACGCTCACCGTGCAGTTCTGACGTCATTTCTAGAGCAGCTAGGATGTTCCGAACTTTCTGGACACATCCAGTGGGATGTGATCAACAGGAAAACCTGCTCATTCCGTCAAAACTTCCATCGGTGAACAATTAACCGCACGTCCGCAGTAGCGTGGTTATAATACTATGGAATATGACGACGCTCACCGTGCAGTTCTGACATCATTTCTAGAGCTGCTAGGAGATTCGGATCTTTTTGGGCCCCTCGAGTGGGGTGTGATCAACAGGAACACCTGCTCATTCCGCCAAAACTTCCATCAGTGAACAATTAACCGCGCGTCCGCGGTAGCGTGGTTCTAATACTATGGAATATGACGACGCTCACCGTGCAGTTCTGACATCTTTTCTAGAGCTGCTAGGAGGTTCGGATCGTTTTGGGCCCCTCCAGTGGGGTGTGATCAACAGGAAAACCTGCTCATTCCGGCAAAACTTCCATCGGTGAACAAAGAACCGCGCGTCCGCGACAACGTGGTTACAATATTACGGGATATGGTTACGCTCACCGTGCAGTTGTGACGTCATTTCTAGAGCAGATAGGAGGTTCGGATCTTTTTGGGCACTTCCAGTTGGATGTGATCAACAGGAAAACCTGCTCATTCCGGCAAAACTTCCATCGGTGAACAATTAACCGCGCGTCCGCTTTAGCGTGGTTACAATACTACGGAATATGGTGACGCTCAACGTGCAGTTGTGACGTGATGTCTAGAGCAGATAGGAGGTTCGGATCTTTTTGGGCACTTCCAGTTGGATGTGATAAACAGGAAAACCTGCTCATTCCGGCAAAGCTTCCATCGGTGAACAATTAACCGCGCGTCCGCGATAACGTGGTTACAATATTACGGGATATGGTTACGCTCACCGTGCAGTTCTGACGTCATTTCTAGAGCAGCTAGGATGTTCCGAACTTTCTGGACACATCCAGTGGGATGTGATCAACAGGAAAACCTGCTCATTCCGTCGAAACTTCCATCGGTGAACAATTAACCGCGCGTCCGCGGTAGCGTGGTTATAATACTATGGAATATGACGACGCTCACCGTGCAGTTCTGACATCATTTCTAGAGCTGCTAGGAGGTTCGGATCTTTTTGGGCCCCTCCAGTGGGGTGTGATCAACAGGAAATCCTGCTCATTCCGGCAAAGCTTCCATCGATGAACAATTAACCGCGCGTCCGCGATAACGTGGTTACAATATTACGGGATATGGTTACGCTCACCGTGCAGTTCTTACGTCATTTCTAGAGCAGCTAGGATGTTCCGATCTTTCTGGACACATCCAGATGTATGTGATAAACAGGAAAACCTGCTCATTCCGGCAAAACTTCCATCTTTAAACAATAAACCGCGAGTCCGCTTTAGCGTGGTTACAATACTACGGCATATGGTGACGCTCACCGTGCAGTTCTGACGTCATTTCTAGAGCTGCTAGGAGTTTCGGATCTTTTTGGGTACCTCTAGTTGGATGTGATTAACAGAAAAACCTGCTCATTCCGTCGAAACTTCCATCGGTGAACAATTAACCGCGCGTCCGCGGTAGCGTGGTTATAATACTATGGAATATGACGACGCTCACCGTGCAGTTCTGACATCATTTCTAGAGCTGCTAGGAGGTTCGGATCTTTTTGGGCCCCTCCAGTGGGGTGTGATCAACAGGAAAACCTGCTCATTCCGCCAAAATTTCCATCAGTGAACAATTAACCGCGCGTCCGCGGTAGAGTGGTTACAATACTACGGAATATGGTGACACTCAACGTGCAGTTCTGACGGAATTTCTAGAGCAGATAGGAGGTTCGGATCTTATTGGGCACTTCCAGTTGGATGTGATCAACTGGAAAACCTGCTCATTCCGGCAAAGCTGCCATCGGTGAACAATTAACCGTGCGTCCGCGGCAGTGTGGTTACAATTCTATGGATATGACCACGTTCACCGTGCAGTTCCCGACGTCATTTCTAGAGCAGCTAGGAGGTTCGGATTTATTTGGGCACGTCCAGATGGATGTGATCAAGAGGAAAACCTGCTCATTCCTGCAAAACTTCCATCGGTGAACAATTAACCGCGCGTCCGCGATAACGTGGTTACAATATTACGGGATATGGTTACGCTCACCGTGCAGTTGTGACGTCATTTCTAGAGCAGATAGGTGGTTCGGATCTTTTTGGGCACTTCCAGTTGGATGTGATCAACAGGAAAACCTGCTCATTCCGGCAAAACTTCCATCGGTGAACAATTAACCGCGCGTCCGCGATAACGTGGTTACAATATTACGGGATATGGTTACGCTCACCGTGCAGTTCTGACGTCATTTCTAGAGCAGCTAGAAGGTTCGGATCTTTTTGAGCAGTTCCAGTTGGATTTGATAAAGAGGAAAACCTGCTCATTCTGCCAAAATTCCATCGGTGAACAAAGAACCGCGCGTCCGCGGTAGCGTGGTTACAATACTACGGAATATGGTGACGCTCAACGTGCAGTTGTGACGTCATGTCTAGAGCAGATAGGAGGTTCGGATCTTTTTGGGCACTTCCAGTTGGATGTGATCAACAGGAAAACCTGCTTATTCCGGCAAAGCTTCCATCGGTGAACAATTAACCGCGCGTCCGCGATAACGTGGTTACAATACTACGGAATATGGTTACGCTCACCGTGCAGTTCTGACGTCATTTCTAGAGCAGCTAGGATGTTCCGAACTTTCTGGACACATCCAGTGGGATGTGATCAACAGGAAAACCTGCTCATTCCGTCGAAACTTCCATCGGTGAACAATTAACCGCGCTTCCGCGGTAGCATGGTTATAATACTATGGAATATGACGACGCTCACCGTGCAGTTCTGACATCATTTCTAGAGCTGCTAGGAGGTTCGGATCTTTTTGGGCCCCTCCAGTGGGGTGTGATCAACAGGAAAACCTGCTCATTCCGCTAAAACTTCCATCAGTGAACAATTAACCGCGCGTCCGCGGTAGGGTGGTTACAATACTACGGAATATGGTGACACTCAACGTGCAGTTCTGACGTCATTTCTAAAGCTGCTAGGAGGTTCGGATCTTATTGGGCAACTCCAGTGGGATGTGATCAACACGAAAACCTGTTCATTCCGACAAAACTTCCATCGATGAACAATTAACCGCGCGTCCGCGGTAACATGGTTACAATATTACGGGATATGGTGACGCTCACCGTGCAGTTCTGACGTCATTTCTAGAGCTGCTATAATGTTCCGATCTTTCTGGGCACATCCAGATGTATGGTGATGAACAGGAAAACCTGCTCATTCCGGCAAAACTTCCATCTTTAAACAATTACCCGCGCGTCCGCTTTAGCGTGGTTACAATACTACGGAATATGGTGACGCTCATCGTGGCAGTCTTACGTTATTTCTAGAGCTACTAGGAGGTTCGGATCTTTTTGGGCTCCTCAAGTGGGATGTGATCAACAGGAAAACCTGCTCATTACGGCAAAAAACTTCCATCGGTGAACAATTAAACCGCCGCGTCCGCTTGTAGCGTGGTTACAATACTATGGAATATGGTGACGCTCACCGTGAAGTTCTGACGTCATTTCTAGTGCTGCTATGAGGTTCGGATCTTTTGGGGCATCTCCAGTGTGATGTGATCAACAGGAAAACCTGCTCATTCCGGCAAAACTTCCATCGGTGAACAATTAACCGCGCGTCCGCTGTAGCGTGGTTACAATACTACGAAATATGGTGACGCACACCGTGCAGTTCTTACGTCATTTCTAGAGCAGCTAGGAGGTTCGGATCTTTTTGGGCTCCTCAAGTGGGATGTGATTAACAGGAAAACCTGCTCATTCCGGCAAAACTTCCATCGGTGAACAATTAACCGCCCGTCCGCGGTAGCGTGGTTACAATACTACGGAAATATGGTGACGCACACCGTGCAGTTCTTACGTCATTTCTAGAGCAGCTTGGAGGTTCGGATCTTTTTGGGCACCTCCAGTGTGATGTGATGAACGAGAAAACATGCACATTCCGGCAAAACTTCCATCGGTGAACAATTAACCGCGCGTCTGCGGTAGCGAGGTTACAATACTACGGAATATGGTGACGCTCACCGTGCAGTTCTGACGTCATTTCTAAAGCTGCTAGGAGGTTCGGATCTTTTGGGGCAACTCCAGTGGGATGTGATCAACAGAAAAACCTGTTCATTCTGACAAAACTTCCATCGGTGAACAATTAACCGCGCGTCCGCGGTAGCGTGGTTACAATACTACGGAATATGGTGACGCTAACCGTGCAGTTCTGACGTCATTTCTAGAGCTGCTATGAAGTTCGGATCTTTTTGGGCACCTCCAGTGTGATGTGATGAACAAGAAAACCTGCACATTCCGGCAAAACTTCCATCGGTGAACAATTAAACGCGCGTCCGCGGTAGCGAGGTTATAATACTACGGAATATGGTGACGCTCACCGTGCAGTTCTGACGTCATTTCTAAAGCTGCTAGGAGGTTCGGATCTTTTTGAGCAACTCCAGTGGGATGTGATCAACAGGAAAACCTGTTCATTCCGGCAAAGCTTCCATCGGTGAACAATTAACCGCGCGTCCGCGATAACGTGGTTACAATATTACGGGATATGGTGACGCTCACCGTGCAGTTCTGACGTCATTTCTAGAGCTGCTATAATGTTCCGATCTTTCTGGGCACATCCAGATGTATGTGATTAACAGGAAAACCTGCTCATTCCGGCAAAACTTCCATCTTTAAACAATTAACCGCGCGTCCGCTTTAGCGTGGTTACAATACTACGGAATATGGTGACGCTCATCGTGCAGTTCTTACGTTATTTCTAGAGCTACTAGGAGGTTCGGATCTTTTTGGGCTCCTCAAGTTGGATGTGATTAACAGGAAAACCTGCTCATTACGGCAAAAACTTCCATCGGTGAACAATTAACCGCGCGTCCGCTGTAGCGTGGTTACAATACTACGGAATATGGTGACGCTCACCGTGCAGTTCTGACGTCATTTCTAGTGCTGCTATGAGGTTCGGATCTTTTTGGGCATCTCCAGTGTGATGTGATCAACAGGAAAACCTGCTCATTCCGGCAAAACTTCCATCGGTGAACAATTAACCGCGCGTCCGCTGTAGCGTGGTTACAATACTACGAAATATGGTGACGCTCACCGTGCAGTTCTGACGTCATTTCTAGAGCAGCTAGAAGGTTCGGATCTTTTTGAGCAGTTCCAGTTGGATTTGATAAAGAGGAAAACCTGCTCATTCCGCCAAAATTCCATCGGTGAACAAAGAACCGCGCGTCCGCGGTAGCGTGGTTACAATACTACGGAATATGGTGACGCTCAACGTGCAGTTGTGACGTCATGTCTAGAGCAGATAGGAGGTTCGGATCTTTTTGGGCACTTCCAGTTGGATGTGATCAACAGGAAAACCTGCTTATTCCGGCAAAGCTTCCATCGGTGAACAATTAACCGCGCGTCCGCGATAACGTGGTTACAATATTACGGGATATGGTTACGCTCACCGTGCAGTTCTGACGTCATTTCTAGAGCAGCTAGGATGTTCCGAACTTTCTGGACACATCCAGTGGGATGTGATCAACAGGAAAACCTGCTCATTCCGTCGAAACTTCCATCGGTGAACAATTAACCGCGCTTCCGCGGTAGACTGGTTATAATATACTATGGAATATGACGACGCTCACCGTGCAGTTCTGACATCATTTCTAGAGCTGCTAGGAGGTTCGGATCTTTTTGGGCCCCTCCAGTGGGGTGTGATCAACAGGAAAACCTGCTCATTCCGCCAAAACTTCCATCAGTGAACAATTAACCGCGCGTCCGCGGTAGGGTGGTTACAATACTACGGAATATGGTGACACTCAACGTGCAGTTCTGACGGAATTTCTAGAGCAGATAGGAGGTTCGGATCTTTTTGGGCACTTCCAGTTGGATGTGATAAACAGGAAAACCTGCTCATTCCGGCAAAACTTCCATCTTTAAACAATAAACCGCGAGTCCGCTTTAGCGTGGTTACAATACTACGGCATATGGTCTCGCTCACCGTGCAGTTCTGACGTCATTTCTAGAGCTGCTAGGAGTTTCGGATCTTTTTGGGTACCTCTAGTTGGATGTGATTAACAGGAAAACCTGCTCATTCCATCGAAACTTCCATTGGTGAACAATTAACCGCGCGTTTAATAAGGTGACGCTCATCGTGCAGTTCTTACGTTATTTCTAGAGCTACTAGGAGGTTCGGATCTTTTTGGGCTCCTCAAGTTGGATGTGATTAACAGGAAAACCTGCTCATTACGGCAAAAACTTCCATCGGTGAACAATTAACCGCGCGTCCGCTGTAGCGTGGTTACAATACTACGGAATATGGTGACGCTCACCGTGAAGTTCTGACGTCATTTCTAGTGCTGCTATGAGGTTTCGGATCTTTTTGGGCATCTCCAGTGTGATGTGATCAACAGGAAAACCTGCTCATTCCGGCAAAACTTCCATCGGTGAACAATTAACCGCGCGTCCGCTGTAGCGTGGTTACAATACTACGAAATATGGTGACGCACACCGTGCAGTTCTTACGTCATTTCTAGAGCAGCTAGGAGGTTCGGATCTTTTTGGGCTCCTCAAGTGGGATGTGATTAACAGGAAAACCTGCTCATTCCGGCAAAACTGCCATCGGTGAACAATTAACCGCCCGTCCGCGGTAGCTTGGTTACAATACTACGAAATATGGTGACGCACACCGTGCAGTTCTTACGTCATTTCTAGAGCAGCTAGGAGGTTCGGATCTTTTTGGGCACCTCCAGTGTGATGTGATGAACGAGAAAACCTGCACATTCCGGCAAAACTTCCATCGGTGAACAATTAACCGCGCGTCCTGCGGTAGCGAGGTTACAATACTACGGAATATGGTGACGCTCACCGTGCAGTTCTGACGTCATTTCTAAAGCTGCTAGGAGGTTCGGATCTTTTGGGGCAACTCCAGTGGGATGTGATCAACAGAAAACCTGCTCATTTTGACAAAACTTCCATCGGTGAACAATTAACCGCGCGTCCGCGGTAGCGTGGTTACAATACTACGGAATATGGTGACGCTCACCGTGCAGTTCTGACGTCATTTCTAGAGCTGCTATGAGGTTCGGATCTTTTGGGCACCTCCAGTGTGATGTGATGAACAAGAAAACCTGCACATTCCGGCAAAACTTCCATCGGTGAACAATTAACCGCGCGTCCGCAGGTAGCGTGGTTACAATACTACGAAATATGGTGACGCATCACCGTGCAGTTCTGACGTCATTTCTAGAGCTGCTAGGAGGTTCGGATCTTTTTGGGCACCTCCAGTGTGATGTGATCAACAGGAAAACCTGCTCATTCCGGCAAAACTTCCATCGGTGAACAATTAACCGCGCGTCCGCGGTAGCGTGGTTACAATACTACGGAATATGGTGACGCTCACCGTGCAGTTCTGACGTCATTTCTAGAAACTGCTAGGAGGTTCGGATCTTTTTGGGCACCTCCAGTGGGATGTGATCACAGGAAAACCTGCTCATTCCGGCAAAACTTCCATCGGTGAACAATTAACCACGCGTCCGCGTAAGCGTGGTTACAATACTACGAATATGGTGACGCTCACCGTGCAGTTCTACGTCATTTCTAGAGCGGCTAGGAGGTTCGATCTTTTGGGGCACCTCCAGTGGGATGTGATCAACAGGAAAACCTGTTCATTTCCGGACAAAAAATTCCATCGGTGAAACATTAACCGCCGCGTCCGCGGTAGCGTGGTTACAATACTACGGAATATGGTGACGCTCACCGTGCAGTTCTGACGTCATTTCTAGAGCTGGCTATGAGGTTCGGATCTTTTTGGGCACCTCCAGTGTGATGTGATGAACCAGAAAACCTGCACATTCCGGCAAAAGCTTCCATCGTGAACAATTAACCGCGCGTCCGCGGTAGCGAGGTTACAATACTAACGGAATATGGTGACGCTCCCGTGCAGTTATTACGTCATTTCTAGAGCTGTTAGGAGGTTCGGATCTTTTGGGCTCCTCGAGTGTGATGTGATAACGAGAAAACCTGCACATTCCGGCAAAAGTTCCATCGGTGAACAATTAACCGCGCGTCCGCGGTAGCGAGGTTACAATACTACGGAATATGGTGACGCTCACCGTGCAGTTCTGACGTCATTTCTAAAGCTGCTAGGTGTTTCGGACTATCTTGGGCACCTCCAGTGTGATGTGATGAACAAGGAAACCTGCAACATTCCGGCAAAGCTTCCATCGGTGAACAATTAACCTCGGTCCCGCGGTAGCTTTGGTTACAATACTACCAAATATGGTGACGCACACGTGCAGTTCTGACGTCATTTCTAAAGCTCTGGCTAGGGATGTACGGATCTTTTTGGGCATCTCCAGTGTGATGTGATCAACAGGAAAACCTGCTCATTCCGGCAAAACTTCCATCGGTTGAACAATAAACCGCGCGTCCCGCGGTAGCGAGGTTACAATACTCCGGAATATGGTGACGCTCATCGGTGCAGTTCTGCGACACTCATTTCTAAAGCTGCCTAGGGGTTCGGATCTATTTCGGCTCCTCACGACGCTGGGATTGGGAATTAACAGGAAAACCTGCTCATTCCGGCAAAACTTCCATCGGTGACAAATTAACCGCGCGTCCGCTGTTAGCGTGGTTACAATACTACGGAATATGGTGACGCTCACCGTGCAGTTCTGACAGTCATTTCTAGAGCTGCTATGAGGTTCGATCTATTTGGGCAACTCCAGTGTGGATGTGATTAACAGGAAAACCTGCATCATTCCGGCAAAACTTCCATCGGTGAACAATTAACCGCGCGTCCGCGGTAGCGTGGTTACAATACTACGGAATATGGTGACGCTCACCGTGCAGTTCTGACGTCATTTCTAAAGCTGCTAGGAGGTTCGGATCTTTTTGGGCATCTCCAGTGTGATGTGATCAACAGGAAAACCTGCTCATTCCGGCAAAACTTCCATCGGTGAACAATTAACCGCGCGTCCGCGGTAGCGAGGTTACAATACTACGGAATATGGTGACGCTCACCGTGCAGTTCTGACGTCATTTCTAAAGCTGCTAGGAGGTTCGGATCTTTTGGGCACCTCCAGTGGGATGTGATTAACAGGAAAACCTGCTCATTCCGGCAAAACTTCCATCGGTGAACAATTAACCGCGCGTCCGCGGTAGCGTGGTTACAATACTACGGAATATGGTGACGCTCACCGTGCAGTTCTGACGTCATTTCTAGAGCTGCTATGAGGTTCGGATCTTTTTGGGCACCTCCAGTGTGATGTGATGAACAAGAAAACCTGCACATTCCGGCAAAACTTCCATCGGTGAACAATTAACCGCGCGTCCGCGGTAGCGAGGTTACAATACTACGGAATATGGTGACGCTCACCGTGCAGTTCTGACGTCATTTCTAAAGCTGCTAGGAGGTTCGGATCTTTTTGGGCAACTCCAGTGGGATGTGATCAACAGGGAAAACCTGTTCATTCCGACAAAACTTCCATCGGTGAACAATTAACCGCGCGTCCGCGGTAGCGTGTTTACAATACTACGGAATATGGTGACGCTCACCGTGCAGTTCTGACGTCATTTCTAGAGCTGCTATGAGGTTCGGATCTTTTTGGCACACTCCAGTGGGATGTGATCAACAAGAAAACCTGCTCATTCCGACAAAACTTCCATCGGTGAACAATTAACCGCGCGTCCGCGGTAGCGTGGTTACAATACTACGGAATATGGTGACGCTCACCGTGCAGTTCTGACGTCATTTCTAGAGCTGCTATGAGGTTCGGATCTTTTTGGGCACCTCCAGTGTGATGTGATGAACAAGAAACCTGCACATTCCGGCAAAACTTCCATCGGTGAACAATTAACCGCGCGTCCGCGGTAGCGAGGTTACAATACTACGGAATATGGTGACGCTCACCGTGCAGTTCTGACGTCATTTCTAAAGCTGCTAGGAGGTTCGGATCTTTTTGGGCAACTCCAGTGGGATGTGATCAACAGGAAAACCTGTTCATTCCGACAAAACTTCCATCGGTGAACAATTAACCGCGCGTCCGCGGTAGCGTGATTACAATACTACGGAATATGGTGACGCTCACCGTGCAGTTCTGACGTCATTTCTAGAGCTGCTATGAGGTTCGGATCTTTTTGGGCACCTCCAGTGGGATGTGATCAACAAGAAAACCTGCTCATTCCGACAAAACTTCCATCGGTGAACAATTAACCGCGCGTCCGCGGTAGCGTGGTTACAATACTACGGAATATGGTGACGCTCACCGTGCAGTTCTGACGTCATTTCTAGAGCTGCTATGAGGTTCGGATCTTTTTGGGCACCTCCAGTGTGATGTGATGAACAAGAAAACCTGCACATTCCGGCAAAACTTCCATCGGTGAACAATTAACCGCGCGTCCGCGGTAGCGAGGTTAAAATACTACGGAATATGGTGACGCTCACCGTGCAGTTCTGACGTCATTTCTAAAGCTGCTAGGAGGTTCGGATCTTTTTGGGCAACTCCAGTGGGATGTGATCAACAGGGAAACCTGTTCATTCCGACAAAACTTCCATCGGTGAACAATTAATCGTGCGTCCGCGGTAGCGTGTTTACAATACTACGGAATATGGTGACGCTCACCGTGCAGTTCTGACGTCATTTCTAGAGCTGCTATTAGGATCGGATCTTTTTGGGCACAACCAGTATGATGTGATGAACAAGAAAACCTGCACATTCCGGCAAAACTTCCATCGGTGAACAATTAACCGCGCGTCCGCGGTAGCGAGGTTACAATACTACGGAATATGGTGACGCTCATCGTGCAGTTCTTACGTCATTTCTAGAGCTGCTAGGAGGTTCGGATCTTTTTGGGCTCCTCGAGTGTGATGTGATGAACGAGAAAACCTGCACATTCCGGCAAAAGTTCCATCGGTGAAAAATTAACCGCGCGTCCGCGGTAGCGAGGTTACAATACTACGGAATATGGTGACGCTCACCGTGCAGTTCTGACGTCATTTCTAAAGCTGCTAGGAGGTTCGGATCTTTTTGGGCAACTCCAGTGGGATGTGATCAACAGGAAAACCTGTTCATTCCGACAAAACTTCCATCGGTGAACAATTAACCGCGCGTCCGCGGTAGCGTGATTACAATACTACGGAATATGGTGACGTTCACCGTGCAGTTCTGACGTCATTTCTAGAGCTGCTATGAGGTTCGGATCTTTTTGGGCTCCTCAAGTGGGATGTGATTAACAGGAAAACCTGCTCATTCCGGCAAAACTTCCATCGTTGAACAATTAACCGCCCGTCCGCGGTAGCGTGTTTACAATACTACGGAATATGGTGACACTCACCGTGCAGTTCTGATGTCATTTCTAAAGCTTCTAGGAGGTTCGGATCTTTTTGGGCACCTCCAGTGGGATGTGATCAACAAGAAAATCTGCTCATTCCGACAAAACTTCCATCGGTGAACAATTAACCGCGCGTCCGCTGTAGCGTGGTTACAATACTACGGAATATGGTGACGTTCACCGTGCAGTTCTGACGTCATTTCTAGAGCTGCTATGAGGTTCGGATCTTTTTGGGCTCCTCAAGTGGGATGTGATTAACAGCAAAACCTGCTCATTCCGGCAAAACTTCCATCGGTGAACAATTAACCGCCCGTCCGTGGTAGCTTGGTTACAATACTACGAAATATGGTGACGCACACCGTGCAGTTCTTACGTCATTTCTAGAGCAGCTAGGAGGTTCGGATCTTTTTGGGCACCTCCAGTGGGATGTGATCAACAAGAAAATCTGCTCATTCCGACAAAACTTCCATCGGTGAACAATTAACCGCGCGTCCGCTGTAGCGTGGTTACAATACTACGGAATATGGTGACGCTCACCGTGCAGTTCTGACGTCATTTCTAGAGCTGCTATGAGGTTCGGATCTTTTTGGGCACCTCCAGTGTGATGTGATGAACAAGAAAACCTGCACATTCCGGCAAAACTTCCATCGGTGAACAATTAACCTCGCGTCCGCAGTAGCTTGGTTACAATACTACGAAATATGGTGACGCACACCGTGCAGTTCTGACGTCATTTCTAAAGCTGCTAGGAGGTTCGGATCTTTTTGGGCATCTCCAGTGTGATGTGATCAACAGGAAAACCTGCTCATTCCGGCAAAACTTCCATCGGCGAACAATTAACCGCGCGTCCGCGGTAGCGTGGTTACAATACTACGGAATATGGTGACGCTCATCGTGCAGTTCTGACATCATTTCTAAAGCTGCTAGGAGGTTCGGATCTATATGGGCTCCTCAAGTGGGATGTGATTAACAGGAAAACCTGCTCATTCCGGCAAAACTTCCATCGGTGAACAATTAACCGCCCGTCCGCGGTAGCTTGGTTACAATACTACGAAATATGGTGACGCACACCGTGCAGTTCTTACGTCATTTCTAGAGCAGCTAGGAGGTTCGGATCTTTTTGGGCACCTCCAGTGGGATGTGATCAACAGGAAAACCTATTCATTCCGACAAAACTTCCATCGGTGAACAATTAACCGCGCGTCCGCTGTAGCGTGGTTACAATACTACGGAATATGGTGACGCTCACCGTGCAGTTCTGACGTCTTTTCTAGAGCTGCTATGAGGTTCGGATCTTTTTGGGCACCTCCAGTGTGATGTGATGAACAAGAAAACCTGCACATTCCGGCAAAACTTCCATCGGTGAACAATAAACCGCGCGTCCGCGATAGCGAGGTTAAAATACTACGGAATATGGTGACGCTCACCGTGCAGTTCTGACGTCATTTCTAAAGCTGCTAGGAGGTACGGATCTTTTTGGGCAACTCCAGTGGGATGTGATCAACAGGAAAACCTGTTCATTCCGACAAAACATCCATTGGTGAACAATTAACCGCGCGTCCGCGGTAGCGTGATTACAATACTACGGAATATGGTGACGCTCACCGTGCAGTTCTGACATCATTTCTAGAGCTGCTATAAGGTTCGGATTATTTTGGGCACCTCCAGTGTGATGTGATGAACATGAAAACCTGCACATTCCGGCAAAGCTTCCATCGGTGAACAATTAACCTCGCGTCCGCGGTAGCTTGGTTACAATACTACGAAATATGGTGACGCACACCGTGCAGTTCTGACGTCATTTCTAAAGCTGCTAGGAGGTACGGATCTTTTTGGGCATCTCCAGTGTGATGTGATCAACAGGAAAACCTGCTCATTCCGGCAAAACTTCCATCGGTGAACAATTAACCGCGCGTCCGCGGTAGCGAGGTTACAATACTACGGAATATGGTGACGCTCATCGTGCAGTTCTGACATCATTTCTAAAGCTGCTAGGAGGTTCGGATCTATTTCGGCTCCTCACGTGGGATGGGATTAACAGGAAAACCTGCTCATTCCGGCAAAACTTCCATCGGTGAACAATTAACCGCCCGTCCGCGGTAGCTTGATTACAATACTACGAAATATGGTGACGCACACCGTGCAGTTCTTACGTCATTTCTAGAGCAGCTAGGAGGTTCGGATCTTTTTGGGCACCTCCAGTGGGATGTGATCAACAGGAAAACCTATTCATTCCGACAAAACTTCCATCGGTGAACAATTAACCGCGCGTCCGCTGTAGCGTGGTTACAATACTACGGAATATGGTGACGCTCACCGTGCAGTTCTGACGTCATTTCTAGAGCTGCTATGAGGTTCGGATCTTTTTGGGCACCTCCAGTGGGATGTGATGACAAGAAAACCTGCACATTCCGGCAAACTTCCATCGGTGAACAATTAACCGCGCGTACCGCGGTAGCGAGGTTAAAATACTACGGAATATGGTGACGCTCACCGTGCAGTTCTGACGTCATTTCTAGAGCTGCTAGGAGCTTCGGATCTTTTTGGGCAACTCCAGTGGGATGTGATCAACAGGGAAACCTGTTCTATTCCGACAAAACTTCCATCGGTGAACAATTAATCGTGCGTCCGCGGTAGCGTGGTTACAATACTACGGAATATGGTGACGCTCACCGTGCAGTTCTGACGTCATTTCTAGAGCTGCTAGTAGGTTCGGATCTTTTTGGGCACAACCAGTATGGATGTGATGAACAGAAAACCTGCACATTCCGGCAAAACTTCCATCGGTGAACAATTAACCGCGCGTACCGCGGTAGCGATGGTTACAATACTACGGAATATGGTGACGCTCATCGTGCAGTTCTTACGTCATTTCTAGAGCTGCTAGGAGGTTCGGATCTTTTTGGGCTCCTCGAGTGTGATGTGATGAACGAGAAAACCTGCACATTCCGGCAAAAGTTCCATCGGTGAAAAATTAACCGCGCGTCCGCTGTAGCGAGGTTACAATACTACGGAATATGGTGACGCTCACCGTGCAGTTCTGACGTCATTTCTAAAGCTGCTAGGAGGTTCGGATCTTTTTGGGCAACTCCAGTGGGATGTGATCAACAGGAAAACCTGTTCATTCCGACAAAACTTCCATCGGTGAACAATTAACCGCGCGTCCGCGGTAGCGTGATTACAATACTACGGAATATGGTGACGTTCACCGTGCAGTTCTGACGTCATTTCTAGAGCTGCTATGAGGTTCGGATCTTTTTGGGCTCCTCAAGTGGGATGTGATTAACAGGAAAACCTGCTCATTCCGGCAAAACTTCCATCGTTGAACAATTAACCGCCCGTCCGCGGTAGCGTGTTTACAATACTACGGAATATGGTGACACTCACCGTGCAGTTCTGATGTCATTTCTAAAGCTTCTAGGAGGTTCGGATCTTTTTGGGCACCTCCAGTGGGATGTGATCAACAAGAAAATCTGCTCATTCCGACAAAACTTCCATCGGTGAACAATTAACCGCGCGTCCGCTGTAGCGTGGTTACAATACTACGGAATATGGTGACGTTCACCGTGCAGTTCTGACGTCATTTCTAGAGCTGCTATGAGGTTCGGATCTTTTTGGGCTCCTCAAGTGGGATGTGATTAACAGCAAAACCTGCTCATTCCGGCAAAACTTCCATCGGTGAACAATTAACCGCCCGTCCGTGGTAGCTTGGTTACAATACTACGAAATATGGTGACGCACACCGTGCAGTTCTTACGTCATTTCTAGAGCAGCTAGGAGGTTCGGATCTTTTTGGGCACCTCCAGTGGGATGTGATCAACAAGAAAATCTTATGATTTCGGCAAAACTTCCATCGGTGAACAATTAACCGCGCTACCGCGGACGCGTGGTTACAATACTACGGAATATGGTGACGCTCAACGTGCAGTTCTGACGTCATTTCTAGAGCTGCTAGGAGCTTCGGATCTTTTTGGGCACCTCCAGTGGGATGTGATCAACAGGAAAACGTATGATTTCGGCAAAACTTCCATCGGTGAACAATTAACCGCGCTACCGCGGACGCGTGGTTACAATACTACGGAATATGGTGACGCTCAACGTGCAGTTCTGACGTCATTTCTAGAGCTGCTAGGAGCTTCGGATCTTTTTGGGCACCTCCAGTGGGATGTGATCAACAGGAAAACGTTATGATTTCGGCAAAACTTCCATCGGTGAACAATTAACCGCGCTACCGCGGACGCGTGGTTACAATACTACGGAATATGGTGACGCTCAACGTGCAGTTCTGACGTCATTTCTAGAGCTGCTAGGAGCTTCGGATCTTTTTGGGCACCTCCAGTGGGATGTGATCAACAGGAAAACGTTATGATTTCGGCAAAACTTCCATCGGTGAACAATTAACCGCGCTACCGCGGACGCGTGGTTACAATACTACGGAATATGGTGACGCTCAACGTGCAGTTCTGACGTCATTTCTAGAGCTGCTAGGAGCTTCGGATCTTTTTGGGCACCTCCAGTGGGATGTGATCAACAGGAAAACGTTATGATTTCGGCAAAACTTCCATCGGTGAACAATTAACCACGCTACCGCGGACGCGTGGTTACAATACTACGGAATATGGTGACGCTCAACGTGCAGTTCTGACGTCATTTCTAGAGCTGCTAGGAGCTTCGGATCTTTTTGGGCACCTCCAGTGGGATGTGATCAACAGGAAAACGTTATGATTTCGGCAAAACTTCCATCGGTGAACAATTAACCGCGCTACCGCGGACGCGTGGTTACAATACTACGGAATATGGTGACGCTCAACGTGCAGTTCTGACGTCATTTCTAGAGCTGCTAGGAGCTTCGGATCTTTTTGGGCACCTCCAGTGGGATGTGATCAACAGAAAACGTATGCATTCCGACAAAACTTCCATCGGTGAACAATTAACCGCGCGTACCGCTGTACGCGTGGTTACAATACTACGGAATATGGTGACGCTCAACGTGCAGTTCTGACGTCATTTCTAGAGCTGCTATGAGCTTCGGATCTTTTTGGGCACCTCCAGTGTGATGTGATCAACAGAAAACCGTGCATGATTCGGCAAAACTTCCATCGGTGAACAATTAACCGCGGTACCGCGGACGCGTGGTTACAATACTACGGAATATGGTGACGCTCAACGTGCAGTTCTGACGTCATTTCTAGAGCTGCTAGGAGCTTCGGATCTTTTTGGGCACCTCCAGTGGGATGTGATCAACAGGAAAAATGTTATGATTTCGGCAAAACTTCCATCGGTGAACAATTAACCGCGCTACCGCGGACGCGTGGTTACAATACTACGGAATATGGTGACGCTCAACGTGCAGTTCTGACGTCATTTCTAGAGCTGCTAGGAGCTTCGGATCTTTTGGGCACCTCCAGTGGGATGTGATCAACAGGAAAACGTTATGATTTCGGCAAAACTTCCATCGGTGAACAATTAACCGCGCTACCGCGGACGCGTGGTTACAATACTACGGAATATGGTGACGCTCAACGTGCAGTTCTGACGTCATTTCTAGAGCTGCTAGGAGCTTCGGATCTTTTTGGGCACCTCCAGTGGGATGTGATCAACAGGAAAACGTTATGATTTCGGCAAAACTTCCATCGGTGAACAATTAACCACGCGTACCGCGGACGCGTGGTTACAATACTACGGAATATGGTGACGCTCAACGTGCAGTTCTGACGTCATTTCTAGAGCTGCTAGGAGCTTCGGATCTTTTTGGGCACCTCCAGTGGGATGTGATCAACAGGAAAACGTTATGATTTCGGCAAAAACTTCCATCGGTGAACAATTAACCGCGCTACCGCGGACGCGTGGTTACAATACTACGGAATATGGTGACGCTCAACGTGCAGTTCTGACGTCATTTCTAGAGCTGCTAGGAGCTTCGGATCTTTTTGGGCACCTCCAGTGGGATGTGATCAACAGGAAAACGTTATGATTTCGGCAAAACTTCCATCGGTGAACAATTAACCGCGCTACCGCGGACGCGTGGTTACAATACTACGGAATATGGTGACGCTCAACGTGCAGTTCTGACGTCATTTCTAGAGCTGCTAGGAGCTTCGGATCTTTTTGGGCACCTCCAGTGGGATGTGATCAACAGGAAAACGTATGATTTCGGCAAAACTTCCATCGGTGAACAATTAACCGCGCTACCGCGGACGCGTGGTTACAATACTACGGAATATGGTGACGCTCAACGTGCAGTTCTGACGTCATTTCTAGAGCTGCTAGGAGCTTCGGATCTTTTTGGGCACCTCCAGTGGGATGTGATCAACAGGAAAACGTTATGATTCCGGCAAAACTTCCATCGGTGAACAATTAACCACGCGTCCGCGGTAGCGTGGTTACAATATTACGGGATATGGTTACGCTCACCGTGCAGTTGTGACGTCATTTCTAGAGCAGATAGGTGGTTCGGATCTTTTTGGGCACTTCCAGTTGGATGTGATCAACAGGAAAACCTGCTCATTCCGGCAAAACTTCCATCGGTGAACAATTAACCGCGCGTCCGCGATAACGTGGTTACAATATTACGGGATATGGTTACGCTCACCGTGCAGTTCTGACGTCATTTCTAGAGCTGCTAGGAGGTTCGGATCTTTTTGGCCACCTCCAGTGGGATGTGATCAACAGGAAAACCTGCTCAATCCGGCAAAACTTCCATCGGTGAACAATTAACCGCGCGTCCGCTGTAGCGTGGTTACAATACTACGGAATATGGTGACGCTCACCGTGCAGTTCTGACGTCATTTCTAGAGCAGCTAGAAGGTTCGGATCTTTTTGAGGCAGTTCCAGTGGGATGTGATCAACAGGAAAACGTTATGATTTCGGCAAAACTTCCATCGGTGAACAATTAACCGCGCTACCGCGGACGCGTGGTTACAATACTACGGAATATGGTGACGCTCAACGTGCAGTTCTGACGTCATTTCTAGAGCTGCTAGGAGCTTCGGATCTTTTTGGGCACCTCCAGTGGGATGTGATCAACAGGAAAACGTTATGATTTCGGCAAAACTTCCATCGGTGAACAATTAACCGCGCTACCGCGGACGCGTGGTTACAATACTACGGAATATGGTGACGCTCAACGTGCAGTTCTGACGTCATTTCTAGAGCTGCTAGGAGCTTCGGATCTTTTTGGGCACCTCCAGTGGGATGTGATCAACAGGAAAACGTATGATTTCGGCAAAACTTCCATCGGTGAACAATTAACCGCGCTACCGCGGACGCGTGGTTACAATACTACGGAATATGGTGACGCTCAACGTGCAGTTCTGACGTCATTTCTAGAGCTGCTAGGAGCTTCGGATCATTTTGGGCTACCTCCAGTGGGATGTGATCAACAGGAAAACGTAATGATTTCGCAAAACTTCCATCGGTGAACAATTAACCCGCTACCGCGACGCGTGGTTACAATACTACGGAATATGGTGACAGCTCAACGTGCAGTTTCTGACGTCATTCTAGAGCTGCTAGGAGCTTCGGATCTTTTTGGGCACCTCCAGTGGGATGTGATCAACAGGAAAAACGTATGATTTCGGCAAAACTTCCATCGGTGAACAATTAACCACGCGCTACCGCGGACGCGTGGTTACATACTACGGAATATGGTGACGCTCAACGTGCAGTTCTGACGTCATTTCTAGAGCTGCTAGGAGCTTCGGATCTTTTTGGGCACCTCCAGTGGGATGTGATCAACAGGAAAACGTTATGATTTCGGCAAAACTTCCATCGGTGAACAATTAACCGCGCTAACCGCGGACGCGTGGTTACAATACTACGGAATATGGTGACGCTCAACGTGCAGTTCTGACGTCATTTCTAGTGCTGCTATGAGGTTCGGATCTTTTTGGGCATCTCCAGTGTGATGTGATCAACAGGAAAACCTGCTCATTCCGGCAAAACTTCCATCGGTGAACAATTAACCGCGCGTCCGCTGTAGCGTGGTTACAATACTACGAAATATGGTGACGCACACCGTGCAGTTCTTACGTCATTTCTAGAGCAGCTAGGAGGTTCGGATCTTTTTGGGCTCCTCAAGTGGGATGTGATTAACAGGAAAACCTGCTCATTCCGGCAAAACTGCCATCGGTGAACAATTAACCGCCCGTCCGCGGTAGCTTGGTTACAATACTACGAAATATGGTGACGCACACCGTGCAGTTCTTACGTCATTTCTAGAGCAGCTTGGAGGTTCGGATCTTTTTGGGCACCTCCAGTGTGATGTGATGAACGAGAAAACATGCACATTCCGGCAAAACTTCCATCGGTGAACAATTAACCGCGCGTCTGCGGTAGCGAGGTTACAATACTACGGAATATGGTGACGCTCACCGTGCAGTTCTGACGTCATTTCTAAAGCTGCTAGGAGGTTCGGATCTTTTGGGGCAACTCCAGTGGGATGTGATCAACAGAAAAACCTGTTCATTCTGACAAAACTTCCATCGGTGAACAATTAACCGCGCGTCCGCGGTAGCGTGGTTACAATACTACGGAATATGGTGACGCTAACCGTGCAGTTCTGACGTCATTTCTAGAGCTGCTATGAAGTTCGGATCTTTTTGGGCACCTCCAGTGTGATGTGATGAACAAGAAAACCTGCACATTCCGGCAAAACTTCCATCGGTGAACAATTAAACGCGCGTCCGCGGTAGCGAGGTTATAATACTACGGAATATGGTGACGCTCACCGTGCAGTTCTGACGTCATTTCTAAAGCTGCTAGGAGGTTCGGATCTTTTTGAGCAACTCCAGTGGGATGTGATCAACAGGAAAACCTGTTCATTCCGGCAAAGCTTCCATCGGTGAACAATTAACCGCGCGTCCGCGATAACGTGGTTACAATATTACGGGATATGGTGACGCTCACCGCGCAGTTCTGACGTCATTTCTAGAACTGCTAGGAGGTTCGGATCTTTTTGGGCACCTCCAGTGTGATGTGATCAATAGGAAAACCTGCTCACTCCGGCAAAACTTCCATCGGTGAACAAGGAACCGCGCGTCCGCTGTAGCGTGGTTACAATACTACGAAATATGGTGACGCACACCGTGCAGTTCTTACGTCATTTCTAGAGCTGCTAGGAGGTTCGGATCTTTTTGGGCACCTCCAGTGGGATGTGATCAACAGGAAAACCTGTTCATTCCGACAAAAATTCCATCGGTGAACAATTAACCGCGCGTCCGCGGTAGCGTGGTTACAATACTACGGAATATGGTGACGCTCACCGTGCAGTTCTGACGTCATTTCTAGAGCTGCTATTAGGTTCGGATCTTTTTGGGCACCTCCAGTGTGATGTGATGAACCAGAAAACCTGCACATTTCGGCAAAACTTCCATCGGTGAACAATTAACCGCGCTACCGCGGACGCGTGGTTACAATACTACGGAATATGGTGACGCTCAACGTGCAGTTCTGACGTCATTTCTAGAGCTGCTAGGAGCTTCGGATCTTTTTGGGCACCTCCAGTGGGATGTGATCAACAGGAAAACGTAATGATTTCGGCAAAACTTCCATCGGTGAACAATTAACCGCGCTACCGCGGACGCGTGGTTACAATACTACGGAATATGGTGACGCTCAACGTGCAGTTCTGACGTCATTTCTAGAGCTGCTAGGAGCTTCGGATCTTTTTGGGCACCTCCAGTGGGATGTGATCAACAGGAAAACGTTATGATTTCGGCAAAACTTCCATCGGTGAACAATTAACCGGCTACCGCGGACGCGTGTTACAATACTACGGAATATGGTGACGCTCAACGTGCAGTTCTGACGTCATTTCTAGAGCTGCTAGGAGCTTCGGATCTTTTTGGGCACCTCCAGTGGGATGTGATCAACACGAAAACCTGTTCATTCCGACAAAACTTCCATCGATGAACAATTAACCGCGCGTCCGCGGTAACATGGTTACAATATTACGGGATATGGTGACGCTCACCGTGCAGTTCTGACGTCATTTCTAGAGCTGCTATAATGTTCCGATCTTTCTGGGCACATCCAGATGTATGTGATTAACAGGAAAACCTGCTCATTCCGGCAAAACTTCCATCTTTAAACAATTAACCGCGCGTCCGCTTTAGCGTGGTTACAATACTACGGAATATGGTGACGCTCATCGTGCAGTTCTTACGTTATTTCTAGAGCTACTAGGAGGTTCGGATCTTTTTGGGCTCCTCAAGTTGGATGTGATTAACAGGAAAACCTGCTCATTACGGCAAAAACTTCCATCGGTGAACAATTAACCGCGCGTCCGCTGTAGCGTGGTTACAATACTACGAAATATGGTGACGCACACCGTGCAGGTCTTACGTCATTTCTAGAGCTGCTAGGAGCTTCGGATCTTTTTGGGCACCTCCAGTGGGATGTGATCAACAGGAAAACGTTATGATTTCGGCAAAACTTCCATCGGTGAACAATTAACCGCGCTACCGCGGACGCGTGGTTACAATACTACGGAATATGGTGACGCTCAACGTGCAGTTCTGACGTCATTTCTAGAGCTGCTAGGAGCTTCGGATCTTTTTGGGCACCTCCAGTGGGATGTGATCAACAGGAAAACGTTATGATTTCGGCAAAACTTCCATCGGTGAACAATTAACCGCGCTACCGCGGACGCGTGGTTACAATACTACGGAATATGGTGACGCTCAACGTGCAGTTCTGACGTCATTTCTAGAGCTGCTAGGAGCTTCGGATCTTTTTGGGCACCTCCAGTGGGATGTGATCAACAGGAAAACGTTATGATTTCGGCAAAACTTCCATCGGTGAACAATTAACCGCGCTACCGCGGACGCGTGGTTACAATACTACGGAATATGGTGACGCTCAACGTGCAGTTCTGACGTCATTTCTAGAGCTGCTAGGAGCTTCGGATCTTTTTGGGCACCTCCAGTGGGATGTGATCAACAGGAAAACGTTATGATTTCGGCAAAACTTCCATCGGTGAACAATTAACCGCGCTACCGCGGACGCGTGGTTACAATACTACGGAATATGGTGACGCTCAACGTGCAGTTCTGACGTCATTTCTAGAGCTGCTAGGAGCTTCGGATCTTTTGGGCACCTCCAGTGGGATGTGATCAACAGGAAAACGTTATGATTTCGGCAAAACTTCCATCGGTGAACAATTAACCGCGCTACCGCGGACGCGTGGTTACAATACTACGGAATATGGTGACGCTCAACGTGCAGTTCTGACGTCATTTCTAGAGCTGCTAGGAGCTTCGGATCTTTTTGGGCACCTCCAGTGGGATGTGATCAACAGGAAAACGTTATGATTTCGGCAAAACTTCCATCGGTGAACAATTAACCGCGCTACCGCTGTAGCGTGGTTACAATACTACGAAATATGGTGACGCACACCGTGCAGTTCTTACGTCATTTCTAGAGCAGCTAGGAGGTTCGGATCTTTTTGGGCACCTCCAGTGGGATGTGATCAACAGGAAAACCTGTTCATTCCGACAAAACTTCCATCGGTGAACATTTAACCGCGCGTCCGCGGTAGCGTGGTTACAATACTACGGAATATGGTGACGCTCACCGTGCAGTTCTGACGTCATTTCTAGAGCTGCTATTAGGTTCGGATCTTTTTGGGCACCTCCAGTATGATGTGATGAACAAGAAAACCTGCACATTCCGGCAAAACTTCAATCGGTGAACAATTAACCGCGCGTCCGCGGTAGCGAGGTTACAATACTACGGAATATGGTGACGCTCATCGTGCAGTTCTTACGTCATTTCTAGAGCTGCTAGGAGGTACGGATCTTTTTGGGCAACTCCAGTGGGATGTGATCAACAGGAAAACCTGCACATTCCGGCAAAACTTCCATCGGTGAACAATTAACCGCGCTACCGCGGACGCGTGGTTACAATACTACGGAATATGGTGACGCTCAACGTGCAGTTCTGACGTCATTTCTAGAGCTGCTAGGAGCTTCGGATCTTTTTGGGCACCTCCAGTGGGATGTGATCAACAGGAAAACGTTATGATTTCGGCAAAACTTCCATCGGTGAACAATTAACCGCGCTACCGCGGACGCGTGGTTACAATACTACGGAATATGGTGACGCTCAACGTGCAGTTCTGACGTCATTTCTAGAGCTGCTAGGAGCTTCGGATCTTTTTGGGCACCTCCAGTGGGATGTGATCAACAGGAAAACGTTATGATTTCGGCAAAACTTCCATCGGTGAACAATTAACCGCGCTACCGCGGACGCGTGGTTACAATACTACGGAATATGGTGACGCTCAACGTGCAGTTCTGACGTCATTTCTAGAGCTGCTAGGAGCTTCGGATCTTTTTGGGCACCTCCAGTGGGATGTGATCAACAGGAAAACGTTATGATTTCGGCAAAACTTCCATCGGTGAACAATTAACCGCGCTACCGCGGACGCGTGGTTACAATACTACGGAATATGGTGACGCTCAACGTGCAGTTCTGACGTCATTTCTAGAGCTGCTAGGAGCTTCGGATCTTTTTGGGCACCTCCAGTGGGATGTGATCAACAGGAAAACGTTATGATTTCGGCAAAACTTCCATCGGTGAACAATTAACCGCGCTACCGCGGACGCGTGGTTACAATACTACGGAATATGGTGACGCTCAACGTGCAGTTCTGACGTCATTTCTAGAGCTGCTAGGAGCTTCGGATCTTTTTGGGCACCTCCAGTGGGATGTGATCAACAGGAAAACGTATGATTTCGGCAAAACTTCCATCGGTGAACAATTAACCGCGCTACCGCGGACGCGTGGTTACAATACTACGGAATATGGTGACGCTCAACGTGCAGTTCTGACGTCATTTCTAGAGCTGCTAGGAGGTTCGGATCTATATGGGCTCCTCAAGTGGGATGTGATTAACAGGAAAACCTGCTCATTCCGGCAAAACTTCCATCGGTGAACAATTAACCGCCCGTCCGCGGTAGCTTGGTTACAATACTACGAAATATGGTGACGCACACCGTGCAGTTCTTACGTCATTTCTAGAGCAGCTAGGAGGTTCGGATCTTTTTGGGCACCTCCAGTGGGATGTGATCAACAGGAAAACCTGTTCATTCCGACAAAACTTCCATCGGTGAACAATTAACCGCGCGTCCGCTGTAGCGTGGTTACAATACTACGGAATATGGTGACGCTCACCGTGCAGTTCTGACGTCTTTTCTAGAGCTGCTATGAGGTTCGGATCTTTTTGGGCACCTCCAGTGTGATGTGATGAACAAGAAAACCTGCACATTCCGGCAAAACTTCCATCGGTGAACAATAAACCACGCGTCCGCGGTAGCGCGGTTAAAATACTACGGAATATGGTGACGCTCAACGTGCAGTTCTGACGTCATTTCTAGAGCTGCTAGGAGCTTCGGATCTTTTTGGGCACCTCCAGTGGGATGTGATCAACAGGAAAACGTAATGATTTCGGCAAAACTTCCATCGGTGAACAATTAACCGCGCTACCGCGGACGCGTGGTTACAATACTACGGAATATGGTGACGCTCAACGTGCAGTTCTGACGTCATTTCTAGAGCTGCTAGGAGCTTCGGATCTTTTTGGGCACCTCCAGTGGGATGTGATCAACAGGAAAACGTTATGATTTCGGCAAAACTTCCATCGGTGAACAATTAACCGCGCTACCGCGGACGCGTGGTTACAATACTACGGAATATGGTGACGCTCAACGTGCAGTTCTGACGTCATTTCTAGAGCTGCTAGGAGCTTCGGATCTTTTTGGGCACCTCCAGTGGGATGTGATCAACAGGAAAACGTAATGATTTCGGCAAAACTTCCATCGGTGAACAATTAACCGCGCTACCGCGGACGCGTGGTTACAATACTACGGAATATGGTGACGCTCAACGTGCAGTTCTGACGTCATTTCTAGAGCTGCTAGGAGCTTCGGATCTTTTTGGGCACCTCCAGTGGGATGTGATCAACAGGAAAACGTATGATTTCGGCAAAACTTCCATCGGTGAACAATTAACCGCGCTACCGCGGACGCGTGGTTACAATACTACGGAATATGGTGACGCTCAACGTGCAGTTCTGACGTCATTTCTAGAGCTGCTAGGAGCTTCGGATCTTTTTGGGCACCTCCAGTGGGATGTGATCAACAGGAAAACGTTATGATTTCGGCAAAACTTCCATCGGTGAACAATTAACCGCGCTACCGCGGACGCGTGGTTACAATACTACGGAATATGGTGACGCTCAACGTGCAGTTCTGACGTCATTTCTAGAGCTGCTAGGAGCTTCGGATCTTTTTGGGCACCTCCAGTGGGATGTGATCAACAGGAAAACGTTATGATTTCGGCAAAACTTCCATCGGTGAACAATTAACCGCGCTACCGCGGACGCGTGGTTACAATACTACGGAATATGGTGACGCTCAACGTGCAGTTCTGACGTCATTTCTAGAGCTGCTAGGAGCTTCGGATCTTTTTGGGCACCTCCAGTGGGATGTGATCAACAGGAAAACGTTATGATTTCGGCAAAACTTCCATCGGTGAACAATTAACCGCGCTACCGCGGACGCGTGGTTACAATACTACGGAATATGGTGACGCTCAACGTGCAGTTCTGACGTCATTTCTAGAGCTGCTAGGAGCTTCGGATCTTTTGGGCACCTCCAGTGGGATGTGATCAACAGGAAAACGTATGATTTCGGCAAAACTTCCATCGGTGAACAATTAACCGCGCTACCGCGGACGCGTGGTTACAATACTACGGAATATGGTGACGCTCAACGTGCAGTTCTGACGTCATTTCTAGAGCTGCTAGGAGCTTCGGATCTTTTTGGGCACCTCCAGTGGGATGTGATCAACAGGAAAACGTTATGATTTCGGCAAAACTTCCATCGGTGAACAATTAACCGCGCTACCGCGGACGCGTGGTTACAATACTACGGAATATGGTGACGCTCAACGTGCAGTTCTGACGTCATTTCTAGAGCTGCTAGGAGCTTCGGATCTTTTTGGGCACCTCCAGTGGGATGTGATCAACAGGAAAACGTTATGATTTCGGCAAAACTTCCATCGGTGAACAATTAACCGCGCTACCGCGGACGCGTGGTTACAATACTACGGAATATGGTGACGCTCAACGTGCAGTTCTGACGTCATTTCTAGAGCTGCTAGGAGCTTCGGATCTTTTTGGGCACCTCCAGTGGGATGTGATCAACAGGAAAACGTTATGATTTCGGCAAAACTTCCATCGGTGAACAATTAACCGCGCTACCGCGGACGCGTGGTTACAATACTACGGAATATGGTGACGCTCAACGTGCAGTTCTGACGTCATTTCTAGAGCTGCTAGGAGCTTCGGATCTTTTTGGGCACCTCCAGTGGGATGTGATCAACAGGAAAACGTAATGATTTCGGCAAAACTTCCATCGGTGAACAATTAACCGCGCTACCGCGGACGCGTGGTTACAATACTACGGAATATGGTGACGCTCAACGTGCAGTTCTGACGTCATTTCTAGAGCTGCTAGGAGCTTCGGATCTTTTTGGGCACCTCCAGTGGGATGTGATCAACAGGAAAACGTATGATTTCGGCAAAACTTCCATCGGTGAACAATTAACCGCGCTACCGCGGACGCGTGGTTACAATACTACGGAATATGGTGACGCTCAACGTGCAGTTCTGACGTCATTTCTAGAGCTGCTAGGAGCTTCGGATCTTTTTGGGCACCTCCAGTGGGATGTGATCAACAGGAAAACGTTATGATTTCGGCAAAACTTCCATCGGTGAACAATTAACCGCGCTACCGCGGACGCGTGGTTACAATACTACGGAATATGGTGACGCTCAACGTGCAGTTCTGACGTCATTTCTAGAGCTGCTAGGAGCTTCGGATCTTTTTGGGCACCTCCAGTGGGATGTGATCAACAGGAAAACGTTATGATTTCGGCAAAACTTCCATCGGTGAACAATTAACCGCGCTACCGCGGACGCGTGGTTACAATACTACGGAATATGGTGACGCTCAACGTGCAGTTCTGACGTCATTTCTAGAGCTGCTAGGAGCTTCGGATCTTTTTGGGCACCTCCAGTGGGATGTGATCAACAGGAAAACGTTATGATTTCGGCAAAACTTCCATCGGTGAACAATTAACCGCGCTACCGCGGACGCGTGGTTACAATACTACGGAATATGGTGACGCTCAACGTGCAGTTCTGACGTCATTTCTAGAGCTGCTAGGAGCTTCGGATCTTTTTGGGCACCTCCAGTGGGATGTGATCAACAGGAAAACGTTAATGATTTCGGCAAAACTTCCATCGGTGAACAATTAACCGCGCTACCGCGGACGCGTGGTTACAATACTACGGAATATGGTGACGCTCAACGTGCAGTTCTGACGTCATTTCTAGAGCTGCTAGGAGCTTCGGATCTTTTTGGGCACCTCCAGTGGGATGTGATCAACAGGAAAACGTTATGATTTCGGCAAAACTTCCATCGGTGAACAATTAACCGCGCTACCGCGGACGCGTGGTTACAATACTACGGAATATGGTGACGCTCAACGTGCAGTTCTGACGTCATTTCTAGAGCTGCTAGGAGCTTCGGATCTTTTTGGGCACCTCCAGTGGGATGTGATCAACAGGAAACCGTATGATTTCGGCAAAACTTCCATCGGTGAACAATTAACCGCGCTACCGCGGACGCGTGGTTACAATACTACGGAATATGGTGACGCTCAACGTGCAGTTCTGACGTCATTTCTAGAGCTGCTAGGAGCTTCGGATCTTTTTGGGCACCTCCAGTGGGATGTGATCAACAGGAAAACGTAATGATTTCGGCAAAACTTCCATCGGTGAACAATTAACCGCGCTACCGCGGACGCGTGGTTACAATACTACGGAATATGGTGACGCTCAACGTGCAGTTCTGACGTCATTTCTAGAGCTGCTAGGAGCTTCGGATCTTTTTGGGCACCTCCAGTGGGATGTGATCAACAGGAAAACGTATGATTTCGGCAAAACTTCCATCGGTGAACAATTAACCGCGCTACCGCGGACGCGTGGTTACAATACTACGGAATATGGTGACGCTCAACGTGCAGTTCTGACGTCATTTCTAGAGCTGCTAGGAGCTTCGGATCTTTTTGGGCACCTCCAGTGGGATGTGATCAACAGGAAAACGTTATGATTTCGGCAAAACTTCCATCGGTGAACAATTAACCGCGCTACCGCGGACGCGTGGTTACAATACTACGGAATATGGTGACGCTCAACGTGCAGTTCTGACGTCATTTCTAGAGCTGCTAGGAGCTTCGGATCTTTTTGGGCACCTCCAGTGGGATGTGATCAACAGGAAAACCTGCTCATTCCGACAAAACTTCCATCGGTGAACAATTAATCGCGCCTTCCGCTGTAGCGTGGTTACAATACCAAGGAATATGGTGACAGCTCACCGTGCAGTTCTGATGTCATTTCTAAAGCTTCTAGGAGGTTCGGATCATTTTGGGCACCTCCAGTGGGATGTGATCAACAGGAAAATCTGCTCATTACGACAAAACTTCCATCGGTGAACAATTAACCGCCCGACCGCGGTAGCGTGGTTACACTATTTCTGAATATGTTGACGCTCACCGTGCAGTTCTGACGTCATTTCTAAAGCTTCTAGGAGGTTCGGATGTTTTTGGGCACCTCCAGTGTGATGTGATCAACAGGAAAAGCTGCTCATTCCGGCAAAACTTTCATCGGTGAACAATTAACCGCGCGTCCGCTGTAGCGTGGTTACAATATTACGGAATATGGTGACGCTCACCGTGCAGTTCTGACGTCATTTCTAAACGAAAGTTCCATCGGTGAACAATTAACCGCGCGTCCGCGGTAGCGGGGTTACAATACTAAGGAATATCGTGATGCTCATCGTGCAGTTCTGACGTCATTTCTTGAGCTGCTAGGAGGTTCGGATCTTTTTGGGCACCTCCAGTGGGATGTGATCAACAGGAAAACCTGGTCATTCCGGCAAAACTTCCATTGATGAACAATAAACCGCGCGTCCGCGGTAGCGTGATTACAATACTACGGAATATGGTGACGCTCACCGTGCAGTTCTGACGTCATTTCTAGAGCTGCTATGAGGTTCGGATCTTTTTGGGCACCTCCAGTGTGATGTGATGAACAAGAAAACCTGCACATTCCGGCAAAACTTCCATCGGTGAACAATAAACTGCGCGTCCGCGGTAGCGAGGTTACAATACTACGGAATATGGTGACGCTCACCGTGCAGTTCTGACGTCATTTCTAGAGCTGCTAGGAGCTTCAGATCTTTTTGGGCAACTCCAGTGGGATGTGATGAACAGGAAAACCTAATGATTTCGGCAAAACTTCCATCGGTGAACAATTAACCGCGCTACCGCGGACGCGTGGTTACAATACTACGGAATATGGTGACGCTCAACGTGCAGTTCTGACGTCATTTCTAGAGCTGCTAGGAGCTTCGGATCTTTTTGGGCACCTCCAGTGGGATGTGATCAACAGGAAAACGTTATGATTTCGGCAAAACTTCCATCGGTGAACAATTAACCGCGCTACCGCGGACGCGTGGTTACAATACTACGGAATATGGTGACGCTCAACGTGCAGTTCTGACGTCATTTCTAGAGCTGCTAGGAGCTTCGGATCTTTTTGGGCACCTCCAGTGGGATGTGATCAACAGGAAAACGTAATGATTTCGGCAAAACTTCCATCGGTGAACAATTAACCGCGCTACCGCGGACGCGTGGTTACAATACTACGGAATATGGTGACGCTCAACGTGCAGTTCTGACGTCATTTCTAGAGCTGCTAGGAGCTTCGGATCTTTTTGGGCACCTCCAGTGGGATGTGATCAACAGGAAAACGTTATGATTTCGGCAAAACTTCCATCGGTGAACAATTAACCGCGCTACCGCGGACGCGTGGTTACAATACTACGGAATATGGTGACGCTCAACGTGCAGTTCTGACGTCATTTCTAGAGCTGCTAGGAGCTTCGGATCTTTTTGGGCACCTCCAGTGGGATGTGATCAACAGGAAAACGTTATGATTTCGGCAAAACTTCCATCGGTGAACAATTAACCGCGCTACCGCGGACGCGTGGTTACAATACTACGGAATATGGTGACGCTCAACGTGCAGTTCTGACGTCATTTCTAGAGCTGCTAGGAGCTTCGGATCTTTTTGGGCACCTCCAGTGGGATGTGATCAACAGGAAAACGTTATGATTTCGGCAAAACTTCCATCGGTGAACAATTAACCGCGCTACCGCGGACGCGTGGTTACAATACTACGGAATATGGTGACGCTCAACGTGCAGTTCTGACGTCATTTCTAGAGCTGCTAGGAGCTTCGGATCTTTTTGGGCACCTCCAGTGGGATGTGATCAACAGGAAAACGTTATGATTCCGACAAAACTTCCATCGGTGAACAATTAATCGCGCGTCCGCGGTAGCGTGTTTACAATACTAAGGAATATGGTGACACTCACCGTGCAGTTCTGATGTCATTTCTAAAGCTTCTAGGAGGTTCGGATCTTTTTGGGCACCTCCAGTGGGATGTGATCAACAAGAAAATCTGCTCATTACGACAAAACTTCCATCGGTGAACAATTAACCGCGCGTCCGCGGTAGCGTGGTTACAATACTACGGAATATGGCGACGCTCACCGTGCAGTTCTGACGTCATTTCTAAAGCTGCTACGAGGTTCGGATCTTTTTGGGCACCTCCAGTGGGATGTGATCAACAGGAAAACCTGTTCATTCCGACAAAACTTCCATCGGTGAACAATTAACCGCGCGTCCGCTGTAGCGTGGTTACAATACTACGGAATATGGTGACGCTAATCGTGCAGTTCTTACGTCATTTCTAGTGCTGCTATGCAGTTCGGATCGTTTTGGGCACCTCCAGTGGGATGTGATCAACACGAAAAGCTTATGATTTCGGCAAAACTTCCATCGGTGAACAATTAACCGCCGCTACCGCGGACGCGTGGTTACAATACTACGGAATATGGTGACGCACAACGTGCAGTTCTGACGTCATTTCTAGAGCTGCTAGGAGCTTCGGATCTTTTTGGGCACCTCCAGTGGGATGTGATCAACAGGAAAACGTATGATTTCGGCAAAACTTCCATCGGTGAACAATTAACCGCGCTACCGCGGTACGCGTGGTTACAATACTACGGAATATGGTGACGCTCAACGTGCAGTTCTGACGTCATTTCTAGAGCTGCTAGGAGCTTCGGATCTTTTTGGGCACCTCCAGTGGGATGTGATCAACAGGAAAACGTTATGATTCGGACAAAACTTCCATCGGTGAACAATTAATCGCGCTACCGCGGACGCGTGGTTACAATACTACGGAATATGGTGACGCTCAACGTGCAGTTCTGACGTCATTTCTAGAGCTGCTAGGAGCTTCGGATCTTTTTGGCACCTCCAGTGGGATGTGATCAACAGGAAAACGTTATGATTTCGGCAAAACTTCCATCGGTGAACAATTAACCGCGCTACCGCGGACGCGTGGTTACAATACTACGGAATATGGTGACGCTCAACGTGCAGTTCTGACGTCATTTCTAGAGCTGCTAGGAGCTTCGGATCTTTTTGGGCACCTCCAGTGGGATGTGATCAACAGGAAAACGTATGATTTCGGCAAAACTTCCATCGGTGAACAATTAACCGCGCTACCGCGGACGCGTGGTTACAATACTACGGAATATGGTGACGCTAACGTGCAGTTCTGACGTCATTTCTAGAGCTGCTAGGAGCTTCGGATCTTTTTGGGCACCTCCAGTGGGATGTGATCAACAGGAAAACGTTATGATTTCGGCAAAACTTCCATCGGTGAACAATTAACCGCGCTACCGCGGACGCGTGGTTACAATACTACGGAATATGGTGACGCACAACGTGCAGTTCTGACGTTATTTCTAAAGCTGCTAGGAGGTTCGGATATTTTTGGGCATCTCCAGTGTGATGTGATCAACAGGAAAACCTGCTCATTCCGGCAAAACTTCCATCGGTGAACAATTAACCGCGCGTCCGCGGTAGCGAGGTTACAATACTACGGGATATGGTGACGCTCATCGTGCAGTTCTGACATCATTTTTAAAGCTGCTAGGAGGTTCGGATCTTTTTGGGCACTTCCAGTGGGATGTGATCAACAGGAAAACCTGTTCATTCCGACAAAACTTCCATCGGTGAACAATTAATCGCGCGTCCGCGGTAGCGTGTTTACAATACTACGGAATATGGTGACACTCACCGTGCAGTTCTGATGTCATTTCTAAAGCTTCAAGGAGGTTCGGATCTTTTTGGGCACCTCCAGTGGGATCTAATCAACAAGAAAATCTGCTCATTACGACAAAACTTCCATCGGTGAACAATTAACCGCGCGTCCGCGGTAGCGTGGTTACAATACTACGGAATATGGCGACGCTCACCGTGCAGATCTGACGTCATTTCTAAAGCTGCTACGAGGTTCGGATCTTTTTGGGCACCTCCAGTGGGATGTGATCAACAGGAAAACCTGTTCATTCCGACAAAACTTCCATCGGTGAACAATTAACCGCGCGTCCGCTGTAGCGTGGTTACAATACTACGGAATATGGTGACGCTAATCGTGCAGTTCTTACGTCATTTCTAGTGTTGCTATGCAGTTCGGATCGTTTTGGGCACCTCCAGTGGGATGTGATCAACACGAAAAGCTGCTCATTCCGGCAAAACTTCCATCGGTGAACAATTAACCGCCCGTCCGCGGTAGCTTGGTTACAATACTACGAAATATGGTGACGCACACCGTGCAGTTCTGACGTTATTTCTAAAGCTGCTAGGAGGTTCGGATATTTTTGGGCACCTCCAGTGGGATGTGATCAACAGGAAAACCTGCTCATTCCGGCAAAACTTCCATCGGTGAACAATTAACCGCGCGTCCGCGGTAGCGTGGTTACAATACTACGGAATATGGCGACGCTCACCGTGCAGTTCTGACGTCATTTCTAAAGCTGCTACGAGGTTCGGATCTTTTTGGGCAACTCCAGTGGGATGTGATCAACAGGAAAACCTGTTCATTCCGACAAAACTTCCATCGGTGAACAATTAATCGCGCGTCCGCGGTAGCGTGTTTACAATACTAAGGAATATGGTGACACTCACCGTGCAGTTCTGACGTCATTTCTAAAGCTGCTACGAGGTTCGGATCTTTTTGGGCACCTCCAGTGGGATGTGATCAACAGGAAAACCTGCTCATTCCGGCAAAACTTCCATCGGTGAACAATTAACCGCGCGTCCGCGGTAGCGAGGTTACAATACTACGGAATATGGTGACGCTCACCGTGCAGTTCTGACGTCATTTCTAAAGCTGCTAGGAGGTTCGGATCTTTTTGGGCAACTCCAGTGGGATGTGATCAACAGGAAAACCTGTTCATTCCGACAAAACTTCCATCGGTGAACAATTAATCGCGCGTCCGCGGTAGCGTGTTTACAATACTAAGGAATATGGTGACACTCACCGTGCAGTTCTGATGTCATTTCTAAAGCTTCTAGGAGGTTCGGATCTTTTTGGGCACCTCCAGTGGGATGTGATCAACAAGAAAATCTGCTCATTACGACAAAACTTCCATCGGTGAACAATTAACCGCGCGTCCGCGGTAGCGTGGTTACAATACTACGGAATATGGCGACGCTCACCGTGCAGTTCTGACGTCATTTCTAAAGCTGCTACGAGGTTCGGATCTTTTTGGGCAACTCCAGTGGGATGTGATCAACAGGAAAACCTGTTCATTCCGACAAAACTTCCATCGGTGAACAATTAATCGCGCGTCCGCGGTAGCGTGTTTACAATACTAAGGAATATGGTGACACTCACCGTGCAGTTCTGATGTCATTTCTAAAGTTTCTAGGAGGTTCGGATCTTTTTGGGCACCTCCAGTGGGATGTGATCAACAAGAAAATCTGCTCATTCCGGCAAAACTTTCATCGGTGAACAATTAACCGCGCGTCCGCTGTAGCGTGGTTACAATATTACGGAATATGGTGACGCTCACCGTGCAGTTCTGACGTCATTTCTAAAAGAAAGTTCCATCGGTGAACAATTAACCGCGCGTCCGCGGTAGCGGGGTTACAATACTACGGAATATCGTGATGCTCATCGTGCAGTTCTGACGTCATTTCTTGAGCTGCTAGGAGGTTCGGATCTTTTTGGGCACCTCCAGTGGGATGTGATCAACAGGAAAACCTGGTCATTCCGGCAAAACTTCCATTGATGAACAATAAACCGCGCGTCCGCGGTAGCGTGATTACAATACTACGGAATATGGTGACGCTCACCGTGCAGTTCTGACGTCATTTCTAGAGCTGCTATGAGGTTCGGATCTTTTTGGGCACCTCCAGTGTGATGTGATGAACAAAAAAACCTGCACATTCCGGCAAAACTTCCATCGGTGAACAATAAACTGCGCGTCCGCTGTAGCGAGGTTACAATACTACGGAATATGGTGACGCTCACCGTGCAGTTCTGACGTCATTTCTAAAGCTGCTAGGAGGTTCGGATCTTTTTGGGCAACTCCAGTGGGATGTGATCAACAGGAAAACCTGTTCATTCCGACAAAACTTCCATCGGTGAACAATTAATCGCGCGTCCGCGGTAGCGTGTTTACAATACTAAGGAATATGGTGACACTCACCGTGCAGTTCTGATGTCATTTCTAAAGCTTCTAGGAGGTTCGGATCTTTTTGGGCACCTCCAGTGGGATGTGATCAACAAGAAAATCTGCTCATTACGACAAAACTTCCATCGGTGAACAATTAACCGCGCGTCCGCGGTATCGTGGTTACAATACTACGGAATATGGCGACGCTCACCGTGCAGTTCTGACGTCATTTCTAAAGCTGCTAGGAGGTTCGGATCTTTTTGGGCACCTCCAGTGGGATGTGATCAACAGGAAAACCTGTTCATTCCGACAAAACTTCCATCGGTGAACAATTAACCGCGCGTCCGCTGTAGCGTGGTTACAATACTACGGAATATGGTGACGCTAATCGTGCAGTTCTTACGTCATTTCTAGTGCTGCTATGCAGTTCGGATCGTTTTGGGCACCTCCAGTGGGATGTGATCAAAACGAAAAGCTGCTCATTCCGGCAAAACTTCCATCGGTGAACAATTAACCGCCCGTATGCGGTAGCTTGGTTACAATACTACGAAATATGGTGACGCACACCGTGCAGTTCTGACGTTATTTCTAAAGCTGCTAGGAGGTTCGGATATTTTTGGGCATCTCCAGTGTGATGTGATCAACAGGAAAACCTGCTCATTCCGGCAAAACTTCCATCGGTGAACAATTAACCGCGCGTCCGCGGTAGCGAGGTTACAATACTACGGGATATGGTGACGCTCATCGTGCAGTTCTGACATCATTTTTAAAGCTGCTAGGAGGTTCGGATCTTTTTTGGCTTCTCAAGTGGGATGTGATTAACAGGAAAACCTGCTCATTCCGGCAAAACTTCCATCGGTGAACAATTAACCGCCCGTCCGCGGTAGCTTGGTTACAATACTACGAAATATGGTGACGCACACCGTGCAGTTCTTACGTCATTTCTAGAGCAGCTGGGAGGTTCGGATCTTTTTGGGCACCTCCAGTGGGATGTGATCAACAGGAAAACCTGTTCATTCCGACAAAACTTCCATCGGTGAACAATTAATCGCGCGTCCGCGGTAGCGTGTTTACAATACTAAGGAATATGGTGACACTCACCGTTCAGTTCTGATGTCATTTCTAAAGCTTCTAGGAGGTTCGGATCTTTTTGGGCACCTCCAGTGGGATGTGATCAACAAGAAAATCTGCTCATTACGACAAAACTTCCATCGGTGAACAATTAACCGCGCGTCCGCGGTAGCGTGGTTACAATACTACGGAATATGGCGACGCTCACCGTGCAGTTCTGACGTCATTTCTAAAGCTGCTACGAGGTTCGGATCTTTTTGGGCACCTCCAGTGGGATGTGATCAACAGGAAAACCTGTTCATTCCGACAAAACTTCCATCGGTGAACAATTAACCGCGCGTCCGCTGTAGCGTGGTTACAGTACTACGGAATATGGTGACGCTAATCGTGCAGTTCTTACGTCATTTCTAGTGCTGCTATGCAGTTCGGATCGTTTTGGGCACCTCCAGTGGGATGTGATCAACATGAAAAGCTGCTCATTCCGGCAAAACTTCCATCGGTGAACAATTAATCGCGCGTCCGCGGTAGCGGGGTAACAATACTACGGAATATGGTGATGCTCATCGTGCAGTTCTTACGTCATTTCTAGAGCTGCTAGGAGGTTCGGATCTTTTTGGGCACCTCCAGTGGGATGTGATCAATAGGAAAACCTGCTGATTCCGGCAAAACTTCCATCGGTGAACAATTAACCGCGCGTCCGCGGTAGCGTGGTTACAATACTACGGAATATGGTGACGCTCACCGTGCAGTTCTGACGTCATTTCTAAAGCTGCTACGAGGTTCGGATCTTTTTGGGCACCTCCAGTGGGATGTGATCAACAGGAAAACCTGTTCATTCCGACAAAACTTCCATCGGTGAACAATTAACCGCGCGTCCGCTGTAGCGTGGTTACAATACTACGGAATATGGTGACGCTCACCGTGCAGTTCTGACGTCATTTCTAGAGCTGCTATGAGCTTCGGATCTCTTTGGGCATCTCCAGTGTGATGTGATCAACAGGAAAACCTGCTCATTCCGGCAAAACTTCCATCGGTGAACAATTAATCGCGCCTCCGCTGTAGCGTGGTTACAATACTACGGAACATGGTGACGCTCACCGTGCAGTTCTGACGTCATTTCTAAAGCTTCTAGGAGGTTCGGATCTTTTTGGGCACCTCCAGTGTGATGTGATCAACAGGTAAAGCTGCTCATTCCGGCAAAACTTTCATCGGTGAACAATTAACCGCGCGTCCGCTGTAGCGTGGTTACAATATTACGGAATATGGTGACGCTCACCGTGCAGTTCTGACGTCATTTCTAAACGAAAGTTCCATCGGTGAACAATTAACCGCGCGTCCGCGGTAGCGGGGTTACAATACTACGGAATATGGTGATGCTCATCGTGCAGTTCTGACGTCATTTCTTGAGCTGCTAGGAGGTTCGGATCTTTTTGGGCACCTCCAGTGGGATGTGATAAACAGGAAAACCTGGTCATTCCGGCAAAACTTCCATTGATGAACAATAAACCGCGCGTCCGCGGTAGCGTTGTTACAATACTATGGAATATGATGACGCTCATCGTGCAGTTCTGACGTCATTTCTAGAGCAGCTTGGAGGTTCGGATCTTTTTGGGCACCTCCAGTGTGATGTGATGAACAAGAAAACCTGCACATTCAGGCAAAACTTCCATCGGTGAACAATTAAACGCGCGTCCGCGGTAGCGAGGTTACAATACTACGAATATGGTGACGCTCACCGTGCAGTTCTGACGTCATTTCTAAAGCTGCTAGGATGTTCGGATCTTTTTGAGCAACTCCATTGGGATGTGATCAACAGGAAAACCTGTTCATTCCGGCAAAGCTTCCATCGGTGAACAATTATCCGCGCGTCCGCGATAACGTGGTTACAATATTACGGGATATGGTTACGCTCACCGTGCAGTTCTGACGTCATTTCTAGAACTGCTAGGAGGTTCGGATCTTTTTGGGCACCTCCAGTGTGATGTGATCAATAAGAAAACCTGCTCACTCCGGCAAAACTTCCATCGGTAAACAAGTAACCGCGCGTCCGCTGTAGCGTGGTTACAATACTACGAAAGATGGTGACGCACACCGTGCAGTTCTTACGTCATTTCTAGAGCAGCTAGGAGGTTCGGATCTTGTTGGGCACCTCCAGTGGGATGTGATCAACAGGAAAACCTGTTCATTCCGACAAAACTTCCATCGGTGAACAATTAACCGCCCGTCCGCGGTAGCGTGGTTACAATACTACGAATATGGTGACGCTCACCGTGCAGTTCTGACGTCATTTCTAGAGCTGCTATTAGGTTCGGATCTTTTTGGGCACCTCTAGTGTGATGTGATGAACAAGAAAACCTGCACATTCCGGCAAAACTTCCATCGGTGAACAATTAACCGCGCGTCCGCCGTAGCGAGGTTACAATACTACGGAATATGGTGACGCTCGTCGTGCAGTTCTTACGTCATTTCTAGAGCTGCTAGGAGGTTCGGATCTTTTTGGGCTCCTCGAGTGTGATGTGATGAACGAGAAAACCTGCACATTCTGGCAAAAGTTCCATCGGTGAACAATTAACCGCGCGTCCGCTGTAGCGTGGTTACAATATTACGGAATATGGTGACGCTCACCGTGCAGTTCTGACGTCATTTCTAAACGAAAGTTCCATCGGTGAACAATTAACCGCGCGTCCGCGGTAGCGGGGTTACAATACTACGGAATATGGTGATGCTCATCGTGCAGTTCTGACGTCATTTCTTGAGCTGCTAGGAGGTTCGGATCTTTTTGGGCACCTCCAGTGGGATGTGATCAACAGGCAAACCTGCTCATTCCGGCAAATACTTCATCGGTGAACAATTAATCGCGCGTCCGCGGTAGCGTGGTTACAATACTACGGAGTATGGTGACGCTCATCGTGCAGTTCTTACGTCATTTCTAGAGCAGCTTGGAGGTTCGGATCTTTTTGGGCACCTCCAGTGTGATGTGATGAAAAAGAAAACCTGCACATTCCGGTAAAACTTCCATCGGTGAACAATTAAACGCGCGTCCGCGGTAGCGAGGTTACAATACTACGGAATATGGTGACGCTCACCGTGCAGTTCTGACGTCATTTCTAAAGCTGCTAGGAGGTTCGGATCTTTTTGAGCAACTCCAGTGGGATGTGATCAACAGGAAAACCTGTTCATTCCGGCAAAGCTTCCATCGGTGAACAATTAACCGCGCGTCCGCGATATCGTGGTTACAATACTACGGAATATGGTGACGCTCACCGTGCAGTTCTGACGTCATTTCTAGAGCTGCTATGAGGTTCGGATCTTTTTGGGCACCTCAAGTGTGATGTGATGAAGAAGAAAACCTGCACATTCCAGCAAAACTTCCATCGGTGAACAATTAACCTCGCGTCCGCGGTAGCTAGGTTACAATACTACGGAATATGGTGACGCTCATCGTGCAGTTCTTACGTCATTTCTAGAGCTGTTAGGAGGTTCGGATCTTTTTGGGCTCCTCAAGTGGGATGTGATTAACAGGAAAACCTGCTCAATCCGGCAAAACGTCCATCGGTGAACAATTAACCGCCCGTCCGCGGTAGCTTGGTTACAATACTACGAAATATGGTGACGCACACCGTGAAGTTCTGACGTCATTTCTAAAGCTGCTAGGAGGTTCGGATCTTTTTGGGCAACTCCAGTGGGATGTGATCAACAGGAAAACCTCTTCATTCCGACAAAACTTCCATCGGTGAACAATTAACCGCGCGTCCGCTGTAGCGTGGTTACAATACTACGGAATATGGTGACGCTCATCGTGCAGTTCTTACGTCATTTCTAGAGCAGCTTGGAGGTTCGGATCTTTTTGGGCACCTCCAGTGTGATGTGATGAACAAGAAAACCTGCACATTCAGGCAAAACTTCCATCGGTGAACAATTAAACGCGCGTCCGCGGTAGCGAGGTTACAATACTACGGAATATGGTGACGCTCACCGTGCAGTTCTGACGTCATTTCTAAAGCTGCTAGGATGTTCGGATCTTTTTGAGCAACTCCATTGGGATGTGATCAACAGGAAAACCTGTTCATTCCGGCAAAGCTTCCATCGGTGAACAATTAACCGCGCGTCCGCGATAACGTGGTTACAATATTACGGGATATGGTTACGCTCACCGTGCAGTTCTGACGTCATTTCTAGAACTGCTAGGAGGTTCGGATCTTTTTGGGCACCTCCAGTGTGATGTGATCAATAAGAAAACGTGCTCACTCCGGCAAAACTTCCATCGGTGAGCAAGTAACCGCGCGTCCGCTGTAGCGTGATTACAATACTACGAAAGATGGTGACGCACACCGTGCAGTTCTTACGTCATTTCTAGAGCAGCTAGGAGGTTCGGATCTTGTTGGGCACCTCCAGTGGGATGTGATCAACAGGAAAACCTGTTCATTCCGACAAAACTTCCATCGGTGAACAATTAACCGCGCGTCCGCGGTAGCGTGGTTACAATACTACGGAATATGGTGACGCTCACCGTGCAGTTCTGACGTCATTTCTAGAGCTGCTAGGAGGTTCGGATCTTTTTGGGCTCCTCGAGTGTGATGTGATGAACGAGAAAACCTGCACATTCTGGCAAAAGTTCCATCGGTGAACAATTAACCGCGCTTCCGCTGTAGCGTGGTTACAATATTACGGAATATGGTGACGCTCACCGTGCAGTTCTGACGTCATTTCTAAACGAAAGTTCCATCGGGGAACAATTAACCGCGCGTCCGCGGTAGCGTGGTTACAATACTACGGAATATGGTGACGCTAATCGTGCAGTTCTTACGTCATTTCTAGTGCTGCTATGAAGTTCGGATCGTTTTGGGCACCTCCAGTGGGATGTGATCAACATGAAAAGCTGCTCATTCCGGCAAAACTTCCATCGGTGAACAATTAATCGCGCGTCCGCGGTAGCGGGGTTACAATACTACGGAATATGGTGATGCTCATCGTGCAGTTCTTACGTCATTTCTAGAGCTGCTAGGAGGTTCGGATCTTTTTGGGCACCTCCAGTGGGATGTGATCAATAGGAAAACCTGCTGATTCCGGCAAAACTTCCATCGGTGAACAATTAACCGCGCTACCGCGGACGCGTGGTTACAATACTACGGAATATGGTGACGCTCAACGTGCAGTTCTGACGTCATTTCTAGAGCTGCTAGGAGCTTCGGATCTTTTTGGGCACCTCCAGTGGGATGTGATCAACAGGAAAACGTTATGATTCGGCAAAACTTCCATCGGTGAACAATTAACCGCGCTACCGCGGACGCGTGGTTACAATACTACGGAATATGGTGACGCTCACGTGCAGTTCTGACGTCATTTCTAGAGCTGCTAGGAGCTTCGGATCTTTTGGGCACCTCCAGTGGGATGTGATCAACAGGAAAACGTATGATTTCGGCAAAACTTCCATCGGTGAACAATTAACCGCGCTACCGCGGACGCGTGGTTACAATACTACGGAATATGGTGACGCTCAACGTGCAGTTCTGACGTCATTTCTAGAGCTGCTAGGAGCTTCGGATCTTTTGGGCACCTCCAGTGGGATGTGATCAACAGGAAAACGTTGTCATTCCGGCAAAACTTCCATCGGTGAACAATTAACTGCCCGACCGCGGTAGCGTGGTTACACTATTTCTGAATATGTTGACGCTCACCGTGCAGTTCTGACGTCATTTCTAAAGCTTCTAGGAGGTTCGGATCTTTTTGGGCACCTCCAGTGTGATGTGATCAACAGGAAAAACTGCTCATTCCGGCAAAACTTTCATCGGTGAACAATTAACCGCGCGTCCGCTGTAGAGTGGTTACAATATTACGGAATATGGTGACGCTCACCGTGCAGTTCTGACGTCATTTCTAAACGAAAGTTCCATCGGTGAACAATTAACCGCGCGTCCGCGGTAGCGGGGTTACAATACTACGGAATATGGTGACGCTCATCGTGCAGTTCTGACGTCATTTCTTGAGCTGCTAGGAGGTTCGGATCTTTTTGGGCACCTCCAGTGGGATGTGATAAAAAGGAAAACCTGGTCATTCCGGCAAAACTTCCATTGATGAACAATAAACCGCGCGTCCGCGGTAGCGTTGTTACAATACTATGGAATATGATGACGCTCATCGTGCAGTTCTGGCGTCATTTCTAGAGCTAATAGGAGGTTCGGATCTTTTTGGACACCTCCAGTGGGATGTGATCAACAGGCGAACCTGCTCATTCCGGCAAATACTTCATCGGTGAACAATTAATCGCGCGTCCGCGATTGCGTGGTTCGAATACTACGGAATATGGTGACACTCACCGTGCAGTTGTGACGTCATTTCTAGAGCTGCTATGAAGTTCGTATCTTTTTGGGCACCTCCAGTGGGATGTGATTAACAGGAAAACCTACTCATTCCGGCAAAACTTCCATCGATGAACAATTAACCACGCGTCCGCGGTAGCGTGGTTACAATACTACGGAATATGGTGACGCTCACGTGCAGTTCTGACGTCATTTCTAGAGCTGCTAGGAGCTTCGGATCTTTTTGGGCACCTCCAGTGTGATGTGATCAACAGGAAAACCTGCATGATTTCGGCAAAACTTCCATCGGTGAACAATTAACCGCGCTACCGCGGACGCGTGGTTACAATACTACGGAATATGGTGACGCTCAACGTGCAGTTCTGACGTCATTTCTAGAGCTGCTAGGAGCTTCGGATCTTTTTGGGCACCTCCAGTGGGATGTGATCAACAGGAAAACGTTATGATTTCGGCAAAACTTCCATCGGTGAACAATTAACCGCGCTACCGCGGACGCGTGGTTACAATACTACGGAATATGGTGACGCTCAACGTGCAGTTCTGACGTCATTTCTAGAGCTGCTAGGAGCTTCGGATCTTTTTGGGCACCTCCAGTGGGATGTGATCAACAGGAAAACGTTATGATTTCGGCAAAACTTCCATCGGTGAACAATTAACCGCGCTACCGCGGACGCGTGGTTACAATACTACGGAATATGGTGACGCTCAACGTGCAGTTCTGACGTCATTTCTAGAGCTGCTAGGAGCTTCGGATCTTTTTGGGCACCTCCAGTGGGATGTGATCAACAGGAAAACGTTATGATTTCGGCAAAACTTCCATCGGTGAACAATTAACCGCGCTACCGCGGACGCGTGGTTACAATACTACGGAATATGGTGACGCTCAACGTGCAGTTCTGACGTCATTTCTAGAGCTGCTAGGAGCTTCGGATCTTTTTGGGCACCTCCAGTGGGATGTGATCAACAGGAAAACGTTATGATTTCGGCAAAACTTCCATCGGTGAACAATTAACCGCGCTACCGCGGACGCGTGGTTACAATACTACGGAATATGGTGACGCTCAACGTGCAGTTCTGACGTCATTTCTAGAGCTGCTAGGAGCTTCGGATCTTTTTGGGCACCTCCAGTGGGATGTGATCAACAGGAAAACGTTAATGATTTCGGCAAAACTTCCATCGGTGAACAATTAACCGCGCTACCGCGGACGCGTGGTTACAATACTACGGAATATGGTGACGCTCAACGTGCAGTTCTGACGTCATTTCTAGAGCTGCTAGGAGCTTCGGATCTTTTTGGGCACCTCCAGTGGGATGTGATCAACAGGAAAACGTTATGATTTCGGCAAAACTTCCATCGGTGAACAATTAACCGCGCTACCGCGGACGCGTGGTTACAATACTACGGAATATGGTGACGCTCAACGTGCAGTTCTGACGTCATTTCTAGAGCTGCTAGGAGCTTCGGATCTTTTGGGCACCTCCAGTGGGATGTGATCAACAGGAAAACGTATGATTTCGGCAAAACTTCCATCGGTGAACAATTAACCGCGCTACCGCGGACGCGTGGTTACAATACTACGGAATATGGTGACGCTCAACGTGCAGTTCTGACGTCATTTCTAGAGCTGCTAGGAGCTTCGGATCTTTTTGGGCACCTCCAGTGGGATGTGATCAACAGGAAAACGTTATGATTTCGGCAAAACTTCCATCGGTGAACAATTAACCGCGCTACCGCGGACGCGTGGTTACAATACTACGGAATATGGTGACGCTCAACGTGCAGTTCTGACGTCATTTCTAGAGCTGCTAGGGGGCTTCGGATCTTTTTGGGCACCTCCAGTGGGATGTGATCAACAGGAAAACCTGATGATTCGGCAAAACTTCCATCGGTGAACAATTAACCGCGCGTACCGCGGTAGCGGGGTTACAATACTACGGAATATGGTGACGCTCAACGTGCAGTTCTGACGTCATTTCTAGAGCTGCTAGGAGCTTCGGATCTTTTGGGCACCTCCAGTGGGATGTGATCAACAGGCAAACCTGCTCATTCCGGCAAAACTTCCATCGGTGAACAATTAACCCGCTGTACCGCGGACGCGTGGTTACAATACTACGGAATATGGTGACGCTCAACGTGCAGTTCTGACGTCATTTCTAGAGCTGCTAGGAGCTTCGGATCTTTTTGGGCACCTCCAGTGGGATGTGATTAACAGGAAAACCTGCTCATTCGGCAAAACTTCCATCGGTGAACAATTAACCGCGCGTACCGCGGACGCGTGGTTACAATACTACGGAATATGGTGACGCTCAACGTGCAGTTCTGACGTCATTTCTAGAGCTGCTAGGAGCTTCGGATCTTTTTGGGCACCTCCAGTGGGATGTGATCAACAGGAAAACGTTATGATTTCGGCAAAACTTCCATCGGTGAACAATTAACCACGCTACCGCGGACGCGTGGTTACAATACTACGGAATATGGTGACGCTCAACGTGCAGTTCTGACGTCATTTCTAAGCTGCTAGGAGCTTCGGATCTTTTTGGGCACCTCCAGTGGATGTGATCAACAGGAAAACGTTATGATTTCGGCAAAACTTCCATCGGTGAACAATTAACCGCGCTACCGCGGACGCGTGGTTACAATACTACGGAATATGGTGACGCTCAACGTGCAGTTCTGACGTCATTTCTAGAGCTGCTAGGAGCTTCGATCTTTTGGGCACCTCCAGTGGATGTGATCAACAGGAAAACGTATGATTTCGGCAAAACTTCCATCGGTGAACAATTAACCGCGCTACCGCGGACGCGTGGTTACAATACTACGGAATATGGTGACGCTCAACGTGCAGTTCTGACGTCATTTCTAGAGCTGCTAGGAGCTTCGGATCTTTTGGGCACCTCCAGTGGGATGTGATCAACAGGAAAACGTTATGATTTCGGCAAAACTTCCATCGGTGAACAATTAACCGCGCTACCGCGGACGCGTGGTTACAATACTACGGAATATGGTGACGCTCAACGTGCAGTTCTGACGTCATTTCTAGAGCTGCTAGGAGCTTCGGATCTTTTTGGGCACCTCCAGTGGGATGTGATCAACAGGAAAACGTTATGATTTCGGCAAAACTTCCATCGGTGAACAATTAACCGCGCTACCGCGGACGCGTGGTTACAATACTACGGAATATGGTGACGCTCAACGTGCAGTTCTGACGTCATTTCTAGAGCTGCTAGGAGCTTCGGATCTTTTGGGCACCTCCAGTGGGATGTGATCAACAGGAAAACCGTAATGATTTCCGGCAAAACTTCCATCGGTGAACAATTAACCGCGGTACCGCGGACGCGTGGTTACAATACTACGGAATATGGTGACGCTCAACGTGCAGTTCTGACGTCATTTCTAGAGCTGCTAGGAGCTTCGGATCTTTTTGGGCACCTCCAGTGGGATGTGATCAACAGGAAAACGTAATGGATTCGGCAAAACTTCCATCGGTGAACAATTAACCGCGGTACCGCGGACGCGTGGTTACAATACTACGGAATATGGTGACGCTCAACGTGCAGTTCTGACGTCATTTCTAGAGCTGCTAGGAGCTTCGGATCTTTTTGGGCACCTCCAGTGGGATGTGATCAACAGGAAAACGTTATGATTCCGGCAAAACTTCCATCGGTGAACAATTAACCGCGCTACCGCGGACGCGTGGTTACAATACTACGGAATATGGTGACGCTCAACGTGCAGTTCTGACGTCATTTCTAGAGCTGCTAGGAGGTTCGGATCTTTTTGGGCACCTCCAGTGGGATGTGATCAACAGGAAAAGCTGCTCATTCCGGCAAAACTTCCATCGGTGAACAATTGACCGCGCGTCCGCGGTAGCGGGGTTACAATACTACGGAATATGGTGACGCTCATCGTGCAGTTCTGACGTCATTTCTGGAGCTGCTAGGACGTTCGGATCTTTTTGGACACCTCCAGTGGGATGTGATCAACAGGCAAACCTGCTCATTCCGGCAAAACTTCCATCGGTGAACAATCAACGGTGCGTCCGTGGTAGCGGGGTTACAATACAACGGAATATGGTGACGCTCATCGTGCAGTTCTGACGTCATTTCTGGAGCTGCTAGGAGGTTCGGATCTTTTGGGACACCTCCAGTGGGATGTGATCAACAGGCAAACCCTGCTCATTCCGGCAAAACTTCCATCGGTGAACAATTAACCACGCGTCCGCGGTAGCGTGGTTACAATACTACGAATATGGTGACGCTCAACGTGCAGTTCTGACGTCATTTCTAGAGCTGCTAGGAGCTTCGGATCTTTTGGGCACCTCCAGTGGGATGTGATCAACAGGAAAACGTTATGATTTCGGCAAAACTTCCATCGGTGAACAATTAACCACGCTACCGCGGACGCGTGGTTACAATACTACGGAATATGGTGACGCTCAACGTGCAGTTCTGACGTCATTTCTAGAGCTGCTAGGAGCTTCGGATCTTTTTGGGCACCTCCAGTGGGATGTGATCAACAGGAAAACGTTATGATTTCGGCAAAACTTCCATCGGTGAACATTAACCGCGCTACCGCGGAGCGTGGTTACAATACTACGGAATATGGTGACGCTCAACGTGCCGTTCTGACGTCATTTCTAGAGCTGCTAGGAAGCTTCGGATCTTTTTGGGCACCTCCAGTGGGATGTGATCAACAGGAAAACGTTATGATTTCGGCAAAACTTCCATCGGTGAACAATTAACCGCGCTACCGCGGACGCGTGGTTACAATACTACGGAATATGGTGACGCTCAACGTGCAGTTCTGACGTCATTTCTAGAGCTGCTAGGAGCTTCGGATCTTTTGGGCACCTCCAGTGGGATGTGATAACAGGAAAACGTATGATTTCCGGCAAAACTTCCATCGGTGAACAATTAACCGCGCTACCGCGGACGCGTGGTTACAATACTACGGAATATGGTGACGCTCACCGTGCAGTTCTGACGTCATTTCTAGAGCTGCTAGGAGCTTCGGATCTTTTTGGGCACCTCCAGTGGGATGTGATCAACAGGAAAACGTTATGATTTCGGCAAAACTTCCATCGGTGAACAATTAACCGCGCGTCCGCGGACGCGTGGTTACAATACTACGGAATATGGTGACGCTCAACGTGCAGTTCTGACGTCATTTCTAGAGCTGCATAGGAGATTCGGATCTATTTGGGCACCTCCAGTGGGATGTGATCAACAGGAAAACGTTATGATTTCGGCAAAACTTCCATCGGTGAACAATTAACCGCGCGTCCGCTGTAGCGTGGTTACAATACTACGGAATATGGTGACGCCCACCGTGCAGTTCTGCGTCATTTCTAAAGCTGCTAGGAGGTTCGGATCTTTTTGGGCACCTCCAGTATGTGTGATCAACAGAAAAGCTGCTCATTCCGGCAAAACTTCCATCGGTGAACAATTAACCGCGCGTCCGCGGTAGCGTGGTTACAATACTACGGAATATGGTGACGCTCACCGTGCAGTTCTGACGTTATTTCTAAAGCTGCTAGGAGGTTCGGATCTTTTTGGGCACCTCCAGTATGTGTGATCAACAGGAAAAGCTGCTCATTCCGGCAAAACTTCCATCGGTGAACAATTAACCGCGCGTCCGCGGTAGCGTGGTTACAATACTACGGAATATGGTGACGCTCACCGTGCAGGTCTGACGTTATTTCTAAAGCAGCTAGGAGGTTCGGATCTTTTTGGACGACTCCAGTAGGATGTGATCAACAGGAAAACGTAATGATTTCGGCAAAACTTCCATCGGTGAACAATTAACCGCGCTACCGCGGACGCGTGGTTACAATACTACGGAATATGGTGACGCTCAACGTGCAGTTCTGACGTCATTTCTAGAGCTGCTAGGAGCTTCGGATCTTTTTGGGCACCTCCAGTGGGATGTGATCAACAGGAAAACGTTATGATTTCGGCAAAACTTCCATCGGTGAACAATTAACCACGCTACCGCGGACGCGTGGTTACAATACTACGGAATATGGTGACGCTCAACGTGCAGTTCTGACGTCATTTCTAGAGCTGCTAGGAGCTTCGGATCTTTTTGGGCACCTCCAGTGGGATGTGATCAACAGGAAACGTTATGATTTCGGCAAAACTTCCATCGGTGAACAATTAACCGCGCTACCGCGGACGCGTGGTTACAATACTACGGAATATGGTGACGCTCAACGTGCAGTTCTGACGTCATTTCTAGAGCTGCTAGGAGCTTCGGGTCTTTTTGGGCACCTCCAGTGGGATGTGATCAACAGGTAAACCTGCTCATTCCGGCAAAACTTCCATCGGTGAACAATTAACCGCGCGTCTGCCGTAACGGGGTTACAATACTACGGAATATGGTGACGCTCACCGTGGAGTTCTTACGTCATTTCTACAGCTGCTAGGAGGTTCGGATCTTTTTGGACACCTACAGTGGGATGTGATTAACAGGAAATCCTGTTCATTCCGACAAAACTACCATCGGTGAATAATTAACCGCGCGTCCGCTGTAGCGTGGTTACAATACTAAGGAATATGGTGACGCTTACCGTGCCGTTCTGACGTCATTTCTAGAGGTGCTATGAAGTTCGGATCTTTTTGGGCACCTCCAGTGGGATGTGATCAACAGGAAAACCTGGTCAGTCCGGCAAAACTTCCATTGGTGAACAATTAACCGCGCGTCCGCGGTAGCGTGGTTACAATACTACGGAATATGGTGACGCTCATCGTGCAGTTCTGATGTCATTTTTAGAGCTGCTAGGAGGTTCGGATCTTTTTGGACACCTCCAGTGGGATGTGATTAACAGGCAAACCTGCTCATTCCGGCAAACCTTCCATCGGTGAACAATAAACCGCGCGTCCGTGGTAGCGGGGTTACAATACTACCGAATATGTTGACGCTCACCGTGCCGTTCTGACGTCATTTCTGAAGCTGCTAGGAGGTTCGGATCTTTTTGGGCACCTCCAGTGGGATGTGATCAACAGGAAAACCTGCTCATTCCGGCAAAACTTCCATCGGTGAACAATTAATCGCGCGTCCGCGGTAGCATGGTTACAATACTACGGAATATGGTGACGCTCACCGTGCAGTTCTGACAACATTTCTAGAGCTGCATTGAAATTCGGGTCTATTTAAGCACCTCCAGTGGGATGTGATCAACAGGAAAACCTGCTCATTCCGACAAAACTTCCATCGGTGAACAATTAACCGCGCGTCCGCTGTAGCGTGGTTACAATACTACGGAATATGGTGACGCCCACCGTGCAGTTCTGCGTCATTTCTAAAGCTCCTAGGAGGTTCGGATCTTTTTGGGCACCTCCAGTATGTGTGATCAACAGGAAAAGCTGCTCATTCCGGCAAAACTTCCATCGGTGAACAATTGACCGCGCGTCCGCGGTAGCGTGGTTACAATACTACGGAATATGGTGACGCTCACCGTGCAGTTCTGACGTTATTTCTAAAGCTGCTAGGAGGTTCGGATCTTTTTGGGCACCTCCAGTATGTGTGATCAACAGGAAAAGCTGCTCATTCCGGCAAAACTTCCATCGGTGAACAATTAACCGCGCGTCCGCGGTAGCGTGGTTACAATACTACGGAATATGGTGACGCTCACCGTGCAGTTCTGACGTTATTTCTAAAGCAGCTAGGAGGTTCGGATCTTTTTGGACGACTCCAGTGGGATGTGATCAACAGGCAAACCTGCTCATTCCGGCAAAACTTCCATCGGTGAACAATTAACCGCCTGTCCGCGGTAGCGTGGTTACAATACTGCTGAATATGGTGACGCTCACCGTGCAGTTATGACGTCATTTCTAGAGCTGCTAGGAGGTTCGGATCTTTTTGGGCTACTCCAGTGGGATGTGATTAACAGGAAAATCTGCTCATTCCGACAAAAACTTCCATCGGTGAACAATTAACCGCGCGTCCGCGGTAGCGGGGTTACAATACTACGGAATATGGTGACGCTCACCGTGCAGTTCTGAAAACATTTCTAGAGCTGCTTTGAAATTCGGGTCTTTTTGGGCACCTCCAGTGGGATGTGATCAACAGGAAAACCTGCTCATTCCGGCAAAAACTTCCATCGGTGAACAATTAACCGCCAGTCCGCGGTAGCGTGGTTACAATACTACGGAATATGGTGACGCTCATCGCGCAGTTCTTATGTCATTTCTAGAGCTGCTAGGACGTTCGGATCTTTTTGGACACCTCCAGTGGGATGTGATCAACAGGAAAACCTATGATTTCGGCAAAACTTCCATCGGTGAACAATTAACCGCGCTATCCGCCGGACGCGTGTTACAATACTACGGAATATTCGTGACGCTCAACGTGCAGTTCTGACGTCATTCCTATAGCTGCTAGGAGCTTCGGATCTATTTTGGCACCTCCAGTGGATGTGATCAACAGGAAAACGGTAATGATTTCGGCAAAACTTCATCGGTGAACAATTAACCGCGCTACCCGCTGACGCGTGGTTACAATACTACGGAATACGGTGACGCTCACGTGCAGTTCTGACGTCATTTCTGGAGCTGCTAAGGGGCTTCGGATCTTTTTGGGCACCTCCAGTGGATGTGATGAACAGGAAACACGTTCTCGGATTCCGGGCAAAACTTCCACAAATACGGTGACAATAGGATACGGGGTTTTTTTTTAGGGTTTTGGGGGGGGGAATTTAAAAAAATTTTGGTTTTTGGGGTTTTTTTGGGGGGGGGGGTTTCCTTGGAAAATTTTGGGGAAAAATTCCCCTGTTTCCCCCTTTTTTTTGGGGGCAAAGGGGGGTTTTTTTCCCCCCCAAAAAGGGTTTGGGAAAAAGGGGGGGGGTTTTTTTTTTTTGGGGGGGGGGGCCCCCGGGGGGAAAAAAGGGGGGGGGCCCCCCCCGGGGGGGAAAAATTTGGGGGTTTTTTGGGGGGTTTTTTTTAAAATTTTTTTTAAAGGGTTTTTTTTTCCCCAAAAAAAAGGGGGGAAATTTAACCCCCCCCCAAAAAAAAAAAATTTTTGGGGAAATTCTTGGAAAAGGGGGGGGGGTTTTTTTTTTTGGGAGGGGGTTTTTTTTAACCCAAAAAATTTAAAAAAAAATTCCTTTGGGGTTTTTAAAAAAAAAGGGGGGGGGGGGGGGGGTTTTAAAAAGGGGGTTTTGGGGGTTTTTTTTGGGGAAAAATTGGGGGTTTGGAAAGGCCCCCCCCAAATTTTGGGGGGGAAAACCCCCCCCCTTTTTAAAAAAAAAGGGGGCCCCCCTGGGGTTTTTTTCCCAAAAGGGAGGGGGGTTTTTGGGGGCCCCATTTTTAAGGAAGGGTTTTTTAAAAAAAACCCTGGGGGAAAAAAGGGTTCCCTTTTTGGGAAAAAAAATTTTTTTTAAACCCCGGGGGGTTTTCCCCCTTTGGGGGGGGAAAATAAGGGGGGAAAAACCCGGGGTTGGGGAAAAAAAAGGGGGGGTTTTAAAAAAAAAGGGCCCCCCTTAAAAGGGTGGGAAAAAGGGGGAAAAAAATTTTGGGAAAATTTTCCCCCTTTTTTGGGGCCCCCCGGGGGGCCCCCCCCCGGGGGGTTTTTTTTTGGGGGAACCCCCCCACCCCCCCCCGGGGAAGGGGGAAAAAAATTTTTAAAACCCCCCCCCCCCAACCCCCCCCGGGGCCCCCCCCTTTTTTAAAAAAAAAAAAAAACCCCCCCCACAAACCAAAAAACCCAAAAAAAACCCCCCCAAAAACCCCCCCCCCCCCAAAATTTTTCCCCCCCTTTTTTTAAAAAAAAAAAAGGGGGCCCCCCCCTTTTTTTTTTTTTTTTGGGGTTTTAAAAGGGGGGTTTTTTTTTTCCCCTTTCCCAAAAAAAACCCCCCAAATTACGGGAAAAAAAAAGGGTTGGGGCCCCCAAAAAGGGAAATTTTCCCAAGGGGGGGCCCCCCCCCCCCGGGGGGAAAAGGGTTTTCCCCCCGGGGAAATTTTGGGGGGAAAAACCCCCCCCCCCCCCCCCCCCCCAAAAACCCCCCCCCTTTTTGCGTGGTTTTCAATACCGGGAAAATGGTGGGCCCCCCCCTTTTTTTTTCTTAAAAAGGGGGGGGGGGTTTTTTTGGGGCCCTTTCCCGTATTTTAAAAGGGGAAAAAAATTCCGGCAAAAAATTCCAAGGGAAAAATTTAAATTCCCCCCGGGGGGGGGGTTTTTTTCCAAAAATTGGGGGCCCCCCCGGGTTTTTTTTTTTTTAAAAAGGGGGGGGTTTTTTTTTTCCCCCCCCGGGGGAAAAAAAAAACCCCCCCAAAAAAAAACCTTAAACCCTTCCCCGGTTTGGGGAAAATTGGGGAAAAAAGGAAGGGGCCCCATTTAAATTTTTTTTTGGGGGGGGAGGGGGTTTTTTTTTGGGGGGGGTTTTTAAAAAAAAAACCCCCCCAAAAAAAAGGGGAAAAAAAACCCCCTTGGGGGGGGGGAAAACCAGGGAAAGGGGCCCCCCAAAAAAAGGGGCCTTTTTCTTTTTTTCCCCCTTGGGGGGGGGGGAAAAAAAACCCCCCAAAAAAATTTTTGGGAAAAAAAAAAAAAAGGGGGGGGGCCCCTTTTGGGGGGAAAAAAAAAAAACCCCCTTTGGGGGGAAAATTTTTTTGGGGGGTTGGGGTTTTTAAAAATAAAATTCCCCCGGGAAAAACCTTCCCAAAAAATTTAACCGGGGGTTGGGGTTTAAAAAAAAGGGAAAAGGGGGGGTTTGGGTTTTTTAAAAATTTTTGGGGGGGGGCCCCTTTTTAAAAAAAATCCCCCCAAACCCTTCCCCTTTTGGGCCCCCGGGGGGGGGGGGGGGGAAAAAAAAAAAAATTTTCGGTTTTTTTTTGGGGGGGGGGTTTTTTTTTGGCCCCCAAAGGGGGGTTTTTTAAAAAAACCCCTTTTTCCCCCAAACCCTTTTTTTCCCCCCCCCTTTTTTTTTGGGGGGGGCCCCCCCAAAAAAAATTTTTCCGGTTTTTCCGGGGGGGGGGCCCCCAAAAAAACCGGCCCCTTTTAAAAAAAGGGGGGGGGAAAAAACCCGGGTTTTTAAAAAAAAAAAATTTTTGGGGCCCCGGGGGGGGTTTTTTTTTGGGGGAAATTGGTTTTTTTTTCCCCTTTTTTGGCCCCCCTTTTTTTCCCCCCGGGGGAAAAAGGGGGAAAAACCCCCCAAAAAAAAATTTGGGGGGGGGTTCCTTTAAAAGGAAAATTTTTTTTTTTTTAAAAGGGGGGAAACCGGAAAATTTTTGGCAAAATTTTTTTAAAAAAAAACCCCCCCCCCGGGGGGGGGAAAAAAAAAAGGGTTTGGGTTGGGGGGGGTTTTTTAAAAAAATTTTTGGGGGGGGGTTTGGGTTTTTTTTTGGGGGGGAAAAAAATTTTTCCCCCCTTTTTAAAAAAAACCCCCTTTTTGGGCCCCTTTTAAAAAAAAAATTTTTGCCAACGGGTTTTAAAAAAAAGGGGTTCCAATTTTTTCCCTTTTGGGGGTTTTTTCGGGAAAAAAACCCCCCCCCCAAAAAAAAAAAAAAAAAACCCCCCCTTTTAAAAAAAAAGGGCCCCCGGGGGGGAAACCGGGGGGGAAAAGGGGTTTTTTTAAAATTTTTTTTTGGGGGGGGCCCCCCCAAAAATTTAAAAAAAAAAACCCCCGGCCCTTGGGGGGGAAAATTTTTGGGGGGCCCCCCCCTTTTTTTTTAAAAAAGGGGGGGGGTTTTTGGGTTTTTTAAATTTTGGGGGGGGGGCCCCCCAAAAAAAAACCCCAAAAAAAAAACCTCCGGGGGCCCCCCCGGTTAAAAAAACCCCCCCCCCGGGGCAATTCTGGTTTTTAAATTGGGGGGGTTTTTTTTTTTTTCCCCCCCGGGGTTTTTTCCCCCCCCCCCAAAGGGGAAAAAAACCCCCCCCCCCGGGGGGGAAAAAAAGGGCCCCCTCCCGGGTTTTTTTTTAAAAAAAAGGGGGGCGGTTTTGGCCTTTTTAGGGGGGGGGGAAATTTTTTTAAAAAAGGGGGGGGGAAAAAAAAACCCCCCCCCCAAAATTTTTTTTTTTTGGGGGGGGGGCCCCCCGGGGGGGGAAAACCAAAATTTTTTGGGTTTTTTAAAAAAATTTTTGGGGGGGAAAGGGTTTTTTCCCCCAAAAATTTTTAAAAAAAATTTTTTTAAAAAATTTCCCAAAAAAACCCCCCCCCCCCAAAACCCTTTTTTTCCCCCCCCCCCCCCGGGCCCCCCCTTTTTTTTTCCCCCTTTTTTTTAAAAACCCGGGGGGAAAAAAACCCCCCCCTTAAAAAAAAGGGGGGGGGGGTTCCAAAAGGGGGCCCCCCCCTTTTGGGGGCCCCTTTTTGGGGCCCCCGGGGGTCCAAAAAATTTTTTTTCCCCCCCCAAAAAACCCAACCCCCCCCCCCTTCCTTTTTCCCCCCCTTTTGGGGTTTTAAAAAAAACCCCCCCCCCCCCCCGGGGAAAAAAAACCCCCCAAATTGGGTTTTTGGGCCCCCGGGGGGGATGGAAATTTTTTTTAAAAAAAAATTTTTTTCCCCCCCCCCCAAAAAAACCCCCTTTTGGGGGGCCCCCCGGGGGGCCCCCCCCCCTTTTTTTTTAAAAAAATTTTAAAGGGGAAAATTTTTAAAAAAAGGGGTTAAAGGGGGGAAAAAAAAAAAAACCCCCCAAAAAACCCCCCCCCCCCAAAGGGTTTTCCCAAAAAAATTTTTTTTAGGGGGTTTTTGGGGGGGGGGGGTTAATTTTTTTCCCCCCCCCAAAAAAAAAAAAAGGGCCTTAAAATTTAAGGGGAAAAAAAACCCCCTTTTTTTCCCGGGGCCCCCCCTTTTAAAAAAAAAAAAAAGGGGTTTAAATAAAACCCTTTTTTTTTTGGAACCCAAAAAAAAAAAACCCCTTTTTCCCCCTTCCTTGGGGGGAAAAAAAACCCCCCCGGGGTAAATTGGGCCCCCAAAAAAAATTTTCCCCCCCCCCCCCCAAAGGGGCCCCCAAAAAAGGGCCCCATTTTCCCCCCAAAAAACCCCTTTTCCCCAAAACCCCCCCCCAAAAAAAAACCCCCCCCCCAAAATTTTTAAAAAAAGGGTAGGGGCCCCCCCCCAAAAAAAAAACCCGGGGGTTTTTTTTTTTTAAAAAAAAAAAAAAAAAACCCAAAAGGGGAAAAAACCCCGGGGGGAAAAAAAAACCCCCCCGGCCCTTTGGGGAAAAAAAGGGGGGGGGGAAAAAAGGGGCCCCAAAAAAAAAAGGAAAAACCCCAAAAAAAATTACCCCCTTTTCCCCCTTTTAAATTTTTTTAAAAATTTCCCCCCAAAGGGGGGGGTCCCGGGGCCCCTTTTTTTTTTTCCCGGGGGGGTAAAAAAACCCCCCCCAAAAACCCCCCCCCCCGGCCCTTTTGGGGCCCCCCAAAACCCCCCCGGCCTTTTAAAACAAAAAGGGAAAGGGGGGCCCCGGGGGTTTGGGGGGGGGCCCCCCAAACCCCCAAAAAAAAATTTTTTCCCCTTTTTAAAACCCCCCAAAACCCCCCCCCCTTTTTGGGGTTTAAAAATTTTTTTTTAATTTTTGGGGGCCCCGGGGGGGGAAAAGGGGAAAAATTTTTTCCCCAAAAAAAATTTTAAAAATTTTGGGGCCCGGGGGGGGGGGGGGGGAAAAACGGAAAAAAAAAAAAAAAACTTCCCGGGAAAAATTTTGGGCCCCGGGGGGGGGTTTTTTTGGGGGGGGAAAAAAAATTTTTTTTTAAAAAAAAAATTTTTCCCCCCCGGGGGGGGGGAAAAAAAAAAAGGGGCCCCCAAAAAAATTTTTTTTTAAAAAATTTTTGGGGTTAAAAAAGGGGGGGGTTTAAAAAATCCCCCCAAAAAAACCCTTTTTTTGGGGGGGGGAAAACCCCCAAACCCCCCCGGGGGGGGCCCCCCCGGGGGGAAATTATTTGGGCCCCCCCGGGGGGGGAAATTTTTAAAAAGGGGGTGGAAAAAATTTTTTTCCCCCCCCCGGGTTTTTCCCCTCCGGGGTTTTTTAAAAAAAACCAAAAGGGAAAACCCCCCCGGGGAAAAAAAGGGGGGGAAAAGGGGGGTTTTTTTGGGGGGGGGGGGGGGGTTTTAAAATTTTCCCCCCGGGGGGGTTTTTTTTAAATTTTTTAAAAAAAAAAAAAAAAAAACCCCCGGAAAAAAACCCCCCCCGGGGGGGTTTTTTTTTTTGGGGGGGAAAAAAAAGGCAAATTTTTTTTAAAAACCCTTTTTTTTTAAAAACCCCCGGGGGGGAACCCAAAAAAAGGGTTGGGGAAAACTTGGAATTTACCCCCACCGGGGTAGGTTCGAGGAGGTCGGATCTTTTTGGCCCTCCAGTGGGATGTGATCACAGAAAAACGTCATGATCGGCAAAACTTCCATCGGTGAACATTAAACCGCGCTACGGCGGACGCGTGTTTACAATACTACGGAATATGGTGACGCTCAACGTGCAGTTCTGACGTCATTTCTAGAGCTGCTAGAGCTTCGGATTTTTTGGGCACCTCCAGTGGGATGTGATCAACAGAAAACCTTTACTGATTCGGGCAAAACTACATCGGTTGAACAATTAACCCGCGTCCGCGGACGCGTGGTTACAATACTACGGAATATGGTGACGCTCAACGTGCAGTTCTGACGTCATTTCTAGAGCTGCTAGGACGCTTCGATCTTTTTGGGCACCTCCAGTGGGATGTGATCAACAGGGAAAAACGTTATGATTCGGCAAAACTTCCATCGGTGAACAATTAACCACGCTCCGCGGGACGCGTGGTTACAATACTACGGAATATGGTGACGCTCATCGTGCAGTTCTGACGTTATTTCTGGAGCTGCTAGGAGGTTCGGATCTTTTTGGACACCTCCAGTGGGATGTGATCAACAGGCAAACCTGCTCATTCCGGCAAAACTTCCATCGGTGAACAATTAATCGCGCGTCCGCGGTAGCGTGGTTACAATACTACGAATATGGTGACGCTCACCGTGCAGTTCTGACAACATTTCTAGAGCTGCTTTGAAATTCGGGTCGTTTTGGGCACCTCCAGTGGGATGTGATCAACAGGTAAACCTGCTCATTCCGGCAAAACTTCCATCGGTGAACAATTAACCGCGCGTCTGCCGTAACGGGGTTACAATACTACGGAATATGGTGACGCCCACCGTGCAGTTCTGCGTCATTTCTAAAGCTGCTAGGAGGTTCGGATCTTTTTGGGCACCTCCAGTATGTGTGATCAACAGGAAAAGCTGCTCATTCCGGCAAAACTTCCATCGGTGAACAATTAACCGCGCGTCCGCGGTAGCGTGGTTACAATACTACGGAATATGGTGACGCTCATCGTGCAGTTCTGACGTTATTTCTAAAGCTGCTAGGAGGTTCGGATCTTTTTGGGCACCTCCAGTATGTGTGATCAACAGGAAAAGCTGCTCATTCCGGCAAAACTTCCATCGGTGAACACATTACGCGCGTCCGCGGTAGCGTGGTTACAATACTACGGAATATGGTGACGCTCACCGTGCAGTTCTGACGTTTTTCTAAAGCTGCTAGGAGGTTCGGATCTTTTTGGACGACTCCAGTGGGATGTGATCAACAGGCAAATCTGCTCATTCCGGCCAAAACTTCCATCGGTGAACAATTAACCGCCTGTCCGCGGTAGGTGGTTACAATACTGCGGAATATGGTGACGCTCACCGTGCAGTTTGACGTCATTTCTAGAGCTGCTAGGAGCTTCGGATCTTTTTGGGCTACTCCAGTGGGATGTGATAACAGGAAAACTGCTAATTCCGACAAAAACTTCCATCGGTGAACGATAACCGCGCGTCCGCGGTAGCGGGTTACAATACTACGGATATGGTGACGCTCATCGTGCGTTCTGAAAACATTCTAGAGATGCTTTGAAATTCGGGTCTTTTGGGCACCTCCAGTGGGATGTGATCACAGGAAAACCTGCTCATTCCGGCAAAACTTCCATCGGTGACAATTAACCGCGCGTCCGCGATTGCGTGGTTACAATACTACGGAAATGGTGACGCTCAACGTGGAGTTCTGACGTTATTTTAAAGCTGCTAGGAGGTGGTCGGATCTTTTTGGACCTCCAGTGGGATATGATAAACAGGAAAATCTGCCCATTCCGCACAAAACTTCCATCGGGAACAATTGTAACCACGCGTCCGCGGTAGCGGACGCGTGGTTACAATACTACGGAATATGGTGACGCTCAACGTGCAGTTCTGACGATTGCTGAGCTGCTAGGAGGTTCGGATCTTTTTGGACACCTCAGTGGGATGTGATCAACAGGCAAACCTGCTCATTCCGGCAAAAACTCCATCGGTGAACAATTAATCGCGCGTCCGCGGTAGCGTGGTTACAATACTACGAATATGGTGACGCTCAACCCTGCAGTTCTGACAACATTCTAGAGCTGCTTTGAAATCGGGTCTTTTTGGGCACCTCCAGTGGGATGTGATCAAAGGTAAACCCGCTCATTCCGCAAAACTTCCATCGGTGAACAATAACCGCGCGTCCGCGGTAGCGGGTTTCCAATCTACGGAATATGGGACGCTCACCGTTGCAGTTCTGAAGTTATTTCTAAAATGCTAGGAGGTTCGGATCTATTTGGGGCACCTCCAGGATGTTTGTGATCACAGGAAAAGCTGCTCATTCCCGCAAAACTTCCATCGGTGAACAATAACCGCGCGTCCGCGGTTAGCGTGGGTTAAATACTCCGGATATGGTGACGCTCACCGTGCAGTTCTTGACGTTATTTCTTAAAGCAGTAGGAGGTGGATCTTTTGGACCGACTCCATGGGATGTATCCAACAGGCAAACCTCGCTCATTCCGGGCAAAAATTCCACGGTGAAAAAATTAAACCGCATGTCCGCGGTTTAGCGTGGTACATACTGCTGAATATGGTGACGCTCACCGTGAGTTAGACGTAATTCTAGAGCTGCTAGGAGTTCGATCTTTTTGGGCTATCACAGTGGTTGTGTTAACAGGAAAATCTGCTCATTCCGACAAAAACTTTCATCGGTTGAACAATTAAAGCGCGTCCCGGTAGCGGGGTACAATATACGGCAGATGGTGGACGCCTCACCGTGCAGTTCTGAAAAACATTTAGAGCTGCTTTGAAATTCGGGTCTTTTGGGCACCTCCAGGGGATGTGAATCAACAGGAAAAACCTGCTTAATTCCGGCCAAAAACTGCCATCGGTGAACAATAACCGCGCGTCGCGATTGCGTGGTACAAACTACGAATATGGTGACGCTCAACGTGCAGTTCGACGTTATTATTAAAGTGCTAGGAGGTTCGGATCTTTTTGGGCCCTCAGGGGGATATGAAAATCAGGAAAATTGCCCCTTCGACAAAACTTACCTCGGTGAACATGACGCCGCGGTCCGCGGTAGCGGGGTTACAATACACGGGAATATGGTGGAAGTAATCGTGCAGTTCTGACGTTATTCTGGAGCTTGTAGGAGGATTCGGATCTTTTGGAAACCTCCAAGTTGGGATGTGATCAACAGGCCAAACTGCTCATTCCGGCAAAACTTCCATCGGTGAACAATTATCGCGCCCGTCGCGGTAGCGTGGTTACAAAGCTACGAATATGGTGACGATCACCGTGCATTCTGACAAACATTTTTAGAGATGGCTTTGACATTCGGGTCGTTTGGCACTCCAGTGGGATGTGTCACAGGTAAACCTGCTTCATTCCGGCAAAACTTCCATCGGTGAAACAATTTAACGCGCGTCTGCCGAACGGGGTTACAATGACTACGGGAATATGGTGACGCCCACCGTGCAGTTTTATGACGTCATTTCTAAAGCTGTCGGAGGCAGGATTCGGATCTTTGTGGGCACCTCCAGATGGTGATCAAAGGAAAAATGCTATTCCGGCAAAAATTCCCCGGGAAAAATTTAAAGCGCGTCCGCGGTAGCGTGGTTTTTTCAATATGGAATATGGGGCGTCTCGTATTCTAGTTTTTTTTAAAAAGGCGGGGTTTTGGGTCTTTTTTGGGGCCCCAGAGGGGTCAACGGAAAAAAACCATTTGGGGAAAATTTCCCGGTAACTTTTTCCCCTCCCGGGATGGTTAAAAATTCGGGGGTCCCACCCTGAGTTTTGACGTTTTTAAGTTAGGGGTTCGGACTTTTTTGGGAAATCCAGGGGGGGGGGGGGGGGGGGGGGAAAAGGGGGGGGTGGGGGGAATGGGGGGGGGGGGGGGGGGTTTTTGGGGGGGGGGGGGTGGGGGGGCAAACCCCGGGAGGGGAAAAAGGGGGGGGGCCCTTTTGGTAAATTGGGTGGGGGGGCGGGGGGTTTGGAAAAGGGGTTTGGGGGTTGTTTTTGGGGCGGGGTTTTTTGGGGACCCAATTTTTCAACAAAACCCCAACCAAAAACCCAAACAAAACCCCCCCATCGGGACCCCCCCCCCCCCCCCCCCCCCCCCCCCCCCCCCCCCCCCCCCCCCCCCCCCCCCCCCCCCCCCCCCCCCCCCCCCCCCCCCCCCCCCCCCCCCCCCCCCCCCCCCCCCCCCCCCCCCCCCCCCCCCCCCCCCCCCCCCCCCCCCCCCCCCCCCCCCCCCCCCCCCCCCCCCCCCCCCCCCCCCCCCCCCCCCCCCCCCCCCCCCCCCCCCCCCCCCCCCCCCCCCCCCCCCCCCCCCCCCCCCCCCCCCCCCCCCCCCCCCCCCCCCCCCCCCCCCCCCCCCCCCCCCCCCCCCCCCCCCCCCCCCCCCCCCCCCCCCCCCCCCCCCCCCCCCCCCCCCCCCCCCCCCCCCCCCCCCCCCCCCCCCCCCCCCCCCCCCCCCCCCCCCCCCCCCCCCCCCCCCCCCCCCCCCCCCCCCCCCCCCCCCCCCCCCCCCCCCCCCCCCCCCCCCCCCCCCCCCCCCCCCCCCCCCCCCCCCCCCCCCCCCCCCCCCCCCCCCCCCCCCCCCCCCCCCCCCCCCCCCCCCCCCCCCCCCCCCCCCCCCCCCCCCCCCCCCCCCCCCCCCCCCCCCCCCCCCCCCCCCCCCCCCCCCCCCCCCCCCCCCCCCCCCCCCCCCCCCCCCCCCCCCCCCCCCCCCCCCCCCCCCCCCCCCCCCCCCCCCCCCCCCCCCCCCCCCCCCCCCCCCCCCCCCCCCCCCCCCCCCCCCCCCCCCCCCCCCCCCCCCCCCCCCCCCCCCCCCCCCCCCCCCCCCCCCCCCCCCCCCCCCCCCCCCCCCCCCCCCCCCCCCCCCCCCCCCCCCCCCCCCCCCCCCCCCCCCCCCCCCCCCCCCCCCCCCCCCCCCCCCCCCCCCCCCCCCCCCCCCCCCCCCCCCCCCCCCCCCCCCCCCCCCCCCCCCCCCCCCCCCCCCCCCCCCCCCCCCCCCCCCCCCCCCCCCCCCCCCCCCCCCCCCCCCCCCCCCCCCCCCCCCCCCCCCCCCCCCCCCCCCCCCCCCCCCCCCCCCCCCCCCCCCCCCCCCCCCCCCCCCCCCCCCCCCCCCCCCCCCCCCCCCCCCCCCCCCCCCCCCCCCCCCCCCCCCCCCCCCCCCCCCCCCCCCCCCCCCCCCCCCCCCCCCCCCCCCCCCCCGTTTCCGCCCCGGGGACGTGGTTACAATACTCGATATGGTGCGCTCACCGTGCAGTTCTGACCATTTTTAGAGCTTGGAATTCGGGCTTTTGGGCCCCCAGTGGGATGTGATATAACAGGAAACCCGCTAAATTTCCCCAAAAACTTCCATCGGTGAACAATTAACCGCGCGTCCGCGGTTACGGGTTACAATACTACGGAATATGTGACGCCATCGTGCAGTTCTGGAAACATTTCTAGAGATGCTAAATTCGGGTCTTTTGGGCACCTCCAGTGGGATGTGATCAACAGGAAAACCTGCTCATTCCGGCAAAACTTCCATCGGTGAACAATTAACCGCGCGTCCGCGGTAGCGTGGTTACAATACTACGGAATATGGTGACGCTCACCGTGCAGTTCTGACGTTATTTCTAGAGCTGCTAGGAGGTTCGGATCTTTTTGGGCACCTCCAGTGGGATGTGATCAACAGGAAAATCTGCTCATTCCGACAAAACTTCCATCGGTGAACAATTAACCGCGCGTCCGCGGTAGCGGGGTTACAATACTACGGAATATGGTGACGCTCAACGTGCAGTTCTGACGTCATTTCTAGAGCTGCTAGGAGCTTCGGATCTTTTTGGACACCTCCAGTGGATGTGATCAACAGGCAAACGTAATAATTCCGGCAAAACTTCCATCGGTGAACAATTAATCCGCGCGTCCGCGGTAGCGTGGTTACAATACTACGAATATGGTGACGCTCACCGTGCAGTTCTGTCAACATTTCTAGAGCTGCTTTGAAATTCGGGTCTTTTTGGGCACCTCCAGTGGGATGTGATCAACAGGTAAACCTGCTCATTCCGGCAAAAACTTCCATCGGTGAACAATTAACCGCGCGTCCGCGGTAGCGTGGTTACAATACTACGGAATATGGTGACGCTCATCGTGCAGTTCTGACGTCATTTCTAGAGCTGCTAGGAGGTTCGGATCTTTTTGGGCACCTCCAGTGGGATGTGATCAACAGGCAAAACCTGCTCATTCCGGCAAAACTTCCATCGGTGAACAATTAACCGCGCGTCCGCGGTAGCGTGGTTACAATACTTACGGAATATGGTGACGCTCACCGTGCAGTTCTGACGTCATTTCTAGAGCTGCTAGGAGGTTCGGATCTTTTTGGGCACCTCCAGTGGGATGTGATCAACAGGAAAAGCTGCTCATTCCGGCAAAACTTCCATCGGTGAACAATTAACCGCGCGTCCGCGGTAGCGTGATTACAATACTACGGAATATGGTGACGCTCACCGTGCAGTTCTGACAACATTTCTAGAGCTGCTATGAAGTTCGGGATCTTTTTGGGCACCTCCAGTGGGATGTGATCAACAGGAAAGCCTGCTCATTCCGGCAAAACTTCCATCGGTGAACAATTAACGCGCGTCCGCGGTAGCGTGGTTACAATACTATGGAATATGGTGACGCTCACCGTGCAGTTCTGACGTTATTTCTAAAGCTGCTAGGAGGTTCGGATCTTTTTGGGCACCTCCAGTAGGTGTGATCAACAGGAAAAGCTGCTCATTCCGGCAAAACTTCCATCGGTGAACAATTAACCGCGCGTCCGCGGTAGCGTGGTTACAATACTACGGAATATGGTGACGCTCACCGTGCAGTTCTGACGTTATTTCTAAAGCAGCTAGGAGGTTCGGATCTTTTTGGACGACTCCAGTGGGATGTGATCAACAGGCAAACCTGCTCATTCCGGCAAAACTTCCATCGGTGAACAATTAACCGCCTGTCCGCGGTAGCGTGGTTACAATACTGCTGAATATGGTGACGCTCACCGTGCAGTTATGACGTCATTTCTAGAGCTGCTAGGAGGTTCGGATCTTTTTGGGCTACTCCAGTGGGATGTGATTAACAGGAAAATCTGCTCATTCCGACAAAAACTTCCATCGGTGAACAATTAACCGCGCGTCCGCGGTAGCGGGGTTACAATACTACGGAATATGGTGACGCTCACCGTGCAGTTCTGAAAACATTTCTAGAGCTGCTTTGAAATTCGGGTCTTTTTGGGCACCTCCAGTGGGATGTGATCAACAGGAAAACCTGCTCATTCCGGCAAAAACTTCCATCGGTGAACAATTAACCGCGCGTCCGCGATTGCGTGGTTACAATACTACGGAATATGGTGACGCTCAACGTGCAGTTCTGACGTTATTTCTAAAGCTGCTAGGAGGTTCGGATCTTTTTGGGCACCTCCAGTGGGATATGATAAACAGGAAAATCTGCCCATTCCGACAAAACTTCCATCGGTGAACAATTGACCGCGCGTCCGCGGTAGCGGGGTTACAATACTACGGAATATGGTGACGCTCATCGTGCAGTTCTGACGTTATTTCTGGAGCTGCTAGGAGGTTCGGATCTTTTTGGACACCTCCAGTGGGATGTGATCAACAGGCAAACCTGCTCATTCCGGCAAAACTTCCATCGGTGAACAATTAATCGCGCGTCCGCGGTAGCGTGGTTACAATACTACGGAATATGGTGACGCTCACCGTGCAGTTCTGACAACATTTCTAGAGCTGCTTTGAAATTCGGGTCTTTTTGGGCACCTCCAGTGGGATGTGATCAACAGGTAAACCTGCTCATTCCGGCAAAACTTCCATCGGTGAACAATTAACCGCGCGTCCGCGGTAGCGTGGTTACAATACTACGGAATATGGTGACGCTCACGTGCAGTTCTGACGTCATTTCTAGAGCTGCTAGGAGGTTCGGATCTTTTTGGGCACCTCCAGTGGGATGTGATCAACAGGAAAAGCTGCTCATTCCGGCAAAACTTCCATCGGTGAACAATTAACCGCGCGTCCGCGGTAGCGTGGTTACAATACTACGGAATATGGTGACGCTCATCGTGCAGTTCTGCCTTCATTTCTAGAGCTGCTAGGAGGTTCGGATCTTTTTGGGCACCTCCAGTGGGATGTGATCAACAGGAAAACCTGCTCATTCCGGCAAAACTTCCATCGGTGAACAATTAACCGCGCGTCCGCGGTAGCGTGGTACAATACTACGGAATATGGTGACGCTCATCCGTGCAGTTCTGACGTCATTTCTAGAGCTGCTAGGAGGTTCGGATCTTTTTGGACGACCTCCAGTGGGATGTGATCAACAGGCAAACCTGCTCATTCCGGCAAAACTTCCATCGGTGAACAATTAACCGCGCGTCCGCGGTAGCGTGGTTACAATACTACTGAATATGGTGACGCTCACCGTGCAGTTCTGACGTCATTTCTAGAGCTGCTAGGAGGTTCGGATCTTTTTGGGCTACTCCAGTGGGATGTGATCAACAGGAAAACCTGCTCATTCCGGACAAAACTTCCATCGGTGAACAATTAACCGCGCGTCCGCGGTAGCGGGGTTACAATACTACGGAATATGGTGACGCTCACCGTGCAGTTCTGACAACATTTCTAGAGCTGCTTGGAAGTTCGGGTCTTTTTGGGCACCTCCAGTGGGATGTGATCAACAGGAAAACCTGCTCATTCCGGCAAAACTTCCATCGGTGAACAATTAACCGCGCGTCCGCGGTAGCGTGGTTACAATACTACGGAATATGGTGACGCTCACCGTGCAGTTCTGACGTCATTTCTAAGCTGCTAGGAGGTTCGGATCTTTTTGGGCACCTCCAGTGGGATGTGATCAACAGGAAAAGCTACTCATTCCGGCAAAAACTTCCTTCGGTGAACAATTAACCGCGCGTCCGCGGTAGCGTGGTTACAATACTACGGAATATGGTGACGCTCATCGTGCAGTTCTGACGTCATTTCTAGAGCTGCTAGGAGGTTCGGATCTTTTTGGACACCTCCAGTGGGATGTGATCAACAGGAAAACCTGCTCATTCCGGCAAAACTTCCATCGGTGAACAATTAACCGCGCGTCCGCGGTAGCGTGGTTACAATACTACGGAATATGGTGACGCTCACCGTGCAGTTCTGACAATCATTTCTAGAGCTGCTAGGAAGGTTCGGATCTTTTTGGGCACCTCCAGTGGGATGTGATCAACAGGAAAACCTGCTCATTCCGGCAAAACTTCCATCGGTGAACAATTAACCGCGCGTCCGCGGTAGCGTGGTTACAATACTACGGAATATGGTGACGCTCATCCGTGCAGTTCTGACGTCATTTCTAGAGCTGCTAGGAGGTTCGGATCTTTTTGGGACACCTCCAGTGGGATGTGATCAACAGGCAAACCTGCTCATTCCGGCAAAACTTCCATCGGTGAACAATTAACCGCGCGTCCGCGGTAGCGTGGTTACAATACTACGGAATATGGTGACGCTCACCGTGCAGTTCTGACGACATTTCTAGAGCTGCTAGGAGGTTCGGATCTTTTTGGGCACCTCCAGTGGGATGTGATCAACAGGAAAACCTGCTCATTCCGGCAAAACTTCCATCGGTGAACAATTAACCGCGCGTCCGCGGTAGCGTGGTTACAATACTACGGAATATGGTGACGCTCACCGTGCAGTTCTGACGTCATTTCTAGAGCTGCTAGGAGGAGGTTCGGATCTTTTGGGCACTCCAGTGGGATGTGATCAACAGGAAAACATGCTCATTCCGGCAAAACTTCCATCGGTGAACAATTAACCGCGCGTCCAGCGGTAGCGTGGTTACAATACTACGGAATATGGTGACGCTCACCGTGCAGTTCTGACAGTTATTTCTAGAGCAGCTAGGAGGTTCGGATCTTTTTGGACGACTCCAGTGGGATGTGATCAACAGGAAAACTGCCTCATTCCGGACAAAACTTCCATCGGTGAACAATTAACCGCGCGTCCGCGGTAGCGTGGTTACAATACTACGGAATATGGTGACGCTCATCCGTGCAGTTCTGACGTCATTTCTAAGCTGCTAGGAGGTTCGGATCTTTTGGACACCTCCAGTGGGATGGTGATCAACAGGCAAACCTGCTCATTCCGGCAAAACTTCTATCGGTGAACAATTAATCGCGCGTCCGCGGTAGCGTGGTTACAATACTACGGAATATGGTGACGCTCACCGTGCAGTTCTGACACATTTCTAGAGCTGCTATTGAAATTCGGGTCATTTTGGGCACCTCCAGTGGGATGTGATCAACAGGAAAACCTGCTCATTCCGGCAAAACTTCCATCGGTGAACAATTAACCGCGCGTCCCGCGGTAGCGTGGTTACAATACTACGGAATATGGTGACGCTCATCGTGCAGTTCTGACGTCATTTCTAGAGCTGCTAGGAGGTTCGGATCTTTTTGGACGACTCCAGTGGGATGTGATCAACAGGCAAACCTGCTCATTCCGGCAAAACTTCCATCGGTGAACAATTAACCGCGCGTCCCCGGTAGCGGGGTTACAATACTACGGAATATGGTGACGCTCACCGTGCAGTTCTGACGTCATTTCTAGAGCTGCTAGGAGGTTCGGATCTTTTTGGGCACCTCCAGTGGGATGTGATCAACAGGAAAACCTGCTCATTCCGGCAAAACTTCCATCGGTGAACAATTAACCGCGCGTCCGCGGTAGCGTGGTTACAATACTGCTGAATATGGTGACGCTCACCGTGCAGTTCTGACGTCATTTCTAGAGCTGCTAGGAGGTTCGGATCTATTTGGGCACCTCCAGTGGGATGTGATCAACAGGAAAACCTGCTCATTCCGACAAAACTTCCATCGGTGAACAATTGACCGCGCGTCCGCGGTAGCGGTGGTTACAATACTACGGAATATGGTGCCGCTCACCGTGCAGTTCTGCGTCATTTCTAAGAGCTGCTAGGAGGTTCGGATCTTTTTGGGCACCTCCAGTGGGATGTGATAAAACAGGAAAACCTGCTCATTCCGGCAAAACTTCCATCGGTGAACAATTAACCGCGCGTCCGCGGTAGCGTGGTTACAATACTACGGAATATGGTGACGCTCACCGTGCAGTTATGACGTCATTTCTAGAGCTGCTAGGAGGTTCGGATCTTTTTGGGCACCTCCAGTGGGATGTGATCAACAGGAAAATCTGCTCATTCCGACAAAAACTTCCATCGGTGAACAATTAACCGCGCGTCCGCGGTAGCGGGGTTACAATACTACGGAATATGGTGATGCTCATCGTGCAGTTCTTACGTCATTTCTAGAGCTGCTAGGAGGTTCGGATCTTTTTGGGCACCTCCAGTGGGATGTGATTCAACAGGAAAACCTGCTCATTCCGGCAAAACTTCCATCGGTGAACAATTAACCGCGCGTCCGCGGTAGCGTGGTTACAATACTACTGAATATGGTGACGCTCACCGTGCAGTTCTGACGTCATTTCTAGAGCTGCTAGGAGGTTCGGATCTTTTTGGGCACCTCCAGTGGGATGTGATAACAGGAAAACCTGCTCATTCCGGCAAAAACTTCCATCGGTGAACAATTAACCGCGCGTCCGCGGTAGCGTGGTTACAATACTACGGAATATGGTGACGCTCACCGTGCAGTTCTGACAATCATTTCTAGAGCTGCTTATGAAAGTTCGGGATCTTTTTGGGCACCTCCAGTGGGATGTGATCAACAGGAAAACCTGCTCATTCCGGCAAAACTTCCATCGGTGAACAATTAACCGCGCGTCCGCGGTAGCGTGGTTACAATACTACGGAATATGGTGACGCTCATCGTGCAGTTCTGACGTCATTTCTAGAGCTGCTAGGAGGTTCGGATCTTTTGGGACACCTCCAGTGGGATGTGATCAACAGGAAAACGTGCTCATTCCGGCAAACTTCCATCGGTGAACAATTAACCGGCGCGTCCGCTGGTAGCGTGGTTACAATACTACGGAATATGGTGACGCTCATCGTGCAGTTCTGACGTCATTTCTGGAGCTGCTAGGAGGTTCGGATCTTTTTGGACACCTCCAGTGGGATGTGATCAACAGGCAAACCCGCTCATTCCGGCAAAACTTCCATCGGTGAACAATTAATCGCGCGTCCGCGGTAGCGTGGTTACAATACTACGAATATGGTGACGCTCACCGTGCAGTTCTGACAACATTTCTAGAGCTGCTTTGAATTCGGGATCTTTTTGGGCACCTCCAGTGGGATGTGATCAACAGGTAAACCTGCTCATTCCGGCCAAAACTTCCATCGGTGAACAATTAACCGCGCGTCTGCCGTAACGGGGTTACAATACTACGGAATATGGTGACGCTCACTGTGGAGTTCTTACGTCATTTCTACAGCTGCTAGGAGGTTCGGATCTTTTTGGGCACCTCCAGTGGGATGTGATCAACAGGAAAACCTGCTCATTCCGACAAAACTTCCATCGGTGAACAATTAACCGCGCGTCCGCGGTAGCGTGGGTTACAATACTACGGAATATGGTGACTGCTCACGTGCAGTTCTTACGTCATTTCTAGAAGCTGCTACGAGGTTCGGATCTTTTGGGCACCTCCAGTGGGATGTGATCAACAGGAAAACCTGCTCATTCCGGCAAAACTTCCATCGGTGAACAATTAACCGCGCATCCGCCGTAGCGTGGTTACAATACTACGGAATATGGTGACGCTCATCGTGCAGTTCTGACGTCATTTCTAGAGCTGCTAGGAGGTTCGGATCTTTTTGGACACCTCCAGTGGGATGTGATCAACAGGAAAACCTGCTCATTCCGGCAAAACTTCCATCGGTGAACAATCAACCGCGCGTCCGTGGTAGCGTGGTTACAATACTACGAATATGGTGACGCTCACCGTGCAGTTCTGACAACATTTCTAGAGCTGCTTTGAAATTCGGGATCTTTTTGGGCACCTCCAGTGGGATGTGATCAACAGGTAAACCTGCTCATTCCGGCAAAACTTCCATCGGTGAACAATTAACCGCGCGTCCGCGGTAGCGTGGTTACAATACTACGGAATATGGTGACGCTCATCGTGCAGTTCTGACGTCATTTCTAGAGCTGCTAGGAGGTTCGGATCTTTTTGGACGACTCCAGTGGGATGTGATCAACAGGCAAACCTGCTCATTCCGGCAAAACTTCCATCGGTGAACAATTAACCGCCTGTCCGCGGTAGCGTGGTTACAATACTGCTGAATATGGTGACGCTCACCGTGCCGTTCTGACGTCATTTCTAAAGCTGCTAGGAGGTTGGATCTTTTTGGGCACCTCCAGTGGGATGTGATCAACAGGAAAAGCTGCTCATTCCGGCAAAACTTCCATCGGTGAACAATTGACCGCGCGTCCGCGGTAGCGGGTTACAATACTACGGAATATGGTGACGCTCATCGTGCAGTTCTGACGTCATTTCTGGAGCTGCTAGGAGCTTCGGATCTTTTTGGACACCTCCAGTGGGATGTGATCAACAGGCAAACCCTGCTCATTACGGCAAAACTTCCATCTGTGAACAATTAATCGCGCGTCCGCGGTAGCGTGGTTACAATACTACGAATATGGTGACGCTCACCGTGCAGTTCTGACAACATTTCTAGAGCTGCTTTGAAATTCGGGTCTTTTTGGGCACCTCCAGTGGGATGTGATCAACAGGTAAACCTGCTCATTCCGGCAAAACTTCCATCGGTGAACAATTAACCGCGCGTCCGCGGTAGCGTGGTTACAATACTACGGAATATGGTGACGCTCACCGTGCAGTTCTGACGTCATTTCTAAAGCTGCTAGGAGGTTCGGATCTTTTTGGACGACCTCCAGTGGGATGTGATCAACAGGCAAACCTGCTCATTCCGGCAAAACTTCCATCGGTGAACAAGTAACCACGCGTCCGCGGTAGCGGTGGTTACAATACTACGGAATATGGTGACGCTCATCGTGCAGTTCTGACGTCATTTCTAGAGCTGCTAGGAGGTTCGGATCTTTTTGGACACCTCCAGTGGGATGTGATCAACAGGCAAACCTGCTCATTCCGGCAAAACTTCCATCGGTGAACAATTAATCGCGCGTCCGCGGTAGCGGGGTTACAATACTACGGAATATGGTGACGCTCACCGTGCAGTTCTGACAACATTTCTAGAGCTGCTTTGAAATTCGGGTCTTTTTGGGCACCTCCAGTGGGATGTGATCAACAGGTAAACCTGCTCATTCCGGCAAAACTTCCATCGGTGAACAATTAACCGCGCGTCTGCCGTAACGGGGTTACAATACTACGGAATATGGTGACGCTCACCGTGGAGTTCTTACGTCATTTCTACAGCTGCTAGGAGGTTCGGATCTTTTTGGACACCTACAGTGGGATGTGATCAACAGAAAATCCTGTTCATTCCGACAAAACTACCATCGGTGAATAATTAACCGCGCGTCCGCTGTAGCGTGGTTACAATACTAAGGAATATGGTGACGCTTACCGTGCCGTTCAGACGTCATTTCTAGAGGTGCTATGAAGTTCGGATCTTTTTGGGCACCTCCAGTGGGATGTGATCAACAGGAAAACCTGGTCAGTCCGGCAAAACTTCCATTGGTGAACAATTAACCGCGCGTCCGCGGTAGCGTGGTTACAATACTACGGAATATGGTGACGCTCATCGTGCAGTTCTGATGTCATTTTTAGAGCTGCTAGGAGGTTCGGATCTTTTTGGGACACCTCCAGTGGGATGTGATCAACAGGCAAACCTGCTCATTCCGGCAAACCTTCCATCGGTGAACAATTAACCGCGCGTCCGCGGTAGCGTGGTTACAATACTACGGAATATGGTGACGCTCACCGTGCAGTTCTGACGTCATTTCTAGAGCTGCTAGGAGGTTCGGATCTTTTTGGACGACTCCAGTGGGATGTGATCAACAGGCAAACCTGCTCATTCCGCCAAAACTTCCATCAGTGAACAATTAACCGCGCGTCCGCGGTAGGGTGGTTACAATACTGCTGAATATGGTGACGCTCACCGTGCAGTTCTGACGTCATTTCTAAAGCTGCTAGGAGGTTCGGATCTTTTTGGGCACCTCCAGTGGGATGTGATCAACAGGAAAACCTGCTCATTCCGACAAAACTTCCATCGGTGAACAATTAACCGCGCGTCCGCTGTAGCGTGGTTACAATACTACGGAATATGGTGACGCTCACCGTGCAGTTTCTGCGTCATTTCTAAAGCTGCTAGGAGGTTCGGATCTTTTTGGGGACCTCCAGTATGTGTGATCAACAGGAAAAGCTGCTCATTCCGGCAAAACTTCCATCGGTGAAACAATTAAACCGCGCGTCCGCGGTAGCGTGGTTACAATACTACGGAATATGGTGACGCCCACCGTGCAGTTCTGACGTTATTTCTAAAGCTGCTAGGAGGTTCGGATCTTTTTGGGCACCTCCAGTATGTGTGATCAACAGGAAAAGCTGCTCATTCCGGCAAAAATTTACTTAACTTCCGGGTCCCGGTTTTTCGGGTTTACACGGGAAATTTAAAAGGGCCAAAATCAGTTTGACTTTTTTTCTGGGCGCGGATTGGTTTTTTAAAACCTATTTGTGACCCAAATACTTCTCTTCCCAAATTTGGGGGGGAAAAATTTGGGGGGTTTTCCCCGGGGGGGTGGACAAACCGGGGAAAATTTTGCCCTACCGGGGGCCTTCCGTATTTCAAACCAGGATTTTTATTTTTTTGGGCCCCCCCTGGGGTGTGATCCGGAAACCCCGTTTCCCAAAACTTCCCTCGGGAAAAAACCCCTCCCCGGACATTACCTCGGATTGGTACCTACCGGGGGGGGGGGGGGGGGCAGTTTTGAAAATTTCTAAGCGCTTTAAAAACGGGGCTTTTTGGGCACCTCCAGTGGGTTGATAAAAGGGAAAAATCCTTTCCCCAAAAACTTCCATCGGGAAAAAAACCGCCCCGGTTCTTTCATATACGAAATAGGGGGACGTCACCTGGGTTTTTTCGGGGTTTTTTTTAAACCTGGGGTTGGGTCGGCACCCCTGGGTTATCGAAAACTTCCCATTTCCCGGGAAAATTATCGGGTCTTCCCCGGGGGTCCCGGAAGGGGGACCTACATGCATTGGGACCCTTTGAGTTTTTTTAATCTTTTTTTGGGTCTGGGGTTTTGACTTTTTGGGACCTCCTGGTGAACAAAAACCCGCTCTTCCCGGTTCTATCGGAAAAAAAAAAAAAAAAAAAAAAAAAAAAAAAAAAAAAAAAAAAAAAAAAAAAAAAAAAAAAAAAAAAAAAAAAAAAAAAAAAAAAAAAAAAAAAAAAAAAAAAAAAAAAAAAAAAAAAAAAAAAAAAAAAAAAAAAAAAAAAAAAAAAAAAAAAAAAAAAAAAAAAAAAAAAAAAAAAAAAAAAAAAAAAAAAAAAAAAAAAAAAAAAAAAAAAAAAAAAAAAAAAAAAAAAAAAAAAAAAAAAAAAAAAAAAAAAAAAAAAAAAAAAAAAAAAAAAAAAAAAAAAAAAAAAAAAAAAAAAAAAAAAAAAAAAAAAAAAAAAAAAAAAAAAAAAAAAAAAAAAAAAAAAAAAAAAAAAAAAAAAAAAAAAAAAAAAAAAAAAAAAAAAAAAAAAAAAAAAAAAAAAAAAAAAAAAAAAAAAAAAAAAAAAAAAAAAAAAAAAAAAAAAAAAAAAAAAAAAAAAAAAAAAAAAAAAAAAAAAAAAAAAAAAAAAAAAAAAAAAAAAAAAAAAAAAAAAAAAAAAAAAAAAAAAAAAAAAAAAAAAAAAAAAAAAAAAAAAAAAAAAAAAAAAAAAAAAAAAAAAAAAAAAAAAAAAAAAAAAAAAAAAAAAAAAAAAAAAAAAAAAAAAAAAAAAATTTTTTTTTTTTTTTTTTTTTTTTTTTTTTTTTTTTTTTTTTTTTTTTTTTTTTTTTTTTTTTTTTTTTTTTTTTTTTTTTTTTTTTTTTTTTTTTTTTTTTTTTTTTTTTTTTTTTTTTTTTTTTTTTTTTTTTTTTTTTTTTTTTTTTTTTTTTTTTTTTTTTTTTTTTTTTTTTTTTTTTTTTTTTTTTTTTTTTTTTTTTTTTTTTTTTTTTTTTTTTTTTTTTTTTTTTTTTTTTTTTTTTTTTTTTTTTTTTTTTTTTTTTTTTTTTTTTTTTTTTTTTTTTTTTTTTTTTTTTTTTTTTTTTTTTTTTTTTTTTTTTTTTTTTTTTTTTTTTTTTTTTTTTTTTTTTTTTTTTTTTTTTTTTTTTTTTTTTTTTTTTTTTTTTTTTTTTTTTTTTTTTTTTTTTTTTTTTTTTTTTTTTTTTTTTTTTTTTTTTTTTTTTTTTTTTTTTTTTTTTTTTTTTTTTTTTTTTTTTTTTTTTTTTTTTTTTTTTTTTTTTTTTTTTTTTTTTTTTTTTTTTTTTTTTTTTTTTTTTTTTTTTTTTTTTTTTTTTTTTTTTTTTTTTTTTTTTTTTTTTTTTTTTTTTTTTTTTTTTTTTTTTTTTTTTTTTTTTTTTTTTTTTTTTTTTTTTTTTTTTTTTTTTTTTTTTTTTTTTTTTTTTTTTTTTTTTTTTTTTTTTTTTTTTTTTTTTTTTTTTTTTTTTTTTTTTTTTTTTTTTTTTTTTTTTTTTTTTTATTCCGACAAAACTTCCATCGGTGAACAATTGACCGCGCGTCCGCGGTAGCGGGGTTACAATACTACGGAATATGGTGACGCTCATCGTGCAGTTCTGACATTATTTCTAGAGCTAGCTAGGAGGTTCGGATCTTTTTGGACGACCTCCAGTGGGATGTGATCAACAGGCAAACCTGCTCATTCCGGCAAAACTTCCATCGGTGAACAATTAACCGCCTGTCCGCGGTAGCGTGGTTACAATACTGCTGAATATGGTGACGCTCACCGTGCAGTTCTGACGTCATTTCTAGAGCTGCTAGGAGGTTCGGATCTTTTTGGGCACCTCCAGTGGGATGTGATCAACAGGAAAAGCTGCTCATTCCGGCAAAACTTCCATCGGTGAACAATTAACCGCGCGTCCGCGGTAGCGTGGTTACAATACTACGGAATATGGTGACGCTCACCGTGCAGTTCTGAAAACATTTCTAGAGCTGCTTTGAAATTCGGGTCTTTTTGGGCACCTCCAGTGGGATGTGATCAACAGGAAACCTGCTCATTCCGGCAAAAACTTCCATCGGTGAACAATTAACCGCGCGTCCGCGATTGCGTGGTTACAATACTACGGAATATGGTGACGCTCACCGTGCAGTTCTGACGTTATTTCTAAAGCTGCTAGGAGGTTCGGATCTTTTTGGGCACCTCCAGTGGGATGTGATAAACATGAAAATCTGCCCATTCCGACAAAACTTCCATCGGTGAACAATTGACCGCGCGTCCGCGGTAGCGGGGTTACAATACTACGGCATATGGTGACGCTCATCGTGCAGTTCTGACGTCATTTCTTGAGCTGCTAGGAGGTTCGGATCTTTTTGGACACCTCCAGTGGGATGTGATCAACAGGCAAACCTGCTCATTCCGGCAAAACTTCTATCGGTGAACAATTAATCGCGCGTCCGCGGTAGCGTGGTTACAATACTACGGAATATGGTGACGCTCACCGTGCAGTTCTGACAACATTTCTAGAGCTGCTTTGAAATTCGGGTCTTTTTGGGCACCTCCAGTGGGATGTGATCAACAGGAAAACCTGCTCATTCCGGCAAAACTTCCATCGGTGAACAATTAACCGCGCGTCCGCGGTAGCGTGGTTACAATACTACGGAATATGGTGACGCTCATCGTGCAGTTCTGACGTCATTTCTAGAGCTGCTAGGAGGTTCGGATCTTTTTGGACACCTCCAGTGGGATGTGATCAACAGGCAAACCTGCTCATTCCGGCAAAACTTCCATCGGTGAACAATTAACCGCGCGTCCCGCGTAGCGTGGTTACAATACTACGGAATATGGTGACGCTCACCGTGCAGTTCTGACAGTCATTTCTAGAGCTGCTAGGAGGTTCGGATCTTTTTGGACTCCTCCAGTGGGATGTGATCAACAGGAAAACCTGCTCATTCCGGCAAAACTTCCATCGGTGAACAATTAACCGCGCGTCCGCGGTAGCGTGGTTACAATACTACGGAATATGGTGACGCTCATCGTGCAGTTCTGACGTCATTTCTAGAGCTGCTAGGAGGTTCGGATCTTTTTGGACACCTCCAGTGGGATGTGATCAACAGGCAAACCTGCTCATTCCGGCAAAACTTCCATCGGTGAACAATTAACCGCGCGTCCGCGGTAGCGTGGTTACAATACTACGGAATATGGTGACGCTCACCGTGCAGTTCTGACGTCATTTCTAGAGCTGCTAGGAGGTTCGGATCTTTTTGGGCACCTCCAGTGGGATGTGATCAACAGGAAAACCTGCTCATTCCGGCAAAACTTCCATCGGTGAACAATTAACCGCGCGTCCGCGGTAGCGTGGTTACAATACTACGGAATATGGTGACGCTCACCGTGCAGTTCTGACGTCATTTCTAGAGCTGCTAGGAGGTTCGGATCTTTTTGGGCACCTCCAGTGGGATGTGATCAACAGGAAAACCTGCTCATTCCGGCAAAACTTCCATCGGTGAACAATTAACCGCGCGTCCGCGGTAGCGTGGTTACAATACTACGGAATATGGTGACGCTCACCGTGCAGTTCTGACGTCATTTCTAAAGCTGCTAGGAGGTTCGGATCTTTTTGGGCACCTCCAGTGGGATGTGATCAACAGGCAAACCTGCTCATTCCGGCAAAACTTCCATCGGTGAACAATTAACCGCGCTGTCCGCGGTAGCGTGGTTACAATACTACGGAATATGGTGACGCTCACCGTGCAGTTCTGACGTCATTTCTAAAGCTGCTAGGAGGTTCGGGTCTTTTTGGGCACCTCCAGTGGGATGTGATCAACAGGTAAACCTGCTCATTCCGGCAAAACTTCCATCGGTGAACAATTAACCGCGCGTCCGCGGTAGCGTGGTTACAATACTACGGAATATGGTGACGCTCATCGTGCAGTTCTGACGTCATTTCTAGAGCTGCTAGGAGGTTCGGATCTTTTTGGACGACTCCAGTGGGATGTGATCAACAGGCAAACCTGCTCATTCCGGCAAAACTTCCATCGGTGAACAATTAACCGCCTGTCCGCGGTAGCGTGGTTACAATACTGCTGAATATGGTGACGCTCACCGTGCCGTTCTGACGTCATTTCTAAAGCTGCTAGGAAGTTGGATCTTTTTGGGCACCTCCAGTGGGATGTGATCAACAGGAAAAGCTGCTCATTCCGGCAAAACTTCCATCGGTGAACAATTGACCGCGCGTCCGCGGTAGCGGGGTTACAATACTACGGAATATGGTGACGCTCATCGTGCAGTTCTGACGTCATTTCTGGAGCTGCTAGGAGGTTCGGATCTTTTTGGACACCTCCAGTGGGATGTGATCAACAGGCAAACCCGCTCATTACGGCAAAACTTCCATCTGTGAACAATTAATCGCGCGTCCGCGGTAGCGTGGTTACAATACTACGAATATGGTGACGCTCACCGTGCAGTTCTGACAACATTTCTAGAGCTGCTTTGAAATTCGGGTCTTTTTGGGCACCTCCAGTGGGATGTGATCAACAGGTAAACCTGCTCATTCCGGCAAAACTTCCATCGGTGAACAATTAACCGCGCGTCCGCGGTAGCGTGGTTACAATACTACGGACTATGGTGACGCTCATCGCGCAGTTCTTACGTCATTTCTAGAGCTGCTAGGACGTTCGGATCTTTTTGGACACCTCCAGTGGGATGTGATCAACAGGCTAACCTGCTCATTCCGGCAAAACTTCCATCGGTGAACAATCAACGGCGCGTCCGTGGTAGCGGGGTTACAATACAACGGAATATGGTGACGCTCATCGTGCAGTTCTGACGTCATTTCTGGAGCTGCTAGGAGGTTCGGATCTTTTTGGACACCTCCAGTGGGATGTGATCAACAGGCAAACCCGCTCATTCCGGCAAAACTTCCATCGGTGAACAATTAATCGCGCGTCCGCGGTAGCGTGGTTACAATACTACGAATATGGTGACGCTCACCGTGCAGTTCTGACAACATTTCTAGAGCTGCTTTGAAATTCGGGTCTTTTTGGGCACCTCCAGTGGGATGTGATCAACAGGTAAACCTGCTCATTCCGGCAAAACTTCCATCGGTGAACAATTAACCGCGCGTCTGCCGTAACGGGGTTACAATACTACGGAATATGGTGACGCTCACCGTGGAGTTCTTACGTCATTTCTACAGCTGCTAGGAGGTTCGGATCTTTTTGGACACCTACAGTGGGATGTGATCAACAGGAAATCCTGTTCATTCCGACAAAACTACCATCGGTGAATAATTAACCGCGCGTCCGCTGTAGCGTGGTTACAATACTAAGGAATATGGTGACGCTTACCGTGCCGTTCTGACGTCATTTCTAGAGGTGCTATGAAGTTCGGATCTTTTTGGGCACCTCCAGTGGGATGTGATCAACAGGAAAACCTGGTCAGTCCGGCAAAACTTCCATTGGTGAACAATTAACCGCGCGTCCGCGGTAGCGTGGTTACAATACTACGGAATATGGTGACGCTCATCGTGCAGTTCTGATGTCATTTTTAGAGCTGCTAGGAGGTTCGGATCTTTTTGGACACCTCCAGTGGGATGTGATTAACAGGCAAACCTGCTCATTCCGGCAAACCTTCCATCGGTGAACAATCAACCGCGCGTCCGTGGTAGCGGGGTTACAATACTACCGAATATGTTGACGCTCACCGTGCCGTTCTGACGTCATTTCTGAAGCTGCTAGGAGGTTCGGATCTTTTTGGGCACCTCCAGTGGGATGTGATCAACAGGAAAACCTGCTCATTCCGACAAAACTTCCATCGGTGAACAATTAATCGCGCGTCCGCGGTAGCATGGTTACAATACTACGGAATATGGTGACGCTCACCGTGCAGTTCTGACAACATTTCTAGAGCTGCATTGAAATTCGGGTCTATTTAAGCACCTCCAGTGGGATGTGATCAACAGGAAAACCTGCTCATTCCGACAAAACTTCCATCGGTGAACAATTAACCGCGCGTCCGCTGTAGCGTGGTTACAATACTACGGAATATGGTGACGCCCACCGTGCAGTTCTGCGTCATTTCTAAAGCTGCTAGGAGGTTCGGATCTTTTTGGGCACCTCCAGTATGTGTGATCAACAGGAAAAGCTGCTCATTCCGGCAAAACTTCCATCGGTGAACAATTAACCGCGCGTCCGCGGTAGCGTGGTTACAATACTACGGAATATGGTGACGCTCACCGTGCAGTTCTGACGTTATTTCTAAAGCTGCTAGGAGGTTCGGATCTTTTTGGGCACCTCCAGTATGTGTGATCAACAGGAAAAGCTGCTCATTCCGGCAAAACTTCCATCGGTGAACAATTAACCGCGCGTCCGCGGTAGCGTGGTTACAATACTACGGAATATGGTGACGCTCACCGTGCAGTTCTGACGTTATTTCTAAAGCAGCTAGGAGGTTCGGATCTTTTTGGACGACTCCAGTGGGATGTGATCAACAGGCAAACCTGCTCATTCCGGCAAAACTTCCATCGGTGAACAATTAACCGCCTGTCCGCGGTAGCGTGGTTACAATACTGCTGAATATGGTGACGCTCACCGTGCAGTTATGACGTCATTTCTAGAGCTGCTAGGAGGTTCGGATCTTTTTGGGCACCTCCAGTGGGATGTGATTAACAGGAAAATCTGCTCATTCCGACAAAAACTTCCATCGGTGAACAATTAACCGCGCGTCCGCGGTAGCGGGGTTACAATACTACGGAATATGGTGACGCTCATCGTGCAGTTCTGAAAACATTTCTAGAGCTGCTATGAAGTTCGGATCTTTTTGGGCACCTCCAGTGGGATGTGATCAACAGGAAAACCTGCTCATTCCGGCAAAAACTTCCATCGGTGAACAATTAACCGCGCGTCCGCGATTGCGTGGTTACAATACTACGGAATATGGTGACGCTCAACGTGCAGTTCTGACGTTATTTCTAAAGCTGCTAGGAGGTTCGGATCTTTTTGGGCACCTCCAGTGGGATATGATAAACAGGAAAATCTGCCCATTCCGACAAAACTTCCATCGGTGAACAATTGACCGCGCGTCCGCGGTAGCGGGGTTACAATACTACGGAATATGGTGACGCTCATCGTGCAGTTCTGACGTTATTTCTGGAGCTGCTAGGAGGTTCGGATCTTTTTGGACACCTCCAGTGGGATGTGATCAACAGGCAAACCTGCTCATTCCGGCAAAACTTCCATCGGTGAACAATTAATCGCGCGTCCGCGGTAGCGTGGTTACAATACTACGAATATGGTGACGCTCACCGTGCAGTTCTGACAACATTTCTAGAGCTGCTTTGAAATTCGGGTCTTTTTGGGCACCTCCAGTGGGATGTGATCAACAGGTAAACCTGCTCATTCCGGCAAAACTTCCATCGGTGAACAATTAACCGCGCGTCCGCGGTAGCGTGGTTACAATACTACGGAATATGGTGACGCTCATCGTGCAGTTCTGACGTCATTTCTAGAGCTGCTAGGAGGTTCGGATCTTTTTGGACGACTCCAGTGGGATGTGATCAACAGGCAAACCTGCTCATTCCGGCAAAACTTCCATCGGTGAACAATTAACCGCCTGTCCGCGGTAGCGTGGTTACAATACTGCTGAATATGGTGACGCTCACCGTGCCGTTCTGACATCATTTCTAAAGCTGCTAGGAGGTTGGATCTTTTTGGGCACCTCCAGTGGGATGTGATCAACAGGAAAAGCTGCTCATTCCGGCAAAACTTCCATCGGTGAACAATTAACCGCGCGTCCGCGGTAGCGTGATTACAATACTACGGAATATGGTGACGCTCACCGTGCAGTTCTGAAAACATTTCTAGAGCTGCTTTGAAATTCGGGTCTTTTTGGGCACCTCCAGTGGGATGTGATCAACAGGAATACCTGCTCATTCCGGCAAAAACTTCCATCGGTGAACAATTAACCGCGCGTCCGCGATTGCGTGGTTACAATACTACGGAATATGGTGACGCTCACCGTGCAGTTCTGACGTTATTTCTAAAGCTGCTAGGAGGTTCGGATCTTTTTGGGCACCTCCAGTGGGATGTGATAAACATGAAAATCTGCCCATTCCGACAAAACTTCCATCGGTGAACAATTGACCGCGCGTCCGCGGTAGCGTGGTTACAATACTACGGAATATGGTGACGCTCATCGTGCCGTTCTGACGTCATTTCTAGAGCTGCTAGGAGGTTCGGATCTTTTTGGACGACTCCAGTGGGATGTGATCAACAGGCAAACCTGCTCATTCCGGCAAAACTTCCATCGGTGAACAATTAACCGCGCGTCCACCGTAGCGGGGTTACAATACTACGGAATATGGTGACGCTCACCGTTGAGTTCTGACATCATTTTTAGAGCAGCTAGGAGGTTCGGATCTTTTTGGACGACTCCAGTGGGATGTGATAAACAGGAAAATCTGCCCATTCCCACAAAACTTCCATCGGTGAACAATTGACCGCGCGTCCGCGGTAGCGGGGTTAGAATACTACGGAATATGGTGACGCTCATCGTGCAGTTCTGACGTCATTTCTTGAGCTGCTAGGAGGTTCGGATCTTTTTGGACACCTTCAGTGGGATGTGATCAACAGGCAAACCTGCTCATTCCGGCAAAACTTCTATCGGTGAACAATTAATCGCGCGTCCGCGGTAGCGTGGTTACAATACTACGGAATATGGTGACGCTCACCGTGCAGTTCTGACAACATTTCTAGAGCTGCTTTGAAATTCGGGTCTTTTTGGGCACCTCCAGTGGGATGTGATCAACAGGAAAACCTGCTCATTACGGCAAAACTTCCATCGGTGAACAATTAACCGCGCGTCCGCGGTAGCGTGGTTACAATACTACGGAATATGGTGACGCTCACCGTTGAGTTCTGACATCATTTTTAGAGCAGCTAGGAGGTTCGGATCTTTTTGGTCGACTCCAGTGGGATGTGATCAACAGGCAAACCTGCTCATTCCGGCAAAACTTCCATCGGTGAACAATTAACCGCCTGTCCGCGGTAGCGTGGTTACAATACTGCTGAATATGGTGACGCTCACCGTGCCGTTCTGACGTCATTTCTAAAGCTGCTAGGAGGTTCGGATCTTTTTGGGCACCTCCAGTGGGATGTGATCAACAGGAAAAGCTGCTCATTCCGGCAAAACTTCCATCGGTGAACAATTAACCGCGCGTCCGCGGTAGCGTGGTTACAATACTACGGAATATGGTGACGCTCACCGTGCAGTTCTGACGTCATTTCTAGAGCTGCTAGGAAGGTTCGGATCTTTTTGGGCACCTCCAGTGGGATGTGATCAACAGGAAAACCTGCTCATTCCGGCAAAACTTCCATCGGTGAACAATTAACCGCGCGTCCGCGGTAGCGTGGTTACAATACTACGGAATATGGTGACGCTCACCGTGCAGTTCTGACGTCATTTCTAGAGCTGCTAGGAGGTTCGGATCTTTTTGGGCACCTCCAGTGGGATGTGATCAACAGGAAAACCTGCTCATTCCGGCAAAACTTCCATCGGTGAACAATTAACCGCGCGTCCGCGGTAGCGTGGTTACAATACTACGGAATATGGTGACGCTCACCGTGCAGTTCTGACGTCATTTCTAAAGCTGCTAGGAGGTTCGGATCTTTTTGGGCACCTCCAGTGGGATGTGATAAAGAGGATAATCTGCCCAATCCGACAAAATTTCCATCGGTGAACAATTAACCGCGCGTCCGCGGTAGCGGGGTTACAATACTACGGAATATGGTGATGCTCATCGTGCAGTTCTTACGTCATTTCTAGAACTGCTACGAGGTTCGGATCTTTTTGGGCACCTCCAGTGGGATGTGATAAACAGGAAAACCTGCTCATTCCGGCAAAACTTCAATCGGTGAACAATTAACCGCGCATCCGCCGTAGCGTGGTTACAATACTACGGAATATGGTGACGCTCATCGTGCAGTTCTTACGTCATTTCTAGAGCTGCTAGGAGGTTCGGATCTTTTTGGACACCTCCAGTGGTATGTGATCAACAGGCAAACCTGCTCATTCCGGCAAAACTTCCATCGGTAAACAATCAACCGCGCGTCCGTGGTAGCGTGGTTACAATACTACGGAATATGGTGACGCTCACCGTGCCGTTCTGACGTCATTTCTAAAGCTGCTAGGAGGTTCGGATCTTTTTGGGCACCTCCAGTGAGAGATGACAAAAAATCACATGGAAACATTGTACGATGTTTACTTGCCGAAATATACGGAATTTATTTCCAATCAAAACCGCCCCACAGCTTCTGGTCGCCATCTTTGTTCAAATCAAAGCATTTGTGCGTTTGAAAGAGTCAGTACTGCAAAGCTTCTAAACGATCTTGTGATGCAAATTTTAAGATTATAAAAGAAACGAAATATGAATTTTAAAATAATTAAATTTCAATTACTTTTGCTTTAGGTTAGAAAATCGTAGCAATTGTTTACGATGGAACTTTAATGTGGTACTCAATATACTGATCACAATATTTTTATTCAGACATTTTTTATTTCTTTCACTTCATTTCATTTTAAGTGTTGATTTAGATTGCCCAATAAATTCGCGGGAACTGAATTTGATGTCGTAACCTGAAGCTCACATGCTATTAGAACGTGACCCATAATAACGTGACGATAATAAAAACAGAAGATCTTGAACATTAACGGATTATTTTCGCATTTTTTGAGACCCCAATGTGCTTAAATACAACGGAAGGTAACACTGATTTTGTTCTTAGCTATCGTATCAAGTAAAACGAACATTTATTACGAAAATAGCAGTGTTTGCTTCACCTAGTTAGGCTAGACCTACTTCCGTTTTCCAGTTTACTGTTATGGTCATATTAAATAATTCATCTTCTCATCCATAGTCGATCTAATTACTTACCCGCGAGATTTTTCTATTAAGAATATTTGTACTTCTCATGTACAGTGCATCTTTGTTTAAAATTGACTGGTCTGCATGTCTGATCTGACTCCCTCAGCTGACCCTGACCATAGGGCAACGTTACTATCATATCCTTTTGTAAACACCTCATAATAAATATATCAACGGCAGAATCGTCTGGATGACTACAATTTTCACCTTTTAAATACTTTAATAGAGCTATAAATACTTATTACCGGTTAGCTTGTAATTAATTAAATAAGTATTTATATAATAATCCGAATTTTTATGTTAATGACCGCAGCGACTAAACAACAACTGTTCTTAATACATATTGACAAAATTAGATGATCTGACCACACGGGAACCTTGTACGATGTTTACTTGCCGAATTATTCGCAATTTAATTCCAATCCAAACCGCCTCACAGCTTCAGATCGCCATCTTTGTTAAAATCAAAGCATCTGTGCGTTTGAAAGGGTCAGTACTGCAAAGCTTCTAAACGATCTTGTGATAAAACAATTTAAGAGTGTAATAGAAACGAAATATGAATTTTAAAATAATTTGATTTCAATTACTTTTGCTTTAGGTTAGCGAATCGTAGCATTTAATTGGTCTAACAAGAATATTTGTACTTCTCATGTACAGTGCATCTTTGTTTAAATTTGACTGGTCTGCAGGTCTGATCTGACTACCCTCAGCTGACCCGGACACAGGGCCACGTTACTATCGTATCCTTTTGTAAACACTGCATAATAATTTAAATGTCTGTATCCACGGCAGATTCGTCTGCATGACTACAATTTTCTACCTTCTGGCAGAGACGTGCATATGATATACACGTCTCTGCTTCTGGGACGTTGTGTCTCCACCCCCTGTATTGACTTCATACTTATGTTTACCATATCATATGACTCGAGCTCATAACCTGTCTTTCTACTATATGACTCACAATGCAACCTGTCACAGGTTGACTGGTCATGAGTTACAGGGTAAACGGCATACATGCCATACTTTCAATATCGGAGATTGATGATTATTTTAAGGGGGTTTTACCTAAAATAAGGGACATTTTTACTCAATTTTAAAGCAATAAACTAATTTTGAAAGTGGTAAAGAATATTTATTTTTATTTTGGATATTAATCATACTGTTTATGCAAACAACAGAAACGGACATATATGTGCATGCATCAAATGTGTCACAGATTTAGATAAGTCATAGGTAAACAGATATGTAACAGGAGAAAGAGAAAATGTAGTAGCAGGACTGGGGTTCGAACCCAGGACCCTCCAAATTCTAGATCTACCACTGAGCTTTCTGGTCGCCGATGATCAACCCAGTCCAGTTCCGCAACATTCCTCCCTCCTTTTATCAAGTCTTCACACCCAAAGACAACAGGTTCGTTGAGCATCCTCCCAATGCTTTAAACAAGGATTTGCAGGCTCGCACACACACACACACACACACACACACACACACACACCTTTCAACAGCTGGGGGTCCTTTATGGACGGCCTTCCCCGATAGTGACATACATGTGTGTGATGAATGTGTCAGGGGTTGACATTGACTTTTTTCTACACTGTCCCTTTGGACAAGTAACATTTATATTCACTTTTCCGAATGGAATTATCACTTCTCCCACTTGAAAATTTTCAATACCGTAAGTTTAATGATGTTTTTTAATGTCTGTGTGTCATGCAGTAAAATAACATTGCAATGACAACTATATTACTGATATTTATTGGTGTTTTGTTTAAGTTACATAATGAAGAAAAAAAATTGCTACTGACTGCCTATTTTCGATTTACAGAAACTTAACTAGTCTTATAAGAATAGAAATAAACTGACTAAAACATGAACATAATTGCAGAAATGCAATAGTGCATAAATATCTCAAATACTATATTTGCTAAATCTTGCAATAAATAGCGAGCCTGATAGAATCAGCATCTGTTGACAAGTTAGTCCTTCAAATTTACTTGCAATTTCCTTGTACGCTTTTATTCATATTCTCTTTTTTTCCAACATGCATATTCAATTCAAAGACACCAATGGGGCTGATTGGATATTTTTGAAAAACATGGAATTTGAAAGTTTAGTTATCATCTGCATAGTGTTCGGAATTAAACTATTTTCGTTATGAACGTTTCTTTTTTATCATAAGTATAAGGTGAAGTCTTGTGAATGTTGATTTCAGAATGTAAATAAACAACATGAAGACAATATTTGTTACTTGTCCCGTCGGACAAGTGTTTTGATACTTTCACTTGTCCGACAGCAATTTAGTCTGGTACCGGACAAGCGGACAAGCCTTAATGTCGACCCCTGCTGTGTGCATTAATACATGTTTCAGGAGTCTGCCGTATGTTCGTGTTTGTCTCATATCCATATGGTATTAATGTGAAAAACTTTAAAAAAAAATTTTTTTTTTTTTAAATGTTCCAGCACTGGCAACCTAAGTATGTCTTTCCCTTTAGGTTAAGAAGTTAGTTATCAGTTATCTTTCATTTGATCATATAAAAACACAGAGAATATTTCCCCAAATATTATGTATATGTACCTTGTATTACTGACCTGGATTTTTAAACAGGAATGGACTACACATTCGTATCAAGTACATTTTTTGTATTTGCATAACAATAAAAACACTGAATTTTTTTTGGAAAAAAAGCATTCAAGATTTTTAAGGGTCAGTCGGGTTAGTAGAGACACAGTTTTTACTGTGTTTGGCCTATTAGTCATGAAAATGTGAAATTAAAAAACAACCTTTGGTTATTGAAGATCAGAGAAATGTCAACAACAAATTTAAAAAGAATAGCAAAGGGTTTTTTTTCAGTCAGTTCTGAATGATGGCCTGTGTAAGCACGGTATGAAGATGTAAAATTAAGTTCATTTTACCCAATACCAGCTTTGATTGTCTAAATTAAGTTCATCTGTGTAAAGTTTTTTTTGTGGGGATTTGTTTTGTTTTTGTTTGATAAACTTTGCAACAACTTTTTAAGTCATGTAAATATATTGAAATAATTGTAGAATATACATGTATGTGTTAGCAGTAATAAGAAATATTTTTTAAACATTCATATTAACATATTTGGTGTGTCAATCCAAAAATACTTGTTGACATATACTGCATTACTTTTGGTCTGATTTCAATACACAGGATGTCAGATTTTATTAATCAATAGATCTGGCAACCTCACCTTCTAACAGGTCAAAGACCTTTGATGAGACTAATTAATGAGTATTCAGAGTTTCCTCTTGCCCCACTACCGGAAGTTAGACACTGACAAGCTCTCATACAGTTGTTGACTTTGGTTTAGGAACACATTCTCAAATGACAGATGATCATTTTCTAAATTAAGGGTTGGATTTTCACTAATTTGAAAAGTTGTGCCCCTTTGTTTTCTTTCCGATACATCTTATTCTAGCAGATTGCCATTCATATTTGTTTCCAATTGTTCTACACCTCATATACATCTGATGATATTTGAAAGTGGGTGAAAAATGGAATAGGTTATTGTATTGAGTGACATTGACTTCATTTCTCCAATTCATCCAGTTCAAGAAATCTAAAAATCTGGGGGGAGGAGGACATATTCATATAAATCAGATATATATCTTCTATATAACAAGGCTTATTTGTTATTTTGATAATATCTCTGTGGTTAAAGTCTCTCACATGGGTCTTTACACTTCCTTCTATTAAATATCTTCAAAAGTTTCTCCTCATTTCTTTGTTTCCAGTTTCCTTTTGGTTAAACAATTGATATATTTAGTTGCTTTTGATTTATAAAATTTGCTTTTTGTTTTGCAATATATGTACATCAATATTTTGCATGTCTCTGTAACATAAAATGTATATATATATATAGAAATGCTCTGCTTCTTCCTTTTTAACAATAATTTTGATAAAATATTTTGTTTTGTTATAAGACATTTTGAATTGGCGGATCTGTCAGATCAGCACATATTCAGCACAGAAGTCCAAGATAACATTCTGGTTCAATTGTTTTTCTTCTGTATGGCTTACTTGGTGATCTTTTCAAACTTGGTCTTGGGCATTATTTGGCTGGTCTGATTGTTGTTTAAGAATCTTGAGGCACTATGCTGACTCCCAAGGAGGAGGGCTGGGACACAAAAGGACAATTCAACAATTCAAATGCACATGCATTCTGTAGTGATGGTCTTGAATCTTGAATGCTGCTATAGGTTTGTTTTAATGAATGACCTTTACCTTCATTAAAGACCACTGGAACCTGACGTGCAAAAACCTTGAAAATCTTCAACTGAATAACCTTGAGGCCAAGATTCCTGGTATTGGGCCTGTAGTATGCAGGTGAAATGATACAAAATTCAAGGTCACAGCCGTCAAATATGTTAAAATGTTAAACCCTTTTTTTCTCAATATCAAAAAGAGGTCCAGAGAAGGTGATATGACCTCTTATTGGGTTGCTGCACAATACTGCACAAAGGTCAATGTCACTATTTCTGTCAAATGAAAACCAGTTGCTTCGAATACTAAATGTAGCTTAAGATTTGAAAGACAAATGTTAAAGATAAATTAATGTAACTATAGATAGAAAAATACTGCACATATCAATGAAAGACCATGCTTTCCCTACATGAAAAAGTATTAGAACCCAATGCTACTGGTCACATAATACTTCTTTTATATATTCTTACATGGATGGATAACGGCAACATTTTAAATACTTTAATATAAATACTATAAATATTATCGGTTAGCTTGTAATAATAAGAAGAAGAAGAAGAAGAAGAAGAAGAAGAAGAAGAAGAAAAAAACATAACAATAACAATAGGGATTTCCATCCGAAATGGAAATCCCTAATTATATGTGGTCTTTTCGGTCCATTGCGTTCCGATTCGGGTTGTTAGTCGTACTGTCACTTACAAAATGGCAGGTCAACAGCGTGAAATTTTGACTAGCGTAAAGCAAGGGTCTATACTGACGGAATAAAACACCTAGGTGGGACTAAATGGGTGATCTGAGGTAAAAACAAATATCCAATTTATCCATATTGGTAAGATACGTGCGATTTCACACCGGTTTTATTGTATTTACACCTTAAATCTTAGCGACACCAAACGGTGACGGAACATTCAATGTTTTCATATAGTAGGCTAGTGCGTTCTGGCCCTACACCAGTATGCAAATTATATCCTTACTTGGATTGAAAGGTTTGAAATGATAAATGATCATCACACAGTGATTCTTAGATCTACTAGAAATAACTTCCATCAAATCTACTTTCTTTTACCTGTCAGCGACACACAGAGGATTTTTTACAGTTCTTTATATATCTAAATATACTACACATTGTCTATGTCCCCTCTAGACTACGACTATAGTGACAAATAAAAAAATAAATATATTTTCAAGCTAAGTAAAACTTTTGTTTAAATCTACGGCATTTATAAGAGATGGAAACAATTAAAACCAATGGCAATATATATACCGTACGTCCCTGGTCACATCGATCATAGCGTTGATGGGTGTCAGTTATATACATGTAATTACTCCATACCGATTCATATTACAGGTAAATTGTATCGCATGAGTCAGCACCGATGAGTCCTGCTGATCCTCTGTGATCCTCTGTGATCCTCAGTGTCTCGATCGCGGAGGTTCACCGCGGCACGCTTGGTCACCGCGATCTTTGATGATTTAGCCCCGGTGATCGATCGGCATAATTGGTCTATCACCAGGAAACACGATGATTATTTCTCCGTGTACACTCGTCACCATAAATCGCGGGGGAAAAGGGTAGAAGTATTAAAAGCTAAGGTCCTTACTGTATGACATAAGTAGACCATATATGACATTTTGCATCCTGCCGTAGTTCTGTTTTTGCATTCAGACCAGCATCGAGGAGGAAGTATATGCTGTTTTGCGGCCCAGGGTAATTTTCCCCTTCAATATCAATAGATTGTTTGGTCGATCGAAATATCCCTAGATGATCATGAGTAGTAGATTTAATGGTAGGTATCTTGTTACCTTAAAGCTTGGATGATACAAGGTGGGCTTTTAACAGCTTTTTCCCAACTATGCTATGATAATTTAATTCCATTGACACTAAAATTCTAAATTCACCATCCCTGGGTGTTTTTAAGAAACTGATCACTCCCGTCAATTTAGACCAGGGTCTAATCCGTACAACGGACATTTTTAAAAATAAAGGTACTAGAAAAGAAATGTCATATATATGTCAACTTAGAAATAATGCAAGTAATTTCAATTTTGACCGTTTTAATGATCATCGTATTGATTCACCATTGTGCAGATGTAATCAAGGGGATGAAACTTCATACCATTACTTTTTTGAATGCTGCTTATATGAACAGCAAAGGCAAGAGTTGAAACAAAATATCAATAACCAGCATCATCTAACCACTATAGTATTAACACATGGAAATTACTTGTTGTCTGATGAATTTAATATCAACATTCTGAATGCCGTTCAAAAATACATTAAAGATAGTAAGCGATTTGATTAAACTCAAAATTAACCATACTTATTCAAACGTTATTTTCTAGACCCTGACTCACTCAATTAGTTTTTGATTATTATTTTACCTGTATTTACATATAATTTGTTATTATGTATTACTTATTTTCGACTATGTTATCACGCAAGTACTTGTTCTGCATACAACCGATGATAGTCGGGTATTTTGTCTCCGTATACAAACACGGATAAGTCGAACCATCGGATAAGTCGACTATTTTGCTTGGTCCCGTCGATTTCGACTTATCCGAGTTTTACTGTATTCTATATTGTTCATATTCTTGATATAAGAATGTGGTTAATCTGCGACCTGCTTCAAAAGTCAGCTGATCCCTGAATATCTCTGATTGATTTGTTTAATTCAAAACTAGTATATTCAACTAGAATCTTCTTATTCAAACGTATAATTACACAGTTTGTTATATCTAAAATATGAAAACTTTGCTTGGATGCAGGGGCATTCAGTCTGAATCTAGCACACTAAGATGGATGGCTACAGAAGGAGGAGTAAGACATTTTATGCCTGAAAATCTGGTGCTGCTGGATTTAAGGCTGGGTGCCAATCCTGTATCTAAGCAATAGCTATTAACTGAGAACAAAATCTTTTTATAACTCTGTAACATTATCATAATCTGACAAAGGAACCTTATTACCTCCCTTTTCCACTAACTGTTGGTTCTTTTTATAATTACCTCCCTTTGACCATAAAAATCAATATATTCATAAAAGATGTTTCATCTCCATAGATATTTTATCTCCATTGACTTATATCTATATACATAATCCTTATACTTCTTCACTTTCAATTGTTTTAGTTTAATTCTACTATTTTTCTGTTTGTATTGGGGAAGACTTATATAGGCCTAGCCTGCTGTCTAACCCATTTGTATAAATGTTATACAATAAAATATGTTGAAATGAAATACAAGGTGGGCCTTGCCTATGAAGATTGTAACAGAGCTTTTGTTTGGGTTAATGCGTTATCTATTCATGTTGCTAAATTCTTCTACTCCTCTGAGCATTTGGTTTCCCTGATATTAAGGACAGGTCATCTGCACTGGTGGTATGTGGTACATGTATATTTATATTTCCGATTGGAACTCCTTGATAATTTTCCTCCAGTTTAAGAAGCAGAAGGTTATTGTATCGTTTATAGTGGTCAGTTGATAACGTTCCGACCTGTCTGGCTCCTTGTTACAGGTGGATTGGTGATGAAAGATTTCCTTGCCACTCCACTTCTGTAGGAGAAGCCATGCCGGTCCTTCTATTCTCTCTGTGAACAGGTTCTGTAAGAGTAAGGAATGACCTAATACGTCGAAGACTTTCTGAGAATCTAAGGTTGTAAGGATCGTCTTTTGTTGCTTTGCTTTTGTTTCTAGCTGGCATTCTGTGATACTAGTAATTAGCGCTGATCGCAATGGCGACATTCCATTCGTAAATCCTGATTGAAATTTGGATTTGGTGCCGAGTAGATTTTCTGAATGTCGACCGGAGGATATGCTCAAGAACCTTCAATTTGATGGGAGTGACTGCTATTCCCCTATAGTTGCTGGGATTCGTTTGAGTGCGTAGACCATCCCTTAGTGATGTCTTTCGGCGTGTTCGGGGTCACTTTTTCAACATTAAGGACACTGGTTGCTTTATTTATGGTAAATCGCTGGCTTTGTACGAGTTTATTAAATGTTTTATCATTATTGTTTGCTTTCATTTTCTTCATAAGTTGTAGTTGCCTTTCCCTACTTGTAGCCATACGTTGTGCACGTCTTAGTAATTTCTTTTGCTTGTCACATGGACATGAATGATGGGTTGTTGTGATCCGTTGGTGATCCGTTGGATTTCCATTCCCACCACATTTTTTTATCTGTTACGAGCTGCTATTTGTATATTTCTACTAGGGGGGGGGGGGGGGGGGGGGGGGGGGGCTCTTAGTATGTCAAATAATACAGCTTCCTCGAGAACCTGTCTACCCCTTCCTCAGCAAAGTCATGTATAACAGTTTGGCTTGGCTTTGCGGGAGCGTAACCTTTTCCTTGATGTATCTGCGATAACTTCCTTGGTCACATTTCACCCGATTACTCTGGATTCAGTTTGTAGTTTCTTTTTTCCTTCCCTCAAGGAGAACGCGAATCTTTGTTTACAGTAGCGTGTGATCTGATACGTTATTATAAGTCACGGGCATTGTTATAACTTCTGTGGAGGGGTGTAATCGCTAAGCTGTTTTTGAATATGTACTTAAGCTCTACTTTGTTATTTCCACTGGTATGGAAAACGAAGGGGTTCCTGTTTTGGTACAGTTGAGCTCGTTAGAGTTGATGCATTACCTTAACGGAGGTCTCTCTCGTTATGGGGGTTCCAGCTTAATGAGGATTTGAAATCCTGGTAGAAGAGAACAGCATAGAGGTGGGTGTATTTGTTAAGTATTTCCTCTAGCTCTTTTATTGTTGATTCAAACTCTTCCTTGGTTGTGTTACCTCGACAGGTCATGTAAACTCTAATTATACACACTGGTGGTTCGGAATCTAGTTCAAGTACAACTATGCGCTCAGGCCGTCAGTACATTCTGAAATTTGTGGAGTTACAGTTATTCTTTTAGAGCATTCCTGTCCCTCCATATCTTCTAGGTGTTTGTAAGGGCGGAATTGGATCCCCTCGTCTACAGCTTGGAGTGTGAGCTATGTACAGTTGACAGGTAATCAAGGTGTTGAAGTTAAAAGTTGGATACATAAGTATATCCACTGTTTTAAGGCTCTCATGCATGTAAAGCTCATTGGTTTTCATATTTTTGACGAGAAGAGTTGCTACGCTGACTAGACTTCTGCGCTGAGGTTCCGGTCTCTTCTCTTGTTGACCCTCCCAAAATAGGATCGTGGATAGTGTCTCGTAATGCAGAGGAAGGACTTTGAGGTGGTTGCAGCATGGATACGGATTATTTACGAATTTAAGTGAGCTTATAGGTAAGGTGCTTTGGAGGGTTAGAGCATGCTTTGGTCGTTTGTGTGTCGAGTGTGGAGGGATACTAGGCATATGCTCCTCAAAATATACTCTTTTCTGTTAAAGTGTAGGTATTTTTCCATCAGTCGAGGGGGCAATGATTCGAGCTCCTGTGGCAAGGTGACAGAGAGTTGGCTGTCTATCACTAGGCGTTGTGTTGGACTTACAGTGCGTTTTTGGTATTACAGGATCATCGGAATGTGTAGTCCTGCTTGAGTGGTTGAAGTTACTATTTTGCTGAACATTGTGGTTGTCCACTACGGAAGCTATTTGGCGGCTGGTTGGTGAGTTTTGTGAAGATAGGAAAGAATCCGTAGGAAGGGAAGTAACTCTGATATTTCGAGGGAACGCTTTACAAGAAATAAAATAGCACACACCAACTCTGAGTTTACGACAATTTCGATATGGAATTAAATAAAAACTATTTTTTAACGCCGACTTCTGATTTCTTGTCTGAAACTGTCTTTTGAAAATATTCTAAAAAACTCTTCTAAATTCTTCTTCAAGTTAACTGTCGTTTGAAAATATTAAGATATACATTATCTATATAATGATATAGCGTATAAATTCACTGCTTTAATTCAAATCACCAGGACACTTAAACCTAGTTGTTGATGTTTTTGTGTTGAAACAATAATGGACTAAGAGCAAAATTTAATCAATAAAAGCTTGGACGGATCGAGGCTTTAATCATTATGCTGCAATATTTTCAGAACGGCACGATAGGGCGTAGCAAATGTTAAAGTACGTGTATATGCATGTTGTCCGGTTGGCAGCAAAATCATTCTAGGGGTATGGGGTGAAAAATTTCGACGAACAATTCGTGCTCGTCAAGCACCCCCCAAACACCTCCATATAGCAAATATTAGTATCACCCAGGTTCAAGATAACAAAGAGAGTCTATAAGTTTGTGTTCTCACAGCTTTACAAAATCATGATATTCTTGTGTCAAAATTATAGCATGAGGTGGATGCTGGAAAGGTGAAAGGCCCCATTTTAAAAGTAAACCAAATTTGAACGTTTGGGTTTTTTATTGGCACATCCAGGACCATTACATCCAAAACCATTACATCCAAAGAATGACATTGCAATGATTCCAATGATGAGTCACTTATTTCAGTGTATAAAACATCATTTGGTTTAGTGTTGATAATGGTATAAAGGCTTAGTCGAAAGTTAGGACAAGACTGAAGGTACAGTCACTTGTAAAATGTCTTTTTAGGATTAGATATAGACAATGATGAGCAAGTTGTAACGATACCTGGGCGGGGGTGGGGGAAGTGGCTGAAGCTGGAGAACACTTTGTTGACCAGTGCTTACCTAAGGGATGAAGTGTTTTTCATGTGAAGCTTTTTGGAAATTTTCAAAAGTTTTGGAGATGTTAGTTTATAGAGAGTGTCAAAGTAAATGTATTAAACATTATCTTGTTGACCTTTTCTTCGGGGATGGGAAAATGATAAAACCATGAACTGTTTTGATAATATCTGTCAAGAGTTATAAGGTTTACCACTGACAAGACTGAAGGATACCTGAAGGCTAGGTTCAGGAAGTAACTTTCATTTTAAAAGACATCAAAAAATTCAGTTCAGTTTAAGGGCCACCAATTTATTAGTTTAGAGGATATTATGTAAGTCTGCCAGTTGTATCAGGTACAAGAGTCTTTCATAGGAGAATGTATGGGCTGGGACTTCAAGGCCAAACCACTTTATTCGTTTGACAAATGAAAAGGAGTGTTGGGGATATTTGGGTGTGGTAAGAATTCTTCTAAAGTTCCAATGGTACCTTCATTGATTTGACCAGGACTTCTAGCGCAGATCTAGAACTATTTACATATAGTGCAGGTAACATGGATTAGGTTGTGGTGCTTAGTCTAGAAAGTATTGGTTTGTGTTCAAGTGACCCAGAAGCTGTTTCTCTGTGCGTAAATTGCTACGTTTTTTGGATTTGCTTTCAATAGCAATGGCACTGTAAACATTTCAAGAGTGAATTTTGCACAGAAATATTTTGATAATCAGGCTTTTGTTGAGATACTCAATAATTTAACCTCTCGTTCAGATCATGTGATGTCAATTATCCATCTTTTCGTGTTTGATTTAATTGCAATCTAATTAAAATTAGACTTCTAATTGCCGCTCCTCTACGATACACTGCAATACTGTAGAGTATCGTAGAGGAATGGAAATTACAAGTCTAATTTTAATTAGGTGGATTTAATTGATTATCCAATGTCAAGTTTTCTTGTCGAATGTTCTTGTTAAATGTTAGCAGGTATGAGGAGGCAAACGAACACTAGGGATATAACTTTATTTAACGGCCTTGTCATTACTGATATTCTCTTAAATATCATAAGGCTGTCTTTAACATGTAGCTCAACACATTGATGAAACATATTTGCTGCAGCCATAATGATTTTTTTTCTTCAAAGTCTGTGAATCAACTGTATGCCGATACGGATATGATTCATAGATTTGTATTATACAGGATACAAAGATAGGTAATATATTTGAAATGACTCTTCGTCTAACTGACTAAGGTGGCTGTGGCTGTAAAGAAAGTATTCCTGGTATCAAATAAAATTTGTCCAGTACATTATGGTAAACAATACATTGCCATTATGCATGGGAACCTAGGACCATTTTGGCCATTTGTATCAGTCTCCTTTGTCCAAATATCAGTTTGCAATAGTTCCCAAGAAAGCTGAATTTTAATAGACTTCAATGAAAGAAATTACAAAACTAATTTCGATTTGGGGCTGCCACAGAAGCGACAAGCAGGCTTATCAGAGAAAGAGATTAAGATGTTGGAGTACTGGAGTTCAGATATTTCTATGCATCACATAAATATTTTATATGAAAAACAAATATTGTTCTTGCGCACTGGTTTTTCTCTCAAAATAAGGGGTTTGATGTTACAAAAGTTAATTCATGATTTCAGGGAACAAAAGGCGCAATATATTGTTCAATATGGTAGAGGGGCCAGGGTAAAATGAAGTGGGATTTAGTGTTTTCACATGCATTGTAGGGTCCATGACTTAATTAGGTTAGGTCCCTCGAATTAAGAAAGCACATCTGTATGGAGATAACATATTATCAGGTACTGGTCACAGATGCTGCCACGTGAAAGACGGCGATGTACAGAGAATGGTCCACAGCTAACTCATCTGGTATAAAGGTGAATAGGGGCATATCTAAACAGGTGCTAGAATATAAGGGTGGCAATATCAGATCTCCAGATACACAAGGGAGTAGGGACGAACCTGGGTGATAATATACTGGTCAACGGTATACAGGGTGCAGTAGAGTGTATGTTGTTTTGGGGCGGTGATTCATTCTCTCATTTATCGTTGAATGTTTGTTGGTGTTATTTTTATATATGCTGGTAGCTTTTGTTGAGCCTGCCAAGGTTTTAGATAAGAATATATCTTTGTTGTTAAACCAAGTGATTCCAAATCTGGCAAAACATCCCTAAACCCTTGATCAACAATGGCATTGTCATTTTTCTCAAGCCACGACAGACTATCCATGATGGTTTTTGTAATCTTTGCATCAATATGCTTCCAGGAAAAGGTTCTACTGTGTCCAGAAGGTAACCATCAGGCAGGGCTATACTCATGACGTTTCAGGAAAATACAGTCCATGAATAATACAGATTAGGCTAAAAGAAAAAAGTCAATAGGAGCTATTTATTACATTAAAGAAATATTGTGCCATGAATATTGCCAAAATGCATTTAAGTTTTGAACATACAGGCTTTAATTGCATTTTTCAAGGCAGGAGAAAAAATGCAATGCTAATTAATGTAAATATTAGCTTAGAACAAATGCATTGAAATATGGCATGTATTTAACTTTCTTCAATAAGAGTTTTGGTTTCATGCAACTTGCATTTGAATATGAAAGGCTAGAGCTGAAATTCTCATGAAACTATCGTCTGTGCATATTCTCCTAAGATATGTGGATATCATGAAAGAAATCAGGTTAATCAATACCCATTCTTATGTCAATTTGATCAAACCGTTAAAAAGTTCACCATTCTGAACAATAAAATATAGGTACAATCTATATACATTTTGTTTTTAATCTGATTGTTAAACTATTTTGATATGAATTGATTAATGGGAGTTAAACTGTCAATTTTAGTAGATATTTTACCTGTTAAAATGTAGGTATCCACCCTCCAAAAACCAGGAAATAAATGCTGTTGCAATTATGTCTAGCTTTAAGCTATATACTTTGAGTAAATAAATGGTCTACAAGAAATGATGATAGTAAATAAGTCAGTGGGTAGAGCAGGGACATCATTTTAATGTACCTATGAGCCTATCCATATATTCCCTCTTAGACTGTGAGGGGATAATAACATACATCAACTGTCAAAATCCAATATGGACACCGGTCGGGTCGGCCATTTTATTTTATTTTATCTTTTTTTTTTTTTTTTTGCCAGTTAGTCAATTATTAAATGTCACAACATGAGACTAACAGAAAAATCAAGTGTAGTTCATACACTGAACTTTCCGGAACCTCGTAAGAAAAAGTAATGATAAACTTCAACTGTAAAAATCAAATGTGTACACTTTGTATTAGCCACCTGCAGCCATTAACTCTGATTAACATGGGGATACTTTGCTTTCCCAATATGATCAGACTCAGAGAAATTTGTTTTCCAACACTTCTCAAGAATCATATAATAGATAATGATTACAAGGAGTCTATAGAAGACCAAGGATCTGATGATGGGAAATGGTAGGCTAAAAGTAGTACATGTTTATTATGTAATACACATTTTCATAATGATCACTTTATATATGACGGAGACTTATTACATTAATTGACTCCCATAGAACAAACAATCTAACAAAGGATAAAATCACATCTATTGCTTTATTGAAGCGTTCACAGCTACAGACTCCCAAGTTTTGATTATTAACGGAAGACAATGCTGAACAATCACATACACAACAATACTTACACTGTTATACAATAACATATGCGCCTGAAGTTAATGCCGCTATTCAGTGAGAACTATCTACTGAAAACCAAATTCCTAATGATTCCTCTTATTTCACCTGCCATCTCGCCAAAATATTTCAGTCCTTCCCCTCTCCTATTCTAAAATGACCTATTCTATTCGTTTTTTGTTCATCATTATCATGCCTCCAAAACAATTACTTTCTGAGAACAAGCCATAACAAAATTCAATTGTCAAAATCCAAGATGGTTGCCAGTCGGCCATGTTGTTTTTGGATCGGTCCCAAAATGCACAACTAGGGACCAAGGGGAACCAACAGATGACATTTGAGAAAGATCTCTTCAGCACTTTCTAAGAAACAGTAAAACAAACTTCAATTTTTCAGCCATGTCGTTTTCCAATTGGTCCATAAATGCAATATGCATAATTACAGACCAAGGGGAACTTTCATATGAAATTTGAGAAAGATCCCTTGGGTACTTTCTGAGAAATAGCAATAACAAACTTCAATTGTCAAAATCAAATATGACCGCCTTCATAGGCCATGTTGTTTTCTGATCGGTCCTAAAATGCAATATCCACAACTAGGGACCAAGGGAAACGAACTGCAATATGCACAACTAGGGACCATGCATAGTATACATGAGAATATGAATGGAGTTTAATTTTGTTATCCATAGTGTGAATTAATTGTTTGTGGTACATTGTTCAGATCCCTAGGGGTCAGTATATGCATGATGACAGGACTGTTGGTCTTGACTAATTGGTAAGGTTATTTATATACTTTTTCTATAAGGATACCTTCATAGAAAGTTAATAAAATTGTACAACTTTTTTTTATCTCGTATGTATGACAATATTATCTCAATTGTATGACTTTTTACCTTGTTTGTACAACTTTCATCTTGTACATATAAATAAATTATATTTTTTTTCATTCTAAGAAATGGCACGTACATCATGGTTGTATATTAGGCTTTCTTATAAGCGAGAAAGTTACTCAGATCAGCTCCTATCATGGCCTCACAATGTAGCAAATTTCATACATCGTAGCGGCCAATATCCCATGATAAGCAATTTATACCCAAAAAAATGCTTGTACTGGAAAAACAAAATGACAGATGATCAGAATATTCAGTAGGATGACATGTATCTGCAGTTTTATGTTAACTATGGTCATGACTATTGTAAACTTTCTATCTTCCATTTGTTTAAATCACATAGAACAAACCTAAAAGACTTGCATAAAGTATGGGACTATTAAACAGTGTCATTAAATACACTACTCGGGTACATTACTGTCACTAAACATAAAGAGGTTATACCATACATATAAAGTACGGTCGGGACATTTACATATAACAATCAATAACCATGTAAGTTATACATGTAACAAAAAAATGTTATATAAAGTGCATGATTAAACAATATCAATCTCATAGAAATGTAAACAATTAATAACAAGTTGAATGCTCCTTCATATCATAAAAAAAGTAATGTGTCAATAGACATAGGAATGGTTACATCACAACAAAGTTCAAATCAATTTTGATCAAGAAGGTACAACTTGTCAATAAATAAAACAAATAATCATTATTACTCATAATTCAGGTACACAAATTGAATGTACAATTTAATTAAATTCAAAATAGATTAACAAACTGATCAAAAAAATCTTAATGAGATATATATCAAGCACGTACAGATTTACTCCTATGTCATATCCATTACATAATTATAAACTTTTAAATTATTCATTTCATAACAATAATTTCAACAATGGAATACAAATCATCAATTCAATAAATCATGTCAAGTATATCATTAATACCTGGCTACAATGATTTTGCTGAATTAAATATACACAAAGGCCATGAATCCTTAGATAATACAAATCAGGAGGATGGAATGTACTGGCTGATTAAGTGGGCTGAGGATCTCGTTATATATTTTGATCTACAGTATTACCAGTATTGACCATCTCTCTAAAAGTCATTCAACACCAACCACTTTCAGCTTCCAGTACAGTAGGCAAACAGTAGGCAAACCACTGGATAATGATTTGTTTGGTTTGTTTTTGTTTAACGTCCTATTAACAGCCAGGGTCATTTAAGGACGTTCCAGATTTTGGAGGTGGAGGAAAGCCGGAGTAACCGGAGAAAAACCACCTGGCAACTGCCCAACGTAGGTTTCAAACTCGCAACCCAGTGGTGGAAGGCTAGTGTTAAAGTGTCGGTACACCTTAACCACTCGACCACCGTGGCCCCACTGGGTAATGAATCTCAGATCAACATCAAAATCAAACTTGAGCAGTAATTTATGTTTAAAGATTTTGTCGCAAGTTTCATTGCTACCGGGTATTTCATTGTTTGAGTAATTAAACGAGCGCCCGATTCTGATGCCAGCGCTAAGGGAATGACCCCTGTATGTCATCTTGACCTTGCAAATGACCAATGTATATCGTCTTGACCTTACAGATGACCACTGTTTGTCATCTTGACCTTGTAGGTGCCACTGTATGTCATCTTGACCTTGCAGGTGACCACTGTATGTCATCTTGACCTGGCAGATGACCACTGTATGTCATCCTGACCTTGCAGATGACCAATGTATATCGTCTTGACCTTACAGATGACCACTGTATGTCATCTTGACCTTGTAGATGACCACTGTATATCATCTAGACCTTGTAGATGACCACTGTATGTCATCTTGACCTTGCAGATGACCTGAAAACAATGAGTGATCCTCTGAACTTCATTTCATTAATATGAGCTGCAATACTTCCAAAAGAAAAGTATAAACTGGACATGATTCTATTTTGCACCCCACCCCTTCATTGTCCCTGTTACAACATGTACACAGCCACTATCTGCTTGTAATTAAGCCTGGTGCAGGTTTAGGATAGATTTCTAAGTACCAAACTTATAGTCTCTAATAGGTACAAAGTAATATTGAGTTCATACTAACGAATTCAACATCAGTAATAAACTTGTGTCAAAAATCCAAATATTATTCTAGGTCGCTATATATCGGGTATACAGTGGAACACATCACATTGTGTATAGGGAAAAGTATATCGCTATCATTTACTATGTACATGTCACATGATCACCAATTTGTTGAATATAATCTTGCATATCAACAAGAATTGTACCAGTCCTGTAGTATATTGCCCAGATGACTAGACCTGACCACACATATATCACAGGTCTATACATTAATCATTACAGGTTTATCTTACTTGGAGGGATGCACAGTTTTGAGCAATCACACGAATAAAATAACCCGATACATTAAAGTTATGTAATAATATCCTTTCATATCCTTTCACATCTATTTCAATATAATTATGTAATTATTCAGTTATATAAGATAGTATATCACAATTCCATTGTCTTATTCTCACATCTAGACAAACTCTGCCTACTGTCAAAAATAAACAAATACCATAATTTCATGTATAATATATCCTGAGGGATATACTATCTGTTTTTTTACATAATAACAAGATACATGATATTGCTTAAGGAACACTTGTCCCCTACCAGCATCTTCTAAAGGTTGTAACAGTGACCTTGACCCAAAATCCCAGGAAATCAAAAGTTTCTGAGATATTATGGTTCTTTATCATTGAGTGAGTTTTGATTGAAATTCCTCAAGGAATAAAGCTGGTAGAGCACTAATAAACGTTGGCATTAAGTACATAGTATTGTGTAACTAGTTTGTACAAAACAAGGTCTAAGTTATATATATATCAACATGATTCTCAAAGTTATATGAATGGTCAGTTTTGTAAAAGAGAACATTCAGTGTTTTACCCACAGGATCAGCCACATTCTGTACTGTTTATCTTGAATTATTTTTACTATTTGAAAATGCTTACAGATGTTACATTTTGCCTCCTGTAATCTACCCCTAGAGAGCGAGGGTAATATACAGTAAACTATCATTACTATGTTTACAAACTATAAACAGTGAGACAGTTAACACCATACTCCACTATCCAAGTGAGCCCTGGAAAGAAGTAACAGGCAGCAAGCAAAGGTGCATAACTCTCTAAACTGTGGACAAAAGACCATAGTTTCATTCTGCAATACTAAAAATTTTGACAACTAAATTGTGATCAACATTTAATAAAGGCCTTAAGGGTTATTATATAATTCTCTCCATAATGGAATACGAGACCTGATTTGGCATTATCATTTACATAGTAATTACAGATTTTCAAATTTTTTTTTAACATGGTATTACAGATTTTCAATTTTTTTTTAGAGTTCATGAGAGATATGCCATGATTACACACTGTCAGATGGAAAAAACAACATCTAGTATGGCATTAAATATATGGGAGATAACTCTTACATAGATCACAGTTAGAATGTATAAGGTAGAGGTATAGATAACATTTATAAATGGCACACTTAAAAATATGCTGCAGTTACAAAAAGCAATTTGTTCCCACATTTTATACCCTGTCAAAACAAAATCCTAGAATGTCATGTTTGGTAATCACTATACTACAAACTATTCTTTATTAACAAAAAGTCCATAAATGTCATTTACTTAACAGTAAAATGTCAATAATATTCATAATTGTGACCCTCATTTTCATGCCTTAATATCACTTCACTACCAATGTATCTCTCAAGGTTCCTCCTTCATTACATTTAGCAAACCCTGCGATAATTAACTATAAGATGATTACCAATAAGTAGATTTAATTTTAAAAGAGAAAAAGAAGCTCTTTTTTAATGCTCAATGACTCAACATTGAAGGAGGATTAACCGAGAATTCTAAATAGTACATTATGTGCCTTCCACCTCCACCAGTTGGGAGCTATCTGATGGAGGTCGTAGGGACATGTTTATGCGGTGGTATTTTCTCAGCATGCTGGCCACACGCTGGACTCGGTGTTTGTTGGCCTCAATGTAACACTGTGTTTCCCACATCATGTTGATCAGTTGTTTGTTGTCATGACAATCCAGGGGTAGGTCCAGCGACAGGTGGGGGCTGAATCGTGCAAAGGGAACATTTAGCATGCTGCACCAAGCTCGTGATCGATCCACAGGACTCCCCTCAGATGCTGTAGCCTGGTAAATTAATGTTGTAACAGTTCTACTTACATATAAACATTACTGACCCACTTAGTTCATTTCTGAATTTGAATTTCATTAACATTTCTTAATGCTAGTGTTTTAATTAATTTAAAAATTGAATTCATTATAGTAATGAAACCGCACATTAATCACTTGTTGTGAATGTTCAAGGGAAGCATGTAGGTGCCTGAGAGTACATTTAGAAAACCTTGTGGTTGCATGAGCAAGTAACCCGTACCTTTTCAGGTATATTTGGGGAACTGAGCCTTGGTTGCCTTGGTAAAAGGCAAGTGTGATTTCCAGATGCCAATCAATTATACCAGTGTTTTTTTTTAGGTTTTGAAAAATGGTAAAATTGGAGAAAGGGATTTATAGTGTTACATTCAATTTGGTAGAAATTTTTTAAAGATTTAAGATAATGTTGAGAATCCTCGACCTGAAGAAAACTGTTCCCTATATTTGATAGAACTTACATAACACAACTAATATGATATTTAAGAGTGTGATGTTTCTATGACTACACTGTCAGTCGTTAAAACGACACACTTATAACCTCTATCATGTTTACATTACCAGCCTGAAGAAAATGTTCCAGAATGTTCCCTATGTTGTCTTTTAAAATTTACATTTAAAAGGTGTTCCTTCTAGTCTTATGCCCGGAACCTGCTTACAACAGCTAGTATGAGTAATCTGTTCGATATTCATTCTGTAATACCAGTTAAGTGTTCAATCTTTTCTAAATGCATTCTTTTTGCACTTTTACAGCATGTCCATGTGAATCAAATTAATATGCAAATAATTGAAATTTCATTTTACGTCTCTAAAACTTTATTCCTGCTTACCTGATCCAGCAGCATGCTGACAAGTCCAGATATTCCCTTGGCCACTTTGTGGATCTCAAACACACTCTCGGGACGGTAAACATCAATGTGTTCATTGTGAACAACAGGAATACGACCAGTACCAAGGGAGACAACACAGGCCAGTGGGTGGGTGAGGTGGGCCTCATTCTGAGAACATCACACAGAAAATAAATCAAAACTTTCTAGAATGCACTTCACTTGTCGCTGTGACTACCAAACCTTGATACAATCCCCCTCATTTGTTACTCTATAATCTTGATACAATCCCCCTCATTTGTTCCTCTATCAAAAACCTTGATACAATCCCCCTCATTTGTTACTCTATCAAAAACCTTGATACAATCCCCCTCATTTGTTCCTCTATCAAAAACCTTGATACAATCCCCCTCATTTGTTCCTCTATCAAAAACCTTGATACAATCCCCCTCATTTGTTACTCTATTAAAAACCTTGATACAATCCCCCTCATTTGTTACTCTATCAAAAACCTTGATACAATCCCCCTCATTTGTTACTCTATCAAAAACCTTGATACAATCCCCCTCATTTGTTCCTCTATCAAAAACTTTGATACAATGCCCCTCATTTGTTACTCTATTAAAAACCTTGATACAATCCCCCTAATTTGTTACTCTATCAAAAACCTTGATACAATCCCCCTCATTTGTTCCTCTATCAAAAACCTTGATACAATCCCCCTCATTTGTTCCTCTATCAAAAACCTTGATACAATCCCCCTCATTTGTTACTCTATTAAAAACCTTGATACAATCCCCCTCATTTGTTACTCTATCAAAAACCTTGATACAATCCCCCTCATTTGTTACTCTATCAAAAACCTTGATACAATCCCCCTCATTTGTTCCTCTATCAAAAACCTTGATACAATCCCCCTCATTTGTTCCTCTATCAAAAACCTTGATACAATGCCCCTCATTTATTACTCTATAATCTTGATACAATACCCCTAATTTGTTACTCTATGAAAAACCTTGATACAATTAATGCCCCTAATTTGTTACTCTATCAAACAAAAATAGTAACTCAAAGTAGGATGTGTGGTCTGGATACTAGTGGTCAATACCCCATGGCTCAAAGTAGGATGTATGGTCTGGATACTAGTGGTCAATACCCCATGACTCAAAGTAGGATGTGTGGTCTGGATACTAGTGGTCAATACCCCATGGCTCAAAGTAGGATGTATGGTCTGGATACCAGTGGTCAATAACCCATGGCTCAAAGTAGGATGTGTGGTCTGGATACTAGTGGTTAATAGCCCATGACTCAAAGTAGGATGTGTGGTCTGGATACTAGTGGTTAATAGCCCATGGCTCAAAGTAGGATGTGTGGTCTGGATACTAGTGGTTAATAGCCCATGGCTCAAAGTAGGATGTGTGGTCTGGATACTAGTGGTCAATAACCCATGGCTCAAAGTAGGATGTGTGGTCTGGATACTAGTGGTCAATAACCCATGACTCAAAGTAGGATGTGTGGTCTGGATACTAGTGGTCAATAACATGTGACTCAAAGTAGGATGTGTGGTCTGGATACTAGTGGTCAATAACCTGTGACTCAAAGTAGGATGTGTGGTCTGGATACTAGTAGTCAATAACCTGTGACTCAAAGTAGGATGTGTGGTCTGGATACTAGTGGTCAATAACCTGTGACTCAAAGTAGGATGTGTGGTCTGGATACTAGTGGTCAATAACTCATGACTCAAAGTAGGATGTGTGGTCTGGATACTAGTGGTCAATAACTCATGACTCAAAGTAGGATGTGTGGTCTGGATACTAGTGGTCAATAACCCATGACTCAAAGTAGGATGTGTGGTCTGGATACTAGTGGTCAATAACTCATGACTCAAAGTAGGATGTGTGGTCTGGATACTAGTGGTCAATAACTCATGACTCAAAGTAGGATGTGTGGTCTGGATACTAGTGGTTAATAACCTGTGACTCAAAGTAGGATGTGTGGTCTGGATACTAGTGGTCAATAACTCATGACTCAAAGAAGAATGTGAACTACACTTCAAGACAATGAAATAGAATTTGCTTCCATTGTATCCATTATCATTACTACAGTGTGGACTGGAATCATCAGGTGTGGTACAATTCTTTGTGAAAGCTATAATATATAATCAAACATTTTCTGAAATCCATTTCATTCTGTTTCTGAAATCTCTGGCAAAGATGTGCTTTTTTTCAATAAGTAAAATCTCTGGCAAAGATGTGTTTTTTTTTCAATAAGTAATCAGTTACATCTAACCATGATACAAAAGCAAGTATCAGGTTTTCAATATACCTTCAATTTGAGTCCAGTGTTGTACTCGTGGATCTCGGTGAGCATGTCTAGTGTTGGGTTGTTGGATATCATTCCCCCGTCCACAAACCTGCCGTGAGCTCTGAAGTAGGTGGGAGCTGCACCACTCGATCGTGCTGCCTGCCACATCTTTTGTTCTGGAAACAAGACATTTGTTGCTTTTTTAATTTTTAAAGTAAATTGCACACATAAATATGAATTTTTATTATTTTGCAATAAGATGTTTTGTAGGTGTCTACCAAACAATGGCTCATTGTTTTATAGAACTGGCCTCAGACAGGAATTCTATCTATGGTAACTAGTTATATGTGGCTGTTGATTATAAGACAGGTTGTATTTGACAGGTAAACTCTACACAGGTGTGAACTTGATCTCTAATAAATAAAAATCACCTTGTCCTCAATCTCGACTATTTTTGTAAAGCATACATATACTAGTGTGGCAAGTGAAGGACATCACATAAAGTCTTGCCTGGACTGATAATAATTATAATAGTTTTACCATTAGGAAGGGGAGGTGGGTCAAACTTGACCCCATTTTTTGTGGTGGTGAATTCCCTCTGGATGGTTGGGAAGTAGGTCCTAAATAGGTGTAACTCTGTAGGGTGTCGGTCTCCATACACACCCATTACCACAACCCTGTAAAGATATTACACCTTACAAGGAACAAAGCAGATGGACTTTCTACTTAAATATGACACAAAGATCTATTATTATATAATAATTAATAAATATGTAGATAAATTTACTCAGGCACCCTGATTGCATAACAACAGGATTACATTTTATTTAATTTTTATTAGCTTAACAATTTGAAATATCTATCATTTGTGCTCCTTTTAAAAATTGACAAGAAATAAACGTAGCAACAAAGCAATGAAATTATAAATGAACAGTGTACACATTTGTTTATTTACCAAGCACTTCACATCAAGGATCCAGTAACACTTCAGTTCCAGATTCATTATTATCAATGTGCTATATTTAGTTGCACTAATTTATAATTTTAAACTGGCCTGGGGTATTCTCATCAATTTTACTTGTTCAAATTGACAATGAGAGATATATTATTATGCTGACAACGGTTTCACAAGTCATCAGAAAATCTAGAGCCCTTAAAATCTACAGAACAGCCAGAAATGTTCCAACCTGTATCCTTTTAAATGATTATCTATAATAATCAATGTTGAATCATTAAAACCTTTTTTGAATTATGAAATCTAAATTGGCAATGTTTTAATTCCATGCCTGTTGTGTTTGTAATGCATGTGACACAGATAAGCACGCTACATTTCACAATCTTAGATTCTTACTTTGGATGAATGATATCTGTCATCACTTTAGTATCTCCAAATTCCCTTTTCAACATTTCCTCAAATGGTTCAGTAGCATATGGTCTTGTTCCAGTAAAGACCTCGTCTTTTAAACGAAAGTAAAGTCCTTTCAAATACGTCAAGGATTTTCCTATGGAACAAACAACAAAAACAGCTCACACAAAAGAAAATTTATCAACTTCTGATCAATAATCACTATTATAATATAACATTTCTATTTTTTCCAAAATGATCTTTTGTTAACTTCTGATCAGTTAAGTCCAAGTATATTTAATTGATTAACTTGATTTGTTTTTGTTTTATTTTTTGTTATTTTTTTTCTTTTTGTTTAAATAGAGGTTACACAACGAGTGGTTGTTGGATATGGAATTTATTTCACACGAGTAAGTTATTTTTTAAAAGTTACAAAAGACACGAGCTTTAGCGAGTGTTTTTTGCAACTTTTAAAAAATAACTTACGAGTGTGAAATAAATTCCATATCCAACAATTTCGAGTCGTGTGACCTGTTTCTACCACAATAATATCGGCTTGAATCAAAGGGAAACGTGGCCAAGTATAATTTCGCGTATGCAAATAAAGTGTACTGGTGACGCCCGGGTCCCGGTGATGTGACGTCATTAGATTATTGATGACGTCAATAACAATTGCAGCTTGGGTCAAAGTTCACCGTGTTAGCCAATCAAAATGCGTACAGAGTTTATACCACGTGTGGTATAAACAGATTGTTAATCAACAGCTGTAATGATTAACTGATGGTCTGAAAGTTGAATAACACAGGGTATTGTGGTAGAAACATCCTTAATACATGTTCCTTGGATCTTTAAAATATTCGGAAGGCAAGAAATCATGATGCAGGATTTACAGAATAAACTGATATAATTAAAAGTAATATTCATTTTCAAATATTTGATGAATTTAAAATCAGTGGTGCCATTCTATATATGGTTAAAGAAAATGGTAAATAAGATGGTTCATTTTCTATTTTGAGGGTCCTTTAAACCCAGAAATATCCACGTGTTTGCAACGTGCGAGACATTTTAATAATAGCATATTAAGATAACAGTTACTGTTAGTAGGTTGAGAAGTTAATGAGAACATACCAATACCAATCCCGAGAGCCAAGATTCCACCTGTACTGGTCCCTCCTATCCAATCAAAACACTCCTTTATGGGAATGCCAGCCTCCATCTCTATAGCCATCAACATCTGAATGAGCACCAGTCCTCGTATACCTCCTCCATCAAGACAGAGCAACTGATATAAAATAACAGCATTTTAAAATTAGGATGAGACATGGTAAAGACAGTGATCTTTTCTTTTAAATGAACAAGATCTCTTCATTACAATGTAGTTTTCTTAAGATGCTAAGTATAATTTTGAGACAAGTGGGTGCTGATATTGTGAATGAAAACTGTGTATTAGATGTAATACAACGCCTTTTAAAATCATGCTTTTATCAGTATGGTTTATTTAGTTTAACATTCCTATTAACAGCCAGGGTCATTTAAGATCATGCCAGGTTTTGGAGGAAGAGGAAAGGCGAGTATCGTGAGAAAAACCACCAACCTACAGTCAGTACCAGCCAACTGCCCCACGTGGGTTTCGAACTCGCGACCCAGAGGTGGAGGGCTAGTGACAATGTGTAATCAGTTTACTATCAAATGGTAATGTTAAATAGTTATGTAATCTGGGCAAGTTTATATACATGCATCAATATTTACTACCTTCTACTGTGATGGCTTTGAGTAACTAGTAGTTTGATCCATACTATTCATTTCACTTTATTGAATCATAGTTATATACATGTATAGATATGCATGCTATAATGTCATATGCCAATGCATTGCTCTAGCCGTGCTGATGTAATTGTATGAATAATGCCAATGAGATGTACACTCTCAAGACTAATAGGGAATTGAATTGAATGTCCAAGTAGTCTAGGTGAGAACACAGATCAATTTCTGTAATAATAAAACCTCCATGTCCAAGTAGACCGGTCAGGTTAAAACACAGTTCAATTTCTGTAACAATAAAACCTCCATGTCCAAGTAGACCGTCAGGTTAAAACACAGATCAATTTCTGTAACAATAAACCTCCATGTCCAAGTAGACCGGTCAGGTTAAAACACAGATCAATTTCTGTAACAATAAAACTTCCATGTCCAAGTAGACCGGTCAGGTTAAAACACAGATCAATTTCTGTAACAATAAAACCTCCATGTCCAAGTAGACCAGGTTGGAACACAGATCAATTTCTGTAACAAAAAACCTCCATGTCCAAGTAGACCAGGTGGGAACACAGATCAATTTCTGTAACAATAAACCTCCATGTCTAAGTAGACTAGATGAGAACACAGATCAATTTCTGTAACAATAAACCTCCATGTCCAAGTAGACTAGATGAGAACACAGACCAATTTCTGTAACAATAAAACCTCCATGTCTAAGTAGACTAGATGAGAACACAGATCAATTTCTGTAACAATAAAACATCCATGTCCAAGTAAAACAGGTGAGAAAATGATCATGATCATGATTTCCTTTTATCTTTCTCTGCAGTTTCCAAAGAATCATTATTGATGAACAATGTCTCTGTTGATTCCATCAATGTACCCCTTTATATAGTTTCTATTATCATAATTGCTGGATTTTATTTATACATATAAGGTAAGTTTACTTACTCTATCACCTGGTGGAATACCAGTGCCAGAGTCGGGTGAATCAAGACCAAATCCTGCCTCTTCCGCCTTGGTTAATGTCTCGTCAAAAGGGAACGATGCAAACATTTCATCCAGAATGGCTGAAAATGATGTTACACTTAGTCTATTAATTTCTAACTTATTTTTGTAAATCAGAAAATATATTAAATTTCTGGTTGAACAGAAAAAAATAGGTATAGATTTTAAATTGAAACTGAAATTCTGGTTGTCCTGTTTAAGCCCTGCAATGTTCACCTAAAACTGGTACACCAGCAATAAAATGAAGAACCTCAACCCGATCAGTTGTTTTATATTGTTGTACCTGTTTTATCGGCATCCATCATGTTTTTCATGGTTTCATCAGGGGTACCAGCATAAGTTCCCTCACAGAAACAGCCTTTCTGACAGCCCTTTACCTCAGCAGAACAACGCCGTGCCCCAGACACATGCAGTATGAAAATGATTATATCTCTGTAAAGACAGGACGTCATGATAACAGTACAAGATTCACCAAATTATTATCTATTTATACCATCATCAAAAAACTATTCATTATTGGTAAACAATAATTTGGTGAATTATAGTCCCCCACAAGATGCAGGTCAAATTGAATTATTTGAATTAAGAACGTGACAAACTGCTTCATCCAGTTGAACACATGCCCCAAGCAAAGAGTTTCAGTGACAATTGATAGTGATGTTGGTGACATAGCCTATATAGGCAAGCTAAAGTGTAAAAGGATGGTTAACAAACACAACACAATCCCACAATCCCTATAGTTCAGTAGCTGGGACTAATAAACACGCATTTCAAATCAATTTTATTTCATATTAATCAAGTAGCATAAAAAGTGCTACAATTGTAGTCAGGTTAAGCTAAGAGAAAGTGAATAAGGCTCATAATATGTGTAACCCAGCCTCCTGTTTGATGTTCGGAATAACATACCTATGACATATTTGGTGCCAATTTTACATACAGTAACACTGACCTTTGATCTTGACTATAACTTTGATATTTAAAATCCTCTATATATATAATCAGTATGAATGTGACAGCAAAAATTGGCCTTTTACCAATCAGTTGAACTTGTCACATGTCTGTCCAATGCAAACATATTGAAGTTTCAACAAAATGACTGAACCACTTGAGTGGTGAAAATTCAATAACAAGAGTAATAACAAAGTGGTTAACAGAATAACAGAAAAGTTCTATTTAAAGCTACAATTAACCAAACCGCAAACCAATGTGTTATACAAAATTGATTCTTCCATTCTGACAGCAGAAGGATTTGAAACAATTTGCTACATTTTTTTCCTATTGGACCTGCTTTTCCTGCCCCGGAGTGTTGCCGTTTATACAAAACTAATTCCCTTTCCTCCAAAGGATACTTCTGACCAAATTTGACCAAAATCCATTCACTCATTCGTGACTAGTAGAGATTAAAAGGACATATGTAACTCTATTTTCCTATTGGGCTCAGCTCCTCTGATTTCAAAGATTTCCAGTTCATCAATAATTACTGTTACAGTATTAATAGACTATAAAAGCATTACCATATAAAGTTACCAGACAAAAAGTACAATACACAATATTTCAATATTTACTGAATTTTCAAAACATTCAGTTTGTATAACATTCTGTCCCTTTTTTTTCTTATAATTTAATTTTGCTTGTAACAAGCATTTTCATTGGCTCAAAAAATTATGTTATCATCTCATAACATAAAAAAAATAAAAGGACGTCAGCGGAGTAATCGTTGTTCACGGGATTTTGTATTTATCGATGTGTTTTTAAATATCTGGAGCAAAATAAACATGTTAAACTTAATGAAAATGTTTCTTATGGTTGTTAATTAAATTATAAGGGTTAACTGTAATATTGTTTTTACGTTATTGAGCAATAACACAAAAAACTGGGGTGTACTCTTTTCATAAACCGCTTTGCGGTTTATTCAGAGTACACCCCAGTTTTTTGTGTTATTGCTCAATAACGTAAAAAAAATATTACAGTTAACCCTTAAATAAATTGGTACTTGTCAGTTCTTACTTGTTCTTGCTGTTGTTTACAGTGGCGATGTGTCTGGCTGTCTGGTTCTGTGCATTACGCAGATTAACGTCTGCTCCAAACACCACCAAAGTACGCACCATCTCAACATCATCATTCTATCAAATGAACACTTACATTAAGTTGGTATTTACACATTTAAGGAAAATATTATGATATAGCGAAACCTACTTAAGCACGATCACCTGAAATAAGCGATCACCTCCCTTAAATGTATATGTATATATAATAATGTAGATCAGTCTGTAAGTTCGCCTGATAGAAAACACTATATAATGATACCCTTAAATAAGCAGCCTCCCAGCTAGCTGTCTAATGCGATCAGCGGTCACAAAACTTCAGCTTAAGGTGTTATCTCCACTTGTTTTCAGTGGTTATCTGGACAGAAAATGACACCAAAACATCACAGTATATTAACAAGAATTCATCTAGAGCAATTCTTATTACAATGTGTAATTGAAGAAATCCACAAGTAAGGTTTGAAATGTTGGGATTCGCAGGTTGTTTACATTGATACGGTCAGCTTGCAAAGTGGGGCAACTCTTACAGACCCATCAACAATATTTCACAAACAAAACAAATCAATCCCAGCTTGTGTAATCAATCAGCTTATACTTTTCAAAAGAAGTTGAATTTTTTTGTGGTAGCTGTACATGCTATCAAAAGCCTAACGATTTATAATTATATGCAATCAGAAAAGACTTAGCTTGCCACCATATTTTGCATGAGAAAACAAATACGCATCAACGAAGCACACATCATGTCAAAAGGACAAAAGGAGGGGTGCCAATTTGGGCTCTCTGGTGACTACTATAAGGAGGGGTGCCAATTTGGGCCCTCTGATGGCTACTATGATAAGGAGGGGTGCCAATTTGGGCCTTCTGGTGGCTACTATGATAAGTTTTATTTTGTGTATATAGATACCCTGAGGCTAGGTGGTCATGATATGACTGATTATGACATGAAATTTAGGTAATATGTAACAAATTGAAAAAAATAGCCCATAGTCAAAAAGTATGTCACTTGTAACCAGCACTAGATCTGCCAAAACCTCTCTGAGAAATAAGGTTAAAGAATGGATGAAAAGCCATTTAAATAAACCACCATCTGATGATGTGGGCTGAAAACCACACAAATTTATGTACAGTGAACATTGATTGTTATAGAGAAAGTTAACAACATACATATCATACAGTTTCAAGCTTACCCGGACAGCTAGGTGTAGAGGTGTGTCTCCATTTTGGTCAGCTATCCTGGCGTCAGCACCGTAACACAACAACACCATTATACAATCAATCCTCTTTTCCTGCTGCATGATGTGTAGAGGTGTGTGGCTGGTATTACTCCGAACATTCACATCACATTTAGTTTTACACAACAGCTCCATCATCTGCATTTGTTTAAAGCATTCAACAGTTATCATAGTGATATTTCTATCAATTTAGAGAATGCAAATACTGATAATTGTTTTAATTTAGTTATAAAATCGTCATTTTGTTCTGATAAATTTGAACAGGATTGTGAACAAGTAAGCGAGCTCCATCCATGACTTTGGAACCTCAGCTGTGAGTAATGCATCATGTAGAAGGTAGCATAATGACATTGATTTCGATCAGACTTGACCATTACTGTAAATCACACATTTCTGTGAGTCCAGGAGATGCTGAAGAAGCTAAAATCAATCTGTTGTCCCTGATGTAACACTTTTAAAAAAAATAAAATTTCTAAGTTATCCACTGTTTAGTTTGGCAATATATTTCTCTTTAGATTAACCAAGCACAAGGTGGCTATGCAGGTTAATTTCAGACCACAGTTTGTTTGTTTGCTGGGTTTAATTTATCGCCCTATCACCCCTTGAACAGCCGGGGTCATTTTGAAGCAGGGCTTTCTTGTAGTAGTTGGTGACTACCACACTGAACAACATACAGAGGCCCTGTGGCATGCCATCCAGAGCAACTAGAGTAAAGTGTCTTGCCCATGGACACAACCACAACAGCATAGACCGGCCCATTTCTCAGCTTCCTGAGAAACACAACCCAACACAAATGGGGAGCTCCGAAATACACACCTCAGATCTTCACCTAATATTACGTGGCTGGCACTCTAACCAACTGAACTGTTGCAGCCCCTAAAAATCCACTGGTTATTTCAGTGCGCTCATATTAGAAAATGGTTCCACCATCTGCTGACAACGTCTTCATAATATGTTGTTCGTTCATGCGAGGAAACCAACCACTGCACAAATGTGTAACCAAGCCTCTTTATAACAAAAAGCCTAAGAGACAAAAATTTACGGGCCAAAAAGGGACAAAGATTTATCTAATAATCATTTCATAGCATACCTTATCAGTCCTTGCCCAGTGAAATGGAGTACCTCCATTTTTGTTATCTTGCAAGCTCGCCAGGTCTGGAAACTTGTTCAAGAGAATTTCCACACACCTACCAAGTACAAGACAAAGCTAGAATATTACATGTTCCACACGACACAATGTGGTTTAACTTCAAGAAATGTTATCAAGAATGCATTATATGGTTATACAAAATTGGGAAATGCTCTTATTCCTACTTTTATGACAAAAAACAGATCAAAATGTAATAAAAATTAAGCAATATTTCAATACATGTCAAAAGTTAAAAAAAAACAAAAAGTCCAATCTGATTGCACAGGATTACTGTATTTATATAACCCTTAAAGAAATGGTAAGCATATAAACATTTTAACTATTCACAATCCACAGCAAACTTGGCAAAACTTACCCACCTCTCTCACTAAGACTTACACTAAATGACTTCAACCACTTTGTTGAACGGCATAATAAACATTTGCTTTATTTACGAAAAATATAATTATATACAACGTATATATAAAATTAACAAATTGGTCAAGGACATTATGGCAATCTGATTAGAAATCAGTCTTTCATGATTACTGGAATATTTTAAGAATAACAGAGGTCCTTTTTACAGAATTGTGTGCAGATATCATTTCAATTTCTGACTTCAAAATCAATTAATTTTTAATCTAATCAATTCTCAATTTAATACCTTTAATTGCTTTCACTTAATAGATGATTTGAAATTTGAGTGATATTCTAAGATTAAAGTAAATGAACATGACAATATTGAGAACCATTGAATTTTGCAATGCATTCTTTTGGATCAAAAACTGATGATTTATAAGATTTTACTAAAAATTCAGCAACCGCTATGCTTTGTTTACCTGATGTAACCTGCCTTGACAGCCAAGTGGATCGGAAAGCTATCAGCCGAGGAAATACATGGGTTAGCTCCAGCTTGTATCAGTTCCTCTACTGCCTCTGACAAGCCCTTCTCACAAGCTACACTGAGGCAGGTCTGGCCTTTGTGGTTCATCCAGTCCATCACCTTGTTAACGTCAATGCGAGTCAATACCTACAAATATCACAAGCACTACAGCAATACTCATTTATAACTATATATCAGCTAGGTTTGTTTACCTTTGGACCTTAAACAGGTGCAGGTCTAACATGAAGTCTGATACACAGGTCAAGGTCTAACATGGAGTCTGGTACACAGGTCAAGGACTAACATGGAGTCTGGTACACAGGTCAAGGACTAACATGGAGTCTGGTACACAGGTCAAGGACTAACATGGAGTCCGATACACATGTCAAGGTCTAACATGGAGTCTGGTACACAGGTCAAGGACTTACATGAAACTGATACACAGGTCAAGGTCTAACATGGAGTCTGGTACACAGGTCAAGGTCTAACATGGAGTCTGGTACACAGGTCAAGGACTAACATGGAGTCTGGTACACAGGTCAAGGTCTAACATGGAGTCTGGTACACAGGTCAAGGTCTAACATGGAGTCTGGTACACAGGTCAAGGTCTAACATGAAGTCTGGTACACAGGTCAAAGACTAACATGGAGTCCGATACACAGGTCAAGGTCTAACATGGAGTCTGGTACACAGGTCAAAGACTAACATGGAGTCTGGTACACAGGTCAAGGTCTAACATGGAGTCTGATACACAGGTCAAGGTCTAACATGAAGTCTGATACACAGGTCAAGGACTAACATGGAGTCTGGTACACAGGTCAAGGTCTAACATGAAGTCTGGTACACAGGTCAAGGTCTAACATGGAGTCTGGTACACAGGTCAAAGACTAACATGGAGTCTGATACACAGGTCAAAGTCTAACATGGAGTCTGATACACAGGTCAAGGTCTAACATGGAGTCTGGTACACAGGTCAAGGTCTAACATGGAGTCTGATACACAGGTCAAGGACTAACATGGAGTCTGATACACAGGTCAAGGTCTAACATGGAGTCTGGTACACAGGTCAAGGTCTAACATGAAGTCTGGTACACAGGTCAAGGTCTAACATGGAGTCTGATACACAGGTCAAGGTCTAACATGAAGTCTGGTACACAGGTCAAGGACTAACATGGAGTCTGGTACACAGGTCAAGGTCTAACATGGAGTCTGGTACACAGGTCAAAGTCTAACATGGAGTCTGGTACACAGGTCAAAGTCTAACATGGAGTCTGGTACACAGGTCAAGGACTAACATGGAGTCTGGTACACAGGTCAAGGACTAACATGGAGTCTGGTACACAGGTCAAGGTCTAACATGGTGTCTGGTACACAGGTCAAGGACTTTCATGGAGTCTGGTACACAGGTCAAGGACTTACATGGAGTCCGGTACACAGGTCAAAGTCTAACATGGAGTCTGGTACACAGGTCAAAGTCCAACATGGAGTCTGGTACACAGGTCAAGGACTAACATGGAGTCTGGTACATAGGTCAAGGACTAACATGGAATCTGGTACACAGGTCAAAGTCTAACATGGAGTCTGGTACACAGGTCAAGGTCTAACATGGAGTCTGGTACACAGGTCAAAGTCTAACATGGAGTCTGGTACACAGGTCAAAGTCTAACATGGAGTCTGGTACACAGGTCAAGGACTAACATGGAGTCTGGTACACAGGTCAAGGACTAACATGGAGTCTGGTACACAGGTCAAGGTCTAACATGGTGTCTGGTACACAGGTCAAGGACTTTCATGGAGTCTGGTACACAGGTCAAGGACTTACATGGAGTCCGGTACACAGGTCAAAGTCTAACATGGAGTCTGGTACACAGGTCAAAGTCCAACATGGAGTCTGGTACACAGGTCAAGGACTAACATGGAGTCTGGTACACAGGTCAAGGACTAACATGGAATCTGGTACACAGGTCAAAGTCTAACATGGAGTCTGGTACACAGGTCAAGGTCTAACATGGAGTCTGGTACACAGGTCAAAGTCTAACATGGAGTCTGGTACACAGGTCAAGGACTAACATGGAGTCGAATACACAGGTCAAGGTCTAACATGGAGTCTGGTACACAGGTCAAGGTCTAACATGGAGTCTGGTACACAGGTCAAGGACTAACATGGAGTCCGATACACAGGTCAAGGTCTAACATGGAGTCTGGTACACAGGTCAAGGTCTAACATGGAGTCTGGTACACAGGTCAAGGTCTAACATGGAGTCTGGTACACAGGTCAAGGTCTAACATGGAGTCTGGTACACAGGTCAAGGTCTAACATGGAGTCTGGTACACAGGTCAAGGTCTAACATGGAGTCTGGTACACAGGTCAAGGTCTAACATGGAGTCTGGTACACAGGTCAAGGTCTAACATGGAGTCTGATACACAGGTCAAGGTCTAACATGGAGTCTGATACACAGGTCAAAGTCTAACATGGAGTCTGGTACACAGGTCAAGGTCTAACATGGAGTCTTGTACACAGGTCTAGGTCTAACATGGAGTCTGGTACGCAGGTCAAGGTCTAACATGGAGTCTGGTACACAGGTCAAGGTCTAACATTGAGTCGAATACACAGGTCAAGGTCTAACATGGAGTCTGATACACAGGTAAAGGTCTAACATGGAGTCTGGTACACAGGTCAAGGTCTATTATGGAGTCTGATATAAAGGTCTCAGACTTAAATGAAGTCTGATACACAGATTTATTGCTTACATATAATATGGTACAAAGGATAAACTGGAGTCTATTACACCCATGTCTCCAGTAGAAAATGGATTCTTATGGAAAAGTTAAATATCAAACCCAAATATAGGACAGTTGAAATCACAAGGAATTTGAATATTTTATGGTAGTTACAGGTATGGTCTTTGGGTCTGCTTGAACAGCATAGTGGTATACAGTGTCTCCATTTAAATCTTGAACTTCCATGGAAGCACCACAGGCCTGTAGCTCCTGGACACACTGAAGTTGTCTCCCGATAATGGCTGCCATCATCGGGGTAGCGCTTGTAGCTGTACATTGACTGTTTATGAGACTGTAAACATTCAAAAGGAAGATTACATTGTACTTAGCATTTTACTTCCAGATATCTTTATATTTAATGTCAGACATGACATGGTACAACATAAAAATATCTGTGCCTAATCTCATTTTCATAAAGAGTCTGAATTAAACACAATTTATGTATACAGAGACAAGTTCAAAACATGTCAAAAGTAAGTGAAAAGTGAATTCAACAATACAGACACAATCTAAAATTCCAATTGGACAGTAGTGTTTTCATATAAAAATAACAGCATCTCATCAGCATACATAAGAGATTGGCAAATTTTGCAAATCTCTTATATAACAAGAGATTCTAGAGGGATCTTGGCACCCACCAAAGAATGATCCCTCTTGGTTCTATGTCAGACAAATCTTCGCTCTACTTTTCCTTCTTGCTTCATTTACTCTTAATAATCTAATATCATGCAAGAACAAGTAGAATCGTCCCTTCAGTACTTTTCAAGAAAAAGCGATAAGAAACTTCAATTATCAAAATCCAAGATAGCTACCTGTCAGCCCTTTTGTTTTCCTGACCTAAATACCTAATTTATTTGGCACAACTAGGGACCAAGGGGATCTTACTCATCACATTAGAGAAATATTCTTCCGGTACTATTCAAGAAATAGAGATAACAAACTTCAATTCTCAAAATCCAAGATGGCCCAATGACAGCTATTTTCTTTTCCAGATGAAAAATCTAACTTAAATTAGCACATCTACATAACAAGGAGAACCGATAAACAAGAGATCCCAGAGGGATCTTGGCGCCCACCATTGAATGATCTTCATAGGTTCCATGTCAGATTGATCTTTTCTCTACTTTTCCCTTCCTCTAAGTCTTACTAAATCTGTGTAAATTCAGAAACAGCCCTCTATAGCTAGTACTTTTCAAACAAGGGGAACCTATATATAAAATTTAAGATTTAGCGATAATGGCTGTCTGTCGGCCATGTTGTTTTTGGATTGGTCCCAATATGCAAAACTAGGCACTGAGGGGAACCTACATATGAAATTTGAGAAAGATCCCTTCAGTACTTTCTGAGAAATAGCGATAACAAACTTCAATTGTCAAAATCCAAGATGGCTGCCTGTCGGCCATGTTGTTTTCTGATTAGTCTCAAAATGCAATATGCAAAACTAGGCACTGAGGGGAACCTACATATGAAATTTGAGAAAGATCCCTTCATTGCTTTCTGAGAAATAGCGATAACAAACTTCAATTGTCAAAATCCAAGATGACTGCTTGTCGGCCATGTTGTTTTCCGATTGGTCGCAAAGTGCAATATGCATAACTAGGCACCAAGAGGAACCTACATATGAAATTTGAGAAAGATCCCTTCAGTGCTTTCTGAGAAATAGCGATAACAAACTTCAATTGTCAAAATCCAAGATGGCTGCCTGTCGGCCATTTTGTTTTCCAATTGGTCTCAAAATGCAATATGCATAACTAGGCACTGAGGGGAACCTACATATGAAATTTGAGAATTTAAGATCCCTTCAGTACTTTCTGAGGATTAGCGATAACAAGAATTGTTTACGGACGGACGGAGGGACGGACCACGGACCACGGATGCAGGGCGATTTGAATAGCCCACCATCTGATGATGGTGGTCTAATAAAGTTTAAGGAATATCCTTTTCAAGAAATTTCAATAACAAACTTCAATTCTCAAAATCCGAGAAGGCAGTATGTCATCTATTTCGTTTATCTGATCAAAAATGTAAATTGTGTTGGCACAACTAGGGACCAAGGTGAATTTACACATGAAGTTTGAGAAATATCCATCCAGTATTTTTCAAGATGTATCAATAACAAGGATTGTTGAAATTTGGAGGGACAACAAATCGACAACTGACACACAACAGAAGGACCACTGACAGACGAGTGACGCAGGGCGATTTGAATAGCCTAGCATCTGAAGATGGTGGGCTAATAGCTGAAATGTTTTCTTTTTTACTTCGGTTTTTATTGAGTATGTTTGGGGTTTTTCACAATGCACTGACCTCTTAATGTCTGTAAATTTAAAGCATTCAAACAAGCCAACAAAAGCAGCAACATGGGCTGTTGTCCAGGTCTGATGGTCCCGCATGCAATCACACACTTTCTGCATGACCTTTTCATTAGCCATAGAGCTACTACAGTTTGTCAAGGCATTCAGTTTAGGTGTGAAGACATTAAACAAAGCATAAGCCTCCCCCTCATTTGTCAGACGGAATATGCTGCAATAAAAAAATTATATTGATTATCCTTAAATTTGACTGATTGAGCTTCTGGGTTCAAGCATAAGTTATAAAGTATTAAGAAAATTTGCTACCATTTCAAATCGATCAAAGCTTTCAAATGAGAAAATGGTTTCGGCAAAATTTTAGAATACCTGTGTCTAATAGTAACAGTTTGACAAAACTTAACACATCCACAGACATAAATAAATATAACTGTTTAATGTAACCAAATGTATAACTGAAATTGAGGATATTATTTTAAATAAAAAAAAACGGTCTACTTTATACATGTACCACATTTGGTATAAAGTACAACTAATACTAATACTTCTTTCATGAAAATGTAAATAAGCGACATTTAAATGTAAAACTCACATCAAAATCATGCAATTAGGGAAAAAATACAGAGATGTTTGGAAAATATATTATATCTTTATTATCTTTATATTATTTTTTTGACAAGGAAAAAGAAAAAATTCTGTTTCATATCGTTAATGTTACATGGCACCAAACACTAAATCAATACGGTTTCATAGACTTGCCAGGGGGGGGGGGGGGGGGGGGGGGGGGGTTATCGTTAATCCTATTGTAATTTGTTTTAAAAAAGGTTGGCTACAATTTAGCCATTTATGGGCAAAAACATCAATCATAGACCTATAATGCTGAGGTTTAACCAATTACACATGTACATCTAGATATGCTCACCTGAAGATCTTGCTTTGTACTCCCCTTGTATAGACCACACACTCATAACTGCCAGATCTACGGAACAGCGTCACATTGCCATCATTATTCCTTATTGTCAATCTATGGACAAAACATTTTTAAACTTAAGTGTACATCCTTTAAATTTTGCTTTCATTAATCTTGTGCACATATCCTTGTAAGTTTTTATAATTATTTGACATTTGTAAACTTGAAATTTTAACTAAGATTCTCCAACATTTCACCAAAATAATTGTTAGTAAGAAGCTTTTTCATTGGTTGATGATTTTCCTGATATGTAACAGTATAAAGTTCATCTATGCATGACCTTCTTATAATCATAGGCCTCTGTTGTTGACAGTCACACCTTCATATGAAAGGAATGATGATTTTTTTAATCAGAATATCATATTTTAATGATAACGACACATCCCTACATACTTTAGATTGACAAATCCTGAACACATTAGTTTATAACACTAAAATATTTTGAATTACAAGTGTATGTCAATTTGAAACAAGGCTTAAGGAAGCATTTTTGTAGATATATTCCCTGGTAAATCTAAAGATTACTATTAGAATTACTGTTTAATAAAAATGAAAAATCATGAAATATTCATTTATCTACACAAAACTTAACTGATATGAATCAATCTAAGCTTACACATTGTTGAACACAACATATAAAATACATATTATTAAATATTGATCATGTAAGAAAAGATGACAGAATAGTCATGATGCTGGATATGACAGGCTACATTATACATGTATTGCTATAAATTGCTAGCCCTTTAATATATGACCTCACAAAGGAAATAAAACTTCAAAAAATAAGAGGTCAACGCATGGGCCTTATCAGTCATCTGACTATATAGTGACAAGTGAACTATATTGAAGTATACTATAGCAAGTGTAGTACAATTATATTTTTTTTATTTCAAAGTGCATGTGTATTTCATGAGAAATACATGAATATGTATTGGCCTTCTTGATACCAAACCTCTTGGGAGACACCATTCCTTTTTTAAGACCACTTGATATCAGCTCTATATAGGCTCCTATTAGAGGCCTATAGGAGAACCACTCTATTGTTGGCCATGGCAGCCATCTTGGATTTGGAACCAGATCGAAAAAAAAAAAATTGGTCATATCAGGATCATCTCAGGCAGTTCGAGCTGAATCTCACTGATGGAACTTCAAATGTGTGGAATGTGTTTTTCAAGATGATGACCATAGTGGCCATCTTGGATTTTGGACCAACTCTAAAAATAACAACAATTGGTCCATTTAAGGATAATTTCAGGCAGGTTTGAGCTGAATCCCATGGGTGGAACTTGAAAAAAAGATTGAAACGTGTTTTTCAAGATGGCAGCTTCAAGACTAGGTCAGGACCATCTCAAGATCATTTCAGGAAAGTTGGAGCTGAATTCAACTGGTTAAACTTGAAAAGAAGTTTAAAATTAGGTGATGTTTATACGAAAACAATGTTTCCGAAATCATGTTTCAAAATAGCAGCCATGCCTGCCATGTCAAAGTTTTCACCAGACGAAAAAAAACAACAACACTTTGTTGTCCCTCAAAGCTTCCTTAACATTCCCACCAATTTTCAGTGAAATGGCACCTGCAGTGCAGTGAAACCAAAAAATAATTCAAACTGTGTGTTCAAGACCGTCTCATGACCACTTCAGTTCAATTTGAGCTGACTTCAACCAGAGAGACTTGAAAGGAAAACTGAAATGCTCAGTAAGAACAAGAGACAGTATATGGAGATGCACAAAGTGAAAGCATGTAATAGGATAGCTATTAGGTCGTCAGACGACCTTGAAAGTCATACAAATTGCTTTGAAAACATTAATTAAAACCAACTTAATTACCCTGAGTGATCTTCAGGCTTTACAACTTGCACTTTAAATGGGCTGATGTTGGCTGATGCTGCATCCACAATCCCTTTAATTCCTCCAACAACTTGCTTGAAGAATCCAGCCATGTTTTGGCTTGAGATTTCTGGTGTCTGAATAAGATGTGAGAAAATCATTAAAGTGAAAGTTAGAGAACTAAAGAAGTGACTGGAAAAGCAACATAGGAGACAACCAGAGCCTCCCAAGTTAAAATAAACATCCAAACAGATCTAGACCAGTTTTCTATTAAGCTATGGCACTGTATAAAGAAACCCAACTCCACTTTCTAAGTATGATAAGGATACAGTTACTTGCATATATATAGTGTCAATATAGAAAACCTTCACAAGAATATTTAGCCAAAAGGTATCTTACTATAGTAATAACTAGGCATACATTCAGAGATTCATCTATGCATAGCTTCACCTTCTTATACAAGGAGATCTTGAGTCGTATCACTGCTAACATTACAAAACTTACAATAGAATATCCACAATATGCCATACCACTTTGTTCAGACAGATTTCTTATGAGGTATATTACATTGGAGGAATAAAACCTGAACTTAGATTCTGTTTCTTTGAAATCCATGCCACATTATAGACAACGTAGAGATAGCTGAGTATAGCACTCCATTTCAACTCCCATTCACACTGCAAACTGGAAAGGAACATATTATCCTACTAGTATGAGTAAGTATGGCATGCAACCTTATACTCTCTCCTCCTTACAAAGTCTTCACCCCCAAAGACAACCAAAACCTATATACAACTGTAGCTAAGTTCTTTATCCTCAAGGAAGCCTTTCAATTTCCAAAAGCTTTTACATGAAGTAGTCATGCAATGGCACCAAATCTGTAATAGGAAGGAGAAATAAAAACTACCCTGCCCGTGCTGGGCTTCTAACTAGCGACCAGTCACCTTTAGCTGTCAAGGCAAACAGGAAATTCCTGCTAGCTTGAACTTTAAGGTGACCTTATACTCTCTACTTTTACAATACATATATGTACATCATTTTGTACATGTATACATTGTATATATGGAGATCGAGCATTTAATATGAATTCCGGTGTGCTTGTCTTGTGTCGTATGTGACAAAGGCACTGCTTGTATCCGCGATATAAAATTCACCAACTTGGTACACAATCAAACTGTTTTGTCAGGATTTCAACTGCAGTTTATATAATTGCAAGATCAGGTTTTAACCTTCCTTTTTATCTGTAAACATCTAGAGGACAGTCACCCAGAGAGTGAATGGCTTAAACGACTTGCCATAAATACAACAACTCGATCAAGTCAATTGGCTTATTAAGTCTCCAATATTGAAAGAAACATGCAGATGTTGTTAAAGTACATGTATACAAAATCATAAACAGTATCAGAAGAATTTGATCACTATGGCTCCCGTTACTTCGACTTGAGAACACTCGAAAAAAATAATGAAATTACATTCTAGGCCAACAGATTACCAGAAGAAGAAATATCCGATATCAGCGGCTAAACGACGAACCCTCTTAGTTTTCACCTACATGTTATATAATTACTTTGTTACATACTCGAACAGATAACCAATATAATGATTTTGACATGAAGTTGATTAACAACAACATTTTCCGAAAGGGGTGAAACTACACAATATTCCAACTAGCCCGTGTTTACTCTGGCCCTGACACCATGTCTGGGGTATATGGTGTCAGGCCGGGCCAGAGGAAACTGGCTAAATTCCAACGGGATGCATATGCTCACAGGCGTCTGAAGTTCTGACAGTAAACTGAGATATAATACCATATAAAAATAAGAGTATCTACTATCAAAAAAAGAATAGTAGATACTCTTATTTTTTATATGGTATTATATCTCAGTTTACTGTCGGAACTTCAGACGCCTGTGATATGCTACAACTTAATTAGGACGCGACACATTACATGTCTGGTCATGGACCGTGCCAAAACGTACTACCTTACTGCCTGAATGCAGATCTAGAAATGTCCATGAAACTATGGCTAATTCTAACAAACTGGTTTTTCTTGGCATGAAATAATTCCTAGTTCTGGTTTCTCAGAATCGGACACCGGTGATGATGTTTGTTTTTTGTGTACCATCAATGTCAGTTAGACGTTTCGCTTCATGATTGAGAAAATAAACGTTTGGGCTACACATTAGAGAGCTCCTATCACGTTTTTTATTCCCCGCGAAATTTGAATACTGTTGATTCACAGGTGCCTGACTCGTTTTATAAAAAAATAACATATAAGAGTAAATATGTACTCTTATATGTCATTATTCTATAAAACGAGGCAGGCACATGCGGTTGATTTGATTGAGTGGTTAAATAGACCCATTGGTCAGGGGCAAGTTAATGCTCAATCTTACCAAGACAAGGTTATCAAGGTCAGAGACGTGAAGGAGTACTTGTCTGAAGAAAGATGTTTTATTCTGTTTACCGACTAGGAGTAGAACTAGCCACGTTTTATGATATTACACATTTTGTTTAAAGAAAAAAAGTTTATTGTCAAGACCAGCGACATACAAAGATGTACATGTGTAATAGGAGTGGGAAATGCACGGCCAGCCGGGGTTCGAACCCGGGACCGCCGAACACTAGCCGGATGCTCTACCGACGATCGACCCGGTCTAGTTCCGCTACACATGTATGTCAACCATGTCAAGACGAATTTACATCTAGGATTGTTGTCTCACACTGATGAAATATAAACTCGTACATTTGTAAGTTGTTAGGAGGATATTTAGAAATGATAGTAATAATAATAATTAACAGATTATTACTCATGATATAGCCCAGTAATCTTTATTTATTTTGTGAAAAATCAAACTAATAGAATTTCATTTGATATTATATACATGTGCACATAATATCATCATTAAAGTGCGTTTTTGTAAAATGAAATTCAATTCATTATGGTAGATATTTTAAAAAAAGTATTTTTATGAATAAATTGTGATCACACTTTGATTAAATCATGCATAGAAAACTATTTGAAAAATTTAGAAAGACTAAAGTAAATGCTTTTGAACAATACTTTTATATCCCTGAAATTTACCAAAATTATCATTTCCATTCGAATTACTTTTTTTTTATGAAAGGTCCCTGTCTCATGAATATAAAAATTATGAATGGAATACAAGTGTACGTTCAAAATACCGCAAATATATATATATATATATTTTTGTATTTTGAAAAAAAGAAAGATATTTTTTTTTACAAATACAGAAAATGGTAAAAATAGAATAAACATTTTGATTGTTTTTATGTATGACTGCAGCAGAAAATATGTTTCGTTTTTTATCTTATTTTTTTTTATACTCTGGTTCATATGTATACATACACTACACACATATGTAGGCTAGGTCATGTGATTCATTTAATTATATATTATATTATAAGTTCTTACACAACTACATAATCGTCAGCATTAGATTGACCTTTGAGTAGATCATCATTGGGTACATCTACCCATAAAGTTTACAGACTCTTTCTGTCACTATTTCGTCAGTTTTACTCATACTGACGTAGATCTCATCGACTGCTTTCTCCAAATCTTCAAGCTTCTCAACTTGTTTTGCTATTGTATCAATACTTTCGTCAAAATTCACACATGATTCTTTTTAAAACGTTCAGCATGTATAGAGAGATCCCCTTTTCCATTTTCATTTTTATTTTTTTAGGAGTTGAAAGGCATTTATGTATTGTATAATAAGTCCCTATTTATGTATTGTATAATAAGTCCCTATTCATGTATTGTATAATAAGTCCCTATTTATGTATTGTATAATAAGTCCCTATTTATGTATTGTATAATAAGTCCCTATTTATGTATTGTATAATAAGTCCCTATTTATGTATTGTATAATAAGTCCCTATTTATGTATTGTATAATAAGTCCCTATTTATGTATTGTATAATAAGTCCCTATTTATGTATTGTATAATAAGTCCCTATTTATGTATTGTATAAGACTCCTTACCAAAAACATAAACTGCACCTGAGTCGCTTCAGCCGTAGACACAACTATATGTTTGCTAACCAAACAGACCATGTCTATTTTATTGTGGCTAACATGGAAAAGTTTACGTTAGCTAACCCAGATGCAACATACATTATTGAATAATCTCTAAATATTTTGTTTATCTAACCTTTCAAAACCTCACCCTCATCTTGTTTTGAATACAACGCATTGCAGGCAGACATAATGCCTAAAAGTCATTTAAACTCATGCTCTATTTTTCAACATGTTCATCGTACGATGGCCGATATCGGACGGGCAAAACAGTGTTACTAGTAGTACGTTTTTGTCAACGAAAAATGTACGTACATATTATGTGTCAAAAATATCTACTGCTAGTAGTAGATAAATTTGTACACAAAAAGTGTACGTACAAATCCTGTGTCAAAAACCTGTTACTAGTAACACATTTTTGACACAAAATTTGTACGTACATATTTTGTGTACAAATTCATCTACTAATTCCAAATATCAATTAACATTCCTTTTATTCTTGATTGATTACCATGCGGTCGTATGCTGATTTTGCCTGATAAGGTAATGCAAGCCAGAACCCAATTGTCTGCTCGAATTTAAAGCCACATACTCCCAAATAACCTAAGATTCTAGTTGCGCACATGTATCAATGGCAGTCAAAGATGTTCATTCGTGCTCTCCTATAAAAATGACCACTGGGCTGGACGCTTGGCCGGAGGATCTGTGTATAAAATTAACTTGCGGTCGCCGCATTTCTTTTTATCGCAAGATTTGTCATGGAGCCGAGAACGAGGCTATGACAACGTGCACTGAACATAAACTAGCTATTGTACACACATGACCGTAATTTACGTTACGAGTATACGTGAGGAATTTTGACTGTTAATGCTTTAATTTTAACATCTTAACAGAATGTTCGCGTAATAAGTGAACAAAATAAACCAAACATCGGTGAAGTTGACAATGTTCAAAAGCCAGAGACGTGTGATATACGTCTCTGCAAAAGCTAACCAGCAATCCAATAGGCGTCCAGCAAAATCGGAATCGAGTCTAGTCCCTTTTCTTCTCTCGCTAAGTTCCAACGAATCATTTCCTATTCCTAGGAAATACTCGGGTTTTGCTGATTCCCTTTTACGTTACTTTTGGGCAGAATCTGTCTGTGTTTTGGCAGGCTCAAGCATTCGGCGTTCCACCATTTTGTATAGACTGATTACACGCCTGTTGCATTATATGACTATTTCGCATGGAAACTTGGTCTGTCGGACCCAGTTATTATTTTTGGGAATATCCCATTTACTTTCATAAATACACATTTTCCTCCAGTTTTTGATTCGCGATGATTGGTTAGATATATATTAAGTTTGAAAACTGTTAAGATCTCGAAATGTAAACATTTCCTTTGAAGCATTTGGCTTTAAAGTATGACGTTAAGTAAAGCCAGAATATCCTAGCCAGCGTAATGGAAGAATGGTATCACTCAAAACCGAAATATGTCTGGTTTGCCTCGTGCGAATGTGACAAAAGTTAATTGTTTTCTCGTATTTCTATCGGATGCAGTCAACATACGACCACAAGGCGATCAATCAAGATAGGAAAGAATGTTAATTGATATTTAGAAGTAGTAGATAAATTTGTACACAAACTATGTACGTACAAATTTTGTGTCAAAAATGTGTTACTAGTAGCAGGTTTTTGACACAGGATTTGTACGTACACTTTTTGTGTACAAATTTATCTACTACTAGCAGTAGATATTTTTGACACATAATATGTACGTACATTTTTCGTTGACAAAAACGTACTACTAGTAACACTGTTTTGCCCGTCCGATATCGGCCATCGTATCATCGCGTCAATATCTAAAATAATCACACAAATATGTGCATACGACCGTAGATACAGAACAGACACGGCAGGTATTTAATTCAGTTTCAATTTCAACAATTCCCATTACGTAAGAAACAAATGTAAGTCATCTCCAAAACAAATCCGGTTAATGAAATATATCAACAACTACATGAATTATTATAGGAATATCAAAACATCCAGAAATACTGATTATCATCTCGTTTCCAGGACAATATAGTACCTAAAATGGTTGTACAATATCTCTTAAATGATATGGAGACATGCCATGGAATATTTTTGAAGCCGATCACAAAGAGTTTCTGTTCTGTATATAGTTTGTTATGAGAGACATGAACAGACTCTGAAACGTATGTCCCCGACAGACTCAGACGTATGTCCCCGACACACTCAGACGTTTGTCCCCGACAGACTCGGACGTATGTCCCCGAGACACTCAGACGTTTGTCCCCGACAGACTCAGACGTATGTCCCCGACAGACTCGGACGTTTGTCCCCGACAGACTCAGACGTATGTCCCCGACAGACTCACACTATGTCCCCGACAGACTCGGACGTATGTCCCCGACAGACTCAGACGTATGTCCCCGACACACTCAGACGTTTGTCCCCGACACACTCAGACGTTTGTCCCCGACAGACTCAGACGTATGTCCCCGACAGACTCGGACGTATGTCCCCGACACACTCGGACGTATGTCCCCGACAGACTCAGACGTTTGTCCCCGACACACTCAGACGTATGTCCCCGAGACACTCAGACGTATGTCCCCAACAGACTCACACTATGTCCCCGACAGACTCAGACGTATGTCCCCGACACACTCAGACGTATGTCCCCGACACACTCAGACGTATGTCCCCGAGACACTCGGACGTTTGTCCCCGACACACTCAGACGTATGTCCCCGACACACTCAGACGTTTGTCCCCGACACACTCAGACGTTTGTCCCCGACAGACTCAGACGTATGTCCCCGACAGACTCGGACGTATGTCCCCGACACACTCGGACGTATGTCCCCGACACACTCGGACGTATGTCCCCGAGACACTCGGACGTATGTCCCCGAGACACTCGGACGTATGTCCCCGACACACTCAGACGTATGTCCCCGACACACTCGGACGTATATCCCCGAGACACTCGGACGTATGTCCCCGACACACTCGGACGTATGTCCCCCGAGACACTCAGACGTATGTCCCCGACACACTCGGACGTATGTCCCCCGAGACACTCAGACTATGTCCCCAAACACACGTATCTATGCAGGCATACATACACAGGCTAATAATTACATGTCATACATAATCAAAAGCTAACTACGTGACGCTGTCCCCAATCTAATTAAAATGTAGATGGTCATTCGCACTGCGTTGCATGAACATCCAACAATATCCCATAAGGGGTCACGTCGGGGTGACCTCCCAGATGTGTGTATTTCACTTTCAGGGCGAATTGTCAATTTATCAATGTCATCGAAGCAAAACATTTCGTCACAGATTGCATCTGAAGCAAACCATTTCGGCACATTCAGAGTGGTCTTGCATGGGTACACCGAACTGAGACATAAATCGATTCACCAGCACCTCCGCCACAGTTACAGCCTCTTGGTCAGGAATTCGGTAGGCGTCCCATCATTTGGTGAAGTAATCACAGATGACCAACACGTAGCGATTACCAAGATGTGTTACCGGAAGCGGACTCATAACATCAAAAGCAATACGTTGAAGTTGGGCACCGACTATATACTACTGCAAGGGAGCTTTTGGAGATTTGAGAGGACGCTTCCTTCGGGCACAAATATCCCAAGTCCTGCGTCAATATTCAACGTCTTTCCTTAGTCCACACCAGTAATATCTAGTCCTCACCTTTCCTAGCGTCCTAGCAACGCCTAGATGACCTGCAGTCTCCAAGTTGTGGAGTTCTCTAAGAACAACTTTATGTAGGACCTCTGGCAGCACTATCTGCCATTCAGTGGATAGACCATCATCATTCTCAAATCTTCTGAAGAGAACACCAGACCTGAGATACAAAGCGTCCCATCGAGACCAATAATGTTTAACACATTGAGACCGATCTGAAATGTCTTCCCATAAAGGTCTTTGTCCCCCTTCTTTCCAACCCACAACTATACTCAATACCTTGTCTTTGCCTTGTAAATCTTTTAACCTCTCCAATGTAATGGCTCCATCCAACTATCAACATTGTTTTCAGAAGGAACGAATATGTTCTGACTTGAGAAGTTGGAACGAATTGCCTTCCTCAATACCGCAACGCCACCGACACTACCGTGAACAGCGTATTTGGCATCTACTTTGTCACAATATGAGCATGATGTCCCGGCAAAAGACCTCCTGGGGAGAGCATCAGCATCCATATGACTCTTCCCTCTCCGATGCTCGATTTAAAAGTCATATTGTGACAAGAGCTCAAGCTAACGAGCACGCTGGCCTTCAGGGTTCTTAAAATTCTTAAGTCAACAAAGGGATCCGTGATCTTTGCGCACTTTGTAACGACCATACAGATAGCAACGAAACTGCTTAACGGATTTTACGAGAGCTAACAATTCCCTTTTCGTCACAGAGTAAGATCTTACAGGCTTGCTCATGGATTTGCTCAAATAAGCAATGACTCTTTCCTGGCTATCTTGGACCTGGGAGATAACTGCTCCAACACCAGTGTCGCTGGCATCAACATTGTATCTCTCTGTGGATATGCCAAGCAGCAACCATCCTGTCTTTAAGTTCTTGAAAAGCAGATTCACAGTCCACTCAAAAACATGGCCGGATTCGATCAGCTGATGGAGGGGCCGAGCAATGGTTGAGAAGTTTTTGATGAAGTGTCTATAGTAAGAGCTCATACCAAGAAAACTTGCTTATTTGATAGATTTTGGCGAAGGCCAATCTCGGTCAGCGGAAACCTTTTCCAGATCTGTCTCAACACCCTGACCAGAAATCAGGTGACCCAGTAAATGAATTTTGCGCTGGAAAAGACGACACTTTTCAGGACTCAACTCCAAGCCTGTGGAGCGCACACTTTCTAAGACTTGTGTAAGATGATCTAGATCTTGTTCAAAAGTATATCCGAATACTACCACATCGTCCAAGTACGCATGACAAAGCTTCTAGGTCAAACCTGTCAATACTTGCTCCACCAGACGCTCAAAGGTGGCAGGAGCGTTGCAGAGACCAAAGGGCATGATCTTAAATTACCAAAACCGACCATTACCAGTCACAAAGGCGATTTTCTGTCGGTCCTGCCAGTATAGCCACTCTTATGATCCAATGTGGAAAACCACATAGCTCCGGATAGCGTATCCAGAGTATCGTCTCTCTTCAGGAGGGGATGAATGTCCTTTACCGTTACGTCATTCAACTTGCGGTAGTCAATGCAAAAGCATGTTGAACCATCCTTCTTTTTCACTAAAACAATGGGTGATGCCCACGGACCACTAGCTCTCTCAATGACACCCATTTGTAACATTTCTTCGACTTTTTTCTCATCCTCATTTTGCTTTGCCAACGGAATTCTACGAGGGTTGGCGAATGAGTTTTGAACTACCGGTGTCAATTTCATGCACGACCATATTTGTAATACCGATGTCAGACTGAAAAGATGTCACTGTAAGTTACCAACATATCTGCATCCTGTTGTTGCTGATATCCTGTAAGTTTTTCCTTCGAGTGATTAAAGAGATCTAAAAGAAGCTCAGGAACAGAATTAGCAACCTCAGATACAGGTTCACTATGATCTTTACACTCGAGCTGCAACCGTACCCTTATGTACCGTAAGTGGTCATTCTGTGACATTCACCGTAGAGGTATCGCTGAACTATTAGGTTCCACAACAGTCTTGACTAAAAAACATGGCTTTGCTCGATAAAACGCACCGTTGGTTCTATAACACAAGTTTGGCCTGGTTTATGCTGGTCTACGGGTGTACCACGGACAAGAACTTCACTCCTAGGGGAATTACTACCGTCTCATCAATAGCTACGCGACAACACGTGGAGCTTTCTTCTGAGAGAGACATTTGTAATGGTACCATTTGCCCTCCTATCTCAAGAGTTAAGGAATCTAGGAGAATACTGCATCCATTACTGGTGAGGAAGTCGGCACCAAGGATACCGTCGTTTTGTATATCAGCAAACTAAACTGTATGAGTGGCGCTCCTTTCACCCATTTTTATGTTTACTTTCAACCGACCGTGTAGCGGTGACACCTCACCGGTTGCAGTGTCTTATTCATCCTTTTAGCTTCCTTAGCCAACCTTTCAGACAACACTTTTAAAAGTTCTGTCCGCAGTAACGTAATGGAAGCTCCAGTATCGACCAAGAAACTGACATTTGAGCCCTCCACATTAGCCGTAACAAAGACGCCCTCCGTCCTCTTCATTGTTCCATGTGTTATGGACTACTAATGGGTTGGGCCCCGGAACAAGTTGTTTGCCGGGCTACGGTGTGGCCTCTTAATTTATCCGAATTTTTGTCAGCTTTGCCGTTGGATGCTTTTCTTGATTACTTGTTGAGTTACTCTCGTTCTGATTTGACCGCTTTGGATTAGAATTTGGAGGATTAAAACCTCGCCCAGAGTTTCCATGTGTCTTGCGATTTCCACTTTCTTTCTCAGACTGTCAATCTCGCTTCTTAGAGACTGAGTTAACTGATCATTGGCAGAGACATTCGAAGAATCAAAAGAGGATTTGTTGATATTTTGTCTTTGTCACTTCTCCCTTCGAAAGCTCGAACCGGTCGATTTCTGAACCTATCCGGTAATTTATGGAATTCAAGCCGCATAGCAATAATTTCAGCGTGGGTTAAGGTGTCTAACTGGGCTTCTCGCAAGCGCAGGCGAATATCAGGATCAACTATGGCATCAATGAAGTATCACCTACTGTATATTACATCAGAGGGACCGGTGTATCCCCTACTGTATATTACATCCGAGGGACCGGTACGTCACATACTGTATATCATATCGGGAGGACCGGTGTATCACCTACTGTATATTATATCCGAGGGACCGGTATATCACCTATTGTATATTATATCCGAGGGACCGGTGTATCACCTACTGTATATTATATCCGAGGGACCGGTATATCACCTACTGTATATTATATCGGGTGGACCGGTATATCACCTACTGTATATTATATCGGGTGGACCGGTATATCACCTACTGTATATTATATCGGAGGGACCGGTATATCACCTATTGTATATTATATCCGAGGGACCGGTATATCACCTACTGTATATTATATCGGAGGGACCGGTATATCACCTACTGTATATTATATCCGAGGGACCGGTATATCACCTACTGTATATTATATCGGAGGGACCGGTATATCACCTACTGTATATTATATCGGAGGGACCGGTATATCACCTACTGTATATTATATCCGAGGGACCGGTATATCACCTACTGTATATTATATCCGAGGGACGGGTATATCACCTACTGTATATTATATCCGAGGGACCGGTATATCACCTACTGTATATTATATCCGAGGGACCGGTATATCACCTACTGTATATTATATCCGAGGGACCGGTATATCACCTACTGTATATTATATCCGAGGGACCGGTATATCACCTACTGTATACTATATCCGAGGGACCGGTATATCACCTACTGCATATTATATCCGATGGACCGGTATATCACCTACTGTATATTACATCCGAGGGACCGGTATATCACCTACTGTATATTACATCCGAGAGACCGGTATATCACCTACTGTATATTATATCCGAGAGACGGGTATATCACCTACTGTATATTATATCCGAGGGACCGGTATATCACCTACTGTATATTATATCCGAGGGACCGGTATATCACCTACTGTATATTATATCCGAGGGACCGGTATATCACCTACTGTATATTATATCCGAGGGACCGGTATATCACCTGCTGTATATTATATCCGAGGGACCGGTATATCACCTGCTGTATATTATATCCGAGGGACCGGTATATCACCTGCTGTATATTATATCCGAGGGACCGGTATATCACCTGCTGTATATTATATCCGATGGACCGGTATATCACCTGCTGTATATTATATCCGATGGACCGGTATATCACCTACTGTATATTATATCCGATGGACCGGTATATAACCTACTGTATATTATATCCGAGGGACCGGTATATCACCTACTGTATATTATATCCGAGGGACCGGTATATCACCTACTGTATATTATATCCGATGGACCGGTATATCACCTGCTGTATATTATATCGGAGGGACCGGTATATCACCTACTGTATATTATATCCGAGAGACCGGTGTATCACCTACTGTATATTATATCCGAGGGACCGGTATATCACCTGCTGTATATTATATCGGAGGGACCGGTATATCACCTACTGTATATATGTTTTACCCGAGGGAACTATTTATCACCTACTCTATATATGGGTAGCGGGACTGGACATGGTCGACCACCGGTGACCAGGTAGCTCAATTGGTAGAGCTTCCGGCTAGTGTTCGGAGGTGGCGGGTTCGAATCCCGGTCTGGCCGCTACATTTTCTCCTCTCCTGTTATAAATTTGGCGCCCAACTAAAATACCCACGGTGGTGGTTTAAGGGTCTCGTATGTCTTCGAGGGCGAAGACTTGGGAAAAAAAGGAGGGAGGTGTGTAGACTGTGTCGATCATCGGTGACCAGGTAGCTCACATTGGTAGAGCATCCGGCTAGTGTCCGGAGGTCCCGGGTTCGAACCCCGGTCTGGCCGCTACATTTTCTCCTCTCCTGTTACATATGTTTTACCCGAGGGAACCTCCATACCAAATTATATTTTAGAATATAATATCCTTAATATCAAACAAATTCAAACCATATTACCAACAACTTTATAACATCTATCAAATCAAAGCTGTATGTTAGAAATCATGTACAGTTTTAATATCCGGGAATTTTTTAGTGATATTCACCAGTGATTGTAAAGCCGCATGGCTATTTTTACCCAATAACCCACCATGACAGAGAGCCTATTTATGTTCTGGGAATTACCATTTATATTCAGAGGCTCACTATCCTCTATGCAGCTCTCCGTGTTATACAAGTATAGCACTGCCACATTTAGAGTTACATTAACAACATTCATTTACCCTCACTTTCTCCCATCGGACCCACTGTAAATAATATATAAAATATACGAGTAGAAGTTCTATATAGATATATATACATACATTAAATCCACAGACGGAGATCGCCTGTAGAAGTGGTTGTGTAGGATCGATGCATGCGTGTAGCGTATTTTACGTGGAAATCTACCAATAATGCGGTCGTGTTGATAATTATTTGACCACGTGATTTTCCAATGTATTTGTACTGAGTGAGCATTAATTATTGAATAAACAGATTTGGTAAATATCATTTTTGAGATAACGAACTTCTCGAGTCATTCCAGTGAAATATACAATACTAAATCAGACTATTAAATATGTTTTGTCTTTCGATTATAAACCTCAAAATTCAAACTCTAAATCACACTGTGTACATTTGAAATGAAACACTCCAAGCGCTCTCTCAGTAACGCGCTGTCACATACAGGCTCTCATTCGTGCTCATAAAATCATGCTGGTCTAAATAAGAGATTAAAAATGTAAGGTGTCCGAACGCTTATCAAAGTTAGGTGTCCGAACGCTTACCAAGGTTAGGTGTCCGAACCCTAACCAAAGTTAGGTATCCGAACCCTAACCAAAGTTAGGTGTCCAAACGCTAACTAAAACTAGGTGTCCGAGCAATAGCTTGATCAAGTCTAGTGTTCGGCTTATATAAAGCTGAAGTGAAGTATCCGAGCGATAGCTTAAGTTAAATGTCCAAATAAGAGTTTTTTCTCTGTTATTAATTCTTTATACGTGCGCGTTCATTTGTAGTCATCATCACATAAATTGCATCCTTTGTTATCCCGCTATCCTTAAAATAACTCCTTATAGATTGATCGCTAAAATCCGACTTTGGTCCTCACATCGGAAAAATCCCAACTTTATGAGCACTTTCATTTGATGTTTGAAAATTCGATACATTCTGTGAGAAATCCATCACAAGTCGTGTTTCCTCTACATAATATCGTCACATGTCGTGTCTCCCCTACATAATGACGTCATAAGTCGTGTCTCCTCTACATAATGTCATCACAAGTCGTGTCTCCTCTGACATACTAACGTCACAAGTCGTGTCACCTCTACATAATGTCATCACAAGTCCTGTCTCCTCTACATAATAACGTCACAAGTCGTGTCACCTCTACATAATGTCATCACAAGTCGTATCTCCTCTACATAATGACGTCACAAGTCGTGTCTCCTCTGACATACTAACGTCACAAGTCGTGTCACCTCTACATAAACAAGTCCTGTCTCCTCTACATAATAACATCACAAGTCGTGTCACCTCTACATAAACAAGTCCTGTCTCCTCTACATAATAACGTCACATGTCGTGTCACCTCAACATAATGACGTCACAAGTCGTGTCTCCTCTACATGATGCCCTTATTTTATTTACAATTGGGTGACTTTTCGTCGTTGAAATGAGTTTATGCTGTAAAAGTAAACGGGAATACAGCATGTATCCTTTTGAGGTTTTATCAATATACTAAATACAGCTACCCCGGGGAATGTATAAGTGTACATGTATATTTTGAGGTTTTATACTAAATACAGCTACCCCGGGGAATGTATAAGTGTACATGTATCTTTTGAGGTTTTATACTAAATACAGCTTCCCCGGGGAATGTATAAGTGTACATGTATCTTTTGAGGTTTTATACTAAATACAGCTACCCAGGGGAATGTATAAGTGTACATGTATCTTTTGAGGTTTTATCAATATACTAAATACAGCTACCCCAGGGGAACGTATCAGTGTACATGTACTCGGTATTTGTGACTATTAAGGAGTATACAATATGGGTATTTCAAAATAATGCAGGTACGCCAAGGGTCAATTATATGACCAAAATATTCGACCAAGATCGAGAACCAGGGAATGGAAAAGGATAGGAATGACAGATTTCCACAGCTTTCTAGCAATTATGTTCAACATGAGCATAATAAAGAAACCTTCCATGGAGGAATACTGGAGTACTACAATGATCAGCCAACGATCAAACTGGGTCCAACACACAATGGGTAGAAACTGATTTCAGAATATTCTGAAGTTCCTCCACATCAACGATTGCAGACATGTTGCCGAGAGAAATGTGAGTTCTTTATAGGGGAGGGAGGACAATAACAACAGAGGGAGGTCGTGGGAGGGAGGACAATTACAACAGAGGGAGGTCGTGGGAGGGAGGACAATTACAACAGAGGGAGGACGTGGGAGGGAGGACAATTACAACAGAGGGAGGTCGTGGGAGGGAGGACAATAACAACAGAGGGAGGACGTGGGAGGAAGGACAATTACAACAGAGGGAGGTCGTGGGAGGGAGGACAATAACAACAGAGGGAGGTCGTGGGAGGGAGGACAATTACAACAGAGGGAGGTCGTGGGAGGGAGGACAATTACAACAGAGGGAGGTCGTGGGAGGGAGGACAATAACAACAGAGGGAGGACGTGGGAGGAAGGACAATTACAACAGAGGGAGGTCGTGGGAGGGAGGACAATAACAACAGAGGGAGGTCGTGGGAGGGAGGACAATTACAACAGAGGGAGGTCGTGGGAGGGAGGACAATTACAACAGAGGGAGGACGTGGGAGGGAGGACAATAATAACAGAGGGAGGTCGTGGGAGGGAGGACAATTACAACAGAGGGAGGTCGTGGGAGGGAGGACAATAACAACAGAGGGAGGTCGTGGGAGGGAGGACAATTACAACAGAGGGAGGTCGTGGGAGGGAGGACAATTACAACAGAGGGAGGTCGTGGGAGGGAGGACAATAACAACAGAGGGAGGTCGTGGGAGGGAGGACAATTACAAGAGAGGGAGGTCGTGGGAGGGAGGACAATTACAACAGAGGGAGGTCGTGGGAGGGAGGACAATTACAACAGAGGGAGGTCGTGGGAGGGAGGATAATAACAACAGAGGGAGGTCGTGGGAGGGAGGACAATTACAACAGAGGTAGGTCGTGGGAGGGAGGACAATTACAACAGAGGGAGGTCGTGGGAGGGAGGACAATAACAACAGAGGGAGGTCGTGGGAGTGAGGACAATTACAACAGAGGGAGGTCGTGGGAGGGAGGACAATTACAACAGAGGGAGGTCGTGGGAGGGAGGACAATAACAACAGAGGGAGGTCGTGGGAGGGAGGACAATTACAACAGAGGGAGGTCGTGGGAGGGAGGACAATTACAACAGAGGGAGGACGTTGGAGGGAGGACAATAATTTGTCGTGTCTTCCATTATCTTAATGCTTTACATTCGATGCCATTTGATTGCATGGCAATATAATTCACAACGTCTCACTTAATGTAGCATTCAGCTGGATGATTTATAGAACACATTGCCCATGATGACAAACAAGGACAATCATTTAAGGATTGAATCTTGATATGGTCGATTCCATGGGGTCATGAATTGAGTTGCTCTTGAGACAAATTTAATGAACTGCGAAGCAGTTCATGTTGAATTTGTCTCAAGAGCAACTCAATTCATGACCCCATGAAATTGACCAAATCAAGATTCAATCCTTATATTTCAATTTTTTTTCTCGAATAAAAAAGTCGGTCTAGATATTAATATCTTGTAGCTTGTGCAAGTTTAAATGGGGAAAAGCCCGAGGAGTTCCGGATTGTGCATGTCTAGTCAGTCGAGTAAAATAGTCCGCTATTTTAGGATTGAAAAACAGTATTACTTTGTCAAAATAAAAGTATTTAGCATATCTGGTCTTTCATAAAATACAAGAATACATTAAAAATTTGATAATTTTAATAATTATTCGATGCTTTTAACAGCGATGTAAAAAATGTGAAATCGTTCCGCGGAAGGATTTTAACCATGTATTCATACGCACTGATCAGTGTTAATCTGGTCAAATTCATGGGCAAATGAAACAGATTAAGTTTGGTAGTTTCATTGAGTCAAACTTGAGTAGAAATTGAAATATTTAAGGATTGAATCTTGATTTGGTCGATTTCATGGGGTCATGAATTGAGTTGCTCTTGAGACAAATTTAATGAACTGCGAAGCAGTTCATGTTGAATTTGTCTCAAGAGCAACTCAATTCATGACCCCATGAAATCGATCAAATCAAGATTCAATCCTTATATTTCAATTGTTTTTTTTTCGAATAGAAAAGGCGGTCTAGATATTAATGTCTCAAAGCTTGTGCAAGTCCAAATGCGGAAAAGCCCGAGGAGTTCCGGATTGTGCATGTCTAGTCGGTCGAGTAAAATAGTCCGCAATTTTAGGATTAAAAACAGCATTATTTTGTCAAAATAGAAGTATCTAGCATATCTGGTCTTTCATGAAATACAAGAATACATTATAAATTTGATAATTTTAATAAATAATCCATGTTTATAACAACAATGTAGAAAAAGTGAAATCGTTCCGCGGAAGGATTTTAACCATGTATTCATACGCACTGATCAGTGTTAATCTGGTCAAATTCATGAGCAAATGAAACAGATTAAGTTTGGTAGTTTCATCGAGTCCAACTTGAGTAGAAATTGAAATATTTGCCTATTGCAGTCACGTTTACACCATCATAGGATTCATCCCCACTTTACCAACATGTTGTTTTTGCTATTATAACATTGCATGCGTTTACCTGTTGAACATTATATTTTAAGCTATGAACAGTGATTTTCATGTTGTTGTCGATATAGTCGATCGATCGATCGATCGAGAGCTTTGGTTGTCGTTCTCCTGGTCATTCCAAATGTCCTTGAATATCCGTGTCTCATGTGCCGTCGGCATAGGAAAAGATCTATTACAACAATATTCAAATGATTACATCATTATTTGACAGCATCATACAGTGTATTGAGAGAATCTTGGATATATTGCTGAGTATGCATGAAAATGAATTCATTTTCCTGTTCTGATATATTAGAATTTTCATAAAGAAGCAGGTTCTCAGTGAGAAGAATATATGAATTAATTCACGGAAGAGCGTTATTCTTTATAAGTGTATGGTGGCAACTGCTTCTTAGCGTTGTGTCAATGGGAAAATGCGGAGCAAATGTAAATATTTAGGTATAGTCTATTTCAGCATACATGGAACTCAAAAGTGACTCATCCAACAATAAGATTGGATTAAATATTTCGGAATATACTTATAAAAAAATGAAATATATATTCATATGTACTTACATAATAGTAGTATACTGTATATAAACATGTAGCAGTAATGTATTACTTAGATTGGTTTTTTTACAATATCTCTCAATAAATCAATTAGATATGATTACTATATTATGAAGCATCTAATTGTAACAAATTGTATCTGTATATAACCAATAAGCAAACAATCAATTATTGTTTTATTTCCTCAAAATTAGTCTTTAATGTTTGAGGTGGTGTCACTAAATGTACTTGCATGCACTTCACACTCTGACATACCTGGACACAACCGGACAAACAGGTTACCGATATAGACACAACATTACATGACCACTGAACGCACATGGACACTATAAATAGACACACAGGTAAACAGAGAACACTCTCTGTAACCGGTAACACATATAAATACACTTGACAATACAATGAGATGACTATTGACCCTACCACATCTCTTTACATATTCAATTCTGCATTGCCTATAAACACTATATAAATGGTATAATACTATTGAATCTTCCGTTCCCAATTTAGAAGTAATTATTTGCTCGAGTTTCTGATCGTTTGTTCGATTCCCCATTGCTTATTGACAAATGTTTATAAAACTGATTTAACAGTTTCATTATGTATGCTAACTTTTAATTCCTTAATCAGAACTCTTTATGTTTTAGATTTCCTCATTATGTATTCGATTCATTACCTATTGTTTTCCAGTTGCTTATGAAAAATAAAAATGATATAGAACTAACGAATAAACATTGCCATAACTTATAAGGTATGGAAAAGGAATGGAAAGGTGGAATGGATATTGGGAATGTTTAATGGTTAGTTTTTAACCATTTAAAGTGAGAAATCGAAAAAGTAATTAAGGAATCGAATAGGTAATGGGGGAATTTAATAAGTTATAAGGTATGGATAACGATCGGAATGGTCGACTTGATGATGGGAATGTTTAATAATAATTAGTTTTGAACCATTTAAACTGTTAATTAGTAAAGAGAAAACGAGTAAGTAATGAAGGATTCAAATAAGTAATGAAAGAACTGAATAAGTAATAAGGTGTAAGTAAGGAATGGAATGGAAATGTTTATGGTAAGTTTTGAACCGCTCAAAGGGTTAATTAGTAAAGGGGAAACGAATATGTAATGATGGGATCGAATAAGTAATGTAATAAGGAATAAGGAATCAACTTCACTGCATACATTACATTCATGTCACATGTTTTAAATTTGTTTACACCACACACGTGTTTGTGTCCAGCCTGTGGTACTCATATTTATGAGACTTTGTGTAATACTCTAAATGTTATATATCGTCTTTGAACTCTTCGGAATACTTTCACGTGCGGGGGAATTCAAAATATCTCTGCCGTTGGTCGCATAGCGTTCTAGTGTTTGAACATGATGCAGTCACGCTAGTATCCGCCTTCGGCCCACGTTTGCCGAAGGGTTCATTGTGGTTTCTCCAGTTACTAAAACATTATTCTTATTGTATTTTATTGTATTTCCAGTACTTCTTATATATATTATGTGATTGTATTTGTGATTTTTTTTGTGTTTTGATAAAGGGGCGGATTTCGTATCCTCCATACATTTAAGTGAGGATCCAGTGTTATCTGGATTATACTGTTCATATTACTTCTTTGACCCTTATATATATATATATATATTATATATTTTACTAGCTATGCATGTTACCATAACACAAGTAATTGAGGGAAAACAGGCTAAAATTGAGGTTTCAATTATCATTTTTGATTATCATCACAAGCGATACACTGGTATCACTCGCCATATGCGTAAGCAGGCCTAGGGTGTCTGTGGTGTTACGTGCTACATGTATATATCCCAGTGCGGAGGCACAGTGGCAGATCCATCAGACATAATTTTAGCATGTTCAATCGTTCCGTTTATCCGTCGTCCAGCATTTTAGTAGTAGCCAGACAGCTTATTTATTTATGAAATGGGAATACCGGGAAGCTATTTTTAGATATTCTTGGTATTCCACAACACTTTTGAGGAAGCCAAGCTCATGCACACACCGAGAAGAAGCAGGTGAGTTGTAGCCTACATGATGTACTATCTTATACATGGATATCTATCAGTGATATACTTAGTTTTTTCATGAATGTAAACACCGCAATATCATGCAATGCGGCCGCTACTGTGTGTATCAGTCAGTAAGCCCGATATATAACGCAGTTGTGTTTACTGTTTTGCGTCCACATGCTGGTAGGTTTTGGGACAATTTCTTATAAAACAAACACAAACTGATTTGCATCATTTAGTTAAAATATCAGTAAAATTCACGAATCAAAACTGCTTCCTTATATGTGTAGCGGGGATGTTATCGTATATATATGTACTGACAGGTTAAGCTGACAGGGTTAAGCTTAACGATAACTATATGTCATGTCTATATGTTGTGTCTGTACTATGTGTACCTGTGTCACTTTGACATTTGCTAGTCCTCTGTTCACGTGTTCTGTCTCTGGTCGATGTTTTTGTCGTGCATTGTTCGTAGTCGCTTGCTTTTTTGTCAGTGTCTGTCGTGCCTGTGTATCCTCTGTCGTGATTGGTCCTTATAGTTTTGTATTGTTAAAAAGTGGGATAAATTCAGGGTGGTGTATCGTATACTGGGCAGTCTGATGGATTATTTTCCTGTGTGCTGTTACGTCTTTCTCGCTAGTACTAATGTAACGTTAGGGTATGTAGGGTCTTGGGTGGGTAGTATTAGTTGGGATGTTGGGTTTAGTTAGGTCGTACAGGTATGGGGGTGGTTTTAGGTTAGGATGTTTATTGTATAGCTACATGTAGGCTTATGCTGCTGTCCATTTATATGTAATTTTATGTTGTAAATGTTTATGTCATCGTTAATAAAGTGTTAATTGTAGTTCAAGACGTTTGTTCTCTCTCTATACGACAGATACAAGTTACCCATCGAACCTGGGTTGTTGGTCCACAAGGGCGAGTCGGGTGCAGTTTGACGTACGCAAACTGGCCCCGACACGCTCCTGATACATATGTATATTATCATTTTAAAATCAGATTTTGAAGGGTTTTTTTAAATTAAGTAGTTACAATATATGATTATAGATTTAGTAGATCAGAAGACATATATCGCGGACAAACATGCGTTTTGTTTGTGTGGTTTTTTTTCTCTATCTTGCTGGCGGTTGTTGTCTTTGAAAGCACAATTGTGGCCAAACCAGAACAAATATGAAAAGTAGGTCTTTATAAAAAAGACCCCAATTTTACCAGTTCTCTTCACTTTAAGGAAACTCCTTTCTATATTTTTCCTGGGGAAAACATTGTAGAATGGAAGTTAATTCCTTCGCCATTTAAGTAATGCTTTCTGATTGGTTGTAGAAATGTGTTTAACCAATCAGAATGCTTGTTTAAATTCACCGCGGCTGGCACAACATGGCTACTCAAGGGGAAAATCTGCTATCTGTATGCATAAAAAGTCCAAGGGCCGTCGATAGGGTGCTCGAATACATAAAGTAAGTGTATGTAATAGTTGTATTCGGTGATCTGATGAAGCGTACCTCTTGATTAACCCGTGGACTTCGTATTTAAAGCTATGTCCAATAGAGTCAAAGTGTGTTGACCCCGATACGTCAACTTGTCCGACTAAACAAAATCGAGGGGATTTTGAAGTTTCACGCCCGATTTCGTAAACTAATATCGAGAAATCGACAACATGTTTGGCTTATTTTAAAGATTGACCATTTCTCTTCAATTTAAGTCCTACTTCGAAAAAATCCACCCAATACAACCGAAGCTACGGTACTTAGAAATAAATACATCAGATTTCAAGCCTGGGGGAGTTCAGAACCTTTCTCATTTATATGTACTCTATATGTTATTATTTTATAAAACGAGTCAGGCACCTGTGATGTAATCTACATTTATATGTCCGAACGATGATAATGTGTGGGTGCCTACAGATAATGAAATCGACGCCGAAATGTACAGGAAGAAGACTATCGAAATATATGAGCGTCGTCCTCCAGAAATTAACGATATCATGTGTTGGTGCAATGTCGAACAATAGTTTAACAGTATGAAGAGTACTGTGCAGTACGTGCAAGTAATAATCGGCGTGAATTCTGATGTCTCCTTTGTAATAATGGGCGTGAATTATGGTGTCTCCATGTAGTATTGGGCGTGAATTATGATGTCTCCGTGTAATAATGGGCGTGAATTATGGTGTCTCCATGTAGTATTGGGCGTGAATTATAGTGTCCCCGTTGTGATAATGGGCATGAATAATGGTGTCTCCGTGTAATAATAGGCGTGAAATATGGTGTCTCCATATATTAATGGGCGTGAATTGTGGTGTCTCCATGTATTAATGGGCGTGAATTGTGGTGTCCCCATGTAATATTGGGCGTGAATTATGGTGTCCCCTTTGTGATAATGGGCATGAATAATGGTGTCTCCGTGTAATAATAGGCGTGAAATATGGTGTCTCCATATATTAATGGGCGTGAATTGTGGTGTCTCCATGTATTAATGGGCGTGAATTCTGGTGTCTCCATGTAATATTGGGCGTGAATTATAGTGTCCCCTTTGTGATAATGGGCATGAATAATGGTGTCTCCGTGTAATAATGGGCGTGAATTGTGCTGTCTCCATGTATTAATGGGCGTGAATTGTGGTGTCTCCATGTATTAATGGGCGTGAATTGTGGTGTCTCCATGTAATATTGGGCGTGAATTATAGTGTCCCCTTTGTGATAATGGGCATGAATAATGGTGTCTCCGTGTAATAATGGGCGTGAACTATGGTGTCTCCGTGTAATAATGGACGTGAATTATAGTGTCTCCATGTAGTATTGGGCGTGAACTGTGGTGTCTCCGTGTAATAATGGACGTGAATTATGGTGTCTCCATGTATTAATGGGCGTGAACTGTGGTGTCTCCGTGTAATAATGGACGTGAATTATGGTGTCTCCATGTATTAATGGGCGTGAACTGTGGTGTCTCCATGTAATATTGGGCGTGAATTATAGTGTCCCCTTTGTGATAATGGGCATGAATAATGGTGTCTCCGTGTGATAATGGGCGTGAATTATGGTGTCTCCATATATTAATGGGCGTGAACTGTGGTGTCTCCATGTAATATTGGGCGTGAATTATGGTGTCTCCATGTAATATTGGGCGTGAATTATAGTGTCCCCTTTGTGATAATGGGCATGAATAATGGTGTCTCCGTGTAATAATGGGCTGAATTGTGGTGTCTCCGTGTAATAATGGGCGTGAATTATAGTGTCTTCTTTGTGATAATGGGCATGAATAATGGTGTCTCCGTGTAATAGTAGACGTGAATTATGGTGTCTCCGTGTAATAATGGGCGTGAATTATGGTGTCTCCATGTAATATTGGGCGTGAATATGGTGTCTCCATGTAATATTGGGCGTGAATATGGTGTCTCCATGTAATATTGGACGTGAATTATGGTGTCTCCATGTAATATTGGGCGTGAATATGGTGTCCTCTTTGCGATAATGGGCTCTCCGTCTCACTCCCCTTCTGTCTGTCTCTCTCTCTTTCTCTACTTCTTATAAAATTAGATTGTAAATATGTAAATAAAACTGCCATCATGTGAATTTTCTCTCAATGTAAAATTGTATCGGGAGAGGGCTTAATATAAGTTGGAAAACTTGTGCCCAATCCCTTTGTAACAAATTGTAAATTACAAATAAAATATGTTTAAATCAATCAAAATGGGCATGAATAATGGTGTCTCCGTGTAATAATAGGCGTGAATTATGGTGTCTCCATGTATTAATGGGCGTGAATTACTGTGTCTCCATTGTAATGATTTGCGTGAATTATTGTGTCTCCGTGTATTAATTGGCGTGAATTATGGTGTCTCCATTGTTTTGATTGGTGTGAATTATGGTGTCTCCGTGTAATAATGGGCGTAAATATGGTGTCTCCATGTAATATTGGACGTGAATTATGGTGTCTCCATGTAATAATAGGCGTGAATTATGGTGTCTCCGTGTAATAAGGAATTATGATGCCTTCCAAAAAGCGATATTTTAATGCTAGAAAGAGCAAAACGGTTTATTTTAAAGTTTAAGGATTACATGGATAATTCCATACAAAACTTTGTGCAGATATGTGCACTGGCCTTTTGGGTCGTGGTAGAAATACTAGCCTACAATACAAATACAACACCCCCAATCTCCATTGTTGGTGTATATAGCGATATGCGCGTTAAGTTCAAACAACGGTGTTGAATGTAAATTTCAATAAAATAATTTGATATAAGTAATTTGGAGTACAATATAGTATTATTATTATAATAAATACCAGGAACGACTGTCATTTGTCGTATACTGTATATCATATGTCATTTACTGTATATCATATGTCGTATACTGTATATCACGTGTCGTATACTGTATATCACGTGTCGTATACTGTATATCACATGTCGTATACTGTACATCACGTGTCATATACTGTGTATCATATATTATTTACCCGTCTTTTATGGCGGATGTAGGGATCAACGCGTAACTGTATAATAATGGTTTACGAATGAAATTGAAATAAAAAGTAACGGCTCTCATTAGAATGAGTACGTGGATGAAAGGTAAAGTGAAAGCGGATGTAAACCATAATGCACAGTTACGTTCAATTAAAGTCTGTTAAACTGTATAATCGTTTTTATGGTAAATGTGTTGCATAATCGTATTTTTGACTGAATATGTATATTATAACTGAGCCGAGGTTAGCCGAATGAGAGCATACGGGCATTGTTATGAATAAGAGAGTTAAAATTTGATTAAAAAGACATACTTTCTATGAAATTTGCAGCAACCTTCCGTTTGCCTAAGGTCAACAAACACAAACTTTGATGGTCTCCGGAACATTCCGACTTTAATACTAGTATATCAATCCTCAGACCTGTGTGTCGGTCGTCTGCACTAGCCCGGTAAGTCAATATTTATATCTTAATACGAAATTTTGCTTAACTTCATCACATAGATTCGATAAGTTGATGATAATTTGTGAAGTTGATTGATTTCATAATGAGAACAAGACATAAAAACAACAGGGATAAGAATGAGCGGTTTAAACGTGAATAGAGTGATAATAATTACCGATAGGTACGAATGAGGAAAAACCGTATAACATGAAACGGAACTGGCATCTGTTGTCGAATGTTCCGGATGTACAAGATTAAGTTTTTTCGTTACCTTCAAGAAAACATTTTCGGAAAAAAATATTCCCATTTTTAAGGCTTTAAAAAATTTCCTCCGAAAAAAGGGAACATTTACCTAGAACAGGTATTCCCACATTCCTTTTTTGAAAAAACATTTTTCAAAATGGCCGCCGGCTTCTCGTTGGTTGAGGCCTGTCCGGACAACTCCTCCTAAAGTACTACTCCGATTTTAACGAAACTTGGTATACATTATCAGTACAACATGTAGTTGTGCATCCTATTTTTCGAAAAAACATTTTTCAAAATGACCTCCGGCTTCTCATTGGTTGAGGCTTGTCCGTACAACTCCTCTTAAAGTACTTCTCCGATTTTAACGAAACTTGGTATACATGATCAGTATAACAGTTTATAAAATGGGAAATGAACAGGTGCACTCCTAGGTCAGGAAGGGGACTTTGTATTGCTGTTGCAATACTATCCATCCTTGTTAATCATGGCATTGGGCTTTATCTTAGTTTAGGATGTTGTTTGTCTACAAAATGACTGGAAACTATTTTTACCAACAAAATTAAAGAAGTTAGATGGATGTGCGAAATTACGTAACCGATCGTTTTCAAACCCAGCAATAAACACAAGTTAACAACAGCTCCCTTGCGCAGTGATATGTGTGCACATATCAGGTTGCACACTTGTATGTTACGAAGCATTTGTACATCTAACAATGTGAGGTATTCTTTCTTGATTTGAAATTGATTTGACGTAAATGTATTTAAAAACATACCGAAAGTGTGCGAAATTACGTACCCCCACTCTATTCATTTTCCGCCGGGGGGCTTCGCTCCTCTGGTCCACCATACCAGGGCGCTGCCCTGGACCCGCTGGGCGGCCCCAATACCCCTCGCAAAAAGAAGGGAAAAAATCGGCTCGCATTATCACTAAATTACTGGACCCCCCTTTTAAAAAATCCTGGATCCACGCCGATCCCGAATGATTGCAAATGTACTATATTTATTTTCTGCGTTGCCCTGGACCCGCTGGGCGGCACCAGACCCCTCGCAAAAAAAAAAAAAAAAAAAAATTGGCTCGCGCTTATGGCGCTCGCATCGTATTTGCGTAAATTATGGGATGTTGAAATGATAATTATTGTGTGGAGACGGCATACGATTTGTTTAGTGCGAAACATTTATGGTTAAAAAAAATACGTTGATATGTGCAGTATTTTTCAATTTATAGTTACATTATCTTTAACATTATATATCTGCAAGAAGGTAGAAAATTGTAGTAATCAAGATGAATCTGCCGTGGATAATATAAACATTTATTATGAAGTGTTTACGAAAGGATACGATCGTAACGTGGACCTGTGGTCAGGGTCAGCTGATCACGAGGGAAGTCGGATCAGACCTGCATACCAGTCAATTTTAAACAAAGATGCACTGTACATGAGAAGTACAAATATTCTTAATTGAAAAATCCCGCGGATAAGCAATTAGACCGACTATGGTTGAAAAGGTGAATTATTTATACGACCATATCTGTAAACTGTAAAACGAAAGTAGGTATATCTCAACTAGGTAAAGTAAATACTGCTATTTCCGCAATAACTGTTCGTTTTACTTGATACGATAGCTATGAACAAAATCAGTGTTACCTTCCGTTGTATTTTAGCACATTAGTGTCGCAAAAAATGCGAAAAAAATCCGGTATAATGTTAAATTATCTTCTGTTTTTATTATCGTCATGCATATCTTCCGGGTCACGTTCTAATAGCATGTGGGCTTCCAGTTACGTCATCAAATTCATTTCCCGCGAATTTATTAGGAAATCTAAATTGCCACTTAAAATGAACCGAAGTGAAAGAAATAAAAAAAATGTAAAAATAAAAATATTGTGATCAGTATTTAGTGGAACATTAAAGTTCCATCGTAAATAATTGCTACGATTCGCTAACCTAAAGCAAAATAATTGAAATCAAATCAATTTAAAATTCACATTTCGTTTCTATTATAATCTTAAAATTTTTATCACAAGATCGTTTAGAAGCTTTGCAGTACTGACTCTTTCAAACGCACAGATGCTTTGATTTGAGCAAAGATGGCGACCTGAAGCTGTGTGGAGGTTTGGATTGGAATTGAATTGCGTATATTTCGGCAAGTAAACATCGTACAATGTTCCCGTGTGGTCATATCATCTAATTTTGTCAATATGTATTCAGAACAGTTGTTGTTTAGTCGCTACGGTCATTAACATAAAAATTCGGATTATTATATAAATACTTATATAATTATTCTTAACACTTCTTGATAACACTTTCGTTCGAAAACGGAAACAGACAAAACGTTCATATTTTAGTACATGATAGAGAACTTCAAGCCGAACATTACACAAACATTTTGGTGATCATAAGTTCAAAGGTCAAGGTCACAGATCTAAAAATAGATTTTTTAAAAACGATTTTAGAACGATCATAACTTCATAAAAGTTCGTTCGATTCCATACGCACCCAGTGCGTCTTGTAGATCATGGTCGGGGCTAACTTTTACCCATGCCATGTTATCAGAGAATATGTCAAGGTCACGACCTCGCTATGGGGTAAACAAAATGTCGGAAAAAAAATTCTGAAACTAAACATTTTTTTCCTCTCGCTTGAAAGAGCATGAACCACAGGGGCTTGGCACGATTTTCCAAATGATGGTCCATATATATATGTATTATAGTGTCAAGATCTTTGGCCCGTAGAATGAAAAAAAATATTTTTTAAAAAAATACATTCGTTTTCCCCCTCTGTGTTGTTAGTTCCCTTGACACTATAATACATATATATATGGACCATCATTTGGAAAATCGTGTCAAGCCCCTGTGGCATGAACCACTGAGACGGAGTGTGCAAATTTTTCGGCATAGCCGTCTAATTTGGTTTTGGCCCCGGATATGACGCGACAGGTGGCGTTCTGGTCAAGATGAAGTATGTGATTAGTCAATGTAGCGGTCAATGCAAAATGCTGAATATGCAAATGTTGTGACATATACGGAAACAAAAATGGCTTCCAATGTGAATCGACTGCGCTTGAAAACTATAACAGCTTCCGCAATGAAGAGAATAATAGGAAAATGGGTCAAACACAATCCTAGAATTAAACTTGGGAAGCAGTACAATAGATTGTAACAGTTCAAACATGAAACCAGCAGTAATACGGACGCCGCTCGTATTCTGCTTGATTGTTTGATAGTAGGTCATGATAATCTCGGTAATATTTACACAAATACAGTCTGTACCAGTACATCGCTACTGTCACTATACTATATGAACAGTGTTTACACTTATTTACACATAAATATGTGTGCCGTAATATTTACAGAACGTGTTATTTAACATTTAAACCACTGTGTATAATATCGTTATCCAACTAACCCAGATGGAATATAGATATCGCCTTGTAAACTATCGTGTGTTTGTGTTGCCACGATTTCAAAACAGTCACGTAATGATCTAAAAATAATTTCCGCGCTAAATTTAGAGGGGGATTCCCAACTAAATCGAGTGGTCAAGCTGGACATAGGGATTGACTGTGAACATTGGAACAGCACAGAAACATAACTGGAAAGGAACAAAACGCGTACATTCAGTGAAAATTGCAACGTTTTTACCGTGATGTCCCTTTTAAATTGAATGCAAGCTGAATAAGTGGATGCATCTATTCAAATGACACATTTGTAGTCTTATTATCACCAAAAATGATTCAAACTGATATAATTTTGTTATCCGTGCTGAAACTGCGCATTTATTAATTACATCGTAGTTCGTTAATTTATTTCACCAGTAGTTTTACATTATAACCACCAGCATTAAAACTATGCCGTTTATCTTTTTTAAAGATATTTCTTGTTTGATTTTGATAATCGGATAAAAAATGACGGAGATATGGACTTAAAATGCTTCTTCTCCGTCATTTATACACCTACAGACTTGATTTTTGGCACAACAATAGCATATAAGAATAGCTACAAACATTATCATTTATCATTGACCTTGACCTTCATTCAAGATCAAATAGTCCCAAAAACTAAAATTTAAAAAAAAATCTTTTAACTGTAGCTGTTTGTTTGTTCGTTTTTTTAAACGAACATTAATTGCCGGTTATTGCCATCAAGAACTGGACTGAGAAATATGACCATATTTGGTAGCCACATTCACCAATACGCCATCTACTGTCTGTTTCAATGAAATATGGCTGCCCCCATTGCCTTACGCTTCAAATAATTTACTTGCAAAAACATCTTCGTTTTATGTAGTAGTTTTACCGAAAATGTTGAAATGTATTCAGTAGATGTTTTCAAGATGCATACGATTTGAGAAATGCATAACGCTAGCGAAATGTGAAGACTAAATGAACCTGAACTTTACGAATAACTCCAGGTCAATATATTTATGTAAACAAATATTGCGCAGGCGCATTCGTCTCCGGATGTTTAGAAAGTTTTGCTCTTCCGTGTTCATTCCAAAACGGCTGACATTATAGCATCGGTCTGCAAATATGTCCGCGATTTACTTAAATGTGTATTATATATATTCTAGAATGTTACATCATTATCAACTAGATGAATATTTCTATAATTTAGAGAAAGAAATATATCAATAATGGCATACGAGACGATACATTGTATCATACTATAGGTTACTGTACTGCGTACAGTACATGTTTGCGAGAAAGGTAGATACTAGGTGGCATTTGTGGTCGGGGTGACTGGTCATAGCGTTAACATTGTCATCGATTCCCATATTCCATTTTCCTTTGACGAAAACGACCAATAAATCAAATGCAAATGATAATATCTTGTTTGCCATGTGCACGGGATTGGTTGTTGTAGGCGATACTTGGAACGTATTTACTGTTGTAAGGGAGGTAACTGCAAGATTACGGAAATCAAACGTTAAACCAATTTGATTGGTCGATTCTTCCATGCCTTTGGCAGGGGGTTTACAATCGAAGTGACAGATAACTACGGCAATATATTAAGATGATATCAACAATAACACTTTTAGATACGTCGGGTCGGCAGTTGTCATGTTTAAAATGAACAATTATATAGCTTGTTTTTATTTCGGCAAAGTCGAGAATATTTACTGAAACGGACCACAGGTGAAGCAGACTTGGAAATACCGAAACGAAGAAAAATGGGGCTCAATTATAATATAAATTGGCATTATTTTCAGAGAATTGACCCACATATATGTTTTTCAATGCCTAATTGTATCATATGTAAAATATTAGAGGTTTACGAATTTTAAATTAATTTTTCATTTGCGAATCGCGGCCCGATTGTCGTTAGAGTTGAATTACCGAAATGGCCGATAGTGGACCCGAATCGATATTTTTACGAGAGAATGGACCCAATATAGGATCTATTAATCTTTGGTGTGTGTATATCTAGAGACCATATGCATTTTTTTCCTTTACCTGGAAGTATTTTGAAAGAATTTGCAAATACCGAATTCACGATCAAATTTTCGATTGTGACGAACTACTGAGACGGTGTTAAGTTCATGTTAAGTCAATCTGATTGAAATCAGCTGTTACATATGTACACATGGCTACGTTTACTATGCAATACGCCTACGTATTTTTTTTTCAAAGACGGAAAACGGAAATCCGGATTATCTAAAAACAAATGCAAAAAGACTTGTGATATTCACTTAATTTAACATTCAGCCATTAATTGTTATTTGTAGTTTTATAACTTCTGAAATAGTGTAATCGATTCTCTATATAATATTGCTGTGGAACTTGTGTTATTTTTCAAACAAATTCATTTTGATAATTTTTTAATTTAGAACGTTCATCAAGTCATGTTCAAGACTTGAAATTCTCGCTACACCATACTTCAAACACAGTAATCAATGAATTGATAAATTGAAAATTGAAGTCAAGCAAATGAGTTAATATTTACCTAAATAATTTTTCAATATACAACACATGTTCAGATGACTGTTTGTGCCATGCTGTTACAAGATTTCAGTTATAATTCTAAAATTGAATTAGTATGTAAATATATGTTATACTGTCAATATCCACAAAGCGAGTGTAGTCTACTGTACTCGGTCATGCCGTAGATAGCGGTACATATACGTACTGCTTACATCTCGTGCTTACTTGTGTGAACTATAAATCAATAACAAAAATGGTTCATATATTTCTATATATGACTTCACAAATTATGCGGTGTCTGAAGATCTGAATGAAGTGAATAAACGATGTATTAAATTATTTTTATGAAATATTCAAGTCATAGATCATTCTTTTTTTAAAAGTACTGATTTCAGGTCCATTTTGGTAATTCAACTATAACGGCAATTAAAATACTTCTCGTTTTTTTGTTAAAGCTGGAAAACGGAAATCCGGATTATCTAAAAACAAATGCAAAAAGACTTGTGATATTCACTTAATTTGATATTCAGCCGTTAATTATTATTTGTAGTTTTATAACTTTTGATATATTGTGATGGATTCTCTATATAATATTGCTGTGGAACTTGTGTTATTTTTCAAACAAATTCATTTTAATAAGTTGTTAATTTAAAATTTTCATCAAGTCATGATCAGGACTTGAAATTCTCACTATACCATACTTCAAACACGGAGTAATCAATGAATTGATAAACTGAAAATTTACCTTAAATAATTTTTCAATATACAACACATGTTCAGATGACTATTTGTGCCATGCTGTTACAAGATTTCAGTTACAATTCTAAAATTGAATTAGTATGTAAATATATGTTATCCTGTCAATATCCACAAAGCGAGTGTAGTTTACTGTACTCAAAGTCATGCCAGTAGATAGCGGTACATATACTTACTGCTTACATCTAGTGCTTACTTGTGTGAATAAATCAATAACAAAATGGTTCATATATTTCTATATATGACTTCACAAATTATGTGGTGTCTGAAGATCTGAATGAAGTGAATAAACGATGTATTACATTATTTTTATGAAATATTCAAGTCATAGATCATTCTCTTAAAAATATTGATTTCAAGTCCATTTTGGTAATTTTACTATGACGGCAATCAGGCCTAGAATGGCGAATAAGCCCCTAATATTTTACATATGATTAATTTTGACATTGGAGAACATAAAATTGTGTCCATTCTCTAAGCACTTGTAGAATGTACAGAATAGAGCTTCATAAATATATTCTCAAAATTACTAATTACCCCGGTAAATATAACATTTTACATAAACCTCCCATGACTGATGGTGGACTTAAACTTGCAAATCTCCTGTGTCATTCCAATTTTGATATGTGTAAATATATACACGTACTGTATATATATATATATATATATATATATATAGTTATAGATATGGAATGCTTCACAATTTGCATACAGTTATGGAATCTTATAACACCCCCAAAAATGTTCTCACCACATAAAGGTGTGATCTGTGCAATTACATTGCTGAATTGTGTGGTTCAGTATGATTGGATGATCAACATTGGAAAAGGACAATAAATAGGGAATGTGTCGTCCCATCGAATGGACTGTAATCTTTGTGATCAGGTTTGAAGTTGAAAATGAATCTTGAAGTTTTCTTTTCCTTTTTTCTGAATTATTCGATGAAGATGGTCTTTATCTGGTTGTTATTCTTTATCACATTGTTTACCATCCTGTAATTATACCAGAAGTTTATCTTCTCATATACAGATTTATTAACATCAAATGATTCCTGAACAAAAGGAGTCAAGTTTTTTGTTTTGAAGTACCATCAATGCTTGAGTACAGTTTCAATAGGATACATTCCTAATTCGGGCCTTGATTAGCAGCTCTGGTTTTGGTTTTCAGTAATTCTTTATGTGTGTTTCATCATATTAAGTTGAAATACAACTATGTATGCCAAACTAACGATGGAACAAGCCTAAATTTAGTTCATATTAGAAGTTGGCATCAATAAGGTCACAGAGTCCTGGCTGTATTATAACTGATGATGCCTTCCCGAAAGAAAGAAGACATATTTTATTTTCATCGATCCAAGATAGATCAACAAACTTCCAATTTCAATTAGGACCTTACAGAAACATGCATGTGTACAATCAAATCAGAACAGCTGCAAACATTTCAAATTATTTGCAATTAATTCCTAAACCGATATCAGTAAATTTATCAACTTAAAACTAAGAAGATTACTGATTTTGCATTAAACAATAATGTTCGTTTACAGTACTTCCAGTACTTTGATTTCTTGCACAATCGGTTTATCTTGTAGGTTATGGTCAGAGCTAACTTTTCTCCGTAACATGTTATCAGAAAATATGTCAAGGTCAAGGTCTAAGCATGAGGTCAAATCAAGGTCAAAAACTCAAAAACAAAATTGAGTTAACTTTTTAAGTTCATTTTAAAGTGCATGTTTAATTAAGACGAACTGTGCAAGTTTTATGGTCGTGCGATAAAAAATGACGTAGAAATAGCACTTTAAAAAATGTTTGTTTTCCCGCCAAAATTCAAATTTGTCCCAAAAATGCACTTAATTATCCTCTGTTCAAATATCTTTACATACACAGATATGATATTTGGCCCAGTGATAGCACGTACGGATGCCTACAAATTCTATTACTTTTCATTGACCTTGACCTTCGTTCAAGGTCACCGAGGTCAAATGCCAAAAAAAATCAAAAATTTCAAATTCTTTTAAAATCTGTTTATTTTGATCATCTATAGAAGAAAACGCTTTTATGAAGATATATGCAACGTTCCAAGGTCAAATCATCAAAAAAAAAAAAAAAAATAAAACCCGAAGATGACGGTATGATATACACGAAAGACGGTACAGGATTCACGATATTTTTACGGGATACACGACATACGATACAGTAAACACGATACATGGTGTGGGCTACACTATATACGGTACAGTACACACGAAACACGGAACGGTATACACAATACTTGGTACGAGATACAAGGTACTTGGTACGAGATACACGGTACGGTATGCATGGTACTAGATACATGATACACTGTATGGTATACACGATACTTGATACGAGATACACGGTTCCTTGGTACGAGATACATGATACAGTATACACAATACACGTTACGGGATTCACGAAACGTTGTACGGGATACACGATTCATGGTTCAGTAAACACGATACAAGGTACGAGATACAGGGTACAGTAAACACGATACAAGGTACCAGATACGGTATACACGCTATGAAATACACGATACGGGATAGACGATAAATGTTACCGGATACAGGATACAATACGGGATACACGATACGAGATACATAATTCACAGTACAGTAAACACGATACAAGGTACGAGATACACGATTCACTGTTCAGTAAACACGATACAAGGTACGAGATACACAATTCACAGTACAGTAAACACGACACAAGGTACGAGATACACGATTCACTGTTCAGTAAACACGATACAAGGTACGAGATACACAATTAACAGTACAGTAAACACGAAACAAGGTACGAGATACACAATTAACAGTACAGTTAACACGATACAAGGTACGAGATACACAATTAACAGTACAGTAAACACGAAACAAGGTACGAGATACACGATTCACAGTATAGTAAACACGATACAAGGTACGAGATACACGATTCACTGTTCAGTAAACACGAAATAAGGTACGAGATACACGATTCACTGTTCAGTAAACACGATATAAGGTACAATGTACGGTATACACACTACAGGATACACGGTACGGGATAGACGATACAGGTTACTGGATACATAATACAATACGGGATACATGATACATGGAACGGGATTCACAATACAGTAAACACGAAACAAGGTACGAGATACACGATTCACTGTTCAGTAAACACGATATAAGGTACAATGTACGGTATACACACTACAGGATACACGGTACGGGATAGACGATACATGTTACTGGATACATAATACAATACGGGATACATGATACATGGAACGGGATTCACAATACAGTAAACACGAAACAAGGTACGAGATACACGATTCACAGTACAGTAAACACGATACAAGGTACGGGATACACGATTCACGGAGGTCAAATTATACAAAATCGAAAAATTCAAATTCTTTTAAAGCGGTATATTTTCATCGTATGTGAAAGAAAACGTTATTTTAAAGATTGGTTAAAGAAGGGAAGCGAAGAGAAAACGAAGAGAAATCGTAGGTAAAACGTACAAAAGCGTTCGTCAGAACGAGAACATGTCTGCGATCATTTTCTTGTTGGAAATCCCGTGTTTTGATCTTGATCAAATCTAGTTTCTTTTTGAGTTTATTATGTAGGTCAAGAACGACATTCAGATATCCTATGTTTATTGTAACTGCCGTCATTGCGTATGGTGTGCGTGTTTACAGTGTAAATGACTTACGTTCTGGCTGACATATGACTCACATAAACAGAAGGCTATCCACGCTGACAATACGTGTGTTGGTGAGACCCGAGGAGGAATTCGGTGATATTTTCACGGATTAAATTTGTTTTGGATTAACAATTCGTATTATGTGACACAATAGGTTCAAGATGAATGTTTCTTGGTGACGGTCGGATATCGTTTGCGCCATCTTTTAGTCGATTGAAGTGTGGTGAGGTTCCGTTTCGTTCATGAAGCCGTCCAGCCGTGTACTCCACTGTACACTACATGTCATGTATTTTTTTTTTATTCACATTTTATATGCAAGCGTCTGTGGGTGAGATGAAACCTAACAAAGACAGTTGTGTAGGCGATTAACCAGTAAGTAACAAAATAATTATATCAAGTGACATATTTATTGTGATCGGGCCGTGATCAGTGTTTTGATATCAGTGCCCATTCTAGTCGGGCAAGGAGAAGTTTTTGAAGTGTAGTAAGGGGGCCGATAACGGAGATTTCCTCACAGAACGAAATGTGTATACGGCTAATATATAAATGTACATGTATGTAGGTAACTACCGGCGAATAGCAGCGTTTCGAGTAAGAAAAAATGGGTCAAACCATTCGCTGAAACATCCCACGTTTGCAGAATCTACAGTTTGTTATTTTACATGTATTTTGGGTCAAAAAGGCAAAAAAAAAAAACATTCTGAAGAAAAAACACTTCACCGAATTTTCTAGCGATCTGACTACAGTGTAGGTTGTAGTCGGAATTTTCTGACGATCGCACTATATATGTAGTAGTCGAAGTAATTTCTGACGACCTCATGTATTAATCCGAATTTTCCAGCGATCTTACTATGCAGTAGTCGGAATTTTCTGACGATCTTACTATATAATAATCCGAATTTTCTGACTATTTATGTAGTAGTCGGAATTTTCTGACGATCTTACTATATAATAATCCGAATTTTCTTACTATTTATGTAGTAGTCGGAATTTTCTGACGATCTTACTATATAATAATCCGAATTTTCTTACTATTTATGCAGTAGTCGGAATTTTCTGACGATCTTACTATATAATAATCCGAATTTTCTTACTATTTATGTAGTAGTCGGAATTTTCTGACGATCTTACTATATAATAATCCGAATTTTCTTACTATTTATGTTGTAGTCGGAATTTTCTGACGATCTTGCTATGTAGAAGTCCGAATTTTCGGGCGATCTTACTTAGGTACGTCTGAACTTCCTACATTCAGAAAACGAGCAGTTTTTCCGACCCACCCTCATTTCTGTATTTCTATTTTTTGAACAACATTTACCCCTGTTTCTTTCAAATTGACAAATAAAAAGGTATACATCGATTAAAATGTAAGATGATATTTTATTTTGTTAAATCGCCGCAAGGTATCTTTAAAGACGATAACAACATGAGAACACTTCTGATTAAGAAAATGATATCTTTGACTTTTCGCTACCTTTCACAGAACGGTCCTTTCAATTGGGTTTTGAATATCGGATGTATTTTCCATAGGTTTCGTAGAATTTTCAAAAGCTTCTAGGACATTCTTTCCGGGGGTCATTTATAGGTTTGTTACATTTTCAGCACACTGTCATTTATATAGACCAGGTCATTATTGACGAATCTATGGCTTCCCATGCATAATAAATATTATTTATGATCCAAAAGTTAGAAGCTTGTTTCGGATGTGTTAGATATGAAGAAATGTCATTAGGCAAAACCACCCGTATGTGCTGACCTGACTTGTCTCTTGGCACACCCGTCATATTTTCCTCTGCACAAGAAACTCATGGTTTTGTTTTAATCACACACCTATGTAATCTTACAATAATAACCCACAGTTTTTATCTATGTTTCTGTTAGTATCTCACATGATACTTGCCGGAACTATTTTTTAAGGGAATTCCCTTTTCCATCTCTCGACAGTGGAAACTAAAAATAGACTTTCAATAAAATAAACCGCATCTGTATGTTAGTACTTTAATTTAAAGATGTGAACATATTTTATAAAACAATGTTATATGTTCAAATATATTTCAGTTTCAACAAATTTTATTGACATAATAGAAAAATCAATAGGATTAAACACTAGGCATAGCCTATCGAAGTCTTCTCCTTAAGGTGGAAACAGGTGGTACAGATATACAAAGACTAGTTCAATGGTGTTAAGGTAGTAACCCTTCCCCTAGAGGTACTTAATTATAATTACTAGACTATTATGTTATCATTAGATAATACTAAACGGTAGGTAAATTATTGATATTCATATAGAATAAACTGCTGTGCATAAATATTTAAGGACTGTACCTCATTTTGACTGCGTATACATGTACGGTAGTATGCCCGCAGTTGGCAACGGTTACCTATGGGTAGCGTTCAATCAAATAAATCGTTTAAATACAGTCCGAAGAAAATAAAATGCAGAGTGTGGTGCGACGTTGGTAGCTACGGCAGCCATGGTTGCTGCAGCGTGTATTGACACATTGTTAATAGTGAAGTGGTCAAATGTACGCTTCGGACCACCAACACATAGTGCACATGATACATTGGGCTAATTCCTGTCGTAGTTGCACTGTGATGAATACGTCGTCATGCGTTGTCCAAATCAATTTACATTTTTGAAGTGATTCAATGAAAAAGAACCAGGAATTAAAAGTGAAAGCAATCTTGAAAATCTATTTTGAACTTCAAGTTCTACTGAAGGTTTTCATTGAAAAGCGATAAGTACATAGTCCTGACCAAATGTTGTTTTTTTTAGGTTCATCACGTATAAAAAATAGCCACCACAGCGGCCAAAAACTTTATTGAATTTAAGTTTTACAGAAAGGAATTCAAGATTTTGTTAACATGGTCATAACAGAATATTGATATTTTTGGGGGCCCCTCAGATTCAAAGACGACCACTTTTAAAATTCAGCTCTCCTGTGATGATTTCAATGTAAATTCCATGTTTAATTCTGTGTAAAAACATCTCTGGTATGGAATTCCTGTCATGTTAATTTTGCTTTATTACAGATCTAAACTGAAATGTTACAAAGACTCTTTTCAGTTTTTGTTGCATTTTTCACTGCATATTTCACGCTGTTAGCTGCAGGTATGTAAATTATAATCATTATAATCACTATAATCACTATAATCATTATAATCACTATAATCACTATAATCACTATAATATAATCATTATAATCATTCCCTTGTAAATCCTCCTCATGTCAATTATAATCATTCCCATGTTAATATCCTCATGTAAATTATAACCATTCCCATGTAAATCCTCACGTCAATTATAATCATTCCCTTGTAAATCCTCACGTCAATTATAATCATTCCCATGTAAATCCTCACGTCAATTATAATCATTCCCTTGTAAATCCTCTCGTCAATTATAATCATTCCCATGTAAATCCTCACGTCAATTATAATCATTCCCATGTAAATCCTCACGTCAATTATAATCATTCCCTTGTAAATCCTCCTCATGTCAATTATAATCATTCCCATGTAAATCCTCATGTCAACTATAATCATTCCCATGTACATTCCCACGTCAATTATAATCATGTCCATGTAAATCCTCATGTCAACTATAATCATTCCCATGTAAATATCCTCATGTCAATCGTAATCATTCCCATGTAAATCCTCACGTCAATTATAATCATTCCCTTGTAAATATCCTCACGTCAATTATAATCATTCCCATGTACATTCCCTCGTCAATTATAATCATTCCCATGTAAATCCTCACGTCAATTATAATCATTCCCTTGTAAATCCTCCCCATGTCAATTATAACCATTCCAATGTACATTCCCTCGTCAATTATAATCATTCCCTTGTAAATCCTCCTCATGTCAATTATAATCATTCCCATGTAAATCCTCATGTCAATTATAATCATTCCCATGTACATCCCCTCGTCAATTGTAATCATTCCCATGTGGATCCTCCTCATGTCAATTATAATCATTCCCATGTACATCCCCTCGTATCAATTATAATCATTCCCATGTACATCCCCTCGTCAATTATAATCATTCCCATGTACATCCCCTCGTCAATTATAATCATTCCCTTGTAAATCCTCCTCATGTCAATTATAATCATTCCCATGTACATTCCCTCGTCAATTATAATCATTCCCTTGAATATCCTCCTCATGTCAATTATAGTCCTTCCCATGTACATCCCCTCGTCAATTATAATCATTCCCATGTACATCCCCTCGTCAACTATAATCAATCCCATGTAAATCCTCACGTCAATTATAATCATTCCCATGTAAATCCTCACGTCAATTATAATCATTTCCATGTTAATATCCTCATGTCAACTATAATCATTTCCATGTAAATCCTCATGTCAATTATAATCATTCCCTTGAATATCCTCATGTCAATTATAATCATTCCCATGTAAATCCTCACGTCAATTATAATCATTCCCATGTAAATCCTCACGTCAATTATAATCATTCCCATGTAAATCCTCATGTCAATTATAATCATTCCCATGTTAATATCCTCATGTAAATTATAACCATTCCCATGTAAATCCTCACGTCAATTATAAGCATTCCCTTGTAAATCCTCACGTCAATTATAATCATTCCCATGTAAATCCTCACGTCAATTATAATCATTCCCATGTAAATCCTCACGTCAATTATAATCATTCCCTTGTAAATCCTCTCGTCAATTATAATCATTCCCATGTAAATCCTCACGTCAATTATAATCATTCCCATGTAAATCCTCACGTCAATTATAATCATTCCCTTGTAAATCCGCCTCATGTCAATTATAATCATTCCCATGTAAATCCTCATGTCAATTATAATCATTCCCATGTACATTCCCACGTCAATTATAATCATTCCCTTGAATATCCTCATGTCAATTATAATCATTTCCATGTAAATCCTCATGTCAACTATAATCATTCCCATGTAAATATCCTCATGTCAATCGTAATCATTACCATGTAAATCCTCACGTCAATTATAATCATTCCCTTGTAAATATCCTCACGTCAATTATAATCATTCCCATGTACATTCCCTCGTCAATTATAATCATTCCCATGTAAATCCTCACGTCAATTATAATCATTCCCTTGTAAATATCCTCACGTCAATTATAATAATTCCCATGTACATTCCCTCGTCAATTATAATCATTCCCATGTAAATCCTCACGTCAATTATAATCATTCCCTTGTAAATCCTCCTCATGTCAATTATAACCATTCCAATGTACATTCCCTCGTCAATTATAATCATTCCCTTGTAAATCCTCCTCATGTCAATTATAATCATTCCCATGTAAATCCTCATGTCAATTATAATCATTCCCATGTACATCCCCTCGTCAATTGTAATCATTCCCATGTGGATCCTCCTCATGTCAATTATAATCATTCCCATGTACATCCCCTCGTATCAATTATAATCATTCCCATGTACATTCCCTCGTCAATTATAATCATTCCCATGTACATCCCCTCGTCAATTATAATCATTTCCATGTAAATCCTCCTCATGTCAATTATAATCATTCCCATGTACATTCCCTCGTCAATTATAATCATTCCCTTGAATATCCTCCTCATGTCAATTATAGTCATTCCCATGTACATCCCCTCGTCAATAATAATCATTTCCATGTTAATATCCTCATGTCAACTATAATCATTCCCATGTAAATCCTCACGTCAATTATAATCATTCCCTTGAATATCCTCATGTCAACTATAATCATTCCCATGTAAATCCTCATGTCAATTATAATCATTCCCATGTTAATATCCTCATGTAAATTATAATCATTCCCATGTAAATCCTCACGTCAATTATAATCATTCCCATGTAAATCCTCACGTCAATTATAATCATTCCCTTGTAAATCCTCTCGTCAATTATAATCATTCCCATGTAAATCCTCACGTCAATTATAATCATTCCCATGTAAATCCTCACGTCAATTATAATCATTCCCTTGTAAATCCTCCTCATGTCAATTATAATCATTCCCTTGAATATCCTCATGTCAATTATAATCATTTCCATGTAAATCCTCATGTCAACTATAATCATTCCCATGTAAATATCCTCATGTCAATCGTAATCATTCCCATGTAAATCCTCACGTCAATTATAATCATTCCCTTGTAAATATCCTCACGTCAATTATAATCATTCCCATGTATATTCCCTCGTCAATTATAATCATTCCCATGTACATTCCCTCGTCAATTATAATCATTCCCATGTACATCCCCTCGTATCATTTATAATCATTCCCATGTACATTCCCTCGTCAATTATAATCATTCCCATGTACATTCCCTCGTCAATTATAATCATTCCCATGTACATCCCCTCGTCAATTGTAATCATTCCCATGTACATTCCCTCGTCAATTATAATCATTCCCATGTACATCCCCTCGTATCAATTATAATCATTCCCATGTACATTCCCTCGTCAATTGTAATCATTCCCATGTACATCCCCTCGTATCAATTATAATCATTCCCATGTTCATCCCCTCGTCAATTATAATCATTCACATGTACATTCCCTCGTCAATTATAATCATTCCCATGTACATCCCCTCGTATCAATTATAATCATTCCCATGTACATTCCCTCGTATCAATTATAATCATTCCCATGTACATCCCCTCGTATCAATTATAATCATTCCCATGTACATCCCCTCGTCAATTATAATCATTCACATGTACATTCCCTCGTCAATTATAATCATTCCCATGTACATCCCCTCGTATCAATTATAATCATTCCCATGTACATTCCCTCGTATCAATTATAATCATTCCCATGTACATTCCCTCGTCAATTATAATCATTCCCATGTACATCCCCTCGTCAATTATAATCATTCCCATGTACATTCCCTCGTCAATTATAATCATTCCCATGTACATTCCCTCGTCAATTATAATCATTCCCATGTACATCCCCTCGTATCAATTATAATCATTCCCATGTACATTCCCTCGTATCAATTATAATCATTCCCATGTACATCCCCTCGTATCAATTATAATCATTCCCATGTACATCCCCTCGTCAATTGTAATCATTCCCATGTACATTCCCTCGTCAATTATAATCATTCCCATGTACATCCCCTCGTATCAATTATAATCATGCCTTTGTACATCCTCCTCATCAAATCTTACGTTATATTATCATGTTTCATGTTAAAAAAACGGTGTTTGGTTTAAAATCGCAAAAATTATCAAAACAATTTGTCCGCTAAGATTTTGATACACATTACTTGCGACATAAATTCAGTAGCCCCAGGTGATGCTCTTTTCGGATAGATTGAATCGATCATCTGGTTCCTAAGGAATTGAATTGGCAAAACAAGACATTATCTGTATGACAAATGACAACAAATGAAAAGTATCCCTTATATGATTTTTATAATATATAAAACTGCATCAAACCAGTGTTTATTTCTTCTAGGACTCGTCAGTAATGCTAGGCGTAGTCCAAACTATGAAAATCAACATATAAAATATACATGTATATATAAAGGAAGTAATGAAAACAGACCTAAAATGTTGAATAAAGGGAAGGAGTTATGTACAAAATAATTATGCATATTATTCTTGACCGGCGTAGCTATTCATAAGGAATTAGACATGATATACAAGGTAACGGAACACTTCCCACACTAATCTACTTAACACACGCGACTAACAACATTGACTGTGTTAGGAAATGGTCGACGTAATGATAAAATAACCATATGTATTAGTTTAGTATGACCACCCTTTTTAACACGTTTTCTGGCAGACAGCTCATGTACACTAATAATTTACGACTCGTATTTTTCAGACTCTGACACGTGTGTATTTGTCTCGACACACCAGTATATACATAGCATGGACTATAAAAAGCTGCTTGGTAAGTGTGTACTGGTTATTTAGCTATTTGTTAAATGTCAAAGAATTTCAAATAATGCCAGTAAGATATATTAACTGTACGTTTAAGCTCTCAACAATATTTACTTTTCTTTATGTGTTTACACAAATTTTACACACAGGACGATTTCCATACTTATTTTTTTGTGTTATTATTTTTCTTTTTGTTTACGTTTTTAGCAAAAACCAGGATGCAGTGTACTGAACAGAAATCAGGCAAGTAAACGAATTTTAATAACAAATATTTATAGCTGTTCTAGATTTACAAAATTCCACTGTTCATGAAATAAATGAATACAAAAGCAGGTTAACAGTAGCAAATTTAAGGTTATTAATTTGTAGGCAAAATACAAGTAAAAAAGAAATGAAGATTTTTTCAAAAATAACATAAGACTTTTTGTAGGATAGTGAATAATTAATTGCTATTATTATATATGAAAAAAATTACAGAGAATACCGACAAAATAACGAAACCGTCATTCTAAATCGGACGCGATAAAACGTGGGCAAAATATAAACAAAAATATAGATTGATATGGAGATCCTTGAAGACGTGAAAGGATAAACAGGTGTTCCAAAGGATAGGCGTCTCATTGACGACACCCGTCACAATGTAGGTCAGGAAAAGTTACACTCTGGAAATAACAACTAGGGTGGTGACAAAGGAACCACTAGACTATAAAGGTTTCAGCTGTCCTGGTCATTAAGGCCAGGCAATGCGAGCTTATGACGTAGTGCTGCGTCCGTCCGTCCATCCATCCGTTGTCCGTTGTCCATAGCTTGTATTGACTTCCTCTCATTAACCTAGAGTCAAAGGGTGAAAATACTTGGCTGATAAGTTCTTTGGATATGTCTTGAAAAAGTTGATGAAAAGTAAAGACCTGGCCAATATTCAACGTCACAGGGGTCAACGTTAAATCATTTAAACATCATCTAGCGATTAGTAGTAACATGGTATTTGGTTGATAGGTTCCTGGGATGGAGTCGCGCAAGGTTTGAGAAAAATGCCTTGAGCGCCCCTGGGTAAACTTTGTAGAAACATTTAAGGGTGTCCTCACTAACCAGTCCCTGACTTACATTCAGGTCACAGTTTTCAAATTTCTTAAAATATTCAAACATCTTCTCACAAATGTCAAGGTCACAGGGGTCGACTTTGTTGATGCATTCCAATGGCTTCTCTCATATCAAAGGCCTATAACCATGGTATTTAGCTGATAGGTTTCTGGGATGGAGCCCCCTTAAAGTTAATGAAAATATATCGCCTTGTCTCATATTCAAGGTCACAGAGTTCAAATTTGTTAAAGCATTCAAACGACCTTTTCTCACCAAATGGACAAGAATCATGATACTTTGCTAGTAGCTTCCTTTGAAAACATAGCAACGTTTGCGAAAATAAATGACCTTTAATATTTATATAAACATTCAAATGACGTCTGATTAACTGAAAGGCAGAGAATTATCTAAGAAGTGAATACCGAGTGAGCGATGCAAGCCCATTCTGCCTCTTGGTCCAAACATTTTGTGATTTTCTCTTACATGTATTTATGTAGAAACTTGACTAAATTTTTCAATGTTTTTTGTGTAACATGTATTTTACAGAAAACAAAATAATTTGTCAATATGGAGGGGATCATGTATACGTGACACTGGAATGCTTTTGTGCTGGCATCACGGCTCAACTGGAACTGGATTGTGACCCAAAACAGCGGAAACTTTGTACGTAAGAATTTATATACTTATTGATGTTAACGTTCACAATGCTAGCTTATTGTTACTATTATACAAATCAAACAACCATGGAATGATATGACTGTGTTTACAATTGTATTTTATCAACTCACCACATAAAGATGTAATAATTGTGTTAGTGTGTCGGAATGCTATCAATAAAACCAGTAAACTTTGTATACTGTTTTAGTGTGTCAGAATGCTATCAATAAAACCATGAAAATTTGTATACTGTTTTATGTGTCAGAGTGCTATCAATAAAACCATGAAAATTTGTATAATGTTTTAGTGTGTCAGAGTGCTATTAATAAAACCATAAAATTTTGTATACTGTTTTAGTGTGTCGGAGTACTATCAATAAAACCATGTAACTTTGTATACTGTTTTACTTTATAACCTGACCACATATTAATATGCATAAATGTACCATTATACAATAGATCACCAAAAAAACTCGCTGCTCACTATATTCAAAGTGTATGCCGTATGATACGTTTATTCCTTTTAATGAATGATGCTAATTGTTTAACATTGTGGCCTGATAAAAATACAATAAAAACCGCCTCTAAATGTATAACTATCGTAATAAAAACAAGAGGCCAAGGGCCTCGTAGCTCTCTGGACGTTGATACAGTAACGTGCCAATTTTAGTCTTTTTTTTTTTTTTTTTTTAATTTTGCTATATATTCTTTGTGTTTTTAACTTTTTCAATGAATTTTCCTGACTTTGTGTATTGATCGTTTTAAATGAAATTTTGTACTCTTATAGAGAATTGTTTCCTGTTTCATCTCATAATATTTTCACTGTTTTCCGATGTATATGACTAGAGAAATCATATATTTTTTTATACAATACCTAATTTTTTGAACGCCATTTTGACGTTATTTTAGTAACGTCATATAGAGAAATGGCGTCACACGGAAATTATCAGTGTAGACAATTCTGTATTGCTCCATAAATACTCAACGGAAAAATAAATTAATATTATGATAAGAAACTATGGACATTTCTTCATAACATGACGAAATATTGTCAAAATCCGTTCACATAGTAATGTTTCATATCAGTGTGTTTGCCAGGGACGTATACGTATACCTCGCGAGACACTCTGTACACTGTAGCAGACGACATAATGTGTATAAAGTAACACGCATAGCAGCATTTTTTTTGCAGCGGCACAGGGATACGTGTGTTGCAGCACATTACTATATACACATTACAGTGGGTTGATATAGGAACTTTGCCTCATAACTCCTCAGAATAACGTTCGGCATGTCCCTGTGACACCGAATATGTCCAAAATGACACCGTAAATTGACGATTACTCGAAAATGAAAACAATTAACAACTCAAATTTCTTATCAAATCTAGTTCGTGTCGACCCCAATCATGTGTCTTGAAATCCATTCTGACAGTCCCACTGTTTCTGATATCCTCTGTCCACAAAATTTTAATAATTCTACTTCCGGCAAAAACATGAGAATGACTGCGTAAGCTCTCCTGGACTCCGTCCAGAGAGCTAAAAACCGTCTCTATATGTATAACTATCGTAAATAAAAAACCGTCTCTACATTTATAATTATTATAAACAAAAATCTAACCACAGGTTGCGATAGCAACGAAGCATGTTTTAATGGAGGTCATCTGATAACAGAGGAGTCTAACTGTAGCGCCACACCAGGACCCATCTATAAGTGTAAATGTCCGACGGGTAAGTATCGTTCATGTCCGACGGATAAGTATCATTAGTGTCCGACGGGTAAGTATCATTGATGTCCGACGGATAAGTATCATTGATGTCCGGCGGGTAAGTATCATTAATGTCCGACGGGTAAGTATCATTGATGTCCGACGGGTAAGTATTATTGGTGTCCGACGGATAAGTATCATTAATGTCCGACGGGTAAGTATCATTGATGTCCGACGGGTAAGTATCATTGATGTCCGGCGGGTAAGTATTATTGGTGTCCGACGGGTAAGTATCATTAATGTCCGACGGGTAAGTATTATTGGTGTCCGACGGATAAGTATTATTGGTGTCCGACGGGTAAGTATTATTGATGTCCGACGGGTAAGTATTATTGGTGTCCGACGAGTAAGTATTATTGGTGTCCGACGGGTAAGTATCATTAATGTCCGACGGGTAAGTATTATTGGTGTCCGACGGGTAAGTATCATTAATGTCCGACGGATAAGTATTATTGGTGTCCGACGGGTAAGTATCATTAATGTCCGACGGGTAAGTATCATTAATGTCCGACGGGTAAGTATCATTAACGTCCGACGGGTAAGTATCATTGGTGTCCGACGGATAAGTATCATTAATGTCCGACGGGTAAGTATTATTGGTGTCCGACGGGTAAGTATCATTGATGTCCGACGGATAAGTATCATTAGTGTCCGACGGGTAAGTATTATTGATGTCCGACGGGTAAGTATCATTAGTGTCCGACGGGTAAGTATCATTAATGTCCGACGGGTAAGTATCATTGGTGTCCGACGGGTAAGTATCATTAATGTCCGACGGGTAAGTATTATTGGTGTCTGACGGGTAAGTACATTGTATAATTCATTTCTACTTTAGCATTACACATATCGTGTAATCGCAAAACTCGCATTTTCCTTCCCTTGGTCTTAAAAATGAATGTATTAGTTCGAATTATCATATTAAATGCAATTATGATGTACTTCTAGATAATGTACTGTACTAAAAATGATGAACCCCTAGATAATGTACTGTACTAGTTATGATGTGCTTCTAGATAATGTACTGAACTAATTATGATGTACTTCTAGATAATGTACTGTGTTAAATATGATTTACTCCTAGATAATGTATTGTACTAATTATTATGTACTTCTAAATATTGTACTGTACTAAATATGATGTACTTCTAGATAATGTACTGTACGAACTATGATGTACTTCTGGAGCATCATTTGTGAAAAGTATGTATATGTACTGTAATAAGACACAGCTAGCTTCAAAGACTTGTCACCTTACATTGCAGTACGGAATGGGATAGGCCACTACCATGGAGACCGCTGTCAGAATATCTCTGTAAGTACCCCCTTACAAACACGCATCAGTGGAATAAATAACAGAAACAGTCCGTTCTGTGTGATCGTGTTGTGTTAACATACATATATATGTGACCTTTATACCATCCACCTTTTGTTGATCTAGGTTATTAGGAAGTGCAAACATCAGTCCAGTGTCCAGGAAAGCTACAAGAGTTGTGATGATGAAGAGAACATTGACAGTCCGTGTATTCATAGTGTAATAGACACACCTTTTGAGTGTGGACCTGTCATTCGTAACACCGACGGTAAGAAAAGTTGGATTCTGAAAGAAAATCATATTGACATTTACTGATTTGACGTAATAAAGAGAGAATGTGTATCAACTGTAAAATATCTTAACGAAATTTTAAGTATAACCACACACGAATTACAATAGTGTTATCGTAAAGATTATATATTTGTTGTCTTTAGGAATGAAGTTAACGAAGTGTAAAAGGATGTATAATGCTTCGGTGGAAAGCGGTTCAAAACAAACGCATGTTGATAAGACTTCCGATGGTAAGTATTGGAAACAGCATTCTGTTGTTATCTTAATCAAGGATTATAATGATTTCAAGCCCTTATACGAGTATACCGCTATATCATAGCATTATAGCCGTCTCAATTTTGAATTTTAGAATTAGCACAAAGTGCATATTTATTTTACAATTCTTTAATTATCATGCCTTTTTATATATATATATGTCATCAAAGAGGGATTCCGTCGTTGAAATTAGTTTAAACAATATTATTATTCATTAATCAAAATATTCAATACATATACAAATATTTTTATGGGATGGGAAAACAAGCTTAGAGCTTATATTAATTCCTTTCCCATTTACATACAAAGGCAAATTTAAATCTTCGAACTGGAACACCTTACATCAATATGAAATGAAATAATGATAGTTATTGGCTACAATTAAAACCAATAGACATATATCTATGTGGTGAATAGAATTATTAGTAGAAATAAACAACAGTGAAAACTGGAAAGAAAATTACCTTATACAGCTACGTATAAATGTATGTTATTATACATTCGATAGATGGCATAATGGGTTCAAAAATATCAGCTAAAACGTTTACTTAGCTTAATATAATTTTGTACTGTCAAGAATATTTGATCATTTTTCTGTATTGAATAAGTATCATTTCCCCATAGCAAAGTTTTTTCAGTTAATAGTATATCTAACTGAAATAAGGTATTTTGTCTGATAATGTTGTACTTGTCACACGATATTAAAAAATGGTAAGTACTTTCTACTAACCCACACGAACATAATGGACTTTCCTCTTAATTTCTTATATATAAATGCTGTTTAAGATTACTACATTTGAGCCTTAATCTTGTATGTAAGATTTGAATATTTCTATTTCCAATGTTAAATAAATGGGGATTATTAGTTTGTCCCTTTGTAAAAAAACCTTTGATTATACTGACAGACGGATTTTCTCGAATATCAACTGGTAATGCATTCCATAACTGTATTGAGGCATTTAAGAATGAGGTTTTGTAAAACTGAGTTCTGCAATTAATTGAGAGTAAATTATTTGAATTTCGTGTATTAATCCTAGGACTATCTGATACTTTACCTGGAATAAGATCTGATAGATGAAATGGAGTTTTCTTGTGATACATTTTATGAAACTGTACAATTATGTGATTTTCCCGTCTTTTAGATAATTTTTTCCCATCCCACATCTTTATACAATAAATTTACACTTGACAATTTTGTAGCACCTGTAACTATTCTTGCTGCTTCTATTTGAATGTTTTCTAATTTTTGATACAAGTAATTTGGTGAATTATCCCAGACAATATCAGAATATTTCAAAATAGGTATAATAAAAGCAAAATATATTGCTAAATATACAAGGCTGTATCATCAGCAAATTATTTTATTTTATAATTTATGTCATTCACAATATCATCTATGTATACAAGGAAGAAAAGAGGTCCTAAGATTGAACCTTGAGGTACACCTGCTTTGATATATTGAGTTTCCGAAGAAATACCATTTATTACAACCCTTTGACTTCTGTCAGATGAACAATTTTCGCACCAAGCTATTAGTTTCCCAGATATGCCAGATTCTTTCAATTTATGGATAAGACCCCTGTGCCAAACACGATCAAAGGCTTTACTTATATCACAAAATACGGCAATAATTTCTTTACCCGCGTCTAAAGCCCTCCCAATATCATTTGTAATGTCTAGCAATTGATTTGTTGCAGAATCCCAAGGTGTGAACCCTGATTCACAATTTGTAAAAAAAATTGTATCTCTAAAAAAATTGTAAACGTGTTTGAAAATACACCTTTCCATTAATTTGCCAACAATACTTATCAAAGATATGGGTCTATAATTTGAAACAGTAGTTTTATCGCCTTTCTTAAAAACTGGTGTAGCATTCGCTATTTTCCATAATTTGGCAAGAATTGAAATAACAGACTGTGTGTTTGCTGCCTTAATTATTCTTTGACTCATTTTATCAGGACCAGAAGCTTTGGAAATATCTAACATATTGATTGCATCTTCAACATCTTGTTCAGTAATATTAATATTTTTATTTATTATTTAATCAGGGGTATTTACATTACAGGGTAGTGTTATATTAGAGTCATAAATCGTAGATTGACTAATAAAGTAGTTATTAAGAATATCTGCTTTTTGTTTATTATCTCCATAGTATATATTATTATGCGTCAGCGTTGGTATATGAGATGTTTTGGCTGAAAATTTGTAAAAGTGTTAATCAATTTCCACCAGTCTCCTGTCGATGTAGACATACATTTGATCTTACCGGTTAACTTTAAAATATGTTCATTTTTTGCTCTCGTAATAGCATCAATACATTTATTTCTTGTCTGTCTAAATTGTAGCCAATGATATGGATTTTGTGTACATTTAGCTTTCCGATGTAATCGTTTCCGAACCCTTATTAATTTTCTAACTTCATTATGCATCCATAGTGGTTCATTTTGCCTTATTGTTACAGTTTTATTAGGAATACATCCTTTTGCAATGTTCAAAATTGTGGAATTAAAAAACCCAGCGAATTCATCAATTGTTAAATATTCAAGGGGACTAATCCAGTATATATCATTCAATCTATCACAAAACATCTTATAATCACCATTCTTATATAACCAAATATCCATTTCGATACTCATATTAAAAGTATTAAGACCAATATCTAAAAAAGTGTAAATATGACAGTAGTATTTAGTCTCAGCTGGTAAAAAGGATTCGCCCACAACAACTTCCTTTATAACATTTATATCATTTGTCATAAATATATCTAAAAGAGAGGAAGAGTGTTCTGTAAAATGAGTAGGCTCGTCAACAAATTAAATGAAATTATATCGATACATTATGTCAATGATATGATGCGAATTAGTAACTAACTGATTTTCATTAAAATCACCTGTAATTAAAATATTGTCAGATTTATAATTAGCTACCATATCAATAGAATAATTTATTAAATTCCAAATTTTATTTCCAGAGTTTGGAGGTCTATAAAAAGTTCCCAGCATAATCATTTGTTGTTAAACTGTAGTTCTATCCAAATTCATTAAAGATTATTTACTTCAAATTCCGAACGACGGATCGCAGTAATACTTTTATCAACATATACGGCAATACGTCTGCCCACCATATCTGACCGAGATTTTACAAATGGGTCAGGAAATTTAGAATGGAAAAGATCGTCTGACTTTTCTGTATTTAATGATAACCAAGTTTTAGTAAATGATAAAATATCATATTGATATAGTTCACTAAAATTATGTCTGTTTTTGGTAATAAACTCTGGACGTTGTAGTGCACCACCGATAAGTAGTTTTGGTTTAGAATGGATAAATCAGAAAGGGGATGGACGTTCGGGACCCGGGTTACTTTCAATATCGCCACAGCGAAGGAGTAATTTTAGAAAACATATCAGAAAAAATATACCAGTCACAGTAAAAAAACCTTTCAATAACACATGTAAAGACAAGGTCAGGGTACGATCCATAACGTAAAAGGGGGAAATAAAGACATGAAAATAATACCAGTATATAGGATACAATATACTTCAAAATAGGAAGTGTATGTACAAGGTGTATAGTATCAGAATATTTATCCAACTTCTTAACAGTACACGTGTCTAAGGAATGTTTATCATCAATAAGCACATAAAGAATAACTATAATAGGTAGCGCATTGATGTTGTAAACAAAAAATAAATTGGTCGCTAATACAAAAAGTAGGTCTATTTGTTTGCTCAAGGGTAACCGACTTGACCTCGCATGATACAAACCGATACTGACACGGTACGAAAAATAATCAACAGACATTATGTAATATGATAGGCATAGTAAGGATATCTCCGTGTCCAAATATATTCAGTTTGCAGAAGACGAGGTTCAGGTGATAAAACAAAGTGCCACTGAGTAATAAAGTAAATAGAGTTTAGTAGTACAAATGACTTCTCAATAGGAATATGAAAGTAGGTTTCGTAAGTCATCACAGTACAATAACATAAGTAACAAAACATTAAAATTGAAAATGAAAATTGTTATATTACATCGGGTAGGCATCTAGTATTAAGGGGGAATGATTGTAATTTGGCCTGCTGTTTACTAAACACACAGCCATATGTGTACATTATATCACTTACCCAATAAGCACCAGCATGCATATTTGGCGGGTGCAAAATAGTAAATGGTAATTCATGAATCAAATGTTCATATATGCAAATATGTATACAGTAAATACATAAGAAAAATCAATCAAAAACAGGATAATTATATTATATATATATATATGTGTGTGTGTGTGTCAAGTAGTAATAACGACAGTACAGACAAGTAAATTGTCGAATTTTCGAGGCAATCTGCCCCTTTATTAAGACACAGGTAAATTACATACGATCACATATAGACATAGAACATGGAACAGTTACACAAATATAGTAGGTATAAACAACGAAAAATATCGTAATGTTGTAAAAACGACCCCCCCCCCCCCCCCCCCCCCCCTCCTCCTCAGCCGATACTTAATTCGCCAACACTTAATATATTATATATATATATATATATATATATACACCAGCACGCACCTTATTGAGTACACACAGATATAGCCGCTAGAACGCTTATGCACATGCACCATGACACTTACACGACGACGCATGTAAAGGTTACATCATGGCTAGCCATATTGACACACAATCACTCGCCTACAATTGTCATATACAGACATCGGCCTACATATACACACATTCATTCATTAGCTCACACATGCACACATTCATCAGCATACTTAAACACGCATGCATTCATCAACACACCTATACACACATGTATTCATCAACACACCTATACACACATGTATTCATCAACACCTATACACACATGTATTCATCAACACACCTATACACACATGTATTCATCAGCACACCTATACACACATGCATTCATCAGCACACCTATACACACATGCATCCATCAGCACACCTATACACACATGTATTCATCAGCATACTTAAACACGCATGCATTCATCAGCACACCTATACACACATGTATTCATCAACACACCTACACACATGCATTCATCAACACACCTATACACACATGTATTCATCAACACACCTATACACATGTATTCATCAACACACCTATACATACATGTATTCATCAACACCTATACACACATGTATTCATCAACACACCTATACACGCATGTATTCATCAACACACCTATACACACATGTATTCATCAACACACCTATACACACATGTATTCATCAGCACACCTATACACACATGTATTCATCAACGCACCTATATACACATGTATTCATCAACACACCTATACACACATTCATTCATCAACACACCTATACACACATGTATTCATCAACACACCTATACACACATTCATTCATCAACACACTATACACACATGTATTCATCAACACACCTATACACACATGTATTCATCAATACACCTTTACACACATGCATTCATCAACACACCTATACACATGTATTCATCAACACACCTTTACACAAATGTATTCATCAACACACCTATACATACGTTAATAATTAGAGACATGGTAATTCATTCTTCCCGTCCCAGGTCCAGGTTTGGACCACTGCGTTAGATGGATTCCTCGCTAATAATAATGAATTGGCGGCAGTGAAACGCAAGTTTGTCGCGGTGTTTGGTCAGATCCTCGTTTACCGACACCGAATTTGTAGTAGGACACTCTCTGAACTTCTTACTAGATTTCAAAAGAATTCGTTTAGCCTCATAAGACCTTAGTCTCATTATTATCTGACGAGGTTTAGACCTCGTTTTCATGGGATTCCCAACGCGGTGTGACCGTTCACATCGGCAACAAGATGGACAGATAGTAGCTTAGAGAGCGAAGTATGCCGCGTAGGACGAGACGAACGAGCAATTCATATTACTTTTTGAAAGTTCTGCGGGATACTCGTTGTGCTGGAAGTTACACTTGCTACCCTGCGAATAAAATCAGTTATTAAAACTAAATATTAACTCACACAATAAATTATTTTATAAGTAAACTATGTATTTGACTTATCTGGTACTAAATTTACAGCCATCTCTTTCATGTAAACACGCACAGATGTTTTTTTCTTCTTTTTATATGAAAATCTCGCCATTTAGTCTCAAAACGCAGTCTATAGTGATGCGTACATTATCACTTTTACACCGGCCGGTTTGGGCTATGGTACACATTTATCTTCTATATATCACAATAAACTTTTGTATGGTACATATTTGACTGGTTTTGTTGTTATAAGTGTTCCCAGTAACATGTTACAATGGTACATATTTGACTGGTTTTGTTGTTATAAGTGTTCCGAGTAACATGTTACAATGGTACATATTTGACTGGTTTTGTTGTTATAAGTGTTCCGAGTAACATGTTACAATGGTACATATTTGACTGGTTTTGTTGTTATAAGTGTTCCGAGTAACATGTTACAATGGTACATATTTGACTAGATTGCACAGGACAGACTCGATTCCTCGGAAACACCTAAGTTTCTATCGACTGGATTTACGTTATTTTTAGAAGAATATCAGTTCTTAAATTCTAAATGAAAGTCGTCTTGACAGTAGGTGAAAACGATTCAAAGGATACATTTGTATTTTGTTCGAAACAGATTCAAGTCTGACCAGTCACATCTTAGCAGACGATTTTTAACTTCATACGGGCTTGATTTTGTAAGGTAGGCCTTTGACATCAGTGAAAAACCACAAAACTAAAATCCAATTAACACACACACCGGAAACCATGTCGATTTTTCTCAATTTTTTACATGAATACTGGACTTTTAATGTTAATGTTTAATGTCGTGTCTTGCATTTCGGAAACGAGCCCCTGTGAGTGTGACGACATTGACTTGACAATTTGATAATTCCTAGATCAATAACGGCGCTTATAATTATTTTGTGTTGACCACATTTTGTTTTAATTATAAAATATTACTCTCATAACTTGTGAAGTTGTTTTATTTCTTGTGCTGTGGATTATAAATGCTAGCATTCGAAAGCTCTCCAGGCCGAAAGTAGCTGGCAGCCATTGTTTTGACCAGCAACACCTAAGGGTTTTATTCCTACTCTGACCGAATCACTGTAAATTGTAGTATACAGAGAGAAATCCTGTTCAGTAAAGCACATTGTTTTTTATTTATTATCATTTTCCCACGTTTTATGATTAATCGTTTCTATGTTCACAGGAAAGACATGTGAAAACACCGTACATATAGCAGTTCCTTTTGTTATAACTGCCGTTGCAGTTGTAATAATCGTCTGTATAGTTTGTTTTCCTAAAATGAAAAAAAGAAAGGCGTTAAGGTAAGTAATATTGTTTGACCGTAAGTAGTCTGTATACGTAATTTTAGTATAAACACAAAGATTTTCAAACAGTGAAATAATTGTAATGATAAGCAAAACACGTTGAAATTTCATTGTCTTTTCCATTATAAGCTCGCCTGGTCCAAAGGACCAAGGTGAGCTTATGCCATACCGTTGAGCCAGGCGTCTGTCCGTCCGTCCGTCAACACAATTGACTTCTTCTTCCGAACCGCTGATCAGAATTTAACCAAATTTAATAGGAAACATCCCAAGGTGGGTGGGGTTCGAATTTATGCATATGATGGGGCTGACCCCCCAGGGGCACGGGGAGCGGGGCCAAAAGGGGTCCACACATTGAATACATTTTTGTAATTTTGTCATAATTTATATGTTACGAAAACATAGGTTTTGACGTGTGCATCCTAACTTTTCCATTCCGTAGAAATCGTGCTATGGATAGGGACGACCTGCGGCCTGCTTTTGTATAACGCCTTTCCCCTCACTTATCTTATCCTACTGAAAACATTCTACTGAATCTGTTTTCGATAAGACGTCATGCCGAGTTGCAGAACCCAATGGTAGAGGTGGATTATCACAATGCTGACGGTGAAACGGAGGAGGATGACGAAACGGACATTCCAATGCCACAACAGGAAGTAAGGCCATTTTTGCAGCGTTCATTAAGTTCGCCAGCGTCAAGAAGTAGGTTTTCCAGAGACAGCCTGATAAACGAGGTGTGAAATGACAAAACGTGGTGCCCCCTTTGCTGACCACAAATTGAATTATGCAAAGTCGCATCATACTTAGTGGTTGTCCCGTACAGTTGACAGGAGGTGAGTTGGGTCAAATCCAGCCATTTGAATTACAATTCCAGATACCAGTTACCTGTCATTGTCTTTCCGGAGAGTAGATTATCTATTCTGGGAAGTAGGTATCGCTATGTTACAGAAGAAAGGACATTCAGTAACTTTTTTTTTTTTTTTAGTGGAACCTACATAGCTACCATTAACATCGCGACATTATATACTGTTCGGTTAACTTTGGTACATATGAACTTTGTAGTGTCAGTGTTCTCATGTGATACCTTTGACAACCTGACACACGTACAATGTATATGAACAATAATGCTGCTCTAACAGGCAACAGAAAGAAGTCTACAATTCTCATCTATGGCTACATCCTCAATCCTAATCTATGGCTACATCCTAGATCCTAATCTATGCCTACATCATCAATCCTAATCTATGCCTACATCCTCAATCCTAATATATGCCTACATGCTCAATCCTAATCTATGCCTACATGCTCAATCCTAATATATGGCTACATCATCAATCCTAATCTATGGCTACATCCTCATGACAGTCTGCGACGACGTGTGTCAATTTGACTACAAATATCTAGTATCTGATATAATTGCTCATACACTTGTAGAATTCCTTTTTGTATTGGAGTATTACATTAATACAAATTTAGATATTTATATATTTTAGCCTTTTTAGCTTTTGTTGTTGATTCTTGTAATTTTTGGATGATATTGTGTAACGGAATTGAAGACCATATATGTCGATTTCAGTACATTTGAACCTTTTTAGGTCACCTGAGACAAAGTGGCAGTAACCCCTGAACCAATCTTATTGAAATGTTGCAAAGACTTTTCATGGCACCAGGTCAACCCCAATTGTGAATTATATGGTTCCATTCACCCGGGAGACTGAGGGGCAGGGTCAAAAAGGTCAACTTGACTGAAATCTTCTTCTGAAGACCCAAATAAGATAGAATAAAATTTTCTTCATAGATATTGTGAATTTCATGAACCGGGGGGAGGGGTAAATTTTACTTTTGTTTATAATGGGAAATTTAATTTTTACTGTCATTTGTTTGATAACCAAAATAAGGTAGAATCAAATACTCTTCATAGATTACCATAATAGTGAATTTCATGACCTTGGGGTCTCACGCTTGCCCCTTAGAAGGGAGTAAACTTTACTCTGGTTTATATAGAAAAATCACAATTTTGACTATCATTTGTTTGATTTCTATTGATTTTCATTCTAAATTGGTTAACGTTGTCATCAATAGAAAGCAGTTTGATAGCACGCACATGTTGACCCTGACTGACCCCCTGGGGCTGGTAGGCGGGGCCAAACAAACGGGTCAAATTAACTGTAATTTCAAAAATCTTCTCAAGAATAAGGTAAACTAGGATACTCTTCTCTTCATTGATGGGACAGTTCTAAGGTGCTTTACAAAAATGTTGAATTTCATGTCCCTGGGGTCTCACGTTTACCCCTGGGGAGGAGGTAAACTTAACTATAGTTGATATCAGGAAAAAATCACATTTTTGACCATCAATTGTTAAAAAAAATTTTTGAAATTCATTCTTCATGTAGCTTGGTTAGAATTAGCAGTTTTGGAAGGCATTTTGGTGATATGCAAATGTTTGGCCCGACTAACACCCAGTGGTTGATGAGCGGGGTCAAGAAGGGTGAATTTGACAGAAATATTTCAAAACTCAGGTGACCATTAAGGCCCATGGATCTCTAGTTTTAATGTTTGAAACTTTGATTTTAGACTTTTATTATGACTGTCGCCAGTAAGCTGTACAATCATTGAATGCACGTTTTAAAGTTGTTATTCGTCACTTGTTATCTAGCTTTGGAACTTATGTAAACATTACAAATTCTTTAGTTGGATTGAGAAGTCTAGCTTACAGTAACTATCAACAAGTATTGTATAGGCCTATCTAAGATTACATACGAGTTATCGCATATCATTAGTGCACTGATGGTTGTCCACCAGTATCTTATACCCAGAAACTACAAATAGGGCAAGTATAATTTAAAGTGATATTTAATTAATTTGTATTTTATCAATCTTTCCTTCTCTCGTTCGTTCTGACAAGTCATCCATCCAAAAAATGGTGTAAATATATGCAAAATAATATACATTTACACCTAGAAGTGTAGTGACACAATATACATTTACACCTAGAAGTGTAGTGACACAATAAACATTTACACTTAGAAGTGTAGTGACACAATATACATTTACACTTAGAAGTGTAGTGACACAATATACATTTACACTTAGAAGTGTAGTGACACAATATACATTTACACTTAGAAGTGTAGTGACACAATATACATTTACACCTAGAAGTGTAGTGACACAATATACATTTACACTTAGAAGTGTAGTGACACAATATACATTTACACTTAGAAGTGTAGTGACACAATATACATTTACACTTAGAAGTGTAGTGACACAATATACATTTACACCTAGAAGTGTAGTGACACAATATACATTTACACCTAGAAGTGTAGTGACACAATATACATTTACACTTAGAAGTGTAGTGACACAAGATACATTTACACTTAGAAGTGTAGTGACACAATATACATTTACACTTAGAAGTGTAGTGACACAATAGACATTTACACTTAGAAGTGTAGTGACACAATATACATTTACACCTAGAAGTGTAGTGACACAATATACATTTACACCTAGAAGTGTAGTGACACAATATACATTTACACCTAGAAGTGTAGTGACACAATATACATTTACACCTAGAAGTGTAGTGACACAATATACATTTACGCCTAGAAGTGTAGTGACACAATATACATTTACACCTAGAAGTGTAGTGACACAATATACATTTACACCTAGAAGTGTAGTGACACAATATACATTTACGCCTAGAAGTGTAGTGACACAATATACATTTACACTTAGAAGTGTAGTGACACAAGATACATTTACACCTAGAAGTGTAGTGACACAAGATACATTTACACTTAGAAGTGTAGTGACACAATATACATTTACACCTAGAAGTGTAGTGACACAATATACATTTACACTTAGAAGTGTAGTGACACAATATACATTTACACCTAGAAGTGTAGTGACACAATATACATTTACACCTAGAAGGGTAGTGACACAATATACATTTACACCTAGAAGTGTAGTGACACAAGATACATTTACACTTAGAAGTGTAGTGACACAATATACATTTACACCTAGAAGTGTAGTGACACAATATACATTTACACTTAGAAGTGTAGTGACACAATATACATTTACACCTAGAAGTGTAGTGACACAATATACATTTACGCCTAGAAGTGTAGTGACACAATATACATTTACGCCTAGAAGTGTAGTGACACAATATACATTTACGCCTAGAAGTGTAGTGACACAATATACATTTACACCTAGAAGTGTAGTGACACAATATACATTTACACCTAGAAGTGTAGTGACACAATATACATTTACACCTAGAAGTGTAGTGACACAATATACATTTACACCTAGAAGTGTAGTGACACAATATACATTTACACCTAGAAGTGTAGTGACACAATATACATTTACACCTAGAAGTGTAGTGACACAATATACATTTGCACCTAGAAGTGTAGTGACACAATATACATTTACGCCTAGAAGTGTAGTGACACAATATACATTTACACCTAGAAGTGTAGTGACACAAGATACATTTACACCTAGAAGTGTAGTGACACAATATACATTTACACTTAGAAGTGTAGTGACACAAGATACATTTACACCTAGAAGTGTAGTGACACAATATACATTTACACCTAGAAGGGTAGTGACACAATATACATTTACACCTAGAAGGGTAGTGACACAATATACATTTACACCTAGAAGTGTAGTGACACAATATACATTTACACCTAGAAGTGTAGTGACACAATATACATTTACGCCTAGAAGTGTAGTGACACAATATACATTTACACCTAGAAGTGTAGTGACACAATATACATTTACACCTAGAAGTGTAGTGACACAATATACATTTACACCTAGAAGTGTAGTGACACAATATACATTTACACCTAGAAGTGTAGTGACACAAGATACATTTACACCTAGAAGTGTAGTGACACAATATACATTTACACCTAGAAGTGTAGTGACACAAGATACATTTACACCTAGAAGGGTAGTGACACAATATACATTTACACCTAGAAGTGTAGTGACACAATATACATTTACACCTAGAAGTGTAGTGACACAATATACATTTGCACCTAGAAGTGTAGTGACACAATATACATTTACACCTAGAAGTGTAGTGACACAATATACATTTACACTTAGAAGTGTAGTGACACAATATACATTTACACCTAGAAGTGTAGTGACACAATATACATTTACACCTAGAAGACTTATATCTCTATGAAAAAATCATATCTCTATAATAAGAAATAAATAAGTGTTAACATCTAAATTAGACCTTAACGAAGGCTTCGATACACCTAAGGTAGGGAGTATCCGTACTGTATCATTTAAGGCATTCTGTCAAGAGTAGATGGTATAAAAGAGTGAGTCTCAATTTAAGGTTTTCACCGATGACAGATGGAAGTAGATGATTTATGAAGTCCCAGAGATAATTTGGTGTGCGTCTTATACAGCAGTTAGAGTTTTCTACGTTTTCTACGGCTAACAAGAGTTTCCAGTTTCTTCTCTTTGCGCATTCTCTAGCTTTTCCTATTCGAATTGAGCACATCCATCCCACAATTCGCAAGCATATTCCCCATTTTGCATCAGAACTAAAAGTTAAAATTGATCAGTAAATCTTAATCATTATGAATGTTTGCAAAATTACCGATCAAAAAACACATCTGTCCTATCGGGCTCAAAAGTAACCAACCATGTTTTAGCCCATGTGTTTGACTTATCTAGATCAATATTCAAAGTTTCTTGAATTTCAAGACAAGATTATGATGACTTCAGCAGTAAAGAATTATCTGCAAATAGACGAGAGGCAGATTGAAAGATTTGAAAACAAAAGTGGCCCAAAAATTGAGCATTGAGAAACGCTGGTCTCACTTAGACTAACAGTAGAAAAAATGTTATTTAGAAAATACCTTTTGGTTCAATTCACCTGATGTACCTTTATGGTAGCATTTTCCCTTTTAAGTAGGCGCCAATATGACTTAAAATTGGAAAATGAATACCCACCAATAATGCCATGAACATTTTCGTAAAAGTGATACGCGCATTTGGTCATGTTTTAACTTTGTTTCGTTGTGATTTTGATTTATAAATGTCTGAAATAGCTTTGGTTAACCTCGCAATTTTATTCAACCTTTTCTTGATTCTCTTTTTTTTCTAAGCTCCGAGGTCGTGTACGGATTATCGTTAGGCATTATTGATACTTCTTTGTAGAACGACATTCGTTTACAAAATTTAGGAAACTCACCGTTAAAATTGTCACCAGCTACTGCTTACATACATTTAGGGGGTAGCGGTGGCCGAGTGGTTCAGGTGTCCCGACACCTTATCACTAGTCCTCCACCTCTGGGTCGAAAGTTCGAAACCTACGTGCGACAGTTGCCAGGTACTGACCGTAGGCCGATGGTTTTTCTCTGGGTTCTCCAGCTTTCCTCCACCTCCAAAACCTGGCACGTCCTTATATGACCCTGGCTGTAAATAGGACGTTAAGCAAATACAAAAAAGAAATCATATTACCTATTTTGTTAAAATATTTACCCTTTTAATTGTATAACAAAATTGTGCATTGTTTGTTTTATTTTGTCCCTATGCCTTTCGGGTTTTTAATTATTATTCTTTATATTAAGTTTGAATGTACATATGTAGTTTTATATTAGTTGATCATTTGATGTAAAGTTTACTTGTTTTGCTACACTGTTTTACATATAAATTACTAATGTTTCTTATATTGACATGTCTTCCAGCCATAAGCGATATATGGAGAGTGATTATGTATGGAGATGAGATATATAAGTAATGCACATTTTATCAGTATGTATTAGCTACTCTGCTACGATTATTTTGGATGCTCAATGTTTGTTTTCTTTCGTCTGTTGTGTTTGTGATGTTAGACTTCACACGTTAATAAAAACTTCCAAAGTTAAGTGACTAGTCTACGTCCATAATTTGTCTTTTGTATTAATTACTAATTTCGTGTCTTTTGTACAATCATTTGGCACGATTTTTAAAACCAACCTAACTAGCTATTTTATAAGTTTTATCCTGGTTGGTTAAGACGGTATATATAGTTTTTATACCAACCTAACTAGCTATTTTATAAGTTTTATCCTGGTTGGTTAAGAAGGTATATATATTTTTTAAACCAACCTAACTAGCTATTGTATAAGTTTTATCCTGGTTGGTTAAGAAGGTATATATAGTTTTTAAACCAACCTAACTAGCTATTTTATGTCATAAGTTGTATCCTGGATGGTTAAAAAGGTATATATATTTTTTATACCAACCTAACTAGCTATTCTGTAAGTTTGATCCTGGTTGGTTAAGAAGGTATATATATTTTTTAAACCTACCTAACTAGCTATTGTATAAGTTTTATCCTGGTTGGTTAAGAAGGTATCTATAGTTTTTAAACTAACCTAACTAGCTATTTTATGTCATAAGTTTTATCCTGGTTGGTTAAGAAGGTATATATAGTTTTAAAACCAACCTAACTAGCTATTTTATAAGTTTTATCCTGGCTGGTTAAGAAGGTATATATAGTTTTTAAACCAACATAACTAGCTATTTTATCAGTTTTATCCCGGTTGGTTAAGAAGGTATATATATTTTTTAAACCAACCTAACTAGCTATTGTATAAGTTTTATCCTGGTTGGTTAAGAAGGTATATATATTTTTTAAACCAACCTAACTAGCTATTGTATAAGTTTTATCCTGGTTGGTTAAGAAGGTATATATAGTTTTTAAACCAACCTAACTAGCTATTTTATGTCATAAGTTGTATCCTGGATGGTTAAAAAGGTATATTTTTTTTTATACCAACCTAACTAGCTATTCTGTAAGTTTGATCCTGGTTGGTTAAGAAGGTATATATATTTTTTAAACCTACCTAACTAGCTATTGTATAAGTTTTATCCTGGTTGGTTAAGAAGGTATATATATCTTTTAAACCAACCTAACTAGCTATTGTATAAGTTTTATCCTGGTTGGTTAAGAAGGTATATATATTTTTTAAACCAACCTAACTAGCTATTGTATAAGTTTTATCCTGGTTGGTTAAGAAGGTATATATAGTTTTTAAACCAACCTAACTAGCTATTTTATGTCATAAGTTGTATCCTGGATGGTTAAAAAGGTATATATTTTTTTTATACCAACCTAACTAGCTATTCTGTAAGTTTGATCCTGGTTGGTTAAGAAGGTATATATATTTTTTAAACCTACCTAACTAGCTATTGTATAAGTTTTATCCTGGTTGGTTAAGAAGGTATCTATAGTTTTTAAACTAACCTAACTAGCTATTTTATGTCATAAGTTTTATCCTGGTTGGTTAAGAAGGTATATATAGTTTTTAAACCAACCTAACTAGCTATTTTATAAGTTTTATCCTGGCTGGTTAAGAAGGTATATATAGTTTTTAAACCAACATAACTAGCTATTTTATCAGTTTTATCCTGGTTGGTTAAGAAGGTATATATAGTTTTTAAACCAACCTAACTAGCTATTTTATAAGTTTTATCCTGGTTGGTTAAGAAGGTATATATATATTGATGAAATACTGTCAGCGGCACCACGATCTACAATTTAAATGTTGTCTTGTGTTTACATTGTAGGTGTAATGTTGTCTTGTGTTTACATTGTAGGTGTAATGTTGTCTTGTGTTTACATTGTAGGTGTAATGTTCAAGATGTTTGTGTCTGAACTATAATCTTTAAAACATATCAAACATTCTTTAGTACATGTAAGTTATCATTTTTGTATACAAATTCAATATAAATTTACATACCACAAAACAAATGTAAATCACAGTTAGTGATAACTACCCCAATATAATACCCATCACGTCCACTTTACAACACCAATGTCGCAAAAAACTTACCACTACCCCAATATAATACCCACCACGTCCACTGTCTAACACCAATGTCACAAATATTTATCACTACCCCAATATAATACCCACCACGTACACTGTCCAACACCAATGTCACAAATATTTATCACTACCCCAATATAATACCCATCACGTCCACTTTCCAACACCAATGTCACAAATACTTATCACTACCCCAATATAATACCCACCACGTACATTGTCCAACACCAATGTCACAAATACTTATCACTACCCCAATATAATACCCACCACGTACACTGTCCAACACCAATGTCACAAATACTTATCACTACCCCAATATAATACCCACCACGTACATTGTCCAACACCAATGTCACAAATATTTATCACTACCCCGATATAATACCCACCACGTACACTGTCCAACACCAATGTCACAAATACTTATCACTACCCCAATATAATACCCACCACGTACACTGTCCAACACCAATGTCACAAATACTTATCACTACCCCAATATAATACCCACCACGTACATTGTCCAACACCAATGTCACAAATATTTATCACTACCCCGATATAATACCCACCACGTACACTGTCCAACACCAATGTCACAAATACTTATCACTACCCCAATATAATACCCACCACGTACATTGTCCAACACCAATGTCACAAATACTTATCACTACCCCAATATAATACCCACCACGTACACTGTCCAACACCAATGTCACAAATACTTATCACTACCCCAATATAATACCCACCACGTACATTGTCCAACACCAATGTCACAAATATTTATCACTACCCCGATATAATACCCACCACGTACACTGTCCAACACCAATGTCACAAATACTTATCACTACCCCAATATAATACCCATCACGTCCACTTTCCAACACCAATGTCACAAATATTTATCACTACCCCGATATAATACCCATCACGTCCACTTTCCAACACCAATGTCACAAATACTTATCACTACCCCAATATAATACCCACCACGTACATTGTCCAACACCAATGTCACAAATATTTATCACTACCCCGATATAATACCCACCACGTACACTGTCCAACACCAATGTCACAAATACTTATCACTACCCCGATATAATACCCATCACGTCCACTTTCCAACACCAATGTCACAGTTAGTGATAACTACCCCAATATAATACCCACCACGTCCACTTTCCAACACCAATGTCACAAATACTTATCACTACCCCAATATAATACCCATCACGTCCACGTTCCAACACCAATGTCACAAATACTTATCACTACCCCAATATAATACCCATCACGTCCACTGTCCAACACCAATGTCATAAATATTTATCACTACCCCAATATAATACCCATCACGTCCACGTTCCAACACCAATGTCACAAATACTTACCACTACGCCAATATAATACCCATCACGCCCACTGTCCAACACTAATGTCACAGTTAGTGATAACTAATCCAATATAATACCCACCACGTCCACTGTCCAACACCAATGTCACAAATACTTATCACTACCCCAATATAATACCCACCACGTCCACTGTCAATGACAGAATGATGTATTCAATAATAAATACAAACACAACACTTGTCTTGTTTTACCTTGTGGTTCTGTAAAATGGAAACAGTTATGTGTTATATATTGAAATGTGAATGAGGTTTGCCATGATCTAAATGAGGCAATATAACCGTAGATGGAATCCCCCATCGTCTAGATGTTCAAAAGCGATGGTAAGTAGGTTCCTCATCTCTGTCCTTAGCGGGAAGTTCAAATGTGGCATTACAACATCATGTTGCAGATCTCTTTCTTATTTCTTATTTTATTAACTTAGTATCAATTACAAAATATCTCTGCTTTTTATCTTTCAAGCTTAACACCAAAGAACACATCCTCAATACCCCATGGTTTACGTTTACTTTCGCTCTCTGTACCTTTGGAATATGTCATGCCAAAATCGAGGGCTCAGCCAACTTCTATGATGATAAAATAAGAAAACTGATGGCTCAGTTGGTAAGTGTTCCGAGGTACGCGGCTGGACGCTTCAAACCGGTTTTGATTGGTGTTTCTCGGGATGCTGAGAATCTGCCGGTCTGTGTTGTCGTGGTTATGTCCTTAGCCACCCTAATCCCTCTAGACGGTCCTCCTATTGTTCTGTAAGGTAGTCATCAACTACTAAAATGGCGCCCCACCTCAAAATGACCCTGATTGTTCACAGGTCAATACACTCAGCAAACAAATAAATAATAAAAACAGAATTATCCACTGACGTAATCTAACAAGCCTCGAAGTCTCAATACCGTTACATTCACTGGCTTTGAACTTGGTTAACACTCCTCTGAGATTTTCAAAATAGATTCATCATCTTAACGATCAGATTTTGTTTCCCGACACCAATCAAACAGCTAGCTGTGTTCCATATATTTTTATCATGACATATTCCAGGGGCATGAAGAGCGGAAGTAAACGAACCCCCTGGTGTATCGTGGATACAAATACCAACATTTTTACAAGTGATTTCAATGTACAAGCCAGTAAGGTCCGGTTGGGGACATGATTTTTTACTTATATAATGTAAATGTTGTTTGCAAATAAACTTGATTTAATGTTGCAGATTGTTGTTGATCTTTACATACATCCAAAGTGGAATTAAGCCATGACGTGACGTCTATCGTCCATATCAATTTGGTAAGGCGAATTTTGGCTAGATTGGGTATGGAGTGATGTTGGATCATACTTAGTCATTATCGAGCAGTCTTCATTCAACGTTCCGAAAATACCACCTTAGAGTCTAAAGTGGAGCCTTTGTTAGTCGTCTCGTCGCTAAGTGAGAATGATATTAGCTATGTCCTTATATTGCTAAGACAGACCGAAATCTGTTAACGTTGTTTCTACCACAATACCCTGTGTTATTCAACTCTCAGACCATCAGTTAATCATTACAGCTGTTGATTAACAATCTGTTTATACCACACGTGGTATAAACCCTGTACGCATTTTGATTGGCTAACACGGTGAACTTTGACCCAAGCTGCAATTGTTATTGACGTCATCAATAATCTAATGACGTCACATCACCGGGTTCCGGACGTCACCGGTACACTTTATTTGCATACGCGAAATTATACTTGGCCACGTTTCCCTTTGATTCAAGCCGATATTATTGTGGTAGAAACAGGTCACACGACTCGAAATTGTTGGATATGGAATTTATTTCACACTCATAAGTTATTTTTTAAAAGTTGCAAAAAACACTCGCTAAAGCTCGTATCTTTTGTAACTTTAAAAAAATAACTTACTCGTGTGAAATAAATTCCATATCCAACAACCACTCGTTGTGTAACCTCTATATCTGCTGCTTGATTTCCAGCTTGAAATTGGTGATACGGATTAGTTCACCTGATATCGGTATACTAGAAGTGTCCTGGACGTTTTTATATTAGTTATGCCACACCCGGACACATCTTAGTGTCATAACCTACGGTAACATAGGACCTCCCCATTACACTGATATTGATTCTATAAGTTGGGCTGAATTAGGACTTTATAAACACAATTTTAAAATTAAGAAGCGATATCGCCATCATTCATATATGAGTTACTTCTGAGTGCAGTCCATCACTAGTGTTACGTGTTATCATGCGTCATATCTAACAATAAATCTTTGGAACTAATAGTAAAAAAACAAATGTCCGCAACCGTGTTTTTGAAATACTCAAACAAGTGCTAAACAACACCGCTACAATATGGTACGTCGTTAAAGTATGCATACGTTACCGTTACTTAAGCAGAAATGTGTTCGTACTCGTCACTGGTACCCACGTGACTCCATTCGGCTGTTTCCGTATAACATCAACAGCAACCGAGTTAAACAGTGTCTTAAAATTGACAGAATATCTGAAACTACATGTATTCACTATTTATAAGAAAAAATCGCCGTTTCATGAGACTGTAATCAACAGTTATAAGGAGGGGGAGGGGGATATGTATCATAAAACATATTTTGGCTGGACTCTCTTCCAATGATATCTAAGGATGATATATCTTGTCCAGATTATTCCTCGAAACACAGCTAACCAATTTTAACAAAACTACCCACAACTGCTAAGGAATATATGAAGTGTATTTTTTCGGGGAAAATTTGGTTGTCATCGTAACGGGTCGAGTGGAGTAACTTATTAATGCCTATTATTCACGACACGAAGTGTTTCCTGAACTTTAGTATGGAATCATAGGGAGGCTTCTGATTGGTCATAATGGTAATATTGTCCGATAAAGCTGAAGAATGGCAATAAAATAGTCTTATTTTCCATTACGATCAGTGTCATATAATTGTCATAATAACCATAACAAACCCTATGATAAGACACATTATGTCTGGATTAGTTTTCCAAATATATTCAACTAATTCCAATAAAACTTGACAGGAATGTTCGGGAATGTGTGGACATGCTCTTACATTTAATTTTTTTTTTTCGGAAATTTTGATTGACATAGTAACCAGGGCCAAATTGTTCTTAAAGTGATTCACTTAATCACTTGGTTATTGAAAATTACATTTCTCCTTTACTTCAAAACGTGTACGTATGTTCCTTAAAATAGACAGATAATATGACTGAAGGGTGATGTGGAATTTCATGAAATGTGGTTTTAGCAGAAACGATTCTATCAGGATTTAAACCGCGACTAGCCGTATAACTCTGAAAAACTGGGCCCCAAGTCACTATTCACAGATTTTGTTTAATTGCCAAGAGCTCATAAGACCTTATATCAGTTTCATTGAAGCTTGTTCCAAGTGATGTAAATCGTCAAGGCCTATTATTCGATGTGTTCGCAGAACCGATGCTATGGAAACAATGGAGGTTTATGATTGATCAGAATTTAGATACCGTCTAATTAATTTGAAAATACAACACTGCTATTTTCCAAATAGCCAACGGTTATTTTTTTTAATTTTTGTTAAGACAAACAATGTTCTAGCAATAACCACGTAATTTCTGCGTGTTCAAACATCGGTAATATTTATAACGATGAGACACAAAACAGTACTGTCAATTATCGGGCTTTAAACAGAAATAACCCCGTGCTAGTAGGCATCCCGTCGATTGAAGCAGTCATCCATATACTTTCATTTCATTTATTACTTTAAACCTTACGGTTTATCAGTAGTGCATATATATACAGTGCAGACATTACAAATAACATACAATACAAATACAAAGTACATTGTAACTCACAAGCACACACAAACCACACATACACGATCGCTTCGCTAGTGTAGAGAGCGTTCTATTACATTAAACAATTAAACAGCATTTAACCGTCTTTTTGAACCGATAGAAATATATTTGCCTAAATTACATAAATCTTTATTATTTTCTGTCGTTAAAAGTTGTATAAATTTGGCCATACTAGGTTTTTTATGGTAATATAGTTTGATAAAATGCTTTCTAATATCTATAAAATGATTACATTTGATGATAAAATGATACTCGTCCTCAATATCACCGCTGTCACAATATGTACAAATTCTATTATTTCTTTCAATATTTCTATATCTTCCAGATTCTATATACAACTTATGCGATGATAATCCAATTTTTGCGATTTCCTTTATAGTATGTTGGCCAATGGGTTTTGTTAAGTACTGCTTAAGATAGAAATTTCCACAAATATATTTGTACAAAGAACATTTAGACGATGAATTTATTAGCTCCATACAATGTTGTTGAAAATTATCACGTATTCTAGATTTAATAATACTTAATATATTCGTTTCGTTACCGCTGGGTTCAATCTCCCATAAGTATCCTAAACCTAATCTAAATAATTCATTTCTTATACTATCGGTCCACTCACTACCTCTTTGAATCATTTCTTCATAACACGCTTTCAAAATACAATTGTCTGAAGATTTAAGTTTAAGCCAATATTTAAAAAATTTAAATTTTTGAATTATTTGTAAAGGTAGTCTTCCAAGTTCTTGATATATCATTACATTTGGAGTACTTCTCTTAACCCCTAAAATTCTCTTACAAAACCCTAAATGTAATTTTTCCACACCAGGTGCTTTATGGAATCCCCATACCTCTGATCCATAATTCAATATACTACCCACAAAAGTGTCAAAAATACTTAATTGGGTTTCAACTTTAAAATATTTTCTTTTACAAATATTTGATACAGCAAACAATGCCTTTCTTCCTTGTTCCGCTATTTTTTCTTGTGTTATCCAGAATTTTCCATTAAATTTCATCAAAATTCCTAGATAACTAAAACTATTTACATTTTCTAGTAAGCAACCATTGTAGTACCATTTCTCAGCGTCATTCAGTTTAACGCCATTTCTGAAAACCATTACTTTTGTTTTTTCAACATTAACTGTTAAATTCCATTTATCAGTATATAATAACAATGAATCTAACATTTTCTGTAGCCCCTCTGCTGATTCAGCTAATAGTATCATATCATCTGCATACATTAATAGAAATAAGTTAATCATTTGTAATTCTATTGATGGACAATTTTCGGTTAAAAAATGCATTTCACAGTCATTAACATAAAGCGAAAATAAAATCGGCGACATTATTTCACCCTGGAATAAACCGTTTTCACAAGAGAAGAAATCCGACAAACAATTATTAAACTTAACACAACATGTAACATCATTGTACAAAGAACGTATAATATTTAACATTTTACCTTCTACTCCTTCTTTGACAAGCTTATACCATAAATTTTGTCTATTAACAAAGTCAAAGGCCTTCTTATAATCTATGAAGCAACAATACAGTTTCTGTTTATTCTTCAATTTCTTTTGAATTAGTGTTTGTAATACAAAAACAGCATCTGTGGTAGACATCTTCTTTCTAAAACCAAATTGAGCATCGCTAACTTTTGAATATTTGCTATCAAATTCCATGAGTCTGTTGTTTAAGGTCGCTGTGAATATCTTGGCAAGACAACTAATTAGGGTAATTCTTCTATATTTATTAGTGTCATTTACATCACCTTTCTTAAATACGGGTACAATATTACCAATAGACCAACTAGACGGATATTTCCCAGATTTGAAAATGTTATTAAATAATGTAACAAGACATGGTAATAGGATTTCTTTACCTTTGATAAAAAATTCGTTTATTAACCTATCATGTCCGCACGCTTTGGCGGTGGCGGTGCTCAAATTACAAATAACTCGTTTAACTTCTTCTTCAGAAATATCATCATCAAGTTCATGAAGCATATCGGGCGGTATATTAGCATCATACTTGCGCATAAACTCGCTCACTGTTTCGTTCTCTGTACCTTCAGTTGATGACAGATTTTTGAAATGTTGGAAAAAATCATGTTCATCTAGAGTTGAATTTACACCCGTACTTTTCCTTTTCTTAAAATTTCTATAAAAATACTTAGGGTTATTTTTTCTCATAAAGTTCAACATATTACCTTGGTGAGTTTTGTACTCCCGCTTCAGTTTTAGTTCTGCTTTCTTGTATTTTCGTTTTTTACATACAAGTATATTGTGGGTTTCTTCATTTTTGCAAGCATAAAAATTATATAAGGCTCTCTTATATTCTGTGTACATAGTTTTACACGAATTGTTAAACCATGGCTTATCTTCGTTTTCTTTGCAGGTTTTCTTTTGAGTGCGTCCAGAATAAGTAACAGTAGTAAGTGGTAATAACAATTCTTTTAAAGTATCAGTGAACTTCTCGACACAACTATCAACACCAGACTGATTATAATCATTGCTATTACAACAGTTCAATAACTCCTGTCTGTTATTTTCCAATATTCTACATAACTCAACTGTATTTTCATCATTCCATTTAACACCAGTTAGTTTCTCCCTAATTACTTCTTTTTCTGTGGAATCTTTTGGTACCTTAGTTTTTAAAGTTATACAAACTGGAGAGTGGTCAGAAAAACAGTTAAAAATACCACTTTCAAAGTGAATTATATCTGAAAGGAAGTTATCAAAAGTTAAAACATAATCTATAAGACTCGTTCCTCTGCTATTATATAAGGTAATACTACCATTAGGATCGTCGTTATGTCTTCCATTAACTATTCTCAAAGTAGTAGTTTTGCATAACGATACGAGTTTTCTACCAAACTGATTGATAATTGGATCCGAATTAGCACGTTTGATAGGTTCTGAATCAGGAACATAGTTTACTATATCAGCTAGGACATTAGCAGAAGCTACACTAATTTGGTCATTAGTTATATAATCATTATAATTGCCAGTTCTGCTATTGAAATCTCCACAAACAATAACTCTACCTATATCTTTATATTGACATACCATTTCTTCAAGACATATGAATATGTCGTTATCACACTTTTCATAAAATGTGCTATTTATCGGTGGGAAATAACATGCAAATATGTATAAATCAAGGTTATCGTGTGATAATGATCGGAATAATTTCAACAAAACAATATTATCATTTATATTTTCAATTATATCACAGTGTCGAGCAAGAGACGACCTAATAAAAACAACAATACCACCTCCTTTACCGTGACTTCTATGGAAAACATGACTTTCATAATTTTCTAATTCAATTTCATCCTCTTTATCAATCCAGCACTCATACAGGCATATTACGTCATAGTTATTTACAATATTTACAAAGTCTTGAGATTCAAGTTTTTCACAGATAGAACGGCATATATTCCATGATATTATAGAAATGCCCTCCACACTATCCTAATACGGATTGTGAAGTGACTCGCGTGTATTCAGGTCGATTTCTGGTGTTGCATTGCTCTTGAACCTGCTGGTATGTGAACCGGTGGTCATGGTAGGATTACTCTGTTCAATGTTGTTAATCAAATTAACATTTCTGGGTGCATGGTTCTGAAATCGTTGACCGGTTGACCGGAAAGCGGATGTAGTCGTTTGACCTGTTGTTTAACATCACTGCAAAGGCTGTGGACTACGAGAAGGAGACCGACAGTCGAAAGTTCAGGCATGGGACTCTCGCAGCTTATTCTACATTAAGGGAACACTTGCTACACTTAGCATCCCTGATGAATACATCATCCACACTCACTCACAAAACAAAAATTGAAAGTTGGCGTAAATGAATTAATGACAGAATATAGAGAAGCGAAAACATCTTCATATTTTGGATTTGATACTGGATCGAATGCAGTGTTGGTGTGATTAGACTTTAGTTGGATTGTATAATGTAGAGTGCGGTATTATACCTTCGATATCCGTAGGAGTATGTCGCGGCCTTAACGGATCTATCAAAAGACATTTGACTGTCTTCATTATGATCACGCCAATATTGGAGCAGGTTACCTGCAGGGTAATGTTGCAGTGACTGGCTGAAGATAGTGAAAGAGATCCTACAGGACTACAAATTAGGATTGTCTCCTATGTAGGCCATCTACATTGTATACTGTTGGAGACAATAAGCAAATCCTTCAGTACTTAAAGCGCATTTCGTGAAGGACTGTAAAAACCCTAAAAATATGTTCATTTTATAACAACTCATTCAACACGAGCCATTTTAGTATAAATTTTGATTTTGATTCCGTGTTAAACTTTGGTTTTGATACATCTGTATATAGGGTGATTGTGTGTTAGGGGTTATTGTACATAGGGTATGGCTGTTTCATGTTTTTTTATATAGGGTATGATGGGATATTGTATAAGGGTGATTGTGTAAGGGTGATTGTATAAGTGGTGATTGCATTAGGGTGATTGTATAAGTGGTGATTGTATAAGTGGTGATTGTATAAGGGTGATTGTATAATGATTGTGTAAGGGTGATTGTATAAGTGGTGATTGTATAGGGGTGATTGTATAATGATTGTGTAAGGGTGATTGTATAAGGGATGATTGTATAAGTGTGATTGTATAATGATTGTATAAGTGTGATGGTATAAGGGTGATTGTATAAGGGCGATTATATAAGGGTGATTGTATAAGGGCGATTATATAAGGGTGATTGTATAAGTGTGATTGTATAAGGGTGATTGTATAAGTGTGATTGTATAAAGGAGATTGTATAAGGGTGATTGTATAAGTGTGATTGTATAAGGGTGATTGTATAATGGTGATTGTATACGTGTGATTGTATAAGGATGATTGTATCTGGGCGATTGTATAAGGGTGATTGTATAAGGGTGATTGTATAAGTGTGATTGTATAAGGATGATTGTATAAGGGTGATTGTATAAGTGTGATTGTATAAGGATGATTGTATAAGGGTGATTGTATAAGTGTGATTGTATAAGGGAGATTGTATAAGGGTGATTGTATAAGTGTGATTGTATAAGGGTGATTGTATAATGGTGATTGTATAAGTGTGATTGTATAAGGATGATTGTATCTGGGCGATTGTATAAGGGTGATTGTATAAGGATGATTGTATAAGTGTGATTGTATAAGGATGATTGTATCAGGGCGATTGTATAATGGTGATTGTATAAGGATGATTATATAATTGTGATTGTATAAGTGTGATTGTATAAGGGTGATTGTATATGGGTGATTGTATAAGTGGTGATTGTATAATGGTGATTGTATAAGGGTGATTGTATAAGGATGATTGTATCAGGGCGATTGTATAAGGGTGATTGTATACGAGTGATTGTGTAAGGCTGATTGTATCAGGGCGATTGTATAATGGTGATTGTATAAGGATGATTAAGGGTGATTGTATACGAGTGATTGTGTAAGCGTGATTGTATAAGGGTGATTGTAGAGTGATTGTATAAGGGTGATTCTAACACGATTCGTTTGCAACGCGTGTTTTGATTGGTTACGGACCGTGTTCTAATCTGCGATAAAACCATGATCTATCGTGTTAAGCCACGCCCCGTTTCTAATCAAAACAATATGGCATCAAGTTCGACTCGTAGCGAAATTCAACACTCTGCACCATTTATGATTGATGACACATGAGATTGAAATCGAAAGTGAAGAAATCGAAAAGAATGAATTAACTGAATAAATTAAACAAAAAATCGTTAACATCATTCTTACCGTCATTTATTCATTGAAACGTTCATTTCGTCCGTGTGTAGGCATCTAGGCCTAGCCAAGTAAAATCTTAAATGAAATGGAACAACTTCACATAACGGTTGAACCTGTAGAAACACATCAACACTGACTTTGTCAAAACGCACATGTCGTTATGCATACTGGGTAAATCCAAATATGTTGTTAAATCCTCGGTAACAGGACTTCCACAACAATACAAATACACCGCTTCGTCAACATACAGATCGAAGTCTCGCCAGTAAGGGCGTGGCAAATTGACCGACTTTGAAAGCTTCTTTCTGATTAGTTAATCCGCCACAGTATGGCACGTCACTAGTGGAGGTCACAGAGTACTTAACAGCGTACTTGTAGCGATAGTAAAACAATGTTTTTAAATATATGCGATAGTAAACGTGTTAGAATGGGGATAGTACGTTGTTTTTCGTGGCCATACTGGCGATTAGAACATGAGGTCTCGAGTTCAAACCAAATTTCATGTTCTAATCGCCAGTATAGCCACTCAAAACAATGTACTATCCCCTGATTATAAAAAGGTAATTGTATAAGGGGTTGAGGTATATGGGATCATTGTATAAGGGGTTGAGGTATATGGGATCATTGTATAGAGGTTGAGGTATATGGGATCATTGTATAAGGGGTTGAGGTATATGGGATCATTGTATAAGGGGTTGAGGTATATGGGATCATTGTATAAGGGGTTGAGGTGTATGGGATCATTGTATAAGGGGTTGAGGTATATGGGATCATTGTATAGAGGTTGAGGTATATGGGATCATTGTATAAGGGGTTGAGGTATATGGGATCATTGTATAAGGGGTTGAGGTATATGGGATCATTGTATAAGGGGTTGAGGTATATGGGATCATTGTATAAGGGGTGGAGGTATATGGGATCATTGTATAAGGGGTGGAGGTATATGGGATCATTGTATAAGGGGTGGAGGTATATGGGATCATTGTATAAGGGGTTGAGGTATATGGGATCATTGTATAAGGGGTTGAGGTATATGGGATCATTGTATAAGGGGTGGATGTATATGGGATCATTGTATAAGGGGTTGAGGTATATGGGATCATTGTATAAGTAGTGGAGGTATATGTGAGCATTGTATAAGGGGTGGAGGTATATGGGATCATTGTATAAGGGGTGGAGGTAAATGGGATCATTGTATAAGGGGTGGATGTATATGGGATCATTGTATAAGGGGTGGAGGTATATGGGATGATTGTATAAGGGGTTGAGGTATATGAGATCATTGTATAAGGGGTGGATGTATATGGGATCATTGTATAAGGGATGGAGGTATATGGGATCATTGTATAAGGGGTGGAGGTATATGGGATCATTGTATAAGGGGTGGATGTATATGGGATCATTGTATAAGGGGTTGAGGTATATGGGATCATTGTATAAGGGTTGAGGTATATGGGATCATTGTATAAGGGGTTGAGGTATATGGGAGCATTGTATAAGGGCGGAGGTATATGGGATCATTGTATAAGGGGTGGAGATATATGGGATCATTGTATAAGGGGTTGAGGTATATGGGATCATTGTATAAGGGATGGAGGTATATGGAATCATTGTATAAGGGGTGGAGGTATATGGGAGCATTGTATAAGGGGTGGATGCATATGGGAGCATTTATAAAGCGTGATGGTATATGGGATCATTGTATAAATTGAGGTTGCACAACGAGTGGTTGTTGTATATGGAATTTATTTCATACTCGTAAGTTATTTTTTAAAATAACAGAAGACACGAGCCATGTGACCTTTTTCTACCACAATAATAACAGATTTAATCAAAGGGAAACGTGGCATAGTCTTATTTGGCGTATGCAAATAAGGTGGTATAGGTGATGCGACGTCATTTGATTATGGATGACGTCAATAACAATTGCAACTCTAGTCAACGTACGAATTCTTGACCAATCAAAAGACCAAAAGGTTATATTCCACTAAAGGAATATTTAGGGGATAGAACGTTGTTTTGAGTGACTATACTGGCGATTAGAACATGAAATTTGGTTTGAACTCGAGTACGATAGGTCGAGATTTTAAACCAAATTACATATTCTAATCGCCAGTATAGCCACGAAAAACAACGTACTATCCCCATTCTCACTCGGAACGCCTCGGCCGATTCTCTACGGTCATCTAACCTCGGATGTATCACGGTCGTCGCCATATTGGAACTACTTTCAAGTTCCCGGATGCGGGGCGGGAGGGGGAGGGGTAAACATGGCTGCGTCCATGGATACAACACCCGTGAAAAGTGTTTTGCCCAATACGACGTGCATGCTTTGACTACAAGAAAACCGGAGGGCTCACTGTTTGATAAAGTCCAAGGCTACAAAAGAAAACTATCTAAAAGAAAGTTGAAAGACTGAGAAAAGGAATTTCTATTCCTGCTGATGACAACTCTGACAATGAAGTTTGATAAGTTGTACATCTGTATATGTGAAGAGAATGTTTAGGGGTTTCTTTAGTCAGTTCTTGAATGGAAGGTGTGAGTTCAAGGGAAGACTGTGACTTATAAGTAAATTATGGTAGGTGTAGGTGGGTCTACCCGCCACCCTTACAACCATATTGCTTACTCACTAGCCTATAACCGCATACCTTCCAATATACATCATGATCAGTGTAACAGTACTAGTGCAACTATTGTTTCATTAATTACTTACCTCCACAACAATTATGAGATGTCTACATGATTGTAATCAATTGTATTAGTACCTATTACATGTATATATTTTAAATTTACTTTTACATGTTTTTATATGCCAGTTTATAGTGGATATCTATGGTGTAGGTGGGAAATACCCAACACCCAGATAGTAATCTGCAAATAATGCACATATCCACATATAACCTATAGGTGGGTACAAAAGTATGCGAGAATACTATAAAAAAAAAGTTAAAAACCAGTTGTACGTGCGACACACTCGTCACCCATACAGGTTACATTCTTGATATATCAAAACACATTTACATGTGTATATATAGATGACTAGTCTTATGTATTTGTGCTTCTGTGTGCATATATATTGGTGATTTACTAAGAACTCGGTGTAGGTGAGGATCTACCCGCCAACCAGGTAATTAAGTTTCTGTATAAATCTCGGCATATGCTGAAATTCATATAGTACATATAGTGTCATATTAATGATCATTTCACATACAGATGACCAAACTGTATTTTGTATCAATGTATAGCATAGGCCTGTGAAGAGAATATATTACCGGTATAAAAATATACTCTTGTAACACCTGATTGATGTAGGTGGAAACCAAATACCCTGTAAGATATAAATATTAATACATGACATGTATAATATACATTTGGTTGAATCCACATTACTTATGTGTGACCCTAAGAAACACTTTTATGTATTCTACCATATATCTTGTTTACATACTGGACATATATATATATGTGTGTGTGTGTGTGTGTGTGTGTGTGTGTGTGTGTGAATTACAGTATATATATCTATTGACTAGCTTGATATATAGCAAGATGGATGATATGATCTGCCACACTAGGTTTCATTTTTGGTAACACTAATATTATAGTAGTACTGCTGACTTCCGGTTTCAATTCTTGATGTAATGAATGTGGTGTGGCACATTGTGAAAGTGTGAACAACTTCTCAATAACAAAGTTGTCCAGATGGCCCTAATGCATGCTAGGATGTAGTGTTACAAAATGTGTTTAAATGAACGACCTTGACCTTCATTTGTAGGTCATAGGGGTTAAATATGCTAAAATCAAAGACATTTAACACATCAGGTGACCATTAAGGCCCATGTGCATCTTGTTGTTTTTATTCAAAAAGTATATTTGGAGCTGTATATAGTTTCTGTCTTTGAAAATGTTGATCAATATATATAAATACTCACCTCATTACTTGTTCAATTAATATAAATACAATTGACTTCATCGTATGCCCCAATTTCAACAGAAATTACTTTTTGTATCAGACGCAGTCGAATCCCTGCTAGTTTAAAGTTCCTTGATATATCTTGTGCAATCTGTAAGTAAGTAAGATGTATATACAGGTACCAGCAAGTGAGAATCAGAGAGTCATCGCTTTAGCTTGTTCAATGTATCTATTTCAATGCATGTACTTAACTTTTCTGATAATAAATTGTTTTAATTGCAATATTTTAATTCATATAGATGTAAATGTATTTTAAGTAGATCCTTGTTAAATGTCTGCTATATATAACTATATATAGTTTAAAAATATAAATTCAACACGGCAACTGTATATATATACACACACATATATATAGCTCCATATAGCTTGACAATGAAGAATCCTAAATATTCACAGGGGTTTCATTATCATTCAATTAATTCAAAGTAATTAATTGTTCAAAATATCAACTGTTTGCATTATGTAACTGCCTGAATACTGTTGATCTAGGAAATCATTATCAAATGCCACCAATGATACTATATACACAGTAATCAAATAAACTGTCATATGTGGACTCATTAGCAATAAATAAGTGACAAAGATTTTAACTATAGTCTGATTTTTCCTTATTAAGTTATAATAACTTTCGTGTAACGATGTTGCATTGGTGCAATTGAGTCGTCTGTATCAGGTAGTAGACCAGAGTCTCCTGTCCACATATTCTTTTTTATCACATACCTATGTAATCTTACAATAGTGATACAACAAATTTCGGTGGATGTTTTCTGTCGGTTTGTATCACACATGTGTGATACAAGATGTTGTATCACCATACTAGCCGGAACTACTTTTAAGGGGAATTCCCTTTTCCATGAAACTAAAAATAGAAAGTTCATTGGAAGAAATAAAGTGAAGCTGTATCTTACAACATTGATTAAAAATTATAAAAACATTTTTTTTTAAATAAATGCATTTAATTACAAATAAAAATAAATTACTTGAATATTTTAAATATCGCCATAGTCTTTTCTGCCACAAATGGAGCAACAATGTTCCTTTGGTCCTGAAAAAACAACACTTTCAAATCCAAAGTAATTCACAAGAATAATTCTATAACATGTTTCACTTTCACAAAACTTTCTCATTTCTTCCGTCATACCGATTCTGTTTTTTGCAATATAATTTTTGTTGTAGTAAAGAATTGCCACTGACGGTTGTCCAACACGTCCAGCACGACCGATTTCTTGTAGGTATTTCTCCAGTGTTGTTGGGGGCCTGCAATGAATGATACGTGAAACACTTGGAGCATTAAGCCCCATTCCCAGTGCAACAGTTGCCAAAACTAATCTGACTTTAGGGGTTTCTTTAGTCAGTTCTTGAATAGTGATTTTCTTCATGGACTCTGCATAATCTTTGTGGTATTGGGCATATATTCTATTCTGTGGAATTTCCTCACCATCATAGCTGGCACCCTTAAGTTTATACGAAAGAAACTGATAAAAATAGGACAATGCTTCCAAACTTTCCACATACATTATGGTTACTGGAAAATGAACTCCTTTTTCCAGCAATTCTGTTGCCACTGGTTGTATCAAGTCATCAAATTTGTCAAATTTATGAAAGTTTGGCAATCTGGTTCTAATGTCTATAAATATCTTTGGACGGTCCACATTCTCACTGATAACAAGTGGATTTTTCAAATTCAGCTGTTTAGATAGACTTGCAATTGATTTCGGTGTAGCAGTTGCTGTGAGAATTAAATGCAAAGCTTTCTCTAGAATGCACATTAACTCCCCAAGCTTCTGGAATGCAGGACGGAATTCTTCTCCCCTTCAAAAAAAAAAGGAAAAAAAAGATTAATTGCGGTTGACATTAACAAATATAGAACAAGATTAATTCGTAATTGTTTGTCGCCTCTTTCCTGCGCATGCTTTGTCGATAAATTTCCCAAAAACGGGCTATGATTAGATATTCATTAATGTGATGATATCAATAACCCTGCAAAGTTTTAATTCAATCCGACACCAATGAAATTATAACAATTTTAATTATAATACAAATTATCAAAATTTACCATTTTCTTAAAAATATATTGTTGAAGGCAAAGACTGGTTATTGCAACTTGATTTCTTTTTCAATAAGGACTGATTATACTCTAAAATATGAATTCTACCTCATTTTATTTTGCAACATTGCCCTAATGCTGATTTAATTTTTTTTTGCAAATGTGTATTTATACATACCATTCTGAAACCATATGGACTTCATCTCTGACTACTGCACAAATGATCTCTTGGTACAGTTGAGACCTGAGAAGTCGACTCTGGATGACAATAAATTATGCAAAAGTCTCCTCTCTCCAGTTGCTCAAATGGAACATCAACTTCAACATATTCATGATCCTGTTCCTCATCGTTCTCGCAATCCGCATCTGTATAAGTTGAGCCATGAGTACCTGTGAAATGTGAAACAGAGATGGGTTATTCAGGCTGATTTCACACTAGTCAGAACAATAGGTTATGTCATGCCTACTGGTGGTTTCAGTTGGTTTGGGTTATGTAAGTTTGAAAAAGGAAAAAGTACTGGTGAGCTGATAACAATTGTCAAAGCAATGAAAAATGAAAGGTACCATACATGTTACGGGAAAGAGTATCATTCAATATTCATCTTGCATTTTGGTACATGACATTTTAAATGTGTTTGTTTTTAAATACGAATGAAATTGACAATGAAAGCATTCTACTTTACAGAGATACATATCTAGCCAAACCAACAAAGCCAGACCATCAGTGGGAGGGGCTAAACTGGACACAGGGACATAACTTATCACTGTATCATGTGTATGAAAGGGCTGATATGTATTTCAAACATGTGTAGTAGCAATTGTGACAGTCACACGTGCACCTGTTTTTGTGTTTTAAATGACTATTATAAAATTTTGTTATGGTTGGCTGTCTTAATTATGTGCTTTTACTTACATCGTAAAATGTATCTAAAGATGTATGCTCGATTCCCCGGTGTTACAAATTTAAACCTACAACGTTAACGATTTCTTTCCATACTTTGACCAGATCTATAACAGACATGAGGGGATCCAAACATACAATACATAAAGCATACAATATAACTGACACATACCAGTGAATTTCAAACTGCAAGCAGTAAATCCCTTCTTCCTCATTGTAATGACTTGGTCCTGGATTAGGGAATTCAGCGGGGACACGACTATCACGCTCATTGGTTTCCGTTTCTCCATTTTCAGCTGACAAAACCACGGTAACAGCTGAAATATCACACTTTTGCCGTAGCCTGTGGGTAATACCGATACACAGCCATGATCTTCGTATAATGCTCGCAACGTTTCAATCTGTTTCTCTTTCAAAGTGATATTGTTTTCTTTAAATAAAGGACAATTATCGAGAAAATACTTAAACACTGTTCGAATGACGCCATTTTGGAGATCTATATGCACAGCGGAGACTCATCCATAATGATTGATACGGCAACCGCATCACAAATGCACGGCGTTTATACATATCAAATACCGTGATACATCCGAGGTTAGATGACCGTAGAGAATCGGCCGAGGTGTTCCGAGTGTCCCCATTCTAACACGTTTACTATCGCATATATTTAGAAACATTGTTTTACATCGCTACAACTACGCTGTTAAGTACTCTGTGACCTCCGCTAGTGACGTGTCATACTGTGGCGGATTGACCAATCAGAAAGTCGGTCAATTGGCCACGCCCATAATGACGAGAGTTCGATCTGTATGTTGACGAAGCGGTGTATTTGGATTATTGTGAAAGTCCTGTTACCGAAGATTTAACGACATATTTGGATTTACATGCATACTATGCATAACGACTATGCAGTATGCATAACGACATTTACGTTTTGACAAAGTCAGTGTTGATGTGTTTCTACAGGCTCAATCGTTATGTGAAGTTGTGTGCACTTGTTCCATTTCATTTCGGATTTTACTTGGTTAGATATGCCTACACACGGACGAAATGAACGTTTCAATCAATAAATGACGGTAAGAATGATGCTAACGATTTTTTTAAAATTTATTCAGTTAATTCATTCTTTTCGATTTCTTCACTTTCGATTCCAATCTCATGGATCATCAATCATAAATGGTGTAGAGTGTTAAATTTCGCTACGAGTCGAACTTGACGCCATATTGTTTTGATTAGAAACGGGGCGTGGCTAAACACGATAGAGCATGGTTCTATCGCAGATTAGAACATGGTCCGTAACCAATCAAAACACGCGTTGCAAACGAATCGTGTTAGAATTAAGGACTGTACCTCATTTTGACTGCTTATACGGTAGTATGCCCGCAGTTGGCAACGAACATTTCCTATGGTTAGCGCGTTAGTCAAAATGAGGTGCAATCCTTATAATAACATCAAACAAATCGTTTAAATACAGTACGAAGGAAATAAAAATCAGGATGTGTTGCGACGTTGGTACCTTCGGCAGTCCTGGTTGCTAAGATAATATAGTTCCGTTGAATCTACGTAAAGACACCAGTATTGTTAACAAACTTAAAAGAAACAACTCAACATCTTTTAATAATACCTTTTACGTTTTTAATTAACCGACATATTCCCGATTCATAGTTTTCGTCTCAGATTAACTTTGGTTGTCAAGCACAGCGTTTATGGACATATATTTTGTATTGACGATCTGCTTTGCTTTTCTTCACCTCTAAACTAGGTCTATATCGCTGCTTCCCCATCCATAGCCATATGCATTTTCTTGCATGGTCTGAGATGAAAACAAAACGTTTTACAAGATTATTTTCGATATGCATATTTAAAATGTATCATGTTATATTGATAAATGATTCGAACCTCTATCAAATCAAACCTACACACCTTTGTTTGTGACTTGTATGAGTGTTGTCTACCTTGGCCTTTTCATTGCTAAATCTTCGTCTGGACGAAGACTCAAGGAAATAGCAGGCGAACGTTGAAGCTCGCTTTCAATGTGAAGATGGTATTGATCTTTAATTAAGAAAGACCTCGCCAGCGAGAAATAATCTGTATTGAAAATTACATTTCAAACTTAATGAAAATAACATACACATTCTAGACTCTTACCTCAAACAACACCATTGGTTTCAGAATACATCTTTCGCCTCTGGGACCCGTCAGCACGGGCGTAGGACTAGATCGCCGCTTTATAACCAGATGATTGTGGCCTTTTGTGTGTCTGGATTCAAACCTTTCTTGATATAGTTGTGTAACAGCCGTTGCACTCTGACGATGGTTTATATAGATAACCAAGAGACATGACACAGTTTTAATTTGTCTACAAGGCTATTGATTCCAAGTGGGCCGTTATCATACCAAAGTCTCCCTGGAGTACAGACTTTGGGCACTCTCCAAATTAATGTTCAGGTGTGATATACATTTCATAAATTACCTTAATTGAAGGTTTCCTTATTACAAAAATAAAGCCTGACACTCACAAATACTTTATCCACGAGTCACCTCGGTATACCCTGGACACCGTAGAGGTATCACAGTTTGTTTTCTATATCATCTGAAGACTGGATTACCTGCCGTAGTTATTCTCCTCTTCGCTTCCCTTCGAGACAGCCTAGCAGAGAGAAATGGTTCTAAGGCAGGTAATCCAGTCTATATCAGCTGTACTGATAGCGGGTTTGAAAACTAGATTTGCCGATTTAATAATGACAATATTGATTTCCTTCACTATATGAAAGTGTTTTCGTATCTAGTTGAAATCATCTAACTTTGATGGTAGAGTTTCTAGTTCCTTGCCGATATGTCCTAGACGTTCGGATGTTTTGTCTGGCGGAAGTTCTTGCATTTCTCTTAAAGTCTTTTTTTTTCTCAACTGATGTCAAATAAGATTCATAAAACCGGACAGAACATTGAATTCTTTTCTTTCAGTAGATTTCTACTGCCAGTAATCCTTGTTAACTTTGTTTCCCCATATCGTCTTCATTTAGGGAATAAATCTGTCATCATGACGGACAGTCGACAGACCGGCACCATCAACTGAATAACGACAGCGTCACAACTTCACACAACGTCAAATACACGACACAATTACTGACCACGTGCGGTGCAGTATGAATATTTCTTCGGAGTCATTAACTGTTCTGTTATATATCAAATGATTCCTAAACACCTTTATCTCTGAATAGGCCTAAATATGAATTTAACACAACCTTGAAGTAATTCACATGTAAGTACTCAAATGACTATACTGTCCATGTGGTAGTGTGTCATATTCCTCCGCTTCACTGTAACTGCATCTATATATATTCAAAATGAATGTCATGGTCTTTTCCCGCAAAAGTAATCCTTAAATCTGATTCTTTTTTTAATTGGTGGCTTTGATGTTATTCCTAGTGCATGTTTACCATAACATTTTGTTAGCCAGTGTCCGAAATACAGCTGAAACATTTCGTATCCCTCTCTTTTGTGATTGGTCAAAAACTCTGCAGCCTCGGGAAATTACCTGTTACTATTTATAGCCTATGTTAGCAATTTGTGATATTTACCGCTCGAGAACAACCTGTTTCAGTTTAATTTGGCTACGGCAATAGTGCATATACATGTGTGACAGTTATCGAGTTCCGCAGCTTCACTGAAAGGGCTGCGGCATCTTTATGCCTTTTTTCAACAAATAATCCCAGAGTATCCTCACGTGTGTTTCGTTGCCGATTGTGGTGTTTTACTCTGTATGTGTGCCAAAATATTTTGTAGATCGGTATCCGAAATACAGCTAAAGCTTTTTACATCAAGCCCAACGGAAGTTTCGTCCGTTACAAATAAGTCAAAACTAACCACAGAAGATGGAGACAATCAAGAGTTGTGAAATATAATAAATTATTTTGAAATTTAGTTAAAAATATATATCAGATTTTATATCTAAAAATATTCCTAGATCTGTATTTCTATATAACACATTTGCCCTTTGGCACCAACTCTGTTTACCTGTTGACGTAGTTGATCTGATATTAATGGTACATGTACAATCTGATATATATTTTTAACTAAATTTTAGAATTTACTTATATTTCAGTTGTCTCTCCTCCTGACCATGGTTCAATTCATGGTATCCATAATTCATTTTTGAATAGCCTTGAGTGAATTATTGACATTCATGAATAAGTCGAATTAATGGATATCAATGAATAAGTCGAATAAATGGAAATCCATCAATCATTTATGGATATTAAAAAATGAATTATGGATATTTGAAATGAATTACGGGTAACCAAGCCAAAGTGGGAAAAAATGTTTAAGTGATATTTTTCCACTTTGGCTTGCCATAATTTTATCAAGATCTGTCGAAGAGGTCTCAACCCATCAAAAAACTACAAATTACAGTCATGTATCAAAACGATTTTATTACATAATAAGTTTGATTTTCCTTAACATTACGCATAAGGTATATTTTGCTTTGTTACCTAACTCTCTATGTCAATTTAAATGAAGTATTTTCGACTGTTGGCCAGTCAATTTTTTTGACTGTTGACTGGCGAGGAACATCAGCACGCGCCTAAACACCCATATGATTACGATAAAGTGTCTTTCTCTTTCTGGTCGTGATTTGTAAACGGTATCTCTAGCAACGCATAGATTCGCAGTCTGAAAAGTTCGAAGAAATCACCGATCAGGGTTTGTTGTATCTTATTGAAAACAAGGATTCGGCTTCCACACAAATTGTCATAAAAACGGTCTGTAAGAATCCTTACAGCGTACTGCGAGGCCAAAAGGAAAGTCAAATTTGGAGTTCGAAAATGTACCAAAGTCGGAATTAACAGTTTATTGAAGAATTTTTACGCGTTCCTCGACCTAATAAAATAGCCTATATGTGAATCTTGTGGATAATTCATGTAACAAAACAGTTGTTTCATGCCATATCAGTAAACAGTAAAAACCCTTCTCCGAGGTGTTGGGACCAACTCGATGAACTGTTTCCCGAGGCCGCAGACTAAAATGACAATTGCATGGTCACGTGTGAACTATTGAACACCCTTGACGTTTCGAAAATAGTCCTACCCTTTCAAGCGTCCAAGTCACTCAGATGTCAATAGGAAAGTCGAGATTTCAGTAATTCTAAGTGTGTTTTAGTGATTATGTAATAAAATAAATATATCATGGTTGTTTTTGCAATAGTCCAGCATATCTGACACGAGGTACTGGTAATCGACTGAGGATCTATTGTACAGACACCCATGATATATTTGTATAATATTGCACGGTCAAATGGCAATGTACCGTGTACTGTAATGTTGTTTTGTGGAAATAGTAGATAGTCGATTCCAGTAAATACAGCACATTATTTAATAAAACACGATATTCATGAAGCTGACACAGCGATTACACGCCGTGAGAGCCAACCCCTCCCATGAACAGACTGTTACGTCGCCAGACTTCCGGGAATACGATTGCTGGAGAATCTAGTTTAATGTAGGCAGGAACTAGATCATCTACATGTACGTGTAGTGACCAATATCACCATGTCATTTACTTAACCAACCGACCAAAATGGCTGAGTGGCTGCAGGCTAAGATTACCACGACTCCAGAACAACACAACCAGGTGAAAATTACGTAATATCACGTTGTGAGTATATATACTTCATATTTATAGTATTCTGTTGATGTAAATACAAATGTAGGTGGTTACATAATCCCGCGAAAGAGATTTTAACAGAGACGACGTTAAAGGAGAACCTACAGCAATTGTTTGTTTGTTTAAATCAGGTATGGGTTTTATTCTGTTTCATCTCTGAATAATGTTAGATTGTTAGAAAATTACAAATACATTGCCAACACCCATTTGATGATGATCAAATGTCAATGTCTGGTGTGTGCAAGTGAACTATCATGCTGCTGACGTGCTTCCACAAATACTGCTGCATCAATTAACTAGACGGATTGATTCAATGCGATTAAGATTGAGCGCGAAATACGATGTTTGTATGAACGACAGGATAGACGGACGGTGTCACAATGGGCATCAATGAAAAACTAGACGGACGGTGTCACAATGGGCATCAATGAGAAACTAGACGGACGGTGTTACAATGGGCATCAATGAGAAACTAGACGGACGGTGTTACCATGGGCATCAATGAGAAACTAGACGGATGGTGTTACAGTGGACACCAATGACAATCTAGACGGACGGTGTTACAATGGGCATCAATGACAAACTAGACGGACGGTGTTACCATGGGCATCAATGACAAACTAGACGGACGGTGTCGCAGTGGGCATCAATGACAAACTAGACGGACGGTGTTACCATGGGCATCAATGAGAAACTAGACGGACGGAGTTACAACGGGCATCAATGAGAAACCAGACGGATGGTGTTACAATGGGCATCAATGAGAAACTAGAAGGACGGTGTTACAACGGGCATCAATGACAAACTAGACGGACGGTGTTACAATGGGCATCAATGACAAACTAGACGGACGGTGTCGCAGTGGGCATCAATGACAAACTAGACGGACGGTGTCACAATGGACATCAATGAGAAACTAGACGAACGGTGTCACAATGGGCATCAATGAGAAACTAGAAGGACGGTGTTACCATGGGCATCAATGACAAACTAGACGGATGGTGTTACAACGGACATCAATGAGAAACTAGACGGACGGTGTTACCATGGGCATCAATGAGAAACTAGACGGACGGTGTTACCATGGGCATCAATGAGAAACTAGACGGTCAGTGTTACAACGGGCATCAATGACAAACTAGACGGATGGTGTCACAATGAGCATCAATGACTAACTAGACAGATGGTGTCACAATGGGCATCAATGACAAACTTGACGGATATTGTCACAGTGGGCATCGATGAGAAACTAGACGGAATATGTCGCAGTGGGCATCAATGACAAACTAGACGGACGGTGTTACAATGGGCATCAATGACAAACTAGACGGATGGTGTCACAGTGGGCATGAACGACAAACTAGACGGATGGTGTTACAGTGGGCATCAATGAGAAACTAGACGGACGGTGTTACAATTGGCATCAATGACAAACTAGACGGATAGTGTCACAGTGGGCATGAACGACAAACTAGACGGATGGTGTTACAGTGGGCATCAATGAGAAATTAGGCGGACCATGTCACAATGGGCATCAATGAGAAACTAGACGGATGATGTTACAGTGGGCATCAATGACAAACTAGACGGATGGTGTCACAGTGGGCATCAATGACAAACTAGACGGACGGTGTTACAGTGGGCATCAATGAAAAACTAGACGGACGGTGTCACAATGGGCATCAATGAGAAACTAGACGGAAGGTGTCGCAGTGGGCATCAATGACAAACTAGACGGACGGTGTTACAATGGCCATCAATGACAAACTAGACGGACGGTGTTACCATGGGCATCAATGACAAACTTGACGGACGGTGTTACCATGGGCATCAATGAGAAACTAGACGGATGGTGTCGCAGTTGGCATGAACGACAAACTAGACGGATGGTGTTACAGTGGGCATCAATGAGAAATTAAACGGACGTTGTCACAATGGGAATCAATGACAAACTTGACGGATATTGTCACAGTGGGCATCAATGAGAAACTATACGGACGGTGTTACAATGGGCATCAATGACAAACTAGACGGATGGTGTCACAGTGGGCATCAATGAGAAACTAGACGGATGGTGTTACAGTGGGCATCAATGAGAAACTAGACGCACGGTGTCACAGTGGGCATCAATGAGAAACTAGACGGATGGTGTTACAGTGGGCATCAATGAGAAATTAGACGCACGGTGTTACAATGGGCATCAATGACAAACTAAACGGATGGTGTCACAGTGGGCATGAACCATAAACTAGAAGGACGGTGTTACAATGGGCATCAATGACAAACTAGACGGATGGTGTCACAGTGGGCATGAACGACAAACTAGACGGATGGTGTTACAGTGGGCATCAATGAGAAACTAGACGGACGGTGTTGACAAACTAGACGGATGGTGTCACAGTGGGCATGAACGACAAACTAGACGGATGGTGTTACAGTGGGCATCAATGAGAAACTAGACGGACGGTGTTACAGTGGGCATCAATGAGAAATTAGACGGACGGTGTCACATTGGGCATCAATAAGAAACTAGACGGATGATGTTACAGTGGGAGTCAATGAGAAACTAGACGGATGGTGTCACAGTGGGCATCAATGACAAACTAGACGGACGGTGTTACTTTGGGCATCAATGAAAAATAGACGAACGGTGTCACAATGGGCATCAATGAGAAACTAGACGGAAGGTGTCGCAGTGGGCATCAATGACAAACTAGACGGTCGGTGTTAAAATGGGCATCAATGCCAAACTAGACGGACGGTGTTACCATGGGCATCACTGACAAACTAGACGGACGGTGTCACAATGGACATCAATGAGAAACTAGACGGACGGTGTCACAATGGGCATCAATGAGAAACTAGAAGGACGGTGTTACCATGGGCATCAATGACAAACTAGACGGATGGTGTTACAACGGACATCAATGAGAAACTAGACGGACGGTGTTACCATGGGCATCAATGAGAAACTAGACGGACGGTGTTACCATGGGCATCAATGAGAAACTAGACGGTCAGTGTTACAACGGGCATCAATGACAAACTAGACGGATGGTGTCACAATGAGCATCAATGACTAACTAGACAGATGGTGTCACAATGGGCATCAATGACAAACTTGACGGAAAATGTCACAGTGGGCATCGATGAGAAACTAGACGGAATATGTCGCAGTGGGCATCAATGACAAACTAGACGGACGGTGTTACAATGGGCATCAATGACAAACTAGACGGATGGTGTCACAGTGGGCATGAACGACAAACTAGACGGATGGTGTTACAGTGGGCATCAATGAGAAACTAGACGGACGGTGTTACAATGGGCATCAATGACAAACTAGACGGATAGTGTCACAGTGGGCATGAACGACAAACTAGACGGATGGTGTTACAGTGGGCATCAATGAGAAATTAGGCGGACCATGTCACAATGGGCATCAATGAGAAACTAGACGGATGATGTTACAGTGGGCATCAATGACAAACTACACGGATGGTGTCACAGTGGGCATCAATGACAAACTAAACGGACGGTGTTACAGTGGGCATCAATGAAAAACTAGACGGACGGTGTCACAATGGGCATCAATGAAAAACTAGACGGAAGGTGTCGCAGTGGGCATCAATGACAAACTAGACGGACGGTGTTACAATGGCCATCAATGACAAACTAGACGGACGGTGTTACCATGGGCATCAATGACAAACTAGACGGACGGTGTCGCAGTTGGCATGAACGACAAACTAGACGGATGGTGTTACAGTGGGCATCAATGAGAAATTAAACGGACGTTGTCACAATGGGAATCAATGACAAACTTGACGGATATTGTCACAGTGGGCATCAATGAGAAACTATACGGATGGTGTTACAGTGGGCATCAATGACAAACTAGACGGATGGTGTCACAGTGGGCATCAATGACAAACTAGACGGATGGTGTTACAGTGGGCATCAATGAGAAACTAGACGCACGGTGTCACAGTGGGCATCAATGAGAAACTAGACGGATGGTGTTACAGTGGGCATCAATGAGAAATTAGACGGACGGTGTTACAATGGGCATCAATGACAAACTAAACGGATGGTGTCACAGTGGGCATGAACCATAAACTAGAAGGACGGTGTTACAATGGGCATCAATGACAAACTAGACGGATGGTGTCACAGTGGGCATGAACGACAAACTAGACGGATGGTGTTACAGTGGGCATCAATGAGAAACTAGACGGACGGTGTTACAGTGGGCATCAATGAGAAACTAGACGGATGGTGTCGCAGTTGGCATGAACGACAAACTAGACGGATGGTGTTACAGTGGGCATCAGTGAGAAATTAAACGGACGTTGTCACAATGGGAATCAATGACAAACTTGACGGATATTGTCACAGTGGGCATGAACGACAAACTACACGGATGGTGTCACAATGGGCATAAACGACAAACTAGACGGATGGTGTCACAGTGGGCATCAATGACAAACTAGACGGATGGTGTTACAATGGACATGAACGACAAACTAGACGGATGGCGTCACAGTGGACATGAACGACAAACTAGACGGATGGTGTCACAGTGGGCATCAATGAGAAACTAGACGGATGGTGTCACAATGGGCATGAACGACAAACTAGACGGATGGTGTCACAGTGGGCATCAATGAGAAACTAGACGGAAGGTGTTACAGTGGACTTCAATGAGAAACTAGACGGATGGTGTCACAGTGGGCATCAATGAGAAACTAGACGGATGGTGTTACAATCGGCATCAATGACAAACTAGACGGACGGTGTTACCATGGGCATCAATGACAAACTAGACGGATGGTGTTACAATGAGCATCAATGAGAAATTAGACGGACGGTGTCACAATGGGCATCAATGAAAAACTAGACGGATGGTGTTACCATGGGCATCAATGAGAAACTAGACGGATGGTGTCGCAGTTGGCATGAACGACAAACTAGACGGATGGTGTTACAGTGGGCATCAATGAGAAATTAAACGGACGTTGTCACAATGGGAATCAATGACAAACTTGACGGATATTGTCACAGTGGGCATCAATGAGAAACTATACGGATGGTGTTACAGTGGGCATCAATGAGAAATTAGACGGACGGTGTTACAATGGGCATCAATGACAAACTAGACGGATGGTGTCACAGTGGGCATCAATGACAAACTAGACGGACGGTGTCACAGTGGGCATGAACGACAAACTAGACGGATGGTGTCACAGTGGGCATCAATGACAAACTAGAGGGGCGGTGTTACAGTGGGCATCAACGATAAACTAGACGGATGGTGTCACAGTGGGCATCAATGAGAAACTAGACGGATGGTGTCACAGTGGGCCTCAATGACAAACTAGACGGACGGTGTTACCATGGGCATCAATGACAAACTAGACGGATGGTGTCACAGTGGGCATCAATGAGAAACTAGACGGATGGTGTTACAATCGGCATCAATGACAAACTAGACGGACGGTGTTACCATGGGCATCAATGACAAACTAGACGGATGGTGTTACAATGGGCATCAATGAGAAATTAGACGGATGGTGTCACAGTGGGCATCAATGAGAAACTAGACGGACGGTGTTACAATGGGCATCAATGAGAAACTAGACGGATGGTCACAGTGGGCATCAATGAGAAACTAGAGGGGCGGTGTTACCATGGGCATCAATGAAAAACAAGACGGATGGTGTCACAGTGGGCCTCAATGACAAACTAGACGGACGGTGTTACAATGGGCATGAACGACAAACTAGACGGACGGTGTTACAGTGGGCATGAACGACAAACTAGACGGATGGTGTCACAATGGGCATGAACGACAAACTAGACGGATGGTGTCACAGTGGGCATCAATGACAAAACTAGACGGATGGTGTTACAATGGACATGAACGACAAACTAGACGGATGGTGTTACAATGGGCATCAATGAGAAACTAGACGGATGGTCACAGTGGGCATCAATGAGAAACTAGAGGGGCGGTGTTACAGTGGGCATCAATGAGAAACTAGACGGATGGTGTCACAGTGGGCATCAATGAGAAACTAGACGGATGGTGTCACAGTGGGCCTCAATGACAAACTAGACGGACATTGTTACCATGGGCATCAATGACAAACTAGACGGATGGTGTCACAGTGGGCAACAATGACAAACTAGACGGACGGTGTTACCATGGGCATCAATGACAAACTAGACGGACGGTGTTACAATGTGCTTCAATGAGAAACGACGGATGGTGTTACAACGGGCATCAATGAGAAACTAGACGGTCGGTGTCACAGTGGGCATCAATGACAAACTAGACGGACGGTGTCACAGTGGGCATGAACGACAAACTAGACGGATGGTGTCACAGTGGGCATCAATGAGAAACTAGACGGATGGTGTTACAGTGGGCATGGACGACAAACTAGACGGATGGTGTCACAATGGGCATGAACGACAAACTAGACGGATGGTGTCACAGTGGGCATCAATTAGAAACTAGATGGACGGTGTCACAGTGGGCATGAACAAAAATTAGACGGATGGTGTCACAGTGGGCATCAATGAGAAACTAGACGGACGGTGTTACAATGGGCATCAATGACAAACTAGACGGATGGTGTCACAGTGGGCATGAACGACAAACTATACGGATGGTGTTACAGTGGGCATCAATGAGAAACTAGACGGACGGTGTCACAATGGGCATCAATGACAAACTAGACGGATGATGTTACAGTGGGCATCAATGAGAAACTAGACGGATGGTGTCACAGTGGGCATCAATGACAAACTAGACGGACGGTGTTACAGTGGGCATCAATGACAAACTAGACGGACGGTGTCACAATGGGCATCAATGAGAAACTAGACGGAAGGTGTCGCAGTGGGCATCAATGACAAACTAGACGGACGGTGTAACAATGGGCATCAATGACAAACTAGACGGGCGGTGTTACCATGGGCATCAATGGGAATCAAGACGGATGGTGTCACAGTGGGCCTCAATGACAAACTAGACGGACGGTGTTACAATGGGCATGAACGACAAACTAGACGGACGGTGTTACAGTGGGCATGAACGACAAACTAGACGGATGGTGTCACAATGGGCATGAACGACAAACTAGACGGATGGTGTCACAGTGGGCATCAATGACAAACTAGACGGATGGTGTTACAATGGACATGAACGACAAACTAGACGGATGGCGTCACAGTGGGCATCAATGAGAAACTAGACGGATGGTGTCACAATGGGCATGAACGACAAACTAGACGGATGTTGTCACAGTGGGCATCAATGAGAAACTAGACGGAAGGTGTTACAGTGGACATCAATGAGAAACTAGACGGATGGTGTCACAGTGGGCATCAATGAGAAACTAGACGGATGGTGTTACAATCGGCATCAATGACAAACTAGACGGACGGTGTTACCATGGGCATCAATGACAAACTAGACGGATGGTGTTACAATGGGCATGAATGAGAAAATAGACGGACGGTGTCACAGTGGGCATCAATGAGAAACTAGACGGACGGTGTTACAGTGGGCATCAATGAGAAACTAGACGGATGGTGTCACAGTTGGAAATTAATGAGAAACTGGTTAATGTAAGTCATATATTTCAGGTGGTTTCCGCATATCTGAATGTTTTCTGACATCGCGAATGCCCACGCGGAATGTCAGATGACCATTTTATTCACATTTGAAAACTGTTTCACATGTAGATACCCTAATTTTGAATTTTAAATCGAAATATGTTGCTAGGAACAGCGGACAAAATGGTAAAGAGTTGTCTACTTAATTGACTCCCTCTCGAAACAGCCACACGTGTGCCGCCTGTTCTATGAACACGTCAACACGGGATAAACATGTTGGTGGTCTAATTACCCTGGCATTAACTAGTGGTCAGTAGTTTTATCGCCGAAAGACTGGACTGTGATTCTTGTCTCCTGCACAAAGAAGTTTGGCCGTGGCACAGTGATATGAATGACAAACTGGACGGACGTTGTCACAGTGATATGGATGACAAACTGGACGGACGTTATCACAGTGATATGAATGACAAACTGGACGGACATTGTCACGTTAATATGAATGACAAACTGGACGGACGTTGTCACAGTGATATGAATGACAAACTTGACGGACATTGTCACAGTGATATGGATGACAAACTGGACGGACATTGTCACGGTATTATGAATGACAAACTGGACGGACATTGTCACGGTGATATGAATGACAAACTGGACGGACGTTGTTACGGTGATATGGATGACAAACTGGACGGACGTTGTCACAGTGATATGAATGACAAACAGGACGGACATTGTCACAGTGATATGGATAACAAACTGGACGGACATTGTCACGGTGATATGGATGACAAACTGGACGGACGTTGTCAGTGATATGAATGACAAACTGGACGGACATTATCACAGTGATATGGATGACAAACTGGACGGACGTTGTCACAGTGATATGAATGACAAACTGGACGGAAATTGTGACGGTGATATCAATGACAAACTGGACGGACATTGTCACGGTGATATGAATGACAAACTGGACGGACGTTGTTACGGTGATATGGATGACAAACTGGACGGACGTTGTCACAGTGATATGAATGACAAACTGGACGGACATTGTCACAGTGATATGGATGAAAAACTGGACGGACATTGTCACGGTAATATGGATGACAAACTGGACGGACATTGTCACGGTGATATGGATGACAAACTAAACGAGTCGTGTCAGTTGGGGAGGAAGTATTGCACCATCCGAAAGGAATTGTTCGCGATAGTGTTTCACTTGGCATTTCCGTCACTATTTACTTGGACATTCGTTCATTGTCAGAACCGACCACAACAGTCTGATATGGTTGCTGAACGTCAAAGGATCGAAGAACTATTGCAGTACACATTGGCAATTGAACATCGACCAGGAAAGACTCGCGGTAATACCGATGGTTTGTCCGCATGTCATAGCTACTCACGGCAGTATCTCTGAATGCATTGCCATAATGGAGATACCCGTATTGCATTCTGGTTTCTGCATTCGAGGAGGACTAAGACTATTTTGTTCCTCTAACCATAAGACAAATTCGTTTGTTGAAGGCGCACCATTCACTGAAAGCAACTGGCAGGATGCTGTGTCATTAAGTGGGCCGAGAGACAAGCAAAGGGAAGATCCCGAGCTTCGACAGTTCCTGGACTGGCTGGAGGCAGGCATAATCCGCACCAAACAAGAACTTCACCTTTCTGGTCAGGCAGTCCGGCACTGGTGGTTGTGAAAATTACAGCTGGTGTTGAGGAAGGGGATTATATACTATCGACGGGAGTATCCCTTGGACCCCAGTTTTCTGTTTATGGTACCGACACAGATGTAAAATCAAGCCTTTTGCAGTGCCATGTTGTAGAATCTGCTAGGCATCTCAGGCGCATTAGGATGTTAGAGAGGCTAAAATATATGATGATGTGTGATGTATGTAACCGAGCTAAGATACCCAAAACAAAGCCGAAAGCAGCCTTCGATGCATATCATACAGGGTTTCCCATGGGGATATTACACGGGTATCCTAGGACCACTCCCAGTGACCAGACAAGGAAATAGGTACATCCTGGTGATAATAGATCACTTCACAAAATGGGTCGAGTGCTGCGCTCTTCCTAATCAGAAAGCTGATTCAATTGCCAAAAAAGCTAGCGGAAGAGTTCATTTTGAGGTTACGTTGCCCACTGGAGCTCCGCACTGACGGATGGAGGAATGTGGATAGGAGTGTGATCCGGAGTCTCTGCGAAGTGCGTCAGATTGCCAAAAACCTGGACCACTCCATAGAGGCAACCGAGCTCCTATGGGCAGGTTTAGCGATACAATGGGATAATTCTGCAGTGTTTAAGGTGTTACACGAGAAATAAACAGAACACCTGGGATGAACACGTCAGTCACTGCTCAGCGGCTGTCCGGGCTATCCTTCATTGACAAACCGGTTATCCTGTAACCTCATGATGCTAGGGAGAGAGGTTACACAGCCAGTTGACATTATTACACAGCCATTTGACATTATGTTTGGAACGGTGGCTTCAGAGGCAAAGAGGAGTCGGAATATGTCCAAGGACTAGGTGGAAAATTTCCTAGCCAGAGAAAATATTCGAGAGGCCCAGATCAGACAGAAAAGAGCCAACGATACCAATCTCTCAGTTAACCAGTATATGCGATTGACGAGGCAGTCCTTAAGCTGGACATGTCTAGAAAGGTCGGTCAGAACCCTAAGCTCAAATCTCCCTAAGCTCAAATCTCCCTGGGTCGGTACTTATTTGTAAGTGGAGTGTTTGTCACCTGCCCTCTACCAGATCCGTAACCGAAACAAACTGAGGTGGTAGTGCATCGTGATAGACCAAAGCTTTGCCACGATCTGGTACTCCCAGTTTGGTTACTGCGGATGAGGGGCGAAAATGAGTCCATACTGCAGCTTGATTCTGACCATGATGCGCCTGATCCGACGATGGGATATATCCCTGAGCCATGTCATACCGAGTCCATGGAGGTTAAAACTAAAACAAAAAACAGGCTATTTACATATATATATGGGTCAAAGAAGTAATATAAACAGTATAATCCAGATAATACTGGATCCTCACATAAATGTATGGACACGCTAGCGTTCTAGTGCTGAACATGATACAGTCACGCTAGTATCCGCCTTCGGCCCACGTTTGCCGAAGGGTTCATTGTTGTTTCTTCAGTTACTAAAACATTATTCTTATTGTATTTTATTGTATTTCCAGTTCTTTTTATATATGTTATGTGATTGTATTTGTATTTGTTGTGTTTTGATAAAGGGGCGGATTGCCTCGAAAATTTAACAAGCCTCATTGTCCACACTGTTTGAATTACTTCTTTGCCCCATTTATATATATATAAATATATATATATAATTAAAAATATATAATGTCCTTGTGATGGATATACATAGTAATAATAATAAAAAACATAAACCAGAAATTCACACTAGCGCTTTCACATGCTTTGAGAGCAAGCTCTTCAGGTGCGCTAGTGTGAATTTCTGGTTTGTGTTTTTTATTATTATTACTATATATATATATATATATACTCTACATTTTTAATAGTTTTCTTTGTAATTCCTTTTAAAATAACTGAGTCGACCTATTTCCTCGGTACCGGCGGATTGCTGAGGCTTCGCAGGACTATCCCGTTGACTGTTAACTCTTGAACTCATTTCACTTTACTTAAATGTCATAATCAAAGATGACTGTCTGGCGGCCATTTTGTTTTCTGAATCAGACCAAAAATAAAATGGTCACAACTAGATATCAAATCAAGGGAAACCTATGAATGAGGTTTTAGAAAACATTTCCAGGCACTTCTCAAAAATAGCGATAACAAGGATTGTTTATGGACGGACTGACCACGGAGGCAGGGCGACCATCCGATGATGGTGGGATAAAACTGAGAATGTAAATCAAAACTGTCAAAGTAAACATAATAAGGATATTACAATAAAAAGTAAACTAACAATACAGGCTGAGAAAAGACTGAATTTAACAATATACATTTAGACTTAGAAAAGACTGAAGTTGCCAACAATTGACATGGTGAAACTCTAAACATTCAACAAAGACAATTTAAATATGATAAGAAAAATTATCTGTGGTTTATATCTGACTTTGAAAGGCATAACAACACAACTGGACGGTGTTGTCAAAACTGTATGTCCCGGTAGATACATACCGCACCATAATTGACAATCCTTTACACGCAACCGGCAGGTCAAGGTCGAGTCACTCATATGCATTATAATCTAAAAATAGAACATCAATAATAGACGTAGCATGTTTATAGCACGTGTGTGTGGATACGTCATTGTTTTATTATCGGTTTCAATATTATCACGTTGTGTTGTGACCCACATTGCATATTAGACATTCGTATCCGGGATAGCACATGCAATACCACGCGTTTGTAATACAATGTAGCCCCCCTTCGCCAGCTGCCAGTTTACTAATAAAATTGACTTATAAAGTACACAAAGACCACGTCTTCGTGGTCAATTTTCAATTATTGTGATAAATATGGTATATGTAAGGTACAGGTACATACGTATTTGTCACAGTAACACGCGGGACTGTATTAAGTCGTTGAAAGCATTAACCTTTTCAGTTAACTAAAAGCTAAGCGGTACATGATCACGGAAAATGTAGTAATTGGTTTGTGTTATAAGTAAGACTGACTTATTTCCCCCGGTCCATATAGCAGATCGTATTTAACGGATTCGCTCAGGTAGGTAGTATAGCACGGATATATTATGCATATCTTATGTAAAGTCTACACTGTTTAGAATGTTCAGTGTGGGTTGTTGGAGATTTTGGATTTCCATTTACGACAAAGGGTATATGTATATATTTATGTTTTGGTTCTTCAAGGAGAGGCTTTAAATCAATTGATGGGTATTTTATACACCACGTTGATTAGAATTAGCATCGCTAAAGCTACATAAATCTCGATACAGATCTCCGTCATTAATAACTGACTATAAGTTTGTAAGTTTGTCGTGTTAGTTGTTTTCCGCTCCTTAAATGATCTACATTTAAATGCCATGTCCATTAGTTGGCGCGTCGCTCCAAAATAGTCCCTGAAACAACGCCAATGGTTAGTTCATGCTTATTATTTAAATTATGCCTGTGAGGTTCTTTGTTATCCGGGTTTGAGGAATTCATCAGCGGCCTGTAATTCGTTGGAGGTCGATAGTACCTTCTTTATAGAAAAGCACGTGAGTCGTTGTTATTACGTAATTATGCACGGTGTTTACGATAACAAATACAGCCGGGAATAATCAGACGAGCCCCCACAAAAGAACAGTAGAATACCACTTTAATTTTACAATTGTTTCATTTCTTCATTTACGATTCGTAATATATATACACAAATGTATATATATATCATTGTATACCATAAAGAGCTTTACTAGAAATTTGATAAGGTCAAACTAAAAACAACTTTTGTTTTATGTGTGGAGTGTTGTTAGGACAACCTTTGTTGTTTTTATGTGTAAAGTGTTGTTAGGACAACCTTTGTTATTTTTATGTGTAAAGTGTTGTTAGGACAACCGTTGTTGCTTTCATGTGTAAAGTGTTATTAGGACAATTTTTGTATGTGTAAAGTGTTGTTAGGACAACCATTGTTGTTTTTATGTGTAAAGTGTTGTTAGGACAACCTTTGTTGTTTTTATGTGTAAAGTGTTGTTAGGACAATTTCTGTTGTTTGTATGTATACAGTAATGTTAGGACTCCGTGTAGTGTTGTTTTTATGTGTTAATGTTTGTTAGGATTCCGTGTAGTGTTGTTTGTATGTGTGAAGGTTTGTTAGGATTCCGTGTTGTGTTGTTTGTATGTGTTAAGGTTTGTTAGGATTCCCTGTAGTGTTGTTTGTATGTTTAAATGTTTGTTAGGATTCCGTGTAGTGTTGTTTGTATGTGTTAAGGTTTGTTAGGACTATGTGTAGTGTTGTTTGTATGTGTTAAAGTTTGTTAGGATTCCATGTAGTGTTGTTTGTATGTGTTAAGGTTTGTTAGAATTCCGTGCAGGGTTGTTTGTATGTGTTAAGGTTTGTTAGGATTCCGTGTAGTGTTGTTTGCATGTGTTAAAATTTGTTAGGATTCCATGTAGTGTTGTTTGTATGTGTTAAGGTTTGTTAGGATTCCGTGTAGTGTTGTTTGTATGTGTTAATGGTTGTTAGGATTCCATGTAGTGTTGTTTGTATGTGTTAAGATTTGTTAGGATTCCGTGTTGTGTTGTTTATGTGTGTTAAGGTTTGTTAGGATTCCATGTAGTGTTGTTTGTATGTATGTTAGGATTCCGTGTAGTGTTGTTTGTATGTGTTAAGGTTTGTTAGGATTCCGTGTAGTGTTGTTTGTATGTGTTAAGGTTTGTTAGGATTCCCTGTAGTGTTGTTTGTATGTGTTAAGGTTTGTTAGGACTCCGTGTAGTGTTGTTTGTATGTTTAAATGTTTGTAAGGATTCCGTGTAGTGTTGTTTGCATGTGTTAAGGTTTGTTAGGATTCCGTGTATTGTTGTTTGTATGTGTTAAGGTTTGTTAGGATTCCGTGTAGTGTTGTTTGTATGTGTTAAAGTTTGTTAGGATTCCGTGTGGTGTTGTTTGTATGTGTTAAGGTTTGTTAGGATTCCGTGTAGTGTTGTTTGTATGTGTTAAGGTTTGTTAGGACTCCGTGTAGTGTTGTTTGTATGTGTTAAGGTTTGTTAGGACTCCGTGTAGTGTTGTTTGTATGTGTTAAGGTTTGTTAGGATTCCGTGTAGTGTTGTTTGTATGTGTGAAGGTTTGTTAGGATTCCGTGTTGTGTTGTTTGTATGTGTTAAGGTTTGTTAGGATTCCCTGTAGTGTTGTTTGTATGTGTTAAGGTTTGTTAGGATTCCGTGTAGTGTTGTTTGTATGTGTTAAGATTTGTTAGGATTCCGTGTAGTGTTAATGTTTTTTAGGACTCGTTAACGTTTGTTTCTACACCGTCGTATCTCCACGTTTTAACGCCCTATAAACTTTGTTACATCTATCATAATTATTGATAAACGTAGTGCAGCGTAGTGCAATCAACCTTGGTTATCTGACGATGGGGCTTACTTGAGCCACCGTGTAATGTTGTTTGTATGCGAAATGTCACGTATAAATTTTGTGTGCGTAATATAATGAACAGTTCCACATAGCGGTAACCTTCTTATAGGCGAAACGAAAGTTGTTTCAGGAAATTATGTTTGGAGTTTACATTCTATTTCCGTAGTGAAGACAATATGCACAGTGGTACAGAGGAATTCCACTGGACTTTACCGTGATAACACTGCCAACTCTGACAATACACACGCGGTCGGAATTATTTCTCTGTTACTGTTCCAGGGCATTTCCTCTGAAATGACGAGCCATGGCTAGAAGAAAGGAGCATTTAGCTCTATTGAGCCTGTCATTCCTCGTGCAGCTCACGTGCATCACAACACACGCATTCGCAGGTAACGACAACCTCAAAATGTAGTTAAACATGTATTTTCACATTGATCTGATAGCTGAGTTAAGCAAGACTGTAAAATGTACAGGCAGAGCAGGTCATATTGACTGTGTGTCGATCGACTCGAGTACAGTACATGTGTTGTACGGTAAGTAAGCTACAGGCATGTATCGGACATCCGGAAACACGTCATTGCTGATCACATTTCCCTGTTTATACCAGATCACAGGGTCCTGAATCACATTGGAGTGTACAAACTATATACCAGATCACAGGGTCCTGAATCACATTGGGGTGTACAAACTATATACCAGATCACAGGGTCCTGAATCACATTGGGGTGTATAAACTAATTATGCACCAGATCACGGGTCCTTTTGGTTTATTTTATTTAACGTACTATACACAGTCAGGGTAATTTAAGGACGTGCCTGGTTTTAAAGGTAGAGGAAAGCCGGAGTACCGGGAGAAAAACCACCGACCTACCATCAGTACTAGGCAACTTTCCCACGTGGATTTCGAACTCGCAACCCAGAGATGGAGGGCTATTGATAAATTGACGATATCAGTACTATAGTGTATAGCGACAATACCAGTACTAGTATATAGTGACAATACCAGTACTAGTGTATAGTGACAATACCAGTACTAGTATATAGTGACAATACCAGTACTAGCGTATAATGACAATACCAGTACTAGCGTATAGTGACAATACCAGTACTAGTGTATAGTGACAATACCAGTACTAGTGTATAGTGACAATACCAGTACTATAGTGTATAGTGACAATACCAGTACTAGTGTATAGTGACAATATCAGTACTATAGTGTATAGTTACAATATCGTTACTAGTGTATAGTGACAATACCAGTACTAGTGTATAGTGACAATACCAGTATACTAGTGTATAGTGACTATACCAGTACTAGTGTATAGTGACAATACCAGTACTATAGTGTATAGTGACAATACCAGTACTAGTGTATAGTGACAATACTACTACTAGTGTATAGTGACAATACCAGTACTAGTGTATAGTGACAATACCAGTACTAGTGTATAGTGGCAATACCAGTAACAGTGTATAGTGACAATACCAGTATACTAGTGTATAGTGACACTACCAGTACTAGTGTATAGTGACAATACCAGTACTAGTATATAGTGACAATACCAGTACTAATGTATAGTGACACTACCAGTACTAGTGTATAGTGACACTACCAGTACTAGTGTATAGTGACAATACTAGTACTATAGTGTATAGTGACAATACCAGTACTAGTGTATAGTGACACTACCAGTACTAGTGTATAGTGACAATACCAGTATACTAGTGTATAGTGACAATACTAGTACTAGTGTATAGTGACAATACCAGTACTAGTGTATAGTGACACTACCAGTACTAGTGTATAGTGACAATACCAGTACTAGTGTATAGTGACACTACCAGTACTAGTGTATAGTGACACTACCAGTACTAGTGTATAGTGACACTACCAGTACTAGTGTATAGTGACAATACTAGTACTATAGTGTACAGTGACAATACCAGTACTAGTGTATAGTGACAATACTAGTACTAGTGTATAGTGACAATACCAGTACTAGTGTATAGTGACAATACTAGTACTATAGTGTATAGTGACAATACCAGTACTAGTGTATAGTGACAATACCAGTACTAGTGTATAGTGACACTACCAGTACTATAGTGTATAGTGACAATACCAGTACTAGTGTATAGTGACAATACCAGTACTAGTGTATAGTGACAATACCAGTACTATAGTATATAGTGACAATACCAGTATACTAGTGTATAGTGACAATACCAGTACTAGTGTATAGTGACAATACCAGTACTAGTGTATAGTGACAATACCAGTACTGGTATATAGTGACAATGCCAGTACTAGTGTATAGTGACAATACCAGTACTGGTATATAGTGACAATACCAGTACTAATGTATAGTGACAATACCAGTACTAGTATATAGTGACAATACCAGTAATAGTGTATAGTGACAATACTAGTACTAGTGTATAGTGACAATACCACTACTAGTGTATAGTGACAATACCAGTACTATAGTGTATAGTGACAATACCAGTACTAGTGTATAGTGACAATACCAGTACTAGTGTATAGTGACAATACCAGTACTATAGTATATAGTGACAATACCAGTATACTAGTGTATAGTGACAATACCAGTACTAGTGTATAGTGACAATACCAGTACTAGTGTATAGTGACAATACCAGTACTGGTATATAGTGACAATACCAGTACTAGTGTATAGTGACAATACCAGTACTGGTATATAGTGACAATACCAGTACTAATGTATAGTGACAATACCAGTACTAGTATATAGTGACAACACCAGTAATAGTGTATAGTGACAATACCAGTACTAGTATATAGTGACAATACCAGTACTAATGTATAGTGACACTACCAGTACTAGTGTATAGTGACACTACCAGTACTAGTGTATAGTGACAATACTAGTACTATAGTGTATAGTGACAATACCAGTACTAGTGTATAGTGACAATACCAGTACTAGTGTATAGTGACACTACCAGTACTAGTGTATAGTGACAATACCAGTATACTAGTGTATAGTGACAATACCAGTACTAGTGTATAGTGACACTACCAGTACTAGTGTATAGTGACAATACCAGTACTAGTGTATAGTGACAATACCAGTACTAGTGTATAGTGACAATACCAGTACTAGTGTATAGTGACAATACCAGTACTAGTTTATAGTGACAATACCAATACTAGTGTATAGTGACAATACCAGTACTAGTGTATAGTGACACTACCAGTACTAGTGTATAGTGACAATACCAGTACTATATTGTATAGTGACAATACCAGTACTATAGTGTATAGTGACAATACCAGTACTAGTGTATAGTGACAATACCAGTACTAGTGTATAGTGACTATACCAGTACTAGTGTATAGTGACAATACCAGTATACTAGTGTATAGTGACAATACCAGTACTAGTGTATAGTGACAATACCAGTACTAGTGTATAGTGACAATACCAGTACTAGTGTATAGTGACAATACCAGTACTAGTGTATAGTGACAATACGAGTACTAGTGTATAGTGACAATACCAATACTAGTGTATAGTGACAATACCAGTATACTAGTGTATAGTGACAATACCAGTACTAGTGTATAGTGACAATACCAGTACTAGTGTATAGTGACAATACCAGTACTAGTGTATAGTGACAATACCAGTACTAGTGTATAGTGACAATACCAGTACTAATTTATAGTGACAATACCAATACTAGTGTATAGTGACAATACCAGTACTAGTGTATAGTGACACTACCAGTACTAGTGTATAGTGACAATACCAGTATACTAGTGTATAGTGACAATACCAGTACTAGTGTATAGTGACAATACCAGTACTAGTGTATAGTGACAATACCAGTACTAGTGTATAGTGACACTACCAGAACTAGTGTATAGTGACAATACCAGTACTAGTTTATAGTGACAATACCAATACTAGTGTATAGTGACAATACCAGTACTAGTGTATAGTGACAATACCAGTACTAGTGTATAGTGACTATACCAGTACTAGTGTATAGTGACTATACCAGTACTAGTGTATAGTGACAATACCAGTACTATAGTGTATAGTGACAATACCAGTACTAGTGTATAGTGACAATACTACTACTAGTGTATAGTGACAATACCAGTATACTAGTGTATAGTGACAATACCAGTACTAGTGTATAGTGACAATACCAGTACTAGTGTATAGTGACAATACCAGTACTAGTGTATAGTGACAATACCAGTACTAGTGTATAGTGACAATACCAGTACTAGTGTATAGTGACAATACCAGTACTAGTTTATAGTGACAATACCAATACTAGTGTATAGTGGCAATACCAGTACTAGTGTATAGTGACACTACCAGTACTAGTGTATAGTGACAATACCAGTATACTAGTGTATAGTGACAATACCAGTACTAGTGTATAGTGACAATTCCAGTACTAGTGTATAGTGACAATACCAGTACTAGTGTATAGTGACAATAACAGTACTATAGTGTATAGTGACAATACCAGTACTATAGTGTATAGTGACAATACCAGTACTAGTGTATAGTGACTATACCAGTACTAGTGTATAGTGACTATACCAGTACTAGTGTATAGTGACAATACCAGTACTATAGTGTATAGTGACAATACCAGTACTAGTGTATAGTGACAATACTACTACTAGTGTATAGTGACAATACCAGTATATTAGTGTATAGTGACAATACCAGTACTAGTGTATAGTGACAATACCAGTACTAGTGTATAGTGACAATACCAGTACTAGTGTATAGTGACAATACCAGTACTAGTGTATAGTGACAATACCAGTACTAGTGTATAGTGACAATACCAGTACTAGTTTATAGTGACAATACCAATACTAGTGTATAGTGGCAATACCAGTACTAGTGTATAGTGACACTACCAGTACTAGTGTATAGTGACAATACCAGTATACTAGTGTATAGTGACAATACCAGTACTAGTGTATAGTGACAATTCCAGTACTAGTGTATAGTGACAATACCAGTACTAGTGTATAGTGACAATACCAGTACTAGTGTATAGTGACACTACCAGAACTAGTGTATAGTGACAATACCAGTACTAGTTTATAGTGACAATACCAATACTAGTGTATAGTGACAATACCAGTACTAGTGTATAGTGACAATACCAGTACTAGTGTATAGTGACTATACCAGTACTAGTGTATAGTGACAATACTACTACTAGTGTATAGTGACAATTCCAGTACTATAGTGTATAGTGACAATACCAGTACTAGTGTATAGTGACAATACTAGTACTAGTGTATAGTGACAATACCAGTACTAGTGTATAGTGACAATACCAGTACTAGTGTATAGTGACAATACCAGTACTATAGTGTATAGTGACAATACCAGTACTAGTGTATAGTGACAATACCAGTACTAGTGTATAGTGACAATACCAGTATACTAGTGTATAGTGACTATACCAGTACTAGTGTATAGTGACAATAACAGTACTATAGTGTATAGTGACAATACCAGTACTATAGTGTATAGTGACAATACCACTACTAGTGTATAGTGACAATACCAGTACTAGTGTATAGTGATAATACCAGTACTAGTGTATAGTGACAATACCAGTACTAGTGTATAGTGACAATACCAGTGCTAGTGTATAGTGACAATAATAGTATTAGTGTATAGTGACAATACCAGTTCTAGTCTATAGTTACAATATCGTTACTAGTGTATAGTGACAATACCAGTACTAGTGTATAGTGACAACACCAGTACTATAGTGTATAGTGACAATACCAGTACTAGTGTACAGTGACAATACCAGTACTAGTGTATAGTGACAATACCAGTACTAGTGTATAGTGACTATACCAGTACTAGTATATAGTGACAATACCAGTACTAGTGTATAGTGACAATACCAGTACTAGTGTATAGTGACAATACCAGTACTAGTATATAGTGACTATACCAGTACTAGTATATAGTGACAATACCAGTACTAGTGTATAGTGACAATACCAGTACTAGTGTATAGTGACTATACCAGTACTAGTATATAGTGACAATACCAGTACTAGTGTATAGTGACTATACCAGTACTAGTATATAGTGACAATACCAGTACTATAGTGTATAGTGACAATACCAGTACTAGTGTATAGTGACAATACCAGTACTAGTGTACAGTGACAATACCAGTACTAGTGTATAGTGACAATACCAGTACTAGTGTATAGTGACAGTACCAGTACTAGTGTAAAGTGACAATACCAGTACTATAGTGTATAGTGACAATACCAGTACTAGTGTATAGTGACAATACCAGTACTAGTGTATAGTGACAATACCAGTACTAGTATATAGTGACACTACCAGTTCTAGTGTATAGTGACAATACCAGTACTAGTGTACAGTGACAATACCAGTACTAGTATATAGTGACAATACCAGTACTAGTGTATAGTGACAATACCAGTACTATAGTGTATAGTGACAATACCAGTACTAGTGTACAGTGACAATACCAGTACTAGTGTAAAGTGACAATACCAGTACTATAGTGTATAGTGACAATACCAGTACTAGTGTATAGTGAAAATACCAGTACTAGTGTATAGTGAAAATACCAGTACTAGTGTATAGTGACAATACCAGTACTAGTGTATAGTGACACTACCAGTACTAGTGTATAGTGACAATACCAGTACTAGTGTATAGTGACAATACCAGTACTAGTGTAAAGTGACAATACCAGTACTAGTGTATAGTGACAATACCAGTACTATATTGTATAGTGACAATACCAGTACTATAGTGTATAGTGACAATACCAGTACTAGTGTATAGTGACAATACCAGTACTAGTGTATAGTGACTATACCAGTACTAGTGTATAGTGACAATACCAGTATACTAGTGTATAGTGACTATACCAGTACTAGTGTATAGTGACACTACCAGTACTAGTGTATAGTGACAATACCAGTACTAGTGTATAGTGACAATACCAGTATACTAGTGTATAGTGACAATACCAGTACTAGTGTATAGTGACAATACCAGTACTAGTGTATAGTGACAATACCAGTACTAGTGTATAGTGACAATACCAGTACTAGTGTATAGTGACAATGCCAGTACTAGTTTATAGTGACAATACCAATACTAGTGTATAGTGACAATACCAGTACTAGTGTATAGTGACAATACCAGTATACTAGTGTATAGTGACAATACGAGTACTAGTGTATAGTGACAATACCAGTACTAGTGTATAGTGACAATACCAGTATACTAGTGTATAGTGACAATACCAGTACTAGTGTATAGTGACAATACCAGTACTAGTGTATAGTGACAATACCAGTACTAGTGTATAGTGACACTACCAGAACTAGTGTATAGTGACAATACCAGTACTAGTTTATAGTGACAATACCAATACTAGTGTATAGTGACAATACCAGTACTAGTGTATAGTGACAATACCAGTACTAGTGTATAGTGACTATACCAGTACTAGTGTATAGTGACTATACCAGTACTAGTGTATAGTGACAATACCAGTACTATAGTGTATAGTGACAATACCAGTACTAGTGTATAGTGACAATACTACTACTAGTGTATAGTGACAATACCAGTATACTAGTGTATAGTGACAATACCAGTACTAGTGTATAGTGACAATACCAGTACTAGTGTATAGTGACAATACCAGTACTAGTGTATAGTGACAATACCAGTACTAGTGTATAGTGACAATACCAGTACTAGTGTATAGTGACAATACCAGTACTAGTGTATAGTGACAATACCAATACTAGTGTATAGTGGCAATACCAGTACTAGTGTATAGTGACACTACCAGTACTAGTGTATAGTGACAATACCAGTATACTAGTGTATAGTGACAATACCAGTACTAGTGTATAGTGACAATACCAGTACTAGTGTATAGTGACAATACCAGTACTAGTGTATAGTGACAATACCAGTACTAGTGTATAGTGACACTACCAGTACTAGTGTATAGTGACAATACCAGTACTAGTTTATAGTGACAATACCAATACTAGTGTATAGTGACAATACCAGTACTAGTGTATAGTGACAATACCAGTACTAGTGTATAGTGACTATACCAGTACTAGTGTATAGTGACAATACTACTACTAGTGTATAGTGACAATTCCAGTACTATAGTGTATAGTGACAATACCAGTACTAGTGTATAGTGACAATACTACTACTAGTGTATAGTGACAATACCAGTACTAGTGTATAGTGACAATACCAGTACTAGTGTATAGTGACAATACCAGTACTATAGTGTATAGTGACAATACCAGTACTAGTGTATAGTGACAATACCAGTACTAGTGTATAGTGACAATACCAGTATACTAGTGTATAGTGACTATACCAGTACTAGTGTATAGTGACAATAACAGTACTATAGTGTATAGTGACAATACCAGTACTATAGTGTATAGTGACAATACCAGTACTAGTGTATAGTGACAATACCAGTACTAGTGTATAGTGATAATACCAGTACTAGTGTATAGTGACAATACCAGTACTAGTGTATAGTGACAATACCAGTGCTAGTGTATAGTGACAATAATAGTATTAGTGTATAGTGACAATACCAGTACTAGTCTATAGTTACAATATCGTTACTAGTGTATAGTGACAATACCAGTACTAGTGTATAGTGACAATACCAGTACTAGTGTATAGTGACAATACCAGTACTAGTGTATAGTGACAATACCAGTACTAGTGTATAGTGACAATACCAGTACTAGTGTATAGTGACAATACCAGTACTAGTGTATAGTGACAATACCAGTACTAGTGTATAGTGACAATACCAGTACTAGTGTATAGTGACAATACCAGTACTAGTATATAGTGACTATACCAGTACTAGTATATAGTGACAATACCAGTACTAGTGTATAGTGACAATACCAGTACTAGTGTATAGTGACTATACCAGTACTAGTATATAGTGACAATACCAGTACTAGTGTATAGTGACTATACCAGTACTAGTATATAGTGACAATACCAGTACTATAGTGTATAGTGACAATACCAGTACTAGTGTATAGTGACAATACCAGTACTAGTGTATAGTGACACTACCAGTTCTAGTGTATAGTGACAATACCAGTACTAGTGTATAGTGACAATACCAGTACTAGTATATAGTGACAATACCAGTACTAGTGTATAGTGACAATACCAGTACTAGTGTATAGTGACAATACCAGTACTAGTGTACAGTGACAATACCAGTACTAGTGTAAGTGACAATACCAGTACTATAGTGTATAGTGACAATACCAGTACTAGTGTATAGTGAAAATACCAGTACTAGTGTATAGTGAAAATACCAGTACTATAGTGTATAGTGACAATACCAGTACTAGTGTATAGTGACACTACCAGTACTAGTGTATAGTGACAATACCAGTACTAGTGTATAGTGACAATACCAGTACTAGTGTATAGTGGCAATACCAGTACTAGTGTATAGTGACAATACCAGTACTAGTGTATAGTGACAATACCAGTACTATAGTGTATAGTGACAATACCAGTACTAGTGTATAGTGACAATACCAGTACTAGTGTAAAGTGACAATACCAGTACTAGTGTATAGTGACAATACCAGTACTAGTGTATAGTGACAATACCAGTACTAGTCTATAGTTACAATATCGTTACTAGTCTATAGTTGCAAGAAAATTAATATTAAACTCCTTCATACTTGAATATGATTGACATAAATGTATAGTTGCAGAGAGTGACCTCGTTTTTTTATAATGTGTGAATAATTTGATAGGGTGACATCATTTCTACAGCGGATTGTGGCTCCTTTTCTTAACAACAAACCATTTTATAATTGCAGTGAGCCCTCAATGTGTGTTTAAGAAAAACTTCAATAGTACGGCCTATAATAAACTACAAGGTAGGTACCTGACCGAGCCAACATGGCAATAAACATCACTGATGTTATAATATCGGTACAATACTTTATAGATATGTATGCCATAACATAGATACTTTGCACTAATTGCCAGCCTATGTAAGTGGACAGTGGGTTGGGAATTTGTGCTGTGTTATATACCGAATTGTTCACCCACCTCGTGACGGTTTTTGGCGCATTGATACATACTGACAAAAATATATGTTTCACACTTTCTGATTGGCTAACATTTTGTCGCAAATTCCGATAAAAATGTCACATTGAACGGCCGTGCAAAAAAAAAAAAAAAATAAATAAACAAACAAAACAAGAAATGATACAAAATGCTGGATGATTGGTTGCTTCTAAAAATAAATTGATTATGACTTACTTAAATACATCGGTTGATATATATTTTTACAGGTTAGTAAAACCAAATATCGAGCTAATAGGAAGGTTATGCTTGTATAATGTATAATGTATGTATAATGTATAATGTATAATGTATGTATAATGTATGTATAATGTATAATGTATGTATAATGTATTATGTATAATGTATGTATAATGTATGTATAATGTATGTATAATGTATAATGTATAATGTATGTATAATGTATGTATAATGTATAATGTATAATGTATGTATAATGTATAATGTAATGTATAATGTATAATGTATGTATAATGTATGTATAATGTATAATGTATAATGTATAATGTATGTATAATGTATAATGTATGTATAATGTATGTATAATGTATAATGTATAATGTAATGTATAATGTATGTATAATGTATGTATAATGTATAATGTATAATGTATAATGTATGTATAATGTATGTATAATGTATAATGTATGTATAATGTATGTATAATGTATAATGTATGTATAATGTATGTATAATGTATAATGTATGTATAATGTATGTATAATGTATAATGAATACGTATCATGTTTATACCTGGTCACGTCCAGTCGGCACCATCTACGGAAAAACCATGTTAAATTAGGAAAAGGATGATTACACATGCAGGTTTCTTAACGATTATGCTATGATTTACTTACTAAAGACATATATGATGGCAGAACAATGGTAAAATGATACCATGCACATTTGTACAATGAGAAAATACTGGTAGAGGTGATGACATTAAAGATGACAGAACAATGACAAAAGTTGGGCACATACGATGACAATTACAAAAGGCTATTCGTACGATGACAGGACAATGGAAAAGTGATGATGTTTACGATAACAGGACAATGATAAAGTGAGGACACGTGAGTTGACAGAACGATACTATGTACGATGACAATGTAGTGACAAAAGTTGAAAACATCAGGAACAATACCTACACTGTACCATAACAAAAGATGATACATATCCGAGACAATACCTACACTGTACCATAACAAAAGATGATACATATCCGAGACAATACCTACACTGTACCATAACAAAAGATGATACATATCCGAGACAATACCTACACTGTACTATAACAAAAGATGACACATATCCGAGACAATACCTACACTGTACTCTAACAAAAGATGGTACATATCCGAGACAACACCTACACTGTACCATAACAGAAGATGACAGATATCCGAGACAATACCTACACTGTACCATAACAAAAGATGATACATATCCGAGACAACACCTACACTGTACTATAACAAAAGATGACACATATCCGAGACAACACCTACACTGTACCGTAACAAAAGATGACACATATCCGAGACAACACCTACACTGTACCGTAACAAAAGATGATACATATCCGAGACAATACCTACACTGTACTATAAAAAAAGATGGTACATATCCGAGACAACACCTACACTGTACTATAACAAAAGATGACACATATCCGAGACAACACCTACACTGTACCGTAACAAAAGATGATACATATCCGAGACAATACCTACACTGTACCGTAACAAAAGATGATACATATCCGAGACAATACCTACACTGTACCGTAACAAAAGATGACACATATCCGAGACAACACCTACACTGTACCGTAACAAAAGATGACACATATCCGAGACAACACCTACACTGTACCGTAACAAAAGATGACACATATCCGAGACAATACCTACACTGTACCGTAACAAAAGATGACACATATCCGAGACAATACCTACACTGTACCGTAACAAAAGATGACACATATCCGAGACAACACCTACTCTGTACTATAACAAAAGATGATACATATCCGAGACAACACCTACACTGTACCGTAACAAAAGATGACACATATCCGAGACAACACCTACACTGTACTATAACAAAAGATGACACATATCCGAGACAATACCTACACTGTACCGTAACAAAAGATGACACATATCCGAGACAATACCTACACTGTACCGTAACAAAAGATGATACATATCCGAGACAACACCTACACTGTACTATAACAAAAGATGACACATATCCGAGACAACACCTACACTGTACTATAACAAAAGATGGCACATATCCGAGACAATACCTACACTGTACCGTAACAAAAGATGACACATATCCGAGACAATACCTACACTGTACTATAACAAAACATGATACATATCCGAGACAACACCTACACTGTACTATAACAAAAGATGACACATATCCGAGACAACACCTACACTGTACTATAACAAAAGATGACAGATATCCGAGACAATACCTACACTGTACCATAACAAAAGATGATACATATCCGAGACAATACCTACACTGTACCGTAACAAAAGATGATACATATCCGAGACAATACCTACACTGTACCGTAACAAAAGATGACACATATCCGAGACAACACCTACACTGTACCGTAACAAAAGATGACACATATCCGAGACAACACCTACACTGTACCGTAACAAAAGATGACACATATCCGAGACAATACCTACACTGTACCGTAACAAAAGATGACACATATCCGAGACAATACCTACACTGTACCGTAACAAAAGATGATACATATCCGAGACAATACCTACACTGTACCATAACAAAAGATGATACATATCCGAGACAACACCTACACTGTACCGTAACAAAAGATGATACATATCCGAGACAATACCTACACTGTACCGTAACAAAAGATGATACATATCCGAGACAATACCTACACTGTACCGTAACAAAAGATGACACATATCCGAGACAACACCTACACTGTACCGTAACAAAAGATGACACATATCCGAGACAACACCTACACTGTACCGTAACAAAAGATGACACATATCCGAGACAATACCTACACTGTACCGTAACAAAAGATGACACATATCCGAGACAATACCTACACTGTACCGTAACAAAAGATGATACATATCCGAGACAACACCTACACTGTACTATAACAAAAGATGGCACATATCCGAGACAATACCTACACTGTACCGTAACAAAAGATGATACATATCCGAGACAACACCTACACTGTACTATAACAAAAGATGGCACATATCCGAGACAATACCTACACTGTACCGTAACAAAAGATGACACATATCCGAGACAACACCTACACTGTACTATAACAAAAGATGGCACATATCCGAGACAATACCTACACTGTACTATAACAAAACATGATACATATCCGAGACAACACCTACACTGTACTATAACAAAAGATGACACATATCCGAGACAACACCTACACTGTACTATAACAAAAGATGACAGATATCCGAGACAATACCTACACTGTACCATAACAAAAGATGATACATATCCGAGACAATACCTACACTGTACCGTAACAAAAGATGACACATATCCGACACAATACCTACACTGTACTATGACAAAAGATGACAGATATCCGAGACAATACCTACACTGTACCATAACAAAAGATGATACATATCCGAGACAATACCTACACTGTACCGTAACAAAAGATGACACATATTCGAGACAACACCTACACTGTACCGTAACAAAAGATGACACATATCCGAGACAACACCTACACTGTACCGTAACAAAAGATGATACATATCCGAGACAATACCTACACTGTACTATAACAAAAGATGATACATATCCGAGACAATACCTACACTGTACTATAACAAAACATGATACATATCCGAGACAACACCTACACTGTACCGTAACAAAAGATGACACATATCCGAGACAACACCTACACTGTACCGTAACAAAAGATGATACATATCCGAGACAATACCTACACTGTACTATAACAAAAGATGATACATATCCGAGACAACACCTACACTGTACCGTAACAAAAGATGACACATATCCGAGACAATACCTACACTGTACCATAACAAAAGATGATACATATCCGAGACAATACCTACACTGTACTATAACAAAACATGATACATATCCGAGACAATACCTAAAATGTACCATAACAAAAGATGATACATATCCGAGACAATACCTACACTGTACCGTAACAAAAGATGATACATATCCGAGACAATACCTACACTGTACCGAATTTATTCAATTGTTACTTAAAAAAACAAACAAACAAACAAAACAAAACAAACCTTTTCAAGAATGACAGGATTTATGCCACCTGTAGAACCATTGTTGGGAGAGCCAATTCAAAAGTAGGAAAATATTTGAAATAGAAGTTAAATCGGAGCATTTTGCTATGTTTCCTGAAAAATCCAGGTGGACCTCTTTACATGTACATGTTAACAGCAAGACCCATGGTTAGCTATCATACTAGCAATTGATCAAGTCACTATGCTAACAGGACCAGGGAGCATACTGACATGTGGTGTTGACAATAGTGTAATGTTTGATGACGTTTCTAAGTTGATCACTTACCTACAGTTCTCGTTAAACGATACATACATTCTAGCGGCGTGGGTTTAAAGGTCCCAGTTTACGTCATAAGGCTTAAGGTTAGTGTAAATTTCAAGGTAAATAACATTAATCAACAATTATTCCCCCGTAGGGTCGCGACAGATTTTATTGATTGACAAACTTTTTAATAAACCAACCATATCCTGATTTATTCGAGGTCGGTGTTGGTGTTCCACGTGTTATTAGAATATGTCAGTATTTCATATATATGCGTCATGGTTCATTTTAAGTTTCACGCAGATCATGCGTTATTGGGAGAAAAATTCTTTTGCGCTAAGAATACAAATTCCCATTAACTCAAATGTACTTATAAATGTAATGGGTTGGAACATACCTAATTCGTTATAAGTGACTAAAATGTTGATCTCGAATGTTGACTCATCGCAATTTATATGTTTTAGACCTGACATTGGAAGACTGCACTAATGGTGATCCAGAAAGTAAGTATCTAAATCAACATTGGTTTATAATGATATGATAATGTATGATCGTCAGTGTGAATGTCAACGTCAGTGTGAAAGTCAACGTCACTGTGAATATCAACGTCACTGTGAATGTCAACGTCACTGTGAATATCAACGTCACTGTGAATATCAACGTCAGTGTGAACGTCAACATATCGCTCATTATCATTGTGAATGTAAAAAAGCATTGAATCATTTAGCTGAAGTCAAAGATTAAGGTCACCTATAAAGGTCATTAGGCCGAAAGGTCAAGGTGATTTTTTGGTTTTAATGTATCTGATGAATGGTGGAGATCTGGTAAACAAGGTGTTAACCAACTAAAGGTCACTGTTACTATATATAGAAAGGTAAGGTCACTGTTACTATATCAAGAAAGGTAAGGTCACTGGGTCACTGATGAATAGTTTGTTATGAAATGATGCAGCAAATTTGTTCGGAATTAAAGAGAGAGTCAATTGATCATACTGGGATCGAAAATCAAGGTCAAGGGTAGTTGTCATTAGCCCTAAAGCTCAAAGTCAAATTTTATATCTTTCCACTGATTAACATTTTGTGAAATGATGGAGGGAGGTCAGTCGGAATTACACAAGTAGTAAACGTACCAAAGATCAAGGTTACCGAAGTAAAAATGTTAAGGTCTTTGGGTCAAAAGTTCAGTTAAATTTTGTATCACGTCAAATGCACATTTTGTTACGACAGTATGAAGCAAACTTGGTCGTAAGAAAACACGGAGTCAGCTGATCAAAGATCAATGTTACTTGGTCAGGGTCATTTGGGTCAAAGGTTCAAGGACAGAGTTGATCTCTGACAGTGATCCTGGTTGTTAGTGGTGATGGTATGTAAGGGTTAAATGAATCAAATCGAAGTGAACAAAAACATAGAAGTCAATAGTTATATCGAGCGTTAACTAAAGCGATACGGTCATATGGCTGCTTGATGATTACCAGGATATAACGGAACAGAAATGTCGGTGTTTTAGTTCTTATATAGAAACATTTGAAGTTTATCTAAATATGATAGGAGTTCACTAATATATAATATTTGGTACTGATGTCTGCCCTTGTGTCTTCTTCCAGATGTATTGCTCTGTAAACAACCACATAGTTCCTCTCCTAAGGCTGTGAGTCTCCGTTGTTTGTGTGGCAGGCACGAGATGATAGAACATATTCATTTGGAGTGTGACGTAAACGAATGTAAGTACGGAATGCGGGCACGAGATGTTAAAAAAAGTCATTTGGATTGTGACGTAAACGAATGTAAGTAGTTCCGGTGACGTGAATATCGGAACTCCACGGTGACTTTACATATAACCCCGGATGTGAGTGATGTAGTAATATATCAAGATATCATTCATTTTGTTCGACAAAAAAACATATGACCTTGAACTTGACGAGGAAGACTAGAAAACAGTTTGCTCAAAATAACATTAGGTTTTCTGCAGTCTGTGATAATACTGATATTTTTCTCATAAATGAATTTGGATGTTTGAAACAGTGTTTTAAAATTTGATATTACGATTCATAGTTAACACCCAACTTTGCTTTTACTTCCGCGCAATTTCATAGTAAATCGTTTTACAGCGAACAAAATGTCTGAATTCCTTACATATTCATACACCTACATTCTGTATTGCATCTGCAGCTAAGTTTGGACTAACGATTTGTTTCTGTTAAAGGACTCACACAACTAAATAATTTACTATATGTTATTATTAGTGACCCAATCCCTTTATTTGCTCGTTTGAAGTTCAAATGATGTGAAATTTATATCAAATTAAAGTTTGAAGTTTTTTCTATCGGATAAATGTTGTTATTGTATAGGTTTAATGGCATATTAGAGCACACGGGTACTCGAAAGACAGTAACCCTGACATTAACAGTACACTGGGGAACCCCCACCTGGGGAATTCTCGCCTTTTTACACCTCGAATCCTACGCCATTCTATTTTCAGTGGGAGTGTATATTTTTGATTTTCCAAACCTCAAGACCCTATACTTTATTCTCGTATATAGAAAGTACCCATTTCATATGTTACTTACTCAGGAAAACAGCTACAAACCTAAGAAACACATTTTCCTCAGGGACTTGGTTCGGGTGAAACACCAGCTGATTAGCTGATTTAGTTGTGTGAGTCCTATAACACAGGTACTCAACCCGTCTGTCAATGTAGTATACCACAGGTACTCAACACGTCTGTCAATGTAGTATACCACATGTACTCAACCCGTCTGTCAATGTAGTATACCACAGGTACTCAACCCGTCTGTCAATGTAGTATACCACAGTTCCTCAACTCGTCTGTCAATGTAGTATACCACAGTTGCTCAACTCGTCTGTCAATGTAGTATACCACATGTACTCAACACGTCTGTCAATGTAGTATACCACAGGTACTTACCCGTCTGTCAATGTGGTATACCACATGTACTCAACTCGTCTGTCAATGTAGTATACCACAGTCCCTCAACTCGTCTGTCAATGTAGTATAACACAGATACTCAACCCGTCTGTCAATGTAGTATACCACAGGTACTCAACCCGTCTGTCAATGTAGTATAGCACAGGTACTCAACTCGTCTGTCAATGTAGTATAGCACAGGTACTCAACCCGTCTGTCAATGTAGTATAACACAGGTACTCAACCCGTCTGTCAATGTAGTATACCACAGGTACTCAACCCGTCTGTCAATGTAGTATACCACAGGTACTCAACCCGTCTGTCAATGTAGTATACCACAGGTACTTAACCCGCCTGTCAATGTGGTATACCACAGGTACTCAACACGTCTGTCAATGTAGTATACCACAGGTACTCAACCCGTCTGTCAATGTAGTATACCACAGGTACTCAACTCGTCTGTCAATGTAGTATACCACAGGTACTCAACTCGTCTGCCAATGTAGTATAGCACAGGTACTCAACACGTCTGTCAATGTGGTATACCACAGGTACTCAACTCGTCTGTCAATGTAGTATAGCACAGGTACTCAACACGTCTGTCAATGTGGTATACCACAGGTACTCAACTCGTCTGTCAATGTAGTATACCACAGGTACTCAACACGTCTGTCAATGTAGTATACCACAGGTACTTAACTCGTCTGTCAATGTGGTATACCACATAATGACGATTATGGGAGTGTGGGTCACAGGGGCGCTTATTCATTTCTTTTAGTATGGTTAAAAGGATAAACAATTTATTGTGACCTACTGTTTGTTTGTGAGGGGTTCAAGGACTGAGTGTGGTATGTGTGCCTTCAAGCCCTCCGATGTGGTGCACGGTACTCCTGCTACCGGAAGGAGGTTCCATTGTGTAATTGTGTGAGGAAAGAAGGAGAATGTATGTGTCCTTGGTAGCAGATATATGTGTTTGTAAGTGTACGGGTGTACTTGTCTGGTTCTAGAGTCTGTTGGATGAAGGATGTTGCTGTATTCTATGGATACATGTTGGTGTATGATTTTGTAGAATAGAATGAGTCTTGTTTGTAGTGATGACCAATTTAAGTTGTCTAGCAAGTCGTGTAATGAGCTTGTGTTGTGGTATCTGTTTTTTTCACATATCGTGCTGCTCTGCGTTGTATTTTTCTTTTGAAACTGATCTATTTGGCTTGTGTTGTGAGGGTCCAATATGGAGGAGCAGTACTCCAGTTTGGGTCTAACAATGGCCTTGTATGCATTATCTTTGATGTGTTGTGAGTTTATTTTTAGGTTCCGTTTCAAAAATCCTAGTGATTTGTTTGCGTTTGATGTGATGTTGTTTATATGTGTGTCCCATTTAAGATTATGTAATGGTATGCCTAAGTACTTCCTGGAATCTACTTGTTGTAATGTGTGGTTGTGGAGTTTGTATGGGTATTTAATTTTTGTACGTTTGTTGGATGTGGATATGATATTGCATTTGTCGGGGTGAAAGGTCATCAGCCAATCGTGTTCCCATTTGCCTGCTACGTCTATGTCTTGTTGTAGTTTGGTTGCGTCATTGATGTTGTGTATTGTTTTGTAAATGATGCTGTCATCTGCAAAAAGTCTGAGGGTACTGTGTTTGATGTAATCTAGTAAATCATTAATGTAAATGACGAAGAGGATGGGGCCCAAACAGGTTCCTTGGGGTACTCCTGATGTTACTGGTATTTTATCTGAGTGCTTCCCATCAAGTACTACTGTTTGTGTGCTGTGTGTTACGAAGTCTGTTATCTATGCGAGTGTGTTCACTGTAATCCCATAAAATTTGAGTTTGTACTGAAGTCTTTTGTGTGGTACTTTGTTTAGGCTTTGCCAAGGCTCGTTGCCGAATTTTCAGAAATGCTAGACACGACAACATTCAAAAATCTTGTGAAAAAAATCGGCAGTATCGACATGGTTTCCGGTTGTGTATGCATACTGAATGATAGTTTTGTGGTTTTTCACTGATGTTAAAGGCCTACCTTACTCCAAAATCGAGTCCCTGTGAAGTTGAACATCGTCTGCTAAGTTAGCGACACTGATGTGACAGGTTAGACTGGAATCGGTTTCGAAAGAAATATCCTTGGAATCGTTTTCACCTAATGTCAAGATCACTGGCGCTTGCATAGAAAATGCGATTTTCAAAAAAAAAAAAAAAAAAAAAATTGATATCAATTTTTTTTTTTTTTTTTTTTGAAAATCGCATTTCCTATGCAAGCGCCTGTGGTCAAGACGACTTTCATTTAGAATTTAAGAACTGATATTCTTCTGAAAATAACGTAAATCCAGTCGATAGAAACGTACGTGTTTCCGAGGAATCAAGTATGTCCTGTGCAGTACCCGTTCAACGCCGCATCACTTCTAAATGTTACATGTAACCGCATATCATTGCGCCTAAAAACGGCTTTGATTTTAAACACTAAGAAATTAGGCAATTGTGTACAATTTGACGATGTCTACAAACGTATATGAAATATAATATATTTTTTATGTGATTACTATTAATAACGACATGGAAGGACTATATCATTCCTTCTGGAAATTTTGGCTGTTTCGGTATTTGAACTTGTTGACGTCAGTGATAGGGGAAGCGGCAAATTAAAACGCGACTTAAGCTACCGTAAAAAGATATGAATGTAAATATTATAAGCATTGGACTGTTACCAAATAGTAGTATGCAGTCGATAAGAATACAATTTGGGTGACAGATAAATATTTCTTGTCGCCCTAACTTCCAAATCTTTATTATGATGTCATTTTTATATAGTGACATCATAATAGTCACGTGGGCGATAACGAAAGATGGCTGATGAAAAGGCTGTCCCGTCTTTGACGATAATAATTAGTTCATTCATAGTCAGAGCGAAATTCCTGGATATAGTCTTTAAAAATTATTGTCAAAGGTAAATATATGCATTGAACTGCTTTCATTTGGAAGTTGTGGGCTGATGAATGCCAACTGGACAGAGGCAAATTTAACATGAAGCGCTAGCGATAAATTCGTGTCTTTTGTAACTTTTAAAAAAATAACTTACTCGTGTGAAATAAATTCCATATCCAACAACCACTCGTGTAACCTGTATATGGGTGTTCCACGTGCGACAACTGCATCTGCAAAGGTACGAGAAAACTTTATGACTCGTGGCCTGACCGGACCTCGAACTCATGATATACGCCATCCAATCGCCTAGCCAGAAATACCCGTGTCCTATACAAAGTCACCTATTGTGCAGTGAGCCAATTGTGCAAGTAACTTTCATTTTATCTCTAAATCGTCAATGTAGAATTCGTCAACCTTAGGTTGCTAAAATTTCTAATATTACGAATTAAATGAACCTTTGCACACATCACAGGTGTCTGCATCTGGTACGGACAGTCTGATTGGTCGACAATTATAGTCAGTATTGTTTCACAGAGCTGTTGACCAATCCGATTGCCCGTTGCAAAACCACTCTAAAATAGATAGCCTATTTTCAATCTTTATTTTTTTATATTTTCATTGTCACACGACAAAAGAATAGCATCCGTTGATATTAAACATTTTAACCAAGGTACGTTATTGAAGTATGCATTTTATGGCCGAATTAAACCAAAATTCAAAGTGAATTGCAGCTTATCCTCTGCTTCTGACTTTACAATGTTACATCTGGTTGATATAGCAGATTAGGGACTAATATTTCTATAGATACTCTACTACATGTAGCCAGAGACTTATATACTAAATATAGGTCTCTGGTGTAGCTAGATGCAGAAGCCTATGCACACTTGTTTTGGCATACGTATGCAAACCTGAAAATTTCACCTCCGTCCACAAAAGTAAAAAATACCGAGAATAAAGCTGGTCAGAATCCTCCTGACAACACAAATGTATATCATCAGGTATCATCAGGTATATCATCAGGTATATTTATCTGATACATAAACGTTAGTGTATATCATCAGGTATATTTATCTGATACATAAACGTTAGTGTATATCATCAGGTATATTTATCTGATACATAAACGTTAGTGTATATCATCAGGTATATTTATCTGAAATCATCAGGTATATGTATTTGATACATAAACGTTAGTGTATATCATCAGGTATATTTATCTGATACATAAACGTTAGTGTAAATCATCAGGTATATTTATCTGATATCATTAGGTATATTTATCTGATACATAAACGTTAGTGTAATATCATCAGGTATACAAATGTACATTGTACTTATTTGATACATAAACGTTAGTGTAATATCATCAGGTATACAAATGTACATTGTACTTATCTGATATATAAACATTAGTGTATATCATCAGGTATATTTATCTGATACATAAACGTTAGTGTATATCATCAGGTATATTTATCTGATACATAAACGTTAGTGTAAATCATCAGGTATATTTATCTGATACATAAACGTTAGTGTATATCATCAGGTATATTTATCTGATACATAAACGTTAGTGTATATCATCAGGTATATTTATCTGATACATAAGCGTTAGTGTAAATCATCAGGTATATTTATCTGATATCATCAGGTATATTTATCTGATACATAAACGTTAGTGTAATATCATCAGGTATATTTATCTGATACATAAACGTTAGTGTATATCATTAGGTATATGTATTGGATACATAAACGTTAGTGTATATCATCAGGTATATCATCAGGTATATCATCAGGTATATTTATCTGATACATAAACGTTAGTGTATATCATCAGGTATATTTATCTGATACATAAACGTTAGTGTATATCATCAGGTATATTTATCTGATACATAAACGTTAGTGTATATCATCAGGTATATCATCAGGTATATCATCAGGTATATTTATCTGATACATAAACGTTAGTGTATATCATCAGGTATATTTATCTGATACATAAACGTTAGTGTATATCATCAGGTATATCATCAGGTATATCATCAGGTATATTTATCTGATTCATAAACGTTAGTGTATATCATCAGGTATATTTATCTGATATCTTCAGGTATATTTATCTGATACATAAACGTTAGTGTATATCATCAGGTATATTTATCTGATACATAAACGTTAGTGTATATCATCAGGTATATTTATCTGATATCATCAGGTATATTTATCTGATACATAAACGTTAGTGTATATCGTTAGTGTATATCATCAGGTATATTTATCTGATACATAAACGTTAGTGTATATCATCAGGTATATGTATCTGATACATAAACGTTAGTGTATATCATCAGGTATATTTATCTGATACATAAACGTTAGTGTAAATCATCAGGTATATTTATCTGATACATAAACATTAGTGTATATCATCAGGTATATTTATCTGATACATAAACGTTAGTGTATATCATCAGGTATATGTATCTGATACATAAACATTAGTGTATATCATCAGGTATATTTATCTGATACATAAACGTTAGTGTAAATCATCAGGTATATTTATCTGATACATAAACATTAGTGTATATCATCAGGTATATTTATCTGATACATAAACATTAGTGTATATCATCAGGTATATGTATCTGATACATAAACGTTAGTGTATATCATCAGGTATACAAATGTACTTATCTGATATATAAACATAAGAAGATATTCATTGCCGACATTTCTCGGCCAGACAGTTTCTAGGAAATTGACTAAGGAAGAAATATCATTTTCCATTTGTATACATTCATTTCAGGCTGTACAAGAGGGAACTGGATATGTCTGAATGGAGGAAGGCTGCTGACTTGTAAACCCGGTTATTTCCAATGTAACTGTAGTGACCGTAAGTGTCTCCTTTATTATTTTTGCTATTCTATCATTGAGCTAGTAAGCAAACGAAACATGAGCTATGAAATCACGTGGAATTTTCTATTGTAGAAATTGAACACATTGAGATTATGTAACATAAGTTTACTTATCTTGCCGTTTGAAAGTAAAAATGATCCGCTGAAAATTGAAATCCATGTCATACATTTTGTAGCGAACGTTATTGTCAGCAATGCCCCGGAGTGTCACTATAATATGCCCCGGAGTGTCACTATAATATGCCCGGAGTGTCACTATAATATGCCCCGGAGTGTCACTGTAATATGCCCGGAGGGTCACTATAATATGCCCCGGAGTGTCACTATAATATGCCCCGGAGTGTCACTATAATATGCCCCGGAGTGTCACTATAATATGCCCCGGAGTGTCACTATAATATGCCCGGAGTGTCACTATAATATGCCCGGAGTGTCACTATAATATGCCCCGGAGTGTCACTATAATATGCCCGGAGTGTCACTATAATATGCCCGGAGTGTCACTATAATATGCCCCGGAGTGTCACTATAATATGCCCGGAGTGTCACTATAATATGCCCCGGAGTGTCACTATAATATGCCCGGAGTGTCACTATAATATGACCCGGAGTGTCACTATAATATGCCCGGAGTGTCACTATAATATGCCCCGGAGTGTCACTATAATATGCCCGGAGTGTCACTATAATATGCCCCGGAGTGTCACTATAATATGCCTCGGAGTGTCACTATAATATGCCCCGGAGTGTCACTATAATATGCCCCGGAGTGTCACTATAATATGCCCGGAGTGTCGCTATAATATGCCTCGGAGTGTCACTATAATATGCCTCGGAGTGTCACTATAATATGCCCGGAGTGTCGCTATAATATGCCTCGGAGTGTCACTATAATATACCTCGGAGTGTCACTATAATATGCCCGGAGTGTCGCTATAATATGCCTCGGAGTGTCACTATAATATGCCCCGGAGTGTCGCTATAATATGCCCCGGAGTATCACTATAATATGCCTCGGAGTGTCACTATAATATGCCCCGGAGTGTCACTATAATATGCCCGGAGTGTCGCTATAATATGCCCCGGAGTGTCACTATAATATGCCCGGAGTGTCACTGTAATATGCCCCGGAGTGTCACTATAATATGCCCCGGAGTGTCACTATAATATGCCCCGGAGTGTCACTATAATATATCTATATTTCCACTTAATTCAGACTCAATGAACCTACCACAGTTAACTCAAGTCATTTTTCAATGAACTATATCAAGTCTGGCGTAGGAATACATTTATCGAGTTGCACATAATATCCCATGTCACTATAATATGCCCGGAGTGTCACTATATATGCCGGAGTGTCACTATAATATGCCGGAGTGTCACTATAATATGCCGATGTCACTATCATATGCCCAGTGTCATAATTGCTCGGAGTGTCACTATAATATGCCGAGTGTCAATAATATGCCCGGAGTGTCGCTATAATATGCCTCGAGTGTCACTATAATATGCTCGGAGTGTCACTATAATATGCCCGGAGTGTCCTATAATATGCCTAGTGCACATAATATCTCAGTGTCACAAATATGCCGAGTGTCCTATAATATCCTCGGATGTATATAATGGGAGTGTCGCATTATGCCCCGGAGGTATATAATATGCCTCGAGTGTTCACATAATATGCCGGAGTTCCTATAATATGCCCGAGGTCACTATATTGGAGTGCTTATATGCCCGATTCACTATAATATCCCAGTTCCTATAATATGCCCCGGAGTGTCACTATAATATGCCCCGGAGTGTCACTATAATATGCCCCGGAGTGTCACTATAATATATCTATATTTCCACTTAATTCAGACTCAATGAACCTACCACAGTTAACTCAAGTCATTTTTCAATGAACTATATCAAGTCTGGCGTAGGAATACATTTATCGAGCTGGGACTATATCATTTTCAAAAGTTATCATATTTATATGAAATAAATTCCATTAAAAATAATATTTGTTTTAATTCGTTATTAAGTTTGTTCATGAAAGAAATCCTGAAAGTAATACCCATATGTAGACGAAGAGTGATGACGTACATTTCGGTAAGTTCCGTGGTAGACTTGCACAAGTCCCTATTTGTCAAGGACAAAATATATACAAAATATCAAAAAATATAAATATAAGGATTAAATAAAGTTTTGTTGAGGTGTATGGGGGTATAAACCTCAATAGGTCTTGAGACAAATTGATCATGAACTGCTTCGCAGTTCATAAAATTTGTCTCAAGACCTATTGAGGTTTATACCCCCATACACCTCAATCCTTAAATGCCCCGGAGTGTCACTATAATATGCCCCGGAGTGTCACTATAATATGCCCCGGAGTGTCACTATAATATGCCCCGGAGTGTCACTATAATATGCCATAAAGACAATGCGATTAGTGTTTAAAACAATGTCAATTATTCGAAGGGGCAATCGATAAGGTACACATTCTAATTATTAATTTGTTTGTTTACAGCATTTCGAGGTGAAAGGTGTGAGTTAGTTAGTGTAAGTAATCTGCCACTGTAAATTGTTTTATCAAGCATATTTGGTGCTGTTTTCTTAGTTCTCATCTCGTCAAAAAATATCCTTCAACACATAGACCACCTTTAGACAAGTTGTTCTGCTTTTAGCTGTATGTGTTGTCGATACAAACAGAAGATCCCAAAGAGATCTGATATTTTCTCTATTCTTTTCATTCTTCCTCTAAGCATTTGATAATAAGGGGCCCTAGATGAAGTATACGAAAGATCTAAGAACTAATAGATATATCGATAACAAATTTCCATGAAATATCAGTAACTAAATTGTACCGTCAAAATCCAGGATGGATGCTTTCCTGATTAGGCTCGTAACTGAACAAAATAAGGGGCTTATAGTAGTGTACCTAGCATGTATTTAGGGGCTTATAGTAGTGTACCTAGCATGTATAAGGGGCTTAGAGTAGTGTACCTATCATGTTTCAGTAAGATCCATTTAGGGGCTTAGAGTGGTGTACCTATCATGTTTCAGTAAGATCCATTTAGTACATCGGATAATGATGACAACATTTCGTCGCCAAAATCAAAGATGACTGCCCCATTCAGTATATTTTTCTGACCAGTCCAAAAACCTAAAGGGCACAAAATAGGGAAAAGGGCAAAACTAGGGAAAAAAGAGAAAACTGCATATAAAATCTGAGTGATTCATCCGCACTTCTCACGAAATATCTACAACAATAATGATTTAAGGACGGACCATGGGCTCGAGGTGAATAACTCACTGTCTGATGCATGATGGTGGGCTAAAAGACATATACCATATTCTAGGAGGGACGGGAAATAAGGCTGTTGTATCACGTACACGTCGGGCTAAAAGGCATATACCATATTCTAGGAGGGAGGCTGTTGTATCACGTACACGTCGGGCTAAAAGGCATATACCATATTCTAGGAGGGAGGCTGTTGTATCACGTACACGTCGGGCTAAAAGGCATATACCATATTCTAGGAGGGAGGCTGTTGTATCACGTACACGTCGGGCTAAAAGGCATATACCATAGGAAGGAGGGATGGGGAATAAGTCTGTTGTATCACGTACACGTCGGGCTAAAAGGCATATACCATAGGAAGGAGGGATGGGAAATAAGGCTGTTGTATCACGTACACGTCGGGCTAAAACACATAGACCATGGGATGGAGGGATGGAAAATAAGGCTGTTGTATCACGTACACGTCGGGCTAAAACACAAACACAACTGTATGCTATGAATATCATATCACCAACACATCTAATTTGATATTTGTCACCAATATCAGTTTTCGAGAGGTTAACCACTACAATTTGATTTAATTGATTTTGACAGGTTAACCGAAAATGTTCCAAAGATGCATTTACTGCTGATTTACCGAGTTGTGAGAGCGTTGGCGAGTCTCCGTCTCCCTGTTTACATACAGTAAACCATACTAGCTTCCACTGCGATATCCCAGTGCCACGAAAAGGTTAGAAACAATATTATGTTTGTAGACATTTTCAGATTCTGTATATTAATAACATAATAAGTAAGTATACAGGTGTTACAATCTGGAGATTGAAGATGTGATAAGTAAATATTGATGACAATGTATGACAACATAAGCCAATTATATAAGCTTGAATTATCAAGAATAATATTGAACTCAGGAGTCGTTTCAAATAAATTCTTCCTAAAATCACGTTATAGATGTGAGTGGTCTGACAGAATGTTCCCAGATCCCTGAGGGAGGTCTGGTGACCCCTGATCCCGTGACCGAAGGTCCCGTTAACACTGGCCAGTGGTCAGCTTGGTCTCAGTGGTCAAGGTGTTCCATGTCAGAAGATGCTAGATCAACGGGGCCCTGTATGTGCCGGAGGAGGGAATGTAAGGACGAAAGTTGTCAAGGAACAGATATTCAAGTGACCAATTGTACAGGTAAGAGGTGTATATCAGTTAAAGACCTCTAATGAAAACTGTCTTACTGTACGGTCTAATGACACAGGTAAAACTGTCTTACTGTACGGTCTAATGACACAGGTAAAACTGTCTTACTGTACGGTCTAATGGCACAGGTAAAACTGTCTTACTGTACAGTCTAATGGCACAGGTAAAACTGTCTTACTGTACGGTCTAATGGCACAGGTAAAACTGTCTTACTGTACAGTCTAATGACACGGGTAAAACTGTCGTAACTGCACGGTCTAATGACACAGGTAAAACTGTCTTACTGTACTGTCTAATGGCGTGGGTAAAACTGTCTTACTGTACAGTCTAATGACACAGGTAGAACGGTCATACTGTACAGTCTAATGACACAGGTAAAACGGTCATACTGTACAGTCTAATGACACAGCTAAAACTGTCTTACTGTACGGTCTAATGACGGGTAAAACTGCCTTACTGTACGGTCTAATGACACAGGTAAAACTGCCTTACTGTACGGTCTAATGACACAGGTAAAACTATCTTGCTGAACGGTCTAATGACAAAGATAAAATTGTCTTACTGAGCGGTCTAATGACACAGGTAAAACTGTCTTACCGGTTTGTTTACTTACCAAAGTGAATTGCGCAAGGCATTACAGAAATTGAACTGAATATTCTGAATTAGAATCGACAGTTGAGTAAAGATAAATATCTTATAGATTTTTATATTTCCATAAGTTTGCCTAAAATCACCTACAGTAATAATGTGATTTACTATTGTTTGAACATCAACACCAAGCTAACATTGTGTTTACAAAGAGGGAAATGTTTGATTATTATTGATATACTGTCTGATTGTGCAGATAAGGTGTCTACCTAAACACTGCGTCCAATTTTACAAGTAAAGTACAATCATCCGTCAATTCTTTGAGGACAAACAATTGTTTAAATCAAAACACTTCTATCATTTTTGTGTCTTTTTAACAGAAACATTTATCGTAATTACAACAAGGCAAGATATCGAATGCTTACTAATGGTTTAAATTATTTTCATGAAGTAAAATTTATTAAATTTATTTTACAACAAATTTTATTCGTGACCACCAGAACACGGACACTGGACAGACTGGACGCCGTGGTCAGCATGCTCATCTACCCGTGGGAGGAGTGGGAAACGGACCCGGTATAGATTTTGCAGCAACCCTGCTCCCAAGTATGGCGGTAGGTCATGTGACGGGAAGTCAGAGGACACGGACGTACAGACAGAGAGATGCAACCATGACTGTCCAGGTAGGAGTCAACTCAAGGACTGAAGCAAAAGAATGTACCAGACAACTGATAACATTATATAACACAAGTTTGATATCGCCCTTCAGTTATTGTAATTACACATTGTAGCTGAAGTTTTCATTTCGAAATTCATTTATGACATCACAACTTCATGTCATCATATATTAAGTTTTGCAATGTGGTGTCATAATAGATACACTTGAAGTCAAAATGAAGATGCAATACTGCGTTTGTTGATTAATTAATTCTATGTATTTGTATCAATGATTTAGCACGATAAAGTGTCACGTTTTCTTACCGTATACATGTATATGAGTCTGTTGCCATATGGACACGGGGACCAACCCACAGTAAAAAAAAAACATGGGAAACTATTACACGTAGTCAGCTGTTTCTCATGGACTGGTGAACTGTGTGTGACTTTTTAAAGTTTGATACGGTTGTAAATATTATATTGTTTATTTTAAGTATCTGGATCAGAGCTACAGATGACGGAATTCTCCTCCTGGGGCAATATCACATTTGAGAATGAAGTTCCTGGCTGGCTGAGAGTTCGAACCAAACTTGTGTGCCAAGCTCCAGGGGGTGAGCTGGCGGAAATCAGTGGAGAAGAGGTGGCGCAGGCCTGTTACCTGCTCAAAGTTTCAGTAGAACACTGCCATGAAAGCCGGTGTACTCCACTAAAGGGTCTCCGTAAACTCATAGACAACACTTCCGTATCAAGAAGGTACAAGCCAGCCGAAACTGTTGTGGAACCATGAAGGCTATACACGTTTACGGAGCATGACATGACATGTTTCGACACAGGAGATTGGGAATCTACCCAAAAAGATGTCATGCTACAGCAAGTGACCAATGTTTTAAACCGGAATATGTAAAATATTACTCTGGCGTTCACATGACTTGTTAAGTTGTAGGATTTTACAAAACTACGGTCGGATAAAAATAGGAGTGGGGGCTAACCTGGCATCAAGTACCCTGTAGAGTATGTGGACTGTCAGAGGATGGCTGGACTCGTTGTGAATCACCGTACCTTTAACATCTCTGTAATAAATGGCATTTATATTGAAATTTACCTTACAGACCCCGTATATCACCTAACATCTCCATTACGATCACCTGTATATAACAATTTAAATTGGTTGTTGAAGAAAATCAATCTTCTAATATAGTTTCGCTCTCCGGCCGCGTGCAATCTTTATAGACAACATATTTAATTGTAATCCATTTAATTGTCCTGCATTTCAGTGTAGATATATGTTATAATCAATTTCATAGATTTGCTCATTTGGAACATTATTTTTTTGGCTATTAAACTGTTTTCTGTGTACAGATTTAAATCCAAAATATCTGGCATTCAGAGTATAGAGGATATGCGCACTCGTGAAAAATATCAAAATATTAGCCACACGAGTGAAATATATTTGGTATTACTGAAGATACTGTTAGATATTCTGTTTATCACATTTTTTATCAACGAAAAACCTACCCCGTATGCTAACTAGGCCTACAGCGAAAGTTTGCATACAAAAAATGTAGTTCCCCCTGTCCAGGTGCTGACAAATATGTCGGGCTTTCTGATTGGTCAATTATTGTGGTATTTTCTAATCATTAATTTGATTGGTCAAATCAGCAAAAGTGATATTTTTCACTAGTGAAAAATATCACTTTTATAAAATGAATAATTTTTGATATTTCACTGGTAAAAATGTAATAAATAGAGGATATCTAACAGTGTTTTCAGTAATACCAAATTTATTTCACGAGTGGGGCTAATATTTTGATATTTTTCAAGAGTGCGCAGCACGAGTGAAAAATATCAAAATATTAGCCACACGAGTGAAATATATTTGGTTTTACTGAAGACACTGTTAGATATTCTGTTTATTACATTTTTTATCAACGAAAACCCTATCCCGTATGCTAACTAGGACTACAGCGATAATTTGTAAACAAAAAAAGTAGTTTCCCCTGTCCAGCTGCTGATGTATATGTCGGGCTTTCTGATTGGTCAATTATTGTGCTATTTTCTAATCATTAATTTGATTGGTCAAATCAGCAAAAGTGATATTTTTCACTAGTGAAAAATATGATATTCTTCACTAGTGAAAAATATCACTTTTATAGAATGAATAATTTTTGATATTTCACTGGTAAAAATGTGATAAAATTGTATATTATACTTACTAAACTTCGAAATATATATGTGACGTCATGATTTGTACATACATTGTTTTTTATAGATAAACTTAGACATGATATATGGAATCATGCTTTTCTAGACCCTCCATATAACCAACAAAAAGTTTGAAAAAGTTAAAAAAAAAAAAAAAAAAAAAGAGTATATTTCATACAGGAGATAAAAGACCATCCGTTTGTACAAAATCGGTTTTCAGTTGCTCAATCATGCTGTAGACCATTTGAGCAAATACAGGTCTACTTTCCACCTGACGAAGGAGTTTAAAGATATTCCTCCGTTTCCACTATTCCACTATCTATTCAGACTTACCTTTTACATAACACTTGTTTTTCTTCCCAAAATGATGCTTCTAACTAAATTTAACCACAATCCGCTTATTCGTTCATGACTATTAGGGATTTTAAGAAAAAAGACGTACGAACAATGGACGCTGCTGCATGACAGAAGGACCGGTGAATTAAAACACCCTTTTGTCATTCCTGTATATGTGTTGAAATGTTTGTTTAATAATGAAATTTTATTACGAACGTAACAGTAACACGTTGATACATGAACACAATGTACATTTTAAATGTTTGTTACCTAGAGTGTGTTGATAGGAGAGACATGTAAACGGGCTGTATTGTAGACGATATCAAATAAAGACCAGACCGTCATCAATGTGAAATCCATGTAAGTATCCTCACTTGGCAATACAAACTCATTCAAAGCTTATCCAATAGTGTTTTCTTTAGTTTGTAGCTTAAATGCGGATAAAACATTTCGTTGTTTTTGGTCGTTTTCTTTTTTCTTTTTTAATGTGAATCACTTCTTAGTAAAATAGTTAAAGTAAGGGATTGAGGGAAATAGCAAGTTTTTTTTTCAACTTTTGCATAATGAAATAGACATAGTCTTGGCAAACTAGAAACTTTGCTACGTCCCTAAACATCTATTTTTATTGTATATGTTGACTCAACGTGCCTTGGACATGAAATAACGTCTTTTTATATTCATAATGATGACTATTTAATTTTAATATATCACACAACTGGGACAATTTTCACTGAAATATCACGAATATATGAAGGCTAATCGGAAACGCATAACCCCCTTAAACAATTCGGCTTTGTCACACAATCTTTGAACACATCACGTTTAGCCTGGTCTGACATCCGTTCTGTGTTGCAATGTAATGTAAGATGATCCAGTGTTGGCCGTCTATACACATTCGGGGTGTATTGTGGTAGCTGTAATGTTACCTTCTTGAGAAAGACACAGACAACTGTTAAAGCCCCAGTTCTGTTCTAGCCTGATTGTGTTTACTTCTATCTCAGATATATGTTGCCATTTACGGTCTTCACAAGGGTAAAAACTGGAACAAAATATTGACGTAATTCAAGTTCAACATTGGTCTCTGTTCCATCAAAAGGTCCCTGGCCGAAACAAGTCCTTTAATATGTACATCGTACGAATACATGTAAAAAGGAGAGTGGTCAGCGTAATATTGTAATATAAAAGATAATATTACATGTAAAAAGGAGAGTGGGCAGCGTAATATTGTAATATAAAAGATAATAGTACATGTAAAAAGGAGAGTGGTCAGCGTAATATTGTAATATAAAAGATAATATTACATGTAAAAAGGAGAGTGGTCAGCGTAATATTGTAATATAAAAGATAATATTACACGGAAAAAGGAGAGTGGTCAGCGTAATATTGTAATATAAAAGATAATATTACATGTAAAAAGGAGAGTGGTCAGCGTAATATTGTAATATAAAAGATAATATTACATGTAAAAAGGAGAGTGGTCAGCGTAATATTGTAATATAAAAGATAATATTACATGGATGATGTTGATGAGGGTTGGTTCTGATGGAACATAGGATGGCACAGATAACCGATACTGAACTGTATTAACGAAAACGAGGTTCACAACATACAATTATGAGTACATATAGTGAAACTTGCGGAGCGCAATCATCAACAGATGATGATGATGATGATGATGATGATTTTACTTGAAAACACATGGTATCTTATGGTGGTATTTTTGATTAATCTTAACCTTAAATCATTATAAACAAGAAATATCTTTCTAGCATCCGTCTTAGGCGACACAAAAATGGTTCCCCTTCCCCCAAGGATGCAGCCCAAATCATTTCATTCCATCAGAAGAATTTTAAAGAATTTGCTTTATTTCTACTATGGAGTCCCTCTCCATATGTCCCTGAGGGGCCAGACCCATCTCATACAAAATTGGTTCCAATTCACCGAAGTATGCTTCGCACTAAATTTGGTCAAAAGCCATTCAGCGATTCATGGCTACAGCACCGTGCCAAAAATATGTCCCCATTACAATCCAAGATAGCTGACACAAAAATAGAAACTTCCCTTCTAAACGCCGTTTACTCACCTGATACAGATGGGTGATCACTTCCCTACAACGCCCTGGTAAGCTGTTATACAGCCTCTTACATGTACATACGTTAAAGGCACATTTTCCCTGATTCGTTGGAGTTCGGACGTAAGATTTTCAACGTTGCTGACTTACTGAAGCTTCAATTTTAAAAGCGTTTTGCATGTGGAGCCAAATATTTTCGATTTGAATTAGATCAGGACTCTGTGGCCATTGTAACACAGGTAGACTGTTATCGGTCTTCCAGGTTTCACAAAACCGCGACTTGTGACAGGAAGCATTGTTTTCCTGAAACAGGCAAGGTTTGTCACCGAAAATTTTCACAATCACATTTCAAAAATTATTTTCAAGGACCTCAATGTACTTCTCAGAGTTCATGCTTCCATCGACGAATTCAAGTGTTCCCTTCCCACCATGGGTAATACAGCCCAGACCATCACTTTCATGGTCCTCCGTTGCGAATCTTTTCTTCCTCCGTCTCCTTTGCCGATGTTCACTTTCAGCATTCCTCTTATTTCTCTGGATCACTTTTCCTACTGTTGGTCTATTTCTTCCAAGTACTTTGCATATTTCTCCGACTGTTGGCCAGATTGTTTCAAATAAACGATTATTTTCTTGATGCTGGGTTACAGGTCTCTGCCTTTCGGTGGCATTTCTTCAGACGTCTTACATTAGTGACAGACGACACTTTCGTTTCCGGTATGGCGACGTCATTGCACGGGGTGACATGCAAGAGAAAGTGTTCCGATGGCTCTACGCTCCTCGGGAACACTTGCGATATTTGAAGCGAGGGAAACTGACGCAACGCTATTTTGTTTTGGGGACATATTTTTGGCACAGTGCAGTAGTTTTAGATGAAAAGTTGTCGGACGGACGGACGACGGACGCCGCGCCATGACATAAGCTCAACTGTCCTTCGGACCAGGTAAACTAAAGTGAGTCAGGGAGTATGCTGTCGGTCAATAGTTACCAGCTCCAAGAACATGTCAGTTTAACGGGTCTGGGCTATGACATGTTAGTGAGGTGACAGAAATAGAAGGTACAGTCCTGAGAGGCAGATCCGAAAATGGTAAATTATATTTAATATTGAATTGAGAGTGATTTATTATATTACTGAAATATCCGAGTGAGCTATATAGGCCCCATGAGCCTCTTGTTATTTAGTATAAATCAACTGAAACATGTTTATTTGTAATAATTTTAGAAATAGTGTATTTGAAATCCAAGTTGTGAACTGTAAACCTCGTATGAGGTAAATTTGACGTTTGTGATGTCAGACTATTGTTTAAACAAGAGGCATAGAAGGCCTGTACAGCTTAATATCCGGATATTGCAATGAAAAGGGGGGAGGGGGACAGTCTTCATTTCTGTTAGAGAGGAAAGATTCGTAAGAATTTTTTTAATTTCCGTATTCGGCGCCGCCAGACCCACCGTTTATATTAAACTGGTTCAAAGCTATTTGCCCAAGGATGCTTCAGGCCAAATGTTGACCAAATCCTTTCATTCAATTTGCTATATACCTCTGCTATTGGACCCCGCCTCGACCCTATTCAGATTTGATTATGGTATTAACCTCCGTTTCGCGTGATTTGATATCAGTCTTGGGTTTAGTAAATGCATAGTATTTATACGTATCTCAGCTAAAGACAATAATTGTAGAATATATGTTGCAAAAACGGAACTGGATGTGAAAACATATTTCTTATCTCCGTCTTTATTTTATCACTGTAACCCTTTCTAATAAAGACGCCAATTGCTTATGTTTGTGTAAGTTTCCCCATTAATTTAAATCGTTATGATCGATGTCGACATGACCCTTGCACTATTTACTTACGTTTCAGCTCATATTTCTGTTTGTATACATTAAAACATAGTGAAGCTATGTCCTTGTAATGACGATCACATCCTTCGGGACATCCTTTTATCTGATTGTGTCCAAACATAAACAGTGTTGGTGGTACCTTACAGAGATATCGCCATGTAAGTGAGTCTATTCAATTAAATGTAAATATTTTATCTCGCTAGCTCATACGGTCTGTCAGTTCAATTATCAAAACGGTCCCTGTACGTGTTGTCTCTCCAAAGGTGAACGAATAAATACAAACAAGTACATTGCATCCTGCAAAGTGTTAAAGGAAGACTGACGAGAATGTATGTAAACTCGTCCCGAGAGTACGGAAATATCTAAACAGGAGTCGACAATCACGATGCAATTCTCGACAACAAATTCCAGAATCTAAACAAGACATACCCCTTTAATGGCATGATGTAAACTGTAACACAATTGTGTCTAATTTAAGTCAATAACTCTACTATATTTACTTTTGAATAAAAATATGTCATAGTTCTGGTACTTTTTACAGTCCTTTCATTGTATAAAACGAACATGGAAAATTAAACAAGAGGCCCAATGCCGGCCTGTATCGCTCATCTGGCTCTACAGAACTTTGAAGATTTCTGCAGATACATGTACAGTGTTCTATGCTGGTTACAACTTTATTCAAATAGATTAGGCTATGTTTATTCTTGTCAATACATTTTCTAGTCCTTCATTCCAGCATACTATTGGCCTAATATCAGGTCTCTTGACTATCGAGAAATCATTGTGTCAAGATTTTAGCCTATTTGACCCATGTGACGTTGATTAAAGATTAAGGTCATTCATTTGAACAAACTTGGGAGCACTTCACCCCAGCATGCTACAAGCCCAAAATAAAGTCACTGGGCCTCTTGGTTATAGAGAAGAAGTCGTTTGAAGGTTTTAGCCTGTTTGACCCATGTGACCTTAAATGCAGGTCAAGGTCACTCATTTGAACAAACTTTGTAACCCTTCACCCCAGCATGTCACAGGCCTAATATCAAGTCCCTGGGCCTCTTAGTTATGAAGAAGTGATTGAAAGATTTTAGCCTATTTGACCCATATGACCTTGAATGGGCAGGTGAGCTAACAAGAGATCAAATAGGCCTACAGCAACTTTGAAGTTGATCCAATGATCCAAGTGATACTAGAATAGGGTCGTCTGTCCTTCTGTCTGTCTGTAGACGTCTTGTCCGGACAACTCCTAAAAAAAGGATCATGTGTAAATGTGCATGCAGCTGTTTGAATTCCAAAATTTTGGTTGCCATGGTAACTGGTCACTTTTAACAGTTTTACAGGTTTTTCTTGTCCGAACAACTCCTAAGCCTGTGGAAAAATTTCACAAAACTTCACAGGAATGTCAGGGAATATGTAGATGAGCATGCAGCTGTTTAAATTCCAAAATTTTGGTTGTCATGGTAACTGGTCATTTTCAACAAGGTTTTCTTGCTTGGGTTGAAATTTTGTTTGCTCTGGTAACTTAGCCACTATACACAGGTTTTGTACACTGGCTGATATCTCATTAGTCCTTAGAATCTGGAATCAGGTGGTGGAACCTGTTAATGTCTTTTATTTAAGTCATCTGGTGTTTCAAGAACTGTTGGCATAGAAATACTATGGAGGCTTCTGATTGGTCAATATTGACATATTGTTTCATCTAGCTGAATATTTCACGAATAACTTTTTTGAGGGAAAGCAAACACAACAGTGTAATGCCCTGGTTGTAAAAGAGGGGTAGCGGGGGGTAGAAGTTAGCCATTGGCTTACAGTTTGAGAGCCCTGAGACCTTGAATGTAGGTCTAGGTCATTCATTGGAACAAATTGCAGGTAGCCTTTTATCCTATCATGCTACAGTTCCAATATTAAGTCATGGAGCTTCATGGTTATAGAGAAGAAGCTATCTAAAGGTTTTAGCCTATTTGACCCCTGTGACCTTAAATTTAGGTAAAGGGCATTCATTTGAACAAACTTTGCAGCTCTTCACCCAAGCATGCTAAAGGACCAATATCAGGTCTCAATGTTATTGAGAACTTGTTTAAAAGAAGAAGTTTAAGCCGGATGGAGAGACAGACAGCCAGACAGATGGATACCACACCATGGCATAAGCTCAGGTGCCCTTTGGGCAGGTAAGCTAAAAGATGACAAGTGTGTTCTTAACTCTGTGAATAATCAATGACTTTATAAATGCAATTTCTTCAAATGGAAATGTAAAACCCTACTTATACTGGGAATTAAATTTCCTTATACCTAGAAAGGCTGGCGACGCATATGTAAGTTGGATTTACCTGTACACTTCACCACAATGTCTATGATGTCCATAATTAAAATCCAAGAGGCCCTTCCTGCATTGCTCCCCTGGATATTTTAGTAAGCATGGCAAAATATTCTTATTTAAGTTATATTTCAAATATTTTCCTACTTTTGAACTGCCTTTCCCAGCATTGGTTCAAAATACAGGTGAACCAAATCCTGTCATACATGAAAAAGGATTTTAAAGTTGTTTTTTCCGCTATATTTTCCCTATTTGGGCCCCCTTTCTCCTCCCTGATGAGTTCAACTTCCTTTGTTTATACAACGTTAGATATCATGTGGCCAATAAACCTCCAGACAAAATTTCATCAAAATCCATTCAGGCTTTCCAGATTAGTAGGGATCGATTTAAAGGATTTACCTCAATTTCCCATATTTGGCCAAACCTCTCTGGCCTCAGGGGAGCCACACCCTCCGTTCATACAACATTAGATATCCGTTGACAAATAATTTCCCAGACCAAATTTCATCAAAATTCATTTCGGGGTTCAAGACTAGTAGGGATTTAAAGGATTCACCTCAGTCTCCCCTGTTGGTCCACAGGAGTGCCACACCCTCCGTTCATACAGCATTAGATCTCCTTTGCCCAATATTGTTCCAGACCAAATTTCATCAAAATCCATGCAGGCATTCAGGACAAGTAGGAATTTAAAGGAAATGTTGACAGACGCCGGACGCAGACCCAAAGCATAACCTGACTGGTCCTTTAGACCAGTCAGCTGAAAACAGACCGTCCTGCAACTTGTCATTTTGATGACCAATTTGACCGGTTTCTGATTTTTCTGACCACCATTACTCAACATAATATGCCAAATAGTTCAAAAATATTTTTGATGTACAAAAACTGAAAGTAAAATCCTGACAAAGCTGAAACTGTGCCTCAAAATCTGAACATTTTTTGTCTTTAAGTCTGTGTAACATATTCCTTATATGTACAGATATATTTCAGCGTATAATTTGCAGCAAATCATACTCTTGAGAGAATATAAATCAACGGGCCAAAGGCCCTGAGAAACGTCAGGGTCTGAGGTCATATAATAAGAAATCTTAAATTGTATTTTATAGTCAGACAGTTACATTTGTATCAGATGAAATGTCTTAATCTGGTTATTCCTATTCTATATATATTCAAGAAAACATGTATAACATATTCATCTGCTGACAACTTTCCAATAGCTGAGTATAGTTCTTTCCCTATTTCTTTAATGCTTGTGGAAGACTATTGATATACTCCTGAATCAGTAAAGCTGCTTGTAAACTTTGAAAAAAATCAACTGAACGACAAATCGGTCTATTAACAGAACATGTTGTACAGCCAAAAATAAAATCCAAGATGTACACTGCCTAAGTTTAATTTATACTATAAGATGTTAATTAGGCCTAACAAACATGTATTTTATGACCCCTTATACCATATTTTAACTCCGATAGAAAATTGCGGTCGCGTTGTCCGACGAGACATATCTAGTTTTGACAAGACGCCAGTACATGTATCAGTCACAGACCATAATCATTAGATTCTTTTCAAATAAACAAATAATAACCTTATTTAATAAAATCCTCATGAAAAACGGCAATGTAGTTTGTTACAACTTGCCTTCAATTCCTGGTGATATTTCTTGCGTATTCTACACCGGATGATACCGGAAGTTACGAATCCGACGGGGAGTATCTACCCGAAGGGCTTTTTGTTTGTTTTTTGTTTAACGTCCTATTAACAGCCAGGGTCATTTAAGGACGTGCCAGGTTTTGGAGGTGGAGGAAAGCCGGAGTACCCGGAGAAAAACCACCGGCCTACGGTCAGTACCTGGCAACTGCCCCACGTAGGTTTCGAACTCGTAACCCAGAGGTGGAGGGCTAGGGTTAAAGTGTCGGGACACCTTAACCACTCGGCCACCGCGGCCCCACCCGAAGGGCGTAAGGACATTGCTGGGGTATGTTTTATATTGATACATGGCATTTTAACATACTATCGGAAATATGATGATGCCCACGGAATTCTACGCTATCTCCTTTATACATATCAGTAATTCGTTAATCTCATAAACTTGCCGTGTTTGATTGATGCTCAATATTATCCGGCTGCCCTACTGTCAAACGACGAATTTGCTATGATTTTTGTCAAAAATACCCAATAATCGCGATCAAAACACGATGGACAGAGTTTTGGCATTAAACATTGACTACAATAAACTATTAGTAATCAACAATTTGTTTGGATTACAGCTATAAAGTACCTTAATTGGCTAATTATAATGACACGTTAGGTCGAAACAGGCCAATATGCGCCATACCTCTTACAAGTTCATGGGGGAAAATTCCATAGTTCTTATAATACATGTAGGTCTCTTTTTGTTTACTTTATAATTATTTTTTTCTGAATATGCTGTCATGTGTCTTCCATTTGGAAGATCAGTCAAATGTATCTGTGCACTGATTGAAACATAAAATTTGTCAATATAATAATTAGGAGTTGAAGACTTCATTTGGCTATGGCTTCATCCATAATTAGTTAAAATCAGTTGTCAGTACCAGCAATCACTGTGGTGAGGACTTGAGATAGTGAATACTGTGGTGAGGAGTGGAGATAGTGAATACTGTGGTGAGGGGTGGAGATAGTGAATACTGTGGTGAGGGGTGGAGATAGTAAATACTGTGGTGAGGAGTGGAGATAGTGAATACTGTGGTGAGGAGTGGAGATTGTGAATACTTTGGTTAGGAGTGGAGATAGTTAATACTGTAGTGAGGAGTGGAGATAGTGAATACTGTGGTGAGGAGTGGAGATAGTGAATACTGTGTTGAAGAGTGGAGATAGTGAATACTGTGTTGAGGAGTGGAGATAGTGAATACTGTGATGAGGAGTGGAGATAGTTAATACTGTAGTGAGGAGTGGAGATAGTGAATACTGTGTTGAGGAGTTGAGATAGTTAATACTGTGGTGAGGAGTGGAGATAGTGAATACTGTGGTGAGGAGTGGAGATAGTTAATACTGTGATGAGGAGTGGAGATAGTGAATACTGTGGTTAGGAGTGGAGATAGTGAATACTGTGGTGAGGAGTGGAGATAGTGAATACTGTGGTGAGGAGTGGAGATAGTTAATACTGTGGTGAGGAGTGGAGATAGTGAATACTGTGGTGAGGAGTGGAGATAGTGAATACTGTGGTGAGGAGTGGAGATAGTGAATACTGTGGTTAGGAGTGGAGATAGTGAATACTGTGGTGAGGAGTGGAGATAGTGAATACTGTGGTGAGGAGTGGAGATAGTGAATACTGTGGTTAGGAGTGGAGATAGTGAATACTGTGGTGAGGAGTGGAGATAGTTAATACTGTGGTGAGGAGTGGAGATAGTGAATACTGTGGTGAGGAGTGGAGATAGTGAATACTGTGATGAGGAGTGGAGATAGTGAATACTGTGATGAGGAGTGGAGATAGTGAATACTGTGGTGAGGAGTGGAGATAGTGAATACTGTGGTTAGGAGTGGAGATAGTGAATACTGTGGTGAGGAGTGGAGATAGTGAATACTGTGTTGAGGAGTGGAGATAGTGAATACTGTGGTGAGGAGTGGAGATAGTTAATACTGTGGTGAGGAGTGGAGATAGTGAATACTGTGGTGAGGAGTGGAGATAGTGAATACTTTGGTTAGGAGTGGAGATAGTGAATACTGTGTTGAGGAGTGGAGATAGTGAATACTGTGATGAGGAGTGGAGATAGTGAATACTTTGGTTAGGAGTGGAGATAATGAATACTGTGGTGAGGAGTGGAGATAGTGAATACTGTGTTGAGGAGTGGAGATAGTGAATACTGTGATGAGGAGTGGAGATAGTGAATACTTTGGTTAGGAGTGGAGATAGTGAATACTGTGGTGAGGAGTGGAGATAGTGAATACTGTGGTGAGGAGTGGAGATAGTGAATACTGTGGTGAGGAGTGGAGATAGTGAATACTGTAGTGAGGAGTGGAGATAGTTAATACTGTGGTGAGGATTTGAGATAGTGAATACTGTGGTGAGGAGTGGAGATAGTTAATACTGTGGTGAGGAGTGGAGATAGTTAATACTGTGGTGAGGAGTGGAGATAGTGAATACTGTAGTGAGGAGTGGAGATTGTGAATACTGTGGTGAGGAGTGGAGATAGTGAATACTGTGGTGAGGAGTGGAGATAGTTAATACTGTGGTGAGGAGTGGAGGTAGTTAATACTGTGGTGAGGAGTGGAGATAGTGAATACTGTGGTTAGGAGTGGAGATAGTTAATACTGTGGTGAGGAGTGGAGATAGTGAATACTGTGGTGAGGAGTGGAGATAGTTAATACTGTGGTGAGGAGTGGAGATAGTGAATACTGTGGTGAGGAGTGGAGATAGTGAATACTGTGGTGAGGAGTGGAGATAGTGAATACTGTGATGAGGAGTGGAGATAGTGAATACTGTGGTGAGGAGTGGAGATTGTGAATACTGTGGTGAGGAGTGGAGATAGTTAATACTGTGGTGAGGAGTGGAGATAGTGAATACTGTAGGTAGGAGTGAAGATTGTGAATGACAACATGTTGCCTGGTCTACTTTGATACACCTGTTGATACAAATCTAGAGACAATATTAGAGTATCACTGAATTTTGTTGATGTAGATTGTCCATACATCATTGTATACAGTAGGCTATTAGCTTTCAGATCCCTGATGATAACACACATCAGGTATTTTTCTGACCATTTTCTGACCTGTTTTATCTGTTAATGGTTCTCTGTACTTATTAGGTTTCACAGATAAACCAAGAAAGTAATACCTTATGCTATACAAAAAAAGTATATTTTAAAAGGCTTGTCAAATTGCACCAAATGAGTAAATCACACCCACACAAAACATTTCCTTTTTAAACCAGCCAGTATTGCATGCTTTCAACTCATGGACACCCTACAAACAGTGAGGAGCTACATTGTAATTAGAGAGATACAATGTCCTTGCTATGGTGGAAACTTTTATTTGATATTTAGGTAGTTGTTGTGTTGGTTCCCAGACAAGGACAGAGAAAATTATACTTTCTATGCTACTTTAAAAAATCTACACAACATTGGTCTCAGTAAAATAAAAATCCTCTACAGCAGTGCAGGTTTTGTTTGGATACTTCAGTGGATGTCTTATCTTAAAGGAAACAGCCCTTTTAATCTATATTTTTGAAAAGGTGTTTGATGACTAAGAAATTCTATCTCACACTTAAGGAACGTTTTATCCTTGGTCTCCTTTGAAATGACTTGCTTGAATTGGGACCGACTTGAAAGAAAGCACCAAGAAAAAAAGAAAACACAGAAAAGAAGAGATCCCAAAGGCACCCACCATTGAATGATCATTATCAGTCAAATGAAAGAGTGATCTTTTCTCTTCTTTTCCTTCTTTCCTTCTTCCTTCAAAACATTTAATAACTTTATATAACACTGTATAGCTGAAGAAACCTGCAATGGCCAAACTCCAATGGCCATACTCTTTGTCATTCATTTAGTTCTTCCAATCAGACTTGCATACACAACTGGAGACCAAGGGCAACCTCTACATTCAAATTTGAGAAAGACCTATAATGGTCATTTAGTACTTTAAAAATTGATAATGAAGTTTCAATTGTCAAAATCAACGAGTCTGCCTGTTGGCTATGTTGTGGTCAGGTTGGTCTTATAATACAGGAAAAGGTATAACTTGGGAGGAAGGGGAACCTACATATGAAATTTTAGAACTAGCGGTAACAAATAAAGTTCAATTGTCGAAATCCAAGAGAGGTACCTGATGGCCACCTAGGCAATGTTGTTTTTCAATGGGTACCAAAATGCAATAAACACAACTAGGGACCATGGGGAACCTACATATGAAATTTAGGAAAGATCCCTTCAGTACTTTATGAGAAGTAGCAGTCACAAACTTCACTTCAATTGTCAAAATCCAAGATGGCCACCTGTTTTCAGATAGCCACATTCATATCAAAATTGAGAAACATCCCTTCAGTACTTTTTGAGATCTAGTGGTAACAACCTTCAATTTGTCAAGATCCAAAATGGCCGACTTTCAGCCACTGTTTTCTGATCTGTTCCAAGATGCAATATGCACAACTTTGAACCAAAGGAAACTTACACATAAAATGTAACAATCACCATCCAGAAAGTTGACTTGTAACAATCACCATTCAGAAGGTTTACTAGTAACAATCACCATCCAGGTTTACTAGTAACAATCACCATCCAGGTTTACTAGTAACAATCACCATCCAGAAGGTTTACTAGTAACAATCACCATCCAGAAGGTTTACTAGTAACAATCACCATCCAGAAGGTTTATTAGTAACAATCACCATCCAGAAGGTTTATTAGTAACAATCACCATCCAGAAGGTTTATTAGTAACAATCACCATCCAGAAGGTTTACTAGTAACAATCACCATCCAGAAGGTTTACTAGTAACAATCACCATCCAGAAGGTTTATTAGTAACAATCACCATCCAGAAGGTTTATTAGTAACAATCACCATCCAGAAGGTTTATTAGTAACAATCACCATCCAGGTTTACTAGTAACAATCACCATCCAGAAGGTTTACTAGTAACAATCACCATCCAGAAGGTTTATTAGTAACAATCACCATCCAGAAGGTTTATTAGTAACAATCACCATCCAGAAGGTTTATTAGCAACAATCACCATCCACAAGGTTTATTAGTAACAATCACCATCCAGGTTTACTAGTAACAATCACCATCCAGAAGGTTTATTAGTAACAATCACCATCCAGAAGGTTTATTAGTAACAATCACCATCCAGGTTTACTAGTAACAATCACCATCCAGAAGGTTTACTAGTAACAATCACCATCCAGAAGGTTTACTTGTAACAATCACCATCCAGAAGGTTTACTAGTAACAATCACCATCCAGAAGGTTTATTAGTAACAATCACCATCCAGGTTTACTAGTAACAATCACCATCCAGGTTTATTAGTAACAATCACCATCCAGAAGGTTTACTAGTAACAATCACCATCCAGAAGGTTTACTAGTAACAATCACCATCCAGAAGGTTTATTAGTAACAATCACCATCCAGAAGGTTTACTAGTAACAATCACCATCCAGAAGGTTTATTAGTAACAATCACCATCCAGAAGGTTTACTTGTAACAATCACCATCCAGGTTTACTAGTAACAATCACCATCCAGAAGGTTTACTAGTAACAATCACCATCCAGAAGGTTTATTAGTAACAATCACCATCCAGAAGGTTTTACTAGTAACAATCACCATTCAGAAGGTTTATTAGTAACAATCACCATCCAGAAGGTTTATTAGTAACAATCACCATCCAGGTTTACTTGTAACAATCACCATCCAGAAGGTTTATTAGTAACAATCACCATCCAGGTTTACTAGTAACAATCACCATCCAGAAGGTTTACTTGTAACAATCACCATCCAGAAGGTTTACTTGTAACAATCACCATCCAGAAGGTTTACTTGTAACAATCACCATCCAGAAGGTTTACTTGTAACAATCACCATCCAGAAGGTTTACTTGTAACAATCACCATCCAGGTTTACTAGTAACAATCACCATCCAGGTTTACTAGTAACAATCACCATCCAGAAGGTTTACTAGTAACAATCACCATCCAGAAGGTTTATTAGTAACAATCAACATCCAGAAGATTTACTAGTAACAATCACCATCCAGAAGGTTTATTAGTAACAATCACCATCCAGAAGGTTTACTAGTAACAATCACCATCCAGGTTTACTAGTAACAATCACCATCCAGGTTTACTAGTAACAATCACCATCCAGAAGGTTTACTAGTAACAATCACCATCCAGAAGGTTTATTAGTAACAATCACCATCCAGAAGGTTTTACTAGTAACAATCACCATCCAGAAGGTTTTACTAGTAACAATCACCATCCAGGTTTACTAGTAACAATCACCATCCAGAAGGTTTACTAGTAACAATCACCATCCAGAAGGTTTATTAGTAACAATCACCATCCAGAAGGTTTATTAGTAACAATCACCATCCAGAAGGTTTACTTGTAACAATCACCATCCAGAAGGTTTATTAGTAACAATCACCATCCAGAAGGTTTATTAGTAACAATCACCATCCAGAAGGTTTACTAGTAACAATCACCATCCAGAAGGTTTACTTGTAACAATCACCATCCAGAAGGTTTACTTGTAACAATCACCATCCAGAAGGTTTATTAGTAACAATCACCATCCAGAAGGTTTATTAGTAACAATCACCATCCAGAAGGTTTACTAGTAACAATCACCATCAAGAAGGTTTACTTGTAACAATCACCATCCAGAAGGTTTACTTGTAACAATCACCATCCAGAAGGTTTACTTGTAACAATCACCATCCAGAAGGTTTACTAGTAACAATCACCATCCAGAAGGTTTACTAGTAACAATCACCATCCAGAAGGTTTACTTGTAACAATCACCATCCAGAAGGTTTATTAGTAACAATCACCATCCAGGTTTACTAGTAACAATCACCATCCAGAAGGTTTATTAGTAACAATCACCATACAGAAGGTTTTACTAGTAACAATCACCATCCAGAAGGTTTACTAGTAACAATCACCATCCAGAAGGTTTATTAGTAACAATCACCATCCAGGTTTACTAGTAACAATCACCATCCAGGTTTACTAGTAACAATCACCATCCAGAAGGTTTATTAGTAACAATCACCATCCAGGTTTATTAGTAACAATCACCATCCAGGTTTACTAGTAACAATCACCATCCAGAAGGTTTACTTGTAACAATCACCATCCAGAAGGTTTATTAGTAACAATCACCATCCAGAAGGTTTACTAGTAACAATCACCATCCAGAAGGTTTACTTGTAACAATCACCATCCAGAAGGTTTATTAGTAACAATCACCATCCAGAAGGTTTACTAGTAACAATCACCATCCAGAAGGTTTATTAGTAACAATCACCATCCAGAAGGTTTACTTGTAACAATCACCATCCAGAAGGTTTATTAGTAACAATCACCATCCAGAAGGTTTATTAGTAACAATCACCATCCAGAAGGTTTACTAGTAACAATCACCATCCAGAAGGTTTACTTGTAACAATCACCATCCAGAAGGTTTACTTGTAACAATCACCATCCAGAAGGTTTATTAGTAACAATCACCATCCAGAAGGTTTATTAGTAACAATCACCATCCAGAAGGTTTACTAGTAACAATCACCATCAAGAAGGTTTACTTGTAACAATCACCATCCAGAAGGTTTACTTGTAACAATCACCATCCAGAAGGTTTATTAGTAACAATCACCATCCAGGTTTACTAGTAACAATCACCATCCAGAAGGTTTACTAGTAACAATCACCATCTAGAAGGTTTACTTGTAACAATCACCATCCAGAAGGTTTACTTGTAACAATCACCATCCAGAAGGTTTATTAGTAACAATCACCATCCAGAAGGTTTACTAGTAACAATCACCATCCAGAAGGTTTACTTGTAACAATCACCATCCAGAAGGTTTACTTGTAACAATCACCATCCAGAAGGTTTACTAGTAACAATCACCATCCAGAAGGTTTACTTGTAACAATCACCATCCAGAAGGTTTATTAGTAACAATCACCATCCAGAAGGTTTACTTGTAACAATCACCATCCAGGTTTACTTGTAACAATCACCATCCAGAAGGTTTATTAGTAACAATCACCATCCAGAAGGTTTACTAGTAACAATCACCATCCAGAAGATTTACTAGTAACAATCACCATCCAGAAGGTTTACTTGTAACAATCACCATCCAGAAGGTTTACTTGTAACAATCACCATCCAGAAGGTTTACTTGTAACAATCACCATCCAGAAGGTTTACTTGTAACAATCACCATCCAGAAGGTTTACTAGTAACAATCACCATCCAGAAGGTTTACTAGTAACAATCACCATCTAGAAGGTTTACTTGTAACAATCACCATCCAGAAGGTTTATTAGTAACAATCACCATCCAGGTTTACTAGTAACAATCACCATCCAGAAGGTTTACTAGTAACAATCACCATCCAGAAGGTTTACTTGTAACAATCACCATCCAGAAGGTTTATTAGTAACAATCACCATCCAGAAGGTTTATTAGTAACAATCACCATCCAGAAGGTTTACTAGTAACAATCACCATCCAGAAGGTTTACTAGTAACAATCACCATCCAGAAGGTTTACTTGTAACAATCACCATCCAGAAGATTTACTTGTAACAATCACCATCCAGAAGGTATATTAGTAACAATCACCATCCAGAAGGTTTATTAGTAACAATCACCATCCAGAAGATTTACTAGTAACAATCACCATCCAGAAAGTTTACTAGTAACAATCACCATCCAGAAGGTATATTAGTAACAATCACCATCCAGAAGGTTTATTAGTAACAATCACCATCCAGAAGATTTACTAGTAACAATCACCATCCAGAAAGTTTACTAGTAACAATCACCATCCAGAAGGTTTATTAGTAACAATCACCATCCAGAAGGTTTACTAGTAACAATCACCATCCAGAAGGTTTATTAGTAACAATCACCATCCAGAAGGTTTATTAGTAACAATCACCATCCAGGTTTACTAGTAACAATCACCATCCAGAAGGTTTACTAGTAACAATCACCATCCAGAAGGTTTTACTAGTAACAATCACCATCCAGAAGGTTTACTTGTAACAATCACCATCCAGAAGGTTTACTTGTAACAATCACCATCCAGAAGGTTTATTAGTAACAATCACCATCCAGGTTTACTAGTAACAATCACCATCCAGAAAGTTTACTAGTAACAATCACCATCTAGAAGGTTTACTTGTAACAATCACCATCCAGAAGGTTTACTTGTAACAATCACCATCCAGAAGGTTTATTAGTAACAATCACCATCCAGAAGGTTTACTAGTAACAATCACCATCCAGAAGGTTTACTTGTAACAATCACCATCCAGAAGGTTTACTTGTAACAATCACCATCCAGAAGGTTTACTAGTAACAATCACCATCCAGAAGGTTTACTTGTAACAATCACCATCCAGAAGGTTTATTAGTAACAATCACCATCCAGAAGGTTTACTTGTAACAATCACCATCCAGGTTTACTTGTAACAATCACCATCCAGAAGGTTTATTAGTAACAATCACCATCCAGAAGGTTTACTTGTAACAATCACCATCCAGAAGGTTTACTTGTAACAATCACCATCCAGAAGGTTTACTTGTAACAATCACCATCCAGAAGGTTTACTAGTAACAATCACCATCCAGAAGGTTTACTAGTAACAATCACCATCTAGAAGGTTTACTTGTAACAATCACCATCCAGAAGGTTTATTAGTAACAATCACCATCCAGGTTTACTAGTAACAATCACCATCCAGAAGGTTTACTAGTAACAATCACCATCCAGAAGGTTTACTTGTAACAATCACCATCCAGAAGGTTTATTAGTAACAATCACCATCCAGAAGGTTTATTAGTAACAATCACCATCCAGAAGGTTTACTAGTAACAATCACCATCCAGAAGGTTTACTAGTAACAATCACCATCCAGAAGGTTTACTTGTAACAATCACCATCCAGAAGATTTACTTGTAACAATCACCATCCAGAAGGTATATTAGTAACAATCACCATCCAGGTTTACTTGTAACAATCACCATCCAGAAGGTTTATTAGTAACAATCACCATCCAGAAGGTTTATTAGTAACAATCACCATCCAGAAGATTTACTAGTAACAATCACCATCCAGAAGATTTACTAGTAACAATCACCATCCAGAAAGTTTACTAGTAACAATCACCATCCAGAAGGTTTATTATTAACAATCACCATCCAGAAGGTTTATTAGTAACAATCACCATCCAGAAGGTTTATTAGTAACAATCACCATCCAGAAGATTTACTAGTAACAATCACCATCCAGAAGGTTTACTAGTAACAATCACCATCCAGAAGGTTTATTAGTAACAATCACCATCCAGAAGGTTTACTAGTAACAATCACCATCCAGAAGGTTTATTAGTAACAATCACCATCCAGAAGGTTTATTAGTAACAATCACCATCCAGGTTTACTAGTAACAATCACCATCCAGAAGGTTTATTAGTAACAATCACCATCCAGAAGGTTTATTAGTAACAATCACCATCCAGGTTTACTAGTAACAATCACCATCCAGAAGGTTTACTAGTAACAATCACCATCCAGAAGGTTTTACTAGTAACAATCACCATCCAGAAGGTTTACTAGTAACAATCACCATCCAGAAGGTTTACTTGTAACAATCACCATCCAGAAGGTTTACTAGTAACAATCACCATCCAGAAGGTTTACTAGTAACAATCACCATCCAGAAGGTTTTACTAGTAACAATCACCATCCAGAAGGTTTACTAGTAACAATCACCATCCAGAAGGTTTTACTAGTAACAATCACCATCCAGAAGGTTTTACTAGTAACAATCACCATCCAGGTTTACTAGTAACAATCACCATCCAGAAGGTTTACTAGTAACAATCACCATCCAGAAGGTTTATTAGTAACAATCACCATCCAGAAGATTTACTAGTAACAATCACCATCCAGAAGGTTTACTAGTAACAATCACCATCCAGAAGGTTTATTAGTAACAATCACCATCCAGAAGATTTACTAGTAACAATCACCATTCAGAAGGTTTACTCGTAACAATCACCATCCTGAAGGTTTACTAGTAACAATCACCATCCAGGTTTATTATTAACAATCACCATCCAGGTTTACTAGTAACAATCACCATACAGAAGGTTTATTAGTAACAATCACCATCCAGAAGATTTACTAGTAACAATCACCATACAGAAGGTTTATTAGTAACAATCACCATACAGAAGGTTTATTAGTAACAATCACCATCCAGAAGGTTTATTAGTAACAATCACCATCCAGAAGGTGTATTAGTAACAATCACCATCCAGGTTTACTAGTAACAATCACCATACAGAAGGTTTATTAGTAACAATCACCATCCAGAAGATTTACTAGTAACAATCACCATCCAGAAGGTTTACTAGTAACAATCACCATCCAGAAGGTTTACTAGTAACAATCACCATCCAGAAGGTTTATTAGTAACAATCACCATCCAGAAGGTTTACTAGTAACAATCACCATCCAGAAGGACACAGCGAGCAAGTGTTTCCAGTAAAGATCTCGTGCAGAATGACACAGCAGGTATATTTCCTGTAAAGATCTGATGCAGAAGGATACAGCATGTATATTTCCAATAAGGATCTCATGCAGAAGGATACAGCAGGTATATTTCCTGTAAATATCTCATTCAGAAGGATACAGCTGCTATATCTATTTTCTCTGGTATCTCCACCAGTAAAATAGAGTACAGCTGATATCTTAAATCAAAAGAAAAGTAAAACTGAGAATTAACTGAGAGTTAAAAGATTTTAGTGAATTTTATTACATTTGATATAAATAACAATAATAAATACGTTTTAAAAATCTTGTGAATTAAATTGTGAGAAGTCACAAAAGAATTCCATATAAAATCTTTCAGTCTTTGTAAGCATCAATAAAATCACTTTTGATGTAAGCTTGGTCTCTTCATCTCTAAGCAGCTCTTTTGAATTTTGATGAATCTTTGTAATATCTTCAGCTACTGCCATACCTGTAAACAGAATTTAACCAGTTAACAAAATCACAGGAATGCTTTAAATTAGATTAAATGCATCAACATTGTAGTCACCATCTCTGAGGTGTCTTACCCCCAAGGGTAAGGAGGTGTTTTATCCTAAGGTTGAGGTGTCTTATTCCTAAGGTTAAGGAGGTGTTTTATCCTAAGGTTGAGGTGTCTTACCTCCAATGATAAGGAGGTGTTTTATCCTAAGGTTGAGTTGTCTTACCTCCAAGGATAAGGAGGTGTTTTATCCTAAAGTTGAGGTGTCTTACCTCCAATGATAAGGAGGTGTTTTATCCTAAGGTTGAGGTGTTTTACCACCAAGGTTAAGGAGGTGTTTTATCCTAAGGTTGAGGTGTCTTACCTCCAATGATAAGGAGGTGTTTTATCCTAAGGTTGAGTTGTCTTACCTCCAAGGATAAGGAGGTGTTTTATCCTAAGGTTGAGGTGTCTTACCTCCAATGATAAGGAGGTGTTTTATCCTAAGGTTGAGGTGTCTTACCTCCAAGGATAAGGAGGTGTTTTATCCTAAGGTTGAGGTGTCTTACCCCTAAGGTTAAGGAGGTGTTTTATCCTAAGGTTGAGGTGTCTTACCCCTAAGGATAAGGAGGTGTTTTATCCTAAGGTTGAGGTGTCTTACCTCCAAGGATAAGGAGGTGTTTTATCCTAAGGTTGAGGTGTCTTACCTCCAATGATAAGGAGGTGTTTTATCCTAAGGTTGAGGTGTCGTACCTCCAATGATAAGGAGGTGTTTTATCCTAAGGTTGAGGTGTCTTACCTCCAATGATAAGGAGGTGTTTTATCCTAAGGTTGAGGTGTCTTACCCCTAAGGTTAAGGAGGTGTTTTATCCTAAGGTTGAGGTGTCTTACCTCCAATGATAAGGAGGTGTTTTATCCTAAGGTTGAGGTGTCTTACCCCTAAGGTTAAGGAGGTGTTTTATCCTAAGGTTGAGGTGTCTTACCTCCAATGATAAGGAGGTGTTTTATCCTAAGGTTGAGGTGTCTTACCTCCAAGGGTAAGGAGGTGTTTTATCCTAAGGTTGAGGTGTCTTACCTCCAAGGATAAGGAGGTGTTTTATCCTAAGGTTGAGTTGTCTTACCTCCAAGGATAAGGAGGTGTTTTATCCTAAGGTTGAGGTGTCTTACCTCCAAGGATAAGGAGGTGTTTTATCCTAAGGTTGAGTTGTCTTACCTCCAATGATAAGGAGGTGTTTTATCCTAAGGTTTGAGGTGGTCTTACCTCCAAGGATTAGAGGTGTTTTATCCTAAGGTTGAGGTGTCTACCTCCAAGGGATAAGGAGGTGTTTTATCCTAAGGTTGAGGTGTCTTACCTCCAAGGATAAGGAGGTGTTTTATCCTAAGGTTGAGGTGTCTTACCTCCAAGGATAAGGAGGTGTTTTATCCTAAGGTTGAGGTGTCTTACCTCCAAGGATAAGGAGGTGTTTTATCCTAAGGTTGAGGTGTCTTACCTCCAAGGATAAGGAGGTGTTTTATCCTAAGGTTGAGGTGTCTTACCTCCAAGGATAAGGAGGGTGTTTTATCCTAAGGTGAGGTGTCTTACCTCCAAGGATAAGGAGGTGTTTTATCCTAAGGTTGAGGTGTTTACCATCCAAGGATAAGGAGGTGTTTTATCCTAAGGTTGAGGTGTCTTACCTCCAAGGATAAGGAGGTGTTTTATCCTAAGGTTGAGGTGTTTTACCACCAAGGTTAAGGTGTTTTATCCTAAGGTTGAGGTGTCTTACCTCCAAGGATAAGGAGGTGTTTTATCCTAAGGTTGAGGTGTTTTACCACCAAGGTTAAGGTGTTTTATCCTAAGGTTGAGGTGTCTTACCTCCAAGGATAAGGAGGTGTTTTATCCTAAGGTTGAGGTGTCTTACCTCCAAGGATAAGGAGGTGTTTTATCCTAAGGTTGAGGTGTCTTACCTCCAAGGATAAGGAGGTGTTTTATCCTAAGGTTGAGGTGTCTTACCTCCAAGGATAAGGAGGTGTTTTATCCTAAGGTTGAGGTGTTTTACCACCAAGGTTAAGGTGTTTTATCCTAAGGTTGAGTTGTCATACCTCCAAGGATAAGGAGGTGTTTTATCCTAAGGTTGAGTTGTCGTACCTCCAAGGATAAGGAGGTGTTTTATCCTAAGGTTGAGGTGTCTTACCTCCAAGGATAAGGAGGTGTTTTATCCTAAGGTTGAGGTGTCTTACCTCCAAGGATAAGGAGGTGTTTTATCCTAAAGTTGAGGTGTCTTACCTCCAAGGATAAGGAGGTGTTTTATCCTAAGGTTGAGTTGTCTTACCTCCAAGGATAAGGAGGTGTTTTATCCTAAGGTTGAGGTGTCTTACCCCCAAGTGTAAGGAGGTGTTTTATCCTAAGGTTGAGTTGTCATACCTCCAAGGTTAAGGAGGTGTTTTATCCTAAGGTTGAGGTGTCTTACCTCCAAGGATAAGGAGGTGTTTTATCCTAAGGTTGAGTTGTCATATCTCCAAGGATAAGGAGGTGTTTTATCCTAAGGTTGAGTTGTCATACCTCCAAGGATAAGGAGGTGTTTTATCCTAAGGTTGAGGTGTCTTACCTCCAATGATAAGGAGGTGTTTTATCCTAAGGTTGAGGTGTCTTACCTCCAAGGATAAGGAGGTGTTTTATCCTAAGGTTGAGGTGTCTTACCTCCAAGGATAAGGAGGTGTTTTATCCTAAGGTTGAGGTGTTTTACCACCAAGGTTAAGGAGGTGTTTTATCCTAAGGTTGAGGTGTCTTACCTCCAAGGATAAGGAGGTGTTTTATCCTAAGGTTGAGGTGTCTTACCTCCAAGGATAAGGAGGTGTTTTATCCTAAGGTTGAGGTGTCTTACCTCCAAGGATAAGGAGGTGTTTTAACCCAAGGTTGAGGTGTTTTTACCTGTAAGGTATTTCTTATATTTAAAAGCATTAAATCTATAATGTGTTTAATAAAAACATGACTTTAAATTTACATTTCTAGTCCTCAAGATTCTGACCCAGATAGTGAATGTACATGCCTGTGAATACCACAGACCCTATTCTGTTAAACAAGTGGGATAATTGGTAGATATATATACATAGTTCAAAACCAAATTACAAAAACAGACAGATACAATGGACAAAATAGCAGACCCAGACTCTTTAATATCATCACATATCAAATGTTAAATGAGGGGTAATACATCTAGAATATATCAATGTTTGAACACATCAATTGTGTATGTCATTCATTTAAGTCCTTGAATGAGCATAAGTGACCAAGGGGCACCTATATGTGAAGATTTAGAAATATCCCGCAAGCACTTTTCAAGAAATAATAATAAGGATTATTATGGACAGATGGATGGAAGAAGGAAGGACTACGGACCACGAACACAGGGTAAATTGTTTAGCCCACTATATTGTATGATGAGGAAGAGGAAAATATTCTACAAATCTTTCTAACACTTGTCTAGTGACTGCAGTCTTGTGTTAAGGATCTCTTCAGAGAGAGAATTCTGTCACAGCCTCAAAATAGGAAAACATTCTACCAATGTATTGCAGTGTTCTCACCTTCACAGTACTGTCAACAGCACCAGAGAATATCCTACCACGTGACTGGGCCAGACAGGCAACACTACCCTGATGTCGCAGTAATGTTTGGGTACAGATCATGTTGTCCATGCTCCATACCTAAAACAATGGAAAAGCATTCACTATAACACACCAAATCAACTATTCACCCCTCTAACCACCTCACATTATCTGTGTACACAACAATATCAAATGATAGTCGAAATATATCCCTCCAACATACTGTTGTCATCATATCAGTAGCTCCTGAAAGATAATTCTGACCATCACAAATTCCAATTCTGATAGATACATGTGTTAAACTGCTTTTAATATGACAAAACCTACTTCACACAGCAAATAGTTCCATAAAGCCAAGAACAAGGTCGGACATTATTTGCTTTCTCTTGTGTTTTTAATATTTATGATGTGAATTCCTCACTTTTCCATTTTACAAGGTAAAATTGCATGGCGTCCTGTTGGTTGCATTAACTTTGGCATATTTTTCCTCCTCACAATAATGGCTCTACACAGTTAATGTTTATTGTGATCACATACGATTTTAAATGCTTCATGTATCATATATATCTTACTCTAGACAATTTCCATTGAAGACTTAACGCTTGAAATCATTTTTTATAACATGTGGACACATATTCAAAACTTTATTATACACGCTGTCAAGATGGATGAGATCATTAAGATTTGATGAATAGGTATGTTTTGTTATAGCCCCGGTTTATATATAACATTCTATAATACCTGTTATGTTTTTCCCACTAACATAATGATATTGTTCGTTGTTTAGAATCTACTAAACTTATACAACTGTTTCATGTTCTAGATGTCTTCATGTGATTGTTTGTTTTATTAAAGGGATGGATTGTGTCGAAATTTGACAATTTACTTGTCTGCACTGTCATTATTACTACATGAGCAACTTTATATACTTATAAATATATATATTATCTTATTCCCAACAAACAACTGTTTAATCAGATTGTTACCTGTACATGATAAATTACTTCATGGGTTTGATAAGATACAGTCAAAGCCCTTCAGCAATAAATCAAAAGGATTATTAGCTCACTTACATAAATAGACGTTTTTAAGGATAAGACACAGTTCCAGAACATTTCAAATGAATCATTTTTCTGACTTAACTGATCATCATGTCAGCAGACTATTACAGCTGACTGGAGAGGTTATTTATATGTAATACATTGGATCATTTACACTTTAATTATTGTTCATTATTAATAACAAAATCGCAATTATATAATGATTACTGGTTTATCCTCTCAGTAGCATATTCCAACATTTATTGGCTAAATGCTTATTGAAAAGCCAGTTGTGAAGCATTCCATAAAGACACAATATTTACAACACATCAAAATATAGCACTTTCGAATATTCATAAACTTTTCATTTTTTCAGTACTTATCATATTTGCACTACAGTTTGGGTTATACAAATATTTGATCACAATTAAAACAAGGCATCGCAAACGATACAAATCCCCTCGCGTGCTAACACATGAACTCTGACGCAAAATGGGGGGGGGGGGGGGGGGGGGGGGGGTTATTGCAGGACATTGAAATAACATCAGTTGTCATTTGCACTGAACTGCAATAGACATGGATGGGCTTATTATCAGGCATGGGCTATCGAGGTATTGCCATGCTGGACCAATATATGAAGTTTGGTCAGGATCCATTCAAAAATGAAGTCGCAACAACGCTGACAAAGATTTTCTATAAATAGTAACTGTGACCTTGACCTTAAACTTGGCGCCCTGAAACAAGAACTTGTTTGAGGTATTGCCATGCTTGACCCATATATGAAGTTTGGTCAGGATCCGTGCAAAATGAAGTCGCAAGAGCGCTGACAAAGATTTTCTATAAATAGTAACGCTGACCTTGACCTTGACCTTGGCACCCTGAAACACGAACTCATTCGAGGTATTCCCATGCTGGACCCTTATATGAAGTTTGGTCAGAATCCGTTCAAAAATGAAGTTGCAAGAGCACTGACAAAAAGTGAACATACGTACCTACGTACTTACGTACGAACGGAACGCTATATCCCCTCCCCGACTTTCGTCGCTAGGGGATAATTACACCCACATATTGTCGTGTGCAAATTCTAACTTAAATTAAGATTTAATATACATGTATACTTAAGCATTGAACTGCTTTCATTTGGAAGTTATGGGCTGATGAATGCCAACTGGACAAAGGCAAATTTAATGAAGCGCGCTAGCGCTTCATGTTGAATGCTTATATTTACATTTGACAACTATTTTTAAAGACTATATCCAGGAATTTTGCTCCGACGATGAATGAACAAATTATTATCGTCAAAGACAGAACAGCCTTTTCAACAGCCATCTTTCGACACTATAATAATGACGTCATAATACAGTTTTGGACGTTATGGACTCATAACTTCCAAGTGAGCTTGGTAGAGTTATATAGTGGGGCTGCAGTGTAAATGTAAATATATAATTATGAACACTGTACCTGCATGCATACAATGATATAGACAGATAAAAACTAAATTTTACATGTCTTCAATAGATTTGAACTGTTTTCTGTAATTCCCCTGTAAATCTACTGAACAGGATTGCGTGACAAAATTGTCTTTATATATAAATGTATGTATGTATTGAAGTTTGATCCATTAGATAAATGAAAAAAACACACTTCTCAATACCTCTATGCCATGGTATGTCACACTTCACATATAATCTAACCTATAGGCAGCGGAACCTTCTAGGGAACATTATCTAGTAATTATCAAGATTTACAGCTTGCAGATCCAATTACTGACCTATATACAGGTAAATACACAAAACAGGTGAGTCATCATATCAAAAATCTAAATAAAACACTCCTTCAATTCCAAAAGTTTGTTAAAATACAGGGTAATTTTAATTTTCACAGCAGACTGATACTTGTCACACGCTTGTATCTAGCTTACTTCAAGCTTGCATTTAGCTTGCAAGAAAAAGTTCACTCAGTTAAGCATGCTGCAAAATTTTGATTACTATCTTGATGCAACATTTCAGTTTCTGGCTTGCAGATAAAGCTTGCATTAATAGCTAGCTTTTCACTTCTGTCTGGGATATCACCACCGTGACCTTGCCACTTCTGTCTGGGATATCACCACTGTGACCTTGACATTTTTGTCTGGGATATCGAACCTGTGACCTTGCCATTTTTGTCTGGGATACCCTCTGTGATCTTGAAATTTCTGTTTGGGATATCACCCCTGTGACCTTGCCACTTCTGTTTGGTATATCACCTCTGTGACCTTGCCACTTTTGTTTGCGATATCACCCCTGTGACCTTGCCATTTTTGTCTGGGATATCATCCCTGTGACCTTGCCACTTCTGTTTGGGATATCACCCCTGTGACCTTGCCACTTCTGTTTGGGATATCACTACTGTGACCTTGCCATTTTTGTCTGGGATATCGCCCCTGTGACCTTGACATTTCTGTTTGGGATATCACCCCTGTGACATTGCCATTTCTGTTTTCTGACCTTGAAAGAACATTAATGATTGTTTATTTGAACTTTGTAGCCATTCATCCCTGTAGATTATTAATTGTCCAAATATCATGACATTTGGCCTCTTGGTTATTGTGAAGATGTTTAAAGGTTTTAAAACATTTGACTCCTCGTTAACTTAGTAGCCCTTCATCCGATAATGCTACTGGCTTAATAATATGAACTTAGGCCTCGATCTTGGTTATTGGGATGAATTTGTTTTTAACACATTGGACCCCTAGTTAACTTAGTAGCCCTACTATAGCCTCATATCATGACAATGGGCCTCTTGGTTATTGAGATGATGTTTAGGTGGCCTAAAACAAAGCAGATCCAAAACTTACATGTGAAGTTTAAGAAATATAAGTTTAAGGAATATCCCTTCAGTACTTTTTAAGAAATAGCAATTATAAACTTCAATTCTCAAAATGCAAGATGACTGCATATTGGCCATTTTTTCTGATCAAAAATCAAAACTGAATTGGCACAACTAAGGACCAAGGGGAACCTACACATGAAGTTTGAGGAATATCCCTCCAGTACCTTTTAAGAAATAGCAATAACTAGAACTGTCGCCAGGATGGCTGACTAATACCCCCGCAATCTGCACAAGTCAATGGTGAATTGGAACTGTTAATTAGAGGCTAACTAAGATAACCCAGTGATATAGTGACCAGTTGCCATAGCAACCATAATTTTGAGAAAAAGAAAGTGAGATGCACATCTGCACATGGTTCTCTATATTTGAATTAAGTTTCATTGAAAACGGCCCTTCGGCTTAGAAGGAGTTGTCCGGACAAACTTAAAGTTAGGGTTCTTATCGGAAAACCTGTTTTTAGTAACCACTTGCCATAGCAACCATAATTTTGAGAAAAAAGAAAGTGGCATGCACAATAATATCTTCACATGGTCCTCTATATTTGTGTGAAGTTTCATTGAAATCGGCCCTTCAATTTAGGAGGAGTTGTCCGGACAAACTTAAAGTTAGGGTTTTTATCGGAAAACCAGTTTATAGTGACCAGTTGCCACAGCAACCATAATTTTGAGAAAAAGAAAGTGTGATGTACATCTACACATGGTCCTCTATATTTGTGTGAAGTTTCATTGAAATCGGCCCTTCAGTTTAGGAGGAGTTGTCCGGACAAACTTAATGTTATGGTTCTTATCGGAAAACCTGTTTATAGTGACCAGTTGCCATAGCAACCATAATTTTGAGAAAAAAGAAAGTGGCATGCACATCTACACATGGTCCTCTAGTTCCATTGGAATCGGCCCATCAGTTTAGGAGGAGTTGTCCGGACAAAATGCGTCTACAGACGGACGGACGGACGGACAGACAACCTGATTCCAGAATACCCCCCCCCCCCTAACTTCGTTGCGGAGGTATAACAAGGATTGTTTACAGACAGACAGGTGATGGACCACAGATGCAGGGTGATTCGAATGTTTCAACCTTGATATCTTGTGAATACACCATTATGAACTGCTGGTTTCACCTTTAAGTTACAACTTTACAAGAAAAGAGAATGTCCATAAAGAGAATGTCCCTGTACCTTATAAGAGAATGTCCCTGTACCTTATAAGAGAATGTCCATAAAGAGAATGTCCCTGTACCTTATAAGAGAATGTCCCCATACCTTATAAGAGAATGTCCATAAAGAGAATGTCCCTGTACCTTATAGAGAGAATGTCCCCATACCTTATAAGAGAATGTCCCCGTACCTTATAGAGAGAATGTCCCCATACCTTATAAGAGAAGGTCCATAAAGAGAATGTCCCCGTACCTTATAAAGAGAATGTCCCCATACCTTATAAGAGAATGTCCATAAAGAGAATGTCCCCATACCTTATAAGGGAATGTCCCTGTACCTTATAGAGAGAATGTCCCCATACCTTATAAGAGAATGTCCCCATACCTTATAAGAGAATGTCCCTGTACCTTATAAGAGAATGTCCATAAAGAGAATGTCCCCATACCTTATAAGAGAATGTCCCTGTACCTTATAAGGGAATGTCCATAAAGAGAATGTCCCCATACCTTATAAGAGAATGTCCCTGTACCTTATAAGAGAATGTCCATAAAGAGAATGTCCCCATACCTTATAAGAGAATGTCCCTGTACCTTATAAGGAATGTCCATAAAGAGAATGTCCCCATACCTTATAAGAGAATGTCCCTGTACCTTATAAGAGAATGTCCATAAAGAGAATGTCCCCATACCTTATAAGAGAATGTCCCTGTACCTTATAAGGGAATGTCCATAAAGAGAATGTCCCCATACCTTATAAGGGAATGTCCATAAAGAGAATGTCCCCATACCTTATAAGGGAATGTCCATAAAGAGAATGTCCCTGTACCTTATAAGGGAATGTCCATAAAGAGAATGTCCCCATACCTTATAAGAGAATGTCCCTGTACCTTATAAGGGAATGTCCATAAAGAGAATGTCCCCATACCTTATAAGGGAATGTCCATAAAGAGAATGTCCCCATACCTTATAAGAGAATGTCCATAAAGAGAATGTCCCTGTACCTTATAAGAGAATGTCCCTGTACCTTATAAGAGAATGTCCCCATACCTTATAAGAGAATGTCCATAAAGAGAATGTCCCCATACCTTATAAGGGAATGTCCATAAAGAGAATGTCCCCATACCTTATAAGGGAATGTCCATAAAGAGAATGTTCCCATACCTTATAAGGGAATGTCCATAAGAGAATGTTCCCATACCTTATAAGAGAATGTCCATAAAGAGAATGTCCCCATACCTTATAAGAGAATGTCCCCATACCTTATCAGAGAAAGTCCCCGTACCTTATAAGAGAATGTCCACGTACCTTATAAGAGAATGTCCCTGTACCTTATAAGAGAATGTCCCTGTACCTTATAAGAGAATGTCCACGTACCTTATAAGAGAATGTCCCTGTATCTTATAAGAGAAAGTCCCCGTACCTTATAAGAGAATGTCCCTGTACCTTATAAGAGAATGTCCCCATACCTTATAAGAGAATGTCCATAAAGAGAATGTCCCTGTACCTTATAAGGGAATGTCCATAAAGAGAATGTCCCTGTACCTTATAAGGGAATGTCCCTGTACCTTATAAGGGAATGTCCATAAAGAGAATGTCCCTGTACCTTATAAGAGAATGTCCATAAAGAGAATGCCCCTGTACCTTATAAGGGAATGTCCATAAAGAGAATGTCCCCATACCTTATAAGAGAATGTCCCTGTACCTTATAAGAGAATGTCCACGTACCTTATAAGAGAATGTCCCTGTACCTTATAAGAGAATATCCCCGTACCTTATAAGAGAATGTCCATAAAGAGAATGTCCCCATACCTTATAAGGGAATGTCCATAAAGAGAATGTCCCTGTACCTTATAAGGGAATGTCCCTGTACCTTATAAGAGAATGTCCATAAAGAGAATGTCCCCATACCTTATAAGAGAATGTCCCTGTACCTTATAAGGGAATGTCCATAAAGAGAATGTCCCTGTACCTTATAAGGGAATGTCCCTGTACCTTATAAAAGGAAAGTCCCCTCCAAAAAGAAAAAAGGGAAAAAAAAAAAAAAACCCTGGGCCCGTACCTTATAAGGGAGTCCCCCGTACCTTAGGGAAGTCCTAAAGAAATTCCCTTCCCCTTTAAAAAGAATTCCCACCTTTTAAAAGGGGAAACCATAAAGAGGGTTCCTTTAAAAGGAAAGTCCCTGTACCTTAAAGGAATGTCCTAAAGAGAATTTTTCCTTTCCTTAAAGGAATGTCCATAAAGAGAATGTCCCCCATGAGTTCCCGTACCTTATAAGGGAATGTCCCTGTACCTTATAAGGGAATTCCAATAAGAAAAGTCCCGACCTTTAAAATGTCCCCCTCCTTAAAAGGGGAAAGTCCCTAAGAGAATGTCCCTTCCCTTAAAAAGAGAATGTCCCTACTTATAAAAAATTCCAAAAAAAATTCCCCTACCTTATAAGGAAGGGGGGGTTTTTTTCCCTGTACCCTTTTAAAAAAAATGCCAAAGAAATGTCCCCTGTACCTTATAAGAGAATGTCCCTGTACCTTATAAGAGAATGTCCATAAAGAGAATGTCCCTGTACCTTATAAGAGAATGTCCCTGTACCTTATAAGAGAATGTCCTTAAAGAGAATGTCCCTGTACCTTATAAGAGAATGTCCATAAAGAGAATGTCCCCATACCTTATAAGAGAATGTCCCTGTACCTTATAAGAGAATGTCCATATAGAGAATGTCCCTGTACCTTATAAGAGAATGTCCCCATACCTTATAAGAGAATGTCCATAAAGAGAATGTCCCTGTACCTTATAAGAGAATGTCCATAAAGAGAATGTCCCCATACCTTATAAGAGAATGTCCATAAAGAGAATGTCCCTGTACCTTATAAGAGAATGTCCCTGTACCTTATAAGAGAATGTCCATAAAGAGAATGTCCCTGTACCTTATAAGAGAATGTCCCTGTACCTTATAAGGGAATGTCCATAAAGAGAATGTCCCCATACCTTATAAGGGAATGTCCCTGTACCTTATAAAGAAGGTTCCCCCTACCCTTTAAAGAGATAAAAAAGTCCCTTAAATTTAAAAGAAGTCCCCATACCTTATAAAAGAAAAGGGAAGTCCCCTCCTTTTAAAAAAATGCCCCGTACCTTATAAAGAATTCCAATAAAAGTCCCCTACCTTTTAAGAGAATTCCCCGTACTTATAAAAGGGGAATTTTATAAGAAATGTCCCTACCTTATAAAAAAGGGAAATTCCCCATATAAGAGAATGTCCGTCCAAAATATAAAAGGATTATGGGTCCCCTACCTTAAGAGAATTTTTCCTTTCCTTATAAAAAAAATGTTCCTTTAAAAAAATGTCCCTCCTTAAAAAAAAGAGAATCCCCCCACCTTATAAAGGGGGTTCCTAAAGAATGTCCCTTTCCTTATAAGAAATTCCCCCACCTTATAAGGAAAGTCCCCCTACCCTTTTAAGAAATGTCCCCCCCTTATAAGGAAAGTCCATAAGAAAAGTCCCCTCCTTATAAAAAGTCCCCATACCTTATAGGGATTCCAAAAAATCCCCTATAAAGAAAAAAGTCCCTTACCTTTAAAAATTTTTAAAAAGGGAAAGCCCCTTACCTTTTAAGGGAAGTCCAAAAAACCCTACCTTATAAAGGGGTGTCCCTTTCTTTAAGGAATGTCCCTTTTTTACCTTTAGAGAATGTCCCGTACCTTTTAAAAGAAAAAAAATTCCCCCTACCTATAGGAAGTCCCCTACCTTTTAAGGGAAGTTTAAAAAAGTCCCCCTACCTTAAAAAGGGGAAAAGCCCGTACCTTTTAAGAGAATGCCCGTACCTTAAAGAAATGGTCCCCCTACCTTTAGGAATGTCCATAAAAAAGTCCTTCCTTATAGGGGAAAGTCCCCCGTACCTTAAAATAAGTCCCCCTAAAGAGAAAAGTCCCTTTCCTTATAAAGGTATTTAAAATTCCATAAGGAATGTCCCCCTTCCCATAAAGAGATGTCCCCGTACTTTTTAAAAAAAAAAGAAGTCCCTGTACTTATGGGGAATTCCCGTCCTTTAAAAAAAAGAGAATGTCCCTTCCTTTAAAAAATTTAAAAAAAATGCCCCGGGTTCCCCCTTTTAAAAAAAGAAATGTCCCTGTACCTTTTTTTATAAAGAGAAAATTCCCCCCTTTTAAAATTTATAAAGAAATGTCCCTACCTTATAAGAAAGTCCCTACCCCTTTTAAAGAAAAATTTTCCCCTTACCCCTTTTAAGAGAATGGGCCCATTTTTAAAAAGGATGTCCCATTTTTAAAGAAATTCCCCGTACCCTTAAAACCAAAGAGAAGTCCCGTACCTTTAAAGAATTCCCTGTACTTTAAAAGAAGAAATGTCCCTGTACCTTTAAAAAAGAATTCCCCTCCTTTTTAAAAAAGGGCCCCGAAATTTTTCAAAAGAATGTCCCCGTACCCAAAAAAGAAAGTCCCTGTACTTTAAAAGGGAAAAGAGAATGTCCCCGAAAATTATAAAGAAATGTCCCCCTTTTTGAGAATGTCCCTTACTTATAAAGAATGTCCTTTTAAAAAGAATGTCCCTGTACCCTTTTATAAAAAGATGTCCCCTATTTTAAAAAAGGGAAAGTCCCCGTACTTTAAAAAAAAAGAGAATGTCCCCGCCTTATAAAGAAAGTCCCCCCGTACTTTAAAAAGAGAAGTTCCCTTTGTTCCCCTACCTTATAAGGGATGTCCATAAAGAGAATGTCCCCATACCTTTAAATTAAAGAAATTCCCTTACCTTTTATAAGAGAAAGTCCCCGTACTTTAAAAAAAAGAAATGTCCCACCTTTTATAAAAAAAATTCCCCCCACTTTAAGAGAATTCCCATTTTAAAAGATGTCCCTTTCTTATAAAAAAATTCCCCCACAAAAAGTCCCCGTACTTTAAAAATTAAAAGAGAAGTCCCGTACTTTAAAGGAAAAGTCCCTTTCCTTTTAAAGAATGTCCCCTTAAAATTTGAAAAGAATGTCCCCGTACCCTTTTAAGAAGTCCCCCCTACCTTATAAAGAAAGTCCCGACCCAAAAATTTTAAAAAAATGTCCCCCTTACCTTTTTAAAAGAGAATTCCCTTTCCTTTAAGGAATGTCCCCCCGTATTTGGGAATTTTAAAGAAATGTCCCTCCTTTTTAAAAAGGGAAAGTCCCAAAAAAAAGAAGTCCCTTTCCCTTTTAAAAAATGCCCTGTACCTTATAAAGAAGTTCCATAAGAGAATGCCCCCTACCTTATAAGAAAATTCCCCATTTTTAAAAAAATGTCCCCATAAAGAATGTCCCCGACTTTTTATAAAGAGAATTCCCCTACCCATAAAAATGCCCTTACTTTTAAGGAAGTCCCGTTTAAATTATAGAAATTCCCCTCCCTTTAAAAGAAAAAAAATTCCCCCTTTCCTTTTTAAGAAAGGGCCCCTAAAAGTTATAAAAAGAATTCCCCCTACCTTATAAAAGGGAATTCCCCGCTTATAAGAGAAAAGTTCCCTTTACCTTAAAAGGGAATCCTGTACTTATAAAGAGAATGTCCCTGTACTTAATAAAGAGAATGTCCCTGTACTTTATAAAGAGAATGTCCCTGTACTTTATAAAGAGAATGTCCCTGTACTTTATAAAGAGAATGTCCCTGTACTTTATAAAGAGAATGTCCCCGTATCTAATAAAGAGAATGTCCCTGTATCTTATAAAGAGAATGTCCCTGTACTTTATAAAGAGAATGTCCCTGTACTTTATAAAGAGAATGTCCCTGTACTTTATAAAGAGAATGTCCCTGTACTTTATAAGAGAAGTCCCCCTGTACTTATAAAGAGAATGTCCCGGTACTTTATAAAGAGAATGTCCCCTGTACTTTATAAAGAGAATGTCCCTGTACTTATAAAGAGAATGTCCCTGTACTTATAAAGAGAATGGTCCCTGTACTTAATAAGAGAATGTCCTGTACTTTATAAAGAGAATGTCCCTGTACTTTATAAAGAGAATGTCCCCGTACTTATAAAGAGAATGTCCCGTACTTTATAAAGAGAATGTCCCTGTACCTTATAAGAGAATGTCCATAAAGAGAATGTCCCTGTACTTTATAAGAGAATGTCCCCGTATCTTAATAAAGAGAATGTCCCGTACTTTATAAAGAGAATGTCCTCGTATCTAATAAAGAGAATGTCCCTGTACTTTATAAAGAGAATGTCCCTGTACTTTATAAAGAGAATGTCCCGTATTATAAAGATAGAGGTTCCCGTGACTTATAAGAGAATGTCCCCGTATCTTAAGAAGAGAATGTCCGCGGTACGACTTAATAAAAAGAGGAATGTCCCTGTACTTTATAAAGAGAATGTCCCGTATCTTAATAAAGAGAATGTCCCTGTACTTATAAAGAGAATGTCCCTGTACTTTAATAAAGAGAATTGTCCTCGATACTTATAAAGAGAATGGCCCGGTAACTTTATAAGAGAGAATGTCCCCGTAATCTAATAAAGAAGAATCGTCCCAGGTACTTATAAAGAGAATGTCCCTGTACTTTTAAAAAATTCCCTGTACCCTTTAAAAAGAAAAAAATGCCCCTTTTACTTTAAAAAGAAGCCCCTACCTTATAAAGAAAAAAATTCCCGCCCCTTTTAAATTAAAGAATGTCCCTTACCTTATAAAGAGAAATTCCCGTACCTTTTAAAAAGTCCCACCTTTTTTAAAAGAATGTCCCCTACCTTTTTATAAAGAAATGTCCCCCCTTATAAAATTCCAAAAAAGAATGTCCCTTTCTTATAAAGAAAGTCCCTTTTAAACTTTTATAAAAGAATTCCCCGTATTAAAAGAGAATTCCCCCTCCCTTTAGAGAATGTCCCTAAAAAATTAAAAGAATTTCCTTTGGAATTTATAAAGAAAGTCCCCCGTACCTTATAAAAGGGGAAAGTCCCTTCCTTTTTATAAGAGAATGCCCGTACCTTTAAGAGATGCCCCGTACCTTTAAAAATTTAAAGAGAATGTCCCCACCTTAAAAAAAGTCCCTGTACTTTATAAAGAGAATGTCCCCGTATCTAATAAAGAGAATGTCCCTGTACTTTATAAAGAGAATGTCCCCGTATCTTATAAAGAGAATGTCCCTGTACTTTATAAAGAGAATGTCCCTGTACTTTATAAAGAGAATGTCCCCGTATCTAATAAAGAGAATGTCCCGTACTTTATAAAGAGAATGTCCCTGTACTTTATAAAGAGAATGTCCCTGTACTTTATAAAGAGAATGTCCCTGTACTTTATAAAGAGAATGTCCCTGTATCTTAATAAAGAGAATGTCCCCGTACTTTATAAAGAGAATGTCCCTGTACTTTATAAAGAGAATGTCCCTGTACTTTATAAAGAGAATGTCCCTGTACTTTATAAAGAGAATGTCCCTGTATCTTAATAAAGAGAATGTCCCTGTACTTTATAAGAGAATGTCCCCGTATCTTATAAAGAGAATGTCCCTGTACTTATCCCCAAAAAGGGAAATTCCCCGTACCTTTAAAAATTATAAAGAGAATTCCCCCGCCTTATAAGGAATGGGCCCTTACTTTATAAAAAGAATGTCCCTTCCCCCATGGGGAAACCGAGTGCCCCATCTTATAAAGGAAGCCCCTACCCCTTTAAAAAGAAAATTTCCCCCTTTTAAATTCCCTAAAGAGAATGTCCCTTTCCTTTTTAAGAGAAATCCCCTCCTTTGGGCCTAAAAAGAATGTCCCCTACCCAAAAAAAATGTCCCCGTACCTTTTATAGGAAAATTTCCCGGGTTTTATAAAAGGAAGTCCCCCTCCTTTTTAAAAGAAATGTCCCCAAATTATTAAAATAAAAGAATTCCCCGTACCCTTTTCAGAGAAAAGTCCCTTACCTTAAAGAAAGTCCCCTACCTTAAAAAGAATTTGTCCCCACTTATAAGGAAAGCCCTTACCTTTAAAAAATGTCCCTTAAAGGAATGTCCCACCTTATAAAGAATTCCCCCCACCCTTTTGGGGTGAAAAAAGAATGTCCCCGTACCTTATAAGGGAAAATTTCCCGTACCTTAAAATTTAAAAGAATGTCCCCCCTCCCCAAAGGAATGTCCCTACCTTGGGGAACCCCCAAAAAGGAATTCCTTTTTTAAAGAAGTCTAAAAATATGCCTTTTTATAAAAAATTCCCCCTCCATAAGGATTCCTAAAGGAAATTCCCCGAATTATAAAAGGGGCCCAAAGGAAGTCCCCAAGGAAGTCCCGGGCCTTAAAGGTTCCCCGATTATAGAAAACCTAAGAAGTCCCTTTCCTTTTGGTTTTTCCCCGTTTTTTAAAGGAGTTTTGGGAATTCCCCACCATAAAGGAATTTTTATTTAAAGGGTTTCCAAAAGAGAAAATTCCCCGATTTTAAGAAATTTTCTAAAGGAAGCCCAAATAAAGGGTTTCCCCAATTATAAGGGGGCCCCAAAAAGAACCCCCTTTTTCCCTATGGTGTGCCATGGATTCATAAGTTCCCCGAATTTTTAAAAACCATAAAAAAATTCCCTTTTTTTAGTTTTCCCTTTCCCTTAAAGAAATTTTTTTACCAATAAAGAATTTATGGGGGTCCAAAAAGTCCCTTTTTAAAGAACCTAAAGAATCCCTTTTTTAAAATTTTCCAAAAAAGTGTCCAAAAAACCGCTTTTAAAAAATGTCCATTTAAAGGTGTCCTAAGGAAAGTCCCCCAAATTTAATAATTTCCCAAGGGTCCCTACCCTTTTGGGGAAAGGGTTCCTTGTTTTCCCTTGTTTTTCCCATAAGAGTGTTTAACCTTTTAAAAGGGAAAGCCGAAATTTTCCCTTCCTTATAAAAAGCCCTGCCTTATAAAGGAAATTTCCCTAAAAATGCCCTTTTTTAAAATTCCCCTTTCCTTATAAAAATTCCCTAAAAGAATCCCCATCTTATAAAAAATTAGAAAATTCCCTAAAAAAAGGGCTTCCTAAAAAATTCCCTGATTTTAAGGGAAACCCCCAAAGGGACATAAGGAATTTGACCAAAAATTTCCCGCCCTTTTCCAAAAATGTTTTCCTACTTTATAAAAAGAATGTCCCTGTACTTTATAAAGAGAATGTCCCCGTATCTTATAAAGAGAATGTCGCCATACCTTATAGAGAGAATATCCAATTATCTTATAAGGAGATCGAATGTCACAGTTGATGTACATATGTTATTTAATGTTCTTGTCCAGAAATGATGAATGTCTACAGGTAGCTCTGAATTATAACGACACAGTAAGAATCTTATTTCTATGTTGTAGTCCAGGGACTGACAGAGTTCTGAATTATAACGACACAGTAAGAATCTTATTTCTATGTTGTAGTCCAGGGACTGACAGAGTTCTGAATTATAACGACACAGTAAGAATCTTATTTCTATGTTGTAGTCCAGGGACTGACAGAGTTCTGAATTATAACGACACAGTAAGAATCTTATTTCTATGTTGTAGTCCAGGGACTGACAGCTAGAGTTCTGAATTATAACGACACAGTAAGAATCTTATTTCTATGTTGTAGTCCAGGGACTGACAGAGTTCTGAATTATAACGACACAGTAAGAATCTTATTTCTATGTTGTAGTCCAGGGACTGACAGCTGTGACCAAGCAGCTAAACAATATGTCAAGATGGTTATTTGCTTGTCTCAGTGGGAGTGTGCATGTAATATTACTTGCAGATTAATGTCCCTACAGGGGTAGAACTACAAACCATAGAATCATGAGTATACCATCTGTCTCTCCATCTGTTTATTTACATAAGCAGTGTAGGAATCTAAAGTGAACTCAATGCCACCATTTCCCCAATCTTATACCAGCCCTGCTGATCATGATCTCACATAAACATTGCAGCATATTTAAAATCTTACTCATTATGTAGCATATTAAAAATTTCATTTCAGATGAAATCTTCAATTCTTCCCATATACTGTATCTATAATGACCCTACAGGCTCATTAAAACATCAGTGAATTCCTAAGAGGACTACAAAGGACACTGAAGTAATGCCCAAAAATCTTCATCCTCTTTAACAAAAGATGTTTACTGTCACAAAAGCCTATTAGAATCGAAGATCTGGTGACACTTATCAGTTCCACAAATACCAGATAAACCTGCCAATGACCATGCTCCAGGGATCATGATATACACTCTGATAACATTAACCCATGTAAAAGCATGGCCGTCAACAATTAATGGTGATCTAGTTATATTGGACTTCCTACACAAACTAACAATGGAGTTCAGTCTAACCTTACTGAAGGTCATCTGGATACCCTAAAAACAGCTCCATTGTAATTAGTCATCGAAGCACCAAACATGTGGGCAAAAAACTATTAGATCTACAATTTCATTACATGTGTATTAATTAGTACAGGTGTAGCATTTGATTGGCCCAGTGGTCACGAGTAGTACAAATGTACCTTTAAAACACCCCTGAATTACCTTTCTGAGCCCTTTGGGGCAATAGGGAATATGAAAGCTTGGAGTTCAATTTTATGGCATTATATTTCTTTTATACTGTACAATTGACCCTAGCTCACCAAGCAAACAGCATTCCAGTTCAGACTAATGAGTGAAGACTCAGACTAATACATGAAAAATCAGATTAATTAATGCCTAAAACTCAGACTAATGCATAAAAACTCAGACTAATGCATGAAAACTCAGACAAATGCATAAAAACTCAGACTAATTAATGCCTAAAACTCAGACTTATGAATGAAAACTCAAACTAATGCATAAAAACTTAGACTAATGCATGAAAACTGAGACTATATATAATGCATGAAAACTCAGATGAAGTAAAGAAGTGAATGATTCACCTTGCCTCAAGTTTTTTCTCAGGAACCTAACAACATGGTGTCTAATGTACAATTGTAATATGCATTTGCATATTGTATATGACCCTGGCTGTATGTACATGTTGGGCAATAAATCAAGGAAATAAACTAACAAAAAATTGTTCCAAAATTCCAAAAATGTGGAAGGATGTTTCACACTGAATGGTGTTCATGATTTGTATCTACTTTACATATGTACAATATGTTTGGGTTAATATGAATGGCCTGGGCATTCAACACTTGGCAGGGTGAGTAACTTAATATACAAATCAGAGATACCAGTTTAAATCATGAAATATCTTATCATCTTTCTAAATAAAAGCACTTATGATATGGTTTTTGGGATCTCAGTTATGTTTAATCTAAGATATCAAATGATATACATATATACAGTAAAACAAGATTACTGCTGATGTATTAGATAGACACATAACAGGATGTCAGAATAGGGTTTATCGAGTACAATACAACACAAATTGTCATATGACTAAATGTTAATAACCTATATTGTAGATACTTAAGCCTAATTTAAAGAATGGAATTGGACAGCTAATGTTACTATACAGAAGCTATAAGTTGATCCATCATTGTCAGGCCCTACATGTAGTCTCTATTGTAGTTCTAAAGCAGGGATACTTCAGAGCAGCTTTAGAAACACTTACTTCAAGGACTACTTGTTGATTAATCAAGTATAGACTCAACAAGTATCAAGAGGTTTCATATTTAGTTTCAAAAGCCCCCAATTAAGTCATAAGGAGAAAAGTGACATATGATATAGCCAGCCAATGACAAATCCTACATGTAATACTTAACATTATTAGCTAGATCCATTACACTATCCATAATTAGTGTTAAAAGTTTAATCATCTTCTACAAAACATTCAATGATGAACTGACAGAAAACTTCATTATATCTCAACTCCAGTACCCAATGAGAAAACTAAATAATTTACAAATGTAGTTAGAATATTCTGAGATACAGCCAGTATCTAATGTTACTCCCAGTTAATGTTTCAATCTTACCAACAAATCAATAAAACTTAGCACCTGCTCAATCTAGTCTCCTAAAGACATGATTGATAACACCACAGGCTAAACTGTGAGACAGTGAACCCAATAACCAGACTATAATCAACATACCATAATGTATATATAGAAACAACAGAATTTCATGCATGGAATCAACAACTTACTGTAGAAATTCTGTAGTCTCAGACACCGTTATAAACACACCTAACGTAGATTTATGAAGCAAAATATTGTATGCTAATTTAGCATCAATGCAAATGATACTATGATTATATTTGTAACAAAAAAAAACAAAAAAATTTTTTTATTGGATCTTTGAGTATATACTTATTAGGAATTCCAAACAACCCAGTGTCATGAGGGTCAGGTGTCAAGGAGACTCCAACAACCAGTGTGGTATGAGGGTCGGTGTCAAGGAGCTAGACTTCAACAACCAGTGTGATATGAGGGTCAGGTGTCAAGGAGACTCCAACAACCAGTGTCATATGAGGGTCAGGTGTCAAGGAGACTCAAACAATCGATGTCATGAGGGTCAGGTGTCAAGGAGACTCCAACAACTAGTGTCATATGAGGGTCAGGTGTCAAGGAGACTCCAACAACCAGTGTCATATGAGGGTCAGGTGTCAAGGAGACTCCAACAACCAGTGTCATATGAGGGTCAGGTGTCAAAGAGACTCCAACAACCAGTGTGATATGAGGGTCAGGTGTCAAGGAGACTCCAACAACCAGTGTGATATGAGGGTCAGGTGTCAAGGAGACTCCAACAACCAGTGCCATATGAGGGTCAGGTGTCAAGGAGACTCCAACAACCAGTGTCATATGAGGGTCAGGTGTCAAGGAGACTCCAACAACCAGTGTCATATGAGGGTCAGGTGTCAAGGAGACTCCAACAACCAGTGCCATATGAGGGTCAGGTGTCAAGGAGACTCTAACAATATATAGTACAGACAGAGCTGAAAGGGAAATGTGAAGATCTTAAGTGTTGTAATGGAAGCAGATCGTTTTGGTCTCCTCCTGACTGAGTTTTCACATTAGTTACATCCCATAATAAACATGCCTTGTAATGTCCCTCTACTGAGGACACCAGGGAAACCACTACTGGACACTCATCATGGTAGGGAACTTTGTCTGCTGCTCTCTTCATTTCTGTCAAAGTCTGTTGTTTATAAGTCCTGTATAAGATATAGTGTATTTAATTATACCCAGAATTGGACTGATCAGGTTACTCTCCCTAGAGTCTGTTTGGTCACAGTTGGACATGTACATAATACCAATCCTAGATATGATAATCACACTATCACACGTGCACTAATATTTACATGGGAAAATTGTTTTCTGACTAGCTATTACGGAAGTTGCATCTTATAAACGCAATTACTGAATCAATTCAACTAAAATACACATATCAAAAGTATGCTGGATTGCAGCAGCTGCACTTTCGCCAAGTAAAATTGGACTCTATCAGCATTGTGAGAACTGCAGGGCTTCAGCAGCTTCCACACATATTCATGACAATGTTTTAGCTATCCATGTTGATCAGCTCAGCCAAACAGAAATGAAAACTGACATTTGGAAAGGCAAACAAATGGGAAATGAAATGGTTAATCTTGTGACATCACGTCCGGCCCATTGCAAAAGTGATAGCAATACTTCTCAATCATTGACTATCAGTCTGTAGAAATTAAATACAAGTGTCAGATAATCAGATTAAAAAGTGAACAAAGAGATAAATTTATTCGTGTATTTTATAGGGTCAAACGCACATTTCTCTGTGAACAGATCAGACTGATGATGCGTTTACCGTACTTTGGGATATTTTGGATGTGGTTATATTTTGGTTGACCGTACTTTGGGATATTTTGGATGTGGTTATATTTTGATTGACCATACTTTTGGATATTTTGGATGTGGTTATATTTTGATTGACCGTACTTTGGGATATTTTGGATGTGGTTATATTTTGGATGTGGTTATATTTTGATTGACCGTACTTTGGGATATTTTGGATGTGGTTATATTTTGATTGACCGTACTTTGTGGTATTTTGGATGTGGTTATATTTTGGTTGACCGTACTTTGGGATATTTTGGATGTGGTTATATTTTGGTTGACCGTACTTTGGGATATTTTGGATGTGGTTATATTTTGGTTGACCGTACTTTGGGATATCTTGGATGTGGTTATATTTTGGTTGACCGTACTTTGGGATATCTTGGATGTGGTTATATTTTGGTTGACCGTACTTTGGGATATCTTGGATGTGGTTATATTTTGGTTGACCGTACTTTGGGATATCTTGGATGTGGTTATATTTTGGTTGACCGTACTTTGGGATATCTTGGATGTGGTTATATTTTGGTTGACCGTACTTTGGGATATCTTGGATGTGGTTATATTTTGGTTGACCGTACTTTGGAATATCTTGGATGTGGTTATATTTTGGTTGACCGTACTTTGGGATATTTTGGATGTGGTTATATTTTGGTTGACCGTACTTTGGGATATTTTGGATGTGGTTATATTTTGGTTGACCGTACTTTGGGATATTTTGGATGTGGTTTATTTTGGTTTATTTGGCACCTGGGGTGAATGAGCCAAAATTAAACAAACCATTTTTCACAAAAAAATCGTCAGAACAATATACAGATTATAGCAACCGTCTTTCCATTCAATTACTACACATCACACATGATGATAAACACCAAAATTTGACGCACCAATCTATAACCACCTTATTTTGAGCAAAAAACGCCAAATTTTGGCAACGCCAAAATATCCCAAAGTACGGTATTATTGAAAATATCTGACACATGCTACCTTCAGTTACACTTCAATTGAGACTTTTAAGTTTTATGCAATTAAAAACCAATGTGACTTACTTTTGTATCATAAACTTTTTTTTTCTAATTCCTGTGTTCAAAACATTGGCTCTTATGTAGAGACCAACTGGAGAAATGGCATTTCAACACCCACAGGTCTTTTAACACTGAAGAAAATATTATATCTCATGATAAAAATACCAATCTAATATGACAGATACATTTTGTATCCCTCGATCACTTGATTTTTAATATGAACTACATACATTATTGACAGTAAACGAGATCAGTAACAAACGTGCTGCAGCATTTTTATCCAATATTTACTTGTAAGGATGCGTCAATATTAGACAGGTCATTATTACGAGCCCACGTAAACGGGCAAGGTGCCGATGAGGATGACAATGATGGCAAACCATTGGCTTTGTCAGTCACATGACCCCTATAATACCATGACACGATATAAGGAGACTCTGCAACTCTTGCTTGTGAAAGATCGACGACTGTTCATCCCCGAGTCAATAGGAATTTAGAAAGCATCCCCAACATGAGGAATTTTACACTGTTGTTTATGTTTGCATGTGCTTTGGCATGCATTGAAGGTAAGTCAGCATCCCTTTTTTATTTTTGTTTTCCAATGAATTTAGTTATTTATGAATCATTTAACAGATTCAGATCCAAAATATTGGCAAACATGAACGATAATTTTGATAATCATTACTTATAATTACTGTAACTAAGAATTTTAAATCATGTAATTAATATTATACTGACACCATAATTTTCAGACCCCAGAATAGTTTTTGTTTCTTAACATGCATTTGAAAAAAAGCTAAACAACAAAAATACCCTGGTACATGCAAGTTGGATTTTTATATTTACCAACCAAACAATCAATGACATGGTAGACGATATATATGTGGTGTAACTACAGTACTCAATAGATCATTATACAAGCTTCTCATATCTACAGCTTCTTAATCACAGACAGAATAATTACACCTAAATGTTAGTTAAGGAAACACAGCTTCACACATAATCATACAAGGAATGACTCTCATGCTATTTTCAGTCAGAAATTGTCTAAATCATAGTGATTTGAAACTTTGGAAATTCTTTTTAAATTTTTTTGTTGTATTAATCATTTTATAAAAAAATTACAGCTTTCAATGCAGAGATGAAGATTCATTGAAAAAAACCAGTTGTGGCATTAAAATCTGTCAATTTCCATGATAAGCATAGTTAACTGTAGATGTTTTGCCACATACTGAAGTCTGTAGAAATCCATTCTGTGTCAGATTTATAAGTTACCAGGCAACAACCAAAAAGGACCTTGTATTTATAAGTTACCAGGCAACAACCAAAAAGGACCTTGTACAAGTGTACACACCATTAAAACTTACACTACTGATGACAAGGTTTTATTGACTGTTTTTTTTTCCATATCAACAGAATTTTTAATGGTTTCCCTTGGAATATTTTCTGCTCATATAACAAATGTTTATCAATATTTTCTTCACTGGTGATTTGCACTGTACTGCCACTTGTGAAAAAAATATCAATATTTAATCAAACTTGTGTCTGTTGAAACATATAAAATTCAACAGGAAACCAAATTTATAATTTGAAATAATATTCACCACTGGATCTAAGTAAGGAATAAAAGCTGTATTTGAATATAGGTCTGTTTCAAGTAATAGAGATGGATATACAGATATCTTAAGTGTTGAATGTTAACATGAAATGTTACATACATGTCCTTACTTTTCAATTTCAGCATTTGGGATGTATCGCTATGGACCTCTCGATATTTTAGATGGAGGTGACCCAACAAAATTCAGCAGAAAGGTCAAAAGTGCAAGTGAGTGGAAAACCTTGTATTTATAATTTGACAACGTTTACTGAATATTATTGACTGAACTTATCAATATCTACTATATGTACCAATTAGTTGTATACTAATCTTTACAAATATGAATAGGCAAACATTTCAATACACCTTATATATTGTAGTTCTCTATTCAAATCTCCTCTAGTCCATTTTTATACCCCAAATTAAGGATTTTGTTTAAATTATTTCATTACAGGTACTGTAAATACATAATAGGTGATCATTATGCTTGCAATTTTTTGCTTTTTTTCCCATGAATTGGAAAGTACATATGCATGCATGTTTGCATTTCAAATGAGAATGTCAACATAATATGGAGTACATCTGAGTATATGTTTATAGATCAATGCCACTAGGCCAGCTATTGTAGCACGACATGAAATCTGTGGCTCATTCAACATATACACCAGCTGCCATCAAACCTGTCAATTTCTCTTGTACAAATCCTCTCCTGTTATTTTGGACCTGCCCCACCCTTCTAGATCTTCCACTCATGTATATCTAATATACTTAATCTAAACATCCCTCTTTCAATTATATACAAGTCTAAATAATCATCATTCATGATCTTTTCCGTTAAAGTAAGTGTTTATTTGTCAAGTTACTGTAAGTCTGGTTCTTTTTCTGATGATAAAGAACATTTCAGATTTCCATCATGAGAACATAAATCACAGAAGTAAATACAGTGGTTATATATAGCTAGGTAGCTAGGTCATTGAATCAAGGAGAAAGATGGGACTTCTGAAATCTCTAATTAAATACACATCTGATAAAAATAGCCCTTAAAGAGTGAGAAAATTCGAAAATTCTATAGGAATGATACATTTACACTGCTCTACAGTAGTGTCTATTAGCTGTCAATGATTAACCCTGTCTGAGAATTCTTTACTCACCAACTTATAACCGACAGCTGTGTAAAATGGAACCCAAATCAAAACAGAAATTCCAATCACTTTTGATACAACAAGTTAAAGGATATGCTCAATGAACTGACCTAAGATGGCATTAAAAGGCAATATGTGATTGTGAGGAGCATGTCAATTACAGGAGACTTTTCTGAATGTTTCTATATATTAGAGTCAGAATGCCATATCATATATTACAAGTGAGAATGTCGTTATACATTACAAATCAGAATGTCGTTATAAAATGTTACAAGTTGAAATGTCATTATAATATAAATAGATTACTGTCAGAATGTCATATTACAAGTCAGAATGTCATATTACAAGTCAGAATGTCATATTACAAGTCAGAATGTCATATTACAAGTCAGAATGTTTCTATATATTACAAGTCAGAATGTTTCTATATATTACAAGTCAGAATGTCATTATATATTACAAGTCAGAACGTCATATATTACAAGTTGGAAAGTTATATTATAAAATAATGTATTTTACAAGTTGAAAAGTAATTATATATGACAAAGTCGGAATATCATTTTATATTACAAGTTAGAATGTCATTACATATAACAATTAAATCAGAATGTCATGATTATCATATTGCATATCATAATGTTAATACATATTACAAGTCATTATGTCATTATATTTTACATGTCAAAATGTCATAATATATTACATTTTTAGAAATAAGATGTACAACACTAAAACTTACAGTAATTACTGTAATCTGAATCTGACAGAAAACTGTTAAATCATGCCATTATTGAACAGATACTCATCAATTTATAATTCTGAGATTTGTAGTATTTTATGTAGTAACTTGACATTTAGTGCCAATTTAGTCTTAGGACCTGCGACTTCCACACAAACAAGAGGCCCAATGAGCATGTATTGCTCAGCTGATCTGCAGGTTCTAAGGGAAGTAAACAATTGCTGGAAGATTGATGTGACTTTCTAAGCTTACTAAAAATGTTATGGATATGACAAAATTCATACCCTTACTTTTCCATGACTTATATTTAATATTTTAACCTTGAAATTTTGGTATTCATCAATAAATCTATCAATGACTTCAAACATTTAATCCTTGCGACATTAAAATACATATATACTTGGCAGCCACTTAAGTCCCAGCCTACTTCTGGGCCATTATAATGACCCCTGAGCCTCTGGGTTGTTGAGGAGAAGTTTGAAGATTTGAATACACATGACCCAGGTTGCGACCTTTAAAGATCAATCTTGTTTATCTGAACAAACTTGGTATGTAATGTACCCTTCACCCCAGCATGTTGCTGGCCCATTATCATGACTCAGCTCAACCTCTTGGCGGTTTAAGGGATTTTAATGCATACAAATTGTACCACACCTGTGACCTTGAGAGAAGGTCAAGGTTGTTATTTGAACCAACTTGGAAACCTTCATCCTAAGATACTATTATAGTAGCCAATTACCTGGTACATTGTATCAGTACTCTCGGTCCCTTGGTTGTGAGAAGTTAAAATGTATATGATTTTAACCCATCTATATAACCATCTTGTCACCTAGAAAATAAGTCAAAATTTTTCATCTCATCATAATTCTGGTCAAATACCATGACCAAAGGTATATTGGTTATTGAATATCTGGTGTGCAAAAAATTGTAGAATTTTATCATGTCTAGTGCTGATAATAGCTCCTTCTGTATATGATGTACCCCCGTTTGGGGCTAATGGTAATGTGTATACATGTACAATCTCTACAATCTTCAGTCAGGTAAATGGGCCATAGAACATTAACTACCCTTAAATAGCTGTCAAAGATCAAATTTTGTCACAGTTAATAGATTTCCATTTTCACATCAGATAAACACAGTTTCCCATGTCGTGTCAACAGTAAAATACATCAGACAGAAATGCTTGACGTAATTGATAATAAATTGCAATTATTTTGTAATACTTGGTAAACAACCTCTTAATGGATTAAATAAGTTGTAAAAAATAGATGCTTCTATCCATGTACAACAGAGAAATACATGTTGGTTAGACTGTCAGGTTGCGTCCATTCCTTTAAGATAAAATGTAGATATTTTGCAAATAAATAACAGTGATAAGGCTGTTTTTCGGTACAGATGAATTAAAAAACAAAAATTAGATTTGTGCATGATCGAGTTCATAGAAAATATGATTTTTAGGTTTTGAACAACCATGACAAAATGAAGATGCATGTGAACATGAAACAGTAGAATCAGGTGATAAAATAATAGGTGATACCATATGACAACAGGTGACACCATAAGATAACAGTTGACAAAATAAGACAACAGGTGATACCATAAGATAACATATGACACCAAAAGATAGCATGTGACATCAAAGACAACAGTTGACATAAGATAACATGTGACACCAAAAGATAACATGAAACAACATAAGACAACAGGTGACACCATAAGACAATAGGTGACATCATAAGACAACAGGTGACATCATAAGACAACATGTGACACCATAAGACAATAGGTGACATAATAAGACAACAGGTGACATCATAAGACAACAGATGACACCATAAGATAACATGTGACACCAAAAGACAACGTGTGACATCATAAGACAACAGGTGACATCATAAGATAATGTGTGACATCATAAGACAACAGGTGACATCATAAGATAATGTGTGACATCATAAGACAACAGGTGACACCATAAGATAACATGTGACACCAAAAGATAACAGGTGACATCATAAGACAATGTGTGACATCATAAGACAACAGGTGACACCATAAGATAACATGTGACATCATAAGATAACGTGTGACATCATAAGACAACAGGTGACATCGTAAGATAACATGTAATACCAAAAGATAACAGGTGACATCATAAGACAACAGGTGACACCATAAGACAACAGGTGACACCATAAGACAACAGGTGACACCATAAGACAACAGGTGACACCATAAGATAACATGTGACATCATAAGATAACGTGTGACATCATAAGACAACAGGTGACATCATAAGATAATGTGTGACATCATAAGACAACAGGTGACATCGTAAGATAACATGTAATACCAAAAGATAACAGGTGACACCATAAGACAACAGGTGACACCATAAGACAACAGGTGACACCATAAGACAACAGGTGACATCATAAGATAATGTGTGACATCATAAGACAACAGGTGACATCGTAAGATAACATGTAATACCAAAAGACAACAGGTGACACCATAAGATAACATGTGACACCAAAAGATAACAGGTGACACCATAAGACAACAGGTGACATCATAAGATAATGTGTGACATCATAAAACAACAGGTGACATCGAAAATTTGCGACAAATGAGACAACCGGAAACTCTACACTTGACAACAAATATGAGATACAGGAAATTGTAGACAACGATTAAATGACAGCTTGAGACATTTTCAGAAAACACTAGATAGCAAGTGACAACATGAGACAACAAGAAACTCTAACAACCTGTAAACAAACACATTGACTATGATAGTAAACATTACTTAACAATTGCATAACAGCTGATATTTGAGACCTAATTAAGAGAATCTTGCTGACATTTCTGTTGTCCACAAGTAATATTTTCATGTATTATTTCAGACGGGTTTGAACTATCCCATGTGTCTGCCTACCCCAAAGGCCTGTATCTACAAGACCTCATCAAATACCTGGATGCTGTAGGTCGGAGAAGATGAACAGATTTCATCAAGGGAATACACAGAATGAACAGGGATTCCCCTAAATATACTTTTTTGTTAATACAGGAAACATATTAAGATGATAAATGTTTTGTCCAGCTGGAAAGGAAATAGAGTCATATAAATTATACTGTAACAGAAGAGTACCTCTTGAATAAAGATACATTTTGCAAAATATACAGTGAATGTTTTCTATATAAAGAAGTTATTAGTTAGATAGGATTTCAGAACCCCTTTTATAACTTAAATTGTATTACTGTAACATTATTTGTATTATCAAATTACTAAAGAAAATCTTATTTTTTACCATTTTTACAATTTGTACATGCATTTATTATATAGGATCAGTTAATGCTGTTTAAAGACTATCCCAGGTTTTAATCCTACATAACTCAGCAATCACGACACATTAAACTGTATATAAAGATTGTAATGGGTATACAACCTGACTCTATAATCATCAACTTACAATGAGCTATTCTAATCTGTGCTTCAAAAGTAAGAAAGAAGTTTATTGAGTGAATCTGATACAAATACTTTAGAAGAGAATGTCAAACGAGGCAATCTAAATTTCCATTCATGGTTTAATTTCCTTACATCTGATCATCTTATTGTGTATCTATGTGTACAATTGCATGTATACATTGAGATCTGGGTAGTCATCCCATGTTATAGATGATATTGTCACTATGATCATATCAGCTATGTAGGTTATCACAATGACCCATCACTGCACCCATGAACAAGTATCTTTATGAACTTGGTTATTCCTGGTAAGCATTAAGATGCAGTAGATTGTGTTGTCTGGTTAGGGCACAAGGCATAAAATTGTCTTCCTCCATACAGTTATTGTGTTATATAATAATTTGTAATTTTGTCATTTCTCAGCTGTAAAACAATTTTAAAGTTTGACATGTACATGTACATGTACTGTTACAGTAATTAGGAAGCAGGGTGTAGCTAAATGGTTAACAAACGCTTAGCTATACACTTTGTTCTATAAACCCAACAAGAGGCCCATTCAAAGTAAAATAAAAAACAAAACAAAAAGTCATTCTTGGCTTATTACGTAGTCTGAAGAGGTCCTTCAAATGTTTGAGCAACTTGAAATCTGTGACCTTGAATATATGGTTCAAGGTCATTTCTTTTTGTTGAGCTCCATCATCTGAATGTACCAGCCATTAAATATGACCTTATGGTTAACCAGAAGAAAGGTCTCAAGGAATTTGACCCCTTTGACCTTGAAAATTTATTAAGTTCATCTGTTTTTTGCAAACTTTCTAAGGCCTCATCTATCAAGGAACCTTTCAACCAAACATCATAACTCTGAAAGTCATGGTTATAGTGAGAAGAAATCAGTTAAAGATATATTAACAAATCTGACCCTAAAATGTGATCATGAATATGGGTCAAGTTTTTTATTTTTTAAAACTTTGTCAAGTCTCATCCAAAGGACCTATTGGCCAAATATCAAGACATTAGTGAGAAAAGTTATTTTTTTAGTAACTTTAACCAAATTTACCCCTATGACCTTGAGTATGGGTCAAGGTTATTTCTTATTTTGCTGGGCCCCATTTCAAAGAACACATCACTAATTAAATATCATGGATGATATGTGATATATATTTGGACCTTTGGACTACATGAGTTAACAAATTCTCACGGTTGAAGTAAAATCAACAAGTGTCAATCTGGATAAGTTAAGTATGATCCCAATGATAAGTGCTTTAAATTCTATAATATACTAACTATCATACAACAGCCTCATAGGCCTTAATTAAGAGTCACTTGTTTTCTGAAAAAACGTACTAGATGTACTGATATTTGATGGTTTCTTGTATTCAGAATTTAACACATTTGACCAGTGTGACCTTGAAAGCACATTTAAGTATGGTAATTCATTTTAACAAATTTGGTAGCCCTTCATCCCAGCTTGAAACTGACCCAATATCACTGTTCTGGGGTTCTTGCTTAATGACAGGAAGATGTTTAATGACTTTAACATATCAGACCAACGTGATCTTGAAATTGAATGTAGGTCAAGGTCATTCATTGGAACAACTTAGGTAGCCCTTGATCCAAGCATATTACAGGTTAAATATCTTGACCCGCAGGGCTGCTTAGTGATTGAGAAGAATGGAATATGGAATAACAGATGTAAACAAAACTCATTCAACAAATGTAAACAAAACTTATTCAACAAATGTAAACAAACTCATTCAACAGATATAAACAAAACTCATTCAACAAATATAAACAAATTCATTTGACAAAATAATATAAACAAAACTTCATTGATTTATGGCCTTTGAGTGTTCTAGAATTGAAATTGGAAACACACTTTATACTTGAGAGATCCAGCACCCAAAGGGCCCCACGACCAGGATATTTTTCACTGTTTATGTATAAGATGTTAGGCATACTTATAAAAACCCTATAACACATCAAGGAGAAGAGTGTCATTTGAACTGGAGGTTGACCTAACCCCTTATAACGCCTAAACCCAGCTAGGATACGTCATTAATAATAAGATGTGACAAAGGTGAGAAGCCCATTACTGTGTATCATTGCTAAACAGGGTAACACACACGAAATATAGTATTGCTTCATTTTGTCAATTCAATCAGATTTCAAAATCATTTCTACAACGTAAAACTTTTATACCTTTCAAAGCACAGGGACTTATGCTGTATCCCCGAACCATATGTGTATATACTAGCTCAGAGTTCTATGGTATTGAGGTAGTTAACATAAAAATAAAGCTTTAAAGGAGGAATCGACAATCACAAAACTATTAAGCTATAAAGTATTTTTTCATCCTATACATGCTGGAAAACTTTTCAACATATGCACTTACATTTTTCAGCATTTCAGCTGCTACTTGGCGGCCATGATGTCATTCAAGAGAAAGTACGATATCATGGTATTATTGTATGGAAGTCCAGAAACGTCTATTGCCAGTATTTGAAATAATGTCACCTTAAATAAGTTTCATACACGATAAAATAATGATTTGGTCTTTAAAGATATAAACTTTTGATAACGATTGTGTGTTTGTTTTTAAGTGATTTTCTAAATTTCTTTGTGAATGTAAAAGAAAATATTGAAAGAAAATAATAGATCTGCTTAATACAGAATTTTATCGACCGTTAGTAGTTTATTGATTTTCAGAAGGGAAATTAGGGCATCGAAATTGATCACCATGACTGAAAACCCTTACAGGAGAGTTAACAAATACAATAAATAACAATAAAACTTTGTTTTGGTGCTTGAATGTTTCCATACATTCGACTGTGGGATAAAATACTTACATTTGTATATCTGAAGTCATAGGTTGACGTCTGGCCTCATCTTGATTGTTAATAAGCAGACGACAACCTGATGTGCAAGGACATTTTCACGCTAATGTTAAAATATGTGTAAATCAGCACCTGCTGTTCTTTTGTAGGTCATCATTTAATTGACAGTTAGTTATATTTAGCAAAATGTCAAATGTATTCACCAAACTGCTGGACATTTCTGATTTTTTGTTTGTGTTATCACATTTCGGAAATACTGCTACTCTTAGTAAAACTTCGAAAATGCCACCAGGTGACGTGATCCATGCTCAGGCATGGTAAACAATTCGTACCGGATACCATAGAACCCAAAATACCATAAGAAAGGCTTATGAGTATATAGTATTATAAGTATGGACCATGCAAAGTCCATGTGTTTCAAAGGTATCTGTAGATAAGACATAGATAACACCACATTCACACATCACCAGGAAACCAATACAGATTGTCTGTATATGCCTTGTAATTATATCTCAATTTAATTCAGCAATTTTTGTTTTAGTGAAGATTTACATGCTGAATTTTTTTTTAAGTTGGTACTGAGGTAATGAAAGTACATATTAAACAGTATCATTTGATGGTCTGTTAGGAAGAATAACTGTAAAACTGTGCTCTCTGATATGTGTTGACAAAAATGGTAAATCAATACCAAACACAAGACTTGTCCTTTTCTTACACTTCTCTCACTAAACAGTTCTGCTTTCACCCATATCAGACTATGAAGTCAGAGGCCATGGCTGCAATTCCATCACACTCATTACATAGGGACATGGGAAAATATTGTCACTCATTAAATTGGGATGTGGGAGAATATTGACTCATTACATTGGGACATGGGAGATTAATGACACTCATTAAATGGGGACATGGGAGAATATTGACACTCATTACATGGGGACATTGGAGAATATTGACACTCATTACATGGGGACATGGAGAATATTGACACTCATTACATGTGGACATGGGAGAATATTGACACTCATTACATGGGGACATGGGAGAATATTGACACTCATTACATGTGGACATGGGAGAATATGACTCTCATTAAATGGGACATGGGAGAATATGACTCTCATTAAATGGGGACATGGGAGAATATTGACACTCATTAAATGGGGACATGGGATAATATTGACACTCATTACATGGGGACATGGGAGAATATTGACACTCATTAAATGGGGACATGGGAGAATATGACTCTCATTAAATGGGGACATGGGATAATATTGACACTCATTAAATGGGGACATGGGATAATATTGACTCTCATTACATGTGGACATGGGAGAATATTGACACTCATTACATGGGGACATGGGAGAATATTGACACTAATTACATGGGGACATGGGAGAATATTGACACTCATTACATCGGGACATGGAGATTAATTGACATTCATTACATGGGGACATGGGAGAATATTGACATTCATTACATGGGGACATGGGAGATTAATGACACTCATTACATGGGGACATGGGATAATATTGACACTCATTAAATGGAGACATGTAATAATATGGACATTTATTAAATGGGGACATTGAAGAATATTGACACTCATTACATGTGGACATGGGAGAAAATTGACTCTCATTACATCGGGACATTGAAGAATATTGACACTCATTACATGGGGACATGGGATAATATTGACACTCATTACATGGGGACATGGGAGAAAATTGACACTCATTACATCGGGACATGGGAGAATATTGACACTCATTACATGGGGACATGGGAGAAAATTGACACTCATTACATGGGGACAAGGGAGAAAATTGACACTCATTACATCGGGACATGGGAGAATATTGACACTCATTACATGGGGACATGGGAGAAAATTGACACTCATTACATGGGGACATTAGACATTAAATGGGGTCATGGGAGAATAATAACTAGACACTACTTTGGGGCATGGGAACTATTAACATTAACTGCAGAACCTTGATGTGACAAAATATTTGACCTATAAAATGATCTTTACATTGAAGTCAAACTAAAAATTTGACTCCTTAACCTTTGACCTGAGATATGAGGTCTTGACCATATACATCTTGATTGGAGGATGAATTCAATACTGACAATGAGATTGCAAATCAAGCTCTAAAAATTGTTGACCTCCATGAAAACCTATGATCAGAATAGACTACAGGTTGGAGGACATTTCACTTCATCTACATGTATGACTAATCATAGGTATGCAAATGAGCTGTTTACAGACCGGTCATCCTTTAAAACACACAGATATAGTGAAGAATTCTACTAGGCTTGGTCTGGTACAGGGCCCATGGCAATTTCTGACAATAAGGCAAATCATAATTATTATGGACAACACACAATTTGCAGACACAACCAAATTGCTAGAAACTGTCACCAAAGCAACTTAACTGCCATGTGACTTCTACAGATGCTAGTGCTATATTGTAGTATTCATTCTCAGCAGCAGTATATAGTGGTATACTTGACTAAGTGGCCATGGTGGCATAATGAGCAACCCTTGGTCAGAACAATCTCAGCATCAATTCAGTTTGAGATGAAACCAATTGGTGATGAGCTTGGGAAGTAGTTTTAAATATGTTTTTTTCAAAAGAAGGCCATATTGCAGCCAACTTCAATATCAAACCGAACTGAAAAATAACATTAACAATACATGGCTAAACCATATCTCTAGATCGATTCAGGAAAGTAAAAGCTGAATCCAACAAGTTGAACTTGAGAAAGTTCAAAATGTGGTTTAATTTGAAGATGGCAACTATGTGGCGACCATCTGGACATACCCGAAAAATAACAACACTTGGTGAGGACCACCTCAGGACCATTTAAGGAAAGTTTTACCTGAATTTCACTCGTGGAACTTGAGAAGAAGTTTAAAACATGTGTTTGTCAGGAAAACCATGATTATGCAATTATGTTACAAAATGACTGTAGTAACTGCAGCCTTAAAGTTTTAACTTGGCTGAAAGAATAACCACCCTTTGTCTGCTTTCCTTTCTTAAAATCCCTACAAATCCCAGTGCAACTGTAACAAAAGTTTAAAATGTGTTTTTCAAGATGGCATGTATATATGGTGGCCATCTTAGATTCTGGACAGACCGAACAAACAACAACTTGAATAGGTCCATCTCATGAACAATCAATTCAAAGTTTGAGCTGAATCCCACTGTTGGAACTTGAGAGGAAGTTTGAAATAGGTGGTGCTCAGGAAAATCCTGACTGTGCAATCAGTGGAACTGGAGAAGAAGATTAAAATGTGTTTTTCAAAATGGCTTTCTTGGTGGCCATCTTTGATTTTGGGCAGACCAGAAAAATAACAATACTTGGTCAGGACCATCTCAGGATCATTTCAGGAAAGTTATATGGCAGACAATGACAGGCAAAGCACAATGACTAAAGGTCATCCTGTGGAATCACCCTTTGGGTCAGATGACTTAACAATGTAGCGCTTCATTCCAATTCCATGACCGTAACCCTTGGTTATTGAGAAGAAATCAAGACGTAAATTGTTTACGACACATGATGCCAGGCAAAAGGTGTCTCACAATAGGATATTTGAATCTCAAGTGAACTAATAAAACTATTTACAGTAAAACCAGCAACCTTGGCGACCCCATGCTTTTAGTAACTTCCTGTCTTCAGAAACCTTTTTCTAAATCCCCCAATAAAAACATAGCCAAAATGTATTTAGCAACTTTGTTTACAGCCGAAGCCGGAAGTACAGAAATTGTCATAAAACTTTGCAATTGGTACATGATACATGTATGAGTAAAATGAAATCTTGCATATAAGCATCAACAGGAATTTGGTGAGTTGTGTTTACATAACTAGCTATAGGTTTGATATGGCGCAGTCACCTCAAAGAAAGACTTTAACACTCAAACAAAAGTGGAAGCTATCAAATTATATGATGCTGGTAAACAAGATTGTAAGGTTACCGGTTACCCATGAGTTTGGAGTTGAGAAAACACAAATCCACAACATACAAAAGCTAAAACCAGATGTTATAATGTTATAATAAAAGGACTTTAATAGGTATTTGTGTGACGAAACTTTAAAACACAATGGATATATAATAAACATGATAACACACATGTTATTCTTTATTGTGCCATTGTCTTTACCTCGGACTATAAACCAAAAACCTTAAACCTGTGTTAGGTGACCACCTGTTTTATATGACATTTTTGACTCATAGGTTCCCTTGCATGGAAAGTATTCAGTAAACACACACATTGATAAATGCTTCTTCGTGATACGAAGTTGAATAAAAAAAGTGAGTTTATTTTTTCATTCACTGGAACAGATTCTTGTCAGTATACATTTCAGGAAAGTATCAAGAGTATGTAAAATTCTATTGAAATGCTTCAGTTAGGCTAACAGTGGACTATTAAGTTATCAGGAGTATGACAGTCACAGGATACATAGAATGAAAGCTTCATTGTGTATTGACATATAGGGAGATACACATGGCTAGAATTACATTGTAATTTTATTTATCTTAAAGTGACTCACTGTCCCACACACCAGACAGTATGGCCTGACAGTGGACCATTAGGGAGCAAAAACATCCTGTTTTTCTCACACTTAAATAGTGTACATTAACATATGCCGAGGCCGATACTTACAAAGCATACAAAAATAACATGTAATAAATATCTCTTTAATGCTAAACATCTAATCCAAAAAAGGTTTATTTAGACATATAAAGAATCATTTTTCAATATTTGATTTTTGACCAACTCCAAAATAACAACAATTGGTGGGGATCATATCTCAAGATCATTTCAGGCAAGATTGAGCTAAATCCCACTGGTGGAACTTAATGAGAGGAAGTTTTAAAATAATGTTATTCAGGAAAACCATGATTGCACAATCATCTTACAAAATGGTTACAATGGCTGCCATTTCAAAGCTTTTATGAGACTAAAAATTAACAACACTTTGTTGGCTTCCCAGCCTTTACATGCCTACTGATTTTCAGGTCATATCATGGCACCAGTGGAACTGGAGAGGAAGTTTAAAAAGTGTTTTTTCAAGATGGCTGCTCAGCGGCCACCTGGGACTCAACCGAAAAACGACAACACTTAGTCAGGACCATCTCAAGATCATTTCAAGGAACTTGAGAAGAAGTTTGCGAAAAGTGTTGTTCAGGAAAACCATGATTGTGCAATCAACTTACAAAATGGCTGTCATGACAAGTTTTTAAGGACGAAAATTAATAAAACTTTGTTGGCTCCCCTTCCTTAACATATCAATCTCATCCAATTTTTAGCTCACTGGCACCAGTGAAATTGGTAGAAAAAGTTTACGGTTGGCGCATTATGCAGAGTGTTTTTGGTCAGATGACCCAAAACACATAAGAATAATAGGCAAACCATCAAAAAACAAGAGATCCCAGAGGGATCTTGGCGCCCACCATTGAATGATCTTTATAGGTTCCATGTCAGATTGATCTTTTCTCTACTTTTCCCTTCCTCTAAGTCTTACTAATCTGTATAAATTCAGAAACAGCCCTCTAGTACTTTTCAAACAAGGGGAACCTATATATAAAATTTAAGATTTAGCGATAACGGCTGTCTGTTGTTTTCGGATTGGTCCCAAAATGCAACACCAGGGACCAAGGGGAACCTACATATGAAATTTGAGAAAGATCCCTTCAGTACCTTCTGTAAAATAGCGATAACAAACTTCAATTGTCAAAATACAAGATGGCTGCCTGTCGGCCATGTTGTTTTCCTATTGGTCCCAAGATGCAATATGCAGAACTACAGACCAAGGGGAACTTATAAAAATGTTTGAGAAAGATCCCTTCAGTACTTTCTGAGAAATAGCGATAACAAACATCAATTGTCAAAATCTAAGATGGCTGCCTGTCGGCCATGTTGTTTTCTGATAGGTCTCAAAATGTAATATACATAACTAGGCACCAAGGGGAACCTATATATGAAATTTGAGAAAGATCCCTTCAGTACTTAATCAGAAATAGCGATAACAAACTTCAATTGTCAAAATCCAAGATGGCTGCCTGTTTTCTGATAGGTCTCAAAATGCAATATGCATAACTAGGCACCAAGGGGAATCTACATATGAAATTTGAGAAAGATCCCTTCAGTACTTTCTCAGAAATAGCGATAACAAACTTCAATTGTCAAAATCCAAGATGGCTGCCTGTCGGCCATATTGTTTTCCGATTGGTCTCAAAATGCAATATGCATAACTAGGCAGCAAGGGGAACCTATATATGAAATTTGAGAAAGATCCCTTCAGTGCTTTCTCAGAAATAGCGATAACAAACTTCAATTATCAAAATCCAAGATGGCTGCCTGTCGGCCATGTTGTTTTCCGATTGGTCTCAAAATGCAATATGCATAAATAGGCACCAAGGGGAGCCTACATATGAAATTTGAGAAAGATCCCTTCAGTACTTTCTCAGAAATAGCGATAACAAACTTCAATTGTCAAAATCCAAGATGGCTGCCTGTCGGCCATGTTGTTTTCCGATAGGTCTCAAAATGCAATATACATAACTAGGCACCAAGGGGAACCTATATATGAAATTTGAGAAAGATCCCTTCAGTACCTTCTCAGAAATAGCGATAACAAACTTCAATTGTCAAAATCCAAGATGGCTGCCTGTCGGCCATGTTGTTTTCCGATTGGTCTCAAAATGCAATATGCATAACTAGGCACCAAGGGGAATCTAAATATGAAATTTGAGAAAGATTCCTTCAGTACTTTCTCAGAAATAGCGATAACAAACTTCAATTGTCAAAATCCAAGATGGCTGCCTGTCGGCCATGTTGTTTTCCGATAGGTCTCAAAATGCAATATGCATAACTAGGCACCAAGGGAAACATACATATGAAATTTGAGAAAGATCCCTTCACTACCTTCTCAGAAATAGCGATAACAAACTTCAATTGTCAAAATCCAAGATGGCTGCCTGTCGGCCATGTTGTTTTCCGATTGGTCTCAAAATGCAATATGCATAACTAGGCACCAAGGGGAACCTACATATGAAATTTGAGAAAGATCCCTTCAGTACTTTCTCAGAAATAGCGATAACAAACTTCAATTATCAAAATCCAAGATGGCTGCCTGTCGGCCATGTTGTTTTCAAATTGGTCTCAAAATGCAATATGCATAACTAGGCACCAAGGGGAGCCTACATATGAAATTTGAGAAAGATCCCTTCAGCACTTTCTCAGAAATAGCGATAACAAACTTCAATTATCAAAATCCAAGATGGCTCCCTGTCGGCCATGTTGTTTTCCGATTGGTCTCAAAATGCAATATGCATAACTAGGCACCAAGGGGAGCCTACATATGAAATTTGAGAAAGATCCCTTCAGCACTTTCTCAGAAATAGCGATAACAAACTTCAATTGTCAAAATCCAAGATGGCTGCCTGTCGGCCATGTTGTTTTCCGATTGGTCTCAAAATGCAATATGCATAACTAGGCACCAAGGGGAACCCACATATGAAATTTGAGAAAGATCCCTTCAGTACTTTCTGAGGATTAGCGATAACAAGAATTGTTTACGGACGGACGGAGGGACGGACGGAGGGACGGACGGACGGACCACGGACCACGGACGCAGGGCGATTTGAATAGCCCACCATCTGATGATGGTGGGCTAAAAATCTCACATATGAGGTTTGTCTGTATAATATTCCCAAATAATGCACATACACAGATAGTAAATAATACATAGATTCCCCTGTGACAAGATTTAAATTCCATGTACATTGTACTTCAAACTATTGATTTTGTCATGACTGCTTAAAGCCATTCAATTGAATTCAGACAAAATATATCTGCATGCATGGCCTTGAGCTTAGACTTTCACTGGTGTTTTGGACTTTGTTATTACAAATATAGGCCATGGTTTTATCTAACAGTTAATCTCCTACATTTATACAGACAGACCTGAAGTTAGGGTCAGTAAAGAGGTTAACAATCACTTTTATAGGTTAATAAACGCTCCATATGCAGAATTACCATCACATAAATGCACCACTTATTCAGGCACCCCCAAATAAAGGTAATCAACACCATATACACTGGCCACCCCCAAATAAAGGTAATTAAGCAACCCAACATACTGGCGAACCCAAATAAAGGTAATTAAGCAACCCAACATACTGGCGAACCCAAATAAAGGTAAGCAACCCCACACATACACTGGCCACCCCCAAATAAAGGTAAGCAACCCCACACATACACTGGCCACCCCCAAATAAAGGTAAGCAACCCCACATACACTGGCCTCCCCCAAATAAAGGTAATTAAGCAACCCAACATACTGGCCACCCCCAAATAAAGGTAATTAAGCAACCCAACATACTGGCGAACCCAAATAAAGGTAAGCAACCCCACACATACACTGGCCACCCCCAAATAAAGGTAAGCAACCCCACATACACTGGCCACCCCCCAAATAAAGGTAAGCAACCCCACACATACACTGGCCACCCCCAAATAAAGGTAAGCAACCCCACATACACTGGCCACCCCCAAATAAAGGTAAGCAACCCCACATACACTGGCCACCCCCAAATAAAGGTAAGCAACCCCACATACACTGGCCACCCCCAAATAAAGGTAAGCAACCCCAAATACACTGGCCACCCCCAAATAAAGGTAAGCAACCCCACACATACACTGGCCACCCCAAAATAAAGGTAAGCAACCCCACACATACACTGGCCACCCCCAAATAAAGGTAAGCAACCCCACATACACTGGCCTCCCCCAAATAAAGGTAAGTAATCCCATATACACTGGCCTCCCCCAAATAAAGGTAAGCAATCCCACATACACTGGCCACCCCAAATAAAGGTACGCAACTCCACATACACTGGCCACCCCCAAATACAGGTAAGCAACCCCACATACACTGGCCACCCCCCAAATAAAGGTAAGTAACCCCACATACACTGGCCACCCCCAAATAAAGGTAAGCAACCCCACATACAATGGCCACCCCCAAATAAAGGTAAATAACCCCACATATACTGGCCACCCCCAAATAAAGGTAAGCAACCCCACATACACTGGCCACCCCTAAATAAAGGTAAGTAATCCCACATACACTGGCCACCCCAAATAAAGGTAAGCAACCCCACATACACTGGCCACCCCCAGATAAAGGTAGGTAACCCCACATATACTGGCCACCCCAGATAAAGGTAGGTAACCCCACATACAGTTTGCTCACCATCAAAATAATGATTTTTAATACATGTCCAATTTTATCCGAAAACTAAAAATACTATTATAATGATTTTAATGTTTGCAAATTCATGGCTATTTCTTATGTGTATACATTTGGTATGTCCAAATAATGTGACTACATGGTGTATGTTAGGTACATTCTGGACCAGTAAGGTGGTAATCTCCTACTGTGAAAGATAATTTGGTTTATACCTGAATCTGAAAATAAGTAACATGTCATATATTAATGTTTTGATAATATTGGTTCATTATCATGTTTGATGGTATATATTTGTTATGTTTGGGTATATGTGATTACTGTTTTCAGGTATCATTATACGAGTGTTATTTGTCAGGTATACTGTGTGGTTATGTTTGTGTATATTGGTGTGTATGTTATGAAGATATAATGTATGTGTATATTACGGGTATTTGTGTAGGATCGTGTTGAGTGACAGATAATATTGTGTGTATGTTTGTGGTATACTGTGTGGTAGTATGTATACTGTACTGGGTAAATTGTTGGTAGTATATTTGTATGTTTGGGTAATCTGTGTGGTGTATGTTTGAGGTAATCCATTGGTGTGGTGTATGTTTGAGGTAATTTTGTGGTGTCATGTTTGAGGTATATTGTGTGGTGTATGTTTGAGGTATATTGGTTGGTGTATGTGTGTGGGTATATTGTGGTGTATGTTTGGAGGTATATTGTCTGTGTGTATGTTTGAGGGTATATGTGGTGTATTTTAGTGGTATATTGTGTGGTGTATGTTTGAGGTATATTGATGGTGTAATGTTTGAGGTATATTGTGTGGTGTTGTTGGGTATATTTGTGTAGTGTGTTATGTTGGTGTAATGTTTTTGGGGTCTGTGATATTGTGTATGTGTGTTTGAGGTATATTGTGTGGTTGTTTGGTCTTGTGGGTTTTGGTATTTGTGTGGTGTTGTTTGCGGGTTATTGTTGGTGTATATTGTGTGGTTTATATTGTGTGGTGTATGTTTGAGGGTATAACTGTGGTGGGAGTATGTTGAGGGTATACTGGGTGGGGTGTATGTTTGAGGGTATATTGTATGGGTGTATGTTTTGAGGGATTATATGTGTGGTGTATGTTTGTGGGTATATTGTGTGGTGTATGTTGAGGGTATACTGTTGTGGTGTAATGCTTGAGGGGTATATGTGTGGTGTGTGTTTGAGGTAATATTGTGGTGGTGTAATGTTTGAGGGTATACTGTGTGAGTATGTTGGAGGGTATATGTGTGTGGTATACTGTTTGTGGGGATATTGTGTGGTGTATGTTTGAGGGTTACTTGTGTGGTGTATGTTTGAGGGTATCTATTGTGTGGGTAGTAATGTTGTGGGTAATATTGGCGTGGTGTATGTTGGGGGTACTCATTGTCGTGGTGGTAATGTTTGTGGGTGTATTGTGTGGTGTATGTTTGAGGGTATACTGGGTGGTGTATGTTTGAGGGTATACTGTGTGGTGTATGTTTGAGGGGTATATTGTATGGTGTATGTTTGAGGGTATATTGTGTGGTGTATATTTGGGGTTATGTGTGGTGTTTTTGTGGGTATTTTGTGTGGTGTATGTTTGAGGGTTCTTGTGTGGTGTATGTTTTGTGGGTATATGTTGTGTATGTTTTGTGGGGTATACTGTGTGTATGTTGGGTATTGTTGTGTGTTTTATTGTGTGGTGTCTGTTTGAGGGTTATTGTGTGGTGTTGTTTGGGGTCTACTTGTGTGGTGTATGTTTGAGGGTATTTGTGTGGTGTTGTTTGAGGGTATATGTTGTGTGTTGTTTGGTCATGTTTGTTTGTGGGTTATTGTGTGGTGTATGTTTGGGGTATACTTGTGTGGTGTTGTTTGGGGTTACTGTGTGGTGTTGTTTGGGGTATTTGTGTTGGGTTTCTGTTTGTTGGGTTATTGTGTGGTGTATGTTTGGGGTTATTGTGTGGTGTTGTTGTGGGTTTTGTTGGTTGTTTGAGGGTTTTGTGTGGTGTTTGGTTTGTGTGGTGTATGTTTGGGGTATACTGTGTGGTGTATGTTTGAGGGTATACTGTGTGGTGTATGTTGTGTGGTGTATGTTTGAGGGTATATTGTGTGGTGTATGTTTGAGGGTATATTGTGTGGTGTATGTTGTGGTATATTGTGTGGTGTATGTTTGAGGGTATACTTGTGTGGTGTATGTTTGAGGGTATATGTGTGGTGTATGTTTGAGGGTATATTTGTGGTATGTTTGATGGGTATATTGTGTGGTGTATGTTTGAGGGTATATTGTGTGGTGTATGTTTGAGGGTATATGTGTGGTGTATGTTTGAGGGTATATTGTGTTGTGTATGTTTGAGGGTATATTGTGTGGTGTATGTTTGAGGGTATATTGTGTGGTGTATGTTTGAGGGTATATTGTGTGGTGTATGTTTGAGGGTATATTGTGTGGTGTATGTTTGAGGGTATATTGTGTGGTGTATGTTTGAGGGTATATTGTGTGGTGTATGTTTGTGGGTATATTGTGTGGTGTATGTTTGTGGTGTATTGTGTGGTGTATGTTTGAGGGTATACTGGGTGGTGTATGTTTGAGGGTTACTTTGTGTGTTTGGTTGTTGTTTGTAGGGTATCTTTGTGGTGTATGTTTGGTACTTGTGTGGATGTTGGGTATGTGTGGTGTATGTTTGGGTATATTGTGTGGTGTATGTTTGAGGGTATATTGTATGGTGTATGTTTGAGGGTATAATGTGTGGTGTATGTTTGAGGGTTATGTGTGGTGATATTTGTGGTGTATGTTTGAGGGTATATTGTGTGGTGTATGTTTGAGGGTATACTGTGTGGTGTATGTTTGAGGGTATATTGTGTGGTGTATGTTTGAGGGTATATTGTGTGGTGTATGTTTGAGGGTATACTGTGTGGTGTATGTTTGAGGGTATATTGTGTGGTGTATGTTTTGTTGTGGTGTATGTTTGAGGGTATATTGTGTGGTGTATGTTTGAGGATATTGTGTGGGTGTATGTTTGAGGGTATACTGTGTGGTGTATGTTTGAGGGTATATTGTGTGGTGTATGTTTGAGGGTATACTGTGTGGTGTATGTTTGAGGGTATATTGTGTGGTGTATGTTTGAGGGTATATTGTGTGGTGTATATTGTGTGGTTTATATTGTGTGGTGTATGTTTGAGGGTATATTGTGTGGTGTATGTTTGAGGGTATACTGTGTGGTGTATGTTTGAGGGTATATTGTGTGGTGTATGTTTGAGGGTATATTGTGTGGTATATGTTTGAGGGTATATTGTGTGGTGTATACTGTGTGGTGTATGTTTGAGGGTGTATTGTGTGGTGTATGTTTGAGGGTGTATTGTGTGGTGTATGTTTGAGGGTATACTGTGTGGTGTATGTTTGAGGGTATACTGTGTGGTGTATGTTTGAGGGTATACTGTGTGGTGTATGTTTGAGGGTATATTGTGTGGTGTATGTTTGAGGGTATACTGTGTGGTGTATGTTTGAGGGTATATTGTGTGGTGTATGTTTGAGGGTATATTGTGTGGTGTATGTTTGAGGGTATACTGTGTGGTGTATGTTTGAGGGTACATTGTGTGGTGTATGTTTGAGGGTATACTGTGTGGTGTATGTTTGAGGGTATATTGTGTGGTGTATGTTTGAGGGTGTATTGTGTGGTGTATCTTTGAGCTACACAGGATGCTTGAAAACTAGGTAGAAAATTACATGAAAATCTAACACTAGTACTGTTGTCAGGGACCTAAATGCAACTAATAGGTAATTATGATTATCAGTAAAAACTTTCATCAAAGTTTCTACAGATTTTTCATTCAATTATATGATGAAGTGCAAAAGTAGTTTTTTTCTTATTTTACAAATTGAAGGTGTAAAAAGTGAAGGTTATACTATTTAATGTTTGTTTTCCTTCCAGCCCTTCATTATATCATGATGACCTTTCGAAATCTGTGACAATATCAGATGAGCTTTTTTATGTTAGGGTGACAATATCAGATGAGTTTTTTTATGTTAGGGTGGCAATATCAGACTGCATGGGGCCCGTAACTGAAAGCCTTCTTAGGTAGAAAAATTACCTTAGTGTGATCTTAGCTAAGAAACCTGTAACTGAAAGCTTTCTTAAGTGGGGATTATGTATATAACGGTAGATAACAGTACAGGGACTAAGAATAACTGAACTATACCTTCTCTTACCGCCTTCGTAGCCGGAAACATACGAAAGGGTGTAACTGAAAGCCTTCTTTCTTGGCTAAGATATTCTTTAATAGAATCTATCACGGGTCTGTTCCATGGACAGGGATGTCTCAACCCGAGTGTAAGAGTTTGGCCAGTCAGCATGAGGCTTGCCGATCGAGTGCTGGCCAGCCAAACTCTTACACGACGGTTGAGATATCCTTGTTCGCAGAACAAGCCCATGATTGATTATTTTTCTCACATACTTGCAACCAAACGTAAGTTTTTATAAAAGTTTTTCATCGCACCATCTTCAATGCTCCTTGGAATGTGCGTCGAAATTGATGACGTCATCATTTACGACTTGGTTACTCAACGTAAAATGATGACGTTACGTTATTGTGACAGCGTCATATATATAGCGCGTGCCGACTGTCTTTACCCACCCTGTGCGAGATCGATTTATCTTTTCCCTAGCAACCGCCGGATAACCCTGTGAAGTATGGGGGAAAAGCTATTCTTTGGCATTAAAGAGCGAAACTGAAACTCTTTGTCAATCGAAAATGCTCATCAAAGATAAGGACGGTCATATCATCTCTTTACACTGCGAATTTGCCATGGCAGCCATGCTCTTGCATTTGAAAAACAATGCAAACATACAATACCGTTTGCTAAGAGATAGGAATTATAACCCGTTGGATCATTTTAATGATGAAGCTATCATAGCAAGTTATCGTCTGGACAGGCAAGCGATTTTTAATTTGTGCAATATGATGGATAAAATGAATTGTCACGTCCGACACACAGAAATCGGTCTCTTTCCGTCTCACTCCAAGTTATGATGGCCCTTAGATACTATGCGTGTGGAGGTCACATGTCTGTAATTGGAGACGCCCATGGAGTAAGCAAGATGGCCGTGTCCGGGCAGTTAATGATGTATCTGTAGCACTTGCTCCTCGTAGTAGGACAAACATTGAATTTCCAATGAACCAACAATCAGAGACTGAAACTAAAGAAGGTTTCTTCGCATTACGGGGGTTCTCCAATGTTGTGGGGGCTGTAGATGTGTCTTTAGTTCGTATTGTCACACCATATGAAGATGAACACTTATATGTCTCAAGAAAGGGATTTCATTCTCTCAACATACAGGGTGTATGTGATGCCGACAACATATTTCTGAATATTGTTGCAAAATGGCCAGGGTCAACGCACGATTCCCACATTTGGAATAACTGTGGTTTAAGCACTGTCTTCGAAAATGGGACTATACATAACGGATCGCTTTTGGGAGACTGTGGGTATGGACTAAAACCTTGGTTGCTGACCCCTAAACAAAATCTCCAGACCGCGGGAGATAGACGATACAACATTTGTCACAGAGGAACACGTTTTGTTATTGAGAGAACATTCGGAAAATGGAAAATGCGGTTTAGATGCTTACAAAGAGGTCTGACACTTTCTCCAAAACGCTCTTGCAATGTAATTATCGCCACAGCAGTTCTTCATCACATTTGCATGAGACGTAATGTGTCATTGCCTGCTGACGATGACGACGAAGAAAGTGATGACGATGACAATGATGATGACAATGACGATAACACTGGTGATGAGAACAATTCGGGAATTCAAGCGAGAGAACAGCTAATTCAGAGAACTCGTGTTTAATAATGCTAACTTTGAGGGTAATTCATTGTGAATTTCCGAAGTGAAACTTTCTGTTTTATGCTTGTCGGACATCTAGCTCTAATAAAAGTCACAATATCAAGTTATAGAGCAATTACCTTATTTAAGTTCATTATTTAACGTGCTAATACCATAGACAAGAGATCCCAGAGGGATCTTGGCGCCCACCATCAATGATTTTCATTTATTCTTCAAAAGTTGGATCTTTTCCCTTCTTTTATTTCTTTCATCTATGGTACGGGTCACTAAAGAGAGGATTACGATAGGTTTTCAGTTACACTCGTATCATTTTCTTTGTGTCACCTTTAGACATTCATAAGTAAGGAGTTCAGAACGGCATTTCAGTTTCGGGCCGCAGATCTTTTTTATGAAATGCAGGAAGTATTCATTGAAATTTGGCGTACAGTAAAACTCACTTGTGTCGAACACACTTGAATCGAATACATTGGATGAGTCAAATATTTCGTCCGGTCCCAAATTTTTCCCTTCTTTATCTTAGTAAATTAAACACAGATGATTCGAACACTGTTGAATCAAATACATGTACTGCAGTTGTGTGGAATACATCTTGTGGTCCCTCCCTTCTAAACTGTATAAAAATTTCCATGTTTTGTGTCGAACATTGAGGCGTCGACGTCATGCTGCCTCAGGTAAAATTTGCTGACATCGGCTTGATTGACCGAGTGTGACCGATCAGACGTAAACCTGAGCCTATTGTTAGTTTCTCACTGTTGGTTAAACATCATCCCATTGTTTATACAGGGGCACAGGTGAAGTAAAACCTTAAGGTGTAAATAACTAAAATAAAATGTACACGTTTTAGCCAACAAACCATAATATCATGACCTACTGTATCCTAGCTGTTTACTGATACACAAGGCCGCCGGAAAATATAAGGAAAAAATTAACAATAACTTAGTATATGTATCATCCTGAAACATAGATATTAAAATTACTTGTCTGTCATTGATTTATTTATCTGTGCTTAAATTCTGAATACACCGATACAATAGTAACACTAATATGCGGGATTATTTAAGTGATATTCCTTGAAAAATATGTAGCCAATATATAAACATTGACCGCTGCATTTACCTTTTCTACAAAATCAGGGCAGTCTTATCAAACTGTTTATTGTTTCATATTGTTTAATTGTAGAACAGTATAGTCGGAATTTATGTGAAATAATGTGAATACAATATGTACATGTATATTCATACACTATGTGTATATTGTCGAATTTTAAGAGAAATAATGTTAGTACAATATGTACATGTATATTCATATACTATGTGTATCATTTTCATAGAGTATTCTGCTGTAATGTGTATGACTATACAATACTCTGTAATGTGTATGACTATACAATACTCTGTAATGTGTATGACTATATAATACTCTGTAATGTGTATGACTATACAATACTCTGTAATGTGTATGACTATACAATACTCTGTAATGTGTATGACTATATAATACTCTGTAATGTGTATGACTATATAATACTCTGTAATGTGTATGACTATATAATACTCTGTAATGTGTATGACTATATAATACTCTGTAATGTGTATGACTATCAGTATGTACATCACGTGTCTATGGCGAAGATGTATTTTGTTTTGGTCTGCAACAGTGCAACAGTTTTATTATATAAAAGAATAATTGTCATCATGTAAAATTATTTCTTTTTTTTTTCAAATTGTCCATTGGTTATTTTCGACTATGATAACAAGCACTTATTCGGCATACAGCCAATGATACATGGGTATTTTGTCTCCGTATACACATGGACACAGAGAAGTTGAACCATCGGATAAGTGGAACATTTTGCCTGGTCCAGTTGACTTTGACTTATCTGAGTTTTACTACATTTTTAAAATTATTTATGAAAATCTACTAAAATCAAACAAGTTTTGTGTATCATTACTCATTTAATCTTTAGTTAATTTTGAAAATTTGAAAATGAACAAATATCTTTTTGAGTTATAAATGATATACCCCGTAAGCCAGAGCTTGAAGAACTGAAACCATTGATCAAAGTATTACATAACAAGACTTACCCTCAATGATCGATCGTATGAGGCACTGAATATCTTTGTTCCCGAAGATGTTTGTAACTCAGCCAAGGCGTACACCGTTCCTGTGTGACCTTTCAAGGTAACAATCTGATTTTTTGATTCAAGCTCCCACACCTGTGTCAAAACATTAAAATCATACACCAATTTCAAAATCAGTTTATTTTACAAGCACCTATACATTTCAGCATTGCCAATTTGAAAAGAGTAACATCTAATTTATATATACTATTCCAATTTTGAGATCTGCCATTCAGCATGTACTCTGTGATTGTTGTCATCACCTTCCTTTAACTACTGTACATTTGCTTGTGTAGTATGCATTTTTACATTTTTGAGGGTTATTTCATTTTCCAAAAAAAAATTTTCAGTTTTAAGTTTTTTTAATTTTATGTTTAACTTCAACTGCATGCAAGGTAGCTGAATTCTCAGGCATAAGTCAATATGTGTCTATAATTTATCAAAGCTACATTACAATATTTAGTTGGAATCAAATTTAAGTGGTTATAATCACCAATATTCCTTTTAAACCCTGCCACTCCAACCAATGGGGAGCCAGACCCACTGATAGGTATACATACCATGTACAGTACATACCAATAAATTAGTTCCCGCCATTACCCTGGAGGATCGAATTAGATCAATTTCCTAATTAAAATTGGGCCAATCTCCTTAGGCTCCGGATCTAGATCCATAACTTATTTTGACCAAATCCGAAATTTATTCATACAGAGGAAGAATTTTAAAAGAATTTGCTGTATTTTCCCTACTGGGCACTGCTTCTCCAGTCCCACCATTTATACAAAATTAGTTGCCCTTCACCCTGAGAGATGCTTCACCATATCCTTCCATTCCAACAGAAGCTGAGGGATAACAGAATTACAGAAGCTGAGGGATAACAGAATTTACTAATTTCCCAGGTATGGTTCCACCCCTCACCACATTGGGGGCCAGACCCACTATAGTTATACAAAATTGGATCACTTTCATGAAAGGATCGATGCTTCAGACCAAATTGCGAAGAAATCCTTGATGTTTATTACTGTTAATAGGAGATCTATTTCATAGAATTTGCTATATGACCAGGTGATCTAACAAGACATCCCAGAGGGACCTTTATCCCGACCATTGAATGATCTTTATTGGTTCTATGTAAGACTGTTCTACAATTCTTTCCCTTTTTTCTCTAGATAATCTGATAACAAGTAAAACCTTCATATAAAGTCTAAAAGAAGAACTTTCTGAGTATATATAGTGATAACAAACTTCGATTGTCAAAATCCAAGATGGCTGCCTGCATGTTGTCCTGATCAGACTCAAAACTGAATGTGCCCTACCAGGGACATTGGGGAACCTACATGTGGGGTATGGGAATGATAGAATCTAACATGGGTCTGTCTATCTCAACCTAAGGTTTGCCTAGTGCTGGCCAGCTAAACTCTTACATGAGGGTTAAAATATCCTTATTCATGGAACAGACCCATGTTTGATTATTTTTCTCACATACTGCAAATGTAAGTGCAAGCTGTCTTTAACCCCTGTGTAAGAATGATTCATCTTTTCCCTTGCAACCAAAATGGTAACCTCAATTTTGGTGATATTATTACTGGCAAAAAAAAAAAAGATTGCTGGCAAAAAGAAAAGAAGTTTTATACTTAATAATTATGTACTTAAATAACATGTGAATTGTTTTAAACCTAATCTGTCTCTCATTCAAAGTAGCAAGCTGAAGCATAGTGACCCATTTTTCTCTATCAAAACAATTCAAAAGTCAGTCAACATATACAACAATTTACAAGACTACATCAGTCAGATTAGGCTACAGCCAATCACAGGCGACGTCAACCAAACCCATGCCTACGCAGCCTGCACTGAGTCAGACTGACATTGTTGATTGAATCAGTGTCCTCAAATCTGAGGAAAACTGGGCAAAGAAAGATCACAGTGACTTTCTCGTTGATGTTTTATTTATAAAATAAATTTAACAAAGAGCAAATACTGCACCATAAAATGGATACTTAATTATCAGAATGTGATGATGGGACACTAATTTAAACGGAAAAAAATATATCTCCAAGTCATCATTCTTTTGTTTCAAAGTTAAAGAAATAAAGCTTTGTTTATTTCTCAGATACAGGTGATTTATACAGTTATAGTCTACCATCAGTAGATACAGGTGATTTATACAGGTGATTTATACAGGTATAGTCTACCATCAGTAGATACAGGTGATTTATACAGTTATAGTCTACCATCAATAGATACAGGTGGATTTATACAGTTATAGTCTACCATCAGTAGATACAGGTGATTTATACAGTTATAATCTACCATCAGTAGATACAGGTGATTTATACAGTTATAGTCTACCATCAGTAGATACAGGTGATTTATACAGGTGATTTATACAGTTATAGTCTACCATCAGTAGATACAGGTGATTTATACAGGTGATTTATACAGGTGATTTATACAGTTATAGTCTACCATCAGTAGATACAGGTGATTTATACAGGTGATTTATACAGTTATAGTCTACCATCAGTAGATACAGGTGATTTATACAGGTGATTTATACAGTTATAGTCTACCATCAGTAGATACAGGTGATTTATACAGGTGATTTATACAGTTATAGTCTACCATCAGTAGATACAGGTGATTTATACAGTTATAGTCTACCATCAGTAGATACAGGTGATTTATACAGGTGATTTATACAGTTATAGTCTACCATCAGTAGATACAGGTGATTTATACAGGTATAATCTACCATCAGTAGATACAGGTGATTTATACAGTTATAGTCTACCATCAGTAGATACAGGTGATTTATACAGGTGATTTATACAGTTATAGTCTACCATCAGTAGATACAGGTGATTTATACAGGTGATTTATACATATATAGTCTACCATAAGTAGATACAGGTGATTTATACAGGTGATTTATACAGTTATAGTCTACCATCAGTAGATACAGGTGATTTATACAGGTGATTTATACAGTTATAGTCTACCATCAGTAGATACAGGTGATTTATACAGTTATAGTCTACCATCAGTAGATACAGGTGATTTATACAGTTATAGTCTACCATCAGTAGATACAGGTGATTTATACAGGTGATTTATACAGTTATAGTCTACCATCAGTAGATACAGGTGATTTATACAGTTATAGTCTATCATCAGTAGATACAGGTGATTTATACAGGTGATTTATACAGTTATAGTCTACCATCAGTAGATACAGGTGATTTATACAGTTATAATCTACCATCAGTAGACACAGGTGATTTATACAGGTATAGTCTACCATCAGTAGATACAGGTGATTTATACAGTTATAGTCTACCATCAGTAGATACAGGTGATTTATACAGGTGATTTATACAGTTATAGTCTACCATCAGTAGATACAGGTGATTAATATACAGTTATAGTCTACCATCAGTAGATACAGGTGATTTATACAGTTATAGTCTACCATCAGTAGATACAGGTGATTTATACAGGTATAGTCTAGATCTACCATCAGTAGATACAGGTGATTTATACAGGTGATTTATACAGTTATAGTCTACCATCATTAGATACAGGTGATTTATACAGGTGATTTATACAGTTATAGTCTACCATCAGTAGATACAGGTGATTAATATACAGTTATAGTCTACCATCAGTAAATACAGGTGATTTTATACAGGTGATTTATACAGTTATAGTCTACCATCAGTAGATACAGGTGATTTATACAGGTGATTTATACAGGTATAGTCTACCATCATAGATACAGGTGATTTATACAGGTGATTTATACAGTTATAGTCTACCATCAGTAGATACAGGTGATTTATACAGGTGATTTATACAGTTATAGTCTACCATCAGTAGATACAGGTGATTTATACAGTTATAGTCTACCATCAGTAGATACAGGTGATTTATACAGGTGATTTATACAGTTATAGTCTACCATCAGTAGATACAGGTGATTAATATACAGTTATAGTCTACCATCAGTAGATACAGGTGATTTATACAGGTGATTTATACAGTTATAGTCTACCATCAGTAGATACAGGTGATTTATACAGTTATAGTCTACCATCAGTAGATACAGGTGATTTATACAGGTGATTTATACAGTTATAGTCTACCATCAGTAGATACAGGTGATTTATACAGGTGATTTATACAGTTATAGTCTACCATCAGTAGATACAGGTGATTTATACAGTTATAGTCTATCATCAGTAGATACAGGTGATTTATACAGTTATAGTCTACCATCAGTAGATACAGGTGATTTATACAGTTATAGTCTACCATCAGTAGATACAGGTGATTTATACAGTTATAGTCTACCATCAGTAGATACAGGTGATTTATACATTGTACATTTAGCGGCCTTAAACTCTTCACTAAATCCATATGCTGATTGTAGGATGATGTCCACACTGAATGGAACTGAAACTTCATCAATGATGTCAACATTTTATAGCAAATGAGTCTATATAAGCATGGACTTCATTTGGACTGAAATAAGCTCTAACAAGTTTTGCATACTGATCTAGAACATCTGAATGTGCTGTGGTCCAGGTCAGATTCAGGTGACTTCTATTCTGATAAATACCCATACCCTATCAACACTGACACAGCTCTGGTGTAGGTCAGATTCAGGTGACTTCTATTCTGATAAATACTCATACCCTATCAACACTGATAAAACTCTGGTCCAGGACGGTCTCTATTGAGTCATATTTAAAGTCTGCACTGAATTTATAGTATGTTATAATCTACTGATTTCAACCAGAGGCTTTCCTTAGAATCAGTATGTCACACACAGCTTGGTGCGGTTTAGTGTACAAGTGTCCCTTTTAAAAATACAACATCAAGCAATTCCAAGTAAGCATACGACTTCACCTTTCTCATTTGTCAGTGCATTTGTGATCGTAGCCTAAGGATCGGCAGGCAACAATGAGTATGGTGGTTTAAATTTGCCCGTATTGAAACCTACCAGCTTCCAAAGAAAACCGTTTACTTTCTACAAGATACAGTCTGTCTATAGAAATGAACTTTAAATAATTTATTGAATCAAAAAGTATCAATTTTACTCCCTGTATCTGTGTTATTCACATGTTCCTCAAACGACTTGTACTGTTGTCGCTGGATCATTCTCGAATTAACTCTCTCACATTCGACCATGTCATCCTTTCTCTATGGAATGTTCACCGATCCACATTTTCAAACTGTGCATTTAATTTTAATTCATCAGTCAGACTTGATTATAAGTCAAGCATTTGAAGTTGAATAACCAACTTTCTTTGGCCTAACTTAATTAAACTCTAGGCTGTGTTAAAATTACGTTTTACAAGAGTACCACAGGAAGGAAAATTATATTTAAATCAAATGCCATATAGTGATATAGTCGAAGAGTGTTATAATACTATCTTGCATTAATTTAACATAAGATTGAATCACCTTTAGATCTGTTAGTTGGCATGCTATAAATCTCACTTTTCACTTCAAGGTCAATGATTTTCTCAAGGTCAATGATTTTCTAACAGTTTCGGCAAAAATGTGTAATTTAAAATCCTCAACTCAACAAAGACAACTTGGTATCATAAACAAAAGCCACCAAGTTTCAAAGAAATCCGTCAACAATGTAGAAGATTGTCAGACAAGATTCAAGTACTAGAAATGAACAAAGGGAAATAACTTTTGAACCAAAATTCTTCTCACGGAAACAATTCCATATCATGATTATCATGTATACCAGGTTTCAAGCAGATCAGGTAAGAAATGTAGGAGAAGATCCCCTGTCAAAATCAGATCCCCTGTCAAAAATCAGATCCCCTGTCAAAAATCAGATCCCCTGTCAAAAATCAGATCCCCTGACTGAATCAGATCCCCTGTCAAAAATCAGATCCCCTGTCAAAATCAGACCAGTTAAAAAATGTAGGAGATTGCCTGTCAAAAATCAACAAGAGGCCCATGGGCCTTAACGGTCACCTGAGATTTGAAATATTTCAGTTAATTTGATTTACCCTTTTTGGCCCCGCCCATCAGCCCTCAGGGGTCAGTCAGGGCCAACATATGCATATTATCAAACTTTCATCCCATGCTGAAAATGTTAACCAAGTTAGAATGAATTCCAATAGAAATCAAACAAATCAGTCAAAAATGTAATTTCCCTATATAAACTATAGTAAAATTTAACCCCTCCCCAGGGGCAAACTTGAGACCCCAGGGTCATGAAATTCACAATTTTAGTAAAGCATCTTAAGACCATTCCAACTATAAAGAGTATTTGATTCCAACTTATTTCGGTCTTGGGAAGAAAATTTTTGAAATTTCAGTCAATTTGGCCCTTTTTAGCCCCGCCCATCAGCCCCTGGAGGTCAATCAGGGCAAACATGTGCATGCCATCAAACTGTCATCCCATGCTGACAATGTTTACCAAATTAGAATGAATTCCAATAGAAATAAAACAAGAGGCCCATGGGGCCTGTATCGCTCACCTGGTTGGATTTGACCAAATGTCAAAATAATGTTCATGTTCAATTTGTTAATGCATTATACAAACATGTACTCTCTGAAAGACCATATGGATTATTTTTTACAACATAATGGTGTTTAAAGAAACTAAGTCCCTTAGGGTGGGGAAAACCCTTTGGCCTATGTTTACATAAGAATTGTGTTTATCCCTTAATGCCCAGCGTTACTATACATAGTTATGGGATTGAGGGTCACAGTAACCATTTATACAAAATCTGTTCCCCCATCACCACGGATGTTTCTGACCAAATTGGGTTCAAATCCATTTAAAACTCAAATCTCTATTTCCCCTATTTGGCCCCTCCCTTCAGGCCCCTTGGTGGTCAGAGTCAATATTTATATAAACTCTCTTTCCCCCTTCCCCTAAGAATATTCCAGACCAAATTTGGTTCAAATCCATTAATAACTTTATGAATAATAGCGATTTAAAGGGAAAACCCCTATTTCCCTATTTGGCCCCGCCCCTCAGGTCCCTAGGGGTTAAGAGTAAAAATGTATACAAACTATGTTCCCCTTCTACCAAGGATGTTCCTGACCAAAATTGGTTCAAATTCATTCATAACTTTATGACTAGTAGGGATTTAAAGGAGTAACCCTATTTCCCCTATTTGGCCCCGCCCCTCAGGTCCCTAGGGGTTCAGAGTAAAAATTTATGCAAACTCTGTTCCCCTTCTGCCAAGGATGTTCCTGACCAAATTTGGTTCAAATTCATTCATAACTTTATGACTAGTAGCGATTTAAAGGAGTAACCCTATTTCCCCTTTTTGGCCCCGCCCCTCAGGTCCCTAGGGATTCAGAGTAAAAATTTATGCAAACTCTGTTCCCCTTCTGCCAAGGATGTTCCTGACCAAATTTGGTTCAAATTCATTCATAACTTTATGACTAGTAGCGATTTAAAGGAGTAACCCTATTTCCCCTATTTGGCCCCGATCCTCAGGCCCCTGGGGGTTCAGAGTAAAAATTTATACAAACTCTGTTCACCTTCTGCCAAGAATGTTCCTGACCAAATTTGGTTCAAATTCATTAATAACTTTATGACTAGTAGCGATTTAAAGGAGTAACCCTATTTCCCCTATTTGGCCCCGCCTCTCAGGTCCCTAGGGGTTCAGAGTAAAAATTTATACAAACTCTGTTCCCCTTCTGCCAAGGATGTTCCTGACCAAATTTGGTTCAAATTCATTCATAACTTTTTGACTAGTAGCGATTTAAAGGAGTAACCCTATTTCCCCTATTTGGCCCCGCCCCTCAGGTCCCTATGGGTTCAGAGTAAAAATTTATACAAACTCTGTTCCCCTTCTGCCAAGGATGTTCCTGGCAAAATTTGGTTCAAATTCATTCATAACTTTATGACTAGTAGCGATTTAAAGGAGTAACCCTATTTCCCCTATTTGGCCCCGCCCCTCAGGCCCCTGGGGGTTCAGAGTAAAAATTTATACAAACTCTGTTCACCTTCTGCCAAGGATGTTCCTGACCAAATTTGGTTCAAATTCATTCATAACTTTATGACAAGTAGCGATTTAAAGGATTAACCCTATTTCCCCTATTTGGCCCCGCCCCTCAGGCCCCTGGGGGTTCAGAGTAAAACTGTATACAAACTCTGTTCCCCTTCCCCCAAGGATGTTCCTGACCAAATTTGGTGAAAATCCATTCAATACTTTATGACTAGTAGCGATTTAAAGAAAAAGTTGCCGGACGACGGACGACGGACGCCGGACGCCGGACGACGGACGCTGCACCATGGCATAAGCTCACCGGCCCTTCGGGCCAGGTGAGCTAACAAATAAAAGTCAAAAATGTGATTTCCCTATATAAACTATAGTAAAGTTTACCCCCTCCCCAGGGGCAAACTTGACACCCCGGGGGTCATGAAATCCACAATTTTAGTAAAGCATCTTAAGACCCTTCCAACTTTAAAGAGTATTTGATTCCAAATGATTTCGGTCTTGAGAAGATGATTTTTGAAATTTCAGTCAATTTGGCCCTTTCTAGCCCCGCCCATCAGCCCCTGGGGGTCAGTCAGGGCCAACATGTGCATGCCATCAAACTGTCATCCCATGCTGACAATAATTACCAAAATAGAATTAATTCCAGTAGAAAAAAAACAAATAAAAGTCAAAAATGTTATTTCCCTATATAAACTATAGTAAAGTTTACCCCCTCCCCAGGGGCAAACGTGAGACCCCTGGGTCTTGATAAAGCACCTTAAGACCCTTCCATCTATGAAGAGTGTTTGATTCCACCATATCTGAGAGTAGAGAAGAAGATTTTTAAAGTTTTAGTCAATTTGACCCTTTTTAGCCCCGCCCCTCAGGCCCCTGAGGGGTGGGGACCATATAATTTACAATTTTTGTTGACCTTTAGCCATAGAAGCTTCCTGCCAAATTTCATTGAATTTGGTTTAGGGGTTTTGGAGAAGAAGTCGAAAATGTAAATTGTTTACGGACGCACGACGCACGACGAGGGACAAAAGGGGATTAGAATAGGTCTCTTGAGACTTTGTCTCAGGTGACCTAAAAACTGATCAGAAAAAAAAAAAACACGAGGCCCAGAGGGCCTGTATCGCTCACCTGGTTTCATGAGATATGAAACAAGAATGATGCTTAAGTATATTTGTTGCTGGTATTGCTATGTCAATATATATCATAAGCATTTTATATGGGAACACGTACATTGGTTTTATTTTAATACTAAAAATGCCAAAAGTGCATTAATCCATGAAATGAAATTGACTTTTGGTGCTACCCCACAGGGATCCTACCACACAAATGTGAGTGATATCCATTTCTTAGTTTCAGAGAAGAAGTTGTTTAAACAAATTGACCAATTTTGGCCGCGCCCCTCAGGCCCCTGTTGGGTCAGCCCCACCATTTGTACAATTTTTAATCCCCACCCCATAGGGATGCTACCAGTAAAATATGAGCGATATCCATTGCTTAGTTTTAGAGGAGAAGTCGTTTATATCAATTCTGCAAACTGACCCCTTTTGGACCCGCCCCTCAGTCCCCAGGGGGGTCGGCCCCGTCATTTGTACAATTTCAAATTAATTCCTACCCCAAGGTGATGCTACCAGTAAAATATGAGAGATATCCATTACTTGGTTCAGGAGAAGAAGTCAATTATATGAATATAGCCCGACTGACCACATTTGGCCCCACCCCTCAGGCCCCTGGGGGGTCAGCCCCATCATTTGTAAAATTTTGAATCCCCACTCCAAATTGATGCTACCAGGCAAATATGAGTGACAGCCATTGTTCGGTTTCAGAGAAGTCGTTTATATCAATATAGCCAGATTGATCACATTCGGCCCCACCCCTCAGGCCCCTGGGGAGTCAGCTCCATCATTTGTACACTTTTGAATTCCCACCCCATAATGATGCTACCAGGCAAATATGAGCGATAACCATGGCTCGGTTTCAGAGAAGAAATCATTTATATCAATATAGCCAGATTGACCACATTCGGCCCCACCCCTCAGGCCCCTGGGGGGTCAGCCCCATCATTTGTACAATTTTGAATCCCCACCCCAGAGTGATGCTACCAGGCAAATATGAGTGATATCCATTGCATGGTTTCAGAGAAGAAGTCGTTTATATCAATAGCACCAAATTGACCCCTTTTGGCCCCGCCCCAGAGGCCCCTGGGGGATCAGACCCATCATTTGTACAATTTTGAATCCCCACTCCAAAGTGATGCTACCAGGCAAATATGAGCGACAGCCTTTGTTCGGTTTCAGAGAAGTCGTTTATATTAATATAGCCGGATTGACTACATTCGGCCCCGCCCCTCAGGCCCTGGGGGGTCAGCCCCATCATTTGTACAATTTTGAATCCCCACCCCATAGTGATGCTACCAGGCAAATATGAGCTATAGCTATTGCTTGGTTTCAGAGAAGAAGTCGTTTATATGAATATAGCTGGATTGACCACATTCGGCCCCGCCCCTCAGGCCCCTGGGGGTCAGCCCATCATTTGTACAATTTTGAATCCTCAACCCATAGTGATGCTACCAGGCAAATATGAGTGATAGCTATTGCTTGGTTTCAGAGAAGAAGTCGTTTATATGAATATAGCCGGATTGACCACATTCGGCCCCGCCCCTCAGGTCCCTGGGGGGTCAGCCACATCAATTGTACAATTTTGAATCCCCACCCCATAGTGATGCTACCAGGCAAATATGAGCGATAGCCATTGCTTGGTTTCAGAGAAGAAGTCGTTTATATCAATAGCGCCAAATTAACCCCTTTTGGCCCCGCCCCAGAGGCCCCCAGGGGTTCAGCCCTATCATTTGTACAATTTTGAGTCCCCTACCCATAGGGATGCTTCTGACAAAATTTGTTCAAATTCCGATCAGCGGTTATGAAGAAGAAGTCAAATAAGTCGATTGTTGACGGACAGACGGACGGACAGACGACGGACGACGGACGACAGACGCCATGGTATGGCATAAGCTCACCTTGGTCCTTCGGACCAGGTGAGCTAAAAAAAGGAAACAATAACTTTTGCAAAAATAGTTGAAGCAGAACTCTTTTTGGAGAAAGCACCTCTTATCGTAATTATAATGTATACCAAGTTTCAAAGAGATTGTTAAACAAGAGATCCCAGAGGGATCTTGGCGCCCACCATTGAATGATCTTTATAGGTTCCATGTCAGATTGATCTTTTCTCTATTTTCCCTTCCTCTTACTAATCTGTGCAAATTGAGAAACATCTCTCATGTACTTTTCAAACAAGGGGAACCAATATATGAAATTTGAGAAAGATCCCTTCATTACATTCTGAGAAATAGCGATAACAAACTTCAATTGTCAAAATCCAAGATGGCTGCCTGTCGGCCATGTTGTTTTCTGATTGGTCTCAAAAAGCAATATGCATAACTAGGCACCAATGGGAACCTACATATGAAATTTGGGAAAGATCCCATCATTTCTTTCTGAGAAATAGCGATAACAAACTTCAATTGTCAAAATCCAAGATGGCTGCCTGTCGGCCATGTTGTTTTCCGATTGGTCTCAAAATGCAATATGCATAACTAGGCACCAAAGGAAATCTACATATGAAATTTGAGAAAGATCCCTTTAGTACTTTCTCAGAAATAGCGATAACAAACATCAATTGTCAAAATCCAAGATGACTGCCTGTCGGCCATGTTGTTTTCCGATTTGTCTCAAAAAGCAATATGCATAACTAGGCACCAAGGGGAACCTACATATGAAATTTGAGAAAGATCCCTTCATTACTTTCTGAGAAATAGCGATAACAAACTTCAATTGTCAAAATCCAAGATGGCTGCCTGTCGGCCATGTTGTTTTTCGATTGGTCTCAAAATGCAATATGCATAACTATGCACCAAGGGGAACCTACATATGAAATTTGAGAAAGATCCCTTCATTACTTTCTGAGAAATAGCGATAACAAACTTCAATTGTCAAAATCCAAGATGGCTGCCTGTCGGCCATGTTGTTTTTTGATTGGTCTCAAAATCCAATATGCATAACTAGGCACCAAGGGGAACCTACATCAGAAATTTGAGAAAGATCCCTTTAGTACTTTCTGAGAAATAGCAATAACAAACTTCAATTGTCAAAATCCAAGATGGCTGCCTGTCGGCCATGTTGTTTTCCGATTTGTCTCAAAATTCAATATGCATAACTAGGCACCAAGGGGAACCTACATATGAAATTTCAGAAAGATCTCTTCATTACATTCTGAGAAATAGCGATAACAAACTTCAATTGTCAAAATCCAAGATGGCTGCCTGTCGGCCATGTTGTTTTCCGATTTGTCTCAAAAAGCAATATGCATAACTAGGCACCAAGGGGAACCTACATATGAAATTTGAGAAAGATCCCTTCATTACATTCTGAGAAATAGCGATAACAAACTTCAATTGTCAAAATCCAAGATGGCTGCCTGTCGGCCATGTTGTTTTCCGATTTGTCTCAAAAAGCAATATGCATAACTAGGCACCAAGGGGAACCTACATATGAAATTTCAGAAAGATCCTTCATTACTTTCTGAGAAATAGCGATAACAAACTTCAATTGTCAAAATCCAAGATGGCTGCCTGTCAGCCATGTTGTTTTCCGATTGGTCTCAAAATGCAATATGCATAACTAGGCACCAAGGGGAACCTACATATGAATTTGAGAAAGATCCCTTCAGTACTTTCTGAGGATTAGCGATAACAAGAATTGTTTAAGGACGGAGGGACGGAGGGACAGACGGAGGGACGGACGGACCACGGACCACGGACGCAGGGCGATTTGAATAGCCCACCATCCATCTGATGATGGTGGGCTAAAAAATGCAGGAAGAAAGCTCGGAACAGAAAAAAGTTCAGGCTGGACGGACAGAAAATACCATAACACAATGCGTCAGTCTAATCTTGCCAAGTAATGTTTACATGTTTAAGAAAAATTTTGGTGTTATATGTTGTACAAATCCTTAAAATCAATTTATGCCATATTCATTTAACAAAGCAAATAATAAAAGCTATTTCAGAAACTTTTCAAGGAAAACTCTAATGCAGTTCTTTCATCTGATGGAACTGCACTATAGACACTTTATCATTCATTGTGTGAATCGACAGTATTCAATAAGTACACATAACATTTTCATGGTGTTGTGTATTGTGTTATCCACAGTAATCAAGCCTGCTTTATTTAGACCACTTTATAAGAGATGCTTTTATACTCACATGAATGACATTTTCGTATGTACCACACAGGATGTGGTAGTTTGTGATAGCTATACTGTATACACTGCCACCTGATGTCTCCAGCATCTGTAGGCATTCCAACGTCTCCAGATCCCAGATCTAGTAATTAGTTAAATATAAATTACAGAGAACATTTACAAAACTCTCACTGCTACATTTGTGGAAAGATAAATACATAGTCTAATTAAATATTCAGCTATACATTTTTGCCCAAGCATTTTTTGTACAGAGTGCATAATTATCTGTTTATACCTAATTGGTCCCCTTCATCCAAGGATGTGTCAGAACAAATGTGGATGAAAACAATTAGGATAATAGCAAATGATCTGACTAAACTGTAGGCCACTAAAAGAAACTTCCACTAATACCAGACAGGCACCCACAGAATGTCATACAAGACAGACCCTCACAGAATTTCATACCAGACAGACCCCCCACAGAATGTCATACCAGACAGACACCCACAGAATGTCATACCAGACAGACCCCCACAGAATGTCATACCAAACAGACACCCACAGAATGTCATACCAGACAGACCCAACAGAATGTCATACCAGACAGACCCCCACAGAATGTCATACCAGACAGACCCCCACAGAATGTAATACCAGACAGACTACCACAGAATGTCATACCAGACAGACCCCCACAGAATGTCATACCAGACAGACCCCCACAGAATGTCATACCAGACAGACTACCACAGAATGTCATACCAGACAGACACCCACAGAATGTCATACCAGACAGACCCCCACAGAATGTCATACCAGACAGACACCCACAGAATGTCATACCAGACAGACCCCACAGAATGTCATACCAGACAGACCCCCACAGAATGTCATGCCAGACAGACCCCCACAGAATGTCATACCAGACAGATACATGAAGAATGTCATACACGACAGACCCCACAGAATGTCATACCAGACAGACTACCACAGAATGTCATACCAGACAGACACCCACAGAATGTCATACCAGACAGACACCCACAGAATGTCATACCAGACAGACCCCCACAGAATGTCATACCAGACAGACTACCACAGAATGTCATACCAGACAGACCCCACAGAATGTCATACCAGACAGACCCCCACAGAATGTTATGCCAGACAGACCCCCACAGAATGTCATACCAGACAGACCCCACAGAATGTCATACCAGACAGACTACCACAGAATGTCATACCAGACAGACACCACAGAATGTCATACCAGACAGACCCCACAGAATGTCATACAAGACAGACACCCACAGAATGTCATACCAGACAGACCCCCACAGAATGTTATGCCAGACAGACCCCCACAGAATGTCATGCCAGACAGACCCCCACAGAATGTCATACCAGACAGATACATGAAGAATGTCATACACGACAGACCCCACAGAATGTCATACCAGACAGATACATGAAGAATGTCATACACGACAGACCCCACAGAATGTCATACCAGACAGACCATCACAGAAAGTCATACCAGACAGACCATCACAGAATGTCATACCAGACAGATACATGAAGAATGTCATACACGACAGACCCCCACAGAATGTCATACCAGACAGACCCCCACAGAATGTCTTACCAGACAGACACCCACAGAATGTCATACCAGACAGACCCCCACAGAATGTCATACCAGACAGACCCCCACAGAATGTCATGCCAGACAGACACCCACAGAATGTCATACCAGACAGACCCCCACAGAATGTCATACCAGACAGACCCCCACAGAATGTCATACCAGACAGACCCCCACAGAATGTCTTACCAGAAACAATCAGACAAAAATAAATTCTATTTACAGAATAAGCAGTTCTTTTTCTTTCACAGAAGTCAAACAGAAGAGCTTACCCGGATGGTCTGATATGAACCACTATACAGGTGGTTCTGAGTTGCCACGAGTGCCCGCACCCAGTGGTTCAGTCCCTGTCAGTTCCTGCTTCAACTCATTAGTGTGTACATCCCAAACCTGTAGACAGAAAGTTATACAATATTACATCAACACATAGCTGTTGACATTAGTGTAATATTACATCAACACACAGAGCTGTTGACATTAGTGTAATATTACATCAACAAACATAGCTGTTGACATTAGTGTAATATTACATCAACACACATAGCTGTTGACATTAGTGTAATATTACATCAATACACATACATAGCTGTTGACATTAGTGTAATATTACACCAATATACGTAGCTGTTGACATTAGTGTAATATTACATCATTAATATACGTAGCTGTTGACATTAGTGTAATATTACATCATTAACTGCAGACAGGGTTGCAGATAAAATAATTATAACGCACTACTGTGCAATGGTCTGTATGCATATACAAAAAAAACAAAATATTGTGTTAAATCATTGAACAAAACAGGTCATACTATTAGAATGTCAAACATCTATCAAACTGTTAATGTGGAGAGTATAAGGTCATCTTACAAGCTCAGATTAGCGAGAATTTCCCTTTAGCTTAGTAGCAGGATGTTTGCCTTGAGAGCGAAAGGTCGCTAGTTCAAGCCCTAGCACGGGCAGGGTATTTTTCATCACTGGTTCTCCTATTACAAAATAGTACGAAGGGAGATGACTTGAAGGCAAATTTTGTTTTTGCTTAATCTACTGAGCTTAAGATTTTCTTGTATTGGTTTAATTTCAGTCCCTTCACAATTATTTTGAATTCACAAAATATTGGGTGATTTGTAACCTAAATTGTGACAGTATCGTCTGAAACACATGGGAGTATCAATACTATTTTGCCTGTTTTGTGTACAAGTAGATCAAAAATATCATGTCTTATTGATATCACATTAAATCATATTTATAAACTACATCTTATTGGTTGCAAAAATACAGGAGGAGATCTCCAAATAAATCTACCAGTATCATCAATTAAAATCACACCGTTAATGCTTATGAAGTTCCAATAGTTCAAACAATGATTGCGAAAGCTCACCGGCGGCAGCAATCACACTATGCATTCATTTTTTATGTATGTATAAGCATGTCATTTTGAAATTGTATGTCACATAATATCGCTCCTAGACCTCTAGTGGATGTATAAACCAAATAAGAAGGTTGTGGACTTACAAGCTTTTCAAAACTAACCCCCAAAATCTTTAAGTGAGTTTTTGTGTCAAAAAAAGTAAGTCCATTAAATAGTAAAATGCGAAAAAATCACAATTTTTTTCTGCATGATTTTGCCATAACATCATTCCTAGACCTCTAATGAATGTATAAACCAACTTAGAAGGGCATAAGGTGTATACTTTTGGACTTACAAGCTTTCCAAAAACTTACTCCAAAAACTTTAAAGTTTTGGGGTGGGACGCGGATGCGGACGTGGACACCGGGGTGACAGCATTAGCTCTCGGTTACTCGTAACCGGTGAGCTAAAAAAATAAGTAAAGATGACCAGACAACATCCACAGGAAGATCTGCAACTGGTTTAATGGTTTACATGTATGCCGAAACATGTAAAACATTAAACCAGTTGAAGATCTTCCTGCGGATGTTGTCTGGTCATCTTTACTTATTGTTTACACACTTTTTATGTACCGGACTCGTGTATTCCATTTGGAATCCATCCCAGGGAGACTACCGGGCGTATAGAACTACCTACACCGGACGTTGGGGATCTCATTTTCTTTGTAAAGTAAAAATAAAGTAAATGAGCTGTTGTGCTCATGTTTATACAAACAATTCAAAAGAATGTTGACATTATTCAAGAAAAAAAAATATTACCACAAGTTTTATAAATCATACTTTTATTGAATAAAACCACATTTCTTTATCAAGTTATAAAATTATGTGTAAGGAATAATACTTGCCAAACTGATACTGACATTATAATCAGGTGTGTTGATTTTTTGGTGCTTTCATGCCATGTGCCAACTTAATAAAAATACAAGAGGCCCAGAGGACCTGCATAACTCACTTGGATATTTCAGTAATCATGACAAAATACTCTTATTTATATATGCTACACATGTATCACAAAAGTGTTCCTACTTCCTGAGATGTTTCTCCCAACAATGGTTCAAACCAAATGTGAACCAAATTCTGTCATCCTTAAAGGAGTTAAATCTGAATCTGAATAGTTACAAAGATGTTACCACTGAAATAGCTGTGTCATACATTGCTTAGTTCTAGAGAAGAAGTCATTAATATTGAATACCAATATTGCCAAATTGACCCCTTTGGGGGGGGGGGGGGGGGGGGTTAGCCCCACCATTATTTTTTTAATCTGTACACATTATATAGATGCTACTAGTTAAATATGAGCAATATCTAAAACTTAGTTTCAAAAATAAGATCGTTTCTATCAATTAGCCAAATTTACCCCTTTAGCTCTGTCCCTTAGGCCCCCTGGGGGAGAGGTCCGCCCCACCATTTGTACAATTTTTTAATTCAAACCCAATAATGATGCTACCAGGCAAATATGAAAGTTATCCATTGCTCGGTTTCAGAGAAGAAGACGTTTACATCAATATAGCCTAAATTAATCCCTTTTGGCCCCGCTCCTAGGCCCCTGAGGTGTCAGCGGCCCACCATTTATACAATTTTGAGTCTACACACCATAGGGATACTTCTGACAAAATTTTGTCAAATTCCATTGAGCGGTTATGAAGAAGTCAATTGTTGACAGACAGACAATGGACGGACGACAGATGGACGACGGACGCCACAGTATGGCATAAGTTCACCTTGGTCCTTCGAACCAGGTGAGCTAAAAATGATTTTTATTTCCCTTACTGGGCCTCGCCCTCAAGACCTCAAGGGAGCCACACTTTTTGCTTACAAAACATTAGATCTTTTTTGCCAAACCAAACTACGGAAGCATTTAAAGAATTTATCCCAGACTATTTCCACTATTGGGCACCACCCTACAGCTCAAAGGGAGCCACATTTTGCATTCCTACAACATTGGATCTGCATTGCCCAATAATGCACCAGACCGAATTTCATCAAAATCTATTCAGCTATTAAGGGCTAGTAGCGATTTAAGGAAATGTTGATGGACAATAGACGCTGTCCATGGCATCAGATCACCAGTCCTTCTGGCCAAGTGAGCTGATAACCAGTCAGCCAAAACATGCCAATCTTCAACATTGACCCCCTTTATCATATGACCTTGGTAATACAGTACCTTGATGACCTTGAGGGAGCCACTGAAGAGCAAGCTTTTGGTGGAGGCAAGCGTACACACTGGGTTACAGTGGGCGTCTATCACTGTCACCTGTTCAAAGCTGTCAATGTTCCACACCTGTCCACAACAGGTAAGACATTTTCATCATAATAGAACATACATTGTATCTGTGATTGTATAAAATTGGTGTATAACTGCATTCAGAAAACATTGTTTTAATATATATTACAATCCAATTCTTAATGTCTGAAACAGTTTTTTTTTTAATTCAGAGTAAAAACATGTTGATATTAATGCATATTAAAGGAATGACCAATTTTTGTTATCAGTTAAGAGTGTTGTAATTTATCAAATGTTGTATCCAGTTAATATAATAGACATACAATCCTCAATAAACACCAAATGTTGTATCCTGTTATTATAGACCGAAAATCGCCACTACGATTCTCAATAAACATCTCAAATGTTGAATCCTGTTAATATAGACCTAAAATTGCCACAACAATCCTCAATATATAGACCTAAAATTGCCACAACAATCCTCAACAATCATCAAATGTTGTATCCTGTTAATATTATAGACCTATAATGATATCACTAGTTACTACAATCACGTGGTACAGGCTACTTACAATGATGCTACTGTCTTGCGAGCCGCTGTACAATTTGTTGCCATAGGTACAAATAGCTAGTACAATGCCAGAGTGGCCTTCCAGTGTCTTCAAACATTTGTAGTTATTGCCAGTGTCCCAAACCTACAGAAAGGTGAAGCATGTCAATTAGGGAATAAGACAAAATATGTCAATTAGGGAATAAGACAAAATATGTCAATTAGGGAATAATACAAAATATGTCAATTAGGGAACTTGTTTCTCTTTGGTAAAATTGTCATTATTCAGAGGAGCAACATTCATTTTGTAAGCATATTTCTGGAGTTATAGATAGAATCTAATAAGTTTTGTTCAGTCACTGACGTATTAAAAGTGTTATCATGGAGGTATATACACTCAATGATCACAGGGAGGCAGTATACTATTTTAACTTACCTTTATTGTCTTATCGGAGGAACCGCTGAATAAGAAGTCATTATTGACACACAAACACCAAACTGGTCCCTGAAATACAATAAGTACACGTACTTTAAATCTGTTTTTCTGTAAACAAATAATATGTACATATTTTTTAATGAATCAATGCCTGAATACTACCTGTACTTGAATTCCAATTGAGAAGATAATAGTTATAATCCAATTCAGAATTAGTATTAATTTTACAGATTCTGAAGATGAGTGATAATTTGAAAATATGATACATTTGCTAACACAGGTCTGTCAGCAATTGAAAAATAATTAAGCAATTTCTCGAGGAGAAAAACAACATGAAAACCTATATGCTTACTTTAATTTGTTGTACATTTACCTCAGGTTTAATCAATTATGATACAAAATATACTGAAAGGCTAAAAAGGAAACGCAAGATCTAAAAGTTGGCTAAATCCTTGAGGGTCAATACCCTGATCAATTCAAAGCACAAAAGGGTCTGTCTCTTATAACACTGCTTCATTTTGGCCTTAACTACTTGAGCAAATTCACCACTTTGAGGAAGCCTTTCCGTTCTGTCCCCTGGCAAAGACATATCAAAGTCTCTAAAAATGGTAGTTGCTACTCTCCTACTTAACGCTCAGCATTATAGGAGTGGGACGACTGGTTCACCCGCTCAGCATTATAGGAGTGGGACGACTGGTTCACCCGCTCAGCATTATAGGAGTGGGACGACTGGTTCACCCGCTCAGCATTATAGGAGTGGGACGACTGGTTCACCCGCTCAGCATTATAGGAGTGGGACGACTGGTTCACCCGCTCAGCATTATAGGAGTGGGACGACTGGTTCACCCGCTCAGCATTATAGGATTGGGACGACTGGTTCACCCGCTCAGCATTATAGGAGTGGGACGACTGGTTCACCCGCTCAGCATTATAGGAGTGGGACGACTGGTTCACCCGTTGTCAGTAAAATGTGACTGGGTGGGGTGTCCTGTTTCTGCTGGGTGCCTTCTACAGTATATTTCAGTAAGTTTGCAATACAGTCTGCATCAGTTCCACTCTATCACAAGGAGACAAACACTAACACATACCACAGCCTTTTAAAGCACAATTGATCTTTCACAAAGGGGAAAGTGTCCTCAAATAACCTTAGCTGTTGATAGGACATTCAAAAATGCTAAAACCAAGCTAAACCTTTGATCATCCTGAAATTTGATGAGGGTATTGAACGTACATGAATTTTTACGGAAGGCCGGGTGGTTTCTTATCATTCAATTACACCATTATTACATTCTATAACATCTTTTTACCTTTCTTTAACTGGGCAACTTCTAATTGCGTTTTACTTTTCCTTTCAGCATATATTTCTAATGTATAATACATTGTATCTCATATAATTATACATGGTACATTGACATTTTGGTAGAAAAACAACATTTCAATTCTAATTACAAATAAATTCTATCCGGTCATAAATTCCATTTCTTGCTAACATGTACGTGCAGTTTCAATGGTATATGTGCATGTAATTCCGAATCAGAAAAGTTTCAACCATTGTTAGATTACTGTTGTACCTCTCCATATTACAATACTACAACAACGTAATATTTTACCAAATCAGAAGTCAATCCAAAATATGGAAGAGCTTAAAAAGAAAAAGAGGTTACAAGAAATTCTCTCCATTTAAAAGAATTAATTAAAATTGTATCAACTGACATTACTCATTGACTTAACATTTAGCTGTGTGGACCCTTGTCCAGTTGATTACCTGGTGTCCAACAAAGGTCCCTCTACACTTGAACATCTGAAGAGGATCGTAAGCTAAAAAGTAGTAGAGTAATGTTAAGGTATACAACATAAAACATACATCATCATATAGCACATTATACAATGTCATGTACAAGATATTCACTTACAGTGAAACCTATTACCTATATGTACATTCCTGAGCATTCTGATATCCCGTCTACAAGTGAGTGCTTTTTTCCTTATATCATGCATTCCAACATCTTGTCTAATTATCTGACCCCTGAGTATTCTGATATTGTTATAATTGTAGATTATGATTTAATTTACACATTTATTATTAACAATCTGCAATTTGATAATACAATATGTTGCACAAGCACTCAGTACATGAATACTAAGCAGATCCAATCCTACATGAGTAACAGACTTCCTGTTTATCCACTGGTGAATGCCTGTTATACAGATGTAATAGGACTATATATTGAAGTAGCATCTGTTCAGGTATTATCTTGGAACCTTAAATATCATATACTAGTAGTAAGTAAATTCTAATTAAAACATTTTTAATCAGAGTAAACAGATTCAGTTGTCTGACTATTTAATTTTTTGCATGGAAAGCAATACTGGTTATATAGCTTAGAGCTGAATGATCTGTCTATGGAAGTTAGATAATAATTATATTAAACCTAATAGCTAGTTGTAGGTCAGGGTGGAATTCTACTTACGTGCATACGGGAGACTTCTAGAGCTCAACACATTCTTCACTTGCTCTAAATCATCCTGGAAAATAATTACAAAGTTCAATCTCATTTGACAATCAAAACATTCTTTTACTTGACAGAAGCTCATAGATATGTAAAATCATAAAATTATGTTGTTAAATCTTTTTTAGCAAAAAAAATATGTGACATACTGGTATATTATATACATTATACATAGTTTAAACTGTAAGCATAAGGAAACATACTAAAGAAGGCCTATATTGTTCATCTCTTAGTCCTCTATGTATCCTGTCAAAATCTGGAAAAAATAGTTTGAAACTGGTCTAGTATGTGTTTCACAGCTTACCTGCATAACAGTGTTTTCTCTCTTGACACTAACTAATTCCTCTACAACATCTCCAAGTCTGTGCTCAAGGTGCTCTGTAATAGATAGCATTAACCGAGTCAGAAATGCTCATTACATAATGAATCCTAGGCTAAACTCAGCAAATTGTAGGCAAACTTCAGACAACAGGAAAACCTCAGACAGCAAAGTTCTTTAATGTCATATTTAGTCAGAAACCCAGGAAAACTGTGATCCAAAGGTCAGGGAGCCAAGTCCTTGAAAGGTCATGTACCCTATGATCCAAAGTCAGGGAGCCAAGTCCTTGAAAGGTCATGTACCCTATGATCCAAAGTCAGGGAGCCAAGTCATTGAAAGGTCATGTACCCTATGATCCAAAGTCAGGGAGCCAAGTCCTTGAAAGGTCATGTACCCTATGATCCAAAGTCAGGGAGCCAAGTCCTTGAAAATTTGTGTACCCTATGATCCAAAGTCAGGGAGCCAAGTCCTTGAAAAGTCGTGTACCCTATGATCCAAAGTCAGGGAGCCAAGTCCTTGAAAATTTGTGTAGCCTATGATCCAAAGTCAGGGAGCCAAGTCCTTGAAATGTCATGTACCCTATGATCCAAAGTCAGGGAGCCAAGTCCTTGAAAGGTCATGTACCCTATGATCCAAAGTCAGGGAGCCAAGTCATTGAAAGGTCATGTACCCTATGATCCAAATCAGAGAGCCAAATCTATGAAAAGTCGTGTTAATCCCGTTTGATGGTGGTTGGTATTATACATTGTGATTCTATTGTTACTGCCCTGTTTCTCACTTTGAGAATATGACTTAACCTTACCTAGATTTATCTTACTTTAGGGGAGTCATCCCTAAAACAGCTAGATTACCTTTATAGCTGTGTTATTCTTATTCTACTTTTTCAAGGGTCTCCATATAAATCTATATTTTATTCATAATTATTTACAGATATTGAGTCAGAATTGTGGTTTCAATAGGTCAGTACCCAAGATATTTTAAGATCCCTGGTTTTGAGGCCATGTCCTTGCAAGTTGGCTTTAGTATGACATAGATTTTTACGTTAATCCAATATGATCATTTTTAGCATTCCAAGCCATCTTGCAATTAAATGTCAACTAAAAATGTATCAAATAGTTTTATACATGATAGTCATTCAGTCTGCAGCTAAATTTTTGTTGAAATTATTATGAACCATTGGTACAGTTGAGACTATAAACTTGTATCTTTTCCATTCATACTTCTCCTTGATTTCGCATATTAAATATTAACCTTTACTGAATGTTGTTTGCAAGAATATGTCAGTGCCTTCGTGATCACAGCTTCCAAAGTCATCATAGATAATTCAATACTCACCTACTCGATCTTCTGTCTGTTTCTCCATGTTTTCCAATCTCTCTGCTAACTTTCCTAACATAGAACGCAGAAAGCCTACCTCTTGGTCCTTTTGATTTAGTGAATATTGCATATCTGACATTTTTTCTTCAGTGCGATGAATATACTCTTTCATTCCTTCAAATTTACAAACTTTCAAATGCTCATCTAGTTCATCATGTATACCCATAAACTCACATCTGAAAAATAAATCATATAATTTGATAACCATGAAATTAATCATAACCAATATTTCTGTGGAACCTATATAGCTACATCCTTTCCAATTATACCCTAACACAGATGTTAACATATCTATGTCTGGGGATTTAGGGTAAAACTGAATTTTAAACAGGTAAGCAAAGTACCAACAATAACTGAAGTACAGCTACTGAGCAGAAGACAATAAAAATAACATTAACTGTGAGATATACAGGTCCACAGGACAATTGAATTGATCTACAGTACGTTTAATGTCCCAGGACTAAATTGAATTGATCTACAGTACGTTTAATGTCCCAGGACTCCCTATAAGGGAGGACTGAATACTCTGGATGAGATTACACTGTAACTCTGTGGATATTGTGAGAAGCTACACTGTATCGTATACAAGGGAGATTTTGCTGAAACTAATACATTTTCCCTCCATTATGCTAAGTGAATTCTTCATGGCAGCTACAATCAATTAATACACAACATCTTTCACAAAAATTACATAGCTGTTATAACTACATTGCTCAGGTTGTAAGTTATATTTTCTGTTTTTAATCCGGTAGTATTCTATTTCAGATTTAACAAGTACAATGTATTGCTCTGGTAAAAGGGAGATAAGCATGGTTTGTTCCTCAGTAATTTATACCCAGTCCTTATCGATGGAAATAAATGCAGTCTTACCCAAATCGGTTATGTGGACAGCGAGCTCTATTACATGTCTTTAGATGGTCCTCTAAATCCTGTCAATTAGAGTAACATGTAATCAATCATATACATACCACCTATTTTAATTAAGGCATATTAAATAGCATCTAGGTCATAATGTGAGGTGAATGTTTATATCAATAATAAAAGAATATACCATATTACTTATCCCTTTTCATACTTTTACAAGAAACAGGTGGTTTACGGAAACACAAGATGCCAGATGGACCTTGGTGCCAATCATCAAATGACCTTTAATGCATCTGTGAAAGAATTATCTCTTCTCTACACAGTGGAACTTCATTAACTCAAACTTGGTATACTCGAATACCCCGCTTAACTCGAAGTACTTCATCAGCACATTCTCACTGGTAGTGTTAACAGGTTTTGGCAATTTTCATTCCCTTAAACTGATTAGCAAAGATTATATTTGAATACTAGGCATTATGATAACACATATACGCTTCCTTTGGACAAAGTTTTACTGCAAAATATTTATAGACTTTTGATTTTTCTCATAAAGTATTTTTAATGTATACTTCAATGTAAAATTATGCTGTGTTCATTTCAGGTATATATTTGTATAACAAACATTGTACTGGATTTGTGTTTGTGTATATATGTGGTGTTGATTTCAGGTATACATTCATTTTGTAAAAGTATATACATTATACTACTGATGTACTGGAGTGTTTTACTAAAACCTAGCTATTGTATCACCTTTATACCGCCAAAATTAACTTCGGACAAAAGGTGGCATTATAACGGGGGACTAACTATTGGATTATATTGATATCATAAAACAAAGACATTGCTTACCTTTTTAAGTATAGCAGGACAGCCACTATTGTTTGGACACTCCATTGCCATGAAGTCACAACTGTCCTCATGTTCACTACAAGTTTACAAGTAGATTAAAGTCCTCGCCAATCAGGTAACTACCTTTGCGGTTTATCAGAGACTACCTAGCCTGTCATGTTATATACACATCACTCCTACAACTTAATTCTCTAATTTTACTATATGTTTATATTTAAAAAATACACTCTGAAACCCAAACAACTCACAGGTTTTTCATATTTTATGCTATTCTTGACTGCAGTATAAAATTCTATTCAAATCAAATTCAATCTAAGTATAAAGTCACAAGTCTAAGAGTGATGGCAATAATTTTCTTTAAATGAAAACAGTGAAATCAACATTGATCTTCCCACTATATATCAAACACATTTTCTAATGACCCTTATAATTTTCCTTACCTTCCTTTGGTCAGGTCAGACATACAGATGTGACCCTTTTTTCCCTACTTTCTGTAGGTCAGACATGACCCTGTTTTTTCCCTACTTTCTGTAGGTCAGACATGACCCTGTTTTTTCCCTACTTTCTGTAGGTCAGACATGACCCTGTTCTTTCCCTACTTTCTGTAGGTCAGACATGACCCTGTTTTTTCCCTACCGTCTGTAGGTCAGACATGACCCTGTTTTTTCCCTACTTTCTGTAGGTCAGACATGACCCTGTTTTTTTCCTTCCTTCTGTAGGTCAGACATGACCCTGTTTTACCCTACCTTCTGTAGGTCAGACATGACCCCGTTTTACCCTACCTTCTGTAGGTCAGACATGACCCTGTTTTTTCCCTACTTTCTGTAGGTCAGACATGACCCTGTTTTTTCCCTACTTTCTGTAGGTCAGACATGACCCTGTTTTACCCTACCTTCTGTAGGTCAGACATGACCCTGTTTTTTCCCTACCTTCTGTAGGTCAGACATGACCCTGTTTTTTCCCTACTTTCTGTAGGTCAGACATGACCCTGTTTTTTCCCTACTTTCTGTAGGTCAGACATGACCCTGTTTTTTTCCTACCGTCTGTAGGTCAGACATGACCCTGTTTTACCCTACCTTCTGTAGGTCAGACATGACCCTGTTTTTCCCTACTTTCTGTAGGTCAGACATGACCCTGTTTTTCCCCTACCTTCTGTAGGTCAGACATGACCCTGTTTTTTTCCTTCCTTCTGTAAGTCAGACATGACCCTGTTTTTCCCCTACCGTCTGTAGGTCAGACATGACCCTGTTTTTCCCTTCTTTCTGTAGGTCAGACATGACCCTGTTTTTCCCTACCGTCTGTAGGTCAGACATGACCCTGTTTTTCCCTTCTTTCTGTAGGTCAGACATGACCCTGTTTTTCCCCTACCGTCTGTAGGTCAGACATGACCCTGTTTTTCCCTTCTTTCTGTAGGTCAGACATGACCCCGTTTTACCCTACTTTCTGTAGGTCAGACATGACCCTGTTTTTTTCCTTCCGCCTGTAGGTCAGACATGACCCTGTTTTTTTCCTACCTTCTGTAGGTCAGACATGACCCTGTTTTTTCCCTACTTTCTGTAGGTCAGACATGACCCTGTTTTTTCCCTACCTTCTGTAGGTCAGACATGACCCTGTTTTTTCCTACCTTCTGTAGGTCAGACATGACCCTGTTTTTTCCCTACCGTCTGTAGGTCAGACATGACCCTGTTTTTTCCCTACTTTCTGTAGGTCAGACATGACCCTGTTTTTTCCCTACTTTCTGTAGGTCAGACATGACCCTGTTTTTCCCCACTTTCTGTAGGTCAGACATGACCCTGTTTTTTTCCTACCGTCTGTAGGTCAGACATGACCCTGTTTTTCCCTTCTTTCTGTAGGTCAGACATGACCCTGTTTTTCCCCACTTTCTGTAGGTCAGACATGACCCTGTTTTTCCCTACTTTCTGTAGGTCAGACATGACCCTGTTTTTTCCCTTCCTTCTGTAGGTCAGACATGACCCCGTTTTACCCTACTTTCTGTAGGTCAGACATGACCCTGTTTTTCCCCTACCGTCTGTAGGTCAGACATGACCCTGTTTTTTTCCTTCCGCCTGTAGGTCAGACATGACCCTGTTTTTTTCCTACTTTCTGTAGGTCAGACATGACCCTGTTTTTTCCCTACTTTCTGTAGGTCAGACATGACCCTGTTTTTTCCCTACTTTCTGTAGGTCAGACATGACCCTGTTTTACCCTACCTTCTGTAGGTCAGACATGACCCTGTTTTTTCCCTACCTTCTGTAGGTCAGACATGACCCTGTTTTTTCCCTACTTTCTGTAGGTCAGACATGACCCTGTTTTTTCCCTACTTTCTGTAGGTCAGACATGACCCTGTTTTTTTCCTGCCTTCTGTAGGTCAGACATTACCCTGTTTTTCCCTACTTTCTGTAGGTCAGACATGACCCTGTTTTCCCCCTACTTTCTGTAGGTCAGACATGACCCTGTTTTTTCCCTTCCTTCTGTAGGTCAGACATGACCCTGTTTTTCCCCACTTTCTGTAGGTCAGACATGACCCTGTTTTTTTCCTACCTTCTGTAGGTCAGACATGACCCTGTTTTTTTCCTACCGTCTGTAGGTCAGACATGACCCTGTTTTACCCTACCTTCTGTAGGTCAGACATGACCCTGTTTTTCCCTACTTTCTGTAGGTCAGACATGACCCTGTTTTTCCCCTACCTTCTGTAGGTCAGACATGACCCTGTTTTTTTCCTTCCTTCTGTAAGTCAGACATGACCCTGTTTTTCCCTACCGTCTGTAGGTCAGACATGACCCTGTTTTTCCCTTCTTTCTGTAGGTCAGACATGACCCTGTTTTTCCCCTACCGTCTGTAGGTCAGACATGACCCTGTTTTTCCCTTCTTTCTGTAGGTCAGACATGACCCTGTTTTTCCCCTACCGTCTGTAGGTCAGACATGACCCTGTTTTTCCCTTCTTTCTGTAGGTCAGACATGACCCCGTTTTACCCTACTTTCTGTAGGTCAGACATGACCCTGTTTTTTTCCTTCCGCCTGTAGGTCAGACATGACCCTGTTTTTTTCCTACCTTCTGTAGGTCAGACATGACCCTGTTTTTTCCCTACTTTCTGTAGGTCAGACATGACCCTGTTTTTCCCTACCTTCTGTAGGTCAGACATGACCCTGTTTTTTCCTACCTTCTGTAGGTCAGACATGACCCTGTTTTTTCCCTACCGTCTGTAGGTCAGACATGACCCTGTTTTTTCCCTACTTTCTGTAGGTCAGACATGACCCTGTTTTTTCCCTACTTTCTGTAGGTCAGACATGACCCTGTTTTTCCCCACTTTCTGTAGGTCAGACATGACCCTGTTTTTTTTCCTACCGTCTGTAGGTCAGACATGACCCTGTTTTTCCCTTCTTTCTGTAGGTCAGACATGACCCTGTTTTTCCCCACTTTCTGTAGGTCAGACATGACCCTGTTTTTCCCTACTTTCTGTAGGTCAGACATGACCCTGTTTTTTCCCTTCCTTCTGTAGGTCAGACATGACCCTGTTTTTTCCCTTCCTTCTGTAGGTCAGACATGACCCTGTTTTTCCCCACTTTCTGTAGGTCAGACATGACCCTGTTTTTTCCCTACTTTCTGTAGGTCAGACATGACCCTGTTTTTTCCCTACTTTCTGTAGGTCAGACATGACCCTGTTTTTCCCCTACCTTCTGTAGGTCAGACATGACCCTGTTTTTTTCCTACCTTCTATTGGTGATGCGACACTGCACAGGACACTTGCTGGAGTCTACCACATAGCCCTGACCGTCCATTGACAGTGAACAGCCATATTTACAGTGGATAAACAGATCCCCTATCTGCTCTGACAAAGTGATATTGGCCACTATAATGTCTAGAGATTTTCCATCTACTGGACATGCAGCTAGAAAATAGAAGAAAACAGATTAGCAAAATATCTTGTCAAACAGGAGAGTGATAATGGGGAGACTCTAAACAAAGAAAAAACCCTGATAAAAAAAAACACCTTGATCATCTGAACACTGCTGATTGGCTTCCAGAGACAGAACTTTGTTAGGAACCTTACATAATTAACTTGAACATTGAAAATAAGGAAACTCATCAATTTAATGAACATTCGTTTTGATAATTGGGACACCTCTGACGTGGTGGAAACCATGATACTTTGAACACATTATAGTCAGAACACTTCTAGAATGTGAAAATATGATACTCAGAACACCTGATAATTAGGACACCTCTATAAGGAGGAAATAGGATACTCTGAACACCTGACAATTAGGACACCTCTATAATGAGGAAATAGGATACTCTGAATACCTGATACTCTGAACACCTGATAATTAGGACACCTCTATAATGAGGAAATAGGATACTCTGAATACCTGATACTCTGAACACCTCGTACTCTGAACACCGGATACTCTGAACACCTGATAATTAGGACACCTCTATAATGAGGAAATATGATACTCTGACCACCTGATAATTAGGACACCTCTATAATGAGGAAATATGATACTCTGAACACCTGATAATTAGGACACCTCTATAATGAGAAATCTGATACTCTGAACACCTGATAATTAGGACACCTCTATAATGAGGAAATAGGATACTCTGACCACCTGATAATTAGGACGCCTCTACAATGAGGAAATAGGATACTCTGAACACCTGATAATTAGGACACCTAACAATTAGGACACCTCTATAATGAGGAAATAGGATACTCTGAATACCTGATACTCTGAACACCTCGTACTCTGAACACCGGATACTCTGAACACCTGATAATTAGGACACCTCTATAATGAGGAAATAGGATACTCTGAACACCTGTATAATTAGGACGCCTCTATAATGAGGAAATATGATACTCTGAACACCTGATAATTAGGACACCTCTATAATGAGGAAATCTGATACTCTGACCACCTGATAATTAGGACAACTCTATAATGAGGAAATATGATACTCTGAACACCTGATAATTAGGACACCTCTATAATGAGGAAATATGATACTCTGACCACCTGATAATTAGGACACCTCTATAATGAGAAATCTGATACTCTGACCACCTGATAATTAGGACAACTCTATAATGAGGAAATAGGATACTCTGACCACCTGATAATTAGGACACCTCTATAATGAGGAAATAGGATACTCTGATCACCTGATAATTAGGACGCCTCTACAATGAGGAAATATGATAATCTGAACACCTGTATAATTAGGACACCTCTATAAGAGGATATCTGATACTCTGAACACCTGATAATCTGAACATCTGTATAAGTAGGACACCTCTATAATGAGGAAATATGATACTCTGAACACCTGTATAATTAGGACACCTCTATTAAAGGAAATCTGATACCCTGAACAACTTGTACCTTTATTTCATTTTATATTACTGTAACTTTTGATATCAGACTAAACTTTACATCACATTTCTCTTTATGTCACATTAATGTTGTCTTGATGTCACATTAATGTGACATTAAATTAAGAGAAGCACATTGTAACACTTTGGATATACATGTATTACTCCATTACCTTCAGGGTTGGCGGAGACACATCGATGGCAGTATGTGTGCTGGAATAAAGAACAATGCAATGTCATATACTGTTTATAGAAAATTTCATGATATTATTTGTCAGGATGTTTTTAACAGCTGAAATGTTAACAACATTAATTTTTTTATCAAAGTATTTTTCTTAAATGATAAACACTAAAACATAATTATGTACATATTCATGTACATGTACAATGTAGTCTCATTTGACTAATTTGTCACAAGTTATATGAAACCATTATTCATAGAGTAAATAACTTTTTTCAGGTACCTACCCCACATGACACAATCACAGGTTCTTTGAAAACTTTCTGACAAAGTCTACAATATAGCTTCTTGTTCGGTGACTCAACAAACACAGTAATTTCCTACATGAAAAAAACAGGTTATAAATCTAAAAATACATGTCTGACTTTCTAATAAATATACCTGTAAATACACAACCCTCCTAACTTTCTATTAAAAATACCTGTAAATACACAACCCTCCTAACTTTCTACTAAAAATACCTGTAAGTACACATCAACCTTCTTAACTTTCTACTAAAAATACCTAATGCTTCAACAGATGTAATGTAATTTATTTTTACTGTGATTTCATTTTTTTATCAGCACTAAGTCGGAGTGTGTTCTAGTACTGGTCAACTGTACTATTTCTGCCCATGAACAATAGAATAAAACTAATTAGGTAATTTAGGCAGTGGTTTGCCTAACAGGATGTTTAGATGGCCATTATTACCTGTAATATTCACATACTGACATATGTATCAGAACACAACTTATACATTCTCTTGGAATAAAATAACTAAACTGACAATTATATTATGAATGCAAATGTGACCTTAGCGACTGTTGGCTATAGGACTACCTGGAGTACCAGGTATAAGTCTGTTCTATTTGCAAAATAATGAATATCAAAATTCATTTCAAATATGCAAAAGTTTCAAAAATCATTTGATTCTATGTTGTGTATCATTGTTTTACCAACAGCTTCAATCTATTCACCTGTCTTGTAGCTTACTTCTACCAGGTAAATATCTCAGAATGATGAATATCTTTGTAACCTGTTAAAAAAACCCAGTCAGGGCTGTTACAGTATTATTTGTATGTGAGGGATGTGAGGCACTTGTGTCAACATTTGATGGATGGTGGGGGTAAAGCCCCTATTCTCTAGTATTCCTTATACTAAATGATTTCTTATCTGATTTGATGGGGGTGGAATCTAAAAAAAAGAATGCCTCCCACCCCTCCCAGATGAATAATTTTGGTACAGCCCTAAGCATTCCTCCCTATTAAAATGTCAGTAGAAGAGCTTTGACACATTCCAGAAGTACACTGTAGAAAATGTTAGATATTACTGATAACGATGATAAGGTGATGTGTTAGATTCAATGAACACAATCAGTACTAAATATGTGGTAGGTAGATCACTCACACACAAGCTGTGAAGAATTAATGTATGAAAACTGTTAATATTTGTTAGTCCTGCCATTCTCATGTTATATTCCTATCATCATTCTTTACAGAGTCTCATGGTTATATTCCTATCATCATTCTATACAGAGTCTCATGTTATATTCCTATCATCATTCTATACAGAGCCAAACATTTTGATAATTGATACAACTGTTTTAATACTAAATTATACAACTGCAAAATGCATACAAATTAGTCTCTACCCAATCTCCTTTTGGTTGACAGTTTGTAAAGATAATTCTCCCTCAAATTTTAGTAACATCTACATGTCATTAGCATCATGTAACAAAACTGATCACTCCAAACCTCTAGTTTTTGATAAACCTTAAAAATTTTCCATCACTTGTCCGAATTCTTATTTTACCATATTATTACCAGCTGACTTATACAATGTAATACTGTAGTCTAGACATTATCTTAACATATTTCTACATGTAAAGAATATATTAATATTTTTATTATTATTATTCAAAAATTTAATTCAAATTGAGTATATATTTTTTGTTGCAAATGCAGCACAGTTTCTGTAAGTGCGAGTTACCTCCTCTTCAGCACTGAGGGCAGATATCCTAGAAACATTGGAATTTGTTCGTTTATGTTGGTGGGGTACTACTAACAAGGTGTCTGATCTCTGTAAAACAGGAACACGTACATACACATCAAGTACTACACAAAGTGCAAACATGTACCCACATGCAAAATGAAAGTGAATAGCATAACATTGAACATACTACATAAAGGTGAAAGGTCAAAGGTGAAAAGAATGAACAGGTCAAATCAACATACATGTGCCATAGAACCTGATTATACCGAAAACTGATTTATACAAGCCAACCAATGATGTGATCTAATTCTTGCAGATGTTGTTTAAATTGGGATTCACAGCATTATTAACAATATACAAGATTTTAGGGAGCTGTATACAGACATAGTGTACATGAAAACATAAAAAGACTAATTGTATTAATAAATGAAATACAGATGGAGGAATTCGATTGGTCAGACTATAGCAGATCTAGTTACGATTATAAATGTTTCAGGTACAAGATTACACCTATAATCGGTTAGAAATTTTTCACGGACAATATTATACCTATAATCAGATAGATAGACAGTCTTATTTCATTATACCACATATCTTTGTTGGAGGAAGAACTATTATTTCAAAGAAAACACAACTGGAAAGGTTTCTTCAGAATTTTAGAATTTGTTTACGTATACATTAGGCTAATTATGGAACCTTCAGTACCAAAGCCATTTGCAGAACTTTACCTGACTAAAAGTAAGAAAGAAAATCTTAATTTGGTCCTTTAGACATGTATAAGTACTCAATGTTGGCTACAGAAGTGTACATATTAAGTGTAAAAAAGATTATATAAATCATGCATGATGATGATGATGATGATGATGATGATGATGCATTATATTAATTGTTCGATCATTATATTAATTGTTCGATCTTTTTACACTGTGTTTGCATCTACTTCTGAATCTTATGATCATAAATGATTTTCATTTTATGACATTTTATAAATTTGATTAAATGAGTCTTAAAAGCTTTATTTTTGCAAACCTTAAGCTTTGCAAAGCAAAAATTAAACTAAAACTTTGAGATGACTGTTTCATACAATGTCATATATGAAATGAAAAGTTCAGGATAGTAATTTTATACACATACATGTACCTCAGAAAACTGACATTCTGACAGGTTTTGATCTAAAAAATGTGGAGGACATAATCAAACTTATGAGGCCATTTTGTAGCGCCATTTTTGTCACTGTCATCATTGACATCATAACCGATTTCAGAGTGGCATATACATATCCATTGAAAAATGCTAGTGGGTACAATACATTAGTTACATATTACAAAAAATAAAATTACATGAGTGAACTTATTAGCTAATACGATGATTATGTGGTAAATGGATAAATGTAATGTCTACAATAATATACATGCCTAGTCACAATATACAATCATCAAGGAATAGGGCCACAAACACATGAACTACACAAAAAGCACCTGTTTTAACAATTCATGTACATTATACTTTCAGACTGGTACGTGTAGAAGAATACTTAAATAATTTGATATATGATGTCTTGCTAATGCTGTGACCTTGACCCAGAATTATGAACCTAAACAATGGTATGGTTGTGACATATGTACACTTATTTTGTATTTGTTACACACTAGGGAGTCACTCAGAATTTCTAGTCTTGACAATTATTACAATAATTTGACCCCAATCTGTGACACTGACCCTGAGTTAGGGTTGGACATGATGCATATAAGACATGGTGCAATTTTCAGGCATTAAACAATCACCCATGGAAGCAATTTTTAAGGTCACTTAAAGCTATTAACTTGTCTAAACAATTGAGTATGTAATGATTTTATGACTGCCCCTAATTGTAACCTTGACCATTGAGATATAAAACAAAACTGATTAAGTTGTATGAGACACCATATGCAATGCTGGTGGACTGCATGGCCATGGTAATTTAAGCCTGCGTGTGTATTTTAAGTTAAAAATACATCATACCAGTAAATGGATGGACTTATTATATCTATTTTATTTAACCTGTAATTATTCTGCTTTCATGTACCAATATTTTCAAAGATAAATGCTCTTTTTGGATAATATCATAACGATCCAACATTTACCATTACTGTCAGTAAGTGATTATTTGTATAAAGTTGCATAGCCATGAAATAGTTAAGTTTTAATATTAATTCATCATTACAGTGTACCTGAAAGGTGGGACTGGATACACCTCCGGTTGTTCCTCGGGAGATGGCCGAATCATATTTGTCTGGTTCTTCATAACAGCATGCATGTACAAAATATTAAAAGACTGGTAAAAATATTTCACAATACATATTAATAAAATATGTATATTACTACAGACTGCGACAGTTGAACCTTAGTTTTGTGTGTCTATACAAGTTTATTCATTTGGCCATAGAACCATGTACTAAATATATGAATCCCGCTCTTATATACTGCAGTGCGATAAATGCTACATCATTGTCTTGAGATAAGCACACCCACTACATTCAGTTATAGGGTATATAAATTGGCCCATTCATGGCTTAATTCATGTAAAATTTAATGTCCCCCCATTATATCAATTGGAATGAACTACAAAAAAAAATGTAGGTAAAAGTAGATTAAATTACTTACCGTCAGAACTTTTAATAGTGGTTATAGGAGAAAGACCATTGCTGGTGCCAAATGTTGTCTCAACATAATTCTGAAAATGACAAGAAAATGATTTTGATATAGACTACATAGATTACATTTATACAAATTATAACTAAATAAATATGTGCTATCATTTAATCGACTGATGGAACATGACAGACTTAAACATTTGCTTATTTTTTCTCTTTCAAAACACTGTAAATACTTTTAATAAATCAAAAACACTTAATAAGCATATTCTTTAATCAGACACTTTCCAATTACCTCTATTAAGCATTTTACAACTCTATCTACACAAGTTTTAAATAGTAAAGATTATGAAGAGCACCTCTGATAGTGAATAGCTAACAACAGAGTTAAGGTAATGTGTGAAATATATAATGAAATCACTGAAATAATTAATGATACCTACCAGTTGAGGTGGCATGTATTTTTTTGGATATTAGTCGAGGAGGCATTATTATTTATTTTAGTGATTTCATCATTTATTTCACCCATTCATTCAATAATTAACTATGTGACAGTAACTAAAAAATCAATTACACGTTTACTTTAGGGTCATTTATTTCTTAGTAACTGTCACATATTTTATTATTGAATTTACTTGTGAAATATACTGAAACAGTCAGCAGTTTAAAATACAGGGTCATGGCCCGTGGGTGCCTCGATTGAAAGCCATGGCCAGTTTTACAAGGTAAACATCGCTGCCGATCTGGGTTCAGGATTTTACAAAATAAAAATTACGTAAATTCAATAACTAAACATGTGACAGTAACCAAGAAACAAATCACACGTTTAGGGTGTTATTTTTCATTGAAAAGTTCCTAAAATGTTATTTCTGAATATGATTCATTTACATCCTTCATTCTATTTAAAGTTTCACTAAATTAACATGATCTGTTGATTGATATATTTACATTGTCTGTCCGTCTGCCTGGATCTTGACCATTGAACACCTCGAAACTGGCCATTTTAGTTATGGCGGGTCTTCTGTCTCACATGTTCATGGTTTTGCAGCAGTTTATAAACAATCACAACTCTACTCGTACTTTCCCTTAAACCGGAAGTAACAAAAATATCACAAGAACGATAACTCCAGGATAAAAAATGCAGGCCCTATGTATTCATTGGTAGGCCTATATTGCGCAGGTATAATATATGTCACACAGTCCTACATTCTGTTGCTAAATAGGTACATGACAAAGAAGAAATGTATATAATCATTATTGTTTATAAGGGGTAAACGAAAATTTAATTTCAATATGAAAATCAAACTAAGAAACAAAAATGCAAGGCTCAATTTAATTGTTCAAAGATAGGTCGAATTAGTTGTACCTACATGTACATGTATCTTTAAATATTTAAAGATACATGTAGGTACAATTGAATTGAACCTATCTTTCGAGACAAAGGACTTGATCAACCGATCAATACATCGTCCAAGTTAAAAAGGAATTAAAAAACAAACGCATATCATTCTTATCTTTTTATATCAAAAGCTTACTAATAGTTAGTTTTTAACATTATAGGTTACACACATTTCACTGTTAGCAGAGGAGCCTCTGTCTCTTCCACCCAGAACGAATATCTTTCGCCTGCCTCAGTCAAGGACGATGCACTCTCCTCCGGAGATACCCCACCTTCACGCGCCAATAAACATCATATTATCAGGATACATACGTCTCTGCAGGACTAAAATTTAGAAAAATATTATATTATTTACTGGACTAAAATCAATAGAAATTACATTACTTACCGGACTAAAAATCAATAAACATTTTGTTATTCACCGGAATAAAGTCAATAAACATTATATTATTTACACAGGACTAAAATCGATAAAATTGCATTACTTACCGGACTAAAATCAATAAACATTATGTTATTCACCGGAATAAAGTCAATAAACATTATATTATTTACACAGGACTAAAATCGATAAAATTGCATTACTTAAATTACCGGACTAAAATCAATAAACATTATGTTATTTACCGGACTAAAATTAATAAACATTGTATTATTTACCGGACTAAAATCAATCAAAATTGAATTACTTACCGGACTTAAATCAATAATTATTATATAATTTAACGGACTAAAATCAATAAAAATTATATTATTTACACAGGACTAAAATCGATAAGCATTATATTATTTATCGGATTAAATTAATAAAAATTACATTATTTACCCGGACTAAAATCAATAAACATTATATTATTTACCGGACTAAAATCAATAAACATTATATTATTTACCGGACTAAAATCAATAAAAATTACATTACTTACCGGACTAAAAATCAATAAAAATTACATTACTTATCGGCCTAAAATCAATAAACATTACATTATTTACTGGACTAAAATCAATAAACATTACATTATTTACTGGACTAAAATCAATAAAAATTATATTATTTACCGGACTAAAATCAATAAACATAATATTTACCGGACTCAAATCAATAAACATTATATTATTTACCGGACTAAAATCAATTAACATTATATTATTTACCTAGTATGACGTTTTACCAACATCCCGAACTCTAAACTTCCTAGTATGACGTTTTACCATCACCCCAAACTCTAAACGTCCTAGTATGACGTTTTGTCGTCACCCGAACTCTAGACTTTCTAGTATGACGTTTTACCATCACCCCAAACTCTAGACTTTCTGGTATGACGTTTTACCATCACCCCAAACTCTAAACTTTCTGGTATGACGTTTTGCCGTCACCCGAACTCTAGACTTTCTAGAATGACGTTTTACCACCATCCCGAACCCTAAACTTTCTGATATGACGTTTTACCATCACCCCAAACTCTAGACTTTCTAGTATGACGTTTTACTATTACCCCGAACTCTAAACTTTCTAGTATGACGTTTTACCATCACCCCAAGCTCTAAACTTTCTAGTATGACGTTTTACCATCACCTCGAACTCTAGACTTTCTAGTATGACGTTTTACTATTACCCCGAACTCTAAACTTTCTAGTATGACGTTTTACCATCACCCCAAACTCTAAACTTTCTAGTATGACGTTTTACTATTACCCCGAACTCTAAACTTTCTGGTATGACGTTTTACCATCACCTCGAACTCTAGACTTTCTGGTATGACGTTTTACCATCACCCCAAGCTATAGACTTTCTGGTATGACGTTTTACCATCACCTCGAAATCTAGACTTTCTAGTATGACGTTTTACTATTACCCCGAACTCTAAACTTTCTAGTATGACGTTTTACCATCACCCCAAACTCTAAACTTTCTAGTATGACGTTTTACTATTACCCCGAACTCTAAACTTTCTGGTATGACGTTTTACCATCACCTCGAACTCTAGACTTTCTGGTATGACGTTTTACCATCACCCCAAGCTATAGACTTTCTGGTATGACGTTTTACCATCACCCCAAACTCTAGACTTTCTAGTATGACGTTTTACTATTACCCCGAACTCTAAACTTTCTAGTATGACGTTTTACCATCACCCCAAACTCTAGACTTTCTGGTATGACGTTTTACCACCATCCCGACCTCTAGACTTTCTCGTATGACGTTTTACCACCATCCCGACCTCTAGACTTTCTGGTATGACGTTTTACCATCACCCCGAACTCTAGACTTTCTGGTATGACGTTTTACCATCACCCCGAACTCTAGACTTTCTGGTATGACGTTTTACCAACATCCCGACCTCTAGACTTTCTGGTATGACGTTTTACCTCCATCCCGAATTCCAGACTTTATGGTATGACGTTTTACCACCATCCCGACCTCTAGACTTTCTAGTATGACGTTTTACCACCATCCCGACCTCTAGACTTTCTGGTATGACGTTTTACCACCATCCCGACCTCTAGACTTTATGGTATGACGTTTTACCACCATCCCGACCTCTAGACTTTCTGGTATGACGTTTTACCACCATCCCGACCTCTAGACTTTCTCGTATGACGTTTTACCATCACCCCGAACTCTAGACTTTCTGGTATGACGTTTTACCAACATCCCGACCTCTAGACTTTCTGGTATGACGTTTTACCACCATCCCGACCTCTAGACTTTCTCGTATGACGTTTTACCACCATCCCGACCTCTAGACTTTCTGGTATGACGTTTTACCATCACCTCGAACTCTAGACTTTCTGGTATGACGTTTTACCATCACCCCAAGCTATAGACTTTCTGGTATGACGTTTTACCATCACCTCGAACTCTAGACTTTCTGGTATGACGTTTTACCATAATCCCGACCTCTAGACTTTATGGTATGACGTTTTGCCGTCACCCGAACTCTAATCATTCTGTTATGACGTTTTGCCGTCACCCGAACTCTAGACTTTCTGGTATGACGTTTTACCACCATCCCGAATTCCAGACTTTATGGTATGACGTTTTGCCGTCACCCGAACTCTAGACTTTCTGGTATGACGTTTTACCATAATCCCGACCTCCAGACTTTATGTTATGACGTTTTGCCGTCACCCGAACTCTAGACTTTCTGGTATGACGTTTTACCACCATCCCGAATTCCAGACTTTATGGTATGACGTTTTGCCGTCACCCGAACTCTAGACTTTCTGGTATGACGTTTTACCATCATCCCGAACTCTAGACTTTCTGGTATGACGTTTTACCACCATCCCGAATTCCAGACTTTATGGTATGACGTTTTACCACCATCCCGACCTCTAGACTTTCTGGTATGACGTTTTACCACCATCTCTAACTCTAGACTTTCTGCTATGACGTTTTACCACCATCTCTAACTCTAAACTTTCTCGTATGACGTTTTACCATCATCCCGACCTCTAGACTTTCTGGTATGGCTTTTCCCCATCAACCTCATGTTCTTAATTGGAAAAGATTACACCGTAGTGTATTCCTTTCTTGGTTTATATCTGCTATTAATGATAATATTAATTTAGAGTAAATAGTCGGCGAAAACTTGAATTGTAGTTTTGGAATCCGTGTTTTAAAGAGCTATATCAGCTCCTTTACTTGGGTAATGATCCCGATATAAATAGCAATAAACAATGAGATCCTCTTGAAATGTGGAGACCTACAAAGCTATTAACAGCTTACGAGTGACAATAAAACACATGTACGCTATACTTAGATTAAAATTAGTTGTAACTGAGTTCGCCATTTTATTGAGTCGTCACTATCCAATCAACCGTGTTTTATCGTGGAAATGTTGACTTGTCATCAGATAAAACAAAACAAACTTCACTTTTATATCTAATCATGGGTGAATTAGAATTGTTCATCCCTTAAATTCACATATCTATACTATCCCAAACATATCGCGCCTTAATCATTTTCCGACAATACGTTAATCACAAGTATTTAAAGTACGACACAAAGACATTGGTACCTAGACTGAGCTGGACTGTATTTTACCTGCTAAGGATTAAAGGCGAGATAGGAAGACATATAGCACTAGGCATACTGAGATATAGCTTGATTATGAAATGTATATATAATATATACGTTTGTTAGAGATAGCGGTTGCGAACATTAGTTTTCTGACCGTACCAGAAGTCACAAGGGGAAATAACTCCTTTCGAATCCAACCACCACAGTAAGAGTTGGTTCCCTTTAGGTGACATTGAGGCCCAGCTACACCACGTCTGTTTATCCTCGTTTTCCTCGTACCTGTAATACAATGTTGTAAACTTCTCTACCTTTCTCATATCATTTTATACATAGTTCTGTTGGATTATAAAATATAATATATCCGGTACATAGTATGTTAATAATTTGCCTTTTTATGTTTTTTGTTTTATTATTTTTCTTGTTAGAACGCGAACAACAAAAAGGATATAAGTTCACCATGTCACATTAATCATCCGTGACAAGCGACAACAAACAACCTCACATATTACTTTCAAACTATGGTTTTTATAAGAGCTAGGACAGACATACTGGGACACTGCCAGGTACATTTGTATTAGTAATCCCTATGGGACGTGGGGCGGGGGGGGGGGGGGGGGGGGGGGGGGGGGATGTAGGACGGGGAGTCACCTGACTCAAATATCCATATTTACACTGGGACATGACCAGGTATTAGTGATCCGTTGGGGTGGGAGAGGATGTGGGATGAGGAGGCACCGTGCTGACATATTTCCACATTTCCGCAACTGACGAGCAACTTGACCTACCGCCAGTTGCTGAATCATATTACATATCACCCTCATATAGCGAAAATAGCTGTCCCATTGCCTAATTTGACACATAACAGCTGAAATATTTTTAAATAAATAAATAAACAAATATAAATTTCTGACTCTTTGATCAGTTCATGGAAGTATCTGCAAATAGTTCATTTCTTATTCATAGAGAAATAAATATATAAATTAATACATGTAAATAAATAAATAAATAAATAAATACAGATGCCAAGGAAACCGACATGCTACTTGTCAATACGCTTAATTGGAACGTTTGAAATATTTCTAGTTCAATATATGGACATTCTTTATAACTTAATAAGTTAAACTTTACTATTGTGTTCTCAAAATGATAATCGTAGCAATTTACATGAAATTTAATGGTAAAATGTAACATGTAGTCTGATCGAGTTTTATTCTAGTCTCAGGAACACTTAGCAAACTTTGCTGTATTCCTCCTCTTTATGTCATATGATAAATCAATGCTCCTTCCACTGATGGTCTCCCTGAAGGTTTCCCTTACGTGTACGCGCTCCTTCCACTGATGGTCTCCCTGAAGGTTTCCCTTACGTGTACGCGCTCCTTCCACTGATGGTCTCCCTGAAGGTTTCCCTTACGTGTACGCGCTCCTTCCACTGATGGTCTCCCTGAAGGTTTCCCCTTACGTGTACGCGCTCCTTCCACTGATGGTCTCCCTGAAGGTTTCCCTTACGTGTACGCGCTCCTTCCACTGATGGTCTCCCTGAAGGTTTCCCTTACGTGTACGCGCTCCTTCCACTGATGGTCTCCCTGAAGGTTTCCCTTACGTGTACGCGCTCCTTCCACTGATGGTCTCCCTGAAGGTTTCCCTTACGTGTACGCGCTCCTTCCACTGATGGTCTCCTGAAGGTTTCCCTAACGTGTACGCGCTCCTTCCACTGATGGTCTCCCTGAAGGTTTCCCTTACGTGTACGCGCTCCTTCCACTGATGGTCTCCCTGAAGGTTTCCCTTACGTGTACGCGCTCCTTCACTGATGGTCTCCCTGAAGGTTTCCCTTACGTGTACGCGCTCCTTCCACTGATGGTCTCCCTGAAGGTTTCCCTTACGTGTACGCGCTCCTTCTACTGATGGTCTCCCTGAAGGTTTCCCTTACGTGTACGCGCTCCTTCCACTGATGGTCTCCCTGAAGGTTTCCCTTACGTGTACGCGCTGGATGTTCCCGAAATGGCGTGAGAGGATTACGACACCGACACTAGAGAGATTTCGGATGTTTAGTACCGAAAGTCAGTTAATTTAATTAATGATTGGATTAGTGGACTAGACGTACATCTGTAAACAGTGACCACACAAAAATAACAAAAAGAACTTAAATGGTAAATAAATAAAGACCTATTCATGATTACTTAGACCAAATCAATATATCAATATGCAACATACAACACTTTACAGGTCTTATTTGCATCCTTTATATGGAGAGAGAGAGAAAAAAAGGAAGTCATTTGAAAACCAAATAGAAAATGATATAGATGGGTAGCAATCGGCTTCCTCCTCCGACGACTCTCATTGTATACACAAGTGTCGAGGATGACTGCTAGTTGCGAGTGGATCGAGGCGAGTCCGCGCCGACTCAGAAAGGGCTTCAACGATTACGTAAATTCTACAGTTCCATTTGTCGGTAATTCATTTGTAAACAGGAACTCAGACAGATTATATACTACAGATCGTAAGTGAAAAGTAATAGAGAGACTCGGCATTGCGTCGAACATGCGACATATTTGATTGTGATTTATAAGAAAGGGGGCGACCCTTGCTGGAGAGACCATTAACTATCCATCCGTACAGCGATCGGCAGTAAGGTTATCCAGAGGCTATTTAAATCTAGTCCATCAAATCATGACGGTGAGCTAATTGGATGGCATATATAACAGGAACAACATGCAATGATATAAATATGGGTTGTGTGATGTCGAGGGAATGTTTGGCCACCTCAATAAGCAACCTGTGATGGACGACTAGCTATCAGGGAACGTGTGACGGCCAGTATTATACTCCACAATCGATACCGTACTGAACACGCTATGACGATGTCGACACAAGTTTCAATACTAACGATATGCTAAAAGTATTCAACAACCATCACGATGACACTAAAAGATGTTTCTTAAACATTCTTCAAAAATCATTGCATTGCCAAAATATCTAGGAAGAACCAACACAATACCGCCAAATTAATATGCAACAAACACATTGTTGTCGAGATATTCAACAACAGTCATGATTGTATTAAAGTATCCAGCAAATGATGACAGAACATATTCAGCAAACCTACATCACAAAATTATCAAGCATTGCTGCAACTACGGATGTTTCGCAGAAATTCAGCAACCGTCACGGCTCAATTTTGGTTGGTGCGACAAAGAAGACAGACATCTACCGTAATCTGGCCAACATACTCCATAGACAAACATACTCCATAGACAAACATACTCCACAGACAAACATACTCCATAGACAAACATACTCCATAGCCAAACATACTCCACAGACAAACATACTCCACAGACAAACATACTCCATAGACAAACATACTCCATAGCCAAACATACTCCACAGACAAACATACTCCACAAACAAACATACTCCATAGACAAACATACTCCATAGACAAACATACTACATATACAAACATACTACATAGACAAACATACTACATATACAAACATACTCCATAGACAAACATACTACATAGACAAACATACTACATAGCCAAACATACTCCATAGACAAACATACTCCACAGACAAACATACTCCACAGACAAACATACTCCATAGACAAACATACTACATAGACAAACATACTCCATATACAAACATACTCCATAGACAAACATACTCCATAGACAAACATACTACATAGCCAAACATACTCCACAGACAAACATACTCCACAGACAAACATACTCCATAGACAAACATACTCCACAGACAAACATACTCCATAGACAAACATACTCCATAGACAAACATACTCCATATACAAACATACTCCATAGACAAACATACTCCATAGACAAACATACTACATAGCCAAACATACTCCACAGACAAACATACTACATATACAAACATACTCCACAGACAAACATACTCCGTAGACAAACATACTCCATAGACAAACATACTCCATATACAAACATACTCCATAGACAAACATACTGCATAGACAAACATACTACATAGCCAAACATACTCCACAGACAAACATACTCCATAGACAAACATACTCCATATACAAACATACTCCATATACAAACATACTCCATAGTCAAACATACTCCATAGCCAAACATACTCCATAGACAAACATACTCCATAGACAAACATACTCCACAGACAAACATACTCCATAGACAAACATACTCCATAGACAAACATACTCCATAGACAAACATGCTCCACAGACAAACATACTCCATAGACAAACATACTCCATAGCCAAACATACTCCATAGCCAAACATACTCCATATACAAACATACTCCATAGACAAACATACTCCATATACAAACATACTCCATAGACAAACATACTCCATAGACAAACATACTACATAGCCAAACATACTCCACAGACAAACATACTACATATACAAACATACTCCACAGACAAACATACTCCGTAGACAAACATACTCCATAGACAAACATACTCCATATACAAACATACTCCATAGACAAACATACTGCATAGACAAACATACTACATAGCCAAACATACTCCACAGACAAACATACTCCATAGACAAACATACTCCATATACAAACATACTCCATAGACAAACATACTCCATAGTCAAACATACTCCATAGCCAAACATACTCCATAGACAAACATACTCCATAGACAAACATACTCCACAGTCAAACATACTCCATAGACAAACATACTCCATAGACAAACATACTCCATAGACAAACATGCTCCACAGACAAACATACTCCATAGACAAACATACTACATAGACAAACATACTACACAGCCAAACATACTCCACAGACAAACATACTCCATAGACAAACATACTCCATAGACAAACATACTCCATAGACAAACATACTCCATAGACAAACATACTCCATAGACAAACATACTACATAGACAAACATACTACACAGCCAAACATACTCCACATACAAACATACGCCATAGACAAACATATTATGGCCAATATAATTAGTTTTCAACCATGAAATTGTGATCTATATAATAAGTTCTTAATGTAACCATGATATTGTGGGGCCAATATAATTATCAATTATTACAAGTATGGTATTGTGGCCAACTATTTCATTACAAACTATCGGTAAATAAGTATGGTATTGTGGCCAACTATTTCATTACAAACTATCGGTAAATAAGTATGGTATTGTGGCCAATTATTTCATTACAAACTATCGGTAACATGCGTATGGTATTGTGGCCAACTATTTCATTACAAACTATCGGTAACATGAGTATGGTATTGTGGCCAACTATTTCATTACAAACTATCAGTAAAGAAGTATGGTATTGTGGCCAACTATTTCATTACAAACTATCGGTAACATGAGTATGGTATTGTGACCAACTATTTCACTACAAACTATCAGTAAAGAAGAATGGTATTGTGACCAACTATTTCATTACAAACTATCGGTAACATGAGTATGGTATTGTGGCCAACTATTTCATTACAAACTATCAGTAAAGAAGTATGGTATTGTGACCAACTATTCACCGGAGTGGATGACTGAGCTGGCATCGTGGATGAATGTGCTGACATCGTGGATGAATGTGCTGGTATGGTGGATGACTGGGCTGGCATGGTGGATGACTGTGCTGGCATGGTGGATGACTGGGCTGGCATGGTGGATTACTGAGCTGGCATGGTGGATGACTGAGCTGGCATGGTGGATGACTGGGCTGGCATGGTGGATGACTGTGCTGGCATGGTGGATGACTGAGCTGGCATGGTGGATGACTGTGCTGGCATGGTGGATGACTGGGCTGGCATGGTGTATGACTACGTTGGCATGGTGGATGACTGAGCTGGCATGGTGGATGACTGAGCTGGCATGGTGGATGACTAAGCTGGCATGGTGGATGACTAAGCCGGCATGGTGGATTACTGAGCTGGCATGGTGGATGACTGGGCTGGCATGGTGGATGACTGGGCTGGCATGGTGGATGACTGAGTTGGCATGGTGGATTACTGAGCTGACATGGTGGATGACTGGGCTGGCATGGTGGATGACTGAGCTGGCATGGTGGATGACTGAGCTGGCATGGTGGATGACTAAGCTGGCATGGTGGATTACTGAGCTGGCATGGTGGATGACTAAGCTGACATGGTGGATGACTGGGCTGGCATGGTGGATGACTAAGCTGGCATGGTGGATGACTGAGCTGGCATGGTGGATGACTGAGCTGGCATGGTGGATGACTGAGCTGGCATGGTGGATGACTAGGCTGGCATGGTGGATGACTAAGCTGGCATGGTGGATGACTAAGCTGACATGGTGGATGACTAAGCTGGCATGGTGGATGACTGAGCCGACATTGGATTGAGTTTCCGAGAAACTGAAATTTCCTTCCTCAAAAATATTGTAGTTTGGATCATCGTAAATATCATGTATCGATGTATCTGAGTGTTGATAAGTGGACTGCATATTTGGAGAATCCTGATCCTGTTGAAAGTGAACATTTTGTACTATGTTGGTGTTGTTCTGTACAAGTACCTTCCTAATCTCATCGTAATGTGTATGTCTACATCATTGCTTGTTTTCCATGTGTCTTTACTGCCCATGTCGATATGAAATAAGTGGTCACTCCTTGTTAATCTCACCTTTTAGGTTCTTCATCTCTAGGTAGAAACTGCTCAGTTTTTCAATAGGTCTGGAACATTTTCAAAATATGTTCTTGACTCTTTCGAAGTTAGGTAATGTCTAAATCATTTTTACGTCATAGTCATAAAATTGGATCACTGTGACCGACTTTTGACTGTTGGTTTATTTTTTCTATATTGGTTTATTTTCACCATATCAAAGCATCATAAAGTATGAATAAAGATTCCATAAATTAAGTTTCGTCAAAAGTATGGTATTGTGGCCAACTATTTCATTACAAACTATCGGTAATAAGTATGGTATTGTGGCCAACTATTTCATTACAAACTATCAGTAAATAAGTATGGTATTGTGGCCAACTATTTGATTACAAACTATCGGTAACATGAGTATGGTATTGTGGCCAACTATTTCATTACAAACTATCGGTAAATAAGTATGGTATTGTGGCCAACTATTTCATTACAAACTATCGGTAACATGAGTATGGTATTGTGGCCAACTATTTCATTACAAACTATCGGTAAATAAGTATGGTATTGTGGCCAACTATTTCATTACAAACTATCGGTAAATACGTATGGTATTGTGGCCAACTATTTCATTACAAACTATCGGTAAATAAGTATGGTATTGTGGCCAACTATTTCATTACAAACTATCGGTAAATACGTATGGTATTGTGGCCAACTATTTCATTACAAACTATCGGTAAATAAGTATGGTATTGTGGCCAACTATTTCATTACAAACTATCGGAAACATGAGTATGGTCTATTGTGGCCAACTATTTCATTACAAACTATCGGTAACATGAGTATGGTATTGTGGCCAACTATTTCATTACAAACTATCGGTAAATAAGTATGGTATTGTGGCCAAGTATTTCATTACAAACTATCGGTAAATAAGTATGGTATTGTGGCCAACTATTTCATTACAAACTATCGGTAACATGAGTATGGTATTGTGGCCAACTATTTCATTACTAACTATCGGTAAATAAGTATGGTATTGTGGCCAACTATTTCATTACTATCGGTAACATGAGTATGGTCTATTGTAGCCAACTATTTCATTACAAACTATCAGTAAATAAGTATGGTATTGTGGCCAACTATTTCATTACAAACTATCAGTAAATAAGTATGGTATTGTGGCCAACTATTTCATTACAAACTATCGGTAAATAAGTATGGTATTGTGGCCAACTATTTCATTACAAACTATCGGTAACATGAGTATGGTATTGTGACCAACTATTTCATTACAAACTATCAGTAAATAAGTATGGTATTGTGGCCAACTATTTCATTACAAACTATCGGTAACATGAGTATGGTATTGTGGCCAACTATTTCATTACAAACTATCAGTAAATAAGTATGGTATTGTGGCCAACTATTTCATTACAAACTATCGGTAACATGGGTATGGTATTGTGGCCAACTATTTCATTACAAACTATCAGTAAATAAGTATGGTATTGTGACCAACTATTTCACTTAGTTGGCATGGTGGATGACTAAGCCGGCACGGTGGATGTAAAAATGGGGTCAATCTGGAAATTGACTCTCAACCTTACCCCCTCATAACCCTAAATGGTCTCTAACCTGAACTTAATTTCATATCATTTTATGACCACCTAGCCTCAAAGTTAACATTTACAAAAAATAGATGTTATCGGTGATAGCCACGAGAGGGACTCCTCCTTTAACACTGCTATACTGTATATTGGATAAAAACAGTTTAAACTGATAATCAGTAAAGCTAGCCTGGTCTTAGAACGTTCTACATGTACACTGGAATATAAGAGAGTGATCAGTGTTATTCACAGGCAGTCTTGTGCGAATGTTTTTGAACTTTGACCTGTCCTTTTCACCATTTGGACATTTCTAAGGGAATCTAATATGACCATATAGCTAGTGAACATGGAACTGTGGCTTCTGCATTTTACCTACACTTGATATACATGTAGGTGAAGATTGGTGGAGAGTACTCTATCGTATACACCTGTCGTGTGTGGTTGGATACGGTTGACTGGCCGATCGACTGTAGCAACAAGCATCGTGTCAATCACCTGCTGACCTACTGGTCAACCCTCACATTCCTCAACAGCGATTTAGTACCAAGTTGGCAGTGTCAACCACGCTATTCATCATGGTCTTGTGGGTATTCTATAATATTGTGGAGCTCGAAAGTACATTTTCACAAGGCACGTATCTTCTCTCTAATCATCAATACAGTGAATAAACTGAACATTGTTAATTTTCTCATTTCAAACTAATTTCGTTTCCTCTATCTTATTTCATAGTGCCTTTGTTTGAAAAAAGTTGTCTGAAAAAAAGTTAACAATATTTCTAGCATATGTTCTTATACGAGCCACAATGTATCATTTCATTTAACAAATCCTAAAGGAAACGAATCCTTGCAATGTTATTAAAACATTCAACATTCGTATCAAAGTATATCAGAAAAAAAGGACGGGAAGACATTCGTACACACGATAGAAAAATGATGGGAAGGAATTCGCATTGAAGTACATTTACATACGATAGAAAAGGTTGGAAGATATTCGTATTGAAGTACACACGATAGAAAAGGTTGGAAGATATTCGTATTGAAGTACACACGATAGAAAAGATTGGAGGACATTCGTATTGAAGTACACACGATAGAAAAGATTGGAGGACATTCGTATTGAAGTACATACGATAGAAAAGATTGGTGGATATTCGTATTGAAGTACACACGATAGAAAAAATTGGAGGACATAATATTGAAGTACACACGATAGAAAATGTGGAAAGGCATTCACATTGAAGTACATACGATAGAAAAGGATTGGAAGGCAATCGTATTGAAGTACACACGATAGAAAAGATTGGAGGACATAATATTGAAGTACACACGATAGAAAATGTGGAAAGGCATTCACATTGAAGTACATACGATAGAAAAGGATTGGAAGGTAATCGTATTGAAGTACATTCAATAAAAAAGGGTTTGAAGGAATTCGTATTGTTGTAATTATTTTTGCAAATGCTTCTAATACAGACACTAGTTTAATGTTTCATTTCCTACTTGAAATTGCCATTAAGTTTTTCCAAGATACACACGCATGTTTGTCTTTGAACCCTTTATAGGTACACAAACACTTGTTTGTCTTTTAACTAATAATAAAACACAGAAACATTTGTTTGTCCTTTGACCGTTAATAGGACACACAAACGCCTGCTTGTCTTTTAACTGTTAATAGGACACACAAACGTCTGTTTGTCTTTTAACTGTTAATAGGACACACAAACGCCTGCTTGTCTTTTAACTGTTAATAGGACACACAAACGTCTGCTTGTCTTTTAACTGTTAATAGGACACACAAACGTCTGCTTGTCTTTTAACTGTTAATAGGACACACAAACGCCTGCTTGTCTTTTAACTGTTAATAGGACACACAAACGCCTGCTTGTCTTTTAACTGTTAATAGGACACACAAACGCCTGCTTGTCTTTTAACTGTTAATAGGACACACAAACGCCTGCTTGTCTTTTAACTGTTAATAGGACACACAAACGCCTGCTTGTCTTTTAACTGTTAATAGGACACACAAACATCTGCTTGTCTTTTAACTGTTAATATGACACACACACGTCTGTTTGTCTTTTAACTGTTAATAGGACACACACGTCTGTTTGTCTTTTAACTGTAAATAGGACACACAAACGTCTGTTTGTCTTTTAACTGTTAATAGGACATACAAACGCCTGCTTGTCTTTTAACTGTTAATAGGACACACAGACGTCTGCTTGTCTTTTAACTGTTAATAGGACACACACATGTCTGTTTGTCTTTTAACTGTTAATAGGACACACACGTCTGTTTGTCTTTTAACTGTTAATAGGACACACAAACGTCTGCTTGTCTTTTAACTGTTAATAGGACACACAAACGTCTGTTTGTCTTAGACCCGTTTATAGGACACACTTGTTTTTTCTGGGACATATTTTCCATGACTTACGCGTTAGATACCAGTCTATTTGATAGATAATTGTAGGGTTATAATCAGCATGTATCGTCTTCATGGCTATCTATATGCTTTCGCAGTATGACAATGCCCTGGTGGTGATACTTATACTAGATTATACTATCGTCATCTACATTCACCTGGCCAACCTTACAACCCCGGATTAACACACCTGTACTAGCTCAATTAAAAGAATAGATATAGTTATCATTTTATTTTTTCTGAAATAAGCATATAACTATTTTGATTTTTGTTTTGATTTTGTTGTTGTTTTTTTCCCGTTTATAATCTAAGCTTAAGTGAAGCTTTTATTCTATGTAAGATTTTAGGTGTTGTAGTTAACAAACAATTAAATATTTTTTTACAATTCATATTCGATGGTTCGAATTTTTGTGGCTTTACCAGTATTATATATCGAAATTATGAAACGGACGAAAATTGAGTAAAAAAAGGTTTTGGCGATTTATCCTGTTCTATCAGACAGCTAAAACCGACATAACAAAAATAACCTTTTCAATATATCTTCCTACCGAATGACATGAACAGTTTGTCAAATATCAATCAACTAATTGGTCGATCGTTTCCGACGTTCTCGACATTCGACATTATTATAGCATGTTGTATTGTCAATGTACTTGGTATAAGTGTATATACTCTTTTTGTCTTCACATTGCCATATTGTTTTAAACATGGCATAAATCTGAAAACGCCAGTTATCGTTCCTTCAAACAAACCAAATCTATATTTGAAGCACAAATAAGTATCGCCCTTGATTGTAAAAAGTGTTTTAATATAATTGTACCCTCCTTTTCTTATATCCGGTTTCACTGGGATTTATTCCCCGGTGATGTCTGTAAAGTCCGATAATATGCTATCGTGTCATTTGTTTGTTAAACGTTTAGTGGCTGGATAGCCTTTGTCTGCTATGACAAAAAAACCTATGTTCTTGACGTAATTTATCGCCGCTTCCTTAATTAGATAATAAACATTTCCATAACATGAATTATTCAATTACAAACACATAAACGATGTTAGAGCATTAAGTTTGTATGGTGCCGCGCACATCAAAACTATCGAACATAAAGAAGAAAACGTATGTTGAAGAAAGCCTAATTGTCATTAGCACAGGGCTCAACCTTTTGAAGTTGATATGCAGCCATCTTGTGTACATTACGGGGCTTTCAACAGGAAACATCGTACTGTATTTAGCGAACATGAGAATATTACAGCTAGCATTACACGGATCAATATGTCCGGGCGGTTCGGCCAGACGCCTGTAAGTCATTAAGTACAGTTACATCAATAGCATTCGTACATTTTATTGTAAATAAGTAAAGCAAATGTTCATTAGGTCAGCTAATATGTAGGATGTTCCGCAAGGACCTAACCCCAGGATAAAGTATTAAATCTCTCGAGGGAAGTAATATTTCCTTTGAAAGTCTTTATTTGGTAAAATGTTCTATACTTGCAAGAATTACATTTAAAAGCATGTATATTAAAGCAAGTATTCATGGCAGTGAAAAAAACTTAGTTAAAATCCAAATAATGGTTTTAGTATATTTGATTGGACAAACAAACATTCTTTTGTACAACTTTAAAATATGAATGTCGCAAAGTCAGAAGGAATGAAGGGCTAGTCAAGGCTAATTGCCAAAAGACATGGAGTACATCATGTAAAAGTTGGTTTCAAGCGTTGATTTAATTTGATCTTTTATATTTTAAGCTTAAAGTACAAGAGGATACGTTCCTTTTTTTGCTTGCTAGGTTATCGCCCCTTGAACAGCCATGATGAGTTATCGCCCCTTGAACAGCCAGGGCGAGCTTCCGTCGGAGACACATGTAGTAGCTGGAGGCAACACCACTGGACACCAAAGGCCATGACCTTCACATCGTATAAGTAGTAATTTGAGTCAGTTGCAGTCGGTGTATTGAATTAAATTCCATTCAATTCATTCATTACCTTAACCCTTACAGTGTATCGGTACTAATGTATACAGTGTATACATGACAGATAATTACATACAATATTCGACATCCCCATACATTTCTGGAATAATGGTGCTATATTATAAACGTGTACATGTTGTTACTTCATCTTTTTCTTCTTTTGTGCTTCATTACGGTCTTTGAAGGTGTAAGTAAAAGCTGCGACGATTTTTATGTTTTCGTGGTGATTTATTGTCATTTTAATCCACAATCCGCAAATGAAACTTGCCAAATCCAAACAACCGATATGCTTAGAAAAGCAAATTAAACCCGAGTTCAGATTGTTTTACAGAAGACAAACGAGGCAGTGGAATGAAGGAGACAGATATGTATGTATATTAGATATTAAACAGTCTACAGTGTAGTTAAACCTGATATTAGTCGCACACCAGCATTTCCGCATGTGAATTTCACTGGTATATATAGGGAGCTTTACTGCCGAATGATAACAATGCATAATGTCATCTAGTGTTTAATCATGAGAACTCAGATTAAATCTGTTGCAGACTGATATTTTGTTCTTTTCCTCTAGTTACGAGAGGATGTGACCGGTATGTTACTGATGATAATGTACTCACACGTGACAATCCTCTAGAATTATCATAGTGTCAGTTTAGTAGTGGCTTTCCTCCCCTGCTGGCAGTGTCTGAGATTCAACCGTGTGGTCTGGACACTGGCATACTGTCAACACTACCAATTACATGTATCTTCATTTCGATTTTGTCTGTCACGAGCGTCAAATTGTGCGAGTAGCGTGATTCGTCTGTAGTAGGTATTACCTATGGTTAATGCATTGTATTGATTGTTCTGCCACTTCAGACACCCTTACAACCAATTTGAATTCATGTGGGCGGTCTAGACTAACTCCGGCGATAAATCAGCGGAATATTTTTGCCACAGAAGGTGTGATAAGTCTGTTTTTTTTACAATGACATGGATAATATCAGTGTCAGCACCAGAATACACGTAATATACATTATACAGGAAACAGTCAGTGCCCTCATCAGCTCGCCAGTCACCCTTATAGCACAACACAAAACGGAAATGGGAGTATTTGAAATAGAAACAGAACGGAAAACAGGGCAAAAATATGAAGTGTTACAGTAAAAAAAAAACCCGGAAAATGGAGATTGACTAAAAACGATGAACAACGAAGTCCATCAGTTTATCTTATCTCGTCCTTAGTTACACAATGCTTCATATGTTTATTAAGATAATAATGTGTGCGCGCGTGCGAGGGTGCGCGCGTGTGTGTCTGTGTGTGTCTGTCTTGTTTGAAATGTGAAGCCCGTTTATGTTACATACGTTGTGTTAGCAGTAAACCATGGTAAGATTGATATACATGTACACTTTTGTATTACACTATTCTAACAATTTTTGATAGTCCAAAAATTTTCGTATGTTTATAGTTAAGGAAAATCAAACGCATTATGTAAAAAAATATACTATATAGGATGTATGTACAATAATATATAGGATGTATGTACAATAATATATAGGATGTATTTACAATTATATATAGGATGTATCTACAATAATATAAAGGATGTATGTACAATAATATATAGGATGTATGTACAGTTATATATAGGATGTATGTACAGTAATATATAGGATGTATGTACAGTTATATATAGGATGTATGTACAGTAATATATAGGATGTATGTACAGTAATATATAGGATGTATGTACAATAATATATAGGATGTATGTACAATAATACATAGGATGTATGTACAATAATGTATAGGATGTATGTACAATAATACATAGGATGTCTGTACAATAATATATAGGATGTATGTGCAATAATATATAGGATGTATGTACAGTAATATATAGGATGTATGTGCAATAATATATAGGATGTATGTACAGTAATATAAAGGATGTATGTACAGTAATATATAGGATGTATGTACAATAATACATAGGATGTATGTACAATAATACATAGGATGTATGTACAGTAATATATAGGATGTATGTGCAATAATATATAGGATGTATGTACAGTAATATATAGGATGTATGTACAGTAATATATAGGATGTATGTACAGTAATATATAGGATGTATGTACAATAATATATAGGATGTATGTACAGTAATATATAGGATGTATGTACAATAATATATAGGATGTATGTACAATAATATATAGGATGTATGTACAATAATACATAGGATGTATGTACAATAATATATAGGATGTATGTACAGTAATATATAGGATGTATGCACAATAATATATAGGATGTATGTACAGTAATATATAGGATGTATGTACAATAATATATAGGATGTATGTACAGTAATATATAGGATGTATGTACAGTAATATATAGGATGTATGTACAGTAATATATAGGATGTATGTACAGTAATATATAGGATGTATGTACAATAATATACTATAGGATGTATGTACAATAATATATAGGATGTATGTACAATAATATATAGGATGTATGTACAGTTATATATAGGATGTATGTACAGTAATATATAGGATGTATGTACAATAATATATAGGATGTATGTACAATAATACATAGGATGTATGTACAATAATACATAGGATGTATGTACAATAATATATAGGATGTATGTACAGTTATATATAGGATGTATGTACAGTAATATATAGGATGTATGTACAGTAATATATAGGATGTATGTACAATAATACATAGGATGTATGTACAATAATACATAGGATGTATGTACAATAATATATAGGATGTATGTACAGTTATATATAGGATGTATGTACAGTAATATATAGGATGTATGTACAGTAATATATAGGATGTATGTACAGTAATATATAGGATGTATGTATGGTAATATATAGGATGTATGTACAATAATATATAGGATGTATGCACAATAATATATAGGATGTATGTACAGTAATATATAGGATGTATGTACAATAATACATAGGATGTATGTACAGTAATATATAGGATGTATGTACAATAATATATAGCATGTATGTACAATAATATATAGGATGTATGTACAATAATACATAGGATGTATGAACAGTAATACATAGGATGTATGTACAATAATATATAGCATGTATGTACAATAATATATAGGATGTATGTACAATAATACATAGGATGTATGTACAATAATATATAGGATGTATGTACAATAATATATAGGATGTATGTACAATAATATATAGGATGTATGTACAATAATACATAGGATGTATGTACAATAATATATAGGATGTATGTACAATAATATATAGGATGTATGTACAATAATACATAGGATGTATGTACAATAATACATAGGATGTATGTACAATAATATATAGGATGTATGTACAGTTATATATAGGATGTATGTACAGTAATATATAGGATGTATGTACAGTAATATATAGGATGTATGTACAGTAATATATAGGATGTATGTACAATAATATATAGGATGTATGTACAATAATATATAGGATGTATGTACAATAATATATAGGATGTATGTACAGTAATATATAGGATGTATGTACAGTTATATATAGGATGTATGTACAGTAATATATAGGATGTATGTACAAAAATACATAGGATGTATGTACAGTAATATATAGGATGTATGTACAATAATATATAGCATGTATGTACAATAATATATAGGATGTATGTACAATAATACATAGGATGTATGTACAGTAATATATAGGATGTATGTACAATAATATATAGCATGTATGTACAATAATATATAGCATGTATGTACAATAATACATAGGATGTATGTACAATAATATATAGGATGTATGTACAATAATATATAGGATGTGTGTACAATAATATATAGGATGTATGTACAATAATATACGTTTTGCATAATCTGTTTCCGTATCAACTGATTTAGACAAATCACTTCTATTAGTAAATGACACGTGCCCATGGATCTGAAAGTAGTTTGGTAATCGAAATAATCAAACCATGTCCACTGCTTGATTGAATAATGTTACATGGATGTACAATAAACTTTAATAATAATCCCAGATATTGTCTATTTATCTGCTCTTCAAACAATACCAGGAAAGACTCATCCGGATAATCGTATCGTTCACGAATCATGTGGAATAGGTTACAGAAACCTGTCCTTCAATTTCACCTATAGGTATACGGACGATGTGTTATTTTGTTTTCATGGTCGGGGTCTTAATGATATTAAAATATTAACAATATACTTTTACACACCTGTGTCGATGTCATTGTATGTATAGTGTGTTACAGATCTGTAATTGTAAGCTTGTACATAAGCCGGTGATGGCTGAGACGAGACAGGAAACACTAACAACTGATGTCATTAACGACTCTGTACACAGCTTTGATTCCAGGAAGTGACCTATATAAAGTCTGACATTTACCTTCTGTCTTTGTCCGTGGTGTTGGGGGATCATTCACACAAAGACCCAGTCAGAAAGGTTATACAGAATCCTTACTTGTATGGCGTCTTTATATGCTTTTTACAGACGTAAAAACGGACAGATCACAAAGTCTAGATTATAATGTTCTAAGGAAAACTACTGATGATCACAAAGTCTAGATTATAATGTTCTAAGGAAAACTACTGATGATCACAAAGTCTAGGTTATAATGTTCTAAGGAAAACTACTGATGATCACAAAGTCTAGGTTATAATGTTCTAAGGAAAACTACTGATGATCACAAAGTCTAGGTTATAATGTTCTAAGGAAAACTACTGATGGTCACAAAGTCTAGATTATAATGTTCTAAGGAAAACTACTGATGATCACAAAGTCTAGATTATAATGTTCTAAGGAAAACTACTGATGATCACAAAGTCTAGATTATAATGTTCTAAGGAAAACTACTGATGATCACAAAGTCTAGATTATAATGTTCTAAGGAAAACTACTGATGTGTAAACGAAAATTAACCATGGTAGAAAAAAAATCTTGAGGTGAACCTTCGAAACATTATCCTCATGTCCAAGTGGTTAAAAAAACACAGGGGTGATACTCAGATGCATATATACGTGTTATGTAAGTATCTATAATACGTGTTATGTAAGTATATCTATAATAGGTGTTATATAACTTAGCAACACAAATGACGAAGGAAGACAACTAAATATATAAATACTTGTTATGTATGTATCTATAATACGTGTTGTGTATAATATATCTATAAATACTTGTTATGTATGTATCTATAATACGTGTTGTGTATAATATATCTATAAATACTTGTTATGTATGTATCTATAATACGTGTTGTGTATAATATATCTATAAATACATGTTATGAGTGCATATATCACTATCATCTACCACGAGGATGAGGATAAATCCAAAACAGCGAAAAGATGCCGCACACCTCCAAAATTTAATAACTTCTAATTTCATCGTCTAATAGAATCAGGACGGTATACCAGTGTCACGTTTTCGAAAGGTTTCACATTAAGGGGGTTCTATGAGATTACATAGCATACTCTGTATCATCGGAATTAAAAGGTTCGTTCACCTCTATCATGGACCAGAGAAATAAAACTTAAGCATAAATACTTATATACATAATTTCGACATAAATAACCACAAACTGTTTGAAGTGAGACCCATTTTATGTCAATTCAGTGAACACTTTTTAAAGTTTTTTTGTTGCTGTACCTTTTCTATGATATAACGTATTTAAGTGTATATAAATAGATCCCCATTTTTACTCCATACGAATACGAATGAGCCATTACGACTTGCACTGTGATAGGCAAATCCTGTGTTTTAATGTAAACACATTATATTTGTCACAGGTAAAGTACAAAATTAGTATCTTTTGAAAAGTGTTCACCGAGTCGCTACAAGATTAATCTGACTTCAAATTCTTTGTAGTTATTCGAGCAATGAAAAATGCAAAAAAACTTATATCTGATGCAAACAATGCTTGTTTTTTTAGATGGATGGGAACCTTAACCTAACTTTTATATGTAGGTGATTCGGGAAAATGAAGTTTAATTCTATTTAAGTGGCTGCTTACGGATCTTCAAAGATTTTCTTTTTATTTCATCGTGTAACATTGTGCGACCCACGACTACTGTATCTTGGTAGCGTTGTGTCCCATCTTAGTAACCTATGACCCTAACATAGCTATTTTAGGGCCCTAACTTAGTAACCTATGACCCTAACACAGCTATCCTATGACCCTAACTTAGCAACCTATGGTCCTACCACAGCTATCCTATGACCTTACTTAGTAACCTATGGTCCTACCACAGCTATCCTATGACCTTACTTAGTAACCTATAGTCCTACCACAGCTATCCTATGACCCTAACTTAGTAACCTATGGTCCTACCACAGCTATCCTATGACCCTAACTTAGTAACCTATGGTCCTACCACAGCTATCCTATGGCCCTAACTTAGTAACCTATGGTCCTACCACAGCTATCCTATGACCTTACTTAGTAACCTATGGTCCTACCACAGCTATCCTATGACCTTACTTAGTAACCTATAGTCCTGAAGGGAATCCTTTAATTCTAGCATTGCTGTCTTAGAGTCCTGACTTATTACCAAGGGACCTACATATAGCTTACGTTGGATCACAGTATAGCTGATCATCAAGAGTAATACCGAGATATGTATATTAGACTTGTTTTCCTACACTGTCGTGGATGGTGTCGTTTGTAATAGCCTGCGTTAAACTTGACGTGAATGGTGTTGTTTGTAACAGCCTGCGTCAAAACTGTCGTGGGTAGTGTTGTTGATAACAGCCTGTGCACAACTGTCGTGAGTTGTTTTGTTTATAACAGCCTGTGTCAAAACGGTCGTGAATGGTGTTGTTTATAACAGCCTGCGTCACAACTGTCGTGGGTTGTTTTGTTTATAAAAGCCTGCGTCACAACTGTCGTGGGTGGTGTTGTTTATAAAAGCCTGCGTCACAACTGTCGTGAGTTGTTTTGTTTATAACAATCTGTGTCAAAACGGTCGTGAGTGGTGTTGTTTATAATAGCCTACGTCAAACCTGACATGAATGGTGTTGTTTGTAACAGCCTGCGTCAAAACGGTCGTGGGTAGTGTTGTTTATAATAGTCTGTGTCAAAACGGTCGTGGGTTGTTTTGTTTATAACAGCCTTCGTCAAAACGGTCGTGAGTGGTGTTGTTTATAACAGCTTACGTCAAAACTGACGTGAATGGTGTTGTTTATAACAGCCTACGTCAAACCTGACATGAATGGTGTTGTTTGTAACAGCCTGCGTCAAAACGGCCGTGGGTGGTGTTGTTTGTAAAAAGCCTGTGTCAAAACGGTCGTGATGGGTGTTTTTTTTTATAACAGCCTGGGTCAAAACTGTCGTAGATTGTGTTGTTTGTAACGACCTGTGTTAAAACGGTCGTGAGTGGTGTTGTTTATAACAGTCTGCGTCAAAACGGTCCTGAATGGTGTTGTTTATAACAGTCTGTGTCAAAACGGTCGTGAGTGGTGTTGTTTATAACAACCTGCGTCAAAACGGTCGTGATGGGTGTTGTTTATAACAGCCTGTGTCAAAACTGTCGCAGATTGTGTTGTTTGTAACAGTCTGCGTCAAAACGGTCGTGGGTGGTGTTGTTTATAACAGCCTGTGTCAAAACGGTTGTGAGTGGTGTTGTTTGTAACAGCCTGCGTCAAAACGGTCGTGAGTGGTGTTGTTGATAACAGCCTACGTCAAAACGGTCGTGAGTGGTGTTGTTTATAACAGCCTACGTCAAACCTGACGTGAATGGTGTTGTTTGTAACAGCCTGCGTCAAAACGTCAAAATGGGTAGTGTTGTTTATAATAGTCTGTGTCAAAACGGTCGTGGGTTGTTTTGTTTATAACAGCCTTCGTCAAAACGGTCGTGAGTGGTGTTGTTTATAACAGCTTACGTCAAACCTGACGTGAATGGTGTTGTTTATAACAGCCTACGCCAAACCTGACATGAATGGTGTTGTTTGTAACAGCCTGCGTCAAAACGGCCGTGGGTGGTGTTGTTTGTAAAAAGCCTGTGTCAAAACGGTCGTGATGGGTGTTTTTTTATAACAGCCTGGGTCAAAACTGTCGTAGATTGTGTTGTTTGTAACGACCTGTGTTAAAACGGTCGTGAGTGGTGTTTTTTATAACAGTCTGCGTCAAAACGGTCCTGAATGGTGTTGTTTATAACAGTCTGTGTCAAAACGGTCGTGAGTGGTGTTGTTTATAACAACCTGCGTCAAAACGGTCGTGATGGGTGTTGTTTATAACAGCCTGTGTCAAAACTGTCGCAGATTGTGTTGTTTGTAACAGTCTGCGTCAAAACGGTCGTGGGTGGTGTTGTTTATAACAGCCTGTGTCAAAACGGTCGTGAGTGGTGTTGTTTGTAACAGCCTGCGTCAAAACGGTCGTGAGTGGTGTTGTTGATAACAGCCTACGTCAAAACGGTCGTGAGTGGTGTTGTTTATAACAGCCTACATCAAACCTGACGTGAATGGTGTTGTTTGTAACAGCCTGCGTCAAAACGTCAAAATGGGTAGTGTTGTTTATAATAGTCTGTGTCAAAACGGGTGTGGGTTGTTTTGTTTATAACAGCCTGCGTCAAAACTGTCGTCGGTAGTGTTGTTTGTAACAGCCTGCGTCAGACCTGACTTTGATAGTGTTGTTTGTAACAGCCTTCGTCAAAACCTTCGCGGGTGGTGTTTTTTTGTGACGGGTTTAATGGTTTACATTTTAAGACAACAATACTGTTGTTCCTCAGTGAGCAGTCAGACATATTGTCATCAAACTTTCTCTCTCTCCCTTTTTATTATTATTATTGTCTATCGTCGATGTTATTTCTTCTCCTGTTTGTGATTTCTGTAGGTACCAAGTAGAAAATCAATAAAACGCTGCACATGTATACTAATTATAGTGCAAACCAGTGTAGTTTTTAAAGCACTTTAAGCATTCAAATTAGAATGAACATTACGGACGCCCACATACTAGTGGAAACATTGAGCGAGCGTTGTATATCTCAGATCTGTGACTCGTCATGATTTCTCTGTTAACCTTAAACAGGCCTGTGCTTGGCGACTTTTGATATTTTACGGCATTCATTTTTTCTGTCTTTCCTCTTTTTCCCATAAAAGGCAGTCCAACGTTTTAATGTTATATCGGACAATTTTAGAATTATTAATAAAAATCTTAATTGTTCATAATTTTAAAGACGCAATCAGACCTGAAGAAATAGCAGCATAGATATTTGTTTTTACGGTACATATATTGGTAGATATTATATATAAATGTACTTTTCTTACGTGTGGTAAACGAACAATATATATAGTCTTTATCGGAAATTTATATAAAAAAAAAAAAAAAAAAAAATCCAATTTGATTGAATATGATTCAAACTTATCTAGAATATAATACGGTGCTGTGATGGCAAACAGAACCAATTTGCGGACATATAACAATGGTATACTGCTTGTTCGCATATTTCACATTTGCATATCAAGTCCGGATTGGAAAATTGCTAATGACGTCAGTAGCAACGAATGAATTCGGCATGCCATGAGTTTGGTCACTAATGACGTCACGTTAGTCAGTTTAATTGTCATTTAAATGTTCCTGATGTCACGGCAGATTCTTCAATATTGATGAAAACCCCCGAAAGATTAATCGTTTTTGATGATTTAACAAGTGAAAAATACAGAATACAGTAGCTGGGCTTTGTTCCTTTGAAATGGTTTTGATACTAGAAGTATTAACTAAAGGACAGACGTACATGGAGGGTAACAACGTGAACAGACAACTCGAATTAAACAAAAAGGGGCCTACCACCGCTAAGGATTGTACAACACAGAGAGGCTTACGACCGCTAAGGGTTGTGTAAAACACAGAGGGGGCTACCACCGCTAATGATTGTACAAAACACAGAGGGGCCTACCACCACTAAGGGTTGTACAAAACACAGAGGGGTCTACCACCGCTAAGGATTGTACAAAACACAGAGGGGTCTACCACAGCTAATGATTGTATAAAACACAAAGGGGCTTACCACCACAAAGGGTTGTACAAAACACACATTGGCCTACCACCGCTAAGGTTGTACAAAACACAGAGGGGCCTACCACCGCTAAGGGTTGTACAAAATACAGAGGAGCCTACCATCGCTAAGGGTTGTACAAAACACACAGTGGCCTACCACCGCTAAGGGTTGTACAAAACACAGAGGGGCCTACCACCGCTAAGGGTTGTACAAAACCGAGGGGAGCATGTACAAATCACAGAGGGGCCTACCACCGCGAAGGATTGTACAGAACAAGAGGGGCTTACAACCGTTAAGGGTTGTACAAAACACAGAGGGGCTTACCACCGCTTAGGGTTGTACAAAACACAGAGAGGCTTACCACCGCTAAGGATTGTACAGAACCAGAGGGGCTTACAACCGTTAAGGGTTGTACAAAACACAGAGGGGCTTACCACCGCTTAGGGTTGTACAAAACACAGAGAGGCTTACCACCGCTTAGGGTTGTACAAAACATAGAGGGGCCTACCACCGCTAAGGGTTGTATAAAACACAGAGAGGCTTACCACCGCTAAGGGTTGTATAAAACACAGAGAGGCTTACCACCGCTAAGAATTGTACAAAACACAGAGAGGCCTACCACCGCTAAGGGTTGTATAAAACACAGAGGGGGCCTACCACCGCTAAGAATTGTACAGAATATAGAGGGGTCTATCACCGCTAAGAATTGTACAAAATACAGAGGGGGCCTACCACCGCTAAGAATTGTACAGAATATAGAGGGGGCCTACCACCGCTAAGAATTGTACAGAATACAGAGGAGTCTATCACCGCTAAGAATTGTACAAAATACAGAGGGGTCTATCACCGCTAAGAATTGTACAAAATACAGAGGAGCCTACCACCGCTAAGGGTTGTATAAAACACAGAGGAGCCTGTACAGATCACAGATGGGGCCTATATATATAATATCTACCACCGCTAAGGATCGAGATCAGCTGCATCAAAGATATTTTGCCTTACTTGGATTTTTCAGTTATGCTTATGGCCAAAAGTGTGTAGATTCATGAGAATGGAAGTTAAAATTAAAACATATATAAGAAATGTTAGAATGCCACGGATGTTTTATTCCAAAGAAAGTACTACGTTTGATATGGATTTACAGGGGTAACTAAAAGTTTCTGTAAATCTCGGGACATTAAGATCTTATCATCCCGCTAAATGTAAAAATAATAATGGCATATTTACGCAATATCAAACGACCAGTAAAACTTTATCATACAGCTGTTTTCCCTCTATATGGCCCTAACTTGATGATTAGGGCCGAAATTCTGGATTTCCAGATTGAAAACTTTGACAAGATCCATGCAATACCAAAAGCAGTTTGTCGAATAATGTATATATCTATTTTGGATAACATGTTAATGCCTTGAACTTGAAAATAACTGTTACACATACTAGACCTCGCCTAAAGGGAACATTTCACCTATCGGTACTACATACAGATATATACACTGTAGAACACAAACCGTCTATAGAATAAAATATACGATTAGATTCGGAATGCACAAATGTATATCAGTCACCTCTATCTAATTAGATCCGATTTTTATGTATCTTCTTAAAATGTCGCCCACAGCAATACCAATAGTGTATTTATGGAAACAATGAGTATTTATGATTGTGGTTTGAAAGACTTCGTTATACGTGATCAATATGTATATTACTAACTGCAACATATATAATGAACGATTAAAATAAATCTCATATTTATGATTTAATGTTAAAACAAGGCGATTGATCTTACCCTCCTCGTCATATTTTCCTATTTTAAATATGTACACAAGGGCTGGTGGGCCAACAAGGGCTAACTAGACAGACTGCCTAGGACAGGGGCAGTCCAAGGAACCCTGTCCGTGGTCTATGGTCCAGTGTGGGCGATGATGATGATATGATGATGATGATGATGATGATGATGATGATGATGATGATGACCAGGCTAACTAAAGTTTAGTAGAGTTAAAATATACGTTTTCAAGATATCAAAAAAAGGGTTTGATATAAAGTCTGCTAGGATAAGGAAGCCAAGGACCAGCTCGGCTCCTAAAACAATCAGTGTTAATATTTATGTCCTATGTTAAGTTTATGTCGGATTCTTAACACATCATCGGATATAGCCTTGTTAGTGTAGTAGGCGGGGTCAGGAGACGAGAGTTTGCCACACAAAAGACTTCGCGTTGTGTTATTTTTTAGAATGTACTGTTGTACAAGGCCGAAACTTTACAAAATAGAACTTTAACCGTGGCTAACAGTCAACTCCCGGTCCACCTTCCGGTTCTTTCTCCGGATTAGTCGAAGTGTTAGGAAAGATCCACAACAACACCAGTATAAGTTTTACAAGTTTAATTATGTTCCATGGAGGCAGCCTGTATATAAATCAACAAGTAACAAAAAGTTGTAGTTAACCAAAAAAAAAGTTCAACATAATAAAACTTAGGTGTAAAGCCAGTAGAAAAATAGTTAACTAAATAAAATACCAACAAAATAAACAATAAATAAACTTAGGAAAAATGGGAACTCAAATATGACCTATGTTAACATAGAGGCTGGAACAGTCATCGTGCAGGTGCTTCACTCAATACCTTAGTTAAGATTACACACCAACTATTGTCCCTAGAACTTGTGACTTGACAAAGCTGTGTCTATAACTCCTAACTAATGATAATACTAAGAATACATAGCTGAGCCTACGAGACGGGCCTTACTTCCAACCCAATTCCCTGTGGAAAGACTTCATGTCAAACATTATGAAACCTACATAACTGTGGAGGCAAACAGTACTAATATCCTAATATTACATCCACCACTCTGTTTTCAGAGCGTAGCTGAAGTAAACCTACGTAAATAATATAAACATGCCGAAAGCTCGCTCAGTTTTCCGAGCGTGTCATGTTCTAAAAGAGCATAACAACAACCATTAGTCTGCTCTGTTTTCAAAGCATAAGTGTCTAAACTAGCTTCATTATTCTGAGTCGCTCTGTTTTCAAAGCGCCAGAAATGCTGCGGAAACCGACTGCAACTCACCAATTCTCCGACAGAAAGCCACAATTTCCCACACGTGCTCGACTTTTATACCCGTAACCTCGTGACCCCAGTGAACCTAATTATGAGACCCAGCGACTGGCTCCACCGCCGGTGCCTCGGCCAATAACAGCACTCGATACATGCTGAGCACGGTCCATCTCCAAAGATGGCCGCAACAACAACCCGAAGCAGACACATGTCAAACTAGACACGATATCCCTCCGAAAACCCTAGGCTGAACCCCCCAGAGTACGGCTAACATCGCGACTAAGGGTACGTACACCTAGTAAGAACCAAAACCACTACATAGTCACTTGCCACAAAACGTCCGATTAGCCTAAGCTACTTGACAGACCAAGTCGCAGACGACGAGAATCCCGTATATACCACATTAGATATACAAAACAATTAGCATATAGGACTAAGACCACAATTAGCTTCGCTATATGTTTCATTGTAACATTAAAATTCATAATAAATTCCCAACATCTCATATGCAACTTTCCATCTCACCTGGCCAAGACCAACATCTGAGAAGCAAAATATAAAAGTTTCAACCCAGCATGTTGGGCATTTTCTGGAGATAGCTGTCAAAATGTGTCACCAACGTGGATTATATACATCCGGGTCAGGGGTAGAGGTCAAATCAGGACTCATCACACAGGGTCCTGGAGCACATAATAAATGATCAATATTATTATTTTACATCACAAAACATAGATTGACATCTCTGCTATAAATCCACATTAAATTCATCAACAGAAATCAAGTTCAAAGAGGCATTTGATTGGTTTTCCTGAAATACATACATTTTTGAGGGGACTTCATTCGTGGGGCCTGAACCCGGAAGTACTTAATTGTGGTCTTAGTCCTATTATAGGACACTATTTTTGTCAAAAACTTAAAATAATTATTTTCATAAACTTTGAGCTATTTGAAATCATGCTGTGAAAACAGAATTACTCTATGACACATAAAACAGGAATTACAGAGATCTAAAAACACCCTATTGACACTGAAAATCAAGACACAATTCTACATACAGCTACTATGTATATTTCTGATATCATGTGATAGATAAAATGAAACAGTTTTTTCAATAATTGAGATATTTCAATTCTGTAAACTGGTTTAGAAACTTTGATATTCCCTGCATATAACTATATATAGTATGCTCCCAATTTCAAATTTTAACTTTAATTTTTAAAGAATTTAAAATTTTGCTTTAAAATATTTTAATTTTGTTATCAGACTGATATCATAACTGTTTCAAAGCATTAATCAGGTCTCATAAGGACATGAAATAATCTAAATGCAACAATAAAGACTTGCAGTGACCAACCACAGTGAGTTACAACCAACAGACACACTAGCCAGCACTTGTTTACAATTACTGTTATGCTGTCCAGCCATAGGCAGAGAAGAGGGGTGGAGGGAAGTGAAGCATAAGCTGGTTCAACTGAGCTCAGAAGAACTATACAGCAAAGTATAAACCTAAAATGAAAAAGAGAACTCTATCGCTACTAGTAGAACAGCACAAAGATCATGCGAGAGGTCCAAGTCTGCTCGGAAGTCTAACTACAGGAGAGGACAGCTAGATCCAGCAAATGCAGGGGAGACAATCAGCTTCAGGATCATCTATGTTGAGAAGCCAAAACAAACTGTTTAAGATACAGTGGGAAACCTGAAAATAAGACATTGAATTCAAAATTCAAAAACAAATGTGTAACAACAACAAAAAAGTTACATATACAAATATATATGACTACCTAAAGAGGGAGCCTCCCCGTGGCGGTGGTCGGGAATGTTGTGTCTCTGGATACAATAGCTAATACCCTCAAATCAATTAAAAAAATTAAAATAAATATGTTTTAAATTTTCAAATCTAACAATCAGTCCCTATAGAATACATGACCATGCCAAATATTTAAATAAAAAACAATACAAAAATAATTAAAAAATTCTAAAAAAATAACATAAAAAATCATTTTAAAATCTAATTTGAAGTTAAATTCATGTTAAATTTGAAAAATAGCTTTACTAACTAATCACAAATATAACTGTCAACAAGCATGTCAAATTTTAAGAGAATCGGCCAAAAAATGTGGATTTGTCAAATAAAAACATGTATTTCAGGGCCTATCATATAGGACTAAGACCACAATTAGCTTCGCTATATGTTTTATTGTAACATTAAAATTCATAATAAATTCCCAACATCTCATATGCAACTTTCCATCTCACCTGGCCAAGACCAACATCTGAGAAGCAAAATATAAAAGTTTCAACCCAGCATGTTGGGCATTTTCTGGAGATAGCTGTCAAAATGTGTCACCAACGTGGATTATATACATCCGGGTCAGGGGTAGAGGTCAAATCAGGACTCATCACACAGGGTCCTGGAGCACATAATAAATGATCAATATTATTATTTTACATCACAAAACATAGATTGACATCTCTGCTATAAATCCACATTAAATTCATCAACAGAAATCAAGGGGCCTGAACCCGGAAGTACTTAATTGTGGTCTTAGTCCTAATTTCACGCGCGGAGTAACCAGCGTTCACGGGGAACAACTCCCACAACTTCGTCTGCTTGTGTTTACATCTGTCAGCTTTCATCGGGAACATGTGTCGTAAAACATAAGACTAGGGGGATCATAGAAAATTGTACCATTTCATGTGTTCGCTATAGCATTTCGCTTTCCCAGAGTACTATTTCGCTTACCCGCAATTTCATTTTATTTGCTCACAGTAACATTCCATCTGCCCAGAGTAGCATTTTTAACCCATAGTACCATTTATTGCCCGCAATGTCTTCGTTTTTTCGATAAAAACATTTCCCTTGCCCACAGTAGCGTTTCCTTTGCCCTCGGTACCATTTCGTTTGCCCACAATGCCATTTTGTTTCCTCGCCATACCATTTCGCTTGTCCACAATACAATTTTATTTGCTCACAGTACCATTACGTTTGCTCTGAGTACCATTTCATTTTCTCACAATACCACTTCTTTGCCGACAGTACTGTTTCGCCCACAATGCTACAATGTATATCGTATGTTCATAAATTTTATTTCGTTTGTTCACAGTATATGTTTTGCTTGCGCAGAGTATAATTTTGTTCGCCATTTGCACACACTTCCTTCCGACAGCGTAAAATCAATCAGAAAGCAATAATATGATAATAAGCCACTGTTCCGCCTGGTAGTCTTTTGTATAATTTGATTAGAATTTGGCGAGGTACAAGTACAAAAACTGTAATAAACTAAAATATCACAACACCGTTGAGGGATGGATGTCATCTCCAGGTTAATCAATCACTATTAATGTGCAATGCAGTTTAATTATAGTATTTATTTACACCGACTACCATCAAGGCAGGCGCATGCAGGGCTTCATTCTCACCTGAAAATACACATATTAACCTCGCTTTAATTTTCCATTTGTCGTGTGAATTTAGATCCAAGGTATGATCGATCATGGTGAATGAAAGGTCACTCCAATGTAGATTACCGGTACTTAATGACATTAAAATAAAGTTAAGTGTTAAATTAGAACTCCTGGAGCCTATTTACTTGCGCTTGAATGAAATAAAATGAACCAATTTTTATACGTAGTTAAACAACAACAATAGAACTGCATTACTGTTACAGATACAGGTAACTACAATGTGAAGTGTGTGTGTGTTACAGATACAGGTAACTACAATGTGTAGTGTGTATGTTACAGATACTGGTAACTACAATGTGTAGTGTGTATGTTACAGATACTGGTAACTACAATGTGTAGTGTGTATGTTACAGATACAGGTAACTACAATGTGTAGTGTGTGTGCTACTGATACAAGTAACTACAATGTGTAGTGTGTGTGTTACAGATACTGGTAACTGCAATGTGTAGTGTGTATGTTACAGATACAGGTAACTACAATGTGTAGTGTGTGTGCTACTGATACAAGTAACTACAATGTGTAGTGTGTGTGTTACAGATACTGGTAACTACAATGTGTAGTGTGTATGTTACAGATACTGGTAACTACAATGTGTAGTGTGTATGTTACAGATACTGGTAACTACAATGTGTAGTGTGTATGTTACAGATACTGGTAACTACAATGTGTAGTGTGTATGTTACAGATACTGGTAACTACAATGTGTAGTGTATGTTACAGATACTGGTAACTACAATGTGTAGTGTGTGTTACAGATACTGGTAACTACAATGTGTAGTGTGTGTTACAATACTGGTAACTACAATATGTAGTGTATGTTACAGATACTGGTGACTACAATGTGTAGTGTATGTTACAGATACTGGTAACTACAATGTGTAGTGTATGTTACAGATACTGGTAACTACAATGTGTAGTGTGTGTTACAGATACTGGTAACTACAATGTGTAGTGTGTGTTACAATACTGGTAACTACAATATGTAGTGTATGTTACAGATACTGGTAACTACAATGTGTAGTGTGTGTGTTACAATACTGGTAACTACAATGTGTAGTGTGTATGTTACAGATACTGGTAACTACAATGTGTAGTGTATGTTATAGATACTGGTAACTACAATGTGTAGTATGTATGTTACAGATACTGGTAACTACAATGTGTAGTGTGTGTCACAGATACTGGTAACTACAATGTGTAGTGTGTGTTACAGATACTGGTAACTACAATGTGTAGTGTATGTTACAGATACTGGTAACTACAATGTGTAGTGTGTGTTACAGATACAGGTAACTACAATGTGTAGTGTGTGTGTTACAGATACTGGTAACTACAATGTGTAGTGTGTGTGTTACAGATACTGGTAACTACAATGTGTAGTGTATGTTACAGATACTGGTAACTACAATGTGTAGTGTGTGTTACAGATACTGGTAACTACAATGTGTTGTTACAGATACTGGTAACTACAATGTGTAGTGTGTGTTACAGATACTGGTAACTACAATGTGTTGTTACAAATACTGGTAACTACAATGTGAAGTGTGTGTTACATATACTGGTAACTACAATGTGTGGTGTATGTTACAGATACTGGTAACTACAATGTGTAGTGTGTATGTTACAGATACTGGTAACTACAATGTGTAGTGTGTATGTTACAGATACTGGTAACTACAATGTATAGTGTGTGTTACAGATACTGGTAACTACAATGTGTAGTGTGTATGTTACAGATACTGGTAACTACAATGTGTAGTGTCTGTGTTACAGATACTGGTAACTACAATGTGTAGTGTTATGTTACAGATACAGGTAACTACAATATGTAGTGTGTGTTACAGATACAGGTAACTACAATGTGTAGTGTGTATGTTACAGATACTGGTAACTACAATGTGTAGTGTGTGTTACAGATACTGGTAACTACAATGTGTAGTGTGTGTGTTACAGATACTGGTAACTACAATGTGTAGTGTGTATGTTACAGATACTGGTAACTACAATGTGTAGTGTGTATGTTACAGATACTGGTAACTACAATGTGTAGTGTGTATGTTATAGATACTGGTAACTACAATGTGTAGTGTGTATGTTACAGATACTGGTAACTACAATGTGTAGTGTGTATGTTACAGATACTGGTAACTACAATGTGTAGTGTGTATGTTACAGATACTGGTAACTACAATGTGTAGTGTGTGTGTTACAGATACTGGTAACTACAATGTGTAGTGTGTGTGTTACAGATACTGGTAACTACAATGTGTAGTGTATGTTACAGATACTGGTAACTACAATGTGTAGTGTGTGTTACAGATACTGGTAACTACAATGTGTAGTGTGTATGTTACAGATACTGGTAACTACAATGTGTAGTGTGTGTTACAGATACTGGTAACTACAATGTGTAGTGTGTGTTACAGATACTGGTAACTACAATGTGTAGTGTGTATGTTACAGATACTGGTAACTACAATGTGTAGTGTGTATGTTACAGATACTGGTAACTACAATGTGTAGTGTGTATGTTACAGATACTGGTAACTACAATGTGTAGTGTTATGTTACAGATACTGGTAACTACAATGTGTAGTGTGTGTTACAGATACTGGTAACTACAATGTGTAGTGTGTGTTACAATACTGGTAACTACAATATGTAGTGTATGTTACAGATACTGGTAACTACAATGTGTAGTGTGTGTGTTACAATACTGGTAACTACAATGTGTAGTGTGTATGTTACAGATACTGGTAACTACAATGTGTAGTGTATGTTATAGATACTGGTAACTACAATGTGTAGTATGTATGTTACAGATACTGGTAACTACAATGTATAGTGTGTGTCACAGATACTGGTAACTACAATGTGTAGTGTGTGTTACAGATACTGGTAACTACAATGTGTAGTGTATGTTACAGATACTGGTAACTACAATGTGTAGTGTGTGTTACAGATACAGGTAACTACAATGTGTAGTGTGTGTGTTACAGATACTGGTAACTACAATGTGTAGTGTGTGTGTTACAGATACTGGTAACTACAATGTGTAGTGTATGTTACAGATACTGGTAACTACAATGTGTAGTGTGTGTTACAGATACTGGTAACTACAATGTGTTGTTACAGATACTGGTAACTACAATGTGTAGTTTGTGTTACAGATACTGGTAACTACAATGTGTTGTTACAGATACTGGTAACTACAATGTGAAGTGTGTGTTACAGATACTGGTAACTACAATGTGTGGTGTATGTTACAGATACTGGTAACTACAATGTGTAGTGTGTATGTTACAGATACTGGTAACTACAATGTGTAGTGTGTATGTTACAGATACTGGTAACTACAATGTATAGTGTGTGTTACAGATACTGGTAACTACAATGTGTAGTGTGTATGTTACAGATACTGGTAACTACAATGTGTAGTGTCTGTGTTACAGATACTGGTAACTACAATGTGTAGTGTTATGTTACAGATACAGGTAACTACAATATGTAGTGTGTGTTACAGATACAGGTAACTACAATGTGTAGTGTGTGTTACAGATACAGGTAACTACAATGTGTAGTGTGTGTGTGTTACAGATACTGGTAACTACAATGTGTAGTGTATGTTACAGATACAGGTAACTACAATGTGTAGTGTGTATGTTACAGATACTGGTAACTACAATGTGTAGTGTGTATGTTACAGATACTGGTAACTACAATGTGTAGTGTGTATGTTATAGATACTGGTAACTACAATGTGTAGTGTGTATGTTACAGATACTGGTAACTACAATGTGTAGTGTGTATGTTACAGATACTGGTAACTACAATGTGTAGTGTGTGTTACAGATACTGGTAACTACAATGTGTAGTGTGTGTGTTACAGATACTGGTAACTACAATGTGTAGTGTTTGTGTTACAATACTGGTAACTACAATGTGTAGTGTATGTTACAGATACTGGTAACTACAATGTGTAGTGTGTGTTACAGATACTGGTAACTACAATGTGTAGTGTGTATGTTACAGATACTGGTAACTACAATGTATAGTGTGTGTTACAATACTGGTAACTACAATGTGTAGTGTGTGTGTTACAGATACTGGTAACTACAATGTGTAGTGTGTATGTTACAGATACTGGTAACTACAATGTGTAGTGTGTATGTTACAGATACTGGTAACTACAATGTGTAGTGTGTATGTTACAGATACTGGTAACTACAATGTATAGTGTGTGTTACAGATACTGGTAACTACAATGTGTAGTGTGTATGTTACAGATACTGGTAACTACAATGTGTAGTGTGTATGTTACAGATACTGGTAACTACAATGTGTAGTGTGTGTGTGTTGCAGATACTGGTAACTACAATGTGTAGTGTTATGTTACAGATACTGGTAACAACAATGTGTAGTGTGTGTTACAGATACTGGTAACTACAATGTGTGGTGTGTATGTTACAGATACTGGTAACTACAATGTGTAGTGTGTGTTACAGATACTGGTAACTACAATGTGTAGTGTGTGTGTTACAGATACTGGTAACTACAATGTGTAGTGTGTGTGTTACAATACTGGTAACTACAATGTGTAGTGTATGTTACAGATACTGGTAACTACAATGTGTAGTGTGTGTTACAGATACTGGTAACTACAATGTGTAGTGTGTATGTTACAGATACTGGTAACTACAATGTGTAGTGTGTGTTACAATACTGGTAACTACAATGTGTAGTGTGTGTGTTACAGATACTGGTAACTACAATGTGTAGTGTGTATGTTACAGATACTGGTAACTACAATGTGTAGTGTGTATGTTACAGATACTGGTTACTACAATGTGTAGTGTGTATGTTACAGATACTGGTAACTACAATGTATAGTGTGTGTTACAGATACTGGTAACTACAATGTGTAGTGTGTATGTTACAGATACTGGTAACTACAATGTGTAGTGTGTATGTTACAGATACTGGTAACTACAATGTGTAGTGTGTGTGTGTTGCAGATACTGGTAACTACAATGTGTAGTGTGTGTTACATATACTGGTAACTACAATGTGTAGTGTGTATGTTACAGATACTGGTAACTACAATGTGTGGTGTGTATGTTACAGATACTGGTAACTACAATGTGTAGTGTGTATGTTACAGATACTGGTAACTACAATGTGTAGTGTGTGTTACATATACTGGTAACTACAATGTGTAGTGTGTGTTACATATACTGGTAACTACAATGTGTAGTGTGTGTTACAGATACAGGTAACTACAATGTGTAGTGTGTGTTACATATACTGGTAACTACAATGTGTAGTGAGTGTTACATATACAGGTAACTACAATGTGTAGTGTGTATGTTACAGATACTGGTAACTACAATGTGTAGTGTGTATGTTACAGATACTGGTAACTACAATGTGTAGTGTGTGTGTTACAGATACTGGTAACTACAATGTGTAGTGTGTGTTACATATACTGGTAACTACAATGTGTAGTGTGTGTTACATATACTGGTAACTACAATGTATAGTGTGTGTTACAGATACAGGTAACTACAATGTGTAGTGTGTGTTACATATACTGGTAACTACAATGTGTAGTGAGTGTTACATATACAGGTAACTACAATGTGTAGTGTGTATGTTACAGATACTGGTAACTACAATGTGTAGTGTGTGTTACAGATACTGGTAACTACAATGTGTAGTGTGTGTTACAGATACTGGTAACTACAATGTGTAGTGTGTGTTACATATACTGGTAACTACAATGTGTAGTGAGTGTTACATATACTGGTAACTACAATGTGTAGTGAGTGTTACATATACTGGTAACTACAATGTGTAGTGTATGTTACAGATACTGGTAACTACAATGTGTAGTGTGTGTTACAGATACTGGTAACTACAATGTGTAGTGTGTGTTACAGATACTGGTAACTACAATGTGTAGTGTGTGTTACAGATACTGGTAACTACAATGTGTAGTGAGTGTTACATATACAGGTAACTACAATGTGTAGTGTGTATGTTACAGATACTGGTAACTACAATATGTAGTGTGTGTTACAGATACTGGTAACTACAATGTGTAGTGTGTGTTACAGATACTGGTAACTACAATGTGTAGTGTGTGTTACAGATACTGGTAACTACAATGTGTAGTGTGTGTTACAGATACTGGTAACTACAATGTGTAGTGTGTATGTTACAATACTGGTAACTACAATGTGTAGTGTGTATGTTACAATACTGGTAACTACAATGTGTAGTGTGTGTTACAGATACTGGTAACTACAATGTGTAGTGAGTGTTACATATACTGGTAACTACAATGTGTAGTGTATGTTACAGATACTGGTAACTACAATGTGTAGTGTGTGTTACAGATACTGGTAACTACAATGTGTAGTGTGTGTTACAGATACTGGTAACTACAATGTGTAGTGTGTATGTTACAGATACTGGTAACTACAATGTGTAGTGTGTATGTTACAGATACTGGTAACTACAATGTGTAGTGTGTATGTTACAGATACTGGTAACTACAATGTGTAGTGTGTATGTTACAGATACTGGTAACTACAATGTGTAGTGTGTGTTACAGATACTGGTAACTACAATGTGTAGTGTGTATGTTACAGATACTGGTAACTACAATGTGTAGTGTGTGTGTTACAGATACTGGTAACTACAATGTGTAGTGTGTGTGTTACAGATACTGGTAACTACAATGTGTAGTGAGTGTTACATATACTGGTAACAACAATGTGTAGTGTGTGTTACATATACTGGTAACTACAATGTGTAGTGTGTGTTACAGATACTGGTAACTACAATGTGTAGTGTGTATGTTACATATACTGGTAACTACAATGTGTAGTGAGTATGTTACATATACTGGTAACTACAATGTGTAGTGTATGTTACAGATACTGGTAACTACAATGTGTAGTGTTATGTTACAGATACTGGTAACTACAATGTGTAGTGAGTATGTTACATATACTGGTAACTACAATGTGTAGTGTGTATGTTACAGATACTGGTAACTACAATGTGTAGTGTGTGTTACAGATACTGGTAACTACAATGTGTAGTGTGTGTTACAGATACTGGTAACTACAATGTGTAGTGTGTGTTACAGATACTGGTAACTACAATGTGTAGTGAGTATGTTACATATACTGGTAACTACAATGTGTAGTGTTATGTTACAGATACTGGTAACTACAATGTGTAGTGTGTGTGTTACAGATACTGGTAACTACAATGTGTAGTGAGTATGTTACATATACTGGTAACTACAATGTGTAGTGTGTATTACAGATACTGGTAACTACAATGTGTAGTGTTATGTTACATATACTGGTAACTACAATGTGTAGTGTGTGTTACATATACTGGTAACTACAATGTGTAGTGAGTGTTACATATACAGGTAACTACAATGTGTAGTGAGTAATCACATTTTTTGTATTCATTCATTGATTGATTGAGGCTCATCCTCATATGTATTACATTAGCAATACATTCAAACTAAAATGGATGTACTGTAGTATATATGTAGTAAAATAGCGAGGCCACGCTGTTATTGGAGATTATCATACCTCTACTTTATTTACTCTATATAAAAATTAATTGGTTAAATAGACTAGTTCCCTCCGTTTTGTAACCTCGCTTTGCTGTGCGGTAGTCCTGTCTTGAGAACTAGCGCACCCCTGAGCTAACACACATCTGCATCTTCGGGTGTTTCCGTTGAACCAATCAGACGCGAGGTGGGCGGAGCTTGTTTCCGAAGATGGCGTTAGTTACTAGCGTAGCCAAGTGGGCGGAGCTTGCTACTGAACGCACCGCCTACTTGCAGACGACCGGTCAACTGAAATGGCGCTGTCAAAGATTTTCGGAGCGAGATGAAAGTGATTTGAAGTCCCTACACGCTTTGCTTGACAACCATAGTTAATCTGAGACATTTATTGTGGATAGTGAATATATCAATTAATAAAAAACGTAAAAGGTATTAAACAAAACTGTTGAGTTGTTTTTTTTTAATTTTGTTAACAATAGGCCTACTGGTGTCTTAACGTAGATTCACTGGAACTATATTATCTTAGCAACCACGGCTGCCGTAGTTAACAACGTCGCAAAACACACCTTGAATGTTATTATCTCCGTATTGTATTTAAACGATTTGTTTGATTCAAACATAATGACCGTACCTCATTTTGACTGCGTATACGGTAGTATGCCCGCAGTTGGCAACGAACATATCCTATGGTTGGTGCGATAGCGCTCCATAAAGTATTGGTATTTGTGACGTCAAAATGGCTTTGTTGCATTTAAGGATTGTACCTTATTTTGACTGCGTATACGGTAGTATGCCTTCAGTTGGCAACGAACATTTCCTATGGTTAGCCTATACACAGTCAAAATGAGGTACAATCCTTAAATGCAACGACGCCATTTTGACGTCACAAATACGTATGACCTCACACATGATACAATGCATATGCCTAAGCTGAAATTCGACTGACCAAAATGGAAATAAATTTGAAAGCTTCCATCAATATTATCAAAGACATACGTCATGTGATAAACAATCTTACACTCGCGGCTACGTAATATCGAGTCCAGCAGGTAGGGTTTAGGAGTTGTAGTCGACTGAAGGAGGGGTGACATTTTTGGCCATTCTATGGGCCCCTCGGTGATAAGCATAATTTTAAGAGAGTGAAAAATGAACCTTTCATTTTTAACGGTTATACAAATTCAATATTGGAGTAAAAATAATACTTTTTGTAGTATCTGCTAAAGAAATATATATTAATGAAGGAAAGAGGGAAAATTGTAGTTGTTATTCCTGTTTAACGCTCAGTACATGTGTTTTAGGAGTGGGACGACTGGTTCGTTGATAGATATTGTGACCGGGTGGGGTGTCCTGCTGGACAGGATGCTTCAGTGAGGTATCACTACAAAGTCGACACCAGTTTCGCGTTTTTATGGAGGATAAATTAACATACATATATACCAAAGACTCCCAAAACTATACGCAGGCAGCTCGAACACAGGGGAGGCCTTCCTAAATGACCATAGATGTTGATAGGACGTCAAACAATACAAAACCAAACCATCACACAAAGTGGAGTCCGTCCCTAATGATCAAGCTATTGATAACACGTTAAATAAAATCAAATCAATCCATACATATTCTCATGGCGCTCTCCTAAAGGTTCCTGACGTACCAAACCGCTGAACTCGCTCAGAAGCTCGCCCAGTAAACTCTAAATTACATAACCACCAATGTAAGCTCCTTTATTGGTATTATACTTCAGATTGTATGTAATATATAAGTTATGATGATAAACGTTTTGTCAAATATACTTTCGTTCTCCTAATATTTATCATAGTGCAGCAGGTTTTAGCACATACTAATGCATGGTTGCTACACCCTACTGATAATTTTTCCCCATAAACTGAAAATTTCCAAATTATATTTAGCACTCTCAACCAGCTCACGTCTGAATCATGGTAGGGAGGACACTTTCTGGTTCTGTGTTATATTCACAGTTAAAACACTGTTTGTCATTTACTGATACACGTCCGTACCTTACCGTTTAAATTTTACCAGTGCATCTCTGAATAATTTAAACTTTAGTAAACATACTGTTAGGATAATGGCCTTTGGGATGTTTATATGTTCGTAGATTGTTTCCACCATTAGCACCATTTCTCGGACCAGCTTTTGTTAATTTTATTTCCCATCGTCTTTTAAAAATGTCCGTCTTATGAGTGTTACTTTGACGTAATGGGTCATTAGTATTAAATGGGCAACTCATGTTACAGCATGATTCTATCTGTTTCACATGTGTGCCAGTAGAACTTATTTTTGATGACTGTTGCGTGATAAATAGAATACATGGTCAGTGTCTTAAAATATAAGCTGTATTTTTGGCTCGAGACAGAAAGACAAAAGTGGCTCGCCAAGGCTCGCCACTATTGTCTTTCTACTTTAAGACACTGACTATGTATTCCCCACAACAATAATAATTGGTCCACAGCGAACACAAATTGATAATGTCGAGGTACTATGTACAGCGTGTCAGCACAAGGTGAGTATTAATCACAATGTCTATTATAGTGCTCAAAATATAACGGGGTATCTAATACACACCCGACGTGCTTCTGGGTAACAACGTTTCCGCCTTCCCTATCGTTTCGTTGTTGGTTTGCTAATTAGTCTATTAGTGGAGAGTGGTATAGTTTTGTGTTGTTTTCGTCCGTCCGTCCTTCCGCACATTATCTTGTCTGGGCTCAATCTCCTACACCTACACACCTGACCCTTTTTTCTTGGGGCATGGGCAGTGAGTCGCGTACCAAAGTAGGTCACTCCGACCTATATCATGACCTTTGGCCTACATCATAGAAACAGTTTGCCCGAGCTCTTTCTCCTGCACTTCTTATTACAGGCACTTAATGTAGCAGTGTGTCGCGAACCAAAAGTCGGTCAGTCTAACCCACATTGTTACCTTTGACTTACATCAGAACTGACCTCAGAACTACTGCAATGGGCTGGGATTTTTATCAGGGTCATTTTTTTCAAACTCAGTGGAAAACAGTTCATCTTTTTCAGCCTAGAATTGAAGGCAAGCCTTTTTCAAAACATTTTAGCAACAATATTTTTTCATATCCGCTATATTATAGTTTAATAACTCTTTAACATTTTTACTTCCATTTGAACTTTTTTTTTTTTTTTTTTAAATTTTGCAATGGAAAATTGAAAAAAGTGTTAATATTTGTGATCTCATCACCCGTTGCTATCTATATCAGTTCATAAAATTTTATCATTCGTCCTGTACATTAGTCCATATTTTAATTAATGTAACAGGGTGCTCATGCCTGCCACGGGTTATAGAGAATCCAAAAAGCCATAGTTTGGTTTACACTTTATTCTCCAGGTAAAAACCCCTGTTACATTTTGGCGCCCAACGTGGGGCGCCAAAATGTAACAGGGTGCTCATGCCTGCCACGGGTTATAGAGAATCCAAAAAGCCATAGCAATAGCAATAGCAGTTATCGGTCTTCTTGTAAGCGTGTCCGCTTCTTTACCACCTGTTTATATACTTCTATTTACAGTGCGCATGTTTAATTATGTATCAAGTATAGTAGATTCCTCATTAAAAATTTTTTTTTTTTAAATATTGTACAATATTCTAATTTCCTCAATATGGTCATCAATTTTCATTCACAAAAGACGAATTGGTGTTCAGTTTCATATTTGGACTATTAACAGTTGACACACCATCTGTATCTAGGGTCACTATCTTTATATACATGTATAGACTGTATAGGTGGTAGGTGTTATACAGAATATTGGCGGGTCGTTATTTAACTAGTACGTGTAGCAGGATGGGTGGAACTTGATCTCCTTGTTAGACCAGTATTTGTTAAGGTTGCTTTTAAATGAGTTGATTGATGGTGAATTGACAACTGAAGTTGGTAAACTGTTCCAGTCGTCAACAACTCTGGCTGGGAATGAATGCTTTCTAATGTTTAGCCTTGTGTATGGTTTTGCCAGTTTCTTATTATGTCCTCTTGTCCTGCCTTCTCCAGTTAGTTGTAGTAGATCCTCTGAAGTCACATCTATCCCATTAAGAATTCTGAACACCTGGATCATGTCATATCTTTTCCGCCTGTACTGGAGTGATGGGAGACCGAGGTGGCGGAGTCTTTCAGGATAAGAGAGATGAGATATGTTCCTGACCAGTTTAGTAGCTCTCCTTTGGACATTCTCAATTGCTACAATGTCTTTTTTTAACTGTGGGCTCCAGACTGTGACAGCATATTCTAGTCGTGGTCTTACAAGAGATTTAAACAAGGTTGTCAACATGAATTTATCCAAATTTTCAAATGATCTTTTGATGATGCCAAGCATGCGATTAGCTTTCTTGACACTGGATGCGACTTGTGCACTGAATTTTAGTTTTGGATCAAATAAAACACCCAGGTCTTTTTCTTCAGGGTTTCCTTGAATTTCCTGATCTTTCAGTTTGTATTTGGTTTTCTTAACATTTTGAGGGGTTGAATTTGATCTGCCATTTGTCTGACCACAACTGTAGTTTGTCTAAATCTTCTTGGATGATGGCTGTGTCTTGCTCAGAGTCACTGGGGCCGTACACTTTCGTATCATCTGCAAATAATTTGACAGTGGATCTTGTACCGTTAGGAATGTCGTTGATGAAGATAAGAAAGAGTACCGGCCCAAGTACGCTCCCTTGTGGAACTCCACTTCGCACGTCTGTCCAGCTTGACGATTGACCTTTGACCTTGACCCTTTGCCTACGGTTGCTAAGAAACGCTGATATCCATGACAACAGTGCGCCGCTTATTCCCAATGACTTGAGTTTTAGTTCAAGGCGCTTATGGGGAACTGTGTCGAATGCTTTCTGGAAGTCAAGATAAATTATATCCATACATTTTTTAGAGTCCAGAACTTTGGTAATTTCATCTAGAACTTCTAATAACTGGAGTGTTGTTGATCGACCCTTTCTGAATCCATACTGGGAGCATGACAGTTTGTTGTTGGTCTCAAGATATTCCATGATCTCATCTCTAATAATTGATTCAAGTATCTTTACTATAATGCTAGTCAGGCTTATTGGTCTGTAATTGGACGGCTGTTTTTTATTTCCTTTTTTATAGATAGCAGTGATATTGGCCTCTCTCCAATCTTGTGGCAAAATTCCCTCTTCAATGGACTTGTTGAAAAGGATAGATAATGGCTTACCTATACTAGCCCGCAGTTCATAGATCACTTTGGGGTGTAAATCGTCTGGTCCCTGTGATTTTGTGGTGTTGATGTTATCTAGTTTCTTGATGACCTTTTCTGAACTGATTTCTATATTCTCTAGGACAGCAGCTGTTGGGTCAAGATTTGGAGTTGTTGGTAGGTTATCAAGATCCTCTACTGTGAATATGTCGCTAAAGCATTCATTCAGCACTTCGGCTTTCTCTTTATTGTCCGTCGCTGTGTTCCCGTCTGTTTGTTCCAGGGAAGCTATTCCTACCTTTGATTTTGTTTTGGTGTGTACATACTTCCAGAAGCTTTTTGGATGTTTTTTGAAGTCGGTGGCTATCTTTTTTTCAAATTCTTTCTTTGATTGTCTTTGTGTCGATGTGGCGATGTTTCTGGCTATTCTGTATTGTTCGTATGTTTCTTGGTTCTTGTTCCTCAGGTACTTATTCCAACATTTACGTTTCATTTTTAGAGCATCAATTGTAGTGCCGTTCATCCACTGGGACCTAGCTCGTCTTGGTTTACCTCTACTAACTGGTATATTTGTAATAATCAATTCTTTAATTTTATCCTTCAAGATATCCCAAGATTCACATGTTCCTTTACTGTGAAGTACTGCTTCCCAATTGATCTCAGCAAGTACTCTGTTCATGTTGTCATAGTTACCCTTGTACAGACAGTACCTCGGTTCTTGATTTTCAGTTGAATTGGGAGTGTACAGCTGGAGGTCAAATAAAATTACCACATGATCACTTTTTCCTAGTGGAGGCTTGTGTGAAATATTGCTAACCATACCTTCCTCATTTGATATGATGAGATCAAGTAATGTTGGCTCATTTCCATGGCGATATCTTGTGTTTTCAGTGACATGTTGGAAGAGGAAACTGTCTTTCAGGCATTCTAAGAAATCATAGCCAGGTGAATTTAATGGATCTGTTGTTGTTTCCAGTTGCCAGTTTATATTCCTATAGTTCAAATCGCCCATTATTATGAGGTGGCTTGCAATTCCGGTTGCTTCTTTTATTACAGATTGTAGCCTTTTGGAGTTCTCTTCTGGACTGGAGGGGCTTCTATAAATACAGCCAATCAGGAGTTTATCCACACTTTTTAGTTTCACTTTGCACCAAATCATTTCATTAAATTGCATATCCATGAGGTTGTCTTCTAACTCTGCCTCAAGTTCTGATTTTATGTACAACAAAACTCCTCTACCTTCTGTTGTGGAGTTTAAAAACAAATCAAAACCTTCTAGGGCAAATTCACATGGGTCTAGATCACCTGAATTGTTTTTTGGAAGAACTTCTGTTAAGGATATAATTGATGGTTTCTCTTCTTCAATTGCATGTAGAAGTTCGTTCCTTTTGTTTAGCAGGGTGTCCACATTACTGTATAAGACTCTGTGAGTGTGTGCTTTATCTACAGTGACTGTGCTGTTAAAACCAATTTCCTATTGTTCTCCTATAAGGTCCATGTTCTCTATCACAGATTGGTTTCCATAAATCAGTGTTGGTTCTACGCTTTCTCCTTCAATTGAATCGCATGTATCTTCCGTTTCGGACTCGCTGTCATTGAATATTTGTGAGTCGTGTAGAGTATTTTGAGTGAAGACGTCGCTAGTTTGAATAAGCAGACTGCTTGGTGAATGTTGGTACCTTAATCCTCTAGCTATCCCCTGTGTGACCAGTGACATTCTCTCATTGTGGTGTCCACTAGCAGGCGTAATTGGAGGTATGTTTACTGGGTTGGTTGTTCTCTGTCCAGTTGCAATTCTTGGCCTGAATTGATTTAGACTAGATGGATTGCTTGAATGCACAGGCATTACAGGTAGGCTTGGAGATTTCCATCCTTTTGGTTTGGGAGCTGGACCAATGGCTTGGATTATATTCCCTCCTCTAATAAAACAGTGATCTCCATTATCTCTTTTTCTTTGTAGTTCCTCTCGCAAATCTTTACTTTCTTTCCTCTGTTTTGGTGTGTAATCTCTGGCAACTACAACTCTTCTCAGGTGTTCATCTTGCAGTATTCTAATATTTGGTGCCTTTTCCATAAGTCGGCGTCTTTCTTCTTTTTGCTCAAATACAAGTTTGACTGGACGTGTTTTGTTGGCTCCTGGTTTACCAATTCTTATAATGTGTTTTGGTCTTAGATTCCCTATTCCAAGGAGTTCTGTTACTCTGTCTAGTTCTTTCCTGTCCTCTATATTCCTGGCCTGGCCTCCTTCCAGTTCTGATTCAGGTAGATTGTAAACCATCAGATTGAGTTCCCGGTTCTTTTGGTCCTGACATTCTTTGAAGCAGCTTAATACTTGTTCTTCTACTTGACTTTTAATATCAGTCAGAAGACTGTCCTTGATTGTATTTGTCTTGTACTCGACTCTGGCATCAATAACTTGATCGATGCTTTCAAGCTTGGCTTCCACTAATGACAGCCGCTCGCTTGTTTGATGCTTTATATCATCCGGAATTTTTTCAATTGCTGAGAGCTTCGGACTCCAATGGTCCTGACAAATTCGGCATGTCCATGTCAAACCATCATTCTCTTTGATTACCTTCAACACTTCGGTGTCAAGGTCAGAGCACTGCTGGCAGAACCACATTTCGCATACATTGCAGGAGAGTGACAGATCGAGTTCACCTATTTCTTTCATACATATGGGACATCTTAGCCTTTCCCTACTGCTATTCCCTCTTCTCCGTTTGGCAATGTTCGTAGTAGCTTTGTTGGATGCCATCTTCAGGTTAACACTAGTAGCTACTAGTGTAGGATGTAGTGTAGATACCTATATTTACCTCAGCATAGACATTACACTGACAAGTGGATACATCAGATATTTATTTATACAAATAGATGTTCATAGAGATTCTTGTAATACTGATAGAGTTGATGTATATTAATGGTATAGCGTGGTAATCCACACTGACCACTCAGTCTCTCTATGCTGATTAATATTATATAGATGTTTCCACAACATATAGATAATTGTAGTGTAGCGTGGAAATCCACACTGACCACTCAGTCTCTCTATGCTGCTTAATTATATAAATGTTTCCACAACATGTGGATAATTATAGTATAGCGTGGTAATCCACACTGACCACTCAGTCTCTCTATGCGGTTAATTTTTATAGATATGTCCACAACATATAGATAATTGTAGTGTAGCGTGGAAATCCACACTGACCACTCAGTCTCTCTATGCGGTTAATTTTTATAGATGTTTCCACAAAATGTAGATAATAATTGTAATGTAGCGTGGAAATCCACACTGACCACTCAGTCTCTATGCGGTTAGATTTGAAGCTTTCCACAACATATCAATGATTGTAGTTTAGTGCGGAAACCCACACTGACACTCTATAGGACTTCATTAAATTAATGCCTTCCACAATATATGACGATAAATGTGGTGTAGCGTGAAAATCCACACTGACCACTAGGAGTTAATTATGCCACATATCAAACAAAATTGTAGCGTGGAAATCCACACTTACTTACCTAACCATATGCATGTTAAACAGGTATTGAGGGAGAGTTGTGCTCTTCATTACTTGTCATATTATCCAATCACAATGTCAGGGTCACATATGGATGATATCTTGAGGTATATGAACCAGATTTCCACAGCATTGTATATTGTAGCTTTGGTCTCCACACATACCACAATTATAATTATCACATATTTACCATACAGTATGTTGGGCTGACTACTTGCTGTCCTCAATCATTTGCAGACTAAGCCTCCTCAACCACACCTTTGCCAACAGGTTACCTGGATGGACTCCATCTGTGTATAGATTGTAATTGTAGTACTGTCGGGTTCTACTGTTCTTTCCCTTGCCTGATTTGTACTTCGAGTTTTTGTAGATGTCAAAGTTAAGAGGAGGACTATGGCTATGTAGGTATTTGTTTATTATTCGGATCTTAGCATTCAGAGTTTCTATTTGTCCTTGTAGAGCTTGGTTTACACTTTATTCTCCAGGTAAAAACCCTGTAAAAACATACAAATACACAATTTTAAAACTACAATTCACAATACCTAATGCGCTTTACATTACGATACATTTACAGCCTCTTTTTACAATTTATACATATTTTCAGAGAATATACAGTTCTAGACAATTAAACTACATAAAAGTCCATAACGGCTATATTATACATGTTACATATTACATTACAATTACCCTACACTAGAAATAACATACATACCCTATCCCTTGGACAGGGGTTCCTCTCCCGATAATATTACGGGACTCGTAGACAAAGTATAAATTACGAGCACATGCGTTCTGTTAAGGAAAAGAAAGCCAAAAATAAATAACCCGCTTCAAGTTAACGCTATCCATTTTACTAAATATAATAAATAAAACCATTTAAAATTACCAGAACTTACTTTACTTTAAAGATAGAATACGGCCTCTCGTTGTAAAAAGCACAACGGAGGACCCCACTAGATATATATTTATATTCAACAATAATAGAAAATAGAAATACAGTTATACACCTTCTCTATTATAATTAGAAATTTATACTTTAAACTTACTTTATCCTTTAACAATAATCTGGCAGATAGTCAACAGTCAAGCCGTGCATGTATATACGTCCTCACCCGTGTGTCGCTGATGTGATAGTCCACGGGTGGCGCGGTCCTACAGGTCGGGTACACTCAGTCACGTGACAACATATACATGACATACACGGGCAACACAAGGTACATGTACAAGACGCGGGAAACTGAACATTACGTAAATGTAAGCACAAGACGCGGGAATACAAAACTTTTACAAACCAGACCTGATGCACATTAAGTATACCTAATATCTAAAATGACAATTAAAATTCACACATACAATACTCACACCATCTTTTAATATATATTTGCCACTTTGGCAATTAATATATATATATATATACAATAATACATTTATTACAGTAAAACAAAATAACCAACTGCTACATTAATAAGAAGGATACAGATCTAATGCATGTCAAATATCAGCAAAATATCTTGATTGCCCATTTAGTAAAGGGAGATAATTAAGTATTTTTGGTGTGATCAATAGGTTTAATAAAATAAAACAATATAAGCTGTTATATTTAAAACATCACAATCACTTCTTACTATTGTAAGAATAATCATATAATTATGAAGAAATTAAAAAAAATTACATATGTATCAATTAGATATTAAAATAATTATGACCAAGTATTCGATGGCAAAGCCCCCAAATTTTTTTTTATGAATTTTGGATTCTTTCCATCTTTTTAATGTATCATATCAAACTTTTTTCTTTGTTATCTTATAGGAGCAAACCTTTTTTAACTCCAAATTACAAAACAAACTGGGTTTTTTGGTGGTTTTTTTTGTCAAAACTGCCAACAAACTTTTTCTTCATTCAACTAATTGTACGGATGTTCGTACACTGTGTCGACAGTTAGTCTATTATATCTTAGAGCAGTGAGCAAAATCTGTGAAAATTGCGTTGTTACTGTTTGGTCATGGTTGTTTTATATTTCATGCGGTAAATTTGATCGAACAAAATAAAGTTCATAGTCTGTGTACGGGACTCGGGAATATGACCAGCGTACAATTTTCATCTCAATAGTGTCGTCTTTTTTTACCTCCAAGTTAGAGAGTGATATATTTTTACCGGGAGAACGTACGATTTTGAAGTAAGATACGAAACAGTTAAAAACACCTTTGTGAAACGAACAAACTTTTTCGTAAATATTTACGAACGTAGCTTTGTGGAACAATACCCAGGGGTCATCATAGTAAAACAATACCCAGGGGTCATCATAGTAAAACATGGTAAAAAGACACCACTTATCAGTGAATGTCTGTCGGATGCCAGGATTTATTGATCAAATATACATTCTTGGCATATAACTTTCACATTCGGCGGGGGACTTCAAATCGCTGAATTGTCTTGTTTTATCCGTGTCTTGCTTTGGAAGCATGATTATGAGTTATTTGATGATTCTGTAGTGATGTTTTTTTTTCTTTCTTTATAAAACATTCTTTGAAATTTGCCCGAATCTAGAACAATATGTCAATTTCAAAGGTTTGTGGTAATGCATGCGAGATACCCGCTATGTCTGGTGACGTAAATGTATAAATAACGCCAAGTATACTGTATGTCAGTTCCAACAGTATCTGATATTTGTAATATATCGTATCCTAAATTGGTTGTGGGACTATTTTTGCCAAATTATACTATTTCGACATTCAGTAATTTGCTACATTGGCGTGCATGGGACCTAGTCGTAGCTCTGATGACGCCTGTCATAAAGTTTCCGTCGTCTTGAGATATGACATCGCAGCTAACGTGTATCCACCCTCAGGAGATGTAACCATGCAACGGTATGACGCACCAAAGGCTGCCTTTGTCGAGATTGAGATATGGAATTAGGTTATATTTCGCCGTTTCTGTAAACGCTATTGCGGTTGCGTTATTTTATGTGTTAATTTATTCAAATTAGGTAACAGTAAATAAACATGTATACGACCTAAAGTAACATGGAATAACAATTCAAACCTACTATAGGATTCTAATATCGACCATTACGATTACACTAGTCTGTGCAGTAGATCCACGGCGGAGTATTCCGTGGAGGACAATCCTTGTTGATATATCTGTACGACGCGGAGACAAAAGAGCTGTTCCCATTGCACACTGATCTCATTATTAGATTACTGAGTGGTAAAGTTTTTCTTTGAGATGGTATCTTACACAAATGGTATGTATATTATTTACCGAACAGGTCTCTATGGAGTCGCGTGTTTGGTGTATGTCTCTAGCAGTATCACAATAAATACAGTTTGGTTGACTGTTCCCTCGTGCTTTCTCTTGGCCAACAATAATTTGTCCGTTAGCTACTCCGCAGCTGTAAGGAACACAAAGTGTGTTCCTTCTAATAATACTTAAGTCTGAAGGTAGTAATTTTTGTTTATTAATTATTTATTTATCTATTTATTTTCTTAGTAGATCTTATATGAATTATTATTTTGGTTTATACGCATGTCCCCTAATTATGATGCCACTGTTTTGGTTCTCTCTTTGAAAGTATGACATCGCTTGGATTCGACCTAGATTAATATTTCAAGATGTCGTCGATGATGCGGGTGTTAATACCCCCATACTACGGTACCTACATATTCTGTTTCCCTAATTCTGTCCTGGTACGAACGATTTTAAGTTTAAATATATACATCCTTAATTTCACTTCAGCATGACCTTACTTATTACATGTAATTAAGGATTAACCTCAATTATTTTTTCTGTTATACAGTCATAACAGAAAAAAACTGGAGTGTACGCTAAATAAACCGCGAAGCGGTTTATTTAGAGTACACTCCAGTTTTTTTCTGTTATGACTGTATAACAGAAAAAATAATTAATGTTAATTCTTATAATTTAATTTCGTCTTATATACACCAAGATATTTCACTTTCTTTGGCGAACTCTTTTCTGTGATAAATTATTACGCAACGTCATCAGCCAATCAAAAATGACGTTACATTTCGCAACGTCAAAAATTTTGTTATGGAGATATAACAAAATTATTTCAGCCAATGAAAATGCGTGTTTCATACAAAATTAAATTATTCTACAATAATGTGCAATTATTTGTCATCATCCATCTTGCCATATAAACAACAAAGTATACTCCTTGACTTAATATGAGTATTGTTAGATGACTATTGAGATAGTTTACGAACATTTTAACATTTAATCATGACGATTACAATAATGACAAAACGAAAAATAATACACACTTTACTTACAATATTCACCACAAAAATAAATAAACAAATAAATAAATAAATAAAAGTAAAATAAAACAACACTAAATTGAAAGAGGAACTTACATCAGAATTACAAATGTAAATGGAGGATATAGGTGGATTGCAGATTCTAGGTTTTCAAGAATATAATGCTTACGCACTAGCGTTTGCAATGGTGCGCAGTTAACTTTCCCTTCTCGTGATCCTTAAGTTTGTCTACAAGGGGAAGTATCTACACTTAAATATGTGTCACTACTAGGGACATAACTCATGCTGCTCATAGCTTAATCGAACATTGACGAATAAAAGGCCAGTGATGTGAAAGCCTCCAGACACATTAAGTGTTAATGACCAAGGCGACCAATATCTCCATGCTACTGCTATATTGCTTTTGAAATTCTCGTTCAAAATTAAATATGTAGACGGTATAAATCCATGGAAATGAAACTACTGTAGGAGGTTTCGTAAAAAACGGGTCAAAATGATCGGCAGAGCGGGGACGTCACACGTATATAGAACACTAAAGTGACACCAGGAGAGAATGGTTAGGTACCATACAGTATAAGGATCCAAACCAAAGTCAATGGCGAGCACTTCTTGGGACTACGTACGCATGAACACATCTCCATATCCTCCTTCAATGACTCCTCACGGGGAATAATAATAAACATCCATTTTCTATTGAGTGGCAAATCGAATTTCAAAATTGTTCATGTTGCTTTAATTTTTATTTCCCGTATACACAAAACGTCTTAGGAGCATTAAGGCTCGTAAGTACATGGCAGGAACGATGAACATGGACATTACAAGACACCTATATAGCTAAAATACAACAATACCAAAAATAAAGTTCCAAGGTCAACAGCCAAATATAGATATAGAGTCAGACGAAGATACGACGAGCCAGTCATTGACATAGCAACGGCTTAATCTAAAGCAGACGCATAACACTTGTACGAAATGCTCACCTACCTAGACGATCCTTACAGGGTATGACTTACATAACAAATAAGGGATATACTGAAAAAAACGTATAATGGGAAACCTTCCAGTAAGACTGAGCTCTACACCAATTATAACCATGCAACAGTCTATCTCTGATATAAAAACAAATCTACCATGGAACATGTCACAGGAGACCAGGTGGCCCGGAAGAGCAAGCTTTTTTCTGCTTCATCGAAATCCGGTTAAGTCCAACTTGTCAAACGAGGGTGATGACAATGCAAACACTAGACATAGCAAGCATCGAAAACGTCTGACTTCATATAACATAAGGAGATATATATTTCCAAATAAGATCATGATGTCAGCCAAAGTACTTTACCATGGTCTTTATCAATCTCCATCTCTCGACACCTCGCTTGTGCTGTTAAATCCTCACTTTTATTATACAGCTTAGATGTAGGTTGTCCCTGCTGGTTACGTTGTAAGTACAGATCGAAGTAAGCGGCCGATGTTGAATATTTTGTGTCCTTGATTTAAGTTCTACATGGTTTATCCGTTCGACTTGTTAATAAAGTTTTCGTTATTTTAAAGATAACACATCGTCAGTTTAGCTTTGGGTGAAATTGGAAGCCTGTGCAATGTCTCTGCTGTCTGTTCTTCACTATAATCAGCCTTGTATGAAAACAGAAACTAGCTGGTCAGTAGATGGACACAGCTTGTCCCCAAGGGTATATCAATATTCTTTTGGAAGACCGCATCCATCACACCATATGGAATTTTGAAGAATGCAATACTGAGAAAGGATTGGTAAGTATATCGTCATTAGAAAAATCGGATAATGTGTAGATAGGGTTACCCTGATTGTCAAACAACCCTTCTTTCTCAAATAGAAAATATAATAGTATTTTCACATCAGAACCAAATTATTAGCTGACTTATCTGCAGACACAGCCACAAACCTTCCATAGTGATATTTTAGTGTGGTTTTGACATCGGGGATCAGGAAATACATACTTGGGTTTTGATTTCATTTTGGCTTTCAAGCTGCGTTTTCTTTAAAGAATTATGAACCTCATTTAATCCACTCTAACAGTGAATCTAATGACACCATAGAAAATGGCCTCACTAAAAGAAAAAGCAGATTGAAAATCACATTATACAGATATCTCGATTAAAACAGACGATGTTTTTTGTTAGGATAATATGTGTGTAAGTAGTAGGTGTTATATCTCCTCCTGCTGGTCATGGTCTTTTCTACGTCCTTACATGTCATAGCTTTATGTCTTTTGGTCTCGTAAAACACTATCAAAATATACTGGAAACATCCCGTGATGACAACTTATACCGGAAACAACCCTTGATGACAACCTATACCGGAAACAGGAGTGTGATGACATCTAAAACCGGAAACAACCCGTGATGGCAACTTATACCGGGAATACCAGCATGATGACAACTTGTACCGGGAACACCCTTTGGTTACTTTACAATCATGATGTCGTCACGTCTAGCTTCAAAATAAATTCTAACATCGAATCATGGCTAAGCGAGTGAGAGATTCGGATTTAGATGAGACAACTATTTATAAACTCAATTACGTTAAACATAATATAATATATTGAGATGCATTTTGAATAGAATTTCGTAAAGCTATGTTTTGTCATAATTTGTCTTCCTAAGAAATATCCGAACTGTCATATTTATCATGTAATAAATATATCAGTATATCCTTATAAAGGTCTGAGGACGTATTGATCAAAATATTATCATGCTCAAGAATGAAAACTGTGTTCATTCCAACTTCCTGTAAACTCACTTAAATCATCGAATAGCAGTTCAAAGGAAACCCCTAACCATCGAAACGTATATCTCCATTGCAGTCTTTCCGAAATGACTTCAAATATCACAGGGATCATCAAAAGTGTTTGCGTCTGACCACAAAAAGTGTATTTGAGCATGTGTACGGTTTCGTGAAATATTCTGAATCGTGTTCCTTTCATGAACTGTACCAGAATTATGACGGAAACCGAGCTCGCTTCCTTCAATTGTCGAACACTGGGCGGAAAACGAACATACACATTGAGAGCCATTATTCATTTTGAGTATTCCCGATGATTCGAAGGATGAATGGTACGGCAGGAAGTTAATCACGGTGACAGAAACACGCCCGTCCGCTGTTTCAATTATTATTCTTAACTTTCTCTGTTTTGGTACACACAAAACAATACATTACGATGAAGCATATAAAAGCATGACCACAGCAACTGAGAAAGGCTTGTATCCGAAAAATGCTTCAAACACATCAACAACGATCTATTTCAATAAGTGTGTGAGCTACACAACACGTTCAGACATTGAGGTAGTCACGGACAGAGAAATAGTATTACCGTCCGTCTGAAGGGTGCCATGCCTTATCAGTCCAGTCAAAACTCCTTCCAAGGTGTTGGGACCAACCCAATGAACTTTTTCCCGGGGCCGCAAGCTGAGTCCCAAAACCGAGGGGGAGAATAGTTTGTTTTGGTAGTATGCTATTGTCATTAACTGTTGTAGTGTTCAATAAGTCGATGTTTTTGTTAGTATGCTATTGTCATTACTGTTGTAGTGTTCAATAATTCGATATTTTTGTTAGTATGCTATTGTCATTAACTGCTGTAGTGTTCAATAATTAGATGTTTTTGTTAGTATGCTATTGTCATTAACTGTTGTAGTGTTCAATAATTCGATATTTTTGTTAGTATGCTATTTCCAATAACTGTTGCAGTGTTATATATTTTGATATCTTTTTTGGTAGACTATTGTCGGTAATGCTGTTGATTTGTTTATAATTTGATATCTTTTTCAGTAGACATGCATCCAGCATTACTTGTTACTTCTGTAAAAAGTATTTTTGATATCTGTAACTGGATTAGTGGTAAACACACTCCAAGTCTAGGACATCGCTATAAAGGGTGGACATACGAAAATAAAGAACACATCATTTATTTGCAAATTAATTTATTCCGTTCCCTTCAGGTGAAACCCGAAAGAGGGAGGGCTGTAGTAGTCCCCTCCGTTCGTATTGTAATACCTTCCTAACACCAGTTTGTCAGTGATATAGCGGCCTTCATTGTTTGATCAAACTATACCCAGTTATATGTCATTTTGAGAGTGAGACTCAATGAAACGTCATTATTTAATCTGTATCATTTGTCATTGACTTTGAATAGATTAACATCAATCTAAGCGTATGAAAACAGAAACAACAAGAAATGTCTTTAAAAACGATAAACGGCATAGTTTTAATACTGGTGGTTATAATGTAAAACTGCTGGTGAACAAAAATTAACGAACTAATGAGTTTCAGCACGGATAACAAAATTATATCAGTTTGAATCATTTTTGGTGATAATAAGACTACATTTGAATCAGGAATATAATGTTATCAATGTGTCGTTTGAAAAGATACATCCACTTATTCAGCTTGCATTCAATCTTAACTTTGTTTCGTTTTTAACTGCATATCTGCATTTCGCATACCTCATCTTGACCGGTGACGCCACCTGTCGCGTCATATCCGGGGCCAAAAGAATATTATACGGCTATGCCGAAAAAATATAGTGCACAATTTAAGGTAAAGCCGCCCTCTTCAGTCCGATCCTGTGGGCCTACAGACTGTAGGTCAAACCCATACGTACATTAGGCCAGTGTGGGAAAACAGCTCTAGGTCAAAAATAACGTACATGCTAGATTATTAGAGCGTTGGGGAAAATGAACGGGACTGTTCTGTTTGATCATTAACATCAAGATTCTTAATATTTGAATGATATTTTCACGGTTTAAAAATCCAAGAGTGTACCTGACTTTGTATATATTTAGATATGCCAATTTACAATTCATATTTATATACATAATCATCACTTTAACGGTCCGAGTCTATCCTAATCCTGTAAGTCGTCCAAATGGACAGTGGACTGGGAATCATTCGGGTCATGTCCCTGTGTGCCAGGCGTTCGAAATAACCACTTCCATTTGAATCAGTGTATACAGCCAAGTTCAATCGATCAAAAAGAAGCATCAGTAAACATTCAATAAATAAAACGCCTCGTTTTAATTAGTCGTAGAGCTCGTTTCAAGGACACAACTGACTTTCGAACATGTTTCGTAAAGATGGCTGTTCAGTTCGAATCGAAGTCATTATTCTTCCGCGGAGCTGGCGGAGCGTTTTCAATACTATTTTTTTATTCAACCACATGATGAATATTTCAATTATATAATGTTATTCGTAAAATTGTTTTATATTATATATGTTGGCCTAATCGTATCTTTGTCTTAAAAATACTGTATTGTCATCCTCTATGGACGGGACATGTTTAACACAAAACATCAGAATTACTCAAGTTAGTTTTTGTAGTAACTGAAGACAGGTATTCTCCAATTTATTAGGAAATATGTGTTAATTTTGGTTCTCATAATTCATTAAATTTATCTCAAGAACAACTCAATTTATCACCCCATGAAATCGACCAAAGGAAGTTTCTTCATAAATCCATCAGTACTGTGTACCGCTTAGCAATACTCGGTATGTTGTTTGAAATGTTACCTTTATGGAACTATTCCGGTTATCTTATGTAGTGTGAAATCTGTTGATTGATGGTAAGTGAAATCTTAAATTGATCTTGGATTATGACAATGTTACACGACAAACACACTCTGCTCAAAAAAACATAATATCAAATCTGTTTTAACATATACCGTGAACCGTATGAAATGTACATGTTACATAACCGAGAGATGTAAAAATCTTTTCAATATAATTTATTGTCATTTCTGATTGGTTTGTTAATCGAAAACAGTTTTCATTGTAAGTAAAAACCTTAAAGAACAAGCCCAACATCAATTGTCTTTGTGAACTGTGTGTTTGGTGGACGATTAGGTCTATCTTTATTGCTCTCTGATTTGATATCACCTGTGTGCATTGCCGGATTTATTAAGGTGGTAGACGTGTGTGTAATACAATTTGTACAATTCCTGAACTCTACTACAAACACACAATGGCGACATTTGTCCGTCTACCTGTTGATAGGAGCAGTAATTAGTATGGGATGACCTCTAACCTCTGGACCATACATCAAACACACCACAATGGTTACCTGGTTGTGTTAGGCCCTGAGGGCAGAACACGGTTCAAAAGTTTAATAACTGACAACAGATGTTGAATCGATTATGAACAATTTACATTTTTCTTCGTAAAGCTGACGATGATTTATGTGATGAAGATGATAATGTGGCATCTATAAAATGTTGTTGATGATGATGATGCTGGTGGTGGTGATGATGATGATGATGATGATGATGATGATGATGACGATGACGACGACGACGACGGTGGTGGTGGTGATGATGATGATGATGATGATGATGATGATGATGATGATGATGACGATGACGACGACGACGATGGTGATGATGATGGTGATGGTGGTGATGATGATGATGATGATGATGATGATGTAGGTATATTGAGATCACGAGACTACTGGTTGTGTCTACCTGTGGCGATGACGTGAATACTTGTTTTAGTATACGGATGGTCTTTAACATATTGGCTCATTATTTTATTGTGAGTGATATTAGCAGCTTTGAATAATAATCCCATTTTCGGTGTGCCGATATATCAAACTGCATGGTACGTTCAAGAGGCGACAAGCTGAATTAATTTCCAGTATGCGACAGCTCATATTCTGTGTGGCCACGCTACATTGCATGTCGAACTGAGCAAATGATCTCTATCGAGGTTTGCTGAGTGTAACAATAGACATCAGCTAAAACTGTACAAATACTGACAAACTGAATCATTATTTAAATAACTCTTGTTATCTATAGGAATATAAACATCAACTTAATTAGAAAATAGAAGGATATTGTTTGTGTGTGCAACATTGAGGTATAACGTTTTAATTGTTACACAACAATCTAAACGTGTAACAATCACATACAAACATTCCGTCGTGTACACAACAATCCAAACGTGTAACAATCACAAACAAACATTCCGTCGTGTACACAACAATCCAAACGTGTAACAATCACATACAGACATTCCGTCGTGTTCACAACAATCCAAACGTGTAACAATCACATACAAACATTCCGTCGTGTACACAACAATCCAAACGTGTTACTATCACATACAAACATTCCGTTGTGTACACAACAATCCAAACGTGTAACAAGCACATACCAACATTCCGTCGTGTACACAACAATCCAAACGTGTAACAATCACATACAAACATTCCGTCGTGTACACAACAATCCAAACGTGTAACAATCACATACAAACATTCCGTTGTGTACACAACAATCCAAACGTGTAACAATCACATACAAACATTCCGTCGTGTACACAACAATCCAAACGTGTAACTATCACATACAAACATTCCGTTGTGTACACAACAATCCAAACGTGTAACAATCACATACAAACATTCCGTCGTGTACACAACAATCCAAACGTGTAACAATCACATACAAACATTCCGTAATGTACACAACAATCCAAACGTGTAACAATCACATACAAACATTCCGTAATGTACACAACAATCCAAACGTGTAACAATCACATACAAACATTCCGTCGTGTACACAACAATCCAAACGTGTAACAATCACATACAAACATTCCGTCGTGTACACAACAATCCAAACGTGTAACAATCACATACAAACATTCCGTCGTGTACACAACAATCCAAACGTGTAACAATCACATACAGACATTCCGTCGTGTACACAACAATCCAAACGTGTAACAATCACATACAGACATTCCGTCGTGTACACAACAATCCAAACGTGTAACAATCACATACAAACATTCCGTCGTGTACACAACAATCCAAACGTGTAACAATCACATACAAACATTCCGTCGTGTACACAACAATCCAAACGTGTAACAATCACATACAAACATTCCGTCGTGTACACAACAATCCAAACGTGTGACAATCACATACAAACATTCCGTTGTGTACACAACAATCCAAACGTGTAACAATCACATACAGACATTCCGTCGTGTACACAACAATCCAAACGTGTAACAATCACATACAAACATTCCGTCGTGTACACAACAATCCAAACGTGTGACAATCACATACAAACATTCCGTTGTGTACACAACAATCCAAACGTGTAACAATCACATACAAACATTCCGTCGTGTACACAACAATCCAAACGTGTAACAATCACATACAAACATTCCGTCGTGTACACAACAATCCAAACGTGTCACAATCACATACAAACATTCCGTCGTGTACACAACAATCCAAACATGATATATAATAATCACATACAAACATCCCGTCGATTGTGATGGGTATATTTCTCTTGCATTCTTGTCTGCATCCCCGGAAGATATCATGCAATTTACATACTGTTTGATCGGTGTAGGGGAAAAAACTTATATTTTAAGATTGCAAAGGTGAAGTTAGTTCGTTGGTTCCCCCCAAGAGGGTCCCGGGTACGGTGATATCAGAGGGGTCCCTGGTACGGTAATATCAGAGGGGTTCCTGGTACGGTGATATCAGAGGGGTTCCTGGTGCGGTAATATCAGAGGGGTCCCTGGTACGGTAATATCAGAGGGGTCCCTGATACGGTAATATCAGAGGGGTCCCTGATACGGTAATATCAGAGGGGTCCCTGGTACGGTTATATCAGAGGGGTCCCTGGTACGGTAATATCAGAGGGGTTCCTGGTACGGTGATATCAGAGGGGTTCCTGGTGCGGTAATATCAGAGGGGTCCCTGGTACGGTAATATCAGAGGGGTTCCTGGTACGGTAATATCAGAGGGGTTCCTGGTACGGTAATATCAGAGGGGTTCCTGGTACGGTAATATCAGAGGGGTCCCTGGTACGGTAATATCAGAGGGGTTCCTGGTACGGTAATATCAGAGGGGTCCCTGGTACGGTAATATCAGAAGGGTTCCTGGTACGGTAATATCAGAGGGGTTCCTGGTGTAGTAGTTATCTCTAGAAGCATCCCCGGTTCTGTGGTTTCTCCAGACGTACCCCCGGTTCTGTGGTGTCTCCAGACGTGCCCCCGGTTCTGTGGTGTCTCCAGACGTGCCCCCGGTTCTGTGGTGTCTCCAGACGTGCCCCCGGTTCTGTGGTGCCTCCAGACGTGCCCCCGGTTCTGTGGTGTCTCCAGACGTGCCCCCGGTTCTGTGGTGTCTCCAGACGTGTCCCCGGTTCTGTGGTGTCTCCAGACCTGCCCCCGGTTCTGTGGTGCCTCCAGACGTGCCCCCGGTTCTGTGGTGTCTCCAGACGTGCCCCCGGTTCTGTGGTGTCTCCAGATCTGCCCCCGGTTCTGTGGTGCCTCCAGACGTGCCCCCGGTTCTGTGGTGTCTCCAGAGATGTCCCTGGTTCGGTAGTACATGCGTATGCAGACCGACCGAACAAGGAGTCCTACTTTTTTTTCTAAACATTTTTTGTGGTTGGAAAGTATGGTTTATGTACGGTATGTACATTGCCACCTTTATCAGACCAATGACTAGTACGGTATGTACATTGCCACCTTTATCAGACAGTACCGTAGTTATCATCCAAACAACACGTATAAACAGTCATTAGTTGTGTAATAAAAATATTTACATAAAGGAGTCCTACATATTTCATTTTAAGGTTGTATTCATCTACTACGTTTATATGTCAAGCAGGCATACAATTGATTCAAAGAAATTCGAATTGGATTCCGCAACGAAAACAAAAAATTCAACTTGAACATTTTTTAGTCTCGGATTATAAAATGTTCGTTTTAACTAAATCACGGAATTGGTCAGTCTAAACGTTTTATTAAGAGCAAAATTAACCTATTGTTATTTGAAACTGTCTTGTGCGACATAACAGTGAGGTACGAAACATGATCTGTTTTGACGTCTTATATTGTACATAGGTAGGGATCTGATTACACAGATGTCGGACAAGACAAATGTCAGAGTACAACCAGAAATCATACATCTGTCAATCTTTAATTGTGTTTAAGTTTTATTTGTAAAATGAACAACTTTACCTAAAGTGCTAATGAATTTATCGTTATTCCCATGTTCCAGAAAATCAGCCCTGAACCCCCAGCATCATCCCACTCCAACCCCTTGCACCATTTCTCTGTCTTCTCTCCCTGTTACATTAGGACACGGATTTACATAAGTACTACGTACTTGTTTCTGAACCTTTTATGCGATAATAAAATAAAGTTTAAACTTAATCGTAGATTGGTTTCTCAAATAAAACTTCAGTGTTTTCTTGAATAAATCCTGGTTGGACGACTGAATTAAATTGAAAAATAGATTAAGAGAAATCCTGTTGACATTTTTAAGACGCATGTGGTATATAAAGTACAATAATTGATGATAATTATCGCTAAAAATCCAATGGTTCAAACAAATGAATATCTTTAATCCGGAATCTCGCACATTAATCACAACTTGAGATCATTGAAATGTGGCATCTACCTTCATCGTGGGGAGGAAGAGGGTTAATAGAACGATTAAAATCTCTTACCTTTGTCCCATCTTCTACTGTAATGTACGTGTGTGACATACACGATTAGTATTTGACAGATATAATCTAAGCCATCTTAGTGCATGTCCTACAATACCGATTAGACTGAGTGCATTTACCACCCATAATATAACGACAGTCCAGAAATCACTGTTGCGAATCGCTTGAATGAGAACTACGATTTTTCTACACCCGGTTTTATTGTATTTCATTCCCTGACACAGTATTTATTGGTATTTAAAATGTAGTCCAGGAGAACCATACCACAATGTCAGGACTTTTTCTGACTCCCCAGACATACTAAGGACACGACATATTAATGGCTCGACATCAATCCGTTTGGTATTAAGTGACGCCATGTTTACTCATCCTCAGACCTTCATGCAAAAGACCCTCTCTACTTAAACAAACTCACAAAGCAGCAAATAAACAAACAAACAAACAAACAAACGAGAAACAATCAAAATGAAGCAAACATCCAAAGAAATGAACGCCGAAAACCGTGCCTTTGACGGTCTGTTGGTTGAATCAAACCATGTAGATATATACAGTACAAACCTAATGCCCCCTCCCAAGAAAATAAATCCATCTATCATACTTACGTCTCGCCATTGCGCTTAATTTGTCGCCGTCTGCAGACCGGGGGTCGAGTATTACGGGACTATCGAGTTACTATGGAAATGTTATAAACTCTTCTTTATCCCTGGTCAATCAATCAGTTTGGGTCTGACATTGTCCTTTATTGTGTATTACTTACACAGCGCACGAGTGAAGCACGCGCGCGTCGTCGGACTTCACACGAACGGCTGTAGGTTCGAATCACAAGTACAGATATAGGTTCCCGTATTATAATGATTTAAGTGTATAATTTGGCAGTTATCTTCCAGAAAAAGAAGTTCCATTCAAGGAGGATATTTTGTTTTGGTTTGTATTGTACATTACTGAGACCAGATGGTGTTTTATACGGCATTTTATCAGAGAAACAAGTCTTGGTTCATACAACAAGCACTGAGAGTTACTGAACGCCCTCCTAACATGTACAATATAAGTCAGAATATTGGCACCTCTTCACGAGTGTTGCATCGTGAAATCAATTATCTGACGACAATGTGGGTCGTGTGTCCAGCGTTTGTTTGTGATTGACTGACGATGATGGAATGTGGGGGAAAGATAAAGCCAACTGCATTTAAATCAAATAGAAAGATTTACTTTATTAGTTGCTCGGAGTTTCACTTGGTAGACTCGGTCATTATTGTTAACGATAGTAATTCCATTTTATTCGCTAGAGACTTATACGTGAATATTAAATTATTCCGCATCATTACGACTTCTACGATGTTGTGGTCGGTTGTAAATATTAGATTCGTGATTTCAATTTCACAAAGAAACTAATTGTATCTATACAATGGAAAATGGATTTAAACCATGAACAGGTCCATGCAGACTTTAGATTTATCTTCAGTGAGAATTGGTACTATGTCATTCTGATATGAGAAACAGAATCATCAACAACATCATCCGCCCCCCCCCCCCCCCCCCCCCCAACATCATCCGCCCCCCCCCCCCCCCCCCCCCAAAAAAGGGAAAAAAGAAGAAATCTGTTATATTGTGAAGTGGCGAGCTCTAACACAACAGCCTCATCACGTACCTTGACAACGGAGATGGGCTAGGAAGAACGTTACAACTTTAACAATATAAATATCCATACATCCAACTAGGAAGGCGGTTAGGTGAGACAACCTCATTAGCTAGGACAAATTCCTAAAAGTTGTAGGTAGCTTGGAGACCGCTAATAAAGGTGCCGTCTTACACATCTATAGATAAAAGTATTGTATATTGTAGGTGTAGTGTATGATAGTGTAGGTGTAGTGTATGATATTGTAGGTGTAGTGTATGATAGTGTAGGTGTAGTGTATGATATTGTAGATGTAGTGTATGATATTGTAGGTGTAGTGTATGATATTGTAGGTGTAGTGTATGATAGTGTAGGTGTAGTGTATGATATTGTAGGTGTAGTGTATTATATTATAGGTGTAGTTAAGAAATAATTAACGATGATTCGTGTATTGTTGCAGGATAAACAACGAGGACGAGGATATTTTGCAATTAAATTAATAACAAAGGCCGCAGTAGGATTCGAACTCGCATCATGATAAAAAAATTGTTGAAAGACTAACCCATTAGCCCACTCGGCTATAGTAACCTTTTATAAAATGTGTGAATATTAGATATATAAAATTGTAACAGCCGTGACTCACTACCGTGTATTATTGGCACGAGCGTGGGTTATTGGAAAATAATACATGGTTTTAAACCAATCAATACGGGCGTTACATAGCAAACATGGTAGATTGTATGATATTGTAGGTGTAGTGTATGATATTGTAGGTGTAGTGTATGATATTGTAGGTGTTGTGTATGGTATTGTAGGTGTAGTGTATGTATTATAGGTGTGGTGTATGATATTGTAGGTGTTGTGTATGATATTGTAGGTGTAGTGTATGATATTATAGGTGTGGTGTATGATATTGTAGGTGTTGTGTATGATATTGTAGGTGTAGTGTATGATATTATAGGTGTGGTGTATGATATTGTAGATGTAGTGTATGATATTGTAGGTGTAGTGTATGATATTGTAGGTGTATTGTTTATATGTGGTAAGTTTAAGTTTAAAAGTCCTGGTAATTCTTAATTCGACCCGAAATATCACTAATAAGCGCAAAGACAAACGGTATTTGTATACGATACGCCCTTTTCTAGTACGTTTCACCGTTAATTTCATTACATGTAGGCACAAACACTCATATAATCATCGTTTCGACATAGATTTCATCAATACAGATTCTGCCTCTTTATAGGATGTATGTGCAAAATAATGATAGAAATAAATAAGATAAATAAACAAATAAATAACAAAAAATGAAACCGGGAGTTGAAAAAACGGCTAAATGTTTTAAACTGCTTTCTCCAATCGTGATTTAGGTTGCTAGAAGACAAATGTTAGTCTGATTTCAAACATCCCACCCGTACCTGTTACACATACATGTATGTGTACTTATATATTTATGAATTACTTGACAGCTTGCGATTTGACGGGATGGTTAAGTTCGTGAGATACCCTAGTGTAAGAGACACCGGAAAGAGGAAGCAGTTAGCGGGGCTCTGGGCCATACTGAGGTTGGTCGAACATCAATCATCTATTACGGGTGTGTTCTTGTATCTATGCCCGGGGGGACAGGTCGGTGGCACACCAGCCTGGGGTCGCGGCGTCCAAACATGTACACCTACAAAACCTATTTCGAGGAATGCTCCCCATTTACGTAATATACATGTAGCTATGTATAGTAACCTTACCTAATGTAAATCTAGGACAGACCTACGTGTACGATTTCCGATATTTCATGGTAGTGCGGATATGTCTGGTCTGGACGGGTATAACACAATGCTGATAATTACATTTGATGTATTTGTCTATGAAACTTGATCTGTATGGGCTGTTTCCTCGATGGTTCAAATATTCTTAAGGTTTACCAGGGATTACTCTACATTTCGTTATTAGTGATGTAAATTAACAGTAAATTGATATCAAACGACGATTGTTTTCTATTGGAATAAAAAGATCGTATGCCTTCCTTTGAATTATATACATTTAGTGTTATCCTCACGAACAATCCGGTTCTAGGCAACGATTACCACCTGTACCATAACATTCGGCTTCACCATCGTAAACGCGGTCAACATAAGCATGTGATTAATGAATGACACTTTTTGTTGATTTCATGGGATGAATGGTGCTGGTCTTGAGATAAATTTAATGAGCTGCGCAGCAGTTACAGTTCATGTTGAATTTATCACAAAAGCAACTCCGGTCACCATCCCATGAAACCGGTAAAGTAATATTCAATCCTTGAATTTCAATAAAACACTTTTAAACCGGTGTGTGCATTCATTCACTTATCAAACATCGATGATTAAATGGTGGAATTTGAGCACGCCTGCACATTTCCATAGACCACGATATAAAAACAAACTACATAATACAGCATATCTATTGCACATTAACATTTCAACACGGTTTCCCTTTGAATATTAAATATACTGTAATCATGACAAAGCATTTCAACTTTTGTGAAGATCAATGAAGTAAATGTCAATTTTGTTGGCCCGGGCGGAAGAGTGCGAGGGATCCTACTTTGGGAGAAACGAGACTACCCGGAGAAAACCCGAGTGGTCGGGCAAGTCGTACATCGTCACGTCAGATCGGGGAATCAAACCCCGGCCGCCTAGGTGAAAGGCGAGTGATCAATAATGTTTCATGGTGTAAAAAATAGAGGCACATATCCATACACACAGGCAATGGTAATTTGGTCAAATTCAAGAGCAAATCAAATTGGCAGTTTAGCAGTTTCAGTGAGTCCAACTGGAATAGAAATTGAAACATTACTTAATGGTTCTTTGGGAACCCACAATTTACCTCATACAAGAAAATAAAAGTTCATTCCAATACACTGTTCATGAAGAATATGTTTTTTTAAACATGCATCGACCTAGATGTATGTTTACTATAACTGCGACAATAGTACATACCAACAAGGCTTTCTGTTTGTATTTAATTGATATTCCATACTTTGAACATGCTACGGACAGAAAATCAAAAACTTCACAAATCAATAATTCTGTTATCGATTTTGGGATTCTATATTTGTTTATTGCTTATGATATATCTTTCTGTTAAGAAGACTTGATAAACATCGATTCATTATAATCGACCTTGGGCAAAAATAGCCAGTGCTATATGGAACAGATATAAATAATCAGCATGGCGTTCATATATGTAATAACGTGTTGGAGCGAGGTTAGAGACGAGATTATCAGATGTCCTATTGTAGCCTGAAGCTCTTTGCCCTCGGCACAGCAATGACGCCTTTTGTGGCTTGTCACTAACAGTCAACTGAAATAAATAAATCGGTTGTCAGAGACAACACAAATGTTAATGTTGTTTTAAGAAAGGTAAGTACAAATGTGTGACGATCAGATTGTACCACTCACCCATATAGAACTCTCAACACAACCTGAATGTTGTACTCTAAACTACTACACATTCAAAAACATTTGGTAGCATAACACTAAATAAGAAACAACCCGGATGAAGTCTTCCATCAATTAAAAAAGACAATAGCTTGTTGATCATCCTGATCTATTATGCGGAGTCCATAAATACGCGGGGGATTCCCTCGCGGTTTACAAGTATGACGTCAGATGTCGGGGCCTGTGATTTGTCGACAGGTACATGTACAGGTTTATTTCCTTACAAGTAATCAAACCAGGGACACCGTTAATTATCATTGGTTATTAACGTCAGGGTCAACCTTCTTTTATCTAGGATTGTTATAACCTAGCCAAATCGGTAATATCTTTAGAGAAACACTCGTTTAAACCCCGAGCTAAAAATACGACTTAAAGTTCGCCATCCTGAAAGGTACCCATACTTGAGTGATTGTTAGGTGGTAAAGAAAAAGCTGTCAGTTGAGACTTAGAAATGATGGATATTTATCTGTAATACTGTACAATATATTCAAGATCTGGACCGATCGTGTCAACGAAAAACAAAACACATGTTAGTGAAGTAAAAAAACGTTGAGTAATACATCAGAATATGTTACTATGTCCGCGTTAGGCTTTATGTCTGATCAACACGTGTAACTCGTCGCTGATGTCAGCTGTTATCTTGGTCTGACGATTGTACCGAGGTAAACCACACACCTAAAATTCGCCAAGTAGACTGTGTTTGATGTTATGTGACTTCGGAAAAAATAGCTTCGTCATCACCAACCGTAACAAATTAAAGATGAGTGACATTTGATGTATTCAAGCGGGATAACTCTAGATCTCGGATTATCTCGTTAATTTAACGGTTCATGTCACTGACCCCACACTGATAACGAATACACATCAGTTAATCTCTATTACAGCGAAACGAGTAGAAGTAATAAAGTAACCAATTTTTCATTCGATATCTTCATTCGTGATTTCAAAGGCTACTAATACATAGGATTTCAGATATATCCTCAAAACAATCGTCTGTTTGAATTGATATACTTCAATAATGTACAATGAAAAAAGGTATGAAACTTGCTGCAAAAAAAAAATGTACACTGTACCTTGAATATTACGCGATGTATTTTTTGAATATTGAAAATCGATAGTTAATTATTATCGCTACAATGATAATGAGTTGGAATATATATTTACGGGAATATCGTAGTTCCTATGACTTTAACACGAAGCCAACAAATATAGCGAAAGCTCCCATTGGTCACTGCATGTGTGTAAGAGGCGACTAATGTGGATACACTCTGCAGAATTTGTTGCGAGCGTCCACAAAAGCGAGAACGGCTGTACTACATATACGTGTATAGGTAAAGTTTGCGTCAAAGATGTCGGTATAATGCGCGTGTGTGTTACGCGCGATGTCGATGACATCGCTTCAAATCGGCATCATACTGTATCATATATCAAAGAAAAGGGGTTTTGATACATTTTCTATTCGTGCTTATAATAAAGAGTATATATGTTACAACATAAAACACTTTTATTGATCTTGAAAACTTGTAAAATATCAAAATAACGTGTGTAACGCGTTAAATTTACTGGAACGACAAAGAAACCTTTATAATCGTGTCGGCAGTACACATAAAGTGAAGAACAGTCCTAAAATATCTAGAAATGTTTCACAAACGATATAAAGGATAACACTTCAGTTTAATGATCGGTATATTTACAAAAACAGGCTCCGAACTGCTATGAGCAGGGGTAACTATTACCGTGCAGTAAACAGGCTTTGAATCTATCGGGATTCAATGTAAAAGCAGAAAATGTTGGAGATAGAATTTGCCTGAGCTGGAATTATCACAGTTATGAAATTATCCAATTTCAATAGCGCCTTCCCTGAAAATATTTGTATTAAAAATTCCGATATTTACTCATTGGTTGACATTTTGTCTTAATGTATGTTGACATGTGCAGTCAAGTAGCGATATGCCTGTATCCGTATAAAGATAGACTTTGAGAAATAAAATATCAGTTCTGTTGGCAATAGAGACACTTATTGGTCTCAATAAGCACATAATGTTCAATGTAGAATACAATGGCGTACAGGAACGTGACGTCAACTATGAAAAACAACCTCATTTAATGTTAAGCATGGTATCCTCAACATCGCGCGTTACCTCATGTATGGCAAAGCACTTCAGGCTGCCGTGTTCGTGTGTGACATTTCGGCGTGATAACACTTTAAAAATATTCTTTAGTGGCCCTGTGGACACCTTCTCCATAATTACGACCGACCTTACCTGTTGCGAATGTGTAAACTATTGAAACCCAATGAAAGCACACACCCTTGTCTCATACCTCTCTTAATTGTTTATATGAACTCAACACAGATCCCTGACTCACACCTCTTTTAGTTGTTTATATGGACTCAACACAGATCCCTGACTCACACCTCTCTTAATTGTTTATATGGACTCAACACAGATCCCTGACTCACACCTCTCTAAATTGTTTATATGGACTCAACACAGATCCCTGACTCACACCTCTCTTAATTTATATTGACTCAACACAGATCCCTGACTCACACCTCTCTTAATTGTTTATATGGACCCAACACAGTTCCCTGACTCACACCTCTCTTAATTGTTTTTTATGGACTCAACACAGATCCCTGACTCACACCTCTCTAAATTGTTTATATGAACTCAACACAGATCCCTAACTCACACCTCTCTTAATTGTTTATATTGACTCAACATAGATCCCTGACTCACACCTCTCTTAATTGTTTGTATGGACTCAACAAAGATCCCTGACTCACACCTCTCTTAATTGTTTATATTGACTCAACAAAGAACCCTGACTCACACCTCTCTTAATTGTTTATATGGACTCAACACAGTTCTCTGCCCCTCGTTTAATTGTTTATATGGACTCAACAAAGATCCCTGACTCACACCTCGTTTACTTGTTTATATGGACTCAACACAGATCCCTGACTCACACCTCTCTTAATTGTTTATATGGACTCAACACAGTTCTCTGCCCCTCGTTTACTTGTTTATATGGACTCAACACAGTTCTCTGCCCCTCGTTTACTTGTTTATATGGACTCAACACAGATCCCTGACTCACACCTCTCTTAATTGTTTATATTGACTCAACAAAGAACCCTGACTCACACCTCTCTTAATTGTTTATATGGACTCAACACAGTTCTCTGCCCCTCGTTTAATTGTTTATATGGACTCAACAAAGATCCCTGACTCACACCTCGTTTACTTGTTTATATGGACTCAACACAGATCCCTGACTCACACCTCTCTTAATTGTTTATATGGACTCAACACAGATCCCTGACTCACACCTCTCTTAATTGTTTATATGGACTCAACACAGTTCTCTGCCCCTCGTTTACTTGTTTATATGGACTCAACACAGATCCCTGACTCACACCTCTCTTAATTGTTTATATGGACTCAACACAGATCCCTGACTCACACCTCTCTTAATTGTTTATATGGACTCAACACAGTTCTCTGCCCCTCGTTTACTTGTTTATATGGACTCAACACAGATCCCTGACTCACACCTCTCTTAATTGTTTATATGGACTCAACAAAGATCCCTGACTCACACCTCTCTTAATTGTTTATATGGACTCAACACAGATCCCTGGTCAATTCTTCTTATTTTTTTTTTCAACGACAAATTTTTATCAACATTGTGATTTGCATTTGATGTGAAATGGTGTTCTTATTCACTTTCCCCTTTTCAAATGTGTGGAAATTCGTAATCATTCGATGAAATAGACTATTCTGATGCTTAGTTCTGTTAATCGAAAGGAAATCTATTTTCTGTCTTCTCCTGTTTCATACCTATGTACACACTGTCTGATGCTGTAATGTATTCCGTTATTGATATTTCAATGATCTTTGCCACTCTGTGTACGTCACCTTCACCATTCGTGTACAGGTGAAAACTCCTTATCTTGTGTGAATGAGAAGGAAGGTGCACTTGACAAATGACAAACGAGGTGACGGTTGGCCCCGCCCCCTCCCTCTGGACTTGACGGAGAGAAAACATTGTCATTCGTTAGTAGTTGATCGTCTTGGATATCACTAACAGGAATTTTCTTGGAAATATCGCTGTCTTAGGGAAAAAACAAGCAACCGTAAGTAGATTTGAATGTGTATTGATCCAATTAATGAACAAATACTCCATGATATAATGATGAATTACCAACGGCCTCTCGATGGTTTTATGATGTGGTAAGACTGGTAAACACTGTGTTCATCTTTTATCCGGCCGCTTAAAGCTGTTTAATCACAACACACTATACAAACAAATATTTTCAGTACAGTTGCAGACTTGAATTGTTATTATCGTTTATCATTTTCTTTAAAAAAGAAGTGATAATTACACTAATTATACAATAATACTGCGTGTCGTAGCTATCCTTGTAGGCCTTGTGATGCCAAACACATGCCAATTGTCACACACCTACAGTACACCAGCTATAAAGGACTAGCTTTGAATGTTTGGTCACGTTGTGTTCTCTGTGACCGTCACAACACACGATTTCCTTATCTAAAGTAGGAAACTCTCACTTCTCCTGTGTTTAGAAGCTTTTATCATTAACACTATACTAATAAAACGGCGATCCCTATATTGTCTACGACACCTGGTATTCCAGGAGGTCACCCATCCAAATCGTAGTGATCGGATTGATAAGGAGACGACTTAATATTCACGTATACAGCCGTAACAATATATTGCTGACTGCTGACACATATAACACGGCTTATTTCCTCGTATCCTGACGTCATCCAGTACGTCAAACAAGTTTGTTAATAACTGTATGTTTACATGCTTCGTGATCCTGTTCTGTTAGTCCAAGGTAAATTATGTGTTAACAGTCGCTACATAGACCAGCTTAATATTGTCATTATATAAACCTACGTCGATGGTGTCATTATACACAGGTTAATTTTGTCGATATCTAGACCTCAGATTAGTGTTGTTGTTAGTAACTAGGCCCATATTTATGTTGTCATTATATAGTAAACAGCATGAATATTGTCGATTTCTAGACTTCATAATTCCTGCATATAGGGCTAAGAAGATCGTAAGAGGCGACTAAAGTTGGGATGTTATCTTTCCTAATTTTTGGCCTTTGGTTGAGCGTTCGTCCCTGTAATGAAGACTGTGTGTTCTGTTTCCTGATCGAGACATACCCGAGTCTAGCGCTCAGCATTTTTGGAGAGGACGACTGGTTCGCCTGTTGTTAGTATGATGTGACCGGGTGGGGTGTCCTGCTGAGTGTATTCAGCAGAATGCTTAAGTGAGATAGAACTATATGTCGGCATCATTTCTGCGCTGTCACAAGGAGATAGACACAATCATACCGCAGCCTCCCTACAAACACACACAATATGCATGCAACTCGTACACATCCTTAAAAGACCACACCAGTTGATAGGACGTTAAACAATATAAAACCAAACCAAACCCAATCTAGTGTTGTTATTAACTAGACCCATATTAATATTGTTATTATATAGACTCAGATGAACACGTTGAGTAGACTCAGGTTAATATTGGCGTTGTTCATATCGTCGTTTTACTGGCCTAGGAGAATGCTGTCGTTGTGTGCGCTCTGTCAGTGTACTTGACGTAATCTGTTATTCCTCTGATGGAGTTAAGTATTGTTGCTTGGACGACCTCAATTTCATCTTACAAATGAGATTGGTGAATCATGATAATAAACACAGAGTTTAAGAGAAATTTTATTCCAATTGTATTAAAATTGTTGTTTTAGCATTTTTTCTTTGAATGTTTTAAAATAAAATGGACAACGCATTTCTGCAGAAATGACCAATTAATGACTCCATTTCAGGCGGAATTAAATATTAGCAGTGACATTGATTTTTATTTGGAATTACATGCCAACTGCTTTGTTTGTCTCAATGCAATGAAGACTATTTCGTTCAATTATACATTCACTCTGATGAATTCAGTGTCAGTTTTAGTACCGACGGGGACTATATTTGTTTTAAGTCTATCACGTGACTATTGTTAGACTGTCGCATGCCTATCTCTGTCGTTGATGGATAGGTCAACGATTCATCTTAACTGTGACAGCGTGATTATTGATTATCTCCCTTTGTAAGAAAAAAGCCAGGGACCATCACTGATACATGTATTTGTACTCGTTAGCACAACTTTAGTATAAAATGGTATGTGAATGTCCTCGATGAGTTCAGATTTTAGCGTCACGTAGATGATCTATACACTGAGAACGACGCTACACTGTTGTCAGTGGTATATACACTTGTGTATGTATATGATTGTATAGGTGAGCTTAACAAGATTGGATATCATTAGAATACTATTACTCTGAAACACAAACTAATAGCCGTGAAACATCCGGGCCTTATAATACCTGTCATTGTTTACATCGGTTATGTACGATTGTAGAGTGGCGGCGTCTTTCAAGTATCGCCACTGCACTGACGAAATGCATCATGTTTCGTCACAGTGACATAACAGGTCTCCCTCTCACGTTAGTCAAGTCGGTATTGACATCAATTGTATCGCTGAGCTTGTACGTGATTGATAGTCATTTTAACACGCATTTAGTCCCCCGAATTGTAATACTTTTGAGCCCCACCTGATAGTTAAAGATTTGGAGCTGATGATGTAAGAAGTGACCCTATGGTGGCATGTCATCCTTGGCGTTCTGTAGCTATCCCATTAATGCTATTATAAAGCTCTAGTTATGTGTCAATGATCAGCGGGAAACCGCGGCTATATCGTGACGCAGTAGTTAAGAGGAAGTTGTTAATGAATGAGGAGTTTTTGGCAATATTAATCAATTTTACGAAATGAGCGAACGATCGCTTACACAAATCTAATAAGAGCACAATCTCTTTTCATTACTGAACAAATAGGGTTGCTAACGAAACCCTGTTTTTTATCTGTGTTTGATGTTGACGAGTCACACAGGGTTAGGGACGTGCTGGGGGAAAAGATGGCGGCCGCATACATGCACAACTTCCTGTACAAGTGTACTTTGGTGTTTCAGGCCTTTGATGGTGGTGTTATGGCCTTAGACTAGTCAAATGGTCAGTGATCCCGACTGGACTCGCATACAAACAAAAGAACCCAGACAGCCGGAATTACCGGTTTCCGTGTTCGGTGCATCCTAACCATTAAGTAGTCGTAACCCATTCATCTTCTAGATCGTAGTACATAAAGTAATTATGCACGGACTTTAGTGATCATACCGCAAAAAGGGTCTGTGTATATGTCATAATAAGGCTATCTCTGTAAAAGGCTCCTATAATTGATGTTAATTGTAGGAAAGTTTTACTTTTTGGGTTCCCAAGATTTAACACTGTCGTACTCGATGTGATGATTGCTGTAAAGCGTTATCGTATTCTGATATCTGTTGATTTTATACCGTCATTGTCAAAGGAAATCTACACAGGATACAATTTCGAACGATTCCATTAAATAACCGTTTACAAAAAGGGTTTTCCCTCAGAAACATTTGGCGTTTAAATTTCAATGTTACCGTATTGTTGAAATATAACGCCTTGTATATGGCTGAATTAGCTGTACCTTTGTGCGTGTAAATGGCTTCAGAATAATATAAGAACAGATACTAGTATGATGATATGATTCTAATCTTAATCTAATAAAGTTATGCAAGTTTTTGACACATGTCTTCAGACCCCAACAGTATAAAAATAACACCGCACCAACAGTTCGATTCACTAGCTGGTAATTCATAGTGTGTGATGTTGTATACATCTTGGTGGTCATATTACCGTATAGATATACATGTATATGTGTGTGTGTGTGTGTGTGTGTGTGTGTGTGTGTTTATGACCTTAGAAATAATACTTAATCTAACTACACAAGGATTATACAGACATCGAGCGAACACGGGTCGGGGGAAATCGATTTCGTGAGCTGGTTTTTAATTATTTTCGCAATTTAATTGATCCGTAGTAGCCTGTTTAATTGACATTTGTCGTCTTTGGGGAATCGTGCTTTCGGCGTTTGTGATATTTCCTGATGTCCTGATGTGCGCGAACGATTTCTGCCCTACTGCGACTGTGCGGGGGACGATGATACAATGTTAACGAGAATACTTGCCCCTCAAAATAATATTTGATTGCGATGCATTTCAATCAATATTTCAAGAAAATGATCTTCAGCAAACGAGGTCAAATGAGTAAGTAGATTTAAGATAGTTTACTTGTCTGAGGTATACAGTAACATCGATAGAGGCCGACCTTTGACAATCGCCTAAAGAGGTGTTTAAGACTGTACTGGTCGAAGTTGATGGCTCGTGGCATTTTCACGGCATTGATTACTGGAATCAACTGTAATAAAACAACATTTCACCCAACAGTGATGCATATCATTATGATCGGCAATCAATACGTTGCTTACGTCGACTTTGGAGAACTTCAGACTACATTTATGTTTGATAGCGGTTGTCACCAATTACAAATAAAAATGAGCTCGAGATCCATTTACTAATAATCTGACCATTTAGTCACTTTTATAATTGATTTCCTCTAAATCAACTATATACAATGCACTCTCCACTGTATATTTCATCTGACGGTAGGATTTGATTCCGAGAAAAAAGGATCTAGCGTTAAAAGATTAATAACGGAAATTAATGGGATTTATGCTTCATACAAGGATACGAATAAAAACAAATGGAGATATCCTGATTTTGATAAGTGTTTAAAACTGTGAAACAATTCTGCCGTAGTATTACGGTCGTTTCATTAACCATGAACTGTTACAATCAGTGTTGGGACCGTTTTTTTTTTTTTTTTTTACAATTTCCTCATTTATTTTCAGATACCTGTACAATTGTGTCTAATATACCACTAGAATCCAAATCTCGACCGCCGTCTATACTTATTCTTATTACAAAATTATTCAACTTGCTTCGGCTGCTGACCTATCCCTTCGTTCAGGTGTTTTATCGGACGGTAATCTATTATTCCAGGTCTCCATAGCGTTTGTATTGATGAGTTGGATGATGCTCTGTAACAAACACCCATTCGCCAGGAAAACCTGTCCTTATGTGATAATCGTTAAAAGTAACCATTGGAGAGTTATTATTTAAAGTATGCATGTCTATGTATCTCGACTAGAGTCTAATGATAACACCTCTCTGACTATACTTATGTATACCAGATCGTCTTGGCCTGGTAACGTTGTAAGACATCTCGACCTCGGTCGATGTCAATCACATGTCCTATCAGATCGGGAACTACTGTGTTTGTCACCTACTGACGATTATTAATGCCAATAAAAACGTGTCTACTTCACTGTCCTTATATGCACAACACATAGGCTGTGTGTTAACACGGAGACGTATGGAAAGGATGACGAACTACCCGACTAGTCTATAACGTAATACGAAGTGGGAAGACCTGGCTGATTTTGGTTACGTCATCGGATTCAGTTTTTTATCTTGCTGTAGACTGAAGTCTGTACCTATGGTAACAGATGTCTATTGACCCCTTACAGTACTCCATAGAAAGTGTGTCTGGTTAGGATGTTTGTCTCTAGTTCAGACTGCCTATCAGTTTATTTAGTATCTGTGTTGCTGTCATTGTAGATAGCGTTTGTATTATTTTTGTCATATATCGTTGTTCTTTCTCCCGTACTTCAAGCGTCTCTCTCAATAAAATTGTCGAACTATAGTTTCTGAAAATGTGTGTTTATCAGTTTATCGTTGTAAACAAAATCCTGGTCTTGTTTCAGTACTCCAACGTGTGTATCTGTCAGTATCAATACCTAATTTCCTGTCTTGTTTCAGCACCTCAAAGCTATTGCACTTTGTACCTTTCAATGTAAAAACGTCATTTCATTTCAATTCCACAAAACGTGTTTCTCTCAATGGAAACAGTTTCCCGCCTCAATTGGATGTGAATGAATCCTTGGTTAACCTGAAAAATCGATACAAATTGGCTTTAATCTTACTATCGTTGAATGACTTTGGATTTCCTACAAATATAGATGATATAGATAAAAGTCTATACAGTCCAGCGTAGAGGTCACGTAACATGATATGTTCCACAGCCGATACTGAGATGAGGCCAGATCGGGACCCCGTAAGCATATCACAAGATTTTAAAAGTCAATGCAGCTAATTTGTACGTCTATATTCAACCACTAGCGTTTCCTCTTCCCACAATTACAATTAAAACATGTGCTATATCCAAAATATCTATACCTATTGTTTATTATCATTATATGAAGTAGCTTCCCGAGTAGCTGCCCTGAAGGTGTGTTTACTAACCATCAGTAAAACCCTTATGTAAGGCCTAGGGCTCCCCAATGATACGCTATGTAGCTGTAGGGCTGATCTACAGATTAGGTACCCGGATGGTAAACAGACGGAAGGGTAGTTGAGATCCTTTGGCATGCGATGGCCAGTAATATCGTTACACCCAGTCCGATAGCATACAACCAAACTTCCTTCACAAAGCTTTTGGATGTACGTAACACACAGTGTAGAATCAAGAAGATAGGTGAGTGTCATTAACATGAGAATATTCCAGGGAGACCTGTTTTATGCCAGGGAGACCTGTTTTATTCCAGGGAGACCTGTTTTATTCCAGGGAGACCTGTTTTATACCAGGGGTACCTGTTTTATGCCAGGGGTACCTGTTTTATACCAGGGGTACCTGTTTTATACCAGGGGTACCTGTTTTATACCAGGGGTACCTGTTTATACCAGGGGTACCTGTTTTATACCAGGGGTACTTGTTTTATACCAGGGTACCTGTTTTATACCAGGGGTACCTGTTTTAATATACCATGGTACCTGTTTTTACCAGGGGTACGCTGTTTTATAATTGCCAGTACTTGTTTTTATACCAGGGGTAACTGTTTTTATATGCCAGGGGTACCTGTTTTTATACCAGGGGTAACCTGTTTTATAATGATGCCAGTACTTTTTTATACCAGGGGTACCGTGTTTTATACCAGTGTACCTGCCTGTTTTACTCAGTGGGTACCTGTTTTTTAATGCCAGGTATAACTTTGTTTTATAAACCATGGGTACATGTTTATATGCAGGTCTTGTTTTATACCAGGGGTTACCTGTTTTATACCAAGGGGGTACCTGTTTTAATGCCATGGGTACCTGTGTTATTAGCCAGGGGTACATGTTATATTAATGGAGCCAGGGGTACCTGTTTTATACCAGGGGTACCTGTTTTATACCAGGGGTACCTGTTTTATACCAGGGAGACCTGTTTTACATGCGTAGCGTTTGATTAGATATAGTCGTAGTTTTCTTTACCCGAGATAAAGTGTCGATCGCGGAGATAAGCAAGTGAAAGGAGTATTTTATAATATATAAGTATACCGATACGCGTCCAACACTATCCCCTACGATTGGTTATTATCTATGAAGGTATCTCGATACTTTTAAAATAGTTTATGCACTCATCCATGCAATCACCCGAGGAAATTAAAGCCGCAAGGCTTGAAAACGTTAGTGATTTTAATATGGACTTTCAGTTGTCGTGTTAATATTTCATTTTCATATTTATATACACGATGAACAAAGTGTTTCTCTTATTTGAAATATGATGATGATGATGATGATGATGATGATGATGATGATGATCGACGACGACGACGACGACGACGACGACGATGACACCGTCTTTGCTAAATCAACACGTCAACAACATATTGAGTTTAAGGACACCTGAAAGGATTCCGGTTAAATGAAGTATCATGATAATAGTGATCCCCGCCTACTTCCGTCCGGTAGCTGTGACCTGGTTTCCCATCGGATGTCCATCTCCTTGTCAGCGTCCGTACCTGTTGTATATAGCGCGCTAATTACGCCCGCCCAGTACATAGCCTACGACATGCTAATCAATCCCAGATAACATATAAAGGCGAATATCGATCATGGTTTTATTTTGGGATTTAATTACGTAAAATCAATCCGATTAAATCCCAGGAACCTATGGCGTTAGACGTTGGAGATGAACAGGTGTGTCGGGTCTGTTTGTAGGCACCGGATATCGGACAAGGCGCGTTCTATTGTGGATATGACCGATTATAGTACAGACTAATTAAAGGTCTTCGCGTCATTGCCGGAAAGGCGTATTTGGAATCTGTTATGAAAAAAAGCAAGAGCAGATTCTTTAACAGTTTGTGTTAAGTGCGTGTATATGATATATCATTAATATGCTGTTGGTGTCATTGGATTATCTGTATTTTAGTCAGATTGAATCGGCATGCGCTTGTGTTGAACCATTCAGATGAGGGTTGGGACATCATAAAATGACAAATGTGTGAAACGATGGGATTTAACTCTGATAGTCAAAATGGTGTATTCCTGTCATAATATATGCGTCTCAGGTTTTAGGTATATAGCAATATCAATTAGCATCTGATCTGTATAACATCATATCAAAAACTACATAATAATGTATAACATCATATCAAAAACTACATAATAATGAATGGTAAAATTTGCCCTGGTTTTATAAATGGTGATATTTTGATTTCCGTATATGTTGTAAACAGACATGTGTATATCCCAATGTGATATAGACGTCTCTGGTTGTATAACGGATATTAACTGTAATTTTCAATGTCAGTACACCACAACCTAGCTTGCTTTTTTGTTGTAGTGAGACTAATGGTCTCACCAGAAATCCAATGAGAAAGTAATTTGTTGATGACAGATATAAATCATAAATTCCATGCAGTCAGTTTTTATAGTAACTCATAACAACAGTTCTCTGAACGTACGTGTTTACATGTGGGGCCTAGATCCTGTAGCACCTGTTACCTCGGCAGTAGAATGCCCTGGGGCTAATCACTATAGGAGATAATACGTTTACTCCCGTTGTGGTTCCCGATTGTAATTACGACTGCCTGGGGCTCCGTCCGCGGTGATCGATTCACGGACCCTTTTGATAATGGACAGATTACGAGCTGTCCTTGATGCTAATATATAGATATGACCTTATTTTGAAATGATATATTGAGATAATAAAACAAATTAAACTTGGGCCGATTAGATCGGTTATATATATATTAATTAGACATAGGAAAGTGACATCAGAGTTTTTCCTGACAGTGATGCTGGTTTGGTGGTGACAGACTGTGAATTACATCGAGTTTCACAAGTTCACGGACACAAGAGTGCCAATGGTGTTAGTGTCGGTGTAGCAGCTGAACTAGATCCCCTGGGCTCACGGGACCCCGGGGCTCCCGGGAATGCCGGTTTGACCAATAGAGAGTGACACTTGTTGCATTTCTTGTGCCACAGAAATCGTGTCTTGACTGTGGTAAGGTCAACTATATTTAGTTCTCTGTGTGTCTTTGGTGACTGCTAGTGTTTATAAATAACTACACTATTATCATCTATCGTCAACTTAATATACACGGAGGATTTACTCAACTCTAATACCGATGGAAAATTGAATATTGACGTCATTCAGAATGTATAGATGTCCCCAATTACTAACCCTGTAAGCTATTTCGGTAAGTTTGTTACAAGTTTACCGTTTAAATCTGTGCACTGCGTGCATTCCGCGTCATATCCCGGAGAAGCATTTTGAGCAATTATGGGACAATTTATGACATACAGCAATTCTTAACACGTCATGCATTTCTTAATCCTCGGGAGACAACCTCAGTTCTTGATGTATTGAACAACCTTCTAAACAAACATTCTCCATAAAATATCTTACGAAATCGATTCGAGCAGACGTATTTAGAAAATTATTGAGTTTTCTAAAAGCACATTTACTTCATATCAACACAAAGATAAACAATAATACCTATTAATAGTAAAAGTAATACTTATGCTATGTAATGCTATGTCCGTGACTGCTATCCAGGTCAGAACGGATACGAGAAATGCTAGTTAGCTTTCCTTACCATACTAAACTTTGTACTGATAACAATGTAATAACTAACATTGTACTGATAACAATGTAATAACTAACATTGTACTGATAACAATGTGATAACTAACTTTGTACTGATAACAATGTGATAACTAACTTTGTACTGATAACAATGTAATAACTAACATTGTACTGATAACAATGTAATAACTAACATTGTACTGATAACAATGTCATAACTAACTTTGTACTGATAACAATGTAATAACTAACTTTGTACTGATAACAATGTAATAACTTACATTGTACTGATAACAATGTCATAACTAACTTTGTACTGATAACAATGTCATAACTAACTTTGTACTGATAACAATGTAATAACTAACATTGTACTGATAACAATGTCATAACTAACTTTGTACTGATAACAATGTAATAACTAACTTTGTACTGATAACAATGTAATAACTAACATTGTACTGATAACAATGTAATAACTAACATTGTACTGATAACAATGTAATAACTAACTTTGTACTGATAACAATGTAATAACTTACTTTGTACTGATAACAATGTCATAACTAACTTTGTACTGATAACAATGTAATAACTAACTTTGTACTGATAACAATGTAATAACTAACTTTGTACTGATAACAATGTTATAACTAACATTGTACTGATAACAATGTAATAACTAACATTGTACTGATAACAATGTAATAACTAACATTGTACTGATAACAATGTTATAACTAACATTGTACTGATAAATATGTAATAACTAACTTTGTACTGATAACAATGTAATAACTAACATTGTACTGATAACAATGTAATAACTAACTTTGTACTGATAACAATGTAATAACTAACATTGTACTGATAACAATGTAATAACTAACTTTGTACTGATAACAATGTAATAACTAACATTGTACTGATAACAATGTAATAACTAACTTTGTACTGATAACAGTGTAATAACTAACATTGTACTGATAACAATGTAATAACTAACTTTGTACTGATAACAGTGTAATAACTAACATTGTACTGATAACAATGTAATAACTAACATTGTACTGATAACAATGTAATAACTAACTTTGTACTGATAACAATGTAATAACTTACTTTGTACTGATAACAATGTCATAACTAACTTTGTACTGATAACAATGTAATAACTAACATTGTACTGATAACAGTGTAATAACTAACTTTGTACTGATAACAATGTCATAACTAACTTTGTACTGATAACAGTGTAATAACTAACATTGTACTGATAACAATGTCATAACTAACTTTGTACTGATAACAATGTCATAACTAACTTTGTACTGATAACAATGCTATTCGTTACTTTGTACTGATAACAGTGTAACATGATAACCATGCTATCCGTTACTTTGTATATTCCTGTAAAATATAGTTTCGTGTAACGTGCACTACCTCGGTTCATCCATATAACCGTACACTTTAAAATAATTAACAAATTGACCATAACAGACGGACATAGTCCATGGAGACTAACGTTGATCAGGTATTGCGGGCTTATCAGTGCCAGTAGGCCGTGTGTTCACTCCCACGGCACTCACGGGGTCCGATAGACTTATCACACCTGTCGACTGTACAGCAGCCACACTAAATCTCCCTCAATAACACGACACCCGAAACATTGTAAAACGACTGCATTGGATACGTGCGTAGGATATAGGAAGCTGATAGGTATTATCCACTTGATCTGGTCGTCAATTCAACATTTAACAGCATTTCATTCATGGTTTCATCTCGGTACATACGTGTGGGGTTTTACTCTGTGGTAAGTATTATCACGTGACATAATCAATACTAATCATATGTGGCTCATATTAATCGACGTCAGTGGATGGACACACACTCTCTCTCTCTCTCTCCTTCTCTATAGCCATCATTTAATTCAATAACTTCATGGAACATTTGTTGAAACACTCAAAATGTATACACACAACGTTCACGTTAACATGAGCCTCGGGGTTATAAAGAGACGCAAATATTACGTAGTGTATATGTGTACACTTTTAAAAACATTGCCTGTGGTTAAAATGAAATTTAGAGAACATGCTTAAATCAAACAATTTGTATATTAGATAGAGTTTGTGTCTATATGTTTAGACAGTGTATCAGTGTGTATTAACGTGTATGGATTAATATTGATGATTATTTTAATTCATCTGATCATTCGAACTGTCTACAGGGGCATTAGACATTCTGAGTATATTTCGTGACAGTCGGCTTTAAAATATAAACATGCTCGCCCTGCATGGGTATTGTTACTGAGAGAGGCGGACTAGTGTACATATAGTACTGCGTCAGAAGAGAGAGAGCTTCTGATTGGCTGCTCGAATCGATTCAGTATTACAATAACACGATGCTATGTATGTTTATTATCAGACTAACACTTCCGATTGACGGCGACTGTTGAGGCGACATATATTGTCACAGGGACTCTCACCTGGTTCTGTCAACACACAGACATCGGATGAAGTGCCAGACCTTCTTGCGACTTACCGATTTGGGATTTTAAAGGACTAAAATAACCGCACAGATCAGCACATTTACGAACTAGTAAGTATCGCTACCTTACAAGGCTAATAACACTATATGTGTGCGTGTGTATGTGTGTTTACAGTAATAACACGTCGCCGGGCATGTGTGCATTGTGAAAACGTGTTTTTGTTTTCAAAAAAGTACATTTTGGTTAATTACATGTTTGAAATATTTATTAAACTACTCGGGCATCAGGATTTGACAAATACATTTCATTTTCAACGAGAGTTAAATTTTTTCCACAAATTTTAGTAATTTCACTGTATTCTTTATATGGCTGTTTATACCGCTCCTTATCTATACCGCTACCAGCCACATATCCTCAACACTAAATACAACCCTGACTAATGATCTGTGACTGCCTTTTGTGAGATAACACTCCGCACAGCCACTGTATCTCGGAGTATGAGAGAGGTCAGCAACAGGTTTCTAGAGATACCGTTTACAGAGAAAAATCAAATCTAGTGTTAAGACTGCGAAGTCAAAGTAAAATGTCCCGCATAGCTGAATTATAGCCAACCAAGTTGTAATAAATCTTGACTTGTCACAATTAAATAGAATTCGTTTGATTCCATTAACAAACATTGGAATCAATATATTTGATTTGGGATTGCGTATGCATAGTCTTAGAATTTCCAACCCGAACATAACATAGCGCATCATTGCCTCAACTATATTTTGCTTTAAACATTTTCGATTGTATCCTTTTTATATTTTATTCCTGTAGTTCTTATCGATCTGAGATTTTTTGTCCCCAGCTTCCCGTTCTGTTCAGCTCATTGGCATGCAAATTGCAAGAGTACCCCTCAAGGGGAAATGGACGATGTTGTCTGGTGATGGAGTATGTTTTTTACCAATAGTAACATGTCGTTATACTCTGTACTGGAGTATTCTGACTGTCGTTATACTCTGTACTGGAGTATTCTGACTGTCGTTATACTCTGTACTGGAGTATTCTGACTGTCGTTATACTCTGAACCGGAGTATTCTGACTGTCGTTATACTCTGTACTGGAGTATTCTGACTGTCGTTATACTCGGTACTGGAGTATTCTGACTGTCGTTATACTCTGTACTGGAGTATTCTGACTGTCGTTATACTCTGTACCGGAGTATTCTAACTGTCGTTATACTCTGTACCGGGGTATTCTGACTGTCGTTATACTCTGTACCGGAGTATTCTGACTGTCGTTATACTCGGTACTGGAGTATTCTGACTGTCGTTATACTCTGTACTGGAGTATTCTGACTGTCGTTATACTCTGTACTGGAGTATTCTGACTGTCGTTATACTCTGTACCGGAGTATTCTGACTGTCGTTATACTCTGTACTGGAGTATTCTGACTGTCGTTATACTCGGTACTGGAGTATTCTGACTGTCGTTATACTCTGTACCGGAGTATTCTGACTGTCGTTATACTCGGTACTGGAGTATTCTGACTGTCGTTATACTCTGTACTGGAGTATTCTGACTGTCGTTATACTCGGTACTGGAGTATTCTGACTGTCGTTATACTCTGTACCGGAGTATTCTGACTGTCGTTATACTCGGTACTGGAGTATTCTGACTGTCGTTATACTCTGTACCGGAGTATTCTGACTGTCGTTATACTCGGTACTGGAGTATTCTGACTGTCGTTATACTCTGTACTGGAGTATTCTGACTGTCGTTATACTCGGTACTGGAGTATTCTGACTGTCGTTATACTCTGTACCGGAGTATTCTGACTGTCGTTATACTCGGTACTGGAGTATTCTGACTGTCGTTATACTCTGTACTGGAGTATTCTGACTGTCGTTATACTCTGTACCGGAGTATTCTGACTGTCGTTATACTCGGTACTGGAGTATTCTGACTGTCGTTATACTCGGTACTGGAGTATTCTGACTGTCGTTATACTATGTACCGGAGTATTCTGACTGTCGTTATACTCGGTACTGGAGTATTCTGACTGTCGTTATACTCTGTACTGGAGTATTCTGACTGTCGTTATACTCGGTACTGGAGTATTCTGACTGTCGTTATACTCGGTACTGGAGTATTCTGACTGTCGTTATACTCGGTACTGGAGTATTCTGACTGTTGTTATACTCTGTACCGGAGTATTCTGACTGTCGTTATACTCGGTACTGGAGTATTCTGACTGTCGTTATACTCGGTACTGGAGTATTCTGACTGTCGTTATACTCGGTACTGGAGTATTCTGACTGTCGTTATACTCTGTACCGGAGTATTCTGACTGTCGTTATACTCGGTACTGGAGTATTCTGACTGTCGTTATACTCTGTACTGGAGTATTCTGTCTGTCGTTATACTCGGTACCGGAGTATTCTGACTGTCGTTATACTCTGTACTGGAGTATTCTGACTGTCGTTATACTCTGTACTGGAGTATTCTGACTGTCGTTATACTCTGTACCGGAGTATTCTGACTGTCGTTATACTCTGTACCGGAGTATTCTGACTCGTTATACTCTGTACCGGAGTATTCTGACTGTCGTTATACTCTGTACTGGAGTATTCTGACTGTCGTTATACTCTGTACTGGAGTATTCTGACTGTCGTTATACTCTGTACTGGAGTATTCTGACTGTCGTTATACTCTGTACTGGAGCATTCTGACTGTCGTTATACTATGTACCGGAGTATTCTGACTGTCATTATACTCGGTACTGGAGTATTCTGACTGTCGTTATACTCTGTACCGGAGTATTCTGACTGTCGTTTTAATTTACTCTGTTAACCGGAGTAATTCTGATGTCGTTATAGCGCGGTACTGGAGTATTCTGACTGTCGTTATACTCTGCACTGGAGTATTCTGACTGTCGTTATACTCTGTACCGGAGTATTCTGACTGTCGTTATACTCTGTACTGGAGTATTCTGACTGTCGTTATACTCTGTACCGGAGTATTCTGACTGTCGTTATACTCTGTACTGGAGTATTCTGACTGTCGTTATACTCTGTACTGGAGTATTCTGACTGTCGTTATACTCGGTACTGGAGTATTCTGACTGTCGTTATACTCTGTACCGGAGTATTCTGACTGTCGTTATACTCTGTACTGGAGTATTCTGACTGTCGTTATACTCTGTACTGGAGTATTCTGACTGTCGTTATACTCTGTACCGGAGTATTCTGACTGTCGTTATACTCTGTACCTGGAGTATTCTGACTGTCGTTATACTCTGTACTGGAGTATTCTGACTGTCGTTATACTCTGTACTGGAGTATTCTGACTGTCGTTATACTCTGTACTGGAGTATTCTGACTGTCGTTATACTCTGTACTGGAGTATTCTGACTGTCGTTATACTCTGTACTGGAGTATTCTGACTGTCATTATACTCTGTACTGGAGTATTCTGACTGTCGTTATACTCTGTACCGGAGTATTCTGACTGTCGTTATACTCTGTACCGGAGTATTCTGACTGTCGTTATACTCGGTACTGGAGTATTCTGACTGTCGTTATACTCTGTACTGGAGTATTCTGACTGTCGTTATACTCTGTACCGGAGTATTCTGACTGTCGTTATGCTCTGTACTGGAGTATTCTGACTGTCGTTATACTCTGTACTGGAGTATTCTGACTGTCGTTATACTCGGTACTGGAGTATTCTGACTGTCGTTATACTCTGTACCGGGGTATTCTGACTGTCGTTATACTCTGTACTGGAGTATTCTGACTGTCGTTATACTCTGTACTGGAGTATTCTGACTGTCGTTATAGTCTGTACTGGAGTATTCTGACTGTCGTTATACTATGTACCGGAGTATTCTGACTGTCGTTATACTCTGTACTGGAGTATTCTGACTGTCGTTATACTCTGTACTGGAGTATTCTGACTGTCGTTATACTCTGTACTGGAGTATTCTGACTTTCGTTATACCCTGTACCGGAGTATTCTGACTGTCGTTATACTCGGTACTGGAGTATTCTGACTGTCGTTATACTCTGTACCGGAGTATTCTGACTGTCGTTATACTCTGTACTGGAGTATTCTGACTGTCGTTATACCCTGTACCGGAGTATTCTGACTGTCGTTATACTCGGTACCGGAGTATTCTGACTGTCGTTATACTCTGTACTGGAGTATTCTGACTGTCGTTATACTCGGTACTGGTACTGGAGTATTCTGACTGTCGTTATACTCTGTACTGGAGTATTCTGACTGTAGTTATACTCTGTACTGGAGTATTCTGACTGTCGTTATACTCGGTACTGCAGTATTCTGACTGTCGTTATACTCTGTACTGGAGTATTCTGACTGTCGTTATACTCTGTACTGGAGTATTCTGACTGTCGTTATACTCTGTACTGGAGTATTCTGACTGTCGTTATACTCTGTACCGGAGTATTCTGACTGTCGTTATACTCGGTACTGCAGTATTCTGACTGTCGTTATACTCTGTACTGGAGTATTTTGACTGTCGTTATACTCTGTACTGGAGTATTCTGACTGTCGTTATACTCTGTACTGGAGTATTCTGACTGTCGTTATACTCTGTACCGGAGTATTCTGACTGTCGTTATACTCGGTACTGGAGTATTCTGACTGTTGTTATACTCTGTACCGGAGTATTCTGACTGTCGTTATACTCTGTACTGGAGTATTCTGACTGTCGTTATACTCTGTACTGGAGTATTCTGACTGTCGTTATACTCTGTACTGGAGTATTCTGACTGTCGTTATACTCTGTACTGGAGTATTCTGACTGTCGTTATACTCTGTACCGGAGTATTCTGACTGTCGTTATACTCTGTACTGGAGTATTCTGACTGTCGTTATACTCTGTACTGGAGTATTCTGACTGTCGTTATACTCTGTACTCTGTAAGCGTCTATTGGTACAAGGCAGATTACGAGCCTTCTGTTTCATTGAGAGAAGATTTGACTTTCTGTTCGTGGGTGCGCACGTGGGAGTCTGCAGTGTAATGCAATATTTATAACAGGTACAAGTAAGCACAACTGTAATGGAACTCCTGTCGTTCGTTTTAGACAACATGAACTAATTAACCATAAAATTTAGCCATTTCGTACTCGACTGTGTAGGCAGAGCGATATTGATAGGACCCGTTGAGTAAAGGGAACTTATCGATCGGAAGGTAGCTATATAATAAGTGTCAACCCCGGTAGTGTCTGAACGCGTAAATACTATCGTGTGGACGTGGGAATTATGGAGGGACCAACACTAATATAGTATTGCAAGTCTCAGATACAGAAGGCAATAGATGAGCATAGCTATATTTAGTAATCCACGTGTTACATACATGGAATTACAGATGAAGGAAATGCTATATATTGGCATTTGGTAGCTACCCTGTCCCTTACTATGGTGACCGTTATAACTCCGCCCATCTCCCTGAAGTTCCACTTCCTATTGGTAACCATTCCTGCCCCTTACCCCGGAGTCCTCTTTCCCTAAAGTCCATTTTGGGCCAACCCACCTTTCAATGACAATGACAATGAAAATATTTTATTCTCATAAATATATAAAGTGTAGAGAAGGACATACATACAAAATTGTACAGGACATATGAAATAATACATGGATACATTTGTTAAGCAAGAGATGATCTTAAATATTGTTGAGTCAAATTCTCCTCCCGTTGCCCGTAATAAGTCTGTCAATTTAGAGTGACTTATACCATACATGCTATTTTACAATTTATACGAGTAGCCTTTTGGCGATAATTTGCTGTAATAGACCGTAGTAGTGTAAAACTATACCAGTATATACGGCGTAGATTTGATTAACCAACAGAAGTTTATAATGACAAATCGGCTAAAATGACTCGACACTGAACTGCTTACCATAAACAAGATACATTGGGTCCGACTGTATCACGATTGCGGGCGATCCCTTGAGGATTGGATGTCAGTGTAATTCATGCTAAGGGGATTTTTTGCTTGTCTGGCAGGCAATGCTGGTTTTTATGTACAACATATCCCCTCCAACATCAGGTTGGTCCTGATCTTTAACGTTGTCATATACGACTCGATATTTAGGTGATGTTTTCCACCCACTCTTGGACTATTAACAGTACGTGCGATATGCAGACCACGACAACTCATTAGTTTATTGTGGCCGTAATTTCACTGACAAGCGTTGAATATAAACGGTGAGATATACAGTACGTTCAAAGCAGATAAATAACAGAGACAATGACGTATGGCTTAATGAGAAACTAATGAGGGGAACGGTGCCACTGGCTGTTTACAAATGCCTGAGAGGAAAAAAAGGGTGACACAATTAAACCCTGATCTACAATAAGGCCACAATGGACCATGTCTGGTGTAGGGCCAGAGCGCACTTCTACAAAAGTATAAGAAAACGTGGAATTCTCCGACACCATTTGGTGTCGCTAAAATTTTGGGGCAAATACAATAAAATCGGGTGCGACATAACACCTTCCTTACATTTTTTTTATTCCGTCCGTATAGACCCTCGCTTTACGCTAGTCAGAATTTCATAACTGACTCGACCACATATACTGCTAACTATGCAGGTCGCGGGCGGCTTAATTACCATAATCACTGCGCGATGGAGCGAAAAGAAAAAAAAACCCATTTATTTCTATATATTTTACCGCTTATAATTCATAAATAATGAATTTTTGAATTAAATATAACAGGTTTTCGGAAGTAAGAAGCTTAGTTTTTTTTTATTTAAACTATGGAAGAAGAAAAACACAATAAATGATGTGTGGTCTTTTCGGTCAATTGCGTTTCGATTCGGTGGTTAGTTGTACTGTCACTTACAAAATGGCGGGTCAACAGTGTGAAATTTTGACTAGCGTAAAGCGAAGGTCTATACTGACGGAATAAAACACCTAAATGAGACTAAATGTGTGTTCTGCCATGGGGTAAATAAATATCTCATTTATCCATATTCGCAAGGTAGCTGTTATGTCACACCCAATTTTATTGTATTTGCAGTATTGCACCAAGATAATTCCACGTTTTCATATAGTAGAGCACTCTGGCCCTACACCAGACACGGTGTCAGGGCCAGAGGAAACTCGGGCTAGCATGTTAACTGGTACATTGATATTAACATAACCGTCTGTGTTTTTATTTCTGTACGGAGACCACATACTTGCCAGGCCTGTTGTTGATATCCCAATAAAGGCTCGCCACCTTATGGAGGTTTTACTTTTTTCAGTTATTGCAAAGACAACGATAGCAGGTTTTCATTGAGTACCTATCGTCATTGCTATTCTGTATTTTAGCTATTGTTGGCCATCAATATGGCTTTTTTGGACATTTTGGATTAATTCTGAGTTATTAAATATCACCAGTCACGCCACGTCACTATCGGCCCTAGCCCCATTGTCTCAGGAAAACTTGTTGTCAAAACTACCACCTGATCCCAGAAAGGGTTCCATTAGTTCACTCAAAAATGTTGAGTGGTCAAGGTAATTTCTGCAGTGGTATCGTTTGCATCTTATATAAAGTATTTATTAAGTTATTGCTCCGAATTATTCTTACAAAAGTCGAATAAGAGCGACATTCGATCTTCATGGAAACAAGTGCTGTGTAGAACATGTAGTCACGTGAAAGGAAACTTAGCCGTTCTAATCAATTGTTGGAATTTACTAGCAGAAATGATGGAACTAAGTGAGCTTTCTTGACTTCGTTAACCTCCTACTTCTCCCAGGTTATATATATATATATAATAACCTGGATACCCATCTCTCCATTTACGAACCTTCTCCCCAGGTTATTTGAAAGATTGGTCTCGACATCCGCGACTGCCTAGCCTTCAATAGGACCAACCGGTTTTTGGTCGTGTTTGAGTGATGATCGCAGTTTCACTAGTTCCGATATATATACATACGTAATTTCGATTGACAGACTCGGGGTTTTCAGCGACTAATGCCGTCACAAAACTCATGTTCTCAATGGCAAATAGACGATTGGGTCTCACTTAATTTGTCAGTGATATTTGATCTGTAAGAGATCACGGAGGAGGTCTTGTCGGGTTTGCCGAATTAAACACCTACGTCCAACTATAGGCACGTAACAGAAACCGATGAAGCGAGGTATGCCTGTCAATATTGTGTGGCTGAAGTGAAATTGGGCATCCTGTTTTGGTCTGTCTGTACGACTGCCTTCTGTACTTCTATGGAAGGGGATACAAACATCTACTTTACTTATATGTATCCACAACTAAAGCTGATTATGGTATCGACATGGCGTGGAAGCCGACATCTGTTCATTTGGCCCCAGATTAGTCCAGTGACTCTGATAAGAGGGAGATCTAAACTTACTCAACAGTCGTCTGCTCATTTCGTGGGCACTTTGCCGGATAATAAATACCAAACTCCACTGACCGTAGGAAATAAAAAGAGCTCACAAAGGCGAATGGCGTCCAGGGTACATGGGTTTCTAGATCGCACGCGTTTTCCTGTTAAGTGCACGCGTGGTTTCATTCCCGTCTGTACAGTGTACGGCTATATATGTAATCCTGATCACATGTTCTGCATCACTTTATTTTTAGCCGTGTTAAGCTGATAAAATCCACCCAGGTCGTGTTGTTTACGGAGTTCATCATTGTATGGACGTTATCAAAGATTACGCCTACCGAAGAAGAAATTTAAATATAACTAGTATGTCTTCCCTCATACACGAGTATTTATAACCGGTATGTCTTCCCTCATACACGAGTATAACCGGTATGTCTTCCCTCATACACGAGTATTTATAACCGGTATGTCTTCCCTCATACACGAGTATAACCAGTATGTCTTCCCTCATACACGAGTATAACCGGTATGTCTTCCCTCATACACGAGTATAACCGGTATGTCTTCCCTCATACACCAGTATTTATAACCGGTATGTCTTCCCTCATACACGAGTATAACCGGTATGTCTTCCCTCATACACGAGTATTTATAACCGGTATGTCTTCCCTCATACACGAGTATTTATAACCGGTATGTCTTCCCTCATACACGAGTATTTATAACCGGTATGTCTTCCCTCATACACGAGTATAACCGGTATGTCTTCCCTCGTACACGAGTATTTATAACCGGTATGTCTTCCCTCATACACGAGTATTTATAACCGGTATGTCTTCCCTCATAGACGAGTATAACCGGTATGTCTTCCCTCATACACGAGTATTTATAACCGGTATGTCTTCCCTCATACAAGAGTATTTATAACCGGTATGTCTTCCCTCATACACGAGTACACGAGTATAACCGGTATGTCTTCCCTCATACACGAGTAGTTATAAAGCCGATGTCTGTAACGACCTATTGAGACTATCCATACGAAACTGAATGTAAGTAATAAAAGCAGATGTGAACATCGATTACACCATTATGTATAAACGGTGTGACAACGAACAGGACACTACCGTAGCAACGCTGACAAATGTCATTGAGTGGTAGAGAACGATGACAACGTTGACGCATGTCTGAACGGCAGAGAAAGATTTCAATGTTCACACGTGTCAGAACGGTTAAGAACGATGTCAACGTTGACGCATGTCTAAACGGTCGAGAACGATAATAACATTGACAAGTGTCAAGGAACGGGAGAATGCAATGTTCGGAGTAGAACAAAACTCGTTTGGGTACATCGGTAACAAAACCAAAACGGCACTGTAAATGTAAACACAATTCTAGTGGATATCGTGACACTGCATTTGACTTTTCGCCCTGCAATAATACATGTTAATGCCATATAATTCTAAACTAAACAACCGAACATGACTTGCTGTAGAGTATGTTGTGTTAGCCCCGTGTGCTGTTACGTTTGTGATGTTGGTGGTCCGCTCGTAATCAAACAAACCGCCATTATAGCGACGTGTCGAGTAAACAAAAGGCCAAATGACTACCTCGGAACAGCCCTCGCGACATCGCCGGCATGTAGATACAAATTACACATGGGGAGAGAATTAGTTGTAGATCAACGCGACCAGGTTGACATTCATGCTGTACATGTATTTCCCAGTCAACATTTATACTAAATTGTGCAATGGGATATCTTTGGTCAACAAAAATACATACTCTGTCATCTGTAAAATTAAGGTTTCTAGGGCCAGCATTTACACTATAATTGTGTTATATTTAGTCCTTATTATGTTAGCTTTCTCTGTTCTTCTTTGGTAAACGTTTATATTGCTCGTTAAAGGATCAGCTGCTTACAACGTTTGTAGCACATATCGGGATCTCGTGCCAACCTGTATGATCCACGTATCATGATTTTTGTTTCTATTAAGGGGTCATGAATCGACGTATATGGTTCACATTAAGGGTCTTTGACCACCGTATGTAGTCACAATATTAATGTCATCTCAAAGTGAGAAAACAGTTACGCGGGGGAAAATACCCCATGCCAGTTGAAATAGGACACAGGACGCAAATATACATAAGCAGACCGCTAACAAGGTTGATGTTTCCGTCACGCTCGGTTTAACATGCGCGTGATACACATACACAGTGGGGTCGGCAGTCCCTCAATAAGGCAGTTTCTGGCATCGTTTTTGCAACCGAGATAGTCGAACTGATTACAAGTTAAATAAACAAAACCTGAAGCATCACTAATTGAAAAGAAACACGTCATGTAACTCGTTTATTAGAATGTTTAACTATTCAGACGTCGGTCTCCAATGCACTCCCGTGCACGTGCACATGTATACTTAGTCTGGGTCAGACAGGCGTTTAATGTCGAGAGATATAATGATTCATAGTATAGCAACAAAATTGAATAATTAAATCGTTAGAACCACATGTCTCGGTGTATATGAGGAGATATTCCAACAACACTATTTATTACCAGTATTACATGTACAAATGTATGCTGATTTTGCATTTTTTGTTGTTTTCTTTTTAAATAGAAAAAAGACAACTTTTGATGTTCAAATTTAGATCTGATTTGAACTTTCTTTACGCAAGCGCATCAAAGTTGTGTCATCAAGGCCATTTAACTGGATGAAAAATCAAACATTTAAAAAATTGTAATAATTGTAAAAATCAGTACATGCTTAAAGTGATAATGTACCAGTGGTTTTGTTTCACCGTGCTAGACTTATCTGACTGCTATTCTCTATTTTAGGCGATGCGTTCGTTGATTGAGGACGTTCGGTCGTCCTGCGACTTTGATATGACGGAAGGTAACCAACCAACAGATAGTTACTGGGATGTCCCCGGTCTACGAGGCAGTGATTATTCGATCCGGAAAAGGCCATTTAAACAAGGGCCAGGATCACCGTCAGATTCCGGCGGAAGTTCCACCACAGAAGAATCAGGAGACCGGAAACTGAAGAGCCCCAAAAAGTCATCTAGGCGAAGAAAAGGTGTGAGTGCTAGGGAACGTAACATACGTAGAATAGAAAGCAATGAACGTGAGCGCATGCGCATGCATTCGTTAAACGATGCATTCCAGGACCTGCGGGAAGTGATTCCCCATGTTGAGTTGGAAAGGAAATTATCAAAAATAGAAACACTAACATTAGCCAAAAACTACATCAAAGCCCTCACCAACGTTATATGTGAGTTCCGGGGAGAAAAGGGACCATACGCATTCGAGAAGGCAAAAATAAACAATATCGAGGACATGGATTCTTCCGACGAGTTGGAACCAATTCAAAACCAATGTTCTGATAATGAAAATGTGGAGGTAGATGACAATTACGATATGCAAGAATCTCTTGGAAGTGTAAGCGACTAAATTCTGCAGTTTTTTTTTCTTCTGGAGACGGGAACTTAACGTGCTATATTGTATTCGTCAGTCTCGTTGTTACGCCATGGTTCTCATCCATACGGTGGCCCGAGGATGGGCGTGTCCCCAAGTGTTGAGGAGGGGCGTGTCCCCGTGTGTCACGAGGAGGGTCGTGTCCTCTTGTGTCGTGAATCGGGGCTTTTCCCTGTGTGTTGTGAGGAAGGGCGTGACTACCCCGTGTGTGATAGAGGGATGTGACCTTTAAGCTATCAGCATGCCTCTAAAGGAATGTAATGAGATTTTCTATTTGGGATTATTTTGGTGCTCGTCATGTTTGCGGATTGACACAATATCTTGATCGTGAAAACCGTTAGGCCACGTAAGGATGGGACAAATCACTCCACTTCACTCCATTCGTGTAATTATTATAACATACATGATATATGATATATATATATATATTTTCGAATGATATTTTGATAACTTTATTTTGAGAAGATTTGTTACAGAACTGGTACCATATAACATTCCATCTTTACTTCATCCATATGTTATACTACCGTAGCATACGTCACATGACCGCCCGTGACGTCATACTGCCGCCCGTGCTTCCACGTCCCATAGACTGTATTTATTTTTCATGCTCATTTCATGAGGGAGGCGGTGATCGTAGAAGTCGTTGACTGACGCTCAAATAAGAGACTGGCCCGTAGGGAGCGGCTCGCTAGCGCATGCTGGCTAGCTTTCTGTGTATAGTTAGCTAGGAGATGAATCGCTACTATAGTATATTTTACCATATATATTTAATACACTAAACATATTTATTTTATTATCGCCTTCATATGTATCGGCGGTTCGTTTTATTTTCATGTGAAGCCTGTACACAAGGAAAAATCGAGCAATTCGATTTCTTTTTCAATTTTATGTTATTTTATGTCAAACGTGTAAAAACAGTATTTATTTTTTTAATATATTGAATTCCAATTTGAAGCAGTTTCAAGCTTTAAAAGAAAATACAGAAAAATGTTTCTTTTAAGTGACTGTTTTCATTTTTTCGGGCGTAGTCAAATGCAAGCACACACAGAGAGTTGGTAAACACAACGTACTAGGTCTAGTCACACTCTGTATGTATGTATAACCAGCTAAAACCCCTTTACAATGACCAAGATTCTGAAATGAAAACTCTTTACTATTAGCATGTTTCTGAATTTAGTGTTTATCTGAGCTCCGATGTAGTTATCCCAAATACACATCCAGAAATTCAAGCTTAATTATCATACACTGTTATCTTCCTCATTATCGCCTGTTTGTCCTCTTTAACGTTCCGAGAAAAGAACTGAACTCCTGAAAAAAGCCAGTATCAACGTCATGGATTCCATAGCAACGACAAATATTTCAAATTTTAATCTAGCATATCGTATGTTTTTATATCCTTCGTATAATCAACGTTTTCAGTAAGAAATCATATTAAAGTTCATACTTAAAATAAGTCATTCAAAAGGACTTAATTTCGCGAAAGGGTCACCATATAATGTATGTATGTATCACTACGCACATGACAGAAAACAACATGACACGAGTCGGCTAGCTACTCGTATGACTTACTAGAAAACAACATGACACGAGTCGGCTAGCTACTCGTATGACTTACTAGAAAACAACATGACACGAGTCGGCTAGCTACTCGTATGACTTACTGTGAACTTCTCGGACTGCTACACTATTCCAGATTAGCGATTTGTCGGATTGTACAGGTTTCCATGCTATGACAGCATAAGACATGTTTTCCATGTATATTAGGTTCGGTTTGTATAATACCGATTGTACTGCGATCGGTTAAGGACAGTTCACAAATTATACTGGTTAATCATATATCATATATAGGTTGTTAAACATTTTGTTTCCATATAGTAAATAATAGTGTGACAGCTATGACATTGGCAGCACGTGCTACTGATTACGTACTAGAGCGGGATCCTCTCCCCAGGTTGTTACTCATTGTTCTTTGATTTATAATTAACTCGGTTAATTTATTGACTGCCTCATCACATACAAGTTTTAGCACATTGTATTGGACAAATAGAACGAACACAAGCATTACACAGTGACAATGTGAACTAGACATTACTTTAGCTGCAGAAACATCAGTTATCAGCTTGGATGAATTTAATATGAGATAATTTTAATTACTCTTTCATGGCAGTGACTACAGGTGTATAACGTGTTGTTCCGGACTATAAACAACGTTGACACCACGCAATGTGTTGTTCCGGACTATAAACAACGTTGACACCACGCAATGTGTTGTTCCCGACTATCAACAACGTTGACACCACGCAATGTGTTGTTCCGGACTATAAACAACGTTGACACCACGCAATGTGTTGTTCCGGGCTATAAACAACACTGACACCACGCAATGTGTTGTTCCCGACTATCAACAACGTTGACACTACGCAACGTGTTGTTCCGGGCTATAAACAACACTGACACCACGCAATGTGTTGTTCCGGGCTATAAACAACACTGACACCACATAGTGTCACCTCTCTCCCGTACACTGGAGATAGTCGAGACCTAGTCACTTTTGATTCCATCATGGATTTAAATCAAATGAAAGTAGACAAGTATATTTCAGAGCGATACCATAAAACTGATGATTATTGCATTTCTTAATTATGAATACATATCTATACATATGTTGCTGGTTGATACTAACAGCAAACCATTTTCGCCTATTGAAGTTGCATATAAACTTATGTAGAATATAAACGGTTTTATAAGAAATACACATAATACGTACAACGTTTACATGTCTACTTCAACAACAGCAATTAAACGGGGTATTAAACGTGTCAGTTTTAGCTGACTGGGTAGTTCTTATCTCTCTGTGTGTCGCTTGCAAGGTTTCAGTTTTTTTGTTTTTTTTTTGTACTTTTCATTTTATCTTCTGAATATGTTTTTCATTAGTTATAGAAATATATCCCAAACTCAGCACGAATTCATAATATGGATTTGATATATATCAACACGACCTATGTACATACTATTATAGTATTATATATATACTTCTATAATGTGCATATACGTAAATAATATTATATGATATAACATATGTAGATTATCCTAACACCACTACCAAAGACAGTGTCTCAACACCTGTCTTTCTTTTGTGTATGGCTGCTGTTACACGTGTCTCTTGGACACACAGCTCACACAATCGGGTCTTGTAACATTGAGTTATGTGTTATACTAAAAAGCTCCAAGACTCAATTAGTTCCATATGACACACTGAGCTCTTTGTCATACACTGCACTCTATGACATACAATTAACTCAATGACACCATAAGCGCTCTATTACATGCAGTGAGCTCAGTGACAAACTAATGTACGCTGTGTTATAATGAGATCAGTGGCACGCTGATGGAAGCCGTGTTATAACGAGCTCTGATACACATTTATGTAAGCTGTGTTATAACGAGCTCTGATACACATTTATGTAAGCTGTGTTATGATGAGCTCATTGCCAGGGATGTAAGCTGCGTGATAACGAGCTCAGTGACACTAATGTAAGCTGTGTTATAACGAGCTCAGTGACACTAATGTAAGCTGTGTTATAACGAGCTCAGTGACACTACTGTAAGCTGTGTTATAACGAGCTCAGTGACACTAATGTTAGCTGTTATAACGAGCTCAATGACACTAATGTAAGCTGTGTTATAACGAGCTCAGTGACACTAATGTAAGCTGTGTTATAACTAGCTCAGTGACACTACTGTAAGCTGTGTTATAACTAGCTCAGTGACACTAATGTTAGCTGTTATAACGAGCTCAGTGACACTAATGTAAGCTGTGTTATAACGAGCTCAGTGACACTAATGTAAGATGTGTTATAACGAGCTCAGTGACACTGATGTAAGCTGTGTTATAACGAGCTCAGTGACACTAATGTAAGCTGTGTTATAACTAGCTCCGATACACACTAATATAACCTGTGTTATCATTATCTCCGTGACACATTGAATTTGTTCTGTGACGAAAATGGAGTTTGATGAGTCACACCTGGCTTACACACGGCTGTGAAACATCAAGACTCGTTGATACACGGTGCTATTCTACAGGTAAAAGGTTAACCACGCGCTTTTTACCATTATAAGAAAAAAAATATTATTTTTGTACTTGCCACTAGGCGGTATCTTTATATTACAATACTGCCCCTAGGCCCCGTGGTCTCTGATGCCCCGTGTAATTTCTCCTTAATCTAGGATTTATATGCGAGAATTCTTTTTTTGATATTTTTATTTTTGACACTTTCTTTTGTATGATCGATGAAATACCATACTGTGTCAACTGTACATCTTCATTCTCCTTATCACAGTTGTCATTACTAGTAATCACACGTAAATCACTGTACACTGTCTTTACTAGTAAACACGCGTAAATCACTGTACACTGTCTTTACTAGTAATCACGTAAATCATTGTACACTGTCTTTACTAGTAATCACGTAAATCACTGTACACTGTCTTTACTAGTAATCACGTAAATCACTGTACACTGTCTTTACTAGTAATGACACGTAAATCATTGTACACTGTCTTTACTAGTAATCACGTAAATCACTGTACACTGTCTTTACTAGTAATGACACGTAAATCATTGTACACTGTCTTTACTAGTAATCACGTAAATCACTGTACACTGTCTTTACTAGTAATGACACGTAAATCATTGTACACTGTCTTTACTAGTAATCACGTAAATCACTGTACACTGTCTTTACTAGTAATGACACGTAAATCATTGTACACTGTCTTTACTAGTAATCACGTAAATCACTGTACACTGTCTTTACTAGTAATGACACGTAAATCACTGTACACTGTCTTTACTAGTAATCACGTAAATCATTGTACACTGTCTTTACTAGTAATCACACGTAAATCATTGTACAATGTCTTTACTAGTAATCACGTAAATCATTGTACACTGTCTTTACTAGTAATCACACGTAAATCACTGTACACTGTCTTTACTAGTAATCACACGTAAACCACTGTACACTGTCTTTACTAGTAATCACACGTAAATCACTGTACACTGTCTTTACTAGTAATCACACGTAAATCACTGTACACTGTCTTTACTAGTAATCACGTAAATCACTGTACACTGTCTTTACTAGTAATCACGTAAATCATTGTACACTGTCTTTACTAGTAATCACACGTAAATCACTGTACACTGTCTTTACTAGTAATCACACGTAAACCACTGTATACTGTCTTTACTAGTAATCACACGTAAATCACTGTACACTGTCTTTACTAGTAATCACACGTAAATCACTGTACACTGTCTTTACTAGTAATCACACGTAAACCACTGTACACTGTCTTTACTAGTAATCACACGTAAATCATTGTACACTGTCTTTACTAGTAATCACGTAAATCACTGTACACTGTCTTTACTAGTAGTCACGTAAATCACTGTACACTGTCTTTACTAGTAATCACGTAAATCATTGTACATTGTCTTTACTAGTAATCACGTAAATCACTGTACACTGTCTTTACTAGTAATCACACGTAAATCACTGTACACTGTCTTTACTAGTAATCACACGTAAACCACTGTACACTGTCTTTACTAGTAATCACACGTAAATCACTGTACACTGTCTTTACTAGTAATCACACGTAAATCATTGTACACTGTCCTTACTAGTAATCACGTAAATCACTGTACACTGTCTTTACTAGTAATCACACGTAAATCACTGTACACTGTCTTTACTAGTAATCACACGTAAATCATTGTACACTGTCCTTACTAGTAATCACGCAAATCATTGTACACTGTCTTTACTAGTAATCACGTAAATCATTGTACACTGTCTTTACTAGTAATCACGTAAATCATTGTACACTGTCTTTACTAGTAATCACGTAAATCACTGTACACTGTCTTTACTAGTAATCACACGTAAATCATTGTACACTGTCTTTACTAGTAATCACGTAAATCATTGTACACTGTCTTTACTAGTAATCACGTAAATCATTGTACACTGTCTTTACTAGTAATCACGTAAATCATTGTACACTGTCTTTACTAGTAATCACACGTAAATCACTGTACACTGTCTTTACTAGTAATCACGGAAATAACTGTACACTGTCTTTACTAGTAATCACGTAAATCATTGTACACTGTCTTTACTAGTAATCACGGAAATAACTGTACACTGTCTTTACTAGTAATCACGTAAATCACTGTACACTGTCTTTACTAGTAATCACACGTAAATCATTGTACACTGTCTTTACTAGTAATCACGTAAATCACTGTACACTGTCTTTACTAGTAATCACACGTAAATCACTGTACACTGTCTTTACTAGTAATCACGTAAATCATTGTACACTGTCATTACTAGTAATCACACGTAAATCATTGTACACTGTCTTTACTAGTAATCACACGTTAATCATTGTACACTGTCTTTACTAGTAATCACACGTAAATCATTGTACACTGTCTTTACTAGTAATCACACGTAAATCATTGTACACTGTCTTTACTAGTAATCACGTAAATCACTGTACACTGTCTTTACTAGTAATCACGTAAATCACTGTACACTGTCTTTACTAGTAATCACGTAAATCACTGTACACTGTCTTTACTAGTAATCACGTAAATCATTGTACACTGTCTTTACTAGTAATCACACGTAAATCACTGTACACTGTCTTTACTAGTAATCACGTAAATCATTGTACACTGTCTTTACTAGTAATCACGTAAATCACTGTACACTGTCTTTACTAGTAATCACGTAAATCATTGTACACTGTGTTTACTAGTAATCACGTAAATCACTGTACACTGTCTTTACTAGTAATCACGTAAATCATTGTACACTGTCTTTACTAGTAATCACACGTAAATCACTGTACACTGTCTTTACTAGTAATCACGTAAATCATTGTACTCGCCTTCTGTAATAAGACATTAACGTAAGTCGGCATGGACAAAGTTCTGGAGGTTAAGCAGCCTACGACTGACTCAAACATTACTGGTAGTGTGTACACGACAGGCTCAAACATTACTGGTAATGTGTACACGACAGACTCAAACATTACTGGTAGTGTGTACACAACTGACTCAAACATTACTGGTAGTCTGTAACAACTGACTCAAACATCACTGGTAGTCTGTAAACTACTGACTCAAACATTACTGGTAGTCTGTAAACAACTGACTCATACATTACTGGTAGTGTGTGTACACAACTGACTCAAACATTACTGGTAGTCTGTAAACAACTGACTCAAACATTACTGGTAGTGTGTAAACAACTGACTCAAATATCACTGCGACTTAAAATGTTTCGTCAACATGTTGGTACTCACTATAAGATCAATGTTTGGTTTTGAGTACACTTGTACTCTCTTTAGTAATGGCCTTAATGATTTTGACAAATTGCTGACCTGACTCCTGGTTGTGGCTGCACGGTAGATTTCTCAGTTCAATAAAGGTCTGGATGTGAGTAAACTTTAAATCCTTGTACTTACTTTACTATACCTTCAGTTGTGACAATAAACTTATCTTATTCTTTATTTTACTCGTCTTAGACCCCTATGTCACCTACAATATAGCTCACGGTTTTTGATGTCACTACCATATCTGTCCATTGCCATATCTGGTCATTACCATATCTACCCAAGTATCGGAAACGATCCCTGTACCTTTGTCTGACGACTGGAGTTTGGTAGTTAGGTCCCATAACACACATCTGTGCTATATTTCGTTGAGTCATATCCATAGCTTCATTAGCATTAACGGTGTAAAATATATACATCATCCTGGAATGTTAGTAGCGAGTCCACAGGTCATCCTGGAATGTTAGTAGCGAGTCCACAGGTCATCATGTAATGTTAGTAGCGAGTCCACAGGTCATCCTGGAATGTTAGTAGCGAGTCCACAGGTCATCCTGGAATGTTATAAACAGCATCTGAAATTTCGGCCTTATTGCGAAATATGTTATTTAAAGTGGATTCATTTTATCGAGTTGGTAGACACAAAGTATAGTTCGCCGAAATTGCACGTATGTTTTTTTCCACCGGAACATATAAAGGCAAAATAAAATAAAACAAAAAAGAATGAAAAAATGTAAACGTTGCACTATACAATGACCATATTAAACTGCAATTACCTCTCGTCGATTCTGTCTTTGTTGATTCGCATAGATTTTCTTATTTAGTCTTGACGTGGTCGTTTCAACGCGACAAGTTTCGGTCTAATAAACGGTTGTACCTTCTACACAAGTCTTTCATACTCTCACGTACCGAATTGGACGCGTTAAACACATATCGCGTTTGCTTTTAGGTGTTGACTTCATGTACCGCGTTGGCTATTTGGCGTTAGGCATAACTTCTACCATGTTCGATACTTGGCATTAACCTTGTATACCGCGTTTGGTATTTGGGGTTTACCTCTTTTACCACGGAAGATACCGGGCGTTAGGCTTAGGTACCGGGATTTAGCGACAGTACTGGGCTTTAGTCTAGATACTGGGCGTTAGCCTTAGATACAGGGTTTTAGCGTTAGTTACTGGGCTTTAGCCTAGATACTGGGCATTATCCCAAGATACAGGGTTTTAGCGTTAGTTACTGGGCTTTAGCCTAGATACTGGGCGTTAGCCTTAGATACAGGATTTTAGCGTTAGTTACTGGGCTTTAGCCTAGATACTGGGCGTTATCCCTAGATACAGGGTTTTAGCGTTAGTTACTGGGCTTTAGCCTAGATACTGGGCGTTAGCCTTAGATACAGGATTTTAGCGTTAGTTACTGGGCTTTAGCTTTAGGTACGGGGTTTTGGCGTTAGGCACTGTGTGTTAGCCTTAGGTACGGGGTTGAGTATGTGGCGTTGGCCGTATTTAGCGACGTCTATACACGTACATGGCGATATGCTTTACATCCTTTCGTACCTACCTACACAGATCTTACTATTGCGTTATATGCCGAAAATAGATCCTCTTTACTGAACAATAGTTATATTACTTTAACCTCAAAGCGGTTTGCCATTAAAACATCTATTTTGTTTATTCTCATCATAATAAATACATATTCAAAATATCATGCCATCAAATGCAAAATGATGTTGGTCACCATTGTTTAACTGCAATATTGGTATTATGCGTACTGTAAAATACCTATTATCATTATCGAGAAAAAATTGTTTAACAATTTCAGCTGCTCATATATTTTATGTTATATGTTGATATATATATATATAGATATAAAAATATATAAGCGTTTGAGATGAGGACGGGCGAGGTGCCGGTATTATAAGCTGGACAGAGACCCTATTGTTGTATGTAATGAGCTACTGTTATTATTTGTTTATTATGTAAAAAGTAAATACTGCTGAACATAACAGCCTTCAAAGTGACGATGTTGTTGTGTTTTCTTTTCTTTTTTCTTTTCTAATTTTTTATTTTTTTTTCTGTTTTCGCTGACACATGGACAGTGCATATGGGCTATGTGTGTGTGTTAGACTGCACATGTTTTCCTGTCAGCTCAGTGACATACTATATACAGCGGTAACCCCATCGATTTCTACACTCATTTTAGTACAATGTATTTACTAAAACAATTCATATCAATAAATAAAATCCACGACGAAGGAAGATATGTAAAAGTAGTATATACAGGAAGTGTAGGGTAAATATACCATATATACAGGAAGTGAGGGGTAAATATACCATATATACAGGAAGTGTAGGGTAAAGATACCATATATACACGAAGTGTAGGGTAAAGATACCATATATACAGGAAGTGTCGGGTAAAGATACCATATATACCGGAAGTGTAGGGTAAAGATACCATATATACAGGAAGTGTAGGGTAAAGATACCATATATACAGGAAGTGTGGGGTAAAGATACCATATATACATGAAGTGTAGGGTAAAGATACCATATATACCGGAAGTGTAGGGTAAAGATACCATATATACAGGAAGTGTGGGGTAAATATACCATATATACCGGAAGTGTAGGGTAAAGATACCATATATACAGGAAGTGTGGGGTAAATATACCATATATACCGGAAGTGTAGGGTAAAGATACCATATATACCGGAAGTGTAGGGTAAACATACCATATATACAGGAAGTGAGGGGTAAAGATACCATATATTTCGGAAGTGTAGGGTAAAGATACCATATATACCGGAAGTGTAGGGTAAAGATACCATATATACAGGAAGTGTGGGGTAAATATACCATATATACCGGAAGTGTAGGGTAAAGATACCATATATACAGGAAGTGTGGGGTAAATATACCATATATACCGGAAGTGTAGGGTAAAGATACCATATATACCGGAAGTGTAGGGTAAACATACCATATATACAGGAAGTGAGGGGTAAAGATACCATATATTTCGGAAGTGTAGGGTAAAGATACCATATATACCGGAAGTGTAGGGTAAAGATACCATATATACCGGAAGTGTGGGGTAAAGATACCATATATACAGGAAGTGTGGGGTAAAGATACCATATATACAGGAAGTGTAGGGTAAATATAGCATACAGTATATACAGGAAGTGTAGGGTAAAGATACCATATATACAGGAAGTGTGGGTAAAGATACCATATATACAGGAAGTGTAGGGTAAAGATACCATATATACAGGAAGTGTAGGGTAAATATAGCATACAGTATATACAGGAAGTGTAGGGTAAAGATACCATATATACAGGAAGTGTGGAGTAAAGATACCATATATACAGGAAGTGTAGGGTAAAGATACCATATATACCGGAAGTGTAGGGTAAAGATACCATATATACAGGAAGTGTAGGGTAAAGATACCATAACAGGAAGTGAGGGGAAAGATACCATATATACAGCAAAGGTGGGTTAAGAATCCATATATCGATGTGATAAAAGCCAATAACAGGAAGTGCTAGGTAAGACCATATATAGGAAGTGTGGTAAGTCTATACGAATTGGTAAACGAACCATAATACCGAAGTTGTGGGGTAAGTCCTATCAGAAGTGTAGGAAAGATACCAATATACACGAAGTGCGGTCAAGATCCAGATTTCAGAAGTGTGGAGTAAAGATACCATATATACCGGAAGTGTGGGGTAAAGATACCATATATACAGGAAGTGTAGGGAAAAGATACCATATATACACGAAGTGTCGGGTAAAGATACCATATATACAGGAAGTGTAGGGTAAAGATACCATATATACAGGAAGTGTAGGGTAAAGATACCATATATACCCGAAGTGTAGGGTAAAGATACCATATATACAGGAAGTGAGGGGTAAAGATACCATATATACAGGAAGTGTGGGGTAAAGATACCATATATACAGGAAGTGTAGGGTAAAGATACCATATATACACGAAGTGTCGGGTAAAGATACCATATATACAGGAAGTGTAGGGTAAAGATACCATATATACAGGAAGTGAGGGGTAAAGATACCATATATACAGGAAGTGTAGGGTAAAGATACCATATATACCGGAAGTGTAGGGTAAACATACCATATATACAGGAAGTGTAGGGTAAAGATACCATATATACCGGAAGTGTAGGGTAAAGATACCATATATACAGGAAGTGTGGAGTAAAGATACCATATATACAGGAAGTGTCGGGTAAAGATACCATATATACAGGAAGTGTAGGGTAAAGATACCATATATACACGAAGTGTCGGGTAAAGATACCATATATACAGGAAGTGTAGGGTAAAGATACCATATATACCGGAAGTGTAGGGTAAATATACCAAATATACAGGACGTGTGGGGTAAAGATGCCATATCTACAGGAAGTGTAGGGTAAAGATACCGTAAGTGTAGGATAAAGATACCATATATACAGGAAGTGTAGGGTAAAGATACCATATATACAGGAAGTGTGGGGTAAATATACCATAAACATTTGTATACAGGAAGTGTAGGATAAAGATACCATATATACAGGAAGTGTGGGGTGAAGATACCATATATACCGGAAGTGTAGGGTAAAGATACCGTATAAACAGGAAGTGAAGGGTAAATATGCCATATATACAGGCAAACGTGAGTTAGAATCATTTCATTCAACAAAAAGCCGAGAAAGTGCGAACGCCATATATAGCGACTTTGTTTCTCACCTGTAACCCGACAGCATCATCCTGTTTCTGTGTCCTAGATATGTGACGTCACAAGTTCAACGCAGTCGCCTCGGCCCGATTAAGATTATGCCTAAGAAAAACGAGATGTCCCGTCATATATATGTGCCATTTCGTCCTTTCGTCTATTCGCCCCGAAAAGACGAAAATTAACAAACCCTAAATTTCGTCTTTTCGCCCTGAAAAGACGAAACATCAGATGCGAAAAGACGAAATAAGTGACTTTAATTCTCGTTTTTTTTTTCCAGTTTAATTAATTTGGTCTTTTCGATTTTTCGCTCCGAAAAGAAAATTAGTAAGCTTAATTTTAGGATAAATTTAAAGTTTGTTAATTTAAAGTTTGTTAATTTTCGTCTTTTTCAGTGAAAGGGCGAAAATAAAAAAAAAAATATTTGAAATTCGTCTTCACCCTGTATGACCGACACCAGATATAGCTATTTCTAAGCGGACAAATAACACAACGAGAGGTCAAATCACGGTCAACACTATGGTATTTAATGTAGTTTTAAGCTAAGATTATCCTCTAATTTATTCATGCTTGTTTGGATAAGATTTATTGATGATTCCATGGTATGCGATTTTCAATGAACAAACAATACATGTACGGTTTTTATGACATAAATCAGCCTTCCAGTACCGACTAAACGTCCACATGAGCGCTGTTTTAGATGTTGAAAATGCATTTAAGACTTTATTTTAAAGAGTTCGCCATTTAAAATGATGAATATTATCAAGTAAGACAATTTTATGTAATGGAAGTTATTGGAATGCACGAAATATGCGAGAATTTTCGTTGTACGGCGTATAGCTAAAAGTATGAAATCTACTGAACTGACAGATTTTGTTGTCTGCATTTCCCGATATTTACATTGTGAAATCAGTACATAGTTCTGGTGATTCCACTTCATAGTCATACCTTGATCAACTATATCATTTTTTAGCTATAATTCATTTCTTAAATCTACAAATTCAACGTTTATTTCTTGGAACACTGCGATATCGTCGGTACTAGGCAGTCTATTTATGGATAGTTTACGTTTCTGAATCAATTTCCATAAAGTTTCTGTGCAGTAAACACTCACTAAACATCTGTCTGACATCTTTTGCTATTTATTGTACATAAGCTTGAAAACTTACCGCGATCTGACTCCAGCATCTAACTGTTTATAGCTTCAGATGTAGCTATATCCGGTGTCGGTCATTCACGGTGGTTGTGGAGGGACTTCGTAACGTGTCAGTGTTAAGAAGCATTTGGTACAGTTTACGGAAATCGGAAAAGACCCACGAATTGTTTCTACTGTGTTACAGACGACATACGAGGGCAGCCCATGTCCCAGAAATTAACAAGTTGTTCTCCCAGTCCAACGTCCTATACTACTCGTTCAGTGGATTTCCCGATAATGTATCTACGTAACTTTGATGTAATCAAATTAAACCTCGACTTTCATTTCATCATAATATTATAAGACAGCCATGAAGTGCGAAAAATAAGATTTTTTTCAGCAAATGTCTCGTACTCGGTTGTAAACATTTAAATTCGCAAATGGTAATTTAATATATATTCTATGCATGTAAAGGTATGTGTTATTAAGTTTATTCCTTTTAAAAATCGCACACGAAAAACTGCAAAATACATATAGATGAAAACGAGATACTGATGTCAAGTTACACCACAGACTATAAATTCACTCGTGTAAACTACTGTGTTTACTAAATGGATCTTGTAAGATTCCCTGTTGACCAAGTACTCGGCCAAACTACACTGTCCGTCATGTTACATGTGACCTAAGTACCAATATGTAACTTTACAGGCCTACATAGGGTAGATCTGTCCGTTCTGACCTATCTATAACCCCTAAATTACTGTTTCTTCTGCATTTGAAAAAAAGGGATATTCATTGTATAGTTTTTCCTAAATCGCATCCTGATAAGACAATTAAATATTACGCGGGGCGTTTTACTTTTAATCACAATACACAGCCAAAATAACTTGAATCTGATTATTAGATTGAAAATATCTGACATGCAATTAACAGTGCCATGATAAATAGCGGCACTCACAACAAGTTAGTACTCATAAAAGCAGGTTAATTGTCCGTCAATAACACTATAACATACACATGTATATAAGTGTTTTTACTGTATAAGGCAAACAGTGACTGACGCGCGTATCTAAACACATTTCTACTAAACATCTTAAGTAAAGTACACATGCCATTCTATATAAAGTCAAGCTACCGTTGTAATACTTTCCATGACTTTTATTTCGATCATCTTCAATATAATACAACTCCTTAAAATCCGTGTTCACTTCACAATTTGACCAGTATAGCCGTTGGTTGAACTTGTGATGTCAAAGCCAGAAACCGCAGACTTTGGGGTCGGTATCTTGGCACTGGTGGACCGATTATGATACCGTTTTCGACTTATTTCCTTGTCGAACAAGTGGAATAAAAATTAAATCTAAATGGATATCAATTTTCGTTCCAGTTACACTAATGAAATACACCGCTGTCATATTTAATCATTCTTATATTCAAAATAACAAGCAACCACAAAACAAACAAGACAAACACGATCATTATTAATTCCCTGAGGGATTGGAAGTGAAAATCAAATCTCTTCAATCTAACAAAATGTATCAAATCTGAGTTGATAAGCTCAGAAGTAAGTTATTGAGGCTTGCTGCTATCATTTTGCCATAGCTTAATTTTTAATGAATCTATTTTAACAATAAAACGTAAAAATGAAACGCTTTACTTTGTAGTGTTAAAGTTTCATGTATTTTCCATATTTCCCACGACACTTGAACTTTAGTTTGGATAAAAATCAAGTCTGATATACGTTTTTATCAAAGCGAGCGGAATTGTATAACAAATTCTATTCAAACGATGATAATTAGATTTATTGATACCAGTAAGAGTGTCGCTATGCGGTATGCTTTTATAATTAAAACGATAAAGGTCGAAACTCGATGCTACAGTACTCCGATGTTATACAGTTCCTATCACACCCAATAAAATACATGCATGTAAGAAAAGTCTGAATTATTTCTAAATCAATCCATAGCGATTAACGGAAATGATTTTTTTTAACTGAAATGGTAATTCAGAACTATACAATGATGTATCTGTCATTAGCTCGTTCGCTCGTATTTTACTCTTTACCTAACAGCAACAGCGAAACCGTAGCAATAAAAGCTAATGACCATCGTCTAACAATCTGTACCTTAAGGTAAAGCTAGCAATGACAGCTAATGACCATCGTCTAACAATCTGTACCTTAACGTTAAACTAGCAATGCCAGATAATGACCATCGTCTAACAATCTGTACCTTAAGGTAAAGCTAACAATGACAGCTAATGATCATCGTCTAACAATTTGTACCTTAACGTTAAACTAGCAATGACAGCTAATGACCATCGTCTAACAATTTGTACCTTAGCGTTAAACTAGCAATGACAGCTAATGACCATCGTCTAACAATATGTACCTTAACGTTAAACTAGCAATGACAGCTAATGACCATCGTCTAACAATTTGTACCTTAACGTTAAACTAGCAATGACAGCTAATGACCATCGTCTAACAATATGTACCTTAACGTTAAACTAGCAATGACAGCTAATGACCATCGTCTAACAATTTGTACCTTAACGTTAAACTAGCAATGACAGCTAATGACCATCGTCTAACAATTTGTACCTTAACGTTAAACTAGCAATGACAGCTAATGACCATCGTCTAACAATCTGTACCTTAAGATTAAGCTAACAATGACAGCTAATGACCATCGTCTAACAATTTGTACCTTAACGTTAAACTAGCAATGACAGCTAATGACCATCGTCTAACAATTTGTACCTTAACGTTAAACTAGCAATGACAGCTAATGGCCATCGTCTAGCAATTTGTACCTAAACGTTAAACATAACTATGGCAACTAAGAACAATATTCAAACAAGTAAGAAAGTATCAAATGTCGATGACCCCTTTACTTTACACTAGCGAGCTAAGAACCATTTTATAGGAAGCACAAGGTTTTGGCACTTTAACGGACAGAGGGCTGGTGATGGTGCGCGGCGAGATTTAAGCCCGGGAAAAATACTCCATATTTTGCTCCAATCATCTGAACCACAACTGCTAAATCTGATATCTAGCCGGGATAATTACATCTCATAATCTTCACGATCAAAACAACTTTACCGAAGCCATGATTACGGGCTAGGATCAATATGTATTATAACTAATACTGTTTGCGGACTAATACATGGACACTTTTGTATGGGAAGGTCTTGCAAGAGGGTGGTGATGGGGGATTATCTTCATGATATATCTATATATAATATAAACTCTATTGCCTCAGTTTGTCAGTACATATGCGCCTTCATAAAGGTATGATTATTGTACGAAATATCCAACTTATTTTCGAGATCTACCAGCTTGTGTCAGAACGTGTATCACTTCCGTATTGTCGATGGCACGTCCTGTGGTGCAGTATAATGTAAAATGATAAGTAAATAAGAAATGAACAAACACTAGCTTTAAAATATAAACCACAGTATTGTCAAATAAACCGAAGTTTTACAAGCTCCCATCTATTGCCTTACTGAAGATTTCAACGGAATAATGGCCAAAGTACACCTTTTGATAGACGTCAATTGGTCGGGTCGTTTCAGTTTCGTCATCAATGACCTACTTCGGGCGTCATCTATTTTATTCCGTCTAACGTAATTACATATGTGTGTATAAACAACAACCAATCATTGCCGTGCTTCCAAGTGACGACGCGTGCTTAAACGATGTCTAGTTCCTGTTGTCGGACCAAGTGGTCGAGTAAAGTCGACTAGACATGTATAGTGTAACTTCTTTTTCTCTACACGCGCGCATTACATGTAACCAAGGTGAGTTCGCTTCTACTATAATTAAATTATGGTCACTACTAGTGATAGACGTCAATTGGTGGGGTCATTCTCAGTTTCGCCATCAATATGTGGCGATATCGTATCGAGTTAGAAAATCTAGTGTTCCTACTTCATTATCCATTTATTGATGATTAAAGATGTGTTGGACCGAATTACTTGTTTAGCATCCGGAGACGTGTCCGTGTGCCTGTGGCTACTATCTCTCCCTGTCTTCCGAAACACTCCCTTGTCGGTGAAATTCCTCTGATGATAGAACAAGTCGTGTCACATTGCTCGTCCAGCAACGTTCCAGCGTCAGTCGTGAACTTCCGGCGCCAAAAAAAACTTTCCTTCTAATATACAGCGGTTTAACATCAAATTGGAAACATAACATTTAAAAATTTAATTTCAACCCGGAAACAAGTCGAATATATACATGAGCCTCGCTGGATCGATTTGCTGCCAGTTATTCGGAGAAAATTTTAAGCAAACAAGTAGTCAGCTTATTGGGAAAAGTTGATCTTCGCTATCGGTCATCAGAGACTTTAGTTGGGAAAGGTCAAACATTTAATTCCGAAAATTGACCTATTAAAATTGTCACTCTAAGCTCTGATTACAAACGTAGCTGACTACTAATGTTTGCAGAGTGGTCTCCAGTCGACCGCAGGATGACGGTGGAGCCAAATGTCATGGAAAACCTGTAATTAACACAGATACATATACATACATTTATATATACGTCTCAACACGCGTGTATGAAGTGGCACTGCGCGCGCGTTAAGAACTAACGGATACGTTACACCAACAAGAGAACCACACAGAACAATGTGAACATAATTATATAATTGTGTGTTATTTAAGAAATAATTAACGATGATTCGTGTATTATTGCAGGATATACAACGAGGACGAGGATATTTTGCAATTGAATTAATAACGAAGGCCGCAGGCCTGAGTTATTAATTAAAATTGCAAAATATCAGAGTCCGAGTGGTATATCCTGCAACAATACACGAGTCAAAGTTGATTATTTCTTAAATAACACACACTTATATAATTGTAGGATTCGAACTCGCGTCGTGATAAGACTTTATTGAAAGACTAACCCATTAGCCCACTTGGCTATAGTAACCTTTTGTAAAACGGGTGAATATTAGATATATAAAATTGTTACAGCCGTGACTCCCGACCGTGTATAATTGGCACGAGAGTGGGTTATTGGAAAATAATACATGGTTTTAAACCAATCAAAACTGGCATTGTATAGCAAACATGGTAGAGTTGTAGACAGCCAATGAGGTCCCGGGCCTGTACAATGGCCTAATTAGTGTCGCCCATCGATGGTGTATAGCAGGGTTCATTAGCTCACCGGTTACCAGTTTTAAATTCCCATGCATAAAGATCACTGATGAGTCCTAAACTCATATTTGAAGGTGCTTTGCATGCTAGCAAATCTTAGAACACAATTGACCATAATACATTTGCTCTGCTACTTAAGCCATTAAACACATAGACAATGTATCATTATCGGCATATTTTAACTGTTGCGATGGGGACAACAGATCTTTTGATCTCCCCAACCCCTCTAGAAACCTTTAATTTTGCCACCACTTTTTTCTTACGATCAACAGTTACCCCTCAATCCTAGGCAATATCAGTTACCTCCTACGACATGTAGTGAGATTTGACCGGCATATTAAACATGTTTCTACATTACACCATGCTACTTATCAACCTAATAACACTAGCGACAGTAATCCGTACTACAGCGTCAACAGGCGTCGAGATATCCCCTAACTCGTACTGAGCAACAAATGGCGGGCTCCGAATAAAAACTGTCCCGCGTTTTCAAAAGATGTTCAATGTTAATTAGCAGTCATCGATAAATCACTATTCATTAAATAAAGATCACGGGTATTGAATAACTAACCTCCAATCATACTAATAGGATCTATCTAAACTAGCCATACATTTTTTTGAGACATTTTCATTTTTAACCAAACTTCCAGGCTACCAAGGGAAACACCATTTTGCATTGCGGTGTGGAATACGGAGCCTTTCAATAAAGGATAGTCATAGTAAGATCACCGAATATGTGGAAGACCATCGGATATTAGCTGTGCACAGGATAAGGAAAGAAAGAAAAACGAGGTGTACGTCTTTATGTCTGACAATGACTCGTTTTGTTTACGTTTTATAATAAGGTACAGTATATCGCACCAGTGTCGACACAATATCAATTGCAAATTGCACCATTCATTAAGCTTTTGGTTAAGAAAGAACTGTATTTTTGTCTGAAGTGATGTCGAAAGATGAGGAACATTTTCTACAGTAACAAAGCAAGGAAGTGCGATCCATTGTGTTTAATCATCTTGATGAAAATGTTAATTCGTTTTTTATTTATTAAAGACTGATGTTAGTTATTGTATTATGTAACATCAGTTTCGACTGACGATGGGATCATACGAAGACCATCGCACTTGAACGTAACCATGACAACAACAACATGATACCTCCTGGTCATCTCTTCATGCCAACGGGCCAATCAGAATGGATGCACCCGGACAACACGATAAGGACAGAACGAAACCTGAAGCGATGGTGACCAGCTGTGATCTCAACACTGCTAAAATATTAAGATAACAGTTTTTACCTCCTGATCATAGCATTTCTATTCTTATCTGTTGTTACTGAATCTAAAGTAGTGACCATTGGAATAAAGGAAAAACCTTTTAAACGTACACTGATTTCCCTTCTGTCGAGCGGTGATGTACAAACGTACAATGAGTTATTGTTCCCCTCTGTCGAGCGATGATATACAAACGTACAATGAGTTATTGTTCCCCTCTGTCGAGCGATGATATACAAACGTACAATGAGTTATTGTTCCCCTCTGTCGAGCGATGATATACAAACGTACAATGAGTTATTGTTCCCCGCTGTCGAGCGGTGATATACAAACGTACAATGCCTTTCGAAAGATGTAGGTTGGTGAAGACGTCACTGCACAGCTGACTAAATGGTCGCTATCATGACCTCACTACGGTAAGGATATCGGCGACTGTGAGAATGTTTATAATTTAGTTCCTTCGCTTCCAACTTTAGGGACTGGCATCGTTTCCAGTGGTGAGTTATCCTTAGCCGTTTCCAGTGGTGAGTTATCCTTAGATCGTTTCCAGTGGTGAGTTATCCTTAGATCGTTTCCAGTGGTGAGTTATCCTTAGACCGTTTCCAGTGGTGAGTTATCCTTAGATCGTTTCCAGTGGTGAGTTATCCTTAGACCGTTTCCAGTGGTGAGTTATCCTTAGACCGTTTCCAGTGTGAGTTATCCTTAGACCGTTCCAGTGGTGAGTTATCCTAAGACCGTTTCCAGTGGTAGTTATCCTTAGATCGTTTCCAGTGGTGAGTTATCCTTAGATCGTTTCCAGTGGTGAGTTATCCTTAGATCGTTTCCAGTGGTGAGTTATCCTTAGACCGTTTCCAGTGGTGAGTTATCCTTAGACCGTTTCCAGTGGTGAGTTATCCTTAGACCGTTTCCAGTGGTGAGTTATCCTTAGATCGTTTCCAGTGGTGAGTTATCCTTAGACCGTTTCCAGTGGTGAGTTATCCTTAGATCGTTTCCAGTGGTGAGTTATCCTTAGATCGTTTCCAGTGGTGAGTTATCCTTAGACCGTTTCCAGTGGTGAGTTATCCTTAGATCGTTTCCAGTGGTGAGTTATCCTTAGACCGTTTCCAGTGGTGAGTTATCCTTAGACCGTTTCCAGTGGTGAGTTATCCTTAGACCGTTTCCAGTGGCGAGTTATCCTTAGATCGTTTCCAGTGGTGAGTTATCCTTAGCCGTTTCCAGTGGTGAGTTATGCTAAGACCGTTTCCAGTGGTGAGTTGTCCTTAGATCGTTTCCAGTGGTGAGTTATCCTTAGACCGTTTCCAGTGGTGAGTTATCCTTAGCCGTTTCCAGTGGTGAGTTGTCCTAAGACCGTTTCCAGTGGTGAGTTGTCCTAAGACCGTTTCCAGTGGTTAGTTATCCTTAGACCGTTTCCAGTGGTGAGTTATCCTTAGATCGTTTCCAGTGGTGAGTTATCCTTAGATCGTTTCCAGTGGTGAGTTATCCTTAGATCGTTTCCAGTGGTGAGTTATTCTTAGACCGTTTCCAGTGGTGAGTTATCCTTAGACCGTTTCCAGTGGTGAGTTATCCTTAGATCGTTTCCAGTGGTGAGTTATCCTTAGACCGTTTCCAGTGGTGAGTTATCCTTAGACCGTTTCCAGTGGTGAGTTATCCTTAGACCGTTTCCAGTGGTGAGTTATCCTTAGACCGTTTCCAGTGGTGAGTTATCCTTAGATCGTTTCCAGTGGTGAGTTATCCTTAGACCGTTTCCAGTGGTGAGTTATCCTTAGATCGTTTCCAGTGGTGAGTTATCCTTAGATCGTTTCCAGTGGTGAGTTGTCCTAAGACCGTTTCCAGTGGTGAGTTATCCTTAGACCGTTTCCAGTGGTGAGTTATCCTTAGATCGTTTCCAGTGGTGAGTTATCCTTAGACCGTTTCCAGTGGTGAGTTATCCTAAGACCGTTTCCAGTGGTGAGTTATCCTTAGATCGTTTCCAGTGGTGAGTTATCCTTAGACCGTTTCCAGTGGCGAGTTATCCTTAGACCGTTTCCAGTGGTGAGTTATCCTTAGACCGTTTCCAGTGGTGAGTTATCCTTAGACCGTTTCCAGTGGTGAGTTATCCTAAGACCGTTTCCAGTGGTATCCATTTCTAAACATTTCTATGTCTTTGTTATTCGCCTCAATTCCAACCTAAGTTTTGACAAACACTCATGTTTCAATGTAATAATCTTACTTATCCAAACCATTCCATGGTATTTTCATATTTCTGTTTTATTTACAATAAATACAATGGCTATGGTTATAAGATAGATACACAAGTGTTAAACTTAGAACAGACAAGAGATAATATATTGATGGCTACCAATGGAAATCACCATTGTCACTGTGGTTTAATATCGGTAGGTCTGAGTATTGATTTACAGCATTTTAAAATAAATTGTTTTTCGTCTTCCTGGTCTATATTAATCATCACCTCTAAAACATTTGTACATTTAAAATAAAATGAACACAGCAAAATATTTACAGTTTAAAATATATAAACCTCTGTACCATTATAACAAAACAGTCATAAAATGCTTCATTCAATGTCACACAAATCGGCTTTTTTCTACAGTGTATATTTATATACAATGTTATGATGTAGTCCGCCTGTGATATACAGTAGAACCTTCAATGTGTGAAATCGATACTTACATGATCGAACTATAAGTCCAAAGACGTCACTGTTTAAAAATAGAGATATATGACTCCGGTGGGTTATTAGACACGAGCTCACGGACTCTGAGACAAAACTGGAAACATACACGATCATTAATATTACTAATTGTTTAAATAAAAAAAGATGAGTACAAAATTGTTTGTGAAAGTCATTTATTTCAGCACGCGTCCAGTATAATGTAGAGTTGTGTTTTTTTATTAGTATTTCGTTAATTTCCTCCAATATTGTACACCATATGGTAGCTATAAACCCGACATATACTCATACCCGCACATCCTCAAACGAGGCATGTCCGCCCTCACACATACAAACACGTAGCTGATACAAAGGTCACCTACAAATATTCATTATTTCTACACACAAGAACACAATACAATCTCCTTCTCATAGCAGTAGTACAATACACAATACTAGAGAACTTTAAGACACTCATACCCCGAATAGCCCTCTAAGCCCTTATCACACACTAAAACATACGACTGTTTTTACCTTTTATCGAAAATCCCTTTTTCACGCCTCTGCATCTACGTCAGGACCCTAGAGGACGAAATCGTCAAGAACAACAACAACAAGAAGAAGAACAAGAAGACGAACTAATTAGATAGATTTACATTTTATGGGAGCATAAATGACACCTAAATCGCGATACACTCCAAGAGTATGAGTATATTTAGCGCAGCACAGCCATACAATGTTTGAATGATTGAAATTTTAAGATACGACACATTAATACCAACATCTTTCCATATACACACATAAATATCCTCTTCGGTCGTATGGTAAACTCGAGCTACTGTAGCAACTTCCAACTGTCGTCATATTTGATGTTAAAGTTGAATAAATGCACACCATGTTTCTGCTATACTTTTAATTCCAAAATCGACGCGGTTGTAAGAATATGGCGGATCGACGGTGAATAGTGAATTTATCCATGCGCAAATTTGTTCCGGGATATGATTCGAACAAAATATACTTCGTAATTTATCATCACATTGTTCAGTAAAACACAAGATAACAAATAACACAATTTTATCAAAAATAAATGATAATTAAAAAAGAAACTTGCATATTTATGAAACTTTTATTATTTCCATGCACTCTTTTGTTTACCAATCTGATGTTTTTACTGTATTGTATTGTTTATTCACTTTAAGCCTTGTGGCCCATCGGTATTACAGCAAAAACAGAATAATGTCATGTGCATGTACAATAAGGATATCAAAAACATATACAAAATGTTAAGTATGATATGAAAAATAACCTACATTGTACAAGACAAGAATGAATTTGATAGATTGGCGGACAGCTGTGAAATATATATGAGATAATTGTATGAAGTCATATTCATAATTTGATAGATTGGAAGACGACAGACATAACATATGAAGTAAAAAAATGTGCCAGAAAATGTCATTTGCAGGAGGTAACCGGAAGAAAATACATGGTAATTAAACAATGCATATTACATATTAAGCTTGAAACGTTGAACGTAATAATAAACTTGATCGTAAGTAGTTACCTAAATGACAAAGTTCCTTACTATTACGTACTGCTAGTAACTGTACAAGTTTATACGACGACGGACGGTTCCAATAGTATTTTTGATAAATTTTTTACGTAAAGTTGCATACAGAGGACAAATAAGAATAAAATGAAATTCATCTTCTACCTGATTTTGGTTACAATAAATACAAATTCTATGTGCCCTTTGGATATTACGATATCTGCCTTCTTCTATTCTTAACTGATGATATGATAAACGAAACTTTGATATAAGCCGAGAATAAATATCTGGAATTGATTTTGCCAATCTGGTTTTAGATGTCGTTTAGATTATATTTCTGAATACGGCATGTTGATGCATTTAGCAAAACAGATTTAGAACGCCATCATAGGTAGCAATTTCTAGGGTTGAGATGATGTTTTGAGGAAATGCTACTGACCTGAGGTAAAATCGACAATGTATTTGCAGCTTTGTATCTAATCACTTTTTACAGCTTAACGCCGGTTATAGCTCACATATTCACCATAACATTGTATGGGATGCTAGGAATCCCCACAGCTACCTATGATGATGGCATTCCCTTTCTTCGAGAGATTCTAATATGTCTAGGGTTTCCCGGAAAAACATTTAAGTGTCTTGATGTTGTCATATATGCAGAAAAATAAGATTATAATTTCTACCAGATTCTTGAATTTGGACACCCACAATTTGAAGACTAACGGTGACAATCTCTAAAACATTTAGATATGTTTTTTTTAAAGAATACAAACATCATCTCTCATGTTGCATTTATGGCGGAATGGTTCTATCTCAGGAACAGGATTTACAGTGGAATGGTTCTATCTCAGGGACAGGATTTACAGTGGAATGGTTCTATCTCAGGAACAGGATTTACAGCGGAATGGTTCTATCTCAGGAACAGGATTTACAGCGGAATGGTTCTATCTCAGGAACAGGATTTACAGCGGAATGGTTCTATCTCAGGAACAGGATTTACAGCGGAATGGTTCTATCTCAGGAACAGGATTTACAGCGGAATGGTTCTATCTCAGGAACAGGATTTACAGCGGAATGGTTCTATCTCAGGAACAGGATTTACAGCGGAATGGTTCTATCTCAGGAACAGGATTTACAGCGGAATGGTTCTATCTCAGGAACAGGATTTACAGTGGAATGGTTCTATCTCGGGGACAGGATTTACAGTGGAATGGTTCTATCTCAGGAACAGGATTTACAGTGGAATGGTTCTATCTCAGGAACAGGATTTACAGTGGAATGGTTCTATCTCGTGAACAGGATTTACAGTGGAATGGTTCTATCTCGTGAACAGGATTTACAGTGGAATGGTTCTATCTCGTGAACAGGATTTACAGTGGAATGGTTCTATCTAATAAACAGGATTTACAGCGGCATGGTTCTATCTCAGGAACAGGATTTACAGCGGAATGGGTTTATCTCAGGGACAGGATTTACTATACTTGAATTGCCAGAATCCGTTTAAGTATCAAAAAACGACAAGTGATATTCTCTTACCCAATATTAAGACAGACCACATATATCTATACCATGTTCTTCTATACATTTTAGAATTAATGGCTTGCTTGTCATAACACCTTCCATATTCCAACACACTATAGCGGGAGGTATAACGCGACCAGGTGTCCCGGAAGGATTAGCTTATCGACGACACCCCCTTATATATGTTAAATCCAGGTAATGCTAAGTCATCGAAATGACAATGTTTAAAGTAAGTGCTTCTCATTCTGCTTCAAGTTTATGCTAATTAACTTTTAATCAATACATCCAGTTCCGGTTTCCTATATTTGGCTTTATTGTATAGTTACGCTCCACCTCTTACATTTAGACAATCTCATTTAAATGTATATATGTCACGCCTGGTACCTGTTGTTTAACCACAGTAAGGTTAAAATGTATCTCAGTTTTAATGATATAAAGCTATATTTATCTAGTAGCCGAGCAAACATGACAACCAAGTTTGCGTTATAATTCGAATTAAAACAAAACGAAATGCGAAATGGAGATTTTCCTTTTGAAGTTTTTTCTTTCAGCGTTTAGTAAAGTTATAAAGCTAATCAAATATTCTTTATCGTCCTGTGTCAACATTTTAATTAAAGTAATTAACATGAATGAATTTAATGAGATACCTGTGTTAATTTATGTATAATATGTTAGAGTGATTAGTATTCCATTCCGAGTCCAGGTTAGTGCGTGTCACCGGTCGTAAACTTTACTTACACCTGTCAAGAAGGACCGTAATGTATTCATTAATGGGAATACGTCACAAGAAACCGATTACAGTATATATCTAGTAACATCATAAGGTTATCAATTAAATATGTCCCGACATTTCTACCATATTACATTGTATATATGTGTACCGCCAGATTGTCTAGGATAAAATCGGCAATGTCTCCTTTTCATTAATCTGAATAGCATTTGCTTTACGCTTAAAAGAGAGAATACCGAGATGGTGACAGTGCCGTTATTCCATTTATAGATGGGATCGAAGTTTTACTGAAGCCCGTGGAACATTAGGAGAACAGTACAAAGTGATCAGTCATTTATACACGGTTACTATAACCTCCCCGGTCGTTTATGTGTTACCATATCTCCATATGTGTAAGGATTATAGTTTATGTATTACCATATCTCCATATATGTAAGGATTGTCGTTTATGTATTACCATATCTCCATATATGTAAGGATTATAGTTTATGTATTACCATATCTCCATATATGTAAGGATTGTCGTTTATGTATTACCATATCTCCATATATGTAAGGATTGTAGTTTATGTATTACCATATCTCCATATGTGTAAGGATTATAGTTTATGTATTACCATATCTCCATATATGTAAGGATTGTCGTTTATGTATTACCATATCTCCATATATGTGAGGATTGTAGTTTATGTATTACCATATCTCCATATATGTAAGGATTGTAGTTTATGTATTACCATATCTCCATATATGTAAGGATTGTAGTTTATGTATTACCATATCTCCATATATGTGAGGATTGTAGTTTATGTATTACCATATCTCCATATAGGTAAGGATTGTAGTTTATGTATTACCATATCTCCATATATGTAAGGAGTGTAGTTTATGTATTACCATATCTCCATATATGTAAGGATTGTAGTTTATGTATTACCATATCTCCATATATGTAAGGATTGTAGTTTATGTATTACCATATCTCCATATATGTAAGGATTGTAGTTTATGTATTACCATATCTCCATATATGTAAGGATTGTAGTTTATGTATTACCATATCTCCATATATGTAAGGATTGTAGTTTATGTATTACCATATCTCCATATATGTAGGATTGTAGTTTATGTATTACCATATCTCCATATATGTAAGGATTGTAGTTTATGTATTACCATATCTCCATATATGTAAGGATTGTCGTTTATGTATTACCATATCTCCATATATGTAAGGATTGTAGTTTATGTATTACCATATCTCCATATATGTAAGGATTGTAGTTTATGTATTACCATATCTCCATATATGTAAGGATTGTAGTTTATGTATTACCATATCTCCATATATGTAAGGATTGTAGTTTATGTATTACCATATCTCCATATATGTGAGGATTGTAGTTTGAACTTATTTCTTTATTATTCCCCAAATCCGTGAAATCAAGCACGCCGCTCATGTTTTTCATTGTTTTCATTGTTTCCTAAGATTTTATTGAATATGTGTTTCAATTAAGCGACTGTCACGTGGTTGTAGTTATGTTGTTTGAAATGTCAGTACAATGATACAGTACTAGGATTATTACGTGTATAAATCTACAGGCTAACACCGAACTGATTGGCTATGAACATATAGATAAGTAGTCCACGGTAGATAGCATGCTCCATTATTACCACTGTTTACCTGATCATGACCCCTACACATACAAATATATGGCTGAAATAGCATTGCAGTAGTTGTTATAACGAAAGCAATTACAACCTCTCCTGAATAGTGGTATACGTTAAGTGACACTGTCTGGGTTCCAGTTTTGTCCAAAAACGTCATTAAAGAAATGTAGAATAGCGAAACAGCTGACGCAGTTTTTGTTTTCAAATACCGATAACATCTCGAAAATAGGTTTTATATGGGACTTATGTACGAGCAACAATACTAAATGATATAATGAATTCGTTTAGAGGTACAGCTAAACACTGTCTGATCTCCTCTAGCGTGTCACATTCATTTTTGTGTCTTGACAAAAGCGGCGGTAAGATTTCGGTAATTTGACGAACACTGTACGTATGTTACCGATACCAGAAGCGTACAAGCTAATGAGTTTTGGATCAGGTGCTTTGTTCCGACATGACGTTGGTAATCACTGATATTCTGTATTGTCATATCCATCGTTAAGACATTTGATAAGTCTCGACTCTTCGGAGATGAAGGACTATTCGGCTATATTTAGAACAATGACCGTGCTTTGACCAGGCATTTTTACGACCTTAACAGTCACTAGGTATCATATATCAGTATTTCTTTTACAGGAAGAACCTCCTACTTGGCTGGCAATAAGTTAAGAAATGGCGAAATTCTTCGACATCGTTTTTAGATATATCAACGAATTAAGGAGCATTGCTGTTTATTTTTGTATTGTCGGGTTCAACGTCACGGGAACGATTGGGACTGTTCAAAAGTTACAAATACACGAGCTTTAGCTAGTATTTATTGTAAACAATGACTAACGAGAGTGAAAAAAATAACATACAACGACCATGAGTTTGTGTGACCTGTTTCTATCAGAATAGAAAAGCTATTCTGGGGATGAATTGACTTGTGTCAATATGTGTTCTTTTCACAATACCACAATAGCAAGAAGAAAAACGTTGGTTAGTATTCGGTATACTGACCAGATGTACCTGTAGGTTTGATAAAATACCATGCAATAATCACAATTTTTGTCCTGTTTGTTGTTAAAGAAACCGATAACAGACGCATTTCCGACTTCGGGCGTTTTTGTGTACATATACACAAATACTGAATTAGCTAGGAAAAGAAAGAAAAGGAAAAAGTTCAATGGGAAAAATATATCGGACTGGTTTCAATTTACTGTTGCTGCTAAACTTTACACATAGGTGAATCAATACGATGCCAAATAGGGTGACAGCACTTCAGCCAAACTAGAAAACTGACATCTGGCTAGACACTGTGTTTTTAAAGGTCGTAACTAAACCTACTTAATAGCTGATGGCATACTTACGAGAGTCCTACCTACATGTACAGGGAAACCAATAGTCAGAACAATACTGTAACCATGGTGACACGTCAGATCTCCCTTACACGATCAACGCATTTCAAATGAACATTAGGTTTGGCAGCATTAGGCTTCATTTAAACAAGTGACCCCCTTGAAATGCCCTCTAGACTATAAATGGAGCTACTGCTGACCTTCAGTGGCGATTGTCTGTCGGTGGACAGCGCCCGATTTAGATCGATATCTTTGCCATGTTTGATGGAGTGATAATAGTCAATGTTAGCGGAGTTTAATTATACTCGTCAAGATAACGCTTCATAAAATCTCCATAGAATGGATATATAGGAAGTAACCTACTTCATAATTCCCGAATGGAAGCCCAATTACTCGTTGCCGCACGCGAAGTCTCTCGGGGGATGTCGTGCAGGTGCGAGCAAGGAACACTTACTAGACCGCAAGGCCGAACGTTCGATCCTAACTCGATTGTTTTACATATTAGGAGCATCGATCAAAATATTTCATTGTCGCGTAGAAAATCTGTGAATCAAAAAGTTCATGGATAATCGATAAACGGCGTCGAGCACAGCCAGCCCACGCCATCTACCCTCCCTCTTCGTCCGTTTAATAGCTATATTGCTTACCTCTATGAACTTTGATATTTTAGAGAATAACAAGATGTCATGATAGACGCCCCAGCAAGCCGTTGTGACAAGATATAGACTCGCAATCAAAACCTGTCACTTCAGAGGTCTCACCGTAGAGAGAAGCCGGATTTAGACATTCATAATCGCAACTTATGTGTTCCAAAGGATTCTTTATTGTGTAAGGTAAAACGGCTTTCAGCGTCATTCATGTTGTTTCGTGTATCTGAACTAGCAGTTGTCGAGTGCATGAATAGACTGTCCGGAGTACGTGGACCGTGGAGAGGGACCATCCGGAGTACATAGACTGTGGTGAGGGACCATCCGGAGTACATAGACTATAGTGAGGGACCATCCGGAGTACATAGACTGTGGAGAGGGACCATCCGGAGTACATAGACTGTAGTGAGGGACCATCCGGAGTACATAGACTGTAGTGAGGGACCGTCGGAGTACATAGACTGTAAGGAGAGGGACCATCCGGAGTACATAGACTGTAGTGAGGGACCATCCGGAGTACATAGACTGTGGAGAGGGACCGTCGGAGTACATAGACTGTAGTGAGGGACCATCCGGAATACATAGACTGTGGCGAGAGACAATCCGGAGTACATAGACTGTGGTGAGGGACCATCCGGAGTACATAGACTGTAGTGAGGGACCATCCGGAGTACATAGACTGTAGTGAGGGACCATCCGGAGTACATAGACTGTGGCGAGAGACAATCCGGAGTACATAGACTGTGGTGAGGGACCATCCGGAGTACATAGACTGTAATGAGGGACCATCCGGAGTACATAGACTGTAATGAGGGACCATCCGGAGTACATAGACCGTGGTGAGGGACCATCCGGAGTACATAGACTGGCGAGAGACAATCCGGAGTACACAGACTGTAATGAGGGACCATCCGGAGTACATAGACTGTGGCGAGAGACAATCCGGAGTACATAGACTGTGGTGAGGGACCATCCGGAGTACACAGACTGTGGTGAGGGACCATCCGGAGTACATAGACTGTGGCGAGAGACAATCCGGAGTACATAGACTGCGAATGAGGACCATCCGGAATACATAGACTGGCTGAGAGACCATCCGGAGTACATAGACTGTTGAGAGACAATCCGGAGTACATAGGGACTACTGGGACCATCCGGAGTACATTAGACTGTAATGAGGGACCATCCGGAGTACATAGACTGTGGCGAGAGACAATCCGGAGTACATAGACTGTGGTGAGGGACCATCCGGAGTACATAGACTGTAATGAGGGACCATCCGGAGTACATAGACTGTAATGAGGGACCATCCGGAGTACATAGACCGTGGTGAGGGACCATCCGGAGTACATAGACTGGCGAGAGGACAATCCGGAGCTAACACAGACTGTAATGAGGGCCCCCATCCGGAGTACATAGACTGGCGAGAGACAATCCGGAGTACATAGACTGTGGTGAGGGACCATCCGGAGTACACAGACTGTGGTGAGGGACCATCCGGAGTACATAGACTGGCGAGAGACAATCCGGAGTACACAGACTGTGGTGAGGGACCATCCGGAGTACACAGACTGTGGTGAGGGACCATCCGGAGTACACAGACTGTGGTGAGGGACCATCCGGAGTACATAGACTGGCGAGAGACAATCCGGAGTACACAGACTGTGGTGAGGGACCATCCGGAGTACATAGACTGTGGTGAGGGACCATCCGGAGTACATAGACCGTGGTGAGGGACCATCCGGAGTACATAGACTGTAGCGAGAGACAATCCGGAGTACATAGACCGTGGTGAGGGACCGTCGGAGTACATGGACTGTGGTGAGGGATCGTCCGGAGTACATGGACTGTGGCGAGGGACCTTCCGGAGTACATGAATAATTACTTTAAACACAGAACGAGTCGTTGATGGAAAGCTATAAAGTACTGGCAGTTAATGTTTAATATAGTATTTTCCGTTCCTTTTCAGGTCGAAAGATTTCAAGACGAGGGCCGATTCTAGATGCCAAACCCAGTTTACTGGGACAGTTATTACTTTTAGACTCGGGTCGTTCAATTGCTTACATTTCGAGCTTAATCCCAGCTATGTCTGGTCTTCAGAGTAATTACTGAGAAAATGACAGGGTCTCAGTTACATTTAAACTTTGAACACCAAGTTTTCAATATTTATTCGCCGTTAAACTTTCGGTAAAATCTTCTTTGATGACTATAATGTATAATATGTGAATACATGACTCAGCAATTATCCATTTATATATCGTGTGTTGTACGCTTCGTTTGTTTGTATTAAAAGTATTGAAATTTCAATAATCAAACTAAATTAAATTGATTACTATTTGTGTGCAAGAAGGTTAATTCTTAACTCAGGAATTATAAAATGTAAAATCCTCGAGGCTATTCCTCAAATCCTTATCCCTAAAAGAATTTGACTCTAGAATCTGTTCATACACCAATCATCTATCTAATATTTAAATTTATTTGAATAGTAAAACTGAATACATCTGAATATATTTTCTTCTTCCATTTATCATATTCTCTCTCGAGGTCATATTCTTCGAATAAATTCAAAAAATTAAGTGTGAATGTATCCAAACTTCATCTATCTAGCCTATCAGTTTATAATATAATCATATATATATAATTCAATGTTTTTGACAATTTCATAATATCCCAATTTTGGATCATATTACATTATTTAACATATCAAATTCATCAGAAATTATTGTCGAATAAATTGATTGATAACATATACTAATGATAATAGAAACAAGATTTGGATGATTTTGTACTTTGATTATATTCATTAAAATGGAAGTGTAACAGATCTTTTGGAGGACATTACATTATTGAACTCTTATCGAGCTATAAATAGATGTCATTCACCTGTGTGTTACCTGTCTTACCTCTACGCGTATTCACATAATTGCGCCTCAGGCGACCACACGGCCAAGTTATACAGACTGTAAACAACGTGCTCTATACCCGTACTGATTATATCAGTATAAAGTTGATATACTTAAAATCATTCATCATCATTCTCACAAAATGTCTGAAACTGTCGAGTATACAGAACTATTACCTGTCCCACTAGAAAACATGGATACTAGTTATTCGTGGCCTAATGGACAAGTAACTGGTAACCATTCTGAAACCTACAGTGTCACGTGTGATGATTCCAAGATATCAACCTATGAAACCCCTTCTCAGACTCATGATGATGGCTTATATAAAAGAACTCGAGAACTGCTGTGATAGGCCTTAAAAGTCTTCTGATTGACCACATTTTGTACATGACCAATCGCAGCACGCCAGATCTAGAGCACCTCCGACATGAATTGTTCAATATTGCTAAAGCACGCGACGACTTTCCTCTCAAAGAGGGATACTTGCGTAAACGTCTCGAACTTCGCTCATCAACAGCGAAATCTGTAGAACTGAAGTTAGCCAGAGACATCTTCGTTCTATTTAGAGCTACTTTTGGTGAATACACCGAAGATCTCGGCGACGTAATTCCGTCACGGAAACGACCGGAAAATACCCAAGTTAGATGTAACCATTCGGCAAATGAGACTGGAGGCCTCCAAAGTTTGAGAGAAATTCTTGTAAAGGTCCAGGTGGACATTAACGACATGAAATGTGAACACAGACACGTAATAAACTCAATGAAAAGTGAAATTACAAAAAAACGAAAATGAAATAAAATCACTAAAGACGTCTCTACAGAAATTAGGGAAAGAAAAAGAAGAAGCGAAAACACGTGGTAAAAGAACGCTAGAGGATCTCATTTCTTGCAAAACCCGTCTCGCAAAACTTGAAAATGAACTTGGCGAATCACGCGATAAAACCAAAAAACATGAAGAAGCATGGACACAAAACGAAAATGTGTATTGATGTGCGTGTGAATACAATAAATGATGAGATAATCGATTTCAAGAATAATATTGGTAACAGAATGTGCAATCTCAGCAAAGAAGTGAAAACAGTAGCAGAAAATATAAACGATTTCCTAACGATTTCGAAGAGAATCGACAACTGCCAGCTAAATGGTGTGTCAAGTTGCAAAACTTCAGTTAAACTGGCGACTCAGAAAGTTAAGTGAGTAGAAGAAGAAATACAAAGAACAAATGACGCGTTGCAAGAGACACAAAACCGCACGCTCTATATCCAACAACAATTAACCAAGCTTGCAAAAGCATAAGAAAGTAAACAGAAAACTAAACCCACAAATGGCACTGAGAAAGCGAGAATCGACACAAATACATTCAAAGAGGGAAAACCGCACTCAGTTTCAACATCTAATCGATTTGATCCATTGAGTAGTGAAGACCATGAGCCGTCCACGGAATCTTCTGAACAAACGCATACATATGCTAGTGCGATTCGACGAGACACTGATCAACCGCATACAGTGCCTAAAGATACCGAGCAAAATCAACGCACAGCCTATGCAGCATCGGTCACGCAACCCGCTCGACATCCTAGTCACAAGCTATCAACAGTAGCCTCAACGAGAGGAGGAACCAGCCGTCCGCCAGGCAGAACCGGAAATGAACATTTAAACTCCGAAACTGCCTAAATTAGTGTCCATTGTCCATCGTCGGTTTGTCATCCTACTCCCCAGTCAGTACAGAAACTGAGCGATCAGTTTGTAGGATTTATACCGGTTAAACAAAAACGTGTAAAAAGGTATTATATACATGGAATAAACAAATATACAGCTTCGGAAAATGCAATGAGGGATTTCTTGGAAGACAATGGTGTCAAAATCACATTTCTTCGTTATTTCGAGAAACGTTATAAAAACACAGCCTCTGCTCAGCTGAATGTGTTAGATGACGGTACTGACATTATTGACAATCCCAACTTTTGGTCGACAGGTATATATGCACGTCCCTGGTTGCCACGATACATGTATGTATTCTGGAATGAGCATAATGACCACAAATGAATTTGTCAATACCATGTGTTGGAACTGTGAGGGTATAATGGCCGGCACGCCTTATCTTTTAGACTGTCTCAGTACCTATGACATTGATATATGCGGATTGTCAGAACATTGGGTGCGAGAATTTCATTTGTCATTTTTTGATAGCTTCCATGATTCGGGTTATAAATGTATTGTAAAACCTGTTCATGAATTAGACCCCTACCGATACAGGTGTAGTATTAGAGGCGGTGTATGCCTACTATACAAGTCTTGTCTAAACGTACAGGAAATTATCATAGACAGTCCTAGAATTGTTGGACTTGAGTTACAGTCACATAATGGAGAATATTCGTACTGGTTTTCTGTATACATGCCTGCGTCTTCACGACCTATTGAAGTTTTTCACGAACAAATTGATATTTTAGAATCTTTGTATAATATATATTCGGAGAAAGGCAAAGTGTTTATAATAGGTGATTTAAATGTGAAAATACGAGGTGATCGATATAATTTTACAGATACAAACCGTTCACGGTCCTTTCAGATATTTTTAGAAAGGATAAATATGGTTTCAGTAAACGTTGGATCTGAATGCATTGGTCCTGTATGTACGTTTCATCCTGAAACGGGTAATTCCACTGCAATTGATCATATATTGATCGAATCGAACTGTATAGACCTTGTTCAAAATTGTAAAGTTTTAGATGACTACAAAAACTTGTCAGAACATTGTCCTGTAGTCTGTTCAATACGTTTACCTAAATTCATATCTGTGAATAGTTCTGCACGTTGTAATAAATACAAATGGAAAAGAGCTTTAGAAAATGGTTCAATACATAATTATAAATGTTGTGTTAAACGCTTACTGGATTGTATCAAGCTACCAGATAAGGATCCATCTGTTCAAGATACAGATCGTTACTATGATGATATATGTGCCGTCTTAATTGAAGCTGCAAATAAGTGTATACCCAAAACTGTTTATAAGAAATATTTAAAACCTTACTGGGACGAAAGTCTAAGTGCTACATAATGAAATGAAACGAAAACGTGTTACTTGGATACAATCCGGAAAGCGTAGAGAAAGTTAATTATTTACTGAATATAAAGAGTGTAAAAGAGAATTTAGAAGACAACTTCGAAAAGCTTTTGAATCTTACATGAAAAACCAGTTTGCCGAAATTGATCAATCAGGTGAACTAGACCAGAACGTGTTTTGGCAGCTCTTCAAAAACAAAAACAGAAAGCCAAAAATTAAACAAACCGAATTGAGGTATGAAGGAGAGATTTTAAGAGACACTGATGATATTTTGAGAGGTTGGTCTTCACATTTTCAAAATATTTTTAAAGATCGTGATGTTGAAGAGTTTGATGGTTATTTTCGCAACGAAATCAAAGAGCGAATTGAAATAATTAAACGGAATAGTCGTTCTGATAAAGACATGTTTTTATATAATGCTTTCTCGTCAAATGAAATCAAACTTACCTGCAAAACATTAAAGACAAATAAAGCTGGTGGGCATGAAGGTCTTGTATATGAACATGTAAAATATGCTGGCCAATCTGTGATTGACCATATACAGAATTTATTCAATCTTGTTGTAATAGTAACTATACATAAAGGTCACGGAAAACCTAAAGTTGACCCAAACAGTTATAGAGGAATAACGCTTTTGCCAGTGTTTTTTAAAATTTTGAAATGGCAATTGCCAATAAAATTGATAACGTAATCGATTCTGATGTTTTTCCCAATAAGCAACAGTCAGCATACCAGAAGAATTTATGTAGTCTTTGTAAAGCGTTTAATTTACAGGAATGTGTTTATTATAATATGGAAAATATTTCTGATGTATATGTGTCGTTTTTAGATAGCTCAAAGGCATTTGATACCGTTTGGCACGATGGTCTGTTAGTTAAATTATATGACATTGGCCTCACAGGTAAAGTGTGGACTATTCTGAAGTATATGTATACAAGTGTAGGAAGTTCTGTCTGGTGACCACTAGTGTTACGAGCCTTCAAAAATTGTTACAAATTTGTGAATCGTACAGTCGAAAATGGAGATTCATGTATTCAGCTTCAAAAAGCAAAATTGTTGTATTTTCAAACAAAAGAATTGTAGAGATAAATTGTAATGTTTATCTGTATAATAATGTATTACCAGTTGTCACTGATATTATTCATCTTGGTATCCTTTTAAACTCTAGACACAATTCCATTGGAAGGACAAAACAGGCTTGTAATAAATTAAAAAGTGGTACTATGGCCCTGTTACGGTCTGGCGCCCATCACTGTGCTCTTAACCCATTAACTGTTGCTAAGATTATAAAAATCAAAGTATACCCTTGTGCACTATACGGATGCGAAATCTGGTTACTTTCAAATACTGAATTATTAATGTTAGAAAGAACCCAACGTTTTATTGTAAAGTCAATTCAAGGTCTTGATAAAAGAACCAGAACAGATATGTGTACCTCCTTACTTGGATGGACATCTATTGAAGCATACATAGATATCAAAAAACTTTTGTTTCTAGGTAGGTTGTGTAGAATGAAAAGAAGTAATTTAACCAGTAAAATGTTTATTTTAAGATTTTTTTTGTTTTGAAACAAATGAATGTGTTCAAAATGGTTATATACCGGATATGGTTAGAATACTTAAAAAGTATGAATTATTTGAGTTCTTAAAACTGTTACTAGATGATGGTACATTTCCTAACCAAGAATATTGGAAGAAAATTGTTTGTAGATATGTTACCATTTATGAAACAGTGGCTTGGTCTCAAAGAATGTCTGAGGATGCAGATTTTTCAAGATTTTCATTACTGCACGACTCACTAAATCCACACTATCTATGGAAACTAGCACTGCATTACCCAAACTGTCTCGACAATATAAGTTATATTATCAAAATCATCGTTTCCATTAGAAACTTAAATTCAAAAATTGTGGATATTTTTATACTGATATTGTGAACCATGTAATTTTAAAATGTTCACTAACAGAATCTATTCGTGACAAACTGTGGTGTGCAATCGTATCTATTTCTGATATTGAATTTATTTCATATTTGCATTCATTGTCAGAATATATATTAGTTCACATTTTACTGGGAGGCCATGTGGCTTATCCATTGGAAACAGATATACTAGAACAGTTCAGGCTGGATACAATATATCATATAAAGTGTATGCTTGACCTGTACGATGATCATCATATTCAAATCTAGTTTCTTAAAAATAATCTATAATTTTGCTCATTTTCAATCTTAAACTAATAATCATACCATTTATGTTAACCAAGTATATATATATACATATCTATGTACATTGCTCCTTATCATATTGTCATGCATTTTCTGTAACATATATGTGTTTTGAACATTGTTATTATGTCATGCTCTTCATTTTGGAGGAAATAAAGGCAATAATAATTAAACTAGGCGCTGATGTAACATTTGAATACAAACCATTACAACAGACGCCGCCAGTACAAAACGGGTACAAATCTTGGACTAGGCTCCAAATTAAGATCTAGTGACCTTTCCACAAGAGATGGCAATTTGAGCGTTTGATGTTTGTCCGAGGATACAAAACAGACAATGTTGTGAAAATTTTCTCTGAAACCTAAGACAGATCTGTTGTTAATGGAAAGGAACTCTTATGAAAGCCATACTATCTGTAAACCAAGACGAAGAGCAGACCTCGCTAATGACACCGTACGGAACATAACTACCCGTGGATACGTAGTACTGCAGTTCACAGTAAGGTCAATAGGAATGAAATGATAAAGGCATAGACCGTAATAACTAGTTAACCAATGATGTCTAGTATTGTAATCTAGGAAACGACAAATGACACAGTACCACTGCCTATATGTTTCCTTCACCACATATGACACAGCACCACTGCCTACATGTTTCCTTCACCACATATGACACAGTACCACTGACTATATGCTTCCTTCACCACAAATGACACAGCACCACTGACTATATGCTTCCTTCACCACAAATGACACAGCACCACTGACTATATGCTTCCTTCACCACATATGACACAGTACCACTGACTATATGCTTCCTTCACCAAATGACACAGTACCACTGCGTACATGCTTCCTTTATCACATATTTTTTTTATTATTTTTTATTATTTTTTTTTCACTCTTATGTCTTTGTTACGCTGTATATACGTATTTGTGTAGTTTGGTGTTGACAGCCTATTTCTGCACCCAGTTCTACATTGTAAATAGCAATTGTTTTCAAGGAGTGCTGATAAATGGTATAGAATGAAATCGTGAAAAAAGAAACTTTGAAAAATGCCAAAAAGAGCATTTTGTCATATACGGCGATCAATAGAGCACTTGTTTTCTTACAAGCCAGGAACTAAATGTATATCGAAGACCGATGCTGGATAATGCCGTGAAAGGTATACTTTACTTTATTTCCGGATACAAAATATTGACTTTCAACTAAATTTTATACTGAAGCTTTAACAAAACATAACAAGGCATGTTTTACGAGCCCAATAGTTACATAGCTATGGAGATAGCTATACATTGACAATTTATATTGAATCAAGTTTACCGATATAGCATGCATACGCATGGATGAGGGCAAGATTGTACTTAATAATATATTGACAATGCATTTTAGTTCGTATTGTAGGAGAAATACATCCTACACACAGACGCATCTTTGTGGACAGACTCAGTTTGGATAGTAGCGTTGAGTTCTAACGTAAACACAGATAAAATACACCAAACAAATGACTTAGTGGGAAAATACCTCAAACCATGATTTAGTGAGTAAAATACATCAAACCATGATTTAGTGAATAAAATACATCAAACCATGATTTAGTGAATAAAATACATCAAACCATGATTTAGTGAGTAAAATACATCAAACCATGATTTAGTGAATAAAATACATCAAACCATGATTTAGTGGGAAAATACATCAAACCATGATTTAGTGAGTAAAATACATCAAACCATGATTTAGTGAATAAAATACATCAAACCATGACTTAGTGGGAAAATACATCAAACCATGATTTAATAAATAAAATACCTCAAACCATGATTTAGTGGGAAAATACATCAAACCATGATTTAGTGAATAAAATACATCAAACCATGATTTAGTGAGTAAAATACATCAAACCATGATTTAGTGAGTAAAATACATCAAACCATGATTTAGTGAGTAAAATACCTCAAACCATGATTTAGTGAGTAAAATACATCAAACCATGATTAAGTGAATAAAATACATCAAACCATGACTTAGTGAGTAAAATACATCAAACCATGATTTAGTCAATAAAATACCTCAAACCATGATTTAGTGAGTAAAATACATCAAACTATGATTAAGTGAATAAAATACATCAAACCATGATTTAGTGAGTAAAATACATCAAACCCTGATTTAGTGAGTAAAATACATCAAACCATGATTTAGTGAGTAAAATACATCAAACCATGATTTATTGAGTAAAATACCTCAAACCATGATTTAGTGAGTAAAATACCTCAAACCATGATTTAGTGAGTAAAATACATCAAACCATGATTTAGTAAGTAAAATACATCTAACCATGATTTAGTGAGTAAAATACATCAAACCATGATTTAGTGAATAAAATAATCAAACCATGATTTAGTGAGTAAAATACAGCAAACCATGATTTAGTGAGTAAAATACATCAAACCATGATTTAGTGAGTAAAATACATCAAACCATGATTTAGTGAGTAAAATACATCAAACCATGATTTAGTGAGTAAAATACATCAAACCATGATTAAGTGAGTAAAATACCTCAAACCATGATTTAGTGAGTAAAATACCTCAAACCATGATTTAGTGAGTAAAATACATCAAACCATGATTTAGTGAGTAAAATACCTCAAACCATGATTTAGTGAGTAAATACATCAAACCATGATTTAGTGAGTAAAATACATCAAACCATGACTTAGTGAATAAAATACATCAAACCATTATTTAGTGATATAACACTGGGCTGATAACATCAAAAACTCTAGTGATATAACACAAGGCCATTAACATCATATACTCTGGTGATATAACACTGCGCTGATAACATCATATACTCTGGTGATATAACACTGGGCTGATAACATCATATACTCTGGTGATATAACACTCGGCTGATAACATCATATACTCTGTTGATATAACACTGCGCTGATAACATCATATACTATTGTATTATAACACTGGGCCGATAACATCATATACTCTGGTGATATAACACTCGGCTGATAACATCATATACTCTGGTGATATAACACTGGGCTGATAACATCATATACTCTGGTGATATAACACTCGGCTGATAACATCATATACTCTGGTGATATAACACTCGGCTGATAACATCATATACTCTGGTGATATAACACTGGGCCGATAACATCATATACTCTGGTGATATAACACTTGGCTGATAACATCATATACTCTGGTGATATAACACTGCGCTGATAACATCATATACTCTGGTGATATAACACTGGGCTGATAACATCATATACTCTGGTGATATAACACTCGGCTGATAACATCATATACTCTGGTGATATAACACTGGGCTGATAACATCATATACTCTGGTGATATAACACTCGGCTGATAACATCATATACTCTGGTGATATAACACTGGGCTGATAACATCATATACTCTGTTGATATAACACTGGGCTGATAACATCATATACTCTGGTAATATAACACTGGGCTGATAACGTCATATACTCTGGTGATATAACACTGGGCTGATAACATCATATACTCTGGTGATATAACACTGGGCTGATAACATCATATACTCTGGTGATATAACACTGCGCTGATAACATCATATACTCTGGTGATATAACACTGGGCTGATAACATCATATACTCTGGTGATATAACACTGGGCTGATAACATCATATACTCTGTTAATATAACACTGGGCTGATAACATCATACACTCTAGTGATATAACACTGGGCTGATAACATCATATACTCTGGTGATATAACACTGGGCTGATAACATCATATACTCTGGTTATATAACACTCGGCTGATAACATCATATACTCTGGTGATATAACACTGGGCTGATAACATCATACACTCTGGTGATATAACACTCGGCTGATAACATCATATACTCTGGTATTATAACACTGGGCTGATAACATCATACACTCTAGTGATATAACACTCGGCTGATAACATCATATACTCTAGTGATATAACACTGGGCTGATAACATCATATACTCTAGTGATATAACACAAAGCCGATAACATCATATACTCTGGTGATATAACACTGGGCTGATAACATCATATACTCTGGTGATATAACACTCGACTGATAACATCATATACTCTGGTGATATAACACTCGGCTGATAACATCATACACTCTAGTGATATAACACTGGGCCGACAACATCATATACTCTGGTGATATAACACTGGGCTGATAACATCATACACTCTAGTGATATAACACTGGGCCGATAACATCATATACTCTGGTGATATAACACTGGGCTGATAACATCATATACTCTGGTGATATAACACTGGGCTGATAACATCATATACTCTGGTGATATAACACTGGGCTGATAACATCATACACTCTGGTGATATAACACTCGGCTGATAACATCATATACTCTGGTATTATAACACTGGGCTGATAACATCATACACTCTAGTGATATAACACTCGGCTGATAACATCATATACTCTAGTGATATAACACTGGGCTGATAACATCATATACTCTGGTGATATAACACTGGGCTGATAACATCATATACTCTGGTGATATAACACTGCGCTGATAACATCATATACTCTGGTGATATAACACTGGGCTGATAACATCATACACTCTAGTGATATAACACTGGGCTGATAACATCATATACTCTGGTGATATAACACTGGGCTGATAACATCATACACTCTGGTGATATAACACTCGGCTGATAACATCATATACTCTGGTATTATAACACTGGGCTGATAACATCATACACTCTAGTGATATAACACTCGGCTGATAACATCATATACTCTAGTGATATAACACTGGGCTGATAACATCATATACTCTGGTGATATAACACTGGGCTGATAACATCATATACTCTGGTGATATAACACTGCGCTGATAACATCATATACTCTGGTGATATAACACTGGGCTGATAACATCATATACTCTGGTGATATAACACTGGGCTGATAACGTCATATACTCTGGTGATATAACACTGGGCTGATAACATCATATACTCTGGTTATATAACACTGGGCTGATAACATCATATACTCTGGTGATATAACACTGGGCTGATAACATCATATACTCTGGTTATATAACACTGGGCTGATAACATCATATACTCTGGTGATATAACACTGGGCCGATAACATCATATACTCTGTTGATATAACACTGGACTGATAACATCATACACTCAAGTGATATAACACTGGGCTGATAACATCATATACTCTGGTGATATAACACTGGGCTGATAACATCATATACTATTGTATTATAACACTGGGCCGATAACATCATATACTCTGGTGATATAACACTGGGCCGATAACATCATATACTCTGGGGATATAACACTGGGCTGATAACATCATATACTCTGGTGATATAACACTGGGCCGATAACATCATATACTTTGGTGATATAACACTGGGCTGATAACATCATATACTCTGGTGATATAACACTGCGCTGATAACATCATATACTCTGGTTATATAACACTGGGCTGATAACATCATATACTCTGGTGATATAACACTCGGCTGATAACATCATATACTCTGGTTATATAACACTGGGCTGATAACATCATATACTCTGGTGATATAACACTGGGCTGATAACATCATATACTCTGGTAATATAACACTGGGCTGATAACATCATATACTCTGGTGATATAACACTGGGCTGATAACATCATATACTCTGGTGATATAACACTGGGCTGATAACATCATATAATCTGGTTATATAACACTGGGCTGATAACATCATATACTCTGGTAATATAACACTGGGCTGATAACATCATATACTCTAGTGATATAACACTGGGCTGATAACATCATATACTCTGGTGATATAACACTGGGCTGATAACATCATATACTCTGGTTATATAACACTGGGCTGATAACATCATATACTCTGGTGATATAACACTGGGCTGATAACATCATATACTCTGGTGATATAACACTGGGCTGATAACATCATATACTCTGGTTATATAACACTGGGCTGATAACATCATACACTCTGGTGATATAACACTGGGCTGATAACATCATATACTCTGGTGATATAACACTGGGCTGATAACATCATACACTCTAGTGATATAACACTCGGCTGATAACATCATACACTCTAGTGATATAACACTCGGCTGATAACATCATATACTCTGGTGATATAACACTGGGCTGATAACATCATACACTCTAGTGATATAACACTGGGCTGATAACATCATACACTCTAGTGATATAACACTCGGCTGATAACATCATATACTCTGGTATTATAACACTGGGCCGACAACATCATATACTCTGGTGATATAACACTGGGCTGATAACATCATATACTCTGGTGATATAACACTGGGCCGATAACATCATATACTCTGGTGATATAACACTGGGCTGATAACATCATATACTCTGGTGATATAACACTGGGCTGATAACATCATATACTCTGGTGATATAACACTGGGCTGATAACATCATATACTCTGGTGATATAACACTGGGCTGATAACATCATATACTCTGTTGATATAACACTGGGATGATAACGTCATATACTCTAATGATATAACACTGGGCTGATAACATCATATACTCTGGTGATATAACACTGGGCTGATAACATCATATACTCTGGTAATATAACACTGGGCTGATAACGTCATATACTCTGGTGATATAACACTGGGCTGATAACATCATATACTCTGGTGATATAACACTGGGCTGATAACATCATATACTCTGGTGATATAACACTGGGCTGATAACATCATATACTCTGTTGATATAACACTGGGATGATAACGTCATATACTCTAATGATATAACACTGGGCTGATAACATCATATACTCTGGTGATATAACACTGGGCTGATAACATCATATACTCTGGTGATATAACATTGGGCTGATAACATCATATGTGAATATTTACATTTGCTCCGCATTTCCCCATTGACACAATGCTAAGAGGCAGTTGCCACCATACGCCTATAACACCCAGTGCCTGCTATAGCACCCAGTGGGTCATGTGACATTAAAAAAGGCGGGATTTTTATTGATGATTTTTTTTTTATGTTGGTTTATTTTTTTTCTAAGTTGACGAAAGTGTTAAGACAATGTAAATATAAGTATTGAACAGTGATTTTAATGTTGTTATAGTCGATATGGCAGCAAGATGTATGATTGGCAAATGTAGCATGGGAATCCCGTTAGGGTTACCCCGATAGGGTTCCCATGCCTTTTGCCCACCATACAATTTGTACATCTTGCTGCCATATCGACTATAACAACTTTAAAACCACTGTTCTTTGCTTAAATAACTGACTGTGATATTATCTTATGTTTACACTATGTTCCAGGGAAATAATGACGTAATAAAATGGTCGTTTGATGTGTCAGAAGAGTCGTGTGTTACGTTTTTATTCCAAAATTTGATCCCACCCGTGTCGGGATGATATGTTTGTTCCCTTGGGTAAGTAATAGGTAAGGTGACTGGAGCTTTCGCGTAAAACGTCGACCGAAGCAAGTCGGTTGGCCCGATTTTCTGCAATTTTACATTTATCGTGTTTTACTGACTTGATTTAAACAGCATCGACAGGGGTATATTATTGTTTTGAGAGAGGCCACACAGTGTCTCCTGTACAACACGAGTTATCACTAATATTTTATTGGGTGTTTTCTATGACAACTTTGTCAATATTAGTATAGTTGGTAATCTAAATCCTAAATCCAGCAATTTTTTATGTACCTATTGAAATAATTTCGGAAGAAACTTCAGTGAAAACCTGACTGGAAAGATAATCTTTTCACATCCGTTCCATGAATCAAACCTTGACCGTCCTGAGGATGGGATAAACAGCCACTGTGGTATTTGGACACCTGAGTCATGGTCACGGGAGTCATATCCACTATGGCATTCGGACATCTGAGTATCGATGACGTGATATATAGCCACAATGGCATTCGGACATCTGAGTATCGATGACGAGATATATTGCCACAGTGGCATTCGGACATCTGAGTATCGATAACGAGATATATTGCCACAGTGGCATTCGGACATCTGAGTATCGATGACGTGATATATAGCCACAGTGGCATTCGGACATCTGAGTATCGATGACGAGATATTAGCCACAGTGGCATTCGGACATCTGAGTATCGATGACGAGATATATAGCCACAGTGGCATTCGGACATCTGAGTATCGATGACGAGATATATTGCCACAGTGGCATTCGGACATCTGAGTATCGATAACGAGATATATTGCCACAGTGGCATTCGGACATCTGAGTATCGATGACGAGATATATTGCCACAGTGGCATTCGGACATCTGAGGTATGTTGTCTCTATCTTTTTAAATTATGGTGTATGCGTTTATTCTTCTCTATGCATGTCAACTTGTTTTTGCTTTCTTAAGAGGCTTGTTACAAAGAAGATTGAAATCAGAACAAGTAACAAATTCAATCACCTTGCAAAAAGCCCCGTTGTGTCTTTACATAAAAAACAAATGTTGATCATATCGATCGCGTTTACCATAATTAACGTAAAAAATTTGACACTTGAAAGCGACTATTACCTTATATTTCGCCCTTAGGAAACGGAGAGTTCGGCCTATGAATAATTATATAATTAAATTTACATTTTACGTTTTTTTCAATTTCTCAATATATCAACCAGTTGCAGTTGCAGTCATTTTTGAAGTTAGTAATTAATAGTACAAAAGCCGGTTGGGGCCATTTTCGTAGAAGAAAATAATTTTTTTTCGCGTTATTACGGAAACTATCGCGCGATATAACGTTGATAGACATGTTAGTTCCGTTGATATACCTGTTAGTTCCGTTGATATACCTGGTAGTTCCGTTGATAGACCTGTTAGTTTTGTTGATATACCTGGTAGTTCCGTTGATAGACCTGTTAGTTTTGTTGATATACCTGGTGGTTCTGTTGATATACCTGGTAGTTCCGTTGATAGACCTGTTAGTTTCGTTGATATACCTGGTAGTTCCGTTGATAGATCTATTAGTTTCGTTGATATACCTGGTGGTCTCGTTGATATACCTGTTAGTTCCGTTGATAGACCTGTTAGTTTCGTTGATAGACCTGTTAGTTTCGTTGATAGACCTGTTAGTTTCGTTGATATACCTGGTAGTTCCGTTGATAGACCTGTTAGTTTCGTTGATGTACCTGGTGGTTCCGCCGATCTTCCTGGTGGAGGCTCTGGCATAACTTATATCTAAATATACGTGTCGGGGATGAAGCTAAGCGGCTATCCTTTAGGAGCACTTTGTCAGTTTTCTTCTTTAACGCTTGAAGTGTCTTCTATTTTTGTCAATATTGAACAATTGAATACGGATTTATCTCAGATATCTAGGTTTTATCCGTTGTTTATCAAATACAACACTCCCTTCCTTAAGCATCGCCTCTCACATTGAAAACCTTCTACAATACATGTTAAGACTTAATTCAGTTGTCTGACATTTAGGAAGGAGCTCATTATTTCCCTGATTTAATACTAGCTACGGTTTTGCAGTCGACACGACGTCAGAGATCTTCGATATACCCTACACCAGGGACAGCGAAGAGAACATGTGCGGTGGTATAATAGCTCTTACAAGCCTTAAAGTACTTTACGTGAATGTAAGACTTTTTCCAATTTTCAAATAGCATTGTACCAAAAGCCGCATATTTAACAAAGTCATGTGTAATTTGACGCAACCAGAAAACCGGATTTTGTTTGTGTCATAATACTGAAACAATTCTGACATGCTTCGAAATCTGTTAGAAAAGATGACAGGTTATTTAAAATACAATGTGGGCGGTTAGCCTCACACGAGCAGCTGGCACTAAATAGTTGTGAGGGGCGACAGAAGATGCACTGTAAATCATGGTCTCAAAATCAATAATTCAAAGTCAGGATTATTGCCAAGTAGTTTAGTATACACAACCGAATGTATTGACTAGTAAAAGACGTTGTATTGTAAGGTTGGCGAGGACGACTATGAATACCCAAAAGAAGACCAAGTGGGCGCTGTTTAAAACGTAGCCTAGATTAAAACAACATGTTTGTTGAACATTATTATGATTATATATCATTTTGTTAACAGACGTGTCGTGTACATGTGGTATTTCTTTCATTCGTGTTAAAGCTTGATGAAAATGACTATGGCAAGCACATTTATAAGAATTTCTGTCTTGATATATTATTACATTCTCATGACGTCACACTTTATGAAAACAATAACGTGACGTCATGAGACCAGGGAGAGTGTTATGTCGCGTTGGCTAAATATCGATCATGATGATATCCAATTTTAAATATTTGTTGAACTGTATAAGTAAAACAAATATTTGTTGAACTGTATAAGTCAAACAAATAGTGTTGAACTGTATAAGTAAAACAAATAGTGTTGAACTGAACAAGTAAAACAAATAGTGTTGAACTGTATAAGTAAAACAAATATTTGTTGAACTGTATAAGTAAAACAAATATTTGTTGAACTGTATAAGTAAAACAAACAGTGTTGAACTGTATAAGTAAAACAAATAGTGTTGAACTGAACAAGTAAAACAAATATTTGTTGAACTGTATAAGTAAAACAAATATTGTTGAACTGTATAAGTAAAACAAATATTGTTTAACTGTATAAGTAAAACAAATATTTTTTGAACTGTATAAGTAAAACAAATATTGTTGAACTGTATAAGTAAAACAAATAGTGTTGAACTGTATAAGTAAAACAAATAGTGTTGAACTGTATAAGTAAAACAAATATTTGTTGAACTGAACAAGTAAAACAAATATTTGTTGAACTGTATAAGTAAAACAAATAGTGTTGAACTGAACAAGTAAAACAAATATTTGTTGAACTGTATAAGTAAAATAAATAGTGTTGAACTGAACAAGTAAAACAAATATTTGTTGAACTGTATCAGTAAAACAAATACTTGATGAACTGCATAAGTAAAACAAATATTTGTTGAACTGTGTAAGTAAAACAAATATTTGTTGAACTGTATAAGTAAACAAATATTTGTTGAACTGTATAAGTAAAACAAATAGTGTTGAACTGTGTAAGTAAAACAAATAGTGTTGAACTGTATAAGTAAAACAAATAGTGTTGAACTGTATAAGTAAAACAAATAGTGTTGAACTGTATAAGTAAAACAAATAGTGTTGAACTGTATAAGTAAAACAAATAGTGTTGAACTGTATAAGTAAAACAAATAGTGTTGAACTGTATAAGTAAAACAAATAGTGTTGAACTGTATAAGTAAAACAAATAGTGTTGAACTGCCCAATGTGCACTTATGTGTGCATGTTCATTATCGGATTAAAACATTAAAAAGTTTATATCTATGTGTTCTAAATCCAAACAAACCAAGTTAAACCATTATCGAAAACTCTTGGAGGGAGTGTTTCTAACGTTCCTCCTAGGAGAGCCATACGAGACGACGCACTCATTCTTATAAAAACGTATAACAGGCTATTGAGCTGATTGATTCAGGCTTATACATACGTGTAACAGACAATTGAGTAGATGAATTCATGTTTATACATACGTGTAACAGACAATTGAGATAATGAAGTCATGTTTATACATACGTGTAATATACTATTGAGATAATGAAGTCATGTTTATACATACGTGTAATATACTATTGAGATAATGAAGTCATGTTTATACATACGTGTAATAGACTATTGAGCTGATGAATTCATGTTTATACATACGTGTAACAGAAAAGTGAGCTAATAATTTATATTTATACATACGTTTAATAGACTATTGAGCTGATGAATTCATGTTTATACATACGTGTAATAGACTATTAAGCTAATAATTTATATTTATACATACGTTTAATAGACTATTGAGCTGATGAATTCATGTTTATACATACGTGTAACAGACTATTGAGATAATGAAGTCATGTTTATACATACGTGTAATATACTATTGAGATAATGAAGTCATGTTTATACATACGTGTAATATACTATTGAGTAGATGAATTCATGTTTATACATACGTGTAATATACTATTGAGATAATGAATTCATGTTTATACATACGTGTAATATACTATTGAGATAATGAAGTCATGTTTATACATACGTGTAACAGGCTATTGAGATAGTGAAGTCATGTTTATACATACGTGTAATATACTATTGAGTAGATGAATTCATGTTTATACATACGTGTAATATACTATTGAGATAATGAAGTCATGTTTATACATACGTGTAACAGACTATTGAGATAGTGAAGTCATGTTTATACATACGTGTAATATCCTATTGAGCTAATGAAGTCATGTTTATACATACGTGTAATATACTATTGAGATAATGAAGTCATGTTTATACATACGTGTAATATACTATTGAGATAATGAAGTCATGTTGATACATACGTGTAACAGACTATTGAGATAATGAATTCATGTTGATACATATGTGTAACAGACTATTGAGATAGTGAAGTCATGTTTATACATACGTGTAAGACTATTGAGCTGATATGCTAATTTGGCGAATCTTAATTATTTTCTTAAGATTGATGATAAAATCAACTTTAACTAGAATAAAGACTTAAATTGCTGGTTATTGCAATGACGTGAATGCCTGATTTATACACGAGACTAAGGTCTAAGATTAATTACTGTCGAAAATTACATTTAGATTGATAGTTATTAAATATACTGACATTTTGTTTTATATGATCAATTTTAAAAAGCGATTTAGAACACACGATTTAGATATATTCATTTACATTAATTTTCTCTTTATTTATCACAACTTTTGTTTTGTGTAAATAAAACAATATGCGTATCAGGTAAAAGCATATTCATGGGACTATTTGAATAATTCAAATAAGGCTGCTTACTCCAATTAAATATCGGGATAGTGATAACGCTACCAGACTCACACACACTAAATTCACGGGGAAGGTTTTAGTGGAATGTTCTGTTTGTATCACGGTATTTAATAGAATGTACAGCTGTACACAAGGGCTCTGCGACGAAGCTATTTAAAGGAATGCAATATGACATGTTTTGTTTGTTTTATTAATTCTAATTTCTGATTGAATTGACACTAAAAGGAAGCCATTATTATCGATTTAACTAAATGCTAACTGAACTGGTAATTGGTAGGTGGTTCTTCAGGGTTGATATAAATCAAAAACATCATTACGACATTGGGTTGATAACCATAGTATACAGTTATTGTATGGGTGTGAGGGAAATAGCACTTTTATTGTCCCCCGAGACATTAGCTATTTCACGAGGTGAGACGAAGCCTCGGGAAATAGTTAATGTCTCGGGGAACAATAAAAGTGTTATTTCCCTCACACCCATACAGTAACTGTTTTATTATACCCACATTTAAATTATTTCATTTTGTTCAAGACTAGTAATAAAAGCAAAGTCTGTTCCAATGATTAAATTTTAATATAAATTGAAAATCAACAAAAAAACAAAAACAAAAACAAAAAAAACATAACTTGTGTGTTAGCGTTGTCGTTGTCTTTCAGAATAAAATCCTCTCCAACGCTTCTTTATCCAGATTATATAATCTTGTAGATCAAGCCATTTTCCGAAATGTTCCTGTAGGATTTCGGACTTTATCCTAATACACGGGATGGCGGTAGAGACGATCCGAAGGGATATGACAAATGCATTGTCCAATCAGAACGAACAAAGAAAAAAATCCGCGAAAATGTTAATGCGCTCATTCCGGGTAAATAGCACTTTCGACTATTGACCTGGTAAATAGCATTTGTGGAGGATGTGTTTCAAATAGTATTTCTATTTTCTACCTTTTATATAGTGTAAAATAAGGAAAGGTATAATAATCTGTCTTACGACATTTGTTGAAGAAACTGAATTGTCTTCACATTTCACACAATACTCCAGTAAAGTGAGCGAGTGTATTTGATTATTGCCATTTCAAACCTTGAAAGTTGACCAGACTTTTTCTGTGTATATGCTACTTGAGTCAGTCTGTAAGTGTATAGGTAGCTAGGCCACTGTTAAAGCACGCGTTTTCTCGTGTTAACTGTCTCCAAGCAATGTGTCCAGTCTATCACTTTCATGATCTGATGCCCTCTTCAGGAAACATAAAGGGAAATACGCCGCCTCACTTCACTGCAATATTAGTGAAATATGAAGACTATTCTCATATTTCAAAAATCAGTTATAATTCTTGGATGTTAACACATGATGTGCATGTTATTTCCTGGAATTTTATTGACTTTGGGAAAGCTTACCCAAACATTCATGGACTCGACCTAAAGAGTGATGTTATTCATGTTTATGTCACTAAAAGAGCAATTAAAGATAATTCAGGACATATTATTGATGCATAAATTCATTATTTGATATATTGCGTGATCTCAGTTCATTTTTCCAAGATGGCTGACACACTAAACACTTAAACAGCAGTAAAATGTCCAGCTTATTGAAAAGTACACGTATCTACTGTTTATTGGCAAAATGGCCTAAGTTGTGGGATATGATATGTTGTTATGTTAGTGTGTAAAATTCCCTATACAAACTATAATGAAAAATAAGCAACAGTTTTGCTTTTATATCTTGCAAACAGAAAACAGCTTCCCCGGCCAAGTCTTTTAATTTTTACTGTCGGTCCTCTCGTGATTACAAAGGTAGCATTTCAATTTCCCCTCAATTTGATGTTTCAAGAGCCTCCGGGACCTTGCACGTAATGTTGATGTCTACCAGCTAATTTCCGATTGCGGTGTAAACAAAACATGGACGGTTCAGCCCGATTTGCTTCTTACAATGAAGAACAGTTGACAAAAATTTCGAATAACAGAGACAGCAAAAACACTGCCAATGTAATCAAGTTGCTGTTAGGATCCTGGAAGATTTTTTTGCCAATTCCAATACTTCAACAACATTGGATCATCTGCGACCTTCCAATGATGAACAACTTTTTCGTTTTAGTGTCTCGTTCTCAACATTCCAGCTGATAGAAGTAAGTCTAATATAAACAACCCGGTCACACGATTAAGGAGATTGTACGACGACACATTGTGCGACCGGAAGAATGTGAGGAAGGTCGGTGACAAGTCAACGAGTGGCTGAAAAGCCAGGACTGCATGGAAGGCATGGTTGTATCAGCATGGCATTCTTCCTAGGCTGTCCTGGACCCTTATGCTCTACGAGATACCACTGAAATGAGATGTGAAAGCAGGAAGCTGCCATCATGGTTGGGGGTACCACCAACTTTCACAGCAGTAGGTCTGTACAGTCAAATATAGCAGCTCCAGCTGCCTCTGTCTTTCGTTGTGAAAGAATTCAAGGCGCCAAGTGCAGATTGATCATGACCCTGAATGATTCCAGAGACAACAAGGTTCGCGAAAAGCAGTGGTGGTCACGAGGACAGGCTGGAAATGGCCGGCCGTTGATACAGTCAGCCGAGTTGAGAGCACACTGGAACTGCAGGATATCGTGGGGAACATTTGTATTGGTAGAAATAGGATTTGGGGTCATCCATTTCTAGCAATGGAGGAAAAAACAGAAGGCAAAAACAGAAGGAACAGAATCCTGAAAGTAGTCAAATCAGAGGAGGAACAACGACGCAAAAGTTGAGCAGTTGAGTTATGACAGCAGGAAGATGGAAACAGTTACGCTATCATTCACGCTCAGGTCTCTGTATGACACCTTACCATCACCTCGGCACCATGCGATATATATATTTGTTAATTATCTCTCAGATGTATCGAAACTCCAATGTGTGACATTTTCAAGGAAGTGCAATATTAATCTTTAGTCATTTTGGGAAAACATTGAAATATTAATAATATGACCAGCAGCGTGACGGACAAGTATTCAGTTACATAGGCAGACGTGTAATATATATCTTAAAGTATTCTATCAATTTGAAAATAAACGTTTTCTCATTCCGCGCACCTGCCAAAAGCACAAGGAGCTTCTTTTAAGCTTAACGTCATGGTATCGTTTCGAAAATACTTTCCTTTTTATTTTTGTTCCGCGGTGCAAGAATTGACTAACAATGCCACTCTAACGATGTCTAATTTTATTGTAGACAAACAATCGCATCATTTTGTAAGATGTAATGATGCACGAGGTAAGGACCAATAGACGTCCTGGCGTCAAGCTCCCAAAGGACAAAGATGCACGCTGGGAACAATCGTATCCCTCGGACGCTTGACCGCCATTCATTATACAACATTATGGGTCCGGGATCCTAATAAAACGTTTTTGTCGATATAATTGTTAACCATTATGTATATCTCGTACCGTTTATTGGATTGCGATGTAACGTCGAGAATTTTGACTAAATCTATTCTGCTTAATGCGGTATATGTCAATCATTTACGGAACACTGATAATCTACAGACTCCCGTCAAATCTCTGTAGGCAATGGGGCATCGGCGCCATCGTTTTCTAGAATATTTGAGATAAGCTTTAGTTTAAACATATTTTATTGTCAATTAAGTGAACAAAAGGATAAGGCACAAGTTATGTCAACTTATTGACGCCCTCTCCTAAATACAATGTATTTATTGGCCTAGACAATATTAATGAAATATAACACATTATATACATGTATATATATGTACGAATGTATATCTTAAAATCTTTTGCTGGACTTTATAAAATAATGCACATGTCTGAAAATATTTAGATTTACATTGTCGGCATACAGATTGTTACCATACAATAAAGCATTCAATGTTATATTAATATTTAAGTTTCTTAAATTGTCAAATAAAATGCCTCTGCAATTTACATAATTTTCACATTCAAAGAAATAATGATAGGCACTCTCGCAACGATTTCCACAACTACAATCTGGACTATTTATGAGATTTACACGGAACAAATCATAATTCAATGCACTGCATCTATGTCGTTATTTAGTATGGATAATATTTGTCTTTCTGTCAACAAAATTATAAAATGTTGGATATTTTTCTTCATCAGACCTGGATATACTTTTTTTTTAAAGTTGCCAAGGAAGGAGATGATTTAGTAGATTCATCCAGGTCATTCCACATGTGTAGAGATGAAGATATAAAGGAGGAGGTAGTAAGGGAGAGTCTGTAGTGGGGAATTCTGTAATTATTGTTAGTTCGTAAGATGTAGTTGTTAGTATCGCCGACATTTGGAGGAAGAAGAGAATTAAGATAATGTGGAGTTAAGTTCCTATCCATTTTGTAGAATAGACTTAATTTTCTGCGTTTTCGTCTCTCAGAGAGTGTCTCAAGGCTCGTTTCTGAGTATAAAGCTGAAACATTTACATATGATGGTAAACCAGTGATAATTCGTGCTGCCTCACGTTGGACTAATTCTAATTTTATAGAGTCTGATATTGAACACCCGTCCCAAAGTTCACATGCGTATTCTAAAATAGATAAAATAAAAGTTTTGTAAATTCTAAGTAGAGCATCTCGTTTTAATATGAATTTCAATTTCCTTAACATATTGATCTTTTTCATAGCGGACTTATATATAGAATTAACATGATCTCCCCATTTAGCAGATGAATTGATTAATACACCAAGATGCCGGTGAGTCTCGGTAAAATTTATAAAAATTCCAGCAAAAACAATATCAAGGTCTGCTTCAATTTCGTTTGAATTAGATATGAAAATCATTTCGGTTTTATTAGGGTTAAACATAACTAACCATGTTTTAGCCCAGGTGTTCAATACTTCAAGATCTCTGTTAAGTATTTGCTCTATGTCTTGACAGGAGTGGGAGGAAACTAAAAGAGAAGTATCATCTGCAAAGAGTCTAGAAACTGATTCAAGAAAATCGGCTATATCATTTACGTATATCAGAAATAGAAGAGGTCCCAGAATCGAGCCTTGAGGCACCCCTGCTTTAATCGTACTAAGAGATGAAAATGAAAAGACTTTCTGCTTACGATTTGAAAGATAATTTTCAAGCCATTTTATAAGTTCACCAGTAAAACCGTATGATTTTAACTTAGTAATAAGTCCCCGATGCCATACACGATCAACAACTTTGGACATGTCGTAAAATATTATGCACGTGTGCTTTTTTTCTTCGAGGGCCAAACAGATTTTGTGGTATAGTTCAATTAACTGAAAAACAGTGGAATGACCTGGCATGAAACTTGACTGATACTGATAAAACAATGAATTCTCTAACATAAAATTATGCATATGTTTGTACACAACTCTCTCGAACACTTTTCCTACTGTTGATAAAAGAGAAATTGGTCTATAATTAGTTACAGAATACCTATCATTTTTCTTGAATAGAGGCATAACATTAGCAGTTTTCCATACATCTGGATAAACACATGTTGATAAGGATAAGTTAAATAACAATGTTAATGGTATACAAACAGGCTCAACAGTATATTTCAACATATGATGGCTGATTCCATCATGGCCAGATGCCTTGTCGAGTTTCAGTATTTTAAAAACATCTTTAACTTCACTTTGTGTAACTATTATATTACTTAATGTATTATTAGTTCTAGAGGGAAAAAATGGTAATACATGTTCACTGTCATCAAGACTGGTAATGTCACAAAAGTATTTATTTAATAGATTAGCTTTCTCGGAGTCTGTAGTGGCTAGAGAATTAGAATCAGTATCTATAAGAGTTGGAATCTGTTCAGTTGACATATTGGATTTCATAAGACGTTTAACAAGTCGCCAGTAAGATTTAGTATCCGAACTATAATACTCGTCAATAAGACCATGAACATTTTCATAAAAAATTAAGCGTGCATTTTTTTTCATGTTATTAACTTTATTTCTCTGGTCTTTGTATTTCCTAATATCCGGATCGCGTTTTGTCGTTTTGGCCTTTTTATATAACCTATCACGGAATCTGATATTTTTCCTTATTTCCGAATTTATCCACGGCTTATCATTAGGTCTAATAGTAAACTTCTTTAGAGGGGATACATTGATTAGCAAATTGTAAAAATAAATCGGTAAAACGATCACAAGCTAAATCTACAGAATCGCAATTTGAAATCATATTTTCCCAATTATACTCAGATAACAGATTATTAAAACGATAAAAGTCAGCTCTTCTATAAATCCAAACTTTACGTATATAACTCGGAGAAATAATTCCGGGTACTTTGATGCTAGTCATACAGCCATCATGGTCACTAATATTCCTATCGATAGCAACAGTTGAAGAAATAGAACTGGAAAGAGAATCAGATAAAAGTATAGGGTCAAGTAGAGTATTTCTTGTCTGCCCAAACCGTGTTGGTTCATTTATAACATTTACGAAACTGAAGGAATTAATGATGTCACAGAAAATGTGAGTGGGTTGAACAGTTAATAAGTCTATACACTGTATTTAGGTCACCAGTTACAATTACGTTTGAAGACAGATCAAAAGCATTACTTAAAGAAGCGCGAAGATGTTCCAAAAATATCGCAGTGGAATGTTCTGGTCTGTAGGCGGTACATACAATAATTGAGTATTTTTTTTTAATTAATCTGAACCCAAACTGTTTCATCCTCTGGATTTTCTAGATGATGTAACCTAGTAACATTTAATATTTTTTTAACGTACACAAGAATCCCCCCACCCGCGTAGTTTCTATCACGTCTAAAAGGGCATGAAAACCTTCGATTGTCAAATCGTCAGACGATATTCTGCCATCAAGATGGGTTTCGGTTAAACATATTACGTCATATTCACTGATTATATCTTCGACATATTCCAATTTATTTCGAACGCTTCTAATATTCAAGTGAAAAAGTGAAAGCTCGTCAAGGCTCGGACCAGGATTCGGCTTAACATCCATACATTGTAGAATCAATAATACAAGTACTAGCGAAAAATCCAGATTATGGAAACAAGAAAAAATATTGGCAACTATACAATGTAAATAGTGAATAATATAATGATTCATTTTTAAAATTTCACTGATTTTTAGAAGAAAAATAAAGTTCGACTTAATCAAACAATAACTGTAAGCCTTAGAATAGAAAACACCAATCGCCATTCTATGGCTCATATAATCGTTATCCATTATCAAAACAGAAACGCGAGTAGTTTGTTAGGCGATTGGGTTTACATTCAGACAAACTTGCAGTCCAGCAAAAGGTTAGATATATGAATTCTAAAAGTAAGGACATCTTAAGTAAGCAAAAAAGGAAGTCACAATATGTACATATAAATTTGAAAGATGACATGTAAAAAAAGACCACGAGTCGTATAGTCACAGTCACGTAAAGCAACATGGTTCTGCCGAGTAACAAAAAACGAGAGGAGACATTTAACAAAATAAGGACTTATTCATATATGAAGAATTTATAAAACACTGGGAAAAACACACCGTGAAACACACTAACTTACATACAACAGTACAATACTGGCTATGGTAGTTGAGATAAGCTAATGCAATATTTTAAAGTATCCCCGTATCGATGTGCAAGGAAAATACTAAGTTATGCATAACATAAGCAAGGGACATATATAAGTTTTGCTATTCTGTCTTGATGCTCAAAGGCTACAACTAATAATAGCATTAACTGTTTTTGTACATTTTCTCATAAGTGATATGAATACAAGATTCGCGACTTTAAAGGAACGAGCGATTACGGACGTGCTGTGACCTGGGGGAGTTTACATCCATTGACGTCGAATGGGTGTTAGGCCTGAAATCGCACGCCAGGTTTTATATTGCTTAATAAATTGCAAAGCTATCGGAAGCAGAAAGGTATTTTTGTAGATGCGATGTACCTCAAAATTTCCTGACTGTCATGTCAGCAAATACTACTAACGTCAATAGTAAATTTTGAATGAAGACTACGCTTGGTGTGAGGAGGTTGTATTCACCCTCTAGAGACTTGATCGGCTTCACAGGAAGAGTGGTACATTTTGAGTGAACTGGTAATTACATCAGCACACAAGACAATGCACTTAGTCTGAACAATACTAGACAAATGTGTTGACTCAACACTGCATAACACTCAATCAGAACTGTTCCCAGGCGTAAAATCCCCACTGATGATGTCGATCTCGCACAGAAACCGAGAACCACCAAGAAATAAAATCAATTTCACGAACTACAAGGTTATTTTGGACTGAAATTGTCCTAATACCATCATGACATTGTGTGCAGGTAAAACTCAATGGGATTGCTGTAATTTTATATCTGAAGATGAAAATCTATTCTACTGTAAATGTTCAATAGATAAAAAGATGTCTGGTCAGGATATAGCAGACAGATCTGTTGTACAAGGAAGTCCACGTTACAAAGGTTATGTGTGCAACACATGTCCTTTCTGTGTACTTCCGGTGGCAGAGACACGAGAAAAGGTTGTGTCGGTCCCTAGACATGTGTAATGGACGTGACAGGAGTAGTGGCCGTAAATAGCCGTATCACCTAGATACAATGGCGGAGGAGTTCATGTCGCTGGAGAACATATCATTGCATAAATTATATTAATTAAACATGTCTCATAAAATGGATAGTTTATCAGCAAGACAAATCCTGACAAGCCTATTTTTATAAATTATAGTTTTGCACATAACAATAATTCTAAAAATATATTTTATAACGTTTCATGATGTCGATTAGTTACTGTATATATATAGTCCGATACGTATCACAGCAATTAAAATAATGAACACATGTAAGCACGTGCTAGGTACCTGATAGATATGTGTCTGATCAATTATCTTTTTCTGATGGTATATAATTCAATACGCTATAAATACAACAAATGCCAAGTGAGCAATATGTCTATAACAATGTGTACTCTGGAAAGCTGCACACGTTATCGAAATGTCTTTATCCTAATAACCGCTATTTCTAATAGTAATTGTTTTTAACTATTAAGGTTCATTGTTTCTTACTCATATTTTATAAGTCGTATCGCATCGCCTCACAATAATTATGGTCGTAGTTGTTGGGCCTGTGTAGACTATTTACTGTATGGTCGATTTACAGTTCGCATTAATATCAAATATTTCCTAATTATTGGTTGTTTTCTATTTTAAAAGTGTGATATTACAATAAAGAATGCATCCAAATGAACGCCCATATCGGGTGATACGTTGTCTTCCTCTTAGTGTCCACAGTACAATATAATATCCTTTTTAAGATCATTGATTGAAATTATCTGCTATGATTTACATCCATTTCATACGTTTAATTGAGTATATTGGAAATAGTAATTATACATTTGAAGAAGAAAGGTTTTTATTCGACAAAAAATGAAAAATAAGATTAATCATCATCATATAAGATATGGAAGTCGAACAAAGTAATGATTTACTGTCGTCCATTAAGTAATCCTTACACCGGAAGTGTTCCGAGCTACAGTCTGTATGTAAGGAATAGACGCCTGTCACTCACAGATAGACTGTACGACTGTCACTCACAGATAGACTGTACGCCTGTCACTCACAGATAGACTGTTCGACTGTCACTCACAGATAGACTGTACGCCTGTCACTCACAGATAGACTGTTCCACTGTCACTCACAGATAGACTGTTCGCCTGTCACTCACAGATAGACTGTTCGACTGTCACTCACAGATAGACTGTTCCACTGTCACTCACAGATAGACTGTACGCCTGTCACTCACAGATAGACTGTTCCACTGTCACTCACAGATAGACTGTTCCACTGTCACTCACAGATAGACTGTACGCCTGTCACTCACAGATAGACTGTTCCACTGTCACTCACAGATAGACTGTTCGACTGTCACTCACAGATAGACTGTACGCCTGTCACTCACAGATAGACTGTTCGACTGTCACTCACAGATAGACTGTACGCCTGTCACTCACAGATAGACTGTTCGACTGTCACTCACAGATAGACTGTTCGACTGTCACTCAAAGATAGACTGTACGACTGTCACTCACAGATAGACTGTTCGACTGTCACTCACAGATAGACTGTTCCACTGTCACTCACAGATAGACTGTACGACTGTCACTCACATATAGACTGTTCCACTGTCACTCACAGATAGACTGTTCCACTGTCACTCACAGATAGACTGTACGCCTGTCACTCACAGATAGACTGTACGCCTGTCACTCACAGATAGACTGTACGACTGTCACTCACAGATAGACTGTACGACTGTCACTCACAGATAGACTGTACGACTGTCACTCACAGATAGACTGTACGACTGTCACTCACAGATAGACTGTTCGACTGTCACTCACAGATAGACTGTTACGACTGTCACTCACAGATAGACTGTACGACTGTCACTCACAGATAGACTGTACGACTGTCACTCACAGATAGACTGTTCCGACTGTCACTCACAGATAGACTGTTCGACTGTCACTCACAGATAGACTGTACGACTGTCACTCACAGATAGACTGTACGACTGTCACTCACAGATAGACTGTACGCCTGTCACTCACAGATAGACTGTACGACTGTCACTCACAGATAGACTGTACGACTGTCACTCACAGATAGACTGTACGACTGTCACTCACAGATAGACTGTTCGACTGTCACTCACAGATAGACTGTACGACTGTCACTCACAGATAGACTGTTCCACTGTCACTCACAGATAGACTGTACGCCTGTCACTCACAGATAGACTGTACGACTGTCACTCACAGATAGACTGTACGACTGTCACTCACAGATAGACTGTTCCACTGTCACTCACAGATAGACTGTTCGACTGTCACTCACAGATAGACTGTACGACTGTCACTCACAGATAGACTGTTCCACTGTCACTCACAGATAGACTGTTCCACTGTCACTCACAGATAGACTGTTCCACTGTCACTATTTTTGTTTCTGTCACTCAGAGATGAAGTACAAACCTTTTGACTGCCACTATTTTTGTTTCTTTCACTCAGAGATGGAGCACAAGCTTTTCGACTGTCACACTTTTGCAGTACAACAAACTTTTCCTGTGTCACTCTTTTTGTTTCTTTCACTCAGAGTACAAACTTTTCGCCTATCAGACCCTGTATAACGTAACAGACTTATATTCTTCCTGTAAGAACAATCGGGTCATATCAAACGAATTATTCATAACTTTTCATCACTATGAAAACGTCATTTTCAAACTATATCACGTGATCACGTTTATCGAAAATCTTTTTACATTTTTATTTAAATTGGAACCAAGAATATTTTAATTGATGGAAATCATTAATTCATGCTATCTGTTTCATGTAAAATATCCAGGCGAATTTACTGATTTTTAGATTGTATATTGTTGTCTGCGGAGATATAATATCTAACGTGTGTGACAAAGTATGATATTGTTATCATTAAAGGCTATTTCATTGTGTGAAAAATACCAGACTGTAAATTTCATTTGGACTCTCGGGTGTCGCGGATATATCTCCTGGAACTGGCGCTATTGTCAAGTCTCCTTAGTTTATTCAATGTTCAATGATCGTAGAAATTGACAAAGCTATTTCCACTCCTGATTGTATTCCCATTTCCAAACCAAATTTTATGTTTCCCCTATTTCTGATTTTCTTCGCACTAAATTGAAACCAACATGAACCATTTCAAATGATGATTTAATTCACAGTTTGAATTGGAAATCAGACGAAATCTAAATAAGAGGCAGGAAGAATATATGAATATAGTGTTTGTAGGTTGGAAGTCCTATTGTCTCGCTGCCATCCAGTGTAAGCATTTCCTCTGAAAGTTTCCATATAAAGCGACACGCTGCCTGTTCGCCACACCGTTATGTGACAGTAGCACTCCGCCAAAGAGATTCAATATAGCTGTATTACGTGTGATAATGTATCGACGTGTCCAGAAGAAAACAAGCCCGTCTGCGTTTGAGGTAATTGTTTTAATAAGTAAAACACTCCGAGTCTGGATCAGAATGCTAATGTTGTATCATTGTAATGAGAGAGGCCATGTGGGTGATTTCTCCACTGAAGTGTCTTGGCTTCCAGAGCTAACAATGTTGCCCGGTATTACCAACTTAGCATGTGTTGGAACTCCGCTGAATACTGTTGAATAGATTATATTCTCCGACATATGATACAACTTAGCTGCACCATCAATTTGACATTAATATAACATATCCAGTACAATACACTATTTCAGTGAACGCACATACACACTAGTATGCCAGTATCACCGTAAAAAACGCTCTCTTTACTCTTTGGTATGTTCAATCAATTACTCTTGCACTTTATGATTCATCCTCGTATGGATGCATTGTCTTATTCTGTAATAGACATCCTCGAGGAAGGCACAGCATTAACCTTATTATTGTGTTTCATATTCTCAGATACAAGTACCGATGGGACACATTCTATATTGTATTCATTATTAATACAATACATAGTATGTTCTCATTTTTCATACATTATTGTATATACTTTATGGTATTTATGATTGTGTGTTCACTATAGTATACATTAATGGTCTCTATGTAAAATACAAACCTTTTCAAAAATGTTTTTTTTTTTTTCAAACTCAATTGAAATAAATCAATAGTATTTTGTTAGGCAAAAAGACCATAGCTGTCGATGGGCCGTTAAACCTAAACAAACAAACAATATACATTATTGTATGTTCTCTATGTTATACATTATTGTATGTTCTCTATGTATATATTATTGTATGTTCTCTATGTTATACATTGTTGTATGTTCTCTATGTTATACATTATTGTATGTTCTCTATGTTATACATTATTGTATGTTCTCTATGTATACATTATTGTATGTTCTCTATGTTATATATTATTGTATGTTCTCTATGTATACATTGTTGTATGTTCTCTATGTTATACATTATTGTATGTTCTCTATGTTATACATTGCTGTATGTTCTATATGTATACATTATTGTATGTTCTCTATGTATACATTATTGTATGTTCTCTATGTATACATTATTGTATGTTCTCTATGTTATACATTATTGTATGTTCTCTATGTATACATTATTGTATGTTCTCTATGTATACATTATTGTATGTTCTCTATGTTATACCTTATTGTATGTTCTCTATGTATACATTATTGTATGTTCTCTATGTATACATTACTGTATGTTCTCTATGTTATACATTATTGTATGTTCTCTATGTATACATTGTTGTATGTTCTCTATGTATACATTATTGTATGTTCTCTATGTTATACATTATTGTATGTCCTCTTTGTTATACATTATTGTATGTTCTCTATGTATATATTATTGTATGTTCTCTATGTATACATTATTGTATGTTCTCTATGTATACATTATTGTATGTTCTCTATGTATACATTATTGTATGTTCTCTATGTTATACATTATTGTATGTTCTCTATGTATACATTGTTGTATGTTCTCTATGTATACATTATTGTATGTTCTCTATGTTATACATTATTGTATGTTCTCTATGTTATACATTATTGTATGTTCTCTATGTTATACATTATTGTATGTTCTCTATGTCATACATTATTGTATGTTCTCTATGTTATACATTGTTGTATGTTCTCTATGTATATATTATTGTATGTTCTCTATGTATACATTATTGTATGTTCTTTATGTTATACATTATTGTATGTTCTCTATGTATACACTGTTGTATGTTCTCTATGTTTATATTATTGTATGTTCTCTATAGTATACATTATTGTATGTTCTCTATGTTATACATTATTGTATGTTCTCTATGTTATACATTATTGTATGTTCTCTATGTTATACATTATTGTATGTTCTCTATGTTATACATTGTTGTATGTTCTCTATGTTATACATTATTGTATGTTCTCTATGTTATACATTATTGTATGTTCTCTATGTTATACACTGTTGTATGTTATCTATGTTATACACTGTTGTATGTTCTCTGTTATACATTGTTGTATGTTCTCAATGTTATACATTATTGTATGTTCTCTACGTTATACATTATTGTATGTTCTCTATGTATACAATATTGTATGTTCTCTATGTATACATTGTTATATGTTCTCTATGTATACATTATTGTATGTTCTCTATGTTACATATTATTGTATGTTCTCTATGTATACATTATTGTATGTTCTCTATGTTATACATTATTGTATGTTCTCTATGTTATACATTATTGTATGTTCTCTATGTATACATTATTGTATGTTCTCTATGTTATACATTATTGTATGTTCTCTATGTTATACATTATTGTATGTTCTCTATGTATACATTATTGTATGTTCTCTATGTTATACATTATTGTATGTTCTCTATGTTATACATTATTGTATGTTCTCTATGTATACATTATTGTATGTTCTCTATGTATACATTATTGTATGTTCTCTATGTTATACATTATTGTATGTTCTCTATGTATACAATATTGTATGTTCTCTATGTTATACATTATTGTATGTTCTCTATAGTATACATTATTGTATGTTCTCTATGTTATACATTATTGTATGTTCTCTATGTATACAATATTGTATGTTCTCTATGTTATACATTGTGGTATGTTCTCTATGTTATACATTATTGTATGTTCTCTATGTTATACATTATTGTATGTTCTCTATGTTATACATTATTGTATGTTCTCTATGTATACAATATTGTATGTTCTCTATGTTATACATTGTTGTATGTTCTCTATGTTATACATTATTGTATGTTCTCTATGTTATACATTATTGTATGTTCTCTATGTATACATTATTGTATGTTCTCTATGTATACATTATTGTATGTTCTCTATGTTATACATTGTTGTATGTTCTCTATGTATACATTATTGTATGTTCTCTATGTATACATTATTGTATGTTCTCTATGTATACATTATTGTATGTTCTCTATGTATACATTATTGTATGTTCTCTATGTATACATTATTGTATGTTCTCTATGTATACATTATTGTATGTTCTCTATGTTATACATTATTGTATGTTCTCTATGTATACATTATTGTATGTTCTCTATGTATACATTATTGTATGTTCTCTATGTTATACATTATTGTATGTTCTCTATGTATACATTATTGTATGTTCTCTATGTATACATTATTGTATGTTCTCTATGTATACATTATTGTATGTTCTCTATGTTATACATTATTGTATGTTCTCTATGTATACATTATTGTATGTTCTCTATAGTATACATTATTGTATGTTCTCTATGTTATACATTATTGTATGTTCTCTATGTATACAATATTGTATGTTCTCTATGTTATACATTATTGTATGTTCTCTACGTTATACATTATTGTATGTTCTCTATGTATACAATATTGTATGTTCTCTATGTTATACATTATTGTATGTTCTCTATGTTATACATTTTTGTATGTCCTCTATGTTATACATTATTGTATGTTCTCTATGTATACATTATTGTATGTTCTCTATGTTATACATTATTGTATGTTCATTATGATATACATTGTTGTATGTTCTCTAAGTATATATTTTTGTATGTCCTCTATGTTATACATTATTGTATGTTCTCTATGTATATATTATTGTATGTTCTCTATGTATACATTATTGTATGTTCTCTATGTTATACATTATTGTATGTTCTCTATGTATACATTGTTGTATGTTCTCTATGTTATACATTATTGTATGTTTCTATGTATACATTATTGTATGTTCTCTATGTTATACATTATTGTATGTTCTCTATGTATACATTATTGTATGTTCTCTATGTTATACATTATTGTATGTTCTCTATGTTTATATTATTGTATGTTCTCTATGTTATACATTATTGTATGTTCTCTATGTTATACATTATTGTATGTTCTCTATGTATACATTATTGTATGTTCTCTATGTTATACATTATTGTATGTCAATGTATACATTATTGTATGTTCTCTATGTTATACATTATTGTATGTTCTCTATGTTATACATTATTGTATGTTCTCTATGTTATACACTGTTGTATGTTCTCTATGTATATATTATTGTATGTTCTCTATGTATATATTATTGTATGTTCTCTATGTATACATTATTGTATGTTCTCTATGTATACAATATTGTATGTTCTCTATGTATACATTATTGTATGTTCTCTATAGTATACATTATTTTATGTTCTCTATAGTATACATTGGTGTATGTTATGACCTTGTAAAATAACATCCAACTTAAAACCAGTGAGGAAGTGTCAAGTGAGATTGGTTTTGTTTAAAAAAAAAATGCATGGAGAAAAAGGAAGATATGCTACCAAACGTTTGCCGTATCTTATGAACCATTCGAAAAGTAGATAGATTTACTCTATCTTTAGGGACAGTATGTTGGTGTATCATTGTACAGTATTAGTCATAAAAATATATATACCTATACCCGATGTCAACACGTGTCATACATTTAAATGTACGCAATCATCATGGACAGTAATTATGTACCGTTTCTTAACTGTTAAGTTATATCGTGTGAGAGAGTTATAAATCGATATACACCCGCCCGAGATACACCGCGTTACAACATTACCACTATATTTGTTAAAATGCTGATCAAGTGTTTTGTTGCTTGATGTGTGTGCACTACCATAAATAGATGTTTGATGTACAGGTGTTCTGTTTTGCAGTTAAGTTGTAATAAATTATTAACGACTACTTAAATACACCTGTGCCATCCCTACTTTAGCGTGTGAACATGTTCACTGATGTCACGGCTGGGGATGTGCTTATTGCTGTCATATCCGTCATTAGTCGTTGTATCATCCTCCAAGCCAATTCACACAGTATAAATATAAATCAAGTTACAATTAAATAAACTAGTTTGTCTAAATCAGTCATAAATCAAGTTAGACATTTTCGTGATGGAGTCGCACAGTTGAACCAAGTGTTTATTTCACAATCTAACACAAACTCAATTTCAAATAAAGTATTTCATTGCAAAAAGGTATAGATTACTGACATAATTTACATTATGTGTTGAATGTTCAAAACAATTTAACCATAACATCACACTTCCGCTCCCGATTTTATCAGGAAAATAGTGTTTTAGAAAGTATTGGCGTTAAAATTCGCAGGCATTGTGCTATACCACGAACGGGGTATTAAGTTATTGTTTTAATTAATATCCCGATGAGACACGTGAACGTATGCATGTCTTTAAATATAATTTATTGTGGTGTAAACTTTCGTTGACAAAATATTTGAATAACATGTTTGTAAACAATACCGCTACAGTATCGGGATTGTAAAACTTGTTCAACTTTGACATTCAATACTACAGTACATGTTTCGAGTTACCAATTTTCGGTAATTGGAAATCTCGCAATCTCAAAATCACTACTGTGCAATGGTATTGCAGAGTGACACTGATGTGTACCCTTATTGACTCGATTACTTATTTCTACATGACTTCATATGGCTTGATTAGAAACATCTCTTCTGAATTCACAGCATCATATTCTATTCGAAAATAACACTATTTTACACAATAGATGTTCGCTTCATTGGCCGTCTGCTTCGTCACTTAAACTCCGTGTCTTTAGTCAGCAATTTTCCTGATTTTATTTTTTCAGTCGTCTATCTATTATCATTATAAATTAACAATCCGGTTATTTTATCACAAGAAAAAGGAAATAGATTGATGTACGTTTAACTATTACAAAAAGAGTTCCGAAGGGAAAGCAAAAGACGCTTACCTTTCCGGGACACTTTTTCTTATTCCCTTTGTACACTTAACACGTTTCAGTGTGAAATGTATACATTTTAGGTATGTTACCCTCGCTTCAACGATTCTGTGTTCGAACTGCAGTGTCGTTTTCATCAGCCCGATGACCACAGAGATGGTCAGCCCGACACCCCGACATGACTACAGTGATAGTCGGCCCAATACCCTGACATGACCACAGTGATAGTCGGCCCAATACCCCGACATGAACACGGTGATAGTCGGCCCAATATCCCGACATGAACACAGTGATAGTCGGCCCAATACCCCGACATGACCACAGTGATGGTCGACCCGATACCCTGACATGACCACAGTGATAGTCGGCCCAATACCCCGACATGATCACAGTGATAGTCGGCCCAATACCCTGACATGACCACAGTGATGGTCGACCCGATACCCTGACATGACCACAGTGATAGTCGGCCCAATACCCCGACATGATCACAGTGATAGTCGGCCCAGTACCCCGACATGACTACAGTGATAGTCGGCCAAAAACCCAGACATGACCACAGTGATAGTCGGCCCAATACCCCGACATGACCACAGTGATAGTCGGCCCAATACCCCGACATGATCACAGTGATAGTCGGCCCAATACCCTGACATGACCACAGTGATAGTCGGCCCAATACCCCGACATGACCACAGTGATAGTCGGCCCAATACCCTGACATGACCACAGTGATAGTCGGACCAATACCCCGACATGATCACAGAGATGGTCGCCCAATACTCCAACATGATTAAAGTGACGGTCGATACAGATCGTCTATTAGATTATATGAATACCTGTATCGCAATGTATAATTAAATTCATGAATGCAAATTGTACACATCTTACATTTATTCAACACAGTACAATTACGATGGAAAATTCAATCTTAAGCCTTAAAATCAACAGCACATAGTGCATATGTTTCATTGGCTAATAATTAGATATAATTATAACATATATAGTAGTATATGACGAAGGAAGATAATGTTATGACTTATGCTTTGACCGGGAATCGAACTCACCATCTACGGCATCTAATCGCCTAGCTAGAATTACCTGTAGGTGATTGTAAAATGAAAGTCCTGTTTTCGTTTGATAGGTTTGCTCGCACTTTCGAATTGAAAAAAAGAAAGAAGTCATATAATGTCAATGACATGGATACTTTGTCATGGTGTCTTACATTTATGTGTGATAAGGATAATAAGACTATGATATATGTAGATTCTATACCGCATTAAAAACAGGTGCTTTATATATATAAATAGGATTTATGTTTGCATGTTTACTGCCTTACTTTTCATTAAATGGAGATAAATTACGTAGATGTTGAAGAACCACTTCACAGAACACTGATTTGGAAAACCTGTTCCGAAAGACCAGGACATCATTATACTGCAGGCTGATGTGAATTTCAATAATGATAAATTCGTTTCATAACTAGCTTCTAACACATAAAATCTGTCATAAATAAAAGTCGGTGACATTTTATACGATGAGAAACACAGAAGACTGAATAATACAATTACACAATACAGACCACCCTCAGACAAACAACCCTTGGAATACACAAATTAAACAAACTTCAGGACGGACAACGAACTTAGGTAAATTGAAGGCTAATAACAACTTTTCTAATTGTGATAAATTGGTTTTGTGACAACATGTGATTTATTGAAAATACGTTATATATTTATATAGATAGACCACCCTGAAATTCAGACAGACCATTTAGGTTAAACACATCCGAGGGGAACTAAACTTTTTAATAAACCCTTTTTACTACTACACTGTGTTAAGCACTTTTCTAACAAAGTACTCGGTGATCTCATAATGAGCTATTGATAGAATATATATTTCATTAGGATCTATTTCAAATTAGTGTAGTTAGCGATATCACCAATGTTAATAAGAGACGTATATATCATATACATTGAACTAATTTGAATAGGAACATCACTATTGATGGGTTGTGTGGATGGATAGAAATGGATGAATGGATGATGGATGATGGATGGATGAATGAACGGACGGACGAATTAGCGGACAGACGATTTCTTTGTAATCCGAGGGAAACTTTTGCTCTGGTGAAGTGTTTAGCATCCTTGCAAGAGTATATGTAGCCAGCTCTTAAGGTCTCCGACGACTGATTTAAACTCCCGAAAGACATGTGTTCCTTAGATTTGTACATGCAGTTATCTTCCTGGGTAATTAACATATGAAATAGGCACTTCCTATATACGAGAATAGATACAAAGGTGTTGTGATTTGAAAATGTGCCCAGCCCACTGTAAATACCCGGGTTACTGTTCTCATTTGTCAGGCAGCGAAAACTTCACTGATATAAATTACAGAGCATTAGATTTTTAAATGAGCGAGTGAGGGGAGGGACTTACTGGTAATAACATAGTACAGTTATTAGTTGTGTGATACCATAAAGCCTCTATATGTTTTTTGTTTATAAATATAATCTTTATCAAGGTAAACCTCATAATCCCCTCTGTGTTCATCTTCAATAAGTTCCCGTCAAATCTGTTCAGTTACGTCAACAATTTATAGGTAATGTATGTAATAATCATCTAAAAATGGAACGCGAACCAATCCTGGGCGCGCCGAGCAACAACCCCGGATGATAAACAGAAAAACACGGGTTTGTTTATCAAATGCCAAGTTTCACTGCCAATTTAAGATGTCTTTTCACATTTAACTTATTTTTATCTTTTGTCTAACAGACTCATGTTGACTCTGTAAGTCTAGATGATGTTGTCATTTTACCCAATCATTTTATTTGCCTTCACGAAAGTAGCCAGTACGTCTGATAGACATTGGATTCCTGATGTATGGCTCTGATTGGCAGGCCGCTATTGTGTGAATGACATATTTTCCGTAGCTCATTTATATATAGAGAGTGGGGCACCGCAATAGAGACTTTCCGTGACCAGTGGGTAGATTCCCTGTTTTAATTGCAATTATTATGAAGAACTACGATATTGATTCTTACATTATATCATCATTAGTGTGTATATTCTATCATTCAATGTAGAGGTGACCCTGACCTTTCCTGTCCGTACAGAATTGTACACAAAAATATTACCTTTTCATGCTTAATGCAGGATATACAAGGCAGCATATTTATTCTAAATCTGTCTGAAATAGATGTAAGGGGCGGGGCTGTAATGATGGGCACAGGAAAGACTCTGGAAAATATGTGATTGTCCGAGTAAGATGTTCATGGTAAGATTTTCGGTTATCAGTACACCAGTAGGGGGACTGTTATCATGGACAGGTGCTGTAGGATAGTTGTGAGGGCATTCCCCATAATAAATCAAAGACATTTAGAAATTCAACTGCACTTTCAGCCCATTGTCTCATAATTCAATGATTATTTATTTCAGTGGACCATATACATGTAGAATACCTCTGCAAATGAGATGATAGGATAATGATGATTGTCAGCTCGTCATTACAAGCTGTACCCCCCTCCCCAGTCTCTGACTGGTCTCTCAGACATCGCATTCAAGGGAGCTGAATTGCTTTCTTTGATTCCAAGATTAAACCTTGCTACTATTGTTTATTAGAACATGGCAAACTCGCTGTCCCTTCAGCCTTTTACACTAAAAAGATATGGAACTTTAAGATAATGTCAATGTTTCTTTACCATAGTTATTAAAGACAAGTAAAACTATATTTACTTAATACATCAATTTTAAACTACCAGTGTATTGAATGTGCATACCTGTATCAAAGTGTACCAAGGTTAAAGATGATTGGTTTATAACTTATAGGTAAACAACGGCTTCAGTTCAGATAAGGCCATTGCTATCACTGACGCATTCAAGATAAGATGTGCCAGCATATCAGGGGAGACAATCTGCTTTATCACGAGAACCACTAGATGCATCCTGCTTCAAAATGATAATTTTCACTGCAGCAACTGAAAGATTATTTTTAATGAATTAACATCTAATGAAACACAAAGAAATTCTCCTTAACAAGAATATCTGTAAAGAATACACACGTGACCAGTCGATCACGTGGTTCAAATATCATCGAATAAAGTACATATACGCTTGAAATCGACCCTAACCGTACACATCTGAACACATCCCACAGCTCTCCAATGGACCCTAACGTGACACTGCCAATGTCCCGTTATAAATGTTACCGCAGAGACACTGCCAATGTCACGTTATAAATGTTACCACAGCGACACTGCCAATGTCCCGTTATAAAATGTTACCACAGAGACACTGCCAATGTCCCGTTATAAAATATTACCACGGTGACACTGCCAATGTCCCGTTATAAAATATTACCACGGTGACACTGCCAATGTCCCGTTATAAAATGTCACCACAGTGACACTGCCAATGTCCCGTTATAAAATAGTACCACAGAGACACTGTCAATGTCACGTTATAAAATATTACCACGGAGACACTGCCAATGTCCCGTTATAAAGTATTACCACAGTGACACTGCCAATGTCACGTTATAAAATATTACCACGGAGACACTGCCAATGTCCCGTTATAAAATATTACCACAGTAACACTGCCAATGTCCCGTTATAAAATATTACCACAGTGACACTGCCAATGTCACGTTATAAAATATTACCACAGAGACACTGTCAATGTCACGTTATAAAATATTACCACGGAGACACTGCCAATGTCCCGTTATAAAATATTACCACAGTGACACTGCCAATGTCACGTTATAAAATATTACCACGGAGACACTGCCAATGTCCCGTTATAAAATATTACCACAGTAACACTGCCAATGTCCCGTTATAAAATATCACCACAGTGACACTGCCAATGTCCCGTTATAAAATATTACCACAGTAACACTGCCAATGTCCCGTTATAAAATATTACCACAGAGACACTGCCAATGTCCCGTTATAAAATATTACCACAGTGACACTGCCAATGTCCCGTTATAAAATTATTACCACAGTAACACTGCCAATGTCCCATTATAAAATATTACCACAGTGACACTGCCAATGTCCCGTTATAAAATATTACCACAGTGACACTGCCAATGTCCCGTTATAAAATATTACCACAGAGACACTGCCAATGTCCCGTTATAAATATTACCACGGTGACACTGCCAATGTCCCGTTATAAAATATTACCACAGTGACACTGCCAATGTCCCGTTATAAAATATTACCACAGTGACACTGCCAATGTCCCGTTATAAAATATTACCACAGTGACACTGCCAATGTCACGTTATCAAATATTACCACAGAGACACTGCCAATGTCCCGTTATAAAATATTACCACAGAGACACTGCCAATGTCCCGTTATAAAATATTACCACAGTGACACTGCCAATGTCCCGTTATAAAATATTACCACAGAGACACTGCCAATGTCCCGTTATAAAATATTACCACAGTGACACTGCCAATGTCCCGTTATAAAATATTACCACAGTGACACTGCCAATGTCCCGTTATAAAATATTACCACAGTGACACTGCCAATGTCCTGTTATAAATATCACCACAGAGACACTGCCAATGTCCCGTTATAAAATGTTACCACAGTGACACTGCCAATGTCCCGTTATAAATATTACCACGGAGACACTGCCAATGTCCCGTTATAAAATATTACCACAGTGACACTGCCAATGTCCCGTTATAAATATTACCACAGTGACACTGCCAATGTCCCGTTATAAATATTACCACGGAGACACTGCCAATATGCCGTTATTGCTACGTCATATAATCGACAATTTTATTATTCTGATAACGGGCTAAACTTAAACTTTTTCCGAAACTTAAGAAAATTGTGTAACGAGAAAAATGTTGATATGGTATCATAAACATTAGAATGTTGCTAACACAATAAGCTCTTTACTATCTCTGATTAAACCTGATATCAATGTCCGATCAAATTTGCAGTGTAATATTGCCACCTGGCGCGATCGGGTGATAATGCTAATCATAACTTCATTTTATTCCTCCGTGTAGTGAAATTCGACAAAACTGTTTCACAGTGAAATATTAATCCCCAACAAATGTGTATGTGAACCGACAATCACGTGGTTTAATGCCTTGAACCTGAAGCACGCTTGAAAACGACATTAAATACTATACAGCTGTTAATATCCCACAATTCAGCAATATATACAACGGCATACCCTATATACTGCAAATATCAATTTTGCTTTTATGATAATATCCAGTTATTTACGTGTTTAAAGTGAATTGCCCTATTTATAAGAACCTAATATTTGATTGTGGTTTTATATAGGATTTCTGATAATTGTTATTTCATCGTTGTGACACACAGTTGTTGTTGGGTCACTGATAGAGCTGCTCACTACAATGGCGTAGTGTCAAGTAAACAATATATACAGTGCTTATTCGTAACATCAGGAAACCTAAACCAGACCAAAACATGTCCGCGTATTGATATGTGCGCATTTTATGGAGAATGAATTCTGCACCAATGTCTATGCTACTGTGATAAATGCGTACACGCGTGGTTCAGTTGTGTAAAATTGCATGCGAGTTCGTGTTATGGCTTCACGTTTTCATATGTCAACTTTCCATAATTTAGGTCATAGCTGTCACGATAGAGCCGTAAAATGTGTTTATAATAGTGGTGAGTGTGGAAATAGGCATATGTGCTAGATTACTTAATAACGTTAGGATATCTACACACTAAGGTACCAAGGTTGTATTGGTATCACTCTGACATACATGTACATAACATTGTACTTATATAATAACAATGATACATCGCGTACAGTTAAATTTACAATATTTTATACGATACATAATTGTGATAATTACTAAGGACATTAAATAATGGAGGAGCACGGCTTGATTCAAAGCTTAAATTTGAATCAATTTACTTATTTCTAAAAATCTACAGAGTATAGACTTTAACATTTGATATGTTGAACATCTCTTGCATTTTGTTTCGACTCGGATAAGTAAGTACTATTGTGATCCTTCAATCTACTTTTAACCAGTACCTTTAATTCACATTTTGAAAAAGAAAATATTGATTGATAAATCCAGACATAGTTTAAGGCAGTTTGAGATGAGAAATCTTTAATGCATGAAAATCATTTAAATTACAAGGATCCAGCTTCCTGTAAAGTATACATTAATCTATAAATTCCTAAATACATGCGTAGTTTAATTGAGGATATCAAGTTATGCCAAAACGTAAGCATCTAAAGTTGATTTCAATGTCAGGAGGGTACTTCCTAGCTCGCCATAAACAATAAAATATTTGTACTTTTCTTAAAGAGGCTTACCCGCAGACGGACCGGTAAACGGCACATCTCCGATCACTAAATAAACAGTACACGTTTCTATGTGACAAAATTAGAGGCTTTCCGACTTTATTTCTTACCTTGCTTTAAAAATACAATATAGTAATAAAGTTAAAGAATATACCTAGATATGTATGCACTTCAATTATGGCTAGTTCTGTATTACACAATGTAAAATGGTGGATTTGTACACATTTTAATTTGTGTGGGTTTTTTTTCTTTTTAAGTACTCAATGTATTACAATATTGTTCAAATTTATTTAATAATTGTTTTAAACCATCCGGTGTTTCTGATATCAAGAATGTGTATAAAATAATAATAAAAAAAGTTTTAAATACATCCCGATGTTGTCAAACAAGTGACATTTTTTCAACAAGATAAGTTTCTGAATCATAAAGGTAAATTGAAACAGAAAAAGCGACAAATCTTCCCCTTCTTTTAAACCGATCTGACAATTGAATAAGTCTTTACTATTATTTGGTATCTTCATATAACATCAATGTTACATTGATTTTTGTCCCGATCGACATTACTCTTTAACAGCTTTTTATAGAGACCAACCCTCGACACTTTATCGAATGTCTTTCTAAAAGCGATGAACGTGCAAATGTGTTTTCCCTTAATGAAAAATGAACGGAAATTAAAGAATACAATAAGAAATAAGAAAAAAAAATTGTGGAATACCCTTTTCGGGATCCAGCTTCAGCATAGCTCATCAGGTTAAATACATCAAAGTTTGTATACAGTCGATTATTTATGACTGAGGTAAACACGGACCTTTATTTTAATACACATGTACATGTACTTGTTTTAAAATACCGGTTTTCTAACATTTGATATATGTGCTTTGTTTAATATAAGATTAAAGACATTTTGATAAATTGGTATGAAAAGTGTTCTTAAGGTATTAATTTAAAATTTGATGTACACTGGGGTTTGTGTTGTCTTTTAAGTCAGTCAATGTAAACTTAATTCCCTCAACTGTTATTTACCTATTTAAAAAATCATCAAAAGTACTATCATTAAAGGGACATAATGGTTAGATTTTCACTTAAATAATATGTAAAAAAGGGTATACGATTTAAAATGATGTAAAAAGTTATGCACTTTATGTTAATTATATATTTCAAAAGTGTCCATAACAATTTGTTTAAATTTGATAAAAAAAATAAAAAAAAATATGATTTTCCATTTTCTATTTATCTATTTGATATTCCCTTTTGAACAAAGGCTTGTTACTACACTTCAACTTGTTTTTAATATTCTGTTGACCACTCTCTAATTTCATGTACACTGTATTTGTATTTTTGTATATTTATGTATAATTACATGTTTTTATTTTCACTTATGGGCCGATAGGTCCACGGAATAAATGAACCTGCCGACCATCACGGAAAGGACGTGAGCCACTGGAAGACGTGATAGACCGGGCTCCATTAGTGAATGAATTCCATCCTGGTCTTTTCGCGCGAGAATCAGGATAATAATATCGGTCATCGGACCTGGTGGAATGTAGACGTCGCCGTTCGTTAATTTCTGGCGGAAATTATTCAAAGACAGAGAGCCACCCTTTCTCTGTTAGTTTTGGGGCAATCTTTGATACTTTCTACCTTTCCTGCTAGATAATTTAGCCACAATCGATCTTGGCTTATTATCTGTCCTCTTCCGAAGTCGGTTAGCGACGTGAAGCTGAATATCATCTGATATACCGAGTTCAGTTCTCTATCAATTCCTTCACCACAGCCTCTGTATCTTCCTCAACGTTACCATCAGGTATTCCCCCTACCAAGAGATTGTCTTTAATAGATCTTGTTTGTATCTCAAGTATCTGTTCTTTAAGTAACCGATATTCTTCCCTAACACCGTCTCGCTCTTCTTCAACTTTCCTGACTCTCTCTTCCAGTATAGTCGGATCGAAGTCGACACCTTCTCACTTTTCACTGTGAACACGAAGTTCATGTTTAACCTCCAGTAATGATTCTTCCATCTTACTGAATTTTCCTACTATGTCACTAAGTCGTGATAATATCTAATCAAGTGAATCTAACTAAGTTTTTTTTTTTAAATGTCATGTAAAAATTGTTCGTTGAATAGACAGATTTAGGTGACGGGTGAGGGAGGGATCATCTGCGGAAATTTGAGGTATATCGGGCTACTTGGTTGTAAACACGGATTCTGTATGGTTGTGCGGCGGAAGTAGATCAATACGTTATTGTGCCCTTGTTTTTTCGTTTTTATTGTTTTTGTTTTTTGTTTTAATATTTTTTCCCATGAACTCCATATACATATTGTAATATTCAGAACATTTCAAACATACAGTTATTACACAGACACAGTATACTACTACAATAGCAGTCTAAGGTACTTTGCTCCCAATTCGCCGTCGCCAGTTACGAGAGATCTCCCTCAAACCACCGTCCCTTCAATGCCGATGAACACCTTTCAGAGTAATAAAAAAGTGTATATTTCTAAAAACATGTTCGAATATTACTGATTACAATAATTTCTGAATCCGATTACTATTATTTTTGAAGTTACAGTATATGCGAGACCTTCGCATGCTCGCTGTTTTAGCGTTGAAAACGTAAACAACGACCCTCCGTCTCCATTCGTATTATTAATGTGCCTTAAAATGAATAAATCGCGAAGTCTTCGCTGAAATCAACACCGTACATTGATAGATTAGTTATAGCTTTTGCAATTGATTTTAATTAAATTGGTTCTCGAAATTCATTTTAGTTAAATTATTTCTCGATATCTCTCTCTCCGTGATCCGATCGAAAAAAGTTCATACTCGTATCTTTCGCCATAGTCTCGCTTGGCGCACAACCTAATACAAGGGGACGCAAGTCCTGCGCCCTCAAAATCCGTCAACCTTCTCCACGGTGATATATACAATTCATCCGATAGCACACATGAAAGTTCCGGTAAGCTTGATAAAGGTGTATATCGGCGTCAATAGCGCGTGACGACAAGTCGGCCGTACAGGTGAGGTATCCGAACAATGAAAACGAAACACACAAGTGTGGTGGCTATAAATGGCCCAATAGAGTTAACGTGTGATTACTCTATTGTATTAACAAAAGCTCATGAATTCTGAAAACGGTGATTGAGGTTCATATATTTAGCAAATCCAGTGATATTGTACCAGTATATAAATCACTATTCTGGTGCGCATTCCCCATAGAGCCCGTCTTGCTAGAAATAGCGAATGTCGTGAAAAATATTCATTAACTAAAGGAAAATATCAGACTTACATGTATCAAAGAAGACAATTGTAAGATAAAAAATAATGTTGTAGACATCAAATGAGAATTTAAACAATCATGTGATGTAGTCGATAAACTTTTCGCTTGTGACATTTCTAATGGTTCATCATTGAACAATTTCCCCGATCGTATGCATCTATTGTCCTCTAAGATGGTATCCATTGACAACTGTAGATCCTACACTTCCTCCCGAATCAATGTTGTTTAGGAATCTGTTTGTTCCTGCCTTCAAAACTCCGAGGAGCAATTTGTAAACTCCATTGCGGAGTCGCGCGTTAGTTTTGCCTGTGAAATAGGGAAAGAACTTTATGACTTACAATGCTTGGTCCATAAGTCTGTTCCACCTGCGGGACTTAACCAACCGCGAGGACAGTATTCGTAATATTCCTCTCCGGCTCCAGCTAGGAATTCGAATGCACCATCTGTCCTCGTATCCCCTCCATCTTCAACAACGCAACCTTCTTCGCTGTATTGCTGTGTAATCGTTGTTGACTCGGATGACGACCATATCACAACACTTAAACTTGTCTCTGACACTGGAGTCTGGTATATCAATCAGGGGTATTTACCTAATACGAGCTATGGGTCGGTCCTCATCAACGATTACGTCACCAAATTAGACACGCTGTGTGCTTTGTTATCCCTTCAAGGATCAATCATCGTAATGGGAGATATCAACGCTCGCCTCAGTGGTCCTCGTCTACCAAACTACCAAAACTACCGAGGAGTACGTTTACAACGTTGTGGGGATCGTCATCAAATGTTCGTGTTAACGACCTCTTCCATTTGTTCCGGCCCGTTACATACTTACGTTCATTCCGACGACGGTGTATCATCTTCAATAGATCATCTGATCATTGATTCGGCAAAGCTTGACCTCATATATATCGAACTGCTATGTTGGTGGCCAAGCTTACTAAGATGTATCCAATCATAGACCTATCTTCTGTGATATATCATTTAAAACTGGTCCTTCTACGAGGTGTTCTCAAACTGAACGTTATGTCTTTAAATGGTATTCGGATGACACTACATCGGGAACGGCAGCTTATCAGGTTAACCTTCAACGCTTCCTTATAAATAGCCAATCCCAACTCTCTACAGTTACATAATTCATTTAACATTGACAGATATACGGATTAAAGGCATCCGGGATGTCTGCTTATCCTCGCTCCAAAAGCGGAAGTTCATGAAGTTCTTGAAACCTTACTGGAAGGGAGAACTACAAGAGTTACACCGTAAAATGTGACGACGGAGGTGTATCTGGGATAATGTAGGTCGTCCTAGGTGTCCAAATTCTGGCTACTTCCGTTTATACAAGGATGCAAACAGTCGTAACCATCGTCAGTTATCAGAACACCATCTGAGTACCATGAACTCTGATATAGAGGTCGCAGCTGACGTAATTCAGAGATCATTTTGGTCTCTTGTTAAATCTCGCTCTAGAGGAGGATCTAAATGTTCAGCTGGAGTTAAAATTCGGCAACCAAATCGTCAGGGATCTTGTCGCATTGGCATTGCACTGGGGAGAGTACTTCGCCGGTATACACTCTCACACTTCAGACTGCTGTTTTGAGAATTACTGTAAATATCATGTTGAGTCTGAGCTGGATATATTCCTGCGCCATGATGTGTCGTTACCAGGGACTTCTGAGTTTAGTTTTACGAATGACGAAGCCTCGAATCAGTTCAGCATTTATGTGCCAAACTGATTCAGTGGTTCCCCTTGAGAACTAGATCAGATTTCGCAAATAGTATATTGGGGTTATCATCACTCCATCTATATGTAGATCAATGCATGCTTCGATTTTGGGGCGCATTGTGAAGATCTAAAGGGGGCTATATGTCTTAACAATTATTTTTATTGCGCTTGCATCAAAAGCGCCTTGGTGTATACAAATGTAACAAGTGCAATCATTGATTTCGAAGCTCATCGACAGTTGCAATCATACTATACACACACTATGCACTCATTTTTTAATGCATGTATAAGTATGTCATTTTGAAATTGTACTTCACAAAATATCACTCCTAGACCTCTTATAGATGTATAAACCAAATTAGAAGGGTGTGGACTTCCAAGCTTTCCAAAACCTTACCTCAAAATCTTTAAAATGAGTTTTGGTGCCAAAAGAGTTAAATCCACAAAATGGTAAAATTCGAAAAAATCATTTTTTTCTGCAAGATTTTGCAATAACATCAGTCCTAGACCCCTAATGAATGTATAAACCAAATTAGAAGGGTGTGAGGTGTATACTTTTGGACTTACAATCATTCCAAAAGCTTACCCCAAAAACTTTTAAAGTGGGTTTTGGTACCAAAAAAATTAAGTCCACAAAATGGTAAAAAAAAAAACACAAAAATTGTTTCTGCATGATTTTGCCATAGCATCACTCCTATACCTCTTCTAATGAATGTATAAATCAAATTACAAGGTTGTGAGGTGTATACGTTTGGACTCACAAGCTTTCCAATAACTTACCCGAAAAACTTTAAAGTGGGGTGTGACGCCGATGCAGACACGGACGCCGGGGGTACAGGATTACCTCAAGGTTACTCGAAACCGGTGATACCCTGCAGGTAGGGCGTAAGAATTGTACCCGCTGCCCCAATTGCATGATCGTAAGAGGCGACTAAATTTGGGATATTATCTCTTCTTTTTGAACAACTTTCTTCTTCCTAATGTCTCCCTTGACAATGCCTCACTTTTGACCTTCAGTTGAGCGTTCGCCGCTGTGACGAAGGCTTTGGGTTCTGTCCCCTAGCCGAGACATACCAGAGTCTTTAAAAATGGTAGTTGCTGCTCCTGCTTAGCGCTCAGCATATTAGGAGTTGGACGACTGGTTCGCCGTTGTCAGTATAATGTGACCGGGTGGGGTGTGCTGCTGGGTGTCTTCGGCAGTATGCTTCAGTGAGGTAGCACTATAAATCGGCAAAAGTTCCGGCCTATCACAAGGAGACTTAACACGAACATACCTCAGCCTCCCAAAACACACATACGCACTCGCCACACGCATGCACGTCGCACGCACGGGAGGCCGTCCTTAAATGACCTTAGCTGTTAATAGGACGTTAAACAAAATAACCAAACCAAACCAAACCGGTGAGCTAAAAACGGATTCATTACTGATGTTTGGGATATTCTTCACAAGTACTGTTTTTAAGACATTTTGTATGATTGCCTTAATTTTGATAAATTTCCCTCTAAGTACAAATGAAAATTTTGGGAAAATATGATTTATTAGGTAAAGAATAAATTGACTGGCAATCTCGTCTGTATTGTTCTTCAGATTTTATGAGATTCCGAACTCTACATCACGCTATGGAGTCGTTTGTCGTCTAGTCCTTTTCAAAACAGTACTTCAGTTTTAACAGGACGTGCAAGACTGTAGCTAAAAAGTGGACAACTCCTCCAGATTGTGAGCTTTAAGGGTCATCTATATAGCAGAATAATGTTGAATTTCAAACACGAATAAATAGCTTACAATTTGCACAAAAATAGTCATGTAATATACCAAAATGTTTGTTTGGACATGTAGTGTCTTAAAATCACAACTAATTTGATGTAGATGCTAACAATTTCTTCTATAGAGTTACTTTGTGGTAAGTTGTAGCATGGAATAATTCTATGCCACAAAAATAACCAAACCTGAAAAATAGTCCAGCTGTTATGCTCACAGGTGTCTATAGCACAGAGTAGGAGCATTTGTTTGACCGGATTTGACTTTATATAGGTATAAACACATATTTAGTTTTGACCTTGAAATGCAAATGGCGGCTGTGGATGATATTACACAAATATGGCATAAAGGGAGGCATTTCAGCCATTAAAAATGCTCCTATATCATACATTTAAGACATCTGATTATAGTAAGAATGACCATTTTAAGACAAATTGTCAAACTGGTGAGTTTTGGGCCTTTTTCAGAAATATATGTCTTTTACCCCAAACTCAACGGATGAACATTTTTTCCTAAAAACAGTCTTCCTGCCATGTCTAGAGTTCTCTATAGTATCTAATATGAGCATCTTTGGCGTTTGAAATACCTTCTTATATGCCATAATTGTCTGATCTTATTCACAACCGCCATTTGCATTTCAAGGTCTAAATAAAATCAGTGTTAATACATATCATAAAGTCCAATCTAGTCAAACCATTGCTCCTAGTTTGTGCTTTAGACTCTTGTGAGCAAAACGACATGACTGTTTTGCACAATAAATGAGATACGAATGAGTTAATTATGTCCCCCTGAAACATGCATTTTTCCCATGTTTTGTTGAAATTTACGAACTACTGAACAAATTGAATGTCAACAGCAAGGCCCAAAGTTTGACATGATACATATCAAAATTTTATCACGTTACTTCTATTAAATTGCATCCTGGTAGGGATGTATAGCCTTGTAAAATATCAACTGTTTTGGCTGGATTTGCTGTTTAGATGCCACTTAATGTGCACGTTGTCACGGTTTTTATGAAGATCGATTGCTCACTGTTTATTATCACTGTAGAGATTCAAATATAGCTCATTTGCGAGATACATTGTTAAACAATTTTGTAAAAAAATTATCTCGTTTATGTATATGCGGCCTTCGATAAAGCAGACTGAGATGTTCCTAATCTATCGGGTGTCGCAAGTGAAGCTGTGTGATGCACTGTCCATAACATTTTTTTACTAAAGATTGCCTATTTTTTTCTGAAAAGGTGCATATATATATGGTAAAATCCAGTGATACTGTGTAAACATTTAATCACCATTCTGGTGCATAGGAACAAATGACCAATTGTTAATATGTATCATGGCTATCCATGGGTCTTGCTTTTGACATTTTATTGTTAAGCTGCCTGTTAATTTCGGCAAAACGTGTAAAACGCAAGCTTCAGGAGAACACAGAAAGCTCACGTGGATAAGATATAATGCACAAATAGCCATTGCCTTTATGCTCACAAGTGTCTATAACAGGTAGTGCGAGCGCTTGTTTGACCAAATTTGAAACTTTATTTCAGGATTGTATCTCATTTTGACTGCCTATACGGTAGTATGTCCGCAGTTGGCAACGAACATTTCCTATGGTTAGCGCGTTAGTGCTCAATAGGATATGTTCGTTACCAACTGCGGGCATACTACCGTAGACGCAGTCAAAATGAGGTACAATCCTTATATTTACATCAAACAAATCGTTTAGATACAATACGAAGAAAATAAAATTCAGGGTGTGTTGCAACGTTAGTAACTACGGCAACTGTGGTTGCTAAGATAATAGAGTTCCAGTGAATCTAAGAAACAACTCAACACTTCTTGTTTAATACCCTTTCCGTTTTTAATTAATTAATATGATCACAATCCACAATTTCTCCGATTAAGTATGGTTGTCAAGCACAGCGTGTATTGACACAGATTTAGTAGTGACATCGGGTAACAGGAGAAAACGCTAAAATTTCGTTGAACAGTCCTTTCAAAATGGCGCCGTCTATTTGACGTTCCGGTACGTCACAAACAGACGACGTCATAATTATGTTACCGATTTCCGCGCTTGTTAATCCGCTGGCCCTTTTTTCCACTGCATATATGCTAATTTATTCGCAATCAGAGTTTACTTAGCTGAGGAAGGGAGGGATGTAAATACAAGAAACATAAACATCGTTTCCCTTGACCTTGAAATGCAAATGGCGGCTTGTAAAATATCAATGGAGTTGTATTTATATCACCCAAATTTTATATGTTGGCGTGTGTCTTGTGGCACAAGGAACCATGGTTGGCCGTATGACCGGCCGTACAAGAATGTATATACCATGACCGACCGTAATATACCATGACCGGCCGTATATAACATGACCGACCGTATATAACATGACCGACCGCATATACCATGACCGGCCGTATATACCATGACCAGCCGTATATACCATGACCGACCGTATATACCATGACCGACCGTATATAACATGACCGGCCGTATATACCATGACCGACCGTATATAACATGACCGGCCGTATATACCATGACCGGCCGTATATAACATGACCGGCCGTATATACCATGACCGACCGTATATAACATGACCGGTCGTATATACCATGACCGACCGTATATACCATGACCGGCCGTATATACCATGACCGGCCGTATATACCATGACCGACCGTATATAACATGACCGGCCGTATATACCATGACCGGCCGTATATACCATGACCGGCCGTATATAACATGACCGGCCGTATATAACATGACCGGCCGTATATACCATGACCGACCGTATATACCATGACCAGCCGTATATACCATGACCGACCGTATATAACATGACCGACCGTATATACCATGACCGACCGTATATAACATGACCGGTCGTATATACCATGACCGACCGTATATAACATGACCGACCGTATATACCATGACCGACCGTATATACCATGACCGACCGTATATACCATGACCGGCCGTATATACCATGACCGGCTGTATATACCATGACCGGCCGTATATACCATGACCGGCCGTATACCATGACCGACCGTATATAACATGACCGACCGTATATACCATGACCGACCGTATATACCATGACCGACCGTATATACCATGACCGACCGTATATAACATGACCGGTCGTATATACCATGACCGACCGTATATACCATGACCGGCCGTATATACCATGACCGGCCGTATATACCATGACCGGCCGTATATACCATGACCGACCGTATATAACATGACCGACCGTATATAACATGACCGGCCGTATATAACATGACCGACCGTATATAACATGACCGACCGTATATACCATGACCAGCCGTATATACCATGACCGACCGTATATACCATGACCGGCCGTATATACCATGACCGACCGTATATACCATGACCAGCCGTAATATACCATGACCGACCGTATATACCATGACCGGCCGTATATACCATGACCGACCGTATATACCATGACCAGCCGTATATACCATGACCGGCCGTATATAACATGACCGGCCGTATATAACATGACCAGCCGTATATAACATGACCGACCGTATATACCATGACCAGCCGTATATACCATGACCGACCGTATATAACATGACCGGCCGTATATACCATGACCGACCGTATATACCATGACCGGCCGTATATACCATGACCGACCGTATATAACATGACCGGCCGTATATACCATGACCGACCGTATATACCATGACCGACCGTATATACCATGACCGACCGTATATACCATGACCGACCGTATATACCATGACCGACCGTATATACCATGACCGCCCGTATATACCATGACCGGCCGTATATAACATGACCGACCGTATATACCATGACCGACCGTATATACCATGACCAGCCGTAATATACCATGACCAGCTTCAATACCGGTTCTACAAGCGATCAGCTGTGATACAATTATATACCATACACATATCAGGACAAATACTGATGTTATATAGCAATAACACAGCGAAACTAACATGTTCGTGGATTACATTACGTATCGGTTACAGACCTGTAGACAGGCGTGGATCTATTCCAGTAACCCTGACTAGTGCCCATGGAAACACTTGGCATTTATTACTAACCTTAGAGCTCTAACCAAGTTGAATTAAGAAATCAGAATAGAATATAGCCAAGGACACTTAGAAATACCAGTTCATTAATCATGGAGAAAGTTAAACTGTCGGAGTGATGCTGATAACACGCCAACATGGTCATGCCAAGTAGATGTGTGAAGATTGAGCTTACACCAAAGTGGGGTTTATCGTTATAATCATAAAAACAAATGGGACTTAATTAGTGGTAGGCCTTCTGTAGTGTTTCCTCTGTCACAGGTCTGTATATGGCACGGACCGCAGACTGATTGGAGGTGGCTTTCCTTAACTTGTTGCTGTAAAGAACACACGTCATGGATTGAAAGACAAGACAATAGAAATGACAAAACCAGAGACGACCACAGAAAACACAACTGTTTCTTTGTTCTTTCAAAGCGTTATTTGCCGTCGTGAGACGTGTACAGACTGAGTACGATATTGTCCATGATGGATTTCGTTTGTAAGCTGAACGACATCATAGAAAACACGTGGGTTGTTTAGCTGATGAAATACATGCGCATCATACAAGGTCACGCTAATGTTATGAATACATCTTGAAATGCAATGCTACAAAATAATGTTATTGAACGGTTCTGGCACAACAGATTTCCATATCCTGCAGGCATACTTGTCAATGTTGTGATCTAACGAAGGTTGCTAGTAACTTGTAATTTACTTAACATATTTTCACGATTTGTTTTGTTTTGTAACTGGGTTATATTTCCTGCCTACAATTGTCATAGCTTTCCGACCCCTTCACTGTCCTTTACGCAGGGCACTGCATTACTTTCGGCTTTTAGTTCGCGTTTTAGTCCCTGTAAGGAAGGTTTTAAGCTCTGTACCCTGGCAGAGATAAAATACTCCTGCTTTACGCTCAGCATTTTGAGAGTGGGACGACGTGTTCGCCCACTACTGTCAGTACAATGTTGGGTGGCTAGTCGCACATACGTGAGGCCGTATGTAAATGTAAACAATTCAACATCATCACCACTTGAAGAACAGTAAGTGACATTATTACTGGGTTAATCTGAGTTTGTATCGGAGATCTTCGGCACATAGCTGTATACCCAGCCTTCTATCAAGTAATTTAGTGTAGCTCGTGTTGTCAACCCATTAAACCAAAACTTTGCGGATATTTCAATCTGAAAGGAAATGGAATCTCAGGGCCCAGAGGGGGACAACTCGCAACTTAAATTTGCTTGTACGTGACAAAGTTCAATCAGGGAAGTGTAGTATAGAAATTGAAAACCATTTTGACATTTCTGTCGTTCTTTGTTGTTTTAAAATTGTAACAATAATATTAACAAGTGCTAGTTAATGATTGTGTCTTTATTCGACTAATCACCCGTTGCTGACGTAATGTAGCGCCTGCTGTAGCTGGGCACGACGCAAAAATGTGGCGATCGATCTACAGCCGTTTGATGTTACGCGGGGCGGTAATCACCTGTAAACAACGACAAACCGAGGGGAAAAACTAGTAGTTGGCCATGATTCCTGTCGGCCTCGTCCGGAGAATTGACAGCAACCAATTTGGCCTTTTTATAAAAAAGATCTTATCCTGTATATTACCTTTCTTGTTTTCTATATTAGGGAACTAAAGTTACAGTCTTAAATAGTAGTGGGTGGATTGTTTTGATTATGCACTGAATAATGGCTATGTTTCTAGAAATAGCTTCACTATCGGCCATCCCTAGGGACGAGCACGTATGTTGTCCGGATATATATCTTGCAGCGTCTTCTCTTTATTACAGCAGAGCGAATTAAATGCTGCGGATCTTCCTCATATGAAATGAAAGGTTTTAATGATTCAATTCCATGCTGCAATTGAACATCCTTAACTATGCTATTTAAAAGTAAATCAGATTTGTTGTCTAAACATGCGTTATTTAAAATGTTACACGTTCAAAGACGACAATATAATCCATATAGAGAAATTCGCAAATCACAGCAGATTCTCGGTACAAAGCTACGGCATGACTTCATGATATTCAGCTGTTTTACTACACGAGAACTGTTAACCGAAACGCACTACTGTAAAACGAGATCTGTAAACCGTATCGCGGTGCTGTAATACGAGATCTGTAAACCGTATCGCATTGCTGTAACATCAGATCTGTAAACCGTATCGCATTGCTGTAACATCAGATCTGTAAACCATATCGCGATGCTGTAATATCAGATCTGTAAACCGTATCGCGATGCTGTAACATCAGATCTGTAAACCGTATCGCATTGCTGTAACATCAGATCTGTAAACCGTATCGCGGTGCTGTAACATCAGATCTGTAAACCGTATCGCGGTGCTGTAACATCAGATCTGTAAACCGTATCGCGATGCTGTAACATCAGATCTGTAAACCGTATCGCGATGCTGTAACATCAGTTCTGTAAACCGTATCGCGGTGCTGTAATACGAGATATGTAAACCGTATCGCGGTGCTGTAACATCAGATCTGTAAACGTATCGCGGTGCTGTAACATCAGATCTGTAAACCGTATCGCGGTGCTGTAACATGATATATCTAAATCGTATAGCATTGCTGTAACATCAGATCTGTAAACCGTATCGCATTGCTGTAACATCAGATCTGTAAACCGTATCGCATTGCTGTAACATCAGATCTGTAAACCGTATCGCGGTGCTGTAACATCAGATCTGTAAACCGTATCGCATTGCTGTAACATCAGATCTGTAAACCGTATCGCGGTGCTGTAACATCAGATCTGTAAACCGTATCGCGATGCTGTAACATCAGATCTGTAAACCGTATCGCGGTGCTGTAACATGATATCTCTAAACCGTATCGCATTGCTGTAACATCAGATATCATATCTGTAAACCGTATCGCGGTGCTTTAATACGAGATCTTTAAACCGTATCGCATTGCTGTAACATCAGATCTGTAAACCGTATCGCGATGCTGTAACATCCGATATGTAAACCGTATCGCGGTGCTGTAACATCAGATCTGTAAACCGTATCGCGGTGCTGTAATACGAGATCTGTAAACCGTATTGCGGTGCTGTGATATTTGCCATAATACCATAGTAGATTCAGGTTTTTAAAATGACGCTGCTAGATACCACTACATGTTTGTATGATGCGATTGATGCTGAGTGTCTTTTGAGCTAAGAAATGATATTAGTGGACACTTAACTATCCGCGTCCTTCGCAATACTTTGAGTTTTAGCTGCTGCCCACTCATTTCTGTTTATTTTAATTGTCTGCCAATCATAAAACATCGCAGGACATCCACTGAAAAAGTAAAATATGACACACTTTGATATACTATTATTTTGATAAGGTGGTATTACATAGTTCCCTTTATTGACACCCATTTACTAGTAAATAATTAAGAAATTACCTCATCTCGGCGATTATTTTATTCGACATGATGTATAAGTTTATATTTTATCTAGGTCTCTGAATATTTCATTCCAACTTGAAATCACATTTGAGTAAAAGCTCACCTTTCAAATCGTAATGGACTTTTAAAATGTCGTAATCATTTAGGTACCAACAATTGTTTTTCATTTTGAAGCCCTAGCAATTTCACATAACATGGACTCTGTTATTTTTGGTTCATGCCGACTGCCAAACAATTGTCAAAGAAACCATGAAGCATCCAAATTAGTGAATGGTTAGTGTTTAGCATACTGAACGAACTGGTGGCGACAAATGCTGACGTCTCCCTACGGACCGGTTTACAGTTATTGACTTGGTATTGTGTGATGCATGCCGGGAACATTGGCGTGCTCAGAGTGCATCTTCTTAAAACTCAATTCCCTATTTGTCGATCAAACTCGCCTTGAAGAATATGCGAATGAATAATTTGACCGGATGTTTCCCCCATTGGAGTTGCGCATCACTTCACTATCTTTAACTTTGCCACGGCATATTTAATTTTGAGCGGTAGGATACTCCACTTTTTTCCAATCACATTTACATGCTGTTTGAAGCCTCAATACATGGCTCACATGCTAATGACCAGACTCAGGTATTATATACAAAATGTAATTAATCGTTTAGATAATTTGAACATAGGGTCAGTACATTTTGCTTTTAACAGAAACTCCTTGACTGCACTGTATATTGAGGGATTATAACACTGGTTTGTCGATTCTACTTGTCATTTCTAAGCCTTGTGGATAGAGGTTAAAGAATCCTACAGGGAAATCTAAACATATTAGAGAAGAGCCTGGGCTAGCCGGATGTGAGCTTTCTCCGTATTTGGTTTTGAGATTTCGTGCCGATAGATCTCGACCACGTTTGAATATCACGTGTATACACACAAAGCTGATTCGAGACTGGAGCGCACAGACACCCGTAGTAACGCGGTTATGAAAAGAAATAAATAGTTACGTAAAAACGCACACATTAACCATTATTGATATATATGCTGTAGTTGAAATATTGATTTTTAAAGTAAAGGGTCTAATCTGTTGTAGTGCGTAAATAAATCGGGTGATAAAACTAGCGAACACGTTAATGTGATTTAGACCATGAGAGTAAACCTTACAGGACAGGCTATGCTGATAGATAAAACTAAATCTCGTAAACCACGAGAACGGACATTATAGGTTAGACTGCATTGTTAAACGAGACTAAATCTCGCAGACTACGAGAATGGACATTATGGATTAGACCACATTGCTAAATGAGACTAAATTTCGTAGATGATGAGAGTGAACATAAACAACAGTCACGAATGAGACTCAACTGTATAGAAATTACTGCTAATATCATAGGTTGAAGAAAATTGATGAATGAGAATAAAATGGTTTCTGAAATAATTGGTTTACATCCTCGAGATTGTTTAGTATTCTGAATATTTGAAGGCGGTATGGAGAGACTTTGCACGAGACACCGATCGGTTATGACCAAGGACACACCAATGTAAACATGCATAGTTCATTATAAATTACTATCCTGACCTATATTGGTAAGGTACCATCTGGTAACATCCTTATCTACAGTGTCATGGGTGGTTGGCTGGCCTTTAGCCTAGGCGACCGGGGTTCGATTTCCCGATCGGTCGAGAGAAGGTATGGAATCACCTGACCGACCATGTGGGTTTTTCCTGGGACCCGTCGCGCACTTCAATTCGGGCCAACAAGTGTGCTTAATATAAGTTGATATAAATTGACCTAACTTGTTTCGCATTTGTTGTAAAATAAATAAAATTAGTATCTACAATATTATCAACATCAATAATAACTTCATTACACATTAAATCGCATAATACTTTATCATGCTATTGCATCATAATTATAATATAATCAGCAATTGTCATTACCATACATACTCGGTTCATGTACATAATGTGATCATCACTATCACAGGCGCTTGCATAGAAAATGCGATTTTCAAAAAAAAAAAAAAAAAATTGTTATGACAGTGGTATGTGTAATCTGTTTCACAAGTTTTTATTTCATCCAAATGCAAAACAAGCATATAGGGAACAGTACAAACATTTTCATAATTATCATGACATAGACAAGCATAAGATGGCGGAGGACAATATTACCATCAATACTACTGTAATGAGATGTACAAGACATGTTGTAACTACATTGTGTTATCAATATACACTGTAAACTCACCAGTTTCAACTTATTGAATTAATATGACAAAACCGTGACGTCATACATAGTAACGACACGTCATAACGGATGACGTCATACTATATAAAAAGCTACAGAAGCAACAGTGACACTGATGAAAAATGATGAATCAATAATAGCAACAAACTAAGATCAATTTAATTACTTGCAAGCAGGGCTTTTCTTTTCGCTGTAGCACGAAACAAATACTTACCCAACATATTCAAAATTTTAACACTTTTACTCGAGAATAATTCAATATACTTATACACACTTGGTCGACAATAAAAATACTTTTTGATGTATGTCGCCCTTAATTCGGAATATGCCGGACAGAGAAGTACAAAATGCACTTCATCCTCTACGTCATTTTTATCACAGACAGTACAAATCCTCTGATTTCTAGGGATGTTATTATAACGCCCAGACTCGATATTGAGACTGTGACACTGCATACGAAATTGGCTTAATAACTTCTTAAATATATGATTGATAGGTTTAATTAGATAGAACTGAGTACAGAAGGAATCCACAATATGTTTATACAAATAACATTTGGGGGATACATCAAAAGCATTATACAATTCTTGAACAAAAACATCATGAATACGTTGGTTGTATATTTGCAAAAAAATGATTTTCATTTAAAACACATTGATTTTTCCAAACATATCCAAATCCTTAACTACAAAGTTCATACTTAATATGATAGACCCAATTAGTTTTACAATTAGGTTTTCTGCAATTCAATTCGACTAGAGCATCATAGCATGATTTCAAAATACAATTTTTTGATTTCAATATTTTTAACCAATATTTCATAACAGATGTTTTACGTTGCACATACAATGAATATCTACCGGTTTCAAAAAATACCATAGAGGTATTGACTGTTTTTCTAACGTTAAGTAAATCCTTAAGAAAAAGGAGGTGAATTTTTTCTACTTGTGGCGAAACATCTTGCCCCCAAACTTCACACCCATAATTCAAAATACATGTAACATATGTATCAAATAAGGAGAGTTTTGTTTCCGTGTTAAGGTTAAAGTGTTTCATTTTTCTTTTTAATTGAAAATATGCTTTCCTGCCTTGAGAAGCTAAAGTATCTTGCGCTACAGAAAATCTGCCGTTAAAATTAAAAACCAAACCCAGGTAACAAAACTTATCCACAATTTCTATAGGTTTACTATTGAACGTCCAGCTTTCACCAGGTAATATTCTTTTCTTTTTTCTAAAAACAACAATTTTTGTTTTGTCTGTGTTAACTTTTAAATTCCACTTAGTAGTGTAAGTCTGTAAACAGTAAAGCATACGTTGGAGGTCAGTAACGTCCTTGGAGAACAAAACTGTATCATCTGCATACATTAACATAAACAGGTTGTTAAGCTCAACAGATTACACATAGATATCTACCACTGGCATATCAATCTTTTTTTTTTTTTGAAAATCGCATTTTATATGCAAGCGCCTGTGATCACTATTACAATCAAGAAACATACCAAAAACATCAAACCTTATTACAACCTCCTTCCTCCCCATCACATAGAATGATCTACAACCGTTTGATTATAATTCAAATTATGATTATTGTTAATTGCAGATTATGTATGTTGTTTCCTTTACAATACATTCATTGTTGGTGAGCCAATTCGTAATCATTAGCTTATCTGTAATATATAATACTAAAATCGTATTACGCAAAAATTGAACATTTATAGTTTGTACATAAACCTGCTATCTTTATACAAGGGACACTAACGTCTTGTGAAGTCCGGTTAGTTATTGATAGATGTGTCGTATTTTTTCCATATTAGTTGAAGGAGACCTGGTCGTAGACATTTGATCAGATTTTGAAAGGGGACAAGAGAAGGAGAAATAATTGAATATCGATATAATTGAATAGCTGAGAGCAGTTACGCTTAAGCATTGACAGAGTAAACGACAAAACGTCTCTGAGACCAATGTGAATGTAGTATGACGAATGACATTGAATTCTGTACAGCAAGATCAATCTTTATATCGGGTCAAAGGTCAAGGGCGATAATATCAATTTATACTATTGATGCTTAATATGTTGATTTTTCTTTGAATCAGTCAGAATGTTTTAGCATTCTAAATGTTTATGGAATTGATTTCAACCATGATTTGTCCACTGATAAGTAATCATTTATTTTTGAAAAAAAAAAACAACATCAACGCTGTAAGATTTGTGTATGAGTCAGTAGGGAAAGATAACACTATCACAGGACTCCATTGTCATGGTCGCACTACAGAACTGGAATCCATTATTACGTTAACTTCCAATTACTCATTTCTACACAATATCACGTTGGTGTTGGGGAAATGGTCATATCTCCATTATTGTTGAACCATGTGTTGAAACCAAAATGTCAGATTTTCTTCACCGTCATTGAAAATATGGGGAGTTAAGAAGTTAGACTTATCTATGTTAGGGGGAAATGAATGAAACCAAATTTCAGCTGTTACAAATGCAATATTCGAATGTGATCCCCGTAACAATGAGAGTCGGAATGTCATAATTATAGATAACTAGAGAGAAAATTAAATTATTCAAAGTAGACGAGAAAGAAAGGGCAGGATTGCTATTACAATGGGTAAATTGTTGGTTATAACAATGGTTATTACAAGGATTATTTATTACAATAGTTATTCGTTACAATGGTTATTACATTGGTTATTTATTACAATGGTTATTAAAATGTTTATTACAATGGTTATTTTATTACAGATGTTGTTACAATGGTTATTACAATAGGTTCTGTGGATTCTGTAAATTATTTTCAGTGACTAATAAATAAGAGACGCAAAAGAAAACATTCAAAACTGCAAGGGCATCAATTCAAAATTCAAAAATGTTTTAGAATTTTAGATTTTTAGATTTTTGACCAAAAACCAACTTTCAAAACTGTTATGAGTTTTTAGATTTTTAGGTTTTTGACCAAAATTGTAAAATTTCAAAACTTGAATTTTTAGATTTTTCGGTTTTTGCCTAAAAACCGAAAATATCAAATATCCAAAATCGTTTCTCTATTTTGAGTTTTTTTATTTATTGATTTTTAGACCTTTGCCGTTCATAGTTCCAAAATATCAAAACTCGTTTATCTCTTCAAAGCACCCAAATGACCACGATTGCAATCAGCGAATTCGAAACCGAAAGTGAATCACGTGACTCATTTTCACACAAGATGTCGGCATTAGACCCGTACGTAGATATTGTTCGATTAATGGTAGAGGAATGGAAATACTGCTGCTGCCCAACACACTCTTTGTAGACAAAACACTTTGGAATCATCGTATGATGATGGTGCCGCTATGCTGCACTAGCCTACTTTCGGTTTCGCGGTTCTGGCGATCGTGGTCATTCGGGTGCTTTGAAGAGATGAACGAGTTTTTTTTTTATTTTGGAACTTTGAACGGTAAAGGTCTAAAAATCCAAAAATAAAAAAACCTTAAAATCGCGAAACGATTTTGGATATTTGATATTTTAGGTTTTTAGTCAAAAACTTAAAAATCTAAAAACTCGAAACAATTTTGAAATTTAATATTTTAGGTTTTTGGTCAAAAAATCTAAAAATCTAAAATTCTAGAATTTTGAATTGGTAAGTGTTACACGGACCCATCAGAGCACTTTGCAATACCTTGCTTTTAGCACATCCAGCGGTCACCCATGTGAGAAAGCTTTGGGTTTCTAACCCAACACAGAGGTATTCCACGGTATGTAACATAACATTGGCTGTATTCAGCTTGATAGTTGGCTGTATGGACTGGTTCGCCCGTTGTCAGTACAGCGTTACTAGGTGTGACGTCAACTCCAGGTGCAGACGGTATTTCAGTATGCGATCACTGTAAACACGTCCGGCAGCCGCCCCATCATTTGTCGACGCCTTCCTAACACGGCTTAACTTATTGTGAGAACGCTACACAAATAAAACAATACGACATTTAGTCCAATGACACTCAAACGCTCAGACAATCAGAACACTGGGTAATGAGTCCAAGGACGTGCACGATGTTCATGGCCAGAAGAACATATCAAGCGATCACTCCTAACGAGATTTCTTCCCAAATCAAACTCTTTTACGATATAAAAAATGATCTGGTCATCATAATTACGTATCAAATATTGTACCATACCGCCTGTCTGTATGTAAGCGTACGTGCTAGTCAGTAGACACGGGGGACGTTTAAGATCTACATTATTCATATCCTAGACAAGCCCCTAATCCCTATTCTGGCACTGCTTGATCCACCGCCACACCACGGTGACGGCAGCGAGACACTGACTATTCTTAGATATTGCAATTCGATATCATAATGAGTTTCTCTGTCAACTGACACCATTTGAAGTGTGCTGGTGATTTAGACACCCACGGCACACTTTATTTATCGAACTTCTTGTCTTTTCCGGCTAAAATACATCATTCTGCCAGCAACAGTTGCCACTCGATACAATGAAGCAAGTCATCAACAAACGGCCGGATTCGTCCATTCCCTTGATTATCGTATATGGACATACCCTCAACGGATTGCTTAAAACGTGCCAAGCGTTTGTAGAAACGTAAAGATTTCGCCCGACATGTATATCATTTGAATATACCCCGGTAGCTCTCCTGCCATTGAGACATTAGACAATAATGTTCGATTCTATCATTTACAGGGCATACAGAACACTGAGTGTTCCAGAATAGCCATCCTATTAAATAATCGTATGAAGGTTTTATACAGGAGAAAAAGACACATTTTGTTTTGTTAGAATCAGACGTTCATTGACCTTAATATATCTTGTGAGTTGGGGTTTTATCGGAGATTATCGTATAATCCGTTGTTCCCAGGTACATAAAAAGATCGAAGAAAAGTTTATCAAATGACACAAGTATGCTTTGAAGGAAGAAGAATATCTAAAGAATATCATCGAAAACTTCACAGGTAGGTAAAACAGACACCAAAGTGTTGTCATATGTAAACATATGTTGTAAATTGTCCTTCCTTGCATTAAGAGAGTGTTGAGACGAGGACACGGGGACCGGAATACATGGCAGTACATCTTTACTTGAACTATCTCGACGTGTATACTTTTATTAATAATTTGTATGTAAGATGACACTTTAAGATATACCGAACAATGGATGTCCCATATGATTCGTCCTTGATGCTGGAGGGGATTCAGAATGGGTGCCAGGGACATCAACCTGGCCAAATACTAAACAGGGACATGCTTACATCAATTGGTACATTGGGGACTGAAAGTCCAATAATTCGTTCAATTTCGTAGTAACTGCATATTGGGTATTCGAAAAAGAGCACAAAATACATGTGCATATTCTCAACTGGTTCATCAATTAAAACGTAACACGCACCGTAAAGACGTACATTAGGAACTGAACCACGGGAGTTGAAAGTCCACCAGCAGGGTAAAGATGTACCTCGGGGGTTGTAAGTCCACCAGCAGGGTAAAGATGTACCTCGGGGACTTAAAGTCCACCAGTAGGGTAAAGATGTACCTCGGGGACTTAAAGTCCACCAGCAGGGTAAAGACGTACCTCGGGGACTTAAAGTCCACCAGCAGAGTAAAGATGTACCTCGGGGGTTGTAAGTCCACCAGCAGGGTAAAGATTTACCTCGGGGACTTAAAGTCCACCAGCAGGGTAAAGATGTACCTCGGGGACTTAAAGTCCACCAGCAGGGTAAAGATGTACCTCGGGGGTTGTAAGTCCACCAGCAGGGTAAAGATGTACCTCGGGGACTTAAAGTCTACCAGCAGGGTAAAGATTTACCTCGGGGACTTAAAGTTTACCAGCAGAGTAAAGATGTACCTCGGGGACTTAAAGTCCACCAGCATGGTAAAGATGTACCTCGGGGGCTTAAAGTCCACCAGCAGGGTAAAGATGTACCTCGGGGACTTAACCTCGGGGACTTAAAGTCCACCAGCAGGGTAAAGATGTACCTCGGGGACTTAAAGTCCACTAGCAGGGTAAAGATGTACCTCGGGGACTTAAAGTCCACCAGTAGGGTAAAGATGTACCTCGGGGACTTAAAGTCCACCAGCAGAGTAAAGATGTACCTCGGGGGTTGTAAGTCCACCAGCATGGTAAAGATGTACCTCGGGGACTTAAAGTCCACCAGTAGGGTAAAGATGTACCTCGGGGACTTAAAATCCACCAGCAGAGTAAAGATGTACCTCGGGGACTTAAAGTCCACTAGCAGGGTAAAGATGTACCTCGGGGACTTAAAGTCCACCAGCAGGGTAAAGATGTACCTCGGGGACTTAAAGTCCACTAGCAGGGTAAAGATGTACCTCGGGGACTTAAAGTCTACCAGCAGAGTAAAGATGTACCTCGGGGACTTAAAGTCCACTAGCAGAGTAAAGATGTACCTCGGGGACTTAAAGTCCACTAGCAGAGTAAAGATGTACCTCGGGGACTTAAAGTCCACCAGCAGGGTAAAGATGTACCTCGGGGACTTAAAGTCCACTAGTAGGGTAAAGATGTACCTCGGGGACTTAAAGTCCACTAGCAGGGTAAAGATGTACCTCGGGGACTTAAAGTCCACTAGCAGAGTAAAGATGTACCTCGGGGACTTAAAGTCCACTAGTAGGGTAAAGATGTACCTCGGGGACTTAAAGTCCACCAGCAGGGTAAAGATGTACCTCTGGGACTTAAAGTCCACCAGCAGAGTAAAGATGTACCTCGGGGACTTAACCTCGGGGACTTAAAGTCCACCAGCAGGGTAAAGATGTACCTCGGGGACTTAAAGTCTACCAGCATGGTAAAGATGTACCTCGGGGACTTAAAGTCTACCAGCAGAGTTACCATTCACTAACAACCTAAACGCATTGTCCACAGTAATTGGTAACACATGAGCCGACAACGGAATAAAGATCTGTATCTGTATCAATAATTTAACCAATTTCATTATTTTTGATATCGGATCAATTAAAAAGACATGAACAGGATACATTCTGAACCGTTACCACTATTCAATAATACTTAAAACGTGACAAGCATGGTAGCAGCAAACCACAAAGGGAATGTCATCTTACCGGATCTATTTATCTACAACGCCTAACAATCGCTTTTACACAACAGATTATGTCCGCATTCAATTTGAATTCGCAGAGTCCTGCAACAATAATGTAGATCGCCCTGTGACAGGTCACGTGGTATTTTCGAAGGCTGTTTGTGAATTCTTGTGATTTCCGTACCTTTTTGTGAGTTTAAGTAGAATGTCAAAGTGTATATGTGTATAATAATTGATTCGCCTTATTTTAGCACGAAAAGCAACAGAGAAATTGTTTTAGAAAGTCATTGGTAAATTGATGAGAGTTAACAGGTATTACAGTTGTTAACATATAAGTGAACAATTCTTAGATATCCGTCGCTATGCTTGGACGATTCCATTGTTGGACGATTTTTTAGTTAGATTCAAATAGCAATTGAGAACTTGTACTAAACGAGATGTAATTGGTGCCCCCAAGAAAACAATGTTGTTTATTTATGTACATTGTGTATTTACCCATTGTTTATGTCCATTTTGTATTTACCCATTGTTTATGTACATTTTGTATTTACCCATTGTTTATGTACATTGTGTATTTACCCTTTGTTTATGTACATTGTGTATTTACCCATTGTTTATCTATATTGTGTGTTTACCCATTATTTATGTACATTGTGTATTTACCCATTGTTTATGTATATTGTGTGTTTACCCATTGTTTATGTACAATGTGTATTTACCTAATGTTTTTGTACAGTGTGTATTAATCCATTGTTTATGTACATTGTGTATTTACCCTTTGTTTATGTACGTTGTGTATTTACCCATTGTTTATGTACATTGTGTATTTACCCATTGTTTATGTACATTGTGTGTTTACCCATTGATTTTGTACATTGTGTATTTACCCATTGTTTATGTACATTGTGTATTTACCCATTGTTTATGTACATTGTGTATTTACCCATTGTTTATGTACATTGTGTATTTACCCATTGTTTATGTACATTGTGTGTTTACCCATTGTTTATGTACATTGTGTCTTTAGCCATTGTTTATGTACATTGTGTGTTTACCCATTGTTTATGTACATTGTGTATTTACCCATTGTTTATGTACATTGTGTGTTTACCCATTGTTTATGTACATTGTGTCTTTAGCCATTGTTTATGTACATTGTGTGTTTACCCATTGTTTATGTACATTGTGTATTTACCCATTGTTTTTGTACATTGTATGTTTACCCATTGTTTATGTACAATGTGTATTTACCCATTGTTTATGTACAATGTGTATTTACCCATTGTTTATGTACATTGTGTATTTACCCATTGTTTTTGTATACTGTGTATTTACCCATTGTTTATGTACATTATGTATTTACCCATTGTTTATGTACATTGTGTATTTACCCATTGTTTATGTACATTGTGTATTTACCCATTGTTTATGTAGATTGTGTATTTACCCATTGTTTATGTACATTGTGTATTTACCCATTGTTTTTGTATACTGTGTATTTACCCATTGTTTATGTACATTGTGTATTTACCCATTGTTTATATACATTGTGTATTTACCCATTGTTTATGTACATTGTGTATTTACCCATTGATTTTGTACATTGTGTATTTACCCATTGTTTATGTACATTGTGTATTTACCCATTGTTTATGTACACTGTGTATTTACCCATTGTTTATGTACATTGTGTATTTACCCATTGTTTTTGTATACTGTGTATTTACCCATTGTTTATGTACATTGTGTATTAATCCATTGTTTATGTACATTGTGTATTTACCAATTGTTAATATACATTGTGTATTTACCCATTGTTTATGTACGTTGTGTATTTACCCATTGTTTATGTACATTGTGTATTTACCCATTGTTTATGTACAATGTGTATTTACCCATTGTTTATGTACATTTTGTATTTACCCATTGTTTATGTACATTGTGTATTTACCCATTGTTAATATACATTGTGTATTTACCCATTGTTTATGTACATTGTGTATTTACCCATTGTTTATGTACATTGTGTATTTACCCATTGTTTATGTACATTGTGTATTTACCCATTGTTTATGTACATTGTGTATTTACCCATTGTTTATGTACATTGTGTATTTACCCATTGTTTATGTACATTGTGTATTTACCCATTGTTTATGTACAGTGTGTATTAATCCATTGTTTATGTACATTGTGTATTTACCCATTGTTTATGTACAATGTGTATTTACCCATTGTTTATGTACATTGTGTATTTACCCATTGTTTATGTACATTGTGTGTTTACCCATTGTTTATGTACATTGTGTATTTACCCATTGTTTATGTACATTGTGTATTTACCCATTGTTTATGTACATTGTGTATTTACCCATTGTTTATGTACATTGTGTATTTACCCATTGTTTATGTACATTGTGTATTTACCCATTGTTTATGTACATTATGTATTTACCCATTGTTTATGTACATTGTGTGTTTACCCATTGATTTTGTACATTGTGTATTTACCCATTGATTTTGTACATTTAAGGATTGAATAAAGTGATGTTGAGGTGTATGGGGGTATAAACCTCAATAGGTCTTGAGACAAATTTATTATGAACTGCTTCGCAGTTCATTGAATTTTTCTCAAGACCTATTGAGGTTTATACCCCCGTACACCTCAACATTACTTTATCCAATCCTTATATTTATATTTTTTGATATTTTTGTATAATATTTTGTCCTTGACAAATAGGGACTTGTGCAAGTCTATCACGGAACTTACCGAAATGTACGTCATCACTCTTCGTCTACATATGGTTATTACTTTCAGGATTTCTTTCATGAACAAACTTGATAACGAAGTAAAACAAATATGATTTTTAATGGAATTTATTTCATATAAATATGATCATTTTTGAAAAGGAATTAAAAAATATAGTCCAACCTCGAGAAATGTATTCCTACGCCGGACTTGATATAGTTCATTGAAAAATGACTCGAGTTAACTGTGGTAGGTTCATTGAGTCTGAATTAAGTGGACATATAAATATTGTGTATTTACCCATTGTTTATGTACAATGTGTATTTACCCATTGTTTATGTACATTGTACCTTTTGTACACTACTGTGCCACTCCCGGACAGCCCTTCCTAGCCGACGACATACTCCTTTATTTGTTTATCTACTTCCGTTCTAAGATCCAGACTATAATCTGTATACGGCTATATAACTATTGTGACATTCCCTTAGGTCCCGCCAACACTCGCCCCCAATGGCTTCAAATAGAACCAGCTTGATACGGAGACAGAAAAAAATCGATAGATTGGATATCGAAGTAATGTACTTCATAAACAATTATAGTCGTGCGTGTACCTGTCGACTAATATAGTAGATGGAAATTAAAAATAACAACACTTTTAGAATGGTTTATTAAAACATTACTCGACTATTTCCGTGCATGCGCGACATAAATATACGTCTGTCAGGCCCGTATCTAACCGTATCAGCCGTAAATCTATGTATATTCAAATTATTACCACTCCTTTCATTACGTCAAAGTCACGTGTACATATCGTGTAGGTGGGTGTCTGTCTGGCTTTACCTAAACATGTGTGTATGGTTTAGGTTTTGTCTGTGACGTTACTCATGCGTGTCATGTAGGTTTGTGTCTGTCTTTGATGTCAAGTGTACATGTCGTGTAGATTTGTGTCTGTCTGTGATGTCACGTGTACAAGTCGTGTAGGTTTGTGTCTGTCTGTGATGTCACGTGTACATGCCGTGTAGGTTTGTGTCTGTCTGTGATGTCACGTGTATATGTCGTGTAGGTTTGTGTCTGTCTGTCTGTCTGTGATGTCACGTGTACAAGTCGTGTAGGTTTGATTCCGTCACTAATGTCACGTGTACATGCCGTGTAGGTTTGTGTCTGTCTGTGATGTCACGTGTATATGTCGTGTAGGTTTGTGTCTGTCTGTCTGTCTGTGATGTCACGTGTACAAGTCGTGTAGGTTTGTGTCTGTCTGTGATGTCACGTGTACATGCCGTGTAGGTTTGTGTCTGTCTGTCTGTGATGTCACGTGTACAAGTCATGTAGGTTTGATTCCGTCACTAATGTCACGTGTACAAGTCATGTAGGTTTGATTCCGTCACTAATGTCACGTGTACATGTCGTGTAGGTTTGTGTCTGTCTGTGATGTCACGTGTACAAGTCGTGTAGGTTTGATTCCGTCACTAATGTCACGTGTACAAGTCGTGTAGGTTTGTGTCTGTCTGTGATGTCACGTGTATATGTCGTGTAGGTTTGTGTCTGTCTGTGATGTCGTTATTACCATATCTGAAAAAAATTAAAAAACATGATACATCTACGTCAGTATTCAGGGGCAGCGATTCCTCAGTCAGTTAGAGCGCCGACCACGTAATTTCAGGTGAAGATCCAAGGCTCGTGGTTAGACGCTTCCTCTCGAGTGTGTTTCCGGGAAGCTGAAAAATGGACTGGTCTGTGCTACAGTGGTTGTGTACACATACAGATATTTTATTAAAGTATTGTTACACATGCATATGGAAAATCACAAAAAAAAATCTCATTACGAAAGCCACGAAAGAGTTATGTGAGGACTATAGATATTTTTTTTTAAATAAGAAAAAGTTGTGTTAAGTATCTTCAATAAAATCTGTACATCAATTTCAAAAACATCAGTCTCCAGAAAGTAAAACAATTCAATGGTACATGTATATAAAAGTTCTAAAGATTTCAAATATCACAGAGGGCTTTGGCACAAAATATAGCAGAGTGACTGTTGAAAGAACATAATTCAGCTTAAGCGGCAATATTTACTGCTTTGATAAAAAATGGCTTAGCGCATATCATCATAAATGGGACTGTCACTACTTGTACCTCATCCTCGATATCATCACTACAAAAACGTTCTTTCATCCAAGGGGAGCTTTTCATCTCTGCAAGTTTCCATGGGTAAAGGAGCGACTCCACAGCGAAATTTAGCAAGGGCTATATGCTGTGACCTTGGGAGGCTGAGTTTAATGTATTCCTCACAAACAAATGAGTCTTTAATTATATCACATGTCCGGAGTTTATCTCCCGTCCCACGCTGTGCTCGAGAGATGTTTAATGCCTGCAGCCAATGGTCTTTATACTGGGCCATCATTACGTCACTTACCAATTTGCGGGCATTGTTATTAGAATATCTTCCGATGAAGTACCAATTTTTACACATACGGTTCGTGGACGGCGGCACCACCTAAAAACACAACTGAAGCGGGTTCCCCAGCTAATTCGCCAGCCACTGCGGCGTCAGGTGTATATCAACCGACAACTGGGAAAAACCGTCCAGCTCGATTTTGCACTGCGTTGATACGCGAATACTTCCGAGTACCCCAGATGGCAGCTCCGTAGCTTATTGTCGACCATACCATCGAGTCATACAGTTTTTTGAAAACGCTAAAAGGAAGCCCACCAGCAGCTTTGACTGGCCTTCACGTTTTGCAGTTACGCTATAATTTAAAGTTTCCGCTAACATCAATCCTAGATAGCTATATCTGTCACAGATACCGATGTCAAGCTCAACACACTTCAAAGAATACGTTGAACGCACTGTGCCTACACTACGGAAATGGACAACTTTAGTTTTACTTCCGTTAATGAAGGCACCCGTCTGACAATAATCTCAGTGAGAACTGTAAGTCTTCCTCATTCTCGGCGATGAGTACTAAATCGTCCGCATAAAGTAGACTGACGATGGACTCTTCATCTGTTACAACACCCTTTCCGGTTTCTGTAAGCTTATTAGCTGGGTCGTTAATAAACACTTTAAACAAAATCGGCGACAATAAACACCCTTGTTTTAGACCGGATTGAACACTGAACCAGTCAGTAGTATAATAATTTACTCGAACACAGCCCATCACGTTTGAATACAAACTACGTAGTGCACACCTAAAATTGTCACTAATACCCACTTCCGCTAATTAATCCACAGAAGATCTATCTGTACGATCGTAGGCTTTTTGAAAGTCGATGAAGGCTACATAAGCGGGTTGTTTCTTTTTTAAGCGGGCTGACGTTAGCAGCAGATTCGTTATTCGCTATTAAAAATTCGACAACAAATCCGCTGCATTGATGATTCGAATAACGAATCCGCTGCCAATAACGAATCCGCTGCCAGCCACCAGCAGATTGGGGATTCAGTTCATAATGTTTAATTGATATTTTTATTGACATTCTAATGTTTGGATTCAAATAACAAATCCGCTGCAGCAGCGGATTGACGATTCAGTTATATTACGTTCAATTGGTATTGTTCTTATAAAATATGATAGTAGATTCGAATAAAGAATCCGCTGCAGCGGATTAGGGATTCAGTTCTTTTTATGATGTACGAACGTGGTAATGCCCCTTTTAAATCAATGGTCCGAGGACACTACTCCGACTGGCGCACCATGACGTCACAGGCGAAATATCTTGTCTTTCAAAGTCAACGCCCTTGCAATGGAATGTCTTTTTTTCAGTTGGTGTTATTTTTATTCCCCGCACGTTTTCAGTGAAGCAGCCGGTATTGATTGCAAGTTCGACCGTCTGCCTGTCCGTCGGTCTGTCACAATTCCTTTCTTTCCCTTTTTTCAAAATTAGGAACAATCCTTAAATATCATTGAAAAAATATATTTTAACTTCTAAGCATGTTCAACAACTTTCCTTGAGCTGAAAAATGGTGAGAATATAAAGGAAACAGAGCCAAGAAATAGAAAACTACCCATGCAAGTCCTTTTGTACCAAACTGCTGAATCCGTAATAGAACGCGACGTACCAGCCGGACCGAACCGGTCTAAGTGGAGGTGGTTCGTTTTCTGAAGCGTGTCACTTAGATCCAAGGTGACGGAAGTGTGATTCTTGTTTCCTTGAAATGTTAATTTAGTTGCAACAAGGCAGACCATGTTCTGACATAATTTTATGTGATGAAGTTGCATAAATGTACGGTGGCTGGTTACGACCATCTCTGTTGGCGCTTTGACGTGTTGATGCGGCATGAAAAAAGCGACATGGCGACTAAATTTCTCATTGCCGCGGCTCGAGAACGCGCCAAAGCGGGCGCCAACAAGCCAATGGTACAAATCAATGACTGTTCCAACTATTCAGATATTAATTTTATATCACTTGTACTGCTAAAAACGAAAATTATCCAGTTTTTGTCTCGCCTTTAACGATAGTAGAGGAAAGCGAGACTAAGATGTTGCTTATTTGGACGGCAGCGGCGGCGACATTTGCGTTAAATCGCTTGTAACACTGCTACATGTATCGTTATCAAAATGAATTGAAACTTGACGATGGCGAGGTTACTGATACTATCACAATGAAAACCTAACCCTAATGTAGATCGTATAGATGCCGCCATTTTGGGAACTCGTTAGAGGTTGAATTGAAATAAAGAATTTCGCTATTCAGATCCATGGACTCTACCATTTTCTAGCATTGAATCTAATTTGAACGATTTGCCATTTTCACCATCAGAAATTGAGAACATTTACTGAATTATTTTATCAAATGTCGTATTTCTAATAGTGATACATATACTGGATGGATTTTTATTTGTTTGGAGGCATTTAGTTTTCAAATTAGCAAATTAGGTCAAACTCAATTTATGGTAAGTAAACGTCCAATGTTTATGCAATGATATCTGATAAACTATCATACTTCAATGAATGAAATTCATGTTGTTAAAAAAATGAATGATAGTGTTTTTTACTCTTCAAAAGACGACAATGGACGATATTGTTTGGTTTTAAAGAAATCGTTTTTATTAACTGCTTCTACTGTACTAGTTGGTCTTTGTGTACATATAGTTTCCCATATCCAGCATTGTTAATGAGCCAGAAAGCACACTTTGAAAGTGACGATTTTTGTTTACATTCCTAATGAAATAGACTAAACAAGAGTACCACACAGTACAGAACAACAGACGACTGTACCTATTTACATGTATTTATGTATATAAGATAATGGACATTGGTGGATATTTGCAAGTTATTCTTTAATTGTTGGGGTAATTTTAGCAAAATATTCCCCTATCACTACATCAAACTTGAACAGAATTCAAGAAAGAAAAAATGATAATACTTGCTTTTTCTAACTTGGTCAAAATATAACAAACCAAGGGCCACAACTCTTGGAAATATTGTCAGATCGTTCAGGAAAACTTAGCTTCGTGTCTGGAACTTCGATGTTCCATTGTTCAATTGATAACTAATTAGCCGGAACTTCGATGTTCCATTGTTCAATTGATAACTAATTAGCTGGAACTTCGATGTTCCATTGTTCAATTGATAACTAATTAGCTGGAACTTCGATGTTCCATTGTTCAATTGATAACTAATTAGCTGGAACTTCGATGTTCCATTGTTCAATTGATAACTAATTCGCTGGAACTTCGATGTTCCATTGTTCAATTGGTAACTTATTAGTTGGAACTTCGATGTTCCAATGTTTGGTTTGTTTGTTTTTGTTTAACGTCCTATTAACAGCCAGGGTCATTTAAGGACGTCCCAGGTTTTGGAGGTGGAGGAAAGCCGGAGTACCCGGAGAAAAACGACCGGCCTACAGTCAGTACCTGGCAACTGCCCCACGTAGGTTTCGAACTCACAACCCAGAGGTGGGGGACTAGTGTTAAAGTGTCGGGACACCTTAACCACTCGGCCACCGAGGCCCCGGACGCTGCTAGATACCACTACATGTTTGTATGATGCGACTTATGTTGAGTTTCTTTTGAGCTAAGAAATGATATATATTATAACAATATTTTCTACCACAATACCCTGTGCTATTCAACTCTCAGACCATCAGTTAATCATTACAGCTGTTGATTAACAATCTGTATAACACACGTGGTATAAACTCTGTACGCATTTTGATTGGCTAACACGGTGAACTTTGACCCAAGCTGCAATTGTTATTGACGTCATCAATAATCTAATGACGTCACATCACCGGGTCCCGGACGTCACCGGTACACTTTATTTGCATACGCGAAATTATACTTGGCTACGTTTCCCTTTGATTCAAGCCGATATTATTGTGGTAGAAACAGGTCACACGACTCGCTAAAGCTCGTGTCTTTTGTAACTTTTAAAAAATAACTTACTCGTGTGAAATAAATTCCATATCCAACAACCACTCGTTGTGTAACCTCTATATAACCACTCGGCCACCGCGGCCCCTTGTTCCAATGTTCAATTGGTAAGTAATTAGCTGGAACTTCGATGTTCCATTGTTCAGTTGGTAACTTATTAGTTGGAACTTCGATATTCCATTGTTCAATTTGTAACTAATTCGCTTGACGTGGTTCAAATAACAACAAAGTTTTTCTTGTGGTTTGAGATATATATGTTTTGGAGTGGTTCACCTTGATGTCCTGAAACATTCCCACGGAATACTCTGAGTTTTCCTTCGTCAATAGAGCGAGGCAATGTGAAGATTTGAATCACTGACAAGAGGTGAGTAGACTCGGAATAATAAGAAATGACCAAGACGATCGGTACAGCATCGGCAATATTTTCAATAACTGCAGAGCCAACATTTATCGCCTTCTGCGACACCAGGTTTCATTTTTGATTACTCCAGTTTACCTCTACATACATTAGAGAAAGCAATTCTTACGTGATGCTTGTGAAGACATACTGTTCGCTCCTCGTCGTTTGTGAGTACATTTTGTCAAATGAGGGAGTCAAACATTAGAAAGCCAAGGGTTTCTATAGATTGTTTATGTTGCGATGGATGAAGAAAATGTATTACATAGATTAGCAGTAAATGATGAGCAAGACACCTAACACCCCTTGTGTAGGACCACGACTTGTTCATAACGTTCAGATCATGATGAGTACTGAGCGAAGATTATTTGTTATTGAATGTAAATCCATTCACTGAAAATTTTGAAATAGAGAAATGCGGATTCATCGATCTCAATTTTAATAAACTTAAACATTTAATGTTTAAATGTAGCAGTGTCAGAGTTGATTGATTAAGATGCCAAACCATCTTGTCCTGAGCGGTAATACACCGTCTTATGTGGGTAGGATTGATATCCTATATCAATACAAACCATTTATAAAAGACAAGCGCTCCCAATCCGTGTATCCGATTGGATAATTCTCATAAAGCTACAATTTTTGGGGGGTAAATTCTTTTTGCAGAGTACCGCATTTATATCTCATTTGTGTTGTAAATATTCCGTATGAGCGAGATGTTATCTATTTGCTTGAAACTCTCCTCATGGAAACCTATTGTTCAATTCCTTTATTGTTGGATGTTTCCGTCAGAGTTTGATAAACTATCTGACATTTCTTCCGTCATCCATTTACCTAATTGCGAATATTCTTCTCACTGACTTGGCTGATCTTAAGATGTGCTCAGTCAGCGCCTACGCCAATCTTAAACACTGGCTTGGCTCCAGACGTCGTCCGTCCTTTCAAGAGGAGTGTTAGTACGATCGGTAATGTCAAACCCTACAGTCAAAACAGTTACTATCACCAAAGGTCCTACACTATACAGTCACTAGCCCCAAAAGTCATACACGATATGGTCACCTACACTCAAGGTCATACACGATATGGTCACCTACACTCAAGGTCATACACGATATGGTCACCTACACTCAAGGTCATACACTATATGGTCACTTACACTTAAGGTCATACACTATACAGTTACTATCACCAAAGGTCCTAATCTATACAGTCACTAGCCCCAAAGGTCATACACGATATGGTCACCTACACTCAAGGTCATACACGATATGGTCACCTACACTCAAGGTCATACACGATATGGTCACCTACACTCAAGGTCATACACGATATGGTCACCTACACTCAAGGTCATACACTATATGGTCACTTACACTTAAGGTCATACACTATACAGTTACTATCACCAAAGGTCCTACACTATACAGTCACTAGCCCCAAAGGTCATACACGATATGGTCACCTACACTCAAGGTCATACACGATATGGTCACCTACACTCAAGGTCATACACGATATGGTCACCTACACTCAAGGTCATACACTATATGGTCACTTACACTTAAGGTCATACACTATACAGTTACTATCACCAAAGGTCCTAATCTATACAGTCACTAACACCCAAGGTCATACACTATACAGTCACTAACACCCAAGGTCATACACTATACAGTCACTAACACCCAAGGTCATACACTATACAGTCACTAACACCCAAGGTCACACACACTATACAGTCATTAGCACCCAAGGTCACACACTATACAGTCACTAACACCCAAGGTCATACACTATACAGTCACTAACACCCAAGGTCACACACACTATACAGTCACTAACACCCAAGGTCACACACACTATACAGTCACTAACACCCAAGGTCACATACACTATACAGTCACTAACACCCAAGATCATACACAATACAGTCACTAACACTTAAAGCCTTACGCTAGAGTCACTTCGCATAAAGTCATACAATAGCGGCTTTAACTATGTAGATGATACACTAGCAATTTACACACTCAACGTCATACATTTAGTATTAAGGCCATACACGGCAACCATATAAACTCCGTGTCTAACCAAAGCCACTAGCAGTTCAGGTTATACATTACAGTCAACACGAGTCAAGGTCGTACACTACAGTCACTAATAGTCAAGGTCATACACACTACAGACAACCACAGTTAAGGTCATACACCACAGTCACTAACAGTCAAGGTCATACACTATACAGTCACTAACACCCAAGGTCATACACTATACAGTCACTAACACCCAAGATCATACACAATACAGTCACTTACACTTAAAGCCTTACGCTAGAGTCACTTCGCATAAAGTCATACAATAGCGGCTTTAACTATGTAGATGATACACTAGCAATTTACACACTCAACGTCATACATTTAGTATTCAGGCCATACACGGCAACCATATAAACTCCGTGTCTAACCAAAGCCACTTACAGTCCAGGTTATACATTACAGTCAACACGAGTCAAGGTCGTACACTAAAGTCACTAATAGTCAAGGTCATACACTACAGTCACTAACAGTCAAGGTCATACACTACAGTCACTAACAGTCAAGGTCATACACCACAGTCACTAACAGTCCAGGTTATACATTACAGTCAACACGAGTCAAGGTCGTACACTACAGTCACTAACAGTCAAGGTCATACACACTACAGACAACCACAGTTAAGGTCATACACTACAGTCACTAACAGTCAAGGTCATACGCCACAGTCACTAACAGTCAAGGTCATACACTACAGACAACCACAGTTAAGGTTATACACCACAGTCACTAACAGTCAAGGTCATACGCCACAGTCACTAACAGTCAAGGTCATACACTACAGACAACCACAGTTAAGGTCATACACCACAGTCACTAACAGTCAAGGTCATACGCCACAGTCACTAACAGTCAAGGTCATATACCACAGTCACTAACAGTCAAGGTCATACGCCACAGTCACTAACAGTCAAGGTCATACACTACAGACAACCACAGTTAAGGTTATACACCACAGTCACTAACAGTCAAGGTCATACGCCACAGTCACTAACAGTCAAGGTCATACACTACAGACAACCACAGTTAAGGTCATACACCACAGTCACTAACAGTCAAGGTCATACGCCACAGTCACTAACAGTCAAGGTCATATACCACAGTCACTAACAGTCAAGGTCATACACTACAGACAACCACAGTTAAGGTCATACACCACAGTCACTAACAGTCAAGGTCATACGCCACAGTCACTAACAGTCAAGGTCATACACCATGTGTTTTGGGACACGAATGTGTGTTTTTGTGACTTTTCCTATCCTCTATCCGATGATTGATCTCAATAGTTACTGACAAAGTGTCGTTATATCTAGTAGAGACTTGACAAGTCTTAGTCTTGTCGCACGTGACAGGATCTAACGTGAGGTAACGTCATCCACGAATGCCATCATCCCATTTATTTCTCAGCTCGGTCGAAGAAACACATCAAACACGCGTGCTAATGTTTCCGCTTTTGGAAAATGGGTAATACTATTGTAAACGGATGTAGGTTTGAGCAACAACATATCCGGGGAAAGTGTCGAATTATTGGTATAGCATATATGTTATTTTTAAACCACTAACGGTTGTGACTGTTTCACATTAAATACAATCAATAATGGGATTCTATTGGGAATACAAAATGCATGTGTGAAATTAAACTCCTTTTGGAATCGGATTGATTATTGTTTTATATATAGCGCGTATTTCTGGGAGCTTCATCTACAATGGTATCGAAGGCTTTAATCTAGAACAACGAAGATGTTTTATCCGAGTATTCGTGCGAATTGAGTATATCTTATGTTTGCAACAATTAAACCCCAGGCAGCCAATACCAATATAAGGATATACAAGATAAATTCTAGTATATTGTTGTTAAAGCGTTCACCAGCTACCTCTAACCTTGAAAGATTTCTCTAATTAAACATGTGTTTGATAGATGAACCTCGGGCTATATACTAGTCCATTTAGATGTGTTGGTAAAGCAATGACGACTCTATCGAAGATAAAAACAAGAGTCATCAAATCTGTATGTACATATGTAGCTAACCGCCCTCGCAGCGCTTACTTTGATATGAGGACAGGTACCAAGGAAACATCGACATAAGGTGGCCTCTTTAATAACCCCTTAGCAGTAGACGCAGATGATTTGATTCTACAGGAAGCCATTGTCGTCTCCTGCGAGGAACAGGCAGTAGAGTACCATAGGCCTTATTCTTTAGCTCTTTATGTTATCTTAACGGACATCGAACAAATCGCCTGTATCGGGCATGTGTTCCCATTTGTTCTCGCCTCTTACGACATACAGTGCATCAGCAGGTTTGATGATAATCTGTTGCCTATATAGTGGATAGTGAAGGTTTTTCCTGTTGAATATAACTTATATATTTCACGAATATGACAGAATATCGATATTTTTCATGTGCGACGCACTCGTGAAAAATATCAATATTCTGTCATACATGTGTACTCGTGAAATATATGATGGGAAACCATTCAAATTTCTTTTTCATTTTTTTTTTTTCATTCTTTTTTTAAGACCAAAAAAAAAGCCCCTTTCCGAATAAAAAAAAAGGTTCATCACCGTGATTTCTTATATCACCATCGTGATTTCTTATATCATCATCGTGATTTCTTATATCATCATCGTGATTTCTTATATCACCATCGTGATTTCTTATATCATCATCGTGATTTCTTATATCATCATCGTGATTTCTTATATCACCATCGTGATTTCTTATATCATCATCGTGATTTCTTATATCATCACCGTGATTTCTTATATCATCATCGTGATTTCTTATATCATTACCGTGATTTCTTATATCATCACCGTGATTTCTTATATCATCACCGTGATTTCTTATATCATTACCGTGATTTCTTATATCATCATCGTGATTTCTTATATCATAACCGTGATTTCTTATATCATTACCGTCATTTCTTATATCACCATCGTGATTTCTTATATCATCATCGTGATTTCTTATATCATCATCGTGATTTCTTATATAATCATCGTGATTTCTTATATCACCATCGTGATTTCTAATATCATCATTGTGATTTCTTATATCATTACCGTCATTTCTTATATCATTCATCGTGATTTCTTATACCATCGCTTCAAAATTGTATACAGATGTTCCAATAAAAGATGCATGCCTATATCTTTATCCCTAAACAATATAACTATAACCTGTCATTGCTGATATCAATGACATCTTCAAAATCTGGTAATTAGTTGTTATTTTCAAAATGGATAAGAAAAGGAGTGTGAAGCGATGTGGTAAAACTATATATGCAATTGGAAATTCACCAACACTAGTGTATTAATTCTACGGAAAAATGGTCGGATATTTAAACCTTTATCCAGAGAAGAAATAATTCCTATTTTTTCTAAATTTGAGCAACATTCAAAATTGATGACAGAAAAAAAAGATGTGGGATACCAAAGAGTAGCATAAAATGATGTTGCATTATTTGTAAAATTGAAGTCACATGACATTTTTGAATTTTTAAAGTTTTATTGAAAATAACACAACAATAAAATTTATAATACAACTCTTTACCCTAATATACGTCATATTTTCATGTTTTATTGTTTTATAATGTCGAAAAGTCGAGACAGATCTATTGGACACTGTATCATCACCGTGATTTCTTATATATCACTTCAAAGTCCTATAACATTACTGTGATTTCTTATATATCACTTCAAAGTCCTATAACATTACTGTGATTTCTTATATATCACTTCAAAGTCCTATAACATTACTGTGATTTCTTATATATCACTTCAAAGTCCTATAACATTACTGTGATTTCTTATATATCACTTCAAAGTCCTATAACATTACTGTGATTTCTTATATATCACTTCAAAGTCCTATAACATTACTGTGATTTCTTATATATCACTTCAAAGTCCTTTATCATCACTGTGATTTCTTATATATCACTTCAAAGTCCTATAACATTACTGTGATTTCTTATATATCACTTCAAAGTCCTTTATCATCACTGCAAGATCTTAAATCATCATTGAAAATCTTAAATCATCACTGCAAAATCGTATTTCATCACTGCAGTGATGATATATAGAGGTTACACAACGGGTGCTTGTTCTATGGTGGGTTTTTTTACCAAAGATACGAAAAACACCCGCTATATATAACAGTCACGAGTTTGTGAGACCTGTTTCTACCAAATGAAAAGCTATTCTGAGGATGAATTGTGATGATTTGTGTGCTTTGTGTCAACATGTGTTCACAACACCAGTCAGGCTGTAAGGACATGATATAAAGTGAATAGCGCTAATAATTATGCAAAATTGACAAATTCGGAATGCATTATTAAGCATTGGTTATCATATTTTTGACATGCATTGGGATATAACAATGGGTGTTCTAGCATGTCCAGAGGCGTACCTTAGCGCGCCATGTTGGATATGCTAGAACATCCAAAGTATGCTATACAACCAATGCTTATACAGTGTATCTACATTTTACAATGTCATTGTCATTACGAAAAAAAGATTTGAAAAAATATACGCATGTATTGAAATAGATCCCTTTGATGGAACAGCCTTTGATTTCGCGGGAAATGTCAGTGGATTCCAGCTGTTGTACGGGCAACCGACTTGACAGTAAACAAAATAGTCCCACTGATAAACTGCTTACTTATACAACGATAATCTCAACACTGTTATCAATTACTTTCAGTGCCGAATTAGTTCAGTTCCTTGTCAATCCCTTTCAGTGCCGAGTTAGTTCAGTTCCTTGTCAATCCCTTTCAGTGCCGAATTAGTTCAGTTCCTTGTCAATCACTTTCAGTGCCGAGTTAGTTCAGTTCCTTGTCAATCCCTTTCAGTGCCGAGTTAGTTCAGTTCCTTGTCAATCACTTTCAGTGTAGAGTTAGTTCTGTTCCTTGTCAATCCCTTTCAGTGCCGAATTAGTTCAGTTCCTTGTCAATCCCTTTCAGTGCCGAGTTAGTTATGTTCCTTGTCAATTCCTTCAGTGTTGAGTTAGTTCAGTTCCTTGTCAATCCCTTTCAGTGTTGAGTTAATTCAGTTCCTTGTCCATCCCTTTCAGTGTTGAGTTAATTCAGTTCCTTGTCAATCCCTTTCAGTGCCGAGTTAGTTCAGTTCCTTGTCAATCCCTTTCAGTTCAATTTGAATTTGAATTTGAATTTGAATAGTTCAGTTCCTTGTCAATCCCTTTCAGTGTAGAGTTAGTTCAGTTCCTTGTCAATCCCTTTCAGTGCCGAGTTAGTTCAGTTCCTTGTCCATCCCTTTCAGTGCCGAGTTAGTTCAGTTCCTTGTCAATCCCTTTCAGTGTAGAGTTAGTTCAGTTCCTTGTCAATCCCTTTCAGTGTCGAGTTAGTTCAGTTCCTTGTCAATCCCTTTCAGTGTTGAGTTAGTTCAGTTCCTTGTCAATCCCTTTCAGTGTAGAGTTAGTTCAGTTCCTTGTCAATCCCTTTCAGTGTAGAGTTAGTTCAGTTCCTTGTCAATCCCTTTCAGTGTAGAGTTAGTTCAGTTCCTTGTCAATCCCTTTCAGTGTAGAGTTAGTTCAGTTCCTTGTCAATCCCTTTCAGTGTCGAGTTAGTTCAGTTCCTTGTCAATCCCTTTCAGTGTTGAGTTAGTTCAGTTCCTTGTCAATCCCTTTCAGTGTAGAGTTAGTTCAGTTCCTTGTCAATCCCTTTCAGTGCCGAGTTAGTTCAGTTCCTTGTCAATCCCTTTCAGTGTAGAGTTAGTTCAGTTCCTTGTCAATCCCTTTCAGTGCCGAGTTAGTTCAGTTCCTTGTCAATCCCTTTCAGTGCCGAGTTAGTTCAGTTCCTTGTCAATCCCTTTCAGTGTAGAGTTAGTTCAGTTCCTTGTCAATCCCTTTCAGTGCCGAGTTAGTTCAGTTCCTTGTCAATCCCTTTCAGTGCCGAGTTAGTTCAGTTCCTTGTCAATCCCTTTCAGTGTAGAGTTAGTTCAGTTCCTTGTCAATCCCTTTCAGTGTAGAGTTAGTTCAGTTCCTTGTCAATCCCTTTCAGTGTTGAGTTAGTTCAGTTCCTTGTCAATCCCTTTCAGTGTCGAGTTAGTTCAGTTCCTTGTCAATCCCTTTCAGTGTAGAGTTAGTTCAGTTCCTTGTCAATCCCTTTCAGTGTTGAGTTAGTTCAGTTCCTTGTCAATCCCTTTCAGTGTAGAGTTAGTTCAGTTCCTTGTCAATCCCTTTCAGTGTCGAGTTAGTTCAGTTCCTTGTCAATCCCTTTCAGTGCCGAGTTAGTTCAGTTCCTTGTCAATCCCTTTCAGTGTTGAGTTAGTTCAGTTCCTTGTCAATCCCTTTCAGTGTAGAGTTAGTTCAGTTCCTTGTCAATCCCTTTCAGTGTAGAGTTAGTTCAGTTCCTTGTCAATCCCTTTCAGTGTAGAGTTAGTTCAGTTCCTTGTCAATCCCTTTCAGTGTAGAGTTAGTTCAGTTCCTTGTCAATCCCTTTCAGTGTAGAGTTAGTTCAGTTCCTTGTCAATCCCTTTCAGTGTAGAGTTAGTTCAGTTCCTTGTCAATCCCTTTCAGTGCCGAGTTAGTTCAGTTCCTTGTCAATCCCTTTCAGTGTCGAGTTAGTTCAGTTCCTTGTCCATCCCTTTCAGTGTTGAGTTAGTTCAGTTCCTTGTCAATCCCTTTCAGTGTAGAGTTAGTTCAGTTCCTTGTCAATCCCTTTCAGTGTAGAGTTAGTTCAGTTCCTTGTCAATCCCTTTCAGTGTCGAGTTAGTTCAGTTCCTTGTCCATCCCTTTCAGTGCCGAGTTAGTTCAGTTCCTTGTCCATCCCTTTCAGTGTTGAGTTAGTTCAGTTCCTTGTCCATCCCTTTCAGTGTAGAGTTAGTTCAGTTCCTTGTCAATCCCTTTCAGTGTAGAGTTAGTTCAGTTCCTTGTCCATCCCTTTCAGTGCCGAGTTAGTTCAGTTCCTTGTCAATCCCTTTCAGTGTTGAGTTAGTTCAGTTCCTTGTCAATCCCTTTCAGTGTAGAGTTAGTTCAGTTCCTTGTCAATCCCCTTTCAGTGTTGAGTTTAGTTCAGTTCCTTGTCCATCCCTTTCAGTGTTGAGTTAGTTCAGTTCCTTGTCCATCCCTTTCAGTGTAGAGTTAGTTCAGTTCCTTGTCAATCCCTTTCAGTGCCGAGTTAGTTCAGTTCCTTGTCAATCCCTTTCAGTGTAGAGTTAGTTCAGTTCCTTGTCAATCCCTTTCAGTGTAGAGTTAGTTCAGTTCCTTGTCAATCCCTTTCAGTGCCGAGTTAGTTCAGTTCCTTGTCCATCCCTTTCAGTGTCCGAGTTAGTTCAGTTCCTTGTCAATCCCTTTCAGTGCTTGAGTTAATTCAGTTCCTTGTCAATCCCCTTTCAGTGTAGAGTTAGTTCAGTTCCTTGTCAATCCCTTTCAGTGCCGAGTTAGTTCAGTTCCTTGTCCATCCCTTTCAGTGTTGAGTTAGTTCAGTTCCTTGTCAATCCCTTTCAGTGTTGAGTTAGTTCAGTTCCTTGTCCATCCCTTTCAGTACCGAGTTAGTTCAGTTCCTTGTCAATCCCTTTCAGTGCTAGATTTAGTTCAGTTCCTTGTCAATCCCTTTCAGTGCTGAGTTAGTTCAGTTCCTTGTCAATCCCTTTCAGTGTAGAGTTAGTTCAGTTCCTTGTCCATCCCTATCAGTGCCGAGTTAGTTCAGTTCCTTGTCAATTCCTTCAGTGCCGAGTTAGTTCTGTTCCTTGTCAATCCCTTATTGTTAAAGGTTGATATATTTCGGCCTTGGAACTGAAATCATTACCTCCCATAATTGTATGGTTAAATAATCATCTAATAGTCTAAAAGAGAAGGACAGTCGGGAGAGAAATCAGTGAGAAATCAGCGAGGAAATAAATGTCAAGAAAGAAGAAAAAGAAATAAAGGTTTCAAGTTGAATGCAATGTGGACAGCAGGTACAAGCCTTACGGCGAATGAGTGTTTACCACCCTAAATCTCCTTATATCACATATTAAACACTTTAATGCCTGTAAAGACATGCTAATACGACTGATCCAGATGTTGACCGTACAATACATAAGCTACAATTGATATTGACCGATATCAACGACAGGTGGTGATCGTATCAACCGCCAAGTATCATTTAAACACATTCCTCTGGCCCAACACGTCGTGCTGGCCCGAATAATCGATCGGACATAATTGGTAGAAACACCTGTTGTTTCGGTGTGCTTAGATAACTAATGACATTCTGTCCTATACCAGACGTATGTCATGTGTAGGTGTGGTGTAACGGATCACTAGCCCAATGGCAAATTGTACCTACAGTAATACTTGTTATAGTATTATTTTAGACAATATGTATTCCCTCTAGAATCATGAACACACGCCGTTTTACCCTGACTGTTCGTTATAATCATAAGTAACTGGTATTCGATACTCAAAAAGTGTGGATAATTCTTAGTTTTCTCCCTGTACAACCATTTTTTATTGTTGTGACGTCAGGTTATAGCGAAGCTTGTTCTGACAAGGCATTTCATTGTCGGGTAACAGTGCAGGCGACAGAGAATATCTCTCACTAGATGTTAAGATGTAATGGGAATTAGTTAGATATAAAAAGATCCCGAATACACCTGCATGGAATAGTTAATATCGTTATTGTCCCATTCGTATGGCTATACCACGGTATAAACTACATGATATACATGTATAGGACTATCAATGTTATTAAGCGTGTACCCGTCCTGACGTCATAAGTGTTATAGCAGAAATGGTAATATTGCACCGACAAAAATGTTGGTAATGAATTAATTGTCAGATTGTTTTAATCTGATTAGAATCTGCATGAGAGAGCAGCAGTGTGTGATATGTAAACGATGGAAAAAAACGACATAATATCGAAACAGTAATTTTAACTCAAAATAGGTAAGGCGAGGGCAAAAACAACAGACAACATCGACATAATAACGAACCCCCTTATTCTAACTCAAATCGATAAACCGAGGGGACAAAAACAAATGAGTATGCCGACATTAACATAGGGATTCTTGAATTAACGATGGAAAATACGACCAGGTGTGCGAGAAGGGTGAGCGTATTCTGCTTCGTCGACGACACCCGTCAAACAAATCTAGGTCAAATCGACAACACCCGTCATACAAATCTAGGTCAAATCGACAACACCGGTGAAACAAATCTAGGCCAAATCGACAACACCCGTCTAACAAATCTAGGTCAAATCGACAACACCCGTCATACAAATCTAGGTCAAATCGACAACACCGGTGAAACAAATCTAGGTCAAATCGACAACACCCGTCATACAAATCTAGGTCAAATCGACAACACCCGTCATACAAATCTAGGTCAAATCGACAACACCCGTCATACAAATCTAGGTTAAATCGACAACACCCGTCATACAAATCTAGGTCAAATCGACAACACCGGTGAAACAAATCTAGGCCAAATCGACAACACCCGTCAAACAAATCTAGGTGAAATCGACAACACCGGTGAAACAAATCTAGGTCAAATAAACAATACCCGTCTAACAAATCTAGGTCAAATCGACAACACCGGTGAAACAAATATAGGTCAAATCGACAACACCCGTCAAACAAATCTAGGTCAAATCGACAACACCCGTCAAACAAATCTAAGTCAAATCGACAACACCCGTCAAACAAATCTAGGTCAAATCGACAAGACCCGTCAAACAAATCTAGGTCAAATCGACAACATCGGTGAAACAAATCTAGCCCAAATCGACAACACCCGTCAAACAAATATAGGTCAAATCGACAACACCCGTCAAACAAATCTAGGTCAAATCGACAACACCCGTCTAACAAATCTAGGTCAAATCGACAACACAGGTGAAACAAATATAGGTCAAATCGACAACACCCGTCAAACAAATATAGGTCAAATCGACAACACCCGTCAAACAAATCTAGGTCAAATCGACAACACCCGTCAAACAAATCTAGGTCAAATCGACAACACCCGTCATACAAATCTAGGTGAAATCGACAACACCCGTCTAACAAATCTAGGTCAAATCGACAACACCCGTCATACAAATCTAGGTGAAATCGACAACACCGGTGAAACAAATCTAGGCCAAATCGACAACACCCGTCAAACAAATCTAGGTCAAATCGACAAGACCCGTCAAACAAATCTAGGTCAAATCGACAACATCGGTGAAACAAATCTAGGCCAAATCGACAACACCCGTCAAACAAATATAGGTCAAATCGACAACACCCGTCAAACAAATCTAGGTCAAATCGACAACACCCGTCTAACAAATCTAGATAGAAACTCATTCCTATAAATAGTAACAACGGAGCATAAGCATATCAACAAACATCGAACACGCCTATCTTCATATCACAAAAGAAATACGATATTTAAGGACTGACGTTTTGCTTAGCTTATAATATCATAAATCCAATAGAGCAGTCGGTATATTATTCGTAAACTATTTGCGTGCAACTTTATTCGAATTATGATCCTTAAACGAAAAAAAACTGATATTGACAATACATTCACAATAACAGCGTTCAAAAAGTCTGATACAAACGTTTACCTTGTTTGGTCTACTTTCAATACTATAAAGACAGCAACTTTATCCATACACAACAGTCATTTGCAAAAGCCGTTAACAAACAGATAATTAAACCCCTTCCACTTTCTCCGTGACCACAGAAGACAAAAACAATCACACATTTCAATTACAATAATAATGTATCTCATTCACATTAAATCAAAATATGATATTCATTACAACAATTTTACAAGTAATTTATGAAATAAATAATTTGACGTGGATATGAATATTAGGAATGGTGGATGTTAGTAAACACCGACACGTGGTTTGTTGAAAGAGACCTATATTTACATGTATTCATAAGAGGTGAATTGGGTCACGTTCTACACTCAAGTTACTGAGAAATATACACATGGGTTATTTATTCAGAAACAGTGACCATTGTCAATATTTCCAAATGATAGCTTGATGTCGGTCATAAAACTTGTCCATGGTCTTCATCAATCTGCACCTCTCGAAACCTTGTATTGTTGATATCCCCGTCAGTATACGACCTCTGTCACCGAGATAATGGGCACAACTCCATCAATATTGTAGGGGAAGAAGGCACGTTACTATCTAAAATGGAAAATTAACAACTAGGAAATTGAAAATCGTCATGCTTAAGTGGCAGTTCTTAAATAGAACCATTGAAATAGCTATGATATATACATTCGTTTGAAATAAGTTACCAGTAGCTTTGCAGGCAAGTACCTACATCGACATGTATAGTTAGCACCACCATCACAACAATGAGTTGATGACATTTCAAATGTACGTTACACATATACCTCATTAATCAACCTGTTGCCTTAGTAACACTTGTATCTACCATTACCACTGTTGAGGTGCCAAACTGTCCCGAAATACGCATTCTCTGTATCAAATGAATGTAAACGTTTTTTGAATGTCTTACTTCCTTATTTAAAGGATTATACGCACGAGTTAGCAGAATATTGAAATCAGAACTGAGTGATATATATCAAAATATTTAAATCGACTAAAAACAAACATAAAAGTATAGATGATGAGATGCGCTTACTCCATTATTCAATCAATTAGCTAATTTTTACATATCAGTTACAACGCTTAATTCACCACCTAACGCATGTAGATATTCTGAACAGGTACCACTATATATAGATATGTAGATGTAGATATTCTGAACAGGTACCACTATCTATAGGAATATAGATGTAGGTATTCTGAGCCGGTATCACTATAAATAGGAATATAGATGTAGGTTTTCTGAGCCGGTGTCATATAAAATATTGACCCCCCATAAAATACCGACCCGGGTCAGTATTTTATGCATAAAATAATGACCTACCCCATAAAATATTGACCCCCCCCCCCCCCCCCCCCCCCTACATTGTGATGAAACAATTTACATAAAAGCAAACTTGACAGCATTATTAAATCATCTAAGCTTTTATACATAATTCTTACATGTCAGTCCTGCAAGAAATAAACAGGTTGTCAGTCTCACACCTGAGGATAGGGCCAGGGGGCTAATTATGATCAGCAGCAAAGGTGAGATCATGACCAGTTGCTATAGGTGACCAGCACTCAGGTGTGGCCTTCAGGCCTATACAATAGGTTTAATCCTGTTTCTCCCAAAACTGAAAATCTAGGTAATTTTTTTTTGGGAGAAACAGGATTTGTTTACACAGGGGTCTAATTATTACGTAAACACAGAGAGTAATTATCTGTCTCATTCATTTATTGCAAAATCCAGGTAAATACAGGTAAATACATGTAGACAGGTAATAGAACTACAAAAATGTCAATTTAATGTTATACTTTAAGATATGAAATTACATATTATTTCATTGACAAAATCATATACATGTATATGTGAATATATATGTTAAGCATATTCTAAACTTTAAAAAGTTAAAAAATAATGTATTACACACATATATGTACTTTTTACTGGTGATATGATACTTGTACAATGGATAACTAATAAGCACTATATTATCTTCAAAATACAATATAATAAGCACCATATATACATTCATACATACATTACAAATGAACACTATTTATATCATAAATAAACCAATAGTTTACTTTATCTGTATAATATTTGTACTGTATAACAAAAGTTGAATTTATAGCAAGGATGATACATTGTTAACAGAACTTTATGTAATTACATATATGTAGTATGTTGTTTTTCACTCCATATGTAATAAATATGTTGCTCGGTCGCCATATTTGATGTAGTCGATGTCGCCGTTGTAGTGGTCTGTCAGCTGCCCAGTCCTGTGTCTGTAGTTTGGATACTTCTTCCTTGTAGATGGCGGGTATGTGTTGAGTTTCTTCCTACACCTCTACTTGATGCTGTTCATTATCTTCTGAACTTCCCCCTGGAAATGGTTGGGTGGGTGGTTGTGTTGATGACCGAATTTTACAGGAATACCGTTGGTAGTGTTGATGGTTGCAGGACAGTCTTTATCAGAGCATCTCCAGTAGTATATAGTGTCTCTGTAGTTGTTCTTCACCATGTACCGTATGCAACCTGGACTAGAGTCCTACCACCATACAACCCCCACATTGGTTTGGTTTACAACTCTTCTGAGGTTGAACAAATAGCTTAATTGGTACAGATAACAGATCTTCTGAAGATGAACATAGCCTAATTAGTGACACCTCTCCTGAAGTTGATAATTTATAATATGGGGGATACATATAAAAATAAGTCAAATATATGAAAAATGTTAAAATATAAATAACTTTTATTAATTTATCATCTTATTAAATTGCGCGTTTTATTTCTAAATTCAAACCATTTATGAATATATGGACAAATCTGAAAGAAGTCAATTATAATCACTTCAATAAATTTATTATATTCATAATTTTTTATTTATTTATTTCTTAGTAAATTCCACGTTTATTTTTAAATTCAGACCATCTATGAATATATGTATAAATCTAAAAGAAGTCAATTATAATCACTTCTATAAATTTATCATAAATATATTACATACATAACTTTTTATTTTTATCTATCTATTTCTTATTAAATTACACGTTTTATTTTTAAATTCAAACCATCTGTGAATATATGGATAAATCTATTATTTCATTTATTTGTCAACTGGTACATTCAGTAATAGACACCTTAATTTATCTGTACAGGTAACAGGAACGTTGGTTAACCTGTACAGGTAGCAGTTAACATAACGTGGCTACGTACTGTACCATTTTTAATAGCTTGGGATAACCTTACCTTATTAACTTTTAGCATGCAATATCTTAGACTATTATTTTGTTTTATAGTGTCTAAATAAGTCATAAATGGCTGGACATATATCTTACTTTGAAAGAGAAATATTTTATGATGTATTTTATATGTTGTAAGTTGTTTGACACTCTAATAAAATAATTGAATTGAATTGAATTGATTGAACTTAACTGTTAAAACAACACTCTTCCTATATTGTTTACATAAGTTTTTGGGAGAAACAGGATATATATTTTTCAGTTTTGGGAGAAACAGGATGACACCGTATATATATACCTGGTAATATTGTATGGTGTCATCCTGTTTTCCCAAAAACTGAAATCCTGGATGCCCCAAAAACTCATAAAATTTATAGAATATTTACCAATTTTACTTTAATACATACATATAATTTGTGTAGAAAAAATACTTCACATTGCATGGTTTGATGAATAGGATGAATAATAGGGAGACCAACTGTTGCAATTAAGACTTTCTAAATAGACAGTGTTGGCAAATACTTTAGACATATCAATCTTTATAATTAACTTTTTTTCCAAGTGATATATTATATTAGAGATGTAATGTGAATAAATTCATACCATCACCATCTTATTATATGCTAGAAACAGTCCCCAATAAAGAACACCAACCTCTATGATGCATCCTCCTACAGTAACAACCTTTATCATAGACCCTCCTATAGTAACAACCTCTATCTTACATCCTCTTATAGTAATAACCTCTATCATACATCCTCCTACAGTAACAACCTTTATCATAGACCCTCCTACAGTAACAACCTCTATCTTACATCCTCTTATAGTAATAACCTCTATCATACATCCTCCTACAGTAACAACCTCCATCATACATCCTCTTATAGTAATAACCTCTATCATACATCCTCCTACAGTAACAACCTCCATCATACATCCTCTTATAGTAATAACCTCTATGATGCATCCTCCTACAGTAACAACCTCTATCATACATCCTCTTATAGTAATAACCTCTATCATACATCCTCCTACAGTAACAACCTCCATCATACATCCTCTTATAGTAATAACCTCTATCATACATCCTCCTACAGTAACAACCTCTATCATACATCCTCCCACAGTAACAACCTCTATCATACATCCTCCTACAGTAACAACCTCTATCATACATCCTCCTACAGTAACAACCTCTATAATATATCCTCCTACAGTAACAACCTCTATCATACATCCTCCTACAGTAACAACCTCTATCATACAGCCTCCCACAGTAACAACCTCTATCATACATCCTCCCACAGTAACAACCTCTATCATACATCCTCCTACAGTAACAACCTCTATCATACATCCTCCTACAGTAACAACCTCTATAATATATCCTCCTACAGTAACAACCTCTATCATACATCCTCCTACAGTAACAACCTCTATCATACAGCCTCCCACAGTAACAACCTCTATCATACATCCTCCTACAGTAACAACCTCTATCATACATCCTCCTACAGTAACAACCTCTATAATATATCCTCCTACAGTAACAACCTCTATCATACATCCTCCTACAGTAACAACCTCTATCATACAGCCTCCCACAGTAACAACCTCTATCATACATCCTCCTACAGTAACAACCTCTATCGTACATCCTCTTATAGTAATAACCTCTATCATACATCCTCCTACAGTAACAACCTCTATCATACAGCCTCCCACAGTAACAACCTCTATCGTACATCCTCCCACAGTAACAACCACTATCGTACATCCTCCTACAGTAACAACCTCTATCATACATCCTCCCACAGTAACAACCTCTATCATACATCCTCCCACAGTAACAACCTCTATCATACACCCTCCTACAGTAACAACCTCTATCATACACCCTCCTACAGTAACAACCTCTATCATACACCCTCCTACAGTAACAACCTCTATCATACATCCTCCTACAGTAATAACCTCTATCATACATCCTCCTACAGTAACAACCTCTATCATACATCCTCCTACAGTAATAACCTCTATCTTACAGCCTCCTACAGTAACAACCTCTATCATACAGCCTCCTACAGTAACAACCTCTATCATACAGCCTCCTACAGTAACAACCTCTATCATACATCCTCCTACAGTAACAACCTCTATCGTACAGCCTCCTACAGTAATAACCTCTATCTTACAGCCTCCTACAGTAACAACCTCTATCATACATCCTACAGTAATAACCTCTATCTTACAGCCTCCTACAGTAACAACCTCTATCATACAGCCTCCTACAGTAACAACCTCTATCATAGACCCTCCTACAGTAACAACCTCTATCATACATCCTCTCATAGTAACAACCTCTATCATGCAGCCTCCTACAGTAACAACCTCTATCATAGACCCTCCTACAGTAACAACCTCTATCATACAGCCTCCTACAGTAACAACCTCTATCATGCAGCCTCCTACAGTAACAACCTCTATCATACAGCCTCCCAAAGTAACAACCACTATCATAATCCTCTCACAGTAACAACCTCTATCTTACATCCTCCTACAGTAACAACCTCTATCATACAGCCTCCCAAAGTAACAACCTCTATCGTACATCCTCCTACAGTAACAACCTCTATCCTACATCCTCCTACAGTAACAACCTCTATCATACAGCCTCCTACAGTAACAACCTCTATCATACATCCTCCTACAGTAACAACCTCTATCATACATCCTCCTACAGTAACAACCTCTATCATACATCCTCCCACAGTAACAACCTCTATCATACATCCTCCTACAGTAACAGCCTCTATCATGCATCCTCTTATAGTAACAACCTCTATCATACATCCTCCTACAGTAACAACCTCTATCATACAGCCTCCTACAGTAACAACCTCTATCATACAGCCTCCTACAGTAACAACCTCTATCATACATCCTCCTACAGTAACAACCTCTATCATACATCCTCCTACAGTAACAACCTCTATCATACATCCTCCCACAGTAACAACCTCTATCATACATCCTCCTACAGTAACAGCCTCTATCATGCATCCTCTTATAGTAACAACCTCTATCATACATCCTCCTACAGTAACAACCTCTATCATACATCCTCCTACAGTAACAGCCTCTATCATACAGCCTCCTAAAGTAACAACTTCTATCATACATTCTCTTTTAGTAACAACCTCTATCATACAGCCTCCTACAGTAACAACCTCTATCAAACATCCTCTAATAGTAACAACCTCTATCATACTTCCTCCTACAGTAACAACCTCTATCATACATCCTCCTACAGTAACAGCCTCTATCATACAGCCTCCCATAGTAACAACCTCTATCATACATCCTCCTACAGTAACAACCTCTATCATACATCCTCCTACAGTAACAGCCTCTATCATACAGCCTCCCATAGTAACAACCTCTATCATACATCCTCCCACAGTAACAACTTCTATCATACATCCTCCTACAGTAACAGCCTCTATCATACATCCTCTTATAGTAACAACCTCTATCATACATCCTCCTACAGTAACAACCTCTATCATACATCCTCCTACAGTAACAACCTCTATCATACATCCTCTCACAGTAACAACCTCTATCATACATCCTCTAATAGTAACAACTTCTATCATACATCCTCTCATAGTAACAACCTCTATCCTACATCCTCCCACAGTAACAACCTCTATCATACAGCCTCCTACAGTAACAACCTCTATCAAACATCCTCTAATAGTATAGAGGTTGTTACTATGAGAGGATGTATGATAGAAGTTGTTTCTATCATACATCCTCTCATAGTAGCAACCTCTATCCTACATCCTCCTACAGTAACAGCCTCTATCATACAGCCTCCTAAAGTAACAACTTCTATCATACATTCTCTTACAGTAACAACCTCTATCATACAGCCTCCTACAGTAACAACCTCTATCAAACTTCCTCTAATAGTAACAACCTCTATCATCCTTCCTCCTACAGTAACAACCTCTATCAAACATCCTCCTACAGTAACAGCCTCTATCATACAGCCTCTTAAAGTAACAACCTCTATCATACATCCTCCCACAGTAACAACCTCTATCCTACAGCCTCCTACAGCAACAACCTCTATCATACAGCCTCCTAAAGTAACAACCTCTATCATACATCCTCCCACAGTAACAACCTCTATCCTACAGCCTCCTACAGTAACAGCCTCTATCATACAGCCTCCTACAGTAACAACCTCTATCAAACATCCTCTAATAGTAACAACCTCTATCATACTTCCTCCTACAGTGACAACCTCTATCATACATCCTCCTACAGTAACAGCCTCTATCATACAGCCTGCTAAAGTAACAACCTCTATCATACATCCTCCCACAGTAATAACCTCTATCTTACAGCCTCCTACAGCAACAACCTTTATCATACAGCCTCCTACAGTAACAACCTCTATCATACAGCCTCCCAAAGTAACAACCACAATCATACATCCTCTTATAGTAACAACCTCTATCATACAGCCTCCCAAAGTAACAACCACAATCATACATCCTCTCAAAGTAACAACCTCTATCATACAGCTCCCAAAGTAACAACCTATATCCTACATCCTCTTACAGTAACAACCTCTATCATACAGCTTCCTACAGTAACAACCTCTATCATACAGCTTCCTACAGTAACAACCTCTATCATACATCCTCCCACAGTAACAACCTTTATCATACAGCTCCCAAAGTAACAACCTATATCCTACAGCCTCCCACAGTAACAACCTCTATCATACAGCTTCCTACAGTAACAACCTCTATCATACAGCCTCCCACAGTAACAACCTCTATCGTACATCCTCCCACAGTAACAACCTCTATCGTACATCCTCCTACAGTAACAACCTCTATCATACAGCTTCCTACAGTAACAACCTCTATCATACAGCCTCCCACAGTAACAACCTCTATCGTACATCCATCTACAGTAACAACCTCTATCATACAGCCTCCCACAGTAACAACCACTATCATACATCCTCCCACAGTAACAACCTCTATCGTACATCCTCCTACAGTAACAACCTCTATCGTACATCCTCCTACAGTAACAACCTCTATCTTACAGCCTCCCACAGTAACAACCTCTATCGTACATCCTCCTACAGTAGCAACCTCTATCGTACATCCTCTTATAGTAATAACCTCTATCATACATCCTCCTACAGTAACAACCTTTATCATAGACCCTCCTACAGTAACAACCTCTATCGTACATCCTCTTATAGTAATAACCTCTATCATACATCCTCCTACAGTAACAACCTTTATCATAGACCCTCCTACAGTAACAACCTCTATCATACAGCCTCCTACAGTAATAACCTCTATCATACATCCTCCTACAGTAACAACCTCTATCGTACAGCCTCCTACAGTAATAACCTCTATCTTACAGCCTCCTACAGTAACAACCTCTATCATACATCCTACAGTAATAACCTCTATCTTACAGCCTCCTACAGTAACAACCTCTATCATACAGCCTCCTACAGTAACAACCTCTATCATAGACCCTCCTACAGTAACAACCTCTATCATACATCCTCTCATAGTAACAACCTCTATCATGCAGCCTCCTACAGTAACAACCTCTATCATAGACCCTCCTACAGTAACAACCTCTATCATACAGCCTCCTACAGTAACAACCTCTATCATGCAGCCTCCTACAGTAACAACCTCTATCATACAGCCTCCCAAAGTAACAACCACTATCATAATCCTCTCACAGTAACAACCTCTATCTTACATCCTCCTACAGTAACAACCTCTATCATACAGCCTCCCAAAGTAACAACCTCTATCGTACATCCTCCTACAGTAACAACCTCTATCCTACAGCCTCCTACAGTAACAACCTCTATCATACATCCTCCCACAGTAACAAACTCTATCCTACATCCTCCCACAGTAACAACCTCTATCCTACATCCTCCTACAGTAACAACCTCTATCATACAGCCTCCTACAGTAACAACCTCTATCATACATCCTCCTACAGTAACAACCTCTATCATACATCCTCCCACAGTAACAACCTCTATCATACAGCCTCCTACAGTAACAACCTCTATCATACATCCTCCCACAGTAACAACCTCTATCATACATCCTCCTACAGTAACAACCTCTATCATACATCCTCCCACAGTAACAACCTCTATCATACATCCTCCTACAGTAACAACCTCTATCATACATCCTCCCACAGTAACAACCTCTATCATACATCCTCCTACAGTAACAGCCTCTATCATGCATCCTCTTATAGTAACAACCTCTATCATACATCCTCCTACAGTAACAACCTCTATCATACATCCTCCTACAGTAACAACCTCTATCATACATTCTCTTATAGTAACAACCTCTATCATACAGCCTCCTACAGTAACAACCTCTATCATACAGCCTCCTACAGTAACAACCTCTATCATACAGCCTCCTACAGTAACAACCTCTATCATACATCCTCCTACAGTAACAACCTCTATCATACATCCTCCTACAGTAACAACCTCTATCATACATCCTCCCACAGTAACAACCTCTATCATACATCCTCCTACAGTAACAGCCTCTATCATGCATCCTCTTATAGTAACAACCTCTATCATACATCCTCCTACAGTAACAACCTCTATCATACATCCTCCTACAGTAACAGCCTCTATCATACAGCCTCCTAAAGTAACAACTTCTATCATACATTCTCTTTTAGTAACAACCTCTATCATACAGCCTCCTACAGTAACAACCTCTATCAAACATCCTCTAATAGTAACAACCTCTATCATACATCCTCCTACAGTAACAACCTCTATCATACATCCTCCTACAGTAACAGCCTCTATCATACAGCCTCCCATAGTAACAACCTCTATCATACATCCTCCTACAGTAACAACCTCTATCATACATCCTCCTACAGTAACAGCCTCTATCATACAGCCTCCCATAGTAACAACCTCTATCATACATCCTCCCACAGTAACAACTTCTATCATACATCCTCCTACAGTAACAGCCTCTATCATGCATCCTCTTATAGTAACAACCTCTATCATACATCCTCCTACAGTAACAACCTCTATCATACATCCTCCTACAGTAACAACCTCTATCATACATCCTCTAACAGTAACAACCTCTATCATACATCCTCTAATAGTAACAACTTCTATCATACATCCTCTCATAGTAACAACCTCTATCCTACATCCTCCTAAAGTAACAACCTCTATCATACAGCCTCCTACAGTAACAACCTCTATCAAACATCCTCTAATAGTATAGAGGTTGTTACTATGAGAGGATGTATGATAGAAGTTGTTTCTATCATACATCCTCTCATAGTAGCAACCTCTATCCTACATCCTCCTACAGTAACAACCTCTATCATACAGCCTCCCAAAGTAACAACCACTATCATAATCCTCTCATAGTAACAACCTCTATCCTACATCCTCCTACAGCAACAACCTCTATCATACTTCCTCCTACAGTAACAACCTCTATCATACATCCTCCTACAGTAACAGCCTCTATCATACATCCTCCTACAGTAACAGCCTCTATCATACAGCCTCCCAAAGTAACAACCACTATCATAATCCTCTCATAGTAACAACTTCTATCATACATCCTCCTACAGTAACAACCTCTATCATACATCCTCCTACAGTAACAACCTCTATCATACTTCCTCCTACAGTAACAACCTCTATCATACATCCTCCTACAGTAACAACCTCTATCATACATCCTCCTACAGTAACAACCTCTATCATACATCCTCCCACAGTAACAACCTCTATCATACATCCTCCTACAGTAACAGCCTCTATCATGCATCCTCTTATAGTAACAACCTCTATCATACATCCTCCTACAGTAACAACCTCTATCATACATCCTCCTACAGTAACAGCCTCTATCATACAGCCTCCTAAAGTAACAACTTCTATCATACATTCTCTTACAGTAACAACCTCTATCATACAGCCTCCTACAGTAACAACCTCTATCAAACTTCCTCTAATAGTAACAACCTCTATCATCCTTCCTCCTACATTAACAACCTCTATCAAACATCCTCCTACAGTAACAGCCTCTATCATACAGCCTCTTAAAGTAACAACCTCTATCATACATCCTCCCACAGTAACAACCTCTATCCTACAGCCTCCTACAGCAACAACCTCTATCATACAGCCTCCTAAAGTAACAACCTCTATCATACATCCTCCCACAGTAACAACCTCTATCCTACAGCCTCCTACAGTAACAGCCTCTATCATACAGCCTCCTACAGTAACAACCTCTATCAAACATCCTCTAATAGTAACAACCTCTATCATACTTCCTCCTACAGTGACAACCTCTATCATACATCCTCCTACAGTAACAGCCTCTATCATACAGCCTGCTAAAGTAACAACCTCTATCATACATCCTCCCACAGTAATAACCTCTATCTTACAGCCTCCTACAGCAACAACCTTTATCATACAGCCTCCTACAGTAACAACCTCTATCATACAGCCTCCCAAAGTAACAACCACAATCATACATCCTCTTATAGTAACAACCTCTATCATACAGCCTCCCAAAGTAACAACCACAATCATACATCCTCTCAAAGTAACAACCTCTATCATACAGCTCCCAAAGTAACAACCTATATCCTACATCCTCTTACAGTAACAACCTCTATCATACAGCTTCCTACAGTAACAACCTCTATCATACAGCTTCCTACAGTAACAACCTCTATCATACAGCTCCCAAAGTAACAACCTATATCCTACAGCCTCCCACAGTAACAACCTCTATCATACAGCTTCCTACAGTAACAACCTCTATCATACAGCCTCCCACAGTAACAACCTCTATCGTACATCCTCCCACAGTAACAACCTCTATCGTACATCCTCCTACAGTAACAACCTCTATCATACAGCTTCCTACAGTAACAACCTCTATCATACAGCCTCCCACAGTAACAACCTCTATCGTACATCCATCTACAGTAACAACCTCTATCATACAGCCTCCCACAGTAACAACCACTATCATACATCCTCCCACAGTAACAACCTCTATCGTACATCCTCCTACAGTAACAACCTCTATCGTACATCCTCCTACAGTAACAACCTCTATCTTACAGCCTCCCACAGTAACAACCTCTATCGTACATCCTCCTACAGTAACAACCTCTATCGTACATCCTCTTATAGTAATAACCTCTATCATACATCCTCCTACAGTAACAACCTTTATCATAGACCCTCCTACAGTAACAACCTCTATCTTACATCCTCTTATAGTAATAACCTCTATCATACATCCTCCTACAGTAACAACCTCCATCATACATCCTCTTATAGTAATAACCTCTATGATGCATCCTCCTACAGTAACAACCTCTATCATACATCCTCTTATAGTAATAACCTCTATCATACATCCTCCTACAGTAACAACCTCCATCATACATCCTCTTATAGTAACAACCTCTATCATAGACCCTCCTACAGTAACTACCTCTATCTTACAGCCTCTTACAGTAACAACCTCTATCATACATCCTCTCATAGTAACAACCTCTATCATATATCCTCTTACAGTAACAACCTCCATCATACATCCTCTTACAGTAAAGTAACAACCTCTATCAAACATCCTCTTACAGTAACAACCTCTATCTTACAGCCTCCTACAGTAACAACCTCTATCATACATCCTCCCACAGTAACAACCTCTATCATACATCCTCCTACAGTAACAACCTCTATCATACATCCTCCCACAGTAACAACCTCTATCATACATCCTCCTACAGTAACAGCCTCTATCATGCATCCTCTTATAGTAACAACCTCTATCATACATCCTCCTACAGTAACAACCTCTATCATACATCCTCCTACAGTAACAGCCTCTATCATACAGCCTCCTAAAGTAACAACTTCTATCATACATTCTCTTATAGTAACAACCTCTATCATACAGCCTCCTACAGTAACAACCTCTATCAAACATCCTCTAATAGTAACAACCTCTATCATACTTCCTCCTACAGTAACAACCTCTATCATACATCCTCCTACAGTAACAGCCTCTATCATACAGCCTCCCATAGTAACAACCTCTATCATACATCCTCCTACAGTAACAACCTCTATCATACATCCTCCTACAGTAACAGCCTCTATCATACAGCCTCCCATAGTAACAACCTCTATCATACATCCTCCCACAGTAACAACTTCTATCATACATCCTCCTACAGTAACAGCCTCTATCATGCATCCTCTTATAGTAACAACCTCTATCATACATCCTCCTACAGTAACAACCTCTATCATACATCCTCCTACAGTAACAACCTCTATCATACATCCTCTAACAGTAACAACCTCTATCATACATCCTCTAATAGTAACAACTTCTATCATACATCCTCTCATAGTAACAACCTCTATCCTACATCCTCCTAAAGTAACAACCTCTATCATACAGCCTCCTACAGTAACAACCTCTATCAAACATCCTCTAATAGTATAGAGGTTGTTACTATGAGAGGATGTATGATAGAAGTTGTTTCTATCATACATCCTCTCATAGTAACAACCTCTATCCTACATCCTCCTACAGTAACAACCTCTATCATACAGCCTCCCAAAGTAACAACCACTATCATAATCCTCTCATAGTAACAACCTCTATCCTACATCCTCCTAAAGTAACAACCTCTATCATACAGCCTCCTACAGTAACAACCTCTATCAAACATCCTCTAATAGTATAGAGGTTGTTACTATGAGAGGATGTATGATAGAAGTTGTTTCTATCATACATCCTCTCATAGTAACAACCTCTATCCTACATCCTCCTACAGCAACAACCTCTATCATACAGCTTCCTACAGTGACAACCTCTATCATACATCCTCCTACAGTAACAACCTCTATCATACTTCCTCCTACAGTAACAACCTCTATCATACATCCTCCTACAGTAACAACCTCTATCATACATCCTCCTACAGTAACAACCTCTATCATACATCCTCCCACAGTAACAACCTCTATCATGCATCCTCCTACAGTAACAGCCTCTATCATGCATCCTCTTATAGTAACAACCTCTATCATACATCCTCCTACAGTAACAACCTCTATCATACATCCTCCTACAGTAACAGCCTCTATCATACAGCCTCCTAAAGTAACAACTTCTATCATACATTCTCTTATAGTAACAACCTCTATCATACAGCCTCCTACAGTAACAACCTCTATCAAACTTCCTCTAATAGTAACAACCTCTATCATACTTCCTCCTACAGTAACAACCTCTATCATACATCCTCCTACAGTAACAACCTCTATCATACAGCCTCTTAAAGTAACAACCTCTATCATACATCCTCCTACAGTAACTACCTCTATCATACAGCCTCTTAAAGTAACAACCTCTATCATACATCCTCTTACAGTAACAACCTCTATATTACAGCCTCCTACAGTAACAACCTCTATCATACAGCCTCCTAAAGTAACAACCTCTATCATACATCCTCCCACAGTAACAACCTCTATCCTACAGCCTCCTACAGTAACAGCCTCTATCATACAGCCTCCTACAGTAACAACCTCTATCAAACATCCTCTAATAGTAACAACCTCTATCATACTTCCTCCTACAGTGACAACCTCTATCATACATCCTCCTACAGTAACAGCCTCTATCATACAGCCTCCTAAAGTAACAACCTCTATCATACATCCTCCCACAGTAATAACCTCTATCTTACAGCCTCCTACAGCAACAACCTTTATCATACAGCCTCCTACAGTAACAACCTCTATCATACAGCCTCCCAAAGTAACAACCACAATCATACATCCTCTTATAGTAACAACCTCTATCATACAGCCTCCCAAAGTAACAACCACAATCATACATCCTCTCAAAGTAACAACCTCTATCATACAGCTCCCAAAGTAACAACCTATATCCTACATCCTCTTACAGTAACAACCTCTATCATACAGCTTCCTACAGTAACAACCTCTATCATACAGCTTCCTACAGTAACAACCTCTATCATACAGCTCCCAAAGTAACAACCTATATCCTACAGCCTCCCACAGTAACAACCTCTATCATACAGCTTCCTACAGTAACAACCTCTATCATACAGCCTCCCACAGTAACAACCTCTATCGTACATCCTCCCACAGTAACAACCTCTATCGTACATCCTCCTACAGTAACAACCTCTATCATACAGCTTCCTACAGTAACAACCTCTATCATACAGCCTCCCACAGTAACAACCTCTATCGTACATCCTCCTACAGTAACAACCTCTATCATACAGCCTCCCACAGTAACAACCACTATCATACATCCTCCCACAGTAACAACCTCTATCGTACATCCTCCTACAGTAACAACCTCTATCATACAGCTTCCTACAGTAACAACCTCTATCATACAGCCTCCCACAGTAACAACCTCTATCGTACATCCTCCTACAGTAACAACCTCTATCGTACAGCCTCCCACAGTAACAACCTCTATCGTACATCCTCCTACAGTAACAACCTCTATCTTACAGCCTCCCACAGTAACAACCTCTATCGTACATCCTCCTACAGTAACAACCTCTATCGTACATCCTCCTACAGTAGCAACCTCTATCGTACAGCCTCCCACAGTAACAACCTCTATCGTACATCCTCCTACAGTAACAACCTCTATCGTACAGCCTCCCACAGTAACAACCTCTATCGTACATCCTCCTACAGTAACAACCTCTATCATACAGCCTCCTACAGTAGCAACCTCTATCATGCATCCTACAGTAACAACCTCTACCATACAGCCTCCTACAGTAGCAACCTCTATCATTCAGCCTCCTACAGTAACAACCTCTATCATACATCCTTCTACAGTAACAGCCTCTATCATACAGCCTCCTAAAGTAACAACTTCTATCATACATTCTCTTATAGTAACAACCTCTATCATACAGCCTCCTACAGTAACAACCTCTATCAAACTTCCTCTAATAGTAACAACCTCTATCATACTTCCTCCTACAGTAACAACCTCTATCATACATCCTCCTACAGTAACAGCCTCTATCATACAGCCTCCTAAAGTAACAACCTCTATCATACATCCTCCCACAGTAGCAACCTCTATCCTACAGCCTCCTACAGCAACAACCTCTATCATACAGCCTCCTAAAGTAACAACCTCTATCATACATCCTCCCACAGTAACAACCTCTATCCTACAGCCTCCTACAGTAACAGCCTCTATCATACAGCCTCCTACAGTAACAACCTCTATCAAACATCCTCTAATAGTAACAACCTCTATCATACTTCCTCCTACAGTGACAACCTCTATCATACATCCTCCTACAGTAACAGCCTCTATCATACAGCCTCCTAAAGTAACAACCTCTATCATACATCCTCCCACAGTAATAACCTCTATCTTACAGCCTCCTACAGCAACAACCTTTATCATACAGCCTCCTACAGTAACAACCTCTATCATACAGCCTCCCAAAGTAACAACCACAATCATACATCCTCTCATAGTAACAACCTCTATCATACAGCCTCCCAAAGTAACAACCACAATCATACATCCTCTCAAAGTAACAACCTCTATCATACAGCTCCCAAAGTAACAACCTATATCCTACATCCTCTTACAGTAACAACCTCTATCATACAGCTTCCTACAGTAACAACCTCTATCATACAGCCTCCCACAGTAACAACCTCTATCGTACATCCTCCCACAGTAACAACCTCTATCGTACATCCTCCTACAGTAACAACCTCTATCATACAGCTTCATACAGTAACAACCTCTATCATACAGCCTCCCACAGTAACAACCTCTATCGTACAGCCTCCTACAGTAACAACCTCTATCATACAGCCTCCCACAGTAACAACCACTATCATACATCCTCCCACAGTAACAACCTCTATCGTACATCCTCCTACAGTAACAACCTCTATCATACAGCTTCCTACAGTAACAACCTCTATCATACAGCCTCCCACAGTAACAACCTCTATCGTACATCCTCCTACAGTAACAACCTCTATCGTACAGCCTCCCACAGTAACAACCTCTATCGTACATCCTCCTACAGTAACAACCTCTATCTTACAGCCTCCCACAGTAACAACCTCTATCGTACATCCTCCTACAGTAACAACCTCTATCGTACATCCTCCTACAGTAACAACCTCTATCGTACAGCCTCCCACAGTAACAACCTCTATCGTACATCCTCCTACAGTAACAACCTCTATCGTACAGCCTCCCTACAGTAACAACCTCTATCGTACATCCTCCTACAGTAACAACCTCTATCATACAGCCTCCTACAGTAGCAACCTCTATCATGCATCCTACAGTAACAACCTCTACCATACAGCCTCCTACAGTAGCAACCTCTATCATGCAGCCTCCTACAGTAACAACCTCTATCATACATCCTCCTACAGTAACAACCTCTATCATACATCCTCCTACAGTAACAACCTCTATCGTACAGCCTCCTACAGTAACAACCTCTATCATACAGCCTCCTACAGTAACAACCTCTATCATACATCTTCTGTTTCTCAGAAATCTAGACTCAAAACATTTGACAAATGGACTTGAGTTTTCACATCGAAGAGTCAAACATAATTTTGAGGAGTCAAAAACATATTCTCATGGGCCTATTGGATGCCCTGCCTACCCTAAAGGATATACATATCATCACCGCTAGTAATATCTACTCCCACAAAATACTGACCTACCTCCACAAAATACTGACCTACCCTTATAAAATACTGACCTACTCCCATAAAATACTGACCTACCCCCTACAATATACTGACCTACCCCCATAAAATACTGACCTACCCCCTATAATATATAATCATCAGCAATTAAGTAATATCTTCTCCCATAAAATACTGACCTACCCCTGATAATATCCATATCATCACCAATTAAGTAATATGTACTCCCATAAAATACTAACCTACCCCTGAAAATATACATATCATCACTGTTTAAGTAATACATACTGTCATAAAATACTGACCTACCCCCTATAATATACATATCATCACCAATTAAGTAATATATATACTCCTATAAAATACTGACCTACCCCCATAAAATACTGACCTACCTCCATAAAATACTGACCTACCCCCTATAATATACATATCATCACCAATTAAGTAATATGTACTCCCATAAAATACTGACCTACCCCCATAAAATACTGACCTACCCCCTATAATATACATATCATCACCAATTAAGTAATATGTACTCCCATAAAATACTGACCTACCCCCATAAAATACTGACCTACCCCCATAAAATACTGACCTACCCCCGATAATATACATATCATCACTGTTTAAGTAATACATACTGTCATAAAATACTGACCTACCCCCTATAATATACATATCATCACCAATTAAGTAATATATATACTCCCATAAAACACTGACCTACCCCCATTAGATACTGACCTACCCCTGATAATATACATATCGTCACCAATTAAGTAATATCTACTCCGATAAAATACATATTCACTAATACCCTTTCTACCACAATACCCTGTGTTATTCAACTCTCAGACCATCAGTTAATCATTACAGCTGTTGATTAACAATCTGTTTATACCACACGTGGTATAAACTCTGTACGCATTTCGATTGGCTAACACGGTGAACTTTGACCCAAGCTGCAATTGTTATTGGCGTCATCAATAATCTAATGACGTCACATCACCGGGTCCCGGACGTCACCGGTACACTTTATTTGCATACGCGAAATTATACTTGGCCACGTTTCCCTTTGATTCAAGCCGATATTATTGTGGTAGAAACAGGTCACACGACTCGTGATTGTTGGATATGGAATTTATTTCACACTCGTAAGTTATTTTTTAAAAGTTGCAAAAAACACTCGCTAAAGCTCGTGTCTTTTGTAACTTTTAAAAAATAACTTACTCGTGTGAAATAAATTCCATATCCAACAACCACTCGTTGTGTAACCTCTATTTATAACACACCTATCAACTCCCACAATGTATACAACCACCCTATGTTTGGCTTACTAAGAATATATCCATGAAATACATTTTTTTTTGTAAAATACTCATATATTCTTTTTTTATACATTTGTATGCATCCATAAATAAAACCTTTCATTTCGCACAAAGAACTTTTAATTGCTCTGCAAGCAGGTGAAAATACCTTGATAACAATATAAATATCATCAGTTATAATATATATTAAAAAATACGGATTCATTTAAATTGTTAAATTGGTATATAACTTGTTTCACTTAATTAAATTGTACATATAATTATACAATAATGTTGTCAAGTTCCTCATTAAAGGACAGAATAAAATCACCTTTTTTGGAGGGATGTTATATCTTTGGCAAATGATAATTGCATTAATGTTATTGTTATATATTAAATCTCTGGAAACTATACAATAATTATAGATGCATGTATGCCAATCAATTAGAAAACAAATTTACCTATATATGGTCACCTACTTGGCAGCATGGTGTTTATGTTCAGTTCTTCAATATCGAATGAATTGTACAGCATCACCAATTAAATCAATGAAATAATCAATGATTGATGGAATTCTATAATCTTACCATCGGTAAAAACTTATTTCACTTACACACCTCCTTCCAAAATTTGTTTAAAAATATGAAAATATGAAGGGGAAGTTTGCATTGTATATATGATTAAACATATCATAAAGCACTCATCTACCCTCATAAAACTCATGTTTTGTTTGAATGCAGTATATTCAAAACATAAGATATAAATGTTTATAAAAGTAAAATTTTAGTGTATAATCTTAATTCATTTCACTTCTACAGTATTTGATAATTACAAGCTTTATAAGGCTTTAAATTAATTTCTCTTCAGTAAAATATCACATCTATATAGGTGTGCTGGTCACCTGTCTGTGTCACCTGCTCACACCTGTACTGTTATAACTATAATGAGCCCCCGGGGTCCCCAACACAGGTACACATATATGACACCCTGTGTATTACCTGGGCTAACTTGTGGAAACAATGAATTACAGATTAGATAATTTAATAATGCTTTAAATCTTGTATTGATGTAAACTGTTTCAGAACAGTTAGGGGGGGGGGGGGGGGGGGTCAAGATTTTATGGGGGGGGATCAATATTTTATGCATATTTCATGGGGATCAGAATTTTATAGGACACCGGTACCACTATCTATAGGAATGTAGACGTTACACTATGTATATGCGCCAAACTTTGGGAAGCTTTCCATCCAGCATTATCATTCGGTTGTATAAAAGATGCGCAGTGACGTTGATTCCTGATTTGTAGACTCGTTATCGATGCTAGGACCAAAGTGTGGAATCCAGTCTTAAGTATGGTTTAAGGTCTCATCCGGATAGTAATATGTTGTATATCTATAACGTGGAAACATGTCAGACAGAAAGACAATAACACACTGTAATACATCATAAAGTATTTTGTTGTTTGAGAAAAAGTTCATTTTTTGTCATAGAATATTAATTTTGTATTTATCGCAACGGAACGCATATCAGTATGTGGTTGTGTGTTGTGATAACTACCTTCCATAGTGACATATCGATATATACACACATACAGTTGTATCTGACGGTCATGTCCGAAACTTACCGATTACGTTAGGGAATATGTGAGAACTAAGTTGTTGTCTCAAGTCCCATTGACCATTCGGTGGACACAAACCAAAACGGGGATGAAGGTCACGTGGTCCTTTTCTCATACGGTAAACCCACTATCAGGTTTCGATTATAATGATGATGTACCCTTCCCTTTTCAGGTATTTAATACATTACCCCATTGTTATCAATTAAACACGGCCAAAGAAGATGCGGAGGTACTGTATGTGACATCTTACTTTAATTATCTGTATGTTGTACAAATGTCATGACGTTTCAATGAGCGCGGACGGCACCATTACAACAATAGGTAAAATAGCACTCACCTGAGGCTCTACTGGCTTTAAAATCATGTGACATTCTCATTAATGAAAGTCGCTTCGCATGTGATGTTACGTCGCCTACACTGTTAGGTTAACCCTGACTTTAAATCTACACTGGCGATAGTGATAATAGTGGTACCGTAGAAAGCATTACATATCTAAATGTTATAAAAGTAATACGTTATAACTTATCAGATCTTTATTTAAGCATTGATGTCATTTTTTTTTATAGTTTCATCGGGGTATGAAACAGTAGCGGATTCATACAGTTTGCAAACAAAATTTGTTTCATACCCCGATGAAACTAAAAAAAAATGACATCAACGCTTATAATTAATTTTTGAAAATGATTTTTCAATTTAAAACATGTTTTATGTACAATTTTACTGGTTTTAAATGGGATTCTTTTTCTCAAATCAATACGCAACGTCAATTGTCGTATTGTGACGTCATATTTTTCGCGCCATTCTCGGAATTTCTTTCATAGAAGAATGAAAAGAAATTTTCGACCAATCACATTTGAGTATTTACCATGAAAACAAAGAAAAATTAATTATATATGTTTGAAATAAATTCAATGGTACTGACAATAATGTTTAAATTGTTATGGTTTGATTGTTACACTGATTGTACATATTAGAGATGGCGTCGATAAAATCAAATTCCATGTTTAATGTTTGCTAAGCAATGTCGCTATCAACCATAATGATCGCCTGCATGAATGTTAGCAGAAAGAATTAAAACACCTTGTAAATTTCATTTCAAATTCAATATATACATGAAAAGGTTTTGAAATATGACAGAAGGGGCTTGATAGCCGATACAATTTAATTTTCTTCCCGTCTGCAGATGTTCGCACCTTTCATTACATTTTTGGAGTGTTGAAATCGTTAAAAATCTCTCAACAAAATAAATATTCCACACGTAATGAAACATTTTCCCTGTTTAATTCTGAATACGATTGTTTTATCAAATCCTTTGATCTGCCGACTCCGTTACCAAGTATTTTCAATATCTTACAGAGAAAACAATCGAAGCGACATGAACGTGATGACTTGTTTTAGATGCAGTGTTATTCAAAAACGCCATGTTTACGATCTGTCCTCTAACATAACAAATAAAGCAAGATGTCAACATAGGGAATAGTACTGTATCGCCTACCAGTAAACTATACAGTATCGCCTACCAGTAAACTATACTGTATCGCCTACCAGTAAACTATACAGTATCGCCTACCAGTAAGCTATACCGCATCGCCTACCTGTAAGCTATACTGTATCGCCTACCAGTAAACTATACTGTATCGCCTACCTGTAAACTATACTGAATCGCCCACCAGTAAGCTATACTGAATCGCCTTCCAGTAAACTATACTGTATCGCCTACCAGTAAACTATACTGTATCGCCTACCAGTAAACTATACTGTATCGCCCACCAGTAAGCTATACTATATCGCCTACCAGTAAACTATACTGTATCGCCTACCACTAAACTATACTGTATCGCCCACCAGTAAACTATACTGTATCGCCCACCAGTAAACTATACTATATCGCCTACCAGTAAACTATACTGTATCGCCTACCAGTAAACTATACTGTATCGCACACCAGTAAACTATACTGTATCACCTACAAGTAAACTATACTGTATCGCCCACCAGTAAACTATACTGTATCGCCTACCTGTAAACTATACTGAATCGCCCACCAGTAAGCTATACTGAATCGCCTTCCAGTAAGCTATATATACTGTATCGCACACCAGTAAACTATACTGTATCGCCTACCAGTAAACTATACTGTATCGCCTACCAGTAAACTATACAGTATCGCCTACCAGTAAACTATACAGTATCGCCTACCAGTAAGCTATACTGAATCGCCTACCTGTAAGCTATACTGAATCGCTTACCAGTAAACTATACTGTATCGCCTACCAGTAAACTATACTGTATCGCCTACCAGTAAACTATATTGTATCGCCTACCAGTAAACTATACTGTATCGCCCACCAGTAAACTATACTGTATCGCCTACCAGTAAACTATACTGTATCGCCTACCAGTAAACTATACTGTATCGCCTACCAGTAAACTGTACTGTATATAACCTACCAGTAAACTGTACTGTATCGCCTACCAGTAAACTGTACTGTATCGCCTACCAGTAAACTATACTGTATCGCCTACCAGTAAACTATACTGTATCGCCTACCTGTAAACTATATTGTATCACCCATCATTAAACTATACTGTATCGCCTACCAGTAAACTATACTGTATCGCCTACCAGTAAACTATACTGTATCGCCTACCACTAAACTATACTGTATCGCCTACCAGTTAACTATATTGTATCGCCTACCACTAAACTATACAGTATCGTCTACCAGTTAACTATACTGTATCGCCTACCAGTAAACTATACTGTATCGCCTACCAGTAAACTGAACTGTATCGCCTACCAGTAAACTATACTGTATCGCCTACCAGTTAACTATTCTGTATCACCTACCAGTAAACTATACTGTATCGTCTACCAGTAAACTATATTGTATCGCCTACCAGTAAACTATACTGTATCGCCCACCAGTAAACTATACTGTATCGCCTACCAGTAAACTATACTGTATCGCCTACCAGTAAACTATACTGTATCACCTACCAGTAAACTATACTGTATCGCCTACCAGTAAACTATATTGTATCGCCTACCAGTAAACTATACTGTATCACCTACCAGTAAACTATACTGTATCACCTACCAGTAAACTATACTGTATCGCCCACCAGTAAACTATACTGTATCACCTACCAGTAAACTATACTATATCGCCTACCAGTAAACTATACTGTATCGCCTACCAGTAAACTGTACTGTATATAACCTACCAGTAAACTGTACTGTATCGCCTACCAGTAAACTGTACTGTATCGCCTACCAGTAAACTATACTGTATCGCCTACCAGTAAACTATACTGTATCGCCTACCAGTAAACTATATTGTATCGCCCATCATTAAACTATACTGTATCGCCTACCAGTAAACTATACAGTATCGCCTACCAGTTAACTATACTGTATCGCCTACCAGTAAACTATACTGTATCGCCTACCAGTAAACTATACTGTATCGCCTACCAGTAAACTGAACTGTATCGCCTACCAGTAAACTATACTGTATCGCCTACCAGTTAACTATTCTGTATCACCTACCAGTAAACTATACTGTATCGCCTACCAGTAAACTATATTGTATCGCCTACCAGTAAACTATACTGTATCGCCTACCAGTAAACTATACTGTATCGCCCACCAGTAAACTATACTGAATCGCCTACCAGTAAACTATACTGTATCGCCTACCAGTAAACTATACAGTATCGCCTACCAGTAAACTATACTGTATCGCCTACCAGTGAACTATACTGTATCGCCCACCAGTAAACTATACTGTATCGCCTACCAGTAAACTATACTGTATCGCCTACCAGTAAACTATACTGTATCGCCTACCAGTAAACTAAACTGTATCGCCTACAAGCAGACTACATTTCTACACCAAAGGACAAATAAATGTTACCCGAGATGTTTGAGAGCTACACAATGTTTTTACTTATCACACTACTGATACAGTCGCCTATCACTTATCAGTTTATTAATATTTTGTCGCTCATCCTTCATTGCCATTGATTTATTTTACGATCTAATAAATGGAGCAGAGCTGCTGGAGGGCGATACGAAACGGTTACAGCTCGAATAATGGACACCTGTCAAGTCACCAACGCTATATAACACAGACTTTCGACTAGGTGACAAAGAGTGCCGTGAAATATTATAACCACTAATTATCAATAGAAAAAGATATTATTATGTACAATTATTAATTTCATTTTACAACATATCAAACTATCTTGATCTTTAACGTTTCCATAGATGAAGAACAATGATTATTTTATGCTGTAGTTAAGTGCTCGTCAGCATCTAAGGTCAAATGATAATGAGTTGGTAATTATGATGTGGCTAGTCACTCTCAAATGTCCCTTTTTGCAGGTCTACAAATCTGGCCTATCTCAGAAAGGTCCAGTAAGGTAGATGTCAAATAGTATTAGCCAATAACGGAGCAGAGAAATAGTTTGATCTGGGATAAAGTAAGAGATGGTATACCCAGGAAGAACGAGTGTATGATTGAAGGCCTGATTGAAAAGGAAAATAACATGAGAAATGACAAGTGTTTAAATTTAAGTATAAACCGCTACCCTTACATTAAATCTTTTTAATTTTAGAAATAGAAATATCACCAATAATCAAGTGCAAGTCATTTCAGCTATGCAATAGTCAAAATATAGCTTATGTGTATAGATAGGAAAATCAAACGCATTATGTAATAAAATAAACTATTTTCGATTATGATTATATATACAGTGGAACTTCGTTAACTCGAAGTCGACGGGACCAAGAAAAAACTTCGAGTTATCCGAGTGTTCGAATTAAGCGAGTTATCGTTTTTGGTGAAAAGTTTGGTCAATATTTGTCAACATTATATAATCATTATAACTTCGCTCTGTCGCTCATCAGTTTAGTGTGAAGACTGGTCAATACATGTAAATATATATGTAATGTTTCGTTATGTCACTTGTAATTTGGTGTAGTTTTGCCGATATACAGTCACGATAAAGTTTCTTTCACTTAGTCACTTCAATAACGATCTGATGTGCAAGTCATGTTTACAAAATAACAAGTTATTAATGTCAAAACAAATAACCGTTTAAGTTTAACACAGATTGCATACAAAACGTAACAGAACCATTACCTTTTATTGGACATATATAAAACAGTGGCGTAGGAAGTCGTCAAAAAGTGGGGGGGCAAAATTTTTTTTAACCTTAAATTTTACGCACTAAACAAATCGTATGCCATCTCCGCAAAATTAGGCAATAATTATCATTTCAACATCCCATGATAATTTTGATAATTAATGTAGTACAAAATAAGTTATTTACGCAAATCAGGATATATTATTTATGGCAAAACATGAATCACCAGGCCCGGCCAGGATATTCGAAAGGGCGGGTGGTCCAGTAATTTAGTAATAATGCGAGCGCCTTAGGCGCGAGCCGATTTTTTTTTGCTTTTTTTTTGCTTTTTTTTTTTGCTTTTTTTTTTACGAGGGGTCTTTTTTTCCCTGTTTGCGAGAGGTCTGGGGGCCGCCCAGCGGGTCCCAGGGTGGCGAAGCCCCCCTGTGGATCTGCAATCGAAAGGGGGCAATAATTTAGTGATCAAGCGAGCGCCGTAGGCGCGAGCCGAATTTTTTTTTGTATTTCCTCGTACCTGTCGGTAATTAGTATCACTCTATTCACGTTAAAACCGCGCATTCTTATTCATGTTGTGTTTCTGTCTTGTTCTCATTATGAACTCAATTAACTTCACAAATTATCATCAACTTATTGAATCTATGTGATGAAGTTAAGCAAAATTTCGTATTAAGATATAAATATTGACTTACCAGGCTATTGCAGACGACCGACACACAGGTCTGAGGATTGATATACTAGTATAAAAGTCGGAATGTTCCGGATGTACAAGATACAGTTTTTATCGTTGCCTTCAAGAAAACATTATCGGTTCGAAAATATACAGATATTTATCGAAATGAATATATAAATTCGTGTTTTTTCCCCTTTTTTAGATTTTGGATGTCAAAAAGTGGGGGGGGCAAAAAGATATCTTTGCCCCCCCACTGAAAAAAGTGGGGGGGGGGGGGGGGGGCAATTGCCCCCCCCTGCCCCCCCCGCTTCCTACGCCACTGTAAAATACTGTTTGATCGGCCTACTTACTTTTTATTGATAACCACGCCATTTCCATGTGTATTAGCACCGGAAGTTGGGCTGCGCATGTGCGTATAAAATGTTACTGTAACTGAGTTGGCGTTTTACCCGATTTATAGACAGCACTGACCGTTACAGTTGTACTCTGAACACCTCGGCAGTAATAACGCTATTGTTTCAGCAGTTTAAAGATTTAATAGGCGCCGGTGACTGTGTCATTTCTACACCTGTAAAAACATCAGCCGGGTAGATCTACCGGTGTGTCAGAGATTAGTTCCGCTTGAGCGAACGGGTAGATGAGTTGTTGACTATCGTGTGTTCTGATATCGGCGACCGCCTTGGGAAATTACCTGATGTAGGTAAAGCAGTACTTTTTATCACCAAGACTTGTTGTTATAAGATTCAACCGACAATTTCTGTTATGAATTTATGAAACACTTATAATAGCATGTAGGTTAGTAGTGCCGATATGTTCAGTATTACAAACGGAATTTAGCTCTTAAAAAATGTCGGCGTTTGCCACCGATCGACGAAACTTATACTTCGAGTTATTCGAACATTTCAAGTAGGATTTTTATTGTTGGGACCAAATTTTTACTTCGTATTATCCGAGTTTTTCGAGTTATCCGAATTCGAATTATCCGAGTTTATTTTACTAAGATAAAGAGAGAATTCGGCCGGGACCGGCGAGGTACTTCGAGTTAAGCGGGGTATTCGGGTTATCCGAGTTCGAGTTAACGAAGTTCCACTGTAGATTGATATGATTAATAGTACTGTTTATTATATAGAGATATATATGATTAATAGTAATGTTTATTATATAGAGATTGATATGATTAATAGTAATGTTTATTATATAGAGATTGATATGACTAATAGTAATGTTTATTATATAGAGATTGATATGATTAATAGTAATGTTTATTATGTAGAGATTGATATGATTAATAGTAATGTTAGTGATTTGGTTTCTATTTAACATAACAATGATGTTAATGATTTAAATACTTTCCTGTCTGAATCCACACATAAATTGAGGAATATGTACCATTCCGATCAGTTACAATTGGACTTAATGATAAACATCGGTTTACTAAAGCTATTACACTAAAAATGACACAAAGATATCGTTAAAAAATATCGAATTTTGCTATTGATAGGAAAAGATATGGATTAGTTCGACATTAAACAACTGATATAGTTAGAAACAAAAAACAATACCTCTTTAAAATCATTTTTGAATATCTATACAACTATTTGCAAGAATGTAAAATCATATCTAAGAATCAGTCAGGTTTTGTTTAAGCATTAAACTGTCTCGACATGGTATCTATGGTCGGTTAAAATACCAGAGCTTTGCAGAAAAACATATCATATTGCACTATGATATGGTATCCATGCCTGATTTAGAAAATTACAGACAAACGTTATATTGCGGGCCAGCGAGATAGGATATGTCTGTCTGCAAAGCTCTGACATTTAATCAACCGTAAATCTTATATCATAGACAGTTTAATCCTTATATTTACGTTTTCAGAGTCTCTTTTAAAAGATACAATTGTATGTGAATGAATATCAAGTTATGTTTAAAATCCCCGCCTTACCGACAGCTTCAACATTTGGGTTCAACAGATGGGACAATCTGAAGTCGCGTGCAGATTGGTCAACAAAAGAGTGCATGGAAGTAAGTAATCATTCTAATATAATACGTATGCGAGTTATTGTTATCATTATCTATTATCAATAAAATCACGGGATTTATTATGTTTTACTGGAGTTTTTCTCAAAGACTCTCATAGACTGCAAACGCCGTAACACTGCCAACCAAATGTAAATATTCCAGGAGATTCAACTATGAATCAACTACAATTGGTATATCACACGATTATAGATTCCCTTGATAAAGGGCAAGGAGTCTGTGACATACGTAAAGCCTTCCGCAGAGTGTGGCATGGAGGAGGGTTATAACACAAACTAGAACCTTCGATAGAGTGTGGCATGGAGGGTTATAACACAAACTAGAACCTTCGATAGAGTGTGGCATGGAGGGTTATAACACAAACTAGAGCCTTCGATAGAGTGTGGCATGGAGGAGGGTTATAACACAAACTAGAACCTTCGATAGAGTGTGGTATGGAGGGTTATAACACAAACTAAAGCCTTCGATAGAGTGTGGCATGGAGGGTTATAACACAAACTAGAGCCTTCGATAGAGTGTGGTATGGAGGGTTATAACACAAACTAGAACCTTCGATAGAGTGTAGCATGGAGGGTTATAACACAAACTACAACCTTCGATAGAGTGTGGCATGGAGGGTTATAACACAAACTACAGCCTTCCATAGAGAGTGGTATGGAGGGTTATAACACAAACTACAACCTTCGATAGAGTGTGGCATGGAGGGTTATAACACAAACTAGAACCTTCGATAGAGTGTGGTATGGAGGGTTATAACACACTAGAACCTTCGATAGAGTGTGGCGTGGAGGGTTATAACACAAACTACAACCTTCGATAGAGTGTAGCATGGAGGGTTATAACACAAACTAGAAACTTCCATAGAGTGTGGCATGGAGGAGGGTTATAACACAAACTAGAGCCTTCGATAGAGTGTAACATGGAGGGTTATAACACAAACTACAACCTTCGATAGAGTGTGGCATGGAGGGTTATAACACAAACTACAGCCTTCCATAGAGAGTGGTATGGAGGGTTATAACACAAACTAGAACCTTCGATAGAGTATGGCGTGGAGGGTTATAACACAAACTAGTGCCTTCGATAGAGTGTAGCATGGAGGGTTATAACACAAACTAGAGCCTTCGATAGAGTGTGGCGTGGAGGGTTATAACACAAACTAGAGCCTTCGATAGAGTGTGGCATGGAGGAGGGTTATAACACAAACTAGAGCCTTCGATAGAGTATGGCGTGGAGGGTTATAACACAAACTAGTGCCTTCGATAGAGTGTAGCATGGAGGGTTATAACACAAACTAGAGCCTTCGATAGAGTGTGGCGTGGAGGGTTATAACACAAACTAGAGCCTTCGATAGAGTGTGGCATGGAGGAGGGTTATAACACAAACTAGAGCCTTCGATAGAGTGTGGTATGGAGGGTTATAACACAAACTAGAACCTTCGATAGAGTGTGGTATGGAGGGTTATAACATAAACTAGAGCCTTCGATAGAGTGTGGTATGGAGGGTTATAACACAAACTAGAACCTTCGATAGAGTGTGGCGTGGAGGGTTATAACACAAACTAGAGCCTTCCATAGAGTGTGGCATGGAGGAGGGTTATAACACAAACTACAACCTTCGATAGAGAGTGGCGTGGACGGTTATATCGCAAACTAGAGCCTTCGATAGAGTGTGGTATGGAGGGTTATATCACAAACTAGAGCCTTCGATAGAGTGTGGTATGGAGGGTTATAACACAAACTAGAACCTTCGATAGAGTGTGGTATGGAGGGTTATAACACACTAGAACCTTCCATAGAGTGTGGTATGGAGGGTTATAACACACTAGAGCCTTCGATAGAGTGTGGGATGGAGGGTTATAACACAAACTAGAACCTTCGATAGAGTGTGGTATGGAGGGTTATAACACACTAGAACCTTCCATAGAGTGTGGTATGGAGGGTTATAACACACTAGAGCCTTCGATAGAGTGTGGTATGGAGGGTTATAACACACTAGAACTTTCCATAGAGTGTGGCGTGGAGGGTTATAACAAACTAGAACCTTCGATAGAGTATGGTATGGAGGGTTATAACACACTAGAACCTTCGATAGAGTGTGGATGGAGGGTTATAACACACTAGAACTTTCCATAGAGTGTGGCGGGAGGGTTATAACACACTAGAGCCTGGTATGGAAGATTATTACACAAACTAGAACCTGCGATAGAGTATGGCGTGGAGGGTTATAACACAAACTAGAGCCTTCCATAGAGTGTGGCATGGAGGGTTATAACACAAACTAGAGCCTTCGATAGAGTGTGGTATGGAGGGTTATAACACACTAGATCCTTCGATAGAGTGTAGCATGAAGGGTTATAACACAAACTAGAACCTTCGATAGAGTGTGGTATGGAGGGTTATAACACAAACTAGAGCCTTCGATAGAGTGTGGCATGGAGGGTTATAACACAAACTAGAGCCTTCGATAGAGTGTGGCATGGAGGGTTATAACACAAACTAAAGTCTTCGATAGAGTGTGGCATGGAGGGTTATAACACAAACTAGAACCTTCGATAGAGTGTGGTATGGATGGTTATATCACAAATTACAACCTTCCATAAAGTGTGGTATGGAGGGTTATAACACAAACTACAGCCTTCGAGAGAGTATGGCGTGGAGGGTTATAACATAAACTACAACCTTCGATAGAGTGTGGTATGGAGGGTTATAACACAAACTAGAACCTTCGATAGAGTGTGGCATGGAGGGTTATAACACAAACTAGAGCCTTCTATAGAGTGTGGTATGGACGGTTATAACACAAACTAGAGCCTTCGATAGAGTGTGGCATGGAGGGTTATAACACAAACTACAACCTTCGATAGAGTGTGGTATGGAGGGTTATAACACAAACTAGAGCCTTCGATAGAGTGTGGTATGGAGGGTTATAACACAAACTAGACCCTTCGATAGAGTGTGGTATGGAGGGTTATAACACAAACTAGAGCCTTCGATAGATTGTGGTATGGAGGGTTATAACACAAACTAGAACCTTCGATAGAGTGTGGCATGGAGGGTTATAACACAAACTAGAGCCTTCGATAGAGTATGGCGTGGAGGGTTATAACATAAACTACAACCTTCGATAGAGTGTGGTATGGAGGGTTATAACACAAACTAGAGCCTTCGATAGAGTGTGGCATGGAGGGTTATAACACAAACTAGAGCCTTCGATAGAGTGTGGTATGGAGGGTTATAACACAAACTACAACCTTCGATAGAGTGTGGTATGGAGGGTTATAACACAAACTAGAGCCTTCGATAGAGTGTGGCATGGAGGGTTATAACACAAACTACAACCTTCGATAGAGTGTGGTATGGAGGGTTATAACACAAACTAGAGCCTTCGATAGAGTGTGGTATGGAGGGTTATAACACAAACTAAAGTCTTCGATAGAGTGTGGCATGCAGGGTTATAACACAAACTAGAGCCTTCGATAGAGTGTGGCGTGGAGGGTTATAACACAAACTACAACCTTCGATAGAGTGTGGCGTGGAGGGTTATAACACAAACTAGAGCCTTCGATAGAGTGTGGCGTGGAGGGTTATAACACAAACTAGAGCCTTCGATAGAGTGTGGTATGGAGGGTTATAACACAAACTAGAGCCTTCGATAGAGTGTGGTATGGAGGGTTATAACACAAACTAGAACCTTCGATAGAGTGTGGCGTGGAGGGTTATAAAACAAACTAGAGCATTCGATAGAGTGTGGCGTGGAGGGTTATAACACAAACTAGAGCCTTCGATAGATTGTGGTATGGAGGGTTATAACACAAACTAGAGCCTTCGATAGAGTGTGGTATGGAGGGTTATAACACAAACTAAAGTCTTCGATAGAGTGTGGCATGCAGGGTTATAACACAAACTAGAGCCTTCGATAGAGTATGGCGTGGAGGGTTATAACATAAACTACAACCTTCGATAGAGTGTGGTATGGAGGGTTATAACACAAACTAGAGCCTTTGATAGAGTGTGGCGTGGAGGGTTATTACACATACTAGAGCCTTCGATAGATTGTGGTATGGAGGGTTATAACACAAACTAGAGCCTTCGATAGATTGTGGTATGGGGGGTTATAACACAAACTAGAACCTTCGATAGAGTGTGGTATGGAGGGTTATAACACAAACTAGAGCCTTCGATAGAGTGTGGTATGGAGGGTTATAACACAAACTAGAGCCTTCGATAGAGTGTGGTATGGGGGGTTATAACACAAACTAGAGCCTTCGATAGAGTGTGGTATGGAGGGTTATAACACAAACTAGAGCCTTCGATAGAGTATGGTATGGAGGGTTATAACACAAACTAGAGCCTTCGATAGATTGTGGTATGGAGGGTTATAACACAAACTAGAACCTTCGATAGAGTGTAGCATGGAGGGTTATAACACAAACTAGAGCCTTCCATAGAGTGTGGTATGGAGGGTTATAACATAAACTAGAGCCTTCGATAGAGTGTGGTATGGAGGGTTATAACACAAACTAGAGCCTTCGATAGAGTGTGGTATGGAGGGTTATAACACAAACTACAACCTTCGATAGAGTGTGGTATGGAGGGTTATAACATAAACTAGAGCCTTCGATAGAGTGTGGTATGGAGGGTTATAACATAAACTAGAGCCTTCGATAGAGTGTGGTATGGAGGGTTATAACACAAACTACAACCTTCGATAGAGTGTGGCATGGAGGGTTATAACACAAACTAGAACCTTCGATAGAGTGTGGTATGGAGGGTTATAACACAAACTAGAGCCTTCGATAGAGTGTGGTATGGAGGGTTATACGTAATATACAGTTATTGTATGGGTGTGAGGGATATAGCACTTTTATTGTCGCCGAAACATTAATTATTTCCCGAGGCGAAAAGCCGAGGGAAACAGTTAGTGTCAAGGGGGACAATAAAATTGCTATTTCCAGAAATACCCATACAATAACTGTTTTATTATACCCACATTTAAATTATTCCATTTTGTTCAAGACTAGTTATAAAAGCAAAGTCTGTTTCAATGATCAAATTTTAATGTAAATTCAAAATCAAAAACAAAAACAAAAACAAAAAAACATTACTTGTGTGTTAGCGTTTTCGTTGTCTTTCAGAAACAGTCCTCTCCAACGGTTCTTCATCCAAATTAAACAGTAAACAAATAAAGTTTAAACAGTCTCAGCGATAAACAAAATCATAAGTCAGGTTGCGTGGTTGTAAACCCAATTATGGGATGTTGGGATGCATGATGGCTTCTCAGACACTTGTGGCGGTTACTGAATGCTTTAATGATTAATATCATCGGCCAGCCAGTGCGCTTATTTCACATGAACAAGGTTGGTAAAAAAGAATTCTTCAAATGTCGCACAAGTGGATGGCATATTTAAATATGACTTAAGTAATGGATATAGTCGAATAACACAGACTATTCAACCAAGTTTTTTTTTAATTGGAGCTCTATGGAAATCGCATTATTTCACCAGTTTAGCACAGATCTCTACTGAATAAAACACTTGTTGAACGACTTCAATATCGCAGGTAACAAAGTGACAATCTTGAAAAGATATTTTATTCACAGCATTTTTACTAAAAATATAATACATGTATAAGCTTGTCCCGTAACAAAGCCATCGTATCAAGTTGTAATATAGTATACTGTTGTACTGCATCCTCGGCGTGTATACTGGCTACTGTTGTACTGTGTCCTCGGCGTGTATACTGGCTACTGTTGTACTACGTCCTCGGCGTGTATACTGGCTACTGTTGTACTGTGTCCTCGGTATGTATACTGACTACTGTTGTACTGTGTCCTCGGTATGTATACTGACTACTGTTGTACTACGTCCTCGGTATGTATACTGACTACTGTTGTACTGCATCCTCGGTATGTATACTGACTACTGTTGTACTGTGTCCTCGGTATGTATACTGACTACTGTTGTACTACGTCCTCGGCGTGTATACTGGCTACTGTTGTACTACGTCCTCGGCGTGTATACTGGCTACTGTTGTACTGCGTCCTCGGCGTGTATACTGACTAATGTTGTACTACGTCCTCGGCGTGTATACTGGCTACTGTTGTACTGCGTCCTCGGCGTGTATACTGACTAATGTTGTACTGTGTCCTCGGTATGTATACTGACTACTGTTGTACTGCGTCCTCGGCGTGTATACTGGCTACTGTTGTACTGCGTCCTCGGCGTGTATACTGGCTACTGTTGTACTGCGTCCTCGGCGTGTATACTGACTACTGTTGTACTGCGTCCTCGGCGTGTATACTGGCTACTGTTGTACTGCGTCCTCGGCGTGTATACTGGCTACTGTTGTACTGCGTCCTCGGCGTGTATACTGGCTACTGTTGTACTGCGTCCTCGGCGTGTATACTGACTACTGTTGTACTGCGTCCTCGGCGTGTATACTGGCTACTGTTGTACTGCGTCCTCGGCTTGTATACTGGCTACTGTTGTACTGTGTCCTCGGTATGTATACTGACTACTGTTGTACTGCGTCCTCGGCGTGTATACTGGCTACTGTTGTACTGCGTCCTCGGTATGTATACTGACTACTGTTGTACTGCGTCCTCGGCGTGTATACTGGCTACTGTTGTAATGCGTCCTCGGCGTGTATACTGGCTACTGTTGTACTGCGTCCTCGGCGTGTATACTGGCTACTGTTGTACTGCGTCCTCGGCGTGTATACTGGCTACTGTTGTACTACGTCCTCGGCGTGTATACTGACTACTGTTGTACTACGTCCTCGGCGTGTATACTGGCTACTGTTGTACTGTGTCCTCGGTATGTATACTGACTACTTTTGTACTGCGTTCTCGGCGTGTATACTGGCTACTGTTGTACTGCGCCCTCGGTGTGTATACTGACTACTGTTGTACTGCGTCCTCGGCATGTATACTGGCTACTGTTGTACTTCGTCCTCGGCGTGTATACTGGCTACTGTTGCACTGCGTCCTCGGCGTGTATACTGACTACTGTTGTACTACGTCCTCGGCGTGTATACTGACTACTGTTGTACTACGTCCTCGGCGTGTATACTGGCTACTGTTGTACTGTGTCCTCGGTATGTATACTGACTACTTTTGTACTGCGTTCTCGGCGTGTATGCTGGCTACTGTTGTACTGCGTCCTCGGCTTGTATACTGGCTACTGTTGTACTACGTCCTCGGCGTGTATACTGACTACTGTTGTACTACGTCCTCGGCGTGTATACTGGCTACTGTTGTACTGTGTCCTCGGTATGTATACTGACTAATTTTGTACTGCGTTCTCGGCGTGTATATTGGCTACTGTTGTACTGCGTCCTCGGCGTGTATACTGACTACTGTTGTACTGTGTCCTCGGTATGTATACTGACTACTGTTGTACTGCGTCCTCGGCGTGTATACTGGCTACTGTTGTACTGGGTCCTCGGCATGTATACGGGCTACTGTTGTACTGCGTCCTCGGCGTGTATACGGGCTACTGTTGTACTGCGTCCTCGGCGTGTATACTGACTACTGTTGTACTGCGTCCTCGGCGTGTATACTGGCTACTGTTGCACTGCGTCCTCGGCGTGTATACTGACTACTGTTGTACTGCGTCCTCGGCGTGTATACTGCTATTGTTGTACTGCGCCCTCGGTGTGTATACTGACTACTGTTGTACTGCGTCCTCGGTGTGTATACTGACTACTGTTGTACTGTGTCCTCGGTATGTATACTGACTACTGTTGTAATACGTCCTCGGCGTGTATACTGACTACTGTTGTACTGCGTCCTCGGCGTGTATACTGACTACTGTTGTACTGTGTCCTCGGTATGTATACTGACTACTGTTGTAATACGTCCTCGGCGTGTATACTGGCTACTGTTGTACTGCGTCCTCGGCGTGTATACTGGCTACTGTTGTACTGCGTCCTCGACGTGTATACTGACTACTGTTGTACTGCGTCCTCGGCGTGTATACTGGCTACTGTTGCACTGCGTCCTCGGCGTGTATACTGACTACTGTTGTACTGCGTCCTCGGCGTGTATACTGACTACTGTTGTACTGCGTCCTCGGCGTGTATACTGCTATTGTTGTACTGCGCCCTCGGTGTGTATACTGACTACTGTTGTACTGCGTCCTCGGCATGTATACTGGCTACTGTTGTACTTCGTCCTCGGCGTGTATACTGGCTACTGTTGCACTGCGTCCTCGGCGTGTATACTGACTACTGTTGTACTACGTCCTCGGCGTGTATACTGACTACTGTTGTACTACGTCCTCGGCGTGTATACTGGCTACTGTTGTACTGTGTCCTCGGTATGTATACTGACTACTTTTGTACTGCGTTCTCGGCGTGTATGCTGGCTACTGTTGTACTGCGTCCTCGGCTTGTATACTGGCTACTGTTGTACTACGTCCTCGGCGTGTATACTGACTACTGTTGTACTACGTCCTCGGCGTGTATACTGGCTACTGTTGTACTGTGTCCTCGGTATGTATACTGACTAATTTTGTACTGCGTTCTCGGCGTGTATATTGGCTACTGTTGTACTGCGTCCTCGGCGTGTATACTGACTACTGTTGTACTGTGTCCTCGGTATGTATACTGACTACTGTTGTACTGCGTCCTCGGCGTGTATACTGGCTACTGTTGTACTGGGTCCTCGGCATGTATACTGGCTACTGTTGTACTGCGTCCTCGGCGTGTATACGGGCTACTGTTGTACTGCGTCCTCGGCGTGTATACTGACTACTGTTGTACTACGTCCTCGGCGTGTATACTGGCTACTGTTGTACCGCGTCCTCGGCGTGTATACTGGCTACTGTTGTACTGCGTCCTCGGCGTGTATACTGGCTACTGTTGTACTGCGTCCTCGGCGTGTATACTGGCTACTGTTGTACTGCGTCCTCGGCGTGTATACTGGCTACTGTTGTACTGTGTCCTCGGCGTTTATACTGACTACTGTTGTACTACGTCCTCGGCGTGTATACTGACTACTGTTGTACTGTGTCCTCGGTATGTATACTGACTACTTTTGTACTGCGTTCTCGGCGTGTATACTGCCTACTGTTGTACTACGTTCTCGGCGTGTATACGGGCTACTGTTGTACTGCGTCCTCGGTATGTATACTGACTACTGTTGTACTGCGTCCTCGGCGTGTATACTGACTACTGTTGTACTGCGTCCTCGGCGTGTATACTGACTACTGTTGTACTGCGTCCTCGGCGTGTATACTGGCTACTGTTGTACTGCGTCCTCGGCGTTTCTTTCAATTGTTGTACTGCGGCTAGAGTTTTAGTTGGTTGTTCAATGATAACGTGATGACGCAGGTCTGTATGTTGGCTATATTGCAATAGCTATAGCTCTGTTTGTTCTGTGATAACGTTATGTCGTACGTGAGTATTGATGTTTAGAGATGGCGTTAAATGTCTTTGATACATGATATCACTGTGAAGAACGGGTGTCAAAAGGTGGATTTAACAGTCGAGTAAAATGTCTAGTTAGAACAGCTGCCGTGCAATTTTTAGTCTTAATATGCTTTAAGTACAACTAAACTCGATCGATTTCTCGAGGAGAGTGCCACCTGAGAGAGAGGGAATCTACCGGCAGCCATGTACGTTTGTACTGTACACTATGATGAATGCGGGGATTGTATGAAATTGTATTCTCGTACGAGGTGTTTCCTGATGTCGCCAGCGAGAGCCATTATCGTACTGACGTAGTCGGTAGTCGTCAGGGATATGTGGGAGGATGAGAGCAATAAACGGATGTCACACAGCAACAAATATAAATTAAAACCATATAGGCTATATATGGCAATGAAATATTGGAGTAAAAAGGAAACAAAAAGATAACAAACCCGCCGAAGACTAATGGCTTTCAGCGTGATTAGAGAAGCGAGCAAGAGAGGGAATTGTGCTGGAATCCCTGTGTAGTCAGAATGAAGGTAATTAAAGCTCCGCTTTTGATGTCCATTGGTAATGAGGAGACAGATAACCGCTTAGACTTGACGTAACAATCCGATGTACAGAAGTAGAACCACATGGCAAATTAATTCACTCATAGCGGAATACCGGCGATCGTATACAGCACCCATCATATCACAGCGTGGTAGTTTCCTTCTTTCCTGTCGCTAATACGCAAGTTAAAATACATTTCCAGTTATTTGTTTTATTTATTGATAAGATTTGACATCAAAGAAAAAATACCATCCGAAGCAGTGACGTGTAAGATGACGAAGGTTAACCCGTATAAAACGCGTATTGATCTCGAGCCTCGAACCCATATTGTCGCCATTTCTGCTGCTCGGACCCACCGTGCCCGGCATACACATGTCAGATGATGGTTACACAAAGTGCTTTGCCGGAAATTGGCTTGCCTTTTTGACTTGGTTTCGCCAAGCCATCGTAACAAAAGACTCCCATGTGGAATACAAATACGGCGATTATAGTAGGAAACACGCACTAGCTTTCAGGATTCATTGATAAGGATGTTTGGTCTGACAGACCCTTATGTGGTAGCCTGTACCTCACATGACGGCAGGCTCCGCCCAAGTTCGCCCTCGGAATGGGCAGTGTCCAGGGAATGCTCAATATATAGATGGAAAAGGTTGACTTTGACAATAGAATGCGTGCACTGTTCTGAAGGGTCCGTTTGTATCGACAATGTGTCTCCAGAACCATTTGTGTAGCGAAATTGCAACGAAAATCTTCTGATCACTGCGATAATTAAATAACCGATGTTGACCATGTAGGACACAACCTGGATTGAACTCGACAGTAATCAAACAAAGGGACTGCTTCAGTTCTACAATTATGTGATCAAGCTATTGTGGCCCTTTAGTGTATCTGGATACTCGTTGATATTCAGTTATGTAAATATTTCAGAGTCGACAACGCTAAAAGAAAATGAATGAGGCCAGCGTGTAACGTACCATTTTTTAGTTAAAAAAATCCCAGGTCAATTAAGAATGATTCCCTTAAACCCGAAAAAAATGAAATAAATAGAAATAGTAGTTAACTGACTAAACACAACAGAGACTTCTGAGATAATAACGCTCAAACTCGATAAGGTCAAAATAACACCAAAAATATTTCAGGGAGACCCTTGTAAAAGTCCAAGGAGAATAGAACCAGGTATTTCTGAAGGGTATTCGTCTTCATTAACGGCATACAGATCTAAAATCTAGGTCAGATTCGGGTAAAGTCACATTCCCAAGAGGTGACGATGGAACCGCTCAAAGACATAGCAACAAGGATCAAATACGTCTGAATATAGCACAGGGAAATAGAATATCTCTAAGTAGAATCATGACAATAATTGAGCGCAGCCGTAGTGAAATGTTGCTTTTCCATTAACAAGTAACCAACGGGAGAAAGCATTAAAAACACTTAACTATGCGATTGAACATCGTTTGCAGCTCTGGGTCTTCACACAATTCTTTCCTTTAGTTTGTATTATTAACATTACATAAACAGGTAAGTATAATACACTCAAGATATTATATACTGTTATCAAGGAAAATCAAGGAATGAAACCAAATAAGACGGCAATAGAAATATGCATCTTAATATATTTGAGTTTTTTCTGCGTTTCCTCCCGATCAACACAAAGTATGCGTTATAATATAACTTGAGTCACTGTTGTCTCTACTTCCACAAAAGGTATTGGGTAAACACAAATCAATTACCGTGCCTTTGTAAATATTATTTTTAGAGAATATCTGATGGAGCATCCGATTTGCCTTTTAGCGAGACGTGGATGTCAATGTGCGATACCAATGTGAGATTAGAGCACCAGCACGCAGTACATTTATGTCCAACGAAAATGTTTATTTTGAGTGGTTATTAACCAACCGTGGGAAACCCTCGGCAATGAACAACGTAATTAGTGATACCATTAACACAGAGTTCGATTCTGCTCGCTCCACCAGATTGATGGATACTTACAAGGTGTAAACATGGGCAGCACGCGAAGTAGGTCAGGACGTGAGACGGGGATTTGTGTCAAATAGACAGTAACAGTTCCAAATCAAACTCCAGTATAACGGAGTTATTGTACGCGTGAAAATATTAAAATCAAATAATTTAAAAGTTGTATTATCATCTTTTCATTCGCGTAAGTTATTTATCTGAGATTAAATTTGCATTATGTTATTAATTCTATTCGAAGCGGAAATAAAGTATTCTAATTACGGTACTTATAACTTCTTCGCTGTAAAACAATTTCTCATTTTAACTCAGTTGGTGTCATTGGAGTGACCTAGTTTTGATTTTATGCTTTATGCTTGTGTCAAGTTGTAACCTGAGTCGTTTCAGCGGCCATCTTGTGTCTTGAACCATTGATAAATCCGCCTCGTCAATAGTAAATCAATGTGATTGAAGACAAAGTGTATATATTTCCTAACAAGACAGAGTCATGTGATAGCAAGCACAGTGCAGCCATTTTAGTTTTAGTACTGTACGGAGGAATGGACAGAGCAGCAATAAATAACATTTGGAATACTAGAGGCGAATAACCTGTTGATTGTAATAAAACGACAATAACACTATCCTGTTAACAGGACATCAACAATGTCACTATCCTACTCATAGGACATCAACAATGTCACTCTCCTACTAACAGGACATAACAATGCCACTATCCTACTAACAGGACATCAACAATGTCACTATCCTACCAACAGGACATCAACAATGTCACTATCCTGCTGACAGGACATAACAATGTCACTATCCTGTTAACAGGACATCAACAATGTCACTATCCTACTCATAGGACATCAGCAATGTCACTCTCCTACTAACAGGATATAACAATGTCACTATCCTACTAACAGGACATCAACAATGTCACTATCCTACTAACAGGACATCAACAATGTCACTATCCTACTAACAGGACATCAACAATGTCACTATCCTGCTGACAGGACATAACAATGTCACTATCCTGTTAACAGGACATCAACAATGTCACTATCCTACTCATAGGACATCAGCAATGTCACTCTCCTACTAACAGGATATAACAATGTCACTATCCTACTAACAGGACATCAACTATGTCACTATCCTACTAACAGGACATCAACAATGTCACTATCCTACTCATAGGACATCAATAATGTCACTATCCTACTAACAGGACATCAACAATGTCACTATCCTACTAACAGGACATCAACAATGTCACTATCCTGTTAACAAGGCATCAACAATGTCACTATCCTACTAACAGGACATAATAATGTCACTCTCCTACTAACAGGATATAACAATGTCACTATCCTACTAACAGGACATCAACAATGTCACTATTCTACTAACAGGACATCAACAATGTCACTATCCTGTTAACAGGGCATCAACAATGTCACTATCCTACTAACAGGACATCAACAATGTCACTATCTTACCAACAGGACATCAACAATGTCACATTCCTACTGACAGGACACCAACAATGTCATTATCCTGTTAACAGGGCATCAACAATGTCACTATCCTACTAACAGGACATCAATAATGTCACTATCCTACTAACAGGACATCAACAATGTCACTATCCTACTAACAGGACATCAACAATGTCACTATCCTACTAACAGGACATCAACAATGTCACTTTCCTACTCATAGGACATCAACAATGTCACTATTCTGCTGACAGGATATAACAATGTCACTATCCTACTAACAGGACATCAACAATGTCACTATCCTACTGACAGGATATCAACAATGTCACTATCCTGCTGACAGGATATAACAATGTCACTATTCCTGACTGACAGGACATCAACAATGTCACTATCCTGTTGACAGGACATCAACAATGTCACTATCCTGCTGACAGGACATCAACAATGTCACTATCCTGCTAACAGGACATCAACAATGTCACTATCCTACTAACAGGACATCAACAATGTCACTATCCTACTAACAGGACATCAACAATGTCACTATCCTACTAACAGGACATCAACAATGTCACTATCCTACTAACAGGACATCAACAATGTCACTATCCTACTAACAGGACATCAATAATGTCACTATCCTACTAACAGGACATCAACAATGTCACTATCCTACTGACAGGACATCAACAATGTCACTATCCTACTAACAGGACATCAACAATGTCACTATCCTACTAACAGGACATCAACAATGTCACTATCCTACTAACAGGACATCAACAATGTCACTATCCTGCTGACAGGACATCAACAATGTCACTATCCTACTAACAGGACATCAACAATGTCACTATCCTACTGACAGGACATCAACAATGTCACTATCCTACTAACAGGACATCAACAATGTCACTATCCTACTAACAGGACATCAACAATGTCACTATCCTACTAACAGGACATAACAATGTCACTATCCTACTGACAGGACATCAACAATGTCACTATCCTACTAACAGGACATCAACAATGTCACTATCCTACTAACAGGACATCAACAATGTCACTATCCTACTAACAGGACATCAACAATGTCACTATCCTACTAACAGGACATCAACAATGTCACTATCCTACTAACAGGACATCAACAATGTCACTATCCTACTAACAGGACATCAACAATGTCACTATCCTACTAACAGGACATCAACAATGTCACTATCCTACTAACAGGACATCAACAATGTCACTATCCTACTAACAGGACATCAACAATGTCACTATCCTACTAACAGGACATCAACAATGTCACTATCCTACTAACAGGACATCAACAATGTCACTTTCCTACTAACAGGACATCAGCAATGTCACTTTCCTACTAACAGGACATCAACAATGTCACTTTCCTACTAACAGGATATAACAATGTCACTATCCTACTAACAGGACATCAACAATGTCACTATCCTACCAACAGGACATCAACAATGTCACTTTCCTTCTAACAGGACATCAACAATGTCACTATCCTACTAACATGACATCAACAATGTCACTTTTCTACTAACAGGACATCAACAATGTCACTATCCTACTAACAGGACATCAACAATGTCACTATCCTACTAACATGACATCAACAATGTCACTATCCTACTAACAGGACATCAACAATGTCACTATCCTACTGACAGGACACCAACAATGTCACTATCCTGTTAACAGGACATCAACAATGTCACTATCCTACTCATAGGACATCAACAATGTCACTATCCTACTAACAGGACATCAACAATGTCACTATCCTACTAACAGGACATCAACAATGTCACTATCCTGCTGACAGGACATCAACAATGTCACTATCCTACTAACATGACATCAACAATGTCACTATCCTACTAACATGACATCAACAATGTCACTATCCTACTAACAGGACATCAACAATGTCACTATCCTACTGACAGGACACCAACAATGTCACTATCCTGTTAACAGGACATCAACAATGTCACTATCCTACTCATAGGACATCAACAATGTCACTATCCTACTAACAGGACATCAACAATGTCACTATCCTACTAACAGGACATCAACAATGTCACTATCCTGCTGACAGGACATCAACAATGTCACTATCCTACTAACATGACATCAACAATGTCACTATCCTACTAACAGGACATAACAATGTCATTATCCTACTAACAGGACATCAGCATTTGTCCTATTTCCTTGCCTCCATCACATGTTTCGTAACAGACGGTGATTAAATTCAGGATCTTATCTGTCTCATTTTTCTCAACTATAGTAGTCAGGTATCATTTTTAATCGTTTGAAGCTTGAAAACTATCTATGCCTTGTTTTAATTTAATGAGTCGTTTTATTTTGCAGCCGACATTAATTTAACAACAATCGTATCATAGCGAGCACCTGATCACGCCTCGTCGTTGAGCCCGATGCAGTGTTTCGAGATGTTGCTGACGCTGAAGGTGTTCTACCAGTGCTTTGTGATGGAATTCGATATGATAATTTGATTTTGTCACAGAATTGTTCTGTTTGGAGGTTTCTGTCATTGGTGCGGTCTCCCAATGTATTCATGCTACGACAATCTATAGAAACGTCGTGTCGATGTTAATCACAACACTCAACGCTACCCGATGAACATGCCACAGAGAATCTGAACAACAGAGCTATGCAAGTCCCTGACAGACAACGGAAGCCTTTTCAAGTAACATGTGACATCATAGGCAGATATAAATACACCCGGAACATTTCGGAAGTTCTAGGGACAAAAGAAAGAAGTCCAAGTTTTTCGTAAAAAGCTTTGAAATCTGGTAGCCATTTTGGTTTAGATGTTTCCTATATACAGTATAATGTCGTGGTGACTGTGCGTATGGTGACGATTCAGGATCCGAGTAAACAATCAACAAAAACAATTATAATGAACACTGATGGTGTGAGATCATTTAATGACCAGTAATTATACTGATAAATAAATTACACCATAATCCAATACTATAGCAAATATATTACAGACAATCTTTGTCCAAATGAATTCTAGGAGTATTTAGGCTCTGTGATGAAAATGACGATATAAGGATGAAACACATTTTAAGAATAATGTTGTTTGTTGTCAATAGGGAAGTGCTTTATCGATATGATACCGGATTTTTCCCTTTCACATTAAAAACATTTTTATGGTAGAAATATTTAATTCATCGCGATTGCTAAGTTTGAATCAACATGTGCATGGACGCACATACAACTGTTCCACACACACACACACGTTTTATTGTTTCGCTGTTAAACTCGTCTGTTCTTTACGGTTTATATTTCTTATTGTTCCTACTATTGTACGACAGAAAAAATATCGTGGTTCCAAGTAGTTGAAACTTTCATAGAGTTCCGATAGGATGGAAATCAATTCAAATGCAGACTTAAGCAAAAGTCAGGAACAGGTCAAAATTTGGAGAAACAAATCCATTTTGAGTGGACATCACTAATGATTAACTCAAACACTCCTGCTCAGTATCTTATCAATCTTAATGTCGTAATAATGATAAATGATGAATAACTGTTAAACACTGTCAAACGTCTTAGCTAACGCTGTGATGGACAGCCGGTACAGATGTAACATTCCGTGCCTCCGACCACTACATGGCGTTGGAATAATTATTAGTCGACTGACTATTTCGTTGAGTTTTTTTATCAATGATATAGATTTTCGTTCGATTATCTCTGATTCCAACGTCAACATTACTTCTAAACTTTTCCCCTATTCTTTATCCTCCAATCAAAACCCATTGAAACTATTGATTGATGCAAAAACTGTAACCTTCTAAATGCATCTATATTTACGTACCTCGTTAACATATTTCTATTGTTAAAAACAAAGTTATATACTTATACAAATTAATTACATACATAACATACAAATCATGTTTTCTGTCGGTAACCAAAAGTGTATTCCTTGCCTTTCGGGACTTCAGGCAATTCTTTTGTCGCTAAACTTCCTAACAATCGCACTCTCGTAGTCAGTTTTTATGTACTTCGTATCTACATGTCATTGCTCCTTCAATTAGTTAATATTGGTGTTCATAGATCTGTAATACTGCAAATGGACTGAAACCTTAACAATTCAAAGTGGGGGACAGTCCGGCTTCACCACAGAGTGGACATTGACGTATAAATTGTCAATATATATGACAGGCCGCAGAATGACCATTGAACAGGAGTAAAATTGACTCAGACACATGGCAATTTTAAATGCTACCACGCCGCTGTGTAATATATGAAATCTATATTTCATATTCAACGGGAAACCATTCGATATCCTATATATATCCAAGAAAGCTACAAATAACATAACAAACATTCTCTTTATTAATCAATATCAGTTGTAATGTCATAATGCTCACTACCACATGCTTATTATATTCTATAATACGAGGGTTGATTGAAATATGTGAACCTCAAACGTTAAACTTGTGGATGACATATAATTTTCCTACATAATCCTCCATACACCTTTGCCAGTGTATAAAGAAGTCATTTTTTTATTGTTCAAAAGGTTCTTCATAGCCCCTGTGACGTTATCTTCAGACTAAAACTGGAGATATCAGAATTGATTTTATTTCCCCTGTTTTGGGAATATATGGAATTCTGATGAAGCGAGATCAGACGATTACATGAGTGTTGATTCAAGTGAAAGAGGTCATTGGTGGCATTCATAGCAAGAACAGACATTCGAGCTGAAGCGTTATCCCGGTAAACAACACACTTTTACCGAGTTTTCCTGGGTTCTTAATATATTCTCCTTTTTAAAACTGCTAAATAAGTGAAGCATACCATATCTTATCTATTGTCTGTCCATCTAGCATCACCGACAGAGGCCATAAAAGTATCCTTCCCATCTGAGGGATGAGTCTTTTGCCTGCTTTAGAGGAGTGTGAGCCAGGGTGATTACATTGCTTAGACTGTTGTTTGGATTCTGGGATGGATGTGATGGAAAGTTTTATCCGTAGTCACAAACCAGAAAGTTATTTGGGTCTCTTTCAAAATGGTTCAGATAAGCACGAAGCATATTAATCTTGTGTACTTCTGATCAACTCCGAGGAGTCTGGCACTTCGAGTTTTCTCATATTCAGATCTTATCAGTCCACCCCTCATAAATGATGGGTCTCGTTCTACAAAGTGCAGTTCGATCAACGCCGTAAATATCGTTTAATTATCTAACTAATCTTCCTTTGTAACAGACAAAAGCGGCAGCTTGTTCCCGCCTACATGAACATGTTCCAGTAATGTATAATTTAACACGTGGTGTTGTAAACTGATCAGATAAAGTGTTAAGTATGTGTATTGAATAAATTTGTTTACAAATCGTGGCTACATGGTAGAGAATAATTGGTACAAGACATCGAAATCATAAGCCGTCATTTTTCCAGGCATAAAAAGTATGTGATATTCTTGACTGACTGAACACTGTTGCCCTTGACAAGGCTATCGAGTACAGAACAGCGGGGGTGTACATTCAAACTAGATGCATTATATCTAAAATCATTCCTACTGTGTAAAAATAATAATGTTTTTACAATGTGCATGTTATTTAATTATCTCTCGCTGGCGAGTGGGTGGCATAAGTAAGCCTGATACGCATGCGATTGAAGTATGGCTTGAGCGAAAGCCGACTGAGAGATGATATAGCTCTGCAATGGTAGAGACACGGATGCTATATAGGACTGACATATTGGCATTTAATTAAACGATATCCTGATATCCATTCATCGTTCACCTGACAAGAGGAAGGGTCCATTTACCTCTCCATCACCTTTGAACAAATGAAAAAAAATGTATTGTAGCTTACAGTTATAGAATCGTATTTCTCTGTGGTTGCGATAGAGAGGTTGAGCAAGTTTAAATAAGGACCATTTCCTCTGTCTGTGAAACACACATCGGACAAACTTTACACTAGACAATGGGGAATCATTGGACATCAGCTATTCCGGTCAAGCATTAAATCGACGTCGACAACGCATCATGATTGTCAGGGCGTGCGTTTCAAGTGTAGAGGATGTTGTATATAACTCATTCTGAATTATAAGGTTGTGAGCTATCGATTGTGCTAGCCATTTACAATGAATATTCTATTCATACAAGAAATGTGCAGTAAATCCGATTGTACGTATATACACCCATGCTTACATTTATCGCAAGTTAAATCAATTGGACAACTTTCATGTTTTTCTTTATTATGCGTAGATTACACATTTAAGCATACTGCACATCATAACTGAGACGGCTACATTGATTATACAGACGAGGACTGAGGCAATGAACCCAGCACACAATGTACACGACTGCGGATGTATGTGTGCCTATGACAGCACGATACCGGTAAAATGTCGCTGTCTTGAGTTTTATTATGATTTAAGCCGTATGAGAACGTGTCTATTGTAGGGTTGAACTTCATTCTATCCACTTTATACTGTAAAAATGTATTTGTTTCCGCGGATGCAAATTGTCGAAAACTTTCTATACTATCTTATTAGATATGGTGCCATTAGTGTTTCTATCGGTTGCATTACCAGTCAAACCCGGTATAACAGCTACTAATAGTTGGCGACGTTGGTGAACATGTTGCCTGAAAACTTGTCTGTTAAAAAACTCACACCAATACATGAATTTTAAAGCAAGATTGCTAAACAGATTATCTAGAAAAGACTTTAACTTAATCTCTTGTACGAGCAGTTTATCGTGAATGGAAGCAACTCCTGCTTTGTTCACACCCCATTGCTCTCTCCAATACTCCCAAAGATGGACATGCACTTATAAAGGGAATTACGCTGTAGGTTCAAGTGCATGGATAACACTTTCTCCGATACTTTAATGTGATTCTCCGTTTTTGGTAGGGAGAAGATAGCTCCGTCTCTTACCGGGTAGGGACAGCTTACATGTGTTATGACAGCTCTCACAATAGCGTAACGTTAGTATTTTATGTAGCGTTACCCACATCGCAAATTGATAACGTCATCAGTTTGGACGCATATCAATCGAGGACATTGACGATAGTGCGATGAAAAGGTTACAGAATACTTTACAGTTAGTTACACTTTTTAAGTATATGAGAAAGATGGCCAAGCATGAACCATTTTACCGGTGTGAGATTTTCTTGTCTTACCCTAGGGTTGAGGCAAGTTACGCGTGCTCTTTGCACGTTCTCAACAATAATTGTATGACGTTACGTCACCAATACAATGGTGCCATGGCAATAACACAGTCACATCGGCAATACATTGACATCAAGTCTTCATTTCAATCACGTCACGTCATCATTGATGTAACGTCAATATAAGGTATTAAAGAATAATCAATCACTTCCTGAGCAAGCCCCGTGTTTAGCAACTAATTAATCGCCCCTCTCAGGTTGAGATACACTCGTCTCGTCCCTAAAGGGCTGACTGGTTTTATTATTCTACAATACTACCGTTATTATCTGATATCTCTTCTTCACGGGTATCTCGCTTGACATATTAGATTTGAGCCACGAACGAAAACAAAAAACAAATACAAAGTTATATGCATTCACAAACTGTTTCGTAACAATGCCGTTGATTGTTGTGTAGGAGAACTTATGAAATTTAAAATTTGATATTTCAGAGCAGTTCTTATTATGATAAATCGCGAGGTCCCCGAAGCAAAAAGTGAAAATAGAATGACAACATAAAACATAGGATTGATAAATCACGCCATGATGAAATTTGTATTTTTGTGTCTCAGTAGAAAATTGTTATAAACTTGAAATTTGACATTTCAGAATTAACTTGAATATGACGAGGATGAAAATGTTGTTAGAGTGAAAGATTTGATGGCTTTAATCAGAAACAACGTCATACAAAATGATAGTTATGGATGTGAGCCATACCGTGTATCACTATACTAAAGACATTGTATAAACGTGCTGTCTCATAGGAACAAATCATGGCAGTTTGGCAGCGCTCAATGAAAGGTCTTGAGCACACCATATATACGCTTCCAGTCGTCAGACTACCTTCAAGTCACCCCAGCCCATGTGTAGGTGTGTATTGTAAATCACGGATCTTCCGGAAATCAGTCTCCATAGCTTCCCTGGGCAATATCCTGTGCAGCGTCACTCCCTGTCACAAACTCCTAATCACAATCACACAAACTCTTCACGGAATCGCTTTGTGCGCTTACGCCAAATGTATATATACAGTTGACATGACGTAGGGTCAGACACATCATAAAAATAATTTATACGTATGACCTTTTCCTAAAATACTATTACAATATTTACTCTAATACAAAGTCGTTATTTATCAGTAACGTTAAACAGATATACACCAACAACAGAATAATTAGTATTTAAAGTGGAACTCATTATTTGCTTCCTTCTCTTGTTTTCACACTGAATACGACACTTCATTCAACGATAGGTTTTATATTTTATCGCGCTTCAACCCGCTGTTTCAATTTCCAATCTATTTTAAAGCGAATTACATTTTTTCAATAACTTGCAATAATGTTTTGATAGAAGATTGGCTTTACTGATGGATGCCAGTACATAGCGGATGACTGTCTTACGTCGGGGCCCACACCGCGCACCCTGGTGGTGGCACGAGAGAGGGCCTAGACGGATAACTCGGACTGCTCACTAGGGAAGATGGTGCCGAGGAAAATTACATTTTGATGGTGATTGATATCAAAGCTATAACCGGAGTCTATCCTGATGAAAATCGTGTTATACTATAAGGCGGAGGGTGATTTGACGCCATGCAGCTAAATCTGATAGGATTTGCATTGTCTGTGTGGAAATCTAGAGCGCCAAGCAACTGCATGAATAGATCGGTCCGTACTGCTATATATGGAGATAATGATGGAAATAGGTAAACAATAGCGTTAGAAAGCAATACCTCAATTCATGTGAACAATTACCAGCATAAGGAGCTGATTGGGTTAGATTTACACGAGAGTAGTTAATTTCAGTACACGGCTGTGGGCATTGTATTTAGTGCTGACCGATGGTAGACTTCGTTACTACACATGTACAACAATGCCCATTGATTCTTGCTATCAGATAATGGTATTAGTTATTTCCATGATTGATGCTAAACCAAATGACCTCAGTACCAAATACTAAACTATTTTAGACCTAACACAGCCGATCAAATATAAGCAAAAAACAATAACTGCCTTTTTAGGTTCTTTGATTGATCCATATTTCTGCCTAAAGCGACATGTACTTAGGCGGAATATCCGAATGACGAGAGAGGCAGATTAGCGTGGTGATTTGTCATGACTTTCTTACGTTATTTCCTAAATCGCCAGAGAATTGACATCCAGGGCTTGGCTGCATTGAAATACTCGATGAAGGAGTAAGATGGAGGAGTGTTGCGGTGACCTAGTAGAACAAGACGAAATGGAAGATTACAAGTATCTATTGTTCTAATCACATGACAATACCTAATGACGCTTGGGTGGGCGTACCGAGTACAAAACAGGATTGATCAACCATTGTCTTTTTCTAGATTCGACAAAGACATCGTTTAGCAATGAATATCATTATTAGTTTCACACATGTAGAGCTATGAAAGGACGGCACTTAATTCCATCAGAGGGCCGGAGTCCTATAAGTATCAGTTCCGCTATGTCGTTTCTCAATAAGCCTACCAATCCAAACATTACACAATTTGCCCGTGAATGTTTCCTAATTAGGATACTGTCATAATTTAATTAGAGACCAAACATGCCACGAAATCGAAATCTCAGTCCAGAGTGGTTTCCAATAGACATTTTTGTCGTAGGACAGAAACCAAGAAACCCTTGTATTATTCCCTTAATATGTTCTATTGGTATTTATGTCTGTATTGAATGGTGTTGATATTTATGTCTGTATTGAATGGTGTTGGTATGTATGTATGTATTGAATGGTGTTGGTATGTATGTTTGTATTGAATGGTGTTGATATTTATGTTTCTATTGAATGGTGTTGATATTTATATTTGTATTGAATGGTGTTGGTATTTATGTCTGTATTGAATGGTGTTGATATTTATGTTTGTATTGAATGGTATTGATATTTATGTTTGTATTGAATGGTGTTGATATTTATGTTTGTATTGAATGCTGTTGGTATTTATGTTTGTATTGAATGGTGTTGATATTTATGTTTCTATTGAATGGTGTTGATATTTATGTTTCTATTGAATGGTATTGATATTTATGTTTGTATTGAATGCTATTGGTATTTATGTTTGTATTGAATGGTGTTGGTATTTATGTTTGTATTGAATGCTGTTGGTATTTATGTTTGTATTGAATGGTGTTGGTATTTATGTTTGTATTGAATGGTGTTGGTATTTATGTTTGTATTGAATGGTGTTGGTATTTATGTTTGTATTGAATGGTGTTGATATTTATGTCTGTATTGAATGGTATTGATATTTATGTTTGTATTGAATGGTGTTGATATTTATATTTGTATTGAATGGTGTTGGTATTTATGTTTGTATTGAATGGTGTTGATATTTATGTTTGTATTGAATGGTGTTGATATTTATGTTTGTATTGAATGGTGTTGATATTTATGTTTGTATTGAATGGTGTTGGTATTTATGTTTGTATTGAATGGTGTTGATATTTATGTTTCTATTGAATGGTATTGATATTTATGTCTGTATTGAATGGTGTTGGTATTTATGTTTGTATTGAATGGTGTTGATATTTATGTTTCTATTGAATGGTGTAGGTATTTATGTCTGTATTGAATGGTGTTGATATTTATGTTTCTATTGAATGGTATTGATTTTTATGTCTGTATTGAATGGTGTTGGTATTTATGTTTGTATTGAATGGTGTTGATATTTATGTTTGTATTGAATGGTGTTGATATTTATGTCTGTATTGAATGGTGTTGGTATTTATGTCTGTATTGAATGGTGTTGGTATTTATGTCTGTATTGAATGGTGTTGGTATTTATGTCTGTATTGAATGGTGTTGATATTTATGTCTGTATTGAATGGTGTTGATATTTATATTGAATGGTGTTGATATTTATGTTTGTATTGAATGGTGTTGATATTTATGTTTGTATTGAATGGTGTTGGTATTTATGTCTGTATTGAATGGTGTTGATATTTATGTCTGTATTGAATGGTGTTGGTATTTATGTCTGTATTGAATGGTGTTGATATTTATGTCTGTATTGAATGGTGTTGATATTTATGTCCGTATTGAATGGTGTTGATATTTATGTTTGTATTGAATGGTGTTGATATTTATGTCCGTATTGAATGGTGTTGATATTTATGTCCGTATTGAATGGTGTTGGTATTTATGTTTGTATTGAATGGTATTGATATTTATGTTTGTATTGAATGGTGTTGGTATTTATGTCCGTATTGAATGGTGTTGATATTTATGTTTGTATTGAATGGTGTTGGTATTTATGTTTGTATTGAATGGTGTTGATATTTATGTTGGTATTGAATGGTGTTGATATTTATGTTTGTATTGAATTGAATTGGTATTTATGTTTGTATTGAATGGTATTGGTATTTCAAATTATCTTTTGCTGATCTTTGAAAAAACCGGCTTCAAGCGAAGAATGGCAATTTGATTTAATGATTATTCTTCGCTTGAGGAAAGACACAACTGTTTTTGAAAAATAATAGTTTTCAAATAATATTTGTATCCAAAACCAACTAATGATTATTATACAAATCGAGTAATCTTGGTCTGAATATAATGCTATATTTATCAATATAATTGGTCCTCTGTAAAGTCGGGAAATGAGTGCGAATAACCTCTTGCGTGAGGACAGCTATAAAAATGTATGAAAGGAAGGGCCTAGGGGTGAACTATCCCTAGTTACAGACAGACAGTTGCTAATGAAATGACATTTTAGCAAAGACCTGGATAACAGTCTTCCAAATAAAACATTGAATTCAAACCTGTATCATTTTTTTTCATATTTACGAAAAATGAAAAAACATAACGTTTGAATTTCCAAGATTCTCATTAAGCTTTAGAGCACGAAGCACTCAGTCGTTTTATTCTGGTTGCTTACTAGTACGGAAAAAAAGAAGCATTTATTATGAGCGTGATGATTTGTTCCTTTGCCTTTGGCGAATTGCAATGAGACACGTTTGATAAACCTCATATAAAGTATAAACCTCATATAAAGTATAAACCTCATATAAAGTATAAACCTCATGTAAAGTATAAACCTCATGTAAAATATCAACCTCATGTAAAGTATAAACCTCAAATAAAGTATAAACCTCACATAAAGTATAAACCTCATATAAAATATCTCATATAAAGTATAAACCTCATGTAAAGTATAAACCTCATGTAAAGTATAAACCTCATATAAAATATCTCATATAAAGTATAAACCTCATGTAAAGTATAAACCTCATGTAAAGTATAAACCTCATGTAAAGTATAAACCTCATATAAAGTATAAACCTCATATAAAATATCTCATATAAAGTATAAACCTCATATAAAATATCTCATATAAAGTATAAACCTCATGTAAAGTATAAACCTCATGTAAAGTATAAACCTCATGTAAAGTATAAACATCATACAAAATATAAACCTCATATAAAGTATAAACCTCATATAAAGTATAAACCTCATATAAAGTATAAACCTCATATAAAATATAAACCTCATGTAAAGTATAAACCTCATAAAATATAAACCTCATATAAAGTATAAACCTCATGTAAAGTATAAACCTCTAAAATATAAACCTATATAAGTATAAACCTCATATAAGTATAAACCTCATTATAAGTATAAACCTCATGTAAATGTATAAACCTCATATATATCCATGTAAAGTATAACCTCAACATAACGGTATGTCCAACGTCATAAAAATATAAATCAGTCAATGTATGTTCCTGAAAGTAATACCTAGATTAAAGATAAAACCACATGTAAAGTCATAACCTCATATAGATGTGAAACCTCATGTAAAGTATAAACCTCATGTAACGGATAAACACATCACGTAGTAAACCTCTATAATTAGATGTAGATAATTAACCTCATGTAAGTTCCTGATACGTATACATTAGTATGTGATAAATACAGTAAAGTGTAGTATGTTCCTGATCGTCATACATTAGATGTGATAAATACAGTCACTGTATGTTCCTGATCGTCATACATTAGATGTGATAAATACAGTCACTGTATGTTCCTGAACGTCATACATTAGATGTGATAAATACAGTCACTGTATGTTCCTGATCGTCATACATTAGATGTGATAAATACAGTCACTGTATGTTCCTGAACGTCATAAATTAGATGTGATAAATACAGTCACGGTATGTTCCTGATCGTCATACATTAGATGTGATAAATACAGTCACTGTATGTTCCTGATCGTCATACATTAGATGTGATAAATACAGTCACTGTATGTTCCTGAACGTCATACATTAGATGTGATAAATACAGTCACTGTATGTTCCTGAACGTCATACATTAGATGTGATAAATACAGTCACGGTATGTTCCTGATCGTCATACATTAGATGTGATAAATACAGTCACTGTATGTTCCTGAACGTCATAATTAGATGTGATAAATACAGTCACGGTATGTTCCTGAACGTCATACATTAGATGTGATAAATACAGTCACGGTATGTTCCTGATCGTCATACATTAGATATGATAAATACAGTCACGGTATGTTCCTGAACGTCATAAAGTAGATGTGATAAATACAGTCACTGTATGTTCCTGAACGTCATACATTAGATGTGATAAATACAGTCACTGTATGTTCCTGAACGTCACACATTAGATGTGATAAATACAGTCACTGTATGTTCCTGATCGTCATACATTAGATGTGATATATACAGTCACTGTATGTTCCTGATCGTCATACATTAGATGTGATAAATACAGTCACGGTATGTTCCTGAACGTCATACATTAGATGTGATAAATACAGTCACTGTATGTTCCTGAACGTCACACATTAGATGTGATAAATACAGTCACTGTATGTTCCTGATCGTCATACATTAGATGTGATAAATACAGTCACTGTATGTTCCTGAACGTCATACAGTAGATAAATAACAATAATGTTTGGTACTGATACGAACGGAAATGTAAGTGTGCTCATAAAAATGCATTGTTTAAAAAGAACACCACGAGAAAATCTGGGCTATCTGCTATTATTCGAAGTCCATGTCTTTTCTTTTTATTAATTCTTTTTAGTTATATGGTGAACACCTCTCTAGACGGTTATTGTCTCGTGGCTAACAGCACGATGACATTTATCTAAAGATGCACAGTGTCAACATCGATACTGCTCAAAGAAAGAATAATCTATTTATGGCAGAAATATATTGGCAGTCACTATAACGACCATGATAAATATGGCTTCTGAAGCTGGACGCGATAAATCCGAGATAAACAATGCGCACACAAAGAAACCTTTTGGAGGTGTAAGAACAGCATTGTTTATCATACATTTCGAGGAGACATCCGGTGATTCTATGGTATGGGCGACCGGAAGTGAAATCTTCCCACGACCGAGAAATACATATAGAAGCCCCTCTAGTATTAGTGATATGGCCACCATCTGCCGTCACAAATCTATTTGTGTTGTTTTAATTGAGTAGAAGTGTCATTCTATGCCGTCCAGTCGATGAACAAGCAGTAAACCAAGGCTAACCAGGAAGCGCACGTGAAGAGGGCGCCACAGTGCGGCCAATTAGGGCCCTGCTAAACCCCGGCAAAACACCACTAATTGCTCTGACCAAGAGGAAGACACTGTAATTGCAAACAAAATCAATGGTAAATTTATTGACGAACCCATTCTTACTGATTTGTCCGAGAACCCTTGTAGGACATCTGATCCTCACAGAGTGTTATCTCCAACACTTGTTCACGACCAATTGTCTGTATCTGTCATAACAAAGGCGTCAGAAACACACTTATGACGATATCATCTTCGTGTTGCTTAGTTGCGTCACGGGTAGCTGGGTAGGTGATTTATAAATTTAAAGGAATATACGATAAAATCATGGGGTATAGAACTGAAACACGTATGGTTGCGGTAGTGGTTATAAGGTGTTTATATGAATCCAAGAAAAAGATACATTTGTACATCGAGGTGAAGCTTACATGTCGATACATAAGCTACAATATGATTAGAAAAGTATTATAATTTGTTACATTTCACATAAATTCAAACTCTGTATATAAGTAATGATGACGAGATGACAGAATGAAATGAGGTCGTCAGGGAAAGTCTTAACATGCCCAAGACCGCAAGTTAATAACATTTAATTTAAAGATGAATTTGCAACAGATACTGCATATGTTGAATAATGAATATAGATTATTAATCCATTATCATACAGAACTTCTTAGTGCTGAAGAACCAAATACGGCTGTTAATGACAGAGTAGTGCTGTTAAGGAATAAGCTATGTTGTTAAGGACAGAATAGTGTTGTTAAGGAATAAGCTGTGTTGTTAAGGACAGAATAGTGTTGTTCAGGAATAAGCTGGGTTGTTAATGACAGAATAGTGCTGTTAAGGAGTAAGCTGTGTTGTTAAGGACAGAATAGTGCTGTTAAGGAAAAGGCTGGGTTGTTAAGGACAGAATAGTGCTGTTAAGGAAGAAGCTATGTTAAGGAAAAAATAGTGCTGTTAAGGAATAAGCTGTGTTGTTGAGGACGGAATAGTGCTGTTAAGGAAAAGGCTGGGTTGTTAAGGACAGAATAGTGCTGTTAAGGAAGAAGCTATGTTGTTAAGGATAGAGTAGTGCTGTAAGGATAGAGTAGTGCTGTTAGGATAGAGTAGTGCTGTAAGGATAGAGTAGTGCTGTAAGGATAGAGTAGTGCTGTAAGGATAGAGTAGTGCTGTAAGGATAGAGTAGTGCTGTAAGAATAGAGTAGTACTGTTAAGGAAAAAGCTATGTTGTTAAGGATAGAGTAGTGCTGTAAGGATAGAGTAGTGCTGTATGAATAGAGTAGTGCTGTAAGGATAGAGTAGTGCTGTAAGGATAGAGTAGTGCTGTAAGGATAGAGTAGTGCTGTAAGGATAGAGTAGTGCTGTAAGGATAGAGTAGTGCTGTAAGAATAGAGTAGTGCTGTAAGGATAGAGTAGTGCTGTAAGGATAGAGTAGTGCTGTAAGGATAGAGTAGTGCTGTAAGGATAGAGTAGTGCTGTAAGGATAGAGTAGTGCTGTAAGGATAGAGTAGTGCTGTAAGAATAAGCAGTGTTGTAAGGACTAAATAGTACTGTTAATAATCAAATGTAAAAATGAAAATGGGTCTGGACGAATGTAATGTCATAGAATGGACGGGACACTAATCCCAGAGGTTAATTCGTTATTACAGTTTGGATATTAGGCGACATGTAACACGGGGCTCTAGACAGCGGATTCTGGAGAATATCCACACATGTGCTTGTATCACACATGTTTGGGCCAAATGTTAAAAAGAAATACTGTTTGAAAATTGCAGGATATGTCCTCTATATATAAACTACAGGGTTCTCTAATATTATTAATTAATTTTTGTCACGAAATGTAATACTTGTCTACAATAGGCTGTCGATCTGATACAGGGTGCGTAGCCTTGTAGTGAAATCTTTGTGGAGGAGACTATGTATGAAGTGGAATCATTTAATTCATTATGACTAGCCTACAAAATTACATGCTTGTCACGGAATAATGACAACATTAACCGACATTATGAACGGTGCCGGCGTCGCTGGCAAATGTCGCCTTAATCAAACATCATTAACTGATTGAACGCACGTCTAGTTTAAGGGAGTAGATGTGTACTTCATGGATGACATCAGTTGGGGATATCGACGTAACTCTCTGTCTGTTATAGCTGTTGTAACTTAGGCTGTCGTAGAACGTAAAATATCTAGATTGTCTATTCAGTTTTTTTCAATTATCAATGATTGCAGCTATATTGTACTTTTATAGTCGGACACTCAACAGATCCATATTAATCCATCACCGGACACGGAGGTTATATATTACCTCTGATGGACGCTTTATAAACCGTGCGTCTAATGCTGAACTCTGAGTGCAGCAGCTCATCACCATAATGATTTAAAATTTCTACTGTTGTTGTCGCAAAGTAATACTTTTTGTTTCCGCAATAGTACAAGAAACTGAAAAACATCTGTTTATTTGTTAGTACCATCTTTCTTGTGTTATTTCACAATCATTATTGTGTTATTACACCATCATTATTGTGTTACTAAACCATCTTTATTGTGTTATTACACCATCTTTATTGTGCTATTACACCATCTTTATTGTGTTATTACACCATCTTTATTGTGTTATTACACCATCTTTATTGTGTTATTACACCATCTTTATTGTGTTATTACACCATCTTTATTGTGTTATTACACCATCTTTATTGTGTTATTACACAATCATTATTGTGTTACTAAACCATCTTTATTGTGTTATTACACAATCATTATTGCGTTATTACACCATCTTTTTTGTCTTATTAAACCATCTTTATTGTGTTATTACACAATCTTTATTGTGTTATTACACAATCTTTTTTGTGTTATTAAACCATCTTTATTGTGTTGTTATACCATCTTTATTGTGTTATTACACCATCTTTATTGTGTTATTACATCATCTTTATTGTGTTCTTACACCATCTTTATTGTGTTATTACACCACCTTCATTGTGGTATTACACCATCTTTATTGTGTTATTACACCATCGTTATTGTGTTATTACACCATCTTTATTGTGTTGTTATACCATCTTTATTGTGTTATTACACCATCTTTATTGTTTTATTACACCATCATTATTGTGTTACTAAACCATCTTTATTGTGTTGTTATACCATCTTTATTGTGTTATTACACCATCTTTATTGTGCTATTACACCATCTTTATTGTGTTATTACACCATCTTTATTGTGTTATTACACCATCTTTATTGTGTTATTATACCATCTTTATTGTGTTATATCATCCTTTTTATTGTGTTATTATACCATCTTTATTGTGTTATTACACCATCTTCATTGTGTTATTACACCATCTTCATTGTGTTATTACACCATCTTTATTGTGTTATTACACCATCTTTATTGTGTTATTACACCATCTTTATTGTGTTATTACACCATCTTTATTGTGTTATTACACCATCTTTTTTGTGTTATTAAATCATCTTTATTGTGTTATTATACCATATTTATTGTGTTATTACATCATCTTTATTGTGTTATTACACCATCTTTATTGTGTTGTTATACCATCTTTATTGTGTTGTTATACCATCTTTATTGTGTTATTACATCATCTTTATTGTGTTATTACACCATCTTTATTGTGTTATTACACCATCTTTATTGTGTTGTTATACCATCTTTATTGTGTTACTAAACCATCTTTATTGTGTTATTATACCATCTTTATTGTGTTATTATACCATCTTTATTGTGTTATTAAACCATCTTTATTGTGTTATTACACCATCTTTATTGTGTTATTACATCATCTTTATTGTGTTATTACACCATCTTTATTGTGTTATTACACCATCTTTATTGTGTTATTATACCATCTTTATTGTGTTATTATACCATCTTTATTGTGTTATTATACCATCTTTATTGTGTTATTATACCATCTTTATTGTGTTATTACACCATCTTTATTGTGTTATTACATCATCTTTATTGTGTTATTACACCATCTTTATTGTGTTATTACACCATCTTTATTGTGTTATTATACCATCTTTATTGTGTTATTATACCATCTTTATTGTGTTATTACACCATCTTTATTGTGTTATTACACCATCTTTATTGTGTTATTACATCATCTTTATTGTGTTATTACACCATCTTTATTGTGTTATTACACCATCTTTATTGTGTTATTACATCATCTTTATTGTGTTATTATACCATCTTTATTGTGTTATTTATTGTGTTGTTATACCATCTTTATTGTGTTATTACATCATCTTTATTGTGTTATTACACCATCTTTATTGTGTTATTACACCATCTTTATTGTGGTAGTACACCATCTTTATTGTGGTAGTACACCATCTTTATTGTGTTATTATACCATCTTTATTGTGTTATTTATTGTGTTGTTATACCATCTTTATTGTGTTATTACATCATCTTTATTGTGTTATTACACCATCTTTATTGTGTTATTACACCATCTTTATTGTGGTAGTACACCATCTTTATTGTCTTACCATCTTTATTGTGTTATTTATTGTGTTATTACACCATTTTTATTGTGTTATTACACCATTTTTATTGTGTTATTACACCATTTTTATTGTGTTATTACACCATCTTTATTGTGTTATTACACCATTTTTATTGTGGTAGTACACCATCTTTATTGTTATACCATCTTTATTGTGTTATTACACCATCTTTATTGTGTTATTATACCATCTTTATTGTGTTATTATACCATCTTTATTGTGTTATTACACCATCTTTATTGTGTTATTACATCATCTTTATTGTGTTATTATACCATCTTTATTGTCTTACCATCTTTATTGTGTTATAACATCTTCGTCCCTATCGTCTATTTGTTGCTGAAAGCGTTTTAAATTACCTACCGGATGTCATCAATTACAATTACATGATATTTAAATGATAAAATAAGTGTTCTTTCTGTCGCAATAGGAAGAAATCCCGTGACAATGTGACAAAATGGTTTTAACTTTCAAATGAGTCTCGTTAAATATGTTGCTATACTTGTCGCCAGTTGCTTTGTGGTTTCATCCAAATCAATCTCAGTATAAATAGTAAGTTAAGACAGATCCTGTATAGAAGTCTTTAATAGGTTGACCTTTCACCGTAAAGCTCGTCCAGACGCATCCTTTTTATTTACATTTACATTTTCATGTACATGCAATTTTCTGTGATATTTTCTGGATAGCATAGATCAATTTGAGACCTGCTCGGTAATTAATATCAAATGCATATAACGATGTCAATATCAAAGATCACAATTATAGTAAGTTACAATTGCTCCATAATATCACGCTTCAGTTCACATCCGGGTCCTGGTTCAGTAAACAGATTAAACGAAGAAAATTAGACATTGCATTAATGCCAACACTACACTACACAACTGATGTTTATTTCAGTTATCCGAGATAGATACGTAACCAAAAAACCAATGGGTGTTAGCAATATATCTGTAGTATTAGATATCGAACGCAGTACAGTTCACAAAACATTCGGCTTCCAATCTTAATAAACATATTAAGCAAAGTCAATACTCCATTGCATATCAAGTGCCTATAACGACACCGTCCTCTAGCCATATACTTTGATACCAATTTGAATGAATAATTTATTTTGTAATGTGGATAAATGTGTGATTTCATAGTGCAACAGTAATTGTGTAAATATGCTGTATAAATTATACAACATTTGCAGCTACTATTAGTAAAGCTTTGTGGGCCGACCTTCCTTTGTTAGAAGTAAGACCAGTTTATTGAGCTACGGTAAGAGCAGTCACATACTATTACCATATTCCAACACTATTATACTACTGTACGGTAAACATTTTCCAACATTATTATACTACTGTACAGTAAACATATTACAACATTATTATACTACTGTACAGTAAACATATTACAACACTATTATACTACTGTAAGGTAAACGTATTCCAACACTATTACACAACTGTACTGTAAACATATTACACCACTATTATACTACTGTACTGTACTGTAAACATATTACAACATTATTATACTACTGTACAGTAAACGTATTCCAACACTAGTATACTACTGTACAGTAAACATATTACAACACTATTATACTACTGTACAGTAAACGTATTCCAACACTATTATACTACTGTACAGTAAACATATTACAACACTATTATACTACTGTAAGTAAACGTATTACAACACTATTATACTACTGTACGGTAAACATATTACAACACTATTATACTACTGTAAGGTAAACGTATTACAACACTATTATACTACTGTACAGTAAACGTACTTCCAACACTATTATACTACTGTACAGTAAACATATTACAACACTATTATACTACTGTACAGTAAACATATTACAACACTATTATACTACTGTACAGTAAACATATTCCAACACTATTATACTACTGTAAGGTAAACGTATTCCAACACTATTATACTACTGTACGGTAAACGTATTCCAACACTATTATACTACTGTACAGTAAACGTATTACAACACTATTATACTACTGTACGGTAAACGTATTCCAACACTATTATACTACTGTACGGTAAACGTATTCCAACACTATTATACTACTGTAAGGTAAACGTATTCCAACACTATTATACTACTGTACAGTAAACGTATTCCAACACTATTATACTACTGTACAGTAAACGTATTCCAACACTATTATACTACTGTACGGTAAACATATTCCAACACTATTATACTACTGTACAGTAAACGTATTCCAACACTATTATACTACTGTACGGTAAACATATTCCAACACTATTATACTACTGTACGGTAAACGTATTCCAACACTATTATACTACTGTACGGTAAACATATTCCAACACTATTATACTACTGTACAGTAAACGTATTCCAACACTATTATACTACTGTACGGTAAACGTATTCCAACACTATTACACTACTGTACGGTAAACATATTCCAACACTATTATACTACTGTACGGTAAACGTTTTCCAACACTATTATACTACTGTACGGTAAACATATTACAACACTATTATACTACTGTACGGTAAACATATTACAACACTATTATACTACTGTAAGGTAAACGTATTCCAACACTATTATACTACTGTACGGTAAACGTACTCCAACACTATTATACTACTGTACGGTAAACATATTACAACACTATTATACTACTGTACAGTAAACGTATTCCAACACTATTATACTACTGTAAGGTAAACATAGTACAACACTATTATACTACTGTACGGTAAACGTATTCCAACACTATTATACTACTGTACGGTAAACGTATTCCAACACTATTATACTACTGTAAGTAAACGTATTCCAACACTATTATACTACTGTACGGTAAACGTACTCCAACACTATTATACTACTGTACGGTAAACATATTCCAACACTATTATACTACTGTACGGTAAACGTATTCCAACACTATTATACTACTGTACAGTAAACGTATTCCAACACTATTATACTACTGTACTGTAAAGGTATTCCAACACTATTATACTACTGTAAGTAAACGTATTACAACACTATTATACTACTGTACGGTAAACGTATTCCAACACTATTATACTACTGTACGGTAAACGTATTCCAACACTATTATACTACTGTACGGTAAACGTATTCCAACACTATTATACTACTGTACTGTAAACGTATTCCAACACTATTATACTACTGTACAGTAAACGTATTCCAACACTATTATACTACTGTACGGTAAACGTATTCCAACACTATTATACTACTGTACTGTAAACGTATTCCAACACTATTATACTACTGTACAGTAAACGTATTCCAACACTATTACACTACTGTAAGGTAAACGTATTACAACACTATTACACTACTGTAAGGTAAACGTATTCCAACACTATTATACTACTGTTAGGTAAACGTATTCCAACACTATTATACTACTGTAAGGTAAACGTATTCCAACACTATTATACTACTGTACGGTAAACGTATTCCAACACTATTATACTACTGTACTGTAAACATATTACAACACTATTATACTACTGTAAGGTAAACGTATTCCAACACTATTATACTACTGTACAGTAAACGTATTCCAACACTATTATACTACTGTAAGGTAAACGTATTCCAACACTATTATACTACTGTACGGTAAACGTATTCCAGCACTATTATACTACTGTAAGGTAAACGTATTCCAACACTATTATACTACTGTAAGGTAAACGTATTCCAACACTATTATACTACTGTAAGGTAAACATATTCCAACACTATTATACTACTGTAAGGTAAACGTATTCCAACACTATTATACTACTGTAAGGTAAACGTATTCCAACACTATTATACTACTGTACGGTAAACGTATTCCAACACTATTATACTACTGTACGGTAAACGTATTCCAACACTATTATACTACTGTAAGGTAAACGTATTCCAACACTATTATACTACTGTAAGGTAAACGTATTCCAACACTATTATACTACTGTACGGTAAACGTATTCCAACACTATTATACTACTGTAAGGTAAACGTATTCCAACACTATTATACTACTGTACGGTAAACGTATTCCAACACTATTATACTACTGTACGGTAAACGTATTCCAACACTATTATACTACTGTAAGGTAAACGTATTCCAACACTATTATACTACTGTACGGTAAACGTATTCCAACACTATTATACTACTGTACGGTAAACGTATTCCAGCACTATTATACTACTGTAAGGTAAACGTATTCCAACACTATTATAATACTGTAAGGTAAACGTATTCCAACACTATTATACTACTGTAAGGTAAACATATTCCAACACTATTATACTACTGTAAGGTAAACGTATTCCAACACTATTATACTACTGTAAGGTAAACGTATTCCAACACTATTATACTACTGTACAGTAAACGTATTCCAACACTATTATACTACTGTACGGTAAACGTATTCCAACACTATTATACTACTGTAAGGTAAACGTATTCCAACACTATTATACTACTGTTAGGTAAACGTATTCCAACACTATTATACTACTGTACGGTAAACGTATTCCAACACTATTATACTACTGTACAGTAAACGTATTCCAACACTATTATACTACTGTACGGTAAACGTATTCCAACACTATTATACTACTGTACAGTAAACGTATTCCAACACTATTATACTACTGTACAGTAAACGTATTCCAACACTATTATACTACTGTACGGTAAACGTATTCCAACACTATTATACTACTGTACAGTAAACGTATTCCAACACTATTATACTACTGTAAAGTAAACATATTCCAACACTATTATACTACTGTACAGGTAAACGTATTCCAACACTATTATACTACTGTACGGTAAACGTATTCCAACACTATTATACTACTGTAAGGTAAACGTATTCCAACACTATTATACTACTGTAAGGTAAACGTATTCCAACACTATTATACTACTGTAAGGTAAACGTATTCCAACACTATTATACTACTGTAAGGTAAACGTATTCCAACACTATTATACTACTGTACGGTAAACGTATTCCAACACTATTATACTACTGTAAGGTAAACGTATTCCAACACTATTATACTACTGTACGGTAAACATTTTCCAACACTATTATACTACTGTACGGTAAACGTATTCCAACACTATTATACTACTGTAAGGTAAACGTATTCCAACACTATTATACTACTGTTAGGTAAACGTATTCCAACACTATTATACTACTGTACGGTAAACGTATTACAACACTATTATACTACTGTACTGTAAACGTATTCCAACACTATTATACTACTGTACGGTAAACGTATTCCAACACTATTATACTACTGTTAGGTAAACGTATTCCAACACTATTATACTACTGTTAGGTAAACGTATTCCAACACTATTATACTACTGTACAGTAAACGTATTACAACACTATTATACTACTGTACTGTAAACGTATTCCAACACTATTATACTACTGTACGGTAAACGTATTCCAACACTATTATACTACTGTACGGTAAACGTATTCCAACACTATTATACTACTGTACGGTAAACGTATTCCAACACTATTATACTACTGTACGGTAAACGTATTCCAACACTATTATACTGCTATAAGGTAAACGCATTCCTTGTATGTCGAGTTGATCCCGATCCATGGCCGTAGCTGTCAGTTTTATCACAAATCACTTGTACTCATCTTTATACCGAATGTGGAAGCAGGATCAATGTTAATTAGTATACCGGAAACATCATATACACCTATTGAAAATTATCACCGCGTTTTGGTTTGTGAACAGGTGTAACAGAATTTCAATCAAATTCTACATATTTTTTAAAGCTCTGAAATTAATCAGGTGCCATGATTTTGATTTTCTATCAATTAATTTAATTATTTCAATTACTTCAATTTAATAATTAACTAGTTTCATGAACCCATTAGTATTATAAGAATTTGCATCTTGTCAATTGCCATTAATCATATTTTTGTTTATTGTTATGGCATAATATGATTTTAATCGATAACACTGATCATCTGTGAGGAATCACAGTTCGCAGTAGGCATGTGTACCTCTTCCAAACATCCATAAAAGTCATGGGAAGCCAGGAAATTGTTTTCTTCCCGTACAAAATGCTAAAACTGTATACCTGGAAATGAACATCCACTAACACGTGAGCGCCATATATAGACGTAACGCCCCTGAGAGTAGGAAATTAGCCGATGATCGATTGTACACTCCTCGTCTCCAAAGGTAAAATGTCGGTTGTTTCTGGTATTGGTTGTGAACGTGTATACCCAAGGAGCAGTAATTCTTGGTGAAAAACTGAAGTATTTAATCAATTTGTACTAAATTTTCGGTGACTGATAATCAGAGTTAATATTATGAATTACAATATATAACAAGAATACAATAAAAATCATTACACTTCATAGGAACATCCGACAAAAACAACAATATGAGACGTAGTGAGCAGATATTTAACACAAAGTTACGCTATAGCTAACGTACTCCCTAACATCCACATTACAGCTAACGTACTCCCTAACATCCACACTACAGCTAACGTACCCCCTAACATCCACACTATAGCTAACGTACTCCCTAACATCAACACTACAGCTAACGTACCCCCTAACATCCACACTACAGCTAACGTACTCCCTAACATCCACACTACAGCTAACGTACTCCCTAACATCCACACTACAGCTAACGTACTCCCTAACATCCGCACTACAGCTAACGTACTCCCTAACATCCACACTACAGCTAACGTACTCCCTAACATCCATACTACAGCTAACGTACCCCCTAACATCCACACTACAGCTAACGTACCCCCTAACATCCACACTACAGCTAACGTACTCCCTAACATCCACACTACAGCTAACGTACTCCCTAACATCCACACTACAGCTAACGTACCCCCTAACATCCACACTACAGCTAACGTACTCCCTAACATCCACACTACAGCTAACGTACTCCCTAACATCCACACTACAGCTAACGTACTCCCTACCGTCAACACTACAGCTAACGTACTCCCTACCATCCTATCTAATTAAACAATTCAACTAACTGGGGGCATCTTAACATTGATTCAAAGGTCCAAGAAATGTAACATTATTCGTTTACTTGCGAGAGGAAATATCAATCCAAAGAGAAAGTCTAGATTGACCAAACCCGTCTACAGAAATACCCGTCTACAGAAATACTCGCCTGTGGGAGTGAAACAATGTGTGGTGTACGTGATAAACCGTACAGACAAACAATCATGCTGTACGTGATAAAACGTACAGACAAACAGTCATGTGTACGTGATAAACCGTACAGACAAACGGTCATGTGTACGTGATAAACCGTACAGACAAACAGTCATGAGTACGTGATAAACTGTACAGACAAACGGTCATGATGTACGTGATAAACCGTACAGACAAACGGTCATGTGTGGTGTACGTGATAAACCGTGCAGACAAACAGTCATGTGTGGTGTACGTGATAAACCGTACAGACAAACAGTCATGTGTGGTTTACGTGATAAACCGTACAGACAAACAGTCATGTGTGGTTTACGTGATAAACCGTACAGACAAACAGTCATGGTGTACGTGATAAACCGTACAGACAAACAGTCATGTGTGATGTACGTGATAAACCGTACAGACAAACAGTCATGTGTGGTGTACGTGATAAACCGTACAGACAAACGGTCATGTGTGATGTACGCGATAAACCGTACAGACAAACAGTCATTTGTGGTGTACGTGATAAACCGTACAGACAAACAGTCATGTGTGGTGTACGTGATAAACCGTACAGACAAACAGCCATTGTGTACGTGATAAACCGTACAGACAAACAGTCATGTGTGGTGTACGTGATAAACCGTACAGACAAAGTCATGTGTGGTGTACGTGATAAACCGTACAGACAAACAGTCATGTGTGGTGTACGTGATAAACCGTACAGACAAACAGCCATTGTGTACGTGATAAACCGTACAGACAAACAGTCATGTGTGGTGTACGTGATAAACCGTACAGACAAACAGCCATTGTGTACGTGATAAACCGTACAGACAAACAGTCATGTGTGGTGTACGTGATAAACCGTACAGACAAAAGTCATGTGTGGTGTACGTGATAAACCGTACAGATAAACGGTCATGTGTACGTGATAAACCGTACAGACAAACAGTCATGTGTGGTGTACGTGATAAACCGTACAGACAAACAGTCATGTGTGGTGTACGTGATAAACCGTACAGACAAACAGTCATGTGTGGTGTACGTGATAAACCGTACAGACAACAGTCATGTGTGGTGTACGTGATAAACCGTACAGACAAACGGTCATGTGTGGTGTACGTGATAAACCGTACAGACAAACAGTCATGTGTGGTGTACGTGATAAACCGTACAGACAAACAGTCATGTGTGGTGTACGTGATAAACCGTACAGACAAACAGTCATGTGTGGTGTACGTGATAAACCGTACAGACAAACGGTCATGTGTGGTGTACGTGATAAACCGTACAGACAAAGTCATGTGTGGTGTACGTGATAAACCGTACAGACAAACAGTCATGTGTGGTGTACGTGATAAACCGTACAGACAAACAGTCATGTGTGGTGTACGTGATAAACCGTACAGACAAACGGTCATGGTGTACGTGATAAATCGTACAGACAAACAGCCATTGTGTACGTGATAAACCGTACAGACAAACAGTCATGTGTGGTGTACGTGATAAACCGTACAGACAAACGGTCATGTGTGGTGTACGTGATAAACCGTACAGACAAACAGCCATTGTGTACGTGATAAACCGTACAGACAAACAGTCATGTGTGGTGTACGTGATAAACCGTACAGACAAACAGTCATGTGTGGTGTACGTGATAAACCGTACAGACAAACAGCCATTGTGTACGTGATAAACCGTACAGACAAACGGCCATGTGTGGTGTACGTGATAAACCGTACAGACAAACAGTTATGGTGTACGTGATAAACCGTACAGACAAACAGTCATGTGTGGTGTACGTGATAAACCGTACAGACAAACAGTCATGTGTGGTGTACGTGATAAACCGTACAGACAAACAGTCATGTGTGGTGTACGTGATAAACCGTACAGACAAACAGTCATGTGTGGTGTACGTGATAAACCGTACAGACAAACGGTCATGTGTGATGTACGGTTGGATTGAGATTGCCATAATGGACAAAACCTTTCTGTACCTAACGTTGTCCATCATACAATAACCAAGCTGTGATTTATATTAGTACGTCATGTTATAGATTAATTTAGTGAAGATGCTGTATACATTTTGCAAATACCAACGAACAATGTGTTATTCGTTTATTTACTTATTTCTTTTGTAAATTACTCAACACTATGATAACCTTGTTTACTATTTTAGTGTATAGATATAAATAAGGCAGTGCAAATATGATATATTATTTAAAAGACTACATTCTGTTTTCAGTGAATATGAATAATTAACAAACTTAGAATGACACAGAAAAAAACATGATGAAATTTTCATATACTCTAAAATGAACCTAGTATACTATCTAGTCCACTTTCGTGTGTCCCATTCAAGAGAGTTTAGTCAGTTGGACCATAACTGTTCATTAAGAAATTGAAACATCGATCTGCCATTAGTTACGAGTAATACAGACGGCTACCACTGCGGCAGGCAGGGCTTTGGTAAACTCTGTACAGACTGTGATCAGGATTGGTCGCTATTCTAGATATATACGCAAAACAATGTCGTCGATCTCGGGGGTTTTAGTCGAGAACATCTCTTTACTCCCTCGAACGATATCCCGTTTCCTTATTGTCCATAATTTTAATACCTTATGACGGGAATTTGTGAGAAAACTTTCGTCAGCGATTTGCCATGACACCAGGTGTTATAAATGAAGACACGATTTGTATGTCCGCAACTCTCTGCTTTTACCATTCATGGCATTGACTCTGGTTAAATTGCATATTTAACCTGGTAAATCTTTTTTTTCAAACTAGATAGGTTCTATGGTACAGGTCCATATTTAACCTACATGCCATACATAGCACTTGGAATCCAAATGATTTAATGCTTAACTTTCAGTTTCAAGATTTTATGACAAAATTGTAAGTTCTTTTATCAAATGTACATTATTGTATAACTAAGCTACATAGTAAGAAACGAGTGCGTGGGATGGAACTTTTCAATGATGTTGGCCTTGGAGACCCCATTTAAACGTTTACAGGAAGTATTTCGATTTCTTTTTTTAAATTGTAATCAACAGTGTTGTGGCCTCCTTCGACAGTTGTATATTTATACACAGAAACGAGTCCGGTCATAAAACAGCAACATTAAAATTGTCAGCCTCGCTCCCACGTCCAATTCTCATCAAGTAGGCTATCTTTGCTGTCCATCTTAATTGAATACCATAAAAACATCGTTTCTCGCATGTTCCTTTCGGTAACAAATGAAACTGAATTAATTCCATCAAATTGCATTGTCCAATTAAAATGGAAATGTCAAAGCTGCATTCCTCATAGAATTATGTCATTATTTCCTGACGGAAGAATTGACATAAGCGTCTTGAACATGACCTACCATATAATTTGTGAGGAAATGTCGGTACCGAATTCCACAACACTTGTCATGACATTTGGTCTATAACGAGTTGTTCTATTTTTTACCTTTGTAACAAAATCATGTGCACAGATTGGATTAAAAAAAAGTAAAAACTGGCTATAGAATTTCAATTTGGGATGATTTGCCGATTTTCCTCTTGGCGTTTTCCTCGGCGATACGAGACGTGCATACTGATCTGATTTCTTCTGCATGTGTAAAATTTAATTGGAGATCGGACTAGATTATCCGGAATTGAGGTAATTACTACATATTGTTAGACATCAAATGGCCTTTCACAACACATCACGTATAGAATCTGACAAACCGATTGGATTTCTGTTGGTGCTGAAGGCCTCATTAGGATCATTATCACACCGGAATGACGAGATGGACCAGCGCAAGCGCAGCACCTGAACCACCAAGAACTACCTTTTGAGACGCGACAGAGAACAAACACCTTTATATACTAATGGTATTAGGAGTCCACAACAATCCGGGTGTTGGTCTAATGTCTAATGAGTTTTACAATGTTTCCGACTCGAATGGTCGTCGTTTGCATTTAAGTTGGTATGTAAAAAATCTCTCGAGAATTCCAAAATGGGAAGCAATTAATTGAGGAGCATAAACAAAGTGGAGTGTTACAATTCCTATCAGGGATGGCTATCGTGTTTATATTGTAAAGCACTCAGGAAAACATGTTCACAGATTTGAAGTTTCATTGCAACAGATTGTCGCCAAGGAATAGCGAATCTATGCTAGGTGTTCTCCTACGATATAGTGATCAAGGCTATTTATTGACTCTATTAACATCAAATAAAAAGTCGTCTTTCTGCGGGTTTTTTTTTTCGTTTTTGTTTTGCTTTTTTGTTCTTGTTTTCTGTTGGGTTTTTTTGTTGTTTTTTTTTTCGTTTTTCTTTTTTTTTTTTTTCTTCTTTTTTTCTTCTTCTTTTTTTTTCTGATTGACAATCAACTGATTAAACACGCCGAGTTCCCACTCATCACTAACAGGTGTAATAGACTGGGTATGGGGTGATGTTCTAAATACTTTAGGTGACATACTGCTACAAGGTACCAGTGTTTTGCACGACCCGTTACTAAAATGTATGAAATCTTGGTTATATAATACATATAAACGTTATGTTATATTAATCAGAGGGGTTTATCTAAAGATTAGAAATAACGATGAATATCGACATTGTCATACATAGCAGTAACTCGGTAAAGGCAGCACATACAAATGTATATCAAGTTGACTATACAAATGGATGTGATGCTTGACATTGTATTCAAACTCGCGGGCGTTTTCTTAAAGAACTTTCGCTTAAATAATTACAATGTTTGAATGTTTTAACGTCAGCTTTATGTAACAAAGTTGGTTTCAAGTCATGTCACTTTCAATTTCCTCTTGATAACTGGTCAAAAGAATTGGTTTCAAGTCATGGCATTGTCAATTTCCTCTTGATAACTGGTCAAAAGAATTGGTTTCAAGTCATGGCATTGTCAATTTCCTCTTGATAACTGGTCAAAAGAAATTATTTCCAAAAATTATAACGGAATTATTTGGACGCGCTTTGTCCGTTTTTTCAGTGTGTTTAAAGTCACGTACGTTATAAAGACATAACGATGACTTCATTCAATATGCATCGTGATCGTTTGACATAATTGTACTGCCAGCTCAACACCATACATATTGATATTGTTTTAATACATTCCAGTTAGACCTGATATTCATTGAAAAAAAAATGCAAATTACTGGAGATAACGGATGTGAATCTGATAGTCCTACGTCATGTCCGTTACAGTGTTACAAGTTTAACCTTATATCTTCAGTAACATTTTTCATTGATTTTCTAAAAATCAATGAACTTGAATGCTTATTTGAAAACAAGAGTGATTTTTTGTTTCTATTCACGGATGTTCAGAAGGAAAACAGGCTTAGTTAAACCTTGGTCAAATTGGGATTAAATACCTGGGTTTTGCTCTGTGCAAACAGATATTATTGTTTACATTTAAACCTCTATATAAAGACCTCTATATAAAGACCTCTATATAAAGGTCATCTGCCTATTGTGATAACTTTGGCATGGCCATACACGTGCACTACAAATTAATAAACGGTGGGAAAAAAACAGTGTAACAAACACCTGTAATGGATGTGATGTTTTGACATTTATAGTTATGTAGGTTATTAGGAAGGTAATTGACATGTCGCTTCCATTTCTATAATAATGTCATAAGATTATGACTTGTCAAAGTTATTGTATCGGGAGATTGAATAGATTTGCATGTAATGTTCACGTTTTTTTTACCCATTCTGAAAAATTTCACCTGTCAAATGTCACGTCCGTTGCATCACATCCGTTACATTGTCCAACACACGTCCGCTGATGTCCCCCCCCCCCCCCCCCCCCCCCCCCCCCCAAATAAATAAATAGGATAGTAGCAATCTATTTTTATTGAAGTGTGTATATATATATATAAAATAAGAAACACATAATTTTTTTAATGATGTAAAGACTTGGAATTCACACTATTTAAAGTATATTTCTCCTGCTATTTACTGGTATGTTCAATCAAATACATGTTAAAATCACCAGTTCTGATATTTATCAACCAAAGACGCATATTTATGATGAACTTTAAAAAATAAAGAAGGTAAAGTGGTTTAAGTTAACTTTTCAGAAAAAAGCTACTGTGATTTATTGATATAAATCAATATTTTGAAGAAAAGATATCTTTTAAATCATAAGAAGTGTTAAATGGTGCATATTCTTCAAGTTAACATCAAAATTGAAAAAAAAATTACAAATCTGAAATCATCACATCTACACTATACAAATTACACCGTAGCGTAGACTTAAAGTATATATCCTTTTAGACGATATACTGCTGTCCGTGTCTAACCTCGGTGTTGTGTTAACACCCCCATGGTATTTACACTCTCAGAACGCCAGACTAGATTCCCACAACCCCAGACTAGATTCCCACAACCCCAGACTAGATTCCCACAACCCCAGACTAGATTCCCATAACGCCAGACTAGATTCCCACAACCCCAGACTAGATTCCCACAACCCCAGACTAGATTCCCATAACGCCAGACTAGATTCCCACAACCCCAGACTAGATTCCCACAACCCCAGACTAGATTCCCACAACCCCAGACTAGATTCCCACAACGCCAGACTAGATTCCCACAACCCCAGACTAGATTCCCACAACCCCAGACTAGATTCCCACAACCCCAGACTAGATTCCCATAACGCCAGACTAGATTCCCATAACGCCAGACTAGATTCCCACAACGCCAGACTAGATTCCCACAACACCAGACTAGATTCCCACAACGCCATACTAGATTCCCACAACGCCAGACTAGATTCCCACAACGCCAGACTAGATTCCCACAACGCCAGACTAGATTCCCAGAACCACAGACTAGATTCCCAGAACCCCAAACTAGATTCCCAGAACCCCAAACTAGATTCCCACAACGCCAGACTAGATTCCCACAACGCCAGACTAGATTCCCACAACGCCAACTAGATTCCCACAACGCCATACGATTTCCAAAATATATGAAACATGTTACCACACCACAAACGTAACCCCTTGACCCTTATTACCACACCACAAACGTAACCCCTTGACCCATGTTACCACACCATAAACATAACCCCTTAAACATGTTACCACACCACAAACATAACCCCTTAAACATGTTACCACACCATAAACATAACCTCTTAAACATGTTACCACACCATAAACACAACCTCTTAAACATGTTACCACACCATAAACATAACCTCTTAAACATGTTACCACACCACAAACATAACCCCTTAAACATGTTACCACACCATAAACATAACCTCTTAAACATGTTACCACACCATAAACACAACCTCTTAAACATGTTACCACGCCATAAACATAACCTCTTAAACATGTTACCACACCATAAACACAACCCCTTAAACATGTTACCACACCATAAACATAACCTCTTAAACATGTTACCACGCCATAAACACAACCCCCCTTAAAACATGTTACCACACCATAAACAAACCCCTTAAACATGTACCACACCATAAACATAACCTCTTAAACATGTTACCACGCCATAAACACAACCCCCTTAAACATGTTACCACACCATAAACACAACCCCTTAAACATGTTACCACACCATGAACACAACCCCTTAAACATGTTACCACGCTATAAACACAACCCCTTAAACATGTTACCACACCATAAACATAACCTCATAAACATGTTACCACACCATAAACACAACCCCTTAAACATGTTACCACACCATAAACACAACCTCTTAAACATGTTACCACGCCATAAACATAACCTCTTAAACATGTTACCACACCATAAACACAACCCCTTAAACATGTTACCACACCATAAACATAACCTCTTAAACATGTTACCACGCCATAAACACAACCCCTTAAACATGTTACCACACCATAAACAAACCCCTTAAACATGTTACCACACCATAAACATAACCTCTTAAACATGTTACCACGCCATAAACACAACCCCTTAAACATGTTACCACACCATAAACACAACCCCTTAAACATGTTACCACACCATGAACACAACCCCTTAAACATGTTACCACGCTATAAACACAACCCCTTAAACATGTTACCACACCATAAACATAACCTCATAAACATGTTACCACACCATAAACACAACCCCTTAAACATGTTACCACACCATAAACACAACCCCTTAAACATGTTACCACACCATAAACATAACCTCTTAAACATGTTACCACGCCATAAACATAACCTCTTAAACATGTTACCACACCATAAACACAACCCCTTAAACATGTTACCACACCATAAACATAACCTCTTAAACATGTAACCACACCATAAACACAACCCCTTAAACATGTTACCACACCATAAACATAACCTCTTAAACATGTAACCACGCCATAAACATAACCTCTTAAACATGTTACCACACCATAAACACAACCCCTTAAACATGTTACCACACCATAAACATAACCTCTTAAACATGTAACCACGCCATAAACATAACCTCTTAAACATGTAACCACGCCATAAACACAACCCCTTAAACATGTTACCACACCATAAACATAACCTCTTAAACATGTAACCACACCATAAACACAACCCCTTAAACATGTTACCACACCATAAACACAACCCCTTAAACATGTTACCACACCATAAACATAACCTCTTAAACATGTAACCACGCCATAAACATAACCTCTTAAACATGTTACCACACCATAAACACAACCCCTTAAACATGTTACCACACCATAAACATAACCTCTTAAACATGTAACCACGCCATAAACATAACCTCTTAAACATGTAACCACGCCATAAACACAACCCCTTAAACATGTTACCACACCATAAACATAACCTCTTAAACATGTAACCACACCATAAACACAACCCCTTAAACATGTTACCACACCATAAACACAACCCCTTAAACATGTTACCACACCATAAACATAACCTCTTAAACATGTAACCACGCCATAAACATAACCTCTTAAACATGTAACCACGCCATAAACACAACCCCTTAAACATGTTACCACACCATAAACATAACCTCTTAAACATGTAACCACACCATAAACACAACCCCTTAAACATGTTACCACACCATAAACACAACCCCTTAAACATGTTACCACACCATAAACATAACCTCTTAAACATGTAACCACGCCATAAACATAACCTCTTAAACATGTAACCACGCCATAAACACAACCCCTTAAACATGTTACCACACCATAAACATAACCTCTTAAACATGTAACCACACCATAAACACAACCCCTTAAACATGTTACCACACCATAAACATAACCTCTTAAACATGTAACCACACCATAAACACAACCCCTTAAACATGTTACCACACCATAAACATAACCTCTTAAACATGTAACCACGCCATAAACATAACCTCTTAAACATGTTACCACACCATAAACACAACCCCTTAAACATGTTACCACACCATAAACATAACCTCTTAAACATGTAACCACACCATAAACACAACCCCTTAAACATGTTACCACACCATAAACATAACCTCTTAAACATGTTACCACACCATAAACACAACCCCTTAAACATGTTACCACACCATAAACACAACCCCTTAAACATTTTACCACACAATAAACACAACCCCTTAAACATTTTACCACACAATAAACATAACCTCTTAAACATGTAACCACGTCATAAACATAACCTCTTAAACATGTTACCACGCCATAAACACAACCCCTTAAACATGTTACCACACCATAAACACAACCCCTTAAACATGTTACCACACCATAAACATAACCTCTTAAACATGTAACCACGCCATAAACATAACCTCTTAAACATGTTACCACGCCATAAACACAACCCCTTAAACATGTAACCACACCATAAACATAACCTCTTAAACATGTAACCACGCCATAAACATAACCTCTTAAACATGTAACCACGCCATAAACATAACCTCTTAAACATGTTACCACGCCATAAACACAACCCCTTAAACATGTAACCACACCATAAACACAACCCCTTAAACATGTTACCACACCATAAACATAACCTCTTAAACATGTTACCACACCATAAACATCTGCTCGGCAAGTAAACTGAACACACTATCATATTCAAGGAGTAACGTTTATCTTAATCTAATTAAATTATATAATAAACTACGAATATCATTAAAAAGCAATATCAAAATATAACCATATTCCGAATTTGTCAAAATTAAGGATTCGTTTCCATCAAATTACTAATTTGTCACCATCATTCGCTACTTTATCAATCTGATCTCGCCAAATAGCGCACGTTACAATAACCACGGCGTAATAAAGACAATAATGTGGTGACATGATTGTTCTTCGTAACACGGCAGTCATATGATATATGAATACATAGATAAATATATTACATGTATTACTTAAAATCTTTGTAAGATTAAAGGATTTGTTTTGTATGAAATATATAATGTAACGTGTCCCATAAAATAGCCACTCCATACACAGGAAATATTCCTTCACGTGAATTTCACATGAATTTCACGTGAAAAAAAAAATTCCTTTTTGTATACACATATAGGTTAAAGGAATCAAGGAGATAAAATAATTTCATAATATTCCAAAGTAAAGGTACACACTCATTCACTTAATGACTATAATTTTTGGTTGGCATAGCTTTGGATACAAAGTTATCTTCGGTCCACTAACCAATCGAGAGCAAAATAAAAGCTGGATTACCGATGAATGCCTAGCGAGCGCGTGGGCGAGTTTGCTATCTCAGAGGCACACATTGCTAGAACCAAACTCATTATAAATCTTTGCATGTAAACGGTGCATTATGGACATAACATTTCCATTAAAAATCGTTGAAAGTCAATGCACATTTAGCTACTGCTGTGCAGGAAATCTATTACTAAATACAACATCGCAATTTTCTGGTGCTATATAATGAAAGGAGATTCCGTATGGGTTTTGTAGGTAGGTAATTAACTTACTTTTATTGATATCATTAAGGTGACTGTCTACGATTACCATGGTTATAAACACGTGTAATTCAAACACTGATTACGGGTCATTGGCCGTCTGAAGAAGACACACGTGGCTGTACACCGTGTAGAAAACACACGGAGTAAACAACACTTGGTTAGGTCCTCTGGAACAGTACCAGGTCGACATAAAGAGGACATTATTCTAACAACTGGATATGAAATATGACAGTCGGATGGAAATTAAGCTAAAATATGTCAGTAACAATTGAAGAAACCGCGAACAAGTAATAGATATTGCTATCGACACCGACTTCTCGTAGTAACAACACTTTAATGGCGACACGTCCTTTCGGGTAATGGATAGTGATGTAGATGGCAGTCTAAGCTGTCATTTAGTCATAAACCAATGCCAGTATCTAATAAAACCATATCGTATATACTTAATGACGTATCTAAATATAATGTATCAACATTCCTCCACAAAGACATGGCAATTTGTCATAGTTTTTTTTTCTTTCTTTCTTTTTTTAATTTTTTAATTTTTTTTTTTTATGTTCATGCTAAAACACATCGGAATACGATCATTTTGGAATAGCGAGACATATAAGGATAATTCTCGAGTATTGGGTAATAATATGAATTAATGAATATCACTTCAACCGAGACTTTACCTAATAGATAGTTGTTGGTTTTTTTTTTTGTTTTTTTTGTTTTTAAATTTTTTTGTCTGATCAGAAATCTTTTGACAACACATATGTTCATGCTAAAACACATCGGAATACGATCATTTTGGAATTGTTATTCAGCGAGACATATCATGATAATTCTCGAGTATTGGGTAATTATATAAATTAATGAATATCACTTCAACCAAGACTTTACCTAATGGAGTAGAATATTAACACTCTGGGTTAGCAGTAAAACCAATCTCAGCTGGGAGCCTCAATCCTAGGCACCGATTTCCTAGCATGTAATTCACGTTTTCCACTCTGTCGCAGCACAACGCGTGTTGTCAAATTAACAGAAAACAAACGAAGATGTGTTCGAACCGTGTGAACATTTTCAATTCCTCGTATTCATTATCAAGAGTCCCATTAAGTCTGCATCGCTAACCTGTTTTCAAAGCCTGTTAATAAAAAAGGTTCAAACATTTAAACTTTCAAAATGAATCAAGGTCAATCTTATTTAAACATGATACATAGCAAGGTTATCATTATGACCATATCATTTACATGCTTTCATTATTTTACTATTCAGAATTTGAAAGCTTGTTTAAAACAAAGTCATTGCATGTATTTAAACAACTGTGTGGTCCCAACAAACTACATGGATCAATGTCTTTAATATAATTTGGTTTACTTGCGTACCACCAATGCTTCATGACGTTGCGCTGGAAAATCTGTAGCTGCCTTGGGCAACATGTTTACGTTTTCTCGCCATATTAACAAGACAACACAAAAACATAAACATTGAATCTCAAAGTGATACTAAATATTTGATTTCTTTTGGGTATTAAATAATCCTTATCTTAATGTACTGGAAAGCTGGGTATGTAAGACATTTGGTTGGGGGATATAACTCAGTAATCTTTTTAATTCCTCTAATTAGGTTAGATAAGTTGGGTTAAATTAAACTATTGAAATGCATAAAGAACAAAACCCAACAAACCCCGAGGCATATTGAGAACACAATAAGTAAATATGTTGTGTAGTAAATATGTTGTGTTTTGCATTAAGTCTTTTTGGAACCACCCTTTTGTAACTCTAGAATCAAATTGGACAACGTCGACGAAAATTCACCATCCAAACAACGGATCTGTCAAATACGGATATTGATAAGAATACACGATAACGCACCACAACACTTTAGAAATGTGGTCCGTTAACTTTACCATCAGAAATAGTCCCCAATGTTATCATCTTTAACATCAGAATGTGGTCCGTAACCTTTACCATCAGAATAGTCCCCAATGTTATCACCTTCAACATGAAGGAATCAAAACACGCGCTGCTGAAGAACAACACAGCTCGACTACTGATGACATATTTTTATTACATTAGAGTACGTTCCTTTTAAAACTTTCTAGCAACTTTCAATTACCTGATCGTGTTCATAAGCTCCATTTCAATGTTTGATAAATCTTACAATTCGGTCTTTTGACTGAGCTGCCGCTGGTCAATCATAGATGGAGAAAGATGTCCAAACAGCTAAAGTCCTCTTTAGACACCTCCAAAATTACCGAGGATGGTACACTCAATATCAAGGAATTGTATATGATGTTAAATAAAGCTCTGATGTGCTGAGACTGAGTGAAACTTTATGACATAATCTAAGAAGGTGGTTTGACATCTTCCAGACCCTATATACAAAATATATTAAAATAATTGATAATGCTTACTCCAAAAAATTGAGATAAAACTTTCACCAAACCACTATAGGGTCAATTAACGCCTTCTCCGCCAAATTAATATGAAAAGAAAAAGAAAAAAACCTCTGAAGCCGGGAAAGATATGATAACGATATAGTTTGTGTCTTGGTATTAATACAGCAATGGGAATAGCAATGTCCATTGTCTTATCCTTATGTACCCCTTCTCCCTCTTATTCATTTTATCTTTCTCTGTGCTGATTCTTTTCTATTGTTTTCCTTTTATTTAAAAACAGTACTTATTTCAACTATAGGCAGTCACACGATAAAGCTAGTGTTGAATTTTACCTTATGACAAGAAATGGATTAAGTGCGAGTATGTATGGGAAAATGAACTTTAAATGTATTTTTATACTTTAAAAAATTTAGGAATAGCAGGAGCAAACATGGATCGGGTAAGGAACAAGAAAGGCAGACAACAGAAGAATGATGAAGGTGGTCGTGACAGACAAACAAGGTACACGACAACTACTGGACAAGTTGGCGTTGACAGCTGCAGAATCGAATACAGTCATTAGCGGACTCGTAGTTTTGTTACACAATAGTCGAGAAATCAGCCAGACATTATTATCTTTTAAATGATGAAGCATCATCAGAATCAGAAATTGTCAATGTGCACGTGATATAATCAACACTGGACAATTACTGAAACCACCTTGCCGGAACCAGAGAACCAACGAAACAGTGTGATAGATCAGTCAGACTTACCGCCTATATAAAGATCTGGCAGACAGATGATATGTTATACTAAACGTATTCACTCCATTTCTTGTTGGTAGTCCTGTGTAAAGTTTTTGTTACTAGGCCTATTTACTCATTTTTCTGTTGATCTGGTGTAAAGTTTTGTTACTAGGCCTATTTACTCATTTTCTTTCTGTGGATCTGGTGTGAAGATTTACTCGTTTGAAATGGTCGACATCATCATCTTCTACCTGGACATATTCCATCTCCTTGTGCGATATGAAGTCAGACGTGTTGATACGTAATCGTTGATATGCCCAGTGGCTCTGTTGTCACCAGTCTATATTTTATTTTAAGAATAAAGTCGAGATCGCTTACCCTTCTGGAACGTCAGGTCCTATTCACTTATGCGTCTTCAAGGTTTTCATGCATACCAAAGTCGAACCATGGACCTCGGATCCCCACTTCAAATTACGTGGATGGCGCTGGCACTGAATCATCGCAGCCCCTATATGAAAAAGGTAGTTAACTTTTAAGTAAGGAAAGGTCGATTTCGTTGCTATATCGTTTATGTGCAAGGGAGAACACTCAAATATAACTGTTGTTTCTCGTTTGCGAAGAGGTGTTAAACATGCTCTCTCTCTCTCTCTCTCTCTCTCTCTCTCTCTCTCTCTCTCTCTCTCACACACACACACACACACACACACCTTCACACTCTCTCACACACACCCTCACACACAATTTATTCCATTATAAACCATTTTATTTGATATCACCCTCAAAATATTAACTTGCAAGTCCTGCTACAATGGAAACATTGAGTGGTTCCTACAGTAAGTTAATGATTACGTGAAGCACATACAAAGGCCAGATGACTGAAGTAAAATGTAATTCAATACATTATAACTATAAGGATTTGTATTGAAACTGGAGGCAGGTCTAAAAAAAAACAAAGATATTTGAAGTTCTATGCACAGCTGAACTGAATGGTAAATAACTTCATCTAAATGTGCAGGCACCTTACGAATAACGATATGATTTTTTTTCTCAGCTTTTAACAAAGAACAGCGGTATTTCACATATAAAAGGCATCTTAAGAACTCTCCAAGAAACCACGAAATAAAAAAGTGAATGCTTGCAGGTAATGTTTTACTATTCATTCAGTCTGATAAATGAATATGCAAAACATGACACCAAGATGAAGATATGAAATTTGAGAAAATCTATTTTATACTGCTGGCGAAAGCAATAAATTTCAAAATGTAACATTGTTACGATGGCAGTAAATGTGAGTGCTGCGCAATTCTGAAATTCAGTAAGGAACATACAAAACTCATTCCTGTCTGGATACACGTTCTATTCAGGAAAAAAATATATACAGCGTTAAAAAGCAGAGAACGTCAATATGTACATAATACCGTGATTCTAACTCAGAAAAGATAAACCAATGACAAAATATGAGCAAAATATAGATTTTCAAGGAGACAGTTGAAAAAAAGATATCAGACCGCGTGTTCCAGAATGGAGAGCGTCATGTAATCTAGGATACATCGAATCATCCAACTGAGGACCAGGGAGGTGACAACGCTACCAGCAGGCATATCAACGAGTATTGGACACGTCGGACTCCATATCAACGAGTATTGGACACGTCGGACTCCATATCAAAGAGTATTGGACATGTCGGACTCCATATCAACGAGTATTGGACACGTCGAATTCCATATCAACGAGTATTGGACATGTCGGACTCCATATCAACGAGTATTGGACACGTCGGACTCCATATCAACGATCATTGTACATGTCGGACTCCATATCAACGAGTATTGGACACATCGGACTCCATATCAACGAGTATTGGACACGTCGGACTCCATATCAACGAGTATTGGACATGTCGGACTCCATATCAACGATCATTGTACATGTCGGACTCCATATCAACGAGCATTGGACACATCGGACTCCATATCAACGATCATTGTACATGTCGGACTCCATATCAACGAGTATTGGATACGTGGGACTCCATATCAACGAGCATTGTACACGTCGGACTCCATATCAACGAGTATTGGACACATCGGACTCCATATGAACGAGTATTGGACACGTCGGACTCCGTATCAACCAGCACTGGACACGTCGGACTCCATATCAACGAGTATTGGACACGTCGGGACTCCATATCAACGAGCATTAGACACGTCGGGACTCCATATCCAACAAAGAGCATTAGACACGTCGGGACTCCATATCAACGAGCATTAGACACGTCGGACTCCATATCAACGAGTATTAGACACGTCGGGACTCCATATCCAACAAAGAGCATTAGACACGTCGGACTCCATATCCAACAAAGAGCATTAGACACGTCGGGACTCCATATCCAACAAAGAGCATTAGACACGTCGGGACTCCATATCAACGAGCATTAGACACGTCGGGACTCCATATCCAACAAAGAGCATTAGACACGTCGGGACTCCATATCCAACAAAGAGCATTAGACACGTCGGGACTCCATATCAACGAGCATTAGACACGTCGGGACTCCATATCCAACAAAGAGCATTAGACACGTCGGGACTCCATATCAACGAGCATTAGACACGTCGGGACTCCATATCCAACAAAGAGCATTAGACACGTCGGGACTCCATATCAACGAGCATTAGACACGTCGGACTCCATATCAAAGAGCATTAGACACGTCGGGACTCCATATCAACGAGCATTAGACACGTCGGGACTCCATATCCAACAAAGAGCATTAGACACGTCGGGACTCCATATCAACGAGCATTAGACACGTCGGGACTCCATATCCAACAAAGAGCATTAGACACGTCGGGACTCCATATCCAACAAAGAGCATTAGACACGTCGGGACTCCATATCAACGAGCATTAGACACGTCGGGACTCCATATCCAACAAAGAGCATTAGACACGTCGGGACTCCATATCAACGAGCATTAGACACGTCGGGACTCCATATCCAACAAAGAGCATTAGACACGTCGGGACTCCATATCAACGAGCATTAGACACGTCGGGACTCCATATCAACGAGCATTAGACACGTCGGGACTCCATATCCAACAAAGAGCATTAGACACGTCGGGACTCCATATCAACGAGCATTAGACACGTCGGGACTCCATATCAACGAGCATTAGACACGTCGGGACTCCATATCAACGAGCATTAGACACGTCGGGACTCCATATCCAACAAAGAGCATTAGACACGTCGGGACTCCATATCCAACAAAGAGCATTAGACACGTCGGGACTCCATATCCAACAAAGAGCATTAGACACGTCGGGACTCCATATCCAACAAAGAGCATTAGACACGTCGGACTCCATATCCAACAAAGAGCATTAGACACGTCGGACTCCATATCCAACAAAGAGCATTAGACACGTCGGACTCCATATCCAACAAAGAGCATTAAACACGTCGGGACTCCATATCAACGAGCATTAGACACGTCGGGACTCCATATCAACGAGTATTGGACACGTCGGGACTCCATATCAACGAGCATTAGACACGTCGGGACTTCATATCAAAGAGCATTAGACACGTCGGGACTCCATATCAACGAGCATTGGACACGTCGGACTCCATATCAACGAGTATTGGACACGTCGGACTCCATATCAACGATCATTGGACACGTCGGACTCCATATCAAAGAGTATTAGACACGTCGGACTCCATATCAACGAGCATTAGACACGTCGGGACTCCATATCAACGAGCATTGGACACGTCGGGACTCCATATCCAACAAAGAGCATTAGACACGTCGGGACTCCATATCAACGAGCATTAGACACGTCGGAACTCCATATCAACGATCATTAGACAAGTCGGACTCCATATCAAAGAGTATTGGACACGTCGGACTCCATATCAACGATCATTGGACACGTCGGACTCCATATCAAAGAGTATTGGATACGTGGGACTCCATATCAACGAGCATTAGACACGTCGGGACTCCATATCCAACAAAGAGCATTAGACACGTCGGGACTCCATATCAACGAGCATTAGACACGTCGGAACTCCATATCAACGATCATTAGACAAGTCGGACTCCATATCAAAGAGTATTGGACACGTCGGACTCCATATCAACGATCATTGGACACGTCGGACTTCATATCAACGAGCATTGGACACGTCGGACTACATATCAACGAGCATTGGACACGTCGGACTCCATATCAACGAGCATTGGATACGTCGGACTCCATATCAACGAGCATTGTACATGTCGGACTTCATATCAAAGAGCATTGGACACGGCGGACTCCATATCAACGAGTATTGGACACGTCGGACTTCATATCAACGAGCATTGGACACGTCGGACTCCATATCAACGAGCATTGGATACGTCGGACTACATATCAACGAGTATTGGACACGTCGGACTCCATATCAACGAGTATTGGACACGTCGGACTCCATATCAACGAGCATTGGACACGTCGGACTCCATATCAACGAGTATTGGATACGTGGGACTCCATATCAACGAGTATTGGATACGTGGGACTCCATATCAACGAGCAATGGACACATCGGACTCCATATCAACGAGTATTGGACATGTCGGACTCCATATCAACGAGCATTGGACACGGCGGACTCCATATCAAAGAGTATTGGACACGTCGGACTTCATATCAAAGAGTATTGGACACGTCGGACTCCATATCAACGAGTATTGGACACGTCGGACTCCATATCAACGAGTATTGGACACGTCGGACTACATATCAACGAGCAGTGGACACGTCGGACTCCATATCAACGAGCATTGGACACGGCGGACTCCATATGAAAGAGTATTGGACACGTCGGACTTCATATCAAAGAGTATTGGACACGTCGGACTTCATATCAAAGAGTATTGGACATGTCGGACTTCATATCAAAGAGTATTGGACATGTCGGACTCCATATCAACGAGTATTGGACACGTCGAATTCCATATCAACGAGTATTGGACACGGCGGACTCCATATGAAAGAGTATTGGACACGTCGGACTTCATATCAACGAGTATTGGACACGTCGAATTCCATATCAACGAGTATTGGACACGTCGAATTCCATATCAACGAGTATTGGACACGTCGGACTCCATATGAAAGAGTATTGGACACGTCGGACTTCATATCAAAGAATATTGGACACGTCGGACTTCATATCAAAGAGCATTAGACACGTCGGACTCCATATCCAACAAAGAGCATTAGACACGTCGGGACTCCATATCCAACAAAGAGCATTAGACACGTCGGGACTCCATATCCAACAAAGAGCATTAGACACGTCGGACTCCATATCAAAGAGTATTGGACACGTCGGACTCCATATCCAACAAAGAGCATTAGACACGCCGGGACTCCATATCCAACAAAGAGCATTAGACACGTCGGACTCCATATCAAAGAGTATTGGACACGTCGGACTCCATATCCAACAAAGAGCATTAGACACGTCGGACTCCATATCCAACAAAGAGCATTAGACACGTCGGGACTCCATATCCAACAAAGAGCATTAGACACGTCGGGACTCCATATCAACGAGCATTAGACACGTCGGACTCCATATCAAAGAGCATTAGACACGTCGGGACTCCATATCGCTAAGTTGGAGAAAATATAACATTTCCTAATGAGTCGACATCTGCCAAAGTAGTCGTTATATTGGGAAAAGTCGATAATATCGAATCAACTGGGAAGCAAATGAATATAATAATTATCTAAAATTATCAGACAGCTTAGTTGTAAGATATCCTTGCGGGTTAGATCGAGGTAAGCGAACTGGTGTAAAAGAGTCTGTAATGTCCTTGATCTCAAATGTTGTTGGTTTTTTTTCAACAGTATGATGCCGACATGGTCAATAAACCTTTTCATTTGTCTTGTCTCATTTTTTTTCTTTTTCAATTTCTTCATTAGTATCTTGCCACGAGCCGTTACCGGGATTCCAAGTGCACCGTTAATCTTTGACGACTGGCTAAGTCCTTCTCATTTGGGAAGTAGTGTATCCTGAGCGTAGAAGTCTTTGTTGCTGTCCAATTGTAATTCAATGACTTTTATCTGCAGGTCTATGTCAAGCCCGTCTTTTGACCGAAAATCCGTTCAATGTATCACAATGCCAAGACCCAAGAACGCAAGTTGAACCCTCCGTCCGACATCAGCGATCGGGCAGAATGGAGGTATTCCAGCAAACCCTCCTCTTTTTCAAGACTATATAAGATGTCAACATTTATATATCACCAGTCATTGATTACATGCTCTGCTCCCCCCTACTTCTAAAAAAGATTTTTATGCGCGCTTGTTATTTTGTGTTTCTGTCCTATGGGGCGCCGTTTTACTATTTATTCCCATTTGGTGATATCACCTATTCAATCAGTGATATCACCTATTCGAATAGGTGATATCACCCATTCGAATAGGTGATATCACTTAATGAAACGAATAGGTGACATCACTTATGAAATTGTATAAGTGATATCACCAATTCGAATAGGTGATATCACTTATGAAATTGTATAAGTGATATCACCAATTCGAATAGGTGATATCACTTATGAAATTGTATAAGTGATATCACCTATTCGAATGAGTGATATCACTATGGGGCGCCGTTTTACTATTTATTCCCATTTGGTGATATCACCTATTCAATCAGTGATATCACCTATTCGAATGAGTGATATCACTTAATGCAACGAATAGGTGATATCACTTAAAAAAGTTCTTAAGTGATATCACCTATTCGAATAGGTGATATCACTCATTTGAATAGGTGATATCACCAAATGGGAATAAATAGTAAAACGGCGCCCCATACTGTCCAACATATCTTGTAACAAACATCGCTTTGTTATATGTATTTGTGAGAGCGAATCCTGTAAGTTTGTAACGCCTCGTTTTGAAGTAGAGATTTCAAGTAGCTAAGTACGTCGCTTAGGGATGGGTTACAATGTACCGATGATTCTAATGAATCCTAAAACGAACGCCAGTCCAATATATATCCATTGAAATTAGGGATCCAATTTCGGAAGTTTGTGATACCGAGTAGTAATACTCGAAAATGACCTATTGCCGGGAAATCTCAAGTCAGTATTCATGGATCGACTGCCATTTTAAAGAGAGAAATCCACTTTAGAAGGGAATTCTAGCGTTATTGATATGTTCTGGCACGTGGAAACGTTCTGCGTTCGCATCGAGTGATGAATGAAGTGGCACTGCGGGTGTTTGTGGGTTTAAGTAAATTTCGCCTGTTGGGATTTTGTTTTTAGTTTGAATTAAAAGCACTCATCCGTATCCACGATTTCTTCCTCCACGTCATCGTCTGTGAGTTAATAAGTATTTTGCAGTAATTTTTAACTTTTCCATGATCTCATCCAAGATGGAGGAAAGTTCTTCAGCGTCAACATATTTTTTGTGCCCTAAAATTGTTTTATAAACCTCGTGATGACACTTTTATTTCTGCACGGGTTGCCTTTTAACTTCGTAGCTATGAACTAATATATCACTTTGATGTTTATTCTGTTTGCGTTGAAGACTTGGATGATGAACTTGGCTGATTTTTATCATGTCCTAATGTACGTGACAAGTAAGGCTAAACACGCACAAGAAATCTACACTGTTAGCACATAGAAGTGGCATTCGACGACATTTAGAGAAAGGAAATCTGGATATTTCTATGGCGGCAATTGAAGAACTTTGCAAGATCTATGGTACATGCTCTAATAATCTCTTTAGTACAATCGGTCTCGTATGAAAATAAATAGGCCAAGAGTGGGGTATTGCCTGTTCCATGGGTATAGCAATAGTTCCGTTGGAAGATTCCCAAACTACGATGGAAGAAATTCAATCATAACAATATTTTCGATATTACTGTCATAGCGGCTATCCTTAACTGTTCTACTCTATAAAGCTAGTAGGGACCCAGCATATTGGTAAGGGCTTACTTTCGGCAGTATCCTCACTGAACAGGGTCCTATGTACCAAAATGGTACCAATTCGATAGAGGTAGCCATGACACGTTACGGGTAGTCAACATCACAGGTCCTCATTTCGGTCGAGAATGTCTGGACTATATGGCCTTCAATCAGAATGTTCATCAGTGATATATTGTCGCATTCTTTAATTTTCCATAGAGATGTGAAACAAGAGATCCCAGAGGGATCTTGGCGCCCACTATTGAATGATCTCTATAGGTTCCATGTTAAATTGATCTTCTCTCTATTTTTCCCTTCCTCTTACTAATATGTATAATTGAAAAACATCCCTGCAGTACTTTTCAAACAAGGGGAGCCTATATATGAAATTTGAAATTTAGTGATAATGACTGTCTGTTGGCCATGCTGTTTTCAGATTGGTCCCAAAATGCAATACGAGAGACCAAGGGGAACCTACATATCAAATTTGAGAAAGATCCCTCCAGTGCTTTCTGAGAAATAGCGATAACAAACTTCAATTGTCAAAATCCAAGATGGCTGCCTGTCGGCCATGTTGTTTTCCGATCGGTACCAAAATGCAATATGCACAACTACAGACCAAGGGGAACCTATATATGAAATTTGAGAAAGATCCCTTCAGCACTTTCTCAGAAATAGCGATAACAAACTTCAATTGTCAAAATCCAAGATGGCTGCCTGTCGGCCATGTTGTTTTTTAATCGGTCACAAAATGCAAATGTTTTTTAATCGGTCCTAAAATGCAAAATGCATAACTACAGACCGAGGGGAACCTACAAATGAAATTTTAGAAAGATTCTTTCAGCAATTTCTGAGAAATAGCGATAACAAACTTCAATTGTCAAAATACAAGATGGCTACCTATCGGCCATGTTGTTTCCCGATCGGTCCCAAAATGCAATATGCATAACAAGAAACCAAGAGGAACCTACAAATGAAATTCGAGAAAGATCCTTTCAGCAATTTCTGAGAAATAGCGATAACAAACTTCAATTTTCAAAATCCAAGATGGCTGCCTGTCGGCTATGTTGTTTTCCGATTGGTCTCAAAATGCAATATGCATACGTAGGCAGCGAGTGGAACCTACATATGAAATTTGAGAAAGATCCCTTCAGCACTTTCTCAGAAATAGCGATAACAAACTTCAATTGTCAAAATCAAAGATGGCTGCCTGTCGGCCATGTTGTTTTCCGATTGGTCTCAAAATGTAATATGCATATCTAGGAACCAAGGGGAACCTATATATGAAATTTGAGAAAGATCCCTTCAGTACTTTCTGAGAAATAGCGATAACAAACTTCAATTGTCAAAATCCAAGATGGCTGCCTGTCGGCCATGTTGTTTTCCGATCGGTACCAAAATGCAATATGCACAACTACAGACCAAGGGGAACCTACATATGAAATTTGAGAAAGATCCCTTCAGCACTTTCTCAGAAATAGCGATAACAATCTTCAATTGTCAAAATCCAAGATGGCTGCCTGTCGGCCATGTTGTTTTTTAATCGGTCACAAAATGCAAATGTTTTTTAATCGGTCCTAAAATGCAATATGCATAACTACAGACCGAGGGGAACCTACAAATGAAATTTTAGAAAGATTCTTTCAGCAATTTCTGAGAAATAGCGATAACAAACTTCAATTGTCAAAATCAAAGATGGCTGCCTGTCGGCCATGTTGTTTTCCGATCGGTCCCAAAATGTAATATGCAAAATAAGAAACCTAGAGGAACCTACAAATGAAATTTGAGAAAGATCCTATCAGTATTTTCTGAGAAATAGCGATAACAAACTTCAATTGTCAAAATCCAAGATGGCTGCCTGTCGGCCATGTTGTTTTCCGATTGGTCTCAAAATGCAATATGCATAACTAGGCACAGAGGAGAACCTACATATGAAATTTGAGAAAGATCCCTTCATTACTTTCTGAGAAATAGCGATAACAAACTTCAATTGTCAAAATCCAAGATGGCTGCCTGTCGGCTATGTTGTTTTCCGATTGGTCTCAAAATGCAATATGCTTACGTAGGCAACGAGTGGAACCTACATATGAAATTTGAGAAAGATCCCTTCAGCACTTTCTGAGAAATAGCGATAACAAACTTCAATTGTCAAAATCCAAGATGGCTGCCTGTCGGCCATGTTGTTTTCCGATTGGTCTCAAAATGTAATATGCATATCTAGGAACCAAGGGGAACCTATTTCTGAAAATTTGAGAAAGATCCCTTCAGTACTTTCTGAGAAATAGCGATAACAAACTTCAATTGTCAAAATCCAAGATGGCTGCCTGTCGGCCATGTTGTTTTCCGATCGGTACCAAAATGCAATATGCACAACTACAGACCAAGGGGAACCTACATATGAAATTTGAGAAAGATCCCTTAAACACTTTCTCAGAAATAGCGATAATAAACTTCAATTGTCAAAATCCAAGATGGCTGCCTGTCGGCCATGTTGTTTTTTAATCGGTCACAAAATGCAAATGTTTTTTAATCGGTCCTAAAATGCAAAATGCATAACTACAGACCGAGGGGAACCTACAAATGAAATTTTAGAAAGATTCTTTCAGCAATTTCTGAGAAATAGCGATAACAAACTTCAATTGTCAAAATACAAGATGGCTACCTATCGGCCATGTTGTTTCCCGATCGGTCCCAAAATGCAATATGCATAACAAGAAACCAAGAGGAACCTACAAATGAAATTCGAGAAAGATCCTTTCAGCAATTTCTGAGAAATAGCGATAACAAACTCCAATTTTCAAAATCCAAGATGGCTGCCTGTCGGCTATGTTGTTTTCCGATTGGTCTCAAAATGCAATATGCATACGTAGGCAGCGAGTGGAACCTACATATGAAATTTGAGAAAGATCCCTTCAGCACTTTCTCAGAAATAGCGATAACAAACTTCAATTGTCAAAATCAAAGATGGCTGCCTGTCGGCCATGTTGTTTTCCGATTGGTCTCAAAATGTAATATGCATATCTAGGAACCAAGGGGAACCTATATATGAAATTTGAGAAAGATCCCTTCAGTACTTTTTGAGAAATAGCGATAACAAACTTCAATTGTCAAAATCCAAGATGGCTGCCTGTCGGCCATGTTGTTTTCCGATCGGTACCAAAATGCAATATGCACAACTACAGACCAAGGGGAACCTACATATGAAATTTGAGAAAGATCCCATTCAGCACTTTCTCAGAAATAGCGATAACAATCTTCAATTGTCAAAATCCAAGATGGCTGCCTGTCGGCCATGTTGTTTTTTAATCGGTCACAAAATGCAAATGTTTTTTAATCGGTCCTAAAATGCAATATGCATAACTACAGACCGAGGGGAACCTACAAATGAAATTTTAGAAAGATTCTTTCAGCAATTTCTGAGAAATAGCGATAACAAACTTCAATTGTCAAAATCAAAGATGGCTGCCTGTCGGCCATGTTGTTTTCCGATCGGTCCCAAAATGTAATATGCAAAATAAGAAACCTAGAGGAACCTACAAATGAAATTTGAGAAAGATCCTATCAGTATTTTCTGAGAAATAGCGATAACAAACTTCAATTGTCAAAATCAAAGATGGCTGCCTGTCGGCCATGTTGTTTTCCGATTGGTCTCAAAATGCAATATGCATAACTAGGCACAGAGGAGAACCTACATATGAAATTTGAGAAAGATCCCTTCAGCACTTTCTGAGAAATAGCGATAACAAACTTCAATTGTCAAAATCCAAGATGGCTGCCTGTCGGCCATGTTGTTTTCCGATTGGTCTCAAAATGCAATATGCATAACTAGGCACAGAGGAGAACCTACATATGAAATTTGAGAAAGATCCCTTCAGCACTTTCTGAGAAATAGCGATAACAAACTTCAATTGTCAAAATCCAAGATGGCTGCCTGTCGGCCATGTTGTTTTCCGATTGGTCTCAAAATGTAATATGCATATCTAGGAACCAAGGGGAACCTATTTCTGAAAATTTGAGAAAGATCCCTTCAGTACTTTCTGAGAAATAGCGATAACAAACTTCAATTGTCAAAATCCAAGATGGCTGCCTGTCGGCCATGTTGTTTTCCGATCGGTACCAAAATGCAATATGCACAACTACAGACCAAGGGGAACCTACATATGAAATTTGAGAAAGATCCCTTAAACACTTTCTCAGAAATAGCGATAATAAACTTCAATTGTCAAAATCCAAGATGGCTGCCTGTCGGCCATGTTGTTTTGTAATCGGTCCCAAAATGCAAATGTTTTTTAATCGGTCCCAAAATGCAAAATGCATAACTACAGACCAAGGGGAACCTACATATGAAATTGCAGAAAGATCTCTTCAGCACTTTCTCAGAAATAGCGATAACAAACTTCAATTGTCAAAATCAAAGATAGCTGCCTGTCGGCCATGTTGTTTTCTGATCGGTCCCAAAATGCAATATGCACAACTACAGACCAAGGGGAACCTACATCTGAAATTCGAGAAAGATCCCTTTAGTACTTTCTCAGAAATAGCGATAACAAACTTCAATTGTCAAAATCCAAGATGGCTGCCTGTCGGCCATGCTGTTTTCCGATCGGTATCAAAATGCACTATGCACAACTACAGACCAAGGGGAACCTACATATGAAATTTGAGAAAGATCCCTTCAGCATTTTCTCAGAAATAGCGTTAAAAAACTTCAATTGTCAAAATCCAAGATGGCTGCCTGTCGGCCATGTTGTTTTCCGATCGGTCCCAAAATGCAATTTGCACAACTACTGACAAAGGGGAACCTACATATGAAATTTGAGAAAGATCCCTTCAGCACTTTCTCAGAAATAGCGATAACAAGAATTGTTTACGGACGACGGACGTAAGGCGATTTGAATAGCCCACCATCTGATGATGGTGGGCTAAAAATAGTGAACAGACAAGATCTGAACAGGTCCCACACAGAATAATGTGACTATAGTGTGTTATACTACTGTCTACAACTTCCATTATTTCAGTGAGACAGCACCTCTAAATGGCTCTGTGACGGTTTGGTATAAATGGCTCTGTAACGGTTTGGTATAAATGGCTCTGTAACGGTTTCGTATAAATGGCTCTGTGACGGTTTGGTATAAATGGCTCTGTAACGGTTTGGTATAAATGGCTCTGTAACGGTTTGGTATAAATGGCTCTGTGACGGTTTGGTATAAATGGCTCTGACGGTTTCATATAAATGGCTCTGTGACGGTTTCGTATAAATGGCTCTGTAACGGTTTGGTATAAATGGCTCTGTGAAGGTTTCATATAAATGGCTCTGTAACGGTTTGGTATAAATGGCTCTGTAACGGTTTGGTATAAATAGCTCTGTAACGGTTTGGTATAAATGGCTCTGACGGTTTCATATAAATGGCTCTGTGACGGTTTATTATATATATGGCTCTGTAACGGTTTGGTACAAATGGCTCTGTAACGGTTTGGTATAAATGGCTCTGTAATGGTTTGGTATAAATGGCTCTGTAACGGTTTCGTATAAATGGCTCTGTAATGGTTTGGTATAAATGGCCCTGTAACGGTTTCGTATAAATGGCTCTGTAATGGTTTGGTATAAATGGCTCTGTAACGGTTTCGTATAAATGGCTCTGTAATGGTTTGGTATAAATGGCTCTGACGGTTTCATATAAATGGCTCTGTAACGGTTTGGTATAAATGGCTCTGTAATGGTTTGGTATAAATGGCTCTGTGACGGTTTCGTATAAATGGCTCTGTAACGGTTTCGTATAAATGGCTCTGTAACGGTTTGGTATAAATGGCCCTGTAACGGTTTGGTATAAATGGCTCTGTAATGGTTTGGTATAAATGGCTCTGTAACGGTTTCGTATAAATGGCTCTGTAATGGTTTCGTATAAATGGCTCCGTAATGTTTTCGTATAAATGGCTCTGTAACGGTTTGGTATAAATGGCTCTGTGAAGGTTTCATATAAATGGCTCTGTAACGGTTTCGTATAAATGGCTCTGTAATGGTTTCGTATAAATGGCTCTGTAATGTTTTCGTATAAATGGCTCTGTAACGGTTTGGTATAAATGGCTCTGTGAAGGTTTCATATAAATGGCTCTGTAACGGTTTGGTATAAATGGCTCTGTGACGGTTTCGTATAAATGGCTCTGTAACGGTTTCGTATAAATGGCTCTGTGACGGTTTCATATAAATGGCTCTGTGACGGTTTCGTATAAATGGCTCTGCAATGGTTTCGTATAAATGGCTCTGTGAACGGTTTTGTATAAATGGCTCTGTACGGTTTCGTATAAATGGCTCTGTAACGGTTTCGTATAAATGGCTCTGTAACGGTTTCGTATAAATGGCTCTGTAACAGTTTCGTATAATTGTCTCTGCAACGGTTTCGTATAAATAGCTCTGTAGCGGTTTCGTATTCACTGGGTAACATGGTAAATAATGATAATTGATCTTTAGAACCACAATGTTTCTGAATGTGTATCCAGTTATACAGACAGCAACATTAACTAAATCTACCACACTACTTGTCTCTACACAAATTGTCTCCATCTCAAAAATTGTCTCTACTCTGTAAATTGCTTCTACCTTGTACAAATAACACAAATATTGTCTCGTGAGCAAATCAAAGGTGTTGGAAGAATTCGCAACTTATCAACTTTTTAACAGAAATGAATTATAATTCATGGTAAAATGGTCACAATATGATTCATATCACAACACATTGATCATTATATATGTATATACCCTAAATAAGAATAGTGATAACATTTTGAGACTAAATTGAATTTCATATATATTTCATATTTAAATCAAATACTGAAATAAATAAACAATGGGCAATAAATTTTGCAACAATCGTCAAATTAAAATTCTTTTCAATGAAACACAACATCATATCAAGATTATGAACGTTAGCATGTTTAAAAGAAATCGGTCAAATAAAAAAAAGTAGGAGATTCCCAGACAGATGGGTGGACATCGCAAAACCGTAATACTCCCATCAAATTTGACAGGCATATAAAAACTACAAACAAATCCGAATGTACTTCTGATTTTGACTTTTATCTCTAAACAAGAATATGCACAATATTCATAAATAATTGCATTTCTTCATTTTGGTGCAAGTAACTGGCAAAATCACAGCACTGCCAGCATGTTATACATATCATGTATGTTGTACATCAATACATCTATGTAGTAGATACTTCACATGGTACTTGTATACAGGTACTAAAGGACCTTCACACAATTATTTCTCGTCCAACAGACCAGCAAGGAAACCATGAAACAGAAATCTCAGAATTTTAAGATTTCTCACACTGTCTTGGTCTTTGTAATGTTTGGTACACATCATACAGTCAAAACAACACACTCAGAACCAATATGTTGTGACGATTGGTCATAAGAAGTGAATTCCTCCATCATCTGACCCGACTGCAAAATCCCAGCACTAGACTCCAGCTTTATGGTGGCTGATGTTTGCTTGCATTATGGACATTTTATATTCACATCAGAATAGTACAATGTGTGAGGTATGTATGACAAAGGTCTGTTTTCCTGCTTGTTACCAACATCATTTATCTACATCAGAATAGTACAATGTGTGAGGTATGTATGACAAAGGTCTGTTTTCCTGCTTGTTACCAACATCATTTATCTACATCAGAATAGTACAATGTGTGAGGTATGTATGACAACGGTCTGTTTTCCTGCTTGTTACCAACATCATTTATCAACATCAGGACTCTCCTTTGCTGGCTCAGGAAAGTCTGTGTTAAATTCTACAGCCTGACACTCCAGGGTTTTCAGGTTTATGAGAACGCACGTGCTGGTCTGGCAAAACCTCGGGACGCTGACAAGCAATACCTCCTGACCAGTGGGACCTGCAACATCAAAGACAACTGTCACCTCTACAGGTTTATATGTTCTGATCCCGAACGAGAGATGGCATGGCCAACAACTATAACCTTTAAAGAAAAGGTACATTTGGATCATACCAAAAAAGTCTGCATCCAAATACCATAAAAATCCATGTAATTTACAGTTTTTTTGTGCTGAAATAAAGTTTGAAGTTGAGGGTGTGAAATTATACAGTTAGAGACGTTTTCAAGTTAATTTTACAAAAAAACAATTGTCAATTCTCAATGTCCATCTTGGAAAAATCAGAAATTCCTGTAGGGAACTTGAAGATTAATAAACATGTACACAGAAATGTACTCTTGTTAGATGTGTCAGATAATAAAGTAATGTATAGGTACCTACTACATGCATATATTTAGGCAGTCTTATCATAAACAAATTAATAAAACAATTAGCCTATCAATGGTATTGTTTAAAAGTTTGCCATGATGATGGGCTTACCATCTTTGAATCCCATACTCCATGGAGCTAGGCCAATTATAAACTGAATTCTTTTGTTTGGTTGAGAAATCATCCCCTCTTACCGTATTTGACCTAATATGGGCGTCCCTACCTTTTTCAAGGAAAATAAATCTTTGACAGAGTGTCAAAATGGTGTTCAAAAGTAATAATTCATGTGAAATGTTTTGCTACTTAATGTGTTCAATTTTCTTCAGCAAATTAAGTAACTGGAACACAAGTTTTCCCCACATTTTGTCTATTCCTACAGATGACATGTCAGTGCAAAGAGCACCCAAAACTAAACACACATACAAATAATAACTTACCATCTTTATTTGAAGATAAAGTAAAAGACTTCATTCTTGTTGATAAATAACTTTTGTTCAGAACAGAAAGCTAGTAAAAGACATTGTAAATCAATTATTAGGTCAAAGAAAACGATGTCTGATATGATCTGGGAAATCACCTGTGTCTATAAATAGAACACAAAAGAGTTCAATTTGAACATAAATGGTGGAACACACGTTCTCTGGACTTAAGATCAGCTGGCATGGTTTACAAGTTTACAGGAATATTCAAGTGATGTTTAAGCTTAATATATGATAATGAATAGATATCTTCATCTGGAATATTTTTATGACTGAATATTTTACCGTTTCCACAGCCTTGGGTATTCTGCTATAAGGTATAATCTGTTTCATAAAACTTCAGAATAACTAATCTTAATAAGGGTGCCCCCACTGTCAATTACCCGCGCCCTGCACACTTATTAGGTCAAATACGGTATCTGTTACTGACTATCTGTCTGTTACTGTAATCTTAAGTCTACTTAATACTCCGAGTGTTTCTTATCTCCATTTACCCCCATCAGCTTGTTAGTGTCAAAACACAAGTGTTTCTTATCTCCATTTACCCCCATCAGCTTGTTAGTGTCAAAACACGAGTGTTTCTTATCTCCATTTACCCCCATCAGCTTGTTAGTGTCTAAACACGAGTGTTTCTTATCTCCATTTACCCCCATCAGCTTGTTAGTGTCAAAACACGAGTGTTTCTTATCTCCATTTACCCCCATCAGCTTGTTAGTGTCAAAACACGAGTGTTTCTTATCTCCATTTACCCCCATCAGCTTGTTAGTGTCAAAACACGAGTGTTTCTTATCTCCATTTACCCCCATCAGCTTGTTAGTGTCAAAACACGAGTGTTTCTTATCTCCATTTACCCCCATCAGCTTGTTAGTGTCTAAACACGAGTGTTTCTTATCTCCATTTACCCCCATCAGCTTGTTAGTGTCAAAACACGAGTGTTTCTTATCTCCATTTACCCCCATCAGCTTGTTAGTGTCAAAACACAAGTGTTTCTTATCTCCATTTACCCCCATCAGCTTGTTAGTGTCAAAACACAAGTGTTTCTTATCTCCATTTACCCCCATCAGCTTGTTAGTGTCAAAACACAAGTGTTTCTTATCTCCATTTACCCCCATCAGCTTGTTAGTGTCAAAACACAAGTGTTTCTTATCTCCATTTACCCCCATCAGCTTGTTAGTGTCAAAACAAAAGTGTTTCTTATCTCCATTTACCCCCATCAGCTTGTTAGTGTCAAAACACGAGTGTTTCTTATCTCCATTTACCCCCATCAGCTTGTTAGTGTCAAAACACGAGTGTTTCTTATCTCCATTTACCCCCATCAGCTTGTTAGTGTCAAAACACGAGTGTTTCTTATCTCCATTTACCCCCATCAGCTTGTTAGTGTCAAAACACGAGTGTTTCTTATCTCCATTTACCCCCATCAGCTTGTTAGTGTCAAAACACGAGTGTTTCTTATCTCCATTTACCCCCATCAGCTTGTTAGTGTCACAACACAAGTGTTTCTTATCTCCATTTACCCCCATCAGCTTGTTAGTGTCAAAACACGAGTGTTTCTTATCTCCATTTACCCCCATCAGCTTGTTAGTGTCTAAACACAAGTGTTTCTTATCTCCATTTACCCCCATCAGCTTGTTAGTGTCAAAACACGAGTGTTTCTTATCTCCATTTACCCCCATCAGCTTGTTAGTGTCAAAACACAAGTGTTTCTTATCTCCATTTACCCCCATCAGCTTGTTAGTGTCAAAACACAAGTGTTTCTTATCTCCATTTACCCCCATCAGCTTGTTAGTGTCTAAACATGGGTCCTACTCATGGACTAGTACATGTGATGCTGCATATGCTTTAAACCCTAGAAATGGACTATGCCCAATATCAAAACTGTGCCTAGAATAGTCTAATACCTGAGGGGAAAAGATGTGTATATATACACAAGCTATAAATAGCCCATCAATGGTGATATGATTAGTAAACAAGCATCCACAAGGTCAGTTACACACTATTTTCATGGTCACCAGCTGCTAGCTACATTGTAGGTTCCGAAGGAAGTGTTTACTAATACGCACTGATCCAAGCGGACATTAATTTCTGTCTTCAGACTTATGGCATTAAGCTTAATTGTGGTAATAATTAGGCATACATGTTGTGGTATATATGTAATCAAAAGTGATTACCTTATTTTATTTTTGTTGAAATTATGTGCAAGTTAATGAATATTTATATGTTGCGTGCACGGCAGTATGGTAGCGCAACTTTTCCTCTTTTGGTCGATTCAAAGAAAATAAAAAAGAAGCAATTTTGCAATTTCCTTTAAAATAAAAAATGACCAATCAATATGATTAATTGTTAAGTATTTACTAAAATAATTTCAAGCAATGTTTGGTGATAATATGACAGTTTCATACCTCAATTTTGGGACATCATTTTTTAGTCAAAATTTTTATGGGCAAAAAATATACCGATAGAATGTTTTTATAGCACTTTAAGCCCCAAAATGTAACTGTGAAAATTACACCGACGCACAAATTACACATGTTTTTACGGTAATATAACAACAATTCCAAATGGGTCAAATATTTTTATAGAGCAAATGAATATGTGGTGTATTCTTTGTCAGGTTATGGGCCAAAGGGAGGCAACTCTACCACCTTGACTAACCTTTATATTATTATAGAAGGGTCTTTCTTACCTTTATGAAGTTTGCAGCCATAAGATGACTGGTTGCCAGCAAAATAAATATGAGGACATTCTTCTAATATGAATGGATCTTTTCCGTAGTATGGATAGCAGCCTGAAAAATATGATGAACTGTTTCATGTGTTTACACAGCATTTATTCAGGTAGTTTTGTAATATCAATTTTAGAATTGTTAGTCCAGAAACCAATCTTCATGCATCATTGAAATTTAAGAACAAATTCATCAGGAAATATTATATGTTATACATTATTAATATGAAGCCAGTGCATCAGAGAACATAAAAAATAATTATAATACATCAACCTGTGTAATATTAATACTTAATAGTACCATAGGGACATAGAAGCTGCAAGACAATGTCCATAATGTATCAGGTATATAGTGATCACTCCATAACGTATCATTACAGGTATATAGTGATCGCTCCATAATGTATCATTACAGGTATATAGTGATCGCTCCATAATGTATCATTACAGGTATATAGTGATCGCTCCATAACGTATCATTACAGGTATATAGTGATCGCTCCATAACGTATCATTACAGGTATATAGTGATCGCTCCATAATGTATCATTACAGGTATATAGTGATCGCTCCATAACGTATCATTACAGGTATATAGTGATCGCTCCATAACGTATCATTACAGGTATATAGTGATCACTCTTTATTTGACAGGTACAATAATTACACTACTTTAAATTACCTAGTGTGTCAGGAGCAGTAGGAGCGAGATGTCCCCAACTTAAACATTTTTCCAAAATATCCACCGGATCATCATTGGTACTATATTTAATTATGTCATGTGTTGGCTGACCAGAAGTACCAATTATGCTGAAATACAAAATTCACACATTTAACACGTTACCTCTTAAGCAGTGGTGACCAATGACTCATGGAAACTTCTTTCAGATCGAACAATAATTTTTCAAAATGCAATCATATATATGGAATTACGTCAACTGTATCATAGAATACAAATATGCTAACTATATCAGTATATGTAATTATTTTTAATATAATTGTTTACTGGGGAGACCTTACCTAACACCATCCACACTACAGTTGTAGGGGTTGGTGGTCGTATGGAAGGTGGTGTAACTGGAGGCCTGAGGGAACATACACTTGTGTAGGGGCTGCTGGGGAAGGATGTAGTTGGACGGGTCAAACTGTCCTGACATTACATCAACATCTACACATGACTGCAATAAAAAATAAAGCCATTCCATTAAAACATGTATCCAATCAGAATCCCTGCCATGGATATTCAATAGACAGGAATCCCTACCATGGATATAAATAGACAGGAATCCCTATCATGGATATAAATAGACAGGAATCCCTGCCATGGATATAATGCAAGTGATTTAGTTTGGAGTGCTGGTATGCTAGATATAAGTGAGGTAGATGATCTGCAACAGTATTTTTTCTGTTCTTAACTGATCTATTCAATGTTGGATTAGGTATATTTATATCATAAAAGACTATAATTAAAGGTGCTACAACTCCGACAAATAGTAATTTTTATCAATTAAAAACACCAATAGACTCATCTGTATTTTTCTTCATCAATAAAAGTTACAGTTTACCAGCTTCGGAAATTGTCATCTTATTTATTTAAAATGATTTTTTTTTTTAATTGTGTCCTGAAGAAATTCCATTTCGCTCCGTCTGCATATTGAATGAAATACTGATTGCACAAACAGAAACACAAACGAGTAATGGCAATCGCACTAAGCAGCAAGGAATGCTATAAGTGTCAACATCTCCAAAAAAGAAGGAATTAAGGGTAAATTAGATTAGGAAATGCATAAAGGGAAGGATTTCAATCGGAGACTGCAGACAGGTAGAATTATATACATGTATATAGAAAAAAAAAGAAGAAAAAAAAGACAACAATGGCATCGAAACACATGCAGAAATGGGGCACAGTTTTTGTTGGGGAAGCAAGTATGTAACATTCAGTCAGTTATCTTTACTGAAAACTGTAAGCAGATGATGCGATTGAATCAATGGTTAAGATTTCTTTGGCGACATGTATTGATTACAGACTGACTATTTATCTTTCCCTAGCTTAATCTTATTGATAAATCACATTTGTATCAATCCTGCCAAATAGGGCCGAAGGGGACAACGTTAAGAAAGGTTTTCAGTTAGTGGGTGGCAGCATGCAGAGGATCGTGATTTTACACAACGTATAATATTGAAATGTTTGTTTTATTTTTATTTTATTTTTACATCAAAACCTCTGCATTTTAAATTTGTAGTTCTGATAGGCAACAGGCATTATTTACCCTAGCTGAAATCCCCCATATTCAGAAGTTCGTAACTTCTTGGCTTCATTACGACAATATTCGACGTTATAATTTTTTTATTTGTAGGTCTTAAATAGGCATACATATATGGACTAGATGTCATTAATTGTCAAAATAATAACAATTTATTACACCCTGTCGAGGTGTAGCATCTTTAAAATACACCAGTGGTAATTTGTGTTTTCCTTATATCTTAATTAATTTCAACCATGCACATATCTAAATCTGAAATCTGTCGCAAACTTTTCAACGTCAGAATAAACACATAAGATTACACGATGACAGGATAAATACTTACTGTCAGCTGGGTAAAAGTGTCATCCAAATCCTTGACAGCATTTATACTACCAGCCACTGTCTTTTTGGTGAGATATTTAGCCTGTAATCATAATATATCGGTACATCATAACTGATAATTGTATTCACAATATGAACAATATGGCATATTCCTAACAAATTACAATTTCATGTAGATTTAGACGGTATATCATTCTAATGTTGTAAAATCTGGTTGATACAGAAATTTGAGTGCTATTATCAAACCTCAATGATTCAAACTTTCTTGGTTCGATTTTCTCGCTGTATCAAACTTTTTGCTTGGTCCCAAATTTTCTCACTATATATAACACTAAGGAAACTATGTATGATTCAAATTTTACAAATCAAAGTTTACGATGTATCAATCATAATTTGAACAAAAATTTCTCCTGTACTGCCACTGGACAGGTGTTTGTCATAACCCCGTGGCAAGATTTCACACCTCTCCCACAAACTCTCTGACTGACGAAAAGTATTATGATAGCGTGTGTTGTCTGAAAAGCTTGGAATATAAAAATTGGATCCCCTTGAATAATAAACCCAACATCCATCACCAGAACTTTTGAAGCTTTCTTTGTTTATACCTTATTGATATTGTCCTTGTCCTGTGTGTCCCGACTGAGCGAGTTGCCAGCAACAATAACCCGGACTATGTTGGCAGAGTCTTCCTGTTGTCCAGCATCTCCAACCTGCCCTGTCACCAAGTCAACAAACAGCTGGAGCGGAAATGTCTTCTCTTCACTCCCACCGGCCTCTATCCCAGAGATCAAAGCAATGTACCTGTACAGGAATCAATGTTATTTATCATCCAAGTGAATACTTCCAGGTGAAATTCTTGCTGAATTAGTGTATTTTTCATATTGTTAAGCAGTGGCCACAGTGGTAGGTTTAAATGACTGAATGAAAACAAAACAACAGGCCAAGAGAACCTGCATCACTCACCAACTTGTCATTCTTAAAAAAATCCATTCAGGCGGTCAGGTCTAGTTGGGATTTAAAATGATTTACTTCAATTTCCTCTTTTAGGTGCCTCCCCTCCAGTTCCAGGGGAGCCAAATCCTCCGTTTATTCAACGTTCGAACTGGTTCGCCCAATAAAGCTCCAGAACAAAATTCATCAAAATCTATTTTAGCTTTCAGGACTAGTAGGGATTTAAAAGAAATGTTAAGACAGGCCATTTGAGTAAAAAAAATGTTAATAATAATATTATTAAAAAGGGCAACAACTATATAAGCTACTGTCGAATAACATCCATTTTCAAACTCCAGTTATCATGTTCGCAAGGTCCAATAATAATATACAAAGGGCAATAACTAAAGTTTTTGAAGTCTGCACTTCTTACTTGTCCTGTTCTAGTGCAGGTCGAGGGACTTGAGCTGGAAGCACTTGGAAGCAATAATCTTCAACATGGAACTTTCCTAGGTTATCTTCTGGCTCTATACCATACACCGCAATAATGGCCCCTGTTAATATGAAAAAATATTTAAGTTACAGCCATGTGATAGTGTTAAGTGTTTCACTTTGATAGGGGCAAGCTCTAGCATTCATCACTTATGTGTTTTTAGTAACATTTGAAATATTTTCACTTGGCATTGCAGACACTCACTTGTATGTATACAAAATGTAACAAAATGCCTAGTAAAGATGCTATATTTTATACTGAAAAACCAGGGATTTCACCGTTCAGGAGTGTTTCGGTTCAGTTTGGTTATAAGGTATTTAGTATAAAGATACTAAAACAAAGAATTTGTCACTTATATTAGGTTTATCAAGGTCCACAACTGTCCCACCTTAAGCTGACTCGGTGAACAATATATGTAATTTACATCATCATATGCAAATATCTCAGTCTCCGTTAATAATCTAACTAGAATCATAAAATAAAACTCGGGTGTTGTCATGTTTTATTTTCTAAACTGGGTTCATGTGTTGAATCCAGTTCCATTTGAAGCAGCCAATTTCCAAGTTACATTAGATATATATGCCGACATTGATTGAAGCTGTAAATCCCTAAAATGTGTTTATTTAGCCGTCAATGTCAAACAATCCTAAAAGATTTACAGTTGTATACATATCATAGGGTTGTACCATTACCTAGTACAGAGTCAGAGGTATGTATTGATAAAGATATAACACAAATAATACACACCTTTGCTGTCATCAAACAACTACGACCTACTTATTCAGGTTTCACACAACTAAATGATTCCCTATATGTTATTACCAGCGACTCCATCCCCTCAATCACTCATTTGAAGTTCAAATCATGTGAAATTTATATCAATTACAGTTTGAGGTTTTCGCTGCCTACAAAATGATGTTATTGGATAGGTTTAATGGCATATAATTAGAGCACATCTGTAATTGAAAGACAGTAACCCTGATATTTACAGTGGACTGGCCCTGGGGAATGCCCTACTATTAACACATGAAATCCTAAATATTTATATTTTTAGTGTATGTTTTTGATTTTCCAGATGTCCAGACCCTACTCTCTATTCCCCAATGTAGAAAGTACCCATTTACTCAGGAAAACAGCTACAAACCAAAGAGACACATTTTCTTCAGGGACTTGGTTCACGTGAAACAATAGCTGATTGCATTGGATCAGCTAGCTGTATATATGAGACCTTCAAGAACTGAACCAAAATATGGAAATTATGAACCAACCTGAACCGTGATCTTTGAACCTCGATCAACCGTTATTTAGGTTAAAGTGACATCCCTATGAAAAACATGTGCATTCAGGTTTTTTGGAAATAGTTTCATTATTACCTGTAACAGAAGTTGGAGTATCCATTTTACCCAGTAATACAATTCTTTGTAATTCATCTTCAAGGATAAGTTTGTCTGTGTCATTCACAAATCGCGTTCTTACAGGTTGTGGCATCAAATTGTGCTGTTTAAGAAAATTAATAACTCAATTAATTATTCAGAGAAAATTCAATTTTATTTTAATAACGATGAATTGAAACAAATGGTAATTCATTGATTTTATAATGATCACAAAAAAAGTTTGTTGAACTGTTCACAGTAACTGTAATATGTGTGTAACATCACGATATTCAATAACAGGGATTCTGGGAATCATTACAATACTTTTTGCATTAGGTAAATATTAATGGAGAAGAAATACGAACATTTAATACTCCCAACATCAGCTTTATAGACCATATTTAGTGATGGGGTTTAGTTGTTAAAACTCAGAATCAATCTTACAGTTTTACTTTTTACTGATGTGATATCATGGATTATAAATTTATATTCAGAAAAAAATATACAATTCACTATTCAGAAAGTATTCTGATCAATTTGCAGTTCATGGATGTGTAAAAACAACATATTGTACAACATGAAACATTCGTTGAGTATAAACTGTTGTTTTCCTGGTTGTATGGAACCACAAATATAAATGTTTTATGTATTATTGTAATATTATTGTTGTATGGGCTAACCACAGAAGATTGTACCCACAAATAATTTATAGCACCAAACCATAAAGAGTTTTGTCATGAACATTTCATGTTATACAGTGTATAACACTCATCGAAAGATTTAAAGACATACAAATTGACATACCTCTTCACTGATTTCCTTCAAAATACTGGGTTGAAGCTCCATGTGTTTGAACAATGTTCCGATAATTACACATTTCTCATTACTCTGAAGCTCATGAAGCTTCTTGATATTTACATCTTTACCTGTAAAAGTATTGAATATTAACAAAATATTACAAAAATATGACCAGGTGGATACCAAAAAGTACAGCCATACAGTATAGATTGGATGATCATGTGGTGTGCATGCTCCTATCAGTTATTATATGTACTCTTTTCAGAAGCTTAAGCCTTTGATAGACTTCGTTGTTAATTGTGTTAAACTTTTAGGTATTTTATTTTCTTTTTACCTTTTTTTATTATTACAAGTTCTAGTGATCTCATAGAGATCTTGGTATCCACCATTGAAATATCTTTCTTGGTCCTATGATTTAAGACAGACCTTTACTTTTCCTTTCTTTCCTTTCTTCTAATCATTTAATAACATGCATATGGGGAACCAACATGCTTAGCCCACAATCATGATCAGCAAGTAAAATATACAACATATATAGAGCAGCAGAAAATTAGATATCACATGTCTAATTAAAAATTAAGTACTCGTCTATACTAAAAATGATGTAATGAGATAGTGAACTCCTGCATATCACAAAGTTCTTAGCAACACAATATATTTTTACACAAAAAGGATTGATTAAAATATGTATAAATATAGGACACATGTAAACAGATGCTTGTCTTTGCACTATAAATGCTCCCAACTGCTATACACTATATAGCAATGGATAATTATTTAAAATATAATAAAGCTGTGATATTTAAAATCACGTTAAAAATGAACAGTACTTTCTTCAGCAAATAGTGTCAAATTGGTTTTGGACCATTTGAAAAGATGACGCATTTTTTGTTACAAATGCATAGAAAAAAACTGTTTCTATTTCAAATTATGCTGCATTTGATTGACTTATTTATTACTTAATCGTAACAGTTAACTGTTACCTAAATGCATGGCTATTACCTGATTACCCATATGCAGGGTTGTGCCTAGCCCGAGTTTTCTCTGGCCCTGTCACCATGTCTGGGGCCAGAGGAAACTCGGGCTAGGTTGTGCCCAACCTGACAGAAGCAGATGTCAAAGAGTTAAAAGATTACCCCATTTATTTCTAGCTGCCTTCTCCAGTTTCCCTCTCATTATCCATAATCTCTCTGCATACAAGTGTGCATATTGTCGAACAAAATTTTTATCTTTCAGGAGAAACCTTTCTGATTTGTCTTCGTAATGACTGTCAGTCCGTTGAAATTCTACATCTTCACTGCTCTGTTTAGGTGCGTGCAGGAATCCGCCAACACGTCCAGGTTTAGGGTTTGACGAGTAATACATAACGTATTGTTACCAATGTTTCTCTATGAGGTCCCCTTCCCGCGAAAAGGAAACATTTCAGCACATCCGTAAAGGGAGAGCACTCTCATTAAACAATATCTACTTTCGCTTTGTTCTGGAAAGCGTAATCAAATGAAGTCGGAGAAAAATATTTTCTATAAAGGATACATAACAATGTCTTCTCCATGGAGATATAATAAACCAACAATAGCCTTTTTTATATTGTAGTCTGTGCACTGAATTAGATGTTTGATTATCTAATCTTAGTTTTGTTTTTATTTTATCTGATCCAAATGACCGGTCAGTTTATGCCATGGTGCATCATATGTCATTTAATTCATTTTATTCATAGCGGGACACTACTTGTTAGGTTCAAACCACAGTGATCTGAAGACCTTATACATATTGTACCTATGATGTTAGTAGACAATGCAGTAATCTCCGGCAAAGACTTAACAAACAAGCTATCAATGAACATAACAGTGGTGGATAAATGTAGGATTCTTAGACTTTATAGACAGGTTGCATCATTACCACGTAGGATTGAATAACTTTATAGGAAGACCACATCACAAGCATATACAGGCAGTTGAGCTCATTCAAAGATCTATATTTTACCATTAGAATGTCTTTTCCCCTCGTTTTATCAATTTTTACTATTATTCCTAGTGATAATTTAAATCAAGACACTTATACAGTCATAGGTAGAAGTGTTAAGTTAAAGTTTCCAATTCTGAAAAAGAAGGCCCATGTAAAAATAGCCAGTTAATCCTGCAAATTTATTACCTAACACAAAAGTATATATATATATTTGTATCATCTTATAGACGACTTCCACATATGATAATGTCAGGGAATCAGGCCGACCATCACTGCGCCATTGAAACGTTCTTTTTTCAAGAACGCCGATGTGGCGTAGTGGTATAAGCTGTGGGTATTTCTGGCTAGGCGATTGGGTGCCGTAGATCGTGATTTTGAGGCCCGGGTCAAAAAGTTGTCTTCCTTCGTCATTTGTGTTGCTAAGTTATATATATATATATATATTTGTAATATATACAACATCTGCAATTTCATACTGTTGTAAAGGGTAAAGTAAACTATTTTTTACTAACTAGCTTTTTCAGACCTGTGAAAACCATGGTGACCACTTTTAAAAAACCTTAAAAATTGAAACTTTTCTTACCCAAAATGCCACCATTCACTACCTCTATCTCAACGACAGAATTAATCCTGTTTTGACATGTGTTCATCATTAGGATTTTTTGCTAGCTTACCTCATACTCTACACACCATTTTTTTGCTGCAAGTAAAACTAAACGTCTTGTGTTACACACTATTGGAAAATTCAGAAATTTCTAATCTTGAACTCTTTCTCTCTCTTGAATTCTTTTTTAAAAACAAATTTGAAGCCTGTATAAACTAGAAATATACCTTGAATATACATTTATTTTTTTTTTATTTTTTTTTTTTTGTATTTCTTAAGACAAGAGTTATCTGCTTATCAACATAATCACCAATGACTGGCTATCCTGCTGTGGTCTGCTACCAAGATGTATTTTGTACAAAAACGACTTGTTCATGCCAATCATGTACATGATCATGTTTCACTGATTTCAGAAACAATATACATGTAAATTACTTTTAGTAATGACAAAATAAGACAGATAAATATTTTACCAGTTTATTGTTACCGTATTACCAATGATGTATGAAGCTGAAAAAAGATTTGATAACCATTATAATCCTATCAGTGTAATGTCTCTTGGTGCAAGAAAAGCAGCAATGACAATATGTTAGATTATTTTAGCAATTACACAGTCCTTCAATACAGGATTGATAAATTTCTATTTTGATATTTTCTTAACTGATGGTCTTTTCTTGGATCAGAAAAACAGACAACAGAATTCAAATACCAAGAAAATGTGGGGTTTTTTTTCAGAATCAATTGACAATAATATATATACCTGGTATTTGATTTTTAAAAACATTATAAAGTGGCAATACATGTGTACTGCTAGCTATAGACCAGTGCATGTATTTAAACATTCATGTGAAATTTTATCTGAAATTCTTATATTTTTTCCCCCATTATGGGCACAATAAGTGCCATATTGTCCAAAGCATTTCCATTTATTGTATGCAATACCTGCTTTATATAGAATACATTTACAGGAACTTAGGGGAGACTATGCACATTTTATATACCGACTGTGAATATAGCATAATTAGATTCCTCAAAAACTGTTACAAACCATACAGTATTTAGAAAATATCTATTTCAAATGAGTTTAATGTTAATAGAATAAATTGATACCTTTATATTTTAAGTGTTCAATAAAATCAAAATAAATTGTTTTAATTTCAAGATACAAAATGGTTCTGTAAATACTGATTTATCCATACATGTTAACTTTTATACACAAACCTAAGAGCTTTATGCAAGATGTCATTACTATGGAGTGTGATCAATTATAAAGATTAGGCAAATATACTATAATATCATCACACATGAAGTTTGATTTAATCATTATGATTAGTTTTTTTTCTTTATTGAGTCTGATACAACCTTTTGTATTTACCGGGACTGATGAGATTTAAACAACTGAGATTAAATGTATAAATGTATATAGAACTAATTTTAATGATAGGATCATGGTTTCATTTTTATTTATACTTCAAATTGTTAAATTTACCTTAAATATCAAACACATGACAAAAGGAAATTATCATTTTGCACATATCAGTACTGAAAAAATTCTAAAAACAAATAACCCTAAAAAATCGAACACCATGATCATTTCACACTACATGTATATTATCTGGCCGAGTGAAGTTTAATGAGAAACTGAAATCATCACGTTGATACACGGTATACAGTGATGGTAAACAAACATGAGACTGTGTTGATGTGTGTTCTGTATCAGTGTGTAGCTGTACAGAAATACTGTAGAATATTGGCAGTTCATAGATATGGACTGGGTCAACACAAGCACTGCCACATAGAAAAAGCTGATAATTTCATTATTTATCGAGGGAAAATCAAAATTTCAAAGGAAAGCTCAACACATTCTACACAGAATGTGAAGATTAAAAAAACAACAGACACTATAGTGCCATGTTGGACTTAACAGCAGTAGGTTTGTATAAGTAAAGGACCCTATGACTCCCAGACAAAAAACAACCACCAAAGAAAGACAACACAGGCGTGACTACAAGCGGGATAGTGCTACTCGGAGGGGAAATCACTACTAAGCTTTTTAGGGTACTATTATAAGATGACCATTCATATGCCACAATAAAAACAAAATCACTCATTCTCTAACCACATACACAAAACAACAGCTCACAAGTGTTACATAGGACTATTCAATAATAATATACATTAAAATTTTAATAATCAATATGTACAATTTTCATTTAATGTTGATTGACAAGACTTTCTTTCAAAATAAACATGTTTACCTGAATTTAAAGGTAGAGGTGTAAATCCGATAACCCTTATTTTCAGTTCATCATTTAATCAAAATGAAATTCAGTGTATAAACTTATTGGTATCAAAGTCAATTTGAGATTTTGTATCTTAATACTTATAACATAAACCATGTTTTTTTTTAATCCCATTTTTTTAATTTACTATATTATCAAATTCTTATTATTGATAATTATTAAGATACAGTCACTGTACCTGAAAATGACCATATAGTTTTACTTTTAAGATATACAATGTATATGTATTTCAATGTCATTACCTAAGTCAAAATCTTACTTTGAGTGCAGAAAGAAGTTACCAGTAATTTAAGATAAGTTTTTTTATGCAAACATTAATGATACATGTATCTATTGCATTTACTACATGCTTATTTACAGGACATTGAACTACAGGAAGTGATTTGGATATTTAGTGTTAGTATATATGTTAACCTGAGTGTGTTACACCTAATGACAAATAATGGCATGTTGTTTTACATACACAATTGAAAAATACCATAGATTGAATATATACCTTTATATAGAGCTATGACAAAATAGGTTAAGGTAGGTATATGAAACTGATAACCATTGCCCCCCTTTACCAATCTTTGTGTCATTCTGAAAGGATTTTTCCCCCCCAGGTAATTCAGATCAATACAATTAAGTCCATAACTATTCGAAATCTAGGCTAATTCACAGATTACATTTAAATATGGAGTATCAGTATTCAATCATATCTATGTTTCAGCTAAGTTATTTACAAATACAAATTAGTCACCAATAACTATGACATATTTGGGCACACGTTCGGCAGTTCTGTGAACTAAAAATTAACACTGTACACTGATTTTTGAACTGAACACATAAATTCTCTTCTGTACACTGTACACGAGACCACAGGGGCAAGGCACAGATAGCTTCACAGTCCATCATAATGCCGTCATTATTATACATATATGTACAATGGCTTTGTGTGCCAAGTCCCTGTGCCTGAGACAGCAGAATTCTCTATATTTACATTACAATTTATAGCTCACTACTTTGGCAAATTGAGTGTTCACATCGACATTGCATAGAAAAATCCTAACAACATTAACACAGAAATTAAAGCATAAAAACAGACGTCTTTGGAATCTCCTTGATAAAACATCTGTTTGAAAATTGAGAAAATGGTGAGTAACTAACAGCGTGATGTGATGGAATGAGTAGAATACATTATAAATACAGTGCCATTTGGACAGACAATTAATATCTTTATGGTATCAAATCTGTTTTAGAATCAACTTCACATAAATCCATGGTCATAAGAATACCTAGTTATAGAACATAATATTAGTCATCTTTAGAGGTGAGACTAGTTTCTATTATGATTTAATACATTCAAATTAACAATTTATCTGTAACAGCTTGGAAGTATTAACACGAGACCACAGTATTAACACCAGCAATTTTCATATCCAGTTTCAAAAGCTCTTACTACAAATGAAACCAAAGTATAATTATCAATTTTGGAGTCAAGTTTACAAAGGAATGAAAATCAGAAAACTTTCCAAATGAATCTGAATGAGATGTCACCTGTATATTACATAGGGACTATATTATCAGTATATAACACTTTGTCAGGTTTTTAATGCTGCACAATAACTTGATACAATAAAGAAATCCGAGTCTGACGCCATTTCATGAACAGCATTAGTGAGGTAGCCAGAGGCAAGACCTTGGGGACTTAGGACATTGGTATTAAATGATGACGTCTTTTAACATAACAATAAATATCAAATAAATTACAAAATGTCAGCCGAATTTAGTTTTTAGATAATACAAACATCATCCAGTTAGAAGTAAAGGCTTGAGTCCTAGAATAGAACAGAGGTTTAACTGGAACAGCAATTATTTAGATCTCTTAGAAGCTGTTCGACTGATTGAACATTGATTAAATCCTTTATCAAGATTCAATAATTAGTATGATATTGAGATATATATTGATACATTTATTACAAATAATGGTATTATGGTATGTGACTATTACCAGTAGTGGTATTATGGTATGTAACTATTACCAGTAGTGGTATTATGGCATATAACTATTACCAATAGTGGTATTATGGTATTTAACTATTACCAGTAGTGGTATTATGGTAAGTTACTATTACCAGTAGTGGTATCATGGTATGTTACTATTACCAGTAGTGGTATTATGGTATATTACCAGTAGTGGTATCATGGTATGTTATCAGTAGTGGTATCATGGTATGTTACCAGTAGTGGTATCATGGTATGTTACCAGTAGTGGTATTATGGTATGTTACTATTACCAGTAGTGGTATTATGGTATGTTACCAGTAGTGGTATTATGGTATGTTACCAGTAGTGGTATTATGGTATGTTACCAGTAGTGGTATTATGGTATATTACCAGTAGTGGTATCATGGTATGTTACCAGTAGTGGTATTATGGTATGTTACCAGTAGTGGTATTATGGTATATTACCAGTAGTGGTATCATGGTATATTACCAGTAGTGGTTTTATGGTATGTTACCAGTAGTGGTATTATGGTATATTACCAGTAGTGGTATTATGGTATATTACCAGTAGTGGTATTATGGTATGTTACCAGTAGTGGTATTATGGTATGTTACTATTACCAGTAGTGGTATTATGGTATGTTACCAGTAGTGGTATTATGGTATGTTACCAGTAGTGGTATTATGGTATGTTACCAGTAGTGGTATTATGGTATATTACCAGTAGTGGTATTATGGTATATAACTATTACCAGTAGTGGTATCATGGTATGTTACCAGCAGTGGTATCATGGTATATTACCAGTAGTGGTATCATGGTATGTTACCAGTAGTGGTATTATGGTATGTTACCAGTAGTGGTATCATGGTATATTACCAGTAGTGGTATTATGGTATGTTACCAGTAGTGGTATCATGGTATGTTACCAGTAGTGGTATTATGGTATGTTACCAGTAGTGGTATCATGGTATATTACCAGTAGTGGTATCATGGTATATTACCAGTAGTGGTATCATGGTATGTTACCAGTAGTGGTATTATGGTATGTTACCAGTAGTGGTATCATGGTATGTTACCAGTAGTGGTATCATGGTATGTTATCAGTAGTGGTATCATGATATGTTACCAGTAGTGGTATCATGGTATATTACCAGGTGTGGTATCATGGTATATTACCAGTAGTGGTATTATGGTATGTTACCAGTAGTGTTATCATGGTATGTTACCAGTAGTGGTATCATGGTATGTTACCAGTAGTGGTATCATGGTATGTTACCAGTAGTGGTATCATGGTATGTTACCAGTAGTGGTATCATGTTATGTTACCAGTAGTGGTATCATGGTATGTTACCAGTAGTGGTATCATGGTATGTTACCAGTAGTGGTATCATGGTATGTTACCAGTAGTGGTATCATGGTATGTTACCAGTAGTGGTATCATGGTATGTTACCAGTAGTGGTATCATGGTATGTTACCAGTAGTGGTATTATGGTATATTACCAGTAGTGGTATTATGGTTCGTTACTTTTACCAGTAGTGACCATGGTATGGTGTGCTACGTAATGTACCTGTATCTCATAATGGATGAAACTAAACAAACTGTGAAGACAATACCAATGTTACCATTTACATTACCCAAATTAAAATTGAGTATTAGAATGTAATTCATTCATGGCAGTTCACATGTGTAGCTATAGGAGCCAAAATACACATTTGAAGAGTACAAACCACAGACATTTCCAAAACCTATTATTATTGTACAAAATAAATGTATACAATATGGTTTAGGTAATATATACTATATGTAAATCTATACCATCACTACTTATAAGTCCCTATGTAAATCTATACCATCACTACTTATAAGTCCCTAACTCTCTGTTGTCTTCTTCGACTCATATCTATTTGCTGTGTTAAAATAAAGATTTGTTGAGTTTAATTTGCTCACAAATTAACTTTATCTACCTCATTTTGAAAATATATCTCCAATAATCTCCCTCACATCTGACATGGCTCCATTTCAGCAATTAAAACATATGAAAACACTTAGGGAATATACTATTTAGTACAACCACAAATACGACAGCAACATGAGCACTCCAGTCCTTATTAATATCAGTAATATGTACGGCACTTGCAATACTGTATGCATTGGGAACATAGTACAGTGTTCTTCCCAGGACCAGTTCAGATGGGCTCAGAACGTAATAATATCTTCAGAGTAAATTATAATGATTTTAGTTCAATCTTTTTCAAATGACTGGTGTTACCTTTCCTCTATGATAATTGGTCAGTAAGCCTAAAACATCAACTCACCAACAGTTGAATCAAAACTCTGTTCAATTAACGCTTTGCTTCTTTTGGTTAATTTGAAAAAAGGCTGTGATGCTAAACTTTAACATGCACATATTATAAACGTATCAGATTAAACCTGGGTGGTAAGAATCTGAACCAAGTTATCTTTTCCTGACCATCCAGCTATCTTGAAATCCCAGGGAAAACACTGCACTATACATATATATATAACCATCAATAATGAATTTTCTGACAACATGATTGACAAAAAAAAAAGTAAAAAAATTATCTCATTAGTATAGTAAGGCTTATATATCACACCCAGTATCAAACCTAAAATAAAATTCATCTAGAGCAATTTTGTTTCTGATTTCCATTGAGAAATCTTTTTCATCACAAACATTGTATCTGAAACACTTTTCACCACAATGTTTAAGTGCAGTATCAGTTTTTAAACGTGTCCACCTTACTGCAGCATAGGAGTGAAAAGTTTGATGAGATGTGTCCATGTTGGCACTGTAACACAAAATGCTTAGGCCCACGTCCCTCTCCCAGCTGTAGGAACTCACGACATACACAAAAACATTCCTCCATCTGCATGTCTGTGTCTCATAACAGCAAGAATCCTAGAAATGTATGTAACACACAACACTGGCCGTATGTACCGAAGTCTCTGGGCCCTATACGGGTATCTTCACTCCCTGTTGGGGAGGGACTGATGCTCCTCTGTTTAACCTCTTTGCCCTGCAAAATCAAAATATCCAACAAATGTGATTAGAAAAACTTTCTTAACATTTTAGTCAGATAAGTTTGTTAGTAATTCCTATTTAAGTAGTACAAGGTACAAATTTTCATGGTTACTCTATATAAAACGAACAGTTCTTGTCATACATCAACAACATGTACAGTGAAACCTGACTACTGACACAGTATGGGACCTAGTCAATGTGTCGGATGTGACAGTGTGTCAATATAGTCAGTGTCAGATGTGACAGTGTGTCAGTAAAGTCAGTGGTCGGTAAAGTCAGTGGCCAGTTAAGTCAGTGGCCGGTTAAGTCAGTGGTCTGTAAATTAAAGTCAGTGGTCAGTAAAGTCAGTGTTTGGTACAGTCAGTGTTTGGTAAAGTCAGTGGTCAGTAAGTCAGTAGTCAGTCAATAAAATCTGTGGTCAGTAAAGTCAGTGTTTGGTAAAGTCAGTGGTCAGTAATGTCAGTGTTTGGTAAAGTCAGTGTTTGGTAAAGTCAGTGGTCTGTAAATTGAAGTCAGTGGTCAGTAAAGTCAGTGGTCTGTAAATTGAAGTCAGTGGCCTGTAACGTCAGTAGTTGGTAAAGTCAGTGGTCAGTGAAGTTAGTGGTAAGTAAAGTCAGTGGTCTGTAAAGTTAGTGGTCAGTAAAGACAGTGGTCAGTAAGTCAGTGGTCAGTAAAGTCAATGGTCAGTAAAGTCAGTAGTCCGTAAAGTCAGTGGTCAGTAAGTCAGTGGTCAGTAAAGTCAGTGGTCTGTAAAGTCAGTGGTCAGTAAAAAGTCAGTGGTCAGTAAAGTCAGTGGTCAGTAAAGTCAGTGGTTGGTAAAGTCAGTGGTCAATAAAGTCAGTGGTCATTAAGTCAGTAGTCAATAAAATCTGTGGTCAGTAAAGTCAGTGCTTGGTAAAGTCAGTGGTCAGTAAAGTCAGTGGTCAGTAAAGTCAGTGTTTGGTACAGTCAGTGTTTGGTAAAGTCAGTGGTCAGTAAAGTCAGTGGTCAGTAAGTCAGTAGTCAGTAAAGTCAGTAGTCAGTCAATAAAGTATGTTGTCAGTAAAGTATGTGGTCAGTAAAGTCAGTGTTTGGTAAAGTCAGTGGTCAGTTATGTCAGTGTTTGGTAAAGTCAGTGGTCAGTAATATCAGTGTTTGGTAAAGTTAGTAGTCAGTAAGTCAGTGGTCAGTAAAGTCAATGGTCAGTAAAGTCAGTAGTCTGTAAAGTCAGTGGTCAGTAAAATCAGTGGTCTGTAAAGTCAGTGGTCAGTAAAGTCAGTGGTCATTAAGTCAGTAGTCAATAAAGTCAGTGTTTGGTAAAGTCAGTGTTTGGTAAAGTCAGTGGTCAGTAATTAAAAAGTCAGTGTTTGGTAAAGTCAGTGGTCAGTAAAGTCAGTGTTTGGTATAGTCAGTGTTTGGTAAAGTCAGTGGTCAGTAAAGTCAGTGGTCAGTAAGTCAGTAGTCAGTCAATAAAGTATGTTGTCAGTAAAGTCAGTGGTGAGTAATGTCAGTGTTTGGTAAAGTCAGTGGTCAGTAATTAAAAAGTCAGTGTTTGGTAAAGTCAGTGGTCAGTAAAGTCAGTGTTTGGTTATAGTCAGTGTTTGGTAAAGTCAGTGGTCAGTAAAGTCAGTGGTCAGTAAGTCAGTAGTCAGTCAATAAAGTATGTTGTCAGTAAAGTCAGTGGTGAGTAATGTCAGTGTTTGGTAAAGTCAGTGGTCAGTAAAGTCAGTGTTTGGTAAAGTCAGTAGTCAGTAAAGTCAGTGTTTGGTAAAGTCAATCATCAGTAAAATCAAGTTTCACCGCAGTATTTGTTTCTCAATAGAAACCACACAAAATATCAATACAAACTAAACCTGTGATAACATTGCAAAAAAATGAACTTCCTAAAGATATTCTTATAAGCAATACTGTATACCAGTCATAATTATTCAAAAAGAATACAAACCGTCAAAGAACTATTTCTTGTGGGGTTAAATATTACACACAAGTACACACAGAAAAAAAATACTAAGTGATAAAATGCTTCTCATTATAACCAAATGCGCTGAACTAGTGATATTAAAATATAAAGTATATTTCAAGACATAGCTGCAGTATAATTCAGTACAAACAAAATTAAAGTTATTTTACCAATATACAGGCCCAGGAAAGCTAATTCATAATAGTTAATTAAGCAAATTTAGCAAGAATTAAAAATGTGATTCTAGTTAAAATGTTTTAGTCACTTAAACTTTTACAGGCAAATAAAAATAATTAACTTTAAAATGTTTTTTTTTTTTTATAAATTTATACCGTTTTGTTAATTGAAAAATTTAAAATTAAAAAAAAGATTAAAAATTTAGCATGCATTCATTGTTAATTAAAAACTCTGGATACAATCACACAGCTGAATTATATTTATAAAGATTGCAGATTGCTAACTTTTGTTTTGGTCACAATTTGATCTGTTTAAAATTCATGATGTCATATAATGCACCAATGCCATTTTCCCTCACAAAATATTTTTCAAACCCTGCTGTCATATAGTGTTACATATACATGTATTGAAATATTCCCGTAGGAAGAAAGATGATTCCACAAAGAATTGATACTCATGAACAACATTGCCATTTTTTATATCACAAAAATAATTTTGTTCCAGAATTATAAAAAAAAAATTGAACAAAACAAATTTTTGTGCATTTCAATTCAATTTAGAGCTTAAATATTTTCTGATTTATGGAAAATTAGCTCATTTCAGCTAAATACATGTACATGGGAAAAAAATCATGTCATTTTTTGCTGCATTTTGTGTAACCTAAAAAGCACAAAGAAAATATCAGTATACGTAAAGGGATGCTGTGAGATTCGGGTTTTTTAACAAAATAGTAAAATCCTGAGTTTAGAAAGCTGATGATTGCACTTTACAGCAGGTTCTACTACATGTACAGGTTATCAGGTAAATGACTTCTGTACTACATGTACAGGTTATATCAGGTAAATGACTTCTGTACTACATGTACAGGTTATCAGGTAAATGTCTTCTGTACTACATGTACAGGTTATCAGGTAAATGACTTCTGTACTACATGTACAGGTTATCAGGTAAATGACTTCTGTACTACATGTACAGGTTATCAGGTAAATGACTTCTGTACTACATGTACAGATTATCAGGTAAATGACTTCTGTACTACATGTACAGGTTATCAGGTAAATGACTTCTGTACTACATGTACAGGTTATCAGGTAAATGACTTCTGTACTACATGTACAGATTATCAGGTAAATGACTTCTGTACTACATGTACAGATTATCAGGTAAATGACTTCTGTACTACATGTACAGGTTATCAGGTAAATGACTTCTGTACTACATGTACAGGTTATATCAGGTAAATGACTTCTGTACTACATGTACAGGTTATCAGGTAAATGACTTCTGTACTACATGTACAGATTATCAGGTAAATGACTTCTGTACTACATGTACAGGTTATCAGGTAAATGACTTCTGTACTACATGTACAGGTTATCAGGTAAATGACTTCTGTACTACATGTACAGGTTATCAGGTAAATGACTTCTGTACTAGATGTACAGGTTATCAGGTAAATGACTTCTGTACTACATGTACAGGTTATCAGGTAAATGACTTCTGTACTACATGTACAGGTTATCAGGTAAATGACTTCTGTACTACGTGTACAGGTTATCAGGTAAATGACTTCTGTACTACGTGTACAGGTTATCAGGTAAATGACTTCTGTACTACGTGTACAGGTTATCAGGTAAATGACTTCTGTACTACATGTACAGATTATCAGGTAAATGACTTCTGTACTACATGTACAGGTTATCAGGTAAATGACTTCTGTACTACATGTACAGGTTATCAGGTAAATGACTTCTGTACTACATGTACAGGTTATCAGGTAAATGACTTCTGTACTACATGTACAGGTTATCAGGTAAATGACTTCTGTGTCCTAAATACATTATCATCTCTGTTTATATCATTCTTGTATAAATATCTCCGTAACGTTACACTGGAGTTGTACAAACTATCACCGTGAATCACATGACTGTTACATGGTATATATCAGGTGATAGGTCTGCACATAAGAAATTTTACATACTGGTATATTGATGTTATTAATAATCTATTGTTTAGCAATGGAGATTTGTAAGACCAGCACCAGCACTGTTAACCATGGAATGAATGGGTTATGTTGTACAGAGATAGTTAGGAAAACTCCAGTATGCCGTATCTACTTTGAATCCTCATCTTCCAAACCCAAGGGATTGCTTTCAGCTTACCTTCTCTACAGATGTGTTTAGTGCCAGACTCATTTATAAGCCAAATTATTTGAATGAAGTATGTCGTTGTAAGACCATAAAGGCACAACACCCAATTCATGTCTTGATTTAATATATGATCAGCTAAATATCCAAAAGTGAAGAGAAGGAATATAAAGCAGAACCCTTTGATTTTTAGATGGCATTTCAGCAAGGCAGGCACTTCTGTGGACATTCACAAAATTCTTAACACCAACTGTTACATGTACTTGTTTGTCCTTGAGTCATAATACAAACGTTTAACTAAAGAATGTTTCTGTGGACAAACACACATCTTTCCCCTTCTCCCTTATATTTATTAGACACTGAATTTTTGGCACTCCATTGACCTTTGACCTTGTAGGGTGATTGGTATACAGCAACTTTTTTTGAAGATACCCTAAATGGTTTAAATGATATCACTGGATAAGACCTATTTGCACTTTTACCTATGACCTTAAATGGTTTTAAAGTTATTGCCAAGAAAAACAAAGGCATTTATTAGACTTTTGACCTTAAGGTCAAGGTCATTGTAACCTAACGGCAATACCATGCACATTTTCTTTAGGTGATGCACCTATGCTGCAAGTTTCATTACCATATTTTCAACTGTTTAGAAGTTTTGGCCCAGACAAGAAACAGTTGTAAAATTTGCACTTATTTGACCTTTGACTTTTTGGTCAAGGTTGCATGACCTAAAGGCGGTGCACTGTACATCAGTTTTAGGTGAGTGCAAGAATTCTCCAAGTTTCATCAACATATCTTCAATGATTCAAAAGTTATGACCCAGACAAAAAATTATTATTATCAGAAGAACTAAAAGAAAACAACCAGTACTAACACAATATGTCTCCCTTCATTCAATAATTATCTGAAACTACAACACACAAATATATATCATATCCCAATCCTCACACTATCGTACCCCAATCCTCACTTTCTATCCCAAATATCTACCGTACCCCCATCCTCACACTATAGTACCCCCATCCTCACACTATAGTACCCCAATCCTCACTTTCTATCCCAAATATCTATTGTACCCCAATCCTCACTTTCTACCCCAAATATCTATCGTACCCCCATCCTCACTTTCTACCCCAAATATCTATCGTACCCCCATCCTCACTTTCTACCCCAAATATCTATCGTACCCCAATCCTCACTTTCTACCCCAAATATCTATCGTACCCCCATCCTCACTTTCTACCTCAAATATCTATCGTACCCCCATCCTCACTTTCTACCCCAAATATCTATTGTACCCACTATCCTCACTTTCTACCCCAAATATCTATCGTACCCTCATCCTCACTTTCTATCCCAAATACTGTCATAACCTTTATCCCAAGACCACCTTCAAGGAGTTTATATAATACAAGTGCAATCAATGATTGCGAAAGCTCACCGGCGGCAGCAATCACACTATGCATTCATTTTTTATGTATGTATATGCATGTTATTTTGAAATTGTCTGCCACATAATATCATTCCGAGACCTCTAATGAATGTATAAACCAAATAAGAAGGGTGTGGACTCACAAGCTTTCCAAAACTAACCCCCAAAATCTTTAAAGTGGGTTTTTGTGTCAAAAAAGGTAAATCCACTAAATGGTAAAATGCATGATTTTGCCACAGCATCACTCCTGGATCTCTAATGAATGTATAAACCAAATTAGAAGGGTGATAGGTGTAAGCTTTTGGACTTACCCCAAAAACTTTAAAGTGAGTTTTGGTGCCAATTTTTTTCTGCATGATTTTGCCATAACATCACTCCTAGACTTCTAATGAATGTATAAACCAATTTAGAAGGGCATGAGGTATATACTTTTGGACTTACAAACTTTCCAAAAACTGACTCCAAAAACTTTAAAGTGGGTTTTGGTGCCAAAAAAGTTAAGTCCACTAAATGGGAAAATGCGAAAAAATCACAATTTTTTTCTGCACGATTTTGCCATAATATCACTCCTAGACCTCTAACGAATGTATAAACCAAATTAGAAGGGCATGAGGTGTATACTTTTGGACTTAAAAGCTTTCCAAAAACTTGCCCCAAAAACTTGAAAGTTTTGGGGTGGGACGCCGACGCCGACGTGACAGCATTAGCTCTCGGTTACTTGTAACCGGTGAGCTAATAATTCTCAACTCAAGTAGGACAGAAAAGATAATGTTTTACCATATCACAGTAAAATGTGGACATGTAATTGAAAATGAAGATCTAATCATGAATTTGTCCGAGATGAGCGAGAGAAATTGACTAAATGTTTATATTGACAATGCTGGTGCAAATTTGAACCCTACAAATCTGTTCCAAAATAAATGTACATCACAACAGAAAGGTGCTACAAATACTTAAATCATGACTTATGGCTTCAAAGCAAAACCAAAAGCAAAATCAACTCAAAAAAAAAAAAATCAGTTGTCCATATATATTTAAAATGATGATAGCAACAATTAATATAACATAAGCTACAACAGGAAATAAAATGTACATCTAGAATAGAAACCACATAACACCCACACATACTCAATCATGCACAGTAGTGACACAATGTTACACAGAATATTTAGTAAAGTGTTAAAGTCACCTTAGTCTTGCACCATGCAGGACGTCAGACCTACGATAAATACAGGAACGGCAGACACAGGTCAGTGTGGTGTTGTCAACAGGAGTGATAACACACCCAACAAATATACACAAATCAATCCGAGGTAAAAGTTATCTCGTCAAAATTGTTAACAAATCTTGAAGTATCAGACAATGTTAATTTAGCTTCTGATACAGTATAATACATGTATTCACATTCATATTTACTAATTCAATGAGCAGTTCATAAAATAAACAAATTAGAAATATGTAGAATTCATAGTTTTCTCTTCTGCCATATCTCTTCTGAGCAAACAGCAATAAGTTTCCCAAAATTATCCCACTAGACATCAATGACAAATTTTTAACATTTACACTTTGCCCAAAATAAGTAAGCATATCAATGTAATACCTCTATGTAAAGTTTACCTTTTGTAAAGGGAGACAACAACAAAATATTTGACGACAGTATTGGTATATCTGTAACAGTTACATTACTGTGGATAAGTTATACCTTATACCTGGACATATCCTCAACAGATATCACAATGATACAATTCTACAAAGAGAATTCACGAGGTGGAATCAAGCTATAATTGTACAATGTCACATGTTTCATGCCTTGTTACTTGAGAAAGGTGATTGTAGGATTTGTTTACAAAGTGTCACACACCTGACACACATACCAACCCCTGGACAGATACCAACCTTGGTGAGTTTGATGGACTGCCACCTCCTGGCTTACCACTTCTTGGCTGGTCCTTTACAAAATTTCGACATGAGGCTAGCTTCGATTCCAGAGCCTGGTTGTTGAAAACACAAATTTATTTTTATCATCAAACTAAACCTGCATTCAAAAAATATATTATTTCTTTTTTTTTCATTCTTATTCTTTAATAAATAATAAATAAAAAGTTATATAAACATTAGAATATCTTGTGGGTGTTTTTTTCTTCATATGCACTGACAGGGTCATTTTGTAAGTCGATTGGAGATGCAAAAATAAAAGATTTTGATAAATAAATTTCACAAAATCGAAGGTTTTTGCCCAAAAATAAAAAACAAAAAACAAAAAAAAAACTAAAGGGTGTGTTGAGATGCACATACTATATTACAACTACTCTCAGATTTGGTTAGAATAACATTGACACTTTTGTCCACATTACCAGCATCAACAATTTCCAGAAAGATATTCTGTAAATGAAGGCTGTATTGAGATGTCCACTATATGATTTCACTATATATACCATGTTTGACTGATACTTTTTGAACAACCCCCCTGAGTCATCAAAGTAGTGTGAGGTAGCCATGAATATTAGATCTCAAGTCAGAACTTTAAAGTGTAGTTAACCTCCCTGAGTCATCAAAGGAGTGCGAGGTAGCAATGAACATTAGATCTCAATCAAACTTTAAAGTGTAGTTAACCTCCCTGAGTCAACAAAGTAGTGCGAGGTAGCCATGAACATTAGATCTCAATCAAACTTTAAAGTGTTGTTTAACCCCCTGAGTCATCAAAGGAGTGCGAGGTAACCATGAACATTAGATCTCAAGTCAGAACTTTAAAGTGTTGTTTAACCCCCCTGAGTCATCAAAGGAGTGCGAGGTAACCATGAACATTAGATCTCAAGTCAGAACTTTAAAGTGTTGTTTAACCCCATGAGTCATCAAAGGAGTGCGAGGTAGCCATGAACATTAGATCTCAATCAAACTTTAAAGTGTTGTTTAACCCCCCTGAGTCATCAAAGGAGTGCGAGGTAGCCAGGTTTTGTTACTCTCCTGTTGCAGTACAAATGATGATGAGATGGCCATGCCACTATCAGGCATCCCTTCTAAATCTAAAACCAGATCATGCTCCGTGTACGCTTACTCTCAAACAAAGGCACACTGTATCACACACACAAATATGTATAAAGAGTTGTGAACATATTTGATTTTCCCCATATCACAAGAAGAGTTAACTTTTCATTACCTTTCTAACTATTTCATGATTTGATTACATTTTAACAACCAAAGACTATCCTTTTTACAAACTATACGATGATATTGCGTTTTTCTCTGTTCATAATACAATTTGATATTGTGACATTTTCTTTTTACATTCCAATGTTATATTGTGATATTATTTTCTTACAACAACGTGACATAATAATTTATATTAAATCTTTTTACAATACAATATGATATTGTGATATTTAATATTACTTACACATGCTCATAATGATATACAAATGTAGATAATGACAAATCATATCTGCAACTGATGACTAAAGATAGTGTCTATCAACATGATCTTTGATAACTGCAATCCTTCCAACCTTAACACATTAAAAATAGGAAGGTACCAGTTTTTTATATATTGATTGTGTACTTACTCCAACTTTTCGTAATAAATCTGCAACAATGTTGAGAGCAGAGATACGTGCAGAGGGGGTGAGGGGGGTACCTCCATTGTTACTAGGCAGACCTGCAACAAAGCAACACAACCACTACAGACCTCTCATGTGACTGTACCCAAAACTCCATACTGACTACAGTGACTATACATGTACAAAATCTTTAGAGATGGCATATAAATTATGTACTCAAATGACTAAGTGAACTATCAATTTCTTAAATCCTAAATTTTAAGGTATTTATAAAATCATCAGTGTACCCAAATTTCTACAGTGACAGTATACAGCTCTTTATATTGACTGATTATCAAAATCTCTTGTAGCATCTGTACTGTATCCAATTCTCTGTTGACTGTAGTAATACTTCATCAACTATACTCAAATATGTACAGACTTCTCAGACTATATGTACAGACTTGTCAGACTATACCCAAATATGTACAGACTTGTCAGACTATACCCAAATATGTACAGACTTGTCAGACTATACCCAAATATGTACAGACTTCTCAGGCTATACCCAAATATGTACCGACTTGTCAGACTATACCCAAATATGTACAGACTTGTCAGACTATACCCAAATATGTACCGACTTGTCAGACTAAACCCAAATATGTACAGACTTGTCAGACTATACCCAAATATGTAGACTTGTCAGACTAAACCCAAATATGTACAGACTTGTCAGACTATACCCAAATATGTACAGACTTGTCAGACTACATGTACAGACTTGTCAGACTAAACCCAAATCTCTACAGACTTGTCAGAATATATGTACAGACTTGTCACACTATTTGTACAGACTTGTCAGAATATACCCAAATATGTACAGACTTGTCAGACTATACCCAAATATGTACAGACTTGTCAGGCTATTTGTACAGACTTGTCAGGCTATACCCAAATATGTACAGACTTGTCAGACTAAACCTAAATCTGTACAGACTTGTCAGGCTAAACCCAAAATATGTACAGACTTGTCAGACTAAACCTAAATCTGTACAGACTTGTCAGACTATACCCAAATATGTACAGACTTGTCACACTATATGTACAGACTTGTCACACTATATGTACAGACTTGTCACACTATACCCAAATATGTACAGACTTGTCAGACTAAACCTAAATATGTACCGACTTGTCAGACTAAACCCAAATATGTACAGACTTGTCAGACTATACCCAAATATGTACTGACTTGTCAGACTAAACCTAAATCTGTACAGACTTGTCAGACTAAACCTAAATCTGTACAGACTTGTCAGACTAAACCTAAATATGTACTGACTTGTCAGACTAAACCCAAATATGTACTGACTTGTCAGACTATACCCAAATATGTACCGACTTGTCAGACTAAACCTAAATCTGTACAGACTTGTCAGACTATATGTACAGACTTGTCAGACTATATGTACAGACTTGTCAGACTAAACCCAAAATATGTACAGACTTGTCAGACTAAACCTAAATCTGTACAGACTTGTCAGACTATACCCAAATATGTACAGACTTGTCACACTATATGTACAGACTTGTCACACTATATGTACAGACTTGTCAGACTAAACATAAATATGTACAGACTTGTCAGACTATACCCAAATATGTACATTCTTGTCAGACTAAACCTAAATCTGTACAGACTTGTCAGGCTATACCCAAATCTGTACAGACTTGTCAGGCTATACCCAAATATGTACAGACTTGTCAGACTATACCCAAATATGTACATTCTTGTCAGACTAAACCTAAATCTGTACAGACTTGTCAGGCTATACCCAAATATGTACAGACTTGTCAGACTATACCCAAATATGTACAGACTTGTCAGACTATACCCAAATATGTACAGACTTGTCAGACTATATGTACAGACTTGTCAGACTAAACCTAAATATGTACTGACTTGTCAGACTATACTCAAATATGTACAGCCTTGTCAGACTATATGTACAGACTTGTCAGACTATATGTACAGACTTGTCAGACTATATGTACAGACTTGTCAGGCTAAACCTAAATATGTACAGCCTTGTCAGACTATACCCAAATCTGTACAGACTTGTCAGACTATACCCAAATCTGTACAGACTTGTCAGACTAAACCCAAATATGTACTGACTTGTCAGACTAAACCCAAATATGTACAGACTTGTCAGACTATATGTACAGACTTGTCAGACTAAACCTAAATATGTACAGACTTGTCAGACTATATGTACAGACTTGTCAGACTAAACCTAAATATGTACAGACTTGTCAGACTATATGTACAGACTTGTCAGACTATATGTACAAACTTGTCAGACTAAACCTAAATATGTACAGACTTGTCAGACTATATGTACACACTTGTCAGACTAAACCCAAATATGTACAGACTTGTCAGACTATATGTACACACTTGTCAGACTAAACCCAAATATGTACAGACTTGTCAGACTATATGTACACACTTGTCAGACTAAACCCAAATATGTACAGACTTGTCAGACTATATGTACACACTTGTCAGACTAAACCCAAATATGTACAGACTTGTCAGACTATATGTACAAACTTGTCAGACTAAACCTAAATATGTACAGACTTGTCAGACTATATGTACACACTTGTCAGACTAAACCCAAATATGTACAGACTTGTCAGACTATATGTACACACTTGTCAGACTAAACCCAAATATGTACTGACTTGTCAGACTAAACCCAAATATGTACAGACTTGTCAGACTATATGTACAGACTTGTCAGACTAAACCTAAATATGTACAGACTTGTCAGACTATATGTACAGACTTGTCAGACTAAACCTAAATATGTACAGACTTGTCAGAATATATGTACACACTTGTCAGACTAAACCCAAATATGTACAGACTTGTCAGACTATATGTACAGACTTGTCAGACTATATGTACAGACTTGTCAGACTATATGTACAGACTTGTCAGACTAAACCTAAATATGTACAGACTTGTCAGACTATATGTACAGACTTGTCAGACTATATGTACAGACTTGTCAGACTATATGTACAGACTTGTCAGACTAAACCCCAATGGTTACGATAGCAGCTTTACTCCTATGACTTATATGAACCTCTATTTAGTGACTAAATTTATTTCCTATCATCACTATACACAGTGCCATTACTGAATATATTCATCTAATACAACCCTGTCCAATCCAGAAAGAAAAAAAAAAAGCAAGACAATTTACCTAATTGAACCAATGCCCTAAGTATTAAATGGCAGAGTCAAGTAGTGTAGGAGATCTAGCTTGGACAATAAAATGCATGGAAGGACGGACCAATGCAAAAACTATAACAACCACCCCCCACCCAACCAGTACAAACATGATCCAATGTTCTATCATTATTACAAATAATTGATATCTAAATGTTGTTAAATACTTGACGTAAACTTCATATATTCTACTGGCTCATTACTACAACATATTCAAAAAGGGTAATTTCTGATACTGATTACCTCCCTTGGAAGAATTCTTGCACTAATAAAGTTTTTTACCTTTTGGTGTTTAATAGTGGTCGGAACACTTCTGATCGAAAAATAAAACTGTTAATTTGGATATAAACTATTCTGACATTAAAATGAATTCTTTTGTTTTGTGTTTATACTGAAGCTGGATACAGTCACATGACACAAGTAAAGCATATATAGGCAATTCATCAGACAAGGTAAAATGTTAATCACCAACAAAGGTATGTTAGTTAAATATTGCTGATCATAACGCTATCTCATCAGAGTATAACAGCATCACAGAGAAAAGCAATGGAATTCAACCATATCCACATGCAAATGATATTGCTTCATCCCAAATATTTTCATGATATGAATTGATCTGATATGAGGGTGGATGTGGGGAAAAAACTGTAATCCACTTGCAAACCCCATGCAATAAGTTGCCTTTATATCCTTTTAATTAGAATTCTAGTCCTGTGGGGACCATCAAAACCTATATAGTGTTAGCCATACATAGCCCCTACCCCCAAACTCCATGTCTTACTGAACACCCTGGAACTGTAGGATTTCAAACAACTATACTGAGGCTTTTCACCTCCACAAACCCCCCCCCCCCCCAAATATATGTTGGGCAGCTGTAAGCCTTAAGAATATGTGAACAGTAAATCTCCCTCCATCCATCCACCACCCTCCCCCCCATTAAAGAAACCAATGTGCTCTATACACTGCTTATACAGAGAACCCTTACTTATACTGTCCCTAGGATTGTAAGAGTTACTGAGAATCCTTGTAAGATGCGTACGTTTTAGATTGGGAGTTGAGGCTATGAACTGGGAGCCCATGTAACCACTGTCAACGAGCTTGTTGGAGCTGTCTGTCGGTGTGTTGTTAGCTGTAGAGCCAGGTGATGGGGTCAGTGATGACTTAGTTCCATCTGGTGACTCTGGCTCCTTAAGTGACTGTTCTTTTAATGATGGTTTCTTCACCGTGACAACATCAAGTTCTTGGCGAAGATCTGGATAACATAGATACAAATTTTTAAAAAGGTTAAAGATTTAGGTATTTCCAATGATTATTTAGAATTATTCTGATGCCAGACTGGTTCTAGTTCTATGAATTTTGACAAAATGAAGATTTATTATATTAAAATTCACTATAACTAAATGATCTACTAGACTTTTTGTTGTTTTTGTTTGAATTAATTTGATGGTTACAGATTTCCATTAGTTATAACTTCAGATATACAATTAAGGCTTCTAATTTAAATTATGATTAATTTTCAAACAAACCATGATCATGATTTAGTATATCATATAAATACAATCACAAACCACGATCATGATTTAGTATATCATATAAATACAATCACAAACCACGATCATGATTTAGTATATCATATAAATACAATCACAAACCACGATCATGATTTAGTGTATTCTATAAATAGAAGCACAAACCATGATCATGATTTAGTATATCATATAAATACAATCACAAACCACGATCATGATTTAGTGTATTCTATAAATAGAAGCACAAACCATGATCATGATTTAGTATATCATATAAATAGAATCACAAATCATGATCATGATTTAGTGTATTCTATAAATAAAAGCACAAAACACGATCATAGTTTAGTGTATTATATAAATAGAAGCACAAACCACGATCGTGATTTAGTGTATTCTATAAATAGATTTAGGATTTTTTTGCTGTGTCTTCATATTTTGACAGTACATTAAACATTTTATAGGTATGGAATTTTTCCTTGAGAGTAGACTTGGATATGATTTAGATCATTCAAATTCATGGGAATCAAAAATTGAAGAAAGCCTCATGTTAACCTTAGGTTAAAACATTCTGCAAATCTCTATGCAAATGAAAACCATCACAAGGTCATTAGAACATCTAACTATACAAACCCCTGGCTTCATCCTTGAGCCTCTGAACAGTATCTCCGAGGTTTTCCTTCTCATCCAGTTCATTCTCGAGGAAGGCATTTCTCTCTATTGCCTATAACATAACACAGTATTTACTGACCATACAGGACACATACACCTCTACATTACGATGGATTTAAGTAAGGTGAATCACAGTAGTTAGTATTGATTTTCTGTGCTCCATTACACATGATATTAGTTGAAACAAGGTTTTTTAATTGGTAACTGATTAGTTACATCAAGCACTTTATCAATGTCAAAATAGAAAACCAACTGTTTACTACGGTAAACCTCCGGTTAGTTCGAACAAAATTAAATAAATATTGATGAACCCGTTCGAATTATTCGAAATTATGCTTCAGAAAATAAGCGTGAGTTCGAACTATTTGAGTCAATATCGGCGAAAATCTCTGCAGAGTAAAATCATGAGACACAAACACATCCATCGTAAATCTGATACGTAACAACGGCGGCCTGAACAATGGCACATTTATAAGTAAGTAAAATGATAGTATTTTATTTAATTCAATGTTATTTGATCGTTAAACGTTCTTCATTTCGCGATAATTACGCGAAGCCGCTCGGGCAATGCGTAGCTACAGTAGGCCCCAAAACAGTACAGTACAAGTTTCATTTGTGACACAAAAGTTAAACATTTGTACAGTATAATCTTTGCATGGTTATATTTTTTATCTGAATCAGAAACTATCGCTATATTATTTTAATAAATGGTCTCTTAAATACATCAAAAGCAGTCTACATAACCTGTTGCGTTTACGAAAGCACTACTGTAAAAATAGGCGATATATGTTGGTAAAATTAGGTCAGAACATCAACATGTCTGCTTTTAAATATGCCCAGTCGTATTATCTACCAAACATAGTTGATACCTGCAAAATTATCCATCACTAATTGGGACACCTGTGGATTGTTTTGACTGGATATGAATGCTTTTCACATCACTCAGCACGATCGGGCAGCCGATCCTTTCAACTTTACCGCAAGCGACACCTCGCGTGGTCTGCTTACCTAGCGTGAGGTCGCAGGTTTTCAGGTAATACCTTGATTGGCAATACTTAAGAGATGTCCAGTCACAATTAAATAATCATAATGCTAAGTTAACACTAGTTATATGTGAAAATACACTGACGATTTCTTAGTTCGCCATACAGCGCGAATACAAATATCGCATGTTATTTATACATTGTCGGGGCCTAAATTTGCAATCGGCTGTCTCGTGCGTGGTGTATTTTGCAATGTAACAAAAACTGAATTAATATGTGGCATATATTAAATCACAGACGCATTCTAATGATCACGCATACAATCTAATAACCTAAACGTGCTTGTTGATCAAATTTAAATCTTGGCATTTTTTCTGGGCCGGTCATTGGGGCCGGGTCGTTGCGAGCTTTCAATGGAGTTTGCCAAAAAAAAATCTTACTTTACATTCTTCATTTGACAAGTTCGAACTATCTGAAATGGTATCAGTTATAAACAGCCATAGTTCGAACTATTACTAGCTAATGAATTATTGTTTTTCTAGAAAAAATGTGTGTTCGAACTATCCGCGTGTTCGAAATTAATCGGAGGTTTACCGTAGTAATAATGATCACTGTGATAGATATTGTTGAATGTTCTACTATGTATAATGAGGACAAAGGTTAGGAATGATGTTTTAACAAAAGGAAATACAAAATGTACAAAGTGATGTGAATTATTAGAATATGGGATCTCACATGAAGGGTAATAAAAAAGAAAAATATTATAATTAAAGTATGTAATTAAATACCAGTATACAGTCAAATCTCTATTAAGCGACCACTCATGGGAAGTTGAAAATGGAGAGTGGTCTCTTAATAGAGATTGTATCTTAGATTTGATAAATGTTCGTAAGCTTTCTATTCACTTTATAAATTGGCAATAATGATTAATGATATGATACATATGAAAAATGTACCATCCATTTGAACAAAACAAATTTGTTTGCTTTTTTTTATTCATTTTTCATTATTATAATTACATATTTTATTGGTTAATTAGTCTAAAGATTACTTTCCTATGCCTGTTTTTAATTCCTGAAATCTTGGTTCGGACATCCGCCCCAATTATTAGTTACGTTACTGCATTTCTAACTTCATAAACGGCAACTTTTTCACTAGCAAATATGTTTTAATTTCTCAAAAACGATAACAAATCACGATTTAACAGTAAGTTGGCTGTTTATGCATTTCTTAATTATTATATTTCTCATGCAAAATTATTTTATGAGTCAAATCGTCAGAATTCTTGACCATCTCTTCACCTCCTCTCCCCTCCTTTTTCACGAAAAGTAAAACTGCTTGGTGTTATCAAGGAGAAAATGGTAATGGAAGGCATTCTGGAGACTTCTGGTCGCTTGTTAAGAGAGTTTTTGTTATCACTGGAATAAAAACTTGCAGACGCTGGTCGCATAAACAGAGGGTCGCTTAATAGAGTTAGAATATATAGGGAAAACGCTCAAGAGTAATTGAAATGGTCGCTTAGAACAGAGAGTCGCTTAACAGAGATGGTCGACAGTACATATATGTATTGTATACGTAGTAAATACAATATATTAACAATAATAGAGTAACATTACTGTTTATTGGTGCTTTTTCTAGGTCAGCTTCTTAAGAATTTCAATACCAGGTATTTATATCTGAATGTTATCGCCTTTGGTTAATGTCAATACCTAATAGAATAGCCATCTTACCTGATTCAATCTTTGCTCAAAGTCCTCTAATGAAACCACTGTTGCTCTGAAAATACATTTACCAAGTACATGTACATGCATTTGATATCTTGATAATCACATACAACAAAGCAATGAGTGAATGATGGATTTCTTGTTAATTCCTCAAAATCAATATATTGACCTGTTCTTTTATACAGCATGTTGTAATATAATGATAGATATGTAAACTACTGTATATTATGAAATCTGAACCCTTGAAATATGCCTGTTATCTCAGGGAGTTCAAACAAAACCTTTCTTATTAATAGAACTGTAAACGCTGATGAATTTGTATAGAAATTCACTAACCTCTTGGTGCGTTCCAAGTCATCGTTGGACTGCTCCAGTTCACGGATATACTTCTGCAGCTCATCCTTGTAAGCTGTCACCTGAGCTAGGTCATCCTCTAGCTCTGTCTGCTTCCTGTAGGAATTGGACTGGATCATTTCCAGCTTTTCCTGTAATACAATGACAGTGTCAAATACACCAGGGAAATTCAGTGTGTTAGTAGTTTACTACTCTTAAATAGAAGATGTAGAAAATGTCCATAAGACAAAAATGTCCTCTTTCCTGTACAAATCAGTATCATTGTATCTTATATACATTTGTAGTTAAAGCGACCTTGACCTTGGAATCCTGAAACACAAATTCATAAAGTTTTCATAAATGATCTATGTAAAATCTTTATAACAAGAGTTGTCAGAAGGCAACATATCTCACCAAGTGGGTTGAAATTTGGAATTAGTGTTTTAATGAAGGTCAAAAGATCTCCAAGTCAAGGTCAACAGGTCTGCAAATGCAGTACCAATGGAAAGGTCTTGTCACAAGGAACACACATGTCTAATACCTCAGCTGTATCCACATTAGTATTGACACAACACTGATTGTTTTATAACAGAATTAACCTATCATGCTAGTTGTCTACGGAGGATGCCAATGTCAGGAGTATAGCAACAGCTCAGGTCCCCTGGACTTCATTCCGTCAAGCTAAAAATTTCAGTGAAATGAAGTTTGTACTGCATGTACAAGCTACAGCAAACAAGCATATTAGTAATTTAGTATTGGTTAATTGCTACCAGCACCGCTAGCTACTGGTCGTGTATAAGTGTCTGAAGTTTATATCCTGACCCTCATACTTATCCAATATATTATATATAATTCTGACTGTAAATAAGAGCCTGCGGCATACTGAAAATCCCTCAAAGGAAGCTGTAAGAGCACTGAAAAGGATTTTCTAAACAAGAGATTGACCAGGGAGATCTTGTCACCCATGGCCACCATCGTATGACCTTTATTGGATCTTTGTAAGACTGTTTTTATTGCTGCTTTTCTGTTCTTCTTCTTGATCATTTGACTATCTTGTTTTCAGATCAGTCTCAAAATGGGACATGTACAATTTCAGACCAAAGGGAAACTGTAGGTGAGATTTGAGAAAGATCCATGAAGAACTTTCAGAGAATCGGTGATAACAAACTTCAACCTATCAAAATTGAAAATGGTCTCCAAAGTGTCGGTCAGTCTCAAAATTCAATATGAACAAATAAGAACCATGGGTAGGGAGAGTTGAACCCCTCATCGATCACCATGGATCTTCACCTGATATTATGTGGCCAGCACTCTAACTGACTGAGCTGCAATGCCCTTTAACACTGTGTGAAGTTTGATCAAAATCACTTGAGGAACTTAGGTGTTTAAGTATGTAGAGAAAAGCCACAGCTCTAACTGATGCTGTTATGTAATACAGGTATATCAATCTAAACTTAAAAGACAATGCCATTGCAGGTACAGGGGTACATGTACATGCATATATATGAATTATTATGCATGAAAGAATCTATTAAATGTGTAATGGTGTTGAGTTTGAGGTTCCTCAATCATCCTATACAGATGAAACAATATTAATGCTTTCCTTTGTTTTAATATGTGCTTTGAATTGGTAATATCGAATAGTAGTAAATAAATGTAAATATCATATACATGTACATGTCTTTCTGATCCGTTAAACATCTTCTTTGGACAAACAAATAGGGAGTCTATCTATATAAGCCTGTACGTAATTCATAGTGCAAAACATGCTATCTATATAGGCCTGTACACGTGTAGTATATACAGTGTAAAACTGTGAGAAAAGGTCAATCTGTCGTCACATGTTTAACATCTGATGAATTATACAATACATAAGTGTCTGATGAATCACTGCTAGATCAAACCACAGATAGTTTTTGTATACATTTTCAAAAAGAAATTCAATTACTTGTATGCATGCATCCATACACATATAGTTTTCTGAATCTATTATGAAACTGAAATTTTATGACACATTTTCTAATATTCATGCATAACTGAAGTCTAAATCATAATTGATATGAACTTCAGAATTTAGTAGTAGTTATATTGTGTTCATGTATACTACGTACAAGTGTTATGTATATGTATACTACGTACAAGTGTTATATACATGTATACTATGTACAAGTGTTATATACATGTATACTACGTACAAGTGTTATATACATGTATTACTACGTACAAGTGTTATATACATGTATACTACGTACAAGTGTTATGTACATGTATACTATGTACAAGTGTTATGTATATGTATACTACATACAAGTGTTATATACATGTATACTATGTACAAGTGTTATGTATATGTATACTACATACAAGTGTTATATACATGTATACTATATATGTACAAGTGTTATATACATGTATACTATGTACAAGTGTTATATATATACATGTATTACTACGTACAAGTGTTATGTACATGTATACTACGTACAAGTGTTATGTACAGGTATACTACGTACAAATGTTATGTACAGGTATATATATACGTACAAGTGTTATATACATGTATACTATGTACAAGTGTTATATACATGTATACTATACGTAGTATGTACAAGTGTTATATACATGTATACTATGTACAAGTGTTATATACATGTATACTATGTACAAGTGTTATATACATTTATACTATATGTACAAGTGTTATATACATGTATACTATGTACAAGTGTTATGTACATGTATACTACGTACAAGTGTTATGTACATGTATACTACGTACAAGTGTTATATACATGTATACTACGTACAAGTGTTATATACATGTATTACTACGTACAAATGTTATATACATGTATACTATATGTACAAGTGTTATATACATGTATTACTACGTACAAATGTTATATACATGTATACTATACGTACAAGTGTTATATACATGTATTACTACGTACAAATGTTATATACATGTATACTATATGTACAAGTGTTATATACATGTATATTATGTACAAGTGTTATATACATGTATACTACATACAAGTGTTATATACATGTATACTATGTACAAGTGTTATATACATGTATACTACATACAAGTGTTATATACAGGTATACTATGTACAAGTGTTATATACATGTATACTACATACAAGTGTTATATACATGTATACTATGTACAAGTGTTATATACATGTATACTATGTACAAGTGTTATATACATGTATACTATGTACAAGTGTTATATACATGTATACTATGTAGTATGTACAAGTGTTATATACATGTATACTATGTACAAGTGTTATGTACATGTATACTATGTACAAGTGTTATGTACAGGTATATACGTACAAGTGTTGTATACATGTATACAGTACTAAGTACAAGTGTTATGTACATGTATACTATGTACAAGTGTTGTATACATGTATACTATGTACAAGTGTTATGTACATGTATACTATGTACAAGTGTTATATATACATGTATATTATGTACAAGTGTTATATACATGTATACTACATACAAGTGTTATATACAGGTATATACTATGTACAAGTGTTATATACATGTATACTACATACAAGTGTTATATACAGGTATATACTATGTACAAGTGTTATATACATGTATACTATGTACAAGTGTTATATACATGTGTATTATGTACAAGTGTTATATACATGTATACTACATACAAGTGTTATGTACATGTATACTACATTACAAGTGTTATATACATGTATACTATGTACAAGTGTTATATACATGTATACTACATACAAGTGTTATATATACATGTATACTACGTACAAGTGTTATATACATGTATACTATGTACCAGTGTTATGTACATGTATACTATGTACCAGTGTTATGTACATGTATATACGACAAGTTGTATAATGTATACTCGTACCAGTGTTATATACATGTATACTATGTACCAGTGTTATATACATGTATACTATGTATAAGTGTTATATACATGTATACTGTATACTATGTACCAGTGTTATATACATGTATACTGTATACTATGTACAAGTGTTATATACATGTATACTGTATACTATGTACAAGTGTTATATACATGTATACTATGTACAAGTGTTATATACATGTATACTACATACAAGTGTTATATACATGTATACTATGTACAAGTGTTATATACATGTACACAACTTAACATATATGTAATCCACTTATATTACTAAATTTCATGAATGTATCATGTATGCCAGTATGACCGCATTCAATTTTCTATAATTGCAAAGTATAATTGTATTAATTGAAAGGATTTGTAGTTCATTCATGCCTTCCTAATTTCTGAGTACATCATAAGAAGCTGGGAAATAAAGCATTGGATACGTACTTGACCTGTATTAGAATGATTTTTAATATTTGAATCATGAAAATACAAACGACTACCAGTAAAATATACCAAAATCACATCAAACTATTTCATACCACTATAAATAATACACCATGCAGGAATAATTTCTGAGGATCATTAATTTATTGTTTGTCAAGAGTTTCTGTGACTGATGATTTATTACTATTTACTTATAGGTGCATTGCACATATAATTAGTCAAAATTCAACTGTATTAGGACATATGTGATAAACAGAGAATTATCAACTATGATATAATATAGAGAATTCTCTTTATGTCATAATATAGCTAATCATTGATTGACTAGCAATGCAAAGCATCTGAATACATGTGATCGACTTGGATATTCTTTTCATTATATTGTCACAAATTTTAAAGCTGATAAAAAAAACTGATGTTATAAATTATCTGCAAATATATTGTACATGTACATTATTTATGTACATGTATGTACAAATTATTAAATTGTTTCCCCTTAAATCCTATCTAATAATCCAGAGTTGTATATATATGCATACCAGATAAATATGCATACAGTGACCTTTCAAAGGTGTCATTATTAATTCACCAGGTAATTTACAATTCATAAACATTGTTTAATAGGCGGCTGGCCTAGGTCATCTCAGTGTGCATTTGGAGCCGATATTATACTTAACCAATATGACAGTAGTGTATTAAGGAAACATATGCTACTTCACTGTAACAAGAACCTTCTTTCCAAAAGAGTTCCAGCTGGCTTAGAAACTTATAATGTAAAATATCTTTTATGTGTGATCATGAATTTGTTATATTGATGATATATATAACAGGAAAATACTTCAGTCAATACAAATTTGTTGTAAGCTTACACATTTCTTTTTTTAATATGTAACAGAGATACTGTAATTCTGTAAGGGGAAACTTAAATGGCTGATGTACATATATATTGTAAATCGTGTAACATTATTACGGCCAGATTATCTCATGCAGATAAATTATATATGTATTACTCAGCTTGTATTTTATGAAACGTTTGTTATGCAATCTCTTATACAATTCCGATGTTGTGATTTTCATAATTATATATATATAACTTGATACTATCGCCACCCTTGTTATATCGCCATCACTACTGTGGACAAAAGGTGGAGTATTGTGTGGGTATATACAGACTAATAAAACATTTAGATTATCTAACATGTGATGTATTGTGGTATCACCATATATCTCTGATGTGTGATCTGGTCTGTCAACTAAAGCTTGTCAAATGAACTTTAATATTCAAGAACAAATTTGTATATAAATAGATCAATGGGAATATGAAATTTCAAGAATGGAAAAACAACTTTGTTTATACAACAGGTGTACATTAAGATATCTGCATGTATATGACCTATTGTAAAGTAACTGAAGTCTGTGTACTTATATAACACTGGTACATGCACCAAATGTAGCCCTGTTTTTGTGTGGAGACACAAACAAATTAAATTGAATTTACAGATCCCATTCTTCAGGGGTGATATTCTTCTCATATGGCTGAATTCCTTTAGAAATGCTTACATTTGTTTGAACTGGAGCTACTTTTGTTACAGCTAACTGTCATGTTATCATTGTGACTATTTCACACTCATAAATTAGTACAATCAAATTTAGAAACAGGCAAATCATAAGATATTCAAAATTGTAATGTATACAAGTTTTAGATGGTTGTGACATAACAATTTCACCTGACACGACAAAATTCTGGACAGCTGACAGGCAGATGCTTAATATGCAAAATTTGAAGTTGAATGAAGATATTAAACAAAATGTAGGCAGAAAATTGTATAGTCATGCATTACAGATGATGCACTATTTCACAGAAAATTGTCAAGTTGTCTGTTGGATCTATTCACTTTTACACAGGGACAAATTCCAACATATAATTTGCTGTACATCTTAACAACTTCACACATATACAGCTTCTGTCAAGATTGTTTAAACCCTAGGCCTTATTTGACTAATTGTAAGACTGGTAAAATCTAACATAAATACCACATACGGCACCAATAACTGCCTGTTTATATCACCTACCTGGTATACGTACATTATATACACATATAGAGTGTAATGACATAACACTATATTGTGAAATGGAATGAATAGTGCCACAAGACCACCTTTGTAATAATTTCACTTTGTTCACAAAAACATATATCTAACCTTCTCTCTTACAATGCATTTTTTTCACTACATTGACCTTTGACCTGTATGTCAAGGTCACACCGCACTTTGTCAGTGGAGTGATAAAGGTATACAGCAACTGCCATTAGAATATTTTTTTATGGTTTAAATGTTATTACTACTTTATAAGAAATTACTACAAATAGCTTTGAGTACATTTGAGCCTGAAATTATGGTCAAAGAGATGGAATATGAGTGCAATGAATAGTACAGTATTGCATTGAATATCAGCTTTAGGTAATTACTTGTATACTGCAAGTTTTGTCAATTTAATTTCAAAAGTTAAGAAGTTATAATTATAGCCCAGACAAAATTCACACACTTAATTGACCTCTTACTTTGAGGTCAAGGTCACAACGATCCAATGTCAGTGCAATACACTTTCAGTTTGTCAGCAGATGATTAAGGTATACAGCAATTTTCATTAAGATGTCCTTAACGCTTAAAAAGTTTAATTATTGACAAAAACTGTTGGAAATGAATACTAATTATTTGACCTTTGACCTTGAGTTCAAGGTAACAGTGACCTACAGAAGTGCATGTAATCTTTAGAGGATGCAGCTATGCTACAAGTTTCATCAACATATCTTCAAATATGTAGAAAGTTCGACCTGGACAAGAAAAAAATTGCACTTGCTTGATCTTGAGGTCAAGCTCACAGTTAGACAACCAGGGCATCCAGTAGACCCTTGAGAGTATGTTTTTGACGCTCCAAATTGAGATCTGACTCTTGGGTTTGGAGGGACATGTCTATTTGACATATTTTTTACCCTTCAGATTTCTGAGAAAAGGGGATTTGACTTCTGAAATTGCTAAAAGTCAAGGTTCAACTGAATGCCCTGGACAACTGCAGTGCACGTGCACTGACATCCACTTTAGATAATACAATTATGCTAAAATTTTCATCAAGATATCTTCATCATTTCAGAAGTTATGGCCCAGACAAGAAATTATATTAGAAACAGATATCTAGAAGAACAGGCCTAGGTACACTGATACAATATATCTCCCTTTAATTGGAAGGGGAACAAATAATGAAAAATGTATTGTCCAAGTATAAATTCTAAAGAGAAAAGATTAAAGACTTGCAGCTTATTTGCTCATGAATTTGAATAATATTAATGTGATAAACAAAACATTTCATTGACATCAATATTATATTTTTTGGATTTGTTAAATAATTTGACAATGTCACATGTATCAAAAGTCATATATGAGATTCTCAATATCTACCAATGAATCCTGTAACATTTATATATGTATGCATAGCTTTAATTTTCCATCCCTTCCATAATAAAGACCAATATAATTTATGATGACAAATATAAATACACAGATATACCATATGTTTGATATATATATACCAGTAGGCTACTCTGCTAGGGCAAATGGCCATGGGTAAATATGGATTTTACAACTGAAGGCAAATATTTAACTGGGTGAAAAATTTCTTGTTACATATTGAGATAGATCAACTCATAGCATATGTATAATGATTTTGATAATGTTTGGTTGGTAGCAGAATAACAATAACAGTACATGTTTGTCAATCTAAGTAGAGGTGTAACAGTGATTTCTGTAGTAAGAAATATATAGTGAACACAAATAACATGTTGGACAAGACCTGCTGATCTATATTCAGATCATCCATTAAAATGTTAATAAGATGGCCATGGTTATAGTTTACATACTATAAACAGCAGATACACATCTATCAATCAGGTTCTGGATAAGATCAAATCTTTGACCTTTCTGTAAACTTTAATATCAAACACGTTTTAACAATCTTGAAATAGTCATTGAGTCTACCGAGTCTACCGATCACAATATATATAGTCCATTGTCAGTGCAAGTACTAAAGTCTAATTTATTAAAACTGAGTACAATTTATTTTAAACTTTTTAGTATATTGAATGTAATTATATTAACCCTTATACCTAAAAATGTAATGCAGGACATATAGAACCTTACCATGATCAATAATTTAGTAAACATTAACTGGGATATTGCCTGTATCAATTGCATAACCGATTAAATTAAAACTATTATACAATGTGTAAGATCCAATTTAAAGGTTATCTTCCGTTCAAGTACGTGTACATTGTATATATACAAGGTACACATAAGGCAGATTAACCGAGTCAGTACACACGTACAATGGATTACATTAAGTCTATCGGATTATACAGAAACATATGGTTTCACACACCAGTACACTTTATTTTCACAGGCCTTGGGCACCCAAGTACGGTTCTTATAGTATATCAGATAGCCTCATAACATAGATCAACAGAAAAACTTTTGAGGATACAATGTACGTGTTGGTGCATGAAGATGTTTACAAACATTTGAAATTAAAACATACATAAATGTGTATATACAGGTTGGCAAAGATTCAGATTATGCATGACTATCAAATTAAAATTCATGGCAAGGTTATACTGCATTTCATATTTCAGAGTAAGCCTCCAGGCAGATTATGAAAAATTCTACCAGAGTGACCTATAATAATAGGTATACAGTATATTCATAGCAAATATAGAATTGTTTTACTGGCTGATGAGATAAAACTGGCTGAGATAAATTCTTCTAACCATGGGCATGAAACTGAGGTCCAAATTGTACACCCTTGAAAGTTTATTAAGTATATGACATTTTGTGGACAACTAAATATTAAGTATATGACATTTTGTGGACAACTAAAAGTAAAAAGAGCCAATTATAGAATGTACGTATAATACAGCAGAAGTATAACAGGCTGATATTGCAAATTTCCATATATACAATTTACAAGTTAAATGATATTCCTATGAATGAAAGTCCCACAAAGAAAATATACTTGTATAACATGACCAAGTCATCAGGTGTCAACATGGCTGGTAAAATTATCCCGATTACTATATCATTCATGATGTACGTACTAACACTAGCATATTATCATTTGATTTGCAATAATTTGGATCTTCCTATATACATACACATGTATCAGTCAAAGTTTCAGTATTTACAGCAAGTCATGATCATCGGCCAATCCCTCCCTAAACATTATATCAAATTAGATTCATTAGTGACCATACACGGCCAACATTTCGAATGTTGTCAATGACATATCCCCGACATAATAATTAGTTATATTTAGAAAGCTATGCAGTCACAATGTCTTTAATGAATCTGGCAGCGTAACTTGTAAATCATATAATAGATTATTTTTTAAGAAAAATTAGTATGGTTCAACAATTTATGTAAAATCACAGTACAATAAAACACACTTGAAAATGTCCAAGCAAACAATGCTTTATGAAACATATTTGTATAAATATGGAATTAAGCACACTGATTTATGTACACGATATACATACAAATTTATCAATAATATACTATACGCATGCCAGTGTTTTACACTAATTCTTTCCGAGTAGAATATATACAGCAGATCTACAAATTCTAAAAGATTGGCCCTAGCTTATATAGCCTGCTCCTTTCTGATAAATTACAGCAGGCTGTACCTGCATTTGAGCATGTAGATTTGAATATTTTTTTCACATTTAAATATGGAGCTTCAACTACGTATATACATGCATAACAATTTTATGGACATTATATATATAGCTGTATTTAGGATGGTCTAGCTAACTACAATCTCACACTGCCAGTTTGATGTATACGTAGCTATAGAAATATATATTTATATATATAGAATAAAGTTACAGTTTCCATGTGACGGTAAATAATAATAGAATAAAAAGTTGAACACAGATCTGCTGTCTCCCTAGTATTTTCACGGCTACATCATGCCGCTCTTCAGCCGCGAAAGTTCTAGGGAGACAGCAGATCTGTGTTTGACTTTTTATTCTATTATATATAGATATCTATAGACCAACACAACTTAAAAGTACCCTAATTAGTCCAATGGACTACTCTGTGTGTTGACACATAGATTTTATACACCAGGCGGAGAATAAGAGTTCACACGAAATAATCAAAAAGAGCACATGTTGTATTACCAAATGTACAATGCATAATCATATTTCATACAGAATATGGCATACATAAAGAATTATAACCATCTCAAAGTATTTTGAAAAACACGCTCACTCATTATATTATCCCCCCAATGAATCAATGAAAGGAAATTGAACTTACCCTGAGAGATTCGTTTTCTGTTTGTAACTTAGATCTATCTGAAGTAAGTTCTTTGTTTTTATTTTCAAACTGTTCAAGTTGTGTCTCCAATTCTGCTTCGAGTTCTCTGCTGCTGATCTGGAATTCTTCAAGCTCTTCTCGTGCATCTTCTAGGCTGAAAGAAAATGAAGAACATAATAATATGAAATTAAACCCAAAGACCTGTCTTACGTTAATAGATAAATCTATATTCTCTTCCCTATTATATATAATTAGAGAACAAGTAAAAAAACATGTATGTACTGTAAGGTTTTGAGAGAAACTATTTTTTTTTACTCCACTATATGCAAGCACATCTAAACTAGTAACTCTTTTCAGATCGTGTTTAGTTACTTGATGATCATTGAAGTCTAGACCTAGTAATCATTATATATATTATTGTTTACTTTAGACAATGTTGTTTCACGTACAGATCCTAGTGTGAATTGTCTATATTCATATGTTTAAACCTCTACCTAAGTGATCATTTATTATATATTAATATTGGAGAGTGACGTCCATTATGAAATGGTGGATTTTCTGATAAATAAGATGTTTTACCAATAAATGCCAAGTATATTTACTTATGTTCGTATGTAATAACATTAAATAAGTTCATAATCATCCCACATTTATAGACCCTCCATGAACTGTACTTACTCCTGTTTGAAACGTTCTGCCGTCTGTCGCCAGAATGTTATCTCCTCCTGCGGAGTTGCAAACCTTTTACTGTCATCCATTTTGTATTAATTTGTTTATGTTTGATATAGTAGGCTATATATAGCTAGTATCCTCTAAAATCCTAATTATATTATCCTGGTTTGTATCAACGTGCAACAAAAAATGTTGGTTGTCAAAATCACAACAGTCGAAGAACAATGTTATTTAGCTAACCATTTTTCGAAGATATTAACAAATACTGAGTCGTTTGATACTTCCTCTCCTACTGAAATGTTGAAAACTACTTCAACATTGGCAGAAAGGAGTGTCTAGACGAAGAAAAGAGGTTTGTGTTGATTCGTACTGATGCTGAGCTTGGATGTCAAACACCAAGGCACTTTCTGAGAAAACTGGCGTAATCTAACCACAATTAGTTCATAAATATCAAATGACATATTCACGATTTCATAAAATACATAGTAATTGCTTCAATTATTTCCGACTAGTAACAGAAAATCACATTTTCTTCAGACAGCTCCAAACTGTTTTAGTCCTTCTTTCCGCCCGGAAGTGCATGTACAAATAGAGGTAATCGGGATCAGTTTAATGTTTGTAGATTGAGGCGGGAAATACAAAAGGACCAAGTGCTGTTTGCTCAAAGCGCAAATGGCCTTGCCTCATATTGATAAATGTTTTTATTTTCATTTTAAAAGAAACACCAATAAAGTAAGACGATATGAAACTGCATTTAATAGAGTATAAAAGAACAGGTTGAGAATAAAATACTGTAGCGTGCAGTCTCGCAATATTATTGGTTAATTCCAAGCTAAAAAGAGGTTTCTGATATGATAGACTAACCTCTATCGCCCCTTTATTTAATCAACGCCTGCTACGATTTAACCTCAATTCAGTTTTATCAATGTGAAAGAGGACCATGTTATGGCGGAAATTCTTTTCAAAATATTTAGCAATCGGATAACACACAAAAATACATATCCGCATTTCCGTCGTTCAAAATCACGAACTAATCCATTTGTAACCGTTTAGTAAAGTGCACGTGGTGAATATTTGAAGAAAGCTCAAACAAGATGGCAACTCCGTTGTGTTTAAAAAAAAAACATCAGAAAATTAGTATTGTGTGTATGCATTCAATATAACACTTGAGTGAAGTCATGACATTTCTTTATCAACTGTAAAACCGCAGAGAAACATGTACAGAATAAAGTTTTGGGTTTTAAGTAAATATCGGTATTGGGTTTTAAATAAATATCAGTATATTCTTACTTCAACTTAAAAAAAAATACAAATATTTACTGGCTAAGACCAGAGACATATATAGTGTAGTCTCTGCTAAGACAATTAAGATTCGTATGGCTTAGGATAACTTTTTAGGCCCTCATGTAGTCAAAGGCCAGGGTCATTTTAGCAATCAACCGAAAGTCAGTTTGCGCAAAATATCTTGAGTTATGTATTGCCACACCCAGGTTAGAAGCACACACATTACGGGGTCTTTTCTGACATGTCGGTACTCTAGTTTTTGAAAGATTACGGTAAATATAGAAGCAGCTGAGCTAGTCAACTCTCCCACCTTAGATGGAGAACCTACCATATCATATCATACAACTTAAACTTGAAGTTGTAAGCTTTCCATGTTGGTTACGTTTTAAGTAAAGTAAGAGGCTGAATAGTCTAGCTGTAGTGTCCTTGACAGACATTTGCTGAATTGTTTCTGTAGCTTTACTTTTATATTAATGAATATACATCATTTGGATATACATTACAAGCATGTTATACCACAGACAAAACATGGACTGGTCATGCAGTAATCAATGTGTGTATAGCAGCCATACAACACAGGAACATTGTAATGAGTACACACGTACCATACAACACAGGAACATTGTAATGAGTACACACGTACCATACAACACAGGAACATTGAAATGAGTACACGTGTACCATACAACACAGGAACATTGTAATGAGTACACGTGTACCATACAACACAGGAACATTGTAATGAGTACACGTGTACCATACAACACAGGAACATTGTAATGAGTACACGTGTACCATACAACACAGGAACATTGAAATGAGTACACGTGTACCATACAACACAGGAACATTGTAATGAGTACACGTTTACCATACAACACAGGAACATTGTAATGAGTACACGTGTACCATACAACACAGGAACATTGTAATGAGTACACGTGTACCATACAACACAGGAACATTGAAATGAGTACACGTGTACCATACAACACAGGAACATTGAAATGAGTACACGTGTACCATACAACACAGGAACATTGTAATGGGTACACGTGTACCATACAACACAGGAACATTGTAATGGGTACACGTGTACCATACAACACAGGAACATTGTAATGAGTACACATGTACCATACAACACAGGAACATTGTAATGAGTACACATGCACCTGTGATTGAAAGCATTGGCGACTCCAGACGACAGTGCTTAGATTTTTTTTTATTTTGTTTGAATACATGTATATGGAATCTGTTTGCATCAAAGAACAATTCCGTGATAAGAGATTTTTGCGCCATGTTTTCCATATTGGAAAAAAAAGCATGCACTACATGGATTTCATTACACACTTCCAACCCGTACGATAATGAGGTGCCATTGTACGATTTATTTACTATCTTTATATCAAAACTTCGATTTTTAAGAAATAGGCGATAACGAGTTGCCGTTTTACTATTGTTTTATTTTTTACACCATCTTAATATTGTTGGTATCAAGAATATTTTTATGTCAATAATTCGAATTGTTGATGAAAAAAATATCATTTTTTAAATCATATATTAAAAGAAAAAAAATCGAATCTTTGATATCAAGAAATCATTTTCGCCGTTACTATACAGTGTACCTATTTTCTGATTATTTTTGTTTAAATCAAGATTTTGTTTTTATATGAAATACATCTATAATGCTTGAAGTATTGATATCATCAAATCAATTTTTGATATAAGAATATCTAGAAATGGAAAGATTTCGGGTTTTAGTGAATGTAAGATAATTTCTGAAAAGAGGTATGGCTCATATTGGCCTGTTTCGACCTAACGGTGACCGTTTTCAAAATCAAAAAAAATAAATGTTAAAAACTGAGTTTTTTAATACAAACCTTTAATCTATAACATATAAAAATTCTTATTTGCGAAAAATTTGTTTGTTCATTACAATGGATATTTAATTAAATGAGCGTAAATTTGCATCATCGGGCAATTTGCAACTTTCGAGGGGGGTTTTCCCGCATTCATATCATTTTTTGACATAGAGCGCATCGGAGGACCAACTTTTACAATGTCTTATTTCATTCTATGTACCAAAAGATAACTAAAATCCTATTCTTAAAAAGTGGTCCTCCGATGCACTGGTATCGAAAAAATTGAAAAAACGTAGTTGATAAAATATTTTAATTTCAGCATTAACTAGACTGACTATAATTGATGACATACTGAACTACACATTCCCGTAAGTCCGCATAGCTCATATGGTAGCACCATCTCATATGGTAGAACCATCGCTTAGCAACCTAAAGTTTCGGAGTTCGAATCACCAAGATTTATCTTATTCATATTTTTGTTGTTTCTAAGAATAGTACCATACAATTTCTATGTCGTATTTGAAAGATATTTTAAGCATTAAATGCATATTTAATATAAAATATTTAGTATAAAGATAGAAATTTTTAGATTTTCACTTGGATAAAAAAGAGTGAAATCATAACCGATTAACTCCGTATCATTCAAAGTAAAATATAAATGAACTGCAGCGTCGACAACAGGCATACATGGATGAGAAGTGTAAAATTCGTATTGAACATTTCACTTCAACTTTATTTCATATGGTATCGATGATGATCTATTTTTGGTAATGTGGGAATCACTGAGGTCACGTGATATTTTACCTGTATTTTTAGCCCAGACTATCGCTGCACATGGCCTAGGTCAGGATAAGCGGAAATCGACCATGCCTCTTTGATTTAAAAAAAAATCCAATTAATTATGCCGACATTTTTTTTCTGATGTCAAAATTTGTTAACACATTGTTTTAAAAGAAATCGAATTATTGATATCAAAATGATCGATTTCTGATATATGAAAAAATAATCCTAATATCAAAAATCGAATTCTGGATATCAAAAAGTATGTTTTGATATAAAAAGAAATCAAGAAATGCGTCTCATATACAACCTCGGTGACTGAAACGATATCAATAGGCCTACAAGAATTAAGTAGATACTAGATCTAGAAATCTACTTAATATTTTTTTTAAGGCGAATACGTTTTTTTTCTTCTAAATTACCAACTAGAGGCTTATGGAGGCCAAACTAGCATATGTTCAATTAATTGAACCTATCTTCAAATAATTGAAGACAGGTTCAATTAATTGAATAAATGTTAATTTGGCGTTCCATAGCAAACCATAGAGCTATGTGAATTCTACTTGTCTTACGCGAGTGGACTGTCGCGAGTAACGTCCCTTGGTTAAGCAGATATTGTAGACCTAACGATCTAGAGTTCGCATATAGAGATCTATTAGACGACAACATAATGTTATTTATTCTGAAATTGTTTCCACATTTTACTTAATAGACTCGTATACATATATTAACTATGTTACACGATTACAGCAAGTCTAACACCACATAATATATATACTAGCATAAGTCCAAAAATAGAAACAGAAACCGGAACACGCGGGTTAACACAACGAAGGTTGCATAAGTGCCCGTTTTCCTACATGTGACTTCCCGGCCTTTCCTCATCATGATAAAAACTGCAATGGAGAAGTTTGTAATCGTTGGTGCAGGGATGACAGGAGCTTCATCTGCTGCTTTGTTGAGGAAAATCTTACCCGTTGGGACTGTTGTTAAGATTCTGGACAAATCAAGAGGGACTGGTATTTATTTCCAGATTTCATCTTTCAAAACGCGATTATTAGTCGACACGCACTGACGTATGAAATAACAGTTAAAATTGATAAACCGTGGACAAGCATGTTTGATTATATAGTATACCTGATGTTTGACACGTAATGTACTTGATGTTTAACTAGGTATAGTGTACTTGATGTTTGACTAGGTATAGTGTACTTGATGTTTGACTAGGTATAGTGTACTTGATGTGTGACTTGGTATAGTGTACTTGATGTGTGACTTGGTGTACTTGACGTGTGAATATTTATAGTGTACTTGATGTGTGACTTGGTATAGTGTACTTGATGTGTGACTAGGTATAGTGTACTTGATGTTTGACTAGGTATAGTGTACTTGATGTTTGACTACGTATAGTGCACTTGATGTTTGACTAGGTATAGTGTACTTGATGTTTGACTAGGTAGCCTATTAGTGTACTTGATGTGTGACTATTTATAGTGTACTTGATGTTTGATTAGGTATAGTGTACTTGATGTGTGACTATGTATAGTGCACTTGATGTTTGATTAGGTATAGTGTACTTGATGTGTGACTTGATATAGTGTACTTGATGTTTGACTAGGTATGTAGCAGTGGTACTGCTCCGGGATCGAACACGTACTACAAACACACGATAGCTCTTTGAAGTTCCGTTTATTCCATCATGGGGTAAAAACCAATTGAATAGCACAGCTCTGATGAATATCAAAATGTCTCCTATTGTGAAAACCAAACCGCCATCATTCAAATCTCATACGGGTGTGATACATTGCCGCGCAGTGCGCACACTGACCACTGGGCAATAAGATAAAAATAGATTGAACCTTGACATTACTAAGAACCGGTTTACAAAGCATGATAATATACTACATACAGTTCCGTCACAATATACCGGACCGGATCTAAATTATGTAAAATGTACAAATACATTACAATAAATAGAGGTTACATGTCAATTTCAATTACATTGAAATTGTACCCTACTACATCCTCCCCTTCTTACAAGGAAGATGTCCTCATCTTTCATCAAAATGGTTACTAAAAATTTGGCACAAAAAAAAATATAATACACAAAAATTTGCCTATTTTTACCCAAAAATTCATTTAGCACAAAAAAAAATAAAACTTCTCTTTTACTAACTCCATCCAAAAGTGTATATATATATCCACACCTCTCCCCTTCTACTAAAGAGATGACCACATCTCCAATAAAGAGTATCCTATCATTAAAAGTCTATAAAAGGTCTATATACATGTACAACTACTCAAGATGTAACTCAAGATTTCAAAATATCAAAGAAAGTGTCACGTGTAGTCCTTGACATTTTCTTGAAATCTGCGCTAGTTGCAACACTCATCAGGAAAAAGGCTTTTCTCTCCCACTCCGAAGGATGAAGCGATGTTTGCTGCGAGCAAACAAAATCCCCCGAAGTCATCCACCGAGGTGGTTCCCTACTCCTGGTTGATCTCCTAGGTGCCGCAATCGGCTGCTCCCTCTGAGGTGGTGTTTCCAGTATACCAGCAGGCAGTACGTCAGCATCAGACTCTTCACTGGATGAATCCTCCCTTTCATCCTCCACATCACCAGAACCAGCCGGCTCCCCTTCCTCAAAGGATACAGATGGCGGTGGCAACGAGTCTTGGCTAGGTATGGGTGGCCCAGAGATGTGCGTAGACACATCCTCTCCCATGTCACTGGAACTGCTGTCATCATCACTGTCGCTTGATGACACATGACCCTCGACAACTGGTTCCTTCACTGACATACTCCTTGTATTCGATCTCGCCTTCACCCGTGGCACCGGGTGTGGCCGAATCACATTGGTATCTCTATCCATCGGTAATGAACCTACAGGCAGTAAATGATTACGATGTAGAGTCCTTATCCTGCCCTCACCATTCTCCTTCCTGAGTTTATAAACAGGTATATCCTGATTGTCCTGACCAACGACAACATACACGTCTGACTCCCATTTGTTAGCAAGCTTATGGCGACCCTCGAATGCCAAAATCTTAACAAGGACGCGATCCCCAATGTCTAAGATTGCGTGTCGAGCCTTTAAGTCGTAAGTTGCCTTTTGCCGCTGCTGAGCTTCCCTAGCTTTCCGGTTAGCCAACTCGAAAGACTGTGTCATGCGCTTCCTTAAATCTTTGGCATACTCTGGCACTCTGACAGTATTCCCAGGTTCCTCTAACCCTAACACCAAATCAACAGGCAGTCTAGGTTGTCTCCCAAACAATAACTCAAAGGGTGAGTAACCGGTGGTGTCATGACGGATGCAGTTGTAGGCAAACACCAATGGACCTATGTACCGCTTCCAGTCCTTCTTCTGATCTTCACCCAAAGTTCCAAGCATGTCCATCAGAGTCCTGTTGAACCTCTCGCATGTACCATTACCACTCGGATGATAAGGTGATGTCCGAGACTTCTGGATGTCTAATGTATCACAAAGGTGGCGTATGACCTCACCGCAAAAATTAGCTCCCTGGTCCGAATGGAACCGTCGGGGAATGCCGTAATGCTGGATATAACCAAGGAGGGCATCGGCTGTAGTCCTGGCTGACATGTTGCGCGTTGGTATGGCCTGTGCATAACGCGTAAAGTGATCTGTAACCACCAAGACATATGAATAACCACCTTTACTAGTCTCCAAGGTCAGGTAATCCATGCAAACTAGTTCCATCGGTTGTGTTGTCACAATGTTGACTAGTGGCACTCGCTGTGATGTTGGTGTCTTCCTCAGAACACAATGTGGACACTTCTTTATCCATTTATCTACATCTTTGACCATTCCTGGCCAGAAGAACCTGTCCCGTATCAAAGATATGGTTCTGTCCCGTCCGGGATGACCAACATGACTGTGCAGGTAAGTAAGAACCTTCTCTTTCATCGATGAGGGAAGAACCAACTGGTCAACACTAGAGTCTTCATGTTGCACACATCTGTAAAGCACACCACGCTTAAGCTTCAACGTATCCCATACTCTCGTCATTGTTGCATTCTGAGGATTGGTAGGTATCTCCCTCTTTGTGGGCTTCTGGTTTCGTCTAATAAATGATAAGAACTGGCTAATGACAGGATCCTGAGACTGCAACCGTCTCCAAATCTGTGGCGTCATGGTCTGTACCTCCTGTACATCATCTCCCATTGCATCGACAGCATCAGCAGACATGCATACACTTTCCACCAAAGAATCCTCATCTTGGGTAAGAGACTGGCACATTGCTTGGATACTGAGTGAGGAAACACTCTCTGTATGTCCCTGGTTTTCGACTGTCTCAGTCATAGCTGGTGTGGGAAGTCTTGACAATGCGTCAGCATCTACGTTGCGCTTACCCGGCCGATACTTGATATCAAAGTCGTAGGCAGACAACGCTGAGAGCCACCGATGACCTGTTGCATCCAACTTTGCCTTAGCGAGTATGTAAGTCAACGGATTATTGTCCGTATAAACGGTGAAAGTCCTCCCATAGAGATAATCGTGGAATTTCTCCGACACTGCCCACTTCAGTCCTAAAAATTCCAGTTTGTGGGTGGGGTAATTCCGCTCTGACTTGCTGATTCCTCTGCTGGCATAGTAGATGGGTCGGAGGGAGTTATCCTGCCGCTGATACAGTACCGCTCCCAATCCATGAGACGAAGCATCAACATGAAGCTCGAATGGTAAGGAATAATCCGGATATGCCAACACCACAGGACTACACAGGATGTCCTTTAACTTCTGAAAGGCGTTGGTATGATCCTCATGCCACACAAATGGGGGTGGGCTAGCTTGTTGAGCTCTCTTAGACTTCTTAGTCCGAGTAGGTGGAAGCAATTCGTTGAGTGGCCTCGCAATCCTACTAAAGTTCTGAACAAACTTCCGGTAATACCCGGCAAAACCGAGAAACTGTCGAAGTTGTTCAGCATTGGTTGGTTCCGGCCAATCTCGTACTTTCTCAATTTTGGAAGGGTCTGGCTCAATACCTCTCGCTGAAACCACATGTCCGACATAGGTAACCTGATCTCGGAAGAAATCACACTTCTTCGGAGACAGCTTCAGGTTACTCTCTCTCAACCGCTGAAATACCTTCTTGAGTCGATCCAGATGTTCATCGTAAGTCTCAGCGAAAATAATCAGGTCATCAATGTAAACCAAACAGATGGTAAGGTTATATTCTCCCATAGCTTGTTCCATGAGCCTCTGGAAAGTTGCAGGTGCGTTGGTCAAACCAAATGGCATGCGGTTAAACTCCCAGAAACCAAGTGGCCCTACTGTAAAAGCAGTTCTCTTCTTGTGTTCTTCCTCAATGGCAATCTGATGATACCCCGACTTGAGATCAAGTTTACTAAAGAACTTTGATCCTGACAGGCTCTCCAAAATATCGTCGATCCTAGGAATAGCATAGGAGTCGCGAACAGTAACACTGTTCAATCTTCTGAAATCTATGCACATGCGTAGAGAGTTATCCTTCTTCCTTACTAGAACAATGTTGCTAGCAAAAGGACTGTGACTTGGTCGGATGATTCCAGCAGACAACAACTGTTGCAAGTGTGTTCTAACCTCCTCATACATCGATGGCGGTATCTTGCGATGTCGTTGTTTAAAAGGTCTGCTATCTGACAACTCTATACTGTGCTCCACCAGGTTGGTACATCCAAGGTCATTGTCATCATGGGAAAAGATATCCTCATAACTCCTGATGAGTTCAATCCCAGCCTGCAATTCATCTCCAGCGACAACTGATTGAGACAGATCAATCTTGTTCATGAATTCCGGTAGCACATTCTGAGTACTGTCTGGCAATTCCTCAACAGTTACTGGCTGTAATTCACAAAGAACTGCACCAGGCTGAATAACATAGGTCTGTGTTGTAACGTTGGATAGCAGCACATCTACATAATTGCTGGACTCAAAATCACATGAGACTAAAGATGGGCTGACATCAATCTCACTTGGTAGTGTAGACCTAGGTGACGGCTGAACCATAGCGCATGTGGGTGGATACAAAACTTTCCTGTCTAGCATTCCTTTAACTGTCATAGTAGAGTTCGGTTTCAAGATGTACCTGGACTTACTGATGTTCTTAACCAATGCAATAACATTCTGGTTCCTCACCAAATCACGATTCCGATTAGCTAAACACCTGAAAGCTAAAAACCATGGCGTGGTGATGTTAGTATGCTGAGCATATCTGACTCCATGCTCCTGTAGACAGTCATCCATCAACACGGTAAGTATGTTGGTTCCAATCAGCAAGGGTACCTTCGAGTTGTACAGACTCTCAGGAACTACCAATAAAAGACAGGTTACCTCCCTTGTCTTCCCTAAACCATCAAACTTGATAAGGGCTTCTACATATCCACTGTATGGCAACTGCTCCCCGTCAGCACACTCAACCTTAACGAACCTATCTAACTGGTGCACAGGTATATGAGATAAGTGTCTCTGAAGGTAAACTTCACTGATTGTCGAAACAGTCGCGCCTGTGTCCAAAAGTGCGTTGGTTTGTATACCCTCAATGCTAACCTCAACTTCATTGGAACTTCCTACTAGCTCACTTGTCCTCGCAACATTAACAGTAGCCGATATCCCGGGACTGGTTCCATCAACACCTACCGTCTGTCCCTTGGGGCAGGTGGATCGAAGTTTAAATCTCCTGGTAAAACTGTTTCACATCTCGCTTTAATGTGTCCAGGCTGATGACATCTCCAGCAAATCAAATCAGACCTATCTCGTTGATTCGTGCGTCTTCCATTCCCTTGGTTAGGAAAACCCTGTCCTCTAGCCTGTTGTCTCTGTCTCTGATTGTTGTTCCTGTCAGGCTGTTGTCTCTTCTCAAACTTCTGCTCCAAACTCTTAATGGCGGCAGTAAGCTGGCTGACCATGGCTTTCAAATCATCTCCATCTGCAGTGTCTGGTGTGGTGCTAGCTGTCTTTGCTGTTGCTGTCTTCTGCTTGGTGCTGGAAGTTCCCAAATCTCTCTCACGTGCCCTCTCTATGGATCGGATAGCCACACAGAGTTCCTCATAATTATCAATGGCATCTGCTTTGTGACCAGATACTTCTCTCAAATCCTGACGAAGACCTGACCAGAATTTATTGTGTAATCTCCGATTCCTCTCTATCTGTGATAAGGATGAATCTGCACGAGTCAATAAGGCCTCGAGACGACATGCCCAGTCTGTCACACTCTCCTCTGGTAACTGGTGAATAAAAGTTCTCTAATAGGGTCTCTTGCTCGTCAACTATTCCATAAAGGCTGCGGAGCTTCGCAATAATCTGAGTTGGTGTAGTCCTAACTCCCATCCTCATAACTGTCTCTGCAGCATTTCCCTTCAGAGAACGTCTTATAGACTGGCCAATGACATCAATATTCCTGTTGGCATCAATCAGGCACTGGACTTCGAACTGCCACAGGTCAAAGGAAGAGTCTCCCTTACCGCGTTCTCCAGAAAATGAAGGCAACTTTGTAAAAACGAGTATCAAGTGTAGATGACGTAGTAGGGGGCGACGCATCAGCAGAGTTGTCTCGACCAGAACCACCAACAGCACCATCTTGTTGATCAATCTTCACCTTGGGTAAGCCATCTGTGGAGACTAGGAACTCAAACATCTGTTTCTGCACCTTTTCCAAATCTTCACCTTGGGCACCTGTCGTCGATAACTTGTGGACAATCTCTGCCATAGCTCTGAACGGATTCTCATCAGACGACTTCTGAGGCTTCGGTAGATTAAGATCTCCTTTAGATGATGTAGCCATGACAACTAGTATAAAGGCTATATAAGCTATACAGGTACGTGGCATATGTGCTATGATAATATCAACAGGTAATGTGAATAAGATATAATAATGTTAATACATTGTCCTGAAAACTCACAAACTTCTAAGTCAATATTCTCAGCAAATCGAGTAGAAAGTAATCAATAATATTCAGTTATCAGCTCAAATTAATCAAAAAGGTTGAGACCGATCCCTAATTGACCAATGTAAAATGCAATCATACAAGTATATTATCAAACCATCAAATATATGTAAATTCACAATAAAATCAGCTTCAATAAACGGAAAAATTGCTGATGGTATAAGCAAACTCTGTACGAAAGCAGCACATATAATCAAATGTGTAAAATGTGTAATAGTAATCAGCTATCAGCAAAAGAGATCACTGAATGAAGTGTAACACATGTACCGGATGTAAACAAATATAACCGGAAGTGGAAAAGTCATATTCAACACATGTAAACGAAGTTTCAGATATTACATCTCAATCACATAACTGGGTATCTCAAAAGTTCATGGCATCCATAGACCACATAAATACCTGAGTCTTTGTATCAAAGCATCTAATTGTCAATCAAAATCAGCAAACGCGAACAGCGAAACACAAACACATTCATGTCCATTGCCATCATGTTCCCTCCTCGAACTATGTCGAATGAACCGGTCCACCGCAGGGGTAAGTGCGTAGTACAGGTCCCTACATGGGCGCCAAATGTAGCAGTGGTACTGCTCCGGGATCGAACACGTACTACAAACACACGATAGCTCTTTGAAGTTCCGTTTATTCCATCATGGGGTAAAAACCAATTGAATAGCACAGCTCTGATGAATATCAAAATGTCTCCTATTGTGAAAACCAAACCGCCATCATTCAAATCTCATACGGGTGTGATACATTGCCGCGCAGTGCGCACACTGACCACTGGGCAATAAGATAAAAATAGATTGAACCTTGACATTACTAAGAACCGGTTTACAAAGCATGATAATATACTACATACAGTTCCGTCACAATATACCGGACCGGATCTAAATTATGTAAAATGTACAAATACATTACAATAAATAGAGGTTACATGTCAATTTCAATTACATTGAAATTGTACCCTACTACAGGTATAGTGTACTTGATGTTTGACTTGGTATAGTGTACTTGATGTTTGACTAGGTATAGTGTACTTGATGTTTGACTAGGTATAGTGTACTTGATGTTTGACTAGGTATAGTGTACTTGATGTGTGACTAGGTATGGTGTACTTGATGTGTGACTTGGTATAGTGTACTTGATGTTTGACTAGGTATAGTGTACTTGATGTGTGACTAGGTATAGTGTACTTGATGTTTGACTAGGTATAGTGTACTTGATGTTTGACTAGGTATAGTGTACTTGATGTTTTACTAGGTATAGTGTACTTGATGTTTGACTTGGTATAGTGTACTTGATGTTTGACTAGGTATAGTGTACTTGATGTTTGACTATTTATAGTGTACTTGATGTGTGACTAGGTATAGTGTACTTGATGTTTGACTAGGTATAGTGTACTTGATGTTTGACTAGGTATAGTGTACTTGATGTGTGACTAGGTATAGTGTACTTGATGTTTGACTATTTATAGTGTACTTGATGTTTGACTATTTATAGTGTACTTGATGTGTGACTAGGTATAGTGTACTTGATGTTTGACTAGGTATAGTGTACTTGATGTTTTACTAGGTATAGTGTACTTGATGTTTGACTAGGTATAGTGTACTTGATGTGTGATTAGGTATAGTGTACTTGATGTTTGACTAGGAATAGTGTACTTGATGTTTGACTAGGTATAGTGTACTTGATGTTTGACTAGGAATAGTGTACTTGATGTTTGACTAGGTATAGTGTACTTGATGTTTGACAAGGTATATAGTGTACTTGATGTGTGTCTATTTATAGTGTATGTGATACATGAATAGGTATGGTGTACTTGTTGCATGAATAGGTAGTACTAGCACTAGAACTACAATATTGGCTCTATCTCTAGATGAATTTAAAACCTGATCAGTTAATAGATCAAGTTGACAGGGTGGAGATTTGAGTAAGATGAGATGTTTTGTAAATGAAGGCTTGAGATATTGGTCAGACTCCAGCACAGAGTGGAGGTTATATGACACAGATGGGAGGAGTCCTCAGTGTAATGTTGATTTATATTTATTATTAGTAAGTAGATTCGGCAGACTGACACAGGATCCATTGTTTTAGATTGCTTATTAGAGGATAGATATATTTAAATGGGTTGACAGCCAGACAGATCATTTCCAAATATAACAAATCTGTATTGCACAGCATGCTCATTCGAAAAAGGCTTTGATTGAATTTTGTTTCAAATAATTTTGCAAAACATCTTTGAAATCATTGAGTCTTTGAAATCATTGAGTCTTTGAATTCATTGAGTCGGCAAATATGCCAGGTTTGTGTCATTGGTATTACACTAGTTATTATAGGTATATTACAAATCCTTTCGGTCTGACACTTGCACACTTTTTTAAAAATCTATTTATCAGGTGGACGGATGTCAACAAGTCGCAGCTCAACTGGGAATAGTGCAACTGTTGATCTGGGAGCCCAGTACATTTCCATCAACTCCCACTATGCCAAGGTCCACCAAAGGTATGTTACAAGTCAGCCATACCCTAATAGCATGAATGTGTACAGATCTATTTCATGGTAGCCTTTGTATAAGTGTCACATGAGATGTCGGACAGACACATGTAGGATTGCTGTTATTACATACATACAATTATTCTGATCTTTTCTGCAAAACTGTCATCATCATTTATGCTTTATGCGTGTTAAATATTCTCCCTAAATGTTTGAATTGACAACAATGGCAGACAAAATGTTAGTGAGGCTGATGATACTGATGTTACTATTGTGTAAAATGTTAGTGAGGCTGATGATATTTATGTTACCATTGTGTAAAATGTTAGTGAGGCTGATGATATTTATGTTACCATCATGTAAAATGTTAGTGAGGCTGATGATATTTATGTTACCATTGTGTAAAATGTTAGTGAGGCTGATGATTTTTATGTTACCATTGTGTAAAATGTTAGTGAGGCTGATGATATTTATGTTACTTTTGTGTAAAATGTTAGTGAGGCTGATGATATTTATGTTACTTTTGTGTAAAATGTTAGTGAGGCTGATGATATTTATGTTACCATTGTGTAAAATGTTAGTGAGGCTGATGATATTTATGTTACCATTGTGTAAAATGTTAGTGAGGCTGATGATTTTTATGTTACTTTTGTGTAAAATGTTAGTGAGGCTGATGATATTTATGTTACTATTGTGTAAAATGTTAGTGAGGCTGATGATATTTATGTTACCATTGTGTAAAATGTTAGTGAGGCTGATGATACTGATGTTACTTTTGTGTAAAATGTTAGTGAGGCTGATGATATTTATGTTACTATTGTGTAAAATGTTAGTGAGGCTGATGATACTGATGTTACTTTTGTGTAAAATGTTAGTGAGGCTGATGATATTTATGTTACTATTGTGTAAAATGTTAGTGAGGCTGATGATATTTATGTTACCATTGTGTAAAATGTTAGTGAGGCTGATGATATTTATGTTACTATTGTGTAAAATGTTAGTGAGGCTGATGATATTTATGTTACTATTGTGTAAAATGTTAGTGAGGCTGATGATATTTATGTTACTATTGTGTAAAATGTTCACAATTCATCAGTCAAGGAATAACACTATGTTTCAGATAAAAAGAGAAGCCATCATAAAACCACTGTATAAGCTAGTGTGAAACATGAAACCTGGCATTAAATATTAGTGGGAAATTCTGTTATTGTATTCTGAAGCCAATGTAGAAATCAATGTTGGGAAATGCCTGCTCTAACAACCTGGACCAGTAAATTTTATGCACAAGATTTAATTCCCAATCTTGTTGTAGTATACATGAGGAGCTGATATCCCAAGGCTTACTGAAGGCATCTAGTGGTGTGATTGAGGATGATAAGTTTGGTGGGGATGATATCCAACAGTACATCACCCCAGCTGGAGTTAGCTCTCTGGTCAAGTACTTTGTCAAGCAGGCAGGTATATATAATACAACAGCTCTCTAGTCAAGTACTTTGTCAAACTGGCAGGTATATATAATACAACCATAGGCGTCAGCTTCTGGTTAGTATAATAGAAACAAATATTAGCCCCTACTCCTACTATATTAACAAAGTGTAACACTCGAAAAGTCAGAAGTGGGTGGTGAGCTTCGATTCACTTTTGATTAATGCTCAACCAACTAAAATATCAAATGCACACAATGTTCAGTAAAGTACCTTGGTTTAGAATACTAAATATCAACGAATACAATTTCTTTTGTCATGTGACAATGATTTAATGATGAGAAGATGGATCAAAAGCGATCGTGATAGGCGACGATGCATCGACAGTGGAACAGAAGTAGTCTATATATTTTAGAGTGGTATGCAAGGGACAATCTGATTTGTCGACAGCTCTGTAAACAACACTAACTATAAATGTCGACCAATCAATAACCTCCTTCTGTTCCACGCTCGATTCATCTTCAAGTGTTACACAGTATTGAAATAGAAAGAATAGAGACTTCTATTTTTTTTCCATCAATACTAACCAGAAGCAGACTCCTGTACTACAACTTACATTTTCATTAGATGGAGATAACCTCCTTCTGGTCCAGTACATCCTCTAACATTCTGGTATATACAATACACTCTACATCATCATTAGAGGAAGATAACCTCCTTCTGGTCCAGTACGTCCTCTAACATTCTGGTATATATGATACACTCTACATCGTCATTAGGGGGAGATAACCTCCTGGTCCAGTACATCCTCTAACATTCTGGTATATACAATACACTCTACATCGTCATTAGGGGGAGATAACCTCCTTCTGGTCCAGTACATCCTCTAACAGTCTGGTATATACAATATACTCTACATCGTCATTAGAGGGAGTTAACCTCCTTCTGGTCCAGTACATCCTCTAACACTCTGGTATATACGATACACTCTACATCGTCATTAGAGGGAGATAACCTCCTTCTGGTCCAGTACATCCTCTAACATTCTGGTATATACAATACACTCTACATCGTCATTAGGGGGAGATAACCTCCTGGTCCAGTACATCCTCTAACAGTCTGGTATATACAATATACTCTACATCGTCATTAGAGGGAGTTAACCTCCTTCTGGTCCAGTACATCCTCTAACAGTCTGGTATATACAATACACTCTACATCGTCATTAGAGGGAGATAACCTCCTTCTGGTCCAGTACATCCTCTAACACTCTGGTATATACGATACACTCTACATCGTCATTAGAGGGAGATAACCTCCTTCTGGTCCAGTACATCCTCTAACATTCTGGTATATACAATACACTCTACATCGTCATTAGGGGGAGATAACCTCCTGGTCCAGTACATCCTCTAACAGTCTGGTATATACGATACACTCTACATCGTCATTAGAGGGAGATAACATCTTTCTGGACCAGTATGACCTCTAACAGTCTGGTATATACAATACACTCTACATCGTCATTACGGGGAGATAACCTCCTGGTCCAGTACATCCTCTAACACTCTGGTATATACAATACACTCTACATCATCATTAGAGGGAGATAACCTCCTGGTCCAGTACGTCCTCTAACAGTCTGGTATATACGATACACACTATGTCATTAGAGGGAGATAATCTGTTGGTCCGGTATATCTTGTGATAGTCTGGTATTTATATACACAATACTTTTGTCATGGAGAGCGTCCTTCTGTTCATCTCTAATCTATGAACTTAAATACTATTACAGTAGAGTTGGTTCCTACCATAACCAGACCAATGATTTGATTGGACCATAAATGTGAAATTCAGTCTGATACACTTATCCTATATTGAACTTTAAAGAAATTATTACAAGGTAATCAAGTAATTCAAAATATTCAATGAAAACTACAATTATTAGCTCAGCTGCCCAAAGGACAAATGAGCTTATGCCGTAGTGCAGTCTCTGCCAATCAGTCTGTCTGTCATCCGTCTAGAATAAACAGGCATAGGGTCATGATATTAGACCAGTAGCAGGCTGGGATGAATGGCTGCCAAGTTTGATAAAATGAATGACCTTTCAAGGTCACATGTGTTAAAATCATTGAATGACATATCATTAACAAAGGACTCGGAGTCCAGATATAGGGCCAGTAGACTACTGGGATGAAAGGCTACAGAATGTATCAAAATGGATAACAATCATGACATTGACCTACTTTCAAGGTCACGGGTCAAATTTGTTAAAATTTTTAAACAACTTCTCATCAATCAAGAGGGAAATAGTCATATTACTCCAATAACATGCTGGAATGGAAAGCTACAAAGTTTGTCCAAATGACTGATCTTGATCTACTTTCAAGGTCAAAGGGGTCAATTAATCTTTGATCAACTTATCAATACTGAAGAGTTTCAAGGTCAAGATCTAGGGCCAGTAGCATGCTGGTATGAAGTGTTACCAAGTTTGTTATAATTACTGACTTAGTCAATAAATTGAATGACCTTGTCCAATATTTTCAAGGTCACCAAGATAAATGGGTTTTATATAGTTTTCCTGAATAAGCAAGACAGTCCATGTTATTTAGGCCAGTAGTGTGCTGAAATGAAGGGCTAATATGAATGAATAAATAATTGATAAAGCCTACTTTTATAAAGAAATAAAGTAGTAATCACCTTAGCATTCATATACATGTAAATGAACTAGATTAACTTCTGAGTTGCATTTGAAGAAGGCGAGGGATAGAAGTCCATAGAACGTTTATGTATATGATACATGTATATTTTGTATTGTCCCAAGCCACAGGATATTTGTGGTGACATCATTTGATTGTTTTATTTTTCTGTAAATTTTAGGCGGTGAGGTAGCATTTGAAGAACATGTTACGAAAGTTGATGTGGTGGGAACAAAGGTGAAATTAACAACCTTGAAAGGAGAAGAGGAGTTATGTGATGGGGTCATACTGACCATGCCCGTACCACAGATACTACAGCTGGAGGGCTCCATACGACATCTCATTGGTCAGTACTGTAATACAATTGTAGGTGTTAGTCTACAAATAATGCAACTTTATGATTCCAGCTGATATCTCGTGGTCCCTAACTTGGCCCTTGCGGAGGCAGTGATTTAAATTTAATTAGTCATGCACTCTGTGACATATATATTCCCCATTTGACAATATTGGATGTATGTTATACCTAAATAATGTACATGGTGTATGGGGGACATATACCATTACTGTAAAATACAATAGATCTGAGTTCAGAATAATTCATTAATTCACAGCTTATTGGTTGACCGTTGCAAGCTTAATATTTTAAAAAACAAAAATCAACAAAAATTGGATATTGATTTTCATCCTCCTTTTCTTTCCAGATTCACAGCCAAAAGTGAAAGAAAATCTGGAGAAAGTATCTTACTCAATGAGGTTTGCTGTAGGGCTATTTTACGATGCAGGTGTTACATTGTCCTACCCGTGGGCAGCAAAGTACTTCAAAGACAACCCTTGTGTGTGTTACGTTGCCATCGACGACAAAAAGAGAGGAATAGGTGATTAAACATGATGATTATGTATAACAGAAATCGGTCTGTTGACTACTACAGGCTCTGAATAATTTCCTTTACAAAATCCAGCACACCCCAACCTCATAAACTGGGTAATGATCCCCGAGACCTTGGAGTGAGGTTACACTAGTAATGAATAAAAGAGTTTACATTCTAGAATGTATAATTGGGATGAAGTAGCTTCTTGTCTGATTGCTTAATGCCCTGATTGACCACATAGTCATAACCATCTTTAGAATCCTGTATACCCTTTAAGTAAGGACAGTAGGTAGGATATCACTACCGGTATAGAAGGTAGATTGATTCTATCCACAGAGAACAGCAGTGTTGGCTCGTCAGCTGTCGTCCATACATCTGTGCACTTCGGAATGAAAGCACCTGGAGGAGGACAAGGAGGAAGTGAAGAACATCATAATGAAACATGTGAGGGAGCTGCTCCCTGATCTTCCAGAACCGTCTGAGGTTAAAGGTCACAAGTGGAGATATTCTCAGGTAAATTAAGGTGTTTGCTGGCTATGGTTTACTTAAGAGTATATTACATGTATAAATATGATAGTATATGTGTGGTAAAAATAAGCCCAGCCTTGTCTATTGGAGTTACTCAGGTAAGTAAGAATACTAACAATAATATTCCCTACCTGAAGTCACAATGTATGTGTTAGCTCCATGGGAATACCTTTACAAGATAAATTTTCTACATACTATACAATATAATATGTTACATGTATTTTATATCAATATGTATTATTATTAATTGCAATACAATCATATTGTTAATGTTGGTAGATATAATGTTATATTTTAAAACATTTCTAGGACATTTTTCGCTTATCGACCTCAGACTTTCCGAAAGTATCTGCCTGAAGTCTGATGAATGTATCAACCAGTATACTGTATAAAATAATAGCCTCCATGCGTGTTCCAGGTACACAAGAGTTATGCTGATGAGCCAGGCTGTGTTGTCTTGTCCCACTCTCCTCCTATCATACTCGCTGGTGATGCTTTCTCTCATTCTAACCTTGATGGATGTCTAACCTCCGCTCTATCAGCACGAGATGCATTCGTGAAAAGTACAGGTGTAAAACTTCCTTCAAATCACTTATAAACAATGTCATGTCCATACCTATTATTTGTGAAGTGTACAAATCTCGCTACAATAAGCAATGCCATCTTTACCATTGGAATCAGGTTGTCTGTCCGTCCATCCGTCTGTCTGTAGACACATTTTGTCCGGACAACTCCTAAACCGAAGGGCCGATTTCAATGAAACTTCACATAAATATAGAGGACCATGTGTAGATGTGCATACCACTTTCTTTTTCTCAAAATTATAGTTGCTATGACAACTGGTTCTCTCCATAACATATTACATTGATTTCAAATAATTAGTATCAAAATACTAGTAGTAAAAAGTATTTGATACCAAAAGAAAATAAAAAAATAACCTCTGCATTAGCCATCTGAATAGGAAATTGATTATGTCTATCTATAACTGAGTGACCAACACCAGAACAATTATCTTAAATATTAGTACTCAAAATAGCTTTCTTTGAATGATTATTTTTGTTGTGATTATTCAGAACTGGACTTAATAAATTTCTGATGTTTCGCTCATAGAATATGATATCACCACTATGTGATGCAGAAGTCTTCTGAAGATAAATCTTTCCTTTAATAATGAATCGCACTAAGCATGTACAGAAAAAAAGTGTTTGATAAAGATAAATTACATGTACTGGGCCTACAGCGTGCCAAATTCATAATACATTCTAATTTCATCTGTTGGCACAATGACCTTTAAATAGCATTAACACAATTTGTTAAAGCATTGATAAAGTGTTTCTCTTTTGTAACACATACACAACAGTTACTGAAATTTATCACATTTGTTGAAATCAAGTTCAAAATGGTTCAATGTGTTATAACTTTCAAACAACTTGGAATATCATGGTATTGAGGTTTGTCTATTGATTGGGTGAGGTTATCTCCCCTATATCATAACTTGGAATATCATGGTATTGAAGTTTCTCTTTAGAATGGGTGAGGTTATCTCCCTTATCATGAAGTTTCTCAATAGAATGGATGAGGTTATCTCCCCTATATCATGTAGTTTCTCTATAGAATGGGTGAGGTTATCTCCCCTATATCATGGTTTTGACGTTTCTCTATAGAATGGATGAGGTTATCTCCCCTATATCATGAAGTTTCTCTATAGAATGGATGAGGTTATCTCCCCTATATCATGAAGTTTCTCTATAGAATGGGTGAGGTTATCTCCCATATATCATGTAGTTCCTCTATAGAATGGGTGAGGTTATCTCCCCTATATCATGAAGTTTCTCTATAGAATGGGTGAGGTTATCTCCCCTATATCATGAAGTTTCTCTATAGAATGGGTGAGGTTATCTCCCCTATATCATGAAGTTTCTCTATAGAATGGGCGAGGTTATCTCCCTTATCATGAAGTTTCTCCATAGAATGGGTGAGGTTATCTCCCCTACATCATGAAGTTTCTCTATAGAATGGGTGAGGTTATCTCCCTTATCATGAAGTTTCTCCATAGAATTGGTGAGGTTATCTCCCCTATATCATGAAGTTTCTCTAAAGAATGGGCGAGGTTATCTCCCTATAACATGAAGTTTTCTCTATAGAATGGGTGGTTATCTCCCCTATAACATGAAGTTTCTCTATAGAATGGGTGAGGTTATCTCCCCTATATCATGAAGTTTCTCTATAGAATGGGCAAGGTTATCTCCCCTATATCATGAAGTTTCTCTATAGAATGGGTGAGGTTATCTCCCCTATATCATGAAGTTTCTCTATAGAATGGGCAAGGTTATCTCCCCTATATTATGAAGTTTCTCTATAGAATGGGTGAGGTTATCTCCCCTATATCATGAAGTTTCTCTATAGAATGGGCAAGGTTATCTCCCCTATATTATGAAGTTTCTCTATAGAATGGGTGAGGTTATCTCCCCTATATCATGAAGTTTCTCTATAGAATGGGTGAGGTTATCTCCCCTATATCATGAAGTTTCTCTATAGAATTGGTGGTTATCTCCCCGTTATCATGAAGTTTCTCTATAGAATGGGTGAGGTTATCTTCCAAAGTTCCCACTCGACAGTCGACAAGCTATGTTGCCTTCTGTCAACTCTTGTTTTGAATCATAATAGTGACAAACTTCAGACCACGGAACTGGAAGGATAATACAATACATTAATATTGTATAATTTTATTTTTCCCAATAAACAAAATGTTATACATAAAAAGGTAACATCATACTATGAACGCAAAAACACACATTATATGTGTCATTCCTACATGAAATAACACAGATTTTCTGTGTTTAACAAAAATATTCACATCAGATTAAAAGGATGGAACTACATGTACTATCAATATCAGACACAAAGTCACAACCATTACGCTAACAAACATCAAACATTCTGATTCAACACAACTACAGATTGATGCAATGTCACATTTTAAGGTTGGTATTCACATTTGCAGGGCTTTGAATTTAGGAAAAATGTGACAAAATCTAAAATTGAGAAAGTTATAAACACATATATTTGAATTTAATCATAATTAGTAAATTTATTTCTCTTCGGTCTAGTTCATATACTTAACTGAAGTAAATATACAATCATCTGAACCCAGGATAGACTTTAAACAAGTTGTATATGAGATGCCACCATTTGCATATTTGACAAATTGTTAAACTAACACTATTTGGTGAAATTTAATAACTGGATTGGGAAAAAATGAAGGCTTTGCCATAGGAAATGGGGCATGAATTCAGCCCTGAATTTAGACCAAAATTCTGCAGAAAAAAATGTGTAATGTCTAGCTGTCGACTCAACATAGATTCAATGACATGGCACAAAAAATATTCAGCTGTTAAGATGTTATGGCCTGGAAATGATATTGACAAGAGGCCCATGGAGGAAGTTCCTTAAAGATTTTAACACATTTGACCCCTGTGACCTTTAATGTAAATCAAGGTCATTCATTTGAACAAACTTGGTAGCATTTCATTCCAGTAGGCTACTGGCCCAATATTATGACCCTGGGCCTCTTGGGTATTGAGAAGTAGTGAAAATTACAACACACTGCACTGGATAAAAGGCGATCACAATAGGTCACTTGAAACTCAGGTGACCTAAAATCACTTAAATAAAGGTAATTATGTGACTTAAGTTTGTAAATGGCCCCTTCGTATTGTATACAGCATACTGGTTATCACACAAAATGTATTTAGGCAGAGAACAATTTTCAGATAATAAAAAGACAAATAGAAAATGGGTTGAATACAAAAATATAAATGTTTGATATAAAACTTAATTTTGTAACTTTTCCAGTATCTTAACAGTAATGGAGCCAAAGAGACTGTTTAGAAAATTGTGCAACAGTTTTGAACTTCTTTGACTCGACAAATACTAATAAATGAAATCAGAGGTCAATTTTAAACCGAAATATAACTCAGTAAGCATGCATAGGTCATACACACACAGTATAATAAACAAGTGGAAAAACGAGCATGGAGATTTTATAAATTGAAAAATGAGTTTTTTTACTCGACATTAAATGGGTTGATACACTATCTATGAGTATTTTCATAGTTATTGTTACTAGAACAATGTCATATATGTTTTTATCTACGAGAAATATTTCCCAATATGCTAAATAATTCACACCATGCCTACAACTCGTCGGTTTTGTGACTTGTTTTCTTTGAACACTCGCCCAGCAGTCCTTGGCCTCTACATAGGTACTTTTCAAAGTCCTTCTCCTGTCTGTACGCCTCGTAAATCTCCTCTTCTCCAATCTCCCCCATGTACATTGAGCATGTCTCTCTCAATCTGCAACATAATTTGTCAATGATTATTCGAGATATTAAGTGAGCACTGTGCATGCCAGCCGTTCTCCTTACACAAACTACTGACTTGTTAATTTCTGTACAATATTTACCTGTTTGGCCATCGTCCCCCACCCTGCATAATCCCTGGAATGTCTGCTGTTTCTAGTCCTGGCCCAGATAATCGTTTCCGTCCATCAACTTCCTTGATTCCATACCTGAAATACATATTTTATTCTTAGGAGGTCCTTATTGAGGTCCAGGTATGTGTATTCTAGTATGATACCGGTAAATGTATACAATACCACTCACTGACAATCTACATCTACATAACAATAAAAATAGAAATCTGTGAACTAACTAGTTCAAATGACTACCCTATAGTTCTGGCAATGAGTTTAACCAAATCTTTTCCAGATATAAACTTACTTGTCAAATTTGCTCTCACAAACAGACTCGGTTATGTCATAGATTTGTGACTCGGGTAAAACTTTTAAAGAAGGCCTCTTCTTGTGAGCTTCTGAAAATTTTGTTTGCAACTGAAAATAATGAAAAGAAAAAATGCTCATCAATAGGTTCATAAAAAATAGTATCTTGTTAAATGCAAAGCATGTATAAATTATTGTATAAAAAGTAAATAATCATTAATCACAACAAATGTGTCCAATGGGTTTTAAAGTATTTTCTTTCTCTGTTAAAACATTTTACTCTAGATCTATCAAAACTTGAGGGAAAATACAAAAATTGAAAGCAATGGAAACAATAAATATCATGATTGTTCATGAACTTTTACATTTTTCTTGGTGTGACTTGCTGACTTATGCTTTCAATTTATAGTACTTTAGTATGTACGGTGGTATTGAATATAGAGGTTCTCAGGCACCCCCTCTCCTATCCTCCCCACCCCATCCTGTCAGAATAGGGTAACATGATATACAGGATCTCAGGCACCCCCTCTCCTATCCTCCCCACCCCATCCTGTCAGAATAGGGTAACATGATATACAGGATCTCAGACACCCCCTCTCCTATCCTCCCCATCCCATCCTGTCAGAATAGGGTAACATGATATAGGGGATCTAAGGCACCCCCTCTCCTATCCTCCCCACCCCATCCTGTCAGAATAGGGTAACATGATATAGGGGATCTAAGGCACCCCCTCTCCTATCCTCCCCATCCCATCCTGTCAGAATAGGGTAACATGATATAGGGGATCTAAGGCACCCCCTCTCCTATCCTCCCCACCCCATCCTGTCAGAATAAGGTAACAGTTACATGATATACAGGATCTCAGGCACCCCCTCTCCTATCCTCCCCATCCCATCCTGTCAGAATAGGGTACCATGATATACAGGATCTCAGACACCCCCTCTCCTATCCTCCCAACCCCATCCTGTCAGAATAGGGTAACATGATATACAGGATCTCAGACACCCCCTCTCCTATCCTCCCAACCCCATCCTGTCAGAATAGGGTAACATGATATACAGGATCTCAGGCACCCCCTCTCCTATCCTCCCAACCCCATCCTGTCAGAATAGGGTAACATGATATACAGGATCTCAGGCACCCCCTCTCCTATCCTCCCCACCCCATCCTGTCAGAATAGGGTAACATGATATACAGGATCTCAGACACCCCCTCTCCTATCCTCCCCACCCCATCCTGTCAGAATAGGGTACCATGATATAGGGGATCTAAGACACCCCTCTCCTATCCTTCCCACCCCATCCTGTCAGAATAGGGTACCATGATATACAGGATCTCAGACACCCCCTCTCCTATCCTCCCGACCCCATCCTGTCAGAATAGGGTAACATGATATACAGGATCTCAGACACCCCCTCTCCTATCCTCCCCACCCCAGCCGGATTATATTTTGTTTTCAATTTAATTCTCTTCAGTTAAGATTTGATTGGGTAGAATAATTTTTCCAAACATGATAAAAAAAATAAGGTTAGGAATTAGGGGCTTCAGTGATCAGCTTGACAACCAGTCGGTCTTGAAACGTTGCGACAAAGTTTTACAATTTGTTTGTGTAATGTGTAGAATGTAACATTTGCTATCATATTGCCTCCTAGTCTTCGGTATGCATGTGTTGGAATTCGAAAACAAACTATATTATGTGCATCGTACGTGTATGTAGTATGTACATGTATACACATTCACAATGCACAATTGTTTGTTACGCTTTGTGGAAATACATATTAAAACAAATAAACACAAGAACACAACAGCGTTACAAATCTTACCTGGTAGGCTACCACACGACAGCCATCACATTTCAAATCCCGTGGCATGTGAAGACTGTGGGCATCCTCGTCGTCCAATGTTGGAGTCTTAAAGCTCAGCGATCCTGATTTCTTATCCTCACTTTCTTCCACACCGGTTAGTTTCGGTTCACTCAGACGCACTACCAACGAGCAAATTACAATAATAATCACAACATGATGACTAGTTTTTATCGGTCTACGGAACACCTCCATGTCCTGTCTAGTGGAGTGAGACAAAGTAACACATCAGCATAGGTTATATGTAAGTATCACGCTACAAAAAGTTGACAGCAGGTAGGTGTAACCACCAGACCTTTGTTGCGGAAGCGAATGATTTGACAACACGTTGTGCGCAAAAGAGAATGCGCAATGGATCAGGCTATCGGATTTAGCGGTTCGGATTTAGTAGCTAGACAGCACACGGGTGGTGACTCGCATGACGAGATACAGCACTTTTCTGCATAGAATGTAGTTAACGGATCACCTTAACATGTTGCCTTCAGTAACAGCAAAGTATTTTTTTTTTATTTGATTGTTCCACCAATCAAATATTTTATAGATGCTTCAGTTAATACCGAGCACAAATGTCATTTTCCCTGAAAAATGAACCAACAAAATAATAAGATGATATATATATACAAAGATAAAACAGTAATACCTTATTGTTACATGTTTAAGGAGTCTAAATGTATAAGAGTATACATCTATCTATAAACATTATGTATATATGTACTTGGTTACAGGTACATGTGACACATGTGGACCCAGGTAGGATTGGGGCCTGATAGGACTCCAGGTAAACTTGGAGTGCACTCCAAGTTTACCTTGAGTCCAAACGGAGTGCACTCGGAGTGCACTTTGTGTAACCTTTAGTCTACACTCAACTGTACAAGTAAATAGGGAAAACATTAACACGCTATTCTGTCCTAAAAATGAGCTCAAGGGAAAATCCCATCTCGTGTCAAAAAAAGTTATTTGACCTTAAGTATTTTGAGTATTTTATGACAGAATGGCGTGTCATACAGTGTAGATGTGTATATACGTCCCTGATTAACATTAACAGATACCATCAATAGAATTATATAAATATGATTGGTCATTAAGTAATAACGACAGTATAGACAAGTAAATCGTCAACTTTTCTAGGCAGTCTGCTTCTTTATCAAGACACAAGTAAATTACTAACGATGACATACGGACTAAGGTAGAGTTATATAAGTTTAGTAGATAAACAATACACAATATATCGTTGTGTTTGTGATAATGATCCCTTCGGTCGATAATAGAGTTAGAAAATATCTTAGGTGGTGTACAGATGGTATAAATGAATAGCATATTAAAAGGCCTTTGAACGAATTATTGAAATATCAAATTCACGATCTACAGCCTATATATATCGCCTAGCCAGAATTAAGTACCCGCAGCATATACCACCGCCTTTCAAATTTGGCATCCTGCGTCGTTTGCACTTTGTTATTGATTCGAAGATAAAGGTTTGAAATTTCTGCCGTAGTTGTACTGTGTTGCACATGACATATTTCCCAAGGCCTATGTACGCCGTTTTACTTACTATCGTATGAAGGCGTCGATACGTTTACGTTTGGGTTATCATTACAGTACGTACCCCTTTGGACCATGTCGATTAATTACTATTCTCCCACCATTCACATATTTATCTCACGTTTAATCTGTTCAATATTTCCCTGTCACTGAGGTTGTGATTTCTTTGTCAATCCATATAGAGTATGACAGAGAGCACGTGCTGGCAGCAATTCAACGAAACCACCTCGACAATTCTGAATTCAGACTGAATAACGTCACGCCAACATTGTGTTGCATGCTACATTGCAGTATTTTATTTTCAAATATATGAACAACTGTACTCTGTGTTAATAAAAAAAAAGTGTGATTGGAGAAAAATAGATAATAACCCCTAGAGCCTCTGGTTAGACAACCAAGTACACATCGCCCCGAGGGTTGGAGATTTCTTTTTTCACACGTCCTCATTGAAAATCCTATTAGCAGTACATGTATATGTTAAGTCTTACGATGGTGCGTGTCCCTGTAGACCATGTTAGTCACGCTGACTTCAGACTTCGTATTTTTAACACAATATCTAATGTAATGCATCATTACACAATTCGTGTACTAAACAAAACGGGATTCTCGATGCTGTGTAGTGTTGGTCACGTCCATAAGACCAGGGACCGGTGATGTGTGATACACAGGAGGGTGCTAGGGCCATTGAAATCACTAGAAATGACAGGGCCTATGAATTGACCAAATGTGCCATAACTATATATATTGATAACGCCCAATCGCCAACCCCTGTCACCAATACAATGTCACCAATATAAAATAGTTTCTTCGGGATGACAACTTAAACATGATTTATCACAAATTTGAGTAATAAGAATAAATGAATAAATGAATTTTCAAAATGATAGCGGAATGATTAGTTAGTATAATAGCAACATATTACTTGGACATAATATGTATACATGTATATATTTGATATGATGTCAGGTTTAATTAAATGCGTACATTGCATAGAATATAAGATAGTTATGCATATATTTAATAGACAGATAATAAAACCTTTAGATACACTTGCAATTGCGATGCTGTACTTGGGTTATGTAAACTGTATGCAACTATAGCTATGGGGAATTACGGTTAGGTATAACTAGGGTTGGGAGGTTGTACTAGGGTTAGGTATAACTAGGGTTGAGAGGTTGTACTATAGTTAGGTATAACTAGGGTTGGGAGGTTGTACTAGGGTTAGGTATAACTAGGGTTGGGAGGTTGTACTATAGTTAGGTATAACTAGGGTTGGGAGGTTGTACTAGGGTTATGTATAACTAGGGTTGGGAGGTTGTACTAGGGTTAGGTATAACTAGGGTTGGGAGGTTGTACTAGGGTTAGGTATAACTAGGGTTGGGAGGTTGTACTAGGGTTAGGTATAACTAGGGTTGGGAGGTTGTACTATAGTTAGGTATAACTAGGGTTGGGAGGTTGTACTATAGTTAGGTATAACTAGGGTTCGGAGGTTGTACTAGGGTAAGGTATAACTAGGGTTGGGAGGTTGTACTATAGTTAGGTATAACTAGGGTTGGGAGGTTGTACTAGGGTTAGGTATAACTAGGGTTGGGAGGTTGTACTAGGGTTAGGTATAACTAGGGTTGAGAGGTTGTACTATAGTTAGGTATAACTAGGGTTGGGAGGTTGTACTAGGGTTAGGTATAACTAGGGTTGGGAGGTTGTACTATAGTTAGGTATAACTAGGGTTGAGAGGTTGTACTAGGGTTAGGTATAACTAGGGTTGGGAGGTTGTACTAGGGTTAGGTATAACTAGGGTTGAGAGGTTGTACTAGGGTTAGGTATAACTAGGGTTGAGAGGTTGTACTAGGGTTAGGTATAACTAGGGTTGGGAGGTTGTACTAGGGTTAGGTATAACTAGGGTTGGGAGGTTGTACTGGGGTTATGTATAACTAGGGTTGGGAGGTTGTACCAGGGTTAGGTATAACTAGGGTTGGGAGGTTGTACTAGGGTTGGGTATAACTAGGGTTGGGAGGTTGTACTATGGTTAGGTATAACTAGGGTTGGGAGGTTGTACTAGGGTAAGGTATAACTAGGGTTGGGAGGTTGTACTATAGTTAGGTATAACTAGGGTTGGGAGGTTGTACTAGGGTTAGGTATAACTAGGGTTGGGAGGTTGTACTATAGTTAGGTATAACTAGGGTTGGGAGGTTGTACTAGGGTTATGTATAACTAGGGTTGGGAGGTTGTACTAGGGTTAGGTATAACTAGGGTTGGAAGGTTGTACTAGGGTTAGGTATAACTAGGGTTGGGAGGTTGTACTGGGGTTAGGTATAACTAGGGTTGGGAGGTTGTACTGGGGTTATGTATAACTAGGGTTGGGAGGTTGTACCAGGGTTAGGTATAACTAGGGTTGGGAGGTTGTACCAGGGTTAGGTATAACTAGGGTTGGGAGGTTGTACTAGGGTTAGGTATAACTAGGGTTGAGAGGTTGTACTAGGGTTAGGTATAACTAGGGTTGGGAGGTTGTACTAGGGTTAGGTATAACTAGGGTTGGGAGGTTGTACTGGGGTTATGTATAACTAGGGTTGGGAGGTTGTACCAGGGTTAGGTATAACTAGGGTTGGGAGTTTGTACTATAGTTAGGTATAACTAGGGTTGGGAGGTTGTACTAGGGTTATGTATAACTAGGGTTATGTATAACTAGGGTTGGGAGGTTGTACTAGGGTTAGGTATAACTAGGGTTGAGAGGTTGTACTAGGGTTAGGTATAACTAGGGTTGGGAGGTTGTACTAGGGTTATGTATAACTAGGGTTGAAAGGTTGTACTAGGGTTAGGTATAACTAGGGTTGGGAGGTTGTACTAGGGTTAGGTATAACTAGGATTGGGAGGTTGTACTATAGTAAGGTATAACTAGGGTTGGGAGGTTGTACTAGGGTTGTGTATAACTAGGGTTGAAAGGTTGTACTAGGGTTAGGAGGTAGTACTAAGGTGAGGTATAACTAGGGTTTGGAGGTTGTACTAGGGTTAGGACTGCCTCGATGCTGAAGATGAAAATCACAGATAGATTAACGGTTTATATATGTAAAATTCTAATTACATGTAATTGGCATTGGGTATAGTGCCCAGAAAGTGTTATACACCGGCCTGGCACTGCCACATGTACACCACACAAGGCCTCAATTCACGGTTACCTATGACTGACAATTGCCACTCCTGATCCAGGTGTGACAAATCCTTTCCCCTGGGAACATGTTAACAAAATAATGTTTCGTTCAATTTTCGTCTAACTGATCTTGGCCTCTGTCTGGGCAACAGACATTTTACAAAATGAGTTTAGAAGATGAAGATGGCGATGTACCGGCCGCACATTTCCAACAACCACCAAGTTATCGTCGAAGGCGGACATCTTCCATACATCTGGACATGGCAGAGACCACCCTACTATCAACGACAAGCGGGTCCTGGATTGCACAAGAAAGCATACACCACAGTGTGGACCTCAATAATGAGTACTATCACAAAATTAGCGAAGCTCCGTTTCGGAAACGATTTGCGGATTACTCGGACCTGAATAACAATGGTAAAATGTTACCGGGAACTAAATATGTTAATGGATTTTACTCTGGACAACAGACAGCTTACTTCATGGATGACAAGATTAACCACAGTACCGTGATCGACGAATATACAAGGCCGTCTCTTTACCAACTTATGAAGCATTATCAAAAGAAGCAGATAACAGTTCCCAGGTCGGCGGGAAAGGTCGGGCCTATTTTACCGCCAATCCGTCACACAAATCTACCCGCAGACGGGAAAATGAGATTAAACTCAAGGGAACGGCGACCTAGGACTCGGTCAGGGGAACCGGAATACAATGAAATTGTGAGGAGAAGAAATCGAACTCCTGATGACGGTGAGAATACTTCTACAGACGAAACAATATCTAAAATGACAAACGTCCCTATTGCGTCATCTGAACCAGGCCTATTGGTGAAGTCTGGTGACATACCGATACAATTTGGACAAAAAGAACACAGTACATACGAGAAAAGAAAATTGTACGGCAAAAATCTAGAAAAGAAATGGTTTTCCGAACAAATCCAAAAGAAACATGTTCCTGTATCGCCAAGAGATGGAATTGGTGCCAGCCCTGATCTGTTCTACAGCCCGGGTATCACGGAATCGGAGGGAGAAAGCGACGTCGAAAACTTGAGAGATGTCCTACGTACGGACAGGAAACTTCATCCTCTCGAGGCCGATAGTGATATGTTCTCCTCAACAGACGTGCTGATGGGGGAGGAGGGGGAACTGGAGGAGTCGACGGCCTCGGAGTACGAGATCATCATCAAAGATAACGTTCTGATGGAAAAGAAAACCAAACACAAAATGCGAAAGAAAAGACAAAGGAAAAGGGATAAATATCTTCAATTAGTACAGGATCAGAAGACGGCGAATCCGGATATATCACATATGACGGACACCCAACTAAGGGCTATGCGTCTGAACTTAGCAAAGAGACGGGTGCAACCTCGTTTGAAGGGGAAAAGAAAATTCCTTCAGGTAGCAAATGTCATCTTTGTAGCGTTGCAGTTCGCCAAGATACTGCAACAGCTACGAAAAACTAAACGATTGAAAAGAAGAAAATTTAAAAAATCAAAGAAGATAGCTTTGAAACCGGGATCAGACGATATGTATGATGACTTTGAGCGAAAACCGACGCCATTTTCTCTGAAACAAGAGTTTTTAAAAACTATTGGAGATAGTCTTATTCGGGATGTAAAGAAGCTGAACATCAAAGATGATGATGAGAATGTATGTAAAACGTTGGAGGAAAACATGGCCATATTAAAACCGGATACACCAATCGAACAGTTGTTGGCGAAGGTGTCAGAAGATGTACAACTCAATCGCTTAGCACACAGGCGTGGAAGTGACTCTGTTTTAATGCGTCCAAAAATATTCCCCATAGAAATATTTGAAACTTCGAAAGTTCGGCGGGGAGATATGAGCAAGTCTGTCGCAATGTCAAAATCATCAATGAATAGATCTAAGTCATGTGATCGGAACCGGAAGTGTACATGTCCACGTGGTCGCTTAAAGACGAACAGTCGTAAAAAGTCAGTCAAGTGCCTTGTTCATGGCGTAAACAAAGAGTCAATTGTTAAGGAGAAGACCATATTGTTTGACAGAGAGGAGATACTGAGAAAACGTCGACCCAGTCTGAATATGGAGGAAATTAAATCCGGTAAGGCCATAGATTTACATGATCTATTGGCGGGAATCGACATCCCAGCTAAGGATATAAAGATACAGATAGCCTTAAGGAAGATGCGACGAAGAAGGATGTGGCAATCCGTGCGGCCAGACAACGTTGTCCAAAGAGCAGTGGATCGGAGGCCACGGTTTGGTTTTAAGGAGGTCATACTTCCACTGAATGTGTTACAGAAACATGTTTCACAGAAAACACTGCATCATGAAAGAGAAGAAGAAAAAAATCAAATGGAGGAAAGAAGCGAACATGGCGTGAAGACTGGGCAATCATTTCCATATCAAAAGGACGACCGATACGACTATCAGGCGCCAGGACAATCAGTCACCTCGTACGATGTCTGTGATGATACTACTAGTAAGTACGGCTACAACGCAACTCCAATCACATCGTACGGCGAACGTGACTATTGTAGTAATAAAGACAGTCACACCATATCGGTCAAGCCAATCATGTCCTATGGTGGTCTATCCTGGGACCCTGTGACTGCTCCCGCACGTCCCAGGTACAGTGACCAAGAGATCGCCCAGGAGATGGAGCGAGTATCCACGTTGATGTTACAGTTGAAGGATTGTCGATATATCCGGTGGACGCCATTCCACCAGGCTGTTATTGCACGCATGGAGATGGCTAATTACCAAAGTATATATTAATCGGACCAGGTGATATTACTGGTGATACGTTATATTCGTGATTGCCCGTTTTGACAGGTTTAGATTGTCATGTTAACGTCTTCCCATTGGTGATATGTCCATCTTTTTTTATCCCTCATATAATGAGCTCACATTTTGTATAACTTTGTAATAAAGGCTCACAGATCAAGTTTCAGTGTAACGCATCCTTATTGAATTAATGAAATGAACATATGCACTCGGTACGCGGTTAGGACTGACATGTGTCATATATTATAGTAATATTTCTATAACTTTTATGATTCTATACATATGGTAACAGAATAACCAGAGACTTGTATATCAGTATATACATCTCTGGAATAACGCAATGTAAATTTCGTCACGTGGGAAACAAAAGTATCGGGGAGGGAGGTATAACGGAACACTTGATACAACAGAAAAAAGCTCGGTAACTGTTAGTATACAAACGTTAATCATATTTCAAAGACGCCAAACGATAATTGTACATATCCAGATATCTTGGAGCCTCCCAGAAAGGACCAATTTGGTACTCGAACGAGTCTGAGCATATGTGCATAAAAAGACAGAAAGAGGAAAAGCTGCCTTTATAGATTTTTGTAAATACTGTATATAACACAAATTATGAGGTTATGGGTACTGGTCACAACACATATTTTCCATATGTTGTTGCAGTGTAACCCGTGTAGGACCGGGGATCGGAAGCGCCTGCTATATCTCGCTGCATGTCGTAAGAGACGACGACTAATTGTGCCCTCCCCCTGCTGGGTCGGGTGGTTTCTCCAATGCCTTCAGTTCAGGGAGACAATAGATGGCTTTAGACAGGCCTGTTGTACCCCACTTTATGTTGATCGTTGAACGCGACTAAAAGTTCTTCCGTACCCTCTATTTAGGGGACATTGAAGAGATCAAATAGATCCTTTGTCCCCATTGCAACTCTTTGGATATTAATTTTTTCATTTCTTTCCTCACTGCGCTGCCTTTCTGTGCTTTCTTTTCCTCTATATGTGTCTTATTGACACCCGTCCTCATATGACCCTGGCTGTTGGTGTGACCTTGACACCTGTCCTCATATGACCCCGGCTGTTGGTATGTCCTTGACACCTGTCCTCATATGACCCTGGCTGTTGGTATGTCCTTGACACCTGTCCTCATATGACCCTGGCTGTTGGTGTGACCTTGACACCCGTCCTCATATGACCCTGGCTGTTGGTGTAACCATGACACCCGTCCTCATATGACCCTGGCTGTTGGTGTGACCTTGACACCCGTCCTCATATGACCCTGGCTGTTGGTGTGACCTTGACACCGGTCCTCATATGACCCTGGCTGTTGGTGTGACCATGACACCCGTCCTCATATGACCCTGGCTGTTGGTGTGACCTTGACACCCGTCCTCATATGACCCTGGCTGTTGGTGTGACTTTGACTCCCGTCCTCATATGACCCTGGTACTTCCGAGGACGTTAAACCCTTCAAAACAAACAAACATTGATCAAACATAAATCGTTTATTGATATTAATAAATGTGCCTATTTATTGATTTCCAAAAATAGGTATTTATTGATATCCATAAATCGAATTATTGAATTTCATAATTCATTTATGGATATCAATAATTATTTATTGGTATCCATAAAAGAATAATAGAAATCAAAAAATGATTATTGATATCCATAAATGGGAACTTTTTTCCACTTTGGTTTGCCATGCATATACCACAGGACAAATAACGCGTGAAACTGAACATGTCTATATATATATACATGTATAGGAAACTTCTCACTTGTTATAGGTCTATGTAGATGGTCGAGAGTGTTGACATGGATTATTATATTGATTGTATTATATATTTCTATATTATCCATGCCTACATATGTTTAAGTATGAAAATATGTAAAACATGAGAATGACAAATTAGATGTGTTAGGTAGATTATATGTATGTTTGTTGACGTCACTATAACAGCTGTGTCGATATATCAACACAGCTGTTACGTGAGACAAACAGTGCCTTATTTTGAAGAATAAAGACCCATTGAATACTGTTATGTGATTGTGTTTTGATGGCGATCCTTATCTGTAGGTAAATACCATGTGTGAAGTGTTTACGTGTGACATAGCCAATTGATCATACTTCCATATCTGGCCATTTTACATAGAATATCGGTATATCAGGGGCGGATCCTAGGGGGGGGGGGGGGGGGGGTATAACTGCTCTAAGGTGTGGGAGATTAATTTTGTGATAATAACGTTATCGTACAACACTTCAAAACCAAACACTACGACGTTACGACTGTTCAGATGTTAATATGTTATACCACAGCAGCAGTAAACAATATAATCATTGAACATTTAATAAGTGAAGGAGATGACATTTTTTTGACACTGAAAATATTTCATAAAAATCTTTTTTAAAGTCAGAGTCCCCATTTTGACAAAAACTGTTAGTTACATTCATCCATTGCTCATATTGAAGTGTTTATTTTCCTTATACATGTACATGTATTTATTTCATATTTTTGTATCAAAACATAACGTTTAAAATATAAGGAATAAACACATTTTCTATCACAAATGATTGCTTGTATGCATTCTTTTTGGTCTTTAATGACTATACGATATTAATTTACTGAATTTGTAAAGTCAAAAGAGGTTGTGTATATGTTTATAAGAAAATTCAATTACAAGTTTAATTCTATTATTACGGATCCGTATCCCAGTTCGTGTCCACAATAATTACTTCCAAGTACTGTATTCATCAACTGATTCACAAAAATATACATACTGATATAAAAACTCAAGGTCAATGGGCCAACATCCATTTTTGTATGTTTTCACCGTGGATATTTCGTTATGACACCAAGCAAAGTTGGTCGGAGTTATACAAGAAGTCAACTGATCAAAGATCAAGTTCACTGGGTCAGAGGGCAAGGTCAAAAATAAAAACACTAATGACCAAAGCCAACAAATGAGTTTTACATCGACATTTCCGTAAGAACACGAGTCATATGATAGTATAAGTATAATGTAAGTTTTCTTTCCTTGCCTTTGTTTCTAAAGTCCAAACGTCAAATGTCAATCTCAGCAATAAAGGCACATAGGTTCACGATGATTATGAGATCTCGCCACACGACGAGACCTTTGCTGACCTGTTAGTACTCTGATGATTTAAAATATTGTGTTTTCAAGACTTAGATTATTGAAAAGTTTAAACTTTGAGGTAATCGTGTACGGTATGTTACATTTGGTATTGTATATAATCGAACATAATAAGTTTACAAATGGGACTAAGATGCAGGGACGTATAATGAGTATGTTTTTGTATGTACGGTACGTCCCTGATACATGTCAGTGGAATGTTACGAGTATTTTCGCCATCAGATCCCATGCATAGAGTAGAAGCAAGTGGGCTTCAGATTTTTGGAGTGGACATTGGCTCCGGAGTCATGGAGATTACATCAGCTATAGAGTGGATACCAGTCATGGAGTGGACATCAGCTATGGAGTGGATACCAGTTATGGAGTGGACATCAGCTATGGAGTGGATACCAGTTGTATAATTCAAGTGTTGTATGATAAGTACAGCTCCAGATACATGAACACGTATGTGTGTTATATAAGCTAAAAACTGTTGCTTACTCCATTACCAGTACATTCAAAGAATCTCTTTCTTTACATGTTAAATCATTTTCTTTATTTGTTCAGGTTTCTGACTTTAGCATTGGATGTATACACATAGAATGTACACCGTATATTATGGGCTGAATAAGGTTTTAATAAGCATAATATCACATCAAAAATGAAATTATGAATATGCTGCTTAATTTAATCTGAAATTAAACTACAATATAAATTAAATGTATCAAATTGAAAATGTTCAAGTAACGATAATTGTTTTCAAATGTTTATTATATACTTTCATGTGATGAAAACAAAATTACTGTAACTAAACATTTGAAATATATAACTGATCAATCAATACAAAATATAAAGTACCAAAAGATAAATGAAACTTGGCTTGGACAATTTAACTTAGTTAAAGGATTTATAAAGTAAATTTGTCTTAACTTAGTTACAGTGTATAATTAACAAGAATAGAAAGGTTGAAATCTAACATCAAACTAAACTTCAAAAACCTTTTTAATAAATCTTTGAATATAACATTATTTATTTAACGGGTTTTACGTCCGCTATTACGGCCTTGCGGCCTTTCAGCTGACGAGAACAGATAGGAAATTGAGTAGAGTGGGTACAGTATATGGAGTAAAAGGAAAGAGTGGGAAAGAAGAGAGGGGAGTCGTTTAGATAACTTTTGAATAATTTTTGAGACGACTCCCCAGTCCGAATGAGTCCTAACCTAGCACTGTTTAGTAGCAGCTATGCCTGTTTTGAATATAACTATTTATTTAAAGGGTTTTACGTCCGCTATTACGGCCTTACGGCATTTCAGCTGACGAGGTGAATATAACTGCTAGATAGCCTTATATTTACAGTACAGGTAAAAATCACAGGTAGCCTTGGGTACTGCCCATTTACCTGTATGGGGGTTTTGCTGTTCATAACCTCTTGGGGTGTAGTGAACGTAGTGCACTAGGTGTAACAGTTAGCTTACACTCAACTGTATTCGTATTCATATTCATGATGATACGAGTCAATATTGTTTAAACAATCAAACCACTTTAACTGTGCATTAACCGAAATACCGTACATCTAGTATATTTTAGTCAGCAGTCTACTGGCATTGTGTGTAACAATTATGCCAATATAAATGACATTGAGCCACAAATTTAATATAAAAAAAACATGAACTATACCATGTTATAGGTATAGGTGAAGCATATATCTATACTGTCGAGATAACAACGAGTTCATATACCAGAGGAAATTTCTTTTAGAGATGATTGAAGCATGTGATCAAGTCTAAACACACTCACTAGGAAAAAGTGTAACTTTATATCGTAATATACACGTCCACGTTTTTAATTAAATTAATGTGTAGCGAAACTGGTCTGAACTGAACGTCGTCGGCCACGAAGGAAAAAAACAATAAACAAAAAAACAATAAACAAAGAAAACAAAAACGTCCGTCCAGAGTTCTGAGGTCCCGAGTTCGAGTTCTTTACATTTTCCCTCTCCTTATTACAAATATTAAATCAAAGTTATTGTTGTGCGGAACCCCCGTTAATTGTTGAATTACTTAGTATTTTAGAGACTTGTATATCTGTATACAAGTCTCTGGTATTTTTATAGTTTTGTGGGGTTGGGGGATTTGACAGAGACATATATAGTTCTATACTGTTCAGTATATGTCTCTGGATTTGAGAAGAATTCAGCTGGGACAAACAAAAAGTAAAAGTTTTCAAAATGTTGTCCGCAATTACTGACAGTGCATTGTTCGAGTGAATATTTTAGTTACATGTACATGATTTACTGTTAGAATATATTTGGTGTTTTTTTTTTCATCCTGAGCAACGAATCATACCCTTTCTTAATCAGAATGAAATTGCTGCTCCTGTATATTAATCAATAAATGCTCCCTTGTGACGTCAACGGATGTTAGCCGATTTACCACTTCCTAAAATGAAGTATACGATACAGAAACAAGTTCGATATGTTTCGGGATACTCAATATGATTTACCAATTTTGACTTATTATTTGAATATATGTCAAATCATAGATATTACACTGATATATATTTTATTGACACTTTAGAAAATAACTTATTCGTGTTCTAATTAAACTCCCTCTTCCATCAAGCAATATCTTTGCGCCACAAAAACATAATTTACATATTCATTAGAAAGATGGATAGAAGAAAATAGCAGACGGAGATATATTTACATAGCTTACACGTTCTTAGAGCTTATGAGAAAAATGGACATAGCAAAATCTGTTTTTGGAGGCAGAAATGCCGAAGGATACAGTAGCAAGGCAATGACAGGTAATCACAATAGGGAATTCGTCTGATATATAGGCTAATATGGTGTTGTATTCTGTCAAGCATGGCGTATGCCACATTGACAGTAGCGTTTAGTTACACATACGTTATGTTGAAAATGATTTTTTTTTGCAACATTTTATCCGATTAATGAATTGATTCTTTCATCGTAGTTGTAAATGATACTGTGGTTTATTTAGAATGGCGCAATATGGACCTGATGATGGGCTTTGCGAGTTTCAAACGATCTCATCCCATATATATATCGACAACATCAATAAAAAAACACCTTAGGTTAAATTTCCTACGACATAATCTTAGGAATTGCCCATGAAAACTGCAGAGAATCGGCTTACACGTCCCTGGTAAGATCCACCCCTACATAAAAGTAGATAAGATGACAAATTTATGAAAAATAAAGAAAAAAATCTGTGACCCTGGATCAATAACAACATTGAAATGAGAACTAGATCTGAATAAAAAAGAAAGAATATAAAGCCTGTCATAAATCCTCATGTACAAAGTGGTTGAGGTGCTGGTGTAGCGGAACTGGCCGGGTCGTTCATCGGCGACCAGGTAGCTCAATTGGTAGAGCATCCGACTAGTGTTCGGAGGTCCCGCGTTCGAACCCCGGTCTGGCTGTGCATTTTTCCTCTCTTACATTTGGTGCCTGTGACTAAACCTTGTTTCAAGTGAGGCAAATACTTGACAAGGGGATACCTGAACCTGGGTTGTGAGTTGTGAAGTCTTCGAGATCAAAGACTTAAAAAGGGAGGGAACAAGTGTAGCGGAACTGGACCGGGTCGATCATCGGTGACCAGGTAGTATAGCTCAATTGGTTGAGTATCCGGCTATTGTCCCTGGTTTGAACCCTGGTCTGGCCGAGCATTTATCCACTTCTTTTACACTGGTACCATCGTTGCCTCCCCACTTATTCCTGCAGTTTGCCAAATGAAAATGCCAAAACCGAGCAAAATAACAGCATAGGACTGTATTCAGAAAATTTGACACCTCGATACAATCAATTATTCTTTGTCGATTGTTCATGTGTAATATGGAAGGAGTAATGAAAAATAATATAAAAAGGGTACAGTACAGTGTTCATTTGGAGAGTAAGAGGTTGCTAATTAGAAGCCAGTGCGGGCAGGGTATTTTTCACTACCTACTCAAGCTCCTTCCTATTACAAATGGACAATACGTGAAAGTCCTTCATTTTTTCACAAAGTATTTTTAATTTCCCAGAAGATGACCATGCATAACTCGGATTTTCAGTCTCTACCTCGAACAAATTTAAAGCTCTCAATTTAAGTTGTACCAATTGCAACAATATCTGTAATGAGAAACATCTTCTACACACGAGGGCTTGGACTAGCAATCTTTCATGTATTGTAAAAAGCTTTCGCTATAGGAAATTGAAAGGCTTCCTTCTATCTGTTATAATTAGGGAAGACCTTTTGAAGAAGTTAATTGATTACATGTATTCAAATCCTTGATAATGAATAGTCTCGGTCGCAGTTGTATTTGTTGCATTTTAATTAAAAACTGTCTTAACTTACCTAGAATTTGCAAATTTATTAAATTATATAAAATGTGTTGAAGAATGATGTCTTTGAATGAATTATTATGTATACTAGTACTATAGAGGTAATTCCTTTAAATCACTACTAGTCATAAAGTTATGAATGGATTAGAACCCAATTTGGTCAGAAACATCCTTGGGGGAAGGGTAACAGATTTTGCATAAAATGGTTACTGACCCCCGAGGGGCCAAATGGGTGGGCCCAATAGGGGAAATAGAGGTAATTCCTTTAAATTGCTACTAGTCATAAAGTTATGAATGGATTAGAACCCAATTTGGTCAGAAACATCCTTGGGGGAAGGGGAACAGATTTTGCATAAATGGTGACTCTGACCCCCTAGGGACCAAAGGGGCGGGGCCCCATAGGGGAAATAGAGGTAATTCCTTCAAATCGCTATACTACTAGTCATAAAGTTGTGAATGGATTAGAACCCAATTTAGTCAGAAACATCCTTGGGGGAAGGGGAACAGATTTTGCATAAATGGTGACTCTGACCCCTAGGGGCCAAAAGGGCAGAGCCCCATAGGGGAAATAGAGGTAATTCCTTCAAATCGCTACTAGTCATAAAGTTATGAATGGATTAGAACCCAATTTAGTCAGAAACATCCTTGGGGGGAAGGGGAACAGATTTTGCATAGTCATAAAGTAATGAATTAATGTTCTAAAAACAATTCTTGAGGTCTTTCAGACCCTTAGAGAGTCTGGACTTCATTATTTTTTTAAAGCAGTTGGGATCCCCACACTATAACCATATTTAGCATGGTTTGAGATTTACAAATAAAACGAATTGAACATGAACATTAGTTTGACATTTGGTCTTATCCAACCATGTGAGCGATACAGGCCCCTTGTTTTTATAGTTGTTGTATTTGATTATCATCCTATAGCTAACACTAGAGAATTCTTAGGCTCCATATAGGTTGTGTCAGTTATGTGTAAATATTCTGTAACACAAAATGTACAGGCCTAGGACTACTATTAAGTAATCATTAAATTTGTATATTGCACCTCCAGTGGACACCCTGTCTGAAGATGAAGATGAAATTGTTGGTGCTTGTGGTGAGGGAGTGAGTGTATCATCCACTAATTATACGTCCAATAGCAACTTGGATTTCACTCCTACTCCAGGGGGACCGTTCTCAGCCCTCACTCCCTCTATGTGGCCTGAAGATATCCTGTCCAAGCTTAGAAATCAGGTAATTGCAAGTAGCTTCTTTGGAAATGGAACATTTTGTTGAAGTATAAAAACTATGCTTTGATTTTTATATTACGAGTTTTTGAATGTATCTTTTAAATTATAATTGCATTATGGGAAATGTAAGATGTAATTCAAGCATATCAATTTCTGTTATTTATTTGTAGCATTGATAAAAATAAAATTGTACTAATATGAAGTTACATCAATACAACTATTGTAATTGAAGCATATTTATTTAATAAGCCTGAAGATCCAAATGGACAATTGGACTACAGATATGATGAATTTGGATTCAAAGTAGAAGAAGAAGGTAAGAATTTTGTTACTGTTTGAAACTAACTGTTTGATTTTGCCCCTACCATAAGTATATTTATATATAAAGGATTTGTTTGGTTTATTTTGTTTCACGTCCTATGAACAGCTGGGGTCATTTAAGGATTTGCCAGGTTTTGGAGGTAGATCTAGAGGACAGATCAGAGTTCCTGGAGAAAAAACACTGGTCTGCGTTCCAGGCAACTGCCCCACGTTTAGAGGTGGAGGGCTAGTGATATAGTCACTTTTATTAGTGTATATAGGACTGTTCCTCCGTGGTCTGTATGTCAATCCATTGCGGTCCTTTAACATTCTAAGTATTGCATATTCATTTTATAGACTGATAAACAGATTGAAAGAAGAAGATGGTCAATAGGCAGCAATCTTGAATTTTGAGTTATATTTCAGAAAGTACTGGCTCATTTAATTTTGGCCCTTTGTTATGTATATTTAATTGGGACTGATTGGAAGAACAGTGTGATTGACAGGTTTGGTTTAGTTTATTATTGTTAAGCTAAGATAATTTAAGGATAGCCTTTAATGTGCGCAACATGCCTATGTGTGATTTGGGAGGCTACCGTATGCTGGTGTTAAGTCTCCTTGTGATAGTCTGGAACTTTTCCCAATTTATAGTGCATACCTCATTGAAGCATAATGCTGAAGGCACCCTGTAGGACACCCCACCCGGTCACATTATACTGACAACAGGAAAACAATTGCCTTCTCCCAAAATGCTTAGCGCTAAGCAGGAGTAGCAACTACCATTTCTAAAGACTCTGGTATGACTGTACCATGTCTCTGCCAGGGGACAGAACTCAAAGCCTTCCTCACATGGGTGAACACTCAGCTAAAGGCCAGAAATTAGGCATTGCCAAGGGAGATATTAGGAAAAAGAAATTGTTACTATTCTAGTAAAAAAAGGCGAATAACCGGAATATTACCACAATGCAAAGTTGCCTGAATATGAATGATTAATCATGCTGGAAATAACATTACCCGGGTATTATTATCAAGAAAAAGTAATCATTTTTAGATCACATAACACCAAAGTACAAGTAAGATCCTAGTATATGGTGCATGGGCATCCTTTTTCTGTTCATAATTTTTAACTTCTTCTAGAAAACTATTTCAGAAACTAAGAACTAATATTAAGCCAGGAGATACATGTGGAATAGTACATTAAAGCTTCCTTGTATGAATGACCTTGACCTATTTTCAAGGTGACAGGCCTAGGTGTCAAATATATTTAAAACTTCAAGAATCTTCTTCTCAAGTTCCAGAAGACCAATAGGGCTGATATTTTTCCAGCAGGTACCTATAGGGCAGAGTGATATAAAGTTTCCTCATATAAATGACTTGACCTATTTTCAAAGTCACAGGGGACAAGTAGTTTAAAGTTTATTTGCTATTTTTCTCTAGTTCTTAAAGACTCAGGGCACTCATCTTTGGCCAGTAGATTCCTGCTATGGAGTGCTATAAAATTACCTCACACCAAATACCTTGACTTATTTTCAAGTTCATATGGGTCATATATGTTAAAAACTTCAGGAATCTTTTCCTCAAGTTTCAGAAGGCCCAGAGAGCTGATATTTTCACAGCAAATACCTTTAATTTGACAGAGTGGTATAAAGTTTCCTCACATAAATGACATTGACCTATTTTCAAGGTCATGTGGGCAAATAATGAAAAATTGATGTGCAAATCTTTTTCTCAAGCTCTAAAAGATGCAGATATATGTATATATATATAGGTACTCATCTTCTGACAACAGGTTCCTGTTATGGACAACTACTAAATTTCCTCGTTTCATTGTATGACCTTAGCCTGTTTTCAAAGTCACAGGGGTCAGATATGTTAAAAACTTCAATGATTCTGTTTTCAAGTTCCAGAAGACCCATATATATATATATGTAATTTTTTTTCCAGCAGGTAACAATGATTGACTTTAATAAACATTCAGCATGCAAGTAATCTTGGCCCATTATATATGGTGGTCACAATAGTGAAATATGAAATGAGGCCATGTATATGTACTACACAGGATCAACAATATGCTTCTTATCACACTTCACATTACTGGGTTTTCTAATGGTTAATTTAACAAAAACACCAACAGACGTGTTTTTTTAGCCACCATCATCAGATGGTGGGCTATTCAAATTGCCTTGCGTCCGTGGTCCGTCTGTCCGTCTGTAAGCAATTCTTGTTATCGCTATTTCTCAGAAAGTACTGAAGGGATCTTTCTTAAATTTCTTATGTAGGTTCCCCTTGGCCCTAGTTATGCATATTCCATTTTGGGGCCGTTCAGAAAACAACATGGCCGACAGGCAGCCATCTTTGATTTTGACAATTGAAGTTTGTTATTGCTATTTCTCAGGAAGCACTGAAGGCATCTTTCTCAAATTTCATCTGTAGGTTTCCTTTGGTCTGTTGTTATGCATATTTCATTTTGGGACCGATCGGAAAGCAACGTGGCTCACAGGCAGCCATCTTTGATTTTGACAATTGAAGTTTGTTATTGCTATTTCTCAGAAAGTCCTGAAGGGATCTTTCTCAAATTTCATATAAAGCTTCCCCTTGGTCCCCAGTTATGCATATTCCATTTTGGGGAAGATCGGAAAACAACATGGCCGACAGGCAGCCATCTTGGATTTTGACAATTGAAGTTTGTTATCGCTATTTCTCAGAAAGTACTGAAGGGATCTTTCTCAAATTTCATATGTAGGCTCACCTTGGTGCCTAGTTATGCATATTGCATTTTGAGACTTATCAGAAAACAACATGGCCGACAGGCAGCCATCTTGGATTTTGGCAATTGATGTTTGCTATCGCTATTTTACAGAAGGCACTGAAGGGATCTTTCTGAGATTTCATATGCAGGTTCCCCTTGGTCCCTCATATTGCATTTTGGGACCAATCTGAAAACAACATGGCCAACAGACAGTCATTATCGCTAAATTTCAAATTTCATATATAGGATCCCCTTGTTTGAAAAGTACTGGAGGGATGTTTCTCAATTTACACAGATTAGTAAGAGGAAGGGAAAAATAGAGAGAAGATCAATCTGACATGGAAGTTATAAAGATCATACAATGGTGGGCGCCAAGATCCCTCTGTGTTCATCTCCTACACTTGGGATTATAAAATTTAATTAAATACTTTCGTTATGCAATGCTGCCAAATGTTGGTATGCATCCACCAGAGCTTGAGTCAGTTATATTTATATATAGATAATTAAGTGTTTGAAAAGGGGGGCATAAAACAGTAAAGCGTCGGGAAGATTCAAAGCCGCATAACCTAAACGTGAATTAAGTCAATGATCAAGTAAAAAATGTGGAATTAATGTTTAAATGTTGGTACAATCAGTTGGGAATTTTGATATTGAAATTGAGAAAAAATAAGTTAAATTTGAAATAGGGAACGGGGCTAAATATCGCCCCAGATATATATATATCACTTCAAAGGGAGATAATTCTGATGCAGGCATTTAGTATGTAATCTGTTGAGAAAAGTTGATTTGGAGAGATACCATCATTTATTGGCCATTGTGGCGGTTTTATTACATAATATGGAATATTAATAACCGTCTTAAATCTGAAAGCGCAATTCCTACAACTTGTCTTTGCAAGAAATAGTTGGATATTGCATACCAACAAGAATGTGTAATTGTGAAGTCTTTTTTGATACATTTCCACTGTAGATGGACCTGAAGAGAATTCCAGCAAATTATTGAGTACACCATTTGTGGAGGATGCCCAACATCGATTAAAATGGACTGCTTACTTAGAGTTTACACACAACAATGAAGTTGGTGACCTGACCTGGGACAAGGTAATGATTAACTTTCACTTCATTGGAACATTTTATCAACAATTATATTCTTTTACAGTTTTACATTACATGTCATTTAAGAGGAAGAAGTAGGAAAAGTAGTGAAAAGATCAGCCTTCATAGGACCAATAATTATATATACATTGTATAAAGACCATAACTTCTTGAAGATATATATATACGTGTATATATATATCTTTCTTCATTTTGTGTCACCAATGAAGCATGGCAGAACTTAAGGATCGCTTTGTATGTCATCAGTCACACTTAAGTTTTCCAGACTTTTTTTCCTTACCATTTGCCACATCTATGTTTGATTTTGTGGTATGTGGCTTTATCATTTAGATTACAGATTTAGTTTGAACCCCATGTCAAAATACCATTTTTGCTGGAGTTAAGGTCTTTTTGCTCACTGGTAAATATCACAATTAATAGTTCTTTATCCTTTTTTCTGCTATTGCTTAAAAGCTTGCCACATTGAATTGAATCCTTGTATGTGGCTTATTTAGAAAAAAGAAAGCTAAGCATGATGCTTTTCATATGGTGACCATGAAATTTTCAAAATGACACCCTTTCAATTCAGTGGGCGCAGTGCAACAAATTCATTTCTATGGAATTCTTGTCTGATTTAATAATTGGTAAATTTTCAGTAATTCATTGAAATTACTGTTAAATTCATCCAGTGTTCTGAAACTGTCAAATGTTCAATAATGCAATAAATGCTGTGCATGTAATAATATTTCCAGGTTGAGCCACGATTGCCACGCTCAGAAAAACTAAGACTTATGGTGCGACAGGGGATCCCACACTCTCTAAGGAACCAAATTTGGATGAGGCTTTCTGGAGCTCTGGAGAAAAAGCAAAAATCAGATCTTACCTACAAGGATATTGTCAAGGCCAGTTCCAATGACCATCTCATGACATCAAAACAGATTGAAAAGGTAATAATTAGGAAAGCTGTGAAGTTGTAATTATATATAACTATACCTGTGGTATTGTGATCTTCATCAGTGGACTAAATTTATAACTTTGATTTAATAGGATTTCTGTTAAAATATCTTTCAATTGCTGATTATTTGAACAATTCTGTTTATTTCTAATATTTCAGGCAAAGTAATATTTATCACTGTGTTCTAGAATAATGCAAGAAATGACCAGAGTAGACTTTCATTACTGACATCTTTTATACTCATCACTTTTGTTTAAATTATAAGTTTGTGAGTTGACTAAGTTGGCCCTGTAATTGATATCAGTTATATTGTGTATAGTCAGAAATACATTTCCAGTAGAAATGATGTTGGTAATGCTACATTACAGGATCTACTACGGACCATGCCAAGCAATGCATGCTTTTGTAATGTGCACAGTACAGGGATACCACGTTTACGTCGAGTTCTCCGGGGTCTAGCCTGGCTCTACCCAGACATAGGGTACTGTCAGGGAACTGGTGTGGTGAGTATAAGAATCAAGAAACATGTTGGTATATGCTCACTGTTACATTAAAGTTAATTATCTGGTACATCTTAATTAGTTTATTAGAATGATTAGATATTGTGATTGTCTTACATTTGTCCCAGTTTTTCGGCAAGATTATACATTATAAGCAGCTACTACCAGTCTCTTATCACATTTAAACTAATCCTTCATTCAACTTCAGCGTGAGGCTGTCTATTTTGATATATTACTGACCATTTCATTACTCAGATTAAATATATTATAAATATTGGTTGCTATGAAGTGATTAGATGTACTAAATGCTTCAATTGTCCCTTTTAAACATTGTTACATGTTTGGGATTATCACTGTGTGTTACAGATTGCCTCATCTCTGTTGTTGTTTATGGAAGAAGAAGATGCCTTCTGGATGATGTGCGCAATAATAGAGGATCTGTTACCAGCCTCTTATTACAGTAGTACCCTAATCGGGATACAGGTCAGTGGGATACTTATAGTGGTTTTATCATCAGGTCTGTGGGATACTTACAGTGGTTTTATCATCAGGTCTGTGGTATATATACTTACAGTGGTTTTATCATCAGGTCTGTGGTATATATACTTACAGTGGTTTTATCATCAGGTCTGTGGTATATATACTTATAGTGGTTTGATCATCAGGTCTGTGGGATACTTACAGTGGTTTTATCATCAGGTCTGTGGTATATATACTTATAGTGGTTTTATCATCAGGTCTGTGGTATATATACTTATAGTGGTTTTATCATCAGGTCTGTGGTATATATACTTATAGTGGTTTTATCATCAGGTCTGTGGTATATATACTTACAGTGGTTTTATCATCAGGTCTGTGGTATATATACTTACAGTGGTTTTATCATCAGGTCTGTGGTATATATACTTATAGTGGTTTTATCATCAGGTCTGTGGTATATATACTTATAGTGGTTTTATCATCAGGTCTGTGGTATATATACTTACAGTGGTTTTATCATCAGGTCTGTGGTATATATACTTACAGTGGTTTTATCATCAGGTCTGTGGTATATATACTTACAGTGGTTTTATCATCAGGTCTGTGGTATATATACTTACAGTGGTTTTATCATCAGGTCTGTGGTATATATACTTATAGTGGTTTTATCATCAGGTCTGTGGTATATATACTTACAGTGGTTTTATCATCAGGTCTGTGGTATATATACTTACAGTGGTTTTATCATCAGGTCTGTGGTATATATACTTATAGTGGTTTTATCATCAGGTCTGTGGTATATATACTTACAGTGGTTTTATCATCAGGTCTGTGGTATATATACTTATAGTGGTTTTATCATCAGGTCTGTGGTATATATACTTACAGTGGTTTTATCATCAGGTCTGTGGTATATATACTTATAGTGGTGTTATCATCAGGTCTGTGGGATACTTATAGTGGTTTTATCATCAGGTCTGTGGTATATATACTTATAGTGGTTTTATCATCAGGTCTGTGGTATATATACTTACAGTGGTTTTATCATCAGGTCTGTGGGATACGTATAGTGGTTTTATCATCAGGTCTGTGGTATATATACTTATAGTGGTTTTATCATCAGGTCTGTGGTATATATATATATACTTATAGTGGTTTTATCATCAGGTCTGTGGGATACTTATAGTGGTTTTATCATCAGGTCAGTGGGATACTTATAGTGGTTTTATCATCAGGGCAGTGGGATACTTATAGTGGTTTTATCATCAGGTCTGTGGGATACTTACAGTGGTTTTGTCATCAGGTCTGTGGTATATATACTTACAGTGGTTTTATCATCAGATCTGTGGGATACTTATAGTGGTTTTATCATCAGGTCTGGTATATATACTTATAGTGGTTTTATCATCAGGTCTGTGGTATATATACTTATAGTGGTTTTGTCATCAGGTCTGTGGTATATATACTTACAGTGGTTTGATCATCAGGTCTGTGGTATATATACTTATAGTGGTTTGATCATCAGGTCTGTGGTATATATACTTATAGTGGTTTGATCATCAGGTCTGTGGTATATATACTTATAGTGGTTTTGTCATCAGGTCTGTGGTATATATACTTACAGTGGTTTTATCATCAGGTCTGTGGTATATATACTTATAGTGGTTTTATCATCAGGTCTGTGGTATATATACTTATAGTGGTTTTGTCATCAGGTCTGTGGTATATAAACTTACAGTGGTTTTATCATCAGGTCAGTGGGATACTTATAGTGGTTTTATCATCAGGTCTGTGGTATATATACTTATAGTGGTTTTATCATCAGGTCTGTGGTATATATACTTATAGTGGTTTTATCATCAGGTCTGTGGGATACTTATAGTGGTTTTATCATCAGGTCTGTGGTATATATACTTATAGTGGTTTTATCATCAGGTCTGTGGTATATATACTTACAGTGGTTTTATCATCAGGTCAGTGGGATACTTATAGTGGTTTTATCATCAGGTCTGTGGTATATATACTTACAGTGGTTTTATCATCAGGTCAGTGGGATACTTATAGTGGTTTTATCATCAGGTCTGTGGGATATATACTTATAGTGGTTTTATCATCATGTCTGTGGTATATATACTTACAGTGGTTTTATCATCAGGTCTGTGGTATATATACTTACAGTGGTTTTATCATCAGGTCTGTGGGATACTTATAGTGGTTTTATCCTCAGATTTGTGGTATATATACTTATAGTGGTTTTATCATCAGGTCTGTGGTATATATACTTATAGTGGTTTTATCATCAGGTCTGTGGTATATATACTTATAGTGGTTTTATCATCAGGTCTGTGGTATATATACTTATAGTGGTTTATCATCAGGTCTGTGGTATATATACTTATAGTGGTTTTATCATCAGGTCTGTGGTATATATACTTATAGTGGTTTTATCATCAGGTCTGTGGTATATATACTTATAGTGGTTTTATCATCATGTCTGTGGTATATATACTTATAGTGGTTTTATCATCAGGTCTGTGGTATATATACTTACAGTGGTTTTATCATCAGGTCTGTGGTATATATACTTACAGTGGTTTTATCATCAGGTCTGTGGTATATATACTTACAGTGGTTTTATCATCAGGTCTGTGGGATACTTACAGTGGTTTTATCATCAGGTCTGTGGTATATATACTTATAGTGGTTTTATCCTCAGATTTGTGGTATATATACTTATAGTGGTTTTATCATCAGGTCTGTGGTATATATACTTACAGTGGTTTTATCATCAGGTCTGTGGTATATATACTTATAGTGGTTTTATCATCAGGTCTGTGGTATATATACTTATAGTGGTTTTATCATCAGGTCTGTGGTATATATACTTACAGTGGTTTTATCATCATGTCTGTGGTATATATACTTATAGTGGTTTTATCATCAGATCTGTGGTATATATACTTATAGTGGTTTTATCATCAGGTCTGTGGTATATATACTTATAGTGGTTTTATCATCAGGTCTGTGGTATATATACTTACAGTGGTTTTATCATCAGGTCTGTGGGATACGTATAGTGGTTTTATCATCATGTCTGTGGTATATATACTTATAGTGGTTTTATCATCAGGTCTGTGGGATACTTATAGTGGTTTTATCATCAGGTCTGTGGTATATATACTTATAGTGGTTTTATCATCAGGTCTGTGGGATACTTATAGTGGTTTTATCATCAGGTCTGTGGGATACTTATAGTGGTTTTATCATCAGGTCTGTGGTATATATACTGATAGTGGTTTTATCATCAGGTCTGTGGGATACTTATAGTGGTTTTATCATCAGGTCAGTGGGATACTTATAGTGGTTTTATCATCAGGGCAGTGGGATACTTATAGTGGTTTTATCATCAGGTCTGTGGGATACTTACAGTGGTTTTGTCATCAGGTCTGTGGTATATATACTTACAGTGGTTTTATCATCAGATCTGTGGGATACTTATAGTGGTTTTATCATCAGGTCTGTGGTATATATACTTATAGTGGTTTTGTCATCAGGTCTGTGGTATATATACTTACAGTGGTTTGATCATCAGGTCAGTGGTATATATACTTATAGTGGTTTGATCATCAGGTCTGTGGTATATATACTTATAGTGGTTTTATCATCAGGTCTGTGGTATATATACTTATAGTGGTTTTGTCATCAGGTCTGTGGTATATATACTTACAGTGGTTTTATCATCAGGTCTGTGGTATATATACTTATAGTGGTTTTATCATCAGGTCTGTGGTATATATACTTATAGTGGTTTTGTCATCAGGTCTGTGGTATATAAACTTACAGTGGTTTTATCATCAGGTCAGTGGGATACTTATAGTGGTTTTATCATCAGGTCTGTGGTATATATACTTATAGTGGTTTTATCATCAGGTCTGTGGTATATATACTTATAGTGGTTTTATCATCAGGTCTGTGGGATACTTATAGTGGTTTTATCATCAGGTCTGTGGTATATATACTTATAGTGGTTTTACATGTATCATCAGGTCTGTGGTATATATACTTACAGTGGTTTTATCATCGGGTCAGTGGGATACTTATAGTGGTTTTATCATCAGGTCTGTGGTATATATACTTACAGTGGTTTTATCATCAGGTCAGTGGGATACTTATAGTGGTTTTATCATCAGGTCTGTGGGATATATACTTATAGTGGTTTTATCATCATGTCTGTGGTATATATACTTACAGTGGTTTTATCATCAGGTCTGTGGTATATATACTTACAGTGGTTTTATCATCAGGTCTGTGGAATACTTATAGTGGTTTTATCCTCAGATTTGTGGTATATATACTTATAGTGGTTTTATCATCAGGTCTGTGGTATATATACTTATAGTGGTTTTATCATCAGGTCTGTGGTATATATACTTATAGTGGTTTATCATCAGGTCTGTGGTATATATACTTATAGTGGTTTTATCATCAGGTCTGTGGTATATATACTTATAGTGGTTTTATCATCAGGTCTGTGGTATATATACTTATAGTGGTTTTATCATCATGTCTGTGGTATATATACTTATAGTGGTTTTATCATCAGGTCTGTGGTATATATACTTACAGTGGTTTTATCATCAGGTCTGTGGTATATATACTTACAGTGGTTTTATCATCAGGTCTGTGGTATATATACTTACAGTGGTTTTATCATCAGGTCTGTGGGATACTTACAGTGGTTTTATCATCAGGTCTGTGGTATATATACTTATAGTGGTTTTATCATCAGATTTGTGGTATATATACTTATAGTGGTTTTATCATCAGGTCTGTGGTATATATACTTACAGTGGTTTTATCATCAGGTCTGTGGTATATATACTTACAGTGGTTTTATCATCAGGTCTGTGGGATACTTATAGTGGTTTTATCATCAGGTCTGTGGTATATATACTTATAGTGGTTTTATCATCAGGTCTGTGGTATATATACTTATAGTGGTTTTATCATCAGGTCTGTGGTATATATACTTACAGTGGTTTTATCATCATGTCTGTGGTATATATACTTACAGTGGTTTTATCATCAGGTCTGTGGTATATATACTTACAGTGGTTTTATCATCAGGTCTGTGGTATATATACTTATAGTGGTTTTATCATCAGGTCTGTGGTATATATACTTACAGTGGTTTTATCATCAGGTCTGTGGTATATATACTTACAGTGGTTTTATCATCAGGTCTGTGGTATATATACTTACAGTGGTTTTGTCATCAGGTCTGTGGTATATATACTTACAGTGGTTTTATCATCAGGTCTGTGGTATATATACTTACAGTGGTTTTATCATCAGGTCTGTGGTATATATACTTATAGTGGTTTTATCATCAGGTCTGTGTTATAATATACTTATAGTGGTTTCATCATCAGGTCTGTGGTATATATACTTACAGTGGTTTTATCATCATGTCTGTGGTATATATACTTATAGTGGTTTTATCATCAGGTCTGTGGTATATATACTTACAGTGGTTTTATCTTCATGTCTGTTGTATATATACTTATAGTGGTTTTATCATCAGGTCTGTGGTATATATACTTATAGTGGTTTTATCATCAAGTGTGTGGGATACTTACAGTGGTTTTATCATCATGTCTGTTGTATATATACTTACAGTGGTTTTATCATCAGGTCTGTGGGATACTTACAGTGGTTTTATCATCAGGTCTGTGGTATATATACTTATAGTGGTTTTATCATCAGATAGAAATAGTGTTACATTAAAGTATTGGTGTAAGATATCAGTGCTTGTAACATGGATGATAAATCACCAGTTTTACAATCAATAAATCTGGGATCTTCTATATTTAAATATATGATGATACACATTTGAGTAGATTGTGAAATGCTTGTAGATGTAACATTATCAACAACACTTTAACATATTCCTTTTATATCAATGAGGACAGGAAATATCGAGTGAATGTATGGCTAAGGTTTGTTGAATTATGGGAAAGAAAAAAAATGAAATGTTAAATTCAGAGATTGATTAGATTATTTATCATGATCAAGGATGAAATTTTTAATAATGTTCCAGATTGTCATGATCACCTATTTGCTTAACAGATGTGGCAGACAATGTAAACATAAACTAGAGATAGCAAAAAATAATTTGAATACTTCATTGACTCAAATGTTTATAATATTTTTATGATCAATTATGAATTGACAATTTAAGAGTCAAGCATTTTTCATGTGTAATAATCCTTATCCATTGTAGATGTGCGTAATCTATATGGGGTTTCTGATCGGTCAGCCAAGATGGCCACCACAGCCTCTGATTGGCTGATTGATCGATATTTAGATATCTGATTTCTGTGAAATTAATATGTGGGTTTATGTCACTGCAAAGATAATGGTGGTGTTTATTTTTGGAAAAAAACCCAAACTGAATGATCGCCATTTCCTTGCCTCTGATTGTCCAAATTTAAATATTGTCCGATTTTGAAGAAAATTTGTACATTTGGGGACTGCTAATTCAAACATATAGGTTTGGCTGCCATAGTAACCACATATATGCTTCTGATTGGTCGAAATTTAGGTATATTTTTAGCCCACCATCATCAGATGGTGGGCTATTCAAATCGCCCTGCGTCCGTGGTCCGTCGTCCGTCCGTCCGTCCCTCCGTCCGTCCGTCCGTCCGTCCGTCCGTCCGTCCGTAAACAATTCTTGTTATCGCTATTTCTCAGAAAGTACAGAAGGGATCTTTCTCAAATTTCATATGTAGGTTCCCCTTGGTGCCTAGTTATGCATATCACATTTTGAGACCAATAATAAAACAACATGGCCGACAGGCAGCCATCTTGGATTTTGACAATTGAAGTTTGTTATCGCTATTTCTCAGAAAGTACTGAAGGGATCTTATTCAAATTTCATATGTTGGTTCCCCTTGGTGCATAGTTATGCATATCGCATTTTGAGACCTATCGGAAAACAACATGGCCGACAGGCAGCCATCTTGGATTTTGACAATTGAAGTTTGTTATTGCTATTTCTCAGAAAGTACTGTAGGGATCTTTCTCAAATTTCATATGTTTGTTCCCCTTGGTGCTTAGTTATGCATATCGCATTTTGAGACCTATCGGGAAACAACATGGCCGACAGGCAGCCATCTTGGATTTTGACCATTGAAGTTTGTTATCGCTATTTCTCAGAAAGTACTGAAGGGATCTTTCTCCAATTTCATATGTAGGTTCCCCTTGGTGCCTAGTTATGCATATTGCATTTTGAGACCTATCGGAAAACAACATGGCCGACAGGCAGCCATCTTGGATTTTGACAATTGAAGTTTGTTATCGCTATTTCTCAGAAAGTACAGAAGGGATCTTTCTCAAATTTCATATGTAGGTTCCCCTTGGTGCCTAGTTATGCATATCACATTTTGAGACCAATAATAAAACAACATGGCCGACAGGCAGCCATCTTGGATTTTGACAATTGAAGTTTGTTATCGCTATTTCTCAGAAAGTACTGAAGGGATCTTATTCAAATTTCATATGTTGGTTCCCCTTGGTGCATAGTTATGCATATCGCATTTTGAGACCTATCGGAAAACAACATGGCCGACAGGCAGCCATCTTGGATTTTGACAATTGAAGTTTGTTATTGCTATTTCTCAGAAAGTACTGTAGGGATCTTTCTCAAATTTCATATGTTTGTTCCCCTTGGTGCTTAGTTATGCATATCGCATTTTGAGACCTATCGGGAAACAACATGGCCGACAGGCAGCCATCTTGGATTTTGACCATTGAAGTTTGTTATCGCTATTTCTCAGAAAGTACTGAAGGGATCTTTCTCCAATTTCATATGTAGGTTCCCCTTGGTGCCTAGTTATGCATATTGCATTTTGAGACCTATCGGAAAACAACATGGCCGACAGGCAGCCATCTTGGATTTTGACAATTGAAGTTTGTTATCGCTATTTCTCAGAAAGTACTGAAGGGATCTTTCTCAAATTTCATACGTTTGTTCCCCTTGGTGCTTAGTTATGCATATCGCATTTTGAGACCTATCGGAAAACAACATGGCCGACAGGCAGCCATCTTGGATTTTGACAATTGAAGTTTGTTATCGCTATTTCTCAGAAAGTACTGAAGGGATCTTTCTCAAATTTCATACGTTTGTTCCCCTTGGTGCTTAGTTATGCATATAGCATTTTGAGACCTATCGGAAAACAACATGGCCGACAGGCAGCCATCTTGGATTTTGACAATTGAAGTTTGTTATCGCTATTTCTCAGAAAGTACTGAAGGGATCTTTCTCAAATTCCATATGTAGGTTCCCCTTGGTGCCTAGTTATGCATATTGCATTTTTAGACCAATCGAAAAACAACATGGCCGACAGGCAGCCATCTTGGATTTTGACAATTGAAGTTTGTTATCGCTATTTCTCCGAAAGTACTGAAGGGATCTTTCTCAAATTTCATATGTATGTTCCCCTTGGTGCCTAGTTATGCATATCACATTTTGAGACCAATAATAAAACAACATGGCCGACAGGCAGCCATCTTGGATTTTTGACAATTGAAGTTTGTTATTGCTTTTTCTCAGAAAGTACTGATGGGATCTTTCTCAAATTTCATATAAAGGTTCCCCTTGGTGCCTAGTTATGTATATTGCATTTTGAGACCAATCGGAAAACAACATGGCCGACAGGCAGCCATCTTGGATTTTGACAATTGAAGTTTGTTATCTCTATTTCTCAGAAAGTACTTAAGGGATCTTTCTCAAACTTTTTTGTAAGTTCCCCTTGGTCTGTTGTTCTGCATATTGCATCTTGGGACCAATAGGAAAACAACATGGCCGCCTGGCAGTCATCTTGGATTTTGACAATTGAAGTTTGTTATCGCTATTTATCAGAAATTGCTGAAGGGATCTTTCTGAAATTTCATTATTAGGTTCCCCTCTGTGCCTAGTTATGCATATTGGATTTTGAGACCAGTCAGAAAACAACCTGGCTGACAGGCAGCCATCTTGGATTTTGACAATTGAAGTTTGTTATCGCTATTTTACAGAAGGTACTGAAGGGATCTTTCTCAAATTTCATATGTAGGTTCCCCTTGGTCCCTGGTGTTGCATTTTGGGACCAATCCAAAAACAACATGGCCGACAGACGGCCATTATCGCTAAATCTTAAATTTTATATATAGGTTCCCCTTGTTTGAAAAGTACTAGAGGGCTGTTTCTGAATTTACACAGATTAGTAAGACTTAGAGGAAGGGAAAAGTAGAGAAAAGATCAATCTGACATGGAACCTATAAAGATCATTCAATGGTGGGCGCCAAGATCCCTCTGGGATCTCTTGTTATATTTGCAATGTCACATGGGTATAATGGCATGGAGTTGTCTGTCTGTTCGTCCGGCATAATACATAGTTCGGCCTGAGATCTTTTTCAACAGATCACTTTGAAACTTTATAAACATTATAATCATAATATGAAGTTGTGTTTCTTTCAATTGCATTTTGATTGGACTATTTTTGTTAAGGGAATTACCTTTTGTTTACTTGTCTGTAGATCCTCTCCCTCAATTTCCAGTGAATTTCTTTCAAACTTTGTAGACTATGGGATTATGTTGTAAAATTTTACTTTCTTAGCAACTGTTTGATTCAATAACTGTAGTTCCATTTCCATATTGGTGTCCAAGTATCCATTAATCTCTTACCATTGGATAAGCTTTTATTTTTTTGCATCCAGTACTCTAGATCTGTTGTTTAAAATCTTGGTCAAAGCTAGACTGTCATACCTCTTATTCATGGTCTTTTCTTACTTTGTCATTTTCATCTTCATCTCTATGTTTGCTTTACTCCTTTATCATACACAATTGCTCATAGCAGCTATTGGTGCCCTGTCAATATTGATTGAGATTGGTTTATTTTACAGGCAGACCAGAGAGTGATGCGTCAATTAATCATCAGTTATCTCCCCGATACGGACCTTGTGATGAAGGAACATGACATAGGTACACCAGTTACATGCTGCTTTGTGAAAGTTGTTAAAAGTTTGGTTAACTTGTCAAAATGTCTTTAATATGTATGTAGAATGTTTTTTGTCTGGACATCTCCACTTATATTCTTTAGTGTCATGTATCTCTAACAGTTATTTTATTTAAGCATTAACATATCAAAAGATGGTATTCAAGTTTGTTGATGAAAGAAAATCCTTTGAAAAATTTGAAGAGATAAATGCTTATTTCATTAACAGTTCATTGTAATTTGTGATGACTGTGAAACCTCACTTAAACACAACCTCAAAATTATGACCACCCTGCGATTACAGGCATTTTTTTCAGTCTTGTTATTTTCTCTATATGTCTTTGTATTTGTCCCTTCAGTAATACGAACTCCCTGTAACTCTGTATTACGACTACTTTAGACAGTCCAAAAGACAACTAATTTATGTTAATTGACCCCATGATTTTAAACAGTTACCTGTTGTCACACTTACCTGGTGTGCAGCAAGCTGTGAAGAACTTACTGCAAATAAACCAATTATCGGATTGTCTACCAAGGCTGGAAGGGTATTAATGTTGATCTTTTGTTTATTTATTAGAGTATTGACAGGTCAGAATACTGCCTACAGTAGCAGAGTTAAAGAGTCATAGATTAATGTTTTCTACCTCTGTATTAAGACCACACCACTATTAAGACCACTTTCACTCAGACCCCTAGGTGGTTTTAATAGAAAGGTTTCACTGTTATTACAAATTATCTGCTTGCATTCACATTCCTTGCAAAACGTGAAATTTTCCATCAATTATTTAAGAGTGCTTGGAATCAAATACATACTGTTTATTATATATAGTTTGTTTGAAGTCCTATTTTAAAAAGGTTTCCTAACATGCATGTTGATTGGCTAAGTTGCATTTTGGTGAGTACTAACAAGTGTGCTGATTGGCCTGCTGCATTACAGAGCTGTCCCTGATTAGCCTACACTGGTTCCTCACCCTGTTTGCAAGTGTGGTACACATGAAGGTCCTGCTGAGAGTGTGGGATCTTTTCTTCTATGAGGGCTCCACTATCTTATTCCAGATGACCATGGGCATGCTCAAAATGAAGGTCCGTATCTACATATAGTTGATATGAGAATTTCACTGCTGTTTGTTTGCTTTCCTACTAAGTGCATGCCCTAGTCTAGTCAATAGCCCTGGAGATTTCGATATAATATACAGATAATATACTGTAAACATGGTTGTTTCTGTGGGTGTAATTTTTCGTTTTTATTTTCGATGAGTAAACCATATGCATGGGGCTTATTTCCATGATTGATGTATTTATTTATTTTTTTGCTTTTGTTCCATAATTACCACATACAACCAAATAATCCGAGTGGGAGAACTTTGTGGCCAAATGGCCTTGCCCTTCATGTATAAATCCCCCCCTAATTAATTTCCATGTTTACATTATTCTATTTGTTCCCTTATATTTTTGTTAAAGCTGAACATTTTATTTTTTTGATTGAATTTTTTGTTTGTACTAATTATAATATATATAACACACAGAGTACGGCGTATGAGTATGTTGGTATAGTGATACTAGAAGGTCCACTAACCCTCCTACATAATTTATTTCCCTTGCATCACTACTCAATATTGTATGGCAGAATCCTACCTTTTTCATCTCTTGTTCAATCTGTTTCCTATTTCAGATATTTATATCATGGCATGATCAGTTTCACCAAGTACATTCTATGCATTACTTTATAATCATTTGTGAAACCTCTAAAACACTTTGTGTTCAGCTAGTAAAATGACTGAACGTATTGCTGCCTAAAAAGCCTTGCTTGGTAGAGGTGTGTTTCTTATTTCTTGTCACTTTCTGTCTAAGTACTAAAAAGGTTATTTAAGAATTGGCACAGCTGATCTCGGTTGTGCATGTTCCAAATTTAGATGTTGTTGAAAGACAAAACGACATCCACACCAACTTTCTATCATGATGATTTTTAGTCCACTTTTATCAGATGATAGACTGTTCAAATCCCCATGTGTCCATATAGTCCATTGTCACTTGTCCCCCGTCAGTCCTTAAACAATTCTTTTTATCACTATTTCTTGTGATGTACTGGATAGATTTTCTTCAAATATCATTTGAAGATTCCCCTTGTTCCCTGGTTGTGCCAAGACAGTTTTAAGTCCAACCAAGAAATCTCCGGGGGATCTCATTTGCAGTAGTTGCCATCAAGAAAATTTTGTTATGGCATTATGAAGCAAAGTTTGCCAGAATTAATCAACAGGTCAGCTGACCTGGAGTCAAGGTCAAAGGTTATGATCAGTAGGTCCAAAGGTCAAGGTCAACATTTGTATTTTTGTTATTATATGATGAAGCAAAGTTGGTCGTTATGAATCAAGGAGTCAACTGACCGAAGGTCAAGGCCACTGGGTCAAAGGTCAATGTGAAATTTTGTATTTATTCACCAATGAACGTTTGGTTATGATATGATGAAGCAAAGTTTTTCAGAATTAATCAAGGAGTCATGATCAACTGACCATTGATCAAGGTCATTGGGTCAAAAGTCAAGGTCCCATTTTGGTTGTTAGAGTGGCACAATGGTAACACCCTTGCCTTTCACTGAAATGTCTGGAGTTTGATGCCCTGATCATGATCAGACATGGGCCAACAAGAAACATCAATTGGTATAACTTATTTCATATTTGTTGTAAAATTGATAGATTTTACATTTCAAGGTCAAATTTTGTATCTTTTCACAGATGAACATTTTGTTATAACATTATGAAGCAAAAGTTGGTCAGAATTAAACAAGCAGTCAATTGACCAAAAGTCAAGGTAACTGGGTCAAAAGTCATGTTCCAATTTTGTATCTTTCTCCCTGGTGAAATATCATTTTCCGTGATGAACATTTTGTTATGACATTATGAACGTGAGTTGGTCAGAATTGAACATAAGTCATCTTTTCACAGATCAAGGTCATTGTTCCTTACTGACCTGTCCATGTTATAGTTATGCTACCAATGAAACAGGTTTTGTGTATAATCATTTGCAAAGTATGAGTTTCAAATTCACTAGATTGTATAAATCATCAAATGTTTGCTATCTAAGTACTGTATATATTTCATCCAATAATAAAAAAAATACATGATTCTTAAATTTGGACCCTGTTTTATGTAAGATGCAGTCACAATGCAGCATTTCTTACAGCAGTCTGCATAAGCTTTCAGGAATATTTTACAATGTGTTAGGAATACCAATTGGGTCTGTAGAGGTTGAACCTAGAGCACTGCAGATTTATCATACTATAACTTATATTTCAGATCTGGACAAAACGGATAAACAGCTGGTACACAAAAACATATAAAATAAGTTGAGACATCAACTGTCATAATCATATAACCTTTAAAACTACTATTTAATACCACACCACACATAGATACTGTATGTGCTAATATATTAAATATACTCACAGAGCAAAGGATGCAAAGCTACATTTTATAGCGTGAATTAGGGGAATCTTACACCATATACCATTGTCCAGTATACAACACAGCACAACACAACATAACAAGAGACAGCACTTTATAGATATTGGTAAGAGTTGTTTTAATATTAAGTACACACTATGTGTAGAGTAAATACACTGCAGGACTGCATTATTAAACCTCTATGTGATCATGATGGGATATTATAGTTCTTTGACTTGTGAAAGGTGTGAAATTAAAAAAGTCTCAAGTAGTAACCTCATTAAAACTCTAGGCAAACATTTCAAACCCTGCACATTTATACTGTTATACCATATATAAGTAGATAATAAACATGGAAAATTATACTGTTATACCTTATATAAGTATATCATAAAATGGATACCTGGACTAACAAATTATTGATAGAATATCATCCGAAGTTTACATTCAGACTCTGAAAATTAGGAATGTGGAAAAACTGAACTTTAAAAGCATTGAACACATTTTGATTTAATACCTGGTATATATCTGTATTTACATTTTGGTAGTATGGACATCTTCAATTTAGTAATTAACTGGTTGTTTTGGTTTTTTGTTCAAACTATGGCATGAAATCTTCATATGTAAAAAAAAAAATGAAATAAAACTTCTATTTTATGCCTTTTCCTTTCTATTTCAAAATTGGTTTAATGGTATGTTCAAAAAAAAGATTTCACAAATATTTAACAAATAGTTGAGCATATTAGGTCTACAACTAAGAATTTTTGTTATTTTTTGTTTGTAAATTATCAGATTTAGGTAATTTGGAAAATAAGTGACTGCAAAATTTGATCTTTTTCAGTGCACCAGTACTGGTATATCAGATTGAATGTATCTATGATATATTTACTTTCTTTTATTTGGTTAGGCTGTAGGACTTTCTGTGAGAAGGACAGGGAATTCAAATACTAGTTACATGTAATCCTTGATAATATTTTATTTTGATTAACAAATGCTATTGATCTCCACCTAATCTTTAAATATACAAGGTTTATCTTTACACAAACAGTATACATGTACATGTATGTAACAATGTGTATGAGTGTCGTTGCAACGTTTCAAGACCGACTTGTCTCTTTGTCAAGCTCTGACAGACTGTGAGCAAACTTTCCCCTCATCTCTGTTCATGTTTTAGGTTTTCCTGATTATGGTGGCTTCTTTGATTTTTCTGGTTTTGGTGTTTTGTTCTCTTTCCACTATTTTGGCATTTTTCCAATCAATGATGTGATTATGGGTGTAAGCATGGTCTGTTAATGCTGATTTGTAGATATTTTTCATGTGTTTCGGGTGAAAGTAATGTACGTTGTTCATTCTTTCCACATCTTTTTGATGTTCTTTGAGCCGTATTCCAAATTTTCTGCCCTTTTGTCTATGCATGCTAGCTTAGAATTCTTGCTTGGGATTTGGTATACATTTTGTACTACCTCTGTATTGTCTGGAATGTCAGTCTTGTATTTCAGGTGTACTAGTAACTATCTGAGTGTTGGTAATGGTCTCATTGGGGTGCTGATATGGTGTTTTGACTGTTTTCTCATCTCTCTTGAGAACACCTCATGATCAGATGTTCCCTTTCACATAAGGGAGAGTAAACCAGCCTTTGTATTTGGTTAGATTCGGATCCTATTATTCTGCTTTTGTTTTTTTAGCCCACCATCATCAGATGGTGGGCTATTCAAATCGCCCTGCGTCCGTGGTCCGTGGTCCGTCCGTCCGTCCGTCCGTCCCTCCGTCCCTCCGTCCGTAAACAATTCTTGTTATCGCTATTTCTCAGAAAGTACTGAAGGGATCTTTCTCAAATTTCATATGAAGGTTCCCCTTGGTGCCTAGTTATGCATATTGCGTTTTGAGACCAATCGGATAACAACATGGCCGACAGGCAGCCATCTTGGATTTTGACAATTGAAGTTTGTTATCGCTATTTCTGAGAAAGTACTAAAGGAATCTTTCTCAAATTTCATATGAAGGTTCCCCTTGGTGCCTAGTTATGCATATTGCGTTTTGAGACCAATCGGATAACAACATGGCCGACAGGCAGCCATCTTGGATTTTGACAATTGAAGTTTGTTATCGCTATTTCTGAGAAAGTGCGGAAGGGATCTTTCTCAAATTTCATATGAAGGTTCCCCTTGGTGCCTAGTTATGCATATTGCGTTTTGAGACCAATCGGATAACAACATGGCCGACAGGCAGCCATCTTGGATTTTGACAATTGAAGTTTGTTATCGCTATTTCTGAAAAAAATCCTGAAGGGATCTTTCTCAAATTTCATATGTAGGTTCCTCTTGGTGCCTAGTTATTCATATTGCGATTTGAGACCAATCGGTAAACAACATGGCCGACAGGCAGCCATCTTGGATTTTGACAATTGAAGTTTGTTATCACTATTTCTGAGAAAGTACTGAATGGATCTTTCTGAAATTTCATATGTAGGTTTCCCTTGGTTCTTAGTTATGCATATTGCGATTTGAGACCAATCGGAAAACAACATGGCCGACAGGCAGCCATCTTGGATTTTGACAATTGAAGTTTGTTATCACTATTTCTGAGAAAGTACTGAATGGATCTTTCTGAAATTTCATATGTAGGTTTCCCTTGGTTCTTAGTTATGCATATTGCGATTTGAGACCAATCAGAAAACAACATGGCCGACAGGCAGCCATCTTGGATTTTGACAATTGAAGTTTGTTATCACTATTTCTGAGAAAGTACTGAATTGATCTTTCTGAATTTCGTATGTAGGTTTCCCTTGGTGCCTAGTTATGCATATTGCGTTTTGAGACCAATCAGAACACAACATGGCCGACAGGCAGCCATCTTGGATTTTGACAATTGAAGTTTGTTATCACTATTTTGAGAATGTACTGAATGGATCTTTCTCAAATTTCATATTTAAGTTTCCCTTGGTGCCTAGTTATGCATATTGCGTTTTGAGACCAATCAGAAAACAACATGGCCGACAGGCAGCCATCTTGGATTTTGACAATTTAAGTTTGTTATCACTATTTTCGAGAAAGTACTGAATGGATCTTTCTGAAATTTCATATGTAGGTTTCCCTTGGTGCCTAGTTATGCATATTGCGTTTTGAGAACAATCAGAAAACAACATGGCCGACAGGCAGCCATCTTGGATTTTGACAATTGAAGTTTGTTATCACTATTTCTGAGAAGGTACTGAATGGATATTTCTGAAATTTCATATGGAGTTTCCCCTTGGTGCCTCGTTATGCTTATTGCATTTTGAGATCAATTGGAAAACAATATGGCCGACAGACCGCCTCTTGGATTTTTACAATTGAAGTTTGTTATCTCTATTTCTCAAAGTACTGAATGGATCTTTCTCAAATTTCATAAGTAGGTTCCCCTTGGTTTCTTGTATTGCATTTTTGGACCAAGGTGTCCTGAAAACAACCTGGCAAACAAACAGCCATTATCTTCTCTTTCTTATATAGCTAGGATTCCCTTGTTTGAAAAGTACTGGAGGGATGTCTCAATTTGCACAGATTAGTAAAATGAAGGGAAAAGTAGAGAAAAGATCAATCTAACATGGAACCTATAAAGATCATTCAATGGTGGGCGCCAAGATCCCTCTGGGATCTCTTGTTCTGTCTGTCTTTTCTTGTATAATAGTTCTTTTCACTTTGTTCATCCACCTGTCAGGGGAGCTACAACAATTAAGGGTATTTTTGATATGTTGTTTCTCTAGGTATCTGTCATCCTGTTCTGTGTTGTTACATCTGTCAAGAAGTATGCGCACAATTCCAAGTTTTTGGTGAAGCAAATGATGGAAGTTGAAAGCTAAACATTGGTCTGTGTGTGTGGGCTTTCGGTATGCCAATAATTTGATGGTGCTGTTTTCTTTTACGGATAATGATAGTGTCCAGAAATGGTATGGATCCTTCCATTTCCTCTATGGTTCAGGTGATCTGTTAAGCCCTGCATAGCTCCCAGAAATGGTATGGATCCTTCCATTTCCTCTATGGTTCAGGTGATCTGTTAAGCCCTGCATAGCTCCCAGAAATGGTATGGATCCTTCCATTTCCTCTATGGTTCAGGTGATCTGTTAAGCCCTGCATAGCTCCCAGAAATGGTATGGATCCTTCCATTTCCTCTATGGTTCAGGTGATCTGTTAAGCCCTGCATAGCTCCCTTCTTAATTATTAGTAGGGTGTCGTCTACATATCATTTTTACATTAAAGTTTCCACCAGTCAAGTCACCTTTACAACCCATTACTGACCCAAGCGGGACAGGGGAATATGTCTTAACCTGATCAGTAGTCTATTCGATACAATGTGTATGTACAATATATCGATAGACGAAATGTCCCATCGGCAAGTGATAATAAATATATATAATTACCATTTCGTCACAGAGATACAGGTAAACATCATGTTCATCAACACTGTCAGTCAGAGCTTGATAACGAGATTGCAGCTAGATGGTCTTGTTACCTTGCAACAGCACCTGTATGTATTTTTAGCCCACCATCATCAGATGGTGGGCTATTCAAATCGCCCTGCGTCCGTGGTCCGTCGTCCGTCCGTCCGTCCCTCCGTCCGTCCCTCCGTCCGTCTCTCCGTCCGTCCCTCCGTCCGTAAACAATTCTTGTTATCGCTATTTCTCAGAAAGTACTGAAGGGATCTTTCTCAAATTTCATATGTAGGTTCCCCTTGGTGTCTAGTTATGCATATTGCGTTTTGAGACCAATCGGAAAACAACATGGCCGACAGGCAGCCATCTTGGATTTTGACAATTGAAGATTGTTATCGCTATTTCTGAGAAAGTACTGAAGGGATCTTTCTCAAATTTCATATGAAGGTTTCCCTTGGTGCCTAGTTATGCATATTGCGTTTTGAGACCAATCGGAAAACAACATGGCCGACAGGCAGCCATCTTGGATTTTGGCAATTGAAGATTGTTATCGCTATATCTCAGAAAGTACTGAAGGGATCTTTCTCAAATTTCATATGTAGGTTTCCCTTGATGCCTAGTTATGCATATTGCGTTTTGAGACCAATCTGAAAACAACATGGCCGACAGGCAGCCATCTTGGATTTTGACAATTTGAAGTTTGTTATCACTATTTCTGAGAAAGTACTGAAGGGATCTTTCTCAAATTTCATATGTAGGTTTCCCTTGGTGCTTAGTTATGCATATTGCGTTTTAAGACCAATCAGAAAACAACATGGCCGACAGGCAGCCATCTTGGATTTTGACAATTGAAGTTTGTTATCACTATTTCTGAGAAAGTACTGAATGGATCTTTCTGAAATTTCATATGTAGGTTTCCCTTGGTACCTAGTTATGCATATTGCGTTTTGAGACCAATCTGAAAACAAGATGGCCGACAGGCAGCCATTTTGGATTTTGACAATTGAAGTTTGTTATCAAAATTCCTGAGAAAGTATTTAAGGGATCTTTCTGAAATTTCATATGTAGGTTTCCCTTGGTGCTTAGTTATGCATATTGCATTTTGAGACCAATCTGAAAATAACATGGCCGACAGGCAGCCATCTTGGATTTTGACAATTTAAGTTTGTTATCGCTATTTCTGAGAAAGTACTGAAGGGATCTTTCTCAAATTCCATATGGAGGTTCCCCTTGGTGCCTTGTTATGCTTATTGCATTTTGAGATCAATTGGAAAACAATATGGCCGACAGACCGCCATCTTGGATTTTGACAATTGAAGTTTGTTATCTCTATTTCTCAAAGTACTGAATGGATCTTTCTCAAATTTCGTAAGTAGGTTCCCCTTGGTCCCTTGTAGTGCATTTTTGGACCAGTCTGTCCTGAAAACAACCTGGCAAACAACCAGCCATTATTGTTAAATCTCAAATTTCTTATATAGCTAGGATTCCCTTGTTTGAAAAGTACTGGAGGGATGTCTCAATTTGCACAGATTAGTAAAATGGAGGGAAAAGTAGAGAGAAGATCAATCTGACATAGAACCTATAAAGATCATTCAATGGTGGGCGCCAAGATCCCTCTGGGATCTCTTGTCATGTATACTGTTTGTGTAAAGATAAACCTTGTATGAATCCAAACTGATGAATATGATTAAAGTCTACCTGATCTGTATTACCGGTAACATATCACAGGTTACTCTACTGTACATTTTTAATGCATATGGAATACCTGGTATGTATTGATTACTCTTCAGTTGGATTCTTTTTTGTGTTGACCACATAATTTCTATTTCTAAAATTTCTATTAGAAATAAGAACAATCACTTAATAAATGTTTCATACTAGGTTATAATTGATAACATCAGAACTTGAAATACTAGCATGTATATATACTCATGATAAATTTGAATTATGATATGATTTTGGTACACTAGAGTTAAGAAATATTAATGTATATTTGTAACCAGGAACACGAGCTAAAGACTCTCGACAATTCAGCCCAGATTTTCAATGCCCTATCAGATGTGCCTGGCGATGTACAGGATGTTGAGGATTTAATAGAGGTGAGTATACATCTCAGGAAATAATTTCTAAATCTGATAACAATGTCTTTTTAACATCAAGACTAGAATGTGAGGTAGCTTTGATACTAAAATCAGTACCTGTATACGGTGTATATTACTTTCTGCTTTAGATATCTTTCCGAACATGTGGATCCCTGACAGATATGGTGATAGAATCTCATCGAAGGAAACACCTGGCATACCTGATGGCAGATCAAGGTGTTATTGTCAATCCAGACTCAACAAAGAACCTCCCCAAACAGGTAACTCCTACATTACTTACGGACTTACATAAATGACTTATTAAGTAAAATAGTAGGCAACACTTTATGTTTACTGTTTAGTACTCTCTAGCCCATCATCATTACATCATCTAACAAAGAAGAAACAGTTCTGTACATCATTATTCCATTGTTTTAATCATCAAGAAGTGATCAGTGATTGGTTTTAGAAGGACCAATTTGAGAAAGTTCCTATTTATAGTTATCTTAGACTAATACCCATTTCATTCTTTGGAAGTATAAATATTTACACAATGTTCCCGAGGTATTCCGATGGTCGATAGCAACTGTAAACAACATGGCTTCAAACACTGCCTCACCAAGATACCTCATTGATGATTTAACAAACATTTGCTGTCCGTTTGGTTTTTCGTTTATCGTACTAGAGATAGACAGTGAAGGCAACAGCGTCATGAAAAAATTAGTTTGAAAGGGAATACTGTATAATCATAACGTGTACGGTAACGATTTTCGAAATCCAGTTGGCAATGGCAACACAATCCGTCCTGTCGACGAGATATTGTTTAATTGTTTTCTGTTTTTCTTTCAATGTAACGTCCAGCGGATTAGCAATATTTTTATTACATTGGCCATTAACATAATGCAGTTATGTTTGCGAAATTTTGCTGAATTGAATCGCAAATACTAAGGAGACGCAACCAAAGTCTGATATAAGACTCTTTGTCATTGGTTGATTAATGACGTCATTGACCGGTTTTCATTGCCTTATATTTGAAGGTCAAAGGTCATGCTGAGATGACCTTCTACGGGGTGTCGTTAGATCTTGTATTGGATCGAGTGTATCGTAGAGTATTGTAGAGGAGCGGAAATTACAAGTCTAATTTTAATTAGATAGAATACCCTTCATCAAATTCATGTTTAGTTTCAAGAAGATAGACATGCATCCCTGCAATGACTTGATAGTTTAGCTTTTTACATCACCATACAGTCATCTGTCAAAAGAAAACTTATTCCCTGGATCAGATAAAAAATTGTCTTATTAAATTTGCCTATATTTCAGCAACTCAATAAACGCCATCTTCGACGATCAAGAAGTCTGGTTTCAATGTTACTTTGGGGTGATCAAGAAGATGATGATTTTGGAAAGGCCAAAAACATCCGTCAGACTGAGCTGCTCGTGGATATGAGGGAGGCCATTTTGCAGTTGGCACGCCACTTTCAGTCACTTGACCCAAAAAACAACAAAGTGGTGAGTGATAAATGATATTGACTAGAGAAATATTTAGAGTTATCTTTCTTGGACCATACATTCTCCAGCTAAAATCATTTTACCAGAGCTCTGATCCACTTCCATTATAATTTCCATCCAACAACAACATCTCACAGGGTTCCTAGTATTTCTGTTTTCACTTCTATAACAGGTAATAATAGGGCCTTATTATAAAAAATGATCAAGAGAGCAGTGACCAAAATGATGAGAAACATATAAGGTATGTTTCCATATTATAGACCTTTTGGTCAGCAAGTTGATTATTTTTTGACAAGCCACTTAGGTGAGAAATTCCCTATTTTAAAAGTTTGAGTTTATTGTGATTATTTTTAAGTTGTGCTATGTCTGAGTAACACCTAAATGTATGATTTATCTTGTTGATACAGAACCTGATAGCAGATTACACAATGGACAGTCATGCAAGGGATTTGGAAAATTATGTGAATGTAGCTAGGAACAAACGAAGAAGAGCAAAAGCATTACTTGACTTTGAACGTCATGATGATGATGAGCTAGGTTTCCGAAAAAATGATGTCATAACAGTAAGTGTTTACATTGTAAATGATATGAATGCTGATAAGTGGGTGTTAAGCAGAAGGCTTGTTGAAATTAGTAAGAATCTAGGAAGAGTAGGTCTATAATGTAATCAGATATAGTTAATATCTATTAATCATATTCTACATCAAAATCAAACAAATTCTGGACATGTTTTGAATTAAATTTGGCTTGTCTATCTTATAGATAATCTCCCAGAAGGATGAACACTGTTGGGTAGGGGAGCTCAATGGACTCCGTGGCTGGTTCCCTGCCAAGTTTGTGGAGCTGCTGGATGAAAGAAGCAAACACTACTGTTCTGCTGGGGATGACTCTGTCACAGAAAACATCACAGATCTTGTTAGGGGCACGTAAGTATTCATAGTAGGCACATCCATACCATTTAACATATCTCATCACAATGTTTCTTACCTTGAATGTTGATTTATTAATTTTTAGGTGCTGTACGTGGAACACAATGTGGGAATCAAAAATTCGTTTTTTTCTTTGATAAATCCTGATAAGTTCAGGATGGGACCTGAAATTATTCTTCCCTGGAAAACAACGAACAACACACTATCTCCTTCCGTGAAATATTTCTTTTTTATTTAGTCATATAATTCACACTTTTTATATTTTTGAAGACATCTGTTTAAGATAAAAAAATTACACAAAAAGTCTTAGATTGTGCATCTTTTCAAAGAAATAGTCCTACAAAAATGGCTGTCCTGGTTGACCTGGTTGAAGTAATTGAGACAAAACCTAACCTTAGTTTGTTTTGCAACAGAGATTTTGATAGCAATAATTATGTTGCATTTTTTAAATCAGTCGATTGTGATATGCTTGTACAATGTATATAAATGAACCTGCGATTCAACAAATCATAGGAACAGATAAGGTAGGCCCTTATATCGGTAGGCTAACAAATAATTAATTGCAGAGAAAAATTTCTACTTACAAAAGTTATCAAAGATCAAATATCTTATCATGATACAGATCAATTTATATATGGAGGAACAAAGCAGGAATCTTAATAAATACCTTGGATTTGGTTTATCAAGAATCATGACATACATCACAAGATTAATCGATCTAAGAATTAAACTTCATCATAGCATGCCAATTCAAGTGAGCTTTAAGCAATTCTGTATCTTTCAGCAAAATATTAACACAACCACAGCCTTTTTAAAGTAGATAAAATTCCTTAAAATGATATAGGATAATTATCGGTAAAACATCAAGAAATGCACCAAAAAACTGTCTTCTTATTTCCTGCCATTTTATATTTATATACTTGGTATTTAAATGTGTTACATCTATGTATGTCTTTCATTTAAAAAGAACTTTGATTAATTTACTTGTTAAAAGCGATTGTTTTGTTTGCAGATTATGTCCAGCATTGAAAGCAATATTTGACCATGGTCTGAAGAGATCGTCCATTCTCGGCACCACTTGTCATCCGTGGCTGTTTGTAGAAGAGGTAAGAGTAACAATCTTTATATTTACGCCACCACTATTATGATTTCATTTCAACGTATTCATTCTTTTCAAGGAAGAGGATTGAAAAACAGATATAGCCTATATAAACTCTCCTTTATACAAGATCAGGTATTTGTGTATTGTCTTACAGTAGTATGGTAGTATATTGTGTAAAGAGGAAATGAAGTGTCTGGTATGAGAAGTATAGAGAATATATATTATTTGTTATTGTGTATTAATTTTGTTTTTGTTTTTTTTTTTTGCTCATATCAAATTTTTTGCAAATTTAGTGATTGTATCAAAATTACAAAAAATTAAACAGTAAAATTTGCCAGTGTTGGTTGTTTTAATGAGTTGCTTCCATGTTATTGTGTGTCAAGCTCAGCTTCTCCAGACTTAGACAAGTAAAAATTAGGCATGTAAGTTATTTTTTAGAAGTTTGTAACTCTAAAAAAAATAACTTATTCGAGTGAAATAAATTCCCTTTCCAATAACCACTCGTTGTGTAATCTCTATATAGCTAAGTTCATTTGTACTAATCAAATGTACAATCATCACTCTGAAAATCATCTGGTATAATTAACCTGAAATTGTTGTTAATTACAAGGTCTGTGATCTGAGATTATGGTTTGTTAACAGTGCTGTATGCTGTACATATTATCATGACTGCCTGTAGAAATTATTTGAAAAAGAGAAATCCGAGTGTTGATGTGTATCTGCTAATCTTTTGAAGCTTTGAAATTGCAAACAAAAGTATAAAGAATTGAATGGTATTGATGTGAATTTTTCTTAAATTGCACCTTGTATAAATAATCTGATATATGTTGTGATATATACAGTAAAAGATAAATTAAGTATATCTTGAGAAGGTCCTTCAGCACATCGTCTTGTCATGCTGTATCTCCTTCATTGTCTCCTGCATTACTTGACACTGGATCTTCATCCTTGGGGCAAAGTTTCTCCTAGGTGATAGGGTGTAGTCTGTAGACATATTCCCCTGTCCTGCTTGGGTCAGTAATGGGTCATAAAGATGACTTACCTGATGGGTCCCCTCATCTCTGTTCATGTGTTTGGTTTTCCTGATTATTATATATAGTCTAATAGGCAGAATATTTGACACCAGGTACTTTTAATCGACCGATGTTCTATTGCATGAGGCCGAAGCTGAGTGCAATAGAATATCGGTCAATTAACTGTACCTGGTGTCAAATAATCTGGACTATTGCACAGACAACCATGATATATTTGTTAACTATTGCACAGAAACCCATGATATACTTGTTTTATTACATAATCACTAAAACACATTTAGAATCACTGAAATCTTGACTTTCACACGTGACCAAATTCCGAAACATCAAAGGTGTTCACTAGTTTACACGTGACCGTGCAATAGTCATTTTAGCCGTGCAATAGTTCAAAATATACATTATGTGTGTAAGTCGCCATGACTGTCCTCTAGCAGTGTAAACATCTTAGTGACTTATATGCTTGAAAGGCCTTTGGCCTCGTTCAATTGAACATCGGTCGATTACCAGTACCTGGTTTCAAATATTCTGGACTATTGCACAGACTCCCATGATATATTTCTATCATATATATGTATCCAAACTGACGAATCTAATAAAAAAAATTACTATTATTTAATGGGCCTCTTGTTTGTATTTTTTAAGCAGTCTTGAATTACACTAATCGTTGTTCCTTGAGTACACCAATTTGATCCCAACAGTTCAAGTCCTTTGTATTCTCCTATGTATTCAATAAACCAGATACGATTCACCTGTGTTTCATGCCAATCTGACACCTAAATGCCTCATTACCGGTAACAATTGCACCTGTTTGTGCAACTTAAAGACTTCACATAATTTGACAGGACATAATGTATAAGTCAACCACTGTTTTAATGGAACTTTTTAGGTGATCTGAACCAAAGGGTCAGGATGACCTTAGTCATCATGTTTTGTCTGTCGCTGTGCACCGTCCGCCGTGCATAAACTTTTCACATTTCAAACTTCTTTTCAATTTCCACTGGTGGGAATGAGCTCTAACTTACCAGAAATGGTCCTAACAAAGTGGTGGTATTTTTCAGGTCTGCCCAAAATCCAAGATGGCCACTAGGGCCGCCATCTTGAAAAACACAATGGTGCGCATGCTGTTCAGTTGAAAATTTGTAGGAATGTTAAGGAAAGGAATCCATCAAAGTGTTGTTATTTTTCGGCCTGGTAAATGATTTGACATCACAGCAATGGCGGCCATTTTATGTTACATGATTGTGCAATCATAGTTTTCCTAAACAACATCTATTTCAAACTTCTCCTTGAGTACCACCAGTGGGATTCAGCTCTAACTTACCAGAAATCATCCTGATGACTTAGTGTTCTCATTTTTCGGGTAGGTCTGAAATCCAAGATGGCCTCCATGGCAGCTATATTGAAAAACACACTTTAAACTTCTTCTCCGGGTCCACTGGTTTTATTGAGCTAGAAATTGGTGAGGATTTTAAGGAAGGGGAGCGAACAAAGAGTTGTTTGTTTGGCCTTAACTATTGACATTTAACTCAAACTTGGCTACACTGATCTAGAGATGGTCCTGACCAAGTGTTGTTATTTTTCTGGTTGGTCCGAAATCCAAGATGTCCGCCATGGCCAGCAGTACCACTACACTTGCTAATGAGTATTTGTACCAAAATATAGTGTAAGGTCATTAGAGTCAGATAGCCCTTAAGGCCTATGAGACTCTTGTTATTACGATAATAAAGAAGGATTGATTCTGTACATAGCCATTTCAATCAGTATGAAGTTTTTAGCATTTTGGAGGAGGATTGGTTTTGGGATTCACTATTATAAAATGTCATATTACCATGTATCTTGCATTCTATTCTTTCACTCTGTGTGATTGGTATGTATATTTGTTTATTCATATAGGTTAAGGCTCTACATGTGTCCTATAATTTTAAGTCCAATGTTCTCTATCTGAACTGGTAAATGTGTTCTTATTAAACAAAGTTAATCAAATTCAAATGAGAAATCAATTGACGAAAGGTTATGGTCATTGGGTTAAATGTTAAGATCAAATATTGAATATTTCACAGGTTTAATATTTTGTAATACCATTATGAACCAGAATATGAAGTAAATGCATTATCAAAGGTCTAGGTCAGATGTCCAGGTCAACTTTCTATCTTTTAACTGAAAAAAGGGTTCACATTTTGCAATGAGAAGCTCAAAGTCCTGTTACTAAATGTGTAAGTAGAATATCAGGTTCCCTGGAGCCAATCAATTTTATATAAACTTGATATACAGTCGACTTCCTTACTAAAAGCACTTGGTTGGAATAAAATACAGTCATCAGAGTCGTAGTCTATGAATAGGAACATCTTGAACTTTATCACCTTATATGTTTGATTTTCATAAAACTTCCTAGAAATATTGTAATATTAATCAACTATGCATGTACATGTACCTGCTTTAGTGTGATTTTAAGCCATGCAGACCTGGCACCATAGGATACATATACTGCAGTTGTCTTGGCAGAAACTCATAATTCATAGGACTATGGCAGGGATTATCACTGTATAAAAAAATTGGAAGATTATATTGACATTTTGTAGGTTGCATCACAATTATGTATAGATATGCTATTCATTCACCCATTGTATTTGGCAAGTGTATTGGGGCCACGGTGGCCGAGTGGTTAAGGTGTCCCGACACTTTATCACTAGCCCTCCACCTCTGGGTTGCGAGCTCGAAACCTACGTGGGACAGTTGCCAGGTACTGACTGTAGGCCAGTGGTTTTTCCCTGGGTACTCCGGCTTTCCTCCACCTCCAAAACCTGGCACATCCTTAAATGACCCTGGCTGTTGATAGGACCTTAAATAAAACAAACCGCAAACGTACTATACAAGTTTAAAAAATCTTGAACTTCTTTTAAAAACACACACAAAAACAAACAAGCAAGCAGAAAACAACAAAATAAAAATCAAACAACAACATAAGAAGCCATTTTATTATTTCTTTCTATATATTCATCTGTATATATATTCTTATGAAACTCTTGTAATACAAAGTTGTATCTATATTCTCAGATTTTAGACCAATCACGATTGAGCTATGCATATGCCTATATTTATTAATTACTTCCTAATGGTAACTTACTCATGATGTCATAATTTATTGTTATTATCACATGACCTCTATTGTCATGCCTAGCTACATGTATACCATGTTTATAAGCTGTGCCTGACGACGGTCTGCCTAAGGCCGAAACATGTCAGTTACCAGCTATAGAAAACAGTAGAATATACCAATTGGAACCTGGCTTCAGGAGTTGCTCCTCTTTTTGATTTTATTTGTTAAACCCAAACAAACAAGTCTGAGTATGATATATATATATATAATCATCATGTGAAGTTGATGTAATGGTTAGCAAAGTTAAGTCAATAAGAAATCAGAAGATAAGGAAGTCTTGTGTTGTTTGAACACAAGTGTATTGAGTCTGGAAAGATCACAAGTTATTTACGATCATGATTTAATAATGCCTGTAAATAATTAACTGCTTTGTTGGAAATCTATTTTTGCCTGCATTGTACAATGTCTTCAATGTGAAATATGTTAATACAGTGGACTACAATGTATAGGTATCTTGACAGCTGAATTTGTTTACATGACATTAAAAGTGCACACATTTTCCAGTGTGCTGGCGTCATGCCTTGAATTAACTTGTGCAGGTGTTCAATGTGTAAGGGGTGTTGTTGTAAATGGCATTGTAAATCTCCCCATCTAATATTCCACGTGTCTATAGAATAGCCCAGAGAGTTTATCTTAAGTGTACATGTAGAGGAAGGGATTCCAGGGCTTTGTATTTGCTTCAGGTCAATATTGTAAACGTAAAATCTGCACTAGATTTTCTGAAATTAAAACAAATTTTTTTGGCCATTTTATTAATTTGGTAAACCAGCTTGGCTGTGTTAATTGGATCCATGACAATGTTTCTAAGTAAGGATACACCCCTAGGAGGTCATGGCATAGTGGTACATCTGGGCTATCATAGAAATTTGTACATCTGTGGCCACCAAAGATTATCAGTCGTCTATCAGTGAAACGAATCAGGGAGATTATAGTTTTCCTCTCCATCTGTCTTGTATATATGTTAATGCATATAATGTACATACATAACACCAAAGTGTATACAGTGCTCAAACTGCTTCATTCCTTGAGGGTTTTTATTAAACTTTTTTTAAAGAACCATGATATCTCAGACAAGTTGGAGTTGTTGGGTCAAGGTCAAGGTCACCATTACTTTGTCAGTACTCTTAAGCGGCTTCTTCAGACACTTGTAAAGGGCAATAATAGCTAGCGCATCTGGTAGAGGACACATTGCTTTTGCAATATTCGGTATGCTTGTTTTCAGGATATTAATTAAAGGTGGCAATTGTCCACTTAATAAATATCAGATAACTATCACACAGCTGTCCATTCCTACTTTCACAGAACACAGCATACTGTAAATTTCACCTATACAAAGTATGGTTTCAAGTAGGAGTAGGGCTTCTCTCTTTGTTCTTTTCTGATATTCCAGAAATTGGATTTGTATCCCAGAAGTATATTCAAATGCTGTATATTCCATAGTTGCTTTCTCTTTTTTTAATACCAGAAAATGTTGCTGATTCATTATACCCCCCGCAATGAAATGAAGTTGGGGGGGGGGGGGGGGGGGGGGGGGGGGGGGTATACTGGAATCGCCTTGTCCGTCCGTCTGTCCGTCCGTCCGTTTGTCACAAAATTTATCCAGCTATGCATTCGCTCATTTCTTTATGGATTTCACTCAAATTTGGTATATAGTTAGAAGACCATATGAACTTGTGTCCCCTGCAGTGATTTTGCGATTTAGCCCTTTTTAACAGAGTTATGCCCCTTATTCATACAAAATGTGTCCGGCTATGCATTCACTTAGTTTTTGATGGATTTTCTTGAAACTTTATACAGAGTTGAAGGATGACATGAAGTTGTGTCTCCAGTAACAGCTTCTTCCGAAAAAACCCTTTTTACAGAGTTATGCCCCTTTATGTAAAAAATGGTTACTAGCTTGTCTGGCTATGCATTTGCTTTGTTTTCAATGGATTTTACTAAAATTTGGTATGTAGTTAGAGGACCTTATGAGGCAGCTGTTCTCTATGCAAAGATTTTGCCGAATTACCAGTTCTAATAGAGTTATGCCCCTTTTTCTTTAAAAACGAGCAAAAGTTTGTTCGGCTATGCATTCACTTAGTTTTTGATGGATTTTCTTGAAACTTTTTACAGAGTTGAAGGATGGCATGAAGTTGTGTCTCCAGTAACGGCTTCTTCCGAAAAAACCCTTTTTACAGAGTTATGCCCCTTTATGTAAAAAAATGGTTACTAGCTTGTCCGGCTATGCATTTGCTTTGTTTTCAATGGATTTTACTAAAATTTGGTATATAGTTAGAGGACCCTATGAGGCTGTGCTCTATGCAAAGATTTTGCCGAATTACCAGTTCTAATAGAGTTATACCCCTTTTTCTTAAAAAAAAAATCCGCTAATGATTTTTTTTTTTTCAATGGATTTTCTTGAAACTTTTTACACTGTTGAAGGATTGCATGCTCTTGTGCCTTCAGGAAATGCTTTTTCCGAAAAAAATGCTTTTTACATAGTTATGCCCTATTATTTGAAAAATGGTTATAATTTTGTTTAGTTATGCATTTCCTCAGTTTTCACAAAATTGGTGTATAGTTAAAAGACCATATGGTGTTGTGATTTTCCCCAAGTAGTCCTTTTAAACAAATTATGCCACTTTTAACAAGAAAAATTGGTGAGTTTCATCCCACTGAGCAAATGTTCAGCTATGCGATTTGGCTATGCGAATGTCGAGCAATTTTCAATGAATCATTTGTCGTGACTTTTTGGAATGGCTGCCAGCTGAGTAGTTACTGGATACAAAATCATACAAAATTGAAGACAATGTATGTGATTATGCCATAAATAGGCAGCCTCGGTGACAGCTCTAGTTTTAACTTTAGAAACCATTTTTCGCATTGCATTATTGGATTTGGGAGCCTTATTTGCATGTTTCATAATATCGCAATTTACAGCTAGTACATGATTTAGATCAGACAGGGATTTCCATCCGTTTTTATGTAATTATAAATATATATATATGCATTTTTTTATCCCCCAATTTTAGCAAAACGTGTGATATTGATTTGGGTTTGTCTGTCCGTCTGTCTATCTAGCCGTCTCTCACACTTTGTTTCTGTGCAATAACAGCAACAAATATTATCAGATTTTCTTCAAACTTGGTAACAACATCAAATGCCTTAATGGCTCTGCCAAGTTTTATTGCAAATTTTCACGGATGCATTTTGTGGAGTTAATATGGCCTCTTGATTAACGAAAAATGTAATTTTTGGACGTTTCTGTGATATAACAGCAACAAATAGTATTGTATTTTCTTGATAAATAGTAACAACATTAAATGCCTAAATGGCTCATCCAATTTCGAGCGCAAATTTTCACAGACATTTTTGGCAGAGTGATGGCCCCTTGATTAACCAAAAATTTTTGGATGTTTCTGTGCAATCAGATTTTCTTGAAACTTGATAACAACAATAAATGCCTAAATGACTTGCCCAAGTTTGATGACCACTTTTCATGGATGTTATTTGGCCGAGTTATGGCCCCTTGATTAATGAAAAATGATATAGCATTGTTTTGGTGAAGTAAAACAATAACTTTTTCTTGCCCTTAATGATAGCAATATTTTTGAAATGAAATGAAAAAGCCTGAGGTTTAGAACTTTGCTTATTAAATGATTTTAAGTGAAGACATTATAATGTGATTGGGTTCAAACACTGTGATTACTGATCTATTTGAAGCTCTTAGATCAATCACCATCATATGTGGTCTAGTAATCCCTCAAATATTATCTAAATTGAACTGTTATGAATATCTCTCAAATCATGTTGAGTAGGATCATTGTGATTCTCAACGTAGTGGTTTTTATATAAGCTGGAATTGGCATCCCCTTTTATCAGTCAGTACAGTACACATGACAGTGACACAACCTGAGGTTAATTACTAGGATCAGGGCAATCATTGCTTCTTCACCTATTGGTAAAAACACAGTGAATAGAGTTGTAACAGAAGGATATTCATTAGTCTTGTAATATATACATAAAGGCCTATGACACAGTGGCTGTAGGGTTACCTTATATGTTTAAGGGGTGTGATCATGAGATGTAGCTTAAGCTTTGATAACAAATATATATTTTTTAAAGCTTTGGAACTAAGTTATGTAATGCATCTACTTTAAGTAACTACAATACATATTATGATCAATACAACAGTTTCATAGGTACAGTTTTTAAGTTAAAGCTGGAGGCAGTAGCTGAAAGCCAGATGGCTGGAGGTAGAGAAACCTTTTAGCCCCTTGTAGCCTTCATTGACAGGATGCAGGTGTGTAAGTTGACTGTAATTCAGTCAAGATTTGTAACTGGTATAAAAAGCAATGGTCCTTGTGTTCATGTTGTATCAGATCTGGTGTGTGGTGCACATGTAAGCTGTTACCACAGAATGAAATATTCACAAGGTTGTGGAAAGTTTTGTTCAGACCAGGCAGTCACACAAATATCTTAGACGCATATATATTTCTACTACAATGTCTTGGTTCAATTTGATTAGGGGATTATACATATATACATAGTGCCCATATGAACATTCCATTTAATGATCTGAGACGAAATGGATAAAATGATCATAGCGCTAGCCTAGTACAATTATTAACAAGAATCAGATGTCACAAACAAAATTGTGCCTGTCAGCAAAAAAAAAATAAAAACAGTGAAAAATGCTGTGCATGTACAGTACTTGATGAAAACATGAATTAATAGCTCACCTGGCCTGAAGGACAAGGTGAGCTTATATATATGCCATACCATGGGGTCCTGCGTCCGTCCATCCATCTGTCAACAATTGACTTCTTCTTCATAACCGCTGATCTAAATTCAACAAAATTTGACTGGTAGCATCATTTTAAAGACAGGGATGGAGATTAAAAATTGAACAAATGGTGGGGCTGAAGTGCAAGGCCAAAAAGGGTCCATAGGCTTAACTTTTTAGGTCACCTGAGACAAAGTCTCAAGTGACCTATTCTAATCCCCTTTTGTCCGTCATCGTGCGTCGTCCGTCGTCCGTCGTGCGTCCGTAAACAATTTACATTTTCGACTTCTTCTCCAAAAGCCCTTAACCAAATTCTATGAAATTTGGCAGGAAGCTTCCATGGGCAAAGGTCAACCAAAATTGTAAATTATATGGTCCCCAACCCCCAGGGTCCTGAGGGGCGGGGCTAAAAAGGGTCAAATTGACTAAAACTTCAAAAATCTTCTTCTCTACTCACAGATATGGTGGAATCAGACACTCTTCATAGATGGAAGGGTCTTAAGGTGCTTTACCAAAATTGTAAATTTCATGACCCAGGGGTCTCACGTTTGCCCCTGGGGAGGGGGTAAACTTTACTAAAGTTTATATAGGGAAATCACATTTTTGACTTTTATTTGTTTTATTTCTATTGGAATTCATTCTAATTTGGTTAACATTGTCAGCATGGGATGACAGTTTGATGGCATGCACATGTTGGCCCTGACTGACCCCCAGGGGCTAATGGGCAGGGCTAAAAAGGGCCAAATTGACTGAAATTTCAAAAATCTTCTTCTCTAGACCAAAATATGGTGAAATCAAATACTGTTTATAGATGGAATGGTCTTAAGGTGCTTTACTTAAATTGTGAATTTCATGACCCTGGGGTCTCAAGTTTGCCCCTGGGGAGGGGGTAAACTTTACTATAGTTTATATAGGGAAATCACATTTTTGACTATAATATGTTTGATTTCTATTGGAATTCATTCTAATTTTGTTAACAGCTTGGGATGGCAGTTTGAAGGTATGCACATGTTGGCCCTGACTGACCCCTAGGGGCTGATGGGCGGGGCTAAAAAGGGCCAAATTGACTGAAATTTCAAAAATCTTCTTTTCAGACCGAAATAAGATAGAATCAAATACTGTTTATAGATGGAATGGTCTTCAGGTGCTTTACTAAAATTGTGAATTTCATAACACTGGGGTCACACATTTACCCCTGGGGAGGGGGTAAATTTTACTATAGTTTATATAGGGAAATCACATTTTTGACCGATTTGTTTGATTTCGTTTGGAATTAATTCTAACTTGGTTAACATCTCGGCATGGGATGAAAGCTTGATAATATGCACATGTTGACCCCTAGGGGCTTATGGGCAGGGCCAAAAATGGTCAATTTAATTAACTGAAATATTTCAAATCTCAGGTGACCGTTAAGGCCCATGGGCCTCTTGTTTTCTCTTGAACTAAGCAGTGGATATCGCTCATATTTGTCTGGTAGCATCGTTATGTGGTATGGATTCAAAATTGAATAAATGATGAGCTGACCCCCCTGCGGGCCAGAGGGGCGGGGCTAAAAGGGGTCAATTTTGCTAAATTGATGTAAACGACTTTTTCTCTGGAACTCAGCAATGGATATCGCTCATATTTGTCTGGTAACATTGTTATGGGGTAGGGATTCAAAATTGTACAAATGGTGAGACTGACCCCCCTGAGGCCTGAGGGGCAGGGCCAAAAGGGGTCAATTTGGCTAAATTACTATAAACAATTAATTGTCTGGAAGTAAGAGATGAACATCAATCATATAAAGGGAGATTCAAAAAACTAAATGGTCAAGCTGACCCCCAGGGGGCTAAGGGGTGGGTCTAAAAGGGGTCAACTTGGCTAAAGATATATAAACGACTTCTCTAAAACTAAGTTATGTACATCACTCATATTTGATTGGTAGTATCCTTAAGGGGTAGGGATTCAAAATTGTACAAATGGCAGTCCATAATTGGTCCTCATGGCAGTATTGATAACAATGACTTCTTCTCTGGAACTAAGTAATGTATGAGATTGATATTTCAGTGGTGACATCCCCAGGAGCCTGAGATTCAAATTTATACAAATAGTGGGGCTGACTCTTGACTTTGTTTCTGGGTTATATCTTTGAAGCAGATGAGATCTCCACAACATAATCATACATCAACAAATAAAGCTATTAGTAGATTAAATGGTACATAAACATTATTTTGATGTTTGCTCAAATACACCAGGTGAGCGATACAGGCCCTCTGGGCCTCTTGTGTTCTTTTAGCTTCCCTGTTGGCTGAGTGGCAGACTACTGTCACATAACTGGCTCATTCCATTGTCATATTAAAGGGCCAACAGAAATGTCATGTGAAAGTGACTGTCATGTGGCATTTCAGTGAAACTTTTTTGACCCATTCAATTGACCTTATGGCATTGATATAGAGGTTACACAACAAGTGATTGTTGGATATGGAATTTATTTCACACTAGTAAGTTATTTTTTAAAAGTTACAAAAGACACAAGCTTTAGCGAGTGTTTTTTGCAACTTTTAAAAAATAACTTACGAGTGTGAAATGAATTCCATATCCAACAATTTCGAGTCGTGTGACCTGTTTCTACCACAATAATATCGGCTTGAATCAAAGGGAAACGTGGCCAAGTATAATTTCGCGTATGCAAATAAAGTGTACCGGTGACGTCCGGGACCCGGTGATGTGACGTCATTAGATTATTGATGACGTCAATAACAATTGCAGCTTGGATCAAAGTTCACCGTGTTAGCCAATCGAAATGCGTACAGAGTTTATACCACGTGTGGTATAAACAGATTGTTAATCAACAGCTGTAATGATTAACTGATGGTCTGAGAGTTGAATAACACAGGGTATTGTGGTAGAAAATATATTAAACAACGCTAAAGTTCTATTTGTGTATTCAACGACTATTCTAGAGGCCAATAAATGCATTGATGTTTAAAGAAAGGATAGTTTTCCTATTGAGGGACAGAACTCAGAGTGAACTTTTCATGTCCTTAGCTGAACCTTCTGGTCAATATTACAACCACCAGCATTTAAATGGTAGTATTGTTAATAGTGCAGTTTGTTTTAGATGTACCACACTACATGATTCTTAAGTTTGATGCATTTGATAAAGTACTGTCTGTTTCGGGGAATACTCAGGTCTGTTTCTTAATTGTCTAAATAAATGATTGAAGTTGTTACCCAAATTCTGTGGAAGAAATATTATGGATTTGTCTAAACCAAACCCAATGTAAACATTATTGTTAGGTATTTTTCCAAAGTTACGAAAAATACTTTCTATAGCTTGTGGTTTTTGTAATTTTGGAAAAACAACTAATTTGAGTGAAAGAAATACCATATACAACATTCACCCATTGTGTAACCTCTATAAGTTTTTGCAAGCAGAAGAAATGATTGAATCAATGATAGTGTGTGTTGGTAATAACTATCAAGCGTCAAAAAGTTATGGTATGTTATGTAATTGACTTATAGATAATATGAAGCTCGCATTGATTGGGGTGAGGGGAGCTTTAAAGTACAGATAATCGTTTGTAAAGGAAACTTATTTGATAGCACATTATTACAACAAATAGGTAACAAAGTGGAAGTGGGGGTATCAGTTGAGCTTTGCTCCAAGTTACATCAACTGAATGTTTTCCTTACATTTTTTTTTTCAATCACTTTCTATCAATATCAGTAGAAGACTAGTTATTGGTTTGTACTCAGCTTGCATTAAGTTAGCTGCCAATAATGACTATAAAAAGTTATCTTTGTAGCAGAATCAAGTTGATGAATCTTTGTCACGGTTATCCTACTGCAGTCTTGTTATTGGACCAGAAGACCATGCATTTTATGATGTAATAAAAGTGTTTTGATTTGTGTATCATGTCAGTTGACCTTTCTGGTGCATGGTATTAACATCATAGTGTGTTTTAACAGATTTATTTATGGGAGAAATGCCCCTCCTCCTGTTCCATGTTGCTTCCATCACAACATTCCTGGTGTAATAAAGTTAAGGTCATCCAAATCACATACCTAGTGGCTACATCTGTTTCTCATGCTGACTTCCGTTAACCATGGCAGACTGCCTTCTGAAATATGCTTTCAGATACAGTGCATCTTCCAAGATATACTTGTAATTAAAAAAAGTCAATTTCGATAGAATGTGAAGAAAAACCAAGAATCAAGCATATAAATATTTAGCTAATGTAATTAATTATGGGTAATGTTGACCTAGCTGAAAGACACAAGCCTATACTTGTGGAACTCCTTTATTCAGACGGTCTGACTGGCATCAACTTTCTCTTTACCCATTCAAACTTTGTTTACTCAAAGTTGTTGGGATCATAGAAAAACTCCAAGTTATCAGAGTATTAAAGTTTCAGGGTTTGGTATAATATCTTATATAATATTTGATCTAGAGAAATACTTTGAGTTAAACAGGGTTTTAAGTCATCTGAGTTTGAGTTAACAAAGATTGACATATTTTTCTCCTTACTTATAAAGATGCCTAGGATAATGATATTTAGGTCGACCTAGTAGTCTGGGGAAAAGAGCTTCAAGTTTGTTCATGTCAATGACCTTGACCTACTGTATGTCTGAGGTCAATTGTGTCGAAAGCATTTGATAACTTCATTTGGATTTTACATGCTTTTGGTCATGATTTAGATGGCCAGTAAATTTGCTCAGATAAAGGGTATAGGTATTACATAACTACATTTGTATATCAAATAGTCCGTTATAGATTTTCTCATGTATAACATCTATGTGTATGGTTTAAGAATACTAGGCTTTATATGTAGTATCATGTATTTTGTTATTTAATTGAATATACCAAGAAACTTTCTGTCAAGTGGATTGGTACCTAGCCTAGCTTACTGTAAAATTAGACAAATGTCATGCTCATCCACAGTCTATTCATAGGCAAATGTTAAAGTGTGCAAGATGTAGTAGTTCCCCAATAGATTTTGAATTGGGTAGAAAGTTAAATAGTTACCATATCATTTTTGATATATCTTATTACTGTAGACTTTTCAGCACACACTACATATAACATGTGTATATGACTGATTAAGTAGAATGAAAGAGTTGCATGCATAAAAGAATCTATTTGATACAGTGATATGTTCTGATGCTTAGAGTTTTAAGATGCACATTAAAAAGATGTCCTTGGAGAATTTGAATAATTAATTGAGTGCTTTGTTTTGCAGGCAGCGACACGAGAGGTTGAAAAGGATTTCCAGTCAGTCTATTCCAGACTGGTGTTGTGTAAGACCTACAGGTATGGTAATTATTTCATCATGGGTCATGTACATCAGCAATTCTCATTTGTTGACTGAAGACATCGTGAAAACATAAGGAAATTGATCAGAATAACATTGAAACTTAGTAATTTTGCTAAGTTTGTGTTCCCTTTATTTAGTAAAATGTGTGATAATTTCTGTTTTTACTAGATTAATAAAGTTGTAAGCTCTCAACAAACACCAGAATCAAATTTCTGAGAAATTCAGATATACATCAGCAATTTAATGGTTGGTTCTGTAATCAGTATATGAATGAAAATTGAGGGAAGAAATACAGCTTGACCAGACAAATCTGATATATTACATACATCTTCTAATATTTCCAAAATATTTAAAACTTGTTATAATCCCATACATGCACTATGATTTTGATATGTTTCTGTTCACAGGCTAGATCAGGATGGCAAAGTGTTGACACCAGAAGAAATCTTATATCGGGTATGGTCTTTTGCATGGCTAATGGAAATGTTAAAGTTCACATACATTCTTATGGAGTTCATCTATTAATGTATGAACATGCCTAGAAGGATTTCCCTAAGTCAGAATTACTTTTTACAAAAGTGTGGACACCCTATAGTAATTACCGTGTCTGTTCGTCTGTTTCTTTGCTTTCTTATTAAAAGTGCTTGCTTGGGATTGCTTTTCTGTGTCAAAGGTCAAAGGTCATGGTCACTGTTTCCAAAAATAGAAAATCAGTTTCCATGTAATAACTTCAGTTTGCTTTTGCCAATCAAACTGATACTTCAAAGCAATCTACCTCAAACTTAATACAGTGCTTTCTTATTGGAAGTGCTTTCGGGGACTTCTTTTCAGTGTCAAAGGTCAAGGTCACTGATAACATCAATAAAAAAAATACTTTTCCAAGATTAACTTTAGTTTCCTTGGGCCAATATTACTCGAAATTCATACAGTGCTTCCTGATTGAAAGAACTTGCTTAGAACTGCTTTTCACCATCAAAATTCAAAAGTCCAGGTCAGTGTTACTTTTTATAAATAAGCAAATCACCTTCCATGCAAAATCTAGAGTTTGCTTTGGCTAATCTAATTCAAACTTCTTGCAGTACAGACTCCATACTTAAAGTGTTTGCTTGAATTATTAATTTGATTTACAAATTGAACGGTAAGTTGCTATGAATAGAAAATCTGTTTCCTTGATGTACCATGAGATTCCTTTAAATTTGGGCCAATCGAACTCAAACTTCTTTTGGTACTTCCATACTTACAGTGTTTGCTTAGTATTGATTTACAGTTAGAAAGGTCAAAGGTGAAGGTTACTGTTACTTTATAGAAAATCAGTTGTCTTGAAATAACACAAGTTTCCTTTGGGCAGATTGAACTCAAACTTCATACAGTGCTTTCTTATTGAAAGCCCACCATCATCAGATGGTGGGCTATTCAAATCGCCCTGCGTCCGTGGTCCGTCGTCCGTCCGTCCGTCCGTCCGTCCCTCCGTCCGTCCGTCCGTCCGTCCGTCCGTAAACAATTCTTGTTATCGCTAATCCTCAGAAAGTACTGAAGGGATCTTTCTCAAATTTCATATGTAGGTTCCCCTTGGTGCCTAGTTATGCATATTCCATTTTGGGACAGATCGGAAAACAACATGGCCGACAGGCAGCCATCTTGGATTTTGACCATTGAAGTTTGTTATCGCTATTTCTGAGAAAGTACTGAAGGGATCTTTCTCAAATTTCATATGTAGGTTCCCCTTGGTGCCTAGTTATGCATATTGCATTTTGGGACCGATCGGAAAACAACATGGCCGACAGGCAGCCATCTTGGATTTTGACCATTGAAGTTTGTTATCGCTATTTCTGAGAAAGTACTGAAGGGATCTTTCTGAAATTTCATATGTAGGTTTCCCTTGGTGCGTAGTTATGCATATTGCATTTTGGGACCGATCTGAAAACAACATGGCCGACAGGCAGCCATCTTGGATTTTGACCATTGAAGTTTGTTATCGCTATTTCTGAGAAAGTACCGAAGGGATCTTTCTCAAATTTCATATGTAGGTTCCCCTTGGTGCCTAGTTATGCATATTGCATTTTGGGACCGATCGGAAAACAACATGGCCGACAGGCAGCCATCTTGGATTTTGACAATTGAAGTTTGTTATCGCTATTTCTGAGAAAGTATTGAAGGGATCTTTCTCAAATTTCATATGAAGGTTCCCCTTGGTGCCTAGTTATGCATATTGCGTTTTGAGACCAATCGGATAACAACATGGCCGACAGGCAGCCATCTTGGATTTTGACAATTGAAATTTGTTATCGCTATTTCTGAGAAAGTACTGAAGGGATCTTTCTCAAATTTCATATGTAGGTTCCCCTTGGTGCCTAGTTATGCATATTGCGATTTGAGACCAATCGGAAAACAACATGGCCAACAGGCAGCCATCTTGGAATTTTGACAATTGAAGTTTGTTATCACTATTTCTGAGAAAGTACTGAATGGATCTTTCTGAAATTTCATATGTAGGTTTCCCTTGGTGCCTAGTTATGCATATTGCGTTTTGAGACCAATCCGAAAACAACATGGCCGACAGGCAGCCATCTTGGATTTTGACAATTGAAGTTTGTTATCGCTATTTCTGAGAATGTACTGAAGGGATCTTTCTCAAATTGCATATGTAAGTTTCTCTTGGTGCCTAGTTATGCATATTGTGTTTTGAGACCAATCTGAAAACAACATGGCCGACAGGCAGCCATCTTGGAATTTGACAATTTAAGTTTGTTATCACTATTTCTGAGAAATTACTGAATGGATCTTTCTGAAATTTCATATGTAGGTTTCCCTTGGTGCCTAGTTATGCATATTGCGTTTTGAGACCAATCAGAAAACAACATGGCCGACAGGCAGCCATCTTGGATTTTGACAATTGAAGTTTGTTATCGCTATTTCTGAGAAAGTACTGAATGGATCTTTCTCAAATTTCATATGGAGGTTTCCCTTGGTGCCTAGTTATGCATATTGTGTTTTGAGATCAATTGGAAAACAATATGGCCGACAGACCGCCATCTTGGATTTTGACAATTTAAGTTTGTTCTCACTATTTCTGAGAAAGTACTGAATGGATCTTTCTGAAATTTCATATGTAGGTTTCCCTTGGTGCCTAGTTATGCATATTGCGTTTTGAGACCAATCAGAAAACAACATGGCCGACAGGCAGCCATCTTGGATTTTGACAATTGAAGTTTTTTATCGGTATTTCTGAGAAAGTACTGAATGGATCTTTCTCAAATTTCATATGGAGGTTCCCCGTTATGCTAATTGCATTTTGAGATCAATTGGAAAACAATATGGCCGACAGACCGCCATCTTGGATTTTGACAATTGAAGTTTGTTATCTCTATTTCTCAAAGTACTGAATGGATCTTTCTCAAATTTCATAAGTAGGTTCCCCTTTGTCCCTTGTATTGCAGTTTTGGACCAGTCTGTCCTGAAAACAACCTGACAACAAACAGCCATTATCGTTAAATCTCAAATTTCTTATATAGCTAGGATTCCCTTGTTTGAAAAGTACTGGAGGGATGTCTCAATTTGCACAGATTAGTAAAATGAAGGGAAAAGTAGAGAAAAGATCAATCTGACATGGAACCTATGAAGATCATTCAATGGTGGGCGCCAAGATCCCTCTGGGATCTCTTGTTATAAATAAGCAAATCACCTTCCATGCAAAATCTATAGAGTTTGCTTTGGCTAATCTAATTCAAACTTCTTGCAGTACAGACTCCATACTTAAAGTGTTTGCTTGAATTATTAATTTGATTTACAAATTGAACGGTAAGTTGCTATGAATAGAAAATCTGTTTCCTTGATGTACCATGAGATTCCTTTAAATTTGGGCCAATCGAACTCAAACTTCTTTTGGTACTTCCATACTTACAGTGTTTGCTTAGTATTGATTTACAGTTAGAAAGGTCAAAGGTGAAGGTTACTGTTACTTTATAGAAAATCAGTTGTCTTGAAATAACACAAGTTTCCTTTGGGCAGATTGAACTCAAACTTCATACAGTGCTTTCTTATTGAAAGTTTGCTTGTTCATGATTAATGACAACTCAGTGATATGGATTAATGGCTTCTTGATGATTATGGAGGATATATAGCCACATGGTGGGGCCTTTGCTGACCTGTCAGTGTTCTAGTTTTAACTCTAATTTGTATGTTATCCTACAGGCAGTCCAGGCTGTTAATATATCCCATGACACATGTCATGCACAAATGGATGTCAAGTTCAGATCCCTGATATGCTGTGGGCTCAAGTGAGTGAAGTTTTCCATTTGTCACGTACTTTACCTTATATTGCATTTATGACGACTTTGACATTGCATGGGAATTTTGACTGTTAGTTGATAGATGTGTTACTAAAGTTAAACATGATTAATCTTCAGCTTGAGTGCTTCAAAAGAAAATCATTAATGTCATTTTTAATGAATTTTTTATTATTTAAATGTTGATGTTCTTAATATTTTATTATTATTATTTTTTTTTTTTTTGTGTATAACTTTTGAAATGCTAATTATATATATAAGTGCTAATTAAGTTTCTTAAGTCTGTTAAATTTCAGTGAAGTAAAGTTATGTGAAGTATTTAAAGCATATTCTTATTATTGTTTGAAGTGAACAAGTATTGCACCTCTGGCTGGAGACACTGTGTTCATGTGTGGAGGTTATCAGTAAGTGGTATCATCCGTGGTCATTCATGAGGAGTCCGGGTTGGGTTCAGATTAAGTGTGAACTCAGGTAAGTTTTATATACAGTTTTAAGATTGTGTCACTCTTGAATAATGCTGCAAGTTGGTATTGTCCTTAGTAGCCACAGTTGCCAGTGTTTGATGTAGATAAAAAGTATGTATTCAGCTTGGTATTTTGCATGATGTGTCTAGCATGTACCAGTATATATATATATATATATGCATGTGCTTACTCTAAATTGCTTCTGTATCATTTTGCATGTCATTTTTAATCCTCTTTAGTCTCAGGGGTTGGCTTGTAATTAATTTACTGATAGATGATATTTGAAATAGCTATAATTCTTGGCTTTTGGTATAGGATGACGATTATGGTAATAAACAACTTGGCACTGTCACAGGTAACTGTAATCTCTATCAAAGAACAGTCAAAGGAATACTTTCTTCCTCAAAATGATTTGATTGAAGATTGTGGGTATTGGATAATTTTAGCACATGTAGAATGAATTGAATTGGTTGTAAGTCTTTGAATAGAATGCAATGTTTATTAAGTAATAAAAAGTCTGAATTAAGTTTGGGTAAAATCTATTGTAAAAAAATGTTTTGTTTCACATTATGGCAGAATATGATTTGTCTTTACACAATAATTTTATAGGAAAAATAAATTTCATGAAAACATAATTAATGTAATTTTTGAAGAGAAAGTGAAAAAAAATATAATAGAGAATTTCTAGATGGTTTTTAGTGGTGTACTTGTCAAGGTCAAAGCAATGCTGTCTTATCTTGTTCTGATAAAATCATTTGCTAAACACTTCCATACTTAAGGAATGTGAATTCCTTTTAGATGAGCAGAAACAAATAACTTAGCCTGACATTTTTAGAGAACTTGCAAGGATGAAAATTGAATATCTTTTGACTTTCGTAATCTTTTTCATCAGAGGCAAAATGTAAGAAATGCTGCCAATTTTATGAATTTACGTGATATTTACTCGTTTGTTAGGATTTTTATAGCATTCTTTCATGTGGTGAAGAATGTGCAGTAGGTGTTAGAGTTAGCTGCCACCATCATGTGATGTGAATTACAGACCTGTTACTTTATTGACACCTGAATGTGCTATGTAATGTAGAATCAGCGCACTTTGTTTGATGTAGGTTTGGTGGTTGTGTTAACAGGTTGGCAGCCTGCAGTGAGAACTAACAGAGTTAACACACAGGGCTTGGAGAGGATAGGGCATTCCTGCTTTTTAACAAAGTCTAATTAATTATTTTCTTTTTTTAGCCAAAACTAATGTTTAAGAATGTGATGAAAACTGCACTGTACTGAATCAATGGTGTTTGCTAATTTTAACAAATAAATTTTGGGAGTTACATGTATTAATTATAAAATTTAGAAGAGGTTAGTATGCAGTGTGTACTGTGATTTTTTTCAAGCAACCTTATGCAGATTAAGTATACTTAGTCTTATTCAGTATTTACCAATTAACTAACTAGTACTTAGCAATTATATAACTAACTAGTGTTTATCAATTAATATGTACTAACTAGCAATGACTTTTAATATTAGTTTCTATGACATCGTTGATTCTTGAAGAGCACTGGATTGATTGGGAAAACAAAATGGCTGACAGACAGCCAACTTGGATTTTAACTGTTGAAGATAGTTATCACTATTTCTAGAAAAGTACTGGAAGAATATTCCTCTCTTACTTCACATATATAGGTTCTCTATGTTATCAAATGATTTAGAGAAAGAGGGGAAGGAAGGGAAACGTAGAGAAGAAAAAAGGAAAAAGAAAAACTTTCATAGGACCAATATAAAGATCATTTGATGGTGGGCACCTAGATCCCTCTAGGATCTCCTTGTTTCAGCCTGGTGAGGGAAAAGTTCAGATGTTCAGCCAACTTAGTTTCTTGGCTAACAAATTTAGTAAAAGTTAGGTCACATTGTGGCAAGTGTACTTGTGCAACCAACATCATGACAAACACATATTTAGAAAAACTTTTAAAAATTATATTGGACTTTTAACTCATTCAACAAGGTTTCTACTCATTTGATATGAATTTGAATTTTGTGGTGGTGTTATATAGGGACGTCATTATTTTCATTACTGTAGCAGATGTTTAAATCTGATATTTAGCTCTGTTTTTCAGACAGTATTATTATTATTGCAAATTTTTTTCAAAAAAAAGGGGAAAAGGCTCTTAAGTTTGGTTAGTTTTTGAGAAATAATTCTTGAACCAAACTTTGACATATAAAATACTAATAGGGACATGACATTTTACATGTGAAACGGTTAAGAAAAAACATAATGTTATATGAATTCACTTAAAAAGAACTGGTAATGTGGTCAGGCTCTACCCCAGGGATCTTAGTCCTTGAGTCGTAATATCATGGTTGAAGAGTTGAAATTCTCACTCACTACTATATATATTATAATTTCTGGTCATGAAAAGTTGAACAGAGAACTACATGCAAGCTTTGCAGATTGGCACAAGGGTTTGGCCCTGTTCTTTAGGACTTTTTCTCTGGGTCATAACATGCTGGAGAAACGAGATCCCCATCATATAACTATATACCTCAGGAATAAGACATTTTTAGCTCACCGGTTACGAGTAAGTCCAAAAGTATACACCTCATGCCCTTCTAAATTGGTTTATGCATTCATTAGAGGTCTAGGAATGATGTTATGGCAAAATCATGCAGAAAAAAAATGTGATTTTTTCGCATTTTACCATTTTGTGGACTTAAATTTTTTTGCAGCCAAAACTCACTTTAAAGTTTGGGGGTAAGTCCAAAAGTATACACCTATCACCCTTCTAATTTGGTTTATACATTCATTAGAGATCCAGGAGTGATGCTGTGGCAAATCATGCAGAAAAAAATTGGCATTTTGGCATTTTACTATTTAGTGGACTTACTTTTTTTGACACAAAAACTCACTTTAAAGATTTTGGGTGTTAGTTTTGAAAAGCTTGTAAGTCCACACCCTTCTTATTTGGTTTATACAGCCATTAGAGGTCTAGGAGCGATATTATGTGACATACAATTTCAAAATGACATGCTTATACATACATAAAAAATGAATGCATAGTGTGATTGCTGCCGCCGGTGAGCTTTCGTAATCATTGATTGCACTTGTTAGCTCACCGGTTACAAGTAACCGAGAGCTAATGCTGTCACGTCGGCGTCCCACCCCAAAACTTTAAAGTTTTTGGGGTAAGATTTTGGAAAGCTTGTAAGTCCAAAAGTATACATCATGCCCTTCTAAATTGGTTTATACATTCATTAGAGGTGTAGGACTGATGTTATGGCAAAATCATGCAGAACAAAATTGTGATTTTTTCTTATTTTACCATTTTGTGGACTTCACTTTTTTGGCACCAAAACCCACTTTAAAGTTTTTGGGGTACGTTTTTGGAAAGTTTGTAAGTCCAACAGTATACACCTCATGCCCTTCTTAATTGGTTTATACATTCATTAGAGGTCTAGGAGTGATGTTATGGCAAAATCATGCAGAAAAAAATATGATTTTTTCGCATCTTACCATTTTGTGGCCTTAACTTTTTTGGCAGCAAATCCCACTTTAAAGTTTTTGGGGGTAAGTTTTGGAAAGTTTGTAAGTCCAAAAGTATACACCTCATGGCCTTCTTAATTGGTTTATACATTCATAAGAGGTCTAGGAGTGATCTTATGGCAAAATCATACAGAAAATAATTGTGATTTTTTCGCATTTTACCATTTTGTGGACTTAACTTTTTTGGCAGCAAAACTCTCTTTTAAAGTTTTGGGGGTGAGTCCAAAAGTATACACCTATCACCCTTCTAATTTGGTTTATACATTCATTAGAGATCCAGGAGTGATGCTGTGGCAAAATCATGCAGAAAAAAATTGTGATTTTTTTTGGCATTTTACCATTTAGTGGACTTACTTTTTTTGTGAGTCCACACCCTTCTTATTTGGTTTATACATCCATTAGAGGTCTAGGAGCGATATTATGTGACATACAATTTCAAAATGACATGCTTATACATACATAAAAAATGAATGCATAGTGTGATTGCTGCCGCCGGTGAGCTTTCGCAATCATTGATTGCACTTTTATTACATGGGAATGATTGGATTAACATGTATCCTCAAATACAATGTACTTTTTTTTTCATAAATACCCTATGTCCTATTTGAGATCTATATATGTTAAGACCCTGAGATATTGTCTAGCTATCCAGATGATTGTAATATTATATTGAGATGGTGACATTTAAGGGACTAGTATTTTGTTGTGCTGATACACAAACGGTACTGGTAAGCTGACTATGTATAGGTGCATGGTGAAAACATTTTATATTTTGAGGTTAATACATCGAATAAAACCAAATATGGATTCAGGCTTATTCTCTTAAGATAAGGTTTGGATGTTACAGCCAACATATATCTTTGTGTAGGTATGCTAGCTATTGAAATACTTTGGTGTTTCATCTGTCTAAAAAAAAGTACAGCCCACTTTGATTAAAAAAAGGGTAAAGTGTACAGTCTTCAGATTTACTGGTCATGTAGTGCTGCCATTCTTAACACTCATGAGCTACGCACCAAACGGGTGATTTTTACCTTTTATAACTTCACATGTACTCTCTGCACATGGGATGATGAGTTTTGTAAACCTGTGTCTTATCTATTGTTGGTACAAAATTTGTTTGGCGAGAAAAACAACACAACTATGTAAAGGATGTACTTCTGAAGATTTTCCCTTCAGGGTTTTTGCCAGGCATTTATTATCAATCATGGTCAGGCCTACTCTTTGTGGAATTAATTTATTTTCCCTTTGCTATTGAGAGTGTGGATGACCTTAATCAAAGTTCATGTGATATCTCTTGGCATTCTCTTTGCTATTGGGTCATGTGATCTTCACATGCGGAGTGAGTGATTGGCTGTTTATTATAAGTGTTATACTGTTTTCATTAAAAACATATTACAGGTGATCAGATATTTGGATTAAAGCAAGCAATATGCCTATGACGTCTTGCCTCTTGTTTGTGCTGACCTTTTCTGTTTGATATGTGTTATGGGGCTTTATATATTTCTTCTGCCTAACCATGAATCTTTTGATTTTTAAACAGTAGCATTGTTTTCTTCCAAGCTTATTTGATTATGTTTAATCAGTTCTGTACCTCAGAGCTTGTGTCAGTCATGGTATCAAGTAGTTATATAACTATGACCTAAGAGGTGTCTGTCATCACATGTAGTAGTTGCTTCCTAGCTTGATAACCATTTGTTGAATACTGGTACATATTTGGATTTGTCTATAATACTAGTTACTGTCTGTTTGGAAGTAGGAAACCAAGAGTTGAATACTGATGTGTGATAAGTCGCTGTCTTGGTAAATAACTGTGAGTACTGACATTCATTAAAAATTACTGAATAATTAGTTGTCAGCTAATTACACATAAACATTAAATTGTAGCTTACTTGAGAGGTAACCAATAGTTATATACCTGTGGAGAAAATTGCTCTGTCTTGGTAACAATACTTGTAAGTCGAAGTTGCTGCCTGACTTGGTAACCCAATGTGAATATTTGCATGTATGTAATTAAAAGTTGCTGCTGTCTTGTTAACCAGTTGTTGAATACTGGTATGGTATGTAAAAGTTGAATATTGGTGACCAATATTTAAATACCAGTGTGTGAATATTGATGCCTGTCATGGTAACCAGTAGTTGAATACTGAGGTGCGAATGTTACTTCCTGTCATGGTAACCGGTAATTGAATTTTTGAGGTATTAGTTCAAAGTTTTCTGGCCTGATTACTAGTAGTTGAATACTTATTGTAAAAAGTATTGGTTCAACTCTATGAATTCAGTTCAGTGAATAGGTAGTGTAATATTGATATCTGTCTGAATTAGACTTGAATTCATTTGAGTGATAAACTTTGTGCTTATCAATTCTTCAACATAATGGTGGAAGATTTCAGTTATAGCTATAGGCTTAGTGTCAAATAATCCTGGTTAGTGTCAGTGGAAATTTATGTTGAAGAGAAGTGAGTAGTTGGCCAAAGAGGTACAATGTTTGCTATGTAGAGTTTGGCTGGAGAAGTCACTAGTGGCAACATTCTAATCATCCCTCACATGTCATGGGGTGACATGTAAGTTACGCTGATTATCCCCTACTAATCCTGCAGCGTTATTGCTGGGTGGGAGGTAATTAAGTAGTATTTGACATGACCTTTACAGCACCTCTATATCAACAATGTCAAGGACGTTACAGTTGGCAGTTATGTGCTCTTGTTTAATCATAACAAGATAATGTTTACTGCCTGAAAGACCTAAGAATTAATCCTATTCGTATTGTTATATGCAAACGTTTTTATCTTAAATGAGGGTATTATCCAGTAGTGTTAATGTATCCTGGATATATACTGGAGAAGTGTGGTCAGACATGGTGGTTGGAATGGACTTAAAAACAAAATTGGCTGCCTGAGGATAAAAACTAATGATACTTAAATTTTAAAAAAGTAGCAAGTGTCATAATGACTCTGCAATAATGATGAAAAATATGTAGATATGTAATAAGAATACACTGAGATTGTGGACATAGATAAAAATATATGTATGAACTGGAAAGTTTATTATTCTGAACACAAACAAAAGGTGATATTAAAAGTTTGATTATATTTGAGGTATACTGTACTGTTATAATATGAAACAGAAAGAGTATTTATGATGACCCAAGAATAGACTACTATCATGTTACTCATTTACATAAACAACTTTTTAAATTCATGTCATAATTTTTGTCAAAGGACCTTTATGTTTGAGGGCAGTGCTCTAGATCTGTTAAGAGCTTGTTTTGTTGGTGCCTTTCACACAGTAGGAAAAGCTTGAGAATGTCAAGCCTTCCGGTTTCTCTGACATTTACTGTCTTAAAGCATCCCAAGGTGACGGATAATTGTCACACAACCCATGTCGGTAGTCAGAAAATGCCACTTATCAACGCGCTAGAATTTATTGGAGGCATACCACATCTGATTCAAATGCATTAAAACTGCCTGATTTCATCTATGTGAAATTAGGATGGTGTCAGAGTACACAAGAGTCAAGGGAGACTTGTAGATGAATATAGATAGGTGACATGACAGTTTCTTATAGCTAGGCACAGCTGTCAACATATTTAGGCAGGCTGTCGCAAGGTGTTGTGCAATTCAGACACAAATCATGGTGGGGCAATGAATTTGAAATTGGTCAGATTTCATATTCCATTTATAACATTGTCATAGTCCATTTCATATGATAAGATAATTAAACCTAAGTATTTTGGGTGTGTGAAATTTGTGTCAGGTCTGCTATGCCTGTAGCTTGAATTACATGCAAAATTAGAAATAAATGAGTTCACTCGCACTACTGAACATCTGTTACATGTATCTTCAAAGTTATTGATATTGTATATATATATATTCAGATAAAAAATAACTTAAATGAACTTTTGTTGACTGCCAGTTGAATTGAAATAGATATTTTTTATAAACTATCTAATAATAGATATTCTGATTTTACAATTCTATTTCAAAATTTGGTGGAATACTAGATTTGTTGTTGACACAACCTTCAGATTAAAAGCTCACATTTTAGGTGTCTTCGCATGTTTGATATAACTTATTATCACAAACAGAGTCAGTTCCCTGTAGTATTTAAATCAAAATTCCATACCAGATGCATGTGCATAGGTTACAATTTTGAAGGTAACATGGCAACAACAAAAGTGTCAAGATCACATGAAATGTGATCTGATTTTAGCCCACCTCTGCATTATAATAAAGGCGTGTGCTGTATATAGCATATACGTATACATGTATCATGATTACACCATGTGACAGTGTGTAACAACAGAGGCCAGAAGTTAGTGAATGGTCAAATGTTAAACCTGTTATCTTGTCCTAGTCATGTGTCAATAATGTCTTTGGTGCCATTAAATTGGCATACTTTATTTTTGGTGTATTAATGAGAGCCTCCTCTGATGGTTATATACCTTATTTTTGGTGTATTAATGAGAGCCTCCTCTGATGGTTATATACTATATTTTTGGTGTATTAATGAGAGCCTCCTCTGATGGTTATATACTTTATTTTTGGTGTATTAATGAGAGCCTCCTCTGATGGTTATACACTATATTTTTGGTGTATTAATGAGAGCCTCACCTGATGGTTATATACTTTATTTTTGGTGTATTAATGAGAGCCTCCTCTGATGGTTATATACTTTATTTTTAGTGTATTAATGAGAGCCTCCTCTGATGGTTATACACTATATTTTTGGTGTATTAATGAGAGCCTCCTCTCATGTTATATACTTTATTTTTGGTGTATTAATGAGAGCCTCCTCTGATGGTTATATACTATATTTTTGGTGTATTAATGAGAGCCTCACCTGATGGTTATATACTTTATTTTTGGTGTATTAATGAGAGCCTCCTCTGATGGTTATACACTATATTTTTGGTGTATTAATGAGAGCCTCCTCTCATGTTATATACTTTATTTTTGGTGTATTAATGAGAGCCTCCTCTGATGGTTATATACTATATTTTTAGTGTATTAATGAGAGCCTCCCCTGATGGTTATATACTTTATTTTTGGTGTATTAATGAGAGCCTCTGATGGTTATATACTTTATTTTTAGTGTATTAATGAGAGCCTCCTCTGATGGTTATATACTATATTTTTGGTGTATTAATGAGAGCCTCCCCTGATGGTTATATACTTTATTTTTAGTGTATTAATGAGAGCCTCCTCTGATGGTTATATACTATATTTTTGGTGTATTAATGAGAGCCTCCTCTGATGGTTATATATACTTTATTTTTGGTTTATTAATGAGAGCCTCCTCTGATGGTTTGTTAGCTCACCTGCCCGAGCAACTTCTTCTCAATAACCAAAAGGCCCAGAGACCTAATATTGGGCCTGTAGCATGCTGGGGTGAAGGGCTACCAAGTTTGTTCAAATGAATGACCTTGACCTTCATTCAAGGTCACAGGAGTCAAAAAGGCTAAAATAGTTAAACGACCTCTTCTCAATAACCAAGAGTCCCAGGAAGTTGATATTGGGTCTGTAGCATGCTGGGGTGAAGGGCTACCAAGTTTGTTCAAATGAATGACGTTGACCTTCATTCAAGGTCACAGGAGTCAAAAAGGCTAAAATCTTTAAACGACTTCTTCTCAATAACCAAGAGTCCCAGAGACCTAATATTTGGCCTGTTGCATGCTGGGGTGAAGGGCTCCCAAGTTTGTTCAAATGAATGACCTTGACTTTCATTCAAGGTCACAGGGGTCAAATATGCTTAAAAAAAATTAAACGACTTCTTCTAAATAGCCAAAGACCCAGGGACTTGATATTGGGTCTGTAGCATGCTGGGGTGAAGGGCTACCAAGTTTGTTCAAATGAATGACCTTGACCTTCATTCAAGGTCACAGGAGTCAAAAAGGCTAAAATCTTTAAACGACTTCTTCTCAATAACCAAGAGTCCCAGAGACCTAATATTTGGCCTGTTGCATGCTGGGGTGAAGGGCTCCCAAGTTTGTTCAAATGAATGACCTTGACCTTCATTCAAGGTCACAGGAGTCAAAAAGGCTAAAATATTTAAACGACTTCTTCTCAATAACCAAGAGTCCCAGGGAGTTGATATTGGGTCTGTAGCATGCTGGGGTGAAGGGCTACCAAGTTTGTTCAAATGAATGACCTTGACCTTCATTCAAGGTCACAGGAGTCAAAAAGGCTAAAATCTTTAAACGACTTCTTCTCAATAACCAAGAGTCCCAGAGACCTAATATTTGGCCTGTTGCATGCTGGGGTGAAGGGCTCCCAAGTTTGTTCAAATGAATGACCTTGACCTTCATTCAAGGTCACAGGAGTCAAAAAGGCTAAAATATTTAAACGACTTCTTCTCAATAACCAAGAGTCCCAGGAAGTTGATATTGGGTCTGTAGCATGCTGGGGTGAAGGGCTACCAAGTTTGTTCAAATGAATGACCTTGACCTTCATTCAAGGTCACAGGAGTCAAAAAGGCTAAAATCTTTAAACGACTTCTTCTCAATAACCAAGAGTCCCAGAGACCTAATATTTGGCCTGTTGCATGCTGGGGTGAAGGGCTCCCAAGTTTGTTCAAATGAATGACCTTGACCTTCATTCAAGGTCACAGGATTCAAAAAGGCTAAAATCTTTAAACAACTTCTTCTCAATAACCAAGAGTCCCAGGGAGTTGATATTGGGTCTGTAGCATGCTGGGATGAAGGGCTACCAAGTTTGTTCAAATGAATGACCTTGACCTTCATTCAAGGTCACAGAGTCAAAAAGGCTAAAATCTTTAAACGACTTCTTCTCAATAACCAAGAGTCCCAGAGACCTAATATTTGGCCTGTAGCATGCTTGGGTGAAGGGCTCCCAAGTTTGTTCAAATGAATGACCTTGTCCTTCATTCAAGGTCACAGGAGTCAGAAAGGCTAAAATATCTAAACGACTTCTTCTCAATAACCAAGAGTCCCATGGAGTTGATATTGGGTCTGTAGCATGCTGGGGTGAAGGGCTACCAAGTTTGTTCAAATGAATGACCTTGACCTTCATTCAAGGTCACAGTAGTCAAAAAGGCTAAAATCTTTAAACGACTTCTTCTCAATAACCAAGAGTCCCAGGGAGTTGATATTGGGTCTGTAGCATGCTGGGGTGAAGGGCTACCAAGTTTGTTCAAATGAATGACCTTGACCTTCATTCAAGGTCACAGTAGTCAAAAAGGCTAAAATCTTTAAACGACTTCTTCTCAATAACCAAGAGTCCCAGGGAGTTGATATTGGGTCTGTAGCATGCTGGGGTGAAGGGCTACCAAGTTTTTTCAAATGAATGACCTTGTCCTTCATTGAAGGTCACAGGAGTCAAAAAGGCTAAAATCTTTAAACGACTTCCTCTCAATAACCAAGCGTCCAATGGAGTTGATATTAGGTTTGTAGCATGCTGGGGTGAAGTGCTACCAACTTTGTTCAAATGAATGACCTTAATCTTTATTCAAGGTCAAAGGGGTCAAAAAGGCTGAAATATTTAAACGACTTCTTCTCAATAACCAAGAGTCCCATGGAGTTGATATTGGGTCTTTAGCATGCTGAGGTGAAGGGCTCCCAAGTTTGTTCAAATGAATGACCTTGACCTTCATTCAAGGTCACGTCGATCAAGTATGCTTAAATCTTTAAATGACTTTTAGTGAATAGCTTAAGTGCCGAGAGACATTATATTGGTCCTGTAGCATGCTTTCAAATAACTGCAGGATCCATATATGAAAAGATCACTGCATTGCAGGTGAGCGATTCGGGCCCATTGGGCCCTTGTTTGGTGTATTGCCTGTGAACAGCCAGTCTCTATGTAGTAACTGGTGACTACCTCACTGAGCAACACACAGGAGGCCTGCCATATGCCATCCAGTGCAGTTAGGGTAAAGTTTCTTACCATGAAGGACACAACTACAACAATATATAGACTGGTCCCTTTCTCAGATTGACAAGAAACACAAACTGCCACAGGCAGGGAACGTGGAACTATCTGGGTTTTACCGACACTGACTGAACCATCACAGCCCCAGTTTCTTCTACTCGAGAATACTTTCAAAGTTTTCTGCAGCTGGCATGTTCACAACATAAAAAAATCACTCCTTTACATACAAGTTCTTACTCAGATATCATTCATCTTTTCACAGTCTAATGTTAAAAAATACCTTCCTCTTGATCACTAATTACTAGTGTTCTTTCTGTTCTAAGCAGGCTTGGCGCCAACATACGATACATGCTAAAGCCACAAAAAAGTCCTTTCCTGTCAGATTCTGTAAGACTTTGCATCATTTTGGGAAGAAGTTGTTTGAAGAGAAAAAAATATAAGTATTAGATTTTATAATTGGCATTTAGTTGGGTTTAACACACACTGATAGACGCCAGAGGTCATTATTGACTATATGATGCTGATTGACGCCAGAGGTCATTACAGACTGTAATACTGATTGACACTGGAGGTCATTACAGACTGTAATACTGATTGACACTGGAGGTCATTACAGACTATGTGATACTGGTTGACACTGGAGGTCATTACAGTCTATGTAGTACTGATTGACACTGGAGGTCATTACAGTCTATGTAATACTGATTGACGCCAGAGGTCATTCTAGACTATGTGATACTGGTTGACACTGGAGGTCATTACAGACTATGTGATACTGATTGACACTGGAGGTCATTACAGACTATGTAATACTGATTGACACTGGAGGTCATCATAGACTACGTGATACTGGTTGACACTGGAGGTCATTATAGACTATGTAATACTGATTGACACTGGAGGTCATTACAGACTATGTAATACTGATTGACACTGGAGGTCATTACAGACTATGTAATACTGATTGACACTGGAGGTCATTACAGACAATGGATACTGATTGACACTTGAGGTCATTAGAGACAATGTGATACTGATTGACACTTGAGGTCATTACAGACTATGTGATACTGGTTGACACTGGAGGTCATTATAGACTATGTGATACTGATTGACACATGAGGTCATTAGAGACTATGTGATACTGATTTACACTGGAGGTCATTACAGTCTATGTAATACTGATTGACACTGGATGTCATTACAGTCTATGTAATACTGATTGACACTGGAGGTCATTACAGACAATGTGATACTGATTGACACTGTAGGTCATTACAGTCTATGTAATACTGATTGACACTGGAGGTTATTACAGTCTATGTAATACTGATTGACACTGGAAGTCATTACAGACAATGTAATACTGATTGACACTGGAGGTCATTCTAGACTATGTGATACTGATTGACACTGGAGTTCATTACAGACAATGTGATACTGATTGACACTGGAGGTCATTACAGACTGTAATACTGATTGACGCCAGAGGTCATTCTAGACTATGTAATACTGATTGACACTGGAGGTCATTACAGACTGTAATACTGATTGACACTGGAGGTCATTACAGACTGTAATACTGATTTACACTGGAGGTCATCATAGACTATGTAATACTGATTTTCACTGGAGGTCATCATAGACTATATAATACTGATTTTCACTGGAGGTCATTACAGACTGTAATACTGATTGACACTGGAGGTCATTACAGACTATGTGATACTGATTGACACTGGAGGTCATTACAGTCTATGTGTTACTGATTGACACTGGAGGTCATTACAGACTGTAATACTGATTGACACTGGAGGTCATTACAGACTGTAATACTGATTGACACTGGAGGTCATTACAGTCTATGTGATACTAATTGACGCCGGAGGTCATTACAGACTGTAATACTGATTGACACTGGAGGTCATTACAGTCTATGTAATACTGATTGACACTGGAGGTCATTACAGACTATGTGATACTGATTGACACTGGAGGTCATTACAGACAATGTGATACTGATTGACACTGGAGGTCATTACAGACTGTATTACTGATTGACGCCAGAGGTCATATACTATGTAATACTGATTGACACTGGATGTCATTACAGACTATGTAATACTGATTGACACTGGAGGTCATTACAGACTGTAATACTGATTGACACTGGAGGTCATTACAGTCTATGTGATACTGGCTGACACTGGAGGTCATTACAGACTGTAATACTGATTGACACTGGAGGTCATTACAGACTATGTAATACTGATTGACACTGGAGGTCGTTACATACCATGTGATACTGGTTGACACTGGAGGTCATTAGAGACTATGTGATACTGATTGACACTGGAGGTCATTACAGACTATGTGATACTGGTTGACACTGGAGGTCATTATAGACTACGTGATACTGGTTGACACTGGAGGTCATTATAGACTACGTGATACTGGTTGACACGGGAGGTCATTAGAGACTATGTGATACTGATTGACACTGGAGGTCATTAGAGACTATGTGATACTGATTGACACTGGAGGTCATTAGAGACTATGTGATACTGATTGACACTGGAGGTCATTACAGACTATGTAATACTGATTGACACTGGAGGTCATTACAGACTATGTAATACTGATTGACACTGGAGGTCATTACAGTCTATGTAATACTGATTGACACTGGAGGTCATTACAGACAATGTGATACTGATTGACACTGGAGGTCATTACAGACTGTAATACTGATTGACGCCAGAGGTCATTCTAGACTATGTAATACTGATTGACACTGGAGGTCATTACAGACTGTAATCTGATTGACACTGGAGTCATTACAGACTATGTGAATACTGAGTTGACACTGGAGGTCATTACAGTACGGTACTGTGTGAGGTGTTTGACACTGGAGGTCATTACAGTCTATGTGTTACTGATTGACGCCGGAGGTCATTACAGACTGTGATACTGATTGACACTGGAGGTCATTACAGTCTATGTGTTACTGATTGACGCCGGAGGTCATTACAGACTGTGTTACTGATTGACACTGGAGGTCATTACAGACTGTAATACTGATTGACACTGGAGGTCATTACAGACTGTGATACTGATTGACGCCAGAGGTCAATCTAGACTATGTGATACTGATTGACACTGGAGGTCATTACAGACTGTAATACTGATTGACACTGGAGGTCATTACAGACTATGTGATACTGATTGACACTGGAGGTCATTACAGTCTATGTGTTACTGATTGACGCCGGAGGTCATTACAGACTGTGATACTGATTGACACTGGAGGTCATTACAGTCTATGTGTTACTGATTGACGCCGGAGGTCATTACAGACTGTGTTACTGATTGACACTGGAGGTCATTACAGACTGTAATACTGATTGACACTGGAGGTCATTACAGACTGTGATACTGATTGACGCCAGAGGTCAATCTAGACTATGTGATACTGATTGACACTGGAGGTCATTACAGACTGTAATACTGATTGACACTGGAGGTCATTACAGACTACGTGATACTGATTGACACTGGAGGTCATTACAGACTGTGATACTGGTTGACACTGGAGGTCATTACAGACAATGAGATACTGATTGACACTGGAGGTCATTACAGACAATGTGATACTGATTTACACTGGAGGTCATTACAGACTGTAATACTGATTGACACTGGAGGTCATTACAGACTACGTGATACTGATTGACACTGGAGGTCATTACAGACTATGTAATACTGATTGACACTGGAGGTCATTACAGTCTATGTGATACTGATTGACACTGGAGGTCATTACAGACTGTGATACTGATTGACACTGGAGGTCATTACAGACTACGTAATACTGATTTACACTGGAGGTCATTACAGACTGTGATACTGATTGACACTGGAGGTCATTACAGACTGAAAATACTGATTGACACTGGAGGTCATTACAGACTATGTGATACTGATTGACACTGGAGGTCATTACAGACTATGTAATACTGATTGACACTATAGGTCATCATAGACTATGTAGTACTGATTTACACTGGAGGTCATTACAGACTTTATAATACTGGTAGATGCCGGAGGTCATTACAGACTATGTGATACTAATAGATGCAGTCATTACAGAGCAATAGGAAGACCATGTTATTGTGGAATCTGTGCCAAGTGTCAGCCAACAGAATGGATTAGTAAGAGCAGTTTTCTGACGTTGGTATCACAAAATATTACAGTTTTAGCATGCCACATTCATCAATCCAAACGAAACACAAGCAACACATACTATGCCTGACTGTGTTTTTTTTATGGCCACTAATGATTAAAGCACACGAATGGATTAAGCAGAAACCTCATTATTTTCATTATAGATATGATAAAAGAAATGTTGGTAAAGGGTTATATTTGTTTGTTGGTTATAAATAACCTGTTGTTGCTTTTGCATAAAACTGGAGTGTCAGAAGCCAAACATATGAAGCAGAACTCTGCGTGAGTAAATATTTTCCAGCCAGATATTTTTTAATGTTGATGCAACAAGTGATTTGGTTTGAATTTCTACCATTCCTAGCCCATCTGTAATGAATTTGTGTGTAAATGAGAACACTGGCTGCATAATATACTTTCTATCTAATTATTCATTAAACAGCTGTTTACATGTAGTTTCCATTAAAGAAATTCCTTCAGATTTATTTTTGATATCCGTCCTGATGAGAACAACATAATACAAACTGTTCAAGAGGTTGTATAGATCTCAGAATAGTTTCTCATAAAAAAAAATTCCATATTTTCCCTGAGGAATACAAAGGAGCTATGGTTACATAATATGTCCATCAGGTATTTAAGACATTGGATGATTCTAAGGAACAAGCCTATGATTACGGAATCTGCTACTGTTACATGAAATATCAGTAAATTGAAGGCAGGGATACTACTATCAAGAAAGGAAAAGTTGTCTTCTGCCAATCCTACAGCATTGATTTCAAAGGTGGAACGCTAGCCTATTGACTGATGTAAATTAATCAATAGATGCTTTTACTGTTTACCTGATTAACTGATAAAATAAACTAACTCACGAACTCATATATATACTCTATATCTTTTTTTAGCATGCACACTAACAGCAAATACACAAGCTCCATGCCTACCATTGTTATTAATGAAAACCATGTGTTAAGTTACATAGGTAAATATTTAAGTTATGAGCCTCTGCTGATTCTATGTTGGTGAATGTGCTTATTAAGTATGTCCCAAAAACTTGTTACAAAATTAGTCCAAAGTGTAAGTATGCAGTGGAACTGAAGTGACGGTTTAATTAAGGACTGAATGTATTGTCCCTAACAGTATTGGGTTTATTTTTGCTGCAGAATTCTGGCAAGGTATGCCTTCAACCTTAACATGGACTGGGAACTGGATGACAAGAAGTTGCCACCAAAACCTGTGCGGGACATCACTGAATCTGTATCTGATATTCTTGTAAAACATCACCTCTTTAGCTGGGAGTTATAAAGTTTTCTTATCTTCCTATGAGGCACCTTCCCTAGATGGTGACCTACATTTGTACCATGATGAGCATGGTAATAGGTTTAATATTATATCACATTCGTACCATGATGAGCATGGTAATAGGCTTAATATTATATCACATTTGTACCATGATGAGCATGGTAATAGGTTTAATATTATGTCACATTTATATCCCAAAAACATAATTTAAGTATATACTTTTCTACAAAGAAGACATTTCATTTCTTTCATTTGAGAATCTTATTCAAAGACTGCTTTATCACAATTCAGTTCTGTATAGTAAATTGGTATGTTGTTTAAATCACTCTTCTTTGTAGTTTGTCTCATAAAAGATGTTCATTTTAATGCTGTATCCAAAATCATGCCCAACTGTTTGTCTTTTAATTACTATTCAGACAAACAAGGGCACCGGTGGATACTGTATATGCATGAGGCTAGGGTGTATTGGCTTTGTGGGAAATTCACAATAAACTGGATATGGAATTCCTTCTAACAACTATGGTATTGCCTGCATTGTATCATGCTTGTTGATTTTTTATGTCCATTTATAGGAAATCCATAGCAGTATTTGCAAGGCACTAGACTGTTTCAACAATGCATTTTTATTGAAAACTTATTGAAACAGTGATGCTATATTGATGTTTGTGATAAATAACTCCACATGTTTTAAATTTTTACACTATCCTGGGTGTAGATATAAAGAAAACATTGCCACTTCCAGTTTTGTTTTCTGATTTGACAGAGTGTTAGCACAGCTTTCATTCAAGTTGTCCATGGAGAGGGAGTTACCAGCTAGGAGAAAACGTGATCACAATCTGAAAGAGAGTGTTCGCGACATGCTGTTAAAGCATCATCTGTTTAGCTGGAACATCTAAAATTACTGCTACATTGCTCTCACATATCTATGCAAAAAAGATCAAGCTTGGCATGAAAAAGACAATCACATTAAACAAATTAAAACGAAATTGCAGGTTGTTATCGAAACACAATTTAGTTTCCGGAATTTTCTGTTTGAGGTTTTTTGTGCTTGATATTTAATTTTTGATGTCCTTCTTTGAAAACATGAAGATCTATTGATTAGGCTCACTTTAAATTCTGAATTATCATTGTGTGTGTTTTTTTTAAAGTACAACATAATTAATTTTGCAAGCCATTTTGCTGACGGTAAATAGTTTGAGCAACATAATGTCAGTAAAAAGTAGTATTTTGATTGGGATATAATTTTGTATTATTTGTATATTCTATTGTTTTATGAAGATTATTTTAGCTTAAAAGCCACAGTTGCAACAGTTTTGTCTTGTTATTTAGTTATTTTTTTGGAGATTACAGTTTTATTTAGTGTCTCTACAAAGCTAGATTTTGTTTGCTTATATTAGAGTATTTTTGTATTTTTACAAAACACATTTTGTATTTACACTGCATTTGATTTAATATTTGAATGACATTATTTCATATATATGTTAATTATAAATAAAATGTGAGATTATGCTTAAAGTAACTTATAATTTGGTTTCTTTGTTTTTTTGCTGTTGTGATTTTATTTATGTTTTCAGTTAATAGTACTACATATTATACTCAGTTAAATGATTATGAGGTCACTCGATGTGGTTAATAGAAAAATACCAATCTATTTTGCTAGTGCTCAAGAAATGTTATTGTGATATTAGGGCACATCCTAAGTATTGGTTACATTAAATGAAATGACACTTTTTGTCAAATAACAAAATATTTAATAAGAAAACTGTTGAAATAAAGCAAATTCAAAGTTAGAAAGTAATTATTTATTTCATATTTCATTTCAATTCACTGTCGGATGAGATATATGGAAACAATAGTTAAGTTGACTTGTACAATTTTACAAGAAAACTGAAATATTTCATTAGGACTCGGTAATTAGAATTAGCTTATATTAGGTTAAGATTGAGATTAAAGTAGAATTTTTGATTTTTATCTATGTATCGATACTTAAGATACATTTTCTTTGTACATGTAGTTATAACAGAGTGAAAGATGTTGCTATGATTTGTTTTTAGCCTCACAAATTATTTAGCCATATCCTGATTCCAATAAGTGGTGGCTGGGCTAGAACACACAGTGTTAGAATGTGGTGTTAATTAGTGTTGTTGCCTTTATTTACTTTAGAGTCCCTGTTTGTTGCGTGCTGTATTAGTGTTGGTGTATTGGTATTTTAGATAATTTTGTTGTAATTTATTGTTGTAAAGAACTATCCAATCACAGATGGATAGGGTTTATACTCTGTTGACGTCGTCATATGTGTTTTTCCAAAAAAAATTGTATACACATGTGCTTGTACAGAATTCTCCCAGTCATCAGTGTGATGAAAACAGGGGTATGCTTGAAAGCTTGATTAGTTTTGTTAAGATTTGAAAGTTAATACATGATCACTATTATCATTATTATTAACAGAACTGTTGTTTGACAACATATATTGGTTCAGATGTTATGTATTAAGGATCTTATTCTACCAGCACACTTTAACCTATGATCAACTCTCTAAACTCTTCTTTAATGCTGACTCGTCTGGTGGTTAGATTATTATATTAAAGTATTTATCTCTGTTTTAATTTCAATGTATTTTCCAATTATATCTATGCATGTTGTAAGGATGGGAGCTTGATTCTATAAATATTTTTTAAAACTGTTACTAATGCTTGCTAACCTACTCTTTGCAGACTCTTGTCCCAGTTTTCTTTCAATTTATCCAAGGATTGGGAAATCCCAAAACAGATGACAGAATCTTACAAGCCCCTGAAGGAAGGGGTAAAGGACATGTTGGTCAAACACCATTTGTTCAGCTGGGATATATGAATACTCTTGGTATGGCAAAGACATCAGCTTGAGACATCTTCACTAACAAACTAACACTCCTTTAGGCTGTATTTCTCAGGCAAATAAGTCAAAATTAACATCTTTGGTGATTGAAATAATATGTATTGTATTGTAACTCGCCTACCCAATTTAAACTCTGGAAACAATATCATCATTTTACATTGAAGTATTTAAAACCATTAGTGAAAAGTAAACTGAAGACTATAATACAGGCTCAGGTGTATCTCTTTTGTTATTTACAGATTGACCTCTTACTGTTTGGAGAGGTAGTAGTGTTTTTAGGTCACCCGAGACAAAGTCTCAAGTGACCTATTCTAACCGCCTTTTTGTCCGTCGTCATCCTCGTGCATCCTTAAACAATTTACATTTTTGACTTCTTCTCAGAAACACTGAACCAATTTCTATGAAATTTCTCAGAAACCTTCCATGGCCAAACATCAACCAAAAATGTGAATTATAGGTCCCCCATATACCCAAATACCCCCCATGGGGACTGCACTCTCAAGACCCAAATAAGGTAGAACCAAATACTCTTCATTGATGAAAGAGTCTTGAGGTGCTTTACCAAAATTGTGAATTTCATCACCCTGGGGATGGGGGTCAAGTTTACTATAGTTTATATAGAGAAATCACATTTTTGACTTTCATTTATTTGATTTCTATTGGAATTCATTCTTGCTTGGTTAACATTATCAGTATAGGATGATATTTAATGGTATACACATGTAGGCCCTGACTGACCCCCAGGGGCTGATGGGCCAAATTAACTGAAAACTGGGGAGGGGTAAAGTTTACTATAGTTTATGTAGGGAAATCACAGTTTGGACTTTCAGTTTGATTTCTATTGGAATTTATTTTAACTTGGTTAATATTATCAGAATGGGATGACAGTTTGATGGTTTGCACATGATGGCCTTGACTGACCCCCAGGGGTTGATTGGCGGAACCAAAAAGGGTAAAAATAACTGAAATATTTCAAAAACTCAGGTGATCGTTAAGGCCCATGGGCCTCTTGTTTAGATGTTATCCCTATAAAAAGTGTTGTGAGATTAAAAATGATACTTAGATTTAACAATGTATCTCTATGCTTTGTGAAGAGTATCCCAATGTAAGACATTTTAAGAAAAATAGGGTAAGAAATATGAAGATATAATCAGATAATTTTAAAACATTGTAAGATAAAAATATATAATGTTCAGACAATTGTGTTATTTACATTCAAGGAAGTGTACTGGTGCATCGCCTAGCTCTCTCTCTATATGTAGGTATGCAGTTAATAGACCAGTAAGACCATTTGAATCTCAGTGAAACGTTTTTGTGCAATAATGAGGTGTGTTTAATTCTTGTTATACCAAGGCTGACTGTAGCAGGTGAACAATCATGAAAATCGCAAAAAATAGTAATGACAGCTGAAAACGGCCATCAAAATCATACATGGTTGTGTCTCGCATTGATTTAATAGTAGACTATGTGATAATGTTTTGTTTATGCTATCTGACCTGACACATAAAACTGCTGTATTCCAACATCAAATCATGGAAAGCTTGATTACTGGTATGCATGTATCTACTGTTTTCTACAGCAAAATATATTAATTTTCCCTGATAATTGCTAGATCTGTTTTACCTATCATTTGGTTTAATGTTTTATTGAATTTTATGCTCATAATCCAACTTGGTATTTATCAATTGCAACCAAATATTATATAATGATGGAGCGATACAAATAACATGATAACCATTCATCAAACAAATCTTGATCATTCATTAAATGAAATGCTGGTAGATTTTTATGTCACAACAAATTTTTTCCTTTTAATTTGTCCTTTCTATCCTGTGCAATAAATATAATTGCACATGTGTATATGTTGATGAATGAGTGATTATCTTTACCAAATGCATGTTTTGAAATCCTTTCTTTAATAGCAAAAGTCCCTCATATGTCAATGTGAACTTTATATTTAATTTGGACTATAGAATTGTTGTTATAGCATGCCTTTTGATTATCTTTTTGTTGTTTTTTTGTTTTACATTTTCTTTAAATATTTATTTATCAAATTCTTGAACTGGTTATGCTTTAAATCTTCATTTTGTTTATTTCATTGTTTTAATGAAATTTTTGTTTGTTTCTTCTTTTTTTGGGGGGGGGGGGGGGGGGCAGATTATAAATTTATTCATCAATATTGTTCTTTAATGTTGAGTTTTTGCCAAAACATGCCAATGCCTGGTTGTTGTTTTTTACAATGTGAAAGTTAGACGTTGTTGAATAATTTGATAGATGTATAAGACCTATTTTGAGTTAGGAATGGCTTGTTTTCCGTATGTGTTGTTGAACAACTTTTTTTTTTGGTTCTCAAGAGGTAATGTAAATTGAAGTCGCCATTCAGATGAAGCGTCATTTTGTGGATACAGTCACATTTACAATGGACTCCAGATAATCTAAGTAATTCAGTTTGCTGCATAGTCTTCAGAAAAAAGTCATGGTTCTCCAAGTTAGAATTTATTGAAGCTAATAATAAATATTTGCCATTTAATTGTTACCATGCTCATGTGATCAGATTTTATTTATTTAAACAAAGTTTGAAGAATGTGAAACTAATAAGAGTAGTGCTGCCATTTATGGTACAGGAAGCACCTCATTGTTTTCACCCCTTATATATGTCATCATTGCTGTTGCTGTCTTTCATTTAAAGGCATTGTATACAAAATACTGGGTTGATAGACTAAGTCAGGGTTTAAACGACTGTTTAAAGTAATTAACATAAGATATATAAATAAATATAAATAATTTTAGTGGAACACCATATCTATTGGGATATAACGCGTTCTGTAAAAATTAACGGGTTGTCAAGGCAAATATTTAAACTATTTGATTTAGTTCTACTTCCTCAACGAAGTGAATTGTTTCATTGAAGAAGTACTTTATTTTATTTGACGGCTGATTAATGTTACGTTTTATTGCGTTACTACTGGCATTGTCTAGACTTGAGTGATAGGCAAATGCTTATGAAACAGGTCTCAAAAGTACGGCCTTGTTACGTATCGGGAATTGAATCACAACAACTTCTAATTACTATTTGATTCTAACAAAGTGTAAAGATTAAACATACTTTAAGAAGAAACGTAACAGTTGTAAAATCTTCCCATTTGTTCATGTCTAGAAACTATGCTATTACTTGGCAATGTTCCATGCTGGCAACTGTTTCTGTGTCGGTTTTTCATGTTGAACAAGCTGCCATACATAAGCCAACAATAAGAGAACAATAACGGTGACAAATACCTTGGCAGACTTGACTGCTGTTGAGTTGTCTGTGTCTGTATTGTCTATCACATCATCTCTGGTGCCCAATATGTTTTACTGGCTCGTAAACAGGAGATGGGGGATAACGGCCGCTGTTAATGATAAAACATGTTACCAACTAATTAATTTGAGTGCAACAATACAAAGTGAACAGTAATAAAGCTGATGTTATCGTAAAGAGTGCTAAACTGTCGAGAAAGAAGTGTTGTTTGGCAAGTAGGTTTTGTAAGTAAAGGACTAGTCAAAGTTTTTTTTTTCACCGGAGGTAAACATCATGCAGATATATTTTACTCTTACATAAGCAGGTGGTGGGTTGTCTCTTCACTAGCTTTTTGACATACTTGTAGAAGAACCGTTGCTACAATATAAAGTTCATTGACTGTAAATATCACTGTGTTGGTGTTACAATCATGGACATTTATGTTATAAAACTATAAGACACCATTTTAGTTTTTGTTTTGGATTAATATTTTTTGCTGTACTTTCTAGTTTATACGCTTTAATTGATATATTTCCTTATGTATTGATGACTTCTGTCGTGGTATGTATCATATGCCTTTATAAAGCTTTAAATCTGTCTGGAATACGGAAAGAAAGTTTTAACAAAAAATCTTGATATATATATAAATGCTCTGTATTCACGACCCAGAATAGTAAAGTTTATATATATTTTCCTTTGTTAAAGTGAACGAAATACGTTGCATTGTACATATTGCGTAGAAATATTACAAACTGATTGTTAATGTTCTGTTAGCAACGAAGTACACGGGAGTCTTTGATGGATGGGTTTGTAGCAGGACGAAGGTCAGAGTTGAAGGGTTGAAACGTGTGTAGTGACACTGTATGTGTATATACATACGGATGGATAAATGCCTCATAATTCATCAATAGTAGTCGACGGGGATTCTGCCAATAACGCAGTTTTGTTTTTGTTTTTGCAATGGTTGCTGATTCTGAATGCGGTTGTTACACTTTGATAAGAGTTGTCTCCCATTGTAGGGTGTGAACTGGGTTCCGTAAAAGGAACCAAAGTGATAGAGGGGGTCCTCTATCGTACGTTTAGGATAATACCGAAGTTACCGTCTGGTTCGGGCCAGGGTTTGTTGGTATATAGGCAAATCGTAAACGTCCTAATTAACTGATGGATAACCAACCATTGGTCAATAAGGATTATCAAGAAATAAACAAAGTATGGTATTTGACAATAGGTTTGGTGATATGGATTACATATATGTAATGACGCAGGGTCTCTGGTCATTCAAATGCCAAATGTGATTGAGAAAATGTGATTAGGAACGGTTCTGGTTTTATCGAAGGATTATCTTGTTGTTTTGTTTGTTATGTTAACTGACATTGTTGATGTTTGTGTGTAAATATATAGACCACCGAACTGTAGTCAATCAAACTTTGAATATTGACGAATCTCCCTAATTCTAGTTCAGATGGCGACTAGTATGCGTTATACGAGTTGTCTGTGATACATAGTTGGTGACTGGTATAAATAATTCGGACCTTCGTCTGTGATTCCCTTCAATTGTCGTGTATATAGCTTCAAATGTATGGATGCTTCAGAGAAATATTCATGTAGACTTGTCTGATAATTTCTTGACAGAAGTTAAAATAAATGCAAACAGATCGGACGAAATGCTAAAATAGTCTCGTAGGGCGGAGGGTTAGGTATGGTTAATATTCCTTAATAGGTTATGGAAAAGGCCACTTGAAAAAAAAAGCAGTTTAGTGTGCTAGCCGGTTAATGCATTCGAATCTGTGTCACACACACACGCGCGCACACACACATAGTATATACATGTACATTATTGTTAGTCAGCGAAATATGTTAGATGGATTAATTATGGATAACGGTATATGAAAAATGATTAAGTAAGACAAAAATACGAAACCTTAAACTTAGATTTCAAAATATAACGATATGCTATGTTAACGATTTGTATTGAAGAAACCTAAGTATGAAAAGAAATCAGCGGCTTTATCACATATTAAAAGCAACAAACCATGAAAATTCGAGAAAAACGTAATGCTTTTTCGTAGTGTCCTCTGTATAATGATGTAACGTAGATGGGAATAGAATACGCAAGCTAAAACAAACAAAACCAAAATGTGAACAATGGCGGTCAGTGAACCTTGACATGGGGAGACTAGCTAGGAGACAGGTAATGTTATTTTGCAGTGTCATGCTATGTGAGCCATCAGTGATGTTTATGTTTAGAATACTCCCATGGTTTGAGTGGTTATCAGATGCTAAGTTGTTATTCCAACAGAACGTACGACACAGAGGGGTGCCTTTATTACACAGTTATTTCCTAACCCACAATTACTGGCCATTACTACAACCCATGATTAGCACTAAGCCTTTTGTTGTTGCCACTTTACGGTCCTATCGGTGAGAAAAACAAACTTACTTCAGGGGAGGGGCTGCAACCGTCAACTAGTGTACAAAACATCCAACAGTTGACTGTTATTACAGGCAGATGGGGGAACAGTTACACATTAAAGATACGCACACAAGAGGTACTAAGTATCCTCTTGATTTAGGAGTGGAGGAAACAATGATAGACACAGGCAACAGTTGTTGGCAGTTCTTGCTAGGCACAGGTCATGACTTTGCAAATTTTACAAAAATGTTGACAGGCTTCTATGATAGTGAAAGCTGTCATGTTTAGTTTAATCTGCCATAAGATATGGGTGAACTTCTGTGATTATTTCAGGCTGAAATGTAATTATATTGTGTTCAACAAAATCTTTACGGGAAAGCACGTTTCTGCTGATGTGCTATCAGTGAACATTGTCAATGAAGACATTGAGTCTACTTGGTAATTAGTTACGAAGCAAAATTCACATTTCCTGAGTATTAAATAAATGAGACGTAACGATATTACATTAATGATAGATATTATGTTTTGTTTGATGTATTTGATATTGATACAAGTATACTTGCATCCTTTTAAGACTATGTTGATATATATGTTAAAGTAGGACACAAATACGATTTCAAATGTCTCAAAATTATAACTGTATGAAATTGTTCATATATAGTTGATGGGTATGCTCTAATACTAAGACGTTATTTAGTATACCCGCGGTGTTTACCTCCATAATCTCCAGTTCGCTTACTGGACAATTGTAATGTTTGTGAAGGAAATTACCGTCATGACAATTGAAAAAATGCTTATGGTGACGAGTGGATACGTTCACCGAGTGCCAAGGCTACTTCCATTCTGGTTGTATTTTATTCTCTGTGCAATATTTCTTCTGTTGTCTTCTCGTTCAAATATGTAATATATAATATATAAATATATATATGTACAAAATAAAATAACATGAAACATTATGTTGAATAAAAATTAGATTAAAAAAAACAACCCTGTCGTTGTTATCATTTCACAGCTTCCTTCAGTTTTGATGCTTTTAACAAAGTTTCAGTAAAGGAAAACATTACACGAAAGAACAAAGGAGCGATATTCTTACCACAATTACCTATTTAATACAAGGGTAGTCGGAAATGAAAGTACAATATCCTCTTTACATATTCGTAGTTTGCTCCTTACATAATCATTCGAAGTATTGATTTCCTCTTTACATAATCATTCTAATAGTGATTAGCCTCATTTTTCCCGATATATATTTATACCGAGAACGACTATAATAGTGGTCAGCCTCGTCTGTCCTGATATTTATACTGAGAACGACTCTAATAGTGGTCAGCCTCGTTTGTCTGATATTTATACCGAGAACGACTATAATAGTGGCCAGCCTCGTCTGTCCGATATTTATACTGAGAACGACTCTAATAGTGGTCAGCCTCGTTTGTCCGATATTTATACTGAGAACGACTCTAATAGTGGTCCGCCTCGTCTGTCCGATATTTATACTGAGAACGACTATAATAGTGGTCAGCCTCGTCTGTCCGATATTTATTTATACCGAGAACGACTCTAATAGTGGTCAGTCTCGTCTGTCCGATAGATATTTATACCGAGAACGACTATAATAGTGGTCAGCCTCGTCTGTCCGATATTTATACTGAGAACGACTCTAATAGTGGTCAGTCTCGTCTGTCCGGTAGATATTTATACCGAGAACGACTCTAATAGTGGTCAGTCTCGTCTGTCCGATATATATTTATACCGAGAACGACTATAATAGTGGTCAGCCTCGTTTGTCCGATATTTATACTGAGAACGACTCTAATAGTGGTCAGTCTCGTCTGTCCGATAGATATTTATACCGAGAACGACTATAATAGTGGTCAGCCTCGTTTGTCCGATATTTATACTGAGAATGACTCTAATAGTGGTCAGTCTCGTCTGTCCGGTAGATATTTATACCGAGAACGACTATAATAGTGGTCAGCCTCGTTTGTCCGATATTTATACTGAGAACGACTCTAATAGTGGTCAGTCTCGTCTGTCCGGTAGATATTTATACCGAGAACGACTATAATAGTGGTCAGCCTCGTTTGTCCGATATTTATACTGAGAACGACTCTAATAGTGGTCAGCCTCGTTTGTCCGATATTTATACTGAGAACGACTCTAATAGTGGCCAGCCTCGTCTGTCCGATATTTATACTGAGAACGACTCTAATAGTGGTCAGCCTCGTCTGTCCGATATTTATACTGAGAACGACTCTAATAGTGGCCAGCCTCGTTTGTCCGATATTTATACTGAGAACGACTCTAATAGTGGTCAGTCTCGTCTGTCCGGTAGATATTTATACCGAGAACGACTATAATAGTGGTCAGCCTCGTTTGTCCGATATTTATACTGAGAACGACTATAATAGTGGTCAGCCTCGTTTGTCCGATATTTATACTGAGAACGACTCCAATAGTGGTCAGCCTCGTCTGTCCGATATTTATACTGAGAACGACTCTAATAGTGGCCAGCCTCGTCTATCCGATATTTATACTGAGAACGACTCTAATAATGGTCAGCCTCGTTTGTCCGATATTTATAATGAGAACGACTAATAGTGGTCAGCCTCGTCTGTCTGATATTTATACTGAGAACGACTCTAATAGTGGTCAGCCTCGTCTGTCCGATATTAATACTGAGAACGACTCTAATAGTGGCCAGCCTCGTCTGTCCGATATTTATACTGAGAACGACTCTAATAGTGGTCAGCCTCGTCTGTCCGATATTTATACTGAGAACGACTCTAATAGTGGCCAGCCTCGTTTGTCCGATAGATATTTATACCGAGAACGACTCTTATTGTGGTCAGCCAGCCTCGTTTGTCCGATATATATTTATACTGAGAACGACTCTAATAGTGGTCCGCCTCGTTTGTCCGATATTTATACTGAGAACGACTCTAATAGTGGTCAGCCTCGTCTGTCTGATATTTATACTGAGAACGACTCTAATAGTGGCCAGCCTCGTTTGTCCGATATTTATACTGAGAACGACTCTAATAGTGGCCAGCCTCGTTTGTCCGATATTTATACTGAGAACGACTCTAATAGTGGCCAGCCTCGTTTGTCCGATATTTATACTGAGAACGACTCTAATAGTGGTCAGCCTCGTTTGTCCGATATTTATACTGAGAACGACTATAATAGTGGCCAGCCTCGTTTGTCCGATATTTATACTGAGAACGACTCTAATAGTGGCCAGCCTCGTTTGTCCGATATTTATACTGAGAGCGACTATAATAGTGGCCAGCCTCGTTTGTCCGATATTTATACTGAGAACGACTCTAATAGTGGTCAGTCTCGTCTGTCCGATATTTATACTGAGAACGACTCTAATAGTGGTCAGCCTCGGTTGACTGATATTTATACTGAGAACGACTCTAATAGTGGCCAGCCTCGTTTGTCTGATAATAAATGCGATTTGTGCCGTGTATCACGATTAGTAGCCAGTCTCGTTTTATACAATCCATGCCGTTTATGACTGCTAAATTGTCAAGAACTATATATTTAAAAAGTTGGGTAAAATAAATCGATCCTATCTTTATTTATAACTTATTATAACGCCCGTCATATAATTAAATCCCCCACTTGTCACGGATAACGTACTGAATAATCATATCATCATCGTTTTAATATCTTGAGTGTCCCAATATAATGAAATTTGTTACGACGGTGTCCGCCCGACCAATGGGCGTGCTTTAAGACCTCTCGCCTTTCAATTGTTACACCATCGATTACAGGCACTAATCAAAGCACCAGTTAGGGTGTACATTTAACAACCATATTTCCGTGGACAGACGACGTCAGAAGCAGCGGATGGGGAGTTTTATTTGAAACTCAATCACTTTATAATGAGAGCTTATTAACTGCGTAGTTCACGTCATTGAGACATCCACACGTGCTCTATATAACATATGGCACGCATTCAGTGCTTGAATGACATTTCGTGAAAGCCACAGCATAAATTCATACTTCCTTATTCGGAAATTCCAGATTTACTGATAAGGTATAATTGCCTCTACACGGTATACAAGGTAACCTTTTATGAAATATAGTTTCCTCAATTAAACCGATACGTCACACTATGACACACATACTGCTGTATTATGCAATGCATTGACGTACTACCGGAAGGACTTGGTTCATTGTGGTGCGGATACTGAGGACGTGCTTGACCAAATGAGGACTGGGTAACTCAAATTTATATACAAATTTTGAAATTTCAGACCTAAATTACATTCAGTGAGAGAGAAAGAGAGAAAAAAATATGTGATTAATTTGATTCAATTGAAAATAAACTTCTGATGTCCAAGTACCTAACATGTTCGAGTCTAAGTGGATCCTGGAGGTATCAATGTACATGAACTTAAGGGCCGGGGCTTTGTTGTTTCCTCGTGCCCCTATACATAGAGCTAGAAGGACTTGGGTTTTGCTGTTTCCTTATTTCCCACTACATATAGGGTAAAGGGCTTTGGCTTTGCTGTTTCCTTATTTCCCACTACATAGAGGGTAAAGGACTTGGGCTTTGCTGTTTCCTTATTTCCCACTACTACATAGAGGGTAAAGGGCTTGGGCTTTGCTGTTTCCTTATTTCCCACTACATAGAGGGTAAAGGGCTTTGGCTTTGCTGTTTCCTTATTTCCCACTACATATAGGGTAAAGGGCTTTGGCTTTGCTGTTTCCTTATTTCCCACTACATATAGGGTAAAGGGCTTGGGCTTTGCTGTTTCCTTATTTCCCACTACTACATAGAGGGTAAAGGACTTGGGCTTTGCTGTTTCCTTATTTCCCACTACATATAGGGTAAAGGGCTTTGGCTTTGCTGTTTCCTTATTTCCCACTACATATAGGGTAAAGGGCTTGGGCTTTGCTATTTCCTTATTTCCCACTACTACATAGAGGGTAAAGGGCTTGGGCTTTGCTGTTTCCTTATTTCCCACTACATAGAGGGTAAAGGGCTTTGGCTTTGCTGTTTCCTTATTTCCCACTACATAGAGGGTAAAGGGCTTGGGCTTTGCTGTTTCCTTATGCCCCAATACTACATAGAGGGTAAAGGGCTTGGGCTTTGCTGTTTCCTTATGCCCCACTACTACATATAAGGTAAAGGGCTTTGGCTTTGCTGTTTCCTTATTTCCCACTACATAGAGCTAGAAGGACTTGGGCTTTGCTGTTTCCTCATGCCCCACTACTACATAGAGGGTAAAGGGCTTTGGCTTTGCTGTTTCCTCATGCCCCACTACTACATAGAGGGTAAAGGGCTTGGGCTTTGCTGTTTCCTTATTTCCCACTACATATAGGGTAAAGGGCTTTGGCTTTGCTGTTTCCTTATTTCCCACTACATATAGGGTAAAGGGCTTGGGCTTTGCTGTTTCCTTATGCCCCACTACTACATAGAGGGTAAAGGGCTTGGGCTTTGCTGTTTCCTTATTTCCCACTACATAGAGGGTAAAGGGCTTTGGCTTTGCTGTTTCCTTATGCCCCACTACACAGAGCTAGAAAGGCTGGGGCTTTGGGCTCAGTTTACTGAGAAGCTGGGCTTTTTTGGTTTCCTCTTTTAACTATTTAAAAAAATAAAATATAAACATATCCTAAATGGTAGAATTAATTCTGAAGAGGTTATCATTGCTGTACACAATAATAACAATTCATGGTGATAATATAATTAATGAGTATATCAAATGTTCCATTATATTATGTTACCGATATATTTATTCAATGTTAAATATTGTGTTGGACACTTCTAGAATTGGAGTACCAGTATTATTAAACCTATATTTAAAAAATAAGGGTGATAATGAGGATTTAGATAACTATAGAACAATAAAATTGTCTCGTGTTTAGGAAAAGTTTTTACGTCCATAATAAAGTCTAGGCTATACAATCTTTCTGACCAGACCAACCTTATAAGTAACGTTCAAGCTAGGTTTAGAAAAGGACATTTAACCACAGACAATCTGTTCATTTTACACGTACCTAAATCAATTTACTTATCTTCTGGAAAAAAAGTTGTATTGTGCGTTCATTTATCTTCGAAAAGCATTCGATTCAGTTTGGCGAAAAGGTTTGTGGCGAAATTGCTTAAGAGAAATATAACTGGTAAAATATTCAGTGTCTTGTTTAACATGTACTCTAATACAAAGTCCTGTTGCAAATGTTCAACTACAATATCGGTACGGAAGAATGTCTGCTACGTCTGAATGAAAAAGACGCAAAATTCATTTGTAAATTTGACCTCTCGTCACACATTTTGTGATTGAGTGGAATTATTGTAAGTAACACAAATACTCAAACTGAAAAATAGCCAAACACTTATTTTAATTTGATCTGATCAAATTAAGAAGGACAATTTTTAGACAAATTATTAAACTGCTGAGTTTGGGGCCTTTTTCAGAAATATCCATATTTCAATCCAAGCTCAACGGTCAAACAATTTTTTCTAAAAGCAGTTTTCTTGTCGTGTCTAGAGTTCTTTAAAAAGTGTCTGATGAGAGCATTTTTTATGCCTGAAATACCTCCTTATATGCCATATTTGAGTGATGCCATTCACAGCCGCCATTTGCATTTCTACAGATTATGAAGTCAAATATGGTCAAACCAATGCTCCTATTCTGTGATTTAGACTTGTGAGCAAAACGACATGGTTATTTTGTGCATTATAATCGATACAGATGACCTAATTAAGTCACCATGAAACTTGCATATTTAGCTCACCTGGACCGAAGGTCCGGTGAGCTTATGTCATGGCGCAGCGTCCGTCGTCCGTCCGTCGTCCGTTCGTCCGTCAACATTTGCTTCAAATCGCTACTAGTCAAAAAGTTCTTGTTGGATTTTGACCAAATTTGGTCAGAAACATCCTTGGCGGAAGGGGATCAGATTTTGCATAAATGGTGACTCTGACCCCTAAGGGGCTGGAGGGGCGGGGCCCAGTAGGGGAAATTGAGGCAATTCCTTTAAATCGCTACTAGTCATAAAGTCATCAATGGATTTAATCCCAATTTGATCAGAAACATTCTTGCCGGAAGGGGATCAGATTTTGCATAAATGGCGACTCTGACCCCCAAGGGGCCAAAGGGGCGGGGCCCAATAGGGGAAACAGAGGTAATGCCTTTAAATCCCTACTAGTCATAAAGTTATGAATGGATTTGATCCTAATTTGGTCAGAAACATCCTTGGGGGAAGGGGAACAGATTTTGCATAAATGGTGACTCTGACCCCCAAGGGACCAAAGGGGCGGGGCCCAATAGCGGAAATAGGTAATTCCTTTAAATCGCTACTTGTCATTAAGTTATGAATGGATTTCAACCCATATATATTGTCTGATTGTAGATTTGAAAATGTAACATCGCCTTGTTAGCGTGTCGTTGTGGTCGTCTTAAAATAGCTTTTGACTGGTCAATATTTGAATTTGCTATTTTGGTGAAACTTGGCAGGAAGTGTTATCTCGGAACAGAAGTTTAAAATTACCTGCTGATATACAGATGATTGGGGACCTCTGCTCCCTTGTACTGTTATCTAATTTGTTGCGTTTAATGTCCTTTCCTCTCATCACTGCTTCCGTCGTCGCTGTATTAGACCTGCTCTGCAGGTAAGGCGTAAATAATCTATCATGGCACTAGGACCTACCTTGCTTTTGACTTTTAGTTGAGCGTTTGCCCCTGTGAAGAAGACTTTGGGTTCTGTCCCCTGGCCAAGACATACCATAGTCTCAAAAATGGTAGTTGCTGCACATGCTTAGCACTCAGTATTTTAGGAGTGGGGCAGTGGTTGTCCCGAAGTCAATATAATGCTATGTGTTGGGGTGTTATATATATATAAGTCGGCCTCAGTTCCGCGCTATCACAAGGAGGCAGCCACGAACATACCATATCCCCTCAAAACACCCTCAAAACACAGTCACCATACGTATGCACCTCGCTTACGGTTTAGACCGTTCGTTCAACAATATAAACCCGAGCTGAAGGCCAAACCTGTGTTACGACTTCTTTTCTTCATTTTGTTTTTGTTTTTGTTTGTTTGTTTGTTTTTTTTTTTTTTTTTTGTTGATAATCTGGCTTAGGTGAACATACAGTTGTTTTTAGAATGTAGTTCCAGCCATAACTTATTAAACGGTTCCAAGCTATCTTAATGACAGCTGATGTTCCACACACACACAACGACACGTTTATATTTACACGATATGTTGTTTTATCATAATTGTTCCGGCTTTATTCAGATTGATACACAGCCTGCCTTACAGGTGTGTCCCGATAGATTCAGATAGAGTAAGTAGTTCCTACGAGAGGACGTCGGTGTGTGGTTCTCAAATTACGATGTACATATCGATATCTCTACCCATGAATGAATATATTATAGTACATCCTAGACTTGGTGGGTATTGTCAGCTTCGTCTTTCAAATAAACAAATATCACATATGGATTGGATTTGTATCTAATGGTTTTGAACATTGTCCCCCACACGTACATTAACTTTGGTAGAAACCCATACGCAACATTCACTTTCTACATGCGGATGGTGTATGCATGCTCATTTTGGTTTATTCAATTATCTTTTATTCTTTTAATGTTTTATTCTAAACCTCATCAAATTATTGAATGTACGTTCAGCGTCACTATTTTTCTGTGGTATAAAGGACAGGTGTTGAGGGACTTCGCAATCGTGTATGCCTTTCACTGATCATTACCTGACAGTCTAATAATGAAAATGTGAGTTGACCATGCTACCACGATTTGGCCAGCAGATCCCGGAGGTATATACACATGCATGCAACATCTATGTAACTTCATCATTTCAGTGGCGTTTTATCAATACAAAAACACCAATTAAATAATTCACCGCCCACAAGTTTACAAAATGTATGAGCAGCGGCCCCATAACTGACAGACTCTCCCCCGCACGTACACTTGTAACAACACTCCTTCCGAACTTCTGAACAAAACTTATTATATCTTCTGACAGTTTCTCCGTTTCTTCTAAAACTCAATCAGGTCTGGGTCCCACGCGATCATTCGATAATTCCATTTATCATACATCTGAAAGGCTCGTGTACTTACGCTCGACCTGCCGTAATATACCCAAGGTATCATACATGTCTATCAAAGTGCCATCTTATCAAGAAATTCCGTAAAGACTTAGCTATGTCTATTACAAACATCCATCAGACGAGGATGATTGTTTCATTTGTAGTTTACATTTAGCTACTGACCAATACACATAATCAATTGGAATACATTCAAAGATTACTCAAAGAGCCTCCTCCCGTTTCGTGCTTTCAAAACACCAAGCACTTTTCTTGATTGTGTGCCAGCCACTGCTAAGCTACACAATATGTGTTCTGTCGCTGTGAAGTTGAGTGGTATCGACCACGTTGCATTAATGAACGATCATTATGATTGTGGCGCTTTTATAAATTAACCACGTTCTAATTTGTGAACCATAAACGTAAGTCTCATAATTAAAATCTTTAATTATGTCATTCACGATCTCTGATCAGTCTAACAAGATGTGTGGTTATAGTCTTACACGATCTGTAGTTATAGTCTTACACGATCTGTAGTTATAGTCTTACACGATCTGTAGTTATAGTCTTACACGATCTGTAGTTATAGTCTTACACGATCTGTAGTTATAGTCTTACACGATCTGTAGTTATAGTCTTACACGATCTGTGGTTATAGTCTTACACGATCTGTAGTTATAGTCTTACACGATCTGTAGTTATAATCTTACACGATCTGTAGTTATAGTCTTACACGATCTGTAGTTATAGTCTTACACGATCTGTAGTTATAGTCTTACACGATCTGTAGTTATAGTCTTACACGATCTGTAGTTATAGTCTTACACGATCTGTAGTTATAGTCTTACACGATCTGTAGTTATAGTATTACACGATCTGTAGTTATAGTCTTACACGATCTGTAGTGATAGTCTTACACGATCTGTAGTTATAGTCTTACACGGTCTGTAGTTATAGTCTTACACGATCTGTAGTTATAGTCTTACACGATCTGTAGTGATAGTCTTACACGATCTGTAGTTATAGTCTTACACGGTCTGTAGTTATAGTCTTACACGATCTGTAGTTATAGTCTTACACGATCTGTGATGATAGTCTTACACGATCTGTAGTTATAGTCTTACACGACCTTTAGTTATGATAGTCTGACACGATCTGTAGTGATAGTCTTACACGATCTGTAGTTATAGTCTTACACGATATGTAGTGATAGTCTTACATGGTCTGTAGTTATAGTCTTACACGATCTGTAGTTATAGTCTTACACGATCTGTAGTTATAGTCTTACACGATCTGTAGTTATAGTCTTACACGATCTGTAGTTATAGTCTTACACGATCTGTAGTTATAGTCTTACACGATCTGTAGTTATAGTCTTACACGATCTGTAGTTATAGTCTTACACGATCTGTAGTTATAGTCTTACACGATCTGTAGTTATAGTATTACACGATCTGTAGTTATAGTCTTACATGGTCTGTAGTTATAGTCTTACACGATCTGTAGTTATAGTCTTACACGATCTGTAGTTATAGTCTTACACGATCTGTAGTTATAGTCTTACACGATCTGTAGTTATAGTCTTACACGATCTGTAGTTATAGTCTTACACGATCTGTGGAAACAACCTTCCTCGGTGGATACAACGGTTTTCTCTCGTGTGCATCAGCAATCATCGTCTCTTAATCTTGATAAAGTCTGTATCATGTTAAAATATGTGCCAAAAAGAGTAGCTTAGAGTAGAAAGTTCTGTAAGAGTTAGGTCGGGAAGTTCTAGTTTTAGGGGATTAGAATGTTACAATAACATGTACTGTGATGTAATCTGGCAGTTATTGTCCAGCGCCAGTGGTCTTATAGAATGCATTAGGTCACGATGTGGGTTTGGTGTTAAGTCGAATACACCCACTCTCTCATCAGCGATTCCTACTTCTACTCTTTGGAAACAGTCGAGCAATGCTTTTCTTACCGAACGTTGTAACAAGAACGGAAATCTCACTATACTATTACAGAAAGAACGAAAAGTCTACACCGGCTCGATAACAAAAATGATAAGAACAAGCTGGCTCAATGTTGGAGTTAATGGTGAAACTTCTATTTGATACATTATATACCGTACACGTTGTTGAAGTAAAAAGTGTAACATTTATTGAATACATTATATACTGTACACGTTGTTGAAGTAAAAAGTGTAACATTTATTGAATACATTATATACCATACACGTTGTTGAAGTAAAAAGTGTAACATTTATTGAATACATTATATACCGTACACGTTGTTGAAGTAAAAAGTGTAACATTTATTGAATACATTATATACTGTACACGTTGTTGAAGTAAAAAGTGTAACATTTATTGAATACATTATATACTGTACACGTTGTTGAAGTAAAAAGTGTAACATTTATTGTATACATTATATACTGTACACGTTGTTGAAGTAAAAAGTGTAACATTTATTGGATACATTATATACTGTACACGTTGTTGAAGTAAAAAGTGTAACATTTATTGAATACATTATATACCGTACACGTTGTTGAAGTAAAAAGTGTAACATTTATTGGATACATTATATACCGTACACGTTGTTGAAGTAAAAAGTGTAACATTTATTGAATACATTATATACTGTACACGTTGTTGAAGTAAAAAGTGTAACATTTATTGAATACATTATATACTGTACACGTTGTTGAAGTAAAAAGTGTAACATTTATTGGATACATTATATACCGTACACGTTGTTGAAGTAAAAAGTGTAACATTTATTGAATACATTATATACTGTACACGTTGTTGAAGTAAAAAGTGTAACATTTATTGAATACATTATATACCATACACGTTGTTGAAGTAAAAAGTGTAACATTTATTGAATACATTATATACTGTACACGTTGTTGAAGTAAAAAGTGTAACATTTATTGAATACATTATATACCGTACACGTTGTTGAAGTAAAATGTGTAACATTTATTGTATACATTATATACTGTACACGTTGTTGAAGTAAAAAGTGTAACATTTATTGAATACATTATATACCATACACGTTGTTGAAGTAAAAAGTGTAACATTTATTGAATACATTATATACTGTACACGTTGTTGAAGTAAAAAGTGTAACATTTATTGAATACATTATATACCATACACGTTGTTGAAGTAAAAAGTGTAACATTTATTGAATACATTATATACTGTACACGTTGTTGAAGTAAAAAGTGTAACATTTATTGAATACATTATATACCATACACGTTGTTGAAGTAAAAAGTGTAACATTTATTGAATACATTATATACTGTACACGTTGTTGAAGTAAAAAGTGTAACATTTATTGAATACATTATATACCGTACACGTTGTTGAAGTAAAATGTGTAACATTTATTGTATACATTATATACTGTACACGTTGTTGAAGTAAAAAGTGTAACATTTATTGAATACATTATATACCGTACACGTTGTTGAAGTAAAAAGTGTAACATTTATTGAATACATTATATACTGTACACGTTGTTGAAGTAAAAAGTGTAACATTTATTGAATACATTATATACTGTACACGTTGTTGAAGTAAAAAGTGTAACATTTATTGAATACATTATATACCGTACACGTTGTTGAAGTAAAAAGTGTAACATTTATTGAATACATTATATACTGTACACGTTGTTGAAGTAAAAAGTGTAACATTTATTGAATACATTATATACTGTACACGTTGTTGAAGTAAAAAGTGTAACATTTATTGAATACATTATATACTGTACACGTTGTTGAAGTAAAAAGTGTAACATTTATTGAATACATTATATACTGTACACGTTGTTGAAGTAAAAAGTGTAACATTTATTGAATACATTATATACTGTACACGTTGTTGAAGTAAAAAGTGTAACATTTATTGAATACATTATATACTGTACACGTTGTTGAAGTAAAAAGTGTAACATTTATTGAATACATTATATACTGTACACGTTGTTGAAGTAAAAAGTGTAACATTTATTGAATACATTATATACTGTACACGTTGTTGAAGTAAAAAGTGTAACATTTATTGAATACAAAATATACTGTACACGTTGTTGAAGTAAAATGTGTAACATTTATTGAATACATTATATACTGTACACGTTGTTGAAGTAAAAAGTGTAACATTTATTGAATACATTATATACTGTACACGTTGTTGAAGTAAAAAGTGTAACATTTATTGAATACATTATATACTGTACACGTTGTTGAAGTAAAAAGTGTAACATTTATTGAATACATAATATACTGTACACGTTGTTGAAGTAAAAAGTGTAACATTTATTGAATACATAATATACTGTACACGTTGTTGAAGTAAAAAGTGTAACATTTATTGAATACAAAATATACTGTACACGTTGTTGAAGTAAAAAGTGTAACATTTATTGAATACATTATATACTGTACACGTTGTTGAAGTAAAAAGTGTAACATTTATTGAATACATTATATACTGTACACGTTGTTGAAGTAAAAAGTGTAACATTTATTGAATACATTATATACTGTACACGTTGTTGAAGTAAAAAGTGTAACATTTATTGAATACAAAATATACTGTACACGTTGTTGAAGTAAATAGTGTAACGTCTGTTTAATACATTATTTACCGTACAAGTGTATATATTAGAAAATAGGTGAAATACCTCCGAAAAAAACGACAATCCTACCGTCATTTACAAAGATACAAATCGACAGTCACGTGGATACATATGATTACGTCACCACATATACCGGCATTTCCGATTCTAAGGAATTACCTGTGACTCACTAGTTTCGTGACATCATCGCTGACAGTGTAGAGTTTAATGTCGGTGATAAGCATGTTAGATGGGAGACCATGCACCATGAACAGACACATCAAATGGTAATCTGGCATAAACTGATTCATGCTATTAAACGACCCCTCTCTACGTGTGCTTATTACTATTATCATACCGGCCTTGATCCCTGGGTTGATCACACGGCGAACTATCAGCATCAATACCCGTTTTTATTGGTGATGTTGCTAAGTATCAAATGAGATTGGTTAGATGTAAGGTAACATATAAATATCCTGACACATTTCGTATTGCCGATGACTAAACTGTTCAAATAGAACGAAACAAAACCTGTCGGTAGTTGACTCACTGCAATCGCGGTATAGACAGTTCTGACCCTGTAGATCTATATCACATACATTGACTCTATCACGCCCTTAAACATACCGTTTGTTAATGGTCTTAATGTATCTGATGTCATCGCTTCCGTAAAAAGTCCACGTGAATCATACGTTGACAAAACTACACGGTCATAATTGGATGGTTCCACCTTCCTGATTGATATTAGCGTTACCTGGACTGTATATGGTATTAGTGGCTGTATATAGGTGCTGATATATTGGTTACCGTTGAATTGCCCATCAGAATGCAGTGTGGCTAAATTCGTAACGTCAGCAACTTGTTCCTGGTACACACTACTGATATTACCAGTTACTATACCTTATCTTACAGTATACATTAACAATGGTTGAATGTCCCATCGACACAATTCAGCGACAAAGAAAGTTCTTCAACGCAAGTTTCATTCAGATCTTCTACTAGAATACGCCAAACGCCTCCTCGGACTCGTAATAACTACCCAAGGTACAGAAGGAATTTGTATTGACTGGAACTTAAGTCATGGTACATTGTACATCGTAACGCTAACAAAAAAAGTTTTCGGTGTACATTAAAATCCTTCCGGTAAAAAACTGACAAATCTAGTACTAACATTGTCCAGCAATCCTTGACAGGCTTTTTTCTCAGTTATCTTATATAAACGTGGTTTTTGGAACGTTTTCATTTTTCTTATAAATCATACGTCAATGTATGAGTAATTATTATGAATACATCATCAGTTTATTGGTAATCTTATCTTTGAGATTTTTATAAGTCCTCCGTGATAATTAAAACAGCAGCATCAACAGCTGCTCTTGCAATCACAAAAAACATCAGAAACATTTTTATACAGCATCGCTTCCCAAACCTACGAAGGTCATAGTGGAATCGGTATCCGATGGACTGTTCACAGCAACACGATCTATGTGGAAATGTCGATTGCTGACTAACAAACAACCAGACTTCTATTTTTAAAACATGCCATTACCCGGATTTGACCTTGAATATGGAATGCTGTCAATGCAACAGAAGACGCTTACTTTTCCGGGATATCTGGTCTTTTCCCCTTATTAGCTCACCTGTCCGAAAGGCAAGTGAGCTTATGCTGTGGTGCGGTGTGAGTCGTCCGGCCGTCTGTAAGGCTGTCCAGCGTCAACTTTTTCCTTTAAGCAACTTCTTCTCAACAACCATGAGGAAATCTAGAAGCGGGAGAGCGATACAGGCCCATTAGGTCTGTTGTGATTATTAGTATCTCCGTGGAAATCTATTCCCCGTTCGTCGTTAGCTCGCTGTCTTTTTGGTATCACCTCGTTGGTATATATTCAGAGTTCTCAATGTGAATTGTAGGTTTTCTTTTTTAAAAAGTTTTCAGTTAGCGAAACATGTGACAACTATACTTGTATTAATGTCCAGATTGGAAAACCTTGCCTAGGCAATGTCACTAAAAGTGTTTTCTTCCTGTAGCTGTCATAAAGTGTATGATAAATTTCTGTCTAATGTATTCACCAACCAACCTAAGAAAGCATGCTAGAGACGTAAACCCCGCGTATTATACCCTCCGTCGTCTCCTCGTCAGTATTAACGTCAACATCCTTGTGAACTGGACCAGCAAGACCGTTTATTATAAATTGCATGTTGAGGAACACGAAATAAAAATAATTATTGGAAACATGAGGAACATGAAATTAACATAGTTATTGGAAACTGTTGAAGAACACGAAATCAAAATTGATATTGGAAACATTTGGTACATGATATTAATATAGTTTTTTGAAACTTTAGGAACATGAAATTAATATGGTTAGTGGAAACAGTGAGGAACTTGAAATTAATATAGATTGCAAACTGTTGAGGAACACGAACTTAAGATAGATATCGGAAACTTGAGGAACATGAAATTAACATAGTTTATTGCAAACTGTTATGGAACATGATATAAACATTGTAATTTAAAATGTAATGGGACATTATAGTTTATTAGAAACTATTGAGGAACGTTAGATTGAACGAATGCCATGTGCTCCTTTTATACACCACTGAAATGCTCCTTGAAATTGAGGATTTTCACCTGACCGTCTTATATTCGTCAATCTCGATTATATTTCTCAATTTGTTCGCTGCATCTAATCAAATAAGCGTTGACCGTAGTTCCCGCATGGTCCGGCCCCATCAGGTCAACCTGTGCATGTCGGACGTGATCACATACGCGTACACAATTAGTCATAACAACGAACTAATGCGCTTTCTGAATCACAAAAGTCTGCTGCACTTGCACCGTGCAGGAATGCATGCACTTTGTTTAATATTTATCAGTGTATATTAATGACGGATTCCTATAATCTACTGCTAATCCCGTGTACGTGCGGCCTCGCTATAAACACTTGAGTGTATTCGTTCTCCACATCCCGTTCTACTATTGTCTGGAACAACCGTGACACGTTATCGCTGTTTAGGTTTCTGTACGGACGTTTGTTGATTGTTTTCCTATCTAGCTGTTTTCGACTTTCATCACAATTATCTATTCTCATCATGAAATATGTTTTCCGGTGATAGGATTTGATACGTTTATCAGATCCCCCGGAGTCATCGAGTTCAGACGAGGATTATCACGTAATCGGGGCCAAACCCACCTGCAATGTACGTGCATGATCGAACATCGTGACTTCTTCGAATCTACAAAGTATTTATTCGAAGATGACGTCATTACGACAGAGAAAAGCTTTATTGCAGGATTGTTTTGACCGAGAGGCAAAGGTCGATAACAGATGCTAGTGACCTCAGGTGGATGTGGTGTAAACCAATCAGCAAGTTCTGCCAATAGGAGACAGCAACATCTTGTAATACACAATGTTTTCTTCATACCAACAAGGTTCAGAACAAGATGATTTGTTACGTGGCTAAAGGCGACCGGAAATAATACCTCCAAATACACGTTGGGGGAATCCACGAGAGAAGAAAATTGCTGAAGACAACGCATTCCTAAGTGTTTTATTTGGACTTTGTCAGGATTATGATATTAATGTAATATTACTAGGATATCGAGTCTGCCTACTTCCTTGATCATAACTGACGATACGTGTCAGTCTACACTCCGATATGTACAACACATTTTGTATTGATGATACCTCTGACTCTAGAAATCAGGGATGCTGGAAATTTGGTTTTTCAAGTTTTTGGGTTTAGATCTGTTAATCAAAAAGCATCCATATTATTCCAACCGAACGTCGAATATATTTGCATTGTAATATTGACATCTCTATTCAACATACAGATAACGAAAATCTGTATTTTGACTTTCCATGTTTGTTTGTTTGTTTGTTTGTTTGTTTTTTTGTTTTTTATTTTTTTGTTTTTTTGTTTTTTTGTTTTTTGTTTTGCAAAGTTGATTTGGTAATAAGTGATTTTGCGAAAGCTATTTCTTTTGTATGCCTACATCTAATAAGTATACGGTGTGTTTCTATACCAAATACAGAAGTTTAGGTGACATATTTCTAACACGAATGTACCCCACGTATTGAAACGAAAACCGCAAAATATATAGATACGTCTTAACAATAGTACTGGATATAAAGATTCATTGTGGTTTAATTTTAACATTAAAAATTTCACTGAATTTTGAAGAGAGAGAGAGAGCTGATTTTATTTATAGACTACAGTAGGTAACTTATTTCGATTGTGTAAAACTGACGATAACTGCCTCTATTGTACCAAATTGCAGCAGTTATCGTCAGGCCAATTAACGGTATTGAAGAAGCCTGGTGAACAAGGAACATAGGCCAACTTAGCAGGCGCTGCTGAAATTCACAGTTATCACGAACCTCCCAATGTTTGCTTCGCGATTTGGATATTGATAAGGAATAGAGGATGCACTTACCTTATACAGTGACGTGTGTTGCGACGTTGGTAACTACGGCAGCCTATAATATAGCTCCAGTCGATCTACGTAAAGACAGCAGTATTTTTAGCAAAATTAAAAGAAACAACTTAACATTTTCAATATCCGTCTCAGATTAACGATGGTTGCCTAGCATTGCGTGTATTGACACAGATTTAGTAGTGACGTAGTCAAATGTTCTCTTGGAACTACGCTTGAGCCATTTGTTTTTAGCTTACCTTGTGGAGAAGTTAAATACTCACCCATTTCCGCAATATACAGTTTAGTTTTTGACAAAATACTCACTTGACGTTAGCTTTTTGTGAAGAGATCATCGAGTAACAGGAGAAAACGCTAAAATTGCGTTGATCAGTCCTTTCAAAATGACGCCGTCTAGTTGACGTTCTGGTAACGTCACAAACAGACGACGTCATAATTATGTTACCGATTCCCGCGCTTATTAATCCGCTGAGCCTTTTTTCACTGCGTATACGCTCAGAGTTTACTAAGCTTAAGAAGGGAGAGATGTAAATATATCTTTATAAAGTTAAGTGTTATATCTTTATTACAATAAATATTTCAAAACTCATGAACATATTGACGGTCGACAATTGATGTGACATATTCGACATCAAATAAATATTCGTGTATCCGCTCGAGAGGACATACAAATAAAGTATGCTCCCTCCTAACACAGGTAACACAACGCTTGACCAAACTTAACCTACAACAGTTATTGTAACATTTTAACGACAATCACTGGCAATGAAGCAAATATGCTTAATCTGACGAGGGTTTTTTTTATCAACATTCACTGGCATAGAAGCAAATATGGTAAATCTGAAGATATCACCCTCCATTGTCCTATATTAGAATACCTTTGTATTGTATTCCATGAATCCAGATATGTAGCGATTGCGTGGTAAAACATACCTGTAAATACGCACGTAAAGATCTCAAGTGTTTTTACTCTTTTTTCAATTATGTAAAACATAATATTTTTCCATAAGTGACAACTGAGTACAATTATAATAATAAAACCAAACAAAGACACTCCATATCAAAGAAATATAAAGTTCCACAAGCCCGTAATCTGAGGTAGTAAAATAGTGATAGGCGTCTGATATTCCTTATTACTGTACGTATACACTCCAAAAACATGTCCCTGTATCGAGATAAACACACCACGCATCATCAACGTCCCCTTACATGACCTGATGGTTTAGAAAATATCGAAATCAATTCCGCGGGGAAAAAACCCTGTGAGTTGTAAACCATCACCGGATGTTGTACATTATATTCTCTCATTGTGCTGGTAACCAGATGGATGTGTTAAAAAACTGATAAAGATACAGGTCTTTTAAACGACAGGGGTATTGTAATAAAGACACTAATCTGACACTAGATCGTCTCGTCAAAAATATATATCTTTTATATACCAACGTTATCGGGAGAGATGAATTTTAATCCATTAGAAGCGGAAGTATTTTATATGCAAATGGTAATGATAAGATGACAAATAAGTCTTCTGTGACGAACGAGACCTGTGCTGAAGTAGGGTGAACGAACGGAACACAAGTACGTAAAGATGACAGTTAGTAAAAGATACAGCACGTGCAGAATAAACCTGCATCAATAAAGCTGTTTCGACCTTCTAGAACCCGTCAGTGATGTAAGGGACATCATCAAGCTGTTTCGAGTTTCTAGAACTCGTCAGTGATGTTAGGGACATCATAAAGCTGTACATCCTTGTAGAATTCGTCTGTTATGTTAAGGACATGATAAAGCTGTTTCGATTTTCTAGAACTCGTTAGTGATGTTAGGGACATCATAAAGCTGTTTCGACTTTCTAGAACTCGTCAGTGAGGTTAGGGACATAATACAGCTGTTTCGATCTTCTGGAGTCGTGTCAGTGATGTTAGGGACATCATCAAGCTGTTTCATCCTACTAGAACTCGTCAGTAATGTTAGGGACATCATCAAGCTGTTTCGACTTTCTAGAACTCGTCAGTGATGTTAGGGACATCATAAAGCTGTTTCGACTTTCTAGAACTCGTCAGTGATGTTAGGGACATCATCAAGCTGTTTCGACTTTCTAGAACTCGTCAGTGATGTTAGGGGCATTATATAGCCGTTTCGTTCTTCTAGAAATCGTCAGTGATGTTCAGGGCCAACGGTAGAAATTCAGAAGGAAATTCGTTATCATTAACCCTTTCAGCACTGCAGACCGCTCTGGAATGCACCCCAACATTTAATCCGTGTTGTTCACAATTAGTATTCACAATCGACAACCATACACAGTATATGTATATCATAATACCTAGATCCTTACTGTATATTTACAATCTATAACCATACACAGTACCACATAATACCTACATCCATACTTTGTTTTTACAAATGAAACCGGCGTAAAATATAAATGAAATATAGATTTGCATGGATACCCCCAGAAAAAGTATAAATGTAATAAGATCATGTGTTCAGAAAAAGTAAGCGTCTTCTGCTTCATCGACGATACCCACCACACAAATCTAGGTCACGACGATACCCACCAAACAAATATAGGTCACGACGATAACCACCACACAAATATAGGTCACGACGATACCCACCACACAAATCTAGGCCACGACGACACCCACCACACAAATCTAGGTCACGACGACACCCTCCATACAAATCTAGGCCACGACGATACCCACCAAACAAATCTAGGTCACGACGACACCCACCACACAAATATAGGTCAGGACGATAACCACCACACAAATCTAGTTCACGACGATACCCTCCACACAAATCTAGGCCACGATACCCACCACACAAATCTAGGCCACGACAACACCCGCCACACAAATATAGGTCACGACGACACCCATCATACAAATTTAGGCCACGACGATACCCACCACACAAATCTAGGTCACGACGATACCCACCACACAAATCTAGGTCACAACGACACCCTTCATGCAGATCTAGGTCACGACGATACCCACCACACAAATCTAGGCCACGACGACACCCACCACACAAATCTAGGTCACGACGACACCCACCACACAAATCTAGGCCACGACGACACCCACCACACAAATCTAGGCCACGACGATACCCACCACACAAATCTAGGTCACAACGACACCCTCCATACAAATCTAGGCCACGACGATACCCACCACACAAATGTAGGCCACGACGACACCCACCACACAAATCTAGGTCACGACGACACCCTCCATACAAATCTAGGTCACGACGATACCCACCACACAAATCTAGGCCACGACGACACCCACCACACAAATCTAGGTCACGACGACACCCTCCATACAAATCTAGGCCAGTACGATACCCGTCATACAAATCTAGTTCACGACGATACCCACCACACAAATCTAGGTCACGACGACACCCTCCATACAAATCTAGGTAATAAAGACACCCTCCATACAAATCTAGGTCACGACGGCACCCTCCATACAAATCTAGGTCACGACGACACCCTCCATACAAATCTAGGTCACGACGATACCCACCACACAAATCTAAGCCACGACGACACCCACCACACAAATCTAGGTCACGACGACACCCTCCATACAAATCTTGGCCAATACGATACCCGTCATACAAATCTAGTTCACGACGATACCCACCACACAAATCTAGGTCACGACGACACCCTCCATACAAATCTAGGTAATAAAGACACCCTCCATACAAATCTAGGTCACGACGGCACCCTCCATACAAATCTAGGTCACGACGACACCCACCACACAAATCTAGGTCACGACGACACCCTCCATACAAATCTAGGCCACGACGATACCCGTCATACAAATCTAGGTCACGACGATACCCACCACACAAATCTAGGTCACGACGACACCCTCCATACAAATCTAGGTCACGACGACACCCACCACACAAATCTAGGTCACGACGACACCCTCCATACAAATCTAGGCCACGACGATACCCGTCATACAAATCTAGGTCACGACGATACCCACCACACAAATCTTGGTCACGACGACACCCTCGATACAAATCTAGGTCACGACGACACCTTTCATACAAATATAGGTCACGACGACACCTTTCATACAAATATAGGTCACGACGGCACCCACCATACAAATCTGGGTCACAACGACACCGTCCATACAAATCAGGTCAAATTCTGGTGAAGGATTTACACCTCTTTGATGTCAAATACTCCTGTGTTAAACTTTTTTTTTGTCATATAATTTTTTGGAAATGGGAGTTAATGGCATGACAAAGAATGTAAGAAGAATTATATGTGTACTCGTGTTATGATCGGTCAAAGATACCAATTTGACTTAACATGTGATTTTAATTACGGTTTGCTGTTTTGACCTTTAACAGGAAAAATCCATACAATATCTTGTCCTTGTCAGATATGTATGTATGCTTGCAGAACTGACAAAAGTAGTACTAGTATTTCCTTTTAAATTTTGGAAGTAAAATTTATTTAAACTCTTTATTGAACTCAGAACAGCCATTTAAGTTACCCTACCACTTAATTTTCAACGGCTAAATACTCAATTTTTTTTTTTTGCAAAAACGCTCTATATGAAAAATTCTGCTTTTAAACTTTTCAAAATATTAAGAAGAATTAAAAGAAAACAAGTTTATCTTTTTAACAGTCATAAAAGTGGGAGGTCCGTATGCTTCCTTTTTTGTCCCATTATTATTTGTATTATTATTCACCATTTATGGGGTCAGAAATCCGAGTTACACCAAAATACAAAATGTCTTTAAAGAAATCAAAAATGTATAATTTTGTGCATTGTATATCATTTTCATAATGTTGAACAATACAAGTTGTACTTAATAATTATTGTAATTTATTAAAATTCTTATGAAAAAAGTTCTATAAACAACAGACGTCTAGTTTTTTGACACATTTTTCAGATTCATCTTTGCTAATAAGATTGGCCATATTTAATATTACAAAAAAAACCTTACACAAGATCAACACGAGACTGCGAGACAGCAGAGGAGTACATCCTTACGTCACAATCTCAAATGAGAATTAGGCTGGTTATTTAACTTGGTAACGACATGATATAACGCCTAGCTCCATACTAGTATTGACAATCTAGAACAATATACACTGTATCATACATCATAACAGCTAGCTCCATACTAGTATTGACAATCTAGACCAATATACACTGTATCATACATCATAACAGCTAGCTCCATACTAGTATTGACAATCTAGACCAATATACACTGTATCATACATCATAACAGCTAGCTCCATACTAGTATTGACAATCTAGACCAATATACACTGTATCATACATCATAACGCCTAGCTCCATACTAGTATTGACAATCTAGACCAATATACACTGTATCATACATCATAACAGCTAGCTCCATACTAGTATTGACAATCTAGACCAATATACACTGTATCATACATCATAACAGCTAGCTCCATACTAGTATTGACAATCTAGACCAATATACACTGTATCATACATCATAACGCCTAGCTCCATACTAGTATTGACAATCTAGACCAATATACACTGTATCATACATCATAACAGCTAGCTCCATACTAGTATTGACAATCTAGAACAATATACACTGTATCATACATCATAACAGCTAGCTCCATACTAGTATTGACAATCTAGACCAATATACACTGTATCATACATCATAACAGCTAGCTCCATACTAGTATTGACAATCTAGACCAATATACACTGTATCATACATCATAACGCCTAGCTCCATACTAGTATTGACAATCTAGACCAATATACACTGTATCATACATCATAACAGCTAGCTCCATACTAGTATTGACAATCTAGACCAATATACACTGTATCATACATCATAACAGCTAGCTCCATACTAGTATTGACAATCTAGACCAATATACACTGTATCATACATCATAACAGCTAGCTCCATACTAGTATTGACAATCTAGAACAATATACACTGTATCATACATCATAACAGCTAGCTCCATACTAGTATTGACAATCTAGACCAATATACACTGTATCATACATCATAACAGCTAGCTCCATACTAGTATTGACAATCTAGAACAATATACACTGTATCATACATCATAACAGCTAGCTCCATACTAGTATTGACAATCTATAACAATATACACTGTATCATACATCATAACGCCTAGCTCCATACTAGTATTGACAATCTAGACCAATATACACTGTATCATACATCATAACAGCTAGCTCCATACTAGTATTGACAATCTAGACCAATATACACTGTATCATACATCATAACAGCTAGCTCCATACTAGTATTGACAATCTAGACCAATATACACTGTATCATACATCATAACAGCTAGCTCCATACTAGTATTGACAATCAGTAGAACAATATACACTGTAGCATAAACTGTATATGTATTATAAGACTCACTGACCCATATAACATACTGTATTGTCATTTCAACTTTAGGACCGTAAACGCCCACACACAGACGTTTTGTAGTAACTGTGTAACTATATCTAATTATCGCCTCCCAAAGGTTTGAACATTAAATATTGATAAAGTCACTTTGTTATTTTTCAAATTTCGATAAAACAAATGTTTGGGATGGGTATACGTTTTAATGGCTGTTCACGGGGCGATAAACCCAAGCAAACAGATACGTACTATCTTAACATTTCTTTATCATTAGAGAAAAAAAAAGCAATTTCGTTGTTACTCCTTTGACGTTGATGTTTTTTGCCTATTTTTTCATACATCGACACCAATTATTATTTTGACACCGAGCATCAGCCTGCACCAAAAGCTGTTGATAGTTATAATCAGTTTATAATTGTAAAAACCCAGATTACATGACACATCGGTACTCTCTGTACTCACCAGGTGTGACAAAATAACCAAAGGCGATGTGCACTATCAGATTAATATATCGTATCATTTAAAACGTTAGTTCTATTTGAACCCATGCACGTGGTGTTGTTCTATCCCAACTGGGAACTTATACAGTGTACTCGTGTCTTAACGGCTTATGGAAAGGCGTAACAATGAATTTTAAATTAGTGGTGAATGATCTAATGAAGAGGATGGTCATACTTTAAAATTACTGTTTGAAGCATACTGTAAACGTGTATATTTAACTGGGCCTTTTTGCTTAACGCGATGTGCTGAATTATTGTACTGATTTATGATTGTACTACATAAAGTTCAGACCTAGTTTAAAATGCCACTCCTCCTTAATGCCCTAATGAATCACAACAAAATTTGGTCTGAAATATGATTGGAAGAACGCAATGATTTCTTAGATAAATGAGGCTGGTTCGACATCATTGGATTTCCTTTAGACAATTCGCTAGTTCCGTCCCTGGGAATAGAGGACTGGGACCGCAAAAGGAATCTGGTTGGTTTCTACCTTTGGACTTAAATAATGTTCGTTTGAGTCCTAGGGACAAAGGAGGTGGCCATAAAAAGGGAACATGGCTCAAATTTGGCATTGAATGTTTTTTAATCACTATAATAACAAATAGCTGCTAATTGCGGACCAGAATTACCATCATGGAAAACATATTCTTAGTTCGATTTTACTGAAAGCAGAAAGGTTAATTGTTTTCCCTACTGTTAGTCTTTGACCAGTTATGCCTCATCGGCCGCTTGTTTTGTATTCATTTCCTCTAATATGCATTGGTTGCGCCAAATCATGCGCTAGAATCTAAGCGCGTCTTATTTTAATCCAGAAAATATACCGTACCATTGCTATTGCATTAAAAAAAAACTCGCATGTAGGAGATATTGAACACAATAAATTTACCTTAATTAAGCCATTGGGAAATCTGAATTTTACACAGATTGGGAGACATTCTTTTCTTTATCGAATTTAATCGTGCAACTAATTTACTTGTTCAGACGATAATGGGCGAAGAGTATGATTTTAAAACTTCATAAAACACTAAATATCCCGACAAGTGTATGAACGTACATTGTATATACACTTTAACATCAAATGACGTCGGAGTATAAGCTATGTCCAATCAACAACGGGCGATTTGTTGTCGTATGTTGTGTCACGTCATCTCACGTGATGTCGTACGACTCTTTAAATAGAAATATGCGCTGTTAATATGTTTTGATGCATAAATATGATCCCTTACTTATATCTCTGTCGTTATATCATTAAGGAGATATTGGCCGATTTAGCCTTTACTCCGTGTGCATCAGAGCGTGTCCGCATTGGAACATTTAAACAGACTTAACCTTAATATGTCTGTAAACGGTGACACTGGATTATTGATAAAGTTTATGTTTGTAAAGTTATAGCTGTTCAAAAAAAATCTCGCATTATAAAGATATTTAAATTTATATATAATGTTATCGAATAAGAAATGCGTGACGGAAAGCATTAACTCCAATACGTGTCCTGTACACAGTGGTAGTTATATTTTATAAACCTGTCAACCTTGACCCCTTTTTGGGTGACATTTTTGCCAACACGATACGGTAACCCTGCATTGACCCTACCTTGGGTTCGTTACCCAGTAGAGAGTACACACGCGTCAGCTCATCTCTCTTGTCCACTTGGCCTCGGCTATCATGTAAACATAACTTTACAAACATTTCTGCTTACATAACCTAAACATATTAATTTTCAGACACATCCGTATACCATAATTTTGAAAAGACGATATCTTTCTTGTCACAAATCTACGCCAACATTGAGTCTTATACAATGTAACTACCTATTTATACAATGGTCGATATCAGTATCGAGTGATTTTATTAATCAAACGTAAGCATAGGTTGTTGTGTGGAACATATAACACACACCTACAGGGACGTTAACGCAGTTTAGATAGTGCATCATCGTTTTATATAACAAACCGTTTAGTACACATGATAAAGCCATTCTACCATCGACTTGATTTAAACGCGATCAGTGTAATGTTTATGTGGGACGTTTTGGTGTTCCGAACCATCTATGTAACCTTTAGAGACTAATGTTGTTGGAGATGAGAATGACGTTGATTCGCCAAAAACATGCGATTAAATTTGTCCACTTAACTCCGATCAACACCGGTGGTCCAGTTGACACCCAATGTGAAAACAGCATTTCTAAGTAATATTTTTGGAAAGAAAGAGCTACATTCGGTGTATACAAGTACCACGATATTTTTATCTCAAGTATCTCGGGTCTTACCATGTTTATATAAACAGTGGTGAGCTTGTCGAAAGTATGTAACAGATTCAAGAGTGTCCAGCCATCGGTTGATATCTTAGTACTACTTCCAGGGGCAAGCATTATCGAATATACTACGATGAATTTATTGGTACGTTTAGAATGTATGTGGTTGTTGGATTAGCAGAGTTAAAGAGCAGTTCTGACAAGCTGGTGCGATACTTGGAATAATTGAGATGAAGGAATTCACACCTGGGTCAGAATGTTTAATTCCCCGATAACAAAAGCTACTATCTATGTTGACAAATTGATATCCTCCTCGGTGATTACTCCCTGGTATCGCCTTTTTCTTGACCCGGTTTGGTTAACGCTCTGCTTCCATGGAAACACTGAAATTTAAGTGGATTATTATTAAGTAAACCTTAAGAGATTTTAGCGTGTGCTTGATTTGTTCTTAGCGTTGAACGACTATTCTTTGAGCAGTGTTTGTTTAAACTCGATTAAAATGATACTTTAAAAAATATTATTTACAATGTTATGGTAAACTGAATAGAGCGCCTACTAAATAGAATTCCCGCGGTATATTTGTAATTAAGGTGATATATAGAGGATATTGAATGGTTTCCCGTTTAATATAACATATATTTCACGAGTATGACAGAATATCGATATCTTGTAATTAAGTTGATATATATGTTATGTTTGTAATTAAGGGGATACACATTGTATATACAATGTATCATGTTGGTAATTAGGTGATATATATATTATGTTTGTAATTAAGGTGATATATATGTTATGTTTGTAATTAAGGGGATACACATTGTATATACAATGTATCATGTTGGTAATTAGGTGATATATATATTATGTTTGTAATTAAGGTGATATATATGTTATGTTTGTAATTAAGGGGATACACATTGTATATACAATGTATCATGTTTGTAATTAAGGTGATATATATATATTATGTTTGTAATTAAGGTGATATATATATTATGTTTGTAATTAAGGTGATATATATGTTTACATATTTCGAAATAATTTTGGCGATTGTATGTTTGCTTTTTATTAATCTACTTGAGTAACATCGTGAATTGTTGTTCCAATACGTTTCTTCTATTATAATATCTTATTTTCCTGTTTTAGTCTGTATACTACTATACCCCTTTCCCAAATTAAGGAACGCCTTCGTCCTATGTAATAAGGATTTATTTCGAAGAAAGTCTGGACAGCGATACAAGTATATGATCGTGACCTATAACTTCAACCTCTCTAGTAAGACACACGCCTAATAAGGCTAGTAGGAATGATACAGAGCATGAAAGATTTAGTTTCATGACATCTTCGATGAGTTTGGTGAAAATATTTTATAAAAGACTATTGACATCCTTGTACCCATGAGAGTAAACTGTGCCTTTCTCTTGTCCATCGAACAGCATATTAGAATGGTAACATTGCCAAGTCCTTCAATGTGTTGTCGTTACATAACAAAATACATAACTCATGTCGATCGGTTATGTTCCAAAACACTGGGGACCCTTACTAACATTAACCCCAACTTAAACTGTGGTGATAAGCGTAATTTCAATTTAATTTATGGATACAACGTTGTAGGATCACTGGGCCCCCTAACCATCACAGTTTCAATTCAAGGGTTCGGTGGCAATGTTACGGTGATTTCCGTAATCGATATCGACGGGTTTTGTTTTACATTGCGCCCTATTAACACAATAAGGCAATTTAAGTACGGTGTGCAGGAATGGTGAGGCCACTGGCTGGCTGACGCTACTGCCTGCCTGGCTGACTGACTGACGCCATTGGTTGACTGGCGCTTTTGTAGTGTAATCAAACTGGAATGACACACAATAACACGATGCGTGACACAAAATCCGATCACATTACATTGGACGACCCAGTTTTTACCGCTATCTGTAAACTGAATTTTCTTTAGTTTGATTTGTCTCGGCCAAAACAACCTTTCTCACAGGGGCGATAGCTCTAAGCGAGTCAATGTTATGGAGACGTTAAAAAGAGAGAAAAAAAATGTTTAGAAAGAGGAAAAAGACATCCAAGATTAAGTCTCCTCTTACGAATAACAATTCCGTTAATATGTCGGTATTCATTGTTTATTTCGAAAAATGAGTCAAAACAGACATCCCAGATTTAGTCTTCTCTAACATGTACGCATAAATGAAGGAAGCATGCAGGAACAATTCGCAATATCTACTTACAGGGTAGGACTGCTGACAGAAAAAATAACATTGTTTCGACAGAGGAGGGTTGATGGAGACTATTGGGGCATTGATGGGCCATTGAAGAAGGAAAATTAACTACTTTGCTTCCGGTCATTACTATAAGTCACGTTTGTCCTGTATGGCTTGATAATGAGGAGTGTTATGTTCGTACTGTAATCCTGGACTATACTTTACACATCACGCACTGGTTACATGATATTGGTTCAACACTGCACATCATTAGTTTACTGCTGTGAAATGCCACGTGTGTTAGGATGAGTTCGAAGTCGTGAGCGTCGTAACAACGTCTAAATTAAGAACATTTAGATATGATATCTTTAGACACACATGGTTTTCGGACCGTTAGGAATTTGTTTGACAACATGTTTTTATTTTTCTTACAGATTCTATTTTTACAATCTCCCTATGCATCTCGTCTCCATTTTTGTTACACTATTTTTACAATCTCCCTATGCATCTCGTCTCAATTTTTGTTACACTATTTTTGCAAACTCCCAAACATTTCGTCTCCAGTTTTGTTACACTGACTATCTCTACAATCTCCCATATATCTGTCTCGATTTTATTTACACTTACCGTTTTTTTATAGATTCACCGTGCATCTCGTCTCCATTTTTGTTATACCCACTATTTTACAAATTCCAGAACATTTCTTCTCCATTTTTGTTACACAAACAATTTTTACAATCTCTATTTCTAACCTTTCGTCTTTCGTACTTTTCTCCGTCCTTCCAGACTTTCTCTTGTCAAGCTGTATATCCTCACTATTTGTCATTCATACTTAGGAAATGGGTTCATATAGGTGAAGCGTTGTGTCATGTATCAAAAGTAGATCACTCTGACCTACATGTACATTTTGACCTTTGACCCGCATCAAAGAAAAAAATTATCCGGGCTCTATCTCCTTCACAACTATAATACATGGCATTAATTCACGCAGGTGAGGCATTCGATTTTGTTTCCAAGTGATTCACCACTTTGACCTAAATTTTGACATTTGACCTGTATCAAGAAAAGTTTTATGTGGGCATGATCTCCAGCATTACTTGTCACTGGAACAATTTACTTGGGACATGTGTTCATCTTCGGACTTAGGTTCATTTCACCTGGGAACTGGGTTTATCTTACTTGGGACATGGTTCATCTTTCATAGGGCATAGGTTTATGCATTGAACTTCTGATATTACCTGCTATTTATTAAGAATAAGATTCATCAGTTTGGTATGAATGATAAATAACAAGTTCGTTTTGTACACAAACAGAAATTGAAACCTGTATTTTGCGAGATTTCGTAATCATCTGTTTCCTTTGTCAAGCCAAGAGTACAATAGCCGAGTGTCAGTGTTCTGACCACAGAAATCAGCTCATTTCCAAAAATAGGCAGAGTTAGCGAAGTCAGCTGTCCCATTCGTAGCGCGACATTCCGTCCAAATGCACTCAAATATTGTCGGAAGACAGAGGGACTAAATTTATTATTGATATATATGTAGATGAGATAATTAATTCACAATACTGATGTCCATCCTGTTTTACCATGTATCATTGTTATCCATTTGTTCATATTCATATTCTCTGCACAGTACTATTTATGAGAATAAACAATTGTCATTGTCAGTGGTCAAAACACTGACACTCGACTAGAGTACTTTTTGCTTGACGAAAGAAACAGACGTTTTCGAAAGCTTGCAATATTCCGTTTTCAATAGCGGTTTGTGTATAAAAGAACTTGTTATTTATCATTCATACCAAACTGATGAATGTTATTCCTAATAAAATATGTGATGTTACCGATTTAATTCACATTGCTATCACGAAATAGGATCGATGAATGATTAGTTTCTACACAACTTCATCATCTGTGAATTCTTGCCATATAATTTCGCATTCGGTTGGGGGACTGTAATTTGCCGAATGGTCTTGTTATTATTAATACACGTAGTTAACATATACACATGTACATTTTATAATATAATGTACGTATACTTATTAATCGAGGAAAGGCTATGATAACAAATAGTCATTTGATATGTTGCACAGGGATCCGGACAACGTCAGGGAATCCCAAACAACGTACCTGACCACACATGCCATCCTTTACTCCACAACATGGTAATTAAGAGATGTTTATTAACAGTACAATTTGGACACTAATGCCTGTGTCATTTTACTGTAACACCATCTCGTTAATGTGGGGACGTTATTTATCTCATAAAGTCGACATTCCGAAACGTAAACCAATTTGGATCAATTTGGCCTGCCGATCAACTGATCATCCACTTTCCACTCATATAGCTTCCTGTGTTGTTATATTAATTACGCTTAAGCCAGTTTACTGTGGAAAGATAACGCGTTTTACGGTTGTAGAGCTCACGTCGTAGATGTTAAATTTAACCAACTATATATCAATATATCGTTATTGTATCACCATAGCGCTATTATATAAATATAGCAATAGGAATTTTCTATTAATACTCCAGATCCCGAGAGGACAAATAGGTCAGAATGAAAAAATAGGGTACCGACCTGCGAACTAATCCCAAATCAGAATGAACGGGGGAATATGACCACAATATAATTTTTCACGCATACCATCGAAAAGGGGGTATATGAGAAGAACATCATAATAAGCGAACTACAATTTCTCTTAATATGAAGTAGAACATTTTACTTTTAAAAATTTCCCTTTATTCAACCCATTTCTGGAATGTAGGCTTTACTCACTTAGGAACCGATAATATCCTGATGAAGGATTCACGACCCAATCGTATTATCTTAATCATCATTGTGATCAACTGATTTAAACCTGTTTACGTGTTAGGGATTATATTTAAGAGTGGACGTAGTTATCCGTCCTTGTACACGTAAACATCACTAGGATAATCCGTCATTTGAACATCAGTATCGAGCAGATCATCAGCGACAATCAGGACAGAAATCGGTCACGTGTTGTCCCGGTTATGTACCACACGAGCTGTAGGTTACTGCGTTATTGTAGGTGTTGTATGCACCCTAGTAACCGACTTCTGGCTGTGGAAAACTACTACCGCTATCCTATTTACACAGTCATACATGTTGAACTTGCTTTGTTGATGTTTATTCTCTCTTACAAAATCTGCAGTGCTATAATGATTCTTTGATTATGTGTATGTCCGCGGAATGTACTAGTTGTAGCATATATATTAATAGAAGCTCGAAATAGTTCTTATCATTTGTCAATTGGTAAATAATGAAAATGAAAGTTAGACTTGTTAATATTGTTGTAGTGAATTTGTAATCTGACTTTATAGCCTGTGTATAGGCTATGTAATACTCTTACTATAGTGACTTTACTTTTTGAAACATTTTCAGTGATCGTCCGCTGTCATCTTACCCAGAACACTAATTGCAGTCCGAACAACCTATACATGTTGTATTTAGATTAGGCCTTACTCTCGACTTTTGTCGCGCGGAAAATGTGAAACGTGCTCTGTGTTGGGTTAGCTTCAAATTCTTTGTGAGAAAGATCCAATTACTGTTGCTTTTGGAAATTAAAAATAGTTTCCTTATAGACGTTCTTTTAAACTAAATGATTTATCTAGATAAGAATTCGGTTCCTTGGTGTATAGACCAAACATTGATCATGAAGTGAACTCTACGCCACTTCATGGTCCGACTGTTTTCGATCTGTACATCATAAATCGTGATGATTTATATCCATAAATTCCCAGAAAATGTCGGAAATATCAACTTATATGGTGGATGAGATTGAAAGGCCTTTCTGTAAAGTTAAAAGAGACATTGGTAGAGATTTTTGTACACGAGAACTCAATCGCATATTATCTGTGTTAATTTCGATTTCCGTTTCGAAACGCACCGTCCATATTTATCTCCATCGTTCTGATTGGCTTACTATTCAACGCCGTTTAGTGAAGGTATTTTCCCACGAGAGAGCGTTCTTTAGTAAACAAATACCATTACATGTATTTATTTTCCATTGTTTTTATGACTCCATTTGAGGTCGTACATCTACGTCAATGCGTCAGCAGGGAGTACTGTTGAAATGTAGAACAAGGAATTATTACTGAAACTAGCACATTGTATATTATTCAACCATAAATGTCGAACCAAGTAGCAGCTGTAAATATCAACTTTAAAATACACTCTCAGCTGTGGACGATAATGTAGGAATTATTTTGTATACAGTAGCTGTTAGAATTCCAGAGACATGCCCTGGCCTGATTGTTCTTATCTGCCATCAGATGTGCAGTAATATTAATACGGCTCTTTTTTAGTACGTGTAACATTCAAGTACATAACCGTCACTCAGTAAGTAATTTTAATACAGTCATGTCAGTTTTTTTCTCTCGAGAACCTTTTTCATTTCCATTCGGGATAGAGGTGAGCTATTTCAGCACCTGCGTCATTCCATTTCTATTTACAATGCTGATATCTGTGTCAACGGGTGCAAGTGGGAACAAACCCACGCGTAAAAGTTGTAAACAAACCCAGGTGTCCTTGAACAGTACTATTTCCCGGAAATAGGTCGGCGTGTAAGTGAATCACATCTCTTTATATTTTATTTATAACCCTAACCGATATCCACCGGCAGTAAAAATGGCGATTTGAAAGCAAAAGACAGACGTTTCTAATTCGAAACATGGTGTAGGTTTAAAAAAAACATGTGTTTTATCATAAAATGAATAAGTGCATCGAAATTCGCTGATTACAAAACCAGAAGATATCGCTTGAGAAATAATGGGCGTCTCTGTAGTTTTACAGGAGGATAACGGCGGCTCTCGGTAAAATGGACCGGCAAGTTGTTTTTGTTTTTATCTAAAAAATAAAAACAATCGTCTAGTGAATGACTCCCGACAGTTTTTAACACTCATGTAGAGGGGTTGATAAAGAAAGGACATGATTTTCTTGGCTTGCCAACTATTTTCACGTTCATCTTGTTTATATCACCGATATTGATAACGATTGTTAAATAGGAATCTTGAAATCTAAATAACAGTGAGATTGATATTGGTAGAGACGTGGCATATTTACTTTCGAGTTTTCTGGATACACATGTCCAGCTAGAGTCCTCATCTGAGGATTCAATTTGTGTGCAGTCTGTATCACAGGTTTCAAACTATAATTTCATTGTCTTTTCGAATTGTACATTGTTGTAAATATCGTCAATCTTACTGATCTACCTACTTTCCGGACTTGACTGGAGACTTACGAGTGTTACATTCGGTGATAGAGAAAAGTGACGGTGTCGTTAAGCACCGTGATTGTGTCAAATATGGTGAAGGGAGATCTCAAAACAGTAATCACGCAAGGTCACAGGTGTAACGGGGAACATTTCGACAGGTGTTAAAAAACCACTTCCAGAACACATTTATTACAGAGTGGTCTACATAATTTATGTGAATGTTTGACCAGCTCATTTTCATTCGTTGTGTATTGGTTATGTAATATATTACGGTATACACCTAAACACTGTGGTGTATTAGTTATGTAATATATCACAGTATATACCTAACAATATCGTGGTGTATTAGTTATGTAATATATCACAGTATACACCTAAACACTGTGGTGTATTAGTTATGTAATATATCACAGTATACACCTAACACTGTGGTGTATTAGTTATGTAATATATCACAGTATACACCTAAACACTGACGTGTATTAGTTATGTAATATATCACAGTATATATGTCGTGTATTAGTTATGTAATATATCACAGTATATATGTCGTGTGTTAGTTATGTAATATATCACAGTATACACCTAACAATATCGTGGTGTATTAGTTATGTAATATATCACAGTATACACCTAAACACTGTGGTGTATTAGTTATGTAATATATCACAGTATACACCTAAACACTGTGGTGTATTAGTTATGTAATATATCACAGTATACACCTAAACACTGTGGTGTATTAGTTATGTAATATATCACAGTATATATGTCGTGTATTAGTTATGTAATATATCACAGTATACACCTAAACACTGACGTGTATTAGTTATGTAATATATCACAGTATACACCTAACACTGTGGTGTATTAGTTATGTAATATATCACAGTATATATGTCGTGTATTAGTTATGTAATATATCACAGTATACACCTAAACACTGTGGTGTATTAGTTATGTAATATATCACAGTATACACCTAAACACTGTCGTGTATTAGTTATGTAATATATCACAGTATACACCTAACAATATCGTGGTGTATTAGTTATGTAATATATCACAGTATACACCTAAACACTGTGGTGTATTAGTTATGTAATATATCACAGTATACACCTAAACACTGTGGTGTATTAGTTATGTAATATATCACAGTATACACCTAACAATATCGTGGTGTATTAGTTATGTAATATATCACAGTATACACCTAAACACTGTGGTGTATTAGTTATGTAATATATCACAGTATACACCTAACAATATCGTGGTGTATTAGTTATGTAATATATTACGGTATACACCTAAACACTGTGGTGTATTAGTTATGTAATATATCACAGTATATACCTAACAATATCGTGGTGTATTAGTTATGTAATATATCACAGTATATATGTCGTGTATTAGTTATGTAATATATCACAGTATACACCTAACAATATCGTGGTGTATTAGTTATGTAATATATCACAGTATACACCTAAACACTGTGGTGTATTAGTTATGTAATATATCACAGTATACACCTAAACACTGTGGTGTATTAGTTATGTAATATATCACAGTATACACCTAAACACTGTGGTGTATTAGTTATGTAATATATCACAGTATATATGTCGTGTATTAGTTATGTAATATATCACAGTATACACCTAAACACTGACGTGTATTAGTTATGTAATATATCACAGTATACACCTAACACTGTGGTGTATTAGTTATGTAATATATCACAGTATATATGTCGTGTATTAGTTATGTAATATATCACAGTATACACCTAAACACTGTGGTGTATTAGTTATGTAATATATCACAGTATACACCTAAACACTGTCGTGTATTAGTTATGTAATATATCACAGTATACACCTAACAATATCGTGGTGTATTAGTTATGTAATATATCACAGTATACACCTAAACACTGTGGTGTATTAGTTATGTAATATATCACAGTATACACCTTAACACTGTGGTGTATTAGTTATGTAATATATCACAGTATACACCTAACAATATCGTGGTGTATTAGTTATGTAATATATCACAGTATACACCTAAACACTGTGGTGTATTAGTTATGTAATATATCACAGTATACACCTAACAATATCGTGGTGTATTAGTTATGTAATATATTACGGTATACACCTAAACACTGTGGTGTATTAGTTATGTAATATATCACAGTATATACCTAACAATATCGTGGTGTATTAGTTATGTAATATATCACAGTATATATGTCGTGTATTAGTTATGTAATATATCACAGTATACACCTAACAATATCGTGGTGTATTAGTTATGTAATATATCACAGTATATATGTCGTGTATTAGTTATGTAATATATCACAGTATACACCTAAACACTGACGTGTATTAGTTATGTAATATATCACAGTATACACCTAACACTGTGGTGTATTAGTTATGTAATATATCACAGTATATATGTCGAGTATTAGTTATGTAATATATCACAGTATACACCTAAACACTGACGTGTATTAGTTATGTAATATATCACAGTATACACCTAACACTGTGGTGTATTAGTTATGTAATATATCACAGTATATATGTCGTGTATTAGTTATGTAATATATCACAGTATACACCTTAATACCGTGGTGTATTAGTTATGTAATATATCACAGTATATATGTCGTGTATTGGTTATGTAATATATCACAGTATACACCTAGCACTGTGGTGTATTAGTTATATAATATATCACAGTATACACCTAAACACTGTCGTGTATTAGTTATGTAATATATCACAGTATATATGTCGTGTATTAGTTATGTAATATATCACAGTATATATGTCGTGTATTAGTTATGTAATATATCACAGTATACACCTAAACATTGTCTTCTATATCAGCTGATCTATAATCTTATCAATATCTGGCCAAGTTTACAACAATTTCAGTATTTTCCTATAGTTATATACAGATCCGTTTAAGATGATATAATGATCAGAATGAGGCCTAAGCTGTCCCGGACGTGGGACAAGTATGCGTTTTGTTTGTTTACCTTGGGTACACACACTTCAGTGTTGATAATAAGAGCTGTACATAGTAACTTGACCTAATTGCTGACAGAGACCACTCATCTCTCAGTATTTATTTATTTTTCAATGCCTTCAGTATCTAAACAACCTCAAGGATAAAAACCAACAGCTTTTCTGATATCTACATTAAATGCTGTAATTTTACTACTACAATATACATATAAAATAACATGAATCCAATTAAGGCAACAAACATAATGCATATATTTCCATGTTGTCTGTGAATATTATGATATTCGTCAACCTTTAATGTAAATTTATAGTTTGCGCAAAACCAAAATAAAATGCTCACTACAAACATGCAGAGTTAATTTCGCGGAGTGACAGCAATATCATTTTTGACGTTGGTGTTTAAAATTCTCCAAGTCAGCAGCATCATTGATTGATAAATAACGAATACACCAATAATGCCGCGGGCTATTTAAGAGACAACTAACTTAGGCCATGTACAGATCGGACTCTTTTTCGTGGGTTCCTCACTATTTTTCATGGAGTCGTCACTATTGTTCATGGAGTCGTCACTATTTTTCGTGGAGTCGTCACTATTTTTTGTGGAGTCGTCACTATTTTTTGTGGAGTCGTCACTATTTTTTGTGGAGTCGTCACTATTTTTGATGGAGTCGTCACTATTTTTCATGGAGTCGTCACTATTGTTCATGGAGTCGTCAATATTTTTCGTGGAGTCGTCACTATTTTTTGTGGAGTCGTTACTATTTTTTGTGGAGTCGTCACTATTTTTCATGGAGTCGTCACTATTCTTGATGGAGTCGTCACTATTTTTCATTGAGTCGTCACTATTTTTTGTGGAGTCATCACTATTTTTGATGGAGTCGTCACTATTTTTCATTGAGTCGTCACTATTTTTTGTGGAGTTATCACTATTTTTGATGGAGTCGTCACTATTTTTTGTGGAGTCATCACTATTTTTGATGGAGTCGTCACTATTTTTCATTGAGTCGTCACTATTTTTTGTGGAGTCGTCACTATTTTTTGTGGAGTCGTCACTATTTTTTGTGGAGTCATCACTATTTTTGATGGAGTCGTCACTATTTTTTGTGGAGTCGTCACTATTTTTTGTGGAGTCGTCACTATTTTTGATGGAGTCGTCACTATTTTTCATTGAGTCGTCATTAATTTTCATGGAGTCGTCACTGTTTTATTGAGTCGTCATCATTTTTCATGTAGTCCTCACTAGTTTCGTCATGGTACATTATTAACTCCTCGCGAACGAAGGGGAAAGGAATAAAGCGTCCGTTCGAACGTGCTTGTGGACGAATGTTTGTTTCACCTTTGTTATCGCTCTAGCAACTGCATTCAAAACATATTTCGATCAAACATCATACATGTATGTTGGTCAAGTATGAGAATAACATTGACAAGTTATTGTTTCTGGGTGCCAGAGTCAAGGACAAGGTCACTGTTAATTACTATTTAAAGAAAATCTGTTTTTCATACCACAAGTAAGAATGCTGTTACCGACTGGTCACTTTTAACAGTAATAGTATTTAAATGAGTACCTTTGACTTTAAAGAATCAAATATGTATACTATAACCCAAACCGACCGGTACACTTTTAATGACTAAAGTGGTTAAACGTGACCGGCTGGTGTTGGCCTCCGTACTTACTCGACTTCATCTTAAAACTTATTTTGACAAAACTTCACACCTCGGACAAGTTGGCCTCAGAATTAATTAATTGCAGGTTATTTTAGTAGTTGTAGAATACCTGGCACGCGGAGGGATTTGTATCACTTTGATGGTTTCATCATCATAATTTATCATGTCGCTTACATTGCTGCTGTCGTAATGAGTAAGGTATTGTTGATATCAGATTATTCTTCCACCTTGATATGTATTTGAACTATTAACTGTTTATATAATATTACTCTCGACTACTGTGACCTTGACCTAACCTCGTTCAGCCAGGCATGTTTTGTAAATCGCCTTGGAATTTGCTGGAGGATGAAGCGACCAATTTTGATATACAATATAGCACATACCCTTTACATAATTATCGTTAAAGTACAACTCAAGGTCACCAGAGCTCTCTCATAAGCCAAAGTAAGGTCATTATTAACTTGAAAGGAAGACATTGTTTTGGAATAAGCCGATCCGTTTGTTTGGTAACAAAACAATTATGCTGCCTTCGTTTGTGTTATTAATAGCACGTTGCGAATAGCTAAGGAGAGGAAGCCGGCTATCAGTAGCAGGGCATCCCTTTAGGTGTGACCATGAAAGAGATTGTACCAGGCTTTATAATGGGTTTTATATTCAGTTCAAACGATATCCTAGACCTTAATGTACACAGGGCAGAATTCCAGACTGTTTCAGCATTTCTTTTAACAATAGTGTGCAGATCTTATTCTCTGTAATAATTTGGAATATTAATATGTATAAAGATATCCGTAAATATTTTCAAATGAAGAAAATATTGTAAACCATAAAAGTTGCATGAATAAGAAAATACGACGACGTGTTGTGGAACAAACATTGAGGCTATTAAATGATCTTGTTTTAGATATGCGCATGCTCAATAGTAATTTGTTGTATCTGTAATCACGGATGTTCTATTCTGTATGTAATTCTCCGTTAAACCACTGATAAAAAGAAAACGTGTCGTGTGTACATGATAAGAATTTGCAGTAAAACGTCGGCTGGAAACTGTTGACTCATAGAAACAAAATAGGCCTCCAAAAGTGCAAAAAACTAATATATCCTGGTTTTGATAAAACAAATGTTAATGATATACTTGAGTCACGAGTGTGAAATATATCATTTTCCTACAAAGGTCATCGGTAGAGTCATCTCCCCTGCAGAAATGATACAGAGGAATAGAGGTTTGTTAAAAACGACTGCGAAACGAAGTGATGTGTGCAAGTGATATCAAGGTCACTACGACGCTTGAATCTGATGACGTCATTAGGAACCATGGATTACAGAAACTGATGACGAGGTAAGAACATGTAGGCACCACCTTTGTTGAATACCCTATAGATTCTCTTTCTACTCACCAATCGCTTTAAGATCAACAAAATGATTTTTGTGAAAACAACAATATTGGTAAACATTCAAGTAAAGGAGGTTATGATTGATGTAGTCCATATCTGATTATTATTTGAGAGAGCACCACCAATATTTTAAAGACCATGTCACGTGTACCGATTCAATGATACCACGTTTGTTCCATGTAATACTAGATGATAATTGTGCCATTAGCTCCGATTGATTATCGTCAACTAGCAATTCAATAATTTTGTTTCCTCCTCAGTATACTTAGAAAGACTAAGTTCACAGCGACATATACAGTGTATTGGTTTCGCCGTTAACCTTTCTTGTTACAATTTTTTAGAAAAGGATGTTCTGGATTCTTCAAAACTTGTTTTTTTCTTCAAATTCGCCATCCAGGTACAAAGTACGATACTAGCGACATTTTTAAAGATTTTTCGACCAATACCAAATATGCTGTTGGCAAAAAAGTAATTGAGCAAATATCGATATGTATTTATGAACGACGATTTGCTCTCTGAAGATATCAGCGATAACCTTGACGTTAAAGTACATCAACAACAACTTGTGAGCATTGTACTCGACATACTTCCTGTGTGATGGTACAGATGTGATGAGACACTATACCTCTATATCTACTCCCCAAACTCACTACAGAATTGGCATATTATCAGCTCCCTCAGGTAAGGTGACACACTATTGGAATTACTGAACACAGAAACGGAGACAACATCGCCATACAATTCTAGTTAAAGGAGAATCCTTAAAATGACAACCAGAATTGTGACCACAGAACCACCAGACGTATTACCGAACACCATACACGACTGTCATCGTAGAGACGGCAGTTTGATATTTCCAAGTTAGATTATAATGTCGATTATTCCCCATCGTCTTCACCAACATGCATCTCTCCAAATCGTATGTTGGTGGTATTGCCCCCATCACACTAAGACAAAGACCACGAAGACCGCACTGCGTCCTTAAAATTTCGAGAAACGCAGCGGGGTCGTGGCAAAAATGGAGAATTTTGCAGTTGTCACGTTCATATTACGCCCTCATTACGTCCTTGCTGGGTTCTTACTACGTCCTACACGTTTCCACTAAGACCTTATCTCGCGCATGTTCGCGCGTGCACCACGCTCTGTGTGTTCTTAATACGCTCTTACTACGTCCAAAAAGATCTTTCTACGCGTGCATTACGTAATTACTACGTTCTCTCTGCGTTTGCCCGTTCCCTATAAATACAACTTGACTTCAACTCATGAAGTTCAAGAACGAATGATGGTCTTCTACTCTTAACTCCGTCATTAGTCGATCATAATGGCCAAATTGTAGTCTTCTTTCAACAGAAAGCCAAGGACGAACCCAAAAAAGCCTAGGTTGTCTTTTATTCCTTCTTCGCCTTCTTCGCAGCATCAAAAGTGCGGCCTGTGCATCAATAAAAACCTGTTGTCCTTGAATCAGAGCAAGATGCATAAGAAGTTCTTGATAACTTGTAACCATCTTCTTTTGTAGTTTGAACGAAAGTGATAATGAATTAAACTTGAAATGAGTATTTATACAGCCGATCCTCTGGACGTGGTTTTGACGTGGTGGTAACCTGTGACAGACGTGTCGTAAACTTAATGAGCACCGTAAGAACGTACTGGAAACCTAACGTGGTCATCAACAACGTGGTATTGGCGTACCTTGGTCATTGTACAAGCGTAGAGAGGTCGCAATAAGAACTACATTGACGTAGCAAGAACGCACTGACAACGCAATGAGAACGTAATACAATCCTTTCCATCAGCGCTACGCTTCCACTGCGTCAATGAAGTTCTCATTGGGTTTTGGTTACGTCATTACCACGTCAATACCGCTGGTACTGCGTCCCTGTTACGTTCTTACTACGTCCCGATTGGACCACGTCCTCGCTACGCTTTTTTTTAACATGCTCAAAGTTTGTTCACGTCCTCCAGGTCCATGAAGACCATAACACGTCCTTATCGGTCTCTATTGAGTCTTTACTACGTTGTACAAGTTCTTTCTGCGTTCGCATTGCGTTCTTCAATTTTTTCCAGGACGTGGTTGGACGTAGTGGGAACGTGACCTAGTGTGATGGGGGTATATATTAAGGACAGGTCAATGAACATCGAAACAGCCGGGACATGTATTCACCTAGGAAGGGGAAGCAGACATGTTACGATGCAGAAATGGAACTTTTGTGAAATCGAAGTCATCACGGTTTTTATCCACGTTGTAAGCTGCCCTTGCTAGTAACGTTGTGAGACAATATCGCGGTTTGAATTGGTTTTGTATTGTTTAACGTCCTATCAACAGCTATGGTCAAGCTGCATGTGTTGGTGAGTGTGTGCATGTTCTAGGAGGCTACAGTATTTCCTGTGTGTGGTGGGAGTGTGTTCGTGTTCTAGGAGGCTACAGTATTTTCCTGATGTGTGATGAGTGTGTGCGTGTTCTAGGAGGCTACAGTATTTCCTGAGTGTGGTGAGTGTGTGCATGTTCTAGGAGACTACAGTATTTTCCTGAGTGTGGTGAGTGTGTGCGTGTTCTAGGAGGCTACAGTATTTTCCTGTGTGTGGTGAGTGTGTGCGTGTTCTAGGAGGCTACAGTATTTTCCTGAGTGTGGTGAGTGTGTTCGTGTTCTAGGAGACTACAGTATTTTCCTGTGTGTGGTGAGTGTGTTCGTGTTCTAGGAGGCTACAGTATTTTCCTGTGTGTGGTGAGTGTGTTCGTGTTCTAGGAGGCTACAGTATTTTCCTGTGTGTGGTGAATGTGTTCGTGTTCTAGGAGGCTACAGTATTTTCCTGTATGTGGTGAGTGTGTGTGCGTGCTCTAGGAGGCTTCAGTATTTTCCTGTTTCTCTTTTGAGTGTAATTTAAATCGTCCTGTTTAGATTGAACTTTGTTTCTGTTTGGTGTGTTTGAAATGTTTACCTTGAGTTTATGAGACAAAGTTACACAATTTGGTATGTAGTATTTCACTGTCGAATTTCGTGCATATCTGTTGTCTCTGAATCAGTAAAGCATCCCAAGATTTGGATCAACTTAGTCTTATACGTGCTTATAAGCGTTTTTACACTTTGAAGAATATGTTCTTAAATTCAAGTTGGACATGACCGATTCATGATACATCTTCAATTAGGAATTATCTATAGAAGCTGACGTACATATACATTTCTTGAATGAAAATATTCCATTGAATGAGTTCCATAAGTGTAACTGTACCTAGTGTCCAAAACACGAGTGTACATACACGTAACGTGTCAGCTACATCAGTGATAGCAACTGTGGAAATAAAAGGAGGCTTTCCCCAGATATATGGCACTAATTGGCCTAAATATTTTGGATGGAGGCTGGACAAAAAACATAGAACGGAGGCAAGCTTTACCTTAATAAGAAGACATGTAATGTGCCAGTTTTGGGAGACTAATCTCCGGTCCAGATTGTTGCTGTTAACGTATATATGTCAGAATTAAGCTGGATTTATAAACGTAACGATCGAGTACCTGAGGAACTGGCCAGGGATTTGTCACGGACTTGGCAGAATAAAACAGCTGTAGTATCGGTGTTATAGAATTCAAAGTCACGAACTTTAGGCTCGCTTGTGACACCGGCTCATACGGGTGAAAAACCTGCCGAGAACACAAAAGTAAGACCGCGATACCGAGAGGAGGCATAGAGTGTGTAGTGATTTCATCGGGAAAAGTCTAACCAGGGGGAGAAGTAAATATAGAAATAAATTACAGTGTCTGAAAAGGAGAAATGGAAGAACAAAATTATAAAAGTTGGGAAGTTAGGGAGTTCCGAACAGATCGAACCCTATGTACACGAAGACTTGGTTTGGTTTGTTTGGTTTGTTTTGTTTAACGTCCTATTAACAGCCAGGGTCACGAAGACAGAATGGACTGAAATTCTAATCTTTTCAGAAATGAATTAACTACCATCTAGCACAGCTGCAATAGTGGAGTGGGAAATGATAGAAGAATTATGCTGAAAACCGTTCGGATATGGAATCAGCTAGAGTACGCGAGACACTCCATCGCCAGAGAGCTCGCTGCACCACGGGTGGACTGCGAAGATGGTCCCGAGAGATTAGATTAGATGGAGAAGTACTAGGTTTATCATCGGTATGGAGCCCATTGTAGTCAAACTGTAGTCAGCCGGTAGATGATGATGGCAAAGAGAGCACCATTGCTGATTACGGCAGAGAAAAAGAATAATTGCGGAAGCCGATATGGACACGATGTGACCTGGTCACCAACATATATGCCGAATGGTACAACAAATTTTGTTTCAGAGTAGGAAAAAATACTAAGAGATGGTCACCGACTGATGACGTCTTACGATTTTTCATAACCAGAAAACTATCACATCACTATGTTCATCGACGATCGTTGCCTTTCTACAGAGTATACGCAATCGCGCGACGCAGTATACAACACGGTAGAATGGTGATTTAAGCTTGGATAAAATAATTAAGTTGATATAATTGTTGTTCTGCTTTGTCGCCATGTTTTCGTGAATAACATCATCGCGGAACACGTAATTGTTGTATCTCGATTTATGTCATATGTAGGGTCGTGGGGGGGGGGGGGGGGGTCCCTTTGTCATCTGTTAAGGAAGACTTTGAGAGTCCCAGAATAAGGCCCGCTTTATCCAACTACATATTCATCGTAGAAGACTAAAAGTGGGCCGTCTGAAGAAACGGAAATTTTCTTCCGTATTTTCGACTTAGGGTATATTGAAGACGCCAAATTATATCTTCTGTCCCTCTTACAACATTGGGATCTTCAAATATCCCTTTCTTTCCGAACTGTTCTTCTTTTCTTTGCTTTGTTGTCTCCGTGAGCCCGTCCTCACAAGACCCAGAATGTTGCGATGTCATAAAACGTGATTCTCTATTAGGTTAATGCAATAATAAATAAAAATAATCTTGGTATCTGACATGTTCAAAACTATTTTAATACTTAGGAGTTGTCATTTTTAGTTTTTATTATAACGATACAAAAATAAACAGTGGTACTAAAACAAGGGACCTACAACAACACACTAAGGTCCTTACTCGGGCAACCATCACGCAATATTCGTCCTTCTATGCTCCTAGAATACATATGAATTACTCCAAGGCCACCACATTTAATATGTTTCACACTGTTTTTTGTATTTCTATATGGTGCATTTTCTACCAAATCGATTTTTGTAAGTTTTTATTTTTTTCTGCCTTTTCCCTTTGGTCTGGTGTGTAAGTGATCATGTGCGTTCTCTGTAATTAAATGTAATAACTACAAAGACTTGTTACATTGGAAGCTACAAGGTCGTATATAAAGCCTTAGTAATCGTCTCAAGGTTACTCTAGTCATCACCAGGCCTACTGACAGCAATATCAACACTGCTGTTCGTCATTTCGCCACATTTTTGCCTCCCTGTTGTTATTTTGAATACCTGTAGACATTTATCCTCGCGTCCACTTCAATCCTACCCGATACTTTATCTAACGGGCGCCCAGGTGGTTTTATTATGTAGGAAGTGACATGGCTATGAACCTTCACTTAACTGATCGTGTTGTCGTTTTCTGCTCGAGATCCCGTGCTTTATGTTCTTAAGTAGCGGTGACCTTGGAGGGGTACAAACGAAATCGGATCCGAGCCGAACTCTGACACGGGGAGGGGGATACGAGGGAGGGAAACGCTACCGATCTGAAAAGTTATAGAGTGCCGTGTTACGTTGTGTTTGGTGATGTTACAATGTAGGTACCTCCTCATTTAGGACGGGCGCTGAAGGCACTGGGAAAACTTCAGATGTAATGTTAAAACTTCGTACAGAACTAGTTATCACATCATACCACGGAAGATATAGCTCTAGCTCCAACACCATACGCAAGGTCTCCTTACTTTCAAACTTCGCTTCATTTTTATTAATGACGAGGCACGCGTTCAGAGGTCGACTTTAAGTGTTCTCATTCCGGAATGGTACACTTCGTTAATTACACACACTCTGATTGGCTGAGTGATTTTGATTGACATACTATCATCCGTTTATCTGCAACACCGAGAAAGTCCGCATTTCATAGTATTTAAAGCCCCGCACAACATCAGTTTTATTTATAACTTGGACGCGCTTCCTTCGAGGTTCAAAAAACTTGGCAAAACAGTTTTGTATAGGGCGATCAGCTGTTGAGCTGTTTACATGTGTAGTGGGTAGGTGTGTACGCGTGGAGCGGTATTTAAGCCACCTTACTACGGGTATCTACACTCAACACGCCATCGTACACTGTAGAACCACCATATAACTTTTGTTGTACAAGTGACAGAAATAACGGAGATTTCCTAAAAAATTAAACATGGACTTTAAAGTTGTTTTCTGGATTGGCTTCCTGTCCACGTGCATGGTAACGTCAACAGGTAAATATTTACGTCTACTAAGCTCCTCAAGCAATCTTACACTGTTTACATTTTTGTCATTTCATTCATACATGGTTTAATTGAGTAGTAAAATGAAATGTAGCTTTATAAAGATTGATTCATTTCCTTATTTTGGTTTTGACATATCATAATACTTTTGATAGCTATCGGTGTCTAGAAATGTTTTTTGATAATTTGATGTTAGAGAAGAAAAGTAGGTAGAACCACGACAGAGTTTATATTGAGGGTGGTATTTAAAGGTTTAAATTTCACATAAATGATACATTGTAGATATACAACCCTCGACCACAGACAATGTGTAGTGACGAAGTCATTACAGCATCTCGCAGAATGGGCTGAAATGAAATTCATCGTTTCGCACTAAAATAGAGTTGTGGTTGTATTTGAGGATACGAGTAGAGCACCTGTAGTGTATTGGGGGTAGTACTGGCGAACTTCTACAACTATTTGGCAGTCTATGTAGGTACGCAGGTATCGTTGGCGTTCTCACTAAATCCGTGTACTCCAGTCAGAGTTGACATTAGATGTAGGAAGACTAGCCTAGATCATGCGTCACTAAAAACATAAATACTGCTTGGAATGTACTGAAGGATTATGTTGCACATATGTTTTGCCATTAAGGCACAAAACGCGCCAGATAATGCAATGACACAGTGTATTAAGGTCAGTAATAAGTTCAAAACGACCTAGTCTTACCAGTAGGTCAGCGCCACTCACCGCGCCATACTATTCTAATTACTGACACAAATTAAGCATGTGGCAGAAAGTATATATATAGTGTAGTGGTCGTGTTTACCTTCTACACGTGGCGATATACCATGTACCGAATCCTATATGTAAGCTACCGCTGATTATCGTTTTAAATATTATAATTGACAGCAATGCCATCTGTATCACGCGATACACGTATCCGAACACCTGATATTTCTTTTACAAAAAGTGGGATATCCTATATCCGTGGCGCCATCGAACAGGCAAGAGGATCCATTCACGGACTTTCGTCAGAAGTGTATACGTGCATACCATTGGTCAAGTGGTATCAAAACATGCTCGGACCACACAGCAAACACCTCATTGGCCTACACTGTCGCATGGTACGATCTAATTACATATAACACGGTAGTGAAGAAAAGGTACAATCCGACAACTGTAGGATTCGTCAATCATTTTAATAAGCCAATGATACAATCGGTCAAATTGAACTTACTTTAAACGTGTCAGCGCACCTGGGGCATCGTGACGTCACGTACACATACACAATCGGGCAAAACAGCTTAACAGATCTAACCTCGTAAAATCATATTAGGCCAGCGTCTATTTTTAGAGGTATTTTTGGCACACGCGCTAAAAACATGTATACCGACACCCGATTTGACTGAAGGTGGTTCGCGTTGTTTGATAAGTGTGACCACCGTCCCTAGGCCAGCCACTCTCAAACATAGAGGCTCCACAGGCACCGGTAGGAGGTAGGGCTTCGTCAAATACAGCCTACTTCCCTATGGGAAATACTCGATGCGATTTCCGGCAAGGACTGTATATATATATCCATATACAGAGTTCTATACGGTTGTGCGTATACACAGAACTGACCGGCTGTCCTACTACAGTACACTGACCGGTCATCCGTATACAGAGAGTTGTCCTTTCGCCCGTAAAGGAAATCTTCCGGTTGCTCATATATAGTGAAATGTCTGATTGTCGGTATACTAAAAATTGTCGGTAGACAGAGAGCTATCCGGTTATCCATATACAGTGCACTCTCCGGTTGTCCGAAACAAAGAACCGTCCGGTCGTCCATACAGTTGTCCGTAATAAAGGACTGTTCGGCTGTCCGTACAGTTGTCCGTAACAAAGGACCGTCCGGTCGTCCGTACAGTTTTCCGTAACAAAGGACTGTTCGGCTGTCCGTACAGTTGTCCGTAACAAAGGACCGTCCGGTCGTCCGTACAGTTTTCCGTAACAAAGGACTGTTCGGCTGTCCGTACAGTTGTCCGTAACAAAGGACCGTCCGGTCGTCCGTACAGTTTTCCGTAACAAAGGACTGTTCGGCTGTCCGTACAGTTGTCCGTAACAAAGAACCGTCCGATCGTCCGTACAGTTGTCCGTTACAAAGGACTGTTCGTCCGTCCGTACAGTTGTCCGTAACAAAGGACTGTTCGGTCGACCGTACAGTCGTCCGTAACAATGAACCGTCCGGTCGTCCGTACAATTGTCCGTAACAAAGGACTGTTCGGTCGTCCGTACAGTTGTTCGTAACAAAGAACCGTCCGTCCGTCCGTCCGTACAGTTGTCCGTAACAAAGAACCGTCCGGTCGTCCGTACAGTTGTCCGTAACAAAGAACCGTCCGGACGTCCATACAGTCGTCCGTACAGTTGTCCGTAACAAAGGACTGTTCGGTCGTCCGTACAGTTGTTCGTAACAAAGAACCGTCCGTACAGTTGTCCGTAACAAAGAACCGTCCGGTCGTCCGTACAGTTGTCGGTAACAAAGAACCGTCCGGACGTCCATACAGTCGTCCGTACAGTTGTCCGTAACAAAGGACTGTTCGGTCGTCCGTACAGTTGTCCGTAACAAAGGACCGTCCGGACGTCCGTACAGTTGTCTGTAACAAAGGACTACAGGAGTTAGAGGCAGAGCTCTTTGGTTATCTATCTAAAAAGAGTCGCCTTGCCGTCATCATATTTCATTTCGTTTACAATAAATGTAATCAACACTAAGAGGTTCTTGTTATTTTTTTTTTTTTTTTTTGAATTCCGATCTCGCACCCCCTCAGAGATTATTCCCATGTCTCTATAACTTATCTGACTACATCTGTAAAGATACCTACTGCAGTGAACGATTCCCCTCGCTTATGTTTTCGTCGGATGTCGAGGAATCTAAAATTGTTTGCTCCACTAACCTACGATATGTAGATCATTGCCTCTATCTGTGTCAAACATTACATAAACAAACACGAATCGCCATTTTCACATGAACTCTACTTGAAATTCAGTAATAAATGTCAACAGTCGGTGTGATTCGCTAAGGTTCTCATCTCCGTACAATATTTACACACTGGGTAGACTCGGACATAAATGCGGAAATCGGGAGATATTGGGGTGCATGTTTTACGATACAGAGTCACTAATAGTAACGTATAAGAAATGGGAGATTGTTTTTAGATTTCACAATGAAAATTGTTATAATGTATTATAAGAGATCAGATCCCATTAGTAACGAGAGGTTCATGGACCTTCACGGTAATCCGAGTTCTAAGTTTCAGTCAGATTGATCCATTTTGGACCCGCACATCAGACCCTGGTGGTCAGTTAGGGCCAATATGTGCATAACATCAAACTACCACCCCACACTGATAATTCCAATCACGTTTTAATTATTTCCAACTGCAATCCAACAAATGATGCTCAACATGTGATTTCCCTGTATAAACGATTTTTTAAGTTTGAAAGTAAATGGTTTACGGACGACGACGGTCGACGAAGGTTAAAAGGCGATTAGACACTTCGTCTCAGGTGACCTTAAAATAAAACCACTAAAGACCTACGGTATTTACGTGAGAAAATATCTGTCCAGATTTCAGGGGAACGACTCTCGAGGCCTTACATTGGTTCGTTTTCACTGTCATAATCTTAATTGAGAAATAATGAGGACTGTTCTCCGCCAACTCATTATCCTGCCCTGCAGGTAAAGCGTAAGAATTGTACCTGCTGCCCGCACCATTGCATGATCGTAGGAGGCGACTAAATTTGGGATCTTATCTTTTCTCTTCTTTCTGAACAACTTTCTTCCTAATGTCTCCCTTGACAATGCCTCACTTTTAGCATTTAGTTGAGCGTTTGCTGCTGTGAGGAAGGCTTTGGGTTCTGTCCCCTAGCCGAGACATACCAGAGTCTTTAAAAATGGTAGTTGCTACTCCTGCCTAGCGCTCAGCATATTAGTATTGGGACGACTGGTTCGCCCGTTGTCAGTATAATGTGACCGGGTGGGGTGTCCTGCTGGTTGCCTTCGGCAGTATGCTTCAGTGAGGTAGCACTATAAATCGGCAAACGATCCGGCCTATCACAAGGAGACTTAACCCGAACATACTGCAGCCTCCCAAAACACACATACGCACTCACCACACGCATGCATGTCGCACGCACGGGAGGCCGTCCTTAAATGACCTTAGCTGTTAATAGACGTTAAACAAAATAAACCAACCAACTAACCAACTCATTATCATCGTAATAATAATAATTACCTACCAATTTTCAACGTACAAAAATCGCATTTCTCACAAAATATCAAAGGTGAAAGAAAATTTCATATGTTTAATTTTTCATTACATTATTTGGTTACATATCAATGAAAATAGACAATATTTTTTGTGAAGAGATATCGCAGATCATATGCCTTTTAACGGAATCTGGATTCCTTGAAACTGACATTAACGTGTCGATTTCCATATACGTTTCTCCTCACAACTACACGTAGCACTGTAAAACGGCCATAGATATATACCTATTTCTGTCATACAGACCTTAGATAAATCTACCGTCCAAACTGATACCTATTTCTGTCATACAGACCTTAGATAATCTACCGTCCAAACTGGTCAGTCCTACCATCCATAGTGCAGTAAGGACATAACGTGTAATAATGTTTATAATCGGAAGCCGTTCTGACGATTTTGTCAAACTGTGTAATGGAGAATCTATGGGCACATGGCGTCAAACAGTTTTCGGTGACTTAGGTGGTTTGTCGGGACTGATGTATCCTGTAAAACATGGCATTGTTCCCATACAATTGGTATTGTGTACATGTGTTTGAAAGATTTTTTTTTCAAGGATTAAAGGTGATGGGAACAGGATATTCCTGTAATAATGTATTGGTAGTGGTGGGGACTGGATGAGAACAGGATATTCCTGTAATAATGTATTGGTAGTGGTGGGGACTGGATGGGAACAGGATATTCCTGTAATAATGTATTGGTAGTGGTGGGGACTGGATGGGAACAGGATATTCCTGTAATAATGTATTGGTAGTGGTGGGGACTGGATGGGAACAGGATATTCCTGTAATAATGTATTGGTAGTGGTGGGGACTGGATGGGAACAGGATATTCCTGTAATAATGTATTGGTAGTGGTGGGGACTGGATGGGAACAGGATATTCCTGTAATAATGTATTGGTAGTGGTGGGGACTGGATGAGAACAGGATATTCCTGTAATAATGTATTGGTAGTGGTGGGGACTGGATGAGAACAGGATATTCCTGTAATAATGTATTGGTAGTGGTGGGGACTGGATGAGAACAGGATATTCCTGTAATAATGTATTGGTAGTGGTGGGACTGGATGGGAACAGGATATTCCTGTAATAATGTATTGGTAGTGGTGGGGACTGGATGGGAACAGGATATTCCTGTAATAATGTATTGGTAGTGGTGGAGACTAGATGGGAACAGGATATTCCTGTAATAATGTATTGGTAGTGGTGGAGACTAGATGGGAACAGGATATTCCTGTAATAATGTATTGGTAGTGGTGGGGACTGGATGAGAACAGGATATTCCTGTAATAATGTATTGGTAGTGGTGGGACTGGATGGGAACAGGATATTCCTGTAATAATGTATTGGTTGTGGTGGGGACTAGATGGGAACAGGATATTCTTGTAATAATACATTGGTAGTGTTGGCAACTGAAATTTTTGTTTCTTAGTTCGTGCCTGTCCCGTAACAGGTCTGTTTAGGTTTTGGTAGTTTCAACACGTGTTTTATTGCACGGCGCCTTGTTTTTTTAAAGACATATAGGACAAACACTTGTTTATGCAATGAAGTACAATTAACCACTTTTTCTCTCTCTTTTTAGTTGATTCAGTCATCCCGGACTACATGCTAGAACGTGCTAAGTTTGTACCGCGTCCTCGCCGTAGGATCTTCCGTGCCACCTCAAAGAAATGCTGCAAAATCGGCGTACGCACAGCGAAGAAAAAATTATCCTGCACAGTAGATTTAGCAGTGCGGAATAACAACTTCGTCATCACCCGTTTAAAAACAACTGGTTCAAATTCTGAACTGAAAAGATATGGCCAAAATCTTGCGAAAAAAATAAACTCATGTGGATCAGCAGGCTTTGGTAAAGTATTTGAGAAATGCTGCAAATATCGAGAAGATTTTAGAAAGTCATTGCAAATGTGCAAAGTGAAACACCGGAAGCGAGTTGATAAACGGAAATGCAGACGAGATGTGAAACGACGCCACTTGAGTTACCTTTGAGCGAATATCATCCCTTAAACGAAGGAGATAAAGCTCTCGTGGGAAATGGGCGGCGCCTCTCTCCGACACTCAGTGTGGCAGGAGAGACCGTCCTACACTAAGCACGCTATGCCAGAGCTACAACGAGAGCCATCCTCGGACGTGAGAACTGAGCAGGCCAGACAACCAATAAGTAACAAACACGGATATGGTCAGGACCAAAAACGTTTCGGAACGTTTGAGGAAAGGTATCTGATCCCATGATTTGAAGCCCGTTATTGTGCGCTCTTGTCAAACGAGGAACGTTCCCAAACGTGTTTGCTCATGGACGCAGCACTGACGTTTCATATATATATATGTTGTTATAGTCTCGCGTATTCTATAAATAGAGTATCTTCGACTGTTAGAATGACGCTTGTTATTTTAGTTGGCTATATGTATTGTTGGTGTTCCGTGTATCATCCAGCGTGACAATCTGTTTAGGCGAGAGTGTTCCACTGTAGGAGTACACTCCCTTAGAGTCCAGGGTGTGGAAGTCTCCGATATTTTGCTGTAAAATATTCCAAGATTACAAGATTCCAACGGAAAATATTAGAATACTTCCGTTTCTGGAATAAAACTAGTCCCAGACGAACATTGTAAATTCCGATGTGTATTGCAACAGTCTCCTAGTTTCGGATGTATAGTCAGCGACTTGTGTATGGCCTCTGACTCACAAATATATGATATCAAATATATGTCGTTTTCGATTTATATTGATAATTTTGAATTTATTCTTAGCGCTTCCGAGATTTCGGCGTATATAGTCGTCTCTAGCATACCCATGTTGGAGTGTCTGACATTTGTTCTCAGATTGTGATTACATGATATATATTATTTGAAATTTCTGCCGGAATTCTTAGTGTCCGGTATATATTAGATTTCCCAAAATACATTACTTCAATATTCAAATAATGTGGAAATCAAGTGTTTTCAACGAGTGAGCTCAGTCCTTCGATAAGTATTGTTAGTTTCCGACATATCTCCGGTGTAGTGTTTTTGGTCGTCGTCAACCCTCCATCAGTTGTTGTCACCGTGTGTTCTACGGTCAAACCCTCTACTGTATTAAAACTACTGACACGTTCTGTTAGGCCCCAATGTCAGGCTCGCTGTTATTCCTCCAGACTGAGGCCCCTGGCTCCCTATTCGCTGTTATTCCTCCAGACTGAGGCCCCTGGCTCCCAAGTCGATGTTATTCCCCGGACTGAGGCACCTGGCTCCCAAGTCGATGTTATTCCCCGGACTGAGGCACCTGGCTCCCAAGTCGTGGTTATTCCCCGGACTGAGGCACCTGGATCTCATGTCGATGTTATCCCCCGGAATGAGAGTCCCAATGCGTGGTCCCCTGTCGATGTTATCCCCCCGGACTGAGGATCCCAATATGCAGTTCCCCAGTCGACAATTTTTTCCCAGACTGAGGGTCCAAATGCGTGGTTCCTCAATCAAATGTTATTTCCCCGGACTGAGTCTAAAAATACAGTAAGGGAAATCATTTTTTCTTTTTTAAGTTTTTCAGTACACGCATTTAATGGACTTAAAACGCGATAAAGTGATAAGGACAATGTTGAATATGAGAGTGTGTTGTATGTGTAGAGAGGATGACCGTATTAAGCTGGTAATGGATGGTGTGTGAAAGGAGTGGACAATTCCACTGTCATTTTCTGATCTCCACGCACAAATAATTCCTATGTTTATTTTTAGGAGATGTTGAAATGTTATATACATAATTATACAATATAAAAGTATATTGATATGTATTATAAACCGGAGGCAAAGGTAGCGACTGTCGTTGTGTTGTTAAGCATTCAAAATATTATTTTATTTCGTATGATGATATGCGTTTTATTTTTACAAATAAACAAATGAATTCCAGTAAATTACACTGTCCAGATTGTCTCTGTTTGACTTGGTCTGAAGGTAGCCATTGTTCCTGAGAATTTTATCCATAAACTCTTTCATATAATACCTTATTCCTCCTAAACAGCTGTTTGTTTGTCAAGTTCGTTGTACAAGTCAAAGCAAAACAGTGACATAATTGCGGAGGAAGATTCCAAACAGTCTTATCTATTGGCGGCAGTAGACAAGCAATCGGTGTATTAATCGATTAAGACTGTAACCTCTTCAGGGAGGAGATTGGGTGAACGGAAGCGGGAAAAAATGGGCAATTCGTTATCAAAACACCTCCTCCTCCTCCTCTTTACACATATTGTTACTTAACTTGTTGAAAAACAATACCCTGGTAAGATTATCCTAGGTTATTAGCTGGCGTGACTCGTAAGCCAGAGGGAATTGAATTGGACCCAAAGGAGACAAAAGGAAGACAATAATACAAATGAGTTAATTCCGTCATCGAACGCCTACTTTCCCTAAAAGACGTACACAGATGTACGCGGATTAACTGCCGGGCAAGGTGGTCATCTATGTCAGTACCTTAATCTTTAGTGTATTATAAAATACAAACAAGAAAGGGAGGATCTCTATATTTGTTGATAGAAATGTGTAAATGTAACAAGGTGATAGGTCAAGAAAACATCAATAAATGTCGAGAGGACATAGTCGGTCATCAAAACAAAGGAAGGGCCATTACTCCGCCAAAATCATTGAATTGGAAAATCACTTGAGATATTACAACAGCAAAACCAGTAGATAGGTCGTCAACATAGAAAGGATGTGTGCCGATAAGATTGGAATACTGAAGAAAAACAAAACGATCGTTAACATGTCTTGGAATCCAAAAACATAAAACAGATATGTATAGTTTTAACCGATCAGAAATGTTAAAATTATCTTAAATGCTATACACTTTCTATTAACTATGTTTCTGAAAAACAGTTCAAACAAACATAGACTTTGTCTAATACTGTTAATATCATAGGAAGGTATCATAACACACTAGTTTCTGACCGAAGCCACGTGATTGTACACGAGTCCATATCGATGTAGGGTCGTACGTGTATTTCCGTATCACATTAATGCATGTGTATTTCCGTATCACACTGATGTACGTGTATTTCCCTATCACACGGATGTCCGTGTATTTCCGTATCACATGGATGTACATGTACGTGTATTTCCGTATCACACGGATGTACATGTACTAGTATTTCCGTATCACACGGATGTACATGTACGTGTATTTCCGTATCACACGGATATACGTGTATTTCCGTATCACATTAATGTACGTGTATTTCCGTATCACACGGATGTACGTGTATTTCCCTGTCACACGGATGTCCGTGTATTTCCGTATCACATGGATGTACATGTACGTGTATTTCCGTATCACACGGTCGTACGTGTATTTCCGTATCACACGGATGTACATGTACTAGTATTTCTGTATCACACGGATGTACATGTACGTGTATCTCCGTATCACACGGATGTACGTGTATTTCCGTATCACACGGATGTACGTGTATTTCCGTATCACACGGTCGTATGTACATGTATTTCCGTATCACACGGTCGTACGTGTATTTCCGTATCACACGGATGTACATGTACGTGTATTTCCGTATCACACGGGTGTACGTGTATTTCCGTATCACACGATCGTACGTGTATTTCCGTATCACACGGTCGTACGTGTATTTCCGTATCACACGGATGTACATGTACGTGTATTTCCGTATCACACGGATGTACGTGTATTTCCGTATCACACGGTCGTACGTGTATTTCCGTATCCCACGGTCGGACGTGTATTTCCGTATCCCACCGTCGGACGTGTATTTCCGTATCACACGGTCGTACGTTTATTTCTGTATCACACGATCGTACGTGTATTTCCGCATAACACGGTCGTACGTGTATTTCCGTATCACAAGGTCGGACGTGTATTTCCGTATCACACGATCGTACATATATTTCCGTATCACACGGTCGTACGTGTATTTCCTTATCACAAGGTCGTACATGTAGTTCCGTATCACACGGTCGGACGTGTATTTCCGTATCACACGGTTGTACATGTATTTCCGTATCACACGGATGTACGTGTATTTCCGTATCACACGGTCGTACGTGTATTTCCGTATCACAAGGTCGTACATGTCTTTCAGTATCACACGGTCGGACGTGTAATTCCGTATCACACGGATGTACGTGTATTTCCGTATCACAAGGATGTACGTGTATTTCCGTATCACACGGTTGTACGTGTATTTCCGTATCACACGGATGTACGTGTATTTCCGTATCACACGGTCGTACGTGTATTTCCGTATCACACGGTCGTACGTGTATTTCCGTATCACACGGTCGTACGTGTATTTCCGTATCCCACGGTCGGACGTGTATTTCCGTATCACACGGTCGTACGTTTATATTTCTGTATCACACGATCGTACGTGTATTTCCGTATCACACAGTCGTACGTGTATTTCCGTATCCCACCGTCGGACGTGTATTTCCGTATCCCACGATCGTACGTGTATTTCCGTATCCCACGGTCGGACGTGTATTTCCGTATCACACGGTCGGACGTGTATTTCCGTATCACAAGGTCGTACATGTATTTCCGTATCACACGGTCGGACGTGTAATTCCGTATCACACGGATGTACGTGTATTTCCGTATCACAAGGATGTACGTGTATTTCCGTATCACACGGTCGTACGTGTATTTCCGTATCACACGGATGTACGTGTATTTCCGTATCACACGATCGTACGTGTATTTCCGTATCACACGGTCGTACGTGTATTTCCGTATCCCACGGTCGTACGTGTGTTAACGTATCACACGGTCGGACGTGTATTTCCGTATCCCACCGTCGGACGTGTATTTCCGTATCACACGGTCGTACGTTTATTTCTGTATCACACGATCGTACGTGTATTTCCGCATCACACGGTCGTACGTGTATTTCCGTATCACAAGGTCGGACGTGTATTTCTGTATCACACGATCGTACATGTATTTCCGTATCACACGGTCGTACGTGTATTTCCGTATCACAAGGTCGTACATGTAGTTCCGTATCCCACGGTCGTACGTGTATTTCCGTATCACACGGTTGTACGTGTATTTCCGTATCACACGGTCGTACGTGTGTTAACGTATCACACGGTCGGACGTGTATTTCCGTATCACAAGGTCGTACATGTATTTCCGTATCACACGGTTGGACGTGTAATTCCGTATCACACGGATGTACGTGTATTTCCGTATCACAAGGATGTACGTGTATTTCCGTATCACAAGGTCGGACGTGTATTTCCGTATCAGAAGGTCGTAAGTGTATTTCCGTATCACAAGGTCGTACGTGTATTTCCGTATCACACGGTCGTACGTGTATTTCCGTATCCCACCGTCGGACGTGTATTTCCGTATCACACAGTCGTACGTTTATTTCTGTATCACACGATCGTACGTGTATTTCCGTATCACACAGTCGTACGTGTATTTCCGTATCCCACCGTCGGACGTGTATTTCCGTATCCCACGATCGTACGTGTATTTCCGTATCCCACGGTCGGACGTGTATTTCCGTATCCCACCGTCGGACGTGTATTTCCGTATCACACGGTCGTACGTTTATTTTTTGTATCACACGATCGTACGTGTATTTCCGCATCACACGGTCGTACGTGTATTTCCGCATCACACGATCGTACATGTATTTCCGTATCACACGGTCGTACATGTAGTTCCGTATCACACGTATGTACGTGTATTTCCGTATCACACGGATGTACGTGTATTTCCGTATCACACGGTCGGACGTGTATTTCCGTATCACACGGTCGTACGTGTATTTCCGTATCACACGGTCGTACGTGTGTTAACGTATCACACGGTCGGACGTGTATTTCCGTATCCCACCGTCGGACGTGTATTTCCGTATCACACGGTCGTACGTTTATTTCTGTATCACACGATCGTACGTGTATTTCCGCATCACACGGTCGTACGTGTATTTCCGTATCACACGATCGTACGTGTATTTCCGTATCACACGGTCGTACGTGTATTTCCGTATCACACAGTCGTACGTGTATTTCCGTATCCCACGGTCGTACGTGTATTTCCGTATCCCACGGTCGGACGTGTATTTCCGTATCACACGGTCGTACGTGTATTTCCTTATCACAAGGTCGTACATGTAGTTCCGTATCACACGGTCGTACGTGTATTTCCGTATCACACGGTTGTACGTGTATTTCCGTATCACACGGATGTACGTGTATTTCCGTATCACACGGTCGTACGTGTATTTCCGTATCACAAGGTCGTACATGTATTTCCGTATCACACGGTCGGACGTGTAATTCCGTATCACACGGATGTACGTGTATTTCCGTATCACAAGGATGTACGTGTATTTCCGTATCACACGGTCGTACGTGTATTTCCGTATCACACGGTCGTACGTGTATTTCCGTATCACACGGTCGTACGTGTATTTCCGTATCACACGGTCGTACGTGTATTTCCGTATCCCACGGTCGGACGTGTATTTCCGTATCACACGGTCGTACGTTTATTTCTGTATCACACGATCGTACGTGTATTTCCGTATCACACAGTCGTACGTGTATTTCCGTATCCCACGGTCGTACGTGTGTTTCCGTATCCCACGGTCGTACGTGTATTTCCGTATCCCACGGTCGGACGTGTATTTCCGTATCCCACCGTCGGACGTGTATTTCCGTATCCCACCGTCGGACGTGTATTTCCGTATCACACAGTCGTACGTTTATTTCTGTATCACACGATCGTACGTGTATTTCCGTATCACACAGTCGTACGTGTATTTCCGTATCCCACCGTCGGACGTGTATTTCCGTATCCCACGATCGTACGTGTATTTCCGTATCCCACGGTCGGACGTGTATTTCCGTATCCCACCGTCGGACGTGTATTTCCGTATCACACGGTCGTACGTTTATTTTTTGTATCACACGATCGTACGTGTATTTCCGCATCACACGGTCGTACGTGTATTTCCGTATCACACGATCGTACATGTATTTCCGTATCACACGGTCGTACATGTAGTTCCGTATTACACGTATGTACGTGTATTTCCGTATCACACGGATGTAAGTGTATTTCCGTATCACACGGTCGGACGTGTATTTCCGTATCACAAGGTCGTACATGTATTTCCGTATCACACGGTCGTACGTGTGTTAACGTATCACACGGTCGGACGTGTATTTCCGTATCCCACCGTCGGACGTGTATTTCCGTATCACACGGTCGTACGTTTATTTCTGTATCACACGATCGTACGTGTATTTCCTTATCACAAGGTCGTACATGTAGTTCCGTATCACACGGTCGGACGTGTATTTCCGTATCACACGGTTGTACATGTATTTCCGTATCACACGGATGTACGTGTATTTCCGTATCACACGGTCGTACGTGTATTTCCGTATCACAAGGTCGTACATGTCTTTCAGTATCACACGGTCGGACGTGTAATTCCGTATCACACGGATGTACGTGTATTTCCGTATCACAAGGATGTACGTGTATTTCCGTATCACACGGTTGTACGTGTATTTCCGTATCACACGGATGTACGTGTATTTCCGTATCACACGGTCGTACGTGTATTTCCGTATCACAAGGTCGTACGTGTATTTCCGTATCACACGGTCGTACGTGTATTTCCGTATCACACGGTCGGACGTGTATTTCCGTATCACACGGTCGTACGTTTATTTCTGTATCACACGATCGTACGTGTATTTCCGTATCACACAGTCGTACGTGTATTTCCGTATCCCACCGTCGGACGTGTATTTCCGTATCCCACGATCGTACGTGTATTTCCGTATCCCACGGTCGGACGTGTATTTCCGTATCACACGGTCGGACGTGTATTTCCGTATCACAAGGTCGTACATGTATTTCCGTATCACACGGTCGGACGTGTAATTCCGTATCACACGGATGTACGTGTATTTCCGTATCACAAGGATGTACGTGTATTTCCGTATCACACGGTCGTACGTGTATTTCCGTATCACACGGACGTACGTGTATTTCCGTATCACACGATCGTACGTGTATTTCCGTATCACACGGTCGTACGTGTATTTCCGTATCCCACGGTCGTACGTGTGTTAACGTATCACACGGTCGGACGTGTATTTCCGTATCCCACCGTCGGACGTGTATTTCCGTATCACACGGTCGTACGTTTATTTCTGTATCACACGATCGTACGTGTATTTCCGCATCACACGGTCGTACGTGTATTTCCGTATCACAAGGTCGGACGTGTATTTCTGTATCACACGATCGTACATGTATTTCCGTATCACACGGTCGTACGTGTATTTCCGTATCACAAGGTCGTACATGTAGTTCCGTATCCCACGGTCGTACGTGTATTTCCGTATCACACGGTTGTACGTGTATTTCCGTATCACACGGTCGTACGTGTGTTAACGTATCACACGGTCGGACGTGTATTTCCGTATCACAAGGTCGTACATGTATTTCCGTATCACACGGTTGGACGTGTAATTCCGTATCACACGGATGTACGTGCATTTCCGTATCACAAGGATGTACGTGTATTTCCGTATCACAAGGTCGGACGTGTATTTCCGTATCAGAAGGTCGTAAGTGTATTTCCGTATCACAAGGTCGTACGTGTATTTCCGTATCACACGGTCGTACGTGTATTTCCGTATCCCACCGTCGGACGTGTATTTCCGTATCACACAGTCGTACGTTTATTTCTGTATCACACGATCGTACGTGTATTTCCGTATCACACAGTCGTACGTGTATTTCCGTATCCCACCGTCGGACGTGTATTTCCGTATCCCACGATCGTACGTGTATTTCCGTATCCCACGGTCGGACGTGTATTTCCGTATCCCACCGTCGGACGTGTATTTCCGTATCACACGGTCGTACGTTTATTTTTTGTATCACACGATCGTACGTGTATTTCCGCATCACACGGTCGTACGTGTATTTCCGTATCACACGATCGTACATGTATTTCCGTATCACACGGTCGTACATGTAGTTCCGTATCACACGTATGTACGTGTATTTCCGTATCACACGGATGTACGTGTATTTCCGTATCACACGGTCGGACGTGTATTTCCGTATCACAAGGTCGTACATGTATTTCCGTATCACACGGTCGTACGTGTGTTAACGTATCACACGGTCGGACGTGTATTTCCGTATCCCACCGTCGGACGTGTATTTCCGTATCACACGGTCGTACGTTTATTTCTGTATCACACGATCGTACGTGTATTTCCGCATCACACGGTCGTACGTGTATTTCCGTATCACACGATCGTACGTGTATTTCCGTATCACACGGTCGTACGTGTATTTCCGTATCACACAGTCGTACGTGTATTTCCGTATCCCACGGTCGTACGTGTATTTCCGTATCCCACGGTCGGACGTGTATTTCCGTATCACACGGTCGTACGTGTATTTCCTTATCACAAGGTCGTACATGTAGTTCCGTATCACACGGTCGTACGTGTATTTCCGTATCACACGGTTGTACGTGTATTTCCGTATCACACGGATGTACGTGTATTTCCGTATCACACGGTCGTACGTGTATTTCCGTATCACAAGGTCGTACATGTATTTCCGTATCACACGGTCGGACGTGTAATTCCGTATCACACGGATGTACGTGTATTTCCGTATCACAAGGATGTACGTGTATTTCCGTATCACACGGTCGTACGTGTATTTCCGTATCACACGATCGTACGTGTATTTCCGTATCACACGGTCGTACGTGTATTTCCGTATCACACGGTCGTACGTGTATTTCCGTATCCCACGGTCGGACGTGTATTTCCGTATCACACGGTCGTACGTTTATTTCTGTATCACACGATCGTACGTGTATTTCCGTATCACACAGTCGTACGTGTATTTCCGTATCCCACGGTCGTACGTGTGTTTCCGTATCCCACGGTCGTACGTGTATTTCCGTATCCCACGGTCGGACGTGTATTTCCGTATCCCACCGTCGGACGTGTATTTCCGTATCCCACCGTCGGACGTGTATTTCCGTATCACACGGTCGTACGTTTATTTCTGTATCACACGATCGTACGTGTATTTCCGTATCACACAGTCGTACGTGTATTTCCGTATCCCACCGTCGGACGTGTATTTCCGTATCCCACGATCGTACGTGTATTTCCGTATCCCACGGTCGGACGTGTATTTCCGTATCCCACCGTCGGACGTGTATTTCCGTATCACACGGTCGTACGTTTATTTTTTGTATCACACGATCGTACGTGTATTTCCGCATCACACGGTCGTACGTGTATTTCCGTATCACACGATCGTACATGTATTTCCGTATCACACGGTCGTACATGTAGTTCCGTATCACACGTATGTACGTGTATTTCCGTATCACACGGATGTACGTGTATTTCCGTATCACACGGTCGGACGTGTATTTCCGTATCACAAGGTCGTACGTGTATTTCCGTATCACACGGTCGTACGTGTGTTAACGTATCACACGGTCGGACGTGTATTTCCGTATCCCACCGTCGGACGTGTATTTCCGTATCACACGGTCGTACGTTTATTTCTGTATCACACGATCGTACGTGTATTTCCGCATCACACGGTCGTACGTGTATTTCCGTATCACACGATCGTACGTGTATTTCCGTATCACACGGTCGTACGTGTATTTCCGTATCACACAGTTGTACGTGTATTTCCGTATCCCACGGTCGTACGTGTATTTCCGTATCCCACGGTCGGACGTGTATTTCCGTATCACACGGTCGTACGTGTATTTCCTTATCACAAGGTCGTACATGTAGTTCCGTATCACACGGTCGTACGTGTATTTCCGTATCACACGGTTGTACGTGTATTTCCGTATCACACGGATGTACGTGTATTTCCGTATCACACGGTCGTACGTGTATTTCCGTATCACACGGTCGGACGTGTAATTCCGTATCACACGGATGTACGTGTATTTCCGTATCACAAGGATGTACGTGTATTTCCGTATCACACGGTCGTACGTGTATTTCCGTATCACACGATCGTACGTGTATTTCCGTATCACACGGTCGTACGTGTATTTCCGTATCACACGGTCGTACGTGTATTTCCGTATCCCACGGTCGGACGTGTATTTCCGTATCACACGGTCGTACGTTTATTTCTGTATCACACGATCGTACGTGTATTTCCGTATCACACAGTCGTACGTGTATTTCCGTATCCCACGGTCGTACGTGTGTTTCCGTATCCCACGGTCGTACGTGTATTTCCGTATCCCACTGTCGGACGTGTATTTCCGTATCCCACCGTCGGACGTGTATTTCCGTATCACACAGTCGTACGTTTATTTCTGTATCACACGATCGTACGTGTATTTCCGCATCACACGGTCGTACGTGCGTGTATTTCCGTATCACAAGGTCGGACGTGTATTTCCGTATCACACGATCGTACATGTATTTCCGTATCACACGGTCGTACGTGTATTTCCTTATCACAAGGTCGTGCATGTAGTTCCGTATCACACGGTTGTACGTGTATTTCCGTATCACACGATCGTACGTGTATTTCCTTATCACAAGGTCGTACATGTAGTTCCGTATCACACGGATGTACGTGTATTTCCGTATCAGACGGATGTACGTGTATTTCCGTATCACACGATCGTACGTGTATTTCCGTATCACACGGTCGTACGTGTATTTCCGTATCACAAGGTCGTACGTGTATTTCCGTATCACACGGTCGTACGTGTATTTCCGTATCACAAGGTCGTACGTGTATTTCCGTATCACAAGGTCGTACGTGTATTTCCGTATCACAAGGTCGTACGTGTATTTCCGTATCACACGGATGTACGTGTATTTCCGTATCACACGATCGTACGTGTATTTCCGTATCACACGGTCGGACGTGTATTTCCGTATCCCACCGTCGGACGTGTATTTCCGTATCACACGGTCGTACGTTTATTTCTGTATCACACGATCGTACGTGTATTTCCGCATCACACGGTCGTACGTGTATTTCCGTATCACACGATCGTACGTGTATTTCCGTATCACACGGTCGTACGTGTATTTCCGTATCACACAGTTGTACGTGTATTTCTGTATCCCACGGTCGTACGTGTATTTCCGTATCCCACGGTCGGACGTGTATTTCCGTATCACACGGTCGTACGTTTATTTCCTTATCACAAGGTCGTACATGTAGTTCCGTATCACACGGTCGTACGTGTATTTCCGTATCACACGGTTGTACGTGTATTTCCGTATCACACGGATGTACGTGTATTTCCGTATCACACGGTCTTACGTTTATTTCCGTATCACAAGGTCGAACATGTATTTCCGTATCACACGGTCGGACGTGTAATTCCGTATCACACGGATGTACGTGTATTTCCGTATCACAAGAATGTACGTGTATTTCCGTATCTCACGGTCGTACGTGTATTTCCGTATCACACGATCGTACGTGTATTTCCGTATCACACGGTCGTACGTGTATTTCCGTATCACACAGTCGTACGTGTATTTCCGTATCCCACGGTCGTACGTGTATTTCCGTATCCCACGGTCGGACGTGTATTTCCGTATCCCACGGTCGGACGTGTATTTCCGTATCCCACGGTCGTACGTGTATTTCCGTATCCCACGGTCGGACGTGTATTTCCGTATCACACGGTCGTACGTTTATTTCTGTATCACACGATCGTACGTGTATTTCCGTATCACACAGTCGTACGTGTATTTCCGTATCCCACGGTCGTACGTGTATTTCCGTATCCCACGGTCGTACGTGTATTTCCGTATCCCACGGTCGGACGTGTATTTCCGTATCCCACCGTCGGACGTGTATTTCCGTATCATACGGTCGTACGTTTATTTCTGTATCACACGATCGTACGTGTATTTCCGCATCACACGGTCGTACGTGTATTTCCGTATCACAAGGTCGGACGTGTATTTCCGTATCACACGATCGTACATGTATTTCCGTATCACACGGTCGTACGTGTATTTCCTTATCACAAGGTCGTACATGTAGTTCCGTATCACACGGTCTTACGTTTATTTCCGTATCACAAGGTCGAACATGTATTTCCGTATCGCACGGTCGGACGTGTAATTCCGTATCACACGGATGTACGTGTATTTCCGTATCACAAGAATGTACGTGTATTTCCGTATCTCACGGTCGTACGTGTATTTCCGTATCACACGATCGTACGTGTATTTCCGTATCACACGGTCGTACGTGTATTTCCGTATCACACAGTCGTACGTGTATTTCCGTATCCCACGGTCGTACGTGTATTTCCGTATCCCACGGTCGGACGTGTATTTCCGTATCCCACGGTCGGACGTGTATTTCCGTATCCCACGGTCGTACGTGTATTTCCGTATCCCACGGTCTGACGTGTATTTCCGTATCACACGGTCGTACGTTTATTTCTGTATCACACGATGGTACGTGTATTTCCGTATCACACAGTCGTACGTGTATTTCCGTATCCCACGGTCGTACGTGTATTTCCGTATCCCACGGTCGTACGTGTATTTCCGTATCCCACGGTCGGACGTGTATTTCCGTATCTCACCGTCGGACGTGTATTTCCGTATCATACGGTCGTACGTTTATTTCTGTATCACACGATCGTACGTGTATTTCCGCATCACACGGTCGTACGTGTATTTCCTTATCACAAGGTCGTACATGTAGTTCCGTATCACACGGTCGTACGTGTATTTCCGTATCACAAGGTTGGACGTGTATTTCCGTATCACACGATCGTACATGTATTTCCGTATCACACGGTCGTACGTGTATTTCCTTATCACAAGGTCGTACATGTAGTTCCGTATCACACGGTCGTACGTGTATTTCCGTATCACACGGTTGTACGTGTATTTCCGTATCACACGGATGTACGTGTATTTCCGTATCACACGGTCGTACGTGTATTTCCTTATCACAAGGTCGTACATGTAGTTCCGTATCACACGGATGTACGTGTATTTCCGTATCACACGGATGTACGTGTACTTCCGTATCACACGATCGTACGTGTATTTCCGTATCACACGGTCGTACGTGTATTTCCGTATCACAAGGTCGTACGTGTATTTCCGTATCACACGGTCGTACGTGTATTTCCGTATCACAAGGTCGTACGTGTATTTCCGTATCACAAGGTCGTACGTGTATTTCCGTATCACAAGGTCGTACGTGTATTTCCGTATCACACGATCGTACGTGTATTTCCGTATCACACGGTCGGACGTGTATTTCCGTATCACAAGGTCGTACGTGTATTTCCGTATCCCACGGTCGTACGTGTGTTTCCGTATCCCACGGTCGTACGTGTATTTCCGTATCCCACGGTCGGACGTGTATTTCCGTATCCCACCGTCGGACGTGTATTTCCGTATCCCACCGTCGGACGTGTATTTCCGTATCACACAGTCGTACGTTTATTTCTGTATCACACGATCGTACGTGTATTTCCGTATCACACAGTCGTACGTGTATTTCCGTATCCCACCGTCGGACGTGTATTTCCGTATCCCACGATCGTACGTGTATTTCCGTATCCCACGGTCGGACGTGTATTTCCGTATCCCACCGTCGGACGTGTATTTCCGTATCACACGGTCGTACGTTTATTTTTTGTATCACACGATCGTACGTGTATTTCCGCATCACACGGTCGTACGTGTATTTCCGCATCACACGATCGTACATGTATTTCCGTATCACACGGTCGTACATGTAGTTCCGTATTACACGTATGTACGTGTATTTCCGTATCACACGGATGTAAGTGTATTTCCGTATCACACGGTCGGACGTGTATTTCCGTATCACAAGGTCGTAAATGTATTTCCGTATCACACGGTCGTACGTGTGTTAACGTATCACACGGTCGGACGTGTATTTCCGTATCCCACCGTCGGACGTGTATTTCCGTATCACACGGTCGTACGTTTATTTCTGTATCACACGATCGTACGTGTATTTCCGCATCACACGGTCGTACGTGTATTTCCGTATCACACGATCGTACGTGTATTTCCGTATCACACGGTCGTACGTGTATTTCCGTATCACACAGTTGTACGTGTATTTCCGTATCCCACGGTCGTACGTGTATTTCCGTATCCCACGGTCGGACGTGTATTTCCGTATCACACGGTCGTACGTGTATTTCCTTATCACAAGGTCGTACATGTAGTTCCGTATCACACGGTCGTACGTGTATTTCCGTATCACACGGTTGTACGTGTATTTCCGTATCACACGGATGTACGTGTATTTCCGTATCACACGGTCGAACATGTATTTCCGTATCACACGGTCGGACGTGTATTTCCGTATCACACGGATGTACGTGTATTTCCGTATCACACGGATGTACGTGTATTTCCGTATCACACGGTCGTACGTGTATTTCCGTATCACACGATCGTACGTGTATTTCCGTATCACACGGTCGTACGTGTATTTCCGTATCCCACGGTCGTACGTGTATTTCCGTATCCCACGGTCGGACGTGTATTTCCGTATCACACGGTCGTACGTTTATTTCTGTATCACACGATCGTACGTGTATTTCCGTATCACACAGTCGTACGTGTATTTCCGTATCCCACGGTCGTACGTGTGTTTCCGTATCCCACGGTCGTACGTGTATTTCCGTATCCCACTGTCGGACGTGTATTTCCGTATCCCACCGTCGGACGTGTATTTCCGTATCACACAGTCGTACGTTTATTTCTGTATCACACGATCGTACGTGTATTTCCGCATCACACGGTCGTACGTGCGTGTATTTCCGTATCACAAGGTCGGACGTGTATTTCCGTATCACACGATCGTACATGTATTTCCGTATCACACGGTCGTACGTGTATTTCCTTATCACAAGGTCGTGCATGTAGTTCCGTATCACACGGTTGTACGTGTATTTCCGTATCACACGATCGTACGTGTATTTCCTTATCACAAGGTCGTACATGTAGTTCCGTATCACACGGATGTACGTGTATTTCCGTATCAGACGGATGTACGTGTATTTCCGTATCACACGATCGTACGTGTATTTCCGTATCACACTGTCGTACGTGTATTTCCGTATCACAAGGTCGTACGTGTATTTCCGTATCACACGGTCGTACGTGTATTTCCGTATCACAAGGTCGTACGTGTATTTCCGTATCACAAGGTCGTACGTGTATTTCCGTATCACAAGGTCGTACGTGTATTTCCGTATCACACGGATGTACGTGTATTTCCGTATCACACGATCGTACGTGTATTTCCGTATCACACGGTCGGACGTGTATTTCCGTATCCCACCGTCGGACGTGTATTTCCGTATCACACGGTCGTACGTTTATTTCTGTATCACACGATCGTACGTGTATTTCCGCATCACACGGTCGTACGTGTATTTCCGTATCACACGATCGTACGTGTATTTCCGTATCACACGGTCGTACGTGTATTTCCGTATCACACAGTTGTACGTGTATTTCTGTATCCCACGGTCGTACGTGTATTTCCGTATCCCACGGTCGGACGTGTATTTCCGTATCACACGGTCGTACGTTTATTTCCTTATCACAAGGTCGTACATGTAGTTCCGTATCACACGGTCGTACGTGTATTTCCGTATCACACGGTTGTACGTGTATTTCCGTATCACACGGATGTACGTGTATTTCCGTATCACACGGTCTTACGTTTATTTCCGTATCACAAGGTCGAACATGTATTTCCGTATCACACGGTCGGACGTGTAATTCCGTATCACACGGATGTACGTGTATTTCCGTATCACAAGAATGTACGTGTATTTCCGTATCTCACGGTCGTACGTGTATTTCCGTATCACACGATCGTACGTGTATTTCCGTATCACACGGTCGTACGTGTATTTCCGTATCACACAGTCGTACGTGTATTTCCGTATCCCACGGTCGTACGTGTATTTCCGTATCCCACGGTCGGACGTGTATTTCCGTATCCCACGGTCGGACGTGTATTTCCGTATCCCACGGTCGTACGTGTATTTCCGTATCCCACGGTCTGACGTGTATTTCCGTATCACACGGTCGTACGTTTATTTCTGTATCACACGATCGTACGTGTATTTCCGTATCACACAGTCGTACGTGTATTTCCGTATCCCACGGTCGTACGTGTATTTCCGTATCCCACGGTCGTACGTGTATTTCCGTATCCCACGGTCGGACGTGTATTTCCGTATCCCACCGTCGGACGTGTATTTCCGTATCATACGGTCGTACGTTTATTTCTGTATCACACGATCGTACGTGTATTTCCGCATCACACGGTCGTACGTGTATTTCCGTATCACAAGGTCGGACGTGTATTTCCGTATCACACGATCGTACATGTATTTCCGTATCACACGGTCGTACGTGTATTTCCTTATCACAAGGTCGTACATGTAGTTCCGTATCACACGGTCTTACGTTTATTTCCGTATCACAAGGTCGAACATGTATTTCCGTATCACACGGTCGGACGTGTAATTCCGTATCACACGGATGTACGTGTATTTCCGTATCACAAGAATGTACGTGTATTTCCGTATCTCACGGTCGTACGTGTATTTCCGTATCACACGATCGTACGTGTATTTCCGTATCACACGGTCGTACGTGTATTTCCGTATCACACAGTCGTACGTGTATTTCCGTATCCCACGGTCGTACGTGTATTTCCGTATCCCACGGTCGGACGTGTATTTCCGTATCCCACGGTCGGACGTGTATTTCCGTATCCCACCGTCGGACGTGTATTTCCGTATCATACGGTCGTACGTTTATTTCTGTATCACACGATCGTACGTGTATTTCCGCATCACACGGTCGTACGTGTATTTCCTGATCACAAGGTCGTACATGTAGTTCCGTATCACACGGTCGTACGTGTATTTCCGTATCACAAGGTTGGACGTGTATTTCCGTATCACACGATCGTACATGTATTTCCGTATCACACGGTCGTACGTGTATTTCCTGATCACAAGGTCGTACATGTAGTTCCGTATCACACGGTCGTACGTGTATTTCCGTATCACACGGTTGTACGTGTATTTCCGTATCACACGGATGTACGTGTATTTCCGTATCACACGGTCGTACGTGTATTTCCTTATCACAAGGTCGTACATGTAGTTCCGTATCACACGGATGAACGTGTATTTCCGTATCACACGGATGTACGTGTACTTCCGTATCACACGATCGTACGTGTATTTCCGTATCACACGGTCGTACGTGTATTTCCGTATCACAAGGTCGTACGTGTATTTCCGTATCACACGGTCGTACGTGTATTTCCGTATCACAAGGTCGTACGTGTATTTCCGTATCACAAGGTCGTACGTGTATTTCCGTATCACAAGGTCGTACGTGTATTTCCGTATCACACGATCGTACGTGTATTTCCGTATCACACGGTCGGACGTGTATTTCCGTATCACAAGGTCGTACGTGTATTTCCGTATCACAAGGTCGTACTTGTATTTCCGTATCACAAGGTCGGACGTGTATTTCCGTGTCACACGGTAGTATTTAAATCCTGTCCGGAGATCTCCTGCAGTTTTCCACCGATTTCATGATAGGCATTACTTTATTGCCTGTGACATAGTGTTGAGCAGTGAAAATATAAGGTTTTTTTGGGACTTCTCTCTATATATCAGTCGCTTCGGCAATGGCGCAGTAATGCCAGACGGACTACATTTTAGGTAAATTGACCTGAAGGGTAAGACTGACCTATAGTCACCATGCTTCCTCTGGGGTCGTTCGCCCAGCGTAAATTTTTCACATTTCAAACTTCTTCTTAAGTTACACCGCTGGGATTCAGCTCTAACTTAACTGAAATGATCCTGAGATAGTCTGACCAAGTGTTGTTATTTTTCGACTCTGTCCAAAATCCATGAAGGCCACCACGGCAGCCATCTTGAAAAAGACATTTTAAACTTCTTGGCCAGTTCCACTGGTGCCATTGAGCTGGAAATTGGTCAGGATGTCAAAGAAGGAGAGCAAACAAAGTGTTGTTATTTTTAAGCCTTGTAAAAAAATTGAGATGGCAGCAATTTTTTATCATGATTGCGCAATCATGGTTTTCCTAAAAAAAAACCCACCTATTTCAAACTTCTTCTGAAGTTCCAACCCTCTATTTCAGCTCATTCTTGGCTTCAACGATTCTGAGATGGTCCTGACGAAGTGTTGTTATTTTTCTGGTCGGTCCAACATCCACGATGTCTGCAATGACAAACAGTGCCACTATACTTGCTACTGAGCATGTAGACTACAATAGTTGAAGGGATATTAGACTCAGGTGTCCGTTAAGGCCCATGGCCCTCATGTTATTATATATGTATTATCATTATGTATCTATACCCAACTACACTGTTTACATAAAATAAACGACTTATTTCATGCTGATTTAATTGATTTCCAACTTTTTCGATGTGGACATTATATAGAAAATGGTTACAATTTCTTCTTTAATTGTAACAAGTATGTAGATCAGAGAGTAAAATGGTATCGCGAATAACATGAGTTCATCCCACAAGACCTGCAACTAATATTACACGGAAGTCCAACTTATGTCTGCACACTCAGCAATATATTTGTGATGCACACAGATTTTGATTACTGTATCTCCCTCCGAGCTATTCCTACCAGCTTTCTTCCTCTGCCTTGTATAAATGAAAGACAGAGGTGAAAACAAAACAAGACAGATGTAATGAACATTGAGCAGCTGAGAGTATGGAATAGTGAAATGTCAACAAATGTCAGCTGATTCGAGAAAGTCCACTCACTATGTCTAAGAAAAAAAAATCTTTCTTTTAAAAACTTCCTTAATTATTCTTCATCAGTTGTTGATTTAATTGTAGAAGGAGAATACCACATTCTCTCCCTCCATTCACACCGTTTAACATCCATCTGTACCGCGGTACTTGGTATATAACACTACCTGTATATGGAATTTGACGGAGGTGATGTTCCGTCCCGCGGTACGCTTGTCCTTCTTTTATTTCTGTGTTTCCTTTACCCTATTATCGTTTTATTGTAATTATTTGTATGTATTCAAGAAAATCATTCACGTGCTATTCACTCATGCCTTACAATAGCTCGTAACAAGGAACAGATGGCAGATATGGTACATGGGCAATAAATGGGGAACGATATCAGTTTCTCCTGATATAATCACCAATATATGTGTTTTATCATAAGTGTAAAGAAGTCGTTTATTTTCATCACGGAAGTTGTTTTACAGAATCCATCAAATAAATACATTGATTTTTTTTCTTGTGTATTCAATGGCGGCACGTGGTGTCGTGTATAAACAAGATATCTTAAGTACCACACCCAAAAATTGATCTTATTTCTTTTATCTTCTAAAGCGTTTGCAACATACACCTGTCATAGTTGTCTAAAATTACGACAGGAAATAAAATGTGTTAATTGAAGGTACAAAAAGAGAGGTTACATGCATCTAAAGTGTCATGGGCGTGAGCTTAATTCACACGCTGTCCTTGGTTCACAGCTAGCTTTCTCTATGTAGGCGCCCATGACAAGCTCAGATGCGTGGTCGTTATGAGAGATAGACCGACGTTGTAGTATTAAGAATGCTAAACATCTAGGAATTGAAACGAGCATGAACCAATACAAGAACCAGCCTACCAATTACGGATCGCTGTCCAAAAGGATGGTTTTCCCAGGAAGCCACGTTAGTGTTCTGTCTCGTGGTGTTTATGTCGCCAGCTACTACAATGAAGCCCCACCTTAAAATTACTCTACCTGTTTATGGGTTAATAAACCCACGAGCTTCGCCAATGGAGTAACAAAGTATGATCAGATTAAAATGTTACATGATGAATGGCGATTTTGAGTTTTTCGACGAAAATATGGGGCGTCAGACTGACAGCGTTGAGAAATATGATGTTTCACGACAATACGACTAGTACTAGAATGCTATTTCTTAAAGCATGTATACAGTATACATACCGGTTCCCGTGTTCAGCTGAAATCTCTATGATAAAGTGTCACGTGTCTAAATTACGACAGAATGCGATGATGATTTTATCAGGTTTTATATCGCTATAAGACCCGCAACCGTCTCCAGTTATCGTCAAATAAATGATGAGCTGGCGTGCTGTCGGACGGATCAGCTCAAACACCGGTGTTAGGCATACGATAAAGGTCACTTACAAAATGCCGACTTGTCTCGTGTGAAGGGCGAAACAGAATTTATTGAATGGGATAACATAGAGTTTAACATAATAAATGGCTATACAAAATGACATTAATGTATATGTCAGGTAAATCTTTGCTTTATTTTTAGATAATTTTTAACATGATGATTTTGACAGTGCTATCTGCAGATTAATCACGGGGTGTGAATTTCAGCAGACACATAGTAATATGTTTATGCTTGTATTATATACTGCCATTCTCAAGTCGTTTTATGAATGAAATGTTGCTTTGAAATGTTAAGTCCGTTGGCGTCACTTTTACTTTGGCCCATTCACAAGTGACTAGGTTATGGCGGCGTGCTTTGGACTCCGCCATAACCCTTGTTTTCACGTTAACACAAGTTAATCACACATCAAGTTTTACGGCAGACTGACTTCCGTAGTATAGTAGACATGATCAAAAATAATTCTTATAATGTGGAAGATTTGATTGCTGACAAAGTATCCTAGCTAGACTCCCAGTTGCTCCAGCAGTATTTATAACAGTTCTCAGTCAGGGATACGGTGACTTGTACGTGCTATTTCGTTATGCCACCCAATGGAATCGTGTTTTGGTAGCCACATCGAAAAATATTCATTAAGCGAAATAATGAAAACAACTAATATTCGTTCTGTAGTCCCGCGGGAGTATATACAAAATGTAAATATATTTTTCGTTATTAAGCCCAATGGGTCGACATAAATACCGTCGTTATTCGGCCCATGGGTCGACAAAAATATCGTTATTCGGCCGCATTGGTTGACAGAACAAAACTCGTTATTCCACCCGTTAGGTCGAGAAAACAAATATCGTCGTTATTCCGCCCGTTAGGTCGAGAAAACAAATATCGTAGTTGTTCTGCCCCATGGGTCGAAAAACATATATCGTCGTTATTCCGCCCAAAGGGTCGTTAAAATAAAATATCGTAGTTAGTCCGTCCCATGGGTCGAAAAACATATATAGTCGTTATTCCGCCCCAAGGGTCGACAAAACAAATATCGTAGTTAGTCCACCCCATGGGTCGAAAAACATATATCGTCGTTATTCCGCCCAAAGGGTCGTTAAAATAAAATATCGTAGTTAGTCCGTCCCATGGGTCGAAAAACATATATAGTCGTTATTCCGCCCAAGGGTCGACAAAACAAATATCGTAGTTAGTCCACCCCAAGGGTCGACAAAACAAATATCGTAGTTAGTCCACCCCATGGGTCGACCACCCCATGGGTCGACAGAACGAATATCGTCGGTATTCCGCCCCATGAGTCGACAGAACGAATATCGTCGATATTCCGCCCCGGAGGTCGACAGCACGAACGTGATGGTATATATATTTATTGCATTTTTGCAAGTGAAATATAGGAATTTATCAAACTAATAAAAATTATATTTTCACTGCAGCTATAATTATGTGCAGTGAAAATAAAAGATTTTGCTTTGAAAATATAAGAATTTGCAGTGGAAAATATAAGTTTTGCAGTGAAAATATAAGTTTTTCGTTTTTGACCAATCAGAGCGAACCTTTGCATTCATCTAATTGAAACTTGACGATTTTTCCAAACGAAGCGAAGATGGAAAAATGGATTATTTTGCTGTATTTCTGAAATATTCTGACTAGTTTTAGACAAAATACTCACGTGACGCTTCGCACTCGTGAAAATATCGATATTCTGTCATACTCGTGAAATATATGTTATATTAAAAGGGAAACCATTCATTATCCTCTGTATATTAACCGAAATAAAAAAACCTTTCAGTTTTATTACTAAATTTCAATTAAAAATACTTGTACATGTGAAGCTAGAGACTGCTATGTGAAGAACAAATTGTAGATGTGAAGCTAGAGACTGCTATGTGAAGAAACATTTGTACATGTGAGGCTAGAGACAGTTATGTGAAGAAACAATTGTGCATGTAAAGATAGAGACCGCTATGTGAAGAAATACCTGTACATGTGAAGCTAGAAACTGCTATGTGAAGCATTTGTAAACAGTCAAATAAGTAAACTCTGCATTGAAATACATCAAATAACTCATGAATAATTAATTTCTTACATTTCAGTTGTGTGCAAGATATTATTTTGACATTGAAAGACAATACCACGGGGAAGCAATCCACAATCTATTTTTAGACACACTCAGTTAACCACGGCTGGCTAACATGACTTTTTATCGGGAATCACGTGACTATATTTTAACCAAACAAACAGTGTAAAAAATTATCTTTTTATATTTACATCTGTTCTGCACTGTCTCTATATAACCTTAATAAACAAAGAGAAAGTTATCATACGTAGTTCTGATGTGAAGAACAATGTTCGTGACGTCTTTTTGTCGGGCGTTACTTTTTTAAGCGTATCTTTGACGTAACTGATATTCGTGCTGCCGGATAAAAAAACTCGATTGATCAATGAAACATGCATCAATGTATACAGTTCTGTTATGTAAAAGGTGAATATCCTCGCGATGGAATATATTGGTTAAAATGTTGTCATGACTTTGTGTTTATTTCCAAGAACTAGATTTTATATATGGTTTTGCCGGAAGCAGTCGCCTGTAGTCATGACGTCATAAGTAAAGGTCCCATTGCAGCGCGAAATTTAAATTCGGAATGGAAAAACAGTGCTACAGTTTGAATATAAGGAAAAAGATCGAAGGAAGTGATATGTCAGAAAATATCTAAGGAAGTAGTATGTCAGAAAAGAAACATTTATAAAATGGTAGCATGTGGAAGATGTCAAGTGGTGTCGGGATACACGTGATAAACATGTACAGATCAGTCTACGTATCCGGTCCACTGTATACGTTGGTAACAACAGATCTGGATATCAGATAGTACGTTTAGGATAAGGTAAACGGTCGGAGACGTACTGATAAGGTAAACGGCCGGAGACGTACTGATAAGGTAAATGGCCGGAGACGTACTGATAAGGTAAACGGCCGGAGACGTATTGATAAGGTAAACGGCCGGAGACGTACTACATTATACTTTTAGGATAAGGTAAACGGTCGGAGACGTACTGATAAGGTAAACGGCCGGAGACGTACTGATAAGGTAAACGGCCGGAGACGTACTGATAAGGTAAACGGCCGGAGACGTACTGATAAGGTAAACGGTCGGAGACGTACTGATAAGGTAAACGGTCGGAGACGTACTGATAAGGTAAACGGTCGGAGACGTACTGATAAGGTAAACGGCCGGAGACGTACTGATAAGGTAAACGGCCGGAGACGTACTGATAAGGTAAACGGTCGGAGACGTACTGATAAGGTAAACGGCCGGAGACGTACTGATAAGGTAAACGGCCGGAGACGTATTGATAAGGTAAACGGCCGGAGACGTATTGATAAGGTAAACGGCCGGAGACGTACTACATTGTACTTTTAGGATAAGGTAAACGGTCGGAGACGTACTGATAAGGTCAACGGTCGGAGACGTACTGATAAGGTCAACGGTCGGAGACGTACTGATAAGGTAAACGGTCGGAGACGTACTGATAAGGTAAACGGCCGGAGACGTACTGATAAGGTAAACGGCCGGAGACGTATTGATAAGGTAAACGGCCGGAGACGTACTACATTGTACTTTAAGGATAAGGTAAACGGTCGGAGACGTACTACATTGTACTTTTAGGATAAGGTAAACGGTCGGAGACGTACTGATAAGGTAAACGGCCGGAGACGTACTGATAAGGTAAACGGCCGGAGACGTACTGATAAGGTAAACGGCCGGAGACGTACTGATAAGGTAAACGGTCGGAGACGTACTGATAAGGTAAACGGTCGGAGACGTACTGATAAGGTAAACGGCCGGAGACGTACTGATAAGGTAAACGGCCGGAGACGTACTGATAAGGTAAACGGCCGTAGACGTACTGATAAGGTAAACGGCCGGAGACGTATTGATAAGGTAAACGGCCGGAGACGTATTGATAAGGTTAACGGCCGGAGACGTACTGATACGGTAAACGGCCGGAGACGTACTACATTGTACACGAGTCATTATGTAACATTCATGGTCAGATGCTCAATGAGCTTGTATAGATGTTGGATGGCGGCCATCACTGAGTAACGCTTTCTTGCCAATATTTCTGTCCGTTGAATGTCAACCCACTACCAATGGAACATAAATGAATATAAAATAATTAAGTACATTTATTATCCTATTATCAATTTGCTAAGGGAAGCTTTATGCCAAATTAGCTAGAGTCGCCCTTCATTCACGAAAAATGACAAGGCTTTGTAACCAGCATATACATTGTAGAACCCTATCTAGATAAAAAGCGTTTTTGAACATGCCAATGTGTTATTCTTAAGTAATACTTTGAGTAGTTATCCATTGCCACGTCTAGGTACTATAATATACACTTGGCCTATTTCGTTAGTCTGGGCAGGGTTAGTACTGTAGGATCCGATCGAGTAATTAAGTGATTCAGTAACGTTCCAACACGATACTGTCTATAATCAGCTGTTTACCACCAGGCTATATATCAAACTGTCGATGTGTGATGTGAGGACGAAGAGTGTCTGTCATTCATAAACAATTGGAAATAGTTGGATCGGCTCTCACTTCTGGGAAACAACTTGTACAACCAATTACGTCGCTAATCGTTACAGGTCGTGTCAATCCGCACTCCGTACAAAATGACACTTAGACTTGGCAACACTGTTTGGCAACATCTTTTAACCAAGCCGTGTTCACATCACAATATGTGGCTCGTCTGAGGTCAGGGAACGCGCATATTCATTACCTAGTGCACGTGCATCCTAGCCTGAAGTAGTATAGTGGAACAGAGGCACAGTAGGGCGATAAATGAAGGCTAACCTAAACCTTAAAGCTCACCGTGTTGATAAATGAAGACTGGGATAGTTTGTGGCCGCGTTAATGATCTCAATACCTGTATGTAAACCGTAAAGTATATCAGGTGGGTTAGTTGTCACTACCACGGTTCTCCGCTTGAGAACATCAGGCTTCACAAGTAGACCAACATTTTAATGGCGAATGTCTGATTTGTAGAAGAGGACTGTACGAATTCTGTGTGTGAATGGCAGACGCTTACCTTGTACATGTACTTTTAAGCGGTTTTGGTGTTAAATTTGTTCGCATTTGGAAGTTGTTCCATTGAGTTTGAGTCTGGATGGTGGGTTTGGTTACACGTCAGAATACTCTAGTTGTTTTAAGTTATGGGCTATTACTATAACGTGTTGTTCTGTTCGGATTTAAAACAATTATTGTGACTTCCGTTGCACCTTTTGAATTTAATAGTCAGACGAAAATGAATGGATGTGTGGATCTCAGATTCCCACTTGTCGAGTAGATTTTCACCTTTATTACATTTTTAAGAATGAAATATATAGAGGCTATTGAATATTTTACATTTCACGAGTACGCAAACCTGTTGTCAAATGAGCATTTGATAGAAAAATAAAAAAAAACCTGTAATGTTTATTGCAAATATAAAGTAAAATAATCACTTATTCTATCTTAGCTTCATTTGGATCTCAACCGAAATATCGGATGATTTCAAAGCGATGAAAAGAAAGCGCAGTTCTGATTTGTCAAAACAGCCATTACAGTGATGGTGTAATAAACTAATACCATCACAGTGATAATGTAATAAATTAATGCCATCACAGTTATGATGTAATAAACTAATACCATCACAGTGATAATGTAATAAACTAATACCATCACAGTGATAATATAATAAACTAATACCATCACAGTGATAATATAATAAACTAATACCATCACAGTGATAATGTAATATTGTAATACCATCACAGTGATAATATAATAAACTAATACCATCACAGTGATGATGTAATAAACTAATACCATCACAGTGATAATATAATAAACTAATACCATCACAGTGATAATATAATAAACTAATACCATCACAGTGATAATATAATAAACTAATACCATCACAGTGATAATATAATAAACTAATACCATCACAGTGATAATGTAATATTGTAATACCATCACAGTGATAATGTAATAAACTAATACCATCACAGTGATGATGTAATAAACTAATACCATCACAGTGATGATGTAATATTCTAATACCATCACAGTGATGATGTAATAAACTAATACCATTACTGTGATGATGTAATAAACTAATACCATCACAGTGATAATATAATAAACTAATACCATCACAGTGATAATGTAATATACTAATACCATCACAGTGATAATGTAATAAACTAATACCATCACAGTTATGATGTAATAAACTAATACCATCACAGTGATGATGTAATAAACTAATACCATCACAGTGATAATGTAATAAACTAATACCATCACAGTGATGATGTAATAAACTAATACCATCACAGTTATGATGTAATAAACTAATACCATCACAGTGATGATGTAATATACTAATACCATCACAGTTGTGATATAATATTGTAATACCATCACAGTGATGATGTAATAAACTAATACCATCACAGTGATGATGTAATAAACTAATACCATCACAGTGATGATGTAATAAACTAATACCATCACAGTGATGATGTAATAAACTAATACCATCACAGTGATGATGTAATAAACTAATACCATCACAGTGATGATGTAATATACTAATACCATCACAGTGATGATGTAATAAACTAATACCATCACAGTGATGATGTAATAAACTAATACCATCACAGTGATGATGTAATAAACTAATACCATCACAGTTATGATGTAATAAACTAATATCAGGACAGTGATAATGTAATAAACTAATACCATCACAGTGATAATGTAATAAACTAATACCATCACAGTGATAATGTAATAAACTAATACCATCACAGGTATGATGTAATAAACTAATACCATCACAGTGATGATGTAATAAACTAATACCATCACAGTTATGATGTAATAAACTAATACCATCACAGTGATAATGTAATAAACTAATACCATCACAGTGATAATGTAATAATCTAATGCCATCACAGTGATAATGTAATAAACTAATACCATCACAGTGATAATGTAATAAACTAATACCATCACAGTGATAATGTAATAATCTAATGCCATCACAGTGATAATGTAATAAACTAATACCATCACAGTGATAATGTAATATTCTAATACCATCACAGTGATAATGTAATAAACTAATACCATCACAGTGATAATGTAATAAACTAATACCATCACAGTTGTTAGGTATTAATATCACAGTGATAATGTAATAACTAATACCATCACAGTGATAATAGTAATAACTAATACCATTACTGTGATGATGTAATAAATTCTAATACCATCACAAGTGGAATGAATGTAATTAAACTGAATTACCATCACAGTGATGATGTAAAGAAACTAATACCATCACAGTTATGATGTAATAAACTAATACCATCACAGTGATAATGTAATAAACTAATACTATCACAGTGATGATGTAATAAACTAATACCATCACAGTGATAATGTAATAAACTAATACCATCACAGTGATGATGTAATAAACTAATACCATCACAGTAATGATGTAATAAACTAATACTATCACAGTGATAATGTAATAAACTAATACCATCACAGTAATGATGTAATAAACTAATACCATCACAGTGATGATGTAATATTGTAATACCATCACAGTGATAATGTAATAAACTAATACCATCACAGTGATGATGTAATAAACTAAAACCATCACAGTTATGATGTAATAAACTAATACCATCACAGTGATGATGTAATATTCTAATACCATCACAGTGATGATGTAATATTCTAATACCATCACAGTGATGATGTAATAAACTGATACCATCACAGTGATGATGTAATATTCTAATACCATCACAGTGATGATGTAATATTCTAATACCATCACAGTGATGATGTAATAAACTGATACCATCACAGTTATGATGTAATAAACTAATACCATCACAGTGATGATGTAATAAACTGATACCATCACAGTGATAATATAACAAACTAATGCCATCACAGTGATAATGTAATAAACTAATACCATCACAGTGATGGTGTAATATTGTAATACCATCACAGTGATAATATAATAATCTAATACCATCACAGTGATGATGTAATAAACTAATACCATCACAGTTATGATATAATAATCTAATACCATCACAGTTGTTATATAATATTGTAATACCATCACAGTTATGATGTAATAAACTAATACCATTACAGTGATGATGTAATAAACTAATACCATCACAGTGATAATGTAATAAACTAATACCATTACAGTGATGATGTAATAAACTAATACCATCACAGTGATTATATAATATTCTAATACCATTACTGTGATAACATACCATTTGTTGTTTTGACAAATCAGAATGGCACCTTCTATTCACCGAATTAAATTCGCCGGTTCTTCGGTTCAGATGCAAATGAAGCGAATTTAGAATAGGTGGTTATTTTGCTGCACTTCTGCATTATACGTTAATGTTTCGATAAAATACTCATTTGACAACAGTTTTACAGGCAAAACTCACTAAAAGAAAACGCTGGAATTGCGTTGACCAGCCCATTCAAATAACGTCGTCATATTGTCAAGCGTAACGTCGTAAGAACACGGCGTTACAGGATAAGATACTGATCCCTGCGCCTCTGTATAGATATATACTTATATTTACCTTCTGAGTGTCGATTCTTTACATGAACATACCAAGTGAAAACAACAAACATTTGACCATGAAAACACTATGAATACCTTATGAAAACATCGTTTCACGTGCTGATTTTCCACACATTACATCAGTTATATACAAATACGCCAGAAAAATAGTCCCCGTTTCATTTCTGTAAATTGTGTTTTCTTTGCCATCTATTCATATAAAATAATTTTTTTTCACGAATTATTGAATTTGATGTTATTTGATGTCTTTTTATTTTGGAAAAAGGCAACGACTGGAAACTGAAAACACTCGGTATCCGATGGCATGGTGCATTGGCGGAATCACCAGCTGTTCCGTTAATTTTGGGTCTTTTCGTATATAGTTATAAAAGATAAAATTAGAAAAAAATGACTCTATTCTTTATGTTTGATTGCATATCACCCTAAAGTAAATATAAGGCGTACGGGTTCTGTACATATATATAAGTGTTTATAGCTACTGCTTTTATAAGTGGCAATGACAATCATCTCTATAGCAAAGCGAGGATTGACAGGAGGACATAAAGTTCTATTGTCGTTACAACAGTGTGATGTCATGCGTGTATGACGTAAGAATAGATTTGAGAATGTGTTCTTTCGATATTATTTCTATAGATCGGTCATGTAGCATCACCATCGACCTCTACAATGTGACAGAAATGGAGGATAATGCATTCGCGACTTCGCTCTTAACGCCACCTATCCGAGAGCGATAGAAACTTGTACAAAGGGAAGTAACTCGTGCAAGCTTAAACAATACCTTGATGTGTGGTAATTGAGATATAGACAACATTATTATATTTCCTTGACAGTAGATTTGGTGTTACGCATCATCACTTGCGTACTACAGTAACTCCGTGGAACAAATTCGTTGTATCATTGTCTAGTAAGTTCATAGTAGTTGTACCATTGTCCAGTAAGGTCATAGTCGTTGTATCATTGTCTAGTCAGGTCATAGTCGTTGTATCATTGTCCAGTAAGGTCATAGTCGTTGTATCATTGTCTAGTAAGGTCATAGTCGTTGTATCATTGTCCAGTACGTTCATAGTGGTTGTACCATTGTCCAGTAAGTTCATAGTGGTTGTACCATTGTCTAGTAAGTTCATAGTCTTTGTACCATTGTCCAGTAAGTTCATAGTAGTTGTACCATTGTCTAGTAAGTTCATAGTGGTTGTACCATTGTCCAGTAAGGTCATAGTGGTTGTACCATTGTCCAGTAAGGTCATAGTCGTTGTACCATTGTCCAGTAAGTTCATAGTGGTTGTACCATTGTCTAGTAAGTTCATAGTCTTTGTACCATTGTCCAGTAAGTTCATAGTGGTTGTACCATTGTCCAGTAAGTTCATAGTGGTTGTACCATTGTCCAGTAAGTTCATAGTCCTTGTACCATTGTCCAGTAAGACCATAGTCGTTGTACAATTGTCCTGTAAGGTCATAGTCTTTGTACCATTGTCCAGTAAGTTCATAGTGGTTGTACCATTGTCCAGTAAGTTCATAGTGGTTGTACCATTGTCCAGTAAGACCATAGTCGTTGTACAATTGTCCTGTAAGGTCATAGTAGTTGTACCATTGTCCAGTAAGGTCATAGTGGTTGTACCATTGTCCAGTAAGGTCATAGTCGTTGTACCATTGTCCAGTAAGGTCATAGTGGTTGTACCATTGTCCAGTAAGGTCATAGTAGTTGTACCATTGTCCAGTAAGGTCATAGTAGTTGTACCATTGTCCAGTAAGGTCATAGTCTTTGTATCATTGTCCAGTAAGGTCATAGTGGTTGTACCATTGTCAAGTAAGGTCATAGTTGTTGTACCATTGTCCTGTAAGGTCATAGTGGTTGTATCGTTGTCAAGTAAGGTCATAGTGGTTGTACCATTGTCCTGTAAGGTCATAGTGGTTGTACCATTGTCCAGTAAGGTCATAGTGGTTGTATCGTTGTCCAGTAAGGTCATAGTAGTTGTACCATTGTCCAGTAAGGTCATAGTCGTTGTACCATTGTCCAGTAAGGTCATAGTGGTTGTATCGTTGTCCAGTAAGGTCATAGTGGTTGTACCATTGTCCTGTAAGGTCATAGTCGTTGTATCGTTGTCCAGTAAGGTCATAGTCGTTGTATCATTGTCCAGTAAGGTCATAGTGGTTGTACCATTGTCCAGTAAGGTCATAGTGGTTGTACCATTGTCCAGTAAGGTCATAGTAGTTGTACCAATGTCCAGTAAGGTCATAGTGGTTGTATCGTTGTCCAGTAAGGTCATAGTGGTTCTACCATTGTCCTGTAAGGTCATAGTCGTTGTATCGTTGTCCAGTAAGGTCATCGTCGTTGTATCATTGTCCAGTAAGGTCATAGTGGTTGTACCATTGTCCAGTAAGGTCATAGTGGTTGTACCATTGTCCAGTAAGGTCATAGTAGTTGTACCAATGTCCAGTAAGATCATAGTCGTTGTACCATTGTCCAGTAAGACCATAGTCGTTGTACAATTGTCCTGTAAGGTCATAGTAGTTGTACCATTGTCCAGTAAGGTCATAGTGGTTGTACCATTGTCCAGTAAGGTCATAGTGGTTGTACCATTGTCCAGTAAGGTCATAGTGGTTGTACCATTGTCCAGTAAGGTCATAGTAGTTGTACCATTGTCCAGTAAGGTCATATTAGTTGTACCATTGTCCAGTAAGGTCATAGTGGTTGTACAATTGTCTAGTAATATCATAGTCGTTGTACCATTGTCCAGTAAGATCATAGTAGTTGTACCATTGTCCATTAAGGTCATAGTCGTTGTACAATTGTCCAGTAAGATCATAGTCGTTGTACCATTGTCCAGTAAGGTCATAGTGGTTGTACAATTGTCTAGTAATATCATATTCGTTGTACCATTGTCCAGTAAGGTCATAGTAGTTGTACCATTGTCAAGTAAGGTCATAGTGGTTGTATCGTTGTCCAGTAAGGTCATAGTGGTTGTACCATTGTCCTGTAAGGTCATAGTCGTTGTACCATTGTCCAGTAAGGTCATAGTGGTTGTATCGTTGTCCAGTAAGGTCATAGTAGTTGTACCATTGTCCAGTAAGGTCATAGTCGTTGTACCATTGTCCAGTAAGGTCATAGTGGTTGTATCGTTGTCCAGTAAGGTCATAGTGGTTGTACCATTGTCCTGTAAGGTCATAGTCGTTGTATCGTTGTCCAGTAAGGTCATAGTCGTTGTATCATTGTCCAGTAAGGTCATAGTGGTTGTACCATTGTCCTGTAAGATAAGAACATGTCGTTGTATCGTTGTCCAATAAGCTCAAAGTCGTTGTCCCGTTGTCAAGTAAGATAACAACATGTCGTTGTACAGTTGTCTAGTAAGATCATAGTCGTTGTATCGTTGTCCAGTAAGATCATAGTCGTTGTACCGTTGTCTAGTAAGGTCATAGTGGTTGTACCATTGTCTAATAAGGTCATAGTCGTTGTACCATTGTCCAGTAAGGTCATAGTGGTTGTATCGTTGTCCAGTAAGGTCATAGTAGTTGTACCATTGTCCAGTAAGGTCATAGTCGTTGTACCATTGTCCAGTAAGGTCATAGTGGTTGTATCGTTGTCCAGTAAGGTCATAGTGGTTGTACCATTGTCCTGTAAGGTCATAGTCGTTGTATCGTTGTCCAGTAAGGTCATAGTCGTTGTATCATTGTCCAGTAAGGTCATAGTGGTTGTACCATTGTCCTGTAAGATAAGAACATGTCGTTGTATCGTTGTCCAATAAGCTCAAAGTCGTTGTCCCGTTGTCAAGTAAGATAACAACATGTCGTTGTACAGTTGTCTAGTAAGATCATAGTCGTTGCACCGTTGTCCAGTAAGATCATAAGTCGTTGTATCGTTGTCTAGTAAGGTCATAGTGGTTGTACCATTGTCCAATAAGGTCATAGTCGTTGTACCATTGTCCAGTAAGGTCATAGTGGTTGTACCTTTGTCCAGTGAGATCATAGTGGTTGTATCATTGTCCAGTAAGGTCATAGTGGTTGTATCGTTGTCCAGTAAGGTCATAGTGGTTGTACAATTGTCTAGTAAGATCATAGTGGTTGTACCATTGTTCAGTAAGGTCCTAGTGGTTGTAGCATTGTTCAGTAAGATCATAGTCGTTGTACCATTGTCCAGTAAAGTCATAATGGTTGTACCATTGTCCAGTAAGATCGTAGTGGTTGTACCATTGTCCAGTAAGATCATAGTCGTTGTACCATTGTCCAGTAAAGTCATAATGGTTGTACCATTGTCCAGTAAGATCGTAGTCTTTGTATCATTGTCCAGTAAGGTCATAGTGGTTGTACCATTGTCCAGTAAGATCGTAGTGGTTGTACCATTGTCCAGTAAAGTCATAGTTATTGTACCATTGCCTAGTAAGATAACAACATGTCGTTGTATCGTTGTCATTGTAACAATGACGTCCCTGTCCCTTGTCTAGTAACAATCCCTGACCCTTGTCTAGTAACAATAGCGTCCCTGACCCTTGTCTAGTAACAATAGCATCCCTGACCCTTGTCTAGTATCAATAACGTCCCTGACCCTTGTCTAGTAACAAAAGCGTCCCTGACCCTTGCCTAGTAACAATAACGTCCCTGACCCTTGTCTAGTAACAATAGCGTCCCTTACCCTTGTCTAGTAACAATAGCATCCCTGACCCTTGTCTAGTAACAATAACGTCCCTGACCCTTGTCTAGTAACAAAAGCGTCCCTGACCCTTGTCTAGTAACAATAGCATCCCTGATCCTTGCCTAGTAACAATAATGTCCCTGACCCTTGCCTAGTAACAATAACGTCTCAGACCCCTGCCTAGTAACAATAACAATCCTGAAATAGTAACCTTATAAAGTTGCTGACCTTGTCTAGTTACATTGTAGTAATATGATATTCCGATTTCGGCACTCCCCAGGGGATATGTTTATTAATATTTATGTAAAGCGAACAGGCCAAGTGTAATGCCATATCCTACTATGAATTACAATTGGAATGTTTTGGCAGCATGTATTGGCGATTTTGCTTTAGATACATGTACACCGTGTATAGTTTCGGCGTTGATGTCTGTGAACTTTCTACACTGCCGATTCGCACTAGTTATTCAGCAAGTCTACACATTTCTCGGATCTCGTTATTAACGTTACTCCCAAATTATATAAACTAGCATGTAACTATACATGTACACATACCTAATACACGAAACAATAAAATAGGAGGCAAACAATGTACAGCGTGGTATCGTTTCACAAAGCTTCGTAACTTACGAAAGTTCGTAAATATTTACGAAAAGTTACGCAAAACTTACGATGTTCGTAAGACCGTTTCACAAAGGTGTTCGTAACTTTTTTTCTTATCTTACGTCAAAATCGTACGTTCTCCCGGTAAAAATATACCACTCTCTAACTTGGAGGTTAAAAAAAAGGACACTTTTGAGGTGAAAATTGTACGCCGCTCCTATTCCCGATCCCAGTTCACAGACTATGAACTTCATTTTGTTCTATCAAAACAATCGTATTATTGAGAGAAGATCAATTTTCTGTAAAATTCTAATATCATATTGTTTATAATGCGTTAAAACAAATAGTAACAACGCAATTTTCACAGATTTTGCTTACTGCTCACAGATATAAGTAATGCTCTTAAAATAAACTTTCTGATGGCGCAGTCTGCGAATATGCGTACAATTAGTTGCATGACAATGAATATTTTGCCGACATCCCTCTTCGACATTCATAACTCGGTTTCCACCTCGAAACAATTGTTCACAGGACATATTCGTTCTCTTATGCTAATTTGTTATCGAGTACGGCGTTAAATCGTTCTATTATGCTAATTTATAATTGAGTATGGCGTTAAATCGTTCTATTATGCTAACTTGTAATTGAGTACGGCGTTAAATCGTTCTATTATGCTAATTTGTAATTGAGTACGGCGTTAAATCGTTCTATTATGCTAATTTGTAATTGAGTACGGCGTCAAATCGTTATATTATGCTAATTTGTAATTGAGTACGGCGTTAAATCGTTCTATTATGCTAATTTGTAATTGAGTACGGCGTTAAATCATTCTATTATGCTAATTTGTAATCGAGTACGGCGTCAAGTCGTTCTCTAAATGCTAATTTGTAAGTGTGTACGGCGTCAAATCGTTCTCTAAATGCTAATTTGTAATTCAGTACGGCTTCAAGTCGTTCTCTAAATGCTAATTTGTAATTGAGTACGCCGTCAAATCGTTCTCTTATGCTAAATTGTAATTGAGTACGGCGTTAAATCGTTCTCTTATGCTAATTTGTAATCGAGTACGGCGTCAAGTCGTTCTCTAAATGCTAATTTGTAATCGAGTACGGCGTCAAGTCGTTCTCTAAATGCTAATTTGTAATCGAGTACGGCGTAAAATCGTTCTCTAAATGCTAATTTGTAATTGAGTACGGCGTCAAATCGTTCTCTAAATGCTAATTTGTAATTCAGTACGGCGTCAAGTCGTTCTCTAAATGCTAATTTGTAATTCAGTACGGCGTCAAATCATTCTGTTATGCTAATTTGTAATCGAGTACGGCGTCAAATCGTTCTCTAAATGCTAATTTGTAATCGAGTATGGCGTTAAATCGTTCTCTTATGCTAATTTGTAATTGAGTACGGCCTCAAATCGTTCTCTAAATGCTAATTTGTAATCGAGTATGGCGTTAAATCGTTCTCTTATGCTAATTTGTAATTGAGTACGGCGTCAAATCGTTCTCTAAATGCTAATTTGTAATTCAGTACGGCGTCAAGTCGTTCTCTAAATGCTAATTTGTAATTCAGTACGGCGTCAAATCATTCTGTTATGCTAATTTGCAATCGAGTACGGCGTCAAATCGTTCTCTAAATGCTAATTTGTAATCGAGTATGGCGTTAAATCGTTCTCTTATGCTAATTTGTAATTGAGTACGGCGTCAAATCGTTCTCTAAATGCTAATTTGTAATCGAGTATGGCGTTAAATCGTTCTCTTATGCTAATTTGTAATTGAGTACGGCGTCAAATCGTTCTCTAAATGCTAATTTGTAATTCAGTACGGCGTCAAGTCGTTCTCTAAATGCTAATTTGTAATTGAGTACGGCGTCAAATCATTGTTATGCTAATTTGTAATCGAGTACGGCGTCAAATCGTTCTCTAAATGCTAATTTGTAATCGAGTATGGCGTTAAATCGTTCTCTTATGCTAATTTGTAATTGAGTACGGCGTCAAATCGTTCTCTAAATGCTAATTTGTAATTCAGTACGGCGTCAAGTCGTTCTCTAAATGCTAATTTGTAATTGAGTACGGCGTCAAATCATTCTGTTATGCTAATTTGTAATCGAGTACGGCGTCAAATCGTTCTCTAAATGCTAATTTGTAATCGAGTATGGCGTTAAATCGTTCTCTTATGCTAATTTGTAATTGAGTACGGCGTCAAATCGTTCTCTAAATGCTAATTTGTAATCGAGTATGGCGTTAAATCGTTCTCTTATGCTAATTTGTAATTGAGTACGGCGTCAAATCGTTCTCTAAATGCTAATTTGTAATTCAGTATGGCGTCAAATCGTTTTCTTATGCTAAATTGTAATCGAGTACGGCGTCAAATCGTTCTCTTATGCTAATTTGTAATCGAGTACGGCGTCAAATCGTTCTCTAAATGCTAATTTGTAATCGAGTATGGCGTTAAATCGTTCTCTTATGCTAATTTGTAATTGAGTACGGCGTCAAATCGTTCTCTAAATGCTAATTTGTAATTCAGTATGGCGTCAAATCGTTCTCTTATGCTAAATTGTAATCGAGTACGGCGTCAAATCGTTCTCTTATGCTAATTTGTAATCGAGTACGGCGTCAAGTCGTTCTCTAAATGCTAATTTGTAATTGAGTACGGCATCAAATCGTTCTCTAAATGCTAATTTGTAATTCAGTACGGCGTCAAGTCATTCTCTAAATGCTAATTTGTAATTCAGTACGGCGTCAAGTCATTCTCTTATGCTAATTTGTAATTGAGTACGGCGTCATTTTCTGTTCAAAAGGGCTTCCTTGTGTAAGATTTTAAGTTGGTTTCGTAAGCTACGACAGGGTGGATATGGCGTAAAGTTACGCAAGGTTTTTGCGTAACATACGAATGTTCGTAAGTTACGAATTTTTTGTGAAACGCTTAGTAATTCGTAAATCTGACTTACGCAAAATTCGTTATTTTACAAAGCTTTGTGAAACGATACCCAGGTCAAGGCAAGAGTCATAAAATTGTCTTTCTTCGTCATTTGTGTTACCATGTTTTATATGATGTATTTCCCAAGGCATGGACTCATCATTAGAACTGTTGAATAACATTCAGTTTTTACCACACGTGGAATAAACTCTAAATGCGTTTTACTTGGTTGACACGGTGACCTTTGACCAGGACTATTTTTTAATCACGTGGTTCAATGCAATTTGATTGGTTAACACTTGATGGCCGTTTCACGATGTCCTGGAAATTATAACACATAAGAAGTAGTTCGCAGTTGTTTTGTTATATTCTTGAAAATATTTATAGATTCTTATCGATTTATATGTGTTGTTGACCCGAAGGTTGAATATTTGAATTTAGGTCGCAATGTGGTGAATATTTGTCACTATGATCATGTCAGAGTATCAAGCCATTCATCACTGCGCCGTCGAAATGTCCTTTTTATAGATGTGGACCTGGTGTATTTTGTGTAAGTTGTAGGTATTTCTGGCTAGACGATTAGGTGCCGTAATTCCCGAGGTCAAGGCCCGGTCAGGGCACGAGTTGTCTTCCTACGTCATTAGTGTTACTACGGTTTATCTATTATGAACACAATATATCCTATATACTATGTGCTGTTAATCCGAAGGTTGAAGATGCTACATCGCCGACAAAAGAGTAAGTATGTTCGATTTAAAACAAGAATAGGCTGTTGTGTATTTTATACATGTACAATATCAATCTCCAAACGCTACGTTACACTATTACTACCCTTCAAAAGTTTGAGTTTATTTTTATCTTTAATACTCAAAGTAATAAAATGATTAATTGTACGATCAGATAGACATTAACATCATGGGGGAATACGGCGCGCGAGCAGACGATCAGACAGATATTTACATCACGGGTGAATTCGGCTCGAGGGCAGATGATCAGACAGTCGTACATTTACATCACGGGTGAATACGGCTCAAGGACAGACGATCAGACAGACATTAACATCACTGGTGAATACGGCTCGAGGGCAGACGATCAGACAGACGTACATTTACATCACGGGTGGATACGGCTCAAGGGCAGACGATCAGACAGACGTACATTTACATCACGGGTGAATACGGCTCAAGGGCAGACGATCAGACAGACATTAACATCACTGGTGAATACGGCGCGGGGACGGATTATTAGGAAGTCATTTACATCACGTGTGAGTACTGGACGTGGGAGAATGATCAGACAGACATTTACATCACTGGTGAATACGGCGCGAGGCGGATGATTATGATGACATTTACATGACAGGTGAGTACAACGCGGGGGCGGATGCTTAGGAAGACGAACCCATCACGGGTGAATACGGCGCGGGGGCGGATGATTAGAAAGACATTTCTATCACGGGTGAATACTGCGCGGGGACGGCTGATAAGGAGGACGAATCCATCTCGGGTGAATACGGCGCGGGGCGGATGATAAAGAAGACGGACTTCACGGGTGAGTACGTCACGTGGCAAACGATCTAGTAAATATTTACCACATGGATGTGAACGGGACGATGTGGTTAATCAGGTGTTTACATGAAAGGCATTACGGCGTGAGGGCGGACGATCATTACGGCGTGAGGGCGGACGATCATTACGGCGTGAGGGCGGACGATCATTACGGCGTGAGGGCGGACGATCATTACGGCGTGAGGGCGGACGATCATTACGGCGTGAGGGCGGACGATCATTACGGCGTGAGGGCGGACGATCATTACGGCGTGAGGGCGGACGATCATTACGGCGTGAGGGCGGACGATCATTACGGCGTGAGGGCGGACGATCATTACGGCGTGAGGGCGGACGATCATTACGGCGTGAGGGCGGACGATCATTACGGCGTGAGGGCGGACGATCATTACGGATGTGTACGCTTTAAACATAAAAAGAGTAATTTCAGGAAACGAAGCACGTGAATCGGTTCGGTTCGGCAGGTGCGCTCGTTCCGTTACGAGTACAGCAGGTTCGTACCGGTACAACTGGTACGATCCCGATAAAGGATATGACGGGTAGACAGCATAGATGGTGATGGTTATAGCATAGTTATGTACATATACGGTATGAGATTAACTTTAGATGAAAGGTCATCATCAAGTGTAAGGATCGCCTTATATTTGTAAATTGTACTTATGACACATTGTTTGAAATAATTCTAACGCGTATAATTCGATAATAATTTAACGAAATGTACTAGATTCTTGCACGTGGGCCATAGTTCCGAGTCTTGTGTTTGGCGCCAAAATGTGAATGCTAGGACAGGCACACAGAGTAAGTGTCACGCGACCGGAAACACCAACCGATCTTATCTGTGGCCATAAATACGTGGGAAATTGTCAATTCCATTGTACGTCACGGAAGAATGATCAATGAATTGTAGATTTATGATTTTATTTTTGTCCATGCCGACCTTTTTAGATAATTATTTGGTTGGCGATTTTGATGATGAAATATACTAGTCCGGCGCCTTGATACTATATATGGTTGGGTCGTGCTGTTTTATGGTTAAAATAGTATCACAACAGCCATTAAGTCGCTTGTTCGTTACTGTGTTATTAAAATTCATATCGTCGCTGACGGAGGTTATCTGATGTTGCATCCCCACAGAAAGTTTGAGTAGGTGTAGATTTAGTGAACCGAGCAGTAAACAATAAAAATAACAACTGGTGGGTGTCAAAACAATGCTGGCCCGTCTGCAATACAATTAACACCACACAATTTCAATAGTCTTGGTCTTGCGACAATTACAAAAAAATAAAAAGGCCTACGCGTGTTTTATTTCCGCAATACATACACACAGCGTACAGTCCTGACATTTTATAGAGATTAATTATGAGGAAAATTCTGTAATATTAATTTTGTTCATTACAAGATTTGATATTAAATACAACCGAATTACAAATAAAATCCGATGTAAAAGTCTACCTCCTGATTGTGGAGTGGCCGTAATGTAACCATATGGTATTCATATTAGCAACATGTCTTATATTATCTAACGCTCTATCAATAGCGTGTGGTGTGTGTAGAGCGTGTGGTGTGTGTAGAGCGTGTGGTGTGTGTGTGTGGTGTGTGTGGTGTGTGTAGAGCGTGTGGTGTGTGTAGAGCGTGTGGTGTGTGTAGAGCGTGTGGTGTGTGTAGTGCGTGTGGTGTGTTTTGTGTGGTGTGTGTGGTGTGTGTAGTGCGTGTGGTGCGTGTGATGTGTGTGGTGTGTGTAGAGCGTGTGTGTGTGGTGTGTGTAGTGTGTAGTGTGGTGTGTGTGTGTGGGTGGTGTAGTGGTGTGGTGAGGTGTGTGTGTGTGGTGGTGGTGTGGTAGTGCGGTGTGGGTGTGTGTAGAGCGTGTTGTGTGTGGTGTGTTTTGTGTGGTGTGTGTGGTGTGTGGCGTGTGTAGTGCGTGTGGTGAGTGTGATGTGTGTGGTGTGTGTAGAGCGTGTTGTGTGTGTGTGTGTGTGGTGTAGTGTGGTGTGGTGTGTGTAGTGCGTGTGGTGTGTGTGTGGTGTGTGGTGGTGTGGTGGTGAGTGTTAGTGGTGTGTGAGTTGGGGATGTGTGGGTGTGTGTGTAGTGGTGTGTGTGTGGTGTGTGTTGTGTGTGGTGTGTAGTGCGTGTGGTGTGTGTAGTGCGTGTGATGTGTGTAGTGCGTGTGGTGTGTGTAGTGCTTGTGTGTTGTGTGTGGTGTGTGTAGTGCGTGTGGTGTGTGTAGTGCGTGTGGTGTGTGTGTGCGTGTGTGTGTGGTGTTGTGTGTGGTGTGTGTGTGTGGTGTGTGTGTGTGTGTGGTGTGTGTTGGGGTGTGTGTGTAGATGCGTGTGTGGTGTGGTAGTGCTTGTGTGTTAGTGTGCGGTGTGTGTGTGTTGTGGTGTGGTGTGGTGGTTTGTGGTGTTTGTGTGTGAGGTGTGAGTGTGTGGTGGTAGGTGTGTGGGTGGTGTGTGTGTTAGTGGTGGTGGTGTGTGGTGGTGTGTTGTGGGTGTGGTTGGGTGGTGTGTAGGCTGTGGTGGTGTGTGTAGTGCTGTGTGGTGGGGTGTTTTGGTGTGGTTGGGTGTGGTGGTGTGTGGTGTGCGTGTGGTGGTGTGTATGCTGTGTGGGTGTGTGTAGGTGGATGTGGTCGTGTTGGGTTGTGTGTAGAGGGTGTGTGTGTGTGTGGTGTGTGTGGTGTTGTTGTGTGGTGTGTGTGTGGTGTGTGTGTTGTGTGTGGTGTGTGTAGTGCGTGTGGTGTGTGTTATGTGTGTAGAGCGTGTGGTGTGTGTAGTGCTTGTGGTGTGTGTAGAGCGTGTGGTGTGTGGTGTGTGTGTGGTGTGTGGTGTGGGGTTGGGTGGTGTTGGTGTGTTGGTGTGGTGTAGTGTGTGTGTGTAGGCGTGTGTTGTGTGTGTATGTGGTGTGGTGGGTGTGTTGGTGTGTTGCTTGGTGGTGTTTGTGGGTGTTGCGTGTGGTTTTTGTGTGTGTGTGTGAGTTGGGGTTGGTGTGTGTGTGTGGGTGGGTGTGTGGTGTGTGTGTTGTGTGTGGTGTGTGTAGCGGGGGTTGTGGCGTGTGTGTGTGTGTGCTGTTGGTGGAGGCTGTGGGTGGTGTGTTGTTGTTGTGTTAGTGTGTGGTGTTTTGGCGTGTGGGGCTTCTTGTTTGTGATGTGTGGGGCGATGTGTGCGTGTGTGTGTGTGTGGCTTGTGTTGTGTTTGTTTGTGATGGTGTGGTGTGGGTGTGTTGAGGTGTGTGTTGTGTGTTAGTTGCTGTGTGTTGTGTTTGTGTGGTGTGTGTTGATGTGTGTAGTGCGTGTGGTGTGTGTAGTGCTTGTGGTGTGTTGTGTGTGTGTGTGTGTGTTGTGTAGTGTGTGTGGTGTGTGTAGTGCGTGTGGCGTGTGTAGTGCGTGTGATGTATGTAGAGCGTGTAGTGTGTGTAGAGCGTGTGGTGTGTGTAGTGCGTATGGTGTGTGTGGTACGTGTGGTGGGTGTGATGTGTGTTGTGCGTGTGATGTGTATTGTGCGTGTGATATGCGATGTGGTGTTTGTAGTGCGTGTGGTGTGTGTGGTGTGTGCGGTGGGTGTGATGTGTAATGTGTATTGTGCGTGTGATATGCGATGTGTGGTGTTTGTAGTGCGTGTAATGTGTGATGTTGTGTGAAGTGTGTCGTGAATGGTATGTGTGGTGCGTGTGGTATGTGCTGTATGTGGTGTGTTTACCATCTATTGTTTGACTGGGTCACGTGTTGTTTTTACCATCTTTTGTTTGACTGGTTCATGTACTGGGTTTACCATCTATTGTTAGATTGGTTCATGTGTTGTGTTTACATTGTATTGTTTGACTGGTTCATGTGCTGTGTGTACAGTCTATTGTTTGACTGGTTCATGTGTTTTGTTTACCATCTATTGTTTGACTGGTTCATGTGCTGTGTGTACAGTCTATTGTTTGACTGGTTCATGTGTTGTGTGTACAGTCTATTGTTTGACTGGTTCATGTGTTGTATGTACAGTCTATTATTTGACTGGTTCATGTGCTGGGTTTACAGTCTATTGTTTGACTGGTTCATGTGCTGGGTTTACCATCTATTGTTTGACAGGTTCATGTGTTGTATGTACAGTCTATTGTTTGACTGGTTCATGTGCTGTGTTTACAGTCTATTGTTTGACTGGTTCATGTGTTGTGTTTACAGTCTATTGTTTGACTGGTTCATGTGTTGTGTTTACAGTCTATTATTTGACTGGTTCATGTGTTGTGTTTACAGTCTATTGTTTGACTGGTTCATGTGTTGTGTTTACAGTCTATTGTTTGACTGGTTCATGTGTTGTGTTACAGTCTATTGTTTGACTGGTTCATGTGTTGTGTTTACAGTCTATTATTTGACTGGTTCATGTGTTGTGTTTACAGTCTATTGTTTGACTGGTTCATGTGTTGTGTTTACAGTCTATTGTTTGACTGGTTCATGTGTTGTGTTTACAGTCTATTGTTTGACTGGTTCATGTGTTGTGTTTACAGTCTATTGTTTGACTGGTTCATGTGTTATGTGTACAGTCTATTGTTTGACTGGTTCATGTGTTGTGTTTACAGTCTATTGTTTGACTGGTTCATGTGTTGTGTTTACAGTCTATTGTTTGACTGGTTCATGTGTTGTGTTTACAGTCTATTGTTTGACTGGTTCATGTGTTGTGTTTACAGTCTATTGTTTACCTGCTACATGTGTTGTGTTTACAGTCTATTGTTTGACATGTTCAAGTTTTGGGTTCACAGTCTATTGTTTGACTGGTTCTTGTGTTGTGTTTACAGTCTATTGTTTGACTGGTTCATGTGTTGGATTTACCATCTATTGTTAGACTGGTTGATGTGTTGCGTTTACATTGTATTGTTTGACTGGTTCCTGTGTTGTGTGTACAGTCTATTGTTTGACTGGTTCATGTGTTGTGTTTACAGTCTATGATTTGACTGGTTCATGTGTTGTGTTTACCATCTATTGTTTGACTGGTTCATGTGCTGTGTGTACAGTCTATTGTTTGACTGGTTCATGTGTTGTGTGTACAGTCTATTGTTTGACTGGTTCATGTGTTGTATGTACAGTCTATTATTTGACTGGTTCATGTGCTGGGTTTACAGTCTATTGTTTGACTGGTTCATGTGCTGGGTCTACCATCTATTGTTTGACAGGTTCATGTGTTGTATGTACAGTCTATTGTTTGACTGGTTCATGTGCTGTGTTTACAGTCTATTGTTTGACTGGTTCATGTGTTGTGTTTACAGTCTATTGTTTGACTGGTTCATGTGTTGTGTTTACAGTCTATTATTTGACTGGTTCATGTGTTGTGTTTACAGTCTATTGTTTGACTGCTACATGTGTTGTGTTTACAGTCTATTGTTTGACTGGTTCATGTGTTGTGTTTACAGTCTATTGTTTGACTGGTTCATGTGTTGTGTTTACAGTCTATTGTTTGACTGGTTCATGTGTTATGTGTACAGTCTATTGTTTGACTGGTTCATGTGTTGTGTTTACAGTCTATTGTTTGACTGGTTCATGTGTTGGGTTTACAGTCTATTGTTTGACTGGTTCATGTGTTGGCTTTACCATCTTTTGTTTGACTGGTTGATGTGTTGGGTTTACAGTCTATTGTTTGACTGGTTCATGTGCTGGGTTTACCATCTTTTGTTTGACTGGTTCACGTATACCCTGGTTACATTTCTACATCAGCAAATTCAGTATTTGTATAAAGGAGAAAACAAATGACTTAGTTGAAGTAAATATCTTCAATTTTCATAGCCAGAAATCGTTCATCAAAATTATCAAAGGCAAAAATTGTTCACCTAAACCATTAAAGGTAAAAATAGTTTACCAAAACCATCAAAGCCAGAAATAGTTCTTCAAAACCATCAAAGCCAGAAATAGTTCAATAAAACCATAAAAGCCAGAAATAGTTCTTCAAAACAATCAAAGCCAGCAATAGTTCATCAAAACCATAAAAGCCAGAAATAGTTCTTCAAAACCATCAAAGCCAGAAATACTTCACCAAAACCATAAAAGCCAGAAATAATTATCAAAAACCATAAAAGCCAGAAAGAGTTTACCAAAACCATGAAAGCCCTAAACAGTTAACTTAACAATCAAAGGCAGAAATAGTTCACCAAAACCATCAATGCCGATATAGTTCAACGAAACCATCAAAACAAGATAGTTAACCAAAACCATCAAAGACCGAAATAGTTCACCAAAACCATCAACGCGAAAAATAGTTCACCAAAACCATAAAAGTCAAACACAGTTCACCAAAACCATCAAAGCCCGAAATAGTTCACCAAAACCCTCAAAACAACAAAAATAGTTCACCACTACCACCAAAGCCAAAAATAGTTCTCCAAAACAATCAAAACCAGAAATAGTTAGCCAAAGCCATCAAAGACAGAAATGATTACGAAAACCATCACGTCGGAATAGTTAAACAACATCATCATAACCAGAACCATCGTCAGGCCGTCAAACCCGGAAAAAACAATCACAGAACCATCGTCAACCGTTAAAACAAGAGGAACACAAGTACAGAACCATCGTCAGGCCGTCAAACCCGGAAAAAACAATCACAGAACCATCGTCAGGCCGTCATAACCAGAAAAAAAACCACAAGTACAGAACCATCGTCGGCCGTCAAAACCAGAAAAAAAACAAGTACAAAACAATCGTCGGCCGTCAAAACCAGAAAAAAAAACAAGTACAAAACAATCGCCAGGTCAAAACCAGAATAAAAACATAATTACAGAACTATCGTCGGCCGTCAAAACAAGAGAAACAAAAGTATAGAACCATCGTCAGACTTTCAAATCAAGAGAAACATAGGTACAAAACCGTCGCCAGGCCGTCAAAACAAGTGAGACACAAGTATAGAACCATCGTTAGGCCGTTTAAACAAGAAAAAAAACATAATTTCAGAACTATTGTCGGCCGTCAAAACAAGAGAAACACAAGTATAGAACCATCGTCAGACCTCAAACAAGAGAGACACAAGTACAGAACCATCGTCAGGCCGTCAAAACAAGAGAAACACAAGTATAGAACCATCATCAGGCCGTCAAAACAAGAGAAACACAAGTATAGAACCATCACCAGGCCGTCAAAACAAGAGAGACACAGGTACGGAACCATTACCAGGCCGTCAAAACAAGAGAGACACAGGTACGGAACCATTACCAGGCCGTCAAAACTAGAGAAACACAAGTAAGAACAAAACTAACCATCACCAGGCTGTAAACATGAACAGATCTATCGCCGGACTGTTATCATCACTTCAATGAAACTCTCATGATATACATCGCCAAGGAATCTTTGAAACACAGTACATGTAGATTATTATAAGTGACCAAGACATCTGTAACTGGACTATCTTCCTAACAAACAGAACAATCAGCCGTAGACAGCCATAACACACTTCTTGGTTAACAATGCGATATACACAGCTAGTTAGGAAGCATTGGAATTTTTCATACAAAAGTGGAAAATATTGCCCCAAAGGTTGTGTTTACTCGGTTTTAAGTGGTTCTGTACACCTGTCAGCGTTGTGTGATCATACATTTACGAGATTAGCCTCACGATGTCAACACTGCATGCTGAGTAGTAAATTGATGTTTAACTTAGAACATAATCCCTCATATTAAAACATACTTTGAATTGCCCAAATGATGTACATTTTAAGTTTTCTCGATTGTTTTAAATAATTCAATTTTGGCGGTAATTGCCAATATAAAAATGCTGTATTACACTAATCGTGTCTGTATGTAGGCTGCCTCTATTACAGGGAGCCATTAAGTCACTGCCCTGATGGAGTATAGCCTTATCAAATCACATGTTGATCAAGTCAAGTGTACAATAATAGGCCTAGAAAAGTGTTCCATCGCACATGAATTATATGTATAATTGCCCTTTACCTACGTCCGTCGTGGCATTAAGTAGTTTAATCAGCACATGATGTGTGTCGATATAGCGATAAGGTAAAGCAGCAGAAAGCTCCTGTTTTCTCCAGACAGTATGTTGTTTAGTTGTAAGCACCAATAGGAACAATGGAGTGATGGTTTGGTAAAAATGTTATAAAACAACATAGAGTACGGACAAAATAAAGAAATTGTAATTATAACCCGAAAATAATACGAGGGAAAAAAAGAAATAAAGATTCGAGATTGGAATAAGACCAGGTGTTCCGGCAAAGTAAGCGTCTTCTACTTCATCGTGACACCCGCCATACAAATCTAGGTCAAATCGACGATAACCATCATACAAATCTAGTTCAAATCGACGCCACCCATCATACAAATCTAGGTCAAATCGACGACACCCATCATACAAATCTAGGTCAAATCGACGATACCCATCATACAGATCTAGGTCAAATCGACGATACCCATCATACAAATCAACGTCAAATCGACACCTATCATACAAATCTACGTCAAATCGACGACACCTCCATATAAATCTACGTCAAATCGACGATACCCATCATACAAATTTACGTCAAATCGACGATACACATCATACAAATAAAGGTCAAATCGACGATACCCATCATACAAACCTACGTCAAATCGACGATACCCGTCATACAAATCTACGTCAATCCGGTTTAAGTCACATTCTCAAAATGTAGGGTGGTGGCAGTAAAGCCACTAAGTATTTCAACAAACATCGAACGCGTCCGACTTCATATCGCACAACGAAAAGAATATTTCTAAGTGAGATCCTAATGCCGAGCATACATCTTTCCTATGGTGTTCATCAACATGCACCCTCGGAACTTTGTGTTGTTCACGTTTCTGTCAGTCGTCCACATCCTGTATTTCTGTCAGTAGTCCACATCCTGTATTTCTGCCAGTAGTCCACATCCTGTGTTTCTGTCAGTAGTACACATCCTGTGTTTCTGTCAGTAGTCCACATCCTGTATTTCTGTCAGCCGTCCACATCCTGTATTTCTGTCAGTAGTCCACATCCTGTATTTCTGTCAGTAGTCCACATCCTGTATTTCTGTCAGTCGTCCACATCCTGTATTTCTGTCAGTAGTCCACATCCTGTATTTCTGTCAGTGGTCCACATCCTGTGTTTCTGTCAGTAGTCCACATCCTGTATTTCTGTCAGTAGTCCACATCCTGTATTTCTGTCAGTAGTCCACATCCTGTATTTCTGTCAGTAGTCCACATCCTGTATGTCTGTCAGTAGTCCACATCCTGTATTTCTGTCAGTAGTCCACATCCTGTATTTCTGTCAGTAGTCCACATCCTGTATTTCTGTCAGTAGTCCACATCCTGTATTTCTGTCAGTAGTCCACATCCTGTAGCCTGTTCATAATTGGGAAATTGGAGTTATTACGCCTATAGGGCAGTACAAACTGTCCCTGCTGTCTACATCAGAAAATGCACTTTTTTTAAATGTTTAATATTCTTTTTTAATATATAAGAAAACATTGGTGTATCATTTTCTAACTTCGGAGATTCTTCTCCATGAAAAAGTTAAGTTACATAATTTGTTAAATTTAAGGTGCGGTCTTGAGTCTGGAGCAAGAGTATGCATGTAGGTTATTTCTAATAGGTTTAGAGACAATAACATATCCGGCCTTAGTAAATTATTATACCTCAGACTTGTATCACAGCTTCTGATTAGTGAAAACCATGTCACGTGATTAAAAACATTCGTTATGTCACCCTCTCGTGAGCCCTCCAAAATCGTTATGTCACCCTCTCGTGAGCCCCAACTCGGAACTCTCTTCCGTAACGTCTTCAAAAGTAGTCGAATCAGAGAAGTTCCGAGTATTCTGCTTGACAACAACAATGGCTGCCGGCGGACGCTATCGTCTGCCAACAGAGGAGGAATTGGCGAAATTATTGCAAGAAAAGGATTCTAAAAACACCAAAAGGGTCATCAATGTGGCCGTGGATTCCTTTAGACATTTCCTATCTGCAACAGGTAGGCCTAGACCAAAGGATTGTGAAAACTTCGACGTCCATACATTGAAAGTTCAACTGGGAGAATTTTATGCCGGGTCCAGAAAGACGATGGGGTAACTCTTAAAAACTTTTCTTAAAAACTGTTGATAGTAATAAATAAACTTATTGATACCAAAATTAATTCACTTATGTTTTTTTCGGTATAATAAAATAATTACTGCCCTTGTTCCGAGTTGACATGAATATTTGCCCACCCTTGAGGTGTCATGTCACCCTCGGGCTACGCCCTCGGGTGACATGACACCTCTCGGGTGGTCAAATATTCATGTCAACCCGGAACAAGGGCAATAATTGTATAATGTCGGTTAAAGTCGATGATGACGTATATACGTCGCGCCACGACATAGGGACAACCTACGTCACTGAAAGTGATATCGGAAAAATCAAACCAGAGAGGTTAGTATCTGCTTAAACCTAATTAAAAAGACATTTGATATGCCACACCTAGCGTGTGTCAAAGACAGTTGTTGTTAGAGACTGACTTAGACTATTATGTATCTTAGAACTAATAAACATCTCGCTACAACCTGTCGACGATAAAGATATTGGTCATGTTCTATTAATACTAAATGCATATTGATTCTGTATGATAAGGGTTTAAATACATACTTACCTCCTGGCGTTCGCTGTCTATTCTGATGTGTCTGACATTTAGGATTTTGACAGATAAAGGTATTTTTCTAAATTCATACACATACACTATATTTAACTTTGTGGCAGTTAAAGGAGCTTTTCATCAATTCTAATTTTGTGTCGGTGACGGGTTCAGCAATTGTGAGTTTGCACTTTTAACTCTGTGACATGTTTTAAAATGTGTTGATATAAGTGAAATGTAGAATAAACTTTGAAGAGTGTATGGGTACATAAGTCAATCGGGTAAAATTGTCTGTCCATTATCAGAAATATTATTATGCACACAAACTGAATTTGAGAGATATGATATAAGAATCGATATTAATCATAGAGGTATCCGGTGGAATAATCAACACTCGTAGTAAATGGGAAATGCCAAAAGGAATGTTTCTAACTCATGCGTTGCCTGTTTTCCCAAATACATTTAATCATAATGGACTTACACAATAATACTTACCTAAAGGGCCCGTGAGTAAGTGGGGGTATCAGACAGAATCCTTCTACATACAGGAAATATTGGTTTGTAATAAATGTAATCTCAGCAGAAAGTCATCGACAAATAATACAGGTATTTACGAAACAATGGCTACCGGATGTAATATTTTTGATATATCTACGAAACAATGGCTGAAACAATGATGATAGGATTAGTGTGTTAAACTGGTGTCTTTACACTGCCTAGATCATCATTATATCAATATCAATAGTAGGATTATAGGTTTTACCTGTGACGAGTATTTCAGGGAATGGATATAACTTCAAAGAATGCACCAGTACTGAGATAGGAAACACGTACAGGGGTTGAGGACGCGATAACGTGTTGCCTATATAAAGATTTGATGATTTTTATTTAAGATGGGAGGGTAGCAGTTATCAAAAGAATGTAGTGTATGCAAAGAGATTATTATTGTTGGTCATAAATCGACCCTTATGAATAGCTACGAATCTCGATTAGCATATCCACGAGCCGAATACAATTAAGTTTCTAAATTAGAAAACTGTGTCTGCAATACAGATACATAGCAATGTGAGACTTCTCAAAAAAAATGGTCTGGATAATGGATAAACAGATAAAAAACACAGGTTAACCCCAACAATATGGGCCTTATTACATACAAAATGTACGCGATAAGACGGGAAATGCCATTTCGGCCCACTTATTGACAAAGGTTATAAATATATTAAAGATGTTGTAAACTATTTTCGTTCGAGTTAGGTACTCAGTAAGTGTTAACAAGGGAGTTAAGTATCAGTATTCCGTTACAGACGTATACAAAAGTAGTAATCCTCGTAAATGGGGGTCCAGTTAACACATTCTTAACCAGTAGTAATCCTCGTAAATGGGGGTCCAGTTAACAAAGTCTTAACCGGTAGTAATCCTCATAAATGGGGGTCTAGTTAACACAGTCTTAACCAGTAGTAATCCTCGTAAATGGGGGTCCAGTTAACACAGTCTTAACCAGTAGTAATCCTCGTAAATGGGGGTCCAGTTAACAGTCTTAACCAGTTGTAATCCTCGTAAATGGGGGTCTAGTTAACACAGTCTTAACCGGTAGTAATCCTCATAAATGGGGGTCTAGTTAACACAGTCTTAACCAGTAGTAATCCTCGTAAATGGGGGTCCAGTTAACACAGTCTTAACCAGTAGTAATCATCGTAAATGGGGGTCCAGTTAATACAGCCTTAACCAGTAGTACTCCTCCTTAATGAGGATGTAGTTAACACAGTCTTAACCAGTAGTACTCCTCCTTAATGAGGATGTAGTTAACACAGTCTTAACAAGTAGTTACCCTCGTAAATGGGGGTCCAGTTAACACAGTCTTAACCAGTAGTACTCCTCATAAATGGGGGTCCAGTAAACACAGTCTTAACCAGTAGTAATCCTCGTAAATGGGGGTCCAGTTAACACAGTCTTAACCAGTAGTAATCCTCGTAAATGGGGGTCCAGTTAACACAGTCTTAACCAGTAGTAATCCTCGTAAATGGGGGTCCAGTTAACACAGTCTTAACCAGTAGTAATCCTCGTAAATGGGGGTCCAGTTAACACAGTCTTAACCAGTAGTAATCCTCGTAAATGGGGGTCCAGTTAACACAGTCTTAACCAGTAGTAATCCTCGTAAATGGGGGTCCAGTTAACACAGTCTTAACCAGTAGTAATCCTCGTAAATGGGGGTCCAGTTAACACAGTCTTAACCAGTTGTAATCCTCGTAAATGGGGGTCCAGTTAACACAGTCTTAACCAGTTGTAACCCTCGTAAATGGGGGTCCAGTTAACACAGTCTTAACCAGTTGTAACCCTCGTAAATGGGGGTCCAGTTAACACAGTCTTAACCAGTATTAATCCTCGTAAATGGGGGTCCAGTTAACACAGTCTTAACCAGTTGTAATCCTCGTAAATGGGGGTCCAGTTAATACAGTCTTAACCAGTAGTTATCCTCGTAAATGGGGGTCTAGTTAACACAGTCTTAACCAGTAGTAATCCTCGTAAAAGGGGGTCTAGTTAACGCATTCTTAACCAGTTGTAACCCTCGTAAATGGGGGTCCAGTTAACACAGTCTTAACCAGTTGTAATCCTCGTAAATGGGGGTCCAGTTAACACAGTCTTAACCGGTAGTAATCCTCGTAAATGGGGGTCCAGTTAACACAGTCTTAACCAGTTGTAATCCTCGTAAATGGGGGTCCAGTTAACACAGTCTTAACCAGTTGTAATCCTCGTAAATGGGGGTCCAGTTAACACAGTCTTAACCAGTTGTAACCCTCGTAAATGGGGGTCCAGTTAAAACAGTCTTAACCAGTTGTAACCCTCGTAAATGGGGGTCCAGTTAACACAGTCTTAACCAGTATTAATCCTCGTAAATGGGGGTCCAGTTAACACAGTCTTAACCAGTTGTAATCCTCGTAAATGGGGGTCTAGTTAACACAGTCTTAACCAGTAGTAATCCTCGTAAAAGGGGGTCTAGTTAACGCATTCTTAACCAGTTGTAACCCTCGTAAATGGGGGTCCAGTTAACACAGTCTTAACCAGTAGTAATCCTCATAAATGGGGGTCCAGTTAACACAGTCTTAACCAGTTGTAATCCTCGTAAATGGGGGTCCAGTTAACACAGTCTTAACCAGTATTAATCCTCGTAAATGGGGGTCCAGTTAACACAGTCTTAACCAGTATTAATCCTCGTAAATGGGGGTCCAGTTAACACAGTCTTAACCATTTGTAATCCTCGTAAATGGGGGTCCAGTTAATACAGTCCTAACCAGAAGTTATCCTCGTAAATGGGGGTCTAGTTAACACAGTCTTAACCAGTAGTAATTCTCGTAAAAGGGGGTCTAGTTAATGCATTCTTAACCAGTTGTAACCCTCGTAAATGGGGGTCCAGTTAACACAGTCTTAACCAGTAGTAATCCTCGTAAATGGGGGTCCAGTTAACACAGTCTTAACCAGTTGTAATCCTCGTAAATGGGGGTCCAGTTAACACAGTCTTAACCAGTTGTAATCCTCGTAAATGGGGGTCCAGTTAACACAGTCTTAACCAGTAGTAATCTTCATAAATGGGGGTCCAGTTAATACAGTCTTAACCAGTCTCTGATATACATGTCATTGATATACATGTCTCTGATAATAATTATTTGAGTTTGGTTACTACTGATAACATACATTTGAGCGTGGTAACTACAAATAACATACATTTTAGTGTGTTAACTATCAAATAACATACATTTGAGTGTAGTTATTACAAATAACATACATTTGAGAGTGGTAACTACAAATAACATACATTTGAGGTTGGTAACTACTAATAACATACATTTAAGTGTAGTAACTACAAATAATAATAAATTTGAGTGTAGTAACTAACAAATAACATACATTTGAGTGTAGTAACTAACAAATAACATACATTTGAGTGTCGATCTAGTACCTACTATTAACATACATTTAAGTGTGGTAACTACTAATAACATACATTTGAGTGTAGTAACTAACAAATAACATACATTTGAGTGTCGATCTAGTACCTACTATTAACATACATTTAAGTGTGGTAACTACTAATAACATACATTTAAGGATGGTAACTTCTAATAACAAACATTTGAGTGTGGTAACTACTAATAACATACATTTGAGTGTGGTTACTACAAATAACTTACATTTGAGTGTAGTAACTAACAAATAACATACATTTGAGTGTCGATCTAGTACCTACAAATAACACACATTTGAGTGTGGTAACTACAAATAACATACATTTGAGTGTTGATCTAGTACCTACTAATAACATACATTTAAGTGTGGTTACTACAAATAACATACATTTGAGTGTGGTAACTAACAATAAACACACATTTGAGTGTGGTAACTACTAATAACATACATTTAAGTGTAGTAACTACAAATAACATGCACTTGAGTGTAGTAACTACTGATAACATACATTTAAGTGTAGTAACTAATAACATACATTTGAGTATAGTAACTACAAAAAACATACACTTGTGTGTAGATCTAGTACCTACAAATAACATACATTTGAGCGTGGTAACTACTAATAACATACATTTGAGTGTGGTAACTACAAATAACATACATTTAAGTGTGGTTACTACAAATAACATACATTTGAGTGTGGTAATTAACAAATAACACTCACTTGAGTGTGGTAACTACTAATAACATACATTTGAGTGTGGTAACTACAAATAACATACATTTGAGTCTAGTTAATGCAAATAACATACATTTGAGTGTGGTTATTACAAATAACATACATTTGAGTGTGGTAACTACAAATAACATACATTTGAGTCTGGTAACTACAAATAACATACATTTGAGTCTGGTAACTACAAATAACATACATTTGAGTCTGGTAACTACAAATAACATACATTTGAGTGTAGATCTAGTAACTACAAATAACATACATTTGAGTCTAGTTAATGCAAATAACATACATTTGAGTGTGGTTATTACAAATAACATACATTTGAGTGTGGTAACTACTAATAACATACATTTAAGTGTAGTAACTACAAATAACATACATTTGAGTGTAGATCTAGTACCTACAAATAACATACATTTGAGTGTAGTAACTACAAATAACATACATTTGAGTGTGGTAACTACTAATAACATACATTTGAGTGTGGTAACTACTAATAACATACATTTGAGTGTGGTAACTACTAATAACATGTACAATTTTATGTTTAATGTTTAGGATATCCAATTACACGTCATTTACACATTCGGTATTACATAGTTCAGAATTCAGTGGTTGTTTTGTATATCGTATTACCTGTAATTGGATTTGAAATAATGTCATTGGAGTATTGTGACGTCATACTGATTATGACGTCATATGTGGAGGTCTGTAATATTTTTCTAATCATAGAACGAGGACTGTTACAGATTTACAGACTCGTCACATGACGTCCCTCCCCCAATCAGTACTTGTAATTTACACCGGTCATATAACAAGCATTGCTATATCACCCGAACGCTAGGTAGTAAAAAATACGTCGTATGGAAATGGAGTGTAACTTAACCAGTAGTGTTATAGTCAATTCTACACCAAGGCCTGATGGGAAACCACCTACTTTTTAATAAAGTCATTTAAGATCGATTATATTCTTAAAGAAAATCAATATATCCTGCCTATATTTACCCATTTTAATAAACCTTTCAATCAATTATAGGTCAATGTACTTGTCAGGTCTGCCATGTTATACGTACTAACCCCCTTCCCTTCTATTTATTTTGACATGAAGTGTAAATGTTTCAACCTTTATATACCCGATCTAATTTCCTGTTAATGTTTCCATCAACTTGCTGCCTAATTTAGCCGATTCAGCTGTGTTTAAGTACAGCACCAGTTCATTTATCTCAGATCAGAAGATCTCCAACATGCCCTTTTTAACTTTCTTCACACAAAGTTTACGCCCAGTGTCTGTTAACGTGTACTTTTATCTCGCGACCTTACAGGAAACCATTTTAAGATCGTTACTATTTTAAATAGATAGGCTTTACATATTATAAAGGGTAATAACATTGAATCCCCTTCCTAAATCCTATACTATAGAATGTCCCCTCATCTGATATTTCTATATATAGTAACATCGTATCCCCTACCTAAATCCTACACTATAGGATGTTCCCATCATTTACCTTCACATCTCATAAATAAGACAAAAGCCACATTGTTACTGCAAACAGAGATCTGGAGATGTACTATCATAAGCGGTATAGTGATAAATTCTTTTACCGAACGCCCATGGCCATCCGTAAGATTTGGGTCTTTATGTACTTTCTAAACAATTTTCTTCTTCCTAACGTCTCCCTTTAACACTGCCTCACATTGGGCCTTTAATTGATCGTTCGCACGTTTAAGGAAGACTTTGAGTATACATGTACCAGTGTCTATAAAATGGACTGTTAAATCTACTTCTACTTAGAACTGGTTTGCCCGTTGTCAGTATAATAGTGTCCGGATGAGGTGACCTGCTGGGGATCTTCGGCAGTATGCTTCAGTGAGGTAGCACTATGCATCGATATCAGTTCCAGACTAACACGAACATATTGCAGCCTCCCAAAACACAAACTCACACCGCATGCACGTCGCACACCGGGGAGACCATACTTAAATGACCTTAGATGTTGATAGGATGTTAAACGATAATAAGCCAAGGCCTGATATACCCGGGCTATCAGCTGGCCCCACCCGACAGTAAGATGATGTTTGACATAGCGTTGTATACTTATCGTACTAATAATAATGACTATAAAATAGAAATATACATCCGTGTCAGATTAATAATCAATTTAAATACCTTGATTGCTTGAATGTACGTAGATGTATGGCATGCTATAGTTATCAACTCGTGACATAATTCATTATAACAGGTCCATTTACCTTTGAGCATTGTTAGAATAAAGGTAAATAAACAACAGCAAATACCGACTGAGGAATTAGAAAAGTTAAGAAAGGAAGCAGGATTAGAATACCGAGGTTAGAATTATTACTTTTAATGCTATGAAACCTCTTTTAAAAAAAACAGAGATTTGGCCTGAAGCATGGCTATTGTGAAAGATTCCTTTCGTACATGAATGTTTGTACATAATTTTGACATTTTGAACCCAAACAGATAAAAATCTCCATATTGCACCTGAAATTAAGCTAATAATTCAGTACAAATCTTCTCACACAACTAATCTGTACATACTTTACAGTTACCATACAAATGGGTTGGCGACATCATTTTATTACTCTTTATTTTACCCTTATTCGTTACTTATTCTTTTAGAGTAAATTACATATTTTTCTAACGAAATTAAGTGGTGTGAGGTTTTTCGTTTACTTCATACGCTAAACGTTTATGTAATGTGATCAACAATTACCAGCCATTTTGCCATCAGAATAATGAGAAAATAATTTGGTTTTAAATACTTTCTTTATATTTCAGGGACAGTGAGTCTGGCTGTTGTAATGTATTTAATACCCGCAGCGAAAATACACACAAAGGAAAACAGCCGGTTGATGTATTGTGTCGAATGCCAGCTCTTCATGAGGGTATATCTTACACTTGTCTGTCACTGCAGACACTCAATCGAAACATATCTTTTGATAATATTGTGTTTCTTGTTGACTGGTAATATTTAAACTTAATTAAAGCGAACAATGACTTTATATATTTGATATCAGAAATCAATAAGTGCCAGAAAAATGCTGAATTGCAAATTGACACATTCACTGGAAACAAACGCGTTCTGACCAATTCTAAATTCATAGTTACAATGTACATGTATGCCACGCGATTATAGGTCCAGATAATGCGGTATTTATGTAGATCAAGTATATAAAGTTACATAGCAGACGGTGCTCTCAAATAACGTGTATATAGACGCATTAAATAGTTGGTATGAATAGTTAATTCTGATGTGTTGTAAAGAATGCATTTGCACATTGAAACATTAATTTGATAAAAGTTACGACCTATTTCAAAATATAAATAAAAACTGCATCACGTAGAAAGGTATTTGTTGTCATGAGATAATTACATACTGAGTAGTTAAGTAACAAGACAAATCTATGTAAGTGACATATTTTTCATTTTTTAAGTGATTTCATCATGTTTCTTCTCTTTTAGCACCACCAAAGTTAATATCATGTTTTCCTATGGTATATATTGTATAATAAAAGATAAAATTATAACAAATCTTCTAAATTGATCGATTTGTACGAGTTAATGAAAAATTATATATGAAACTTTACCACCAAATGTTGATGACGTCATAAAAAAAACCCAGTCGCGGGTTTAGGAGGCAAGGCATACTTTTTCTTCAATGCCATCACATATATATTAGATGGCACATAGTCTCTTTCTTCCTTCCAAAAATGCACACGGATGTCCCTAAGGCCCCGGACAAAAGGGGTATAATTTATACCCCCGCAACGAAGTTAGGGGGGGGGGGGGGGGGGGGGTATACTGGAATCAGGTTGTCTGTCCGTCCGTCCGTCCGTCTGTCTGTAGACGCATTTTGTCCGGACAACTCCTCCTAAACCGATGGGCCAATTCCGATGACACAAATATTAATGATCATGTGTAGATGTGCATGCCACTTTATTTTTCTCAAAATTATGGTTGCTATGGCAACTTGTCACTATGAACAGGTTTTCCGATAAGAACCATAACTTTAAGTTTGTCCGGACAACTCCTAAACCAAAGGGCCGATTTCAATGAAACTTCACACAAATATAGAGGACCATGTGTAGATGTGCATGCCACTTTCTTTTTTTTCAAAATTATGGTTGCTATACCAACTGGTCACTATAAACAGGTTTTCTGATAAGAACCATAACTTTAAGTTTGTCCGGACAACTCCTCCTAAACTAAATGGCCAATTTCAATGAAACTTCACACAAATATAGAGGACCATACATAGATGTGGATGCCACTTTATTTTTTTTCAAAATTATGGTTGCTTTGGCAACTGGTCACTATAAACAGGTTTTCCGATAAGAGTCATAACTTTATGCTTGTCCGGACAACTCCTCCTAAACCGAAGGGCCGATTTCAATGAAAATTCACACAAATATAGAGGACCATGGGTAGATGTGCATGCCACTTTCTCTTTCTCAAAATTATGGTTGTTATGGCAACTGGACACTATATTACTGGGTTATCTTAGTTAGCCTCTAATTAACAGTTCCAATTCACCATTGACTCGTGCAGATTGCGGGGGTATTAGTCAGCCATCCTTGCGACAGTTCTAGTTTGATAAAAAAAAAAACATCGTCAGTTCAAGGTTCATCTCAGGAGCATATCCAGTGGTATTTTACAAGCCTATATATGACTACTCTGGCACAATTGAACAGAAGTGATTTGATCCAATGTTAGTATGTATCATGGCTAACTGCAGGTCGTGCTGTTAACATGTAATATGTTAAGCGGCTTGTTAATTTCGATAAAACGTGCGTAAAATTGCAAGAATCAGGTGAACACAATATGACATATAGGGAGGTATTTCAGTCATTAGGACACTAGAGAAAACTCCGAGCATAGCCAGAGGACTGTGTTTGAGGATAAATAGTTACACCACAGACATTTAAGTAAAACATGCAGATTAAAAAAAATAGCCCTAGACCCCATAGTTTAACTATTTGTCTCGAAAGAAGTCTTCTCACGGTGGGCAGTCTTAATAGTACAAAAATCTATCTCACATGGGAATTTTTATGAATTAAAATGCTTCTCTTTATGCATACATGTATATGCTTAATGAGTTGGTTAAACTTACTGACTAATCTCTTTGTCATTTTAAGTCAACAAAATATGTTTGAACTAAAACGATATTCGGAGGTTTTTGTGGATTTTCGATGGTAAAATGAAGTTTTCTATATATATTTTTTTCATAAATGTATTCTTCCATGTGTATTGAGTGTTATATATCACAAGATGGGGTATTACTTAAAGTTTATTTTCCTTTCAATATTTTTCATCTATGACCTTTCAACTATAAGAGGATGATGTAACATCTTAACAATTATGAATTGGAGACACAATCGTAACAGTTCTACAATCTTTCCACGGTACAGTTACATAACCATCTTGTCTATGCCATCTGAAATCACCTCTACTTGTAACTTTTTCCCACTGATCAATAGATGTTTTGAAACACAGTGGCATTGCTGTACTGTTTTGCGTACCGCACATATGAGATAGGTGGATTTGGCTAGTAAGTCTTAAATCAAACTCAAAGATGTATAAAAACTATCTACAAATAAGTGATAGCCTTGATTCAACAGAGGATATATTAGTTTGAAAACTACACTGCAATCTAAACCCCTTTCCTTGTCAATAATTTCTGATCGCTTTTTACCTAAATACACCTAAACAAATATAGGTATATCCACTTTGAGTATCAGCAAGTATCCATAACTTTAAGTCAAACTTAACAGGTTTATCTTTTATAAACTTGCGTATTCCAGATAATCTGTGTCTTGACGCATCCATTCTCTCATCTACTGCTACTTGACGAAAGGGTTGGAACAATTCCTGGGATACTGTGTTGACATGAGCTAGAGGGGTAATTCGAGTGAGTTTGTCACCTGCAAGAAAAGGTTTTTAAAAATGATTCACCAGGTCAGGACACTTTTTCTAACTTTTGTAATTCCTCAGTCGGTATTCTCTGTTGTTTATTCACCTCTATTATGACAATGCTCAAAGGTAAAGTGGAAACAATAATATATTTCTCAAATATTGTGCAGTGAGCGTGAAATTTTTCAAAGGTACAACATGGTACTACTAAATGCACCTTAGATCGGTTAGTTTAAATACCATCTATTAAACAGTTTCTGTATATCATGCAAACTTCTATATTTACTTTTATCATTGTCTGCTGGAGGTGTTATCTGTAGGAATGCCAGGATGGACTTGAAACGTCTCTTTGAAAGTAGGAGGGACACAGGATTGAAACTATATCAGTAGTCTGAGGCCCAATATCTATCCAAAGTGGACATTTACGAGTTTATTTCGTATGGTTTGAGCCAATGTTAAAACTATAGTGATGATAGTAGAATTTTGATTTAAACACTACTCACTGTCTTTGCAATTCACTTCATGACGTTACGATTTTAAATGACAAAATCAAACGTCGCGATTTGTTTTAGCTTCTCGTTTTTTCGCTTTGGTAGGGTCAACTAAATTCACCATAATTCAATTTCTACAGCACTAATTTTCAAAACAAAAACTAATTTGTGAAGGAAATTAACGTAGTGTTTTAAATATCGTATGGTTTAGAAAATATGATGCATATAGATATCCCTTTTTCCCACCGAACAAAAAATATTGTAACGTTTATATTGAGAACACAGGGTATGATTTTGTCCTCATTTGGTTCCCTTAAAAAATAACATAAAGAGAAATGAAAAAGCTCGTGGTTGAGTGGTTTATTTACAAGATTTTACGCTTATTTCTGCACTTTTTTACCGACGTTTTTCCAACAAAAAACTGAGTGGATCTGTTTACTCTTTAACTAACTATTATAAAATATATATGACTATAAAATACAGAAATCACTTGTTCAGTTGATATCAACTTTTTATTTCTATGATACATATAAAGGGTATTTTGATGCGTTTGTAATTAATGGATGACGTTATCGAAGTCATCTATCTGTACGATAGCAGTTTCGACGCGGACCGGAAGGTGTTAACACAAATGCATCTTAAGCGATATTTGTACAATGAAGTCAAATCTGGTCAAATACATGCTTGCACTACCTGCTTTTGACACTGGTGAGCATAACGGCAGCGTTATTTTGTGCAATATACGTTGATATGTTTTCCACATGAGCTTATGGAAACTTGCATTTTACGCATGTTTTGCCAAATTTACGAACAGATTAACACATTACATGTTAAAAGCAAGTCCCGTGGATACATACTAGCAATTGATCAGGTTACTTCTGTTCCATAGCACCAGACTACTGACTTATAGTCTGGTAAATATATCACTGGATTTACTATTAGATGAGCCTTTGTTACTACTACTACTATATATTAAAGTATTAAAAAAGAAAAAAACATGAAAATTATTTATACCTCGACGGTTATTCGATAAATGTGAATTTCGTGTGTTGAAAATCTGTAGGTAATTATTATCGATACGACAAAACGTCGAATGAAAGCCCGCCCGCATTCATGTGAACTCGAACTGACCCGCACGTGCGCACCTGGTAGGTGTGACCCAACATGTCAACAAAACATGCCGTGGTCGAAGCAAGCGATAGGGGACCAACCGATATTCGATAATTCCGTTGTTAACAAAGCAACTTGTCTGTCATACGCTTTTCCGATTTTCTGTCTAAATATGTTTGACCCTCACGACGCAGAAAAAAACTGTAGTGAGTATGTCTCGGAACCGACATAAAATGTACGTCAAGAAGAAATCACTATACACGGAACACCTCGCTATCTTTCATTCCGGTTGCCCATTTCGTCACTTGAAGATTTTAGTAGATAACTATCAGTGTCTCTGAATAGTCATATTTCAAGTGAATCTGTTAAAGCATTGTTTCATGATAAGCATTGGTCTTATTTGTATCAAGCACATCTGAGTGTAAATTGCACACGTTGTTACCTCTGTTTCATGCACGTCCATCCGGCAATTTAGGTCAGTATTTAGACTACTGGAATATCAGCAGTGCATAATTAATTAGATTAGAATTTCATTCCGCTGAAAACTCGTCATGTACGATAATGAAAGTGAAAATAAATCACTGCTAGGTATGTTAAGTATCAAACTGCCTCTCCTGAAATTCATTGACCTATAATTCTCACAGGATTGCAAACAAGTTGAATAACGCGTCAAGAGCGCGCGTGGACGCATTATAATTAATTAGTTTGTTAAGGAGGTAATAATTGATACACGTGGACTGTAAATATGCTGTAGTAACATTACATGAAACAACGTGCCGGGATCCCTTTCGACGGCAAGAGAGACTTTCAGGGTTGAGTTTCTCTGTCATAATTATATGTGGTTTCAAGATCGTCTCCTTCCTTCTTTGTCCTGCTATAGACTAATTATACGTGGTTTCCTGATCGTCCCCTTCCTTGTGTGTCCTGCTAAAGACGTTTCCAGATCACTACCTAACCTGTGTGTCCTGCTAAAGACTATATATTTGGAGCTTCCAGATTGTCCCCTTCCTTGTGTGCCCTGCTATGGATGAATTCGTACGGCATCACTATGTTTTTGAAGGATCTCTCATGTCTTAGTTATTTACTGTCTGTTCAAGAAAAGTCCATTTTAGTTCTACGACCATATTACGTGGACAATTCAATCACATGACACAAAAAAAGGTAAAAGAAAAATGATAATTTTACCTCTGTGGGACTGAGACAGGGAATCTTCCAGGATCAGATTCTTAAGGTGTGCATCACTCCTGATACCTCGTGCTTATCACCTATAAACCTTAATCGTGGATTGAGATTATTCTATCTCATCCAGATTCTAGAAAGTGTCTACAACTACATTTTCAGCTCATTTGGTTCGAAGGACCAGGGAGCTTAATAGCGTGGTGAGGCGTCTGTCCTCCGTCCGTCTCAATTTATTTCCACTTGCATTTTTCTACTACTGATAAACCCCGAAGTGGATTTTAATCAAATTTAGTCTGAAACATCCTGGTATGGAGGGAAACCACTTTTGTATGAATGTTGGATCGCGCCAAAACCTCATCCCCATCCCCAACCCAGGGGCCTGAAGGGCGGGGCCCAATAAGGGAAATATAGCAAATTCCTTTTTATCCTATTCTGTAAATTATTTGATCGATATTTGGTCTGGAAAATCCTTGGATGAAGGGAAAACAATGTCGCATAAACCTTGGCTGGAATTAAACATGATGGTCAGTGTAAACTTTCGTACCTTTGTACTGATTTCACATAGTTAGTCAGATTGAACAGTGAGTCAGCTGACAAAAGGTCAAGGTCAAATTTTGAATTTTTTTATCAAGGAATACATTTTGATAGCATCATTAACTAAGTTAGTCAGAATTGAGCATCGAATCAACTATACAACGGTGAAGGTTACAGAGTCAGTGTTCAAGGTCAAGTAGTATATTTTCACTGATAAACTTAATGACAGTGAAATGAATTTGTCGAAATTAAACATCGATTCTGCTGACCAAAGATGAAGGTTACTGAGTCAAAGGAAAGGGTCACATTTTGTACCTTTTCACTGATGAACACTTTTTTGTGAAATTATGAAGCAAAATTGGTTGGAATCATTCTTTTCTGCCCACAGGTTAAAGTCACTGAAGGTCAAACTTTGTATTTCATTAAAGAATAGTTTGTGATGGCATGACACAAAGTTGGTTAGGATTGAGCATCGAATCAACTGAAAATAAGTTCTTGAGTCGATGTTCAAGGTCAAATACAGTATCTGACTAAATGTCAAGGTTACTGGGTCCAAAGGTCAAGGTCAAATATTCGCTGATGAACATTTTGCCATGACATAATGAAGAAAAGTTGGTTGGGATTATAAAATATACAAAGATCAAGGTCACTTGGGCAAAGTTCAATGTCATTAGGGTCTAAGTGTCATGGACCAACTTGATATCTGAAAATGACCAACGACTAGATAAAGCAAATCAAACATTACAGATACGTGTTATACCAGTATGAGGAGATGGAAGGGAAAACCACAATATGGTACATGGTACATGGTATAATGTAAATAATGTTTCATGCTTGCAATTGATTTTCTAAGTCCAATTGCCAACCTGAACCTCTGTGGTATGCGCAAATGTCTTATCGGTGATTATGGGGGATAATTGGCATAGCTACATGATGGGGCCCAGGTAAGCGATACAGGTCAAATGGGCTTATTGCCATGCATATATCATTGCGATATACGAACGTATACAAAACTTTGCTATGGGGATTTAGCCGAATCGGGTGCCGATGGGCCACTTGACACGAGATCCCTGAAATATGGATTACGAGCTCGAGTTTAGTTATTTCTACGCATTGTTAATTTAAGGATAATATTGCACTTCAATAAATTAGGTTTTACAAATGAACATATCAATGGGTTGTTTTTTTTCACGATCTTGGGCCAGACGTAACACGACATAGCCTCAGTGTGACGGTAATATTTCGGAACCCCAAGAGAGTAAATGCTTGTCTTCTTGAGCTACCCCAAATCCACTTTTATTCCTCTTCATTTCCCATTTTCTATACAAATTCTTGTTTGTCATCTCTTATTTTCGGTGTATTAATCTTCTGCTTTCTCTTGCTCTCCCCGTTAAGGTTGGATTTCCTGTTTAACCATACGACATGTTATTTCTCTCTCGACATATGTACATGCGTGGTAATATATGCATTAATGGCAGAGCTACCGACATGTTTTGTTTTGCTCTGTATTGATATAGATATTTGTTAAACATGACTGCGGGTACTTTTCTTAAGGAAGAGAAAGTCCTAGTTTTACAATGTATTTACAAATATATATTACACCTGATACTATTTTCAAACTGTACTTATACAGTTATTGCGCACAAATTTTGAAAGTAGCCCCTCGTAAAGATGTCGAAATATCCCTACTTTTACATGTATAACTATTTTTATCCGTTTTCCTGATTTGTCGATTCCAAACATTCTCACTTTGCTCAAACATTATATCTACCCAAAATCAGCTCTCCAGGTTGAAATAATAATATAATTGCACGAGTCCTATTCATTTAGGCTCGTTGTGTATAAAACAATATCAAAATTATAAACACATTTTCAATTTATGACTGAGTTTGTCTTTATTTGATTGTAATTATTAACATCCTCTTTAGTTACTAACGGTAAGAAAGTGATATTACCATAGGCCTTAACAGGTCGATATAACGAATCATGAACATGTCCAAAACCAAACATCATCAATTTGGATACATATTATAATTCTTAACCAATTAAGATAACGGCGATATATTGCGTTCATCAAGCTTTTTAACGATGAAAATGTAAAATAATGATAATAAAAAAAAAACTGGACACTTTTTTACGTATTTTTTTTTCTTTTTAATTATGTATATGCTCTAATAAGTGATAGCGACGATATGGTCCAATATTGGTACTGGATCTAAACATACAGACGTTCGCTGGATAAGTATTACTAAAAATAGATATATGATCATTGAAGTTATAGCCACACAAGAGTATAAACGATCACATACAGGTTCTAGTAGATGAAGTAAAATAAAATCGTTTCGTTTGTGTTAATGATCACTTTTGTCGATACTCTAGTAACTTGTTCGTCGAGGGACATACTGTTATTGATTTGAAATCATCTTTAGGTGGTGTTCAGATAGATATTAACTAATAGCTAAATAGAAGATTAATTGAAGTAACAGCGCAAATTGAAACTTTGTAATTACAGCGAGGGTTTTAAGCTGTATCAAATATATAAAATAAATACAAAAAATATATCCGTGAGAATTGTTGTTCAGATTAGCAATATCATATCTAGTAATTACATATTTCCCGTGACACTATAGTCAGAATCTTTTGTAGCCTGAATAGTACACTTACCTGTTTAAGTTTCACCTGAGGTGTCAAAACTGCCCATGAAAAAAAATACTTATGCCACAAATGTCAGTGTCAAACCGTTAACAATAAGTAAATATACTGCTGCCAGATCACGATAATCTTTATAAAATGTGTGTCATTCTCAGATCCTGCTTGCCAAATTACCTCTATAACCTCCCCCACCAGGTATTTATATAGACACGACATGCACTGTTCCAGTGTAGAAAGATCCCTGAGAAGAGGAGGATGTTGGATAGGTTTGGTATTATTGACATCAAAATCATTCATTTTATCTTTCTTGACACTTTCATACGGTTCGATAAGTAATCAATATCAATCAGAAAGTGCCCTATATTTCTCAGCTCAAAGGCAGACAACTGCCACTTTCCTTTATAAATAATTAAGGTGTTTTAGCTTCGAATTACGATGTCTCAATTATAAAATCAGCCATATTTATTAATATCAAGGACATACACAACTGTTATGATTTTTCCGCGTTTTATTTTCGTGTCGTTATTGATTGTAAACAATAAGTCATAACTTGAGGTTTGTGACTATACTTAATAGGATAGATTGGTAGCCAATCTTTACTATTATAACCATCGTATTTCGCCTATGGTCATACGCCGGAAGCCGACCGACAAAATTTTTACATTTCATACTTTCACAGGTAGAATAAATTCCAAAAGTAGAGTAAAACTCAAACTTGTAGAGTAAAACTCAATCTTGTATATTATAACTCAATCGTTTAGAGTAAAAATCATTCTTATAGAGTAAAACTCAAACTTATAGAGTAAAACTCAATCTTGTAGAGTAAAACTCAATCTTGTAGAGTAAAACTCAAACTTGTAGATTAAAACTCAAACTTGTAGAGTAAAACTCAATCTTGTAGAGTAAAACTCAAAAACTCAAACTTATAGAGTAACTCTTAAATTTGTAGAGAAAAAACTCAAACTTGTAGAGTAAAAATCAATTTTATTGAGTAAAACTCAAACTTGTAGAGTAAAACTCAATTTTTTAGAGTAAAAGTCAATGTTCGCGAGTAAAACTCAACTTGTAGAGTAAAACTCAGCCTTGTAGAGTAAAACTCAATCTTGTAGAGTAAAACTCAAGCTTATAGAGTAAAACTCAAACTTATAGAGTAAAACTCAAACTTGTAGACTAAAACTCATTTTTTTAGAGTAAAAGTCAATGTTCGCGAGTAAAACTCATACTTGAAGAGTAAAACTCAATCTTGTATGGTAAAACTCAACCTTTAATGATCTTGATTTGGTTCTCATCAAGTACTGTTTTTATTGGGTTGTCTGAATCCAGGATCGCGGCCATGCCCCCAGAAGGTTTTTCAGCACACCTATTGCAATCTTCGTCGTAGGTTTCACCGGAGGGAATTGGCTCTAATCTGGCAGGTATTACTGTCATTTTAAAACTGAATTTATTTTTCTCCAGTTTGAAACTGGAGTCATTGTGTTGAAAATCGGTAGGGAATTTAGAGAAAGCAAGCCGATGAGGTAATGTTCTTTTTCTGCCCAGTCAAATCTTTGACATATATGTGTATGTTAGACTATTAAGCGTAATAGACATGCACTTTTGTAATTGTGTATTGTGTCATACTATATTACATTGTATTGTTTTGTAATGTCTTCTCTCTGATGTGTTGAAAAGCACAAAGAAATAAAAAGAATCTTCCGCTACAGAATCGGATTAAACCACGATATGGCAACCATTTCGTTTGTTTTGTAAAATGATTGCTCAATCATGATTTCACTGGAAAAAAAATAAAGTTCAAATATAGTGTGGCCGAGTTCAACAGTGTCTGATCCAGTTGTACTGATGACAGCCAGGTCTAGATGATTATTAAGGCCCATTGAGCCACTTATTTAATGATCTGACAACTACTATGAATATTGAAAATATTTTAGGAATGTCAAATTGTCCAACAATGAGTGTACGTAAACGCTCTATATATTCAAGTGTATGTAAGATGTATGTACGGTAACCACAAACGTTTCCGAAGAGCGTCTTCATTTGATTTTGTTTTATGTTTCGAAATGTACGAGTTTAGATTTTATTTTACCATAAAGGAGACATTTCTGCTGTTAGATTCTGTGTAGTTGTGGTGTCAACTACTAAGGGGCAACTAAACAGCAAATGCACCTAAAACAGCGATATTTTACAAGCAATTTAACAGAAATAACTTGCTAAACTTTTAGTATGTACCATGGCAACCCTTGGGACGGTTTTTGACATGTAATTTGTTAAGCTGTTTGTAAATTTTAACAAAACATACGAAAATGCATGTTTCAGGGGGACATAATTAGCTCATTTGTATCGCATATATTGCACAAAATAGTCATGTCGTTTTGTTCACAAGTGTCTAAAGCAATAAATAGGAGAATTGGTATTTGACTTTTTAATATGTATAAACATTGTTTTTATTCTAACATTGAAATGCTTATGGCGGTCGTGAATAATATCACACAAATATGTGTATATAAGGAGATATTTCAAACATTAAAAATGCTCTTATTAGACACTATAAAGAACTCTAGGCATGGCAAGAAGACTGATTTTAGAAAAAAAAAGGTTAAACAGTTGGGGTAAAACATGCCTATTTCTGAAAAAAGGAAACCAAACTCCCAGATTAACAATTTGTCTTAAAAATGTGCTTCTTACTATGATCAGATGTCTTAAAAGTATGATATAGGAGTAATTTTATTGATTGAAATGCTCCCTTTATGCCATATATGTGTAATGTTATTCACAGCCGCCATTTGCATTTCCAGGTCAAAAATAAATAAGTGTTTATACGTACATAAAGTCGAATCCGGTCAAACAAATGCTCCTTCCCTGTTATATTGACACTTGTGAGCATAACAGCTTGGCTATTGTTAAGGTTTGTTTTTTAGTTTGACTTATTGAATTGTGAATTATTCCATGCTACATCTTATCACAAAATAACTGATAGCATCTACAGCAAATTATTGGTAATTGTAAGAAACTACATGTCAAAACAAACATTTTGGTATATTAAATGACCATTTTTGTGCATTTTTTTTTAGATATTTACTCTCGCTTGAAACATCATTTTGTTATTGACATTGATATTGTGCGTTTAGCTAAACTGATGATCGTATGTAAATGAAACCTGTAGGTTTCTCCTATAACAGGCAGGTGCTTGGAACGGCTATAATTGGTTCAACACTTTTCACGATTTCGCTACATGTTTTATCAAATGCAAGATGTCGACAAGTGGTATCAATGTGAAGCCTATCGGGTTTGCAGCTTTATCGGGTACTTCGACCACTGCTTAAACCCTCCATTATACAAATTTGATGTCAAAAATATTTAAACGAACGACATAAATGTGAAGATGATATGATAACTAAACTTACTGTCGTAAAATTATTTTATATGAACCTAAATGTCCATTAAATGAGTATTAAGGAGAGAAGGCATGTTCCGTTGACGTAGTGTGATCGTCTGATATACCAGTATATCTCATATCTTGTCACAACAACCAAAAATGTCAAAAGCTCCTATTTTACGACGTCTTTATAGTGTATCACCGTGTACACGTCTATCGTACACACCGACTTTTTGTATTGAATGAGTAAAACTCATTACACGTTAGAGAACTACAACACTGGGAAACCTTTAAAACTCGGAGTATAACATCAATAAGTGAGATACTCGACTCGAGAAAGATTACACTGTCACCTTCAACAGACTAATGACCAATGTGAAGCGTACTAGCACTGTCTTCTGTAGTGTCCGAGATGGTAAACGATTCGATATACTCTGAAGTATGTTCCTATGATCCTATTGACACCAATTTCGAAAATAGTGTGTCGAGTTGGTAAAAAAATAAACTCCCGCATATATTTTACCAAGTGTTAAACAATGCGTAGCCGATTCGACTAAAGTACATCATCTCGTACACTTGTTTGATTCGATTTTATTTTTACCATTTCGTCACACTATTTTCGAACTTGGTGTCAATAGGATCATGATAAAGGCGAAACATCCTTCATAGTAGATCAAATCTTTTACCATCGTAACACGCTTAGATATCTTATTGGTTGCGTCATATAACTTCTATCAAAATAGAGAAACTCGTTACAGAGGACACAAAATAATAAAATGCTCCAGGGGATAAAACATGAAGGAATAAACGTGCTTTAGGGGGTTACAAATAAATGGTGACTGAAATATTACGTGAGAGTATTCCTTTTAATGTGTATACTCAGGTCAATAATGTATTGTGAATATTACTAGAAATAATTAACTGTTAACTATGAGGAATGAATTTGACGGCCGTGTTTAAAATATTAAGGAGAAAGTTGTCTAAACGTAAAGACGTCTTGACCAAGACATTGTTAGTATATCAGGAATGTCGCTGGTTATAATAATTCTTTAAACAAACAGAAAACAAATCTTCAAACGTGTTCGAGATTATGACTTTTAATATCATTAAAATAGGATACCCATCAGCCATTATCAGATTAGCGTACATGTATTTAGCTATTGTTATTAATAAAAGAACGATTATTTATACAGGAGAAGGGGAGTTTTGAAAACTAAATATATACCACCAACAGTATCATTTTCAAAAGAATAATCTAGACTTTGTTAGAGTTACATGTGTTTTATTATTAATCACACCATGTTCTATTGTAAACAAGTATTGTCAAAATGGTTTTCTTATTTCACACAAGTAAAATGTTAACATATAATAGATAACACCACATTGTTTTAGCCTATTGTTCGCTCTTCCTTTGATATATATGCCATCCATCAACGTTGTTTGTGACTATCATTATCGTATTACAGACCTGTTGACAGAACGTAATATTTCAAAATTAGTTGAGAAAAAAATAAGGGTTCACAAGCGAAAGCCCTAAGAATTTTTCAGTCATGAAATAGAATTGCGTTTCAGAAGCGCTATTCGACTAATTAATCGATTTGAGAAAAGATTTGTTTTTGAGAGGAAGAAATGTTTATCAAACGAATACCTCAAGGCCCTTCACATGAAGTGTCAGTGCTTGAGACTGCCGGATCATTGTATATAACATACAAAGAGAAACTATAATTGAATCCTTGACACCACCTCTTTTTATTCAAAAATGTACGCTTAAAACTCCACCTTCGTCTTCAAAGAGTTCGAAGACCACTGATCTGTAGCAAAACACATCCGCTCCAACATCTGCTTAATTAACGCAAATTTAATAAATTTGAATTGAATAAGATCGCAGCCAGGGAAAGTCTGTTAAATTCATGTAAATTTTTGTAATGACGATTTTCTGTGGGACATTTGTTATCTTATCGAAATGTAAAGATTGGGCAGCTAGCCCCTGTATATAGGATTTCTTGTTAAATGGTCCATCAAATCGTGTCTATTAATGTTATTTTACTAAAGAATCAGGAATTATATTCTAAATAACAAATGTCCGGACGAATTGAAAAAGTTGAGATTGAAGTTCTCAATATATTCAGGAATGGGTTTTACAACAAAAATATCTATTACTTTTGTTATCTCATTCCGTTTTCTTGTACCAAATTTAAATTATCTTTCTATGGGACATTAACTTAACAGCAAAACCGCAAAAGAGAAAAAGTCCATTAGAAAAGAGAAAATCAACAGGTTCCTTCGGTAGCATGATACTCGGGAAGACGAATTAAAACCAGATGATATAGGCAGCGTGTTTAACATCAACTATGTCAAACCCTGAAATATCGTGTCGCCAATCTGGTCATGGTGACACAGATCCGTGGAATGAGGTCCACTCCGGTAGACTATGTATGTAATCCAGAAATACGATACCATAGACGCTTGCTGATGCAGAAAACACAATGAAAGAATAAAAGTGCAATTCTAACTTCAAATCAATTATATAAGGTCAAAATGCGAATAAATGTAGAGACATTGTTCCCAAATGTTGTTGGCTAGTTGATCCATTGTGCCATCAATATATTTCTAATCTTAATCGGACCAACGAAACAGCGTGCGGCAATGGTATTGAAGGTAATATTTATGATTATCTGGCAAGTTTAAATTGGAGTGGATGATTCATGTGCGTACATGTGTTTACGTGTAAGGCCAGGTAAAGCGCATGACGTAAAACAATGATTAAGACATTAAAGCATGGCGCAATGAAAATCTATCAACAATGAATGTAGAAATCTTTATAATGCGTACACGACCTTCCAGAATGCATTAAAAAGTTCTGACTGAAGAGAAACCCCGATGTCACTCGCTGCGTGGATGAGGGGGCGTGTCTTATCGGCTCAGGACAGCTGGATGAAAATGTTCATGCGGTGTACATTGTAAAGCTGGTCATTATAAAAATGACAGGAGTTGTATGCATTGCTGTGATCCGGGAGTAAGGTACTAATAGTTTTAAAGTCAATACGTATTTTTGGAAGTTTTACTTTGATATGAACAGATTGCCAGGTTTTGCACCATCCTCCTTATAGATGAAAGAAGGGTCATGTCGAAGAATTACACAGTATCTGTACGAAATACTCCGACTTTTGTTGTGCTAAAACTAATATGTCACCTTTTCTGTAAAAGTATATATTTAAAATGGTTCATGGCAAATACCTTAAAAATCAACAAAGTGATATTTTAACTGATTTACCGACAAGACTGTTCGGACATTCCAGGATATAGCCTGTAGACTATACATGTCAACCTTCTTAAAGAAAACGTTTTTAAAAAGTTTCAAATATGACCAACCCAGAGTCATGAAAGGAAAGCTGTGTGTATGTACCTAACCCGACAGTGAATACATGTATAGCGGCCGTGCTCCGTAATACTTCTATAGAACACTACGTACCTCCATGTCTGCATTCCGGCAATTTGCCCGTGCGAGGGTCACGACTTGGAGGAGGGCGTTCGGCCTGTGTAAATCGTCACATTAAACATGTTTTTTGGATCAAAATTAATGCAAAAACGATTTCTCAAGGGGCAAAATTGTTTTCCATTTTAATGGTAATTGTGATTTTTTATCTATGAAATCCGCTGAGATGCTAACTTTGGACATCATCCCGATTCGGCACCCCTCAGACGAGCATGCTGTGTGACACTTGGCTTGTGTGTGTTCGCTGGTTGTGTGTGCTAGCTAGTTTACTGATGGTAAATACCTCAAGACCGGCTTATCACGACTCTGGTTCCAAAGGTAAGCAAATAAATTACCTACATATTCCACTATTGCTAAATGCCCACCTATAAAAGTTTCGATAGACAATAGAAATGTTTATGTGACACCATTTGTTTTATTCAAGAAACATGTAGACATGATATTGACAATGTGAGGGACACAAGGGTGTATACACATGCTACGCGTAGTAAGTTGTAGTACGCAACGCGTAGTAAACATGCACACAGTAGTATTGTCAGTTTCATAAGTGTGGAAAATGAATTTTAAACCACAATAAAAGAAAATGTTTTAAAGAGTTTTGAGATCGGCATTGCCAATTCAGTAAATCAGAGCAATACACCTATTATCGCGGTTTACTGATGTTGTTATAGGATATTTGACAATACGGCAGAAACGCCGGCTTGTCTTGGTACACAACTCAGCTGACGCGCCCGAGTAGTAGTGGCATGAATTTACGATGAAACCATCATAGTGTAGTAAAACCTACAATACGCACATACGCACGTGTTTCTACACTTATCTGCTATCTAACCGACTCTGCCCTGTCAGTAGTTATGTCGACCCGAGACCACGCTCACAGGCTTGCCGTTCATTTATCATGCGTATATACATCATTTATACTTAAGTTACAAAATATTTCAGCAATCTGTTTGGCAGGCAAGTAGTATGTAGGCTAATATAATCAATACAAAAATAAACTACAGGTTCACTATATATAACATACATATTAACTTGATTGCAATCTAGAAGGCCTTAAACGCTCACCTCTCTATGTTCTGTACGTGTCAATGACATATTCCTCTTCAACAATAGACTGCTTAGGATAGTATTACTGTGAAATCCCTTTTTACTGAACTCCTGGGTACTTTGGTATAGTTTCCGACGCTGATAATTATAGCCTTTTTAGCTATCAGCTACGGTCATTTACGTCGTCATCAGTCATTGCTGAACCAACAATGCATCTATTCTGTTAACACAGTTCTGGACCCATAAACTGCTAAGTAGAAATGCTCAAAGAACACACGAAGGAGTCGTGCCTTCTGGAGATATCTTTATAATAGTAGCAGTCATAATACACGGAAATACAAACTCATAGAAGCTTAGATGGTACTGGAAACTATCATTTTATTGAAGGATGTAGAAAACGTCCGAAAAAGTTAGTAATCGAAAGCTATCGTTTTCTAGTTTCACTACCCAGAACGATTTTGAACATTTTCCTATTAGTGATGAATGGTTAAATCTGACATATGTGTAAAAGGACGTTTCATTAGGACACTTCATACTATGAAAACACTACCTGAGAAAACCGATAACGATTCTCATGCTGGTAGCATTTCATTAAAATAGCGTACATGTAACATGTGACATGTAACATCAACCAGAATACAAGTAAGGCATTGCAAAGGAACAATATGACTCTGGAATACATATACATTAAGCAACAAGCAATATGACTCTTGAATGCATATGCATTAAAAAAAAAAGAACAAAATGGCAATTGGATGCATATGCATTACACAAAGAACAAAATGACTCTTGAATACATATACAGTCTGTACATTAAACAAAGAACAATATGGCTCTTGAATACATATACCCTAACAAAGAACACTCTCGTATGCATATACATTAAACAGAATACTGAACAAAGAACAAAATTATTCTTGAATACATTTGCATTAAACAGAATATTTTAACAAAGAATGAAATTACTCTTGAATACATATACATTAAACAGAGAACAAAATGACTCTTGAATGCATGTGCACTGAATAAAGAACAAAATGACAATTGAATACATATACACTAAATAAGAACAATATGACTCTTAAATAGATATACATTAAACAGAATACTAGTACAACGCCGACCTTTGTGGAAACGGAGGCAATGTGTTCGTCCGCGTTTTTCCTGTTCCATAATATAGATTTAGTGATGACCAAATAAGCGATGAAAACATTTTGATATTTAAGTTGACATCTTATAGTTGAGGGTAATATGACACGTGTGGTTTGTCGTAAAATTAAAATTGGGTGAAATGTTTGTGATCAATTTATCTTTAAACTGATATATTTAATCAGACAAAAAGGTTAGTAAGAAAGTCTGTTTTGAGTAGGCAAGCTCCCGAAGAAGACGTGATATATTAGACATACGACGAACACGTATAAGGTCACCATTATCATGATACTTTAGGTTAATGTCAAACATATTTAGCTGAGTCGTCTACGGTTAAAGCATGATCACTATACCTGAACTTGGCATTTAAAAGAATTATAAAGGAAGTACATGGGAACATTTGGAGAAAATATCACGTATCTTCTCTACGGACATGTATCTGATTGTAAATACAGGCTTGCTGTATCACACTCCAGTTTCTGTTTACATGTACAGTGTATCTGATTGTAATTACAGGCTTGCTGTATCACACTCCAAGTTTCTGTTTACATGTATCTGATTGTAAATACAGGCTTGCTGTATCACACTCTAAGTTTCTGTTTACATGTACCCGATTGTAAATACAGGCTTGCTGTATCCCACTCCAAGTTTCTGTTTACATGTACCCGATTGTAAATACAGGCTTGCTGTATCCCACTCTAAGTTTCTGTTTACATGTACCCGATTGTAAATACAGGCTTGCTGTATCCCACTCCAAGTTTCTGTTTACATGTACCCGATTGTAAATACAGGCTTGCTGTATCCCACTCTAAGTTTCTGTTTACATGTACCCGATTGTAAATACAGGCTTGCTGTATCCCACTCCAAGTTTCTGTTTACATGTATCCGATTGTAAATACAGGCTTGCTGTATCCCACTCCAAGTTTCTGTTTACATGTACCCGATTGTAAATACAGGCTTGCTGTATCCCACTCCAAGTTTCTGTTTACATGTATCCGATTGTAAATACAGGCTTGCTGTATCCCACTCCAAGTTTCTGTTTACATGTATCCGATTGTAAATACAGGCTTGCTGTATCCCACTCCAAGTTTCTGTTTACATGTATCTGATTGTAAATACAGGCTTGCTGTATCCCACTCCAAGTTTCTGTTTACATGTTTCTGATTGTAAATACAGGCTTGCTGTATCCCACTCTAAGTTTCTGTTTACATGTATCTCATTGTTCATAAAGGCTTGCTGTATCCTACTCTAAGTTTCTTAAATCATTGTCCAATTAGGAATACGGGCTTTCTTCTGTAAGGTCTGCATCAATTGACAACACCAAATTGATCCGCTTTCTGTAGTACTACATTGGGATACCCTATCTCCTATTTGGTGTTGTTGGTGTTCCTAGATACCATCTTCAAATACTCATATCTGTAAAAACGGCGTGAAATGTTAAAAAAACCCAAAGATATTAAAAGTCTACAAATTGTTTCCATTGTATGATAAGAGCAATTACAACTTATTTCATCTGAACAATTGTGTCATGCAGATGGATTTTCTCGTGATATCGTAAGGTGATTTTGTTTGTATAAGCGTTTGCATCCTAACGTTTCATTGGCCCAGAATTGAAAAAAGCCGAGTGGAATGGGTTAACGATTGTAAAAGCTAAAATGTTGCTACTTGTGGCCGTTTATTGATCAAGCATTCAAACTAAACCAAATTATTTGTTACATTGTTTAAAGTATGACGATATAAAAATATCGTTGTGTTACGAGTTATGTTTAATGACTGTGATTATAGCGAAATTAAATCCTTCACGAATATGACGAAGTCTACAGTATGTTCCTGGCCTAAACAATGTACACATGCTCCGCACATGATCATGACTGCGATGTTGTCACAATTCCGTGTATGCATATATCTCATGAAAACCAACTAATACAGTTTGACATCCAGGAGAACTGGTGAATCTGAATGAAACCATTCATAGTAAAGTGGTCGGTGACGCAGTGCATGTGATCACAAAGTTGATATGTCACATTTTCACGAGGAAGTTAAGCAAGTCTATTTTTGGATGGTGTTTTTCCCACAGTTGATGTGTCCAACAAGTTTTATATTTATGCAAGCAAGCCTATCTTTAAATGGTGTTTTGAAGGCTACCAGTGTTGGCGTTTCGTATGATAGAGTCGCGTCCCTTTGAAACGTTAAGATTAATACTAAGATTTTAATACTTTATTGGACACATATATAACACATTAAATGACACACTTACAATGCTCTTAAATAGACTTGTTTTCAAAATAGTAATAAAGTAATAAACATTGAGGAAACGATTTCCAATTTTATCATTGAGAAAATAAACATAAAATACATTATTAAAAGTATTACAATATAAATATGTATATCCTGCTGATCGTGTAAACACAACAGAGAATACTGACCGTAGTTCTAACTAAAAGTTGACAAAAGGAGAGCAAAAACGAACAAAAACTACATACTTGCATGGAGAGATCCTTTTGAAGAAGTTGGCGCCTTCTACATCATCACTCACCTAACAAATTTATGTCAAATCTGGATGGTGACACCACTAGTAACATGTATGTTAACATACATGAAAGAAAATGCAATGTTTCCCAGTTAGATCATGATGTTAGCCATGACAATTCTCGTAGTTTTCATCATCCTGTATCTCTCGTAACCCTTTTTCCACTAGTAGTCGACATCTGTCACGGTTGTATAATGGGGAAGCAGCGGTGTTACTATCTAGAAAAGGAAAATTAAAAATTAAGATATTGAAATTATCACGCTTATCATAAAGCTTGTTTGTGAACTGTCTAAAATGAAAAGATAATTCTGAAAAAAAAAACATTTAAAAAAAAAGAAAAGAAAATCAGCGCAAAAAATGAAGTTATTTGAGATGATATAAAAAAAACTTTGCCAAGAACTAAACGTAAATCATACTGGTACTATTGAATCGATCCCGTCACATAAACCAAGGGAATTTCATGTTCTTAAAACTTGGGTTTGTAACAGCAGAAGCACTGATGCTCAATGATCATCGAACACGTTTAACTCACCAATATGTATCACAACCAATTTATTGGTATTGCTTTTCTTAGAAAATACATTCTTAAAGCTCTGCTAGGAGTGGGGATGTTTACTGAGTAGAAACTCGATTGAAGAGACGTTTTTACGGTGAACGACTTACAGGACTGAAATAGATCTTTGGGGTTCTGCAAAATCCATCCGACTTCTACTTCAGCTGAATTCCACTTCCTGGTTATATATCATCAGAATAAGAGTCTGATTAAATAGAAATAAAAATCGTAAGAAGAAACGCCACATGTTTGGTTAAACAACGAGTTGAGCCTACAATAAAACTTACAAGGCATTATCAAGCTAGGTTCAGAACACCATCATTAACATGTAGTAGGATCCCTGTACGTTATTAGCAGATAGGGGTTACTTGCTTTTAAATGAGAGCCAACTCTTTTGCGCAATGAGGAAATTAATTATACTAGTGTTTAAAGAATAAAACGATTGGTATTTATCTCCAGGCTGTAGTGTGACATATCGGAATGTATTCTAGGTTTTGTTTGGTAGACCTATATTTGTCCACTAGTACTAAGGCTTGATAACTTTGATCTACTACATTTTGAAGACACTCTATTTTGACCTAGTTGAAGCCCCAGTATTAAGGTGAAGTCGATTTACCAACGGGGTTTGATGCAATTACATATCCCCTTAATACCGCATGACTTGAGCTTTATATAGAATATAGCATTACAGTGCTATCATTAGATTTGTTCAGTTTTTTCCTATATATTATAGATACAGTACTATCAGTTTCTTAATGGTCGTGTAAACAAGCGGGAGTTTTATACCAGAGAGGTACATCATTATTCACTCAATCAGACCAATGACCTCAATATGTTGTTAATGCGCTCCAATCATAACACAGTAGTGCTAATTAAGGGCTTGCTTGATATCATTACTATAGAACTGGGGTAATTGATAAGGACTCCCAGATCTACCAAGCAATGCCAACCGGATAACACGGGAATGAATCGCATAAAAAACATAAAGAAAAACAAACCCATGGGTATAAAAAAGAGAAATTCCTGAAATATTCAGGTTCGACAAAATAAATATACAAGATAAGATATTCTACTGACTTGTTTAGAAGCGGAGAATAATGTGAGAGTTAGACTGGCGTGATTTTATCACAGTCTTTAGTATCGCCATGTATAAAGAAGTTATGTGTATTCCAGAAGGAAAATAGGAAATCACGTAGAAATAGTTTCGCCGCGGGTAACTCACTAGGAGAGGTTGGGTATAGCACACTTTATTACACGATATCTATAAATAGTTAATTAGTGCCATAAATAGAACATTTGAAATATGCGTCCTTGTAAAACCCTGTCAGTCAAATACTCTGACTGTAGAGTACGCGTGTATACTAAATTGATATTGAAAGGTGCACGTCCCAGCATTTAATACTGGTTCGTTCTTATATTCCATCCTTGTTGGAAGTATACAATAATGACATGAACACATTCATACTTGCGTATTTACATGTTAGAAAGTTTACACAGCGATCGTAAACGCGTGTAAACAGTTTACTCTGTGACCACTTACATGTGTAGACAGTTTACACGTGACCACTTAAATGTGTAGACAGTTTACACGTGACCACTTACATGTGTAGACTGTTTACACGTGACCACTTACATGTAAAGACAGCTTACACGTGACCACTTACATGTAAAGACTGTTTACATGTGACCACTTACATGTGTAGACAGTTTACACGTGACCACTTACATGTGTAGACTGTTTACACGTGACCACTTACATATGTAAATAGTTAACACGTGACCACTAACACGTGTAGTTTACACGTGACCACTTACATGTGTAGACAGTTTACACGTGACCACTTACATGTAAAGACAGTTTACACGTGACCAATTACATGTAAAGACAGTTTACACGTGACCACTTACATGTAAAGACTGTTTACACGTGGCCACTTACATGTGTAGACAGTTTACACGTGACCACTTACATGTGTAGACTGTTTACACGTGACCACTTACATATGTAAATAGTTAACACGTGACCACTAACACGTGTAGATAGTTTACACGTGACCACTTACATGTGTAGATAGTTTACACGTGACCACTAACATGTGGATAGTTTACACGTGACCACTTACATGTGTAAATAGTTAACACGTGACCACTAACACGTGTAGATAGTTTACACATGTGAGCACTTACATGTAAAAACAGTCCACATGTGAGCACTTACATGTGTAGACAGTCTACACGTGACCACTTACATGTGTAGACAGTTTACACGTGACCACTTACATGTGTAGACAGTTTACACGTGACCTCTTACATGCGTAAATAGTTTACATGTGACCACTTACACGTGTAGATAGTTTACACGTGACCTCTTACATGTGTAAACAGTAAATACGTGACCAGGGACCGCGATGGCCGAGTGATTAAGGTGTCCCGACACTTTATCGCTAGCCATTCACCTCTGGGTTGCGAGTTCGAAACCTACGTGGGGTAGTTGCCAGGTACTGACCGTAGGTTGGTGGTTTTTTATCCGGGTACTCCGGCTTTCCTCCACCTCCAATACCTGGCACATCCTTAAATGACTATGGCTGTTAATAGGACGTTAAACAAAATAAACCAAATCAAACCAAACACGTGACCTCTTACATGTGTAGACAGTTTACACGTGACCACATACATGTAAAGACAGTTTACACGTGAATACGTACCTGTGTAGATATTTTACACGCGACTAATTAAATATGTAGATAGTTTATACATGATCGAGTACATAATAACATTTGTAGACAGGTTATACATGGTAACTTACATTTACATGCTCACTAACATTTAAAGATATTTAGTTTACACGTAATGTTAAGTCAGCTTACATATTATCACTGACATGTTAAAACAGTTTGTACGTAATAATGTACATTAATAGATAGTTTACACATGATCACTTACATTTGTAGATAGTTTATCAAAGAATAATGCTTATTTTCTAGCTCGCCTGGCCCCGTAATTCCGTCAACATTTGCTACATATCGCTACTAGTCAAAAAAACCTTAATGGGTTTGAACCATCAAGAAGGGGAAGGGGACAGATTTTGCATAAATCGTGACTCTAACCCCCTGGGCGAGAGGAGCTGGGCCCAATAGGGAAAATGGAAGCAAATCGTTTAAATCGCTTCTTGTCATAAAGTACTGAATAGATTTTAACCGGTCAGAAACTTTCCTGGAGAAAGTAAACAGATTTTGCAGAATGGTGACTCTGGCCCTCCTGGAGCTAAAAGGGTGGGGGCCCAATAGGGGAAATAGAAGCAAATCCTTTTAATCGCTACTGTTCACAAAAGTATTTAATGGATTTGAACAAAATCTGGTAAAAAAAACATTCCTAGGGGAAACGGGACAGAGTTGGCATAAATGGTAACTCTGACCCTCCTTGGGCAAGAGGGATGGGGCCCAATAGGGGAAATAAAAGCAAATCATTTAAATCACTACTAGTCATAAACGTTTTAATGGATTTTAACCAAATTTGGTCAGAAATATTCTTATGGGATGGGGAACAGATTTTGCATAAATGGTGCTTCTTGGGCCAGAGGGGCGTGGCCCATTAAGGGAAATTGGGGTAAATTCTTTAAATCCTTACTTGTCCTGATTTACTAAATGGATTTTGATGAAATTTCGCCTGTAGCATTATTTGGCAAAAGAGATCTATTGTTGTATAAACGGAGGGTGTGGCTCACCTTGGGGCCGGAAATACTGGCCAAATATGGATAATTGGGGTAATCCTTTAAATTGTTACTCGTCTTGAACAATTGAGTGGATTTTGATGAAATGGTCAAGAGCATTATAAGGCAAAGGAGATCTAAACGTGTATGAACGGAGGGTATGGGTCCCTAGGAGCCGGAAAGAAATTCCTTCTTTTTCAAGATGAGCAATGCAGGCCCTCTGGCCCTCTTGTTATTGTTTACTGTTGTGTAAATGGCATTTTTAAAGATATTTTAAATGATGCTCGTTTGTGCGTCATGTTGAAATATCTGTTCAAACTCGCAGGTTACATACCAATAAACGAATAGAAAAGAGAGAGTTATTCCTTTTAATTACATTTTAACCTGTTTTTTTTATTTAATATTATTGAAAAATCAATTTGGTGGAAAATGTCGTCAACTATAGGAATAAACAAAATATAGTTCAACAGCAACATCTTTTTTATTCAATTCCTGTAAGGTATCTCAAAATTTTAAATTTTTCATCCTCAATTCAACCATATTCCGTTCATATTCTATTGGGGGGGGGGGGGGGGGGGGGGGGGTGTAAAAAAAGAAATGATAATAGTAATTGCGCGTTCACACTAATTGTGCATGTGTGCACATGTGTAGTTTGTATTCCTACGCGTCAAATTTGATGTTAACACACTTGTAAACAATGTTTCGTCACTAAGTCTATATAACGAACACACACCGGAAATATAAATATTACGTGATCAATTTCATGCTTAGGCAGTTTACACATTATCACTTACATTTGCAAATACTTTACGCGTGATTATAATTTCAAAATGTTCAGGTCCACCAATTTCATACTTAAATGAACTCATATAAGACGGTATCGCAATTATTAATATTCTAAAAAAAGAAATGATAATAGTAATTGCGCGTTCACACTAATTGTGCATGTGTGCACATGTGTAGTTTGTATTCCTACGCGTCAAATTTGATGTTAACACACTTGTAAACAATGTTTCGTCACTAAGTCTATATAACGAACACACACCGGAAATATAAATATTACGTGATCAATTTCATGCTTAGGCAGTTTACACATTATCACTTACATTTGCAAATACTTTACGCGTGATTATAATTTCAAAATGTTCAGGTCCACCAATTTCATACTTAAATGAACTCATATAAGACGGTATCGCAATTATTAATATTCTATTTTGCCGATGAACTTATGACATGGTGCAGCGTCTGTCGTCCGTCGTCGTAAATCGCTACTAGTAATGAAATACTGAACGGATTTTATTCACATTTGGTCAAAAGATCCTTGGGGTTAGGGGAACAGATTTTGCATTAATAACGACTCTGACCCCCAAGGGGCCAGAGGGGCGGGACCGAATAGGGGAAATAGAGATAAATTCCTTTAAATCGCTACTAGTCAAAAAGTTATTGATGAATTTGTACCCAATTTGGTCAAAAATATCCTTGGGAGAAGGGAACAACAAGTTGTCTGTTTGACCATCCAAATTAACAATCATATGGGCCACTGATGCTGTGTTATAAAACGATCATCCTCGTTAGGAGATGTCAGATGTTGGGAGAACTCTCCACTTTACCCAACAGACAGGTAGCGGGGACGACAATTTAATGAATGCTGTGTATTTTTCTCCACTTGAGACATATTCCTGTTCTACACAAATCTGACATCTCTCATTAAAATGTTTGCAAACACGTTCCCTTTTTAATTAGCCCTTTACAAATGTATCTAGTGGGGTTGGCTCCCACACTTTACCTGTGCGCCTCTTCGCACGTCTATGTACATTAGTAGCATTGAGCAAGTAAGAGGCATGTTATGCTGCTAGGTATTTTTAACTACTTCAGTAGAATATGTCTTGTTTTTGTTATATAAATTTCAAATGAGAAATAAAATATTTTGGCTTTAGAAACCAAACATATCACAGATTTGTATGGCGGGTGTTGTCGTGACCTAGATTTGTAAGGCGGGTGTTACCGTGACCTAAATTTGTATGACTAGTGTTGTCGTGACCTAGATTTGTATGGCGGGTGTTGTCGTGGTCTAGATTTGTATGGCGGGTGTTGTCGTGACCTAGATTTGTATGGCGGATGTTGCCGTGACCTAAATTTGAATGGCGGGTGTTGTCGTGACCTAGATTTGTATGGCGGATGTTGCCGTGACCTAAATTTGAATGGCGGGTGTTGTCGTGACCTAGATTTGTATGGCGGGTGTTGTCGTGACCTAGATTTGTATGGCGGGTGCTGTCGTGACCTAGATTTGTATGGCGGGTGTTGTCGTGGTCTAGATTTGTATGGCGGGTGTTGTCGTGACCTAGATTTGTATGGCGGATGTTGCCGTGACCTAAATTTGAATGGCGGGTGTTGTCGTGACCTAGATTTGTATGGCGGATGTTGCCGTGACCTAAATTTGAATGGCGGGTGTTGTCGTGACCTAGATTTGTATGGTGGGTGTTGTCGTGACCTAGATTTGTATGGCGGGTGTTGTCGTGACCTAGATTTGTATGGCGGGTGTTGTCGTGACCTAGATTTCTGTGGCAGGTTCGGTGTTGTCGTTATTTGTATGGCGGTTGTTGTCGTGACCTTTATTTGTATGGTGGGTGTCACCTTGACCTAGATTTGTATGGTGGGTGTCACCGTGAACTAGATTTGTATGGTGGGTATTGTCGTGACCTATATTTGTATGGTGGGTGTCACCGTGACCTAGATTTGTATGGTGGGTGTCACCGTGACCTAGATTTGTATGGCTATTGTCTTCTATACGTTTACCCTCCCGAAACACCTAGTCTTATTATCTTTGTACTTCCCATTAGTTACCATGTAAATTTTGCTCGTGTTCTCCCATCGTTTTATCATAACGGTACTCTTGATTTTGCATTTGGACGAATTAGTATGTTGGTATGTTTTGCGGTAGCGCACCAAACCCTTTGACCGCACGTTCAATCGCGGATGTAATGTCACAATCAAACACGAATCGTTTAATTGTACGCAAAATTAAAGTGTTGCTGATATATGAAATAAGTTAAAGGAACATTTCACATTTGAAAGTAAATTACGTTAAAGAACAACTGTTAATTTCCTATTATACTTAGGTGTACTTTTGGTAACAACAGTAGATCGAAGTCAGCAGTTGATCTACGTTCGATGTATTACTGGATTTTGGTTCAGACGTGCACTGAAATATTCATGATGATTCCTACCGGTCGTGTAAAGCCGGGTATATATAGTTGAACTATTTACAATACAACGTGACTCACTCTAAAAAACGAACGGGAACAAGGCCATGCATCTGCACATGATGACTAATACCGGGTGTATTCACTGTGTGTTATACTGCGACATCAACACCGGGTTTTGTTTGTTTAAAGGGACTCTTCCTCCCAACAGCTAAGGTTATACAGAGTCGGTGTCCCTAGATGTGAGGGTCCCTAACGTAGAGGTCATATAAAGACGGTGTCCCTGTATAATAGGGTCCCTAACGTAGAGGTCATATAAAGACGGTGTCCCTGTATAATAGGGTCCCTAACGTAGAGGTCATATAAAGACGGTGTCCCTAGATGATAGGGTCCCTAACGTAGATGTCATATAAAGACGGTGTCCCTGGATGTAAGGGTCCCTAACGTAGAGGTCATATAAAGACGGTGTCCCTAGATGTGAGGGTCCCTAACGTAAAGGTCATATAAAGACGGTGTCCCTAGATGTGAGGGTCCCTAACATAGAGGTCATATAAAGACGGTGTCCCTAGATGTGAGGGTCCCTAACGTAGAGGTCATATAAAGACGGTGTCCCTAGATGATAGGGTCCCTAACGTAGAGGTCATATAAAGACGGTGTCCCTAGATGATAGGGTCCCTAACGTAGAGGTCATATAAAGACGGTGTCCCTGGATGTAAGGGTCCCTAACGTAGAGGTCATATAAAGACGGTGTCCCTAGATGTGAGGGTCCCTAACGTAGATGTCATATAAAGACGGTGTCCCTAGATGTGAGGGTCCCTAACTTAAAGGTCATATAAAGACGGTGTCCCTGGATGTAAGGGTCCCTAACGTAAAGGTCATATAAAGACGGTGTCCCTGTATAATAGGGTCCCTAACGTAGAGGTCATATAAAGACGGTGTCCCTAGATGTGAGGGTCCCTAATGTAAAGGTCATATAAGCACGGTGTCCCTAGATGATAGGGTCCCTAACGTAGAGGTCATATAAAGACGGTGTCCCTAGATGATAGGGTCCCTAACGTAGAGGTCATATAAAGACGGTGTCCCTAGATGATAGGGTCCCTAACGTAGAGGTCATATAAAGACGGTGTCCCTGGATGTAAGGGTCCCTAACGTAGAGGTCATATAAAGACGGTGTCCCTAGATGTGAGGGTCCCTAACGTAGATGTCATATAAAGACGGTGTCCCTAGATGTGAGGGTCCCTAACTTAAAGGTCATATAAAGACGGTGTCCCTGGATGTAAGGGTCCCTAACGTAAAGGTCATATAAAGACGGTGTCCCTGTATAATAGGGTCCCTAACGTAGAGGTCATATAAAGACGGTGTCCCTAGATGTGAGGGTCCCTAATGTAAAGGTCATATAAGCACGGTGTCCCTAGATGATAGGGTCCCTAACGTAGAGGTCATATAAAGACGGTGTCCCTTGATGTGAGGGTCCCTAATGTAAAGGTCATATAAAGACGGTGTCCCTAGATGTGAGGGTCCCTAACGTAGAGGTCATATAAAGACGGTGTCCCTAGATGTGTGGGTCCCTAACGTAGAGGTCATATAAAGACGGTGTCCCTGGATGCGAGGGTCCCTAACGTAAAGGTCATATAAAGACGGTGTCCCTAGATGTGAGAGTCCCTAACGTAAAGGTCATGTAAAGACGGTGTCCCTGGATGTGAGGGTCCCTAACGTAGAGGTCATATAAAGACGGTGTCCCTGGATGATAGGGTCCCTAACGTAGAGGTCATATAAAGACGGTGTCCCTAGATGATAGGGTCCCTAACGTAGAGGTCATATAAAGACGGTGTCCCTAGATGTGAGGGTCCCTGACGTAGAGGTCATATAAAGACGGTGTCCCTAGATGTGAGGGTCCCTAACGTAGAGGTCATATAAAGACGGTGTCCCTAGATGCGAGGGTCCCTAACGTAAAGGTCATATAAAGACGGTGTCCCTAGATGTGAGAGTCCCTAACGTAAAGGTCATATAAAGACGGTGTCCCTGGATGTGAGGGTCCCTGACGTAGAGGTCATATAAAGACGGTGTCCCTAAATGTGAGGGTCCCTAACGTAGAGGTCATATAAAGACGGTGTCCCTAGATGTGAGGGTCCCTAACGTAGAGGTCATATAAAGACGGTGTCCCTAGATGTGAGGGTCCCCAACGTAAAGGTCATCTTAACACGGTGTCCCTAGATGTGAGGGTCCCTAACGTAGAGGTCATATAAAGACGGTGTCCATAGATGTGAGGGTCCCTAACGTAGAGGTCGTATAAAGACGGTGTCCCTAGATGTGAGGGTCCCCAACGTAGAGGTCATATAAAGACGGTGTCCCTAGATGATAGGGTCCCTAACGTAGAGGTCATATAAAGACGGTGTCCCTGGATTTGAGGGTCCATAACGTAAAGGTCATATAAAGACGGTGTCCCTAGATGTGAGGGTCCCTAACGTAGAGGTCATATAAAGACGGTGTCCCTAGATGATAGGGTCCCTAACGTAGAGGTCATATAAAGACGGTGTCCCTAAATGTGAGGGTCCCTAACGTAGAGGTCATATAAAGACTGTGTCCCTAGATGTGAGGGTCCCTAACGTAAAGGTCATATAAAGACGGTGTCCCTAGATGTGAGGGTCCCTAACGTAGAGGTCATATAAAGACGGTGTCCCTGGATTTGAGGGTCCATAACGTAAAGGTCATATAAAGACGGTGTCCCTAGATGTGAGGGTCCCTAACGTAGAGGTCATATAAAGACGGTGTCCCTAGATGATAGGGTCCCTAACGTAGAGGTCATATAAAGACGGTGTCCCGAAATGTGAGGGTCCCTAACGTAGAGGTCATATAAAGACTGTGTCCCTAGATGTGAGGGTCCCTAACGTAAAGGTCATATAAAGACGGTGTCCCTAGATGTGAGGGTCCCTAACGTAAAGGTCATATAAAGACGGTGTCCCTAGATGATAGGGTCCCTAACGTAAAGGTCATATAAAGACGGTGTCCCTAGATGTGAGGGTCCCTAACGTAGAGGTCATATAAAGACGGTGTCCCTAGATGATAGGGTCCCTAACGTAGAGGTCATATAAAGACGGTGTCCCTAGATGTGAGGGTCCCTAACGTAGAGGTCATATAAAGACGGTGTCCCTAGATGTGAGGGTCCCTAACGTAGAGGTCATATAAAGACGGTGTCCCTAGATGATAGGGTCCCTAACGTAGAGGTCATATAAAGACGGTGTCCCTAGATGTGAGGGTCTCTAACGTAAAGGTCATATAAAGACGGTGTCCCTAGATGTGAGGGTCCCCAACGTAAAGGTCATATAAACACGGTGTCCCTGGATTTGAGGGTCCCTAACGTAGAGGTCATATAAAGACGGTGTCCCTGGATTTGAGGGTCCATAACGTAAAGGTCATATAAAGACGGTGTCCCTAGATGTGAGGGTCCCTAACGTAGAGTTCATATAAAGACGGTGTCCCTGTATAATAGGGTCCCTAACGTAGAGGTCATATAAAGACGGTGTCCCTAGATGTGAGGGTCTCTAACGTAGAGGTCATATAAAGACGGTGTCCCTAGATGTGAGGGTCCCTAACGTAAAGGTCATATAAAGACGGTGTCCCTAGATGTGAGGGTCCCTAACGTAGAGGTCATATAAAGACGGTGTCCCTAGATGTGAGGGTCCCTAACGTAGAGGTCATATAAAGACGGTGTCCCTAGATGTGAGGGTCCCTAACGTAGAGGTCATATAAAGACGGTGTCCCTAGATGTGAGGGTCCCCAACGTAAAGGTCATATAAAGACGGTGTCCCTAGATGTGAGGGTCCCTAACGTAAAGGTCATATAAAGACGGTGTCCCTAGATGTGAGGGTCCCTAACGTAGAGGTCATATAAAGACGGTGTCCCTAGATGATAGGGTCCCTAACGTAGAGGTCATATAAAGACGGTGTCCCTAGATGTGAGGGTCTCTAACGTAGAGGTCATATAAAGACGGTGTCCCTAGATGTGAGGGTCCCCAACGTAAAGGTCATATAAAGACGGTGTCCCTAGATGATAGGGTCCCTAACGTAGAGGTCATATAAAGACGGTGTCCCTAGATGTGAGGGTCTCTAACGTAGAGGTCATATAAAGACGGTGTCCCTAGATGTGAGGGTCCCTAACGTAGAGGTCATATAAAGACGGTGTCCCTAGATGTGAGGGTCCCCAACGTAAAGGTCATATAAAGACGGTGTCCCTAGATGATAAGGTCCCTAACGTAGAGGTCATATAAAGACGGTGTCCCTAGATGTGAGGGTCTCTAACGTAGAGGTCATATAAAGACGGTGTCCCTAGATGTGAGGGTCCCTAACGTAAAGGTCATATAAAGACGGTGTCCCTAGATGTGAGGGTCCCTAACGTAAAGGTCATATAAAGACGGTGTCCCTAGATGATAGGGTCCCTAACGTAAAGGTAATATAAAGACGGTGTCCCTAGATGATAGGGTCCCTAACGTAGAGGTCATATAAAGACGGTGTCCCTAGATGTGAGGGTCCCTAACGTAGAGGTCATATAAAGACGGTGTCCCTAGATGTGAGGGTCCCTAACGTAGAGGTCATATAAAGACGGTGTCCCTAGATGTGAGGGTCCCTAACGTAGAGGTCATATAAAGACGGTGTCCCTAGATGTGAGGGTCCCGGACGTAAAATTATGAAGAATATGTCTCTAGATAACTAATGTCATATGACGACGATGTCCCTGGATGATAGTCTCTAGATGACTGATGTTATATGAGATTGTGTCGATTGATAATAGGGCCACAGACAGATACCTGAATACCTGGCAGCATGACATCCCACCCGTTAACACTATATACTAACAACGCGTCTGCGGAACAGGGAAGTGAAAAATCGATCGGCCGCACCTGTCTGATACTTTCTAAGGTAACCTGTTTCTTTCCTAAGTGACAAATTTTCGAAAATCTAGCCTGTTTCCGCCCAGCCAAGGAGGATACCGATGATGTTCCAAGACTGAGACAAACTAAAGTATATCAATTTGGTAATTTCTGCCCTCTGTTTTAGTTCAGCATTTAACTTAACGGTAATAAATGGCTGGTCGAGGACATACAGTCCCCAGTTATGTTGGACTCCACATACATTAGACGCCTCTTATGCAAATACAATCAATTATCAATAAAAGGACATTAAACATTCTTCCTGCAAATGAATGTTGACGAACAATTTTTGCTTTAAAACAAGTAAAGCCTTGGAAAATATCACTTTCTCATGTTGATAAATCCTCGTATTCACCTGAAAAAAGTGTTGATAACTGTTTTACTATATGATATTTTACTTGTGTTAAAGCAAAAAGTGTTCGTCAACATTCATTTGAAGGAAGACTGTTTCAATGCCCTTTTCCTCAATATAAAAGCAAAGGAAAGTAATTGCCGTTTCCGTGGCTCTCCTTGCATATTTTGCATCCTTTACGTTCAAGATTCTCGCTACTTACTCCTCGGATACATTTCCAAAACGCGTTTTGTCCGTTTTATTTACGTATATCATGACTGAAGCGACCGAGTCGTCTGCCATATTTACTGTATTCTTATAGTATTATAACGACACGTTAAGTACACTGTAATACTACTGTACAATATCATAAAACTAGGTACGTTAACCAGGTGTACGGATCGGCATATTGGGTATATTATAACGAAACGTAAAGTAATACTACAATATGTTTACCATTTGTAAGGTACGACATCGACATACTGGGTATATTATCTTTTTGTACGGTACGACATCGACATACCGGGTATATTATCCTTTTGTACGGTGTAACATCGACATACCGGGTATATCATCTTTCTTTTTGTACGGTGTAACATCGACATACCGGGTATATTATCTTTTTGTACGGTACGACATCGACATACCGGGTATATTATCTTTCTTTTTGTACGGTGTAACATCGACATACCGGGTATATTATCTTTTTGTACGGTACGACATCGACATACCGGGTATATTATCTTTCTTTTTGTACAGTGTAACATCGACATACCGGGTATATCATCTTTCTTTTTGTACGGTGTAACATCGACATACCGGGTATATTATCTTTTTGTACGGTACGACATCGACATACCGGGTATATCATCTTTCTTTTTGTACGGTGTAACATCGACATACCGGGTATATTATCCTTTTGTACGGTGTAACATCGACATACCGGGTATTTCATCTTTTTGTACAGTGTAACATCGACATACCGGGTATATCATCTTTCTTTTTGTACGGTGTAACATCGACATACCGGGTATATCATCTTTTTGCACGGTACGACATCGACATACTGGGTATATTATCTTTTTGTACTGTGTAACATCGACATACCGGGTATATCATCTTTTTGTACGGTGTAACATCGACATACCGGGTATATTATCTTTTTGTACGGTGTAACATCGACATACCGGGTAAATTATCCTTTTGTACGGTGTAACATCGACATACCGGGTATATTATCTTTTTGTACGGTACGACATCGACATACCGGGTATATTATCTTTTTGTACGGTACGACATCGACATACCGGGTATATCATCTTTCTTTTTGTACGGTGTAACATCGACATACCGGGTATATTATCCTTTTGTACGGTGTAACATCGACATACCGGGTATTTCATCTTTTTGTACAGTGTAACATCGACATACCGGGTATATCATCTTTCTTTTGTACGGTGTAACATCGACATACCGGGTATATCATCTTTTTGCACGGTACGACATCGACATACTGGGTATATTATCTTTTTGTACTGTGTAACATCGACATACCGGGTATATCATCTTTTTGTACGGTGTAACATCGACATACCGGGTATATTATCTTTTTGTACGGTGTAACATCGACATACCGGGTAAATTATCCTTTTGTACGGTGTAACATCGACATACCGGGTATATTATCTTTTTGTACTGTGAAAGTTATCAACTACCCGTCAGGCAAACAGCTAATTTCTGGAAATAACATTATTTTCAGTATTGGTATATTATGTTACTGATGATAACATTTATCTTAATTTCAATTCCTCACACTCTACTTTATTATTAAATCAAGGGTTACACACTGCCAGAAAAGAGTACCTATATAATAAAATCGTTAAAATCAAAATTCACTTATAATTTCGGATGACTTATATTACGTCAGCTTAACCCGGACAGAAACTAATGACGTCAGCTCAATTAGACCTGAAGCCAGTGACGTCAGCTCAACTAGACCTGAAGAAGTGACGTCAGAAAAGCTAGACCTGAAGCAGTGACGTCAGAAAATCTAGACCTGAAGCTAATGACGCCACAAAAACTAAACATGAGGCTAATAATGTCACTAAAAATACAATTGAAGCTGATGACGTCAGATAAATCAGAACTGACGCGTACAAACATCTAGGTCGTTGCCTAATTGGAATATCATTATGTTTATTGACAGGTAATTGGTTGACCAGGGAAGAGATCCGGAAAGCAAGAGCGAGGTGGAAAGCGGCGATGATGATGAAGACGACGGATGACGAAGATCTTGTCCTTCCGAATGATAACGGGAGTGGATGGATGATGCAGAAGGATGGAGGGAATTACCATTTTACACGTTATACGGGTAGGTAGCCTACATTTTACACGTTATACGGGTAGGTAGCCACCATTTTACACGTTATACGGGTAGGTAGCCACCATTTTACACGTTATACGGGTAGGTAGCCTACATTTTACACGTTATACGGGTAGGTAGCCACCATTTTACACGTTATACGGGTAGGTAGCCTACAGTTTACACGTTATACGGGTAGGTAGCCACCATTTTACACGTTATACGGGTAGGTAGCCTACATTTTACACGTTATACGGGTAGGTAGCCACCATTTTACACGTTATACGGGTAGGTAGCCTACATTTTACACGTTATACGGGTAGGTAGCCTACAGTGTCTTTATAACACTCTTCTAATTTGTGAATTTTCTCGTGATTTCTAACTGGTCAATTATGTACATTGTGCAGTGATTTGTGGTCTGTCTTTGTGTTATATTTAGAGCATTTTTGACATTTCAGTATATCTTCAATGACCTATAACATGCAATACCATTATGTACATACAATATAGCTACATGATATCTACTATAGACAATACACTATGTACATAGCTGTCTGGTATCTACTATAGACAATACACTATGTACATAGATGTCTGATATCTACTATAGACAATACACTATGTACATACAATGTAGCTGTCTGATATCTACTATAGACAATACAATATGTACATAGCTGTCTGATATCTACTATAGACAATACAATATGTACATAGCTGTCTGATATCTACTATAGACAATACACTATGTACATAGCTGTCTGATATCTACTATAGACAATACACTATGTACATAGCTGTCTGATATCTACTATAGACAATACACTATGTACATAGCTGTCTGATATCTACTATAGACAATACAATATGTACATAGCTGTCTGATATCTACTATAGACAATACAATATGTACATAGATGTGTAATATCTACTATAGATAATAAAGTATGTAGATAACACATATATTTAATTTTACAAGTATCCCCACAAGAAAAATCTCTCACTCGGTCATTACTGTAACCGGAAGTACTTACATATAAACTAATTGATCACGTGGTAATCCGTTACTTACACGTGATTTTAATGGACTATTGCTATAATCCTATAAAATACTTCCTGACCTCGGGAATGCCAATTAACATGGTGCCATTCTGTTTGCTGTAGTCTTAAATGATAAAGTCTTCGTGTACTAATGGGTAGACTAATAAACACCTCCCTGCCTTTTAACTTCGGTTATAAACAGATGATTTTTTGTGTTTTTTGTTATAGGGGGCGTGCATAATTGATCACGTGGTAATCCGTTATATCTGCAATGGCTGCCTTACCATTAACTGTAATGACGGGGCAATGGTTGTGGGTGGGCAGAAGTTTGGGATTTCCAGGGAGAAAACATTGACCAATCAGTTGTAACATTGACTTTTAGGCTTTTAAACTTTCAATCCACTATATGTGACTTTCCTTGGAAATATAAGGAATATGAACACAATACCAGAGACATCTTATATATCAAATAAACTGAATACTAATTTGAATTATGAATGTCGGTTTAGATTTTACACGAAATCCTGCGGAGCCTAGGCGTTTTCCTATTTCGCTTTCAAACAACATTTCTATCAGCAGATTGGAACGTATTACTAACCTAAAGATCGTCGTGTGTTACACATGGTATTAATTCATACATCAGCGACACATTGTCATGTTAAAAACGAAGCGGCATGAAACTGGACAATTTAAAGCCATTTCCTCTCATAACGATTTCAAGATCCTTACCACAAAGAACCCTGAAATACTGGTCAAACTGTCACACGTCACACGTCACACCGCACCATGAAATACTGCTCAAACTATCACACTTATTCATAATTGCACACTAACCTAAAATGCATTATAATGTACTTATAGACGTGATTACAGTAGGCCTATATCTTGCAAAAATAAATTAAGATTTGATAGGTAGTCTAACAATCTCGCAAAATAATTAGACAATCTCGTCCACAGTTTCGATAATTCCAACGATATAAAGAGCAATAAAGTAAAGAGGGGGATGCTTGAGGTCATAACATACACGGTGTAATAATATTATTTTTATTTTCATTATCATATGTCGATATTTTGTTTTATTTATCAACAGGTTCAGCATCGAGATTACACTCGTCTACATGTTGCCGACTAGGGAGAGTATCGGCTTCACGAAGGAAGCCATGTCATAGTGGGTACTACAACAACCAATTGAAGGAGAAACTCCGGCGATACCGCTTATATCGTTATAAACAGCGGTTAAAGCTGCTGAGGAGTCGCCATGGAAGTCATTATAGACGAAACATTATGAATAAGTACCAAAGATGTGCTCTACGTCGCAACAGTCAATTCCAAAAATGTTGTAAAGCCGTATATTACCAGAAGAAACGACGGCACAGAAACTGGCGCATGTACGCTAGATACCGGAACTCTCTCTATAAACGGAAACGCCGTCGACACTGAGGATTATGGGTAATAACATTTTAAATGCAATTTTAATTGTTCTCATTCAGGTGTCAGTAAAAATAAATGTCTCGTTGTTGTTATTTCATTAGAGCGTGCTTTGTTTTCATTTACTCATCAGTACCCCCCTCCCCCCTCCCCCTCCCCCACACTTACTACATACTTCTTCTATGTCACAGCCAAATGAATAACACAATACATTCACTGCTGTTGATCTGTTTATTTTTCCCCGACATGGACGAGACAACAAGATAGACAAAAACCCCTGAAATATACAGAAAAACTGGCCTCAGTATAATGACAATTATAACGAGTATTACGGTTCCTACCATGAATAAGGAGTTGCGACTATTAAAATATTCTACACATGGAAAAGACATTTACCTTCACCAACTGGTCATAGTTGTGTCGAAATGTCTACATATAATATGTATATGTTCATGAGCAAAGGATCCCAGAGGATACGTCCTCGCTGCTCTATACCGGCCGACTACGCTGTACCGCGAAAGTATAAGAGTTTTATTAACATACACACGCACTTTTGCACGACATTCTCACCTATCACACCTGGACACATAACACTGCCAAATATAGACACACACGAATACCGACAGGTGGTAACATACCATATATGGAAATACACACCAACGTACGAACAGTAACGAATACTAAACAGACAAGACACTGACAGTAAACTTTGGACCACGTGCATATGTACTTAGCCATACAGATACAAGATAACTAATACCTATATCATATTTATATACTTTATATCCCTGTGACATCTATCTATTTTTCTATGAACAAAATCTATCAAAACATTGCATGCATCTTCGCTAGCCAAGGCTTCTGATTACGTTACACTCCACGAACCCTTGGCGGATATAGTCGTGTTCAAACCGTCGCGCCCTGGAATCCCAGGGCAACCAATCAAATCCCGTTTTACATTCAGGCTTGGTTTCGCATTAAACAAAAACTGCGGCACCCAGTACAGAACTACATTGTCGACTATGTCATGGCATTTTACCTAAATACAGAGACGTACTAATCATTGGGGAAACATTCACAGTGTTTGATCAATTTATATAAGTCATTGATCACACATCTCATCGAAATTGACACAAGCCTTCATGTGTGTCTGTAAACATCACCGATGAAGTACATTGGTAACGCTCATTTTGATTGGTCGAAAATTTCATGAATAAAGGGTGGTAATTTCGAATCTCCGCTAGAGGGCCAGAACTGACGACTATATCTGCCAAGGGTTCGTGGAGTGTAACGTAATCAGAAGCCTTGGCTAGCGAAGATGCATTGCATGATAAATGCATTGTTCTGATGTGTATTTAGGCACAAAATAAAGTTTACCATTGTTCAAAAATTGAGTGACCGTGACCCACTTTTCGATTATGGGCTAATCTATTCAATTAGTTATATACAAAATGTATTTTACAGTTTTGGAATTGCACAATGTATCATTAATGTAAAGGAAAATTCCATCATAGACATAATGTTTTGTCAAAATAAGGCTTATTACGAATTTGAACCCTCACTTTAACAACACCCCTCCCCATAAATATCATGACACCTAACCTCAACGTATTTATAAACAAAAATAAAAATCATCGACGATAGCCATCGGAAGGCCAAAATTGGGACTGACCCATTGGGACTGACCCATTAGGTTAATTACGACAAATATCACGTTGGCTAAAGTAGAGCCGGGATAGTTACATATGCAGCTTTATCAACCACCAACGATCATGACTAGTGTCATACCGGACATGGAGATAATCTTAATGAGGTCATGATGTCACTCATAAAACCTAATCATGGCTTTCATCATCCCGCATCTCTGGAACTTCATGCTATTCTATCATGTAAATAATGATTTAGGAAGATTCTTTCGCATATGCAACTAAACATCTGAACAGGTTGTGGGGAGCAGGGAAACAGGCATGCCATTGGAATAATCATGTTTAAAATAAAGCTTAGTGGTAAGCTGCCTTGTTGGTTACGCTATAAGTAAAGATCGATGCAAACATAATGAAAGATTGATATAATAGTTCCTGCCTTGAGAGTTGACAAAGAAATCTCAACCCGAGGGGGGATTCATGAACGTCCATCCCGAGGCTTGCCGAGGGTTGGACCTTCATGAATTTCCCCGAGGGTCGAGATTTATTTGTCACACTCTCTAGGTAGGGAATGATTATTTTTCTCCCACCACTTCAAATAATTGCATATCAAATCGGTGGTCAAGGTATGTTCGTAACGAAATGCAAAAAGTTGGCACATGAATAACAACCCCAACACATGCATCCCAAACATTGATCTAGGAATGACCGTCCTAAGGGAGTTCACTCGTACAAACGCCATGTGGATACGAATTTCACAGAAATTCTGTGACAGGGTTGGTTTCCGCTTGACAAAATAAGACGAAATCTTGCGTTGAGTTCTGGACCAGTTTAATTACGACAAGTGCATCATAATCATGACGAACTTTATAATCCAAAGACCAGAATCATTTACATCTCTCCCTTCTTCAGCTAAGTAAACTCTGACTGCGAATAAATTAGGGTATACGCAATGGAAAAAAGGCTCGGCGGATTGATAACGATAACATAATTATGGCGTTGTCTATTTGTGACGTTACCGGAATGTCAACTAGACGGTGCCATTTTGAAAGGACTGATCTCTGCACAAAGAGCTAACGTCAAATGAGTATTTTGTCAAAAACTAAACTGAATATTGCAGAAATAGGTGCATATTTAACTTCTCCACGAGGTAAGCTAACAATAAATGGCTGAAGCGTACAGTTCCTAGAGAGCATTTGACACGTCACTACTAAATCTGTGTCAATATACGCTGTGTTTGACAACCATAGTTAATCTGAGACAGAAATTGTTGATTGTGAATATATCAATTAATTAAAACATTAAAGAGGTATAAAACAAAAATGTTGAGTTGATTCTTTTAATTGTGTTAACAATACTTGTGTCTTTACATAGATTTACTGGAACTCTATTATCTTATCAACCACGGCTGCCGTAGTTGAGTATTGAAAAAAAACATTTAAATTTAATTTTTTTTTTTTATAATTTTAAATTTTGGCGGGAAAAGAATAAACTTATCGGCCAATGAGGTGGTTTTTCACCTGAACCAAGTTCCTTAAAGTTATAATCTGCTGATGTTTGTGTGGATTTATTTGAGGAATTAACGTTTGAATTAGGTACTTCATTGATACCAGAATGAAGTGTTATAGCTAAAGATTCGGAAACCAATCAAATACATACGTTCCTATCAAAAATAGAATGTGTATAGACATTAATGCGCGAGGTGCAAACAGGAAGGAATTCCCCATCTGGGGTTTCTCAGTCCACTATTCAGGTCAAATCACTGCTCGAAAGGAGAGAACGACATCCCCAATATTAATGAAAGTTAAAGGTGCTACACCTTCGACAGATAATTTTTTAATAATGAAACACACTAGACATTATTACCACCCTCGGAAAGTTTCATCTTCTTATTTATCTTTAAAATTAAAAAAAAAAATTAAAAAAATTAATTGCGTCCCGAAGAAATTCCATTTCGCTCCGCCTCCATATTGAATGAAATACTGATTGCGCATGCGCTGAAAACAGAAAGTAGGAACCACATGGCGAAGCGAGGAAGGCAACATGTGCTAGCCTAACATCTCAAGAAAGAAGGAAGCATACATTAGATTATGAAAAGAGAACGAAGAAAGGGAAGGATATCAATCGGAGACTGCACAGACCTGTGTAATTATAAACTACAATGGAATCGGAACTCATTCGGAAATGACACAGTTGATTTTTTGTTGGCGAGGCAAGTGTGTGTAACGTACACACGTACGTAGTGTAACGTTCGGTCTGTTGTCATCTTTACTGAAAACTCTAAGCATCTGATGCGATTGAATCAATGGTTAGGATTTCTTTTGTGATATGTTGTGATTGCAGATTCACTATTTATAGTTCACCAGCTTAAACTTGGTGATAAATCACCCCTGTATCAATCCAGCGAAATGGAAGGGGTATAGCTAAGAAAGCGTTTCGGTTCGTGGGCGACAACAGACACGGGATCGTGATTTTTCGCAACGGATAAAATTGAAATGTTTATTTAGTTTTTATTTGCTATTTTCATTAAAACCTCGCTATAAAAAGTTGTAGTTAGTTAGGCAACAGGTAATATACATATATAGTTGTCCCAGCTGAATAAAAATAAGTCCACCATATTTATTTTCTTCTGTATGTAAATCTCTTTCCAGAATGCACTGCGATCAAGGTCAAGTGTATGCAAAGTGGATTGTAATGTTCAAAAGTTCGAATCTTCTTGGCTTCATTCCGACAATTTTTGACGTGATAAATGTTTTTTTTTATTTGTAGGTCATGTAGGCATGTATATATGGACTAAATTTCATTTATCGTCAAAATAATAACAATTGAATACACTCTCTCGGAGAGTCTGTTTAATTTTGTAAAACGCAATATGTTGACGTAGAATGTACTCTATCTCAAGGGTCCTTTGTGGAGTTATTTAAGCATTGAACTGCTTTCAGTTGGAAGTTATGGGCTGATGAATGCCAACTGGACAAAGGCAAATTCAACATGAAGCGCGCTACCATAACTTCCAACTAAAAGCAGTTCAATGCCTATAGTTACATTTGGCAACGATTTTTAAAGACTATGTCCAGGAATTTTGCTCCGACGATGAATGAACAAATTATTATCGTCAAAGACGGAACAGCCTTTTCAACAGCAATTTTTCGTTATCGCCGACGTGACAATTATGACGTCACTATATTAATGACGTCATAATGAAGATTTGGAAGTTATGGACTCATAACTTCCAAGTGAGCTTGGTAACGTTATGTAGTGGGGCTGCAGTGTAAATGTAAATATTAGTTAGTAAAAACGGTCTAATATAGAAAGGCGAATTCATCATTCGTGGTATATATAAAAGTGTAAATAGTGTTCTTTTCTTGTCTATTATATTCATAATGATTAATACAGTAGCATTATAAGGCGCCCCTATCCTTGATATCGCTTTCAGCAGGGGTTATGTCCCTTCCACTACAGTCCAGAGATATATCCCCGTAGTCTGTCTTAATATACTCTACATTGCCCTACTACGTGAGCACGTGTTATTAGATTTTTTACGACAGTAGGATATTACAGTCGAAAATAAAATCGAATTTAATACACACAACATACTGACTTAGTTCTGTATGAAATATTAGTTATTTATGTCCGTCTATAGTTATAATAAAATGGTTTTAGTATCCTGGATGCAATTAGTTCTTATATCATCGAACCTATTTTCTCAGATGCTGATAGCCCTGCGCTTTTATGCGACGGGACCTTTCCAACATGTTGTTGGCGATACAATCCTGGCAGACAAATCTACTGTATCGCGTGTGATACGGCACGTTTTGTCTTCACTGCCAAAACAACTTATCAAATGACCGGTCAACAGACAAAACAGATAGAGGTTTTATTAGCATGGCATTCTCAGGCGTTGTCGAAAGTATTGATGGTACACACATTCGGATACAAACACCAACAAAGGACAATCATAATTTTGTCAACCGTAATGGTTACCGCTGTAATTGCCCACTTTATTTTGACGCATTCTGCAGTCCGTTTACCTTTTCCACATCCACTAATTTCAGCAGCCATCATACTCCCAAATTTTCTTCTTGTCTTCTTCCATCTTTGAGTTGGTTAGTTTTGAATTAAGGAAATCCTTGTTGAGCAGCTCAAGTTTATCATTATTAAAGTAATTGCTGTGGGGCGTTTTGCCATCTTATCCAAGAATGAATTATGGGATGGGAATTCCTCGAAATTCCCTTTTAAAATGAGGTTTAAACCTGTATCAAAGCTACATTAACTAACTGGCCTTCAAAACATGATCATTGAGAACTCTTACATAAAGTCATATCCGGTGAAATGAATGTCCCTATTACTTCTTATAGACACTTGTAAGCATGATCGTACTGGTAAAGGGAAAAACACCGACTGTTTTTTTTAACACCGGACTGTTCGCCAAATCCCGGTTTACAGTAGCAAAATGGCGACAAAGAGTGAGGGAAGTGATATCTATGTCGTTGTTTGTACATTTCCGGAAGTTTTATGACATCGAGAATAGCCACACGGCTATTTTGTAGACATAGATATTTGAATTTAAAACCAGAATATGTTGCTGCGAACCAGGAATTACATGACCATTCGACCCGTCTTCTAATTTTACTCGCCTTGGTCATAACCATAAAAGTTCTACAAATACTTTTAATACTTCTGCATCAAAAAAAAACACGTGTGATTCTAAATATACACTTATTGAGTATCCGTGTACAATTCTTACGGCAACGTACCGACTGGTATTCTTTTCCAACGCGCCGGCTGTTATTCAAAACTATCATTTACTAATATTTATGTCAATTAAGAACATGATTTTACCTTTAAATAAACAGCTTACCAAATTACATGTCAAAAGCAAGGCCAATCGTTAGTAATGCTATATGCCAATAATCTAATGAGATAGTTACTTCACAGCCTTGAGTTAATAAAAAAAAAATCAGTCCTCACCTCTTACGATCGTCTACCATTGTATAAATTCACTCTCCTACTATGGCATGTTACCTTTCCCATAAAAGTTCCGAGCTAAAATGAAGATATTTATAAAATATCAGCAATCTTCATTTCCTGTTTGATATTAACTTATTTAGCTTGGTAGCATTATCGGACATATCCGACAGTTAAAATACTTTTGAGTTCTTTGAAGCATGTCGACCGTAACAACAGGCTTCAAGCTTTTCTACATCAGACGCTTACCTCGGTCTTAACTGACAACATTACCAGCATTGTAGTTAGCTTGTATGATTTCAATTATTCTGTTGTGAATTAACCTTTTCTAGATGGTTACACGCTTGGGTCCCACACAAGCTGTGTTTGTATACTGTAGTTGATTTGTTAGCCAAGGACTTGTTTCCACTATCACTAATCCGGGCGGACGGACCATGTGGTTTATTTTCAGTAGTTTTCCGTGTTGAGGACTTTGAGATTGTAATGCTGGACATTGCTGTTGAGGTTTATCGTAACCTTCTTGTCACGTTTTAATTCATTCGAATAGCTACATGGTTCTGAATAATAACATGTACTTTATGCTCTTTTGAAATAAAAATGATCAAGTTCTTTCAAAATTATAAAATAGATTAAAGTCTTTTGCACCTGCCCAACTACTTCAACATGTTAGAGGATTACACGGCGAGAAAATTATGACGGGCGCCATGTAACCTCTAACTTCCAAAGGTGGATTTACACTGCGCAGAATGTCAAATTTTCTAAGTTAAGATTTTGAATATATTAAACAGCTAAATTACATTTAACTTGTCATGTAAGCGATGTCATGTTATTACCTATTTTTCATGAATCCATCATTAAATCAACAAAAAATTTCAATAAAAGAGACACAATCACGATTTTTTTTTTACATTTCCAGGCTTCATTCCGGTAACAATGGCGGCCCGGTAAATAAATAAATGGAAAGTAAGCAAAAACAAACGAAAAGCTTTTTTCTTCGTACTTTGTATTTGTTTCACTTGGTACACACATCCCGTGTTTTAACAACCAATGCCGCCATGTTCGAAATAGGCTACTTGAAGCGTTGGAATAATTCAGTTCAATTCAAACTTTATATATAGTCGGTACATATCAGAACAAATCAACATTAGCTCTAATGAGCTATTAAAACCGAACCAAACAGTAAAAGACATGCACGGGTACAAAATAAATAAAGATAAATAAAAATAAATAAAACATTTAAACATATACAAATACCTGATAGTGAGTTATGGGATGGCTTAGAATTGAACAATATTAGAATATGTCTGATCCAAAAAAAATTGGACAATGTAGCACAGCCGAAGTTTTCTAGAGTTGGGGATAGCCCTACCAGTCTGTTCTGGCTGTCTCCACTTACATAGTAATTAATGTATACAATAAAATAGATTATAGAAACTAAATATTGTAAAAGCAAATAATTGCAGAAAAGAGTTGTTGGAAATATATTTATATTAGAGTTACCTCTTTAAATATAGCACTTTACAATAAAAAATACATTTAACCGTCTGATGGTATATGTATGTCTACTGTATATGTTTTGTCTGCATGTGCTGAATTTGCATTGTGGCCCATACCAGCTGTTTGTCAGTGATTGGAATTGTGTGAGTGAAGTTGTTGTTCTGAAGTGGTCTGGTAGGGCATTCCAGATTTTAGGTACTTCTGACCGAATAGAGTGCTTACCATATCTTGTTGTCCTAACATGTGATATATCTACAGTGCTATGGTATCAGAATGTGTATGCTTTTTCTGTTATATTGATTAAGTCATGTAAGTATATTGGTGTTTGTTTGTTTGTTTGTGATTTTGAAGACTTTCTGAACGAGATAGTAAATTAATGAGTTTGCCTAGTCTGTTTAGGTGTTTGCCAAAGCGTTTTAGTGTACTAAGTTGTCTTGATGCTTTTTTGAAGATATTATTATGCGTGTGAAAATTTAACTTGAAATCTAATGTGACCCCTAAAAGTTTGACTTTTGGTTCGCATTCTATAGTGTTGTTTCCTATCTGAAAAGTGATGTTTTGTTGTTGTGTTTTGTTACCTACTGCCATCGCTCGGAGTTTGTCTAGATTTTCATGTGGTTATCAATGTGTGTATACCTAGTATTGTCGTCTGCTTAGTTGTATAGTTTACAGTGTTGAATTAAGTGGAAGATGTCATTTATGAAGATGTTAAAGAGGACGGGGCCTAAAATAGAACCTTGTGGGACTCCTTTGTGTATGTCAGCCATTGAAATGACAGACTTGTTTAACAGGAGCATTGTCCTGATGGAATAACACACATTTAGTGAGCTTTCCGCGGCGCTTAAGTTTAATATTTTCCCGTAACTGCCTCAGACGTGAAGCATAGTGTGTGCCATTGATTGTTTCTCCCTTTTGGAAATAATCTATCAGCAGAATACCATCTACATACCAGAAAACCGAGGCCATAACCTTCCGAGCTGATGGAACAGTCTTTGCATTCTTTGGCGGGGAGAGCCTGGGTGCTTCCATTGTTTCGATTGTTGTTTGGCCTCTGGGATAAAATGATTGACCCATGTTTCATCCATTGCAACAAATCTCTGGAAAAAAAGTTGGCAGGATATTCATCAAAAAGGTTTAGATTAGCACGTGATAATGTAGGCCTGGTGTGCTTCTGATGAGCAGTCTTGGTAGCCATCGGGCCGAAAGCTTTCTCATTACAAGATCCTCAGTCAGAATGAAATGTACTCTTTTCTGTGAAATGCCAACTCTACTGGCTAAATATCTTTCTGTGACTGTCAGTCATAACAATATCATGAACTTTATTTACCATTTCTGGGGCTACAACATTGACAGGGCTTCTAGGACGGGGGTCATTCTCAAGGCTCTTTTGCATTGTAGCATATGAAGGGATATCTTTCCCCAGTCTTTTTGCAAAAGCCGCTTGTCTTGTTTACTTTAGAGTGCTACCTCGTCGGTATAAACTAACCAAGTGAGACCAGTCCTTGGGTACATGACCCTTTATAGTCAGAGAATAGTAGGACTTTAAAAGAACATCCTTGAGTACCTCCTTCAATACAAGTTTCACAACATATCAATCATTCTTCGTACCAATGTCTTTTGTGTGTCTTCTGCACAATCCTCTGTGTGTCTCCTGCACAATCCTCTGTGTGTCTCCTGCACAATCCTCTGTGTGTCTCCTGCACAATCCTCTGTGTGTCTTCTGCACAATCCTCTGTGTGTCTTCTGCACAATCCTCTGTGTGTCTCCTGCACAATCCTCTGTGTGTCTCCTGCACAATCCTCTGTGTGTCTTTTGCACAATCCTCTGTGTGTCTCCTGCACAATCCTCTGTGTGTCTCCTGCACAATCCTCTGTGTGTCTTTTGCACAATCCTCTGTGTGTCTTCTGCACAATCCTTTGTGTGTCTTCTGCACAATCCTTTGTGTGTCTTCTGCACAATCCTCTGTGTGTCTTCTGCACAATCCTCTGTGTGTCTTCTGCACAATCCTTTGAGACAAAATACACTGGAAAACATGGTTTTATCCTCCATTTATTCTTTCGTCACCATTTGTTAGAATTGCAATGTATGTGATAGACGGTATTCTTTCTTATAATACATATTAGATATAAGGCTTACACGTCGGTCTTACAATCCGAATTGTAATTTTGATAATGTCGCAATGCGCTGTATGTGCGTTTAATACGGCTGTCATAAATAGCCAGGCATACTTATTTTACGCTGTACACAAACCCGTAAATGTCACATCTTTAAGATGAACAAGGAAATGGTGTTCGTGCAAGTGTATTAAGTAGTCCACGTAGCCGTATATCATACATTCAGCGTAATTATATACACACAAACTTTGCTATTATCTCCTATTAAGGTGAGATTGTCTATTAAACTAGCACCATTAGACCCATCAAACATATTCTGAGGCAATGAATCATGATGATTAAACGAGAAGGCAGCTTGAAATGAGTCATCCACCATACAATTAAAATATAAAAAGACATCAGAGAATATCGATATTGAATTTAAACCGTAGTTCTATCTAAACATCAGCAAAACAAGAAATAAGCATGGATATTTGAAAAATAATACAAAGATAACTAGACCAGGTGCTCGACTGATACTCCATAAACGGCGACGGTTTGTATGGTCACCACTGCTCGATGGCATTATCATAACCGCCATTGGTGAGCTATACACTATACTTATTATCTTAGTAATGCTTCTGAAAATGTCACATGAAAAGGAAGTGATATTACATTCTCCTTATCGGATTATTCACGATTGAATCGTCGTCAAATGCAGACAACGTGACAATGCTAATGATCGTTGTATCATCGATATGACAGTCACTGTTTAAACCCCTTGAAACAAGATACAGATGTATTCTACGATTCCCGACGCTAAAAATATGAATTCAGAAGTATCATTAATCATTATTTGTGTATCTTTTACATTTTGTTCCGTCACAGATATGTTAGAATTACATGAAGAATGTAAAACCATATTTTATTCAAGTGACAGCGGATCGGTAGATATCTACTGTAGATGTGATGTGTACTGTAAATATTACGATGATTTTTGTTATGACGTAGATACAAACTTGGTAGGAGAGGAAAAATCGGGAAACTATACTTCCTTGAGAGAACGACATGTGAATACATTGATTGTTTAACATAAAGGAGGTTCGTGTGTGGAATATTTATTTATTCAAGTGTGGCACGAAGACGAGGTCAAACGAAAATGTACAGACACAGACAAAAGTAATATCGTTGATAATCTGCCTATGTTCGATATCAAAACAAACACAACATTCAAAAATAGGAATTGTGCAATATGCTACAAATGTCCTTGATGTGATTCCATGTAAATTGAAGTGCTCCTGTTCGGGTGATTACACCTTGGGTGTAACAAGGCTTTCCTTTAGCGATCGGGTGATTACACCTTGGGTGTAACAAGGCTTTCCTTTAGCGATCGGGTGATGACACCTTGGGTGTAACAAGGCTTTCCTTTAGCGAGACAATAACGGACAAAATATCTCTCCTCATTGTAGTTACTCTTTCACCCCTGATGAGAACAGCGTATACTATTGTATTCCATTAATCCAATAAAGTTGTCTCCGACTTAGATAAAAGAAATGAGTCGTGTAAAAATCGAACAACTGCGCCAGTCATTTTATTTTTGAAGCAATATGATAAATTGCATGTATTCTGAATATTTAGTGTGGTCGTGTGGAAATGGACTTACAAATTGCACATCTGAATTGCCTTGGAATTATTCCGTCAACACATTTATCTAATATTCTACATGGAACGTTCAGTAGTCAGATAGATGTGTCCTCTTTGTTTTACAAGGACATGTAGTGAAACAGAAATTTACCTTACCGAGGAAGTCAGAATCTTTGAATACTTTTCACGATGACTTGATAAACCGATAAATAACACAAGGTTACCATACAACACAAACAGACAATATGTATTATGTAAATACAGAATGACCAAGTATCGTACAAAAGAAGTATGATATATTCGGCTGTGTATTGTTTAACGTCCTCTCAAAAGCTATGATAATTTAAGGTCGTCCTCCCCTGTGTTTGAGTGGTGAATCCTTGTGTGGTTTCCTTGTTGTGATAGCACGGAATTGATATCCACTTTGTAGTGCTATTTCACTGAAGTATACTACCGAATGCACCAGGCAGGATACCATCGGTCACATTTTACTGACAATGGGTGAACCAGTCGTTCTACTCCCAAAATGCTGAACGCTATTGGGAAGAAGAAGGTGACTCTGCTGTGTCTCGGTCAGAAGACAGAATATACAATTTTCCTTACAGAAGCGAACGCTCAACTTAAGGCCAAAAGTGATGCAGTGTCAAGGTAGACAATAATAAGAAGAAAATTGTTTATAACGTAGCTGCCTTTAAAGAACCAAACAATGTTTACACTAAACCTGCAGGACAAAATAAGATACTTTAATTGACGTATAGCAATGCGAAATATACCGACTACAACTAATAAATGAACACGACAGTAAAAAAAAGAAGAAATGCATCAATGAAGTTAAAGGGACTAAATGGCTAGATTTTCACTTAAGTAATATATTAAAAAAAGGGTATACGATTTAAAATGATGTAGAAAGTTATGCACTTTATGTTAATTATAAATTTCAAAAGTGTCCATAACAATTTGTTTAAAAATAATGAAAAAAATTAAATAAACATTAACACCCTACCAACTATTTCATATTATTATTTTTCGATGTGTGTAAACAAATACCTATGCGTACCTATACGCATGCGCGATGCGGGAAATGGTAAACATCATAACAAAGATGGCGAACACCCGATCTAAGTGGAGGGGGTTCTGAATCAGTTTTAACCGAGAGCACGAAGACACGAAGAAGCGAAAACGTGATTTTAACTTCACAAAGACGAGCACTTATCTTAGGGACAGAGCAGGCAGATGGCATCAGTTAAAAAAGACTGAAGAGATTAAAACAGGCCCTCAGTCGGCCAAGCTAATGCTTGACAGGTTAGTTGACAGCACTGGACTTCGATGTTTCGTAGATCAAATGTCGTGTACGCCCAGGTGATGACTTGAATGATACATAATTATCATAAATGATAACAACTGATATCGAGATTAAGCTTAAGCGAGGATACTGAAATCATGTGACGCACTCGGCTCTCTCCGATGCAAACAGCAAATGGCGACAGATACAACTTCCAGTATTGTTCAGCGAAAATTTGAAGTTGATAAACATTGACAATATTTCACAAAAAGTGCCATAATTTTGTAAACAATCTAATTTCAAGTATCACAACGCTCTCCGGAAATCAAATGCATGAAGAAACTATTGAAATCTAACCATTTAGTCCCTTTAAGAACATATAAATGGGCCTGAGTATATGAGAAATAAAGTGAATTCTGATTCTATACCACCATTTATTAGATGAGCATGTAGCATTTAGAAAAACCCCGAAAAGTCACCTATCAGATCTCACCAGTCTCAAAAAAGGTACAAAAGTAGCAAAAGTCAATATCACATTCGAACAAGATTATAGTTACAAATACAGTACATGGCGAATAATGTGTATAACACGTCCTGATAATTAGGTACTGAGGGTCAGTGAGGGAGCCAAAAGGCAGAAATGTAAATGACAGAAAATTAAAGGTAAAACATTTAAAATACAGAAAACTAAAGGGCAGAAATTTTAAATACAGAAAACTAAAGGGCAGAAATCTAAAATACAGAAAAAAGCAGAAATCTGAAAGATAGAATACTAAAAGGCAGAAATCTAAAATACAGAAAGCTGAAGGGCAGAAATCTAAAATACAGAAAACTAAAGGACAGATATCTAATACAGAAAACTAAAGGACAGAAATCTAAAATACAGAAAACTAAAGGACAGAAATCTAAAATACAGAAAAAGGCAGAAATCTAAAATACAGAAAACTAAAGGACAGAAATCTAAAATACAGAAAACAAAAGGACAAATATAAAATACAGGAAAGGGCAGAAATATAAAAGATATAAAACTAAAGGGCAAAAATCTAAAATACAGGAAAGGGCAGAAATCTAAAATACAGAAAAAGGCAGAAATCTAAAAGAAAGAATAGGAAAAGGCCGAAATCGTAAAGGATTTGTAATGACATTTAATATTTTTCTTTCACAGTGTTTTTGAAATAATTTCGCCTGATATTTTATCAAATTCTTTCAAATGTGTTTTTTTCCCTGATTTAAATCAAAGCGTCTTTTTTTTTCATTTTATTTTATTTTTATTATTTTTTTAATAAAAAAAAAACGATTTCGTTGCTATGTTTATTTTGTACCTCTCTGGTAACTTTCTGTTATTTATTTGTAACTTTTTTTTTCTTTTTCAACAATGCAGTAACATACGGAAGCGTATTAGGCTCACATTGGAATATGTTTTTCATGGCATGCGAAAATATTTTATCTGGCGGCCGCCACTTAATTATCTGGCGAAAAAGAGTATGTATATTCAAGTAATCTAGCCCATTTCTCCCAGTCGTCATTCAGTTTCTGTAGAAATATTACACCTTTACCAAAGGCAGTATATTTTTGGGTATAGTATCTTTCTTTGATCTGATCAATTAAGGCATTCAGGGATAGGTCAGTTTCTAATCATCTTGATGAATACATGTATTGTATCATATTATTTACCTTGTTACTGATCTGATTTGTGTTGGAAAAGCCAAAAATGAAAGTTTCTTTATTGAAAGCTAATGGAATGAGTAGGTCATCGAGAAAAGATTTCAAAATTTTGTATAAATTCTTGAATTTCTGAACATTCCCATATGGTATGAATTATTGTTTCTATTTTGGTTTTACAACGAAAACAGTAAACAATATGGATAATATCATTAAGTCCAACTCTAAAAAAATGAGAATTAGTTGTTAAGATATAATGGTTTATTCTATATTGTAGCCACTGTAATTTTGTATTTTAAGTCTGTGAAAAAGGTACTATATATATTCGTTTCCAAGTATCATCGTCTAAGTCAAACATTTCATTCCATTTGTTTCTTCCTGCAGATTTAACATTGCTTTTACATCAAATATTACATAAAATATTGTAAAAATCTTTTGTTCCTTTCTTATGCCTTAAAAATATTTCCATATCTATAGTTTCTGTTATTCATTCATTCAATTCTTCATTTCCTCCAAAATGATAGTGTACAAATAAAAAGAATTAAAAAAGTGCAGGTAAACATTTGAAAATTAGAAGGTGCCGACATACATTGACATATATATTGGATCATTGATACTTTTAATCATGAATGAGAAGCCATAGATTCACCAAGGAAGACTTGGTCTAAAATTACATATTTTTAAACAGTTATATCAATAACAATGTGTTTAAAATGTAACAAACGTCCAGCATTCACTGAAAGGTCATATTATGTGTCTTTTCAGAAGAAATAGACAATCTTTAGTAAAAATATGACAGTGCATCATATTGAAACGCTGCACATACAGCTTCACTTGCCACACCTGATAGATTAGGAACATCTCTGTCCGCTTGATCGAAGGCCGCATATACATAAACGGGATAATTTGTTGACAAAATTGTTTAACAATGTACATGTATCTCGCAAATTAGCTATGTTTGACTCTCTACAGTCTAATAAACACTGAACAACTGCATCCTCATAAAAAAACCCATTACAACGTGCAAATAAAAGCTCACAATCTGGAGAAGTTATCCACATTTCAGAGAGTTTTGCACGTCCTGTTAAAACTGAAGTACTGTTTTGAAAAGGACGGCGCCATACGTATAGCTTGACAAAAAGTTCGGAATCTTATAAAATCCGAAGAACAATGCAGACGAGATTGCCAGTCAATTGATTATTTACCTAATAAAACATATTTTACCAAAATTTTCCATTTGAACTTGTAGGGAAACATATCAAAATTAAGGAAATCATTCAAAATATCTTGAAAACTGTACTTGTGAAAAATATCCCAAACATCATATTTAATTTGTTAATTATATTTATTTTGTATCTCCTCGGTAATTTCTTATGTTTATTTTGTTAATCACATTTATTTTGTACCTTACCGATAACGTTTTGTTGTTTTTTAATTTGTTGATTACATGTATTTTGTATCTCCCCGGTAGCATTTTGTTGTATTTATTTTGTACTTCACAGGTAATTTTCTGTTGTTTATTTTGTTAATAATATATATTTTGTATCTCACAGGTAGCTTTGTGTTATATTCATTTTGTTAATAATATTTATTTTGCATATCCCCGGTAACTTGCTGTTTTGTATATTTTAGTAATCATATTTAATGCGATCTCCCAGGTAATTTTCTGTTAATGGTAATGACATTTATTTGGTAATTTTTTGTTATGTTTAGTCTGTTTTCTATTTATTTTGTATCTCCCAGTAACTTTCTGTTATGTCTATTTTGTAATTATATTTATTTTTTATCTCACTGGTAACTTTGTGTTGTGAATTACATTTATTTGGTATTTTTTTGTATAGTCTGTTAATTATATTGATTTTGTATCACACAGGTTACTTTGTGTTATGTTCATTTTGTTAATTATATTTATTTTGTATCTCCCCAGTAACTTTCTGTTTTGTCTATTTTGTTATTTAGAATTATTTTGTATCTCCCAGGTATCTTTCTGTTATATTTATTTTGTGCCTTGTATTATTGGCCGTTAGAGTATCAAATTAAATGCTGTCTATGTCATACTCGAGTAATTCAATTTGGCAGCAAGGATGACGGCAAAAATGAAAAGATGTAAAATTGGAATAAAAAGGGGAGAACAGATAAAAAAAAAAAGCGGAATGGAAATAGATTAAACGAAAAACCTACAAACAAAAACAATCACACATAAACAACATGCCAACAAAAAATAACTACTTTGGGATTTCAACTCGTTACACTTGTGTACCTGTACTCATCCACGTAAGCACTTAACCCTTACAACGGAAAAGCCAACATAAAAAAACTATCATAAGAAGGACGCTGTTGTCATTTTTTGTTTTAATTTGCTAGTGTCAATTCGATAGTTTTGATACCATGGGTGCAAAGGATGAATTTCCAAAATGATCATTTTTTACTATTTTGTTTTGTTTTTGTTTTTGTTTTTTGTTTTTGTTGGTACTACCGTTGTAACAACAACTTCAATAGTAAATGGTTTCTTCACTCTTCTCAACACCCAGTACGGCGCATTAGTACGGAAGCGTACGGAAGCGTATATAGGACACGAGAGAAAAAAATATTTATTGTGTTTATTCTGCCTGGGCAGAATTAAAAATCTGCCCGGGGCAAAATAATTAATCTTGATATTTAATCAGAGAAAGTGACAGAATAAACATAATAAACATTTTTTTTCTCCCGTGTCCTATATACGCTTCCGTACATAGAGTGACACCCATAGAAAATGTTACGTTTGTCGGGAAAAAATGGTAACGAGGTGTTTCTTTCTTTGAATTCGATATATTTATAGACAAAACAAAAGCAAAAAGTCATGTCTAGTCAGAACTTTTGCAACAAAAACTCAGAGCTTTTGATGTACTAAACATAGTAAAGTTTACATAATAAACAATTGATAATAGAACAACATATTAATATGTAACTGGGACTACATATTTTAATTTGGGATGTAATCACCTTATTGTTAAATTGCCAATTTCCATAATCTTAGTGAAAACTAACATAACAACAAGAATTGTCAAATATGAGGGGAATATGTAGGCAATTAACAAAAAATGTTTATTACATTTATTTCTTTTTAAACAGACCAAGATGGCCAACTCAAGATTGCATTAGTGTCCATATGTCGTCACTTACAAACTACTTTTTATCATTTAATATTTACGTTTTACGAGTCAAGGTTTATTTATGCGCTTAATTGTAAATTTAACAGCTGACAGTAAGGTATAATCTTTAAGAAGACACAAGAATATCCATTGTTTATTCTAATACTGACGATATTCGCGTCAACTGAGTGTCCAAGATAAAGTTCTATACTACCAGGTACTTCATTCTATGGTTACAATGGTTAAGGATTGTCTATCTTTCTGTTCTTGCACACATATGACATATCGTATTACCTTCATATAGCTTAAATACATATAGCATCCAAAATTACTAAGTTAGGGAACTCTCAAGTTTTAGGCTTGACATTTATCACTATATTCGCAAAATTACGTTACATAATGTTGTTTTAGTAATAAATGATTAATCGATATATTACTTCTAATATAACAGGAAAGAATATAGAATTATCAAAATTATGATTTAGACATGACTTTTTTTCATTTTAGTGCCCTTAGACTTAAACGTTAAACTACAAATGTATTACCGAAAATATGTAAATCAAGATTATAAATTTTGATCTGCGAATAGTATAAAATAAATAATAAAACAAAAAAATATAGTAGTAAATAAATAAATAAATGGAAAGACTCCAATGTAGAATTAGCACTACTGAAAACACTCCTTTTATGCAGTTTCGTGAAGTCAATGAAATAAAATGTTTTCTCTCAAGTCTCGCCATGTTGGATATACCCTTACAATGGCGTCTGCTTGTGTTGACATATGTCGACCGTCATCGTCAGGTTTATATAGTTAGGACTAACAAAAACATATGTATTCAGAGGATACAATATATCAAGCAATAACAAAAGACAATATTAGGGCCCGAAACTGTACTTTGTCATTGAAAAAACATGTAAAAGCACACAATCATAGAACAATAATTGGACACTATCTTCAAACCATGAAAATATCAGTAACTGAAATATGTAAACAAAAAGTTACAATTTTGTATTGCAAGATGCATGAAGAACTAAATTAAGTAATTTTCTTTTGTAAATAAAGAATGTGGCATAGGATGAGTGAATTACAATCTTTATTTTTTTTTTTTTTAAGGTACAAATATTCCCTCCACTTTTTAAAGACACTTTAGAACAAAATCAAACTGATTTCCCTGTCGTGAATATGACGCCTGTGGTTTTATTTGATACCAAGACTATTCTGTATCAGGCAATCAGAGGCCTTTATTACAATGACGTTAACTTTTAAAGGAGCGTAAGGGGCACACCCAAATTAGGGGGTCCTTTAGGAGACTGGTTAGGAAAACAAATAATGGCCAACATGCATCCATATTCGACTTTAACAGTTGAAACATGTTATCACTATTTCTCAGAAAGTTCATCTTAGATCTTTCTCAGATTTCATGATAAAAAGAAGAGAGGAAAGAAGGTAAATGGTGAAAAACACAGTCTTACTAAGGTTTTCTGTTATGTTTCCGACTTTTGTCCCGTTATTTACTTTAGATATTTCTCTTCCCTTTTATCTGTGTCCCCTTAAACGCTCCTCTCCTCAATCACCCTGGGAGGACATTTAACCCGCAGTTCACTGTCTTAATCTGCACTCTTGTTTACAAATACATTCATCTAAATATACATCGTGGTTTGTTTTATTGCTATATACGGTAGCACATCCGATGTATTCATAAAATTCCAAACCATATGTTAGATAAAAAATATATATATAAACAAATACTCTTAACGCGAAATCCACAACAAATGTACTGATGACACAAACGGAACAAAACAGAAGCATGAGACCGTCGATTGCGATCAACGTTACGGGATCTTGGAAATATAATTTCACAGACAATACAGTGAGAGGCGTTTATTACGAAATACTGAACACACTAAACTTTCATAGTTAGAAATGATTTTCAAGATTCTGTCGTCGTATAGGTAGATAATCAGGATATATGTGAAGTTTATGGTGATTAGGTTAGTTTCTTCGCGGCCACACCTTGTTTCAAACTTATGTTATTACATGTTTATCAATAAAATTTCAATTGTACCACAAAAAAAAAGGAAAATAATAGCTTATCAGAAAGTCTTTATTGTTCAGAATTTGTATAGAAACGAACATATACGATTCTTGAAACCTATTTTGTTTTTATTTATATAATGATATCATCAACACACAAACAGATTTTAAAGATAGACCCAAGATTACATCACCAGCAGCTTAAGATATTATTTTGAAATAACATGCAGCAGGCCTGCGTCATGCCCAATCGTTCTGGCTATATTTCTATTACAAAGACTCAGCCAATGAGCAGGTATCGCATTAATCCTATAAATGACGAACATGTATCACGTTTACATTACCTTAATATATAGATCGTTATATCACCAAAAGGTAAACAGAATACAGGATATATCTCTGAATATACCTTGTGATAGCTGGATTAACAGTTTATACCTGACAAACTTTCAGATTAATTCATGACTATCTATACCTTACTAAAACGTATACTACCTTAGAATACAAGGAAAATGTGTCCTCCAATCCATCTGATATACGCTTTAACGATTCTTTTCATATTTCTTCGGTTATGTTCAGCTTCGGAAATTTCCGAAATATGTTCTAAAGTGTATTACTCGTGTAACAGTAGAGCATTTACTAACTATTGTAGATGTGATGCGATGTGTACATACTACGATGATTGTTGTTATGACGTAGATACAAACTTGATAGGAAAGGAAAATTGGGGAAACTATTCCTTCCTTGGGAGAACGACATGTGAATACATAGACTTTTTAACAGATGAGAGGTTAATGTCTGGAGCATTTATGGTGTCAGATTGTGGGAAAGACTGGCAAGATGTCAAGCTGAAAAGAAAATGTGTAGATACCAACCACCACAACATAATTGATGTCTTACCAGTTACTGATGTGAAAACAAATCTTACATACAAAAATAGGAATTGTGCACTATGCAACAACGTTCGTGACATAAGGCACTGGGGATTCAGGTTTTCGTGCTCTGGTCGCTATTATGACACAGCTGTACAAAATAATTCACTTAACAATGCATATATGCATATCATCAACTCTCCGTATTGTAATCACAGTTACGTCCCTGCCAAGGAGTACAGCGTACGATTTTGTATTCCATTAATCCAATACAACCTTGATCAGTCCTCGACACAGATAAAACATAACTCCTGCAAAGATCGTTCATTGACACCCGTCATTCGACCAGACAAAAGACAGGTATACAGAAATTTAGAATGTGCGCTTCATGAGAACAGGTTGGATCAATTGAACTGTTTCGGGGGCATAGGATTGGACGTGTCTCCATTTCGATATACAATCAGCACTTTAATTGACATTTCCGATTTATTTTACAACAAATATCCTGCTGAATCATGTGGCGAAACAGAAATCTACTTGTCAAATCAGGTAAGACAATGAAACCATTATTACAAGGCCGTTTTTGTATAGACAAAATAACTATATCAAATTAGGTGTACCAGAAATATTCTTATTCGGAACTATTTCTAAATAAAGATAATGATAATTCAGTTGACAGACAAAACTCTAACTTAAAGCTGACAGTGCAAGATAAAATGATTCCATACTAGATTAAAAAGTTTACCTTAAATTTCAATTTCCCATATGCTTCTGAGATGCCCCCCTCTAATAACGTGTCCGTCACTATATAATCCCAGACCGGTTGTCATTTTATCAATATAAGGTAGCAGTGTACAGTAAAAATGCCAAATTCTGAAAAATATGGCACATGTTTTAGATATGTAAACATTGCCAGTTAACCTTACATATAACCTCTAATAAAGTATATATATTTGAAATCTGTACAACATTTGCAATTTTAATAGAGCTCTGAAGGATAAGTAAACTGATATTTTCTGTGATTTTTAGAGCTGTGAATACCATGGTAACAGCTTAAAAAATTCTCAAAAATTGCAAAATATTATGATATTTGACCCAAAATGGCACAATTCTCTACACAATTTTTTTTCTGAAACCTATTTAAAATTAAATATATCTATCCCAAAGACAGAATTAATCTTGTTTGGACATATGTTGTAAATTAAGTTTTTCCGCTATCTTACCTTTTCTGTGGGCTTCCATTTTGCGCTGTAGGCAAAACTAAATTTCCTGTGTAAACACACGTTCGGAAAATCCGGATATTTAAAATCCGGAACCAATTTATTGATTTTTGTTTTAATAAATGTGAAGCCTGTATGTACTACTTCATACTGAATATACCAAATATAGTGTACATTTATTTTTTCATTTTTTATGCATATCATAATACAGGAGTTATTTGCTTAACAAAAAAATTGCCCATGGCCAGGCTGTCTTACTGTGGTGTGCTACCTAAGAAGAATGTAACCTTTCTATGTGATCATATAATTTCTCGATTCCCATGGTATTCTCCTCATCCTAGAAACTGAAGATGACGTAGATAGGGCTGCGGTGATTATCAGTAAAAATGTGATATAAGCAAAATGAAAGAAGTAGACATTGATTGCAATTTACACAAACGAAATCACCCGTTTTAGAACAAAAATCAAATACGTAGATGATTTATTTTTTATGCGTAACGCGCGTGGGTCAGTAACAGATCTAGAGGTCTGTTATTGTATGTTGAAAATAAACGTTAGAGAATACTGATTCGAATTATTTCTATCAGAAAGAAAAAAAACATGGTCAAATATATAGTTTACTCGCTTGTTAAACTATATCTTCCAAATAATGAGTAAAGTAACGTCCATACAAGGCACTGTAAACGGGCGAGGTGTTCCGATTGCAGTGACGTATACGTACTTTTCTACCTTGGACGTTATCTCATTGGGTTGAAGCTTGATTAATAATTTATCTATAAATTTCATTATGTTTTGACACACGAATTCGGATAATACAAGTAGCTGAGCGATAGAGATAAGATTCACGTCACCCAGCTACAGTAGGGGTTTTTTTCAAATGTCTGCATCTCAATTGATACCACGATTGGACCAGAAGGTATTGTTACCAGAGGGACCATCTCGGGAACATGTAACTGCGTTTATTGATATTATTACATGTATTATCAATATTCTCCATTTGGAACCTGTTTTACTTGCACTGTGAGTATTAAGTGGTTGCAATATATAAAATTCAAAAGAATTTAGATTGAATCTGTCCTACAACTCATCAATGTAACGATCACTATGTTATATCAATCTAAAGCAAATACAGTTTAGTATGATTTGTATTATACACTGAAATATCCCTTCCAGTAAACCATACAGTTTAGTTTATCCAATTGAACAGGTTGGCTGTCATCGCCTGTACTGCCCATACCGCATGGAACCCTACTACGGAGAATGTGTGGATATGCACAAAGGTTCCATTGAGATACTTGATTTTTTATTCCTATGTAACTGTTCACAAAATCCTCCATCACTGGTTTTCCTGCTCAGTTTTGTTCATTATATACTTTCGAAACTTGATAACATCGCAAATGTGGATTTACCGTCAATATTTGCGCCATCCGAGGTAACATTCGGGAAGGATACACATTCAGGCCAGGAATGTGCCTTTATCAGAATACGATTCCCTGTTAAGTATAATCCACCATACAACAGAACTGCGATAGAAATTCAAAGAAATTTTCTTGTGGAAGAACTTTTGAATTATAACAGAAATTCTCAAAATTCCGGGTTGACGCACGTAGATAACATTGATAACACCTCATGTAAAACCAATAGTACTGTCACGAACCCAAGATATATTGTCGGTATGTATTCGTCCGAGACCGATCTCCCCTGTGCTGCAGTGAAAGTAGAAAACACGAGTAACAATCATTCTACACACCACAGTGACTCCAGCAATCTCTACATCCACGGAGTGGCCATCAAGCCGAATGATACAATTCAACTACATGGACATCATTATATTTGTGTAGAAACGTTTTTGTCTGATTACCAAGAGAAGAATATCTTCATTTTGTCGGATTATAGAGTAATCATCAACACGACTTGTGTCTGTATATCTATCACGTGTTTAATCTGTTGTCTCATTCAGTATTGCGTCATTCCTTTTATGAAGAACGAAACATCATTCTTGATGATCGTACTTTTATGTTTCATTTTACTCGCCCAAACATGTCTCCTCCTTACCTACCAATTTTCATTCGGGGATGAATTTTGTGAGTGGTTTGGCATGATTCACCATTTTGCATGGCTTGGTTCTTTTGTGTTCATGTTTCTTTGTTCTTTTCGCTTAAATTACGACATTCGGAAATTATATTTAACCAGAAGAAAGCGAAAAGTTTCGACTACGGTTGCGTTCTGCTTGATTGGTTTCCTGCTAACACTGGTAATTGTATTGAGCACCAAATTGATACATGTAAATGTATATCCGGGGGAACAATGGTATGGTGGTAGTGTTTGTTTTATTTCACACACTTTGACATTACTGTTCGCTTTTGTGATTCCCGTGTCTTTGATATTGTGTGGAAACCTTGTCATATTTGGTATGCTGATACGTCATATCGCTTTAACGTCAATGGTCAAAGCCAACAGATCTAATAAATCTAACATTCTGATATACGCTAAAATATCTACCAGCATGGGGTTGGGTTGGATACTGGGAATAGTTGCAGTTATAACAGAACTTGAAATACTGTTAGTAATTTTCGAAATGATTGCTAGTCTACAAGGAACATTCCTTTTGATCAGTACTGTCTGCAATGATCGCGTAAAAAGGTTTTACACATGTGACATTTCGCAGGAAACTAGAACGCCCAAACAGGTCAACAGCTGTGACCCGTGTTAGTACCATCTCATAAGTATACATAATGAAGTGAATACAATTAACACTTGTGTTTGACGGATATAATAACGAAGCTCCATCTTACTTCTAACACAGATGCTATATATGTAATAATACACCAACACCGATGAGACAAGAAAGAGTACTTAAGTATTAAGAGGTATACATTTTATTGTCTTATATATAGATCGATCAAAGTCCCATTTTTATTGTATAGCCAAAATGCATTTGCTTTTTTTTTAGAAATGAAAAAAAAAGAGATTTTTTATCTAATGTCATTTTGATTTTGGATACCTCTAAGGGAAATCCGTCTTTGATACAAATAGTTATATGGGATAGATATGTGCCTTTAAAACCGAAGTGAATATACATGTGCCCTTAAATACGAGGTTTGATTGATATGCTGTGAGCCGTATTGAAGGAAGTACTCAAGGATGTTCTTTTTAAGTCCTACTGTTCTCTGACTATATAGGGCCGTGTACCCAAGAAATGGTCTCATTTTGTTAGGTTATATCGACGAGGTAGCACTCTAAAGTAACAAGCAAAAAACAGCAAAATGGACAAAATCGGTAAAAGAGCAATGATCCAATAATTGCATAAAAAGGGTTTAACACCATTCCCATAATGATATGGTAGCAACACTAGGGACATATGCCTCTTCATATGCTACAGTAAAAATGTGGGTGGCGGAATTTAAGCGCGGTCGACAGAACCTTGAGGAAGACCCCGTCCTGGAAGGCATGTTGATGTTGCAACCCCAGAAATGGTCAATAAAGTTCATGATAGTGTTATGACTGACAGACGAGTCACAGAAAGATATATAGCCAGTAGAGTTGGCATTTTACAGGAAAGAGTACATTCCATTCTGACCGAGGATCTTGCAATGAGAAGGCTTCCGGCTCGATGGGTACTAAGTGACAGTTGATCAGAAGCACACCAGGCGCACATTGTCGCGTGCTAATCTTAACCTTTTTGAGAAAGATCCTGCCAGCTTTCTTCAGAGATTTGTCACTATGGATGAAACATGGGTCCATCTTTTTACCCCAGATGCCAAACACCAATCGAAGCAATTGAAGCACTATGGCGGCTCTTCCCGCGTAGACGCAGTCGTCGAGTAATTTCCAGATCATCAATTCATTATTTCGTATAAAAATATCAATCCAACAACCAACTTTTTGGCAGATATTGTGAGGTCATAGCTAGATCGGTCATTATCTAGGACTGATGACATTTCTGTATAGGTTTGCATTCCACGAAATCATCACGTACATCTCAAAAACGATCAATGTTTCCACATAATTTCTTCACAGTACTTTATGTTACAACTTTATCTAACAATAAGTAACCAAAACAAAATCATTCAGGGTACATTGTTACGCTCAGCAGAAGAAAGATGAAGCTATTGCAATTCGGTTGTCTCTAATTGGAATTGAAAATAATCAATTATGACAGCAATAATCTGTTAGACTCATCAACTGTATTTCGCTGTATTAAAAATCTTTAAATTGTAACAACACCGTCATGCAAAAACATGTTTTCCGCATTCTCATAATTTTAATGACATGTCACTTTATATTCTTATGAGTTCCTGGTCATGTTCCAATTTTCGCAATGAGAATTTAAACCTTACTAATTCCTAAGACTGAACTGACAGACCATTGGTCTCAAACGGTAAACAAATTGCGCAAGATTCGACCTAATGCGAGTACATGTAAAGTAAAGTAAAGTAGAGCAAAGTAAAGTCGAGCAAATCTCCGAAAGGAAAATTTTCTTTCCGAGATTGCGCATTGGCCATACATATCAATCGTAGTTATATTTTACGAAAGGAATGATACTCCTTGCTTGGTCTAAGCAGTGAGCAACCATTTACTGACAGACATTTTATGATTGAATGCTCCGACTTCAAACAGACTCACGAACATTTTTTTATTGTTCCCTCTATAAAATGTTTGGTACAATTTTTGCATCGTTTAGAATTGAATATTTGCTTGTAATAAACATTCATTATCAGATAGAAAGTTATATAAATAACCTAGATAACACAAAAATATAAATAAATAGATAATGCAATTAACAGACTATCTTATCAAAGAGAACATCTTAGACATCGAGCCAACAAAAAAAAGATTTTTTTTTTCTACTTTCGACTTTTGACTTTTGAATGTAATCTCTTTGCTTGTAACAAAGTAACAAAACTGTTGTAGTACCTTTCTTTATAAAATCAATGTATTAGCCTATGCCATTCTAGTCGCGTCTTATTCCACAATATTCACCACAGTGTCATATTCTGCATCTTAGATCAAACTTATTATTGGAAAAAATGTCATCGGATGTAGACCAATCAATGTCTGATACAAAGTTTATAAGTTTATAAAATGATATACTGATGAATAGAAGCATGATGACCGCGGAAGGAACGTAATTACCATAAAACTCACGATTGATTATCCCAGTTATGTTTCTTTCTTTTTTTCTTTTTTTTAAGAAAATATTATATTTATTTATCAAATAAATCCAAATAAACGTATAGTATAGAGGGATAGCAAACAGCCAAGGCTGCCCCGACAGACAACAGCTGTACAGTTAAAAGCCACCGGTAGACAAAGGCAATGTTCATTAGCTGTATTGAGTTTTATGGAACCCATAAATAAATAAATAAATAAATAAATAAAGGCAATGTTTATTAATTAGCTGTATTGAGTTTTAGCGGTCACACCTGTTTGGCTTTAGTGGACTAGTAATGGACAGGTATGTAAAGTATTTCTAAACTATTTAAATAGCGCGTACCATAGAAACACATTTCTCTTCCAGAAAGCCTACTCCGTGGTAGGCCTATTGAATACTTGTATGTCATCGTTTTACTGATAGATGTAAATGTTCTTTTTGACATCATCATCATTGTTCAGCGTCCTGATTGCTGCGACACATTTGATTGGCTTGAACAGCTTTCATTTTCCATGTTGGTTCCCCAACGAAATTCTGAGGGTTTCTTGTGTCCGTTTGACAATCCTTCTCTTTGTGTCTGATGCTGTAACCTTTGAAGTGGAGTCACGATTTACATAATGTTGTCAATTACGCACATCCAGAACACCTGCTATCCCATACATGTTTCAAGGGTATTCATGTTGATATACACTTTGTCATTTTTACTTATTTTGAGCTGCTCTCTTGCTTACAGTCAGAATATCAAATCAGATCATAACACGGCACCTGCCAGACCATCATATGCAGCAACTCGTATGTTTTTATAGTCAAACAATAAAAAAAAATAGCACATTGCATTTGTAATATAACTGTTATTACCTATTTTCCATATCTAAATGGAGATTTGGATTTTCCGGATTTTCGGTGATGTTTGCTTTTAGTTCGGTTATTATGTTTATGTCCTGATTTACTTTTCTCTTTATGGTTCCCCCTCATTAGAGGCATTTTCCATGACTGTACACCTAATACTTGCCAACTGGCGTATCTCTTCTGTATCCCTGAACCACCACAGCAATGATGTAACAACTGATGGACATTTTCTTCGATAGCTTCGGACTTATTGTCAATTGATCCCCGAACGTTATGTGTTCGCCCCGACTTCAATATATGTTTCAATGTATTGTCTTCTCCTCTCACTGCCAAAACCAGCATCAGCAACACAAACATGCAGAACATCTTGATCTAGAAAAATAAAGCAATGCTGTGTTAATTCTACTACACATAGGCATTTCTCATGTTTTACATTCAGCTTGTGGCGAATCGCGTTATTGCTGTCAGTATCAGCATTGGTGTGTTAAGCGTTGATGTCATTCTTTTAAGTTTCATCGGGGTGAAACTAAAAAATAATTGACATCAACGCTTATAATTAATTTTTGAAAATAATTTACTAATTTAAAACATGTTTTATGTACAATTTTACTGGTTTTAAATGGGATTCGTTTTCTCAAATCAATACGCAACGTCAAGTTATGTTTCTTATATGGCGATGGTTTTTAATCTCAGCTGAAGACGATTTATTATTTTCATCACGATCACAGTTTTAAAAGGTACCATATCTGTATCAGCACAAATATGGTTTTAAATCTCAAATGTATTTTGCTGCTATGGTCTAAGGTATAAAAGGCATATGTAACACAACAAGTTCTAGAAAAACAAACTGCTACTGAACTTATATAAATATATATGTACTGAAAATGATAGGGGAACGCCGGTAAACACGAAACGCATTACATTTTGGCATTTGCGGTTAATCATCCGTGATCTAGGCGTTCACACAGTTGCGTCTAGACTTCAGAATAGAACAACGCGTCTTGCCCATTTCCCTGATTCTACTGCTCAGAGCATAGAAAAGGTACGGACTATGAATAATAAATGGTTATAAATATCTTTTATTAATATTTTAGTGATAATGTCCAGACACATCTCAGCAATTGCAATGCCCTTATACAGATGTATAAGGAAGAGAATTCTGCCAATACAGGTCCTTTATGGCCCTCCAGATGTATAAAGAAGGGGATTCGGCCAATACAGGTCCCTTATTGCCCTCCAGATGTATTAGTCAGAGGATTCTGCCAATACAGGTCCATTATGGCCCTCCAGATGTATAAGGATGAGGATTCTGCCAATACAGGTCTATTATGGTCCTCCAGATGTATAAGGAAGAGGATTCTGCCAATACAGGTCCATTATGGCCCTCCAGATGTATAAGAAAGAGGATTCTGCCAATACAGGTCCATTATGGCCCTCCAGATGTATAAGGATGAGGATTCTGCCAATACAGGTCTATTATGGTCCTCCAGATGTATAAGGAAGAGGATTCTGCCAATACAGGTCCATTATGGCCCTCCAGATGTATAAGAAAGAGGATTCTGCCAATGCAGGTCCATTATGGCCCTCCAGATGTACAGCTGATATTTTGCTGTGCCGTTGCCTGCATGTACTACACGTTGGGTGCGTTGTGTTAGGAAGGAAGTTCATGATGATAATGTCTGTTGTTTGTTAGAAAAGGATTGTGTTTTACCAGAACGTGATGAACGAAAACAGTGTCGCAGTATGTTATACGACATATTGTGTTGATTGTGCTAGTGAGAGTGTGCTAGATGATTCTGCATGAAATGGGTCTGTAATTTGCTAAGTTGTCATTTTCTTTCTTGCATATGGGGTTGTTTTTGGTCCTTTAGCAATGTTCAAGTGTTTAGAGATCCATGTAGTCAATAATTGCAGTACGTTATCTATCCAAACCTCTTTCTATAATCGTTAGTACAATAACATCAGGGTTGCAGTCCTATTGGGATACTAACTACTCCAGAAGCGATTTAATGGGATATATATATATTTTTTTAAACTCCAAAGAGCTGTTGACCAATCTTTAACATCCGCTCATTAAAAACCTTTCCCTTGCAAAATGTTTGATTTTTTCCACTCTTGACACTAACATTCTCCATTCCACACTGAAGTAACGCCTTTGTGATGAGGTTTTTTCTCCTCCTCCTCCTCCTCCTCTCCTCCTCCTCCTCCTCCTCCTCCTAATAATAATAATAATTAAATAAGTATTTATATAATAATCCGAATTTTTATGTTAATGACGGTAGCGACTAAACAACAACTGTTCTGAATACATAATGACAAAATTAGATGATCTGACCATACGGGAACATTGTACGATGTTTACTTGCCGAAATATACCAATTTAATTCCAATCCAAACCGCCTCGCAGCTTCAGGTCGCCATATTTGTTAAAATCAAAGCATATGTGCGTTTGGAAGAGTAAGTATTGCAAAGCTTCTAAATGATCTTGTGATACAAATTTTAAGATTATAATAGAAACGAAATATGGATTTTAAAATAATTTGATTTAAATTACTTATGCTTTAGATTGGCAAATAGTAGCAATTATTTACAATGAACTTTAACGTTGTACTCAGTACTGATCATGATGCTTTTATTTAGACGTTTTCTATTTCTTTCGCTTCATTTCATTTAAAGAATTGTTTTAGATTTCCCAGTAATTTCGCGGGAAATGATTTTGATGACGTAGGAAGCCCACATGCTATAGAATCAGGCATCTATAGTCGATAAGTGGAGGTTTGGAGTGGATAACACTTCGGTCCATTAGCTTAGAACGTGACCCAGAAAACACGACGATAATAGAAACAGAAGACCATTGAACATTACCGGATTATTTTCGCAAATTTTTAGACACCATTGTGCTAAATTACAATGGAAAATAACACTGATTTAATTCATAGCTATCGTATCGTAATCTATACATGATTTATGTAGTTGGGCAATACCTACTTTCGTTTTACAGTTTACGGATATATGGTCATATAAATAATTCATCTTCTCAACCATAGTCGAATTACTTCACGGGATAGTTCTATCAGGTACATTTGTACTTCTCATGTATAGGGTGCATCTTTGTTTAAAATTGACTGGTCTGCAGGTGTGATCTGGCTACTCTCAGCAGACCCTGACCCCAGGGTCACGTTACTATCGTATCCCTTTGTAAACACTTCATAATGGATTACTACAACTTTCTACCTTCTGGAAGAGACGTGTATATGATATACCATACTTACGTGGATGGGTACTTCAGCATTTTAAATACTTTAATATATAAATACTTATAACCGGTAAGCTTGTAATAATAATAATAATAATAATAATAATAGGAACGTATTCCGTTATTCCGAAATCATCTTTAACCAATTCGGTGCCTGATCTTCCAATAGACTGTTGACATACCCAACAAAATGCACGTCTCTGTTGATTATATTGATGAGCTTATCACCAGAAGTGGTAACGAAGACTGCAGATTCCATCAATTTAACTTAAAGATATATTGACGATTTATCATCTTTAAATTACAAAAACTTTGCCATGTCGATATAATGTAGAACTTAGGAGCAAGGACACTACAGACACTTCAGTATCAGCTTCTTACCTCGATCTCTATTGACAACGTAACAAGGACACTACAGACTCTTCAGCATCAGCCTTTTACCTCGATCTCTACTGACAACATAACAAGGACACTACAAACACTTCAGCATCAGCTTCCTATCTCGATCTCTACTGACAACATAACAAGGACACTACAGACTTCAGCATCAGCCTCTTACCTCGATCTCTACTGACAACATAACAAGGACACTACAGACTCTTCAGCATCAGCCTCTTACCTCGATCTCTACTGACAACGTAACAAGGACACTACAGACTCTTCAGCATCAGCTTCTTACCTCGATCTTTACTGACAATGTAACAAGGACACTACAGACCCTTCAACATCATCCTCTTACCTCGATCTCTACTGACAACGTAACAAGGACAATACAGACACCTCAGCATCAGCCTCTTACCTCGATCTCTACTGACAACGTAACAAGGACACTACAGACTCTTCGGCATCATCCTCTTACCTCGATCTCTATTGACAACGTAACAAGGACACTTCAGACTCTTCAGCATCAGCTTCCTATCTCGATCTCTATTGACAACGTAACAAGGACACTTCAGACTCTTCAGCATCAGCTTCCTATCTCGATCTCTATTGACAACGTAACAAGGACAATATAGACTCTTCAGTATCATCCTCTTACCTCGATCTCTATTGACAACGTAACAAGGACACTACAGACTCTTCAGCATCAGCCTCTTACCTCGATCTCTACTGACAACATAACAAGGACACTACAGACTCTTCAGCATCAGCTTCTTAACTCGATCTCTACTGACAACATAACAAGGACACTACAGACTCTTCAGCATCAGCCTCTTACCTCGATCTCTACTGACAACGTAACAAGGACAATACAGACACCTCAGCATCAGCCACTTACCTCGATCTCTACTGACAACATAACAAGGACACTACAGACTCTTCAACATCAGCTTCCTATCTCGATCTCTATTGACAACGTAACAAGGACACTACAGACTCTTCAGCATCAGCCTCTTACCTCGATCTCTACTGACAACGTAACAAGGACAATACAGACACCTCAGCATCAGCCGCTTACCTCGATCTCTATTGACAACGTAACAAGGACACTACAGACACTTCAGCATCAGCTTCCTATCTCGATCTCTATTGACAACGTAACAAGGACACTACAGACTCTTCAGCATCAGCCTCTTACCTCGATCTCTACTGACAACGTAACAAGGACACTACAGACTCTTCAGCATCAGCTTCCTATCTCGATCTCTATTGACAACGTAACAAGGACAATACAGACTCTTCAGTATCATCCTCTTACCTCGATCTCTATTGACAACGTAACAAGGACACTACAGACTCTTCAGCATCAGCCTCTTACCTCGATCTCTATTGACAACATAACAAGGACACTACAGACTCTTCAGCATCAGCTTTTTAACTCGATCTCTACTGACAACATAACAAGGACACTACAGACTCTTCAGCATCAGCCTCTTACCTCGATCTCTACTGACAACGTAACAAGGACAATACAGACACCTCAGCATCAGCCACTTACCTCGATCTCTACTGACAACATAACAAGGACACTACAGACTCTTCAGCATCAGCTTCCTATCTCGATCTCTATTGACAACGTAACAAGGACACTACAGACTCTTCAGCATCAGCCTCCTATCTCGATCTCTACTGACAACGTAACAAGGACAATACAGACACCTCAGCATCAGCCGCTTACCTCGATCTCTATTGACAACGTAACAAGGACACTACAAACACTTCAGCATCAGCTTCCTATCTCGATCTCTATTGACAACGTAACAAGGACACTACAGACTCTTCAGCATCAGCCTCTTACCTCGATCTCTACTGACAACGTAACAAGGACACTACAGACTCTTCAGCATCAGCCTCTTACCTCGATCTCTATTGACAACGTAACAAGGACACTACAGACTCTTCAGCATCAGCCTCTTACCTCGATCTCTATTGACAACGTAACAAGGACACTACAGACTCTTCAGCATCAGCCTCTTACCTCGATCTCTACTGACAACGTAACAAGGACACTATAGACTCTTCAGCATCAGCCTCTTACCTCGATCTCTACTGACAACGTAACAAGGACACTACAGACTCTTCAGCACCAGCCTCTTACCTCGATCGTTACAATGTAACCAGCAGTGACTGCTAACAACTAAGCTACATCATTGTATGTGACAAACGTGATGATTTCAATTTCCAAATTATTGATTAATGGCTTGTTCCTATTATCACGACTTAGTAAGGTTAGGGTTAATGTTATGGACATGATAGAAGGTTATACATTTCTCTCAATTGTTACAAAAAATTAGTTTACATATTATGTGTCTGATAGATTAAAAATTATACAACTAGGATATCACTATTGCTCTAACTTAGCCCATGTTTTATATTTCAATCGTGAAGGTCACGACTTGACGTTGAGTATTTAAGTTTAGTGGTGTATACATGTACATCAAAACAACAGAAAAAGGAGCTAATGTATAAATATCAACAATGTTGTATAAACGAACATCGTACTGACATCATAAACATTATCTATATTGTATACAGTTTGCTCATCTTATCAACACGTGACATAAAAGTATTGCTCCTTACATCCGATAACAAAAACAGACTTACACTTACGTATATGAAGGGAAACAACTCTTACATTGATGGCAGTTCCTGTAGAAATGGGAAAGTACACCTAGTTAGTCTTCAATAAATCTAATTTAAAAGTGAAATTAAAATGCTTTGGTACTGAGTAACCAAGACATACATTGTATTGGTATTCAGGAATAAATGAAAGTATTCGGCATTTTCCGTTATTAAAGTGTACTTTGTATTGGGTATTTAAAAAGGTATTATATATTGTAAAATTCAGGTGTGCTTTGTATTGTGATTTAGAGGCATCAGGTATTATGTAGTTAAAATGTATTTGTTATTGAGTAATTCAGATATATTTGTTATTGTGTAATCAAGATGTATTTGGTATGGAGTTATTAGAATGTATTTGGTATGGAGTTATTAGGATGTATTTGGTATGGAGTTATCAGGATGTATTTGGTATGGAGTTATTAGGATGTATTTGGTATGGAGTTATCAAGATGTCTTTGGTATGGAGTTATTAGGATGTATTTGGTATGGAGTTATCAAGATGTATTTGGTATGGGGTTATCAGGATGTATTTGGTATGGAGTTATCAGGATGTATTTGGTATGGAGTTATTAGAATGTATTTGGTATGGAGTTATCAAGATGTATTTTGTATGGAGTTATCAGAATGTATTTGGTATGGAGTTATCAAGATGTATTTGGTATGGAGTTATCAAGATGTATTTGGTATGGAGTTATCAGAATGTATTTGGTATGGAGTTATCAAGATGTATTTGGTATGGAGTTATCAAGATGTATTTGGTATGGAGTTATCAAGATGTATTTGATATGGGGTTATCAGGATGTATTTGGTATTGAGTTATCAGGATGTATTTGGTATGGAGTTATCAAGATGTATTTGGTATGGAGTTATCAAGATGTATTTGGTATGGAGTTATTAGGATGTATTTGATATGGAGTTATCAAGATGTATTTGGAATGGAGTTATCAAGATGTATTTGGTATGGAGTTATCAGGATGTATTTGGAATGGAGTTATCAAGATGAATTTGGTATGGAGTTATTAGAATGTATTTGGTATGGAGTTATCAAGATGTATTTTGTATGGAGTTATCAAGATGTATTTGGTATAGAGTTATCAGGACGTATTTGGTATGGAGTTATTAGGATGTATTTGGTATGGAGTTATCAAGATGTATTTGGTATGGAGTTATTAGGATGTATTTGGTATGGAGATGTCAGGATGTATTTGGTATGGAGTTATTAGGATGTATTTGGTATGGAGTTATCAGGATGTATTTGGTATGGAGATGTCAGGATGTATTTGGTATGGAGTTATTAGGATGTATTTGGTATGGAGTTATCAAGATGTATTTGGTATGGAGTTATTAGAATGTATTTGGTATGGAGTTATCAAGATGTATTTGGTATGGAGTTATCAAGGTGTATTTGGTATGGAGTTATCAAGATGTATTTGATATGGAGTTATCAGGATGTATTTGGTATGGAGTTATCAAGATGTATTTGGTATGGAGTTATCAAGATGTATTTGGAATGGAGTTATCAAGATGTATTTGATATGGAGTTATTAGAATGTATTTGGTATGGAGTTATCAAGATGTATTTGATATGGAGTTATTAGAATGTATTTGGTATGGAGTTATCAGGATGTATTTGGTATGGAGTTATCAATATGTATTTGGAATGGAGTTATCAAGATGTATTTGATATGGAGTTATCAGGATGTATTTGGTATGGAGTTATCAAGATGTATTTGGAATGGAGTTATCAAGATGTATTTGATATGGAGTTATTAGAATGTATTTGGTATGGAGTTATTAGAATGTATTTGGTATGGAGTTATCAAGATGTATTTGATATGGAGTTATTAGAATGTATTTGGTATGGAGTTATTAGAATGTATTTGGTATGGTGTTATCAAGATGTATTTGGTATGGAGTTATCAAGATGTATTTGGTATGGAGTTATCAGGATGTATTTGGTATGGAGTTATTAGGATGTATTTGATATGGAGTTATCAAGATGTATTTGGAATGGAGTTATCAAGATGTATTTGGTATGGAGTTATCAGGATGTATTTGGAATGGAGTTATCAAGATGTATTTGATATGGAGTTATTAGAATGTATTTGGTATGGAGTTATCAAGATGTATTTGATATGGAGTTATTAGAATGTATTTGGTATGGAGTTATCAGGATGTATTTGATATGGAGTTATCAGGTTGTATTTGATATGGAGTTATCAAAATGCATTTAGTGTTGAGTAATTAAAATGTATTGGATATTGAGTAATGAAAATGTATTTGGTATTGGGAAATTAAGTTTTTTTTAATATTGTATAATCAAGATGTGCATGTACTACTGTATTCCGTATTGAGTAATCAAGATGCACATATTTGTATTTAGTATTGAGTAGTCAAGATGCATTTGGTTTCGAGCATTTAGGAGTTATTTGGTATTGTGTGATTATTGTGTATTTGGTATTGCATAATTAAAGTGTTTTACTATTATTGGGCAATTTAAATGTATTAAGGTAATGTGTAATATATCGCCGGTATTTATTAATTAAGATGTATTTGGTAATGAGTATTCAAGATGTATTTGGTATCAAGTAGTCAAGAAGTATTTGTTATTAAGTAATTAAGATGTGTTGGTATTGAGTAATGTATTTTGTATTGAGTAACCAAGATGCTTTTGATATTTAGTAATCAAGATGTATTTGATATTTTGTTATCAGGATGTATTTGGTTTCGAGTTATCAAGATATGCTAAGTATTGAGTAATCAAAATGTATTAGGTATTGAGTAATAAAGATTGCATTCAGTAATCATTATTTATTTTGTTTTGAGTAAACAAGATGTATTTTGAGTTCAGTAATCAAGATGTAGTTGGTATTGAATAATTAAGATGGATGTACTGGTATTGTGTAATTAACGTGTGTTTGGTATTGTGTAATTAACGTGTGTTTGGTATTGTGTAATTAACGTGTGTTTGGTATTGGGTAATGAAGGTAAGGGAATGTGTAATTAAAGTGTGCTTTGTTTTGGGTAATAGGTATACGGTATTATGTAGTTAAGATGCATTTGGTATTGATTAATAGAATGTATTTGGTATTGAGTAACAAAATGTATCTGGTATTGAGTAATTAAGATGTATTTGGCATCGTGTCATCAAGATATATTTGGTATTGAGTAATGAAAATGTATTTGGTATTGAGTAACGAAAATGTATTTTGCATTGAGTAATCAAGTTGTTTTTGTATTGAGTAATTAAGACATATGCATGCATTGCTATTGAATATTTGAATTGAATTTCGTATTAAGTAAAAGTGAGTTATTAAGATGCATTTGTTATTGAGTTGTACTTTACGAAGTATTTAGATGCAAGTTATATATTTGAGGTGTAACAACATCTGGTGTTTACATCCGATATTACATTATGAGGTGTAAAAACACCCGGTGTAACAACATCCGGTGTAAAAACATCCGGTGTAACAACATCCGGTGTAACAACCTCAGCAACCTCCGATGTTCACAATTTCAGATGTAATAACATATGGCGTATCAACGTCAGATGTAACAACATCCGGTGTAACATCATCAGGTGCGACAACATATGGTTTAACAATGTCAGGTGCGAAAACACCGGTATAGCATTATCAGGTGCGAAAACACCGGTATAGCATTATCAGGTGCGAAAACATCCGGTATAGCATTATCAGGTGCGAAAACAACCGGTGTGGCATCATCAGGTGTGAAAACATCCGGTGTGGCATCATCAGGTGTGAAAACATCCGGTGTGGCATCATCAGGTGCGACAACATGTGGTTTAACAATGCCAGGTGTAACAAAATACGGTGTTGTGTGGTGTAACAATATCTGGTGTAACAGTATCCGGTGTAGATACCTCCGATGTAAAAATCAGTTGTAACAATATCAGTTGTAACAACATACATACATTGTAACAATATCAGTTGTATCAACATAATCATGGTGTAATACCACCCGGTGTAACAACATACGGTATAAAAATGTCAGGTGTCACAACATAATTATGGTGTTACAATACCCGGTGTAACAATATCAGGTGTTACAACATAATTATGGTGTTACAATACCCGGTGTAACAATGCCAGGTATAACAATGTCAGGTGTTACAACATAATTATGGTGTTACAATACCCGGTGTAACAATGCCAGGTATAACAATGCCAGGTATAACAATGTCAGGTGTCACAACATAATTATGGTGTTACAATACCCGGTGTAACAATGCCAGGTATAACAATGTCAGGTGTCACAACATAATTATGGTGTTACAATACCCGGTGTAACAATGTCAGGTATAACAATGTCAGGTGTTACAACATAATTATGGTGTTACAATACCCGGTGTAACAATGCCAGGTATAACAATAACAGGTGTCACAACATAATTATGGTGTTACAATACCCGGTGTAACAATGCCGGGTATAACAATGCCAGGTATAACAATGCCAGGTATAACAATACCAGGTATAACAATGTCAGGTGTTACAACATAATTATGGTGTTACAATACCCGGTGTAACAATGCCGGGTATAACAATAACAGGTGTCTCAACTGTCGTGTATGCATCAAAATTGGTAATTACATTCAATCATTATTACCATGGTCGAGCTGATTAAGTTTCGCTTAATGATGCCATCTGTCTTTGTGTTTTGCCAAATAAACTTTATCTGGTTATCTTCAATATAAATCCAATGGTTTTGTTTAACTTTTAATTTAATATAATTGGTTTTGTCTCGATTAAATGAAGGTTATATAGATAAATGATATGGGAGATAAGTCTATCAGCTTTCGCTGTTGTGATGAAAACACAGAGAATGTGTGCAGTGGTTATGATTGTGTATCTTATATTGAACACAGTGTATGCTTATGTATGTGGACCATTGTGAATGGGATGTTCGATGAAGATATAGCAGCCATTGGCTGGTACTACATTAGTTGCAAGTGGTATACTTCTTTATGGCTTGCAATTTATGGTATGATGGTTGATGAATAAATGTTAGACCTGTATTTAGTTCTTGTGGCACCTTTAAGTATAATTAAGAACCTGGAATGATGCAAATCGAATCGTTTTTTTGTGTGTTTTTTTTCTTTTAACCTTTGTACCTGTGTATTAGTCTATCTAATGTTATGGAGATATATGTTAAAGTCTTTTGAACTGTGTACTTGTGTATTAGTGTATATAATGCTATGGAGATTATGTTTAAGTATTTCAGAGTCTGTCCTGCATGGTCCTTGATATTGTTCTGCTTCATTAATTCAGTCATGTAGTGTTTTATTCTGTGGTGCTGTAAATATATATTGTAGTTATTGTATATTACCAATGATGGTTGCATAATAAATGCAGGACCTGTTTATAGTTCTTGTGGTTTTTATGTTTAAAACACGGTACTATTAAGTATAATTAAGAACCTGGGTTAATGTAAATCGAACCCGTTAGAATTAATAAATAATGTGAAAGAGACATATTATTCTAAATTACTTTCCCCATTTGATTCGGAATGGACCAGGTTACAGGTCACATGAAATATACAGATATGAAACTGCCTATAACTGGTTTATATCTCTGTTCTCTAAAAAGTGTGAAAGAACATACTTTCCTCTAACCATATTCTGTTTGTCAGCTATCTTCTCTCGAAGCCTTACATAGAGTATAACGATATTTCGTCTCAATGCATCCTAGTATCACGCAACATTAATTCAACATTACCACATCATCACGTTTGTGAATATTATTTAAATTGTAAATTTAGGGCTATAAAAATATGTGTCAAAAATCTTCCGATACAATCTTACAAATAAGATCGATATCATTTACCAAACTGTCGGAAGCTCTACATTTTTTATAAGTTTTGAACTATATATATATATATAATTTCCGAAACATGCACTGGATTTGATCAGTTGTTTCCAAGGAAAAGTATTTCGCACAAACACGATCGCTGCAGGCTTGACAAAAACAGAACAACAGTCTCGTGTGAACGTCACGTTCGGACTGAGGGGCCGCACGTGTCATATTAATCGTACCGACACTGTCAGTTCTATTGTAACGAGATGGTAGTTTTACTGACACACCAACACAGTTCTGGAGAATTTCAAATGAAACAAACCGCATTTCTAAGGAAAAAGTGTTTTTTTTGTTCAAGTGTTTGTGTGTGTGTGTGTGTGTGTGGGGGGGGGGGGGGGGGGGGGGGGGGGGGTATAAATTAATTGTATCTAAAAATACATCTTTTATATTTATGTATAATTATTCAAAACTAGTTTTATAGGCAATGCAGATAAATAGAGTGGGGCTAATATTTTGATATTTTTCACGAGTGCGCAGCACGAGTGAAAAATATCAAAATATTAGCCTCACGAGTGAAATATATTTGGTATTACTGAAGAAACTGTTAGATATTCTGTTTATTACATTTTTTATCAACGAAAAACCTACCCCGTATGCTAACTAGGCCTACAGCGATAATTTGTAAACAAAAAAAGTAGTTCCCCTTGTCCAGTTGCTGACATATATGTCGGGCTTTCTGATTGGTCAATTATTTTGGTATTTTCTAATCATTAATTTGATTGGTCAAATCAGCAAAAGTGATATTTTTCACTAGTGAAAAATATCACTTTTATAAAATGAATAATTTTTGATATTTCACTGGTAAAAATGTAATAAAACATATTACCTTTTGAGATCAATGTTTTCATTGCAAAGACGTGTCTCGCAATGCTTTGATTCCAACTATATATTACAGATAGATGTTGGTAAATGTAACATATATTTTTTCTCTTATCCTGGACAGGGATATCCGCAGTTTTACCGGGGTGAGATTTTCTTATCTCGCCCTAGGGAAAAGACAATCTACACGTGCTCTTTTCACGTGCTCTTATTCCCTATAGGGTGACGTCACTATGACTCGGAACTACTTTTACGGAGCCACACACATGCATACAATGTATGTTCGTCTGTATGTTTACCTTTGCATTTAATTCAAGGAAGATTTAAAACGTAGTGAAAATGTTCAAATTTAAATAAGTATTAATTATCAGATTTAATTGAGTGTTTGGTGTTCTTTTTTACAAGCTTATCGGAACTATTTTGTATGAAATCAACATCATAAGGTGGAAAGCGTCTGGCGCAGCCTTATCACAACAGTCATCCGCCGTCCACAAGTTCTTGTTTACATACGTTTGAATCTGGTTCACACTTCGATTGGAAAACAGGATAAGAGAAAAATAATCATTCACCCCTTTTAGGGATGAGATAGGGGGATCCCAACCCTGGGGGGAGATTGTTAAGCTATTAAACAAATCCCCCCCCCCCCCCCCCCCCCCCCCCCCCGGGTTAAGATCCCCCTATCTCACCCCAAAAGGAGTCAGCACGACGCTTGCCGAGTGCTGGCCAGACAAACTCTTACACGAGGGTTGAGATATACTGACCTATGATTGATTATTTTTCTCACATACTTGCAACCAAACGTAAGTTTTTATGATAGTTTGTCATCGCGCCATCTTCAATGCTCCTTGAAATGTGCGTCAAAATTTATGACGTCATCATTTACGACTTGGTTACTCAACGTAAAATGATGACGTTACACTAGTGTGAGCAGTGTCATATAGCGCGTGCCAGCTGTCTTTACTCCTATCCTACAGTTTTTTTCATCTGCCATTAGAACATACAAACACACACAATCACTGGGCAATGATAGAAAATTGAATAAAACAATAAATAAAAAAGTTTTAAGAAATTGTCAAACACCACAACCGATGAAATGGCTCCGTCTGCGCCAGCACAGGGGCCTGCAATTTTGTTTACTCTAGGCATACACAGTAAACTGTTTATTTGGAACTATTCAGACGATTAATGGCTTTTACATTCACCAACATCCGGTAAAAATGACACCCCTCGATGTTCATATGAGAAAATATATATTTTAACTGTAACGCAGAGTCTATATTTGTGTAGAGTAAGCAGTCATCCTAGCGTTCCAATATGATCGACGTTATCGACGGACCTAAGGCCTGTTTTTTATACGCAAACATGTTTAAGGTTTGAAACAACCTGACTTATGTTTAAGCTATTTACCATAAACATGTTTAAGTCATTAACCATGAACATGTGTAAGGGATTTTAAAAACGCAATGGTTGAAGAAAAATGGCTTCAACAAGAATTAACTATACTTTAACATATACTGTTGGAAAATGAGATGTGCGAGGAGAACAACGGCATTTTTCAAAAAAATATTTTAATATCATGAAGTCATAATCAATATCAACTTCGTTTAAATGCTCCGTTACTGACATCGTTGCAAACAAACCCTGAAGAACATGAATGTCATAACAGACCGAAAAGTTATTATGAAGAAATCATCCCTCTTTGTCTGTTTTCCAGTCTCACTTTCGTTTAGAGAAATCGACATTTGAAAGTCTGCTTTGTCTACTGCAACAGCATATTCCAACAACCGAAGTGGCAGTACCAGTAGAGAAGCAAACGTTACTAACACTATGGTATTTATCAAACCAAGAGGCAATGTGTAGTAACGACAACGCGAAAAGTATGGTGGCTCGTTAGGGCCAAGTATCAAATCTCGCATTCTCGCACTCTCGACCTTAGGTCGAGAACGCGAGAATGCGAAAACGCGACGGCGAGGGAGCGAAAACGCGAGATTGCGAAAGAGCGAAAACGCGAGAATGCGAAAACGCGACGGCGAGGGAGCGAAATCGCGACGGCGAGAGTGCGAGATTAATCTCGCGTTTTCGCCGTCGCGTTTTCGCATTCTCGCCGTCGAGTTTTCGCATTCTCGCGTTTTCGCTCTTTCGCAATCTCGCGTTTTCGCTCCCTCGCCGTCGCGTTTTCGCATTCTCGCGTTCTCGACCTAAGGTCGAGAGTGCGAGAATGCGAGATTTGATACTTGGCCCTAACGAGCCACCATAGAAAAGCTCGGTTCACAATGCGGTAATGAAAATAACTAGAGCATTGGCAGGTTTGAAATTCGACCATATCAAATGGCCGTTTGGTGATTGCAGAGAGACAGCCTTTTCATTTCAAACTAGAAGCAATTTTCCTGGTATGTATATGACATGTTTACAACATAACATAATGATACCAGGTTACAGGTGTGCTCAGTTTCGATGATACATGGATATTTTTTTACACTCGATTATTTTTTGATTCTACCATGTCGGTTAACACCATATTAATCTTACCAAACGTCCATAATTGAAATAATGTTGAAGTTGATAAAAAGAAGTATATTTTCCTAGAAAATATCAACGTTTCCTTCATATATCATGTAAATCCAATTCTTTTTACTTGTGTCTTAGGAGCAATTGATGGAACCCACATGTGACAGATCGGTCCTATTCACTAATTGTTTTGTAGGTAAGTGTTCATACAAAGATCCATGTGAGGTATTATATCATCTTGGTCAAGTGTTGCTATCTACAACAGATATTTTCGTTACAGGTGAACCAATGTATTTTTTACAATAGCTCACGTTCATTATAAATGTTTCCATTGTAGGAAAACTGGACACATCACATTTTATTAATATACCACGGCAATTGTCATCACAAGTTGTTCCCATTGTATTGTAATGTAAGAAATGCATGGTAATCTGTATACTCGTGTTATACCTTGTATATCGTTGTGTACAGTCAAATTATAAATATATGGGGTCACCGTGGTTAAGTTGTACCAACACTTAATCACTAGCCCTCCACCTATGGGTTGCGAGTTCGAAACCTATGTGGGGCAGTTGCCAGGTACTGACCGTAGACCGGTGGTTTTTCTCCGGGTACTCCGACTTTCCTCCACCTCCAAAATCTGCCACGTCCTTAAATGACCCTGGCTCTTAATAGGACGTTAAACAAAACAAACCTAACAAACCAAATTATAAATGAAGTTCATATTGTCTCTTTTTTGTCCATGCATTTCGACAATCTTAAGGAGGTATACGATGAAATCTCCTCTCTAAGCAGCACTTGCTCCGCCATCTTGAATCGATCTTACAAGTTATGATCTTTCAGAATGTCATAAGTACTTTTGGTAAAAACGTCAAATAAAGAAATTTAAAAATGAAGATAATGCCAGAAATTTGGTAGCGATAGGAGTTAAATGGCTCTTTCATTATGCGTGTATGTTCCACCATCGGGATCACAAAATGTGGTAAAACCCCCGGCAAGCCTCGGGTTTCACCAAATGTTGTGACCCCTCGGGAGGAACATCCCTATCCTACATACACACATATGATAGAGTCTTACAATCCGGTATAACGTCAACACGAAGAATATGTATACGAATCTATTTACCAAACTAAAAAGGACGAATAACAACATTGGATTTCATGTTCTGGCATCCAACTTAAAAAAAGGCATAATTTCTTTATAAATGTACTAAAAACATTCATCTTTCTCGACAGCAAAGCATTGTCTTTCAATCTCATGTTTTCAATGATAAATATAATACAGGGGTGTATTGGACGATCCTTAACGCCCCACAACTGTTCTAATGATAAATATAATACAGGGGTGTATTGGACGATATTTAACACTCCACAACTGTTCTAATGATCAATATAATACAGGGGTGTATTGGACGATATTTAACACACAACAACTGTTCTAATGATAAATATAATACAGGGGTGTATTGGACGATCCTTAACACCCCACAACTGTTCTAATGATAAATATAATACAGGGGTGTATTGGACGATATTTAACACCCCACAACTGTTCTAATGATCAATATAATACAGGGGTGTATTGGACGATATTTAACACTCCACAACTGTTCTAATGATCAATATAATACAGGGGTGTATTGGACGATATTTAACACACAACAACTGTTCTAATGATCAATATAATACAGGGGTGTATTGGACGATCCTTAACACCCCACAACTGTTCTAATGATAAATATAATACAGGGGTGTATTGGACGATCTTTAACACCCAACAACTGTTCTAATGATAAATATAATACAGGGGTGTATTGGACGATATTTAACAGCCCACAACTGTTCTAATGATAAATATAATACAGGGGTGTATTGGACGATATTTAACACCCAACAACTGTTCTAATGATAAATATAATACAGGGGTGTATTGGACGATCTTTAACACCCAACAACTGTTCTAATGATAAATATAATACAGGGGTGTATTGGACGATATTTAACAGCCCACAACTGTTCTAATGATAAATATAATACAGGGGTGTATTGGACGATATTTAACACCCAACAACTGTTCTAATGATAAATATAATACAGGGGTGTATTGGACGATCTTTAACACCCAACAACTGTTCTAATGATAAATATAATACAGGGGTGTATTGGACGATATTTAACACCCAACAACTGTTCTAATGATAAATATAATACAGGGGTGTATTGGACGATATTTAACACCCAACAACTGTTCTAATGATAAATATAATACAGGGGTGTACTGGACGATATTTAACAGCCCACAACTGTTCTAATGATAAATATAATACAGGGGTGTATTGGACGATATTTAACACCCAACAACTGTTCTAATGATAAATATAATACATGGGTGTATTGGACGATATTTAACACCCAACAACTGTTCTAATGATAAATATAATACAGGGGTGTATTGGACGATCTTTAACACCCAACAACTGTTCTAATGATAAATATAATACAGGGGTGTACTAGAGGATATTTAACACCCCACAACTAAAATGTTAGAAATTATGGATCGATTTGGAAAAAAACAAGTCACGTCTAAAGGGCCAACCACCAACTGGACAAACAAGCTATTGAAATGATTGAAGTAAACTAGTGTCGTACCTTTAGTTTGTGAGTCTGGTAAGCGAGAATGTGATCGTTATGTCTTTAGAAACACAGCATATTTTCCAAAACAAGTGCTTTGTAGTGTTATCATGTTGCATGTAATTCAACTTAATTGATAACTGACCCACATTACTGGTCGTGAAATATAAACCTCTAAAACGATATTATCGCTAAAACATGTTTACAGTACCTATAGTGCTATCAGCCTGTGCAGATTTAGCACATTTCTTGTGTAAAGTCAGGCTGCATACTCAGTATTTTCTTTAACTGAATTTTAACAGATTAGTGGGATAGCTTACATGCTCTAAGTTTAGAATCTTATCAGTTTAATTGTCATTCTTTAGTGGTATATCGATTCAGTGTTGCATTATCTGTCTATAAGATTATTAAATTGATTACTGATTCAATCAAATCACGGTTCTACCCAGTCATTCTGAAATAACGAAACAAAAACATGTTTACGGTTGTAAATCGATCATGGCACAAGGCATGTCAACTAATTTCCATTAGTGGTCAATCGAACTATCTTTTGGTCAATCTCAATGCACGTGGGACCAAATGGCGTCGGGGATCCGAAGAAAGTGGCATTGATGCTATTTGGCATTGTATTGGATATAACTCCCGATCTTTCCCTTAGGAATGACAGATTGTAATGGAAATCTAAAAACATGGTAAAGAAGTGTGACCAACTCTGTAAATGCTTCACTTCTGAGGCACGGAACGCGTATTAGGGGACCTTTTGGCCGGTCCTGTCACGATGGATCCATTTGACACCGAGCCCAAGGTCATTTGATGGACAATAACTCAAGATTAACCTGCATGTGAACCCAATCAGGTTGATGAAACGAAAACCCAAAGCAACTGGTTGTCTTTAATTTAATCGCAATGAGAAGGAATATGATATTTGTATTGTTACTGTTAAAATGCTTCCGTCGACCTTCGCTTGGACACGTGGCCTAATTACCTTTTTTCTTTCTCTTCCTGCCACTCATACATCTTTATAATTGCCAGAAATAAAGCTAATTACTTAATAGTGTAAGACAAAGGAAATAAATGCTATTGTTGGGACAGGTAAATCATATTCCATAATTATGAAGAAGACATTTGTAGACGTTATCGTGATAAATGGCGCGTCGTGGATCCCAACAACTTCCGGTCGACGAGTCAATGTTACACAGAGTTGGTCTGGCTGTGAAATACAACATATGTTGAGCTAAAAGATGACCTACATTGTGCAATATTCGTCTTTGAATTAGCTGGTGTCGTATGATAATCCCTAACGTTGATATTTCGATTTTTATTACAATAGAACGGTGTAAGTCTTTGGGAGCAATCAATACGGTTTAGTTAACAGGTAGCAAGCATAGAAATGCACATCAAACTGATGTAATTAGGAGGTCATGGCATTACATGTAATCAATATTTATCTGTAGGGTATCGATTCTTCTTGGCCATCAAAATGTTCTGATTTGAACCGTCTTGTGTTTAGAAAAACTTGTTAGTTAGTTTCTGGAAAGAATGATTGGTGATAAAATGACTTACTGGAAGGAATTTGAAAAAGTGTGTTTGAGTTTCTGAAGTTTTTGTGTGCAATGACAAAGAAGCGGACAGACGGAGTTTAAATGTGAAGGACTGATATCATGCTTGATTTTAAAAAGCATATTTAATCGATAATTTTTACTTCTGTTACGAAGTAACTCCCAGCCTAGTTCAGCTAAAAAGTTTAGTATACTTGGTAGCGTTACACCCTCCAGTGCAAATTAGAGCTGCCCTTCTCTCTTTCAATACTATCTGATTCGTATTGGTTGCAATTATCGAAAAGTATACAGCCATAGTAGATCTAGCCATTGACTTATAGAGTTTCTCAAGACCGACCCGAGGGATTAAGTATGTTAATGACTGCAATATGTTAAGTATTTTATTTGCCCTAGCGACAATGTCAGATATATGCGCCTGCCAGCCCAAGTTTCCAGATACTGATATGCCAAAGTGTTTATATATTGGAGTGTTGAATAGGGACATTATTGAGCGTAATATCTTGGTAGTTTAAGACACGATTTTTGGAGAATAAATCTTATTCTGTTTTGGCTGCATTAAAAGTTATTAACCATCGTTTTGCCCAATTTGTTAGTATAGATAGGTCTTTATCCAAGTTATCAATAGAGCCACGATTATCAATTTCAGAAGAGAGAGATGTCTGTGAATAGATTTATGTCAGAAATAATTCCTATATTGATATCATTTACATAAATTAGAAATAAAAGAGGGCCAAGTATAGAGCCTTGAGGGACACCCGAATTATTGGCCATTATTCTCTAGTTTTATATTAATCCATCGTGCCAAACCTTATCAAATGCCTTTGAAATATCTAAGAAAATAGTACATACTTCTTTTCCATCATCAATGCTTTTATATATTTTATGAATAATTTTTAGTAATTGGTCAATAGTAGTTTTCTTTTATCATTATATCATTTGCCAGAAGAAATTCATATATACGTTTATAGACATTGTTTCGAGACATTAAGATATATTTAGGAGCAAAGATATAGGACGGTAAGTTTATTACATCTTTTTTTGCTGTATTTTTTATGTATTGGACACACTTGGGCTGTTTTTAATATGCTTGGAAAGCAGCCTGACCTTAGGGATATGTTAAAGATATGCGCCGAGATTTGACAAAGAGATTCTGCACAATGTTTTAAAATAAAGTTTCCTATACCGTCAGTCTAAGTAGATTTGCTCGAGTTCAGTGTTTTAATATATTACATACTTCCTCTGGACTAGTATCAGTGATAGATGGAGTATTAACATCTGTGGTAGGTAGCACTGGTTTGTCGTCATTAATTGTACATTGTTCAGAGAAGTCCTTGTTGAATAGTTCGGTTTTACTTTTATCGTCGTTAATAACTTCATTGTTCACATTAAGAGAAGGGATGAGATGATCGGACTTTCATCGTCGTTAATAACTTCCTTGTTTACATTAAGAGAAGGGATGAGATGATCGGACTTTCATCGTCGTTAATAACTTCATTGTTCACATTAAGAGGAGGGATTAGATGATCGGATTTTTTTCCCTAAAAGTAATTTGGTGATAGACCAGAATCTTTAAGTGTTAGTAGTTTTGTTCGCGAGTATATTAATAGTAGATTCTTGATATCGTTTTAAGGCTTCTCGTTTAAAGCGATTTGCTTCCCTACGGGCTACTTGATACCTTAGCTTGTCATACTCATTTTTTGGTACGCTGAAATAATTTCAAACATCTATCCCTAGTCCTGAATGTTCTTCTAACTTCGTTTGTTAACCAGGGTTTGTCACGGGGACGGACGATATTATAAAATATTTACAGGTATCGAGGATGAATTTATTTACATTTGTTAAGATGTCATCCAAATGATCGAATAAGTCAAAAAGTATGTCTATATGAGCAGTGGTAAAGGCAGTACTAAGGCCTGTAAGATCTGTTTTGTAATCCTCGTGTTGTTCTTTGATAGGACTGTTGTTGTCTTGTTATCTTATACTTTAGTTTACAGTGAATCGTACAATGATCTAGATCGCAAAGTGGGGATCTTACTCTTACAAACTATGTTTTATCAACAAATATTAGATAAAGTATGTGAGCAGAGGTGTCTGTAATGTGAGTTAGCAGGAATATTAGTTGGTGTATGTTATTTTGTTGGGCAATATTAAAAAGACGTTGTCATAGTTCACTGTTAATGTGGTGGTCATCCCATGATGAACATCTATCGTTAAAGTCGCCGACAAGGACAATATCTAAAGGATTTTCAGACTGCATCGTTTGGGTTTTATCAGTTAAATAAGTAAAAAAAGAGGTTTTTGTATGGGAATCTTGCTTAGGTGTCTGTAGAATGTTCCAAAGAAGATACTCCCCAACGGATGGGATATTTCTAGGATAATGCTTTCAATACTAAGGGCGTCGTTTACTAGTAATGGTTTCACGTATTTCGAAAGAGATGATAGCCAGGAAGAAGAATGATAGAACCATCTAGCTCTAGACATAAATCATCTAGCTCTGGACATAACCACAGCTGGCTGGCTGTATTAGTCAGTCGCCATACTGACCTCTGTATTAGCCAGTCGCCATACTGACCTCTGTATTAGCCAGTCGCCGTTCTGACCTCTGTTTTAGTCAGTCGCCATGCTGACCTCTGTATTAGCCAGTCGCCGTACTGAGCTCTGTATTAGCCAGTCGCAATACTGACCTCTGTATTATAGCCAGTCGCCATAATGACCTTTGTATTAGCCAGTCGCCATACTGACCTCTGTATTAGCCAGTCGCCATACTGACCTCTGTATTATAGCCAGTCGCCATACTGACCTCTGTATTATAGCCAGTCGTCATACTGACCTTTGTATTAGCCAGTCGCCGTTCTGACCTCTGTATTAGCCAGTCGCCATACTGACCTCTGTATTAGCCAGTCGCCATACTGACCTCTGTATTATAGCCAGTCGCCATACTGACCTTTGTATTAGCCAGTCGCCATACTGACCTCTGTATTATAGCCAGTCGCCATACTGACCTTTGTATTAGCCAGTCGCCGTTCTGACCTCTGTATTAGTCAGTCGCCATACTGACCTCTGTATTAGCCAGTCGTCATACTGACCTCTGTATTAGCCAGTCGCCGTACTGACCTCTGTATTAGCCAGTCGCCGTACTGACCCCTGTATTAGCCAGTCGCCGTACTGACCTCTGTATTATAGCCAGTCGCCGTATTAACCTCTGTATTGGTCAGTCACCGTACTGACCTCTGTATTATAGCCAGTCGCCATAGTGACCTCTGTAATATAGTCAGTCGCCGTACTGACCTCTGTATTAGTCAGTCGCCACACTGACCTCTGTATTATAGCCAGTCGCCGTACTGGCCTCTGTATTATAGTCAGTCGTCGTACTGACCTCTGTATTATAGTCAGTCGCCATACTGACCTCTGTATTAGCCAGTCGCCGTACTGACCTCTGTATTACGCCGTTCTGACCTCTGTATTAGTCAGTCGCCGTACTGACCTCTGTATTAGCCAGTCGCCGTACTGACCTCTGTATTATAGCAAGTCGCCATACTGACCTCTGTATTAGCCAGTCACCGTACTGAGCTCTGTATTATAGCCAGTCGCCATACTGACCTCTGTATTAGCCAGTCGCCGTACTGACCTCTGTATTAGCCAGTCGCCGTACTGACCTCTGCATTAGCCAGTCGCCGTACTGACCCCTGTATTAGCCAGTCGCCGTACTGAGCTCTGTATTATAGCCAGTCGCCGTATTGACCTCTGTATTAGTCAGTCGCCGTACTGACCTCTGTATTATAGCCAGTCGCCATACTGACCTCTGTATTATAGTCAATCGCCGTACTGACCTCTGTATTAGCCAGTCGCCATACTGACCTCTGTATTACGCTGTTCTGACCTCTGTATTAGTCAGTCGCCGTTCTGACCTCTGTATTAGCCAGTCGCCGTACTGACCTCTGTATTAGTCAGTCGCCGTACTGACCTCTGTATCAGCCAGTCGCCATACTGACCTCTGTATTAGCCAGTCGCCATACTGACCTCTGTATTAGCCAGTCGTCATACTGACCTCTGTATTAGCCAGTCGCCGTACTGACCTCTGTATCAGCCAGTCGCCATACTGACCTCTGAATTAGCCAGTCGCCATACTGACCTTTTTATTAGCCAGTCGCCATACTGACCTCTGTATTATAGCCAGTCGCCATACTAACCTCTGTATTATAGCCAGTCGCTAAACTGACCTCTGTATTATAGCTAGTCGCCAAACTGACCTCTGTATTATAGCCAGTCGCCATACTGACCTCTGTATTATAGCCAGTCGCCATACTGACCTCTGTTTAGGTCGCCATACTGACCTCTGTTTAGGTCGCCATGCTGACCTCTGTATTAGCCACTCTGGCGGCGTGTATATGATATGTCTGTCTGTAATCGATAAATGATCTGTAACTATTATATAAACCAGCTGCTCGACGAAGTCCCCTGGATATATCAATAATGGAAAGTCTTTAAACCCAAACGGCGATGATAGACCGACAACATTCTCGAATATTAATTGGTCATTTAAGATGATCGAAAATGAGGAATACCGTAAAAGCTAGACATGATAATTTTACTAGAGTGTGCTCTTGGCAAACAGGCAGCCGACTTATAAGTGTGTCTGACCCACCTCCTTTGGAAGCAATGCTGATCTAGTGATCCATTTACCCACTTTACGACCGGTACAACCTACTTGTAAGATTCTCACCTTACATGGTTTCCTAACCTTGTTACGTAAATGTCCGCTTGCTCTTTCCAGTATTAGTAATGTATTATGGCGAAAAAGGCTTCCTTCAAGCTTGACAATGATATGAAGGGTTTCAGCATGGATATGTATCGGTATTTCTCTCCAGATAAATCAGTCAGACAACAGTCGAACTCTAGAGAAGCCTACATAATAGCATCGGCTTTTTGACACAAACGTAAGTTTGAGTCTATGTCAGCGCTTTTGAGGTGTAGCTGACAAAATCTACGATGCCCTCTGGCGGATACTGCCTTGGCCAATCTAACCGTTGCTTTACAGTAACTCCGTAATGCTATGCAGTAAATATTTGTAAATATCGTAAATATTCACGATAAAAAATGACATATTGTAAAGTGTAGTGAAAATCGGGGGAGTTATCTCCCTTGGTTGGAGCTCATTCCGTACGTGAGCTAGTATAAAATCCCGCGGGGTGTCAGAGAGCGGTCTCTTTGATCCTGAACCCTGCAATGCACACATACAGCCACTAAACGTGAGTACTCGTCACTGTATTGTATGGGTTTTGGGATACGGGAGCATTCATTAGTCTTCTAGAGAAGGCTGGTGATAACCCACACCAGTTTTCTCTACACTGGTGTCAGAGTGTTTGAGAATTTCACGCCAAATTCTATTTTTTTCAACATGTTTGTTCAACTTAGTGTCGTCCTGTTCCGGACAGCACGTGTCAGCGCCATTTTGTTTTGACCTGCACATGTTGCCTACGGAGCAGAACGACACTCTGTCGGACTATTAGGGGTTTTTTTGCTAACTATTTGTAGGTTAGGGTAGGTTGGAACGATTTAATTGTCGTTCCAACAAACATTTTTGTTTTTTTCGTGTTTTTGCTGGTACACTTGATCGTGTGGGCCGCCCATATCGGCGGCATACAAAGGCCGAGTGTATAATCATACAGTGACATAGGTTTTTTTAATTAGAAATTAGTTTAGGTAGTTATTTTTATACGGCTACGCACCTGTGCTGTGGGCCGCCCATTGTATTTTGGCGGCGTACGGAGGAGGTGTGTTATAATCGCACGTATTTTAGGTTAGAGTAGTTAGTGTTAGGAAACTTATTTTTAGTTATAGGAAATTAGTGTTAAGTTAGTATTAGGATAGCGTAGATTAGATATAATTACATGTATTATTGGTGTTATTTTATATAGCACCACACAACAGTAGCCACACAGAGGTAGACACATGTAAAAACTGTGTTGTTTATTTTCACACCACCCATTTTGCATATATAAACTGTGTTGTGTTGCTTATTTACACCACCCTGTGCTATTTATCATCGTATTTAAGATATGCCCTGCATTAATTTAAGAGAAGCAACAGAGGAGGAACTCTGTTCCCTCCCAGGTATAGGGGAGGTGTCAGCAGGAAAGATAATAGAGATTAGGGGAAATGCGGATTTAACATTGTCTGCCTTAAAGGAAATCAGGGTTACAAAGAGTACTTGGCTAGAATGGATAGGGCAGGGGAAAATTACAGGCATTAACTTAATGCCAACCTCACCACCCCATTCACCCACGCCCTCCAGAGGGTCACACTCCCCTAGTAAAAACTTAGAAAGTCGCCTGGATAAACAGGACGATGCAATTAGGGACATGCACCTCAAATTTACAGAGTTATGGGGTAAGCTTGATAAATTTATGGTAGACAGGGGGACAGCGGATCTCTTAAAGGAGGAGTCCGCTGTTACCAGGTCAATTCCTGTTAAGGTTGTACAACCGGGAACAATTCAGCTAACCACCCCTAGTGGGGCGCAGTACATCCATGACCAGGTACCACTAGACCCCCAGCCCTTAGAACCCACAGTTCCTGACTTTCCGCCAGTATGGGGGGAACCCACCCAACAACGGGAGGCACCAGGGGGGTTGGTCATGTCGGGGACCCTTCCACAAGGTAACCCTTATCTGGACAGTATCATAAATGTACTACCTAGGGATGGTCGGTACATAAGGGATCAAGCTACCTCATACCCTCCCCAATCTAAAGCCAACACATGGGGGATACAGATATCGCCTCAACAACAAGACATTAAAACATCTTGGGGTTTTCCAGAACCTCAGAACAACATGAACAGTTCTGTGGATCAGCCACCGGTATCTAGGGATACTATGGGCATTACCAGATCCCATGTTGGGGACAATCTACCATGTCAAGGTATTCAACCCATAGCCAATGACATACCTGTAGGTTATGGATTTCAACCAGGTCCCCAGGTAACAGGCAGGCACCCAGTATCTGCTGGAGTCCAGGCATTTGCTGACTTAGACCCTTTATGTTCCAGGGACCTGGGTGGTTACGGTGGTAACATTACTACCAATCTACCACCAAATGATTACGGGGGGTCTACACCCATACCACACCCACAGATACATGACTTGCCCATAGCCCCTGTATGTAGGCCCAATGTAGAAACTCCCTTATTAGGGTACATAGATGGCCTCACCATACCAAACCGTATTAAACCGGATAACTCAGGGTATAGTAAACCTCCTCCCAATATGGGAACAGAGACCCGCGTGGGGGATACAGCTGTTAAGTATTCCCGTAGAGGTTCGGTAGACAGACAGTCAATATACCATAGAGACCCAGGGGGGGGGGGGGGGGGGGGGGGGGGGGAGACACACATATGATAGGCATAATCGGGACGACCACGGTTCTCGGCGCGGCTCAACCGATCGAGGGGCCGTTGACAATAGGCGTGCCCGCAATCCGCGTCGTGCCCGAGTGGAAAACCGCCGTGCCGACTCATCGGACAGCGAACCATCTGACTTAGATTTCTCGAGTCAGGAGGAGCCTAATGTGGAGTCATCCAGTGACAACTTCAACCGACATCGGAGAGATGGACACCGCCACCACCGACATCGCAGTAAAAGCCCGCAGCGCCACAAGATGCCAACATTTACTGGTAAGGATAGATGGGAACCCTTCATCCTAAAATTTGAAAGCATAGTAGCCGACAACGCATGGTCAGAGCGCAAGACAATTAACCGGTTCTTTGATTGTCTAAGCGGGGACGCGCTAGAATATGCAGATAAACTACCCGACGCGCTCTCCTTTCATCGGCTAAAAAAGAAGATGAAGGAGAGGTTTAGTGACAAGGATGTACCTGTAGTAGCTAGGCGCGAGCTCCAGTATGCCAAGCAGGAAGAAACGGAGACCCTTGCTGAGTACGCTCAGCGTATCCAAACGCTTACCAATGATGGGTATGCTTATGCTGATGAGACCACCCAAGATCAAATCGCGACAGAATCCTTCTTAAAGGGATGCCGGGAGAAGGTGGCGGCTCAAAAAGCTATGGAAAAGAACCCCAAGACGGTTCATAAGGCCCTTAAATATATAAAGGCCTCGGTAGCGAACCAGCGCGCGTTATTTGGCACACGCTCATCACATTTTCCGAGTAGACAGGTGGAGTTCGCTGAAGGCACCAAACCCGGGGACGGTGAGACACAGCAGGAGATTATTAAAATGCTACGCGATGAGGTAAATGATCTCAAACGGTCGCTTACGCGTGGTGGGACAGCTAACTGACCGTACTACCAGCCTCGGCCGCCACCTCCATACCATAATCAGGGTGGAGGTGAGGTGGTATCTCCGTATTACTCGCCGGCGGGGGATCCACGTTGGTATCCTCCGTATCGGGAAGGGAATCGAAATCCCGACCGAAGACCTCGATCTCCCGGGTACGACGGATCCCCGCGGCGCTTCCAACGGTCAACGGATAATGAAGGCCGTCAATTTCTGCCTAGGGACCGGGATCGTTCCCCTACTGCTGACCGGAAGACGTGGGACCGAGGACGTAACTCTACGCCACCAGGATGGAGTAATGGTAGGAGCCAGGGCAACACGGAAGACAGCCGCGTCCCGGTAAACAATTCCATGTCCCCAGACCGCCAGAAAAGCTTTCCTACGCGGTCCCGCTCACCATCACCCGCGAACAAGGGATCAAGGGATTCATCCCCTCATAGGGAAATAAAGTTAGTAGTCTCGGAAGGGAGTAGTCTAACCATACCCGTGACCTTGAATGGGACAACCATAAGGGCAGTCGTAGATACAGCCGCCACCATGACACTGATCCGGAGAGGATTGCTGGACCACATGAATGGACCACTTATACTGGGTAAAAGGGTACAGCTCAGAGGATTCACCGGCAACCTGGAGAATGTATGGGAAATTAAGGACCTACTCATTGGGTTAGGAACCACGGTGACCCCCTGGACGGTATGTGAAGCACCCATCACAGATGACATGTTGCTGGGCGTAGATTTCCTAGCCAGGAACAGCTGTATCCTGGACATGAACTCTGGGAGGCTACTAATGGGTGATCAGGTAATCCCTCTCGCACCTTACAGGGAGAACCCACAGGAACCACCCATGGTGTCCACTGCTCAGACAGCTATTCCCTCAAACTCCATAGGATTTTGTGATGTCAGCTGGAACGAGACCACCCGGCAGCCGGCCATGGTCCAGCCCAACTCCAGTGCGGTGGGGCCATTATTTGGCAACACATCGGTATCCTCTGGGGTGGATCATGCCATTATGAAGGTGGTCAGTGACTTCAAAATTGCAAGGGGGAAGGACGTCATGAGAATAGAGACAGTGGAGCCCCATATGCCCCTTCCTGTCAAGGAACCACACACTGAGCCGCCAGGAGAAGCCCATTCCAACAGAGACGTGTCATGGAAGACCCAGAATGATCCGAACCCAGGATGTCGGTAGTACCCGAGAACGCGCTGAAGGGCCGCTATCCGCAGTGTCGTGGGATTTCGCGCCAGCAGAACCAGGCTCATGCAGTCTAGGGGAAGAATGGGGACCCTATATCACGCTCCTATACAGGGAGACAAAAACTCCCCATAAGTTGGACATTAAGGTCCATTGGGAAGGGGCTGATACAGGACTAGGGGCAAAGTATTGTCACCACGATCGCTTAAAGCTCTACGCGGGGGATACGTTTCCCATATGGCTACGTCGCCTAAGACACAACCTCCTACCGGGGGCTGCGTACGATGATTCCATCCCGGACCGAAGTACCCTCGGATGAGGAGGACATAGACCCGCGAAACGCGAGTTCAGGAGAGGACAGTGACGCTCCGACGGCGAGCCGTGGGGTGGGGGGGGGGGGGGGGGGGGGGGAACACCCCGGAAGCGGTAGTAACATACCGCCAAGTGTGGTGTCCCCGAACAAACCATCAACAGGGCCCCGGGGCCTCAAACTGCCCGAATACCGTTGGCTCTCCCGATAGCACTTTGAGGGGGGACCAAAATAAACCAGTAACGCGTACGGGGAGACAAACCAGACAACCCCGTAGATTTGACAACTACTTCCTACCCTAGGTTACACTACGGGAGGGGGGAAGGTACGTTAGGCAAGCGAATACAGGTGGTGTGTGTAGGCACAAATGCAGGTGGTGTATAGGAGTATATAAATAGGAAATGCTACTATTCCGATCCATACAATGCAACTCTCGGTCAATTCCGTTGCAGGATTATAAATGGACATCCTGGAATTGCACCACCGGGAAGATGGGCTCGAGGACCTCCTTAGGGAGGTCCAAGGGTTATTAGAACCCGAAGCCCCATGGTCATCGACCCCCAAAGGGCCGGTGGGTGGGACTTCTCCCTCAGGGACTCCACCGTCCACAGGGACGGAGGAGTCCAAAACGTATGCAAATCCGACTCCTCAATTGGAGTCGGAGACTTCCTCGCCCCAGGGCCCGTCAGTGCTCCCCTGGCAGAGCCGGAGAAGACGGACCCTGAGGGCGACAACATTCCCCCTGAAACGTTCGGGGCGGGGGGGGGATGCCCCTTCACCAACCCGGGGCCCCACCAAAACACCAAACCCGATAGCCACCTTGCCACCGCTTTATAGGAGCTGGAGGTGACGGTGGAGCCCCTAAATATCCAAAATAGAGAAATGCCTCCTAGGGTTCCAAATTATTTGTAGAACCTCAAGGGGGCAAGTCTTAAAAGTCTATGTAACCAGTAATGTGCACCGCGGGGTTCCAGTGGAACCTCAGCAGGCAGCATCCCAATTGATATTTATATACTTGATGAAATATCGGAATTCTCTAATTCTCGGAAGGAGGGTTTAGGGTTCAAGGCACTCTGGTGCTGATGGAACTTTAAGTCCCTCAAGGGGGGCGTGCAGTCAGCCAGAGATCTCTCCTCAATTTGTGGGTCCGAGAGCCTCTGAGGGGGTGCACGCTGCCACAACACCAACAGATTGATAAGGTGTGAGGTTCTATACCTCCAGCACAAGTTCTCAAGGTCACCGCAGGCTCCCCCTTGAGTATTCAGGTGAAGAGGGAGGAATCTGTGGAGACAGGTATATAGCTTACCTGAGAGACCCTCCCCTGAGAACTAATACATAATTAAAAATTAATCCGGTTATCAGATAGCCATTGGTCACAGAGACCACACCTCTTCTTAAGAGAGGGGGTAAGGAATGGAGTACACTTCTAGTATAAGTAGTTTTTTTATCAAGAGTGCTCTCCAATAAAAGGGGGGAGGGAATGGAGTGACTACACTCCTAGTATTTTTATCCTATGAAACTATCAGTTTTGGTTTAATTGGTTAAAATACATCTAATGTATATAGGATCAGTTATGGCTTAAGTGTTGCCCATAGAACCATCGGGTACTGGGACCTACCACTTAGTAGTGGAACCCTCATCCGAGTGGGGCTGGGACTTAACAAGCAACTTAAAGCCTTTCCTCACATAGGGGAATGTAAATATTGTACATATATCAGTTGCACAAATAGTTATTCTTCATCTCAGCAGGTATAATTTCATGAAGTAAGTTGCATTAACCCTCAATAAAATCCCTCCACATAAAACAGTAAATGGTTGTTCAAGGAACCCCTGGGTTTTCTCAGGCTGGGGCCTTCGGAACAACCCCAACTCCCTTAAGTTTGGATATTTAAATATATACTCAGAGTTAAATGTTAGTTAGGAAGTCTGAGGATAAAAACCCTCTGACCGTCGTCTAACACAGCAGTTATATACATAGCTGCTATTAGTAAAACAAAAATAGAATTCCAGAAATTAGGATCTCGGCTATTCTGAAAGAATCTCCCATGTGAGTAACGGTTCCAAAGTGCACCGTTTCCAGTCATGAGAGTTAGACAACAGACATAGGATTAGATCTAGCTTAAGGAGGCCCACACCCTCGTCGTCCCTCGGAAGATCATCAACCCTAGAATCTGGAGCCCTCCATGCCATTGGATCCATGAATGCCAGGACACCCACCAATTCTTCCCAGGGAGTGTACAGAGTCCAGGAGGGGGCCTTCATAAAACAGGGAGGAGTGTAGTGAAAATCGGGGGAGTTATCTCCCTTGGTTGGAGCTCATTCGCACGTGAGCTAGTATAAAATCCCGCGGGGTGTCAGAGAGCGGTCTCTTTGATCCTGAACCCTGCAATGCACACATACAGCCACTAAACGTGAGTACTCGTCACTGTATTGTATGGGTTTTGGGATACGGGAGCATTCATTAGTCTTCTAGAGAAGGCTGGTGATAACCCACACCAGTTTTCTCTACAAAAGTTCAGCTATAAAAAAAATCACCTTTTGTTTTGTTGACACAAACGTAGACACAAACGTAAGTTTGAGTCTATGTCAGCGCTTTTGAGGGTAGCTGACAAAATCTACGATGCCCTCTGGCGGATACTGCTGTTGGCCAATCTAAACGTTGCTTTACAGTAACTCCGTAATGTTATGCAGTAAATATTTGTTTAACTTCACGATAAAAAATGACATACAGTGAAGTTCAGCTATTAAAAAAATCACCTTTTGTTTTGTTGTATTTTAGAAGCTGACAGGACAATGTGGTGGTTTTTTTTGGCATTTTCGTTCGCTCTGACACAACTTCCACTGCCACTTCACAATCATATTATATCGCAAAAAAATAATAGTCCCGTGACTTACGGAGTCAAATGCAACACTGCAGTTTCGTTACATATATGACAAAACAACAGAACCTCACAAATAGATAGTTTTCAAAGTATTTAATTTAAGTATGTTCTGTCGATGATACGTAAGAATATTTTTCCGCGTTGAACGCATTAGATTTCACGCGGAATGATACAATCGACTTTTCGCTGGCGCCATATTGCTGCTTAACTGTGACCCGGAAGAAAAATCTACTAACATCACGCTGAATTTTCATCATCGACATCTATGTGTTTTTTTTCTTTGGTGGCATGTTACTGAATGGGTTATAATATTGATAAAGTTTCGTCGGAAGATCGTTGTTATTTTGTACATTGAAAATCACTCATCCAGCATCCGATTTTGTCCGCCATCTTTCAGTAATGTAAACAATAATAAAAGCAAGAGTAGGTGATCAAACCCAACTTTGACTGTCATTTTCTCACTGAAATATTAACTTGCATGTGATTGATGTAGTCTGCAGATGGTTAGATTATATAGATGTTTTTTTACGAAAGAAAAAAGTTGTCTATTCATCATGACAATATCACAACAACGGCAGTCGAGTACCATACGCATGTTTGCAAATAAAAAGTTAAATAAATTCTCACTGAATAGGGTTTCGAAAAGGCAAATGGACTTGTGAATATTAATATTGACTTCGGATCTATTGATTATATCCTGCGTAATGCACATGAAGTTTTTCGTTTACAGAACGCGTACCGCATTAACGTGGCTGTCTGCATGCAGATGTAGACGTCACTGAAAATTTCATCTCTAATTATAGCGACTGATTCTTTTTTTCTAATATTCGTGATGGTTTAAAAAAAAATAGAAAATGATCTATCATTATCATTTGAAATATTACATAACAGTCGAAGCATATTATAAAAAAGAAAGGGGTCTACGATGTACATCTACATAGACCTTTATTATGTTTGGTGGAGTTTTGAACGCTTCAGGGACGGTTAAAGGGCAGTAACTCTTTAGAAAACACCATTTTTCATGGAAATGTACTGATTGCTAAATTTAACCAGAGATATTTAAAGGCAGTGGAAATGTTATATTCCTACATCTGCGGTTTTTTCTGTCTTAAATCATTTCAGCTTCTGAATTAAATTAACCTTTAAACTAATGCACAGTAAAGTATTGATAAATCAATGCAAATAATTTATTATAACTTAGATTTATTATTATTATTTAATCTTTTTTTCTTTACAACACTAGTACATATTATTTGAGAAGAACAGCAAAAATTACTAAGTTCATTATTCTTCTAAACAACAAAAATGTGTAAAACTTGTTTGTGTTGTGCATATATCCTATTGTGAAATAACTTGGCATGACTAAAGATAATAGTATTGTCTTGATGGCTGTTACATACTATATCATAGGTTGAGTTAAATAATTATTTTCTTCCTATCAATTATGGTCAATGGTGAAAACACATTTTTTTCATTTAAATTGTTAAGTCGGTTTAATGTTCAAATTCAGATTAATTTAATTAAAGCAACTATTAATAATGTATATATGTGTTAACTTTTCTGACAAAGTCTTCAAGTAACCTGATTATATTTGACAGAGAATCAAAATGAGTAATTTTTAACATTTTGGCAAATTTAGAGAGAGAGAGAGAGAGTTATAACGAAGATATAATTTTAAAACAAATCATTATGACTATACATTATCAAATGAATAAACAATTCAAGTAAACTATTCCAATAAACTATTCCGATGCCGATAGCAGAAGTTCACACTATTCACTTTTCAAAACACTCTGCTGTTTCTAAAGTTTATCACATCCTGTGCCATGGTTAGCTCTCTCCGTTCGCTTCCTATGCCTCCTGGAAATTCGATTCTCTTTTGCCATCGGCATCGGAATAGATATGATAAGCACACATAAATTTACACAGATATATATAGAGAGATAAGGGGAATTAAAATCTATACGAATCAAGAATGTACTTCTGAGTGTTTTTACATATTGTAACATTATCCTCTATGGATAAATCACTGCTTCCATACAGTAATAGCTGCAGATCTAGCGGTATGAAATTGTTCAGATTTCGGTACAATTCGATTCTCTGTTCAACATAATTATTACAGACGAAGAAGAAATGATATGTATCCTCAATAGGATGACCACATTGACAGTGACTATAATCAATCAGATGAGATAGGAAAAGGTCATTATTTAAAGTACTACAACTATTTCTTAATTTTGCATGCAATATACAGTGTATTAGATTTTCTATTTCCAACAGAGTAATAATAACGTACTTTTGATATATTAGTGATAGACTTTTTAAAAACTAAGTATGAGTTACTTTGCCTAGTTTCTAAATCTAATTGGTTCCAAAGTCGAATAGTAGCCGGGAAAAACGAAATATTGGTCAAATGAAGTCGGAAATTTGGTAAAGAGTAGTTATTGGCGTCTCGGAGGTTATAGTGAGAGTTTTCAGATACTAGAGGAGGCAGTAGAGTGGATAAATAGTTTGGTGTTAGGTGATTTGTGACTTTATAGAAAAGTTGCAGTTTTCTCCTAGTACGACGAGTTGCAAGTGGTTCTAAACCACTTTCAGAATATAATGAAAGTCTGCTAGCAAAAGATGGTAATCCAGTAATTATTCTTGCTATTTCTAAGTTAAGTTTTTCCAATTTGTCTGCATCACCGAGAGAACAACCGTCCCAAACCTCACAACAGTATTCAAATAATGGCAGAATATAAGACTTGTAAATTTTAATTAAAGTTTGTCTGTTTAAAAGATATTTGAGCTTTCGGAGGATACTTACCTGTTTTGATACCTTTTTACAAATGTTGTCGATATGAGTGGACCATCTGCAATTTGCATCTAAAGTAACTCCTAGGTGTTTATGATTATCAACAAATTCTACATCCACATTATTAAAGCTTATATCTACAACATGTTCGTGTTCATTGTTTGAAATAAGTAAAGCTTCCGTTTTCAGAGGGTTGAATTTCACCAGCCATGTTTCTGCCCAATTTTGAATTTTAACTACGTCATTATTTATTTTCGTTTCAATTTCCAAGAGCGATCGACCAGAACATAATAAGGAGGTATCATCAGCAAATAATTTGGAAAGACTTTCAAGGTTATCTGATATGTCATTTATATATAGGATAAAAAGAAGAGGACCCAATACTGACCCTTGCGGAACGCCAGCATTAGTAGTTCTGACGGAAGATTTACTAATTCCTACGAAAACTTGTTGTTTCCGGTTTCTGATATAATTATTTAACCATTTTAAAAGTTTTCCGTTTATTCCATAATTAGATTTACATTTAGTCCCTTGTGCCACACACGATCGAACGCTTTGGAGATATCACAAAAAACACGTTGGTTGCTTTTTTTCCAAATTTTCACAAACAGTATGATAAATTTCTATCATTTGATGAACGGTAGAGTGACCAGGTTGGAAACCTGACTGGTATTTATATATAAGTGAGTTTTCAAGTAAATGATTATTCAAAAATTTCACAACTAAGCGTTCAAAAACTTTACCAATAGTACTGAGTAATGATATAGGTCTATAATTTGTTTATCCCCATTCTTAAATACATGTAATGGCATAACTATTGCTACTTTCCAATGTTCTGGAAAGACACCATATTACAATCACCTACGAGTTGTGACGTCACAATCTCTAACTTTCATTTTCGTTATATTTCCTTTCACAGTTCATTTTGTAGTTTCTTTCGGTTCATATATGATGTAGTTGAACTATATATACATTTATGAAAACTATCAAGACTACAAATAAAGTGCTATTACATGAAAAAGGTATATTCAGTATAAATTTCTCTTCGGCGGAAGCCCGGAATTTGAGACCTCTGGTGGTAGTTTCTGTAACTAGGGGTAATGATTCGCTTATAATTAGTTCCAAGTATGAGGCACGTCATTGTAGTCCGTCATTCAAAGTACAGAAATGTATTAACTATGCTGATAATGTTTTGAACATTTCAGGAAATATTTTGAATAAACAATAAGAATAATGTCTTGTAAATATCTACACCTGCATCGATTTTTGCAAATCTATATTGAAAATACTGTTTGAAGGGAGATAACTGCGAGATTCTGACGTTACCTTACAGAGGACACTTGTTTAACTACTAGAAATAAAGATGGCATAACAACCAAGCGCAAACAAATTCCTGATTTTCATAATACCCTCCAGGTTTTTGCTAACAACATTTCTTTTGTTTACAACTTGGTAGTTTGTTCACGAGATTTTATGAGATTTAGTCCGATATTTAGTGATCACGTGTTCCGTCTGTTTACGTGAGTGAGCACTCTAACAGAATGGAGGCACGTGGACACGGGCTTCACACGAAGCATCAAAATGATGTTTGTCGCTAGAAATTAATATCTATCAACATGAATTAAAGGCAAGTTGCTTACAAAGTTTAAATCTGTTTGTTGACCCACTGAAATAAGTGTTTGTTTATTTAGGACGAAACTGTTTACGATAAGTTGTTCAAGCCTGGCCAGACCACAAAATCACAATATCTACTGCGATTATAGTCCGAATTTTGTGACAATCTTGCTATATACTATATGCAAACTTTAATCAGCTTTAAGGCGATATCAACCCCAGAACCCTTCGGATTACTGCGATAACTGATCGAAGTCCCTGTGTTTCAAATCCATGAATCGGTAGACCTACGTGATGGAATTCGATCGTTTATTTTTTAAAACTAAGAAAACTGGCACATATCTGTCGTGGTGGTCATTTGTGCTGTACCTTCCCCGACAGAGACAATATACAGAATCTGGATTTCTGTGATAAGGTTTACTGCAGTAGCTACTCGCACTCGTAATATATATGAAAATGCTAAATTATTATTGAACCAGCTTGTCTTATTTATATATTATTCAGCTCACGATTCAACCTTTTCAAATGTTTTCATGTAATATATATATATATATACATTTGTATGCACCAAGCTGTTAAATGTTTGTATTAGATCTACATATAATATTTAAACAATACAAAGTAATTGTAGATTAACAAAATGTATACCAATTGCATTTTAACCTATTAGTACAACTTTTTGTTGTTTTCATGTAATATAACTTTTTGTTGTTTTCATGTAAAATGATAAATACATGTATATCTATTGGCAATCGATATCAAATCCATATAATATAAGACTTTCTCAAATATCAATATTCCTCATAACTTTCAAAATAAATCTATATTTGCTTTTGAAATTTAATTAAAAATGTTTGATTTTCATGTCGCGAACATATCCCTTAAAATAATCATCAATCTCCTTATTGGTCTCCAGAAAGTATAAAAATAAATGAAACTTTTTTGTCAATAATTCTATTTATTATGAATTCATGTATAACCATTTATGTTTTTCCAATGTTGACCTTTAAAACTATATATATATACAAGCAACAATCTGTGGGATGTCAAATATGGAAGGCTATAGCTGTTTCAGGATAAATTGCCAAAAATGCTTATAAGTACTGTTTCTTATCACTGATCACATATATTGGGTTTTCGACTATTATGTGTTATTGCTACTTAAGTGTGAATTTTTTAGGCTTAAGTGATAATGTATTTCTTTGCACTTATGTGCAACAGACATCGCGAGAGTTTAATTCTCGTACATATAATATTGACTCCTACAAAAAGAAGTTGAGTGATCATGAGTGGTTGACCTACGAGAGGCATATTATCAAATCTCATATTGACCATACTGATTGCTCATGATCATATTTCATCCGGCCTAGTAAACTCTAGAAAAAACATCTTAATTTATGAAAGTAGCTAACTCATTTAATGTATGTGTAAAAATTAAGTATATATATATATCGTACAAACATCAAACTTCTAATATGGTAGATATGAAACATACATTTAGGCTGACTGCCTGATAATATAATACAATTTGTACAGAGTTTACAATCCTTTGACATTCAGCTCATAATATACACCATTATAATTTGATCTGTCGTCATGCGTCGGTTTCTTAAGACCAAGATATCGCAGAATGGTGTACAAAAGGTTCTTAAGCTGTGTTATCAAAATTGTTAATTTCATGGCCCCCTATGTGTCGCATTCTCCCTGGGGAGAGGATACATTTTACTATAGTTTATATAGGAAACTCATCACACATATTTTAGCATAATTTGTTTCATTTTCATTTGAAATTGGTTAGCACGTGGTTAGGGCAAACTTTTCTCAATGACATATTGTCAGAGAATGTCAAGGCCAACGACTTGTTATGGGTTCGAATGTCAAAAATAAAAATCTCAAATTGATTATTTTTTTCATTTCATATGAAAGAACATAGTCCACTGAAACAGAATGTGCATATTTTATTGTCATCAGATAAAAATAAGGCAGAAAGATATGGCACTTGGAAAAGAATCATAAAGCTATTTTCTCCAGCCAAAATTAAAAAATAATCCAAAATTGCAGAATAAAGGTTTCTGCTCTTTTATCTATATACACATGAAGGCTTGATGTTTGGCGCATCGATAACGTATGGCTGGCTACAAATGTTATACTTGTATTTGACCTTGACCTTCATTCAAGGTCACGGGGGTCAAATGATGAAACAAATTCAAAGTTCTTTCAAAATTATTAATTTGGGTCACATTTTAAATAATCGGCCCTTTTAAAGGTGTGTGTAATGTATCAAGGTCAAATAATCAAAATGACGCAGATATGGCACTTTTAAAAAGAAATTCCTACCAAAATGAAAAAATGACCCAAAACTGCACATACACATGAAGGCTGGATATTTGGCCAACAGATACATGTAACATGTGTGACTGGCTACAAATATTGAGTTTATCTCTCTGACCTTGACCTTCATTCACATTTTAAAGAACCGGCTCTTATGAAGGTGTGTGCGAAGTTTCAAGGGCAAATTTTTAAAAATGATGCAGACATGCCCTTTAAAGAATGTTTTCTTGTCAAAATCAAAAATTATCCATCAATTGCAATTCAATTGTTGGCTCAAAAGGGGTGTCCAGCAAGATTATGGAGTTGGGATCTGAATGGTTTCACAGATAAAACAAGAGGCCCAGAGGGCCTGTATCGCTCACCTGGTTTTATGAGATATGAAACAAGAATGATGCTTAAGTTTATTTGTCGCTGGTATTTCTATGTCAATATATCATAAGCATTTTATATGGGTACATGTACATTGGTTTATTGTTATTCTAAAAATGTCAGACCTATTTTGGTCCCATCCTTCAGCCCCCGGGAGGTTAACCCCAACATTCGTACAATTTTGAATACTCACCCCATAACCATGCTACCATACAAATGTAGGTTTTATACCAAATTGTGCAATTAATCCATGAAATGAAATTGACTTTTGTACAACCCCATAGGGATTGCTACCACACCAATGTGAGTTATATCCATAACTTAGTTTCAGAGAAACCAATTGACCCCTTTTGACCCTGCCCCCAGGGGTCAACCCCACCATTTTTACAATTTTGAATCCCTACCCAAAATGATGCTACCAGTCAAGTATGAGCTATATCGATTGCTTAGTTTCAGAGAAGAAGTTATTTATGTCAATTAAGCCAAATTGACCAAGAGATGAACACAATCCTGATGTAAAAATAGGCCCAGGGTTCTTTCCCCACCCCAAGGGACTTATACAATCATATTGAATTGATATCAAATATGAAAGTTTTCTTCAATATTTTGCATGTAAAACGCTGTATATTTATATACAGTACCTATAGCTACTAGGCTATTATCTACATCTTGGTGGTAAATTAAAAAGCAACAAATCACAAATCACAGTTTATTGTTAATATTGACATTGGATCTATTAAAATAGATGGAATTGATATCTAATTTAAAAATAATTGTCCTTAAAAATGAGGTATTTGTTGAAAAAAAGTGTAATAACTTTTAAAAGCCGTCAATCTGATTTTGATATTATTCTAAGATCAAAATAGAAAGGAATAAACAATTTTGTTTACAAGATATTGAAAGACATTGCACACTTTCAACAAAAAAAGTAGCAGACACTCCCTGTATTTTCAATACATATCGTGTATTGTTATAACTTATCGAAATGCATATCATATTGTTTCGACATTTCTAATACCCAGGCCTATAAAATATAAGTTTGTTTTAAACACATAAATGCAAATTTTGAACTACTTAAGTATAAAAGATGGTTTAAAGTATGAATGTTAATGACATGTACCTAAGTAGAAGTTGATTTGAAAAAATTTAAAATGTTTGACTTCTTAAGTAAAGGTTTGATTGAAATAAGAAATGTTTAACTACTTTTAGAAGTAGGTTTGAAACTTTAAGATGGTTAAAACCATTATGTATATCGGAACAGTCTAAACCATTACATTCATCAGGACTGTGAAAACCATTATGTCCGGTTGGTTTGACACACTTAAGTGGAAATGTTTAGTCATGTTGATATCAGTTTAATTTGTATTCTTGCTTTATTTCAAATATCTCCTTATACATCTGACTAACGCCTCCTACAGTACTTTCAGTACTTTGATTAACATACTGTGACTAATCCCATCATGACCTACAGCTTTGTATATAGATAAAGATTTAAGTATGTCGATTATGTCATTGAGTTCAAATTGTATGTCTGATATAGTAGCGTCCGTCCTAAGTTCGACCCCTGGCTCGTCGATGTTTGTGTCGTCAATAGTAGAAATGGAAACAAAGTAATCATTTAGTAAATTAGCTTTACCTACATCTGTCATTACAAGATCTCCGTTATTATTTACAAGGGGTGGTATAGTATTAACAGTTTCAGTAGATTTTATTAATCTGCGGACAACTTTCCAAAAATTTCTAGGATTCGAATCAGAAAAACGGTCTAAAATACCATTAATGTCCGCACAGAACTGTTCTTTTATGTGCTTTTTAGATTATTAACGTGATTACGTTGTCTCCGAAAATTCGTCAAGTTTCTTATAGAGCGATTAGATTTAAAAAAAATTAAAAGTCTGTCTCTTTTCCTTATTTCACGTCGAAGGTCAGAATTAAACCAAGGCTTGTCATCAGGTCGTATTGTAACAGTTTTCGTAGTAATGCACTCCTCAGCTATGTCCAAATATTTTTCTGTAAACTTAACACACATGTCATCTGGGGAGTGCGAGGTAGAGAATAAATCAACCCAGTCTGTATCGTCAAGTTTACTATTAAAAAGTTCGTAATTAGCTTCATTGTAACATCTTATGGTTCGTTTAAACGTCCTGGTAATTACTGTGCCTACAGTCAGTTCTACAGTCGTCGCTTTATGGTCAGATACCTCATCGCCAATGTCAATTACGTCAGAAAAGTTAGAAGTACACGTGTCGGAGAGTAAAATGGGGTCAAGTAAGGTAGAGCTCGTGCGTCCTATGCGTGTCGGTTTGTCGATTACATTAGTTAGGTGAAAGGTGTGGATAATATCATACACAACGTGCGTGTTTTCTACAGTTAAAAGATCAACATTTATATCACCAACTAATACTATATTTGGGGTTTCCTGAATAGCAGTGTCTATAGAATTCTGTAGATGATTCCAAAAGGATTGTGCGATATTAGGAGGCCTATACAGAGTACACAGAAGATATTTTTTATATGGAAAATTGATCTCCGTCCAAATAACCTCACCCACCTGAAATTCTAAGTCAGCTCTACGACGGGTGCACAAGAGACTGGATGTAAATACTTCTATCCCCCCTCCCGGGGTTCCCCGGTCCTTACGGTATAACTCGTAACCACCCAGGAGTATATCAGCGTCAGAAATAGAAGGATCAAGGTGAGTCTCGGTGACGCAAACAATATCATAATCAGAAGCCAAATTTTCTAAATGTGATAACTTATTTCTTAGACTACGAATATTCAAGTGGAAAATAGATATACAGTTATTATAATCTGGGGGGCCTGGGTTAGGATGGACATCATTACAGGACAGGAGGAGGAGCTGAAGTATCAAGAGAAAACTAGAGTTATCTGTTATGCTGCATAATAAAACACGTGTTACTAAAAATAGTTTTGTAAACATAAACATCACGCTAGATCTACAGCCATTGAGAACATGGGACATTTTAATATAGACGAAAAACGTTTGTGAAATCAATAAGCCATGAGTACGTTGGTAAAAACAACCGATAGCCGCTCGATACTGAACTAAATCATTACCTATGGTCATCAAACAATAAGTTACATGAAGAGGGGCAATCGGTCGCGTTTACCATAGCATATTTGTAATAATAGTTAGAACACTCAGTCTCATGGGGAGGTTGAGAAAGGTCAGGAAAGCATAGGTCAAAGGTAGGAAAGGAAAAGTAAGATAAGAACATATAAAGTAAAACAACATACATGAGTTATAAAATAAGATGTTTCATATTTTTCGGTTAACTACAGTTTGTTAAAAAAAAAAATATTTGTATACTTATTTTGCGGGTGACTTATTGATACCTAACATTTATTAGGCAAATTTATCTTATCAATATCCAATTTAGTTTTAAAGATAAGCAGTACTTCCATTTTTATGAAAATAAAAATTACTTCAGTGTTCTAATAATTTAAACACATGAACAATTGAAAGAAATACATTTGTATGAAAAGCATTAATAATGGACTTTGAAGAATGCTACTACATGTACAGTTCATCCAGTTTGGGCATTCGAACTACATTTTCATCTGACAGATGCTGCAGATTAAAAAAAAAAATCTGATTTTGAAATCGATGATATCAATACATATAGCTACATTCACATCTCACTAACATTAATTAACATGATATATATACCATACATATATATATGTATCGTGCAGTTACAGTTATGTATATGGTACATATACTATTGCGGAGAATATTTGATGCAATGTACATAGGTGAAAAACAATTCCACTTCAAATTGATTTGAACTGTACATGTGAATGAATGTGTTTTTGTTGTATAGATTATTTGTAGCTACACAGTATGGAGTGTAAACATATAACGTAGAGTGCTATATGAAAATCATGTTCACTCTAATGAGCGATTAAGAAACTGTCTCAAGTCTGAGCTGATATGAGCATGTAATTCTAAGTTTTGAATATAGTGCTTAGTTTAATGTGGCCGTTGTGATGGTATACCCTGTCCTGTCTACATCCGCATTCTACGCCTCCAGAGTCTGTTTATCAGACCCAGGTGTTTTTAACCCACCATCATCAGATGGTGGGCTATTCAAATCGTCCTACGTCCGTGGTCCGTCCGTCCCTCCATCCGTAAACAATTCTTGTTATCGCTATTTCTCAAAGTACTGAAGGGATCTTCTAAAATTTCATATATAGGTTTCTCTTGGTTTCTAGTTATGCATATTGCATTTTGAGACTTATCGGAAAACAATATGGCCGGCAGGCAGCCATCTTAGGTTTTGACAATTGAAGTTTGTTATTGCTATTTCTCAGAAAGCACTGAATTGATCTTTTTCAAATTTCATAAGTAGGTTCCCCTCGGTGCCTAGTTATGCATATTGCATTTTGAGACTAATCGGAAAACAACATGGCCGACAGGCAGCCATCTTGGATTTGGACAATTGAAGTTTGTTATCGCTATTTCTCAGAAAGTGCTGAAGGGATCTTTCTCAAATTTGATATGTAGGTTCCCCTTGGTGGGTGGTTATGCATATTGCATTTTGAGACCAATCGGAAAACAATATGGCCGACAGGCAGCCATCTTAGGTTTTGACAATTGAAGTTTGTTATTGCTATTTCTCAGAAAGCACTGAATTGATCTTTCTCAAATTTCATATGTAGGTTCCTCTTGGTGCTTACATTAGTTATGTATATTGCATTTTGAGACCAATCGGAAAACAATATGGCCGACAGGCAGCCATTTTGGATTTAGAGAATTGAAGTTTGTTATCACTATTTCTCAGAAAGTGCTGAAGGGATCTTTCTCAAATTTTATATGTAGGTTCCCCTCGGCGTCTAGTTATGGATATTGCATTTTGAGACTAATCGGAAAACAACATGGTCGACAGGCAGCCATATTGTATTTTGACAATTGAAGTTTGTTATCGCTATTTTACAGAAGGTACTGAAGGGATAGAACAATCTGCCACAAAATATCATTCAAAACCTTGACATAACATCATTCAAACCAGGGCTCACACACACGATAAAATCCTAAAACAATCACACAAGTGTTTTTAACCTGAGCTTTGATCTAAAAGCTGGTAGCTAGATGGGACGCTACATCAAATGTATAAATATCTTTTCAATGGCTAATGATAATGATAATTTGTGAAGCGCTTATAGGCATGGGATCCTCAAAAGTTTGAAAAGAAAGGCCTCATTAATTTTACAGGTAATCTAGGACCTTCATATTACATCTACAACTACGTATACATTAACCCATTGAAGATGTCAAATAAGATTACCTGAGTACCTATTCTGACAATTAGCTGCCAAGACGCACTTGCAATCAAAAGTAGATATGAATTTCTTTTCTTGCCAATATTTTGTCCTAGTCCTAATCAGGTATTGGTGATGTTCCATACAAAGTTGACCATGTCCCCACTAAACAAAAGCAGTTAAAATAATTTGTTTTCGTTTGTGTCTTCAGTACTTTCAGTACTTTGATTATTTTTGTGGCAGCTATCAAATTTCCGGAGAGGAAGGATTATGTGGAACTGGAGTTTGTTATTAAATATGAATTAATCAATGCCATATTAACAGATGTAACACTTGATTCAAACAGACATTCAGAATGATGTGGTGAAGCTTGACTTTGATTATGTCACTCATACCTAACTGCCATGCCATATCCAGTTACACGTGAATTCGGGTCTCTTAATGCGTTCACTTTTTTCAATTTCCCGTTTCATTTCTGCTTTCATCGTAATCATATTAAACCGTATGTGTTCAGTTATCGTTTAATTGTTTCGAAGCACGTGTACACGTGCAGCACCTCCATGGTTATCTGTGAAATGTATCCGAAGCGCCCATTATTAATCTCGATTGCGTGATTTTACCAGGTTCTACAGTAAAACGTGTGTTCGGTGTTAACACGACGAGCTTCTGACGTGTCAGGCGACCTTTGTTTGATGTCAATGAATATGTCCAAAGGCTCGTTTTAATTTTCCTTCAATGGATCACTGACGTGTATCAGAAACACAGAGCATGCTACACATTCATGATATCATGTTTAGGGTACTATCCACGTTTTGCTCAATTCATATTCATGTCCTGTTTTTTCCGTAACAAAGACTTTATGACAAGAAGGTACTGGAAGATACTTTTGATAAACACGACAAGAGCAATATTATGGCAGAATACTGATATTATCCATGTATATGAAGGTCGCAGGGGTAAAGTCTATCACACTCGTGAAAGATTTGATGTGAAAATGGTAAAACAAAAGGAGAGGGAATAACGGTGTAACCTTCACAACGACAAAAACTACAAAACAACGGGGGGAATAACAGTGTAACCTTCACAACGACAAAAACTACATAACAACAGGGGGAATAACAGTGTAACCTTGACAACGACAAAAACTACATAACAACGGGGGGAATAGCAGTGTAACCTTGACAACGACAAAAACTACATAACAACAGGGGGAATAACAGTGTAACCTTCATAACGACAAAAACTACATAACAACAGGGGGAATAACAGTGTAACCTTCATAACGACAAAAACTACATAACAACAGGGGGAATAACGGTGTAACCTTCACAACGACAAAAACTACATAACAACAGGCGGAATAACAGTGTAACCTTCATAACGACAAAAACTACATAACAACAGGGGGAATAACAGTGTAACCTTCATAACGACAAAAACTACATAACAACAGGAGGAATAACGGTGTAACCTTCACAACGACAAAAACTACATAACAACAGGGGGAATAACGGTGTAACCTTCACAACGACAAAAACTACATAACAACAGGGGGAATAACAGTGTCACCTTCACAACGACAAAAACTACATAACAACAGGGGGAATAACGGTGTAACCTTCACAACGACAAAAACTACATAACAACAGGGGGAATAACAGTGTAACCTTCACAACGACAAAAACTACATAACAACAGGGGGAATAACAGTGTAACCTTCACAACGACAAAAACTACATAACAACAGGGGGAATAACAGTGTAACCTTCACAACGACAGAAACTACAGAACAACAGGAGGAATAACAGTGTAACCTTCATAACGACAAAAACTACATAACAACAGGGGGAATAACGGTGTAACCTTCACAACGACAAAAACTACATAACAACAGGGGGAATAACAGTGTAACCTTCACAACGACAAAAACTACATAACAACAGGGGGAATAACAGTGTAACCTTCACAACGACAAAAACTACATAACAACAGGGGGAATAACAGTGTAACCTTCATAACGACAAAAACTACATAACAACGGGGGGAATAACAGTGTAACGTTCACAACGACAAAAACTACATCACAACAGGGGGAATAACAGTGTAACCTTCACAACGACAAAAACTACATAACAACAGGGGAATAACGGTGTAACCTTCACAACGACAAAAACTACATAACAACAGGGGGAATAACAGTGTAACCTTCACAACGACAAAAACTACATAACAACAGGGGGAATAACAGTGTAACCTTCACAACGACAAAAACTACATAACAACGGGGGAATAACAGTGTAACCTTCACAACGACAAAAACTACATAACAACAGGGGGAATAACGGTGTAACCTTCATAACGACAAAAGCTACATAACAACAGGGGGAATAACAGTGTAACCTTCATAACGACAAAAACTACATAACAACAGGGGGAATAACAGTGTAACCTTCATAACGACAAAAACTACATAACAACAGGGGGAATAACAGTGTAACCTTCACAACGACAAAAACTACATAACAACGGGGGGGAATAACAGTGTAACCTTCATAACGACAAAAACTACATAACAACAGGGGGAATAACAGTGTAACCTTCATAACGACAAAAACTACATAACAACAGGGGGAATAACAGTGTAACCTTCACAACGACAAAAACTACATAACAACAGGCGGAATAACGGTGTAACCTTCACAACGACAAAAACTACATAACAACAGGCGGAATAACAGTGTAACCTTCATAACGACAAAAACTACATAACAACAGGCGGAATAACGGTGTAACCTTCATAACGACAAAAACTACATAACAACAGGGGGAATAACAGTGTAACCTTCACAACGACAAAAACTACATAACAACAGGCGGAATAACGGTGTAACCTTCATAACGACAAACACTACATAACAACAGCGGGAATAACAGTGTAACCTTCACAACGACAAAAACTACATAACAACAGGGGAATAACAGTGTAACCTTCACAACGACAAAAACTACATAACATCGGGGGGGATAACAGTGTAACCTTCACAACGACAAAAACTACATAACAACAGGGAGAATAACAGTGTAACCTTCATAACGACAAAAACTACATAACAACAGCGGGAATAACAGTGTAACCTTCACAACGACAAAAACTACATAACAACAGGGGGAATAACAGTGTAACCTTCACAACGACAAAAACTACATAACAACAGGGGGAATAACAGTGTAACCTTCATAACGACAAAAACTACATAACAACAGGGGGAATAACAGTGTAACCTTCACAACGACAAAAAATACATAACAACAGGGGGAATAACAGTGTAACCTTCACAACGACAAAAACTACATAACAACAGCGGGAATAACGGTATAACCATCATAACGACAAAAACTACATAACAACAGGCGGAATAACGGTGTAACCTTCACAACGACAAAAACTACATAACAACAGGCGGAATAACAGTGTAACCTTCATAACGACAAAAACTACATAACAACAGGCGGAATAACGGTTGTAACCTTCATAACGACAAAAACTACATAACAACAGGCTGAATAACAGTGTAACCTTCACAACGACAAAAACTACATAACAACAGGCGGAATAACGGTGTAACCTTCATAACGACAAAAACTACATAACAACAGGCGGAATAACGGTGTAACCTTCATAACGACAAAAACTACATAACAACGGGGGCATAACAGTGTAACCTTCACAACGACAAAAACTACATAACAACAGGGGGAATAACAGTGTAACCTTCACAACGACAAAAACTATATAACAACAGTGGGAATAACAGTGTAACCTTCACAACGACAAAAACTACATAACATCGGGGGGAATAACAGTGTAACCTTCACAACGACAAAAACTACATAACAACAGGGAGAATAACAGTGTAACCTTCATAACGACAAAAACTACATAACAACAGGGAGAATAACAGTGTAACCTTCATAACGACAAAAACTACATAACAACAGGGAGAATAACAGTGTAACCTTCACAACGACAAAAACTACATAACAACAGGGGGAATAACAGTGTAACCTTCACAACGACAAAAACTACATAACAACAGGGGGAATAACAGTGTAACCTTCACAACGACAAAAACTACATAACAACAGGGGGAATAACAGTGTAACCTTCACAACGACAAAAACTACATAACAACAGGGAGAATAACAGTGTAACCTTCATAACGACAAAAACTACATAACAACAGCGGGAATAACAGTGTAACCTTCACAACGACAAAAACTACATAACAACAGGGAGAATAACAGTGTAACCTTCATAACGACAAAAACTACATAACAACAGCGGGAATAACAGTGTAACCTTCACAACGACAAAAACTACATAACAACAGGGGGAATAACAGTGTAACCTTCACAACGACAAAAACTACATAACATCGGGGAGAATAACAGTGTAACCTTCACAAAGACAAAAACTACATAACAACAGGGAGAATAACAGTGTAACCTTCATAACGACAAAAACTACATAACAACAGGGGGAATAACAGTGTAACCTTCACAACGACAAAAACTACATAACAACAGGGGGAATAACAGTGTAACCTTCACAACGACAAAAACTACATAACAACAGGGGGAATAACAGTGTAACCTTCATAACGACAAAAACTACATAACAACGGGGGGAATAACAGTGTAACCTTCATAACGACAAAAACTACATAACAACAGGGGGAATAACAGTGTAACCTTCACAACGACAAATACTACATAACAACAGGGGGAATAACAGTGTAACCTTCACAACGACAAAAACTATATAACAACAGGGGGAATAACAGTGTAACCTTCACAACGACAAAACCTACATAACATCGGGGGGAATAACAGTGTAACCTTCACAACGACAAAAACTACATACAATCGGGGGGAATAACAGTGTAACCTTCACAACGACAAAAACTACATAACAACAGGGAGAATAACAGTGTAACCTTCATAACGACAAAAACTACATAACAACAGGGGGAATAACAGTGTAACCTTCACAACGACAAAAACTACATAACAACAGGGGGAATAACAGTGTAACCTTCACAACGACAAAAACTACATAACAACAGCGGGAATAACAGTGTAACCTTCACAACGACAAAAACTACATAACAACGGGGGAATAACGGTGTAACCTTCACAACGACAAAAACTACATAACAACAGGGAGAATAACAGTGTAACCTTCATAACGACAAAAACTACATAACAACAGGGGGAATAACAGTGTAACCTTCACAACGACAAAAACTACATAACAACAGGGGGAATAACAGTGTAACCTTCACAACGACAAAAACTACATAACAACAGCGGGAATAACAGTGTAACCTTCACAACGACAAAAACTACATAACAACAGGGGGAATAACAGTGTAACCTTCACAACGACAAAAAACTACATAACATCGGGGGAATAACAGTGTAACCTTCACAACGACAAAAACTACATAACAACAGGGAGAATAACAGTGTAACCTTCATAACGACAAAAACTACATAACAACAGGGAGAATAACAGTGTAACCTTCATAACGACAAAAACTACATAACAACAGCGGGAATAACAGTGTAACCTTCACAACGACAAAAACTACATAACAACAGGCGGAATAACAGTGTAACCTTCATAACGACAAAAACTACATAACAACAGGCGGAATAACGGTGTAACCTTCATAACGACAAAAACTACATAACAACAGGGGGAATAACAGTGTAACCTTCACAACGACAAAAACTACATAACAACAGGCGGAATAACGGTGTAACCTTCATAACGACAAACACTACATAACAACAGGCGGAATAACGGTGTAACCTTCATAACGACAAACACTACATAACAACAGGCGGAATAACAGTGTAACCTTCACAACGACAAAAACTACATAACAACAGGCGGAATAACGGTGTAACCTTCATAACGACAAAAACTACATAACAACAGCGGGAATAACAGTGTAACCTTCACAACGACAAAAACTACATAACAACAGGGGGAATAACAGTGTAACCTTCACAACGACAAAAACTACATAACAACAGGGGGAATAACAGTGTAACCTTCATAACGACAAAAACTACATAACAACGGGGGAATAACAGTGTAACCTTCATAACGACAAAAACTACATAACAACAGGGGGAATAACAGTGTAACCTTCACAAAGACAAAACTACATAACAACAGGGGGAATAACAGTGTAACCTTCACAAGCTACCAAAACTACATAACAACAGGGAGAATAACAGTGTAACCTTCACAACGACAAAAACTACATAACAACAGGCGGAATAACGGTGTAACCTTCACAACGACAAAAACTACATAACAACAGGCGGAATAACAGTGTAACCTTCATAACGACAAAAACTACATAACAACAGGCGGAATAACGGTGTAACCTTCATAACGACAAAAACTACATAACAACAGGGGGAATAACAGTGTAACCTTCACAACGACAAAAACTACATAACAACAGGCGGAATAACGGTGTAACCTTCATAACGACAAACACTACATAACAACAGCGGGAATAACAGTGTAACCTTCACAACGACAAAAACTACATAACAACAGGCGGAATAACGGTGTAACCTTCACAACGACAAAAACTACATAACAACAGGGGAAATAACAGTGTAACCTTCATAACGACAAAAACTGCATAACAACAGGCGGAATAACGGTGTAACCTTCATAACGACAAAAACTACATAACAACGGGGGCATAACAGTGTAACCTTCACAACGACAAAAACTACATAACAACAGGGGGAATAACAGTGTAACCTTCACAACGACAAAAACTACATAACAACGGGGGGAATAACAGTGTAACCTTCATAACGACAAAAACTACAAAACAACAGGGGGAATAACGGTGTAACCTTCATAACGACAAAAACTACATAACAACAGGCGGAATAACGGTGTAACCTTCACAACGACAAAAACTACATAATAACAGGCGGAATAACAGTGTAACCTTCACAACGACAAAAACTACATAACAACGGGGGGAATAACAGTGTAACCTTCATAACGACAAAAACTACATAACAACGGGGGCATAACAGTGTAACCTTCACAACGACAAAAACTACATAACAACAGGAGGAATAACAGTGTAACCTTCATAACGACAAAAACTACATAACAACAGGGGAAATAACAGTGTAACCTTCACAACGACAAAAACTACATAACAACGGGGGAATAACGGTGTAACCTTCATAACGACAAAAACTACATAACAACAGGGGAAATAACAGTGTAACCTTCACAAAGACAAAAACTACATAACAACGGGGGCATAACAGTGTAACCTTCACAACGACAAAAACTACTTAACAACAGGGAGAATAACAGTGTAACCTTCATAACGACAAAAACTACATAACAACAGGCGGAATAACAGTGTAACCTTCATAACGACAAAAACTACATAACAACAGGGGGAATAACAGTGTAACCTTCATAACGACAAAAACTACATAACAACAGGGGGAATAACGGTGTAACCTTCACAACGACAAAAACTACATAACAACGGGGGGAATAACAGTGTAACCTTCACAACGACAAAAACTACATAACAACAGGGAGAATAACAGTGTAACCTTCACAACGACAAAAACTACATAACAACGGGGGAAATAACAGTGTAACCTTCACAAAGACAAAAACTACATAACAACGGGGGCATAACAGTGTAACCTTCACAACGACAAAAACTACTTAACAACAGGGAGAATAACAGTGTAACCTTCACAACGACAAAAACTACATAACAACAGGGGGGAATAACAGTGTAACCTTCATAACGACAAAAACTACATAACAACAGGGGGAATAACGGTGTAACCTTCACAACGACAAAAACTACATAACAACAGGGGGAATAACAGTGTAACCTTCACAACGACAAAAAATACATAACAACAGGGGGAATAACAGTGTAACCTTCACAACGACAAAAACTACATAACAACAGCGGGAATAACGGTATAACCATCATAACGACAAAAACTACATAACAACAGGCGGAATAACGGTGTAACCTTCACAACGACAAAAACTACATAACAACAGGCGGAATAACAGTGTAACCTTCATAACGACAAAAACTACATAACAACAGGCGGAATAACGGTTGTAACCTTCATAACGACAAAAACTACATAACAACAGGCTGAATAACAGTGTACCTTCACAACGACAAAAACTACATAACAACAGGCGGAATAACGGTGTAACCTTCATAACGACAAAAAACTACATACAACAGGCGGAATAACGGTGTAACCTTCATAACGACAAAAACTACATAACAACGGGGGCATAACAGTGTAACCTTCACAACGACAAAAACTACATAACAACAGGGGGAATAACAGTGTAACCTTCACAAACGACAAAAAACTATATAACAACAGTGGGAATAACAGTGTAACCTTCACAACGACAAAAACTACATAACATCGGGGGGAATAACAGTGTAACCTTCACAACGACAAAAACAACATAACACAGGGAGAATAACAGTGTAACCTTCATAACGACAAAAAACTACATAACAACAGGGAGAATAACAGTGTAACCTTCATAACGACAAAAACTACATAACAACAGGGAGAATAACAGTGTAACCTTCACAACGACAAAAACTACATAACAACAGGGGGAATAACAGTGTAACCTTCACAACGACAAAAACTACATAACAACAGGGGGAATAACAGTGTAACCTTCACAACGACAAAAACTACATAACAACAGGGGGAATAACAGTGTAACCTTCACAACGACAAAAACTACATAACAACAGGGAGAATAACAGTGTAACCTTCATAACGACAAAAACTACATAACAACAGCGGGAATAACAGTGTAACCTTCACAACGACAAAAACTACATAACAACAGGGAGAATAACAGTGTAACCTTCATAACGACAAAAACTACATAACAACAGCGGGAATAACAGTGTAACCTTCACAACGACAAAACTACATAACAACAGGGGGAATAACAGTGTAACCTTCACAACGACAAAAACTACATAACATCGGGGAGAATAACAGTGTAACCTTCACAAAGACAAAAACTACATAACAACAGGGAGAATAACAGTGTAACCTTCATAACGACAAAAACTACATAACAACAGGGGGAATAACAGTGTAACCTTCACAACGACAAAAAACTACATAACAACAGGGGGAATAACAGTGTAACCTTCACAACGACAAAAACTACATAACAACAGGGGGAATAACAGTGTAACCTTCATAACGACAAAAACTACATAACAACGGGGGGAATAACAGTGTAACCTTCATAACGACAAAAAACTACATAACAACAGGGGGAATAACAGTGTAACCTTCACAACGACAAAAACTACATAACAACAGGGGGAATAACAGTGTAACCTTCACAACGACAAAAACTATATAACAACAGGGGGAATAACAGTGTAACCTTCACAACGACAAAACCTACATAACATCGGGGGGAATAACAGTGTAACCTTCACAACGACAAAAACTACATACAATCGGGGGGAATAACAGTGTAACCTTCACAACGACAAAAACTACATAACAACAGGGAGAATAACAGTGTAACCTTCATAACGACAAAAACTACATAACAACAGGGGGAATAACAGTGTAACCTTCACAACGACAAAAACTACATAACAACAGGGGGAATAACAGTGTAACCTTCACAACGACAAAAACTACATAACAACAGCGGGAATAACAGTGTAACCTTCACAACGACAAAAACTACATAACAACGGGGGAATAACGGTGTAACCTTCACAACGACAAAAAACTACATAACAACAGGGAGAATAACAGTGTAACCTTCATAACGACAAAAACTACATAACAACAGGGGGAATAACAGTGTAACCTTCACAACGACAAAAACTACATAACAACAGGGGGAATAACAGTGTAACCTTCACAACGACAAAACTACATAACAACAGCGGGAATAACAGTGTAACCTTCACAACGACAAAAACTACATAACAACAGGGGGAATAACAGTGTAACCTTCACAACGACAAAAACTACATAACATCGGGGGGAATAACAGTGTAACCTTCACAACGACAAAAACTACATAACAACAGGGAGAATAACAGTGTAACCTTCATAACGACAAAAACTACATAACAACAGGGAGAATAACAGTGTAACCTTCATAACGACAAAAACTACATAACAACAGCGGGAATAACAGTGTAACCTTCACAACGACAAAAACTACATAACAACAGGCGGAATAACAGTGTAACCTTCATAACGACAAAAACTACATAACAACAGGCGGAATAACGGTGTAACCTTCATAACGACAAAAACTACATAACAACAGGGGGAATAACAGTGTAACCTTCACAACGACAAAAACTACATAACAACAGGCGGAATAACGGTGTAACCTTCATAACGACAAACACTACATAACAACAGGCGGAATAACGGTGTAACCTTCATAACGACAAACACTACATAACAACAGCGGGAATAACAGTGTAACCTTCACAACGACAAAAACTACATAACAACAGGCGGAATAACGGTGTAACCTTCATAACGACAAAAACTACATAACAACAGCGGGAATAACAGTGTAACCTTCACAACGACAAAAACTACATAACAACAGGGGGAATAACAGTGTAACCTTCACAACGACAAAAACTACATAACAACAGGGGGAATAACAGTGTAACCTTCATAACGACAAAAACTACATAACAACGGGGGAATAACAGTGTAACCTTCATAACGACAAAAACTACATAACAACAGGGGGAATAACAGTGTAACCTTCACAAAGACAAAAACTACATAACAACAGGGGGAATAACAGTGTAACCTTCACAGCTACCAAAACTACATAACAACAGGGAGAATAACAGTGTAACCTTCACAACGACAAAAACTACATAACAACAGGCGGAATAACGGTGTAACCTTCACAACGACAAAAACTACATAACAACAGGCGGAATAACAGTGTAACCTTCATAACGACAAAAACTACATAACAACAGGCGGAATAACGGTGTAACCTTCATAACGACAAAAACTACATAACAACAGGGGGAATAACAGTGTAACCTTCACAACGACAAAAACTACATAACAACAGGCGGAATAACGGTGTAACCTTCATAACGACAAACACTACATAACAACAGCGGGAATAACAGTGTAACCTTCACAACGACAAAAACTACATAACAACAGGCGGAATAACGGTGTAACCTTCACAACGACAAAAACTACATAACAACAGGGGAAATAACAGTGTAACCTTCATAACGACAAAAACTGCATAACAACAGGCGGAATAACGGTGTAACCTTCATAACGACAAAAACTACATAACAACGGGGGCATAACAGTGTAACCTTCACAACGACAAAAACTACATAACAACAGGGGGAATAACAGTGTAACCTTCACAACGACAAAAACTACATAACAACGGGGGGAATAACAGTGTAACCTTCATAACGACAAAAACTACAAAACAACAGGGGGAATAACGGTGTAACCTTCATAACGACAAAAACTACATAACAACAGGCGGAATAACGGTGTAACCTTCACAACGACAAAAACTACATAATAACAGGCGGAATAACAGTGTAACCTTCACAACGACAAAAACTACATAACAACGGGGGGAATAACAGTGTAACCTTCATAACGACAAAAACTACATAACAACGGGGGCATAACAGTGTAACCTTCACAACGACAAAAACTACATAACAACAGGAGGAATAACAGTGTAACCTTCATAACGACAAAAACTACATAACAACAGGGGAAATAACAGTGTAACCTTCACAACGACAAAAACTACATAACAACGGGGGAATAACGGTGTAACCTTCATAACGACAAAAACTACATAACAACAGGGGAAATAACAGTGTAACCTTCACAAAGACAAAAACTACATAACAACGGGGGCATAACAGTGTAACCTTCACAACGACAAAAACTACTTAACAACAGGGAGAATAACAGTGTAACCTTCATAACGACAAAAACTACATAACAACAGGCGGAATAACAGTGTAACCTTCATAACGACAAAAACTACATAACAACAGGGGGAATAACAGTGTAACCTTCATAACGACAAAAACTACATAACAACAGGGGGAATAACGGTGTAACCTTCACAACGACAAAAACTACATAACAACGGGGGGAATAACAGTGTAACCTTCACAACGACAAAAACTACATAACAACAGGGGGAATAACAGTGTAACCTTCACAACGACAAAAACTACATAACAACGGGGGAAATAACAGTGTAACCTTCACAACGACAAAAACTACATAACAACAGGGGGCATAACAGTGTAACCTTCACAACGACAAAAACTACATAACAACAGGGAGAATAACAGTGTAACCTTCACAACGACAAAAACTACATAACAACAGGGGGAATAACAGTGTAACCTTCATAACGACAAAAACTACATAACAACAGGGGGAATAACAGTGTAACCTTCACAACGACAAAAACTACATAACAACGGGGGGAATAACAGTGTAACCTTCACAACGACAAAAACTACATAACAACAGGGAGAATAACAGTGTAACCTTCACAACGACAAAAACTACATAACAACGGGGGAATAACAGTGTAACCTTCACAACGACAAAAACTACATAACAACGGGGGGAATAACAGTGTAACCTTCATAACGACAAAAACTACATAACAACAGGGGGAATAACAGTGTAACCTTCATAACGACAAAAACTACATAACAACAGGGGGAATAACAGTGTAACCTTCACAACGACAAAAACTACATAACAACAGGGGGAATAACAGTGTAACCTTCACAACGACAAAAACTACATAACAACAGGGGGGAATAACAGTGTAACCTTCACAACGACAAAAACTACATAACAACAGGGGGAATAACAGTGTAACCTTCACAACGACAAAAACTACATAACAACAGGGGGAATAACAGTGTAACCTTCACAACGACAAAAACTACATAACAACAGGGGGAATAACAGTGTAACCTTCATAACGACAAAAACTACATAACAACAGGGGGAATAACAGTGTAACCTTCATAACGACAAAAACTACATAACAACAGGGGGAATAACAGTGTAACCTTCACAACGACAAAAACTACATAACAACAGGGGGAATAACAGTGTAACCTTCATAACGACAAAAACTACATAACATCGGGGGGAATAACAGTGTAACCTTCATAACGACAAAAACTACATAACAACAGGGGGAATAACAGTGTAACCTTCATAACGACAAAAACTACATAACAACAGGGGGAATAACAGTGTAACCTTCACAACGACAAAAACTACATAACAACAGGGGGAATAACAGTGTAACCTTCATAACGACAAAAACTACATAACAACAGGGGGAATAACAGTGTAACCTTCACAACGACAAAAACTACATAACAACGGGGGGAATAACAGTGTAACCTTCACAACGACAAAAACTACATAACAACAGGGGGAATAACAGTGTAACCTTCACAACGACAAAAACTACATAACAACAGGGGGGAATAACAGTGTAACCTTCACAACGACAAAAACTACATAACAACAGGGGGAATAACAGTGTAACCTTCACAACGACAAAAACTACATAACAACAGGGGAATAACAGTGTAACCTTCACAACGACAAAAAACTACATAACAACAGGGGGAATAACGGTGTAACCTTCACAACGACAAAAACTACATAACAACAGGGGGAATAACAGTGTAACCTTCACAACGACAAAAACTAAATAACAATAGGGGAATAACAGTGTAACCTTCATAGCGACAAAACAAAAACTACATAACAACAGGGGGAATAACGGTGTAACCTTCACAACGACAAAAACTACACATGATATAAATGTTGTCAATGATAACAGTGGGAATACTGACCGTGTGATGTAAATATTGTCAATGATAACATTGGGAATACTGACCGTGTGATGTAAATGTTGTCAATGATAACAGTGGTAATACTGACCGTGTGATGTAAATATTGTCAATGATAACATTGGGAATACTGACCGTGTGATGTAAATGTTGTCAATGATAACAGTGGTAATACTGACCGTGTGATGTAAATATTGTCAATGATAACATTGGGAATACTGACCGTGTGATGTAAATATTGTCAATGATAACATTGGGAATACTGACTGTGTGATGTAAATATTGTCAATGATAACAGTGGGAATACTGACCGTGTGATGTAAATGTTGTCAATGATAACAGTGGGAATACTGACCGTGTGATGTAAATATTGTCAATGATAACAGTGGGAATACTGACCGTGTGATGTAAATATTGTCAATGATAACATTGGGAATACTGACCGTGTGATGTAAATATTGTCAATGATAACATTGGGAATACTGACCGTGTGATGTAAATATTGTCAATGATAACATTGGGAATACTGACCGTGTGATGTAAATATTGTCAATGATAACAGTGGGAATACTGACCATGTGATGTAAATATTGTCAATGATAACATTGGGAATACTGACCAAAGAGGAGAATCAAAAATTGATTAAAGAACAATAAAATCGAATGATCAACATCCCATTTCTCTCTGAAACCCATGTTTACCTGGTCAAATAGTTACAGTAGGAAATCATGTTCATCTAATTTAGACTGACATTATTGGTGAATGGAAGGATTAAATACAAAAAATATCGCTTTGGTTGGTTAGCCCAGCGGCAGATTTAGTTGGTGTGATGAGCCCCAGCCCCACTCTAGATCCCACACCATTACGACCCTAGGATAGCCCCAACCCCCAACCCCCAACCCCTATCCCTAGCCTCACTCCAGATCCACGCCATTACGACCCTAGGATAGCCCCAACCCCTACTCCCAGCATCACTCCAGATCCCACACCATTACGACCCTAGGATAGCCCCAACCCCCAACCCCTATCCCTAGCCTCACTCCAGATCCCACACCATTACGACCCTAGGATAGCCCCAACCCCCAACCCCTATCCCTAGCCTCACTCCAGATCCCACACCATTACGACCCTAGGATAGCCCCAACCCCTATCCCTAGCCTCACTCCAGATCCACACCATTACGACCCTAGGATAGCCCCAACCCCTACTCCCAGCCTCACTCCAGATCCCACACCATTACGACCCTAGGATAGCCCCAACCCCCAACCCCTATCCCCAGCACCACTCCAGATCTCTTACCATTACGGCACTAGGTTGCGCCCATCTCCCCGCCATAATTCCCACCACACCACACCTTTTGTATTACGACACCAGAATAGCACACATTTCCCAATCCTCACTTCTACCCCATCCCCATCTCCATCCTAGGTATCAAAACTATAGTTATTATATAATGATTGTGTTATCATATTACACCCACTAAAGAAACAAAAGAAAGAAAGAAACAAACAAACAAACAAACAATAGATAGACAGACAGACAGACAGACGGATAATAAAGAGATTAAAGTTGACCAATCACAGAATATATAACTAAGCGGCTTACTAAGGAGGTTGATATACGGTTTGTGTCTAACAGCCATTCCTAGAAATATCTACAGGGCCTTACCACTAATGGGTAAGCATTCTACGGTATTCTTTGGTCATCGACATTGTTGGGAAATTGATGTCGGGTCTGTAATAATAGGCTATTCCCCAGTTGTGTGAGTGACCGTTAGTCTGGACAATGGCCTACTCTTTTATATGTTCTATTGTTAACGTGAATTGTCCTATAAAGGAACAATTGATTACATGCATAATACCAAGTAAGATGATGGCTTGAACAGAAGTACGTATGTCACCGTCAGACAGCGCAAATCTGGTGGCTGTTGGTACTGTGTCATCGTCAGACAGCACAAATCTGGTGACTGTTGGTACTGTGTCACCGTCAGACAGTGCAAATCTGGTGACTGTTGGTACTGTGTCACCGTCAAACAGTGCAAATCTGGTGACTGTTGGTACAATGTCACCGTCAGACAGCGCAAATCTGGTGACTGTTGGTACTGTGTTATCGTCAGACAGTGCAAATCTGGTGACTGTTGGTACTGTGTCATCGTCAGACAGCGCAAATCTGGTGACTGTTGGTACTGTGTCACCGTCAGACAGTGCAAATCTGGTGACTGTTGGTACTGTGTCATCGTCAGACGGTGCAAATCTGGTGACTGTTGGTACTGTGTCATCGTCAGACAGCGCAAATCTGGTGACTGTTGGTACTGTGTCACCGTCAGACAGCGCAAATCTGGTGACTGTTGGTACTGTGTCACCGTCAAACAGCGCAAATCTGGTGACTGTTGGTACACTGTCACCGTCAGACAGTGCAAATCTGGTGGCTGTTGGTACTGTGTCACCGTCAAACAGCGCAAATCTGGTGACTGTTGGTACTGTGTCACCGTCAGACAGCGCAAATCAGGTGACTGTTGGTACTGTGTCACCGTCAGACAGCGCAAATCTGGTGACTGTTGGTACTGTGTCACCGTCAAACAGTGCAAATCTGGTGACTGTTGGTACTGTGTCACCGTCAGACAGTGCAAATCTGGTGGCTATTGGTACTGTGTCACCGTCAAACAGCGCAAATCTGGTGACTGTTGGTACTGTGTCACCGTCAGACAGCGCAAATCAGGTGACTGTTGGTACAATGTCACCGTCAGACAGCGCAAATCTGGTGGCTGTTGGTACTGTGTCACCGTTAGACAGCGCAAATCTGGTGACTGTTGGTACTGTGTCACCGTCAAACAGCGCAAATCAGGTGACTGTTGGTACTGTGTCACCGTCAGACAGCGCAAATCTGGTGACTGTTGGTACAATGTCACCGTCAGACAGCGCAAATCTGGTGGCTGTTGGTACTGTGTCACCGTCAAACAGCGCAAATCTGGTGACTGTTGGTACAATGTCACCGTCAGACAGCGCAATTCTGGTGACTGTTGGTACTGTATCATCGTCAGACAGCGCAAATCTGGTGAGTATTGGTACTGTGTCACCGTCAGACAGCGCAAATCTGGTGACTGATGGTACTGTGTCACCGTCAAACAGTGCAAATCTGGTGACTGATGGTACTGTGTCACCGTCAAACAGTGCAAATCTGGTGACTGTTGGTACTGTGTCACCGTCAAACAGTGCAAATCTGGTGGCTGTTGGTACTGTGTCACCGTCAGACAGTGCAAATCTGGTGGCTGTTGGTACTGTGTTACCGTCAGACAGTGCAAATCTGGTGGCTGTTGGTACTGTGTCACCGTCAGACAGTGCAAATCTGGTGACTGTTGGTACTGTGTCACCGTCAGACAGCGCAAATCTGGTGGCTATTTGTACTGTGTCATCGTCAGACAGCGCAAATCTGGTGACTGTTGGTACTGTGTCACCGTCAAACAGCGCAAATCTGGTGACTGTTGGTACTGTGTCACCGTCAAACAGCGCAAATCTGGTGACTGTTGGTACAATGTCACCGTCAGACAGTGCAAATCTGGTGGCTGTTGGTACTGTGTCACCGTCAAACAGCGCAAATCTGGTGACTGTTGGTACTGTGTCACCGTCAGACAGCGCAAATCTGGTGGCTATTGGTACTGTGTCATCGTCAGACAGCGCAAATCTGGTGACTGTTGGTACTGTGTCACCGTCAGACAGCGCAAATCTGGTGACTGTTGGTACTGTGTCACCGTCAAACAGCGCAAATCTGGTGACTGTTGGTACAATGTCACCGTCAGACAGTACAAATCTGGTGACTGTTGGTACAATGTCACCATCAGACAGTGCAAATCTGGTGACTGTTGGTACTGTGTCACCGTCATACAGTGCAAATCTGGTGGCTATTGGTACTGTGTCACCGTCATACAGTGCAAATCTGGTGGCTATTGGTACTGTGTCACCGTCATACAGTGCAAATCTGGTGGCTATTGGTACAATGTCACCGTCAGACAGTGCAAATCTGGTGGCTATTGGTACTGTGTCACCGTCAGACAGTGCAAATCTGGTGACTGTTGGTACTGTGTCACCGTCAGACAGTACAAATCTGGTGACTGTTGGTACAATGTCACCATCAGACAGCACAAATCTGGTGACTGTTGGTACAATGTCACCATCAGACAGCACATATCTGGTGACTGTTGGTACTGTGTCATCGTCAGACAGCGCAAATCTGGTGACTGTTGGTACAATGTCACCGTCAGACAGCGCAAATCTGGTGACTGTTGGTACTGTGTCATCGTCAGACAGCGCAAATCTGGTGACTGTTGGTACAATGTCACCATCAGACAGCACATATCTGGTGACTGTTGGTACTGTGTCATCGTCAGACAGCGCAAATCTGGTGACTGTTGGTACAATGTCACCGTCAGACAGCGCAAATCTGGTGACTGTTGGTACAATGTCACCGTCAGACAGCGCAAATCTGGTGACTGTTGGTACTGTGTCATCGTCAGACAGCGTTAAGTTGATTGGCGACTGTCGGAACTAATGTCACAACTTCAGAGCGCACGGCTGGTGTCTATTCTTGTGAACAATCACACGTCAAAATGCATAAAAATGTCAAACAACAGAAAGGGATTTTAATTACCACCAAATTTATCTAATTTTGATACATTATGCATATTAAGTAACTTACAGAAACACAAGGCCATAAAATGCACATATATATTTATTTATTTATTATGAACCACTATTCATAAGAATTCAAACGTGGCCAATAGTTTGGACAGCTGAGTTTATAGCGAAGCAATTGCAAACATTCAAGATCGTACAAAAGAAAAACAAGAACACTTTTAATATATGGATAATACAGTTCGTAAGTATGTCAAATGATGATCATATACATTCTAAAACTCGGGATGGGACCAAACGTGTGGAAATTCAGAATAAGCAAGTCAACCTGGGTTTAAGCGATGCTAAAATAAAGACTTATCAGTATTTGGTAATTCTGTCATCTTCCGCTAGACTGTTTTATCTTAGCGTGACATCTAACACTATATTCTCGCACTCAGTATGCATACTGACCTAGTTCTATAATGATCCTCCATGAGATAAATGCTGACACTGTGATGTTGGAAATTAACAAATCCCTTTGACAATACATATGCAATCTGAAATCAATGTAACCGATAATAATGTGTATCTCTTCACGGGTAATTAATCGTCTAACGATACTGCATTGATCAGTGCATTCGACCCTTTTAAGTAAGCTCTTTCTAAAACATAAAAGATCTCACTTAAACAATTAAGCGAAGCCTTATATGTGTTCATTAGTTCCGGAAATTCCGCAGGCTGACGCTCCACCCGCCATGACGTCGGTACACATAGGGCTTCTGCTTGTAAGTGTATAGAAGCTTGCTAACAGCCACGCTTCACTATAAAGTCCTGTTCTACTAGAAGGTTACCGAAAAGGTCAATGTCTCCAAGTGCCTGGTCAATCTTGATCGGAGCGACAAAAATCAATTACACGCTCAAACTGTAGACAATCTGACATTTAAAAGTTGTTTGGAAATCTCGAAAATGTAGCCTCGTTTGTGGTGATTAAGTTACCTCTAACTGGATCCAATCACCCTTCATCATTAATCAGACCGATACATTTTTGAAGATTTAACAATATACCAACAGTAATTTCACGTCAAGTTGCCTGGATGAAAAAAAAAATAGAAACAAACACACATGCACATACATGTACTTCGATTTTATAATATTATATCGAGAGCCGGAACGATTATAAATGATCGCTGTACCAAACATATTGTGGGGTTTGCACATGGTATAAATAGTCTTGTCTACTTTGATTGGCTCGCTAGCATTATTTATACGCAGGGATTGGTTACCTGTTGTCGGTGATGTTACTATTCGTAGAGGTACCATTGGGGAATTTTTGCAAAGAGAATTTGATTGATAAAATCAGAGAGATCCGAATGTTTAAACAGGTTTTTTGAACATTGTTCTGCTATTGCACGACAAGATGATGGTATTCGTTATTTCGTCATGCGGAGAGAAAAGAATGCATCAGCTGTCCGTCATGTTCGAACTACAGTGGAACTTCGTTAACTCGAACTCGAAAAACTCGAATACCCCGCTTAACTCGAAGTACCTCGTCAGTCCCGGCCGAATTCTCTCTTTATCTTAGTAAAGAAAACTCGAAAACTCGAAAAACTCGGATAATACGAAGTGAAAATTTGGTCCCAACAATAAAAATCCTATTTGAAATGATCGAATAACTCGAAGTATAATTTTCGTGTCCAACAACGATCGGTGGTAAACGCCGATATTTTTTAACAGCTAACTTCCGTTTGCAATACGGAATATATCGGCACTACAAACCTACTTGCTATTTATTATAAGTGTTTCATAAATTCATTAAAGAAATTGTCGGTGGAATCTTATAAAAACAACTCTTGGTGATAAAGTACTGCTTTACTTACATCAGGTAATTTCCTAAGGCGGTCACCGATATTAGTACACACGATAGTCAACAACTCATCTACCCGCTCGCTCAAGCGGAACTAATCTCTGACACACCGCCACCGGTAGATCTACTCGGCTGATGTTTTTACAGGTGTAGAAATGAAACAGTCACCGGTGCCTACTAAATCTTTAAACTATTGAAACAATAGCGTAATTACTGCCGAGGTGTTCAGAGTACGACTGTAACGGTCAGCGCTGTCTATTAATCGGATATAATGCCAACTCAGTAACAGTAACATTTTATATGCACATGCGCAGCCCAACTTCCGGTGCACATGGAAATTACGTGGTTATCAATAAAACGTAAGTAGGCCTATCAAACAGCATTTTATATGTCCAATATAAGGTAATGGTTCTGTTACGTTTTACATACGATCTGTGTTAAACTTAAACGGTTATTTGATTTGACATGAATAAATTGTTATTCTGTCGAATTCCGTTTTATCGTTATTCCTTTTGCAAACATGACTTGCACATCAGAAGATCGTTATTGAAGTGACTAAGTGAAAGGAACTTTATTGTGACTGTGTATCGACAAAACTACACCAAAGTACAAGTGACAGAACGAAACATTACATATATATTTACATGTATTGACCAGTCTTCACACTAAACTGATGAGCGACAGAGCGGAGTTATAATGATTATATAATTTTTGCCTCCACTGTAATAAAACTCTCTTCAAATTTATGACAAGTGCTTATCCTCCTCCCTTTTACAAATCAATTTGTTATTTGACATGTTACCTCCATGTTGTAGAGCTCTGTTTGCTGCATTGACTCATTCTAAACGCGTGTACCAAATAAAAACCAGCAAGACAAATGTGTGGCGATAAATTGGCTCACTTTTTTAGGAGTGGCCGCAATTATTTTATTTTATTTTCATTCTTTTATGTTGATAATGATAATTGAAAAGATTTTGATTATTAATAGTATTTCTTTGAATTCTTTGTATGAATAACACCTTATACAGCAAAGGTGAGCGGAAGATAGATTAGTCCGCTTTACAAACGCTACAATGCACCATAACATAATGGCAAAATAGCACACATACAAAACATTTCTCACATACAAAACATTTCTCACATACAAATATTGCTCACATACAAAATATTGCTCACATACAAAACATTATACAGATAAATCTAACATGTACATGCAATAAAATATGGGAGGGATGGGAGGGTAAGCAGTAGATTTGTGAAATTCGTTGACAAGATTTTGTTTCTTCCAAATTAAAATGGCGACTGTCCGAAATTTTTTTTCTCAGTGCTGGGATGCCCAGTTAGAATTGACCAATGAGAGATGACCTTTGCTCTATGACCCCGGATGTGACGCTTACCATATAAGGGTCACGGGGCGTGGTTTATCGTTATCGAACTATTGGTAATAAAATTCTGCCAGTTAGTGCAAAAACATGTTTGTTTGTTACAAACTATCATTTTTGCCTCCACTGTAATAAAACTCTCTTCAAATTTATGACAAGTGCTTATCCTCCTCCCTTTTACAAATCAATTTGTTATTTGACATGTTACCTCCATGTTGTAGAGCTCTGTTTGCTGCATTGACTCATTCTAAACGCGTGTACCAAATAAAAACCAGCAAGACAAATGTGTGGCGATAAATTGGCTCACTTTTTTAGGAGTGGCCGCAATTATTTTATTTAATTTTCATTCTTTTATGTTGATAATGATAATTGAAAAGATTTTGATTATTAATAGTATTTCTTTGAATTCTTTGTATGAATAACACCTTATACAGCAAAGGTGAGCGGAAGATAGATTAGTCCGCCAAAATGACAATATATAAATGATATATATTGTCATCCGCCACCCGAATGTTGACAAATATTGACCAAACTTTTCACCAAAAATGACAACTCGCTTAATTCGAACACTCGGATAACTCGAAGTTTCTTCGTGGTCCCGTCGACTTCGAGTTAACGAAGTTCCACTGTATTTTGTATTCGCTTCCCCTGCCAGTTT